>NC_140210.1:49424851-52222351 GCF_951802725.1 Rutilus rutilus
GATATCTCGAACGGTTTGGCCGTGGCGAGGAAACTAATTTATGGCGAGAAAAGAGAAACACGAAGTGGTATAACTTCTGCATACATTAACTGATCTTGATGAAACTTCACCAGTGTGTTCGTGGTAAGAGGCCGATCAGATGGATGTAACTATTGTGAGTCAAAGTTATAGCGCCACCAACTGGCAGCAGGAAGTGTGTCACTTTCAAAATGCTTTTGACAAAAGTGGGGGGGTTAGTTTTACCCACAGTTACAAAAATCAGTACGTACATTGGTCTCATCGAGCCGGACAACTTTCTAATATACCATTATTAGCTTCGACCAATAGGAAGTCAGATATTTTGGTTTGAATGTGGATTTATTTGCAAATTCAGCCTCTGCTTTTTACCCACTCCTGCTAAGTGTTTTTTTTTTTATTCACACCAAACTTTTTTAACACGATGAAAATACATTAAAGATGCTAAATTGTGAACGGATATTAAATATTTCAAACGGTTTTGACATGGCGAGGGATTAAAATAATGTCAAAAAAGGAATCAGAAAACATCTCATATCTTCTTAAAATGTAATTATACACCATTTATTTTTATATAAAATTATACAAATATCAGAACTAAACCGAAACAGAACTAGTTTTGGGTTTATTCAGTTTTTTTCAATTCAAGAATTATGTACAATTTTAAAATCAGCCAGAATGCGCTATTTAGTAAAAAAAAAAGTCATACATAGGGCTATACTGCCCTCTTGTGTTCAAAATCAGGTAGGCCCATTGTATATTGTATTTATATATAAATATAATAGCGATGTGACTGAGAATTTTTTCCCACTGGTTAATCGATGTGTGACACCGCGGCGGGGGCTTTTAAATCGCTAACTTAAAGGGATACTCCACTTTAAATTGAAAATTCTGTCATCATATACTCACCCTCATGTTGTTTCAATCCTTTATTAATTTCTTTCTTCTGCTGAACAGAAAGGAAGATATTTAGAAGAATGTCAGTAACCAGACAGTTTCTGGTCTCATTGACTTCCATAGTATACATTTTTTTCCTACTATGGAAGTCAATGGGATCAGAAACTGTCTGGTTACTGACATTCTCCTAAATATCTTCCTTTCTGTTCAGCAGAAGAAAGAAATTCATAAAGGATTAAAACAACATGAGGGTGAGTATATGATGACCCGTTCAAGGGGGCGCTCAACAGCGCCCCCTTGAACGGGGTTCTAAAACTTGGTCCATATATCAAACACGCTTGCATGAATTAATATGAAACTCGGTACACATATAGATCTCATCGTGCCGAACAACTTTCCCCTGGTCAAGTTTTACGCCAGCCCAACAGGAAGTCGGCTATTATGGGTTGTTTGGAAAACGCTTGCTGTGGAATGTGAAATACTCCTCCTAGAAAATTCACCGTGTCCCCTCCAAACTCGGTGTGCATATAGTCAAGACTTTGAGGATGCTAAATTGCGGACGGATTTTTGATATCTCGAACGGTTTGGCCGAGGCGAGGAAACGAATTTATGGCGAATAATGGGACACAGGAAGTGTATTATAACTTCTGCATACATTGACTGATCTTGATAAAACTTCAGCAGTGTGTTCGTGGTCAGAGGCCGATCACATTGATGTGACTATTGTGAGTCAAAGTTATAGCGCCACCAACTGGCAGCAGGAAGTGTGTCACTTTCAAAATGCTTTGAAATCACCCTCTTATTTTTACCCGATTTGCTTCAAACTTTATGTGTATAATGTAAACACACGGCAGATGTAGACCTGTGAAAGGATTTTTGATATCTTTAATACTGTTGCCATGGCAACGCTTCAAACTTTAATATTCTTTTTTGATGCTTTTGAGACTCTTAACATACTTGAAATTGCATGAAACTCGACAGACACATCACATTTATTAGCCCGTAGACATGTGCAAAGTTTCAGAAACGGGTGTGGTGAGGGGCTCAGTAGCGCCACCTTTAGTCATAAGTGGGGCGGTTAGTTTTATCAACAGTAACAAAACTTGGTATGTGTATTGTTCTCATCAAGACGGACAACTTTCTAATTGACATTAACCATCTCCGACCAACAGGAAGAGAGATATTTTGGTTTGAATGTGGATTTTCTGAAGAATTTTCTCTCCCTCTCTCTGTGTCTCTGTGTGTGTGAGGGGAGGGGGGGATTTGACTATTGCTTTTATATTGTTAATCAAGGTTTCAGGGGCTTTTGGGGTCCTTAACATGCTCAAAAACTCTTGAAACTTTGCACACAGGTCAGAACCCACGGCCATCAGGGCCGGGCTGAAGCTGGTACCCGGGCGTGGCTGGGGGGCTCAACAGCGCCCCCTTGAACGGGGTTCTAAAACTTGGTCCATATATCAAACACGCTTGCATGAATTAATATGAAACTCGGTACACATATAGATCTCATCGTGCCGAACAACTTTCCCCTGGTCAAGTTTTACGCCAGCCCAACAGGAAGTCGGCTATTATGGGTTGTTTGGAAAACGCTTGCTGTGGAATGCGAAGTACTCCTCCTAGAGAATTCATCCAATCCCCACCAAACTCGGTGTGCATGAAGTCAAGACATTGAGGATTCTAAATTGCGGACGGATTTTTGATATCTCGAACGGTTTGGCCGTGGCGAGGAAACTAATTTATGGCGAGAAAAGAGAAACACGAAGTGGTATAACTTCTGCATACATTAACTGATCTTGATGAAACTTCACCAGTGTGTTCGTGGTAAGAGGCCGATCAGATGGATGTAACTATTGTGAGTCAAAGTTATAGCGCCACCAACTGGCAGCAGGAAGTGTGTCACTTTCAAAATGCTTTTGACAAAAGTGGGGGGGTTAGTTTTACCCACAGTTACAAAAATCAGTACGTACATTGGTCTCATCGAGCCGGACAACTTTCTAATATACCATTATTAGCTTCGACCAATAGGAAGTCAGATATTTTGGTTTGAATGTGGATTTATTTGCAAATTCAGCCTCTGCTTTTTACCCACTCCTGCTAAGTGTTTTTTTTTTTATTCACACCAAACTTTTTTAACACGATGAAAATACATTAAAGATGCTAAATTGTGAACGGATATTAAATATTTCAAACGGTTTTGACATGGCGAGGGATTAAAATAATGTCAAAAAAGGAATCAGAAAACATCTCATATCTTCTTAAAATGTAATTATACACCATTTATTTTTATATAAAATTATACAAATATCAGAACTAAACCGAAACAGAACTAGTTTTGGGTTTATTCAGTTTTTTTCAATTCAAGAATTATGTACAATTTTAAAATCAGCCAGAATGCGCTATTTAGTAAAAAAAAAAGTCATACATAGGGCTATACTGCCCTCTTGTGTTCAAAATCAGGTAGGCCCATTGTATATTGTATTTATATATAAATATAATAGCGATGTGACTGAGAATTTTTTCCCACTGGTTAATCGATGTGTGACACCGCGGCGGGGGCTTTTAAATCGCTAACTTAAAGGGATACTCCACTTTAAATTGAAAATTCTGTCATCATATACTCACCCTCATGTTGTTTCAATCCTTTATTAATTTCTTTCTTCTGCTGAACAGAAAGGAAGATATTTAGAAGAATGTCAGTAACCAGACAGTTTCTGGTCTCATTGACTTCCATAGTATACATTTTTTTCCTACTATGGAAGTCAATGGGATCAGAAACTGTCTGGTTACTGACATTCTCCTAAATATCTTCCTTTCTGTTCAGCAGAAGAAAGAAATTCATAAAGGATTAAAACAACATGAGGGTGAGTATATGATGACCCGTTCAAGGGGGCGCTCAACAGCGCCCCCTTGAACGGGGTTCTAAAACTTGGTCCATATATCAAACACGCTTGCATGAATTAATATGAAACTCGGTACACATATAGATCTCATCGTGCCGAACAACTTTCCCCTGGTCAAGTTTTACGCCAGCCCAACAGGAAGTCGGCTATTATGGGTTGTTTGGAAAACGCTTGCTGTGGAATGTGAAATACTCCTCCTAGAAAATTCACCGTGTCCCCTCCAAACTCGGTGTGCATATAGTCAAGACTTTGAGGATGCTAAATTGCGGACGGATTTTTGATATCTCGAACGGTTTGGCCGAGGCGAGGAAACGAATTTATGGCGAATAATGGGACACAGGAAGTGTATTATAACTTCTGCATACATTGACTGATCTTGATAAAACTTCAGCAGTGTGTTCGTGGTCAGAGGCCGATCACATTGATGTGACTATTGTGAGTCAAAGTTATAGCGCCACCAACTGGCAGCAGGAAGTGTGTCACTTTCAAAATGCTTTGAAATCACCCTCTTATTTTTACCCGATTTGCTTCAAACTTTATGTGTATAATGTAAACACACGGCAGATGTAGACCTGTGAAAGGATTTTTGATATCTTTAATACTGTTGCCATGGCAACGCTTCAAACTTTAATATTCTTTTTTGATGCTTTTGAGACTCTTAACATACTTGAAATTGCATGAAACTCGACAGACACATCACATTTATTAGCCCGTAGACATGTGCAAAGTTTCAGAAACGGGTGTGGTGAGGGGCTCAGTAGCGCCACCTTTAGTCATAAGTGGGGCGGTTAGTTTTATCAACAGTAACAAAACTTGGTATGTGTATTGTTCTCATCAAGACGGACAACTTTCTAATTGACATTAACCATCTCCGACCAACAGGAAGAGAGATATTTTGGTTTGAATGTGGATTTTCTGAAGAATTTTCTCTCCCTCTCTCTGTGTCTCTGTGTGTGTGAGGGGAGGGGGGGATTTGACTATTGCTTTTATATTGTTAATCAAGGTTTCAGGGGCTTTTGGGGTCCTTAACATGCTCAAAAACTCTTGAAACTTTGCACACAGGTCAGAACCCACGGCCATCAGGGCCGGGCTGAAGCTGGTACCCGGGCGTGGCTGGGGGGCTCAACAGCGCCCCCTTGAACGGGGTTCTAAAACTTGGTCCATATATCAAACACGCTTGCATGAATTAATATGAAACTCGGTACACATATAGATCTCATCGTGCCGAACAACTTTCCCCTGGTCAAGTTTTACGCCAGCCCAACAGGAAGTCGGCTATTATGGGTTGTTTGGAAAACGCTTGCTGTGGAATGTGAAATACTCCTCCTAGAAAATTCACCGTGTCCCCTCCAAACTCGGTGTGCATGTAGTCAAGACTTTGAGGATGCTAAATTGCGGACGGATTTTTGATATCTCGAACGGTTTGGCCATGGCGAGGAATCGAATTTATGGCGAGAAAAGAGAAACACGAAGTGGAATAACTTCTGCATACATTAACTGATCTTGATGAAACTTCAGCAGTGTGTTCGTGGTAAGAGGCCGATCAGATGGATGTAACTATTGTGATTCAAAGTTATAGCGCCACCAACTGGCAGCAGGAAGTGTGTCACTTTCAACATGCTTTTGACAAAAGCGGGGGGGTTAGTTTTAACTCCAGTAAAAAAAACTCAGTTCATATATTGATCTCATCGACCCGGACAACTTTCTAATTTAAAGTCATTAGCTCTGACCATCAGGAAGTCAGATATTTTGGTCTGAATGTGGATTTTTTTGCAAAATCAGCCTCTGAATTTTTAGCCACCTTTATCTAAGTGGTTATTTTATTCCCACCAAACTTTTTCAACATGATAAAAATATATTAATGATGCTAAATTGTGAACGGATAATAAATATCTCAAACGGTTTTGCTATGGCGAGGGATTCAAGTAATGTCAAAAAAGTAAACACTAAAAGGCTCATATATTCTAAAAATGTAATTATACACCATTTATTACTACATAAAAGTATACAAATATCAGAACTTAACTCATTTTATTCTTTTTTTTTTCAATTTAAGAATGAAGTTTAAGTTTAAAAACTGCCAGAATGGTTGTTTAGTCTAAACAATAAATAAATAAAGTCAAACATAGTGCTATACTGCCCTCTTGTGTTCAAAATCAGGTAGGCCTATTATATCTATATAAAAATATACTAGGTATGTGACGGTGAGAATATTTTACCACCGGTTAACTGACGTGTGACACTGCTGGGGGCTTTTTAATCGCTAACTTAAAAACGAAAGTAAAATATGTTCGTCCGCACGGACATTGATAATGGTGCGGAGCAGAGCGAGCGTTTTCAATAAATTCCTATGGAAGGAGGAATGACCTAAGAAACGTTGACTCTGTTCTGCTCGTTCCTCGCTGAGGACGCGCACCATTATGAATGCCTGTGCAGCCGTGAGCATTTTAGTTTCATTTTCGGGGCGGATTGCTTGAATGTATTTAAAAAAAGCACAATGTTGTGTTTTATTGCTACTGTACAAAAATATAAGTTAACACTTTGCAGTTTGAATGATGTTCTGCACAAAATGACAGAGTATGTTTTTATGTGTCCACTGTTCAATCGCGCCCTCGTTTTAGTGATTCCCAAGTTATTTTTTCATTTAAGTTTTTTTCATTGTTCTAATCAGGTCAGGCAAGTAAAATGATCTGTCTTATCCCTTACATTTTTATATAATTATATAAATATATAATACACTACTGTTCAAAAATTTGGCGTCAGTAAGATTTTTAAGCTAAGTTTCTTCTGCTCACCAAGGCTGCATTTATTTGATTAAAAATACAAACAAAAACAGTAATATTGTAAAATAGTATTCCAATTTAAAACAGCTGCTTTCTATTTTAATATATTTTAAACTGTTATTTATTCCTGTGATCAAAGCTGAGTTTTCAGCATCATTATTCCAGTCGTCACTGTCACATGATCCTTCAGAAATTATTCTAATATGATGATTGATGCTCAAGAAACATTCATTATTATTTTAAATGTCGAAAACAGTTATGTACAGTCTTTGATGAATAGAAAGTTCAAAAGAACAGCATTTATCTGAAATCTAAAGCTTTTGTAACATTAAACACTACCGTTCAGAAGTTTGGGGTCAGTAATAATTTTAATTTTATTTTTGGGGGAAATAAATAAATAAATCAATACTTTTATTCATCGAGAATGAGTTAAACTGATAAAAAGTTACAGTACAGACATTTATAATGTTAAAAAAAAATTATTGGTGCAGTGTGCACAGCAGTGTGTTCGTTGTAAGAGGCCGATCGCACAGATGTGACTATTGTGAGTCAAAGTTATAGCGCCACCAACAGGCAGCAGGAAGTACATCACTTTCAAAATGCTTTGAAATCAGTGTCTTATTTTTACCCGATTTGCTTCAAACTTTATGTGTACAATGTAGACACACGGCAGATGTAAACCTGTGAAAGGATTATTGATATCTTAGATACTGTTGCCGTGGCAACGCATCAAACTTTAATATTCTTTTTTGATGCTTTTGAGACTCTTAACATACTTGAAATTGCATGAAACTCAACAGACACATCACATTTATTAGCCAGTAGACATGTGCAAAGTTTCAGAAACGGGGGTGGTGGAATGGCTCAGTAGCGCCACCTTTAGTCAAAAATGGGGGTTTAGTTTTTCCTAGAATCACAAAACTTGGTACGTGTATTGTTCTCATCAAGACGGACAACTTTCTAATTTACATGAACCATCTCCGACCAACAGGAAGAGAGATATTTTGGTTTGAATGTGGATTTTCTGAAGAATTTTCTCTCCCTCTCTCTGTGTCTGTGTGTGTGTGAGGAGAGGGGGGGATTTGACTATTGCTTTTATATTGTTAATCAACGTTTCAGGGGCTTTTGGGGTCCTTAACGTGCTCAAAAACTCTTGAAACTTTGCACACAGGTCAGAACCCACGGCCATCAGGGCCGGGCTGAAGCTGGTACCCGGGCGTGGCTGGGGGGCTCAACAGCGCCCCCTTGAACGGGGTTCTAAAACTTGATCCATATATCAAACACGCTCGCATGAATTAATATGAAACTCGGTACACATATAGATCTCATCGGGCCGAACAACTTTACCCCGGTCAAGTTTTACGCCAGCCCAACAGGAAGTCGGCTATTATGGGTTGTTTGGAAAACGCTTGCTGTGGAATGTGAAATACTCCTCCTAGAAAATTCACCGTGTCCCCTTCAAACTCGGTGTGCATGTAGTCAAGACTTTGAGGATGCTAAATTGCGGACGGATTTTTGATATCTCGAACGGTTTGGCTGTGGCGAGGAATCGAATTTATGGCGAGAAAAGAGAAACACGGAAGTGGAATAACTTCTGCATACATTAACTGATCTTGATGAAACTTCAGCAGTGTGTTCGTTGTAAGAGGCCGATCAGATGGATGTAGCTATTGTGAGTCAAAGTTATAGCGCCACCAACTGGCAGCAGGAAGTGTGTCACTTTCAACATGCTTTTGACAAAAGTGGGGGGGTTACTTTTAACTACAGTAAAGAAAAAATAGTTTCTATATTGTTCTCATCAAGCCGGACAACTTTCTAATTTACATTCAATAGCTCTGGCCATCAGGAAGTCAGATATTTTGGTCTGAATGTGAATTTTTTTGCAAAATCAGCCTCTGAATTTTTAGCCACTCCTCTTAAACTATTTATTTTATTCGTACCAAACTTTTTCAACATGATGAAACTACATTAAATATGCTAAATTGTGAATGGATAATAAATATCTCAAACGGTTTTGCTATGGCGAGGGATTAAAGTAAAAATCTTCTAAAAATGTAATTATATACCATTTATTTCTATATAAAAGTATACAAATATCACAACTAAACCCATTTTATTCTGTTTTTGCAATTCAAGAAGAATGAAAAAGTTAAAAACAGGCTATTTAGTGCTATTTGGTTCAACAAAAAAGCAAACATAGGGCTATACTGCCCTCTTGTGTCCAAAAGGACATCAAAATAGTATATAAAACTTTTTACCAGGTAGGCCAATATTGTATTTAAATATACATTTATTAGGTATGTGTCTGAGGATATTTTCCCACCGGTTAATCGACGTGTGACACGAGTGGGTGCTTTTAAATCGCTAATATAATAGTGAAAGAAAAATAATGATAATGTTGCACACACAAATCACACACATGTGGGAAAGAATGATGCTTTTAAACAACACTAAACCGCCATTAGGTGTCGCCAGGCATCCATCTTAATAAGCAAGTCATTGATTCATTCGTTCAAACGATTCGTTCGAATGAGTCGATCATGATTAAGACAGATGTTTATGGATTGATCATTCAATCTTTGAGTCAACCGATTCGTTAAAAATGCTGAATCGTGCAGTTATGAGAAAACACGTGATGCGTGATGGTTCTGCCGTGATCTTTGTTTAACTATTTTCGCTGCTGAAACAGAACAAAAACAGTCAACATTGCATCTAAAATGTAAGTGACTTAATTGTAACTGTTTATTAACCTGTTGTATGAAATCTAGGGGTGGGAGAAAAAATTGATTCTTAGATGCATCGCGATGCGGACGTGGACGATTCTGAATCGATTCACAAATGTCAAAAAATCGATTCTCTAAAAAAATATTTTTCTAATAACGTAATATTGACGGAAGGCAAAAGGCGGAACTCTAAGCGGACGTGCGTGCAGTCTGTGGCGCGCACATAACAGAGAAGTTTCTTCTGCTCACCAAGGCTGCATTTATTTGATTAAAAATACAAACAAAAACAGTAATATTGTAAAATAGTATTCCAATTTAAAACAGCTGCTTTCTATTTTAATATATTTTAAACTGTTATTTATTCCTGTGATCAAAGCTGAGTTTTCAGCATCATTACTCCAGTCGTCACTGTCACATGATCCTTCAGAAATTATTCTAATATGATGATTGATACTCAGGAAACATTCATTATTATTTTAAATGTCGAAAACAGTTGTGTACAGTCTTTGATGAATAGAAAGTTCAAAAGAACAGCATTTATCTGAAATCTAAAGCTTTTGTAACGTTAAACACTACCGCTCAAAAGTTTGTGGTTAGTAATAATTACAATTTTATTTTTGGGGGAAAGAAATAAAATAAATCAGTACTTTTATTTATGAAGGATGAGTTAAACTGATCAACAGTTACAGTAAAGACATTTATAATGTTAAAAATATATATATTTGAAATATATGCTGTTCTTTTGAACTTTACATTCATCAAAGCATTTAAAAAAAAATAAAAATCTGTACACAACTGTTTTCAACATTGAAAATAATAATGAATATTTATTGAGCATCAATCATCATATTAGTATGATTTCTGAAGGATCATGTGACACTGAAGACTGGAGTAATGATGCTGAAAACTCAACTTTGATCACAGAAATGAATTACTATGTAAAATATTTTAAAATTGAAAACAGCTGTTTTAAATTGGAATAATATTTCACAATATTACTGTTTTTGTTTGTATTTTTAATCAATAAATGCAGCCTTGGTGAGCAGAAGAGACTTCTCCTAAAAACATTAAAAATCTTACTGACCCCAAACTTTTGAACAATAATATATATATACATATATATGTATGTGTGTGTATGTATGTATATATATATATATATATATATAAATATAGCTGCGAGCAGCGATGGAGGGCCAAAGCCGGCGGTACCGCCACCCCGGTGCCTTTAGGTAACTAAAGGCACCGGGGTTGCGGTGCCACCGGCTTGGGCCCGTAATCGCTGCTCGCAGCTATATTTATTATTATTATTGTTCTTCAAGGGTTCGGGGGCTTTTGGGGCCTTTAACGTGCTCAAAAACTCATGAAACTTTGCACGCAGGTCAGAACCTGCGGCCATTAGGGCCGGGCTGAAGCTGGTACCCGGGCGTGGCAGGGGGGCTCAACAGCGCCCCCTAGAACACAATCTTAAATCTTGGACACATACAAGAACGTATTAGTATGAAACTCGGTACACATATAGATCTCATCGGGCCGAACAACTTTCGCACTCTACGTTATTAGCTCTGCCCAACAGGAAGTCAGCTATTATGGGTTGTTTGAAAAATGCATGCTGTGGAATTTAATGTACTCCTCCTAGGGAATTGATCCGATCCACACCAAACTCGGTCAGCATGAAGTCAAGACATTGAGGATGCTAAATTGCGGACGGATTTTTGATATCTCGAACGGTTTGGCCGTGGCGATGAAACGAAATTATAGCGAGAAAAGATAAACAGGAAGTGTGTTATAACTTCTGCATACATTAACTGATCTTGATGAAACTTCCACAGTGTGTTCGTTGTAAGAGGCCGATCACATGGATGTGACTATTGTGAGTCAAAGTTATAGCGCCACCAACTGGCAGCAGGAAGTGTGTCACTTTCAAAATGCTTTGAAATCACCCTCTTATTTTTACCCGATTTGCTTCAAACTTTATGTGTATAATGTAGACACTTGGCAGATGTAGAACTGTGAAAGGTTTATTGATATCTTAAATACTGTTGCCGTGGCAACGCATCAAACTTTAATATTCTTTCCAGATGCTTTTGAGACTCTAAACATACTTGAAATTGGATGAAACTCGACAGACACATCACATTTATTAGCCGGTAGACATGTGCAAAGTTTCAGAAACGGGCGTGGTGAGGGGCTCAGTAGCGCCACCTTTAGTCAAAAATGGGGGCTTAGTTTTAAGTAGAGTCACAAAAATCGTTATGTATATTGTTCTCATCAAGCCGGACAACTTTCTAATTTATAGTCATAAGCTGTGACCAACAGGAAGTGAGATATTTTGGTTTGAATGTGATTTTTTGTAGAATTCTCTCCCTCTCTCTCTCTGCCTCTGCGTCTCTGTGTGTGTGAGGGGTGGGGGGATTTTTCTTTTGAGTGAGATTTGTTTAAAATTCCTGTTTTTCAAGGTTTCAGGGGCTTTTGGGGCCTTTAACGTGCTCGAAAACTCTTGAAACTTTGCACACAGGTCAGAACCCGCGGCCATCAGGGCCGGGCTGAAGCTGGTACCCGGGCGTGGCAGGGGGGCTCAACAGCGCCCCCTGGAACGGGATCCGAACACTTGTCCATAAATCAAACACACTTGGATGTAATGATATGAAACTCGGTACACATATAGATCACATCGGGCTGAACAACTTTCGTGCTCTAAGTTTTACGCCAGCCCAACAGGAAGTCGGCAATTATGGGTTGTTTGGAGAACGCTTGCTGTGGAATGCGAAGTACTCCTCCTAGAGAATTCATCCAATCCCCACCAAACTCGGTGTGCATGAAGTCAGGACATTGAGGATTCTAAATTGCGGACGGATTTTTGATATCTCGAACGGTTTGGCCGTGGCGAGGAAACGAATTTATGGCGAGAAAAGAGAAACACGAAGTGGTATAACTTCTGCATACATTAACGGATCTTGATGAAACTTCACCAGTGTGTTCGTGGTAAGAGGCCGATCAGATGGATGTAACTATTGTGAGTCAAAGTTATAGCGCCACCAACTGGCAGCAGGAAGTGTGTCACTTTCAAAATGCTTTTGACAAAAGTGGGGGGGTTAGTTTTACCCACAGTTTTAAAAATCAGTACGTACATTGGTCTCATCGAGCCGGACAACTTTCTAATATACAGTTATTAGCTCTGAACAACAGGAAGTCAGATATTTTGGTTTGAATGTGGATTTATTTGCAAATTCAGCCTCTGAATTTTTACCCACTCCTGCTAAGTGGTTTATTTATTCACATCAAACTTTTTCAACATGATGAAAATACATTAAAGATGCTAAATTGTGAACGGATATTAAATATTTCAAACGGTTTTGACATGGCGAGGGATTAAAATAATGTCAAAAAAGGAATCAGAAAACATCTCATATATTCTTAAAATTTAATTATACACCATTTATTTTTATATAAAATTATACAAATATTAGAACTAAACCTATTTTATTCTGTTTTTGCAATTCAAAAAGTATGAAAAAGTTAAAAACAGGCTATTTAGTGCTATTTGTTTCAACAAAAAAGCAAACATAGGGCTATACTGCCCTCTTGTGTCCAAAAGGATATCAAAATAGTATATAAAACGTTTTACTAGGTAGGCCTATTGTATTTAAATATAAATTTATTAGGTATATGACTGTGAGGATATTTTCCCATCGGTTAAGCGACGTGTGACACGAGCGGGTGCTTTTAAATCGCTAATATAAAAGTGAAAGTAAAAAAACGGACGTCCGCACGGACATTGATAATGGTGCACGTTGGAAAGAATGATACTTTTAAACATAACACTAAACCGCCGTTAGGTGTCGCCAGGCGACCATCTTAATGAGCGAGTCATTGATTCATTCGTTCAAACGATTCATTCCAATGACTGAGTCATTCATGATTGAGACAGATGTTTATGGATTGACCATTGAATCTTTGAGTCAAGCGATTCGTTTCAAAATGCTGAATCATTCAGTAATGAGAAAACAAGTTGCTGTGATCTTTGTTTAACTACTTTTGCTGCTGAAACAGAACAAAAACAGTCAATATTGCATCTAAAATGTAAGTGACTTAATTGTAACTGTTTATTAACCTGTTGTATGAAATCAATGTCACAGTTTCAATCGTGATTGTATTCAGGAAATAGTTGCCTACTCGTCAAGTGAGGTTGCTTAACTCTATCATATGTTATAAAATATATAAAAACTCCATATTTGTAATTTTTATAGTCAATATGTTGTTAACTGGGTTGCTTTTTTGTGTGCTGCGCTTATTTGTTTACAATTCTCCTGGAGAAGCAGCATGAGCCTCAGCAGTGCAACCTTGTTACCATTGATCAGTAATACATTTATTATTAACTGCTGATTGCAACTTAAAATGAATGTAATGAAATTAGAATAATCTCTCGTTTTAGTGATTCCCAAGTTATTTTTTTGTTATTGACGTTCTAATCAGGCTATACTTTGGTCGGGCAAGTAAAATTCTCTTTCAGGTAGGCCTATTGAATTTATATATAAATATATTAGGGATGTGACTGTGATAAAATTTTCCCACCGGTTAATCGACATGTAACACCGCTGAGGGCTTTTAAATCGCTAACTATAGTATACTATATACTAGTAAAATACAGACGTCCGCACAGACATTGATAATGGTGCGGAGTAGAGCGAGCATTTTCAATGTATTCCTATGGATGTAGGAATTAACTAAAACATTTTATTTATGTTTTTGTGTCCACTGTTCAACCGCAACCGCGTCACACACACATTCCAGAATTGCAATCTTGACATTCATTATAGCCCTAATACAATATAATAATAAAAATAGTCAACCTAACATAAACGAATTACACTGCTCTGTTTAAATAGTCAGTAGTACAATCTGTACCATTCACAGTAAGCAGAGCTCCACTGTGATGTTTCCAAGAACATTTTTGCGCGTGTGAAGAGGATGATTTTTTCCATCGATATTGGAACACGAGTGAAGTACAAAGCCTATAATAAAGAATAGTTTAGCATCCAAATACATCGCAAAAATTGAAACATTTTGATTCTAATGAGAGGGTTACGTGAGACCAACACTGCTTACTTTCGTTTTTATTTTTACATTAAATTTAAAGGATTTGTTGTGGAATATTTTGAGTGTATCATAAAATCAGAATAAGGTAAGACAAGTAATATTTTCTGTCTTATATATATATATATATATATATATATATATATATATATATATAGATATATATAGATATAGATAGATAGATATTTATATACACACACACACATATATATATATATATATATATATATATATATATATATATATATATATATATATATATATATGTGTGTGTGTGTGTGTATGTATATATATATATATATATATATATATATATATATATATATATATATAAATATAGCTGCGAGCAGCGATGGAGGGCCAAAGCCGGTGGCACCGCCATCCCCGGTGCCTTTAGGTAACTAAAGGCACCGGGGTTGCGGTGCCACCGGCTTGGGCCCGTAATCGCTGCTCGCAGCTATATTTATTATTATTATTATTATTATTATTTTGTCAACCTTTCGGGCACTTTTGGGGCTCTTAACATGCTCGAAAACTCTTGAAATTTTGCACACACGTCAGAACCCGCGGCCATCAGGGCCGGACTGAAGCTGGTACCCGGGCGTGGCAGGGGGGCTCGACAGCGCCCCCTGGAACGGGATCCGAACACGTGTCCATAAATCAAACACGCTTGCATGTAATAATATGAAACTCGGTACACATATAGATCTCATCCGGCCGAACAACTTTCGTGCTCTAAGTTTTACGCCAGCCAAACAGGAAGTTGGCTATTTAGCGTTGTTTGGAAACGCATGCTGTGGAATTTAATGTACTCCTCCTAGGGAATTCATCGATTCGCCTCCAAACTCGGTGTGCATGAAGTCAAGACATTGAGGATGCTAAATTGCGGACGGATTTTTGATATCTCGAACGGTTTGGCCGTGGCGAGGAAACAAATTTATGGCGAAAAAATGAAACAGGAAGTGTGTTATAACTTCTGCATACATTAACTGATCTTGATGAAACTTCAGCAGTGTGTTCGTTGTAAGAGGCCGATCGCACAGATGTGACTATTGTGAGTCAAAGTTATAGCGCCACCAACAGGCAGCAGGAAGTACATCACTTTCAAAATGCTTTGAAATCAGTGTCTTATTTTTACCCGATTTGCTTCAAACTTTATGTGTACAATGTAGACACACGGCAGATGTAAACCTGTGAAAGGATTATTGATATCTTAGATACTGTTGCCGTGGCAACGCATCAAACTTTAATATTCTTTTTTGATGCTTTTGAGACTCTTAACATACTTGAAATTGCATGAAACTCAACAGACACATCACATTTATTAGCCAGTAGACATGTGCAAAGTTTCAGAAACGGGGGTGGTGGAATGGCTCAGTAGCGCCACCTTTAGTCAAAAATGGGGGTTTAGTTTTTCCTAGAATCACAAAACTTGGTATGTGTATTGTTCTCATCAAGACGGACAACTTTCTAATTTACATGAACCATCTCCGACCAACAGGAAGAGAGATATTTTGGTTTGAATGTGGATTTTCTGAAGACTTTTCTCTCCCTCTCTCTGTGTCTGTGTGTGTGTGAGGGGAGGGGGGGATTTGACTATTGTTTTTATATTGTTAATCAAGGTTTCAGGGGCTTTTGGGGTCCTTAACGTGCTCAAAAACTCTTGAAACTTTGCACACAGGTCAGAACCCACGGCCATCAGGGCCGGGCTGAAGCTGGTACCCGGGCGTGGCTGGGGGGCTCAACAGCGCCCCCTTGAACGGGGTTCTAAAACTTGATCCATATATCAAACACGCTCGCATGAATTAATATGAAACTCGGTACACATATAGATCTCATCGGGCCGAACAACTTTACCCCGGTCAAGTTTTACGCCAGCCCAACAGGAAGTCGGCTATTATGGGTTGTTTGGAAAACGCTTGCTGTGGAATGTGAAATACTCCTCCTAGAAAATTCACCGTGTCCCCTTCAAACTCGGTGTGCATGTAGTCAAGACTTTGAGGATGCTAAATTGCGGACGGATTTTTGATATCTCGAACGGTTTGGCTGTGGCGAGGAATCGAATTTATGGCGAGAAAAGAGAAACACGGAAGTGGAATAACTTCTGCATACATTAACTGATCTTGATGAAACTTCAGCAGTGTGTTCGTGGTAAGAGGCCGATCAGATGGATGTAGCTATTGTGAGTCAAAGTTATAGCGCCACCAACTGGCAGCAGGAAGTGTGTCACTTTCAACATGCTTTTGACAAAAGTGGGGGGGTTACTTTTAACTACAGTAAAGAAAAAATAGTTTGTATATTGTTCTCATCAAGCCGGACAACTTTCTAATTTACATTCAATAGCTCTGGCCATCAGGAAGTCAGATATTTTGGTCTGAATGTGAATTTTTTTGCAAAATCAGCCTCTGAATTTTTAGCCACTCCTCTTAAACTATTTATTTTATTCGTACCAAACTTTTTCAACATGATGAAACTACATTAATCCCTCGCCATAGCAAAACCGTTTGAGATATTTATTATCCATTCACAATTTAGCATATTTAAAGTAAAAATCTTCTAAAAATGTAATTAAATACCATTTATTTCTATATAAAAGTATACAAATATCACAACTAAACCCATTTTATTCTGTTTTTGCAATTCAAGAAGAATGAAAAGGTTAAAAACAAGCTATTTAGTGCTATTTGGTTCAACAAAAAAGCAAACATAGGGCTATACTGCCCTCTTGTGTCCAAAAGGACATCAAAATAGTATATAAAACTTTTTACCAGGTAGGCCAATATTGTATTTAAATATACATTTATTAGGTATGTGTCTGAGGATATTTTCCCACCGGTTAATCGACGTGTGACACGAGTGGGTGCTTTTAAATCGCTAATATAATAGTGAAAGAAAAATAATGATAATGTTGCACACACAAATCACACACATGTGGGAAAGAATGATGCTTTTAAACAACACTAAACCGCCATTAGGTGTCGCCAGGCATCCATCTTAATAAGCGAGTCATTGATTCATTCGTTCAAACGATTCGTTCGAATGAGTCGATCATGATTAAGACAGATGTTTATGGATTGATCATTCAATCTTTGAGTCAACCGATTCGTTAAAAATGCTGAATCGTTCAGTTATGAGAAAACACGTGATGCGTGATGGTTCTGCCGTGATCTTTGTTTAACTATTTTCGCTGCTGAAACAGAACAAAAACAGTCAACATTGCATCTAAAATGTAAGTGACTTAATTGTAACTGTTTATTAACCTGTTGTATGAAATCTAGGGGTGGGAGAAAAAATTGATTCTTAGATGCATCGCGATGCGGACGTGGACGATTCTGAATCGATTCACAAATGTCAAAAAATCGATTCTCTAAAAAAATATTTTTCTAATAACGTAATATTGACGGAAGGCAAAAGGCGGAACTCTAAGCGGACGTGCGTGCAGTCTGTGGCGCGCACATAACAGAGAAGTTTCTTCTGCTCACCAAGGCTGCATTTATTTGATTAAAAATACAAACAAAAACAGTAATATTGTAAAATAGTATTCCAATTTAAAACAGCTGCTTTCTATTTTAATATATTTTAAACTGTTATTTATTCCTGTGATCAAAGCTGAGTTTTCAGCATCATTACTCCAGTCGTCACTGTCACATGATCCTTCAGAAATTATTCTAATATGATGATTGATACTCAAGAAACATTCATTATTATTTTAAATGTCGAAAACAGTTGTGTACAGTCTTTGATGAATAGAAAGTTCAAAAGAACAGCATTTATCTGAAATCTAAAGCTTTTGTAACGTTAAACACTACCGCTCAAAAGTTTGTGGTTAGTAATAATTAAAATTTTATTTTTGGGGGAAAGAAATAAAATAAATCAGTACTTTTATTTATGAAGGATGAGTTAAACTGATCAACAGTTACAGTAAAGACATTTATAATGTTAAAAATATATATATTTGAAATATATGCTGTTCTTTTGAACTTTACATTCATCAAAGCATTTTGAAAAAAAAAAAATCTGTACACAACTGTTTTCAACATTGAAAATAATAATGAATATTTATTGAGCATCAATCATCATATTAGTATGATTTCTGAAGGATCATGTGACACTGAAGACTTGAGTAATGATGCTGAAAACTCAACTTTGATCACAGAAATGAATTACTATGTAAAATATTTTAAAATTGAAAACAGCTGTTTTAAATTGGAATAATATTTCACAATATTACTGTTTTTGTTTGTATTTTTAATCAATAAATGCAGCCTTGGTGAGCAGAAGAGACTTCTCCTAAAAACATTAAAAATCTTACTGACCCCAAACTTTTGAACAATAATATATATATATATATATATATATATATATATATATATATATATATATATATATATATATGTATGTGTATGTATGTATGTATGTATATATATATATATATATATAAATATAGCTGCGAGCAGCGATGGAGGGCCAAAGCCGGTGGTACCGCCACCCCGGTGCCTTTAGGTAACTAAAGGCACCGGGGTTGCGGTGCCACCGGCTTGGGCCCGTAATCGCTGCTCGCAGCTATATTTATTATTATTAGGGCCCAAGCCCTGAAAGGGCGAAGGCCCTATTGTTTTCGTTAGGATTATTATTATTATTATTGTTCTTCAAGGGTTCGGGGGCTTTTGGGGCCTTTAACGTGCTCAAAAACTCATGAAACTTTGCACGCAGGTCAGAACCCGCGGCCATTAGGGCCGGGCTGAAGCTGGTACCCGGGCGTGGCAGGGGGGCTCAACAGCGCCCCCTAGAACACAATCTTAAATCTTGGACACATACAAGAACGTATTAGTATGAAACTCGGTACACATATAGATCTCATCGGGCCGAACAACTTTCGCGCTCTAAGTTATTAGCTCTGCCCAACAGGAAGTCAGCTATTATGGGTTGTTTGAAAAACGCATGCTGTGGAATTTAATGTACTCCTCCTAGGGAATTGATCCGATCCACACCAAACTCGGTCAGCATGAAGTCAAGATATTGAGGATGCTAAATTGCGGACGGATTTTTGATATCTCGAACGGTTTGGCCGTGGCGATGAAACGAATTTATAGCGAGAAAAGATAAACAGGAAGTGTGTTATAACTTCTGCATACATTAACTGATCTTGATGAAACTTCCGCAGTGTGTTCGTTGTAAGAGGCCGATCACATGGATGTGACTATTGTGAGTCAAAGTTATAGCGCCACCAACTGGCAGCAGGAAGTGTGTCACTTTCAAAATGCTTTGAAATCACCCTCTTATTTTTACCCGATTTGCTTCAAACTTTATGTGTATAATGTAGACACACGGCAGATGTAGACCTGTGAAAGGTTTATTGATATCTTAAATACTGTTGCCGTGGCAACGCATCAAACTTTAATATTCTTTTCAGATGCTTTTGAGACTCTTAACATACTTGAAATTGGATGAAACTCGACAGACACATCACATTTATTAGCCGGTAGACATGTGCAAAGTTTCAGAAACGGGCGTGGTGAGGGGCTCAGTAGCGCCACCTTTAGTCATAAATGGGGCGGTTAGTTTTATCAACAGCAACAAAACTTGGTATGTGTATTGTTCTCATCAAGACGGACAACTTTCTAATTGACATTAACCATCTCCGACCAACAGGAAGAGAGATATTTTGGTTTGAATGTGGATTTTCTGAAGAATTTTCTCTCCCTCTCTCTGTGTCTCTGTGTGTGTGAGGGGAGGGGGGATTTGACTATTGCTTTTATATTGTTAATCAAGGTTTCAGGGGCTTTTGGGGTCCTTAACGTGCTCAAAAACTCTTGAAACTTTGCACACAAGTCAGAACCCACGGCCATCAGGGCCGGGCTGAAGCTGGTACCCGGGCGTGGCTGGGGGGCTCAACAGCGCCCCCTTGAACGGGGTTCTAAAACTTGATCCATATATCAAACACGCTCGCATGAATTAATATGAAACTCGGTACACATATAGATCTCATCGGGCCGAACAACTTTACCCCGGTCAAGTTTTACGCCAGCCCAACAGGAAGTCGGCTATTATGGGTTGTTTGGAAAACGCTTGCTGTGGAATGTGAAATACTCCTCCTAGAAAATTCACCGTGTCCCCTTCAAACTCGGTGTGCATGTAGTCAAGACTTTGAGGATGCTAAATTGCGGACGGATTTTTGATATCTCGAACGGTTTGGCTGTGGCGAGGAATCGAATTTATGGCGAGAAAAGAGAAACACGGAAGTGGAATAACTTCTGCATACATTAACTGATCTTGATGAAACTTCAGCAGTGTGTTCGTGGTAAGAGGCCGATCAGATGGATGTAGCTATTGTGAGTCAAAGTTATAGCGCCACCAACTGGCAGCAGGAAGTGTGTCACTTTCAACATGCTTTTGACAAAAGTGGGGGGGTTACTTTTAACTACAGTAAAGAAAAAATAGTTTCTATATTGTACTCATCAAGCCGGACAACTTTCTAATTTACATTCAATAGCTCTGGCCATCAGGAAGTCAGATATTTTGGTCTGAATGTGAATTTTTTTGCAAAATCAGCCTCTGAATTTTTAGCCACTCCTCTTAAACTATTTATTTTATTCGTACCAAACTTTTTCAACATGATGAAACTACATTAATCCCTCGCCATAGCAAAACCGTTTGAGATATTTATTATCCATTCACAATTTAGCATATTTAAAGTAAAAATCTTCTAAAAATGTAATTATATACCATTTATTTCTATATAAAAGTATACAAATATCACAACTAAACCCATTTTATTCTGTTTTTGCAATTCAAGAAGAATGAAAAAGTTAAAAACAGGCTATTTAGTGCTATTTGGTTCAACAAAAAAGCAAACATAGGGCTATACTGCCCTCTTGTGTCCAAAAGGACATCAAAATAGTATATAAAACTTTTTACCAGGTAGGCCAATATTGTATTTAAATATACATTTATTAGGTATGTGTCTGAGGATATTTTCCCACCGGTTAATCGACGTGTGACACGAGTGGGTGCTTTTAAATCGCTAATATAATAGTGAAAGAAAAATAATGATAATGTTGCACACACAAATCATACACATGTGGGAAAGAATGATGCTTTTAAACAACACTAAACCGCCATTAGGTGTCGCCAGGCATCCATCTTAATAAGCGAGTCATTGATTCATTCGTTCAAACGATTCGTTCGAATGAGTCGATCATGATTAAGACAGATGTTTATGGATTGATCATTCAATCTTTGAGTCAACCGATTCGTTAAAAATGCTGAATCGTTCAGTTATGAGAAAACACGTGATGCGTGATGGTTCTGCCGTGATCTTTGTTTAACTATTTTCGCTGCTGAAACAGAACAAAAACAGTCAACATTGCATCTAAAATGTAAGTGACTTAATTGTAACTGTTTATTAACCTGTTGTATGAAATCTAGGGGTGGGAGAAAAAATTTATTCTTAGATGCATCGCGATGCGGACGTGGACGATTCTGAATCGATTCACAAATGTCAAAAAATCGATTCTCTAAAAAAATATTTTTCTAATAACGTAATATTGACGGAAGGCAAAAGGCGGAACTCTAAGCGGACGTGCGTGCAGTCTGTGGTGCGCACATAACAGAGAAGTTTCTTCTGCTCACCAAGGCTGCATTTATTTGATTAAAAATACAAACAAAAACAGTAATATTGTAAAATAGTATTCCAATTTAAAACAGCTGCTTTCTATTTTAATATATTTTAAACTGTTATTTATTCCTGTGATCAAAGCTGAGTTTTCAGCATCATTACTCCAGTCGTCACTGTCACATGATCCTTCAGAAATTATTCTAATATGATGATTGATACTCAAGAAACATTCATTATTATTTTAAATGTCGAAAACAGTTGTGTACAGTCTTTGATGAATAGAAAGTTCAAAAGAACAGCATTTATCTGAAATCTAAAGCTTTTGTAACGTTAAACACTACCGCTCAAAAGTTTGTGGTTAGTAATAATTAAAATTTTATTTTTGGGGGAAAGAAATAAAATAAATCAGTACTTTTATTTATGAAGGATGAGTTAAACTGATCAACAGTTACAGTAAAGACATTTATAATGTTAAAAATATATATATTTGAAATATATGCTGTTCTTTTGAACTTTACATTCATCAAAGCATTTTGAAAAAAAAAAAATCTGTACACAACTGTTTTCAACATTGAAAATAATAATGAATATTTATTGAGCATCAATCATCATATTAGTATGATTTCTGAAGGATCATGTGACACTGAAGACTGGAGTAATGATGCTGAAAACTCAACTTTGATCACAGAAATGAATTACTATGTAAAATATTTTAAAATTGAAAACAGCTGTTTTAAATTGGAATAATATTTCACAATATTACTGTTTTTGTTTGTATTTTTAATCAATAAATGCAGCCTTGGTGAGCAGAAGAGACTTCTCCTAAAAACATAAAAAATCTTACTGACCCCAAACTTTTGAACAATAATATATATATATATATATATATACATATATATGTATGTGTGTGTATGTATATATATATATATATATATATATAAATATAGCTGCGAGCAGCGATGGAGGGCCAAAGCCGGCGGTACCGCCACCCCGGTGCCTTTAGGTAACTAAAGGCACCGGGGTTGCGGTGCCACCGGCTTGGGCCCGTAATCGCTGCTCGCAGCTATATTTATTATTATTATTATTGTTCTTCAAGGGTTCGGGGGCTTTTGGGGCCTTTAACGTGCTCAAAAACTCATGAAACTTTGCACGCAGGTCAGAACCCGCGGCCATTAGGGCCGGGCTGAAGCTGGTACCCGGGCGTGGCAGGGGGGCTCAACAGCGCCCCCTAGAACACAATCTTAAATCTTGGACACATACAAGAACGTATTAGTATGAAACTCGGTACACATATAGATCTCATCGGGCCGAACAACTTTCGCGCTCTAAGTTATTAGCTCTGCCCAACAGGAAGTCAGCTATTATGGGTTGTTTGAAAAACGCATGCTGTGGAATTTAATGTACTCCTCCTAGGGAATTGATCCGATCCACACCAAACTCGGTCAGCATGAAGTCAAGATATTGAGGATGCTAAATTGCGGACGGATTTTTGATATCTCGAACGGTTTGGCCGTGGCGATGAAACGAATTTATAGCGAGAAAAGATAAACAGGAAGTGTGTTATAACTTCTGCATACATTAACTGATCTTGATGAAACTTCCGCAGTGTGTTCGTTGTAAGAGGCCGATCACATGGATGTGACTATTGTGAGTCAAAGTTATAGCGCCACCAACTGGCAGCAGGAAGTGTGTCACTTTCAAAATGCTTTGAAATCACCCTCTTATTTTTACCCGATTTGCTTCAAACTTTATGTGTATAATGTAGACACACGGCAGATGTAGACCTGTGAAAGGTTTATTGATATCTTAAATACTGTTGCCGTGGCAACGCATCAAACTTTAATATTCTTTTCAGATGCTTTTGAGACTCTTAACATACTTGAAATTGGATGAAACTCGACAGACACATCACATTTATTAGCCGGTAGACATGTGCAAAGTTTCAGAAACGGGCGTGGTGAGGGGCTCAGTAGCGCCACCTTTAGTCATAAATGGGGCGGTTACTTTTATCAACAGCAACAAAACTTGGTATGTGTATTGTTCTCATCAAGACGGACAACTTTCTAATTGACATTAACCATCTCCGACCAACAGGAAGAGAGATATTTTGGTTTGAATGTGGATTTTCTGAAGAATTTTCTCTCCCTCTCTCTGTGTCTCTGTGTGTGTGAGGGGAGGGGGGATTTGACTATTGCTTTTATATTGTTAATCAAGGTTTCAGGGGCTTTTGGGGTCCTTAACGTGCTCAAAAACTCTTGAAACTTTGCACACAAGTCAGAACCCACGGCCATCAGGGCCGGGCTGAAGCTGGTACCCGGGCGTGGCTGGGGGGCTCAACAGCGCCCCCTTGAACGGGGTTCTAAAACTTGATCCATATATCAAACACGCTCGCATGAATTAATATGAAACTCGGTACACATATAGATCTCATCGGGCCGAACAACTTTACCCCGGTCAAGTTTTACGCCAGCCCAACAGGAAGTCGGCTATTATGGGTTGTTTGG
Source organism: Rutilus rutilus (assembly GCF_951802725.1). NCBI lineage: Eukaryota > Metazoa > Chordata > Actinopteri > Cypriniformes > Leuciscidae > Rutilus > Rutilus rutilus. The sequence goes on from NC_140210.1 coordinate 49,449,386, forward strand.
AAAACGCTTGCTGTGGAATGTGAAATACTCCTCCTAGAAAATTCACCGTGTCCCCTTCAAACTCGGTGTGCATGTAGTCAAGACTTTGAGGATGCTAAATTGCGGACGGATTTTTGATATCTCGAACGGTTTGGCTGTGGCGAGGAATCGAATTTATGGCGAGAAAAGAGAAACACGGAAGTGGAATAACTTCTGCATACATTAACTGATCTTGATGAAACTTCAGCAGTGTGTTCGTGGTAAGAGGCCGATCAGATGGATGTAGCTATTGTGAGTCAAAGTTATAGCGCCACCAACTGGCAGCAGGAAGTGTGTCACTTTCAGCATGCTTTTGACAAAAGTGGGGGGGTTACTTTTAACTACAGTAAAGAAAAAATAGTTTCTATATTGTACTCATCAAGCCGGACAACTTTCTAATTTACATTCAATAGCTCTGGCCATCAGGAAGTCAGATATTTTGGTCTGAATGTGAATTTTTTTGCAAAATCAGCCTCTGAATTTTTAGCCACTCCTCTTAAACTATTTATTTTATTCGTACCAAACTTTTTCAACATGATGAAACTACATTAATCCCTCGCCATAGCAAAACCGTTTGAGATATTTATTATCCATTCACAATTTAGCATATTTAAAGTAAAAATCTTCTAAAAATGTAATTATATACCATTTATTTCTATATAAAAGTATACAAATATCACAACTAAACCCATTTTATTCTGTTTTTGCAATTCAAGAAGAATGAAAAAGTTAAAAACAGGCTATTTAGTGCTATTTGGTTCAACAAAAAAGCAAACATAGGGCTATACTGCCCTCTTGTGTCCAAAAGGACATCAAAATAGTATATAAAACTTTTTACCAGGTAGGCCAATATTGTATTTAAATATACATTTATTAGGTATGTGTCTGAGGATATTTTCCCACCGGTTAATCGACGTGTGACACGAGTGGGTGCTTTTAAATCGCTAATATAATAGTGAAAGAAAAATAATGATAATGTTGCACACACAAATCATACACATGTGGGAAAGAATGATGCTTTTAAACAACACTAAACCGCCATTAGGTGTCGCCAGGCATCCATCTTAATAAGCGAGTCATTGATTCGTTCGTTCAAACGATTCGTTCGAATGAGTCGATCATGATTAAGACAGATGTTTATGGATTGATCATTCAATCTTTGAGTCAACCGATTCGTTAAAAATGCTGAATCGTTCAGTTATGAGAAAACACGTGATGCGTGATGGTTCTGCCGTGATCTTTGTTTAACTATTTTCGCTGCTGAAACAGAACAAAAACAGTCAACATTGCATCTAAAATGTAAGTGACTTAATTGTAACTGTTTATTAACCTGTTGTATGAAATCTAGGGGTGGGAGAAAAAATTGATTCTTAGATGCATCGCGATGCGGACGTGGACGATTCTGAATCGATTCACAAATGTCAAAAAATCGATTCTCTAAAAAAATATTTTTTCTAATAACGTAATATTGACGGAAGGCAAAAGGCGGAACTCTAAGCGGACGTGCGTGCAGTCTGTGGCGCGCACATAACAGAGAAGTTTCTTCTGCTCACCAAGGCTGCATTTATTTGATTAAAAATACAAACAAAAACAGTAATATTGTAAAATATTATTCCAATTTAAAACAGCTGCTTTCTATTTTAATATATTTTAAACTGTTATTTATTCCTGTGATCAAAGCTGAGTTTTCAGCATCATTACTCCAGTCGTCACTGTCACATGATCCTTCAGAAATTATTCTTATATGATGATTGATACTCAAGAAACATTCATTATTATTTTAAATGTCGAAAACAGTTGTGTACAGTCTTTGATGAATAGAAAGTTCAAAAGAACAGCATTTATCTGAAATCTAAAGCTTTTGTAACGTTAAACACTACCGCTCAAAAGTTTTGGGTTAGTAATAATTACAATTTTATTTTTGGGGGAAAAAAATAAAATAAATCAGTACTTTTATTTATGAAGGATGAGTTAAACTGATCAACAGTTACAGTAAAGACATTTATAATGTTAAAAATATATATATTTGAAATATATGCTGTTCTTTTGAACTTTACATTCATCAAAGCATTTTGAAAAAAAAAAATCTGTACACAACTGTTTTCAACATTGAAAATAATAATGAATATTTATTGAGCATCAATCATCATATTAGTATGATTTCTGAAGGATCATGTGACACTGAAGACTGGAGTAATGATGCTGAAAACTCAACTTTGATCACAGAAATGAATTACTATGTAAAATATTTTAAAATTGAAAACAGCTGTTTTAAATTGGAATAATATTTCACAATATTACTGTTTTTGTTTGTATTTTTAATCAATAAATGCAGCCTTGGTGAGCAGAAGAGACTTCTCCTAAAAACATTAAAAATCTTACTGACCCCGAACTTTTGAACAATAATATATATATATATATATATATATATATATATATATATATATATATATATATATATATATATATATATATACATATATATGTATGTGTGTGTATGTATGTATATATATATATATATATATATATATATATACATATACATATATATGTATGTGTGTGTATGTATGTATGTATATATATATATATATATAAATATAGCTGCGAGCAGCGATGGAGGGCCAAAGCCGGCGGTACCGCCACCCCGGTGCCTTTAGGTAACTAAAGGCACCGGGGTTGCGGTGCCACCGGCTTGGGCCCGTAATCGCTGCTCGCAGCTATATTTATTAGGGCCCAAGCCCTGAAAGGGCGAAGGCCCTATTGTTTCCGGTAGGATTATTTATTAGGGCCCAAGCCCTGAAAGGGCGAAGGCCCTATTGTTTTCGTTAGGATTATTATTATTATTATTATTATTATTATTGTTCAAGGGTTCGGGGGCTTTTGGGGCCTTTAACGTGCTCAAAAACTCATGAAACTTTGCACATAGGTCAGAAGCTGCGGCCATTAGGGCCGCGCTGAAGATGGTACCTGGGCGTGGCAGGGGGGCTCGACAGCGCCCCCTTGAATGGGGTCCGAGTGCGGTCCGAAAACTTGGTCCATATACCAAACACTCTTGCATGAATTAATATGAAACTCGGTACACATATAGATCTTATTGGGCTGAACAACTTTCGTGCTCTAAGTTTTACGCCAGCCCAACAGGAAGTCGGCTATTATGGGTTGTTTGGAAAACGCATGCTGTGGAATTTGATGTACTCCTCCTAGGAAATTCATCCATTCGCCTCAAAACTCGGTGTGCATGAAGTCAAGACATTGAGGGTGATAAATTGCGGACGGATTTTTGATATCTCGAACGGTTTGGCCAAGGCGAGGAAACGAATTTATGGCGAATAATGGGACACAGGAAGTGTATTATAACTTCTGCATACATTGACTGATCTTGATAAAACTTCAGCAGTGTGTTCGTGGTCAGAGGCCGATCACATTGATGTGACTATTGTGAGTCAAAGTTATAGCGCCACCAACTGGCAGCAGGAAGTGTGTCACTTTCAAAATGCTTTGAAATCACCCTCTTATTTTTACCCGATTTGCTTCAAACTTTATGTGTATAATGTAAACACACGGCAGATGTAGACCTGTGAAAGGATTTTTGATATCTTTAATACTGTTGCCATGGCAACGCTTCAAACTTTAATATTCTTTTTTGATGCTTTTGAGACTCTTAACATACTTGAAATTGGATGAAACTCGACAGACACATCACATTTATTAGCCCGTAGACATGTGCAAAGTTTCAGAAACGGGCGTGGTGAGGGGCTCAGTAGCGCCACCTTTAGTCATAAATTGGGCGGTTAGTTTTATCAACAGCAACAAAACTTGGTATGTGTATTGTTCTCATCAAGACGGACAACTTTCTAATTGACATTAACCATCTCCGACCAACAGGAAGAGAGATATTTTGGTTTGAATGTGGATTTTCTGAAGAATTTTCTCTCCCTCTCTCTGTGTCTGTGTGTGTGTGAGGGGAGGGGGGGGATTTGACTATTGCTTTTATATTGTTAATCAAGGTTTCAGGGGCTTTTGGGGTCCTTAACGTGCTCAAAAACTCTTGAAACTTTGCACACAAGTCAGAACCCCCTGCCATCAGGGACGGGCTGAAGCTGGTACCCGGGCGTGGCAGGGGGGCTCAACAGCGCCCCCTTGAACGGGGTCCCAAAACTTGGTCCATAGATCAAACACGCTTGCATTAATTAATATGAAACTCGGTACACATATAGATCTCATCGGGCCGAACAACTTTCCCCCGGTCAAGTTTTACGCCAGCCCAACAGGAAGTCGGCTATTATGGGTTGCTTGGAAAACGCTTGCTGTGGAATGCGAAGTACTCCTCCTAGAGAATTCATCCAATCCCCACCAAACTCGGTGTGCATGAAGTCAAGACATTGAGGATTCTAAATTGCGGACGGATTTTTGATATCTCGAACGGTTTGGCCGTGGCGAGGAAACGAATTTATGGCGAGAAAAGAGAAACACGAAGTGGTATAACTTCTGCATACATTAACTGATCTTGATGAAACTTCACCAGTGTGTTCGTGGTAAGAGGCCGATCAGATGGATGTAACTATTGTGAGTCAAAGTTATAGCGCCACCAACTGGCAGCAAGAAGTGTGTCACTTTCAAAATGCTTTTGACAAAAGTGGGGGGGTTAGTTTTACCCACAGTTACAAAAATCAGTACGTACATTGGTCTCATCAAGCCGGACAACTTTCTAATATACAGTTATTAGCTTCGACCAATAGGAAGTCAGATATTTTGGTTTGAATGTGGATTTATTTGCAAATTCAGCCTCTGCTTTTTACCCACTCCTGCTAAGTGTTTTTTTTTTATTCACACCAAACTTTTTTAACACGATGAAAATACATTAAAGATGCTAAATTGTGAACGGATATTAAATATTTCAAACGGTTTTGACATGGCGAGGGATTAAAATAATGTCAAAAAATGAAACAGAAAACATCTCATATCTTCTTAAAATTTAATTATACACCATTTATTTTTATATAAAATTATACAAATATCAGAACTAAACCAAAACAGAACTAGTTTTGGGTTTATTCAGTTTTTTTCAATTCAAGAATTATTTACAAGTTTAAAATCAGCCAGAATGCGCTATTTAGTAAAAAAAAAAAGTCATACATAGGGCTATACTGCCCTCTTGTGTTCAAAATCAGGTAGGCCCATTGTATATTGTATTTATATATAAATATAATAGCGATGTGACTGAGAATTTTTTCCCACTGGTTAATTGATGTGTGACACCGCGGCGGGGGCTTTTAAATCGCTAACTTAAAGGGATACTCCACTTTAAATTGAAAATTCTGTCATCATATACTCACCCTCATGTTGTTTCAATCCTTTATTAATTTCTTTCTTCTGCTGAACAGAAAGGAAGATATTTAGAAGAATGTCAGTAACCAGACAGTTTCTGGTCTCATTGACTTCCATAGTATACATTTTTTTCCTACTATGGAAGTCAATGGGATCAGAAACTGTCTGGTTACTGACATTCTCCTAAATATCTTCCTTTCTGTTCAGCAGAAGAAAGAAATTCATAAAGGATTAAAACAACATGAGGGTGAGTATATGGTGACAGAATTTTCATTTTAAAGTGGAGTATCCCTTTAAAAGCGAAAGTGAAATACGGTCGTCCAGTAGGAATGAACTAAAAAAACATTCACTCTGTTCTGCTCGTTCCTCGCTGTAGACGCGTTATTGCCCATGCAGCCGTGAGCATTTTAGTTTCATTTAAAAAATAGTGCCATTTCGGGGGTGGGATTGCTTGAATGTTTTTTTACAAAAGCACAATGTTGTGTTTTATTGCGAGTGTACATAAATATAAGTAAACAGTGCAGTTTAAATGATGTCCTGTATGAACAAACCGACGGAGTAGCCTATGTTTTTATGTTTCCACTGTTCGATCGTGCCCACGCCACACACACACACACACACACACACACACACACACACACACACACACACACACACACACACACACACACACACACACACACACACACACACACACACAAAAACAACAACAACAACAACATATTGTGCATTCCAGCATTGCAATCTTGACATCGCAGCTGGTTCATTACAGCCGTAATAAAATATAATAATAAATATAAAAAGTCAACCTATTTGCAGCAAATGATAGTAGATTTTAGATCAATATATTTGTTTTCCTTACAATTTTAATTAACACTAACTTTATTCTCATCTGAATTATAAATAATTTATTTCTGTATAAAATAATATTACCATTAAAAAATACATTTGATTGTCTTTTTTAATCAATGGAAAATGTGTGACTTAAAAATAAACAGATTAGTGCTCGGTTTGTGGACAAGAAATGAAAACCAATGCAATATGATGAATGTCCAAAAACGTTCGCTCTTCTCTGCCCGTTCCTCGCCTCGCCATATATATATATATATATATATATATATATATATATATATTTTTTTTTTACACATATATATATATATATATATATATACACATATATATATATATATATATATATATATATATATATATATAAATATAGCTGCGAGCAGCGATGGAGGGCCCAAGCCGGTGACACCGCCACCCCGGTGGCTTTAGTGTAACTAAAGGCACCAGGGTGGCGGTGCCACCGGCTTGGGCCCGCAATCGCTGCTCGCAGCTATATTTATATATATATATTTATTATTATTATTATTATTATTATTATTTTGTCAACCTTTCGGGCACTTTTGGGGCTCTTAACATGCTCGAAAACTCTTGAAATTTTGCACACACGTCAGAACCCGCGGCCATCAGGGCCGGACTGAAGCTGGTACCCGGGCGTGGCAGGGGGGCTCGACAGCGCCCCCTGGAACGGGATCCGAACACGTGTCCATAAATCAAACACGCTTGCATGTAATAATATGAAACTCGGTACTCATATAGATCTCATCGGGCCGAACAACTTTCGTGCTCTAAGTTTTACGCCAGCCAAACAGGAAGTTGGCTATTTAGCGTTGTTTGGAAACGCATGCTGTGGAATTTAATGTACTCCTCCTAGGGAATTCATCGATTCGCCTCCAAACTCGGTGGGAATGAAGTCAAGACATTGAGGATGCTAAATTGCGGACGGATTTTTGATATCTCGAACGGTTTGGCCGTGGCGAGGAAACAAATTTATGCCGAAAAAATGAAACAGGAAGTGTGTTATAACTTCTGCATACATTAACTGATCTTGATGAAACTTCAGCAGTGTGTTCGTGGTAAGAGGCCGATCACATGGATGTGACTATTGTGAGTCAAAGTTATAGCGCCACCAACTGGCAGCAGGAATATGTCACTTTCAAAATGCTTTGAAATCAGTGTCTTATTTTTACCCGATTTGCTTCAATCTTTATGTGTACAATGTAGACACACGGCAGATGTAAACCTGTGAAAGGATTATTGATATCTTAGATACTGTTGCCGTGGCAACGCATCAAACTTTAATATTCTTTTTTGATGCTTTTGAGACTCTTAACATACTTGAAATTGCATGAAACTCGACAGACACATCACATTTATTAGCCAGTAGACATGTGCAAAGTTTCAGAAACGGGCGTGGTGAGGGGCTCAGTAGCGCCACCTTTAGTCAAAAATGGGGGCTTAGTTTTACATAGAGTCACTAAACTCGCTATGTATATTGTTCTCATTAAACCGGACAACTTTCTAATTCACACTTATTAGCTGAGAGCAACAGGAAGTGAGATATTTTGGTTTGAATGTGATTTTTTGGAGAATTTTCTCTCTCTCTCTCTCTGTCTCTGTGTGTGTGAGGGGTGGGAGGGAATTTCCAATTGATTTCAGTGTGTTTCAAGGTTTCAGGGGCTTTTGGGGCCCTTAACGTGCTCGAAAACTCTTGAAACTTTGCACACAGGTCAGAAGCTGCGGCCATCAGGGCCGGGCTGAAGCTGGTACCCGGGCGTGGCAGCGGGGCTCAACAGCGCCCCCTGGAACGGGATCCGAACACTTGTCCATAAATCAAACACACTTGCATGTAATGATATGAAACTCGGTACTCATATAGATCTCATCGGGCCGAACAACTTTCGTGCTCTAAGTTTTACGCCAGCCAAACAGGAAGTTGGCTATTTAGCGTTGTTTGGAAACGCATGCTGTGGAATTTAATGTACTCCTCCTAGGGAATTCATCGATTCGCCTTCAAACTCGGTGTGCATGAAGTTAAGACATTGAGGATGCTAAATTGCGGACGGATTTTTGATATCTCAAACGGTTTGGCCGTGGCGAGGAAACAAATTTATGGCGAAAAAATGAAACAGGAAGTGTGTTATAACTTCTGCATACATTAACTGATCTTGATGAAACTTCAGCAGTGTGTTCGTTGTAAGAGGCCGATCGCACAGATGTGACTATTGTGAGTCAAAGTTATAGCGCCACCAACAGGCAGCAGGAAGTACATCACTTTCAAAATGCTTTGAAATCAGTGTCTTATTTTTACCCGATTTGCTTCAAACTTTATGTGTACAATGTAGACACACGGCAGATGTAAACCTGTGAAAGGATTATTGATATCTTAGATACTGTTGCCGTGGCAACGCATCAAACTTTAATATTCTTTTTTGATGCTTTTGAGACTCTTAACATACTTGAAATTGCATGAAACTCAACAGACACATCACATTTATTAGCCAGTAGACATGTGCAAAGTTTCAGAAACGGGCGTGGTGGAATGGCTCAGTAGCGCCACCTTTACTCAAAAATGGGGGTTTAGTTTTTCCTAGAATCACAAAACTTGGTATGTGTATTGTTCTCATCAAGACGGACAACTTTCTAATTTACATGAACCATCTCTGACCAACAGGAAGAGAGATATTTTGGTTTGAATGTGGATTTTCTGAAGAATTTTCTCTCCCTCTCTCTGTGTCTGTGTGTGTGTGAGGGGAGGGGGGGATTTGACTATTGCTTTTATATTGTTAATCAAGGTTTCAGGGGCTTTTGGGGTCCTTAACGTGCTCAAAAACTCTTGAAACTTTGCACACAGGTCAGAACCCCCTGCCATCAGGGCCGGGCTGAAGCTGGTACCCGGGCGTGGCTGGGGGGCTCAACAGCGCCCCCTTGAACGGGGTTCTAAAACTTGATCCATATATCAAACACGCTCGCATGAATTAATATGAAACTCGGTACACATATAGATCTCATCGGGCCGAACAACTTTACCCCGGTCAAGTTTTACGCCAGCCCAACAGGAAGTCGGCTATTATGGGTTGTTTGGAAAACGCTTGCTGTGGAATGTGAAATACTCCTCCTAGAAAATTCACCGTGTCCCCTTCAAACTCGGTGGGCATGTAGTCAAGACCTTGAGGATGCTAAATTGTGGACGGATTTTTGATATCTCGAACGGTTTGGCTGTGGCGAGGAATCGAATTTATGGCGAGAAAAGAGAAACACGGAAGTGGAATAACTGCTGCATACATTAACTGATCTTGATGAAACTTCAGCAGTGTGTTCGTGGTAAGAGGCCGATCAGATGGATGTAGCTATTGTGAGTCAAAGTTATAGCGCCACCAACTGGCAGCAGGAAGTGTGTCACTTTCAACATGCTTTTGACAAAAGTGGGGGGGGTTACTTTTAACTACAGTAAAGAAAAAATAGTTTCTATATTGTTCTCATCAAGCCGGACAACTTTCTAATTTACATTCAATAGCTCTGGCCATCAGGAAGTCAGATATTTTGGTCTGAATGTGAATTTTTTTGCAAAATCAGCCTCTGAATTTTTAGCCACTCCTCTTACACTATTTATTTTATTCGTACCAAACTTTTTCAACATGATGAAACTACATTAAATATGCTAAATTGTGAATGGATAATAAATATCTCAAACGGTTTTGCTATGGCGAGGGATTAAAGTAAAAATCTTCTAAAAATGTAATTATATACCATTTATTTCTATATAAAAGTATACAAATATCACAACTAAACCCATTTTATTCTGTTTTTGCAATTCAAGAAGAGTGAAAAAGTTAAAAACAGGCTATTTAGTGCTATTTGGTTCAACAAAAAAGCAAACATAGGGCTATACTGCCCTCTTGTGTCCAAAAGGACATCAAAATAGTATATAAAACTTTTTACCAGGTAGGCCAATATTGTATTTAAATATACATTTATTAGGTATGTGTCTGAGGATATTTTCCCACCGGTTAATCGACGTGTGACACGAGTGGGTGCTTTTAAATCGCTAATATAATAGTGAAAGAAAAATAATGATAATGTTGCACACACAAATCACACACATGTGGGAAAGAATGATGCTTTTAAACAACACTAAACCGCCATTAGGTGTCGCCAGGCATCCATCTTAATAAGCGAGTCATTGATTCATTCGTTCAAACGATTCGTTCGAATGAGTCGATCATGATTAAGACAGATGTTTATGGATTGATCATTCAATCTTTGAGTTAACCGATTCGTTAAAAATGCTGAATCGTTCAGTTATGAGAAAACACGTGATGCGTGATGGTTCTGCCGTGATCTTTGTTTAACTATTTTCGCTGCTGAAACAGAACAAAAACAGTCAACATTGCATCTAAAATGTAAGTGACTTAATTGTAACTGTTTATTAACCTGTTGTATGAAATCTAGGGGTGGGAGAAAAAATTGATTCTTAGATGCATCGCGATGCGGACGTGGACGATTCTGAATCGATTCACAAATGTCAAAAAATCGATTCTCTAAAAAAATATTTTTCTAATAACGTAATATTGACGGAAGGCAAAAGGCGGAACTCTAAGCGGACGTGCGTGCAGTCTGTGGCGCGCACATAACAGAGAAGTTTCTTCTGCTCACCAAGGCTGCATTTATTTGATTAAAAATACAAACAAAAACAGTAATATTGTAAAATAGTATTCCAATTTAAAACAGGTGCTTTCTATTTTAATATATTTTAAACTGTTATTTATTCCTGTGATCAAAGCTGAGATTTCAGCATCATTACTCCAGTCGTCACTGTCACATGATCCTTCAGAAATTATTCTAATATGATGATTGATACTCAAGAAACATTCATTATTATTTTAAATGTCGAAAACAGTTGTGTACAGTCTTTGATGAATAGAAAGTTCAAAAGAACAGCATTTATCTGAAATCTAAAGCTTTTGTAACGTTAAACACTACCGCTCAAAAGTTTGTGGTTAGTAATAATTAAAATTTTATTTTTGGGGGAAAGAAATAAAATAAATCAGTACTTTTATTTATGAAGGATGAGTTAAACTGATCAACAGTTACAGTAAAGACATTTATAATGTTAAAAATATATATATTTGAAATATATGCTGTTCTTTTGAACTTTACATTCATCAAAGCATTTAAAAAAAAAAAAATCTGTACACAACTGTTTTCAACATTGAAAATAATAATGAATATTTATTGAGCATCAATCATCATATTAGTATGATTTCTGAAGGATCATGTGACACTGAAGACTGGAGTAATGATGCTGAAAACTCAACTTTGATCACAGAAATGAATTACTATGTAAAATATTTTAAAATTGAAAACAGCTGTTTTAAATTGGAATAATATTTCACAATATTACTGTTTTTATTTGTATTTTTAATCAATAAATGCAGCCTTGGTGAGCAGAAGAGACTTCTCCTAAAAACATTAAAAATCTTACTGACCCCAAACTTTTGAACAATATATATATATTGATATATATATATATATATATATATATATATATATATATATATATATATATATATATATATATATATATATATATATATATATATATAAATATAGCTGCGAGCAGCGATGGAGGGCCAAAGCCGGCGGTACCGCCACCCCGGTGCCTTTAGGTAACTAAAGGCACCGGGGTTGCGGTGCCACCGGCTTGGGCCCGTAATCGCTGCTCGCAGCTATATTTTATTATTATTTTTTTTTCAACCTTTCGGGCACTTTTGGGGCCCTTAACGTGCTCGAAAACTCTTGAAACTTTGCACACGGGTCAGAACCCACGGCCATTAGGGCCGAGCTGAAGCTGGGACACGGGCGTGGCAGGGAGGCTCGACAGCGCCCCCTGGAACGGGGTCCGAAAACTTGGTCCATAAATCAAACACGCTTGCATGTAATAATATGAAACTCGGTACACATATAGATCTCATCGGGCCAAACAACTTTTGTACTTTTACTTTTTACGCCAGCCCAACAGGAAGTCGGCTATTATGGGTTGTTTGGAAACGCATGCTGTGGAATTTAATGTACTCCTCCTAGGGAATTCATCCATTCGCCTCCAAACTCAGTCAGCATGAAGTCAAGACATTGAGGATGCTAAATTGCGGACGGATTTTTGATATCTCGAACGGTTTGGCTGTGGCGAGGACACGAATTTATGGCGAATAATGGAAACAGGAAGTGTGTTATAACTTCTGCATACATTAACTGATCTTGATTAAACTTCAGCAGTGTGTTCGTTGTAAGAGGCCGATCACATGGATGTGACTATTGTGAGTCAAAGTTATAGCGCCACCAACTGGCAACAGGAAGTGTGTCCCTTTCAAAATGCTTTGAAATCACCCTCTTATTTTTACCCGATTTGCTTCAATCTTTATGTGTATAATGTAAACACACGGCAGATGTAGACCTGTGAAAGGATTTTTGATATCTTTAATACTGTTGCCATGGCAACGCTTCAAACTTTAATATTCTTTTTTGATGCTTTTGAGACTCTTAACATACTTGAAATTGGATGAAACTCGACAGACACATCACATTTATTAGCCAGTAGACATGTGCAAAGTTTCAGAAACGGGCGTGGTGAGGGGCTCAGTAGCGCCACCTTTAGTCATAAGTGGGGGGGTTAGTTTTATCAACAGCAACAAAACTTGCCCACTAAGCAAAATGATGTCCAAAAGACGTCTTTTCAACGTCTTTGTCACAAAAGTCGGACGTTGAAAAGACGTCCACTGAGGAGCCAGAATGAAAGTTTTTATGACGTCCTTTTTTGACGTGTTCTGGACGTCCGATATAGACGTTCATCGAACCTTCGTACAAGGTTAAAACTAGTTCAGATGTGGCCATTGTGGACATATTTCAACATCATTTATGGTCTCATTTAGACATAATTACTTTGACTATTGCTGTCAGATGATCTTAGTGAGAATTAACAGAGGTTTAGATGTTGATATTTGTTTAATTTGAAGTGTCACCATTGTGGTGATCAGTCATTGCTTTAGTTGGGCTCTTGGTCTCCTTTCTTTTTACTTTAACTTTTCTTTGGCTGCTGTGACAGTGTGTTTGTGTAACACAATTGTTGTGGCAGAGAAAGCCTAGAAAAAGTATGAGGTGTTATCAGCTGATGATGACATAATCATCACAAAATGGGCATCAAATATTGTGTTTAAAGTTTTGTGTTTATATTTGGCATTCATAACCACCAACCTTGTGGAACTGCAATATTGGTGCCAAAAGCATTAAAATGATCACTTATTTTGAAGGTGTATATGTGCACATGATGTTTTGAGCAAGTGTATCACGTAGTCACACACAGACATCAAGATTTTGGATATGAATCACAACAACGGTGACAATCAAAACAAAAAAGCTTGTGAATTAAGGATGAGTTTTGTACTATGAAAGCTACCCATCATGCATTGCAGCATGAAGGTTTTTTTTTTTTTTTAATTGTCACCATTGTTGTGAATCATAAGCAAAATCTTGATGTCTGTGTGTGACTATATGATACACTTTCTCAAAACATCATGTGCACATGGTTTTTATACACCTTCAAATAAGTGATAATTTTAATGCTTTTGGCACCAATAATGCAGTTCCACAAGGTTGGTGGTTATGAATGCCAAATATAAACACAAAACTTGATATAAAACACAATATTTGATGTCCATTTTGTGATGATTATGTCATCATCAGCTGATAACACCTCATACTTTTTCTAGGCTTTCTCTGCCACAACAATTGTGTTACACAAACACACTGTCACAGCAGCCAAAGAAAAGTTAAAGTAAAAAGAAAGGGGACCAAGAGCCCAACTAAAGCAAACACGGATCACCACAATGGTGACACTTCAAATTAAACAAATATCAACATCTAAACCTCTGTTAATTCTTTCTCACTAAGATCATCTGACAGCAATAGTCAAAGTAATTATGTCTAAATGAGACCATAAATGATGTTGAAATATGTCCACAATGGCCACATCTGAACTAGTTTTAACCTTGTACGAAGGTTCGATGAACGTCTATATCGGACGTCCAGAACACGTCAAAAAAAGACGTCATAAAAACTTTCATTCTGGCTCCTCAGTGGACGTCTTTTCAACGTCCGATTTTTGTGACAAAGACGTTGAAAAGACGTCTTTTGGACATCATTTTGCTTAGTGGGTGGTATGTGTATTGTTCTCATCAAGACGGACAACTTTCTAATTTACATGAACTATCTCTGACCAACAGGAAGAGAGATATTTTGTTTTGAATGTGGATTTTCTGAAGAATTTTCTCTCCCTCTCTCTGTGTCTCTGTGTGTGTGAGGGGAGGGGGGGATTTGACTATTGCTTTTATATTGTTAATCAAGGTTTCAGGGGCTTTTGGGGTCCTTAACGTGCTCAAAAACTCTTGAAACTTTGCACACAAGTCAGAACCCCCTGCCATCAGGGACGGGCTGAAGCTGGTACCCGGGCGTGGCAGGGGGGCTCAACAGCGCCCCCTTGAACGGGGTCCCAAAACTTGGTCCATAGATCAAACACGCTTGCATTAATTAATATGAAACTCGGTACACATATAGATCTCATCGGGCCGAACAACTTTCCCCTGGTCAAGTTTTACGCCAGCCCAACAGGAAGTCGGCTATTATGGGTTGTTTGGAAAACGCTTGCTGTGGAATGCGAAGTACTCCTCCTAGAGAATTCATCCAATCCCCACCAAACTCGGTGTGCATGAAGTCAAGACATTGAGGATTCTAAATTGCGGACGGATTTTTGATATCTCGAACGGTTTGGCCGTGGCGAGGAAACGAATTTATGGCGAGAAAAGAGAAACACGAAGTGGTATAACTTCTGCATACATTAACTGATCTTGATGAAACTTCACCAGTGTGTTCGTGGTAAGAGGCCGATCAGATGGATGTAACTATTGTGAGTCAAAGTTATAGCGCCACCAACTGGCAGCAGGAAGTGTGTCACTTTCAAAATGCTTTTGACAAAAGTGGGAGGGTTATTTTTATCCACAGTTACAAAAATCAATACGTACATTGGTCCCATCGAGCCGGACAACTTTCTAATATACAGTTATTAGCTTCGACCAATAGGAAGTCAGATATTTTGGTTTGAATGTGGATTTATTTGCAAATTCAGCCTCTGCTTTTTACCCACTCCTGCTAAGTGTTTTTTTTTTTATTCACACCAAACTTTTTTAACACGATGAAAATACATTAAAGATGCTAAATTGTGAACGGATATTAAATATTTAAAACGGTTTTGACATGGCGAGGGATTAAAATAATATCAAAAAAGGAATCAGAAAACATCTCATATCTTCTTAAAATTTAATTATACACCATTTATTTTTATATAAAATTATACAAATATCAGAACTAAACCGAAACAGAACTAGTTTTGGGTTTATTCAGTTTTTTTCAATTCAAGAATTATGTACAAGTTTAAAATCAGCCAGAATGCGCTATTTAGTAAAAAAAAAGTCATACATAGGGCTATACTGCCCTCTTGTGTTCAAAATCAGGTAGGCCCATTGTATATTGTATTTATATATACATATAATAGCGATGTGACTGAGAATTTTTTCCCACTGGTTAATCGATGTGTGACACCGCGGCGGGGGCTTTTAAATCGCTAACTTAAAGGGATACTCCACTTTAAATTGAAAATTCTGTCATCATATACTCACCCTCATGTTGTTTCAATCCTTTATTAATTTCTTTCTTCTGCTGAACAGAAAGGAAGATATTTAGAAGAATGTCAGTAACCAGACAGTTTCTGGTCTCATTGACTTCCATAGTATACATTTTTTTCCTACTATGGAAGTCAATGGGATCAGAAACTGTCTGGTTACTGACATTCTCCTAAATATCTTTCTTTCTGTTCAGCAGAAAAAAGAAATTCATAAAGGATTAAAACAACATGAGGATGAGTATATGATGACAGAATTTTCATTTTAAAGTGGAGTATCCCTTTAAAAGCGAAAGTGCTGTACATCATACTTTCTCCCGCATTGATTACTTTCTTGTTGATAACAAATTGCTTCCATTGATTAGCTCATGTATCTATAATACTATTGTTATTTCAGACCATGCTGCTGTTACATTTGACCTCGCTTTACCAAGCCTTTCAATGTCCCGGTCTCCTTGGCGTTTTAACTCTCTGCTTCTCAATGATTCTAATTTTATTTCTGTCATTAATGATCGTATTGACCTTTTTATCTCCACAAATATTTCCCCTGGTGTTTCAGCTAAGACAATTTGGGAGGCATGTAAGGCTTATTTAAGGGGAGAAATAATTTCATACTCGGCCTATAAGAGAAAAATAAACAATGAAAGGAGAGCTAATCTTTTGAATACTTTGGCAGACCTTCAGTCTAATTGTGTTAATTCTACAAACTCAGATGACTTTGTTAAATTTCTGACAACAAAGACAGAGTTTGACTTACTTACTACAAATGAGGCGACTGAAGCTCTACATAAGACTCATTGCAATTATTATGAATTCGGTGATAAATCAAGCAAATTGCTTGCCCATCAGTTGCGTCAGTCTGCTGCTTCACATCTCATTACTCAAATTTCCACCTCTGCTGGGTCTTCAGTTAATCCACTGACTATTAATAATGAGTTTAGGAATTTTTATTCCTCGTTATATACTTCGGAAAGCATAGCTGAAGTAGGCCAATTCGATAATTTTTTCAATTCCTTCAATATGCCTTGCATTGATCCTGATATCTCCTCAAATTTGATAGGCCCTCTTACATTGAACGAAATTAAGTCTGCTCTTAGTCTAATGCAGAATGGCAAATGCCCAGGGCCGGATGGCTTCCCTGCTGAATTTTTCAAGACATTTTCTGACAAATTATCACCTCTTTTACTTAACATGTTCAATGAGTCTTACAGCTCAGGTATTCTCCCTCATTCCTTACGGCAGGCTATCATTTCTCTTATTCTCAAAAAAGATAAAGATCCTTCTCAGTGCAGCAACTATCGCCCGATCTCCTTACTTTGTTCAGATGTGAAATTATTAGCTAAAGTCCTAGCAAGACGCCTGGAGGTGGTCCTTCCAACTTTAATTTCTACTGACCAAACAGGCTTTATTAAAAACAGACATTCTTTTCATAATATTAGACGCCTTTTTAATATTCTTTATTCTTCTACTTTAAATGAAACACCAGAGTTAGTTATTTCCATGGATGCTGAGAAGGCGTTTGATAGAGTCGAGTGGCACTATTTGTTTTATACACTGAAGAAATTTGGCTTTCCTGATCAGTTTATATATTGGATTAGGCTTTTATATACATCTCCCTTGGCCTGTGTTCGAACTAATAATAACTATTCTGAGTATTTCTCCCTCGGTCGTGGGACTAGACAAGGTTGCCCGCTTTCTCCCCTTTTGTTTGCAATAGCCATTGAGCCTTTGGCAATTGCTCTAAGATCCAGTGCGATGGCTGGCATTCAAAGGGGAGGATTGGAGCATAAGCTATCTCTGTACGCAGATGATCTTCTCTTATATGTCTCTGAGCCTGGTACTTCCATTCCCTTGGTGCTTGATTTGCTAATGGATTTTGGCCTAATCTCAGGCTATAAGTTAAATTTGAGTAAAAGTGAATTAATGCCCATTAACACAGCTGCCTTGAATTATCCATTAGCATCCCTACCTTTTAGATCTTCCTTAAGTTTTAGATATTTGGGCATAAATGTGACAAGAAACTTTTCAGACTTATTTGACCACAATTTTGTTCCACTGCTTAATCGTCTATCTCAGGATTTTAATCGTTGGTCTCTCCTTCCTTTATCCCTGATCGATAGGGTTAATTGTATTAAGATGAGCGTGCTCCCTAAATTTTTATATTTATTTCAGTGTATTCCTATCTTTATTCCAAAGTCTTTTTTTGTTACACTCGACAGCTCTATTTCTAGTTTTCTTTGGAATAAAAAGACCCCAAAGATTCGAAAAGGCATTCTGCAGAAGACAAAACAATTAGGTGGTCTAGCTCTTCCTAATTTTCTAATATATTACTGGGCAGCAAATATACGCACCACTCTTTACTGGTTCCAACCAAGCAACTCCGTCAACTCCCCATCCTGGCTGCATATCGAGAATGCCTCATGTAAATCATCTTCCCTGGTGGCTCTTTTATGCCTCCCATACACATTGTCCCCAATGAAATATTCAAGTAATATAATTGTTAAAAACAGTCTTAAAATCTGGACCCAATTTTTGCGACATTTCGGTCTTCATAATACCCCCCAGTTATCCCCAATACATTCTAACCCGTTGTTTTACCCCTCCATTTTAGACCGTGCTTACACCTCTTGGAGAGATCTTGGGTTGGTTTCTGTTGCTGACCTTTACATCGATGGTGTTTTTGCCTCTTTTGAACAGTTGACTTCTCAGTTTAATATTTCCAAAAAACATTTTTTCAGATATTTACAAATTCGAGACTTTGTACGAAAAAAAATGGTCAACTTTCCAAATGCACCTCTCCCTTCAGATTTAGACACCATTCTGGGTGTGGATCCTTGTACTAAAGGGTCAATTTGTAAACTAGTGAATATAATTGTTTATTTGCAATTTTCCTCTGATGATTTACGCCTTGTCTGGTCCCAAGACATCGGTACTGAGATTAACGAGGAGACATGGAGGGCAGTCCTGAACAGGGTTTACTCCTCTTCCCTCTGCGCACGTCATAGGCTCATACAGTGCAAGGTGGTTCATAGAGCCCACTGGTCGAAGACCAGGTTAGCACGCATTAACCCGTCTATTGACTCGGAGTGTGACAGGTGTCATTCTGGTTCAGGCACTTTAATTCACATGTTCTGGTCCTGCCCTGCTCTGTCTTCCTTTTGGAGACAAATTTTTGTCTCATTGTCAGCCATTACCTCGGCGGATATCCCACTCTGCCCAGTTACAGCTTTATTTGGGGTTCTCCCGCCTGGCCATTCTTTGCCTTCTCACTTTTCAGATTTTGCAGCCTTTCTGACTCTTTTAGCTAGGCGTTTAATTCTATTGAATTGGAAAAGCCCTCACCCTCCATCTTACACTCGTTGGATAAGAGATGTTCTTTATTTTATGAAACTGGAGAAAATTAGGTACTCTCTTCACCGACCTAGCACCATTTTCATCAAGCTTTGGCAACCCATGTGTGAACATATCAAAACTCTCCAGCTTGACCCTGCTCTTTGTGTGTGATCCCCTTATCTCCCCCCACATCTGTCACCAATCTAGATGTTGATACAAATTTTGTATTGCCTGGCCAATACACTGCTATGTTTACTGTTACTGTATGTGATTGTACTTTGTTTATTTATTTTTTGAGGGGAAAATAATCCTTAGTGCATCTTCTCTCTGTAATGGTTTGTGTATTGTCATCTTCCCCTGTTTCTATTTTTTTTTTTTTTTGTAATGGTTTAAAGTGTATAAATAAATCATAAAAAAAAAAAAAAAAAGCGAAAGTGAAATACGGACGTCCAGTAGGAATGAACTAAAAAACATTCACTCTGTTCTGCTCGTTCCTCGCTGTAGACGCGTTATTGCCCATGCAGCCGTGAGCATTTTAGTTTCATTTAAAAAATAACGCCATTTCGGGGGTGGGATTGCTTGAATGTTTTTTTACAAAAGCACAATGTTGTGTTTTATTGCGAGTGTACATAAATATAAGTAAACACAGTGCAGTTTAAATGATGTCCTGTATGAACAAACCGACGGAGTAGCCTATGTTTTTATGTTTCCACTGTTCGATCGCGCCCACGCCTCACACACACACACACACACACACACACACACACACACACACACACACACACACACACACACACACACACACACTGTGCATTCCAGCATTGCAATCTTGACATCGCAGCCGGTTCATTACAGCCGTAATAAAATATAATAATAAATATAAATAGTCAACCTATTTGCAGCAAATGATAGTAGATTTTAGATCAATATATTTGTTTTCCTTACAATTTTAATTAACACTAACTTTATTCTCATCTGAATTATAAATAATTTATTTCCGTATAAAATAATACTACCATTAAAAAATACATTTTATTGTCTTTTTTAATCAATGGAGAATGTGTGACTTAAAAATACACAGATTAGTGCTCGGTTTGAGGACAAGAAATGAAAACCAATGCAATATGATGAATGTCCAAAAACGTTCGCTCTTCTCTGCCCATTCCTCGCCTCGCCATATATATATATATTTATTTATTTATTTTTTGTTACATATATATATAATGTGTATATATATATATATATATATTTTTTTTTTTTACATTTATATATATATATATATATATATATATATATAGCTGCGAGCAGCGATGGAGGGCCCAAGGCGGTGACACCGCCACCCCGGTGGCTTTAGTGTAACTAAAGGCACCAGGGTGGCGGTGCCACCGGCTTGGGCCCGCAATCGCTGCTCGCAGCTATATTTAAAATTGTGTTTTTCACATTATTTGCCTTTTGTTATAATAAATGAAAAATAATAGTTTATCACAAAGTTAAATAAATGTTTTAATATTTATATGTATGTTTTATGTTCCTTTTTCATTTAATTATAGAAATTTGTCATACAGGCACACAGAAACTCCCAGTGTTAAATGAACAGAAGCACTGTTTGCTAGTTACAGACAGGACTGACACTGGTTATAATCAGGCTATCAGCTTGTGAATGTGAGGCACAATTTAACATAAAGCCATAAATACCGACATCATGAAGAAACACAGTCCTACATTTTTCAGTGAGAAAATATACTGTTGAATGATTCTGTATCAGTATAATGACAATCTTTCTAATGACAAGACCCTGAGAGTTCTCATCTATTGACACAAGCATGTTTTTCTTGTATTTTGTGCCTTTGACAGTTGCCTCATTGGCAATCAGTGTATTGTGAGGGCCAAAATCATAGTTTGAAACAGATTCCCTGATGTAGTCATTGAAGTCCTCAAGAAAAAACTCAGTTGCTTTTTCTGCTACAACAATGGGTGCAAAGAGACTACCAGCCTGCAGATAAGCCTGGAAAAGATGATGCCTCTCTGAAAGTGTTAAGCAGAGGTTTTTAAAGTTGTGGAGCTTTCTTGAGCACTGCTTAAAGTAAGTGCTTGCTTTCAAATCTTAGTGTCCATAACCTAATTAGTGGACCAAAACACATTATGAGCTCAGGGTAGTGAGAAACATAATGGTGCTTAGGCTTCAGTTTGTGATTTGGGAAAGCCTGGCTCCTGAAACACAAATACTCATCAATGAGGACCCTCAGATACGCTATCTGTCCAGCTGAAATGGCTGGAGCATAAATGAGAGAGACCATTTCTTGCAGTTGTAAGACAAGTTGCCAAACTCTGGGACTTTTCACTCGGGGACTGAATTTTCTCTCCAATCAGTAGTGGTAATAACCTGAGCAGGCACCAGTTTTGTACAGCATGGCCACTGAGTTTGTCACTTCCTGGATTAAAGGTGCAGTGTGTGATTTTTAGCGGCATCTAGTGGTGAGATTTGCGAATTGCAACCGGTCAATAATTTGCGGCCTTTCCTTGAAATTTCAAACTCGAATGAGAGGCTACGGTGGCCGACGTAGGAAGCCGCGTCTTTTTCTGCTGCTTCTCATTCAAGTTAGTGATGAAACGCGCTCTGTAGCGCTGTCTGTTCGCTGTCGGCTACGGTAGAAACATGACGTCACGATATGTCGACCTTCATAGAAGGGGGTGGCCGCGGTTATGTACATATAAATGACTCATTCTAAGGTAATAAAAACATAACGGTTCATTAAGTAAGGTCTTTATACACCACTGAAAACATAGTTATGGATCTTATATTGCATTTCTGTCAATAGATCCTCAGAAATATCACACATTGCACCTTTAACCTCACATGGTTTGTCATTAGCATCATTGCTGAGATATTTAAACCGATTAATTCTTCGATTTAATTCAAGGTATGTAAACTGTTTGTCTACCTTGACCAGATGCTGAATGTACAATGAGAGGTCAGCGGACACAATGCCTTCAAACAAATCATGTCCAATACATGGTGGCAATCCAGGTTGACATACATGAAAATAGGATAACTCATTGAACAAGGAGTCAAATTTGATACCTCCACTATGGGCTAACCCCCCTTCAATTCTCTGCACATGTTCTCTGTATGACTGTACTGTGCGAGTAGCGGCCCTACTGAGTTGATCTGCATGGAATTTCTCTCTCTCCATTTCACAATATCTGCAGAAATGGACACTTGTGCTGAAATTCTCAAAGAATCCGCCAATGTTTTGTGACCCCAAGTTGTCTCCACAAATAGCATGCAGTATTCCTTTACAGACTTGTCCATCTGGTAACACTATACCACTTTTCTCAAGTTCTTTCAGATCTTTAACCAAGCGACCCGGGACTAAATCCTGGCCAAAATGTTTAAATTCTTTCTCTTTGCAAAGAAGAACTAACTGCATTTGATCAGTGTTTGACCTATTGTATGGTAAAAGGTCTGCCAGAGAAAGATACACAGCAAGTACTTTGTGCTTTTTTTTTTTTTCTGACCCAAGTGGGTTTACCACCTCGAAAGCATCTTGATATAAGATCAAGCCTAACGACCCATCTTTTTTAAGTTTGTTGTTTGTTACATTCGCCCCATCCCACACATCCTGAAAAACACAGTCAGTTTCTGTATGGGCATGAACTTGTTTGTATTGCTCAAATACAGACTGATTCTGAAAAAGAGCATTGAGTGTTTGGTCTATTGGGACATAATGGGCAAAGCTGTCCTTGCTGGCTTCATTTTGTCCCAGGCATATTGAACAGGTTCGACATAATTAAACTGACTCTTGAAAACAGTCTTTCTCCGTATATCTGTTTTTAATGTGTGTGTATTGTGAGTTCGGAAAATATCTTCTGCTCTCAGATCATCAATTAGAGCCCTAATTGAATCATCTGAAATCCCCATCTGATGTAACTTCTCATCCAATTTAGAAAATAACTGAGACTGGCTGAGATCATGTATTGACTGCATATCTTCAATGATTGTCTGAATGGTGGAGGCCGGAAGCAGTAACTTTGCCTGTAGCTTAAGATAAAACAGAGCAAGATTCCTTAAAAAAAGTGAATCTTCAATATTTTCTGGGTTAAACTCCAAATGGTCTGCATTGTCAGCAGCATCAATCTCCACATCACACTGCGAATCACTGTCTCCATGAGGACCACTAGATCCACTTACACCAGCCAGACTGATAACAGAATCCATTAAATTGTCTTTTTACTTTTTACTTTTTACTACCCTCTTCACTTCTTTTATGTTTTCTTGACAAATGAGATGTAAATGTAGAAACCACAGTAAATGTTTTATCGCATTGCTTGAAGGGACAAACAATAGTTCGTCCTTCTGTGATGTGCACCTTAAGATGAGAATAAAATTCAGTCAAGGAGTCACATTTGGCACGGCAGGAGGAAACATGACACGTAAGATCCACTAATCGATCTTGGCTGAACAATACTATCCTTATGATGTCTGTAAATATGTCCCTTCAGACCAGCACATTTTTAAAATGTCCTTTGGCAAGTAGGCACTGCAGTACTAAATTGGGTATGTTGCTGTGAATTTTTATGTGCCTCACATAGACAAACTGTTGTCCACAAATTTGGCAAGAAAACATTATGCAAGCCAATTAGACTTATTGATAAATAAGCAGTAAATTGCTAGATTAAAGCAAGTAAGAAACCATTCAAATTTCCTCCTGGTTCTGAGATATAAATCCTGGGATATCATCTTGAACAGCAGTGTGATCAGGGATCATCATGTGATCACCCTGCATCTGCATCTGTAATAAAAAAAAAAAAAAGAATAATGTAAACTTTGATCTACAACTCAATGATAACCAAAACAGCAAAAAAAAAAAAAAAAAAAACACTAAAAAGGGTGCACTATGATATAGTGGATATAGTGGACGACCCGGCGCTGGATAAGCGGAAGATGGATGGATGGATGTATTTAGTCATTTAATTGTTATTTATTTCATTGGGACCATGTACAGCTTTTTAGCTGCATCAGAGCTAGTTTTTTTTCCCATTTTATGCGTGTGCATGTTTACTAGCATATTAGCTTTTTCGAGGAGCTTCAGTCCATAAATACACTTACGTGTACGTCATGTTTAGTGACCTACAAAGTTGCTAGTTTTACACTTTTTTTTTTCAAATTTGTATGTCATGACAAATATACAAGGGTTTTATAAATATCTAAATCAGAATAAGCCATGAAATATGACAGAACTTCTTACCTGGTCGACGTTTGTGGAGCTACCACTTGAATCTTCCCTTGTGTTCGCCGCCATTTTGAATTTTGACCGTAGTGTGTTATAAACTTCTGACACCACCAGATGGCAGTGTAAGTACCCCCATACGTGTCCATAACACCACCAATTCAACAATCCTCACAAAAACCCATAATAAATGTCATACTTACCTGTGCCCTGTGAAATATAATTTTTTTTTTATAAAGTTTTCAAACTGCATGGCATTAATTATAGACAGTGGCGTAACTTTGCTTTGAGAAGTGGTGGGGACACCGCACAACTCCTTTTGCTATTTATTTATTTAATAACCGAATTTACTTGGGGACTGAGTTCAGAGTTGGAAATGCACTTAATTTTCACTTTGATGTAGGCCTACACATGCATCACATTCACAAATGTGTCTATAAACATCCGAATAAGCAAAACGTAACACATTCAGAATGTGAATGTTACGTTTTGCTTATCACACAACACAACACATAGGGTAGCTAAAATACGCAAGATAAATATGGTGAACTTACCATTACATGGTCAGCTCAGCTGCAGGCTGCAGCGTATTCATTATTGCACAATTGTGTGTGTGTGTATTACGATTCATTCTACTTTGAATTACTTACATATTTTCTCAATACCAGCCGGACAACTTGCTAAAAGCAGGTGTGATCGATGCACGCGCTGAACATGGAAGAATCAACATTACATCAAGAGTCAAGACAAGCCCACAAAATGTTTCCTCATCCAATCAAATAATTGAACCAATCCTGAACTACGCAAAACCTTGTGTAAAACATGAATGAGAGTTAAGTTGTGTTTAAAATGGTTAAACTATCTTTATTAATTAAATAATTAAATAAATGAAATTGTTTTGACGAATCTTTTTTTATTACGTTTTTATAAAAGCTCTATTTTTTCCTCCCCCACCCCACATGTAAACCCAGCGGGCACCTTGATGTCAATTTGACATCAAATTGATGTCAAAATTACGTCAAGAAATTGGTCAAAAATGAAAATCAAATTGACGTCAAAGTGTTGATGTCAATTTGACGTCAAGAGTTTGACCTCTGCTGATGTCATTTTGCCAAACACAAAGGTGAAACGCATGGCCGTACACTTATCACCAGCTTCACTTAAAACTAACCAGATTTACTTTATTTAATTTACGGTTTAAATAAATATAATATTTAAATAGTTTAAAATATATTAAACATATTTTGATGACACCATGATGGTGGTTAGCGTTTGCTTTAGTTGTGCTCTTGACCCTTGACTCTTTAATATAAAATTTCTCTGGCTGCTTTAATTGTGTGTTTATAAAGCACAACTGTTGTAGCTAAAAAAGCCATCAGAAACTGAGATCAGGAGATGTTGGCGGTTTATTGATGATATCATCATGTAATTGCCTGAATCCCTGATCATGTTCAGTGTCTAATGCTTTGATTATATGGGATTTGTGGTTTAAAAGCAGTTTTATTCATGACAGAAGTAATTTGATTCTACAGCATGTCTAGCAGTGTTGATTATCACATAATGTACTTGATTTTTAAAAACTATTTAGTGCACAAAACCCTGTCATCTATGGCATTACTTAGACGCACACAGACATCAAGAAACAGCATATGAATCTCAACAATGGTGACAATCAAACAAAATATCCAGATAATCAGATCAACTACAGCTGCATAATTTATTAAAGCCGCAATGCATGCTGGGAGATATGGGTGAGTTTTGATTGGTGGTACCCAGCATGCACTGCAGCAAGAAGCATTTCATTGATTGTCACCATTGTTGAGAGTCATACACTGATTCTTGATAGCTAAGTAATAATGTTAAGTTTAATGCATTAAATGTTTTTAAAAACCTTTATTAATTAAAAAAAAACATTATTCTCATGCTGTTAAATTAAATGGCTTCTATTATAATACAACATTAAAATCACAAGTCCTATATAACCAAAGATTAGACACTGAATAAGATCAGCGATTCAGGCAATTACATGATGATATTGTCATCATCTTCAATAAACCGCCAACATCTCCTGATCTCATGGCTTTATTAGTTACAACAGTTGTGCTTTATTAACACACAGTTACAGCAGCCAGAGAAAATTTTATATTAAAGAGTCAAGGGTCAAGAGCCCAACTAAAGCAAACGCTAACCACCATCATGGTGTCATCAAAATATGTTTAATATATTTTAAACTATTTAAATATTATATATTTAAACCGTAAATTAAATAAAGTAAATCTGGTTAGTTTTAAGTGAAGCTGGTGATAAGTGTACGGCCATGCGTTTCACCTTTGTGTTTGGCAAAATGACATCAGCAGAGGTCAAATCTTGACATCAAATTGACATCAACACTTTGACGTCAATTTGATTTTCATTTTTGACCAATTTCTTGACGTAATTTTGACATCAATTTGATGTCAAATTGACATCAAATGCCCACTGGGAAGGCTAGTTAACGGCAGATGTTGCAACCTATAGCATAAATGTTAAAACATCAACAGAATGTCCAAAAGAAAGTGTGGAAGTGATATAAGAAGCTTTTTAGTGAAGCAGCCACGCACAGTAAGTTACTTTGCTTAACACGAAAACATTATTTAACTTACGTGAATAGACATACTGTCGCTAATGTTTTTTGGCGGCCACTGGAGCGCGCTGTGATTTAATACAAAACTGAATTAAAGGACTATGAACTAAAGACTTGTATACTTAATTGTTTTAATTGTGGAAATCCCAGTCATAACATAGAATTGTCCTATTGCCTAAAAGTGATTTAATTATTATTCTGCCTTCAATGATGGACAAATGCAAATATATTGCTTATGATTTGCAAATGTAAACATTTAGATCCTGGGTTGAACTAGTAATTCCCCCCCCAGAATCAGACAAATGTGCCTACTGACAATGAACAAGAACAGGGAGCAGAAAATGTAGAGGTAAGGATAAGACTAAAATACAGTATTAACATTGTAGACTACAAATACATTTTAAATAAAAAAATTATGAAAAAAATCATGTTGCAATACATATTTTTACTTTAATATTACTATAAACATTTCACATAGTTCACATAAATTAGATTATTAAAACTATTTACCCCCCCCCCCCCCCCCAAAAAACAATAGAAAATCATTCACATACTCATTTATAATTAGTCATGTATAAATTAAATTCATATTGAATTTTTAAATAGCTATAAATAATTAGAAAACACTTAACTATGTAACACATAACAACTATTTACAAAATATGAATTCATCAATGCTCATGTAAAATTGCTAAAAATGTAATGAACTATCTACAGAGGCAGGCAGCTGATAGCTTGGGTGAGGCAGGGCAAAACTTGACTGTGGAGATCACACAGTTGCAGCAATCAATACAGCCAACTCCTTCCATAGAGCCAGGACAGCAGGCACCTGAAATATACAGAACAACTGAACCATTTCAGCCTGATCCCAAATTCATTGAGGTTCAGAAGTTGTCAAACAAAACTCTTAGATTTCAGGAGAGCTGGTTTAAGAGCTTCTCATGGCTGCACTACTGCTCTGAACTTAAAGGGGTAGTGTGTTTTTACTGCTTCAATGCCTTTTCCGAACAGACATCCACACTGGCCAAAAATACAGAGCAAGCATTCGTCTCTCAGGGTTTCAGGAACTGGAAACATGGTCCAGAAGCTTTCGAGAGACATACAAAAAGCAAAGCTCACAACATTGCTGTGAACACATTCATACACTCTGAAAAATCTATAAAAGTGCAACTGTGCAGCATTTCATCAAAGGCACAAGAGGAGGCCAGGTTAAATTTGTCAAAAATAGTAAATGCTGTTAAATACCTGACCCAACAAGGCTTGCCTCTGAGGGGGCACAACCAAGAGGAAGGAAATTTCCACCAGCTTCTCCTTTTCATGGCAGAGAGTGATCCTGGTCTGGCAAGCTGGCTCAAACGCAATCACTGCTACACAAGCCCTGCAATACAAAATGAAATAATGAATTTAATGAGCAACACCATAATTCGTGGAATTGCACAGGAAATTTCTGCTTTACCAGTAGTGCAGTATTCAATAATAATGGATGGGACGCAGGACATTAGTGGTGTTGAGCAAGTGTCTATCTGCATACGTTATGTTGACACAGACCTGGAACCTAGAGAGGAGTTTGTTGGCCTAAATGAAGCTTCTTCTACAACTGGTGAGCAAATAGGCAGGATTGCCTCTGATGTTCTCCTCCGTCTAAACCTTCCCCTTTCCAGTCTGCGTGGTCAAACCTACGATGGAGCAGCAAACATGTCTGGGCATTTGTCAGGTGTACAAGCTCACATCCGCAGAGAGCAACCACTTGCCACTTTTGTTCACTGTGGCCCCCACTGTGTGAACTTGGTCACACAAGCAGCCTGTTCAGCCGCACCAATAATTCGCGATTCTTTGCAATGGATACATGAGCTGGGCTGTTTGTTTGGCCAGTCAGGCAAATTTAAAACCATTTTTAAGTCTGTGGCAAAATCTACATCTGGCTGCTATACAACACTGAAACCATTGTGCCCAACTAGATGGACAGTGCGAACACCAGCCATCAATTCTGTCCTCACCCAATATGAAGCTGTCTTGACAGCACTGGAGGAAATGGCATCATCCGGCACACATGACACTGCCTCCAAAGCCAATGGCCTTCACGAGCGTTTCCAGAGAGGGAACACTGTCCTTGGACTGCTGTTGGCACAGGACATCATGATAGGCCTTGAAGGCCTGAACACCTCACTGCAAGCGAGAGGAGCAACAGTCGGAGGCATGCTAAGTGCAGTTGAGTGTGTGAAAAATGGCTTTCAGAACAAAAGATCAGATGAAAGTTTCAGAGAGCTCTACACAAAGGCATCTGAGGTGGTAACATCACTGGACCTTGAGGCGATAAAAGTACCACATTTTAGAAGGCCTTCTGCAAGACACGCTGGTCCAGCTCAGCCTTACAGTCCAAATACAGATGAGGAGTACTATCGTGTGCAGTTCTTCCAAGTTCTTGATACAGTGATGACACAGCTGACACGTCGATTTGAGCAGGAGGGTCTGCGCAACATTGTCATGCTTGAAAACGTCCTGATCTCTGGGCAAGTCAACAACACTGTTGAACTGTACCCTGAGCTGGAATCCCGGTCCCTAAAGGTGCAGATGGCCATGTTTCGCACAAATTATAAATACCAAAGTTGTACAGAAGTGGTCAATATTTTGAAGAACATGGTACCTGAGGTCCGTGGACTCTTCAAGCAAGTGGAGACTCTGGTCCGCTTACTTCTCGTAGTTCCTGCATCATCAGCTGAGGCAGAGAGAAGCTTCAGTGCTCTCCGGCGCCTGAAGACATGGCTTCGATCAACTATGTCCCAGAACCGTCTGAACAGCGTTATTGTCTGTCATGTTCACAAAGACAGAACAAATAAATTAGACACAACAAAAATAAGCCAGGGATTCATAAAGGCCTCAGAGAGACGTGCTCAGGTTTTTGGTTCATTTTAGTGGACAAAGCTAACTAAACCTAAAGAGATTTAGTTACTCTAGAGTACTCTGATACTCTGCTTTTTTTCCTGCTTTTTTTTTTTACATCCATTACAATATTATTTTATTTCTTATTACAGTTCATTCTGATGTGTTCATAAACATACCGATGTTATTGTTTATTGTTAATAAACAAGATTACTGTTGACTTCTAACAAAAGCATGTATCTTTGTTGCTCAACATTTTGTCATACTATACATTTTCATCTTTATCACTTATTAAACACTTAAAATACTATGTAGCGTTACCTTAGAAGCAAACATATATAAAATGATATACCAAAAAAAGTAAATACAATTGGAAATAAATAATAATAATAATGAAATAACAATAATAACATTCTATGGTAGCACAAACTTAGCCTACCTCTTTAGTCCGCACTTGTGATGGAATCGTGGAAAAGGCTGACATCAAACGGTTTCACTAAAACGATGTTACAGAATTAAAACATTAGTTAAAAATAAAAGCCAATTCATTGCATTTTTACTTTCAAGAGGACTGACACCTATATTAATCTGTATATGATTCTTACCACCACTAAATCGCATTTGCTAACGTTAGCTAACGTCAAGCCTAAACTGCTTCACGTGCTCGTTCGTTAGTAACGAACGAACCGTTACTAACGTTACTGAATTAAGACGAGTTTACAAAATGAATCATTTACTTCTTACATAACTTAATTTTTCCATATAACACTTCATGACTTGTGATAATAACCGTGACTTTTTAATAATGCCTCAAGTGAACTCACCTCGCTTCGTGGTTGAAGAAGAACTGTCGTCCACCTTCTAGTCATCACTTGATCACTTGATGACTAAAGTGAGTGATGATTTGACTTGTGGACCAGAGATATTGTCCAATTAATCTTCTCAAAAATCTCAAATAAAATATTTCAACCTTGAAACAGACCTTGATACGAACATCGTAAAAAGAAAGGTACAGGAATCTGTAGACTTAGGAAAGGAAACTACATATCCCAGGACGCATATCGCGTGTCTCGCGATAGTTTCACAACGAGACTTAATATTCATCTTTGAGGACGTTGAAAAGCTTCTGACCGGCGGAAAAATGTGTTAAATGAATGAATTAGATTACGAAGAGTGACGATTTGTAGATGGTGCTTTTCCTTTAATACATACCTTACGCAATCTATTTTTCAGTTACTTTTTAAAAGTGGTGGGGACAATATCGAGCCTGGTAAAAAGTGGTGGGGACATGTCCCACCCGTCCCACCCGTAAATTACGCCTATGATTATAGATAAAAAATAGACTTCTATATAGACAAATCTTTACGTTCATTTAAGACTAAATTTAACTAATTTAAGACTGCTCTTATGAGAATACTCGACAAAACGGACATTTTGCCATGAATGTGTGTGTTATTGTTTGTTTAAGCGCGGAAGAGAACTCTATTCTGGCACACTGTCTGTGCACACGATACTGGCAATCATCTTTCTGTGCTGTCTTTCCCAGGCAGCTTCTCTTCTGTCTTGTCACGCCTGAATGGTTTAAAAGCATTTGCATGAATAAGAGCGTGATCACATAATGTAACACTAATCAAAGGATGACAGAAAAAACAGACGCTGCGTTAATTGTGTTAACTATTTTAACACGTTAAACTGGACACAAATTAATCGCATGCGTGAACGCTTTAACATTGCCAGCACTAAAAATTATGTTTAAAAAGTCAAGGGTCAAGAGCCCAACTACAGCAAAACCTGATCACCATAATGGCGACTCTTTCCTTCAGTGATTCTGCTTATTAACAGCAAGTGTTCATCACTCAATCATCACTCCATTAATCACTTAATTATCTCGTTTACTTTAACACTGCTTCAAAGTTCATTTTAACAGTCTTGAGTGTGGAGTCAAATAAATGTAATTTAAAGTTAATTTAACACTGGGGTTTTGCTGTGTATAGATGACTAATTTGGAAGACTCTGAGCAGTTAAGGCAACTGGCCACAAATCTTCTTATGGCAATCTTTGTCTAACTCTGTTCTTTGAGATCTTTCACATACAGATTTAATGAGAATAGCTGGACTGAGTTCACACAATTATAAATTCCCATGCCGGGTGTATGAATTGATGATCATCTTTTGTATTTTGATTGTAAAAACCTGGAAATAGATCACAATCTCTCCATAAACATGTTACACACAAACCCTATTTCCTAGCAAGTCTTTTTTTCTGCAAAGCTACACTGCAAACAATTGTGCTGTATAATAACTGTAAAATACTGACAGCTGTGTTCGGCAGTAGCGTACTGTTAATTTACAGCCTATTCTACCATTCAGCGCTCCTTTTTGTTTTACAGTGTAGAAGATCTACAAACATTGATGATATGCTGCATGTTGCTTTAACAGTAGCTTAACAATTTAACAATGTTTTACAGTGTATACCTCAAACCACCCTAAGAAAGTCCAGTCTCATCTTATGTCACAATTCAAGAAGATTTCCCCAGTGTTAAATTACATTATATAAAAGCAGATTGAACATTCAGAAAATGCCTATTCTTTCACAGAAGAAAAAATAAATTCATACAGGTTTTGAACAACATGAGGGAGTAAATGATGTCATAATTTTCTTTTTTTGTCAACTAGGCTATTCCTTATTAGAATACTTTTTCTCCTATATATAGCAAACTATGTGACATTCACTATGTATAAATGTGTACAACTCTCATGTGTTGTAAGTTCAGTGATGTCAATTTGCAAACCAAATCTGATTTTTTTTTTTTTTTTTTTTTTGTGATTAACAGATGAATCTAGCTATTAAAAGTACGTTTGTTTATTTGGTGTGAAACGGTGAGTATTATTATGTTCTGTTTGTCCATGTTAAATTGTGCCTCACATTCACAAGCTGATAGCCTGATTATAACCAGTGTCAGTCCTGTCTGTAACTAGCAAACAGTGCTACTGTTCATTTAACACTGGGAGTTTCTGTGTGCCTGTATGACAAATTTCTATAATTAAATGAAAAAGGAACATAACAGGAAACAAATTACACGTCTAAAATCTTAACATAAATAAAAAATACATAACTATTAAAACAATTTTACTTTATTATTTTTTCATTTATTATTATAACAAAAGGCAAATAATGTGAAAAACACAATTAAAAAAATTAAAGAACACCAACAAAAGGAAACAGGTGTGAGGTTTACAACCTTAAAATAAAAATAAAAAATTAAAATCCTCAAACTAAGAGCACAGAATCACCAGCACGTTCATGAAAAAACAGTTGATATCATTTGTACAGGTTCTGAAAGTTAAAGCACAGAGATAGCAACGTCTGCACATGGTTTTCTGTTCTATGCAAAAGACCAAACTCAGTAAACATTATACTAATAAAGTAAACTATGTACAGAAAAGCAGATGTGACCTTTCCAACGTGATGACGTAATGCGTGGCGCATCTCAGAGATGGTACAAGACGGGTATTTGTGGTTAAAAACTATAT
Organism: Rutilus rutilus; assembly: GCF_951802725.1. NCBI lineage: Eukaryota > Metazoa > Chordata > Actinopteri > Cypriniformes > Leuciscidae > Rutilus > Rutilus rutilus. The sequence continues at coordinate 49,482,908 of NC_140210.1, forward strand.
AATTTTTTTTTTTTTTTTTTTGAAAATGATAAGACCCTTATTTCTCGACTGGGATCGTGTAGAGACTTTGAAGCTGCACTGAAACTGACATTTGGACCTTCAACCCATTAGTTGCCATTTAAGTCCATTACATGGAGAAAAATCCTGGAATGTTTTCCTCAAAAACCTTAATTTATTTTCGGCTGAAGAAAGAAAGACATGGACATGGATGACATGGGGGTGAGTAAATTATCAGGAAAGTTTTATTTGAAAGTGAACTAATTCTTTAAGTTTTGTGCAAAATAATGTATTCATGCTTGTAATTTTTTTATTCACGATTTTACATTAACAAAAGGTATCCAACTATTGCCAGACCTGCTCCTATTATTGCTCCTATTATTGCTCCCACTAAAGATTGTCCTGATCTTGGTGCTGTTGCTGTTGATCCCATTAATGCTATTTCTGTAGTTGGCGTTCCAGTCATAGATGCTCCTACTCCTGCTCCCACTACTGCTCCCATTACTGCTCCTACTATTACATATTGCTTGAATAGAAGAGCTTCCTGAGTCTGCTTATAGCCCTGTTTTGTGTATCTCTTGTATGCATTCATCATCCTCAGTGACTCAATCTTTTCCAGAAGCTCAGTGACCTGAGATCGATCTTTATCTTTGTTGTTAAAAACATGAAAACCTCCTGAACACTGATCAACTACTGACCGCAGTGTTTCACATTTACTCAGATAATCTTCTATGGGCTTATGTAACTGATCTCCGTGAGTAAAGAGCACTATTGTGTGTTTTGAGAACTTTGATCCAAAATTATTCTGGATCCACTGCACAACTTTACTGCTCTCTGTTACAGTCTCACCCAGTCTGATCACCAGCAGAAACACATCAACACTATGAGGAGCAAGCATCTTCTCTAATTGAGTTTGAGCTTCTGTGATGTTCACTGTTATATCAGAGAGTCCTACAGTGTCGATCACTGTGATTTTTTGTCCATCCAGATCTGTTTGTGCCGATTCACCGGTTCTGGTCACAGCCTCAGGAGAAAAATCTTCTTTAAATGGTTTTTTAACACCTATGATGGTGTTTCCTGAAGCGCTCTTTCCTGATCCAGTCGAGCCCAACAGCATAATATTCATATAAGGAGGTTCATCTATGCTGCGTCTCCGCATCTTGTCTGTCAGTGGAGTAGATTTTGTCCTCTCTCTCTATTACAAGGAAACATATTTTGTTAATTTAATGAATTAAACCTGCTGCTTCTTTACACAGCTTAAGTTCATATATATATCTATTAGGGCTGTCAAAAGATTAATCGCATCCAAAATAAAAGTTTGTGTTTACATAATATATGTGTACTGTGTATAATTATTTTGTATATATAAATACACACACATGCATGTATATATTTAAGAAATATTTGCATACATATACTGTATATATTTATATATAATTTATATTATATATAAATATAATTTTTTTATATAAATTATACATTTTTCTTAAATATATACAAGCATGTGTGTGTATTTATATATACAAAATAATTATACACAGTACACACACATATATTATGTAAACACAAACTTTTATTTTGGATGCGATTAATCGCGATTAATCTTTTGACAGCCCTAATATATATATATATATATATTATATATATATATATATATATATATATATATATATATATATATATATATATATATCAACACATTCTCATCCTAGGGTGTCATATACTGACGCTTTTGACATTTCGTCTACATCCAACGCACACGGCACCCTTTAGCGTCAATATGAGACGCAGATAGCTTTGTTCGGTTATGGGTAGGTTTAGGTCTGGGGTAGGGTTAAGGTTAGACCGCTAGGAGGCGCCTTCTGGCCCATATCTATCTGCGTCTCATATTGACGCTAAAGGGTGCCATGTGCGTTGGATGTAGACGAAATGTCAAAAGCGTCAGTATATGACGCCTTGGGATGAGAACGGGCTGTATATATATATATATATATTTTTTTTTTATAATAATAATATATATATATTTAAAGGAACCGTATGTAAGATTGTGGCCAAAACTGGTACTGCACTGCGGTGTATCCCCTCCCCCTCCCCCCTGACTCGAGGTTGCCAGATATGCTGCAGGATCCAGCAGAAACGTAGGCTGCTACAAGGAGCTTGCAATGGCAAATGACGAGTCCTACACAGTAAGTTTTTTTTTCTGTTAATTATGTTTATGTCTTTCGGATTCGTAACGAGGTCTTTTATGTTTTGTAACGTTAGACATTTTTTATCCGACACGTTTGTAGCTGCAGCTGTGGTAACTAGAGCAAAGCTGGCAACCCGGATGCTGAAACACTACTGACTTTGTGATTGGTAGATAGGTGGAGGGTGGAGCTTCAGGCCAAAACACAAGATGACAACATCAACATCAGTTGAGGGCTGCAACTTCACTTTTTAAATGACAATATCCTGGCCGGACTACTGTTGTCAGTGATATAAGTATTTGAAATGAACATGATTTCTTAATGTCTAGTGACATATCAGGGCCATTTTATGATTAATTAAAATACATTTCTTACATACGGTTCCTTTAAATAATTATATATATATATATATATATATATATATATATATATATATATATATATATATATATATACACACAGTGCAATGCATAAGTGAATACACCCATGCTAAAGTTGACTAAAAAGAGGAATAAAAAATCATATTTTGGAAATTGAACTTAATGCCTTAATTTAAAAAATTAGGAAAAATCCAACCTTTAAGGACACCAATTTTCTTTGTGAATGAATAATGTATCGTAAATAAATAAATGTTCTTCCTTAAAATACATGGTGCATAAGTGAGTACACCCCTATGTTAAATTCCCATAGAGGCAGGCAGATTTTTATTTTTAAGTATTTAAGTATTTTTTAGGATACTATGCATCCTGATAAAGTTCCCTTGGCCTTTGGAATTAAAATAGCCCCACATCATCACATAGCCTTCACCATACCTAGAGATTGGCATGGTTTTATTTCAGTTAGCCTAAAAGCTAGTTTGATTTGCATTGAGAGATGATCTTATGGAAAGTACCCCATGCCAATCTCTAGGTATGGTGAAGGCTATGTGATGATGTGGGGCTATTTTAATTCCAAAGGCCAAGGGAACTTTATCAGGATGCATAGTATCCTAAAAAAAAATAAAAAAAAATACTTAAAAATAAAAATCTGCCTGCCTCTATGGGAATTTAACATAGGGGTGTACTCACTTATGCACCATGTATTTTAAGGAAGAACATTTATTTATTTACGATACATTATTCATTCACAAAGAAAATTGGTGTCCTTAAAGGTTGGATTTTTCCTAATTTTTTTAATTAAGGCATTAAGTTCAATTTCCAAAATATGATTTTTTATTCCTCTTTTTAGTCAACTTTAGCATGGGTGTATTCACTTATGCATTGCACTGTATATATATAGTACTGTGCAAAAGTCTTAGGCATGTTAATAATGAAAATAATAATAAATAAAAGAATAAAAATAAACCTTCCTGCAAAGCTACCTGAAAAAACTATGCGCAAGTGTACCTGGACAAAAGCCGTTTTAAATGCAAAGGGTCGTTACACCAAATATTGATTTGAATTAGTTAATAGAAGTTAAATCATAAATAAATTCAATTTGTGATTTTATTTTTGAAAGCATTCTCACTTTACAGCATTTTAACACGAGTGCCAGTTACGGGGGGTATTAACATGCCTAAGACTTTTGCACAGTACTATATATATATATATATATGGTACATGCAGAGGCGAACCTGCATTAAGGTCGAGCCCCAGGCACAATTAATTAATAATATCTCTCAACCAGTGTTTCAACTGCGGAAAGATATCAGTAAAACAGCTTGAGAATAATATCTCACATATAGCGTTACATTTACCGCAGGCATTTAGTGTCGACGGCAGGTTAGTTCGCTAGAGAAATAAACTCTAGAGAGAAGCATTTCATATTAGCCTATTCATTATATTGACTTAACCTGTTAGTAATGTCTTGAGTATGTATGTTTAAATAAATGTATCATAAAAACAAGTTATGACAGCCACTGTGTAAATTATTATATTTAAAAAATGAATTGGAGTAGAAAATGAACTTTATAATTATATTTAGAAGTTAATGCAAAACCTGCCTTGTGTGCAATACATGTGTGGATCTAAAAATAAACAGCAACTGAATTTAATCATTTGGGCTCTGTTGTTAACTGTTGCCTTTAAAGGGATAGTTCACTTTGAAAATAAATTTTGGTATGTTTTAGCTTACCTCAAGGGCATCCAAGATGTAGGTGTCTTTTTTTCCGCAGTAGTTTCAATTTGGATATTTTTAGGTCAAACCGTTCTTGTCTGTCAGTCATATAATGCAGGTCTATGGTCACTGTCTCAAAGAGCATGCACAGAGTCCAAATTAAAACAATTCCCCATCGTCCAAATTAAACAATTCCCCATCGTAAGTACACATTGATGGCCTAAGACACGAAACGAGCGGTTTGTGTGAGAAAACGAACAGTATTTATATCGTTGTTATCTCTTGAAAACAGCACACGTCCAAATGATCTGACGGCGCGGGCGGGTATAGATATATACATAGATGTCGCCTTGGCTACGGTTTCGTTCCAATGAACTGCAGTAGTGAAGGAGACATCTAGTGTATACATCTATACCCGCCCGCGAGCGGGTATAGATGTATACACTAGATGTCGCTAGGCTACGGTTTCGTTCCAATGAACTGCAGTAACTGCAGTAGCCAAGGCGACATTTAATTTGGACGATGGGGAATTGTTTTAATTTGGACTCTGTGCATGCTCTTTGAGACAGTGACCATCGACCTGCATTATATGACTGACAGACAAGAACGGTTTGACCTAAAAATATCAAAATTGAAACTACTGCGGAAACAAAGACACCTACATCTTGGATGCCCTTGAGGTAAGCTAAAACATATCAAAAATTCATTTCAAAGTGAACTATCCCTTTAATATTATAGTAATGTGTAATTAAGGGCTCCCTATAGCTTACGGCATTAGCAAAGATTGTTTTTTAATAAATTAATTTAAACACAAACACATTTGTAAAAAAAAAAAAAAAAAAAAAAAAAAAAAACGTTTATTAAAAAAAGAAAAAATAAGCAATTTTGTGTTTAGTTTTCTCCCCACTACCGAACCGTCATGTTTGTGTACCATTACACCCCAAATATATTTTCCCATATCCTCTGCGTCAAAAACTGAAGCACGAGCGCCAATATGGCACTAATGGTCTGCAGCAATAACGACGAACTCCATTACTTTCACTGGCTTGTCGGATCAAAACAGGCTTACATTTCATTATTTGCATTTGTAAAAAGGTAGAAATAGTTTTTACTAGCCTACATTCATTTTTGAGCTCCTAACGCGCCTACACTAACACTTCTCAACAACACAAAACACGTTACAGGCAGATCACAGTACAGTCACTTGCATTTCAAAAGATTATTTTACCATAGGAATGTTTCATGATGTGATGTTAATCTCATTTAAATAACTTCCAGTGCTAGTTTTGACAGTGTGTTTAGGCACACGTGGTATGACGTGCGTATAGGCCTATAATCGCTCCGATCACCAACACAACACCAATGTCAACATACGGAACAAATTTTGGAGTGTCATATAAAACTATGTGACCATTATGAACACTAATGACTGGAGATATAGTCCATCTAACACAGGGGCGGTTTCTTCATTAGGGCGATTGGGCGACACACCACCAAAGTGTGAAAGGGACTTTTTCAATCACATTCACAATCTCATTCAACCACAGAGTTACGCTAGCCGTCACTGTTCTGCCTCTGGATTAGAGGTCTGCACGGGCTTTAAACTGAAGCCCGAACCCGGCCCGTACCCGCGATCATTTAATCCGACCCGACCCGACCCGACAATTACATTTACATGTTAAGCCCGAACCCGACCCGAACCCGAGGTCCACTCTGCTTGCTGTCGTCTGCTGTCTGTGTTGTGACTGAAATAGCGCGTGAGAGCGGTAGCACATGCGCAAAACAGTTTTGTGATATAAATGATATAATGATAAAATAAAAAAAATAAAAAAATAATAAAAAAAAAATATATATATATATATATATATATTTTGTGTGTCTGTGGTCTGTGTAGCCTATGCACATCTGCGCACGCATGTACTTTCTCTCTCTCGCATGCCGGTCCCCACAACACAGCAAGCAGGCAAAGCACATGGCACGCAAACTATATATAGCCTATTTCGTTTTTCTTAGTTACAAACCCGAACCCGACCCGAAACCCGCACATTTTTCGGGACCCGTCGGGCTCGGGTCGGGTAGAAGACCTCTACTCTGGATATAGTCCAATCAGTGTCATGTCACGTTCTGTGGAGTACCGCCTCTTTTTGGGCGATTTCACTCTGGCTGAGAATCGCCCAGAGTGTTCCCATAGACTTACATTCAAAGATGTTTTTTTTCGAACTGCAGGCACTGCAATGCATTCTCTATGGGTTCCGGGAGGGCTCGCCCTAACGTGCTTACGTCATCATACGTATCCTTAACTTGTGCAGCGATTGGTGGGAACAAACATACACAATTAAAAATCTTTAAGATTAAGTGACAAATAGTATTTGAAAACAATTTTGAATTTGAACAACAAGAAAAAATGAAACACTACTTTAATATATTTATCAAATGTGATTAAAAAAGAGAACGAGAGCGAGGGAGACTGTTGGGACATCTCGCGAGTTGAGGCCAGTTGAACTTGAACAACGTCATGGCGAACGCAGTTAATTCTATCGTGTCATTAAGCCATCGTAGTAATCAGGATAAATAGTCAATTAAAGAGTTATGGCCACCAAGACCAAATTGAAAAATAAAACAAGTATCTACAAAGGGCGTGAAATCATATAATAGAGGATCCTCGAGGAACTGGTACGAGCGGTTAAAATGGCTAGCAGGTTGCGAAGTAGCTAATGCTAATGCTCTATTCTGCTACCCCTGCATTCTCTTCCATCCCGAGAACGGGACGGACATTGCATGGACAACAACAGGTGTCACCGATACGCATCATCTCTCGGAGAAGGTGAAAAAACATGTTTGAAAAGTGCTTAAATTTTGGATAAAATGCTTGAAAATGTAACTATATTTCTTTCACAACAAATATTTATCTGACGGAATAGTTCGTTTATTAAATGGAGAAATAAAATGTAGCCCTTCAGATTCAGAGCGATTTGCGCTACGCTGGCCAGAGCAAGTAACGTTAGCGTAAATAGTGAGTTATGTGATTTCAGTTGTTTCTTATTAAAATGAAATTGGCTGGGCTTTGTTTGAATTGATTTTGACTTGCTGCTGAATTGTTAACACTCATATAGAAACAAACAAGGAGATTTATTGTAACAGTCACTTTATTTTTCATTAATATTAAAGTAGTGAAGTTGCCTTTACATGCTTAAGCTGTTAATTTATCCATTGCATAGGTGGACCTTATCCTTATCAATCATCCAAACATTTGAGATTGAGAGATTTTGCAGGAGCTGCCACTGATCTAACATCATCTCACGTGTGAAGAATCAAGATGAGCGCCACCAAGTTTCTCTTCACTTCCTGAAGTTATCAAGCTTGATCATGAGTCGGGACGCACTGAAGTGAAACTGAAAGTCTGATTTGTTCAAATGAATGGTTACCTCTGACAATGACTGGTTATTTCTGCAGAAGGAGCTAAGGACATTTCGTGTGTAGCCTTCTTCTTGCCTTTGTCGGGATCGGGCGCGTTTTGGACGCGTTATGGTTTTAGGATATTCGGTTGCACTGGACAGAACATAAATATTCATGAGTTTCCTGTTTCCTGTTAGCGCGGGTAAAACTTACTGTATGGTAGCCTACGTGCTTCTGTTTTCGTCAAAATCTATCTGGGGAAAACTTGAATTTCTCATCATATAAATGAGGCCAATATTGCATAGCTACACTATACCACTACCACATGGTATACTCATGGTTGTCAATCATGGTATACTCACTAAATTAAGAAGTTTTTACAATTTTTTTATAAAGTTTTTACAATTCCCAAACAATAAAGGAAGTCATACCAGTGACTTGAACTAAAAGCTTCATATGAAATCATAAGATGAGAAGATTTCTGAAAAGAGACAGTGGACTTACCATGTGCTTCTCTTCACAGATCTCCAGGAAACTGAAAGAAGGAAGTCAAGTGATGTCGTCAGTGTGATTTTTTTTTTTTTTTTTTTTTGTCAAACGGTAACCCCAGTGACACAACTCCAGGGGACCACTACTTTTATTATATATTTTATAATATTTGTTTAGCATTTTTTTAAATGTAATTTACATCACATATTTGATAGTTATGGACTCATTATTGTATTTTAAATGGAAGAAAACACTGTTTTTGACCTCAACATAAAGCATTTTCCATTTTGAGTTGCCTATATTTGTGAGCACCAAAAATGAAGCAAAACTCTTTTTCTCATGTTAGTACATTTATTTCCATTACATTTTAATTTTAGACAAAATATTTTTGTTTTGTTTTTATTGTGCAGATTTCCATTTTTTTTCGAGATGGAGGGAGCAGCTAAATTAAATTCAATTCAAGCAACAAACACCTTCATTTCCAAACCATAAATTACAATTAAATATGTAGACAAAGAAAGTTCATACCCAAATACACAAACTCGCTTACAATGCACACAAGCAGGCAGCACACACACACACACACACACACACACACATTCACTCAGGGGGGCACTGTTTCATACTTTCTTGAAGCTTCCCCGGGCGCCGCCATTGATTAGCGGACCATCACCTGCTGTTAGCATTCCATTGACTCCCATTCATTTTAACGAATAACTTTACATCTGAGGCGTTTAAAGACTCCATTTGTCCATTATTTATTTCTCAATAAACACGAAAATGTATAAAAGGCTCCATTACCTTGTATCTTATGTTATGGCCCCGTAGAAGCAGTTTTTGTAAAAATAGGCTAACGATTGCGTCATAACCACGCGACTCTCTGTCGCACAGTAGAGAGATTACCGTATGGACAGGAGGAGAAGCTTGCGGGCAATCGGGGGGACGTGGAGGCAAAATGACAAAATAATTAATCAGAAAAATTAGCAAAAGTTGCTCCTGCTCCTAGCTCATGGACAGCTCCTACTTAAGCTCTCTGTCTCTGGAAGTTTCGGAAGGGAATGATTCAGATTTCTCTCTGCACAGCTACTAGAAGACACACAGGTTGATCTTATAGCAGAGCAACCCATTTTATGTACGATATTTCAATACAAATGTTCAGAAAGTATACAGAGGTCGTATGATGAGTTGTGTCAGATCATGGCCGAGACGTCAAATTTCAGGAATTCCACTCGGCGCAGCCTATGCTCAGCTGTCAATCAAGCTCATTCATTTTATATCTAAATGATCTAAACTAACGAGTTAGAAAAAAATTCACCTCCCTCACAGTTGTCAGGCACTCGGAACCTCTCGAAAAATACAATAAAAGTCCATGGGACCAATCTGTAAAAACATGAATTTATGCTGTGAAAACGGACATTTTAACATGGGGGCTATGGACATTTGCTCCCTTTTGGGACCTGCCCCTAGCGGATTTTCGATGTATTGCAGTTTTTCGCACTTCCGGGTACACTGAAAAAAATGATACTTTGGATTAACTTAAAAAAAATTATGTAATTTGTTACAGCTCATTTTTTTAGATTTTCTCAAATTGTATTTATGATTTAGTTAAAAGCATAAATTTTGATTAATGTCAAACCAAAATGTTAAGTTTTACCTTAACCCAAAGTACACAGCAAAAACTCCAGTGTTAAATTAACACTCAAGAGTGTTAAAGTTAATGAGATAATTAAGTGATTAATTTAGTGATGATTGAGCATTATTGAAGACACCTGATGTTAACAAGCAGAATCACTGAAGGAGAAAATCACAAATTGTAAGTTTCGGTGTTTGCTTTAGTTGGGCTCTTGACCCTTATATGTTTACTTTAAATTTTGCTCGCCTTCTAATTTGCTTCACTTTTCTCCGTTGAAACCTATGGGGTCGCTGTGTCCAGTTTATATACTGTTTATGGTTTATATACTGTCTATGCATTCACTGTATGACACAGCGCCCTCTGCTGGTCACGGCTAAACAAGGCTTTCATTCTTAGTGTTAAAATAAACTGTGTGCATATACCAATATGGTAGTTTACCAACTTAATCTAAAATATTAAGTTTAAATGTTAAGTAAATATGTGATAAATGTTTGTTATATGCTTAGTTCAAGTAAAACACTAAGATAAATCCAGGACCAAATCGTGAAACATAATTACTACAAGTAATTTGTGCAACTTATTCATGTCCCTTATAAACGCCCCCATTACCTTGAACTGCAAAAAACTACAAGCACATATGCAGGAATTACAGTAGCTCATTTCTGTCACAATGATGCAGGATGCGTGTTGATTGTTGAATTATTACAAACAGAGATGAACAGAACAGAAATATAATGAAAAATCATCTTAAAGGAATAGTTCACTCAAAAATGTCATAATTTACTTATCCTAACGAAACAATTCATGTTTATTAAATGGAAAAGAGCTGCATGAACACATTATGTAGAAAACAAAAAGAGATCCTAATCCTACAGGTTTGGAACAATATCAGGTGAGTAAATGATGAGATAATGTTTATGTTTGAAAAATACTCAGACGTGCTTCGCAAATGCAAATGAACGCAACCTCATTGGTTCTTGCAGAAGCTCAAACTTGCGGCGTAAATCGTTAACGCTAAATACAGAGTTTAGACATTACACTCACATATACATTGGGAAACAATTAATATCGTGAACAGTCTTTCTCACAACTCAACCAGAACAATGATGGTATGCATTTGTACATTTTAACATGTAAAAGATGATATTAAATGAATACACATTCAAGCGATGCTTCTTCTCCATTGCTTTATCGTGAATGAAGCGTATTGCGAGAACTCCCTCTTCAAATGTAGGCTACACAATGACATGCACATACACGCATAACCAATCACACACATCCATCTCCAGCAAAAATAATATAAAGTATTCATTTGAAGCAATAAAACTTCATTATTATAGAACCCAAAATATTTGTAACAAGCATGCTGTATTTTTCATGAAAACAATAATGACAAAAATCATCATATGAATCGAATATAAATCAGTAAATAAAACCTTAAAGCAGAAAAACGTCTCAGTTACTAACGTAACCTCGGTTCCCTAAGACGAGGGATGGGAAAACGCTATGGGAAAACTCCTCAGAATATTGAAGCCATTTTTTTAAAACGCAGTGTAGCTGCACAGCACACACAGATGAGCGGCGAGCACGCCCATTGGCTGTGCTGCGGCAACTGCACGAACCTATGACGGGGCGGCTCAGACGCGCAGTCCAATCAGGGCAATTTGCGCCCTGACACGTCAGAGCCCGCCAAGATGGGCGTGGCCAGAGGCTATAAATTGAGCCCATCGTCTGTCAAAGTCTTTAGGTTAAATCAGCTGAAGCGATCCTTGACCAAAGCACAAGCACGGCAAGTTACGCAATACTCGTTCCCTCTTCTCAGGGAACCGAGGTTACGTTAGTAACCGAGACGTTCCCTTTCGAGAGGTCTCTCCTATTGCGTAAGAAGCTTACGCTATGGAAACCCCCTTCAAAACGCTGTGCGTGCTTAACTTCGCTCTAATAAAAGCCTGAGGCAAGATGCCTGAAGCCTAAGAGTAAAGTATGAACCCAATAAGCCGGTCAGTGACGGGCTCCATAAGGGAAAAAGGAGGAGTGGGCCTAATGAGGGCCAAACCTTAATAAATGATATGTAATGTATAGTATATATATATAAATATATATGAACTATAGTTTGTGTAAAACATGACCGGATAATATCGGGCCCACGTTTTATGGGGGTTTTGTGCTTACACATTTCATACTGACAGTACCTTGGAATGCAGAGCAGGGACTTTTAGGTTATAAAACCTGATAAATGTGGACGGCGAGGCCCAGCCGGCCGCTGCACAGATATCTTCAATGGGTATTCCACTTGACCAAGCCCAAGACGAGGCCATGCCTCTTGTGGAATGAGCTCTGACGCCTAAGGGGCAGTGAAGGCCCTTAGACTCATAAGTCAGCGCTATAGCGTCAACTATCCAGCGCGATAATCTCTGCTTTGAGACAGCGATACCTTTGGTGCGGCCGCCAAAGCACACGAAAAGCTGTTCTGACTGTCTGAACGAGGCAGAATGCTCTAGATACACTCTGAGAGCCCTGACGGGACAGAGTAAATTTGCGTCTCTTTCGTCCTCTGGTGAGGAAAGAGCTGCTAGGGAAATACCCTGTGCTCTGAAGTGCTCTTGGCTTAAGGACGGCTCTGCATTCGTTAGGTCCAAATTCAAGGCAGGGCGCGCTCCAAGACAGCGTGTGTAAAGGTTCAGCGAAGTGGTGGTTAGCTGAAGGAGATTTTAATCTAAAGACTTTGACGGACGATGGGCTCAATTTATAGCCTCTGGCCACGCCCATCTTGGCGGGCTCTGACGTGTCAGGGCGCGAATTGCCCTGATTGGACTGCGCGTCTGAGCCACCCCGTCATAGGTTTGTGCAGTTGCCGCAGCACAGCCAATGACCGTGCTCGCCACATCTGTGTGTGCTGTGCAGCTATAGCCTGGCAAGCCAGACCTACATCAAGATGTTAGGTCTGGCAACTCACCATAGACACGGCTCAATCCGAAGGGCGGGATAAATGGCTATCTTTCAAATTCCCTCTGCACGTAATAGGACAGCGCTTCAACCAACCAGAGCATTTTCCCAACAGCGGAGCTAGTTGATAGATTCAACTTTTGCCATATCTGGCCGGCAAAACTACGAACACATCTTCCTTTTTTTTAAGAATGACTTAAGTGCCGTTCTTTGCTCTTTTCTCAAAGAAAAACCTAACTCCAAGTCCTCCAGAGTCGCGGCCAAAGCCGATTCGAAAGACTGTTCGCCAGCAGCAGCCGCCATTCTTTGGTTTCAAGTAGCAGGGAACCGTCGCAACTCTGTCGTCATTATGTTAAACCTGCCCCGCCTACTCTATACACGTTGTGATTGGCCTGACCCAATTTAGGTTTTTGCAGCTCGAAAGTCAATGGAGAGTTGCTAGACTACCCTGGCTGCAAAATACATTTTGCTGCCGCTAGGATGCGTCTAGATTTCTAGGCTAGTGCAGCTACACAGCGTTTTAAAAAAATGGCTTCAATATTCTTGAGAAAAGGAGTTTTCCCATAGCATAAGCTACTTACGCAATAGGAGAGACCTCTCGAAAGGGAACATGAAAATCACAGTACATAGGGAAATCATAACTGTGTAACAGATGTGGAATGACACACTCACATGTGGATTCTTTCAACTCTGATTTATCCTTTTAGATATAGAAAAATTTGTACAAATCACATTGGTTATTATTATTGTATGTGTACTGGAAGCTACTGTCACCAAGACAAATTCCTCGTATGCGCAAGCATACTTGGCAATAAAGCTCATTCTGATTCTGATTCTGGTTGAAGGGAAACTACCACACACATTCATAAAAGACCACAGCAGAGACACTGGAGCCATAAAGCCAAACTGGTCATATGCAAACACATGTTAACAGTATACAACGTTAAAACTATAACAATATACCTGTAATTAATAACAGTGTACTAATACAGGACAATACATTAGACCAGTGTTCTTCAACCCTGCTCCTGAAGGACCCCCAACACTGCACGTTTTCTCAACTCATCAGCTCATTAACCCATGTGATGATAATGAGCTGATGAATTGAATCAGATGTGTTTGATTTTACACCTGAAAGTTTCCTGAAGTGCTGCTCTTTCCTGATCCAGTCGAGCCCAACAGCATAATACTCATAACAGGAGGTTCTTCCATGCTGTGTCTCCGCATCTTGCCTGTGAGTGGAGTAGATGTTGTCCTTTTTCTCTCTCTCTATTACGAGGAAACATATGTTGTTAATTAAATGAATTAAAGGGACAATGTGTAGCTTTTTAGGTATTTTATTATCTAAAATCAATATTTTTATTCATAAATATGTCCTCAATGGTGTACAAATACCACTGCTAATGATCTGACTTATCCTCGTTAACGAAGAATTTATTATCTTTATATACATGGGACGGGTAGGTCCACGGAAGCTTCCATGTAGTTCCGCCATCTTGAAAAACTATAATAGCAGAGAGGGACAAAAAGTACTAGGCCAACGCGTTTCCACAACGCGTTTCGTTCAGAGCCAGCGTCACGTGACTGAAACCAGCAGAAACGGAGCAGAGCAGTGAGAGGCGCTTGTCACTGCCCCGGCAAGTTTAAAAGGCTGCACTGCACGGTTAAGTCACAGGATAAGGAGGCCTCGTCGTCGAAAAAGTCCAAAATAAGACCGTAAAAGGAAACGTGACCGGAGATTACAAAAACAAGGGTAAATGTTGGGATAGCTAATGCAGGAGAAAGCTTTCAAAAGAGACGCTGAAGTTGCCTGCTTTCTTCTCGACAGGTAAGTCAATGTTACGGTCTTAATTACAGGCTTTTTTTTTTTCATTGCTTGGTTGTGTACTTTATTAGCCGATATAGACCAGCGTTTCCCAACCGGGGTGACGCGGCACCCTGGGGTGCCTTCTGGCGAGAGCAGGGGTGCCGTGTAAAAACATCAAACATTTAAAAATTGCAAAATGTGTAAAAAAAACTATTTTTACCATCAATCTCGGATCGTCGGAAGTCTCTAATAACAACAAATAATGCGCACAATTTTATAATAAAAACGCAAATCATAAGTTTTTGGCGTTGAATTGCGGAGGTTGCGCTTGCGCTTGCGCGTGATTTTATTCCCGTGCCTCATTCCCAGTGCGTCCACATAAAGCTGCCTATTTTTCATTGATGCGCTTACAGTCAAATACACACGAAAAACATTGTTACAACGTCCGTCTTGCCGCGTATTCACATAAACACATCGGTTAAGTCCGTGCTGCTGTCAACGCAACGCGTGCCATTAATGTTTTTCAGTTTAACGCGTTAAAAATATTAACGCAATTAAAGCAGCATACGATTTTTTTTCTGTCATACTTTGGCTAGCGTTACATTATATAATCACGTTCTTCTTCATGCAAATGCTTCTAACCATGCAAGCGAGAAAATACAAAAGAGAATGCGCTGTCTGTGATGCTGACACGACGCGCGCCAGACTCGACTTCTCTTTCGCGCTTTAGCTTTGAGTATCCTCATGAGAGCAGTCTTAAATTAGTTAAAGTCTTAAATGAACGTTAAGAGTTGTGAGAAAATGGGACGCGTGTGGGATCCACATGTGCAGAAGTGATCAGAATCAAATAAAACTTCATTCATAAAAAGATGCCATTAAACAATTATTTGAAATATACTGTCTTTATGATTCTACATTAATTTGGAGATTTACTGTGAAATTATTACATAAAATATATTAAAACGAGCTATCTTGTGCAATTATAACGAAATTATCCCAATAATTATCCCATTATCCCAATTATTATCCCAATAATTGTGAGATTTGCAATGGTAATTGAGCAATGTTTATATATGAATAAAAGCCTTAATTAAATATGTCATTATGTAAAGTGATCTCTTCAGAAGAAATTAGTGATTTCCTAGACTTTAAATGGATGGACAAAAAAAAAAAAAATTATAGATAAAAATATCTATATGACAGTAGGCCTATATGGCCGTTCTTCTCTGTGCTATTGAAAATTGATACATTTCAAGACATAGTATCAAAGTAGTATCGTGACAACACTAGTGTAGGATGCCACACATTTTTTTTTTTTTTTTTCAAAGGGTGCCTTGACCGAAAAAAGGTTGGGAAACACTGATATAGACAGTAGAACATAGTTAAAAGTTAAACAGCCTCTTTGATGAATAGCAGCTATTGAGTAAAGTAGAGAAGGCCCTAAAAACAAGGTTGTAAGTTTGTTCAGAACTGTAACATTCGTTTGTTCGTTGTGTCAAGTTGTAGTTTGTTTGAAATAACAAACCAGTTGATTTTCGGACCGGCGGACTATAATTCCCTCGCCAGAGATTCCCCACGATCAATGTCAATGCTTTCATGCAGGGTTCGAATTATGATTTCATCTTTGTGGGGGTCTCTTTTAAAAAAAAAAAAAGAAAAAAAAAAGTAGCCTATGAGCAGGCGCGGCGTAGCTTAATAATGTAATATAAAAATATAAAAATTTGTAAATATAATACAAATTTAATAAAAAAAAAAAGCGTTGGTAACACAATTCAATTTAAATAGTACATTTGGTTTAATTTGTCGTTTAATGAGGTCTAAGATGTTGTAAGTTGTAGAACGTGAACATGTAATCGTGTACTTAAGTGGTCCAGTGGTAGAACTTTTGCCAAGCGTGTCAGAGGTTCTGGGTTTGAATCCATACTCAAATAGTTTTTTTTTTTCTTTTTATCAAATTCGATTATGTTTATCAGTGGTTGTATATCAGGCAGAGACACGTTTGTGTGCATTTTGTTTTGTAATTTCACTGGAACGAATAGAGATTCTCCACAACGGATTGAAGCGAGTGAAGACTGTGCGCGAGCCACAAACAAACACAGTATCTGCGCCACGATTGCAGCGACAACGAGCACTTTGATCACTTTATTTAAGCATAAGGATGTAGTGTGATGACGATCCGAGATCCCGTGAGATCCATGTGTTTGGCATCTTGTCCTATCTTTTAAGTCACGCTACAGTAGTCCGAAGGAAAAAGTGCTTTATTTGTAATTTAAAATAATGGTGCTGATGATTTTTAGAGACCCCCACAGGTGTATGATTTTACTGCTTTCATGGGAGCTCATCCTCTCTCTATGGGAGCACAGCTCCCACTGGCTCCCACGTAATTCGAACCCTGCTTTCATGTTTGCGCGAATCATTTCTCACACCAGACAGCTTTCTGCTCCTGAAAAAAGGATCGGTACCTGTTCCTGCTGCACCTCCAGAATAACTGAAGTGAGTGTAACGTTTTATTAACCTTTATATTAATCTTTATATTAATCTATGCAAATAGCTTGCACGCTTCACGATGAATGCGGCTGTTTACATTCAGGGCACATTATGGCATGTTTTCTATGTGCGACGTTCTCAATATAATTCATAATCCCACGTTTATAATGAACAACGCGTTATGGTTATTGTGTTATTATTACAAACGGTGTACGCACAGAACAGAGGGGCGGGGTGAGCAAAGCTCATTATCATTTGTGACCCGTCACGGAAACCAGGGACACAAGTCGGCAGCACAACTTTCGAGCAAAATGAGAAAGAAGCGTTTTTTTTCAAAATTGGTGATTTTCGTTTTTTTGCAGAATCTGTTAGTTGAGATCACGAAGAAGCCTCTGCATGTTTGAGATGGCAGTATTGGTATATTTAAAAGCGTACATTTTGATGTTGAAATCAGCTTGTTTTTCGGAGATTCTAGCACGCAGTAGGGGCGTGTCATTGTCGGTGTGTATTTCCATACTGAATAAGCCGGCGTGGCTACACTGTAAAAAAAAAATCCTAATTTTACAGAAAATAACTGATTTTTTTACGATCATTTTCTTTCATTTTAAATTGTACTCAAAACACTGTAAAATGACAAAAAATATCTGTAAAATAAAAATTCAGCTGTTATTTTAGGTATTGTGACATTAATGACAAATTACAGTAATTCACACTTTTTATACAGAACATTTGTTGTATTTTTCATACAGTATTTTTTCTGTTTTCTTAAATTACATAAAAATGTATGTAAAATTACAAATATAATCTGTAATTTAACAGAAAGAAAACAGTTAAATGATAAAATGGTCAAATGACTGTCAGCTCCCCAAAAAACTGTAAAACATCCTAAATTAAATAAACTGAAAAACACTGTTATTTTACAGGTATTTCCTGAATAATCACGATCAAAAACCTTCATTGTAAAAAAAATCGTAAAAAAAGGGTCAAATGACTGGCAGCTGCGGCTGCCAAACAAAAACCTTAAAATTAAAGTCAAATATGGTAATTTAAATAAATTGTAAAAAACTTTAAAATAAATTTGATGTCACCATGATTGAGATTAGTGTCTGCTTTAGTTGGGCTCATGACTTCAATCTTTTACTTATGATTTTCTTTGGCTGCTTTAACTGTGTATTTCATGCACATTTGTTATAGCAATAAATGCTGGAGAAAATTCCAGATGATTTTGGTCATTCTTTGATGATGTCATCATATGATGGCTTGATTCTCTGATATGACAGTCAAAAATATGAATAGATTAGATTACATGTAGATGGAATTTAGCTTTATACAAAGTCTATAATGTCATAATTTCTCACATGCATATCATTTTTTAAAATCGTAATAATTCGGGAAATAGCTGTAAAATAACAGTGTTTTTCTGTAAAACATTTAAGGAAAATTTCTGTAAAAGTTTTTTGCACTTCTAAAATAGGATATTTTACTTTATTTTTACGGTTTTTGTTTTACAGGCGCAGCTGACAGCTTTAAAATAAATTTGATGTCACCATGATTGAGATCAGTGTCTGCTTTAGTTGGGCTCATGACCCGTGAGTTTTTAACATTAGTTTTCTCTGGCTGCTTTAACTGTGTATTTAATACACATTTGTTATAGCAATAAATGCAGGAGAAATATCAGATGATCTTGATCATTCATAAGTGATGTTACAGTCATCGTGATGATCTGATTCACTGATATGACAGCCAAATCTTTGAATATATTAGTTTAGATTACATAATATGTAGATTGAATTTAGTTTTATACAAAGTCTATAATGTCATAATTTCTCACATGATCCTTGGCAACAATATTGTAATAATCTGAAATTTAAAAAGATATGTATTATATGGAAAAAGTTTTGAGCTGGTTAATTTTTTTTTTTGTAGTATAGACATCAAGAATCAACATATGAATCTCAACAATGGTGACAACCAACAAAGCCTTTTTGTGACTTTATAGTAGTTCAGTTTTGTTTTCGTTGTCACCATTGTTGAGATTCATACGCTGATTATTGATGTCTGAGTGAGTCTATATAATCCTGTCAAAACATTTTCTGTATAATGACTTAATAAAATCTGAGTATCACAGCACTGCAGGATCTTATATAGCAGTTTTATCATGCAAAAATTAACAACTAACATTTAATTATTTAATCAGATATCACACTTCAGGTGGTATCAATGAAGCAGGACACTACATGATGACTATTATCACTAAAAAGAGACCAACATCATCTGATCTGAGTTTCTCTTGGATTCCTACCATAACAAATATGCATCAAAGACACACAGTTAAAGCAGCCAGAGAAATTTTAAGTTAAAACACTAAAAGGTCAAGAGCCCAACTAAAACAAACACTAATCTCCATCATGGTGACATCAAACTTTATTCTTTTCAATAAAACTTCAACTTCTAAACCTCTGTTAATTCTCAATAAGAATGTTAGTATGAAAGAAATAAAGTCTGGATTGTAATAAGTGAAGATGCTGAGATCCTGAGAGATCTGGTAGTGTTTAATGTTCTGTTGGGGTTTAAAGTGTTTCTGTATGGTGTGTTTTGTGTGTCACCATTGTGTTGAAGAGTAGAGCCTGAGCTTCAGTCCAGGATGAGCACAGAAACACTGATGAAATGCTGTATGTTGCTTTATTTAACTGACAGTAACTGTGTAGTTGCTGATGTAGTGACGTATAGTCACAACAAGTCATGCATATAATTAACTGCATGTTTTTCAGTAAAAAATCAGAAAAAATGTGAATTAACTGTGTTTTAACTGTGTGTTTCTGTTAAAAAAGATTAATGAAGATTTCTGTAAAAGTATTTTCCACTTATTTAAATTAGGATATTTTACATTCATTTTACGGTTTTTGTATGGTAGCCATTGCTGACAGTCATTTGACTGTTTTTTATGGGATTTTTTTACAATGAAGGTGTTTGATCGTAATAATTCAGGAAATAGCTGTAAAAAAACACAGTTTTTCCGTAAAACATTTAAGGAAAATTTCTGTAAAAGTTTTTTGCACTTAATTTAAATTAGGATATTTTACTTTATTTTTACGGTTTTTGTTTGGCAGCCGTAGCTGACAGTCATTGACTGTTTTTTTACGATTTTATTTTTTACAGTGTACTTATTATGCTGCGCTCTGGCCGGCTCTATCTGATTTCAAAATTCAATTAAGATGGACGCCAATAACATTACGATGTCCAGCAATCGATTTAAATAGTAAGTTACATGGGGTTTAAAGATGAACTGAACTGAAAAAATCAACATTGATAACGTGTTGTTTATGACAATTAAAAGTAAATTACACAAAAAAATAAAATAAAAAATATCAATATAGCTTTTTTTTAAGCAACACAAAAATTGTGCTTGTTAGTATAAGAACGCTGGCAATTCTGATGACATCACTGGCATGGTAGAACCTGCGAAGGTATATAGGCAGCTGCAACTGCAGGTCCTATACACATGAAAATTAGTCATTTTGGTTATGTGTTTGAGCCTGTGAGGTACAGGCCAGTAGTACCTGACTACCACCACAAGGAGGACGATCAGGCTCAGGCTCCACCACAGTACAAGATCGTTTGTGGGGAAGTGACTGGTGTGGGTGCGGGCGCTGCCGGAGCATGGACAGCTGCTCCGGAATCGATCTGTTGCAGAGAGGTCAACCTGGAACATTTATTTTTGAAATGCGGAATTAGACCATATCGCATATTATATCGATATAGTTCAAATTTGTGATCCTTGCTCCCCGCGCCCCGCTCCTCCTTTTCCACTCTGCGTGTGTGTTTAGAGCATGTTATGTTATGAGAGGCGAATCATGACTACTTCAGAAAACCCAGCACAATAGGAACTACCTGGCAGTGACATAAGTGTACGCTGACATAAAGTTTTTCACCTCAGAAAAACTGACTTTCTTGTCCTGTCAGCCGTTATCCTGATGTAGTAGCGCACACTCAATTGCACGCGCAAATGCAGCGGTGCGCGCTGTATCGCCTCACTGATCAAGTGCAAAAGAAACTATACGAGCATGCAACGCTGTTACGTTATAAATTACACGAAATAAAAGTAATGCAGGTATGATCCAGATTGTATTTGCAATGTACATAGTCAATTATTAATGGAGCAATAGTGGTTCATGGTGTTATAAGAGGGAAATGTGGTGGGAGGTTGGAGGGCTGTAGCCTGTCATGCACTCTCATTTATTGTATACAAGCACATTATGCATTTTATTAAATAGAGACTGCTTATATGTCGTGTGCATTTTAGAGAAAAATACTAAAACATGGTTGAGGTACTGTGCGTTTTAGAAAGTCGAGGCAGATAAATGGCAAATGTGACTCGACGAATTCATCCAATGGGATCGTTTGTTAAGTTAGCTGCACGCAAAATGTTAAAATCAAAATACTGCACGGCCGGTTACTGCACAGATACCTCTTACTATGGACCTAGCAGCTAACGTTAGTTCTGCGAGTTGATCTCCCTGCATCAACAATGTTTCCTGACACGATGAACATCAGCTAGCTTCAGGGTGAGTAGAGAGGGACATTGGATTCTGTTTACAGACCTGCTGCGGTTTAGTTAGCAAAGAGTAAACACATTATTATCGATCTGTGATATGGTCGGGATCATGATTTATTTATAGTTTATATGGTCGGAGTGGTGGCTAGCTTGTGGAGTTTGACAAAAGTGCTTCCAACGTGTTTAGCTGCTAGCCCTTTAGGTTGGATCGTTTGGTATCTAGCTTGGTTTTGTGACTCAATTTCAGTGAATGCCGAGTGTGTCAGTCTCAGTTTTGCTGAACGCTATAAAGCCTGGTTTCCTTGTCAAAGGTAGCCTGTAAAAATGTATCGTAACCCCAGCTGCCTCAGCACTATACCATTCATTACTACAGCCAGGGGCAATACAGTATGAACCCCCCTATAGACCTGTTGGTTTCTGTTTCCTCAGCCATGTCAGCTAACCTCAGACTATGTACATGCTATGGCTGCTCTGCTTGTGTTGGTTAGCAACAGAGTAGCTTACCATGCCAGTGACGTAGTGGAATGCTGAAATCCAACATGGCGGCGCCCGTGTAACAACAACAACATTTTCAACATACCATTTTATCCCTTTTAACAAATTCTGCCATTTTAATAATTGTACCAATGAGAATAAATAAAATACATCTGTTATATCACCTTTACTCAAATTTTCAGTTCAGTTCATCTTTAATTTGTCGTTTAATGAGATGTAGCCTAATACATGTTGTCAGTGCCAATACATAGATCCGCCAAGTTAGCTAATGTGTATCTTAATGGTCCAGTGGTAGAGCTTTCACCAGTCGTATCAGAGGGTCTGAGTTCGAATCTGCCCTTGTATAGTTTTTTTTTTTCTCGAATAGTTTTTTTCTCTCATCAAAACGATTATGTTCATCAGTGGTTGTATATCAAGCAGGGACACGCAAACGTTTGCATTATGTTTTGTGATTTCAACAAAATGAATAGAGAGTATCCGCAACGCAATGGATTGAAGCGCGCGTCGAGTGAAGACAGTGTGGTGTGTGCGCGAGCCACACAAGAAAACACTGTATCCGCGCCACTGATCACAGCGGCAACGAGCACTTTGATCAATCACTTGATTTAAAAAACACATTTCAGCTAGTATCTTATTTAAAAAACGAACGAAATGAATGCTCTGCCAGTTAACTGGAGATGTTTTATTTATTTGTAGAATTGGTACATTCGTGCCGCGAGATGTTTTAAAAAGTGGTGGGGACATGTCCCATCCGTCCCACCCGCAAATTACGCCTAAGTTATGCCTATTTCCATAGTTTATTGCTTATTATTTATCATTAGCAAAAGTTTGTTTCATGTTACACGAGTAGGCTACACCGAAGAAAATTCCTAGTCTGTGAAACCTTTCATTGACAATGGCAATAAAATCTATTCTGATTCTGATTCATACTTGGATTCATAGCCTACTCATATCACATAGCGCATCCTGTTTTTGATTTGAACATTGTCTAGAGTTTATCTTATTTTTTATTCAGTGTACACAAGAGTTGCCTATACAGTTTTATCGGTAGATGCTAAGAGACATTTATTTATATATTACCTGTTTGCAAACATATATATTTTTTCTATGATGGCACATTTTCCTGACCTTTTTGCTCCCTCCTGTGCTTTACAGCTTTACAGGGGGTATGGCTTATCTAAATGAGATGTAAATGAGCCCTATTGTCACTCCCAGCAGGAGAGAGAAGTGAGAACTGCACAATATTCAGAGGCTGTTTTCTTCCCTTTGTGCTTTTTTGAGTGCCTACCTTTAAATGGCCATAACTTCTCCAAATATTATCAGATTTACATGTGTTACACATCGTTGGAAAGCTTGGAGACTACACTTTCAGAATCTGTGAATAACTCAAAATGCCCCAGAACCGACTTGTGTCCCTACTTTCCGTGACTGGTCACATTTAAAGACACATGCACTTAAATGGCGTGCTGAAAACAGAGCTGTTTTGACCAGGTAAAATTAGTGTTTTCTTACAATACTAATGAGAATTTTTAATTAAAGTATATTACAAACTTTTAATTTAGACCCTAAAGATTCATATTATTAGCTTGTACAAAAATGGCATTATATGACCCCTCTAACACTGGGAGTTTCTGTGTGCCTGTATGACACATTTCTATAAATAAATGAAAAAGGATCATAACAGGAAACAAATTGCACATCTAAAATCTTAACATAAATAAAAGCATACAAAAATATATATAAAAAAATATTGTACTTTGTAGCAACAATGACATCTGCTTTTCAGATTAAGTGAATCATGTGATGGCGAACACATCGTCTGTGTCCTCAGGAAGACAGCGCTGGTTAATAATTGCCCCACGAGGACCAATTTACCAGCACCCATGTGACTCGTATCCCCCAACCTTACAGCCTCATGACATTCCGCACACACACACAAACACCCTTTTGTGTATAACTGAGAATACGAGAAATATATTTTCTTTTATTTTTATAATGTGTGGACATTCCTATATGCACGTTTAATAGAGGTGTGGGTTGCTAAGAGTAAAATCTTGAATTCTAAATGTTCACTGAAAGAAGGTTCCTCAATAGTGTCTTGTAAACCGACCCCGACATGGTCGTAAACTTTATGACTCCAAAGCTGCATCTTATCCAGTTCCTATGCAAGCCAACATTCCAACACATGGAACTTTTCAGGGAACTTTTCAGAGAAAACCCTTCAAATGTTTGATACGTATTCCTTTGTTTCCCAGGTGTCTTCACTTACCATAACGGAAACACTGACAATTTTATTGTGTGTTTAATCAAACTTTATTTGTGTGTAATTATGCATATAAATGTAACGTTATGTTTCCCCAATCTTTACCTGTCATAATGGATATCTATGTAATCCTCTCCATCTCACGGAGACGAATCTTGACTGCAAGGTACAATAATACTTTAATTGTTCCAGGAACTATCACATTTCTAAGTATGAATCCTTTCCCTCATAAGACATATGGTAAAAGGGGGCGTGTTCTTCTTCACACAAAGAACTGTTTCCCGCTTCATATCAGGAGAGCTGATTCGCTCTGTCACAAAACAGGGCGTAAACAGATGTCTGTTAAAAGGACGAGACCCCCACTTCTCACTCTCTTCTCTCATCGATCCCTGACCTCCTCCTCTACTCCCCGGCGCAGCGCTTCTCCAAGGATCATCTGAAGAAGGCCTTAGTCTTCTCTATCGAGCGAGCACATGTCCGAGTCGTAGCTGCGTCCCTTGCAACAAAGACTTTAAACCTCTCCCATCCAGGGAGATGAATCTGATTTTCCGGTAACTTTACATTCAGTGAGCCTTTTCGAACTTCGCGGCACCGGAAGACCCAGCAAAAACAGGACGCCACCCTCAGCATCAGCCTCACCCGAAAGGGCACAGAATCGCAAGTACATTGTCTGATAAAAGCTGTTTCCCGGTGTCTCGTGAACCTAGGTTTCTGTATGTAATAAGTACTAGCTTTTCCCTTCTCTATATTTCTTTCTTGCTTTCTTTCTTTCATTTTCATTTTATTCTGATCACATATTTTTCTTGTTTGTTTAAATGTTTGTTTGTTTTATTGTTTGCATTTTACGTACGTTTATATTTGTAGCTTATATAATCTCTTAGTGTGTGCCATTTTATTAATAAACCCATTTATACTTTTCACTGCCTCTGTGTTTGAAAAACCACTTTTTATGAAGTCAATGAAATCAAAGATCTTATTTAAGCTACAAGCTCGATATTAGACTACATTCAGTAGTTTTAATTTATAAACTCAGAAAGTTGGGTGTCCGTGGCCAGGACATGAAACTCTCTTGAAGTTTGTGAATACCTCTTCTTGACTGTAATGATTTTACATTTGTTTCGCTGGACGAATTAAATGTTGGTCAGATAGTTATAGAACAAGGTAATCTCGATAATTGATAAAATAAATGTACATGCGACTTATGAATAATGACCATGAGTCATAAATATTAATATTCCAAGATTCCCCATATTCTTGAGCTAATTCATATTTACCCAGAGTCGTATTCCCTACAACTTTATTATTTTTTAATTTATTATAACAAAAGGCAAATCATGTGAAAAACTAAATTTTAAAAATAAAAGGACAACAAAAAACAGATGTCAGGTTTACAATCTTAAAATGAATTTTTTTTATATAAAAAATCCTCAAACTCAGAGCACAGAATCACCAGCACGTTCAAGAAAAACCAGTTGATATCATTTGTACAGGTTCTGAAAGTTAACAGCACAGAGATAGCAACGTCTGCACATGATTTTCTGTTCTATGCAAAAGACCAAACTCAGTAAACATCATACTAATAAAGTAAACTGTGTACAGAAAAGCAGATGAGCCCAGAAGATGAACACAATGCGTTTAATTACAGGTTAAGCGGTTTCCTCCCATAGAAAATCGTTAAAGAAAATTATTGATGCTTAGTACATAAAGGCACGTTAAGAGTTTTTTTACATTACACGTTTTAGAAAGTGTGAGAGTGGTGGCGCTGTTTTGTAAAAACAGAAGAAAAGTATTCCGGAAGAGAGAAGAGAATGGATGTTGAGTTATTTTAATCATTGGTGTCTGAGAACAGATTTATTCTCACATGTTCTTTATAGAGATTATCATTTCTATTGAATTATGCGATCTGAAGAGCGAGCGCTGTTTTCTTCTGTGTGTGTCTGTTATGAGTCAGAGCTCATTCGCTCTAGAGCTGAGAGAAACATACAGATGAAACATGAAGCCAAATAAATATATGAATACGGAGATATATGTTCTGTGTGTGTTTTTTATGCGGCTCGGGATATTTTTCTAATAATTGATTGATTGATTGATTGATTGATTTTTATTTAAAAGGGACCATGTGTAATTAAAAACATAAATGTAAACATTTGATGCATTACACCAGAGTTAGCCTTAGGCTAATTTGCATCTGCAGTCCCCAAGTACAAATAAATACAGCACAGAATAAAATATCAACATTATTGAGTAATGTGACATATCAAACATAAAACGTCAGACATTGTTCAAGAGCATATAACATATACTTTCACACATAAAGTGGCCCTCACTGGCACACACACACACACACACACACACACACACACACACACACACACACACACACACACACACACACACACACACACACACACACACACACACACACACACACACACACACACACACACTATGATCACAACATACAGTATTATGCCCACACACAACCCCTTCTCAACCCTTACGCCCTTCTCAACCCTATAAGGAGATAAATGTGACTGAATAAAAAGTGATATTGCCCACTAACAAGTTAGTGGTTGCATTGTTGTGAAAGTTTTAAGTGTTTTTTTATATTAATAAAGAATGCCAAATGGGAAACATACGAGATACACACAAGGCAAAATGTATTCTCGGTCAGCGCCACATATCGTGCAGATGTGAATTAACTGAAGGCAATCTATCATTTCTGTTATAGAATGTTATATACATGTTTTGTAAAGATACAGTCTTTTATTTACTTTTATCTTTGTCTTTAGAGCTATATTTTCTTGCCAAAAAATAGACTCCAGCACCCACTGCTGCTGCTGCCAGAGCTGCACCTCCTGCTGCTCCTATTAATGCTGCTTTCCCAACAGTTACTGCAGTTCCCATCATAGATGCCATTACTCCTGCTCCTGCTGCTCCTCCTCCTGCTGCTGCTCCACCTACTCCTACATATCCTCCCATTGCTCCTCCTACTGCTACTGCTGCTCCTAATCCTCCTCCTACTGCTGCACATTTCTTGAGTAGAAGAGCATTCTGAGTCTCCTTATAGTCCTGTTCTGTGTATCTCTTGTATGCATTCTTCATCCTCAGTGACTCAATCTTTTCCAGAAGCTCAGTGACCTGAGATCGATCTTCATCTTTGTTGTTAAAAACATGAAAACCTCCTGAACACTGATCAACTACTGACCGCAGTGTTTCACATTTACCCAGAAAATCTTCTATTGGCTCATGTAACTGATCTCCGTGAGTAAAGAGCAGTATTGTGTGATTTGAGAACTTTGCTCCAAACATTTTCTGGATCCATTTCACAACTTTACTGTTCTCTGTGAAAGCCTCACTCAGTTTGAACACCAGCAGAAACACATCAACACCATCGCACGTACTCTGTAGTATCTGCTCTATTTGAGTCTGAGCGTCTGTGATGTTCACTGATGTATCAGAGAGTCCTACAGTGTCGATCACTGTGATTGTTTGTCCATCCAGCTCTGTTTGTGCTGATTCACAGGTTCTGGTCACAGACTCAGGAGACAAATCTTCTTTAAATGTTTCTCTAACACCTATGATGGTGTTTCCTGAAGCACTCTTTCCTGATCCAGTCGAGCCCAACAGCATAATACTCATAATAGGAGGTTCATCCATGCTGTGTCTCCGCATCTTGTCTGTGAGTGGAACAGATTTTTTCCTCTCCATCTCTCTCTCTCTATTACGAGGAAACATATTTTGTTAATTAAATTAATTAAACCTGCTGCCTTTTACACAGCTTAAGTATATATATATATATATATATATATATATATATATATACACAGAACTTAATTATATTAAATATTAATCAAAAATGATTCACACCTTCACAAAATCCAAAAATTCAGTGTAAGAGTAAAAAAATGACAACATTATTTATAGTAAGTTTATTTGATTCACAGCTTATTTAGAGTTTTGACCTCGAGAACCCAACTGCATTTACCGCAAACAGTCTAAACCAGGGGTGGGCAAACTACGGCCCGTTAGGCTGTTTAATCCGGCCCGTCGAGTATTTAAAAAATTGTCTAAAGATCGCATTCATTTAGCCTTTTTCTTGCAATACTTTGCGTTATATATATATATATATATATATATATATATATATATATATATATATATATATTGTGTTGCATATATTTGACAATCGGAATATCAGATATTTCATGCCATAGCTAACAAATGTAAAAAAGGAAAAATGACATAAAAGCAGATCATCATTCATTCAGCGCTGTTGTGGCTGCGGTGTGTCACGTAACAAGCTAGACGTGTCACCATGGAAACCAAACAGACATTGCATTAGACATCGCATAGACTCGGTGCACGTTAATGTTTTTTTCTTTTTTTGAAAACTCACAGAGAAAAAAATGTTTGGTAACCGCTTGCACACATGTTTAGTTTTTCCTTTGATTTTTCTGCTATTTAGTTTTGCTACTCTGGATTTGTGGATGTATCCTCCTTTATCGCCCGGCTTTCGACTAAAGTACGTTACGCTCCCCTATCTGCCATGTAGGCTACAGAACCCGGTTTTGTTTATTAAATGTTCTGATCTGCCTTTGCTTTTTATGTTTTATTTTATTATACTTAAAATAAATTTGTATATTCGTTTATTTCGGGTTTTTTCCACAAATGTATGACTTTTGGAAGTGCAAATTGATTGCCATGCAGTTTTAATAAAGTTGAATTAACGTAACCTTCTGTCATTTTTACTCTTCTAAGTGTACACTTAGGTGTTTTGTTTCTAATTTACGGTTAGGCCCATTAAATAATAATAAGGATAAACAATATTTAAAAAGTATAGGCTATAATTATCAAACATCTAATAAAAAATTTACCTCAAAACATAACATGCTAAATGGGGGATATCTAGCATAAAAAAATGTATTGTCAGAATGTCGTCTCTCAGTTGTTGAATTTCGCGCAGACGTTGCCACAGCGTAAATGTGTTTGCTCAGCCCGATCTCATGAAAGTGCGAATACGACGAATTGTATTTGTAGTTCTTATGAAACGCAGTTTTCGCGTGCATATGATACGCACTTAAAGGGATAGTTCGCCCAAAAATTTAAATTCGGTCATCATTTACTCACCCTCAAGTTGTTTCAAACCTGTATGAATTTCTTTTTTCTGCTGAACACAAAAGAATATATTTTGAAAAATGTCAGTAACCAAACAGTTGATGGACCCCATTGACTTCCATAGTATTTTTTATATATATATATAGCGTATAAATGGCACGAGAAATAAAATTTGTGGTATAGATACGCACTTTCATGAGATCGTGTTTCATAATCTGCTACTGGGCCGGCCCTCTGTCAAATTTTAAAACCCAGTGTGGCCCTTGAGCCAAAAAGTTTGCCCACCCCTGGTCTAAACTAAAAGATTGTTTTGGTTGAATCAGTTCAAAGGAGTCATTAGTTCGCGAATCGGACGTGTCATTAACGGACTTGTACGCATTGTGTGATTATCCCGGCAGTTAGGACATCGCACAAGATTTGTCAACACAGAAAACATTTCATCATTGGATAGGTTTTGTTTTGTTTATTGAAAGTGTTTTTCATGTCAGCTGAATGGACGGAACGCTTTTCAGAGAAGATAAGGCAATGTCATTTTTTTTTTTAGCACAACACCCAGCAGTAATTCAGGAAAAAAAATGCTTCATGTGAATGCTTCGGTCTTCCGATCTTTTACCATCGTGTCAATTCTCAATTGATTTTGATTAATGTGCGCGAGGGAGCGAGAGAGAGCAAGACAGTTTGAAGACGGTGAGGGTGCGCGTGCACGACCGGGCCTCTCTCTCTGCTCGTTCTTTCAGTAATATGCGCCCTATCAGTCATCTACATCACTCACCGATCAAATAAGGTCTTGGCGAGACAAAAAAAAAAAATCGCTTGTGAGAGAGACGCGTGAGTGACAGAGAGACGGAGGGAGAGCAGGGAAAGGAAATGCAGCTGAATGAATACGCTGCGTGTTTTAAATAGCGTATTTTTAGTTTTTTTGTTTTTTATAACGAAACGCAATATGTGGCGGCCTGTGTTGATTCTGTGGCGCACCGCCACGAATTAGTCTATGTGTGGGAAACACTGATATATATATGAGGGTATTTTTGTATTTATATATATATAGCTATATATATGAGGGTATAATGAGGGTATTTTTGTTTTCTACGGTATATTACTGTTTTAATGGAAAATGGTATGATATTGTCAGAAATTGGCATTTTTTACAGCAAGGGTTAACAGTGTATATATATATATATATTATAGAAAGAAGTCACTTGCGCTTCAGCCTGGTTGGTGCTCACGGAACAGGACACAATGTTCAAGAGAGGAAACCCAAGGTCTATCTAGGACCACGGAAACAGAACCGGAGCACACAACGTTTTTAATAATTTATTAATAAATAGCGACTAACGTTTCGACGCTCATGCGTCTTCTTCAGAGTCTCTTCAGACGCATGAGCGTCGAAACGTTAGTCGCTATTTATTAATATATATATATATATATATATATATATACCGTTAAACCTTGCTGTAAAAAAGACCAATTTCTGACAATATCATACCATTTTCCATTAAAACAGTAATATACCGTAGAAAACAAAAATACCCTCATTCACTATTCCCTACATTAGTTCACTAATATAGTCCCCTTGACAGAGTGAATGAAAAGAAGTGAGTGAATTGAGACACTGATGAACACCTGATAAGCAGAATCACTGAAGGACAGAGAAACAAGAACAGAAAAAAGAGAAACACAAGAACTACAACTGACTTCCAGCAACACTGAGTGTGAAACCAGTTTACAAACCAGTTTAACATAATTTCTTTCATACATGTATAAAAGTTATTGTTGAGAATTAACAGATACTTAGTTGTTGATCAGTATTTGCTTTAGTTGGGCTCTTGACTTTTTATTGCAAATTTCTCTCTGGCTGTTTTAACGGTGAGTTTATAAAACACATTTGTTATGCCAAGAAAAAGTCAAGAGGAATATGATCAGGTATTTTAGGCTGTTGTGATGATGCCGTGATCATCCTGGACACGTCTGATTCACTGATCTCTTCCTATGTATAAGCTTTGAATTTATGGGTATTTAACATTTGTTAATCATATATCTGTGAATCTACAACATGAAATCCAGCAATGCTTCTGTTAATTATTTATTGTGAAAGACATAGAAATAATATAGTGCATTAATACACTTCAAACTCCTGCTTGATTTAGACACAAACAGACATCAACAATCAGCACATGAATCTCAACAATCAAAAGTTTCATGTTGCAATGCATGCTGGGTTCCAGGATAGTATAAAACTCCCAGCATGCACTGCTGCATGAATAAAAAAAAAAATTGCCACCATTGTTGAGAGACATGTGCTGATTTTTTATATCTCTGTGTTTCTGCAAGACAGTGTAGCTATGTTTCTTTGGTTGTGCATGAGGTGTTAAAGAAAATTGTCATTGTAAGTGTAAGCCATCTGTAGTTTCAACAGCAGTGGTAATGTAACACTTTTGATACAGAATTTAACTCTGAATGAGATTAGTGAATAAACAGCCTAAAGGAGGATTTTTCTCATCATAATCAATTTAACAAACTGGATACACAGAAGGTGTGTATGCACAAGTGTGGTTTGCAAAAACACAGTTCAAGCAAGAGAAAAACTGATGTTAAAAAGTCAAGGGTCAGCAACCCAACTAAAGCAAGCACTGATCTCTATAATGGTAACTTCAAACCAAACATTTTCAATTAAACATCTCAATAACAACTTCTGTAGATGTATGACAGAAATAAAGTCAGACTGGTTAATAATAAGTGTAGTAATGTGTAATGGCTGGAAGTCAGTTGTAGGTCTTGTGTTTCTCTATTTTCTGTTCTTGTGTTCCTCTTTCCTTCAGTGATTTTGCTTGTTAACAGCAGGTGTTCATCACTAATGCTCAACAATCACTTACATATTCCCTTAATTATCTCACTGCAACACTGTCTCAATGTTACTTTTTACTCTTTGTAGTGTGGATTTTCCTGTGGGGTTGAAAGGGTTAACAGTGTAAGATAAAAAGACACACCCACAAAATGTATTTTAACAGTAATAAACTAAGTTATAAAACAGGTATATATTTTACTGTAAATAAACCTGGTACGGTCTAACAGTGTATATATATATATATATTTATAAGGGGTGTGACGGTACATGCAGAGGTGAGCCTACATTAAGGTCGGGCCCCAGGCAAAATTAATTAATGAGGCCCTTCTAAAATATTTTTTTGTTAACATCTCTTTGTTACCTAGACATAATTATACGACATACAAGCGCATGCATAAAGCTTGCCAAAAAGCACCAGCAAAAGTAATGATTATAAATGTGTCAGAAAAAAAATATGATATGACATTTTAATTGTTTATTAATAACTAGTGTTTCAGCTGCATATATGCAGTTGACGATCCTGACTCGCCATATTCGTAGTGAACGCGCCTATAGAGGGATTACATGAACAGAGAGTATTTGTTTTGATTTGAATTGGTGCGTTTAAAAGTAGACATTTCAAGCTTTTTTCTATTTATGTCAGTAAAGGCCCTTTCACACCGGATGCGTAACGAAAAAGCGAAACGAAAAAGCGAATAGTTTGTGTGCGTATAGTTCGCGTCAAAACCATTCACATCAGCCGCGACGCGAATTTGCGACGTTCAGAGCTTCAACATTCCCAAACTTTCTCGCCGACAGCTGAGAAAACATGGACACTTCATCATCATCATCATCATCATCCAGTGAAGACGAGCTTTTCATTTTCTTTAAAAGACAGAAAAGAAGGTTTTGGGTGCAGCCAATCTTACAGAACAGAGAGTCTGAAGGGGAGTATGCTAATGTACACTTGTAGTTTCCTTTTCCTCTCTCCTTTTTCTCACATCGGTGTCCCTGAGGTTTTCCCACAGTTTTTTTGCGTCTTCAACTAAACACAGTGCGTTTTGTAATGTCAATAAACATTAGCAGCTACATGTAACACACGAAGTAACAAGTTAAAATCATTCGACTAGAAACTGTAGATATCACACAAAGAATGTATAGTATACTAAAAGCAGCCCTAAATAGTCTCACTTCATTTTGTTACATGTTCAAAGTAAACACGGTCTCTGTCTCTGTCTTTGACGATAATAGTGTTAGCTTTCTATCCCAAATGTAATTTAGCCTGCTAGCCTACACAGCACAGGACTATACAACGAATAAACTATCACACAACATACTCACAGTCGTGATAACCGAGTTGGTTGGCAATGCTACGCCACACATTGTCTTTCAAATCGTTGTCCTTGTAGTTTGTGATTGGCTGAAGCCTTTTCTGTCGCCGCAAAAGTAAAAAAAAATCGACATCGAAGAGAAAAAACTAAAAGTCGTTTTTTCGCGGCAGCACATTCGCGTTCGGTGTGGAAACACTCATTACACAAACAGCTGATCAAAAAATAAAACCATCGCGCGAATTATTCGTGCGTCAAAATCGCGTCCAGTGTGAAAGGACCTTTAGGCAAGTATTTGCTGAGTTCCGGTTCAAATTTGTGATGACGCCGGCGCCTCCATATCATGCAGTAAAGTGCGCTATTCTTCAGCTTCCACACTCCGCACAAACACTTTGAGATGAACCTAATAATAGCGCACATTTATCTAAGTTAAAGGTTAGAGTGAGCGGCCATGCCAGACAGAGAAGTCCTCCATGTTTAACAAATCAAATCATGCATTATCTACAGTACTGTGAATAAGCGCTGCACCAGTTTGATTAAGTCGGCTGAGGCGAGGCGGTAAAAGCATAGCCAGCTTAACTAGAGGGGGATGCAGAGATGTTGCCTGGTGTTTATATTAACATTTTCTGATTGTTTCAATTATTAAACCTCAGGGGCCCCCTCAAAATGCGGGGTCTTTGCAGCACCCCTGGGTACATGTATTCGTCCCAAACGTACAGTATAAGGACGTCACGGCTCGGTGCATGCAGTCACACAACGAATACATTGCGTTACAGGCGATCCAAACTCCAATCCAGAAGGGGATGCGCGGCATTGCAACACTGTTTGATACCAGTAAATAGCGCAGAAAAAGAAGAAGAAGAGACATGATCGATCTCTCAACCAGTGTCTCAACTGCAGAAAGATATCAATAAAACAGCTTGAGAATAATATCTCACGTATAGCAATACAATTACTGCAGGCATTTAGTGTCGACGGCAGGTTAGTTCGCTAGAGAAATGAACTCTAGAGAGAAGCATTTCATATATGCACTGTATAAGCATATTTAATATATATTT
The DNA here is from genome assembly GCF_951802725.1 of Rutilus rutilus. Classification (NCBI taxonomy): domain Eukaryota; kingdom Metazoa; phylum Chordata; class Actinopteri; order Cypriniformes; family Leuciscidae; genus Rutilus; species Rutilus rutilus. The sequence continues at coordinate 49,517,584 of NC_140210.1, forward strand.
TTAACCTGTTAGTAATGTTTTGATTATTTAATGTATGTTTAAATAAATTTGTCATGACTACAAGTTATGACAGCCACTGTGTAAATGATAAAAATGAATTGGAGTAGAAAATTAACTTTATAATTATATTTAGAAGTTGATGGAAAACCTGCCTTGTGTGCAATTTACATGTTTTTTTTTTGTTTTGTTTTTTTGTGTTGATTATTATATCTAAAAATAAATATCAGCAATTTAATAATTTGAGCTCTGTTGTTAATTGGTACCTTTAATATTATAGTAATGAAATTTTTTATTTTATAATATAATTTATTTAAACACATACATATTTGTAAAAAATAAAATAAATAAATAACAGTTTATTTTAAAAGAAAAAGAAACAATAAGTAATTTTGTGTTTAGTTTTCTCCCCCCTGCTGTACCGAATACTTCAATACCGAGGTACGAACCGAACCGTCATGTTTGTACAGTTACACCCCTAATATATTTGCCCATATTTGGGGGAAAAATAATTAAAGACTGAATTTTAGAAATAAAAGCAAGCAAGTTCATCAAAATTTATTAAAATCTCCAGTTAGCAGTGGTTATATGACTGTGTGGTGGCGTTCATGTGCATTTAGTTAATCTTTAAACTAGTTAATCTTTAATCGATTAGAAAGAAAATAAGCAGAAGGACAACCTGTCCTCACTCCTCTGGGTCAAAAACTTAAGCACGAGCGCCAATATGGCAAGTGGTCTGCAGCCGTCAAAATAACGTCAAAGTCCATTACTTTCACTGGCTTGTCAGATCAAAGCAGGCCTAAATTTCATTATTTGCATTAGTAAAAGTAGTGTTTACAGCCTACTTTTATTTTTGAGCTCCTAACGCGCCTACACTAACACACTTCTCAACAATACGTTACAGGCAGATCACAGTACAGTCACTTGCATTTCATAAGATTATTTTACCATAGCAATTTTTCATGATGTGATGTTAATCTCATTTAAATAACTTCCAGTGCTTGTTTTTGACAGTGTGTTTAGGCACACTTGGTATGACGTGCGTAGATAATCGCTCCGATCACCAACACTACACTTGTCAACATAATACACAAAACTCAACACATCTTGGAGCGTCATATAAAACTATGACCAATATGAACACAATAGCTACATGACTGGAGACCCTATAGTAGTCCATCTAACATCTACTGACCTGAAGAATCACGATGAGCTCCACCAGGTTTCTCTTCACTTCCTGAAGTTAACAAGCAGGCTTGATCAGGAGTCGTGACGCACTAAAGTGAAACTGAAAGTCTGATTTGTTCAAATGAATGGTTACCTCTGACAATGACTGGTTATTTCTGCAAAAGGAGCTAAGGACATTTCGTGTAGCCTTCAGCCCCGTTCACACTACAAGCGACTTTATCGCTGCATGTCGCCAGTGGCTGGCGATGAGGTCGTTAGTGGGCGTTCTCACTTCTGGTTGCCTAGGTAATGTTTGTGAGTGACATTCATGGATGTTACGTGTTGTAGACAACAAATCTGTTTTCTTGCCGCTACAAGCTAACATTTTGGAAGGAAAAGTCTAAATATAAATGGGATCAGTACATAAAATGCATAATATTAAAGATGAATGAGAAACAGCGAGTGCCCTGTGCTATCGCGGCTATTTAACTGCAGAAAATGGGCAAATACTGGTCTTTCTGAGTTCACGAAACTATTCGGGCTCGGAGTCAGCACGGCGAGTACCACCGTATGTACACAGAGACATATCATAAACTATTGGACAGTTTCTGACTGCTAAAATAAACTTCTCATTCATCTTGCCTCGGTCAGACGCTGCACTGAAGAGTGACGGATCCACTGATCCAGAGCCATAGAGAGAAAGAGTTGCGACACTCTTTGATGTCGCCGCTATGGCTGTCACGTGGTTCATGTAAGCCCCAATAGTTCTAAAACATACGCTGGCTGTCATGCTCTTCTATGGGACAGACAGCAGCGATTGCATTATTGAACGGTAAATATAAAATAAAACACACACCCAAGTACTTTTTCAGCTGTTATTGCATTATTGCATTTTGTTAATGTCAGTTTTGCATTTGGAGATAAGTTTTAGGCTATATTTTTGGAGGGAAAAGCTTAAGTGTTCATGTTCGCATGGGTAGTAGCACTGGCTTTAGCGGCTCTAACTTAACTTTTCCATATCATTCATCTGATGATGGACGTCTCATGATATTTATTTTAGCACAACTGGGCTGTTAGGCTATTGATTCCCGTGATTTTGCTTATAATTTTTGATTCAGCCATTAGCCTACCTTCGTGATCACGCAAAGAGGTCTGCCGTGGCGGTCCGTTCAGAGTTCGCTTAAATATTTTTTATTAAACAATGACAGACAACAAAAATGTGTGCTTGTGTGGGTGTGTGTGAACAAGAAAAACAAAAACCAGGGGCAGGTGATCCATGAAACAGACAGGACTGGTGATCCCATAACAATCCTAGAGGTCCAGCATTGTTCTCACAAGCCGCTTCACTCAAGACAATAAAACATAATGAAAAGTTAGTATATCCCAAAAAATTTAATTAAATAAAAGTTGCTATAAAGGTGGTAGTGATTCATTACTGAACTCTTACTGTCACAGCTGACGAAGTCGCACTAGCTAGCAGGCAGTGCTTGAAAATTGGTTGAAACAACCAACATAAAATATAAATAATTACGCTGTGCAATGTGCATATACAAATGAAGACCAGTATAAGCATCGCAAAGGGCCTCTGATCCAACATAGACAGTTGACAATTCAAAAGAGGTCGATATTTCAGCAACTTAACTCTGGAACAACTCGACGCGCAGCAATGTAAGTGAATGGTGTCCAACGCCAAAATGACGGTGTTTAGAACTATTCCGCTCTTCAAATCCCGGAAGTAGGCGGTTAAAAGCGCCGCCATTATTTACAACGGAGGTCTATGGGAGTGTCGCAACTCTTTCTCTCTATGGCTCTGCACTGATCTATATAGAATGACTGGATAGCTCATGACGTCATGAACAGTGAAGCCACCGCGCCGCCATATTGGTATTCCCTAGTGAGCTCATGCTGTTCTATTGAATCAATAGGAAATTTTATGATTTGACTGAAAAAACATTGCCTAACGAGACACCGTTTTAAAATCTAAAGTCTCCCTGCACATTTTTACAACGCAAACACCCTTAGCATTTAAATGGGTATTTGTTTAAAGTCGAATATTTTTCCAGCTTATTAAAAAACGGCAATTTCTTTGCAAAAGGAATTAAAAGCTGTACGAGAACACTAGTCGGCCTTCACTGAAAAGCTATCTTCACAGGTAAGAAAAACAGTTTGATACTATTAATTAAATAGTGAATGCTAAAGACCTATATTTTTTTGAATTGGTGAATATTCATGTGAATATTGTTTCGTAGCCACGTCCGAATTAATAATACCTCAGCACAATACTAATTTGTTCCCTCGTTTTATTATATTGTGGCCACGTTGTAATTCGTTAAATAAGGGAGGGAATTAGTTAAACGTGTCCACGATTTATTAAAACGAGGGAACAAGTCGTCGTAACAACGAATTATTTAGATCAGTGGACAGAGCGCATACAAGCACAGAGAGCCACGGCCGCGCGCGCGCACTCTCAGCGCCTTCAAACAACACAAGCGCTGTATTGCTCTCTCTCCCTCGCGCATATCAACATCAATTCACACAATATTAAAAGGTCGGAAGACCGATTGTGTTTTATAGATTAGTAGTTTGTTCATATAAAGTGTTTGATTAGCAAGTTACATGTTCAGGAAATGCTTAATACAAATTGTATGGGTTAATGTAACGGTAAACGGACTCTGCACGAAGCTCTTTTGAAGCTGTCAAATGGTGTCGCTATTGGACACTTAATTGTGATTATTGCTGCTCTGAGGTTTCTTATAGGATACTGTTGACTGTTTTATCGTTGATTTTTGAAGATGCAGCAGCTCTTGCCTCGGAGAAAACAACACGGGCATAGCGACAATATTGCATATAAATTACTGCTTATAGGGCTTGAATTACAACCTGTGGGCACTTGTTATACATCCCTTTGTGAACGTCGTCTTACACTTGTATGCTGCACATCGGGTCATCTTAAAAGTGCCGTCGGAGCTACCAATCTCTGTATAACGGGCGTTGGATCCCTCTGCTGGTAGGGAATCGTAAGATGGCCGCTCGAACACTTCCGGTGGCTTCACTGCCTAGTGGCAGTTTAGAACGTCATGAGCTATCCAGTCATTATATAGATCAGTGGACGGATCACATTTGCTCCACTGACTTCACTCCTATTGGTTGTCGCTCGCGAAAGTCGCTCTTCATTTGCATAAAGTTAAACATTTCTCAACTTTGTAGCGTCGCCAGACACGTCCCATCCAGTCGCCAACGGTCGCGACCGCGCGTGTCGCCGGAACTGGAAGTCGCCCGCTCCCCATTGAAAATGAATGGTATCGCGTCGCTTGGTCGCGTGTAGTGTGAACGTACCTTTCCTCTTGCCTTTGTCGGGATCGGGCGCGTTTTGGACGTGTTATGGTTGGAGTTTTAGGATATTCGGTTGTACTCATAGACAGTAAAAGAAATGGACACAGCGACCCCATTGGAACTCAATTGAGACAAGTGAAGCCCATTTTTAGCGATTTCTTAGCACTTCCTTTCCTGACGCACAGACTCAAACCGAGCAAAGCTTTACACGGACCACGTGAGCAACCCGTCTGTCTTCTAGTAGCTGTGCCAAGAAAAATCTGAATCATTCCCTTCCGAATCTTGCAGAGACGGAGAGTGTGAGTAGGAGCTGTCCATAAGCTTGGAGCAGGAGCAACTTTTGCTAGGTATTCTGATTAATTATATTGTCATTTTGCCTCCACGTCCCCCCGATTGCCCGCGAGCTTCTCCTCCCGTCCATACGGTAATCTCTCTACTGTGCGACAGAGAGTCGCGTGGTTATGACGCAATCGTTAGCCTACTTTTACAAAAACTGCTTCTACGGGGCCATAACATAAGCTACAAGGTAATGGAGCATTTTATACATTGTCGTGTTTCTTTAGAAATAAATAATGGACAAATGGAGTCTTTAAACGCCTCAGATGTAAAGTTATTCGCTGTCAAAGTGACGCCAAAATGAATGGGAGTCAATGGGATGCTAACTGCAGGTGAAGTTCTGCGACAAGATGGCGGCACGCGGCCGACTTCAACTTCCGGTCGACTTACTTCCCCCCTGGTTGTACTGGACATTCATGAGTTTCCTGTTTAGCGTTAATGCGGCTAGGTAAAACTATGGTAGCCTACATGCTTCTGTTTTCGTCAAAATCTATCTGGGGAAAACTTGAATTTCTCCTCATATAAATGAGGCCAATATTAGCTACACAAGTGAATCAGTGAATATGTTAGTAGTGATATTTTTTGAGTTGCCTATATTTGTGAGCACCAAAAATGAAGCAGACCTCTTTTTCTCATGTTAGTACATTTATTTCCAATACATTTTAATTTTAGACAAAATATTTTTGTGTTTTGTTTTTAGTTTGCATTTTTCCATTTTTTTTCTAGATGGAGGGAGCAGCTAAATTGCATTCAATTCAAGCAACACGCACCTTAAAGGTCCCATTGCATGAATTATTTTATTATTTTAGAATGTTTTCTGTGCCCTTATAATGTTAGTATGTTTTTTAGATCAAAAGTTGTTATAATTTAGAAATAAAAGGCATATTTCCTAGCCTGATTTTAGCCTCTGATTTGAATGCTGTTTGAAGGGGCGTGTCTGCTGTGAGACTTCAGTGTAAACGCCCACTGCTGTGATTGGCTGTGAGACTTCAGTGTAAACGCCCACTGCTGTGATTGGCTGTGAGACTTCAGTGTAAACGCCCACTGCTGTGATTGGCTGACATGCTTGCATATGAAATACAGGATACATATGGTATAGTATTGCCACCTTAAAAAAAACAACAACAACCAATATCCCACTCAATAGTGCTAAATATAAATGAAATTTGAAAAAGGAGAAAAATGCCTTGCAGGTGTGCAATGATAAATTGTTCTAATAGTGGGCAAAGGGTTGTCCTATTTCTTGAGAGAAAAGAAAGTGTAGAGCGCAAAAGCACCAAAGTGACTGACAGATTGTCGTCAGCAGTATCTCTGGTCGTATGATGTTCTTGACATTTTAAAATACTTTTTAAAGCAAATAAGTGACTCTAAAAAATCTAACACCCAGCAATGTGTAATTTCTGTGCATCTCCTTTCGAATACAACATTCAAATTATACTAGACAAAAAAAATATATCCTGAGAAAAGTGGATTTTGAGGGGTATTAGCACCATAGACCTCCATTCATTCTGCACTCGTCCTGTGAGCGCCCTCATATGGAACCAGAGTGGAAATGCAACCAGTTCAGAAGCCGGAAGTTTACTGAGAGTGGAAGTTCTCCCCTTATTAGACATTCTCTGTTACTACACACATTTATAAAAGACCACAGCAGCGACACTCGAGCCATAAAGCCAAACTGGTCATATGCAAACACATGGTAACAGTACAACGTGAAAACTATAACAATATACCTGTAATTAATAACAGTGTACTAATGCAGGACAATACATTAGATGATAACTGGAAAACATCATAAATTGCTAAATACTAGTTAACACTTAAAACAGAATCAACATGCTTTTTAGACAGAAAAATAAGTACAAATCACGTTGGCTGAAGAGAAACTACTGCAGACATTCATAAAAGACTAGAAAAATAGAAATTACACATTTCCTCAACTCAACTCTTAATACAAATAATTGTGAGTTTAAGACATAGACACAATGACCACAATAACTAGTTCTTGCTCGTGTGACGCACGTGTAGCCTAAACTCAATACATTTGATTACAATCTCAAAAACTGTGTTAAAGTGTTAAATGCATTATCTATAGAGCTCGGGCGTAGACGTTATGGAATGGTGCATTGTGGGTAACGGCGGCCATTTTAGAGGCAACTCAGAAGCCGGTTCGGAATAAAGTAATAGCGTAGCCGGCCGGTCTCCACCGGCACCGAGAAAGAAAGAGAAAAAGTTAAGTTATTTTTTTTGTCACAGTCGGCTGCAAAGATGAGGTTGACGATGCTGATTGGCGATCTTCGCTGTAGTGAACGCGCCAGAGAGAAATGCACATTGCATACGGATTAACTTACATAAGCAGAGAGCTGTCTGTTTTCTTTTGTTTTGAATTGTTTGTTTAAAAGTAGACATTTCAGTATAGATATATTTTTCAGGTCTGTGAGGCAAGTAGACTACCTTATGAGTTTCGGTTAATTTATGAGACCTCTCTGCTATATTTACTTCTTGTATTAAATCCAGGCAATTGGTTGATGAAACATTTATTAAAATTAAAATACAAATTAATGCAAAACGAAATCCACTTTAAAGAAAGGCTTTGTGCTTTCTGTTTGAAGTCTCTGCTCCGATCAATTTAAACTTGTCACTGGAGGCTCACTTGCAGTTCACAAATGGAGGAGTGCAAGATCTGCAGATCTACAAAGTAAACGCAAAGTCTGCACACACGTCACACAATAGGAAGCGCCCGCGCCTTCAGATCACTCGGACGTGGCTGTGTACAAAAGGTAAAAACAATATGAATACTGTTCGTTTTCTCACACAAACCGCTCATTTCGTGTCTTAGGCCATCAATGTGTACTTACGATGGGGAATTGTTTAATTTGGACGATGGGGAATTGTTTTAATTTGGACTCTGTGCATGCTCTTTGAGACAGTGACCACAGACCTGCATTATCTGACTGAGAGACAAGAACGGTTTGACCTAAAAATATCAAAATTGAAACTACTGCGGAAAAAAAGACACCTACATCTTGGATGCCCTTGAGGTAAGCTAAAACATACCAAAATTTCATTTCAAAGTGAACTATCCCTTTAAATCATTATAATCACAATGAATCTGTTAATGAGCGGAAACGCCAGAAACCGAACTGCAGCAAGATAATTGGGACAAAATACACTATCTGCATTATCATGAATAGCCACAGGAGGGGAGCCCTCGAACACCAATGATTATAACAAAATTCCTTATTTTATGGAATTCACACATCAAAACATTTTTTTAATTAAATGCTCTTTGGTTTAACACTGGAAAAATTATCTAAGAAATAAGAAAAGGTGTTAATAATTATAATGATAATTATTTAGCATACCACATATATACTCCAGCACTAACTGCTGTTGCTGCTGCCAGAGCTGCTCCTCCTGCTGCTCCCATTATTGCTGCTTTCCCAACAGTTAATGCAGCTGCTCCCACTGTAGCTGCCAATCCTGCTCCTGCTGCTGCTTTTGCTCCTGCCACTGCTTCTGTTGCTCCCACTGCTACTCCGACTGTTGCTCCTGCGACTGTTCCTATTACTATTGCTGTTCCTACTGTTGCTCCTACTGCTGCTGCTGCCACTGCTGCTGCTAATAATGATACTGCAGCATCATGTTGTTTGAGTAGAAGAGTCGTCTTATCCTGCTCTGTGTATCTGCTGTCTCCATTCTTCTCTCGCAGACTCTTTATCTTTTCCAGAAGCTCAGTGACCTGAGATCGATCTTCATCTTTGTTGTTAAAAACATGAAAACCTCCCGAACACTGATCAACTACTGAACGCAGTGTTTCACATTTATTCAGATATTTCTCTATTGGCTCATGTAACAGATCCCCGTGAGTAAAGAGCACTATTGTGTGAGTTAAGAGCCTTGATCCAAAAAAAAGCTGGCTCAGTTGCATAACATTCCTTCTCTCCTTTGTGAATGTCTCACCCAGTTTGATCACCAGCAGAAACACATCAACACTATGAAGAGTAAGCATCTTCTCTATTTGAGTTTCAGCATCTTTAATCTTCACTGATGTATCAGAGAGTCCTACAGTGTCAATCACTGTGATTGTTTGTCCATCCAGCTCTGTTTGTGCTGACTCACAGGTTCTGGTCACAGCCTCAGGAGACAAATCTTCTTTAAATGTTTTTCTAATTCCTATGATGGTGTTTCCTGAAGCGCTCTTTCCTGATCCAGTTGAGCCCAACAGCATAATATTCACAAAAAGAGATTCTTCCATGCTGTTCCTCTGCATCTTGTCTGTGAGTATACTTTTTTTTCTCTCTCTCTCTATTACGAGGAAACACATTTTGTTAATTAAATGACAAAAACCTGCTGCTTTATTACACAGTTTTAGTTTCTATAAATTTATTCACGAAAAAAAGAAACAGAAAAAACTGAGACAAACTAAATACAGACCCAGATAACATGCATTTCCGGGCCTCATCTGGGTGTGGCCCAGATACGGCCAATATGACCTTTGCTGCTGCCAGAACTGAGCCATTTGCACCATAGTTGGCCCAGATGAGGCCTGGATATGTATGCTATTAACCACACCCCTCAGACAGCAACATAGTATCGTCCCAGCACTATGTTGCTGTCTGGGTCAGGTTGAGTTTTCGTCATTCCATGCGGTATGTGGGCGAACTGTGGCAACATCTCCTTGCTTGAAGAAACCTATCTGCAAAGCTACCTGAAAAATGTCTCGGGTTACGACTGTAACCCTAGATCCCTGAGTAGGGAACGAGACACTGCGTCGATGACGCTTTGGGAACGTCCCTGCTTGATTGCGTCTGGAGCACGTGTGTCAACTAGTCCAATGGCGAGAGTGAACGTCAAGGGCGGGTGATTTCACGACCAGGAAAGGATAAAAGCACATCCGGTTTGACCGGCGTTAGCTTTGATATAGCCAAAGCAAGTCGATCACAGGAATGTAGGACGTATGGCAAAGAGCGTCTCATTCCCTACTCAGGGAACTAGGGTTACATACTTGAGAACTCTAGATCCAGGGGTATCCAAGTAAAAAAATCTGACAACGAAGTTCAGCGAGGACCAGCCCACTGCATCACAAACTTCTTGAAGGGACAGTCCAGAAATTAGGGCCTTGGAGGCCACCATACCCCTAGTAGAATGGGCTCTAGTGGCCAAAGGTGAAGGCTGGCCCACAACCTCATATGCAAGAGAGATAGCCTCGACTATCCATTTGCTAACAGTCTGTTTGGATGCAGGGGCCCAAAGCATACCAGCAGCTGATCAGACTTTCTCCACAGGGCAGCTTTGTGGACCTAAGTGTCCAGTGCTCTTACTGGACAGATGAGGTTCAATTTCTCCTGGTCTTGATCTTTAAAGGGAGGAGGACAGAATGCCTGCAGAACGATAGGTCGCTGTATATTGGTTGGAACCGTTGGTACATATATCCTGGTTTCGGATAGAGGAACGCTTTGACCATCCCGGGTGCAAACTCAAGGCACAAAGGAGATACTGATAGGGCCTGGAGATCTCCTACTCTTTTCAGTGAGGAAATGGCTTGAAAGGAACACAGTTTTGAGGGTCAGAAACTTTTCTGAACAGAATCAAGGGGCTCGAAAGGAGCGGCAGATAAACCTTCTAGAACAAGTGCCAGATCCCAAGCCGGAACTCTGGTACGAACTGCAGGTCTCAGCCTCAGGGTGCCACGAAGGAAACTTATTATCAAAGGATCTCTCCCAATAGATAAACCCCCCAGGGGGATGTGGTAGGCTGCTATGGCCGCAACATTTACCTTATGGAAGGAAACAGTGTAGAAGGAGATAACCCTGATGAGAAACTATCTTGAAGGAACTCTAGTATTGAACCAATAGGGTCATTGACTGGATCCCATTGTCGTAGATTATACCAAGAAGTAAAAACTATATGCCATAGTATCTTCATTAGAGACCTGCACGGGTTCGGGTACCCGACGGGTGACCCGCAAATTTTGCTCAAACGGGTGAGAAATATCCAACTGTGTCGGATACGGGTGCGGGTCGGGTCGGACACGGAGGAAACACGGGTTTAAACACGGGTTTAAAACAATCACGTGCAAACGTAAAAATATATAGGCCTATATGCATATTTTTAGGAACACACTTACAAAAATATGCCTGTTTTTCATGTTGATAAAATCATTTAAAATCCACATCAGTTTATTTGTGCCCACGCCCTCTCAGGAGTCTGTCTCTATACCTACTTTCACTTTGAAAAAAAAGACATCATAACCGCGCGCGCGATCTGCTTGCAGTCGGCGAGATGGATGCTGAAGAGTTGGAGAAAAGAATAGCTAGGACTAGGAGATTGTAAAGTTGTCGACAATACGTTATCAAAAATCAAGTCCATTGTGTGGGAGAAATTTGGAGATATCTGAAGAAAACAATATTGTGAAAGGATTTGCTGCATTCATTTTCGTGTTGGATTGCCGCAAATGTGGATTCATCGCTGAGGAAGCACGCAGTAAGCAGTTCTATCGAACAGTATTTTTCACATTTAACACTGTTAAATATGTGTTGTGTGCTGGCAGGGCGTGTTTGAACCCAAAATTGTCAGATGTAAGCTAGACAAAATTGCGTGGCAGAAAATAGTGTTGTAGCCGCGTCTGTTATTAGGCTAACTTACTCGAGTTTTGTGGTAACGTTGGCTATCTTCATGTAGGCTACCGGCCGTTTGACAGATTCGGCTGAAGTTGTCCTTGTGTTAATGGTTGTGTAATAACTTCTGTATGACCGGGCAATAAACATTTTTGTAAGTGTGTCCATAATGTGATTGTCTAAACTGATTTTATTTCGGGTGCGGGTCGGGTGTCGGTTCTATTTTAAGCGGGTCGGGTCGGGTGCGGATTTGAATTAGTGCTGCTGTCGGAAAACGGGTCGGATTCGGTTTTAAGCAGTGCGGGTAAGGGCGGGTGCGGATTTAAAAAATTGGACCCGTGCAGGTCTCTAGTGTGAAGCAGAAACCTCTCACAATGCTCACGGTCAGTCCCCTCGAAGGCTGACAGAGCATGCTCCGCTCCCAAACACATCACACAAAGTTCGTGTGTATCCCCATCTGTGAGATAACGAGGGCAGGGAGAAGCACACAACTTGAATCAGTGTTTGTAAACTGATACTGAGCTGTATGATTTCGTGTCAGACAACAATGAATATGGCAGAACGTTTGTAACACAGAGTGCTTGCTGAGGCACAGAAGCTAACGCCGGTCAGACCGGATGTGCTTTTATCCTTTCCTGGTCGTGACATCACTCGCCCGTGACATTCACTCTTGCCATTGGACGAGTTGACACCTGTGAGTACCCACTTCGGTACCAAGTCGGAACTGAAATTTTAAAATTGTTACTCTTTGAGTGCTGTTGAGCAGAATCGTAAACACCTCTGATTGGCTGTTGTGTTCACGCGCTCATCATATACACTCACCTAAAGGATTATTAGGAACACCATACTAATGTGTTTGACCCCCTTTCGCCTTCAGAACTGCCTTAATTCTACGTGGCATTGATTCAACAAGGTGCTGAAAGCATTCTTTAGAAATGTTGGCCCATATTGATAGGATAGCATCTTGCAGTTGATGGAGATTTGTGGGATGCACATCCAGGGCACGAAGCTCCCGTTCCACCACATCCCAAAGATGCTCTATTGGGTTGAGATCTGGTGACTGTGGGGGCCATTTTAGTACAGTGAACTCATTGTCATGTTCAAGAAACCAATTCGAAATGATTCGAGCTTTGTGACATGGTGCATTATCCTGCTGGAAGTAGCCATCAGAGGATGGGTACATGGTGGTCATAAAGGGATGGACATGGTCAGAAACAATGCTCAGGTAGGCCATGGCATTTAAACGATGCCCAAATGGCACTAAGGAGCCTAAAGAGTGCCAAGAAAACATCCCCCACACCATTACACCACCACCACCAGCCTGCACAGTGGTAACAAGGCATGATGGATCCATGTTCTCATTCTGTTTACGCCAAATTCTGACTCTACCATCTGAATGTCTCAACAGAAACCGAGACTCATCAGACCAGGCAACATTTTTCCAGTCTTCAACTGTCCAATTTTGGTGAGCTCGTGCAAATTGTAGCCTCTTTTTCCTATTTGTAGTGGAGATGAGTGGTACCCGGTGGGGTCTTCTGCTGTTGTAGCCCATCCGCCTCAAGGTTGTGCGTGTTGTGGCTTCACAAATGTTTTGCTGCATACCTCGGTTGTAACGAGTGGTTATTTCAGTTAAAGTTGCTTTTCTTTTAGCTTGAATCAGTCGGCCCATTCTCCTCTGACCTCTAGCATCAACAAGGCATTTTCGCCCACAGGACTGCTGTTCTGGAGGATGTTTGTCCCTTTTCACACCATTCTTTGTAAACCCTAGAAATGGTTGTGCGTGAAAATCCCAGTAACTGAGCAGATTGTGAAATACTCAGACCGGCCCGTCTGGCACCAACAACCATGCCACGCTCAAAATTGCTTAAATCACCTTTCTTTCCCATTCTGACATTCAGTTTGGAGTTCAGGAGATTGTCTTGACCAGGACCACACCCCTAAATGCATTGAAGCAACTGCCATGTGATTGGTTGATTAGATAATTGCATTAATGAGAAATTTAACAGGTGTTCCTAATAATCCTTTAGGTGAGTGTATAGCTTATGTAAGGATAAAGTGACTTCATAAATAAAAAAAAAAGTAAAAAAAAAAAAAAAAAAAAAACACACCTGATGCACATTCTTTGTTCTTAAGTAGTTTAAAAACATGTTTTTTTTGTTTGTTGTAGTTAATCACCTGACGTTTTAAACACGACTTCCCAGGTGGACTTGAGCACCATATAGAAGACTAACCAAAAAGGTTACTGTTGCATTTTTACTATTTTATTCACATTTAAATAACATCCAATGCTTGTTTGGCTAAAATGTGTGTTATGGCTGTGGATAAGCTGTGATCTGTCCAGGCCTATAATCACTAATCACCAACATAAAACTTGTCAACATAATAAACAAAATTGAACAAATCACCTAGCATCATACAGTATAGCCTACAGATTATGACCATTATGAACATTATGAATGGAGACTCAATTCTCACCTGTGTTAAGATCAATCTCCTTTTCACTTGTCGACACACTAAAGTGAAACTGCAAGGGCTTTACTATGGGTTTCACTGACAGCGATTGGTTATTTTACAGAAGTAGGGAAATGTCATGTAGCCGCCTTATTGGTCGCATTTTGGTCAGCGTTGCACTATTTGGTGTCTGAGATATTTGGTTGCCCTGGTAACAAGTATGCATATTTTCATGAGTTTCCCGTTTCGAGGTAATGAGACAAAATAGGGCATTTACTTTTATGCACTTCTGCATCTGATCATTGCTTGTATTACCAGAACAAAAACATGTTTTGAGAGATCTGTTGATATGTGTGAGTTAAATACAAGCAATATAAATATACAAATCATTCCATGCTAAAGAAAACCTGTCACATTTTTCTGGTGTTAGTACTTTTATTTCCATTTTTGTTTGACAAAATTGCAGTTTAGACCATTTTCATCTCTCATTTAGTTTGCATATTCACACTTTATTTATTTTGTTGAGATAGAGGGAGCAGCTAAATTACATTCTGTTCAAGCAACAAACACCTCAATTTCCAAACCATAAATTACAATTCAATTTGTGGACAAACATTTTTCGTACCCAGGTAAACACAAACTCGCTTGCAAACCCTTAAAGGGAGAGTTCACCCAAAAATGAAAATTAGCCCATGATTTACTCACCGTCAATCCATCCTAGGTGTGTATGACATTCTTTTTTCAGACGAATATGATCTACAAAAAATGTCCTGGCTCTTCCAAGCTTTATAATGTTTATGTTTTGAAGTCCATCAAAGTGCATCTATCCATCTATCAATGCATCTTTTATGATGGATAGATGCACTTTTGTAGACTTCAAAACAGAAACAGCCATTTACTGCCATTATAAAGCTTGGAAGAGCCATTTTTTATATAACTCAGATCGTATTCGTCTGAAAGAAGAATGTCATTTACACCTAGGATGGATTGACGGTGAGTAAATCATGGGCTTATTTTCATTTTTGGGTGAACTATCCCTTTAACACTTCACACAAGCGCATACACACACACATTTACTACATGACACAGCGCCCTCTGCTGGTCACGGGTAAACAAGGCTTCTCCAGTGTTCAGATTTCATTCTTAGTGTCAAATCATCTGTCTGTATGCATTTACCAATATGGTAGTTTACCAACTTAATCTAAAATATTAAGTTTAAACGTTAGGTAAACGTCTGTTGTTACATGCTTAGTTCAAGTAAAACACTAAGATAAATCTAGAAATTTAGGACCAAACCGTGAAAATGAATTAGTAATAATAAGTAATTTGTGCAACTTATTCACTAAATGCCCCATTACATTGAACCACAAAAAACTACAAGCACATTTGCAGGAATTACAGTGGCTCATTTCTGTCACAATGATGCAGGATGCGTGTCGATTGTTGAATTATTACAAACAGAGATGAACAGAACGGAAATATAATGACAAATTGTCTTTCACATTGCAAAAAAAAAAAAAATTGGATCCCCATCAGTCAGTCATTTCTTGTTTTCTTGTCCTCTGATGCTGCACATTTTGGTTATAAAAGTAAAACTTGGTTTATTTCTGTCCTCTTGATTGTTTTCTGTGACCCCTGACCCTAATTAACATCTGTCAATCAAACTCAGCAACATATCTGTGCAGTGTCAAATACAGATCTTTGAAAATACAGTATTTGCATCATTAAAACATAATTCATACAAATTTCATGCAAACTTTAAAACCGTAAATATGGACCGTTTTGTGTGTGCATTTTATGTCAAAGGAATAGTTCACTCAAAAATGTCATAATTTACTCACCATACAATACATATTTATTAAATGGAAAAGAGCTGCATGAACACATTATGTAGAAAACAAAAAGAGATCCTAATCCTGCAGGTTTGGAACAACACCAGGCGAGTAAATGATGAGATAATGTTTATGTTTGGGTGAATTATCCCTTTATCTGCAATAGGAGTATTTATGAACAGCATTTAAAAAAAAGTATAATAATTGGAATCATCATTCATTCATAATCTACAAACATATCTATCCTGATAGATAACATCTATGATCTAAACCTCACCCTGAAGAGATGAGGATGAGCGTCCAGTCGTCTTATCCCAGAAGATCCAGTTCAGTGAGTCCAGTCGTCCCGGTTTGGCACTCGGATAGTGATGAAGTCATCTTTCGTTACGTTCGGCGTGTGACGTTTATCATGACTGCGTTGTGTGAAAAAGAGAGAGACTGTCCAGAAAGAATACAGCAGTGAGCGCAGCTTCAAGAGGAGGCCAAAGGGGAAAGGTCAAGAGGTCAAAGTTCAGCTGATCACCAGGATGCCGAAGTATTTCTTCAGCTGCTCCAGAAAGACGAACGTCAGGACGGTGTGAGGAATCAGGCGGATCCCGGCCGGAACTAAACCCTGTCAGACGATTCACAAAACCATCAGTAATGATTCAATTCTTTTCACAATACACATCGTTTCACAGCAGCTTTACAGCAAATACACGAGTCCACGTCACAGTCTGTTATCAGAGGAAACTGTCTAAGTTATGCGTTTCAGAAATGTACATATACAAAAATCACAGTTAGCGCGAAATGTATAAATTTAAACAATGTAATAATTTAATGCAGATATAATGAGCTCATTGATGTAATGAATACTTGTTTGTTAACTAATGATTATGATATTTAGAAAAGTGTAGCATGATCACAAACGTTATTTTGAGAAATTAAGAAAAATAAAGCAAAACTTGTACCTTGTAGAAGGCGAGTGGTCCCAGTCTGGCGGTTTCAGACAGGCAGTGCATCACACCCTAATATACACAAACAAATATTACTGATTAGTGATAAACATAATGAAACTATGATCAGAGAGAGAGAGAGAGAGGGGAAACTCACTCTGTATTCTCCTTTCGAGTTCATTAATCTCGTCTTTATGACGTCCAGCGGCTGGCAGAGGAACGTCGCACAACCTCCCTGAAGAGAGAAACATGACATGACAGAAACATGTATGTGTGTGCAGTCAAACCAACATTCAACATTTCTCACATTATCACAGTTTTTTCGCTATGGTTTAGAAAGTGGTAATAAAATATGACAAGTTATCAGCTGATATTTCTCTGGTTTTGTCCGTCCTTCTGTTAGACTGTCTCATAAATGAATTATGTTGAATATCTGTCAGCTGTTAAATTTAACTACACAATTATATAACACCAGTTTAGCTCAACCAATCACCAAGCAATGCTTCATTTAGTTCAGTCTGTGTGTGAAAAGGTCACATTATCAATTAAAGAAAAAACACTTCAGCAAAACATGGTCAGGTCAAAGAGGAGAGTATATGAAGAGTATTTGGGTATAATATTTCACAGTTTACTTTATTTTGCTCTCCTCACTTACATAAATAAACTATAGTGTCCTGCACACACTAGTAAAGAAATATCAAAAATGATATCTGGTATCTGAATAATTTTTGGTTTGACTGTGTGTGTATATAGTTCATCAACACCCCTAAAGCTCTTCCTGCTAAATATAACCAACACTGTCCAATAACTATCAGTTATCAAAAATATACTATGATTGACCAAATCAGAGGCTCCGGTACTCACAGCGATGAAGCTGGACAGGAAGTGTGTGAGTATGTTGTCTCCCATGAGTCCTGTGCCCAACACCAGCTGCTTGGCCTGATCGTAACATGCCAGCTGACACACACACACACACACACACACACACACACACACGGTTAGCATCATTTCATCATCATAAACAGGTACATGCCCTCATCCTCCCCTCGTGGGTCAAAATGACCTGAAGCCCTAAAATTATACTTTTTAATTTTTTTTTGATCCAGAAAGCTTATTAAATTTCATTTTTTGAGATTGTTTCTTATTTTATATGTTACCTTTAAATTACTAGATTGAATCAATATAAATAAATAGTAATTTAAGCACATTCCTCACATTCTTTCAACTTACATTCAAAATAATTCACAATTTCATTCCTAAACGTTTTAATTCAGCTCAAAATATCTTCCATCGGGTGTCTTTACTGACCTCTTGTGGAACAATAATAATATAACATGATCATGACTCTTGCCACTAGATGGCCTTATAGCTCTATATGGAGCAAATGAGCTGTTTCCCCTGGGTCCTACAGTCACTTCAGTATTGATTCAGATACAACATGTAGACATTATAATATCATTTTTGAATTTTGAGCATTTTTAGGTCTAAATTTCAACCATAAAACTCCTTGAATCCATTAGATTTATTTCTGTATTTGTGGTTCAAGTGTGACAAAAGTCATGGGGTCTTGGACCTTTCTGATGAACACTCAGTTAAAAAAATAAAAAAATAAAAAAAAATATTCCATGTCAAAATGACCCAAGGGAAGGATGAGGGTTAATCCAATGCAGTTCACAGTGCATTCAAGCATTTATGTATCCATCTGTGTGGAAATAAAACCAGCCCCTGATAGACTTTATACTCTTTAAGCACTTATTTTGGGGTAACTCTCAATTCTACATGTTTTAAGGACAATCAATAACAGATATTTGATATACTCCCATCATGCACTGCTTCCTCACCTGTCCGACAGTGACGAGAGCTCCTCTGCTGGAAGCCATAGTGGCTCCTGAGAACAGCTTCCTGGTTCCCTCTGAGAGAAAAGCATGTTTAGAGAGAGACATTCACACATGTACAGAGGTTAATGACAGCCAGAGATCCAGAAGTGTGCTTTACCTTCCCGCCAGACCCTGAAGAGTCCGTCCAGCGCGTGTTTATAGCTGCGACACACACACAAATGATTCAGGTCAATCACATCATGACTGTCTGGAGTGTAAAGACTGTTTTTAGATGGAGACACACTCACTTTCTCCTCTGCTCTGCAGGAAGCTTCATATCGTTCTGCATTCTGAAGACATAAACAACATGAAATCATCACCAGAAGACACACAGATGAGCTAAAAAACAAACACATCAGTAACACAAAGCTCACAATACACACCGAACGTTCACCATGTCTGCTGGAGTCCCGATGAAGCCGCCGGTGAATCCTGCAGAGAAACACAGACTGTGAGAGGATATCGCAATATATTTTGATTTATATATGCGTCAGGGTTATTATCGTTAACTAAAAATAAATATTTTCGTTACTTGAAATGAAATAAAAGTTAACTAGAAAATAAAATATGTAAAAAAAACAACATAAAACTTATTTAAATTTTGTATTTTTGTCATTTTTATTAGTTAAAAAAAATTATATATCAGCAAAAACTAATAAAAAATAATAAATAAAAAAAAAACACAAAAAAGACAAACTTTCAAATGAAAATATAAAAATAAATAAAACTGAAATAAAAACTAATATACAAAATATACTTCATAATATATATATATATATATATATATCTCGGTCGAATATACACACTGAAACTAACAAAAAGTTACAAAAACAAAACAAAATTACAACATTTTGAGCAAAATGAGTTCATATTTAATAAAAACTATAATAGTAAATGACCTATACTAAAATAACACTTATGTATGCATTTATAAAATTTGCATGTAAGCTCAAGTAGATTCATAAGTGAATTACGAGCGATAAACACGATGGGTCTCTTCCACATTTACCACACTTTCAATTGCTGTAATTACGCTCTATCAACCCACTAAATTTCTCAAAACTGTTATGAACTTCTTATTACGACCTCCTGAATATCATTATTCAGTCCCTTCAGCAACAACCTTTCCCATAAATCTGTAAAACTGCAATTGTTAGGGCCTGCCGAAGAAAAACACCCTTGATTCTTCTGTGCTCAGGAACTACAAACCAGTCTCTAATCAACATGTCAAGGCAAAACAACTGACAAGATATTGTCCATACAGATTAATAACTCTCAACACCAATAAACTTAGAGAGATATTTCAGTCTGGCTTTCGGGCGAAGCACAGAAACAGCCTTGATTAGGGTTTTAAACGATCTGAACGTTATTTGGGACTCAGGAAACTTGGCACTCCTTGTTCTTTTAGATCTGAGTGCTGCTTTTGACACCGTTGATCATGTGATTCTACTCGACCGACTTCAGATCTGGGTCTGTCTATCAGGTCCGGTCTCAGATCCTACTTAAGCAACAGGGAAAACTGTGTTACACCTACAGGCGTTACGTCATTTCTTGTGGTGTTCCTCAAGGCTCAATGTTGGGTCCTTGTGGAATTACAGATTTAAGAATCTGTTTAAGATCTGTTGATCTTACATCCTTACAGAACATCACATAAAAAACTATGGGGAAGTACACTGTATTTAGCATTTAAGGTTAAGATGACGACATCAGATGACTGATTCGGTTAAGCAAAGACTTTATCAAGCGGTTCCTGCCAGTCCTGTTCTCTTTATTGTAAGTCAAATGAGTCAGATAACTGAAACTCTCACCCTTTGTCTTTAATGGCTCTTAGTTCTTTGTATAGTTATGATTATTGTATTAGGACTGGTGACACTAAGTCTAGAGTCTGGGGCGGGCTCCTATACCTGGATACTTCATTTACATCCTTTCCTCATTTTGAACTTTTAAAGTGTTCATCAGAGGGGTCCAAGACCCTAGGACTTTTTTGCACTTGAACCATGAATACCCACATTTTTCTTTTTTTATGGATTCGAGGAGTTTTGTGGTTGAAATTGTAAAAAAAGTAACAAATCCTTCCCTTGCGGGTTCAATTCGACCCCCTTAGGAATGAATGGGATGCGAGGAATGCTTCAGTACACATAGAAAAACCTAAAAATGCTCAAAATTCAAATGAAAAATTATTGTATAATGTCTACATGCGTATCTAAATGCAAACTGAAGACAAAACTGACTTTAGGACCCAGCGGAAAAGCTCATTTGATCCACATAGAGCTATATGACTAGAGTCATGAAATATCATGTTATATATTGTTTTCCCCACAAGAGATCGGCAAAGACACCCAATGTAAGATTATCTTGAGCTGAATTAAAAGGGTTATGCTTGAAATTGTGAGTTATTTTAAATTGAAGTTGAACAAATGTGAGGAATGTGCTTAAATTACTATTTATTTCAATAGATTCAATCTAGTAATTTAAAGGTAAAAAAAAAAAAACAAGTATAATTTTAGGGCTTCGGGTCATTTTGACCCACGAGGGAAAGATGTGTTACAAAGTGCGAGGGAAGGATGAAGGTTGAGGTCGTCAGTCAGGTTATTATCCTCCATTTCTAAGCACTGCCTCCTAAAATCTATATAAGCTACAATGTACACTGCCTTCGTTAGACTCGATGCCAAACAGCTCGTGTTCTTCTTAATGAAGAATCCAGCCGAAGTACATACAACCGACTCTCCCGGTCTTCACCTCTGAGTTTCCTTCCTCTAATATCTAACCAATACATGCTTAATAGGCTCATTAAATGCCATATTTAATTTCACCAGTATGCAGATGACACTCAACTTCTATCTTTCACTTGCACCAGATTCCAACAATTCAATTTTCACCGTACTGTCCTGCATAGATTAGAGAGCATAACATTGTTGATGTCTCAGAGCTTTCTACAGCTAAACACAGATAAGACAGAGGTACTTGTTATCGGTAATGACGCGCGGCGAACATCTATTGCTCCATATCTTGACTTGTTATCACTAACAGCCAGTAATCAGGTCAGGAACTTGGGAATCGTGATTGACATGACCTCAGTTTTCACAAACAGCATATTATCACCTCAGAAACCTCTCCACAGTACGTGACTTTCTCTCCCCCTCTGACAGTGAGAAACTCGTTCATGCATTTGTTACGTCTAGACTGGATGACTGCAATAGTGTTTTCGCTGGGTTGCCAAAGAGCTCTCTCTATTAAACACTGAAAAGAGTTCAGACCGCAGCTGCACGAATGCGAACTCGCTCTAAAACTAGAGATCACATGACTTACAACGCTCAGATCCCTTCACTGGCTGGCTGTATCATTCACAACTGAACTCAAGATCCTCTTACTTTTCCTGTTCACTTTTCATTTATTACTTAAAGCTCACTTGAAGTTCTTCGATACCACATCAAAAACCACTAGCCTAACTGATAAAGTTCACACATTATTAAAGACAAGTGAACAGTCAGTAATAAAATAAGTAATAAAACAAATCAGTAATAAAACAAATTACAAGCAGAGATGAATACTAAAGTCTAACGGTAGTATTGAGGGACAGAAATTAATAATTAAGCCTAAATGTAAAAATAACACAATGTAATATGTGTTCATGAAGAAATTAATCATTTTTATATTTGTTAAAGCTGTATTTGTTGTTTTATTAACATTAATGACACGGACAACAGCAGGATTATTAGGTGTGTGCTGTCACTTTAAGACCGAATAAACTCGTTCTCAACTGTTCACTTATGACATAGGCTAACCAAGAGAATACTTGCCGGGCACATGAACGGGCACATAAACACAAGATGATGTCTAAATACCCGTTCATGTTTATGTATCTCTCTCTCTCTAGAATAAAAATACATCCAGTGGTAATTTGTTGGCTGTACCAAAATAAAAAGCTTTTTCTTTTCTTTTTTTCTTTTCTGTGAATGTACTTCTCTTCTGTAAAGCACTTTGTAAAAGTTGCTACATAAATAAAGCTTTAGGTACTTGCTCTAAATCTAATTATCATAAGGTGATCGCTGGTGTGTGATTGTGTGCTGGTGTGTGTGTTCACCTCCAAACGCGCCCAGCAGGACTTTCTGGTAGAAAGGCATGGGTCCCTGACTGCCGCTGCCCATCATGTCTCGCACCGTCTCATAGATGGCGAACCGCGTGAGAGAATACGACATCTGCGGAGAGACACACGTTCAGTTCATCATCATCATCATCATCTGTGTTAGAGAGGTTTAGCCTTTACACATAACACACACTTAATCTCACACTTAACCATGAGAGATTTCACACTTTAAACTGAAGATCCTGAGTTTCATGAATAAACACAGACCGGGAACATGAACTGCTTCTCTGCAGGATCACAGATGGGAAACATACTATATGAAAACATGTGTAATCCAACGCTTCATAATGGCCACTTTCACACAGTTAAGTCACTGGACTAATGTTTCTCACCTAATGAGTTTTACACCTACTGTTTTGTTTTATAGCTATTGTTATCATTCACGCGCAGCACTGAAACACCATGAAACTCTGATATCATTTTGCCAGATCTGCATCTGAAATACAGTTATTATTCCTTTGAAAAAAATGTGGGGCAAAATGTGTTAGTGAATATGTCATTCTGGTGAGTATTGCATGTCGTTTATTTGAAAGCTCGACTTCCTCACCCTTGTTCAGGCTTTCTGCACTGTCATGGTGAACGTTCATAACTCTGCCGTTCAGTAGATCAGTTCTGTTGATAAAGATGACGTCCTCACTATCGTTCTTCTGTATTATCACGGTGAACGTTCATAACTCAGTTTCGTTTTGTCATCTGCATCTTTTCCAAAACACTGGCAAACCAAGAAGATTTTCAGTAAATAAACGA
The DNA here is from genome assembly GCF_951802725.1 of Rutilus rutilus. Classification (NCBI taxonomy): domain Eukaryota; kingdom Metazoa; phylum Chordata; class Actinopteri; order Cypriniformes; family Leuciscidae; genus Rutilus; species Rutilus rutilus. The sequence continues at coordinate 49,541,023 of NC_140210.1, forward strand.
AGTGAATTCATTTGTGTCCGCTTCTTCACCACTCAAACTCTTTGAGTTTTACATCAGTGTCTAAAGCTCACACACCGCTGTATATCCTGATCACATGACCTTCCTCTCTCTCTCTCTAACGGAAAAAAAACACACATTAAATTCAAGGCAAAGGCTGTCTGTGTGAAAGTGGCTGGTGACATATTTCGTGTCTCAGGCGTTATCAGTGTTCATTTTCCCAGAATTCCCCCCGCCGGATATGAATGGGATCGGGATCTGACCTGTCTGCAGAGGGAAGCGCTGAGGCCGTTGTAGAGCGCCAGCACACCGTCGCTCTTCACCACGTGCATCGCCATGCCAACCATCCTCATCTTCACCTCCTGCTGCGTCTGCAGGTGCACCTGTTCAACATCATCATCATCATCATCATCATCACAATCAACATCACCAGCACCACAAAAAAACAACAACAAACAGCATTTTCCTTCACATGAGTCTGAAACGGATACAAAATACGATACAAAATGAAACAGTAAAGTGAGTAGAGTGTTGGCGCTTGCAACGCCAAGGTCATGGGTTCGATTCCCAGGGAAAGCAAGAACTGATAACAATGTTAAATGTGTACCTTGAAACGCAATGTAAGTAGCTTTGGATAAAAGCGTCTGCTAAATTTAAGTGTTAAACACATTTTGTGTCTGGTTTAACATTACGGCCTATATAAATGAGTCAGTTGAGTGATATATGTATGTGTGTGTGTATGTGTGTGTGTTTTATGTATGTTTTTCTCTTCTGTTATCAAAAATACATTAAAAACAGTAATATTGTGAAATATTACTGCACTCTGAACAGCAGTTTTCTATGTGAATATATAGTTAAGTGTATTTTATTCCTGTGATCAAAGCTGAATCTTCAGCATCATTACTCCAGTCTTCAGAGTCACATGATCCTTCAGAAATCATAAGAATATGATGATTTGATGATCAAGAAACATCCTGATTATTATCAGTGTTGAAATCAGTTAAGCTGCTTCATATTTTTGTGGAAACTGTGACGCTTTTTATTTTTCAGGATTGTTTAATGAATAGAAAGTTCAAAAGAACAGCATTTATTTCAAATAGAATCTTTTGTAACATTATAAATGTATTTGTCACTTTTGGTCAATTTAATGTATCCTGGCGGTGAATAAAAGTATGTAATTTTTAGGAAAATGTATATATATATATATATATATTTTATATATATATAATATTTACTACACGTGTATATATATATATATACACACGTGTAGTAAATATTATCTATCCAAATAGACAGAGAGTTCCTGTTATACTATGTTGAGCTCAAGTGTGTAAAATGTACAACAATTTTCTCATTCAAGCATTACATAAATACCTGCACAGCACGCAACAGGTTACAACAAAACCTCTCACACACACACACACACACACACACACACACACACACACACACACACACACACACACACACACACGGTTTGAATAGTGGCCAACAACAACAACAACATCATTTCATTCTGTTCAAAGATGTTCTTTGTTATTGTATGCAGTTTAATAATGCAACTGTAACTCTAAAGAGAGAGAACAGGAGTTTTACAGGTCAGCGATAAACAGAAGATAACGTGTGCAGAATATAGAGGGGAAATATTACAATATCAAGAAGAATATTTACAGAAATATGTTTGCAACTTGTATCAACCTGTTTTTACCTGTTTACTCGCAGACCATTGGTAAAACTTTATAACACGATTCCATTAGTTCACATTAATGCAATACTAACATTAACAAAGAGCAACTCATGTGTCATTGTATTTATCAATATTTTATTAATATCAGTTCATAAAAATACAACTGTATCTGTAATGTCAGCTATGGTCCGTTAAATAATATTATCAGATACAACTTCTGATTTGAATGATTTACTAGTAAATGCCAATAAATGTTTTTCATTGTTAGTTCGTGTTCACTAATGTAGTTTACTAATGTTAACAAGCGAAAGCTTGCAGATGATTTATAAAGGTCAAAAGGTCACGCTCAGATTGGACTCACGCCATCTCTCTTTAAACACACAGTTGTCTGAAGGGTAACCGGGTCAAGCACCACTTCTGAACTCACAACACGCTGTTTTTAACTTCAGCCAGTGTGTGTGAGCGTGTGTGTGTGGTTGAAGGGCACTTATCTGTGGCTTTTGTTTGGTTTTAGTGAAGAGCAGACAATCTGAGATCATTCAGCCTGTTATCTTCTCAAACACACGAGAGAACTCAGAAGATCTGAGACTGAGAAACGACGGATTGCTCAATAAATAAACTCAATAAACTCGTTCTCCTTCTTTGAATTAATTCATTCGTGTTTCATTCATTGCCGGTGCTTTCCGGCCACCTGATACTTTCCTCTGTGAAACTGAGGGGGAAACACACAGTAAAACTACAGTCTCATGGAGCAGACACACACACACTGAAGGTCAAAGCAAGACTAGATAGTCAAAGTCCAGCAAACCGGACTCAACTGGACACACACAGATGGCAGACATGTGCCGATCTCACACGTGTGCGAATCTGGACAAAAGCATGCATGAACACCCACACACACACACACACGTTGATAGTGAATGAACACTTCCTGTCCCATAAAGCAGCGAGAGCTGATCCTAAAATACCACTGGCCTTTAATATAAAAGTACAGCATGCAGAACATTTACAGCCTTTCATTCCCACTGTGTGTGTGTGTGTGTGTGTGTGTGAAATACTTCAGTACAGTTCTGGAAAACAATTAACACACACATCCAACTCTATTATAAGCCTCGCATCCATTACAAGAACAACGGAGAAACTCGAGCGTGAAGGTCTGTGAACAACAACACCGTAATTAAACGCCCTTCAACAGTTTCAGGACGTTTTTGGGAGCCGGACTGACATCCGCCCGGTTATAATGTGATCACACACACACACACACACACACACACACATTCTTCTGGTTTAGTCACACATGACATCACATGAGGACAATAAACTGATCCCAAATCAGACCTCAGACTATTGACATCTGCCTGTCAATGATTTAAACATCTAAAGTGCAGGATGAATTTATTCACTATATTTATATAATGCATTTAAATGCTTTTCATTTAACCTTAAATTTAAATATGTACAAAATTGCTTTGATAAAAAAATAAAAAAAAGTTTTAGATTGAAAATTAGATTGATAATGTATATCATAATTTGACACGGTTGTCAGTAGATTTGGGAAAGACAAAATTATTTCAAGGATTATTATGTTGATATTGTTCAAATGGTCAAATATTAACCGATTTATCAGAGGTAACATCTTCACAAGGTTTTCCATAGATTTTGCAATAAATAAGCATATGTTGATAAAAATGGACAAATATGCGATTTATTGGATGTAAAATGTTTGTTACAATTCGACAAGTTGTTAAAATGGCCAAATATTACAGTCGTGAAATATTCATTAGAATGTAACAAGGCTGTCAGTAGATTTTGGGACAACATACTGCATTATACTGAGAGAGTGACCAAATATTATCTGATGATATTTGGTAAATTATGTTGGCAAATATTGGATCTGAAAAACTACAAGCAGCCTATATTGTGTCCATAGTGTTAAAATGGCCAAAGATTATCCAAATTATCAGATATAAACTAAACAAACATGCATTGCAATTTGACAAGTGTGTGTTGGTAAGTTAGATTCTGGAACACACAAACTTATTTACAATGACCAAATATTGTCTGATTTATCTGACGGTAAACATTCAGTAAATTGATTTTAGAACAGACTAGCAGAATTATGATAATAGTGTTAAAATAGCCAAATATTTTCAGATTTGTGTTATCAGTCCGGCTGATATTTTCGGGCTATAAATATGTTTAAATATCAATTATCAAAATGAGGAACTATGCACAGTTTTCTCTTCAAAGACACACACAAGTCATGTGCTCGAGCGGATGTTGTCTTCCTCTGGGGATGAAGATTAGACCGATTATCTGTCATTCCACCTTAACTAACCATCCACACACACACACACACACACACACACTCACCTTGATCAGGTCCAGCGGGTGCGTGCAGCAAGCGGCTCCACACGACGCGATCCCACCGAAATACCAGCGCGACATGCGTTTCTCCGCCATCATCTCTCCGGTCCCCGTTAACTTCTCTTCTCTCGTGCTGGTTGCGAGCGACGCGTCCGGTGCTGCGCGTTGCTGCGTGCGTGGATGATCTCGCTAATCTTCCGCGAGGTCAAGAACGGAACGGTGATGTTTCCGATGTGCTCGAGACATGCCGAGTGCGTGGCGTGCGTGACCGGTGCGCGCGGACAAACAAAGCGTCGCAAAGTTCACGAGCAGCCAATTGCTCGCGAGGAATCTGGAACGGCCTCCCGGTGCGCCAGATCCTCCTACTGGCGCACACACATTACAAACGCACAAAAAAGAGAGAGAGAGAGAGAAAAAAAAACATCCATCCGAGTGTTCGGTGTTCATTGAGAACGAGGGCTGGACTCTTAAAGGGACAGTAGCCGCTGAGAGGACGTTAGGGACTCGGGAGCGCGCTGAGTTACTGCACTGTCACTTTAAGACGAGGCCCTTCCTCATTCACACGCAACTTCTAGAGTAGGAGTGGAGCCACTGCATTGGCACAATGGAGTTGCAATACTGTTGTGTAAAATGTTTAGTGTGCCAGTAAACGTTTGTTCTGGAGACATGGCTGGCTGACTGACTGAATGAATGACTGTATCTCTATAAAATGTCCATTTATTATGTAGGCCTATAGGCTAATATCAATCGTCTGTCTAAAAAATCAGGTATAAATTCATCAATAAACATCAATTAATAAATATATAATCATTAATTATACAGAGCATTGGAAAATAGACTAACACAAGCGATATGTGAGACTGTTATGTGAAACAACAAAAAACAATAAACGTTTGCTCTGGAGACATGGCTGACTGAATGAATGACTATCTCTCTATAAAATGTCAATTTATAATGTAGGCCTATTACCATATAATATTTATCGTCTGTCTAAAAATCAAGTACTTTAACATTGAAAAGTTAACCTGACAATCTAAAGTCTCTTTATCAGCTGCCAGTTCCATGAAGAAAACATTTCTTTATTATTATCATTATTATTTGCTTAAGGGATTTGTTGCCATCAGAACCCCGATCTTTGCTTTTCAGGTGGCAAAACCATGCACAAAATATATGACATATCCATAAACTAGTCAATAATTAAATATAATTATTAATATTTAACTGAGACCTTTATACTCTTTTTGTGCTTGTGTCATAATTAACGTAAAATCTAAATCAAAGACAACGAGAAACTGAGAAGAAATGCTGAATAGAAAAAATAATAGAAGCTTGTTTCTGTTTAAATAAAAATCAGTGGAAAAGTAGATTGGTACTATGGGATATTGCGCTTGACTGTCATCTTGTGGACATTTGCAGTACTTCAGTTACTGTGGCTGAAACACTCATGCTTAAAGTCCCCATGAAATCAAAATGGAAGTTTTTTGGCTTTTAGTATGTTACTCTTACTGTTATCTACGGTTATCTAAGCTTGTTTCTGCCACAGAATAAAAAATAAAATAAAAAGGTAATTGTAACTTTTTATCTCACAATTCAGACTTTTTTTTTTTTCTCAGAATTGCATGTTTATTTCTTGCAATTCTGATATTAACACACAATTGGGAGATATAAAGTCAGAATTGCATGATATAAAGTCACAACTACAAGTTTATATTTCGCAATTCTAACTTTATATCATGCAATTGCAACTTTATATCACGTAATTACAGGCAATACTGACTTTATAGCTCGAAATTCTGAGAAAAAAATATGTAAACTCACAATTGTGAGATAAAAAGTCACAATTATCTTTTAAAATGTTTTATTCTGTGGTGGAAACAAGCTTCTATAGTTATCTATAAGCTAGTTTGCTCCAAAACAATGACACAATTCGTATTTAGTAGATATAAGTATTTAAAACTTCCGCCATGTCTCTCACTTCCGCCAATAGGGATCAGTGATTTTGATGATATCACTCTGCACTTCAGCTTCTCATCAAATTTTCTGTCCAATCAAACGCTCTCCAGAATCTGAAGCCCCGCCCCCTACACTATAAATGAATGCAGAAGCTGTAGCTAAAATCAGTCAGTTGTTCACACATTTACTATTGAATGGCACATAATGCACTATATAGGGGATAGGGAACGATTCAGACAGTGTAAATATGCTTTCCACTGGGGCAAATGAAGTCTGTTTTCATGTTAGTGTCACGTGAACCTCCGCAGCTCCGATCCAGAGACACGATACACAGAGCGGATTCTATGAGCGAGTCACCGTGGACCAGAAAACATCGGATCCATTTGAATTCAACACAGATTGTTGTATTTTAAAGTGATATGGATGAAATTAGGAGGAGAAACGGTTAGGAGGAAACTGCGACTTTACTGAGCTCAACAGCCCTGGTTGAGCTGTGATATAAACTAAACGCTACTGGCTAATTTAAAAAAGGGAGGAGCTGCTCAATATGTCTCACCCCTTCTTTCTGTTTCAGGGGAAATTACGTCAACACACTAAATAATGCTGCACGTTTCAAGACACTTCAGTGGGCCTATAAATCCTTCCTTATCAATAATGTTCCCGCTTAAACCACCAAGGAACTCAGAACTCTTGAAATGAACCCAGTTCAGAACTAACAGACCCTTCACTCTTTCCTGGTGTCTCTGATGTGTTGATGTTTCTGAATTCCTCCTCCTCTCGTGACGGCTGATTCTGAAGGAGTTCTATGGAACACGAGCTCATATTCCACTGTGATGACATCATCGGACTCACAGTGGACACTCTGTTTATTGTCCCTGTGCTGTATTCTGCTATTGTGTTGTGTGATTTTCTGCCAACGCATGTTGTCAACACACATCAACATGTACATGTGCACATAGTCAGTCTATATTATTACATTAGGTTTATTAGACAAATAATGCACAGTAACACATCAATAAATAAATCACATCAGATATAATCATTAATTATACTGAGCATTGGAAAGAAGACAAACAAAAACAATATGTGAGATTGTTATGCAACAACAGCAACAACAAAAAAAAAAGAGTAAACTAATTACAGAGCTTCAATTGACCTCCTATAAAAGATTCATTAGAAATCAAAATAAAAGGCTTTATGAATTGTAAATGTACCCAAATTCAGTCTTTGAAGGACAGAGTCAGATTTCCAAACCCATGTGTTATTTCTTTCTAGCACACAAAAGTAGAAAAAAATAAATACATTGAAAATTAGGAATCCATGAGAATGGATAGTAAAGAGTTAAATCAAAGGAGCTGCATAAATTTGATGCAAAACTCTCCATTTGTGGTCCACGGAAAACAATAACCGCGTACAGTTTTGAATGACATGACAGTGCGTACATTTCTGAAGATTAAACCTTGTATGTGACCACTTTTTCCAGGTTGATTCTTTTTCCTTTTACACAAAGACTTTCTCCGGTTTGCTCTCTGCCGTGGAGGGAGGGTTCGCTTTTCCTCTTCGTCCAAAAACAGGAATAGCTGGAGCTCCAGGGGAGGCGGAGCCTAAATATAGCACAGCCCCGCCCACCAGCATCAGCGCGGTCACGCCCCATCCCAGGTAGAGCGCCGATCCGAGTTCACGTTTGAGCGGCGCGGCGACACTCGGGTCGTAGAAATCCCGAATCACGACGTACACGGTCCAAGCCACCGGCACTAGGTAGAAAAACGCAGCTAGGAGGAAAAGCACCGCGCCGACCTGCGCCATCCGAGCCTTGGATTCGTGAGCGTCGCCGAGGCAACGAGTGCACTTCAGCCCGGTTACGCTGAGCGGGACCGCTAGCAGACACAGGAACAGCGACAACACGCACAGGCCGCGGCACATCTGGACGGAGGCTGTGAGCGCGAGGCCCGAGTCGTAGGCTTTACACTGCAGACGGCCCCGCTCCGACAGACACGTCATCCACAGCCCCTCCGACAGCACCTGCGACACCACCAGCTCGCCCCCCACGAACGCAGACACACGCCACCAGGGGGCGGCGCAGACCAGAACCCCGAAACCCCAGCCTGCGATGCCCAGCACCAGACCCATCACCTGAAGACTCGTGTTCGCCATGACGAATGATTGATTCAGTCTGCAAAAGACAATGGAGTTTAAAATACAGGATATTTATTTCAAAGAAAATGTTTCCGTGTGTGTGTGTGTGTATATATTCATTAGGTTTGGAAAATAGCCCTTAAAAATATATAGAAATATAAAAATAACAAATCAATTATAACGTGAATAAGACATTGATAGTTTTCATTTCAGAAACACAAATATTTAACATTTATTTATAATAGGCTACTTTCCGAATTTGCGCCCGCCTCCCACGCCGGACACGCCCGTTCGAATCCCGCTAGGGGTTGAGTAGGACCGGTTACATTTGGATGTGCGTGTAAACCTCACTCCCCTGGCCTAGAGAGGCGTGACTGAGGCCCTGTCCCAAACAGCACCCTAAACACTAGTGGTCTTCCTACGAGTCCGCACTTTCGTGACGTAACGCCTCTTTTGACTGTCAGGTAGAAGTCTGCTGTGGAGCTCGCTCCAGTGCCGGCTCGCCAAAAGTGAGCATCGACTGCAAAGGGGGCGCTCGCGGACACCCTTCTGAAACCTAAAATGACAAATGTGACACCCTACGGTCTCACGGTCTTAAAGGACACGTGCACACGGGAGCCATTGTAAGTCCACAAGACTGAAAGTACATATGAAGTGTGCCATTTGGGACAGAGTCTGACACTAGTAGCTTTTTTTAAGCGTCCTTGTTAGCGCATACGCCTCCCACGCCGGAGACCCGGGTTCGAATCCCACTAGAAGCAGGTCGAGTACCACTTACATAATGCATATTTTTATATTTAATGTAATGATCTACAAAGAGATGGATAAACTTAAAATAAAGCTTTTAACTTAAACTCACTTAATTTAAAAAAAGCATTTTAAACTGTACTAAGTCAATAACTAAGTTTTACAACAATTTAGTAAACAACAACTTTAGTAAAATAATCTAACACTGCTACTGTTTAAAATATTTTCATTTAAACAAATATAATCTTTTTATAGATGGAATTAAATTATGCTTTATTCATGTTTGCATAATTATTATTAACTACATACATAACTACATTAATTTCACTATGACTATCGGTTAAGTAGAGAAACTGCTACTAATCTCTGTAATACTTTGGTACAATTAGGTTCCATTAGTTAATTTTAGTTAATGCATTAACTAACAACGAGCAGCACATTTGCAACATTATTTATTAATGTTTGCTAACATTCACACAACCGTTCATTGTTTGTTCATGTTAGCTCAGCTCCATTAAACAATATTACCAGATACAGCGATTGATTTTAATAGTGCATTAGTAAATGCTGAACTTAACATTAACTTTGTTAGTTTGTCAGTTCATGTTACTAAAATCTCTTCATAAGAATTCTGTATGAACTCCGTTACTAAAACAACATAATTACAAAAACAACTCAGAAGTATAATTCTACTAAATGATTTAGAATGATTTCAGCAGATGAAGTGAAAATCTTCAGTACTTACAGTGTGTGAGGAGCGTCTGTGTGTCGAGCTGATGTTGTCAAACTTTCATCTGTGTGTGTAGAAACACTCTCTTTGTTCTCACATGTGGGAGTAAATCAGCATCTGAGCGACGGACAACATAATCTCATCATAATGTGAACACACACAGAAATACGGCAAGCACTTATGCAAGCGCCCACACACACACACACACACACACAAGAGCTACAGTCATGCAAACATACACACCACAAATACATATACTGTGTATTCATTAGAAGGCAACTAATAGACACACAAATATGTGTCTCTGTTCACACCAGAGCAGTAGGTGGCAGTGTAGAGTCATGTGAGACTATTCACTAGCAGATTCAAGACTGTCATAGTAAGAAGAAAGTTACTCTGCCATGAATAAAGCTTCACTAAAGCTACCATCCAGTCAAATGTAGCAAGCTAAGTAACACAAACACAGCAGTAGGCGGCTAGTTCACTTCATAGGAAGCTACTTTAAGTTGCGCTAATTTCGCATGACAAGAAAAGTGTAGCTTGTGTGGCCAAGCTACTTGATTAATAAAGGAGTTAAGCTACTGAAAAGTTACTTGATTCAGGAAATAGTGAAGCTACCACCAAAATACTAAGTTACTAGCTAAGCTACAAGTAGCGACTGCCCAACACTGATAATACAGTCTGTGCCACTTGTGTAAAATTCACTGGCCAATGTTATACCAGTAATATTTGTTTTATTTCTACAATAGCATTCTTGTGTCAGTTGTGATCTAAGTCAGTGTTATGGAATATGATTTATCAAGTTCATAGCCGGGTGAACACCGGTATGCAGTAAACTTAGCCTAGCTAGCAGGCTACGATTTCAGTACAGTAATATCAAAGATCCTTGCTCCTTCTCAACTCTCTGGTAATATTCTATTCACAAAATACAACCAACAGTACAGTAATGTTAAATCTTACTTGTGAAAAGTAGCCCAAGAAAGAAGATTGCAAAAGATGTAGAAATCCAAATGACAAACTTCACAGAAAAATGGCTGGAGCTCATACAGGTGCATTACAATATTGATTCATTGCAAACATCATTGCAAACTTGCAAACATCAGCTATATTCATGTTATTTTATTTTAAAATATTCATAAACATAAAATACTGCCATATAACACATATTAAAGAGTAGATTTGGAAGACGTTATTCTTTTAAAAGAAGAAAAATAAATCTCATCTCTGAAGTTTTATAGTATTTTGCAGAGTTAGACACAAGCAACAAACATTACAATTATTTTGTTTCTTTTCTTTAAAAGTTTTTCTAGATTTGGCTTGTTACCCCCACATTTGTATGGTCTGATACTTAACCTTTAAAACTGAATTAACTTATTTTTACATTTTTAAACCTATTCATTTGAGTACTTGCCATGACTAATATGACAAAGCACTATAAGACAGAGTAAACAGGTCACGGCCCAAAACATACAGTAGTTCTGCAAGATCTTTGTCTTTAGGTGTCGAAATGCAGCCAATGTGTGACACTGCCATATTTTTTTCTTTTTACAGTATGAGACAGTGTAGAGACACTTCCTGGGTCCGGCTCACACACACAAACACAGAGGGACTGTGAACGACAAGCACTAACTGCGAGAGACATAATGGCATCAGCATATAAAGGTCAGTCTAAGTTAAATAACCTAATGTGAAACTGCTAGAAACTGCTATGAGCGGATCATGCATATCAAGATGGCGCCGAGTATGGCTGCTGCGTTGCGAGCTCCGACACAACATAGTAGTCTTTTGTTTGTTTTGTTTACATTTCTTATGTTTTTCGTCTTGGATGTTGTCTGCTTTATTGTGTATGACAGACAAACACTTTTGGACATTGGTTCGGCAATCGCACACCGAAAACCGGACTTTATATTCTTCAAAGACGACCCGCTGTTTACAAACACGGCAGCGGAGCCCTTTGTCTGGGCAGCTCGGCCGCGGAAACGCAGCCGGAGAAGGGGAAGAAGAGCCGGCGTTCTCATCAGAGTAAGACGGCGCGCAAATCGACCCCCGCTCCCCAGTATTCTACTGGCAAATGTTCAGTCTTTGGACAACAAGCTCTGCGAGCTGAGAGCGCGGATCTCTTTCCAACGTGAGACGAGGGACTGTTGCATTATCTGCCTTACAGAAACGTGGATGTCTGCTGAGATTCCAGATTCGGCTATCGAAACTGCGGGGTTCTCCGTGCATCGAGCGGACAGAGCAAAAGACCTCTCAGGTAAAAGCAGAGGTGGTGGTGTATGTTTTATGATCAACAAATCTTGGTGTGATCAGAGGAACGTACATTCTATCAAGTCTTTCTGCTCTCCTGACCTAGAATTTCTCATGCTTCTGTGTCGACCATTCTGGCTACCGAGGGAATTCACAGCGGTCATTATCACAGCTGTGTACATTCCCCCACAAGCCGACACAGACCGGGCACTAAAGGAACTGTATGGGAGAATAAGTGAGCAGGAAATCTCGCACCCTGAGGCCGCGTTCATTGTGTCTGGGGACTTTAACAAAGCCAACTTCAAGAAAATAGCACCAAAATACCACCAACACGTAAAATTCAACACACGAGGGGACCGGATTTTGGATCATTGCTACTCTCCTTTCCAGGATGGCTACAAATCCCTCCCCCGCCCACCACTTGGCAAATCAGACCATTCTTCCGTTCTCCTTCTGCCCGTTTACAGGCAGAAACTAAAACAGGAAACACCCACCCTCAGAACGATCCAGTGTTGGTCGGACCAATCAGACTCAATGCTACAGGATTGTTTTGATCACGCGGACTGGGAGATGTTCCGGTCGGCCTCTAATAACAACATCGAGGTCTACGCTGATAGCGTAACGTGTTTCATCAGGAAGTGCGTAGAGGACGTTGTTCCAACCAAAATAATACGGATCTACCCTAACCAGAAACCATGGATAAATAGTGAAGTTTGTGCGGCACTCAATGCGCGGACCTTCGCTTTTAATTCCGGGACTGTGGAGGAGCATAAACAAGCTAGTTATACCCTCCGAAAAACTATCAGAGTAGCAAAACGCCATTTCAGGGACAAGATTGAAAGACAGTTCAACACCACCGACTCTAGAAGCATGTGGCAGGGAATTAACATCATCACGGACTACAAAGGGAACACAAACTCCACAGTGAACACCGCTGCCTCTCTCCCGGATGAGCTAAACACTTTTTATGCTCGTTTCGAGGGAACTTACAACCCCCTCGCGGAGAGAGCTCTCGCGGCTGAAGCTACAGAGGTTAATACACTCTCCGTCTCTGTAGCGGATGTAACCCGATCCTTCCGACGGGTGAATATCCGTAAAGCCGCGGGTCCAGACGGCATTCCGGGCCGTGTCATCAGAGAATGCGCGAACCAACTGGCTAGTGTTTTTACGGACATTTTCAACTTGTCCCTCTCCCTGTCTGTAGTCCCCACATGCTTCAAAACGTCCATCATTGTACCTGTACCGAAGCAATCCAACATCACCTGCTTAAATGACTGGCGTCCTGTTGCTCTGACCCCCATCATTAGCAAATGCTTTGAGAGACTAGTCAGAGATTACATCTGCTCTGTTTTACCTCCCTCACTGGACCCATTGCAGTTTGCATACCGCAACAACCGTTCCACTGATGATGCTATTGCATCTACAATATACACTGCTCTCTCCCACCTGGAAAAAAGGAACACATATGTGAGAATGCTGTTTGTAGACTACAGCTCAGCATTCAATACCATAGTGCCCTCTATGCTTGATGTGAAACTCCGGGCTCTGGGCTTAAACAGCTTGCTGTGCAGCTGGATCCTGGACTTCCTGTCAAACAGACGCCAAGTGGTTAGAATGGGCAGTAACATCTCCTCATCACTGACCCTCAACACTGGAGCCCCTCAGGGCTGTGTTCTCAGCCCACTCTTGTACTCCTTGTACACACATGACTGTATGGCAACTCACAGCTCCAATACCATCATTAAGTTTGCTGATGATACGACGGTGGTAGGTTTGATCACCGACAACAACGAAACGGCCTACAGAGATGAGGTACACACTCTGTCACGCTGGTGTCAGGAGCATAACCTCTTCCTCAACGTCAGCAAGACCAAGGAGCTAGTGGTTGACTTCAGGAGGAGTGGCAAAGAACACAACCCCATCACCATCAATGGAGCACCGGTGGAGAGAGTCAGCAGCTTCAAGTTCCTCGGTGTCCACATCACAGAGGAACTCACATGGTCCGTCCACACCAAGGCCGTTGTGAAGAAGGCTCACCAGCGCCTCTTCTTCCTGAGACGGCTGAGGAAGTTTGGAATGAACCGCCATATCCTCACACGGTTCTACACCAGTACTGTAGAGAGCATCGTGACTGGCTGCATCACTGCCTGGTACGGCAATACCATCGCCCGCGACCGCAAAGCCCTGCAAAGGGTGGTGCACACTGCCAGTCGTATCATCGGAGGTGAGCTTCCCTCCCTCCAGGAAATATATGCCAGGCGGTGTGTGAAGAAAGCTCGGAGGATCATCAGAGACTCTAGCCACCCGAGCCATGGGCTGTTCTCACTGCTACCATCAGGTAGGCGGTACCGCAGCATCAGGACACGCACCAGCCGACTCCATGACAGCTTCTTCCCGCAAGCAATTCGATTTCTTAACTCCTGATCCCAAGTGATCAATAACCATAATCACACTGCATCTCAAAACACCTCAACTTAACCTACTGTATATTTACATTTATTTTCTTTCGCATGTGTATTTATTGTATGTATAGATGTCTATATTGTATATTGTACATTATTTATTGTATATTGTATAGTATATATGGTGCTGTGAGTTATCGTGGGCACATTAGAGGTGTAATCTGTAAGTGTAAATTGTTTCGTCCATTGTGTCATGACTGCTATGCTGCTTGGAACTGCACCTAAGAATTTCACCACTGTTGCACTTGTGTATATGGTTGTGTGACAATAAAAGTGATTTGATTTTTTTTTAGTTTAACACTGATAAATTAATCATATACTTCTTGTTGCTGGTAGTTGCTGACAACATTAAACAGTAAATCAGAAAGTAAATAGTGAAGATAATCTACATTAGTGTTTAGTCGCCATGTTATAACCTTAAATTTCTACTGTTCAGTTCTACTAATTCATTTTATAAAATATATTTGTATACAAGTAAAGAGTATCATGAATAAATACTGTATGATGTTACCAAAATAATGGTGAGGTAACGTTATCTGTCTTCTATGCCAAGTTTGATTCACCATCATTAAACAAAAGGAATGTGACACGACCTGTTAACGGCTCAAGAAGTTATTTTAGCGTCATTCACAATGTTTGTATTCATACGTCAGTTCTCACAATGTTACATAACCAGAAAAGCTAAACTTTAATCATCTATTATTAAATCTATGACACTGTTGTTGATATTTCTAGTGTTTACAGGGATGTAAGTGTTGGCTGCTCATATTTGCTGCAACTTGGAGAATAAAAAAATGCTAATTGACTCCTAATAGTGTAAAGCCTGATGAGCAATGAAGGCAATGTGATGTATATCAGTCAGAAAGTGTAGGTGCTGTGCATCTGTGTGACCACCAGATGGCCACAACGTACGTGGTGTTGAAATGCTATCGTAATGATGCGATACAGTTAATCTATGGGCAGGGTGTGTGTGGCCAGGCCCATTTTTGGAGGACCCTTTAATCCCCCTAAATTTCCACCCAGTCCCCCTAAAAAAATTAGCGATTAACTCCATTAAAACTTACATTAAACCAGCGGCAGTTTTCGACTCATCCCCGAATTTTAGTCTGCGTTATTCAACGTGTTATTCAATCTGCACCAGCGCCAGTGTCAAGAGCAGAGGACAATGTGTGTGCATTTATTGATAGTTTGTTAATATCTCCATCTGTGTAGTTCTTTGTCATAAATGCAGTTTACATAATATGATGCAGGAGCAATTCAAACAGAATAACTGAATATTACAAAACAAGCTACTAAAAGTCACATAAAAACCAAGCGGAAACATTCTAATCTGAAAAATGAAGCCTACCCGGAAGTGCGAAAAACTGCAATACATCGAAAATCCGCTAGGGGCAGGTCCCAAAAGGGAGCAAATGTCCATAGACCCCCATGTTAAAATGTCAGTTTTCACAGCATAAATTCATGTTTTTACAGGTTGGTCCCATGGACTTTTATTGTATTTTTCGATAGGTTCCGAGTGCCTGACAACTGTGAGGGGGGTGAATTTTTTTCTAACTCGTTAGTTTAGATCGTATTTAGATATAAAATGTATGACAAATAAGGGCGTGGTTAACTTTGATTGACAGCTTGATTGACAGCTGATAACGAGCATAGGCTGCGCCGAGTGGAATTCCTGAAATTTGACGTCTCAGCCATGATCTGACACAACACATCATATCACCTCTGTATCCTTTCTGAACATTTGTATTATAAAGATGGCGCCGCCCATACCCCCCATAAACGGCCTCAAAAACGTTCTTCAGAAAGTCTATGGGTGACGTCACAGACGCTTTGTCCATATTTTTTACAGTCTATGATAAAAACAGCAGAAATAAAAGAAAATATTACGAATAAAGGAAATTACTAAGACAATTCAGATCCTAATGTGTTCATACCGCAATGCATGATGGGAGCCATGAATGAGTTTTGATTGGTGGCACCCAGAATGCACTGCAACATGCTTTATAATTGTCACCATTGTTGAGATTCACAGGCTGATTCTTCATGTCTGTGTGTCCAAATGCAATATATTTTTTCAACGTTTTTGTATTAGAACAACTTGTAAGAAATCCTTTGGATTACATTGAAAATGCTAAAAATATAACGACAGTACTATAATCAGTAAAGTAAACCTTAATCAGAAACTTGACACTAAATGATTTCAGTGATTCAGGTCAAATGATGATTATGTCTAAACATAACCAACACCATCAGATCACACTTTCACCCTGTTCATCTGGCAGTTATAACTCTATTACAACAGCCAAACAAAATGTAATGTTAATAGTTTAAGGGTCATGAGACCAACTAAAGCAGTGATTCTCAACCGGTGGGCCGCGGCCCTCTGGTGGGCCTCGGAGCGCTGTCTGGTGGGCCGTGTAGGCCGTGATAGACTACCCCCAAATTATTATTTTTTTTAATTTTTTATTTACAAATCTTGTTATTTTCTAATTATCTAATTGTTCTTATGAATTTATATTATCAAAAACACTCAAGTCAAGTCAAAATGCATTATCTAAATTAGTGGTGCACGATATATCGGCCGCCGATATAATATCGGCCGATATGGTCATTTTTTTACACATCGGTATCGTTCCGATGTCAAAATATGGCCGATGTGAACAGGCCGATATTTAACGTGTGAAGCTGAAGAGGTTGATGTGAGAGAAATACACATTTCATACAGATGACATAAGCAGAGAACAGTCTGTTTTCTTTCATTTTGAATTGTTCTGTTTAAAAATAGAAGTTTCAAGCTTTCTATATATGTCTCAGGTCTGTGAGGCAGGTAGGTTTCGGTTCATTTATGAGACGCGCTCCAGGTTCACGCGCCGTCGCCTCTGTCCTGATTAAATATTTTCTAGTATATTTACTTTTTATTTATTAAATCCAATTCAATTCGTTGATGAAACATTGATCAAAATTAAGATACAATTAGGTTTCGGTTCATTTATGAGACGCGCTCCAGGTTCACGCGCCGTCGCCTCTGTCCTGATTAAATATTTTCTAGTAGGCTATATATACTTTTTATTTATTAAATCCAATGCAATTCGTTGATGAAACATTGATCAAAATTAAGATACAATTAATACAAAACGAAATTAAATTTAAAGACAGGCTTTGTGCTTTCTGCTTGAGGTCTCTGTGAAAGTTTTAAAGCAGTTTTTAAGTGCCGAGAGCGCTCACGTCCGTAACATTGTTAATGCAGTCCAGTGCGACTTATGTTTTTTTCCTCCTCATGACACATTTTTGACTGATCGTTTTTTGACTCGTAGATATTTGAATATATTGCTTGATATTTGATACCCATTCGAATTTGATTTTTCTCAAAAGTGACAGCGCGTGTGATTTGTGGATTCTGATAAGCGCGAGTGGAGAAACAGGCGTTTATTTATTCATTCTCAGTGTTGAGAAACGTAGCCTTCATGTGTTATTGTGTTAATAATAACTAAAGTAGCCTACCTAATTATGTTACATATTTAGTTTGTATGAAAACTATCGCGTTCGTTACTTATGGATTAAAAAAGTAGGCTACCGGTGCTGCGCGAGCTCTCTCTCACAAACACGGACGCGCGCACATAGAGAGAGAAGATAATTGTAAAATGAAAACGGGCTAAGTTTAAATTTTGTTCTTGCTTGTTTGTTTTTTTCTGTCAAAATGTCAGAAAGCATTTTGTATTATCCATCCGTGTTTTTAAAATTCGTTAAATGACGGACGTTTTACTGTTAACACAGCTCATATGTCGGATTCGTCTTATAGCCTACTTGTTATTATTTTTAGAATAAGTGATTCGTTATGCTATTATTGGACTCCTGTCTATTCATTGTCAACTGTTTTCTATAAATATGTTTGTATTGGCTAACATTTATTCAGCTGCGTGTCCTGTTTAAAATGTGCAGTGTTCAAACGCAAAGACAGTCACAAGAAGCCCTTTTCCCTGTGGTATTTTTTAGAATAATATTTGGATATTGGAATAATAAATGAAGTAGCCTATCTTAATTGTACACATGTTCCTGTTTTTTTTGTTTTTTTTTACTGTTTTCTAAGGGTTTCTTAATTTTAGACAAGTTGACCAGCACACATTATATGCAATGCAATGTGTGTATGTGTGACATATTTTGCACACAGGTAAAGGTGCCCAATATCAGTCATTTCTAAAGTAAAAAAAATGTGTTTTGGAAAATAGCTCTTTATTTGATAATCATTAAAATTTGTTTTCTATACAGAGATATCGACATCGGTAAATATCGGTATCGGCCATAACAGCAATATTAATATCGGTTATCGGTATCGGCCACAATTTTCACATCGGTGCATCCCTAATCTAAATGCTAATTTAGGTTTAAATATCGCAACACCAATCACGTCAGATTGAACGTTGTTCTATCAGATGCAGTAACATTACGTTACTGTAATATGGATCGTTTTCTGAAAAGAAAAGCATATGTGGGAGACAGACCTGTGCAAGGAAAAGCTTCGAAGTGTGTGGTGAGAAAATATGACGCTGAATACATTAAATTTGGTTTTATAAGGGCAGGTAGGCTACTGAGGGGGTCGCACACGGACGAGAATCGCAGCGCCGCGTCTACAACTCGAGGTATCGAACACTGGACGCGCACTTTCTCAGTTTATGTCCAGCAATATTGTTATGTTTAAGGACATAACGAAATTAAGATAATGTCTCTACTGTTATGATTGCAATTGAATTTACAATTACAATTAAATACAATCGTTTCTGAGTCCGCAGTCTGAACACTTTACCTCAGGACGTAGGCTACATTAACTGAATTAATTGAGAGTCTCACCTGAAAATCCGATCATTTTCATCCACGCAGCTGATTTTTGTAAATGAATATAAAACTAAATGTATCTTGCAGCACAGGGTGAAGTCAGTATATAGGCTACATTAACGACGCTTTGAGACAAATATAATGTAGTAAATTTAATATAAAACTATGTAAATGTTGCTCTGTGGCGCAACAGGATTTTGAACAGCGTCTTGAGCCATAGCTGGCGCTGCGGAGAGATGCCGCCGGTGTGCGTAGACTGCGTACACTCAGAAAATAATGTGTTCGAATTTTAAAGACGTGCCGCTGCGCTTCTCGTCCGGTGTGCGATCCCCTTAAGCCGAAGGCGCATGTGGAGAAATGTTGTTGAATGTGGATTCAGGTGTTGAATGTGGAGAAATGTTGTCAAATGAGGCGCTAAAACCATCAAAGCTGCCGAGACATTTGAACAAAACTGGGCTGTGTTGGGAAGCCAACATAATATTGTTTTAAACAGTCATGTTCATATCGCTAACTGTATTTGATAAATTACACTTACAGTAGGCTATGTAAATTGGGGTGAATGAATTTGGTTGAACATTTCGTATCTATACCACGAATGTTATTTCTCGTGCCATTTATACGCCAAAAATAGTTTTTGCGTGCATATGATACGCAGTTTTCGCGTGCATATGATATGCACTGTATGGCGTGTAATACGCACGCACTCCCCACCCCTCATCCTAACCAAGGGTTTTCAGTGCGTAGCATATGCACGCAAAAAACATTTTTGGCGTATAAATGGCACGAGAAATAACATTCGTGGTACAGAGATCATGTTGCAGCGAATAGAGAGAATCCCCTCTTGTGTGTCTGACCTGTTGTTACAGGTATGTTAGCCTGTTATTGTTACAGGAATGGTTACTGAGTAAATTTGCAAAGTCTTTTTGATACAAGGACAGTTTTCATCTAAATAGCTGACTTGACCTAGTCTGCTACAGTGGCATAACAGATTAGTAGAGAGTGATATACAGAATTTTCTGTTATTCTGTGTTCATACTATCATATGTGTGTGGAAAGGTGGTCCTTGGAATGTTTTTAAACACTCATTGGTGGGCCACGAGTTGCAAAAGGTTGAGAACCCCTGAACTAAAGCAAACACTGATCACCATAATGGTGACGGGTATGTGTACTTTAGTGATTTTCTCCTTCAGTGATTCTGCTTGTTATCATCAGGTGTCTTCAATAATGGTCAATCATCACTCAATGAATCACTTATTTAGCTCATTAACTTTAACACTCTTAAGTGTTTAACACTTTTTACATTACGTTTAACATTTCACACTCATATGTTAACACTAACACTCTTGAGTCTGGAGTCAAATAAACTCCCAGTAGAGTTTATTTAACACTGGAGTTTTGCTGTGTACATGTGAATTGTTCCTAATGTTTCTCTCCTATTTGGTTACAATGCAAAAGGGACAAAATCATGAAACAAACTGAGTAAAGAAAAATCACATTATACAAGGAAATAACACAACAGAAAACATACATGATATAAAGAACAAATAAACAGCCTCTTAGATGTAAATTTCCCTCAATGTTCTCTATAAAATAAATAGGAATGTATACACTGTGTGCTCTCATTTCCACATTTTAAGGCAAAAAACAAAAATATAACTAAAAAAGGGTACAATGACACAAATAATCAAACAGGTATACGTAAAATATCAGTATACACATAAATAGGTGTGAAAATATAGATATAAAAGCAATAATTCCAATAAAGATTAAATAAGATTATCAGAAGTAAACAGAAACCAACTTATCCCATGAGAGATTACAATGCAAAAGGGAAGAAGACAGAACAGGAAGTTTTAACATCCTGTTCTGTCTTCTTCCCTTTTGCATTGTAATCTCTCATGAGATAAATTGGTTTCTTTTTACCTCTGATAATCTTTTAATCGTATATATATATATAGGCTCATGACATCACAACAATTAAATAGGAAAGCACTCATTTCAATCAGGCAGCCACATCAAATATATGTAAATGATTAAATTTGTGTGAATTGTACTGAATTGTACATGTATTTAACAGTATAATTTCTATACCTGTTACATTGTGGGGCCCAGCCAAATATCTCCACAATGTCAAAAATAACATAATTTTTCCTCTCACTTTCAGAGCTCAGGATTGTTCTGGTGGGTAAAACTGGATCAGGAAAGAGTTCAGCAGGAAACACCATCCTGGGTCCAGAGAATTCTGATAAGCATTTTAAAACAGAAGCTTCAGCAAACTCAATTACTAAAACCTGTGCGAGTCAAAAAGTACGGATTGGTGAAAAGGGGATCTCAGTCATCGACACTCCAGGACAGCTTGACACATCAATGTCAGAACAAGACCTGAAGACTGAGATGGAGAAGTGTGTCTACATGTCTGTTCCTGGTCCTCACGTGTTTCTGCTGGTCATCAAAGTGGAGAGATTCACAGAAGAAGAGAAGAGTGCAGTCAAATGGATTCAGGAGAACTTTGGAGAAGAAGCTGCACGTTACACCATCATTCTGTTCACTCAAGCTGATCAACTGAAGAAGAAACCCTTAGATGAGTATATCAGTGAAAGTAATGATCTCATGGCTTTAGTTAATGAGTGCGGTGGCAGAGTTCACTCCTTCAACAATGAAGACTTGAGCAACCGCGATCAGGTCACTGAACTGCTGGAGAAGATTGAGGAAATGGTGGAGAAGAATGGAGGAAAGCACTACACCAATGAGATGTATAGAGAAGCCCAGAAAAAAATTGAATGGGAGGCTTGGAAACAAAAAGCTATAGATTATGGGAAAACAGCTCTAACAGTAATAGGAGGGGGAGCAGTAGGAACAGTAGCAGTAGCAGGAGTAGGAGCAGGAGTAACAGCAGCAGGAGGACCAGGAGCAGCACTAGCGCTAGCAGGACGAGCAGCAACAACAGCAGGAGCAGCAGCTTTAGGAGCAGCAAAAGCAGTCATGAAACTCTAAGGCACAGTACTCTCATTTAAAAAAAAGAAAAGGAATATTCTGCCAATAGAGGTGAACTGTAAAAAGTGAACATGTAGTTGTTGCTTTAAGGAGGTATTTCTACCTGATTCTACCTAAACATTCTGATTTAGTTGTTGTAACATAAGTCAATCAGGATTACGTAATATAAAACAAGAGAATGCTGTTATAACTTAAATGAGTTGCATTGACTCAATTTCCATTAAAGCTCTGCATGGCTGCATTTGACACATGAACACCTGCTGATTGATTAATTTTTGCTTCAATGAGATATTATTATTATTATTTTTACATATTAAGAAGCATCAACGTGTAAAAAAAAAAAAACAGCGCTACTCTTCAGCACAATGGTAACATACATTAACATCAACTACCAACATCTTTCCATTTACTGAAAAACACAAACAATAACACTTAATCCCTAAATTTACTGATCTATGATCAACTTATCTCACAATGCTTTTGAGAAACGCAACCCTGGGCAGAGGATCTGTAGTTCCCATCAATCTTTGCAATGGACTGCATTAGGAGAGTACATTTAGGAATTAAGTGTTATTTTATGTGTTTTACAGAAACGGGAAATATTTTGGTAGTTTATATACATGTTTAATGTTCAGTTATGTTGGACATTTAGAGGAGTTTCTGTTATTAAATGTTCCGGTTACCAGTTTGAAGAGTAGCGCTTGTGCTCAGGATGTGGACACTCAGTGTTTAATGTTACTAACACTTGTCTTTATTTAGTAGATCACCTTATATATAAATCATTATGATGAACAATACTGTTAACCCAACAAAATTTATTTATTTATTAGATAAGAGTAAGAAGTTAGTTTTAGGGGTGTATATATATCAAAGTGGAAAATAACTTTCATCACATAAAGCAAAAGTTTATATCATACATAGTAAATGATTTTTCCTAGCTGAAGAAATCAGGTTATATCAACTGCCAATTAGGATTCAGTAAAACCTTGTTTTTCAAGTTGGTTGAATTCAGTTATAATCAGTAATCTTTAATTATATCTTTCACTTCAGCAAACCCAGTCAGTGAGTCAGTAGAGCTCCTCCAATGACCAGTGTTTTGCCAGATGAGAAGTTTATCTATGTATCATCTTTTTACTCTTTTAATTCATTTTATAACTACCATATATCGGTTTTATTTCCTTTTAAAACTGTTTTAATTTTCCTTGCTTTTAATTTGGGATTATTTTAATTCCTTTCTGTAAAGCACTTTGAATTGTGTATGAAATGTGCTATATAAATAAAGTCTTGCCTAAAAAACGTCTTTAGGTTGGATGTTACAAAACAAAATCCCCTGTGTTTCATTAATAGTGTCTATATGTGTCCACATTACAGTCTGTTTAACTAAAGCAGTGCTGAAGTTTATTAGACAATTAAAGTGACAACACACTGAAGGAAAATGGATCAAGCATTCAAGTTGATCTGCTTTATAAATGCGGCAACGTTTTCTTTAAACATCTACAATGGCTGATAATATTACTTCACAAATGTCAAGGGTCAAGAGACAACCTAACGTAAACGCTGATCACCATAATGGTAACGGCAAACGAAACAGTCATTCATCAACATCTAATAATAAAAAATCAACATCAAAACCCCTATTTATTCTCAATAAGAGCTTTTGTAGACGTCTGACAGAAATAAAGTCAGTCTGGTTAGTAATAAGTGAAGCTGGTAATGCTGTTTGTGGAGTTGTTTAATCCTCCTCTGCTGAGATCTTCACAGATTTAATGTCTTCTTTTCTCTTCAGTGGATTTCATCTAAGGCTATATATAAATATGTACACTGAGGGGTGTTAATTTAACACTGGGGATTTTGCTGCGTACTATTCATTTGAAACCCAAACCATTTTAATCTGTTTGTTGCTGGTACTTTGATTTACCAACTTTAAGTGTCTGTTGAGCTTCAAGAAATCAATTCATAGCTGGATCCACCAGGACTTCTATAAGTGAAATAACAGGATTTGCATGTTTGTGGGCAAGTCGTGCTTTATTTGAACAGTGGAGGGAAATGGCTCATTTGATTAGCACAGTCACGTGATCACACTGTTCATTTTCCTGCCTTTACTTTCAGTTTGTTTTATTCCATTCAGCCAGAGAAAGAAGATTGCAAAAGATGTAGAAATCCAAATGACAAACTTCTCAGAAAAATTTCTGGAGCTCATACAGGTGCATTAAAATATTGATTCATTCATTTGAAACTTGCAAACATCAGCTTACATTCATGTCATTTTATTTTGAAATATTTAAAAAGATAAAATACTGCCATAAAACACATATTAAATAGTAGATTTGGAAGAGGAAGACAAATAGTTATTAAGTAAATAAATAGAAATGTAACTCTTTATTCTTTTTAAAGATGAAAAATAAATCTCATCTCTGAAGTTTTATAGTATCTTGCAGAGTTAGACACAAGCAACTAACATTACAATGATTTTGTGTCTTTAAAAGTTTTTATATACACTCACCTAAAGGATTATTAGGAACACCTGTTCAATTTCTCATTAATGCAATTATCTAATCAACCAATCACATGGCAGTTGCTTCAATGCATTTAGGGGTGTGGTCCTGGTCAAGACAATCTCCTGAACTCCAAACTGAATGTCAGAATGGGAAAGAAAGGTGATTTAAGCAATTTTGAGCGTGGCATGGTTGTTGGTGCCAGACGGGCCGGTCTGAGTATTTCACAATCTGCTCAGTTACTGGGATTTTCACGCACAACCATTTCTAGGGTTTACAAAGAATGGTGTGAAAAGGGAAATACATCCAGTATGCGGCAGTCCTGTGGGCGAAAATGCCTTGTTGATGCTAGAGGTCAGAGGAGAATGGGCCGACTGATTCAAGCTGATAGAAGAGCAACTTTGACTGAAATAACCACTCGTTACAACCGAGGTATGCAGCAAAGCATTTGTGAAGCCACAACACGCACAACCTTGAGGCGGATGGGCTACAACAGCAGAAGACCCCACCGGGTACCACTCATCTCCGCTACAAATAGGAAAAAGAGGCTACAATTTGCACGAGCTCACCAAAATTGGACAGTTGAAGACTGGAAAAATGTTGCCTGGTCTTATGAGTCTCGATTTCTGTTGAGACATTCAGATGGTAGAGTCAGAATTTGGCGTAAACAGAATGAGAACATGGATCCATCATGCCTTGTTACCACTGTGCAGGCTGGTGGTGGTGGTGTAATGGTGTGGGGGATGTTTTCTTGGCACACTTTAGGCCCCTTAGTGCCAATTGGGCATCGTTTAAATGCCACGGCCTACCTGAGCATTGTTTCTAACCATGTCCATCCCTTTATGACCACCATGTACCCATCCTCTGATGGCTACTTCCAGCAGGATAATGCACCATGTCACAAAGCTCGAATCATTTCAAATTGGTTTCTTGAACATGACAATGAGTTCACTGTACTAAAATGGCCCCCACAGTCACCAGATCTCAACCCAATAGAGCATCTTTGGGATGTGGTGGAACGGGAGCTTCGTGCCCTGGATGTGCATCCCACAAATCTCCATCAACTGCAAGATGCTATCCTATCAATATGGGCCAACATTTCTAAAGAATGCTTTCAGCACCTTGTTGAATCAATGCCACGTAGAATTAAGGCAGTTCTGAAGGCGAAAGGGGGTCAAACACAGTATTAGTATGGTGTTCCTAATAATCCTTTAGGTGAGTGTATTTGGCTTGTTACCCCCACATTTGTATGTGTATTTCTACCTGTTTTCGGGAGACACATATATGTGACCCTGGACCACAAAAACATCTCTGAAATTGAGATTTATACACCATCTGAAAGCTGAATAAATAGCTTTTCATAGATGTATAGCTTGTTAGGATATGACAATATTTGGCCGAGATACAACTATTTGAAAATCTGGAATCTGAGGATGCAAAAAAAAAACGAAACATTGAGAAAATCTCATTTAAAGTTGTCCATTTATGTTCACTATTGTGCTGCATTAACTCACAAAAATAAATGTTTTATATGTTTACGGTAGGAAATGTACAAAATATCTCCATGGAACATGATCTTTACTTAATATCCTAATGATTTTTGGCATAAAAGAAAAATCGATCATTTTGACCCATTTAATGTATTGTTGGCTAAATATACCCGTGCGACTTGTGACTGGTTTTGTGATCCAGGGTCACATTTTCTACCTTTGGTATGATACTTGACCTTTAAAACTGAATTAACTTATTTTTACATTCATTCGAGTACTTGCCATGACTAATATGACAAAGCACTATAAGACAGAGTAAACATAGGTCACGGCCCAAAACATACAGTAGTTCTGCAAGATCTTTGTCTTTAGGTGTCAAATTGAAGCCAATGTGTGACGCTGCCATTTTTTTTTTTTTTTTTTTTTTTTACAGCATGTGACAGTGTAGAGACACTTCCTGGGTCCAGTTCACAACACAGAGGGACTTTGAACAACAAGCACTAACTGCGTGAAACATAATGGCATCAGCAGATAAAGGTCAGTCTAAGTTAAATAACCTAATGTGAAACTGCTAGTTTAATACCATACTGAGAAATTAATCATATACTTTTTGTTGCTGGTAGTTGACAGCATTAAACAGTAAATCAGAAAGTAAATAGTGAAGATAATCTACATTAGTGTTTAGTCGCCATGTTATAACCTTAAATTTCTACTGTTCAGTTCTACTAATTCATTTTATAAAATATATTTATATACAAGTAAAGAGTATCATGATTAAAATACTGTATGATGTTACCAAAATAATGGTGAGGTAACGTTATCTGTCTTCTATGCCAAGTTTGAATCACTATCATTAAACAAAAGGAATGTGACACGACCTGTTAACGGCTCAAGAAGTTATTTTAGCGTCATTCACAATGTTTGTATTCATATGTCAGTTCTCACAATGTTACATAACCAGAAAAGCTAAACTTTAATCATCTATTATTAATTCTATGACACTGTTGTTGACATTTCTAGTGTTTACAGGGATGTAAGTGTTGGCTGCTCATATTTGCTGCAACTTGGAGAATAAAAAATGCTAATTAACTCCTAATAATGGGAAGCCTAATGAGCAATGAAGGCAATGTGATGTATATCAGTCAGAAAGTGTAGGTGCTGCGCATCTGTGTGACCACCCGATGGCCACAACGTATGTGGTGTTGAAATATTTAGAGTAATGATGCGATACAGTTAATCTATGGGCAGGGTGTGTGTGTCCAGGCCCATTTTTGGAGGACTTTAACCCACCTAAATTCCCACCCAGTCCCCCTCAGAAATTAGCGATTAACTCCATTAAAACTTACATGAAACCAGCAGCAGTTTTTGGCTCATCCCCGAGTCTGCGTTTATTCAACGTGTTATTCAATCTGCAGCAGCGCAGGTGTCAAGAGCAAGAGGACAATGTGTGTGCATTTATTGATAGTTTGTTAATATCTGCATCTGTGTAGTTCTTTGTCATAAATGCAGTTTACATAATATGATGTGTGAGCAATTCAAACAGAATAACTGAACATTAGAAAACAAGCTACTAAAAGTCAAAGAAATAAAAGAAAATATTAAGAATAAAGGAAATTACTAAGACAATTCAGATCCTAATTTATTCATACAACAATGCATGATAGGAGCCATGAATGAGTTTTGATTTGTGGCACCCAGAATGCACTGCAACATGCTTTATAATTGTTGAGATTCACAGGCTGATTCTTGAGTGACTAAAGAAGAATTTATTTATTTTTTCAAAGTTTTTGTATTAGAAAACTAAGACATCCTTTGGATTTCTTTGTACAGCATTATATTTTTAGCATTTTCAATGAAATCCAAAGGATGTCTTTGCCAACACCACCAGATCACACTTTATCTTTGTTCATCTGGATGTTATAACTCCAATCTAAATCTAATTATTATGCTAATAATTGAAGGGTCAAGAGCCCACTTAGTGCAAACCCTGATCACCATAATGGTGGCTTCAATTGTGATTTTTTTTTTTTTTTTTGTGATTCTGCTTCTTAACATCAGGTGTCTTCAATAATATTCAATCATCACTCAATTAATCACTTATTTATTATTTATTAACTTTAACACTGCTTCAGTGTTCATTTAACACTCTTATTTTAACACTTTAACAATCTCGAGTGTGTTTATTTATTTAGTTAGTTTTAGTAGTGGTCGGCAGGTCGAGGCTTTGTGAAACACTGAAACAGTTCAAAGCAAATGTGCCATATTCGAAAAACAATCCGACACCCTTCTCCACGGTGACCCCTAGTGGCCAGAAAAGTGTAAATGCAACAAAAACCCAGGCCAAACATGCATAAAAACACCTATGCATGCATACAAATCTATTGCATTTTTCAATCTTTTAAATGCAATTATCTAAACATCTAATACGATTTTCAAGTGTCTATATGTTCTTTTATAATTTGTCAAGGTTCGTTTTGTTTATTCTATGAATGGCTTATTTTTTTTTATTTTTTTTTTCAAGTTCAAGTTCAAGTTGAGCTTTATTGTCATTCCGCTACATGTGGGGACATACAGTGGAACGAAATGTCGTGCCTCGCAGGACCACGGTGCTACATAAATACAGACATACAACAATGAAGTAAAAAACACTGTAAACCTATACACAACTAACCTACTGACAGATTTAACTATAAGTATAATATATATATATATATTATATATATATATATAAGTATTTACCCTATACAAACTAAAAGAATAAAGGATAATAAATACAAACTATACAAATGCTTCACATAAATATTTGCCCTATACAAACTAAAAGATAGAAGAAAATCACAAATACTGTACATGTGCAAATAGAGACATTTGAGTCAGCAGCTGGTTGGGGAACAGTGCGGGATGATTTGAAGTGCATGAGCATGTAAACATACATATATTGCTGAGTCTTTTGTGGGATTGTGTACCCGCAGCAGTGTGTGTAAAGTGTCCATAGTGCACATAGTGTAAAGTGTCCATAGTGTAAAGTGTCCTCTATGTGTCCACATAGTGTAAAGTGTCCATACAGTTTTTTCTTGGGTGTGGTAAGGTTTGGGGTGGTCCATGTTTCAGGAGGTAGGGGTTTGCGTGGGGTTTCAGAGGTGGGCGGGGTGGTTTGAGTTCAGGGCTCTCACAGCCTGGGGGAAAAAGCTGTTGAGCAGTCTGGCGGAGCGGGCTCTGATGCTCCGGTACCGTCTTCCTGATGGTAAGAGCTGGAAGAGACTGTGGGAGGGATGGGTGGAGTCCTTCACGATGCTGTTGGTTTTGCTGGAGCATCGTGTAAGGAAAATGTCCAGGATGGAGGGGAGAGGGGCACCGATGATCTTTGCAGCTGTGTTCACGGTCCGCTGGAGGGTCTTGCGGTCGGCAGCACTGCAGTTCCCGTACCAGACAGTGATGCAGCTAGTCAGCACACTCTCAATGGTGCCTCTGTAGAATGTGGTGAGGATGGGTGGAGGGAGACTTACTCTTTTCAGCCGGCGGAGAAAGTATAGGCGCTGTTGTGCCTTTTTGGAGAGTGACATGGTGTTCACTGGTTCTCAGTGACTCCTCATATTAATGGGTTCACAGAGATCATCGCCCCCAGCGATGAACCATAGAAATTTCTAAGTGTTTCGAAACAGTTATGACCTAATGAAGCCTTGTTTACTGAAATCACATGACTCTGGCAGTTTGATACATGCACCGAACCATTGATCCAGAACAAAAGATTTGTAAAGGTTTCGAAGCTTCATGAAGCAGTGTTTTGAAATTGCCATCACTAAGTTTTAGCTGGTACCCAGGGAGCGATTAGGGGTTAGGTGCCTCAGTCAGGTATTGAGAATCAAACCTGCAACCTTCGGGTTAACAGTCTGATTCTCTAAACATTAAGCCCTATCTACTTAGTTAAATAGTTAGTTGGCTAGTTAAACATGCAGGAAAATGTTATGAAGCACTGGATGAATTAACAATTTGCTTTGGTGCTTAAGTTGTACTGAGATACTGAGCAAAACCATAGACTGTAAAAAAAGTTGGACGACGCACCTTCACTCTCTTCTATTGTAGAAAAGTAAAGCCGCCAAGGTCCCAATATGGCACTGACATCTCGGAGCCCAAGTCTGTACAGTAGTGAGCGTGAAGTGGACCCGCGATATCAAGGTCCCGCCCCTCACTCCCGCAGAAACTGATGGTTAGTACAGTTTACTGCAGAACAACTCATTATGTCGGTGTGAAATAAACAGTTATGGAAATGTAGAAATTAAAGTTGAAGCTCCAATCTCCTCACGAAAATCCCGGGAAAAGTCTGTTGGTGACTCCGTGACTACTTCACTCAGAGAAGCTGTCAATCTCAGCTGTCAATCATGACGTCACACTCCCGTTTTTATAGCATCAAATAACTAACTAGAGCAAATTACGACCTAAAATGACAGAAACCATCTTTGGGAAAAATTATTTGAAGTGTAATTTGATTGTCTCACGTCATCTTAGATTACATGGAGAGGCTGGGGTTTGTGACCTATACTGGGACCAGCCACCGGGGGGCGATCAAAACATTTTGGCTTCACTTTTCAGGACTTGTGCGGCACACATGCACAAAGGGTCAACAAAATGCATTTTGTACAATAACAAAAGTAACATCTCAGCACATGAGTAAATAAATGGGTGAAATAGCAAAATATACATGGGGATGAAAAGCAGGCATGTTTAATCATCTAGAGCTCCAGATAATGACATGAACTGTTTAACAGGTGATGCACATGATCTGAGGATTGAGCTGCTGGGAGTCTGTGGAGCTGGAAAGAGTTCAATAGGAAATGCAATGCTGGGTCGAGAGGCATTTAAAGAGAGCAGAACCAGAGAGAGTGAGATACAGAAAGGAAGAGTAGAAGACAGAAACATCTCCATCATCGACACTCCAGGATTCTTCAACACTCAACTGACTGATGAAGAGATGAAGAATGAAATAATGAAGAGTATGTACCTCTGTTATCCCGGTCCTCACATCTTCCTGCTCGTCATCAACCTGGGGAACTTTGAGAAGGAGCAGAGGAATGTAGTGGAGCAAATTCAGGAGAACTTTGGAGCTCAAGCTTTGAAGTTCACCATGATTCTGTTTATTGGAAGAGAAAAAATAACACTTAGAAAATGGAAGCTCGTTATGGATAGTAGAAAGTTTCAGAACCTCATCAAACACTGCAGAGGTAAATATCATGAGATCAACAGTAAACGTGAGATTATCCCAGCTCACATCACAAAGCTTCTAGAGAAGATTGATGAAATCGTCAAACAGAATGATGGCCAGCATTATGACATTTCCATTTTCTTAAGAACTCCACTAAAGAGTAGAAAAGAAAAGATAAAACAAGAGAAAGAAACGAAAGTGCAAGAGACAAAACAAGAGCTGAAAGAAATAGTGCGGGAGACGATTCACGTGCACAGTGTAAAGGGAAAGAGCACAACACATTTTGTGACTGAAAAGAAATATTCTTTTTCAAAAATAGAGACAAAAATTGAGAGAACTGAATTATATGAAGACAGATTCTCCAAAGTTCCACACGAAAACAGGAATGATGAAGAGGAGGCAGTAAAACAATCAGTAAAATCACAGAGAAACTCATTTGAAAATATGGGAGGAACAAATATAGTCCAGAACCCAGCAAAATATTGGAAACCAAGCGGAACAGGAAACCAGGACCAGAAGAAACAACATACAGCAAGAGAACAACATCCAACCCAAGCAGGTGAGAACTTGTACTTTATTACACTTTTCCCAAATATCACGACATGTTTCTTGAAAAGTAAATGAAACTTAATCTCTTATTTGTCTGCTCTAAACCTCAGTGTCACAGTCCATACAGAACAGACATATGAAACTTGGAAAGCACACAGATCTCAGGATCGTGATGGCTGGTAAAACTGGAGCTGGAAAGAGTGCAACAGGAAACACCATCCTGGGACGAAAGGAGTTTAAAGAAGAATTTTCTACAGAATCTGTGACTGAGAGATGCCAACAACATCAGCAGACGGTAGAAGGTCGAAACATCTCAGTGATCGACACTCCAGGACTTTGTGACACATCAATCAGTGAAGATCAAGTGAAGGGGGAAATAGTGAAGTGTGTCTACATGTCTGCTCCTGGTCCTCATGCGTTTCTGCTGGTCATCAGACTGGACGTGAGATTCACAGATGAGGAGAAAAACACAGTGAAATGGATTCAGGAGATTTTTGGAGAAGAAGCTGCTCGTTACACCATCATTCTGTTCACTAGAGGAGATCAGTTAAAAACATCTGTAGAGGAGTTTCTGACAAAAAACAAGCAAATTAATGAGCTAGTTAGAAAGTGTAAAGGAGGTTATCATGTGTTCAATAACACAGATGAAGATAATCGATCACAGGTCACTGAACTGCTGGAGAAGATAGAGAGAATGGTGGAGAAGAATGGAGGAGAGCATTACACAAATGAGATGTACAAGGAAGCTCAGAGGAAAATAGAGGAAATAGAGAAAAGGGAGAGAGAGGTAAAGGAGAGACAGCGGTTAGAAGAAGAAGAAAAGATAAAGGAGGATGTAAGAATGAAGATGTTGACCAAGGCTAAAGGAGTGGCATTAGTGGGAACAGGAGTGGCACTGTGTGCAGGAGCAGCATTTGCTGGAGGAACACTGAGTCCTGCTTTAATCTCAGGAGCAGCAGTTGCTGGAAGTGCAGTATTGGCCTCTTCTGCTAAAGGAGCCACACTATCTGAAGCTTTAATGGCAGGGGTCGCAGCTGCTGGAAATGCTGCGCTGGGCTCTATTAATAGTGGAACATCACTACCTGCTGCTTTCATTGGAACCAAGAAATCCTGTTAAACTAAAAGCAACTAAATCCCCCAGAGTTAAATTAACTCTGCTCAGAGTACATATGGCCCCACTATAAAGAGTGTTAAAGTGACTCTGAATCAGAGTTAAAGTTGATGAGATAATTAAGGGATTAGCTAAGTGATGATTGAGCATTATTGATGAACACCTGCTGTTAACAAGCAGAATCACTGAAGGAAGAAACACAAGAACTACAACTGACTTCAGCCACAGCCTTAGATGAAATCAACTGAAGAAAAAAGAAGATATTAAATATCTCAAGATCTCAGCAGAGGATTAAACAACTCCACAAACAACTTATTAATAACCAGATTAACGTTATTTCTGTCAGATGTCAACAAATGTTCTTATTGAGAATTAACAGAGGTTTATTTGATGTTTTATTGAAAATATTTGGTCACCATTATGATGACCAGTCTCTCTTTTAGTTGGGCAGTTTTATTTTTATTTTTTATTTTTTAAGTTTTTGGTCTTTGTAACAGTGATTAACAAAATACACAATTTTTTGCAAAGGAACTGTGCATGTCTTTTGCTTAAGCATTTCTGGTACTGCCATTCTTATAATCCAGAGTTGTCAAAACAAATTAAGTAGTTAAACACTTTTTTAAAAAAGGGAAAAAAGCTATGACTTAACTATTCAACAAGCTTCGAATGATCAACAAATTCTGTTCATTTACCAGAAATAAATGCATGTAATATCCTACAGTTGTTTGTATGGAACATATCCAGCCACATTTCGTGCAGTTCCTGGGTCCACTTGTCATTTCACTATCATTCATTAAGAGCTGCATTTGGACTGAAGTTGATGAGATAATTATATTAACACTGAAGCAGTGTTGAAGTTGATGAGATAATTAAGTGATTAATTAAGTGATGATTGGCCATTAGTGGTGACACCTGATGATAACAAGTAGACTCACTGAAGGAAAGAGAAACACAAGAACTACTGACTTTGAACAATTATTGCACTTATTATTTTACCAGTTGGACTTTATTTCTGTCATACATCTACACACTGCCTTATTTAGATTTAACAGAAGTTTAGATGGTAATGTTTTATTGAATGTTTTGTTTCATGTTACCATTATGGTGATCGGTGTTGGCTTTAGTTGGGCTTTTGACCCTTTCCTGGCATCAACATGTCCAGTGTTAGGAGCTCTTTGCCATCAAGTTTCACTCTCGACAGATGCTTCCTCACTGGCTGAGGAGCGGTAATGGAAGGCCTGTGGAGGAGTCATCATCTTTCATGGCACATAAACTGCCTGGAGATGATGGCGGTCTTCGATGCGTTGAGACACTTCCTTACAGACCTGAGGGGCCATCACGTGCTTGTTTGCACAGACAACACATCACGTTGAATCGTTAGATTATTTTACTAAAGTTGTTGTCGTCACGTTGGAGTCACGTGTCTGTGGTGCGACATACTTCTCAACGACGTCAGAGTCACACGTTGGTGTCACGTGTCTGTGGTGCGACATTGGAGTCACATGTTGGAGTCACGTGTCTGTACTGCCGCACTAAGGCAAAAGGTCGTAACTTCAATTTTTGGCGAAAATGAGTTATTGTAATTTTTAGGACAATAAACATAAGTTTTATCATGTAGACAAACATCAAGTTTCAATTCGATTGTTTTTTGGGTGGAATAAGATTATGTTTTTGCCGTAACTTCAAAAAGCCAAGGGGAAACTATGGTAGAAGCCCGTAACGTCAGTTACGGCTTTATGCCTTTCGTTTCTCGCTGCTCCTGAACACTCGAATGAAGTTACGGGCGCGCTGCTCTGAAGTTACGGCACTCTGCCTTGTTCTAACCGACCATCAAAGTATTGCCGCGCTGGAGTTACGGAGTTATGATGTAGCAATTAAATCACCTCAGACACACACGTACATTTTTCAGTGATTGCTTTTGTTAGGTTTGAAGAATGGCATACTCTCGGGGGAAAATGATGGTGGAGATGGCTTTGAATCTTTAACATCCAATAATAGCTAGCGGTAGCCTTAAGCTAGCGATACTACTTTACAAACTAGACACAAACACTTTTCGAGCCATAATCAACTATTTATCCAGTAACAAGCGCTGAATAGAGCAGGCTTGTATGCTATCTTAATTCACAGCCCGTAATACAAAGCTACATGTACAACTGAAATAAAATATGCTTCTCATAGCTAGCTCTCGCCTGCCAATGACAGTCCACTGACTGAAAACTACGCGAGTTGGTTGGTTGGAGCCGCAACGACACACCCATTATACACCAGCAACAGGAATAATTTAGAGCCTACCTTTTGTTGAACCTTGGTTAAAATCCATGTCAAACAACCGACGAGAAGGCAAATCCATTACATCCACCACGAGTTTTTAAAACTTGCTACCGGCTCTAAAACTGAAGTGTGTGTGTGTGTGTGCGCGTGCGTGCGTGCGTGCGTGAGAAAGAGAGGCGCGGACGCGATCCCACTGTTCGATCGCGCCCGCACCTCTCTCTCTCTCTCTCTCTCACACACACACACACACACACACACACACAAACAGGCGCACACATCTTTGTGGGGACTCTCCATAGACGTAATGGTTTTTATACTGTACAAACTGTATATTCTGTCCCCTTACACTAACCCTACCCCTAAACCTACCCATCACAGAAAACTTTCTGCATTTTTACATTTTCAAAAAAATATAATGTAGTATGTTTATTAACCCATTTCCCTCGTGGGGACCGCTGGCTGGTCCCCACAATGGAGGTGATCTCATGTTTTACTATCCTTGTGGGGACATTTGGTTCCCACAATGTAATATAAACAAACACACACACACACACACACTCACTCTTCAGTTTTAGAGTCAGTTTTTCAAAAAAAAAACTTTAAATGTTCCACATCTTTTATACTTTAGTGATGTTAATCAACTTTGTTTCATAAAAATTCATGTTAATTAAAACCATTCATACTTTTCCAACTATTCTCACTACTTTAACTTCTTGTTGATACATGTAAAGCCAGTTTTATCATAGTGAGTCCAATTTTAATATTGCTTACATTTTAAGCATAACATTGGCTATAAAATAGAAGTTAAGGTCTTTTGCCTTGGTATGACCAATCGTCATTTTGTGCTAAGGCAGAATACAGTAACTTCCGAAAAAGGGTCAAAGGTCAAATTTGAGTTCAACATTTTTTTGTAGATGGGTTAATAAAGGTATACACTACAACATGTGGAAAATTACAATATTATACCTATAACTCAATTGCCAGGACATTAAGATAACTTTAAAGTAATTTTTCTCAGTTTCACACTCTGGTGAGTTAAGGTCTTTTGCCTTAGTAGGGCAGTGTAGTGCGACGTACTTCTCAACGACGTTGGAGTCCACGTGTCTGTAGTGCGACGTACTTCTCAACGACGTTGGAGTCACGTGTCTGTGGTACGACGTTGGAGTTACATGTCTGTGGTGCGACGTACTTCTCAACGACGTTGGAGTCACACATTGGAGTCATGTGTCTGTGGTGCAACGTACTTCTCAACGACGTTGGAGTCACATGTTGGTGTCACGTGTCTGTGGTGCGACGTTGGAGTCACACGTTGGAGTCACGTGTCTGTGGTGCGACGTACTTCTCAACGACGTTGGAGTCACGTGTCTGTGGTGCGACGTACTTCACAACGACGTTGGAGTCACACGTTGGTGTCACGTGTCTGTGGTGCGATGTTGGAGTCACACGTTGGAGTCACGTGTCTGTGGTGCAAAGTACTTCTCAACGACGTTGGAGTCATGTGTCTGTGGTGTGACGTACTTCTCAGCGGCGTTGGAGTCGCGTGTCTGTGGTGCGACGTACTTCTCAACGACGTTGGAGTCACATGTTGGAGTCACGTGTCTGTGGTGCGACGTACTTCTCAACGACGTTGGAGTCACGTGTCTGTGGTGCGACGTACTTCTCAATGACGTTGGAGTCACATGTTGGTGTCACGTGTCTGTGGTGCGACGTTGGAGTCACACGTTGGAGTCACGTGTCTGTGGAGTGACGTACTTCTCAACGACATTGGAGTCACGTGTCTGTGGTGCGACGTACTTCCCAACGGCGTTGGAGTCACGTGTCTCTGGTGCGACGTACTTCTCAACGACGTTGGAGTCACGTGACTGTGGTGCGACGTACTTCTCAACAACGTTGGAGTCACACGTTGGTGTCACGTGTCTGTGGTGCGACGTTGGAGTCACACATTGGGAGTCACGTGTCTGTGGTGCGACGTACTTCCCAACAACGTTGGAGTCACGTGTCTGTGGTGCGACGTACTTCTCAACGACGTTGGAGTCACGTGTCTGTGGTGCGACATACTTCTCAACGACGTCAGAGTCACACGTTGGTGTCACGTGTCTGTGGTG
Organism: Rutilus rutilus; assembly: GCF_951802725.1. Lineage (NCBI taxonomy): Eukaryota > Metazoa > Chordata > Actinopteri > Cypriniformes > Leuciscidae > Rutilus > Rutilus rutilus. The sequence continues at coordinate 49,578,394 of NC_140210.1, forward strand.
CGACATTGGAGTCACATGTTGGAGTCACGTGTCTGTAGTGCGACGTACTTCTCAACGACGTTGGAGTCACGTGTCTGTGGTGCGACGTACTTCTCAACGATGTTGGAGTCACACATTGGAGTCATGTGTCTGTGGTGCAACGTACTTCTCAATGACGTTGGAGTCACATGTTGGAGTCACGTGTCTGTGGTGCGACGTACTTCTCAACGACGTTGGAGTCACGTGTCTGTGGTGTGACGTACTTCTCAACGACGTTGGAGTCACGTGTCTGTGGTGCGACGTTGGAGTCACACGTTGGTGTCACGCGTCTGTAGTGCGTGGTACCCCTTCTCTCACGTAAAAGTACACAACTGTCTCCTTCGGAAGGTATTCCGTGGCACTATCCACTCGCCATATGCTACTTAGTGTTTTCTGCCCCATTCTGTTCCGCAATTTAGATTTAAAGAGGCATTGTTTGTAGAAATTGAAATATGTGACCGATCACGGAGAGTATGGACACAAGTCGGTTCTGGGGCATTTTGAGTTATTCACAGATTCTGAAGTGTAGTCTCCAAGCTGTTCAACGATGTGTAACACATGGAAATCTGATAATATTTGTAGAAGTTGTGGCCATTTGAAGGTAGGCACTCAAAAAAGCTCAAAGGGAAGAAAACGGCCTCTAAAGGCCTCTGCTGGGAGTGACAATAGGGCTCATTTACATATCATTTAGATAAGCCATACCCCCTGTAAAGCTGTAAAGCACAAGGTGAAGCAAAAAGGTCAGGAAAATGTCCCATTAAAGAAAAAAAAAAAAAGTTTACAAACAGGTAATATATAAATAAATGTCTCTTAGCATCTACCCATAAAACTGTATAGGCAACTCTTGTGTACACTGAATAAAAAATAAGAAAAAATGTGATATAGGCTATATACTGTATATATATATATATATATATATATATATATATATACAGTATGAGTATGAATCAGAATCAGAATCAGAATAGATTTTATTGCCATTGTCAATGAAAGGTTTCACAGACTAGGAATTTTCTTCGGTGTAGCCTAAACTTTTGCTAATGATAAATAATAAGCAATAAACTATGGAAATAGGCATAGGCGTAATTTGTGGATGGGACATGTTCCCACCACTTTTTGCCAGGGTCGATATTGTCCCCACCACTTTTTAAAACATCTCGCGGCACAAATGTACCAATTCTACAAATAAATAAAACATCTCCAGTTAACTGGCAGAGCTTTCATTTCGTTCGTTTTTTAAATAAGAGACTAGCGCTGAAATGTGTTTTTTAAATCAAGTGATCAAAGTGCTCGTTGCCGGAGGTGAAGCCTCACTGTTCCCTTGGAGGGCGGGGGCAATAACAAAAGAAACAAAAGCCGGCTTATTCAGTATGGAAATACGCACCGACAATGACACGCCCCTACTGCGTGCTAGAATCTCAGAAAAACAAGCCGATTTCAACCTCAAAATGTACGTTTTTAAATATACCAATACTGCTGTCTCAAACATGGAGAGGCTTCTTCGTGATCGCAACTAACAGATTCTGCAAAAAAACTAAAATCAGCAATTAAAAAAAAAACGCTTCTTGCTCATTTTGCTCGAAAGTTGTGCTGCCGACTTGTGTCACTGGATTCCGTGACGGGTCACATATGTGTATTTACATCTATCATAGCTTGGATTACAGCGTTGAGCGTGCCTGCACGTTGAATGGGATTTTTCTCCAATGAGGGGGATAAGGGGACGGATTCGGCGCAATGTTTTGACGAATTACGCCACAGCACTTATATGATTGCACTGATTGGCTATAGCTGTGAGCAGACAGTGTCAATCAATGTATTGGAGATTGAGAAACGGTAACCGTGACCATAGATGTAAAGAAAATGAAGTTGCTTGTCAGATTTTCCTAACAAGCAACCATATTTGTTTTTTATAAGCCCAAAAAAACACAACCAGTAACAACAACAAAAAAAAGCCCAAAGTCGCGTATTATAAGCGGACTTGGCAACTATGAATCTAATGTGATTTCAGGAAAATTGACATCGCTAATTTGGTAAGACTTTGTAGGCCTATGTAATGCAGAATCTGGTGTAAAACAGTGGGGGTGGATGTAGCAGGGATATGTTGTTACACCAGATTATAAACCATTTTATTGTTTTAATTTGTTTTAATTATTTGTTTTGGGGCATTTTATTTTGAAAGAAGTTTGTGTGCTCTTACTAAAGGTAATCATCACAGTATGCACGTTGGCTGTGGTCATACGTAGGAGTGAGGTTCAAACAGCAGTGCAATCGGAGGTTCTTCCTCTTTCCTGCAGTCATTTGAGGAGAGGTACGATTTCATGAGCTCCGTGCACTTGATGTTAAATTGAGCTATACGTATTCATGTCAGGTTTAAATAATCAATTGTGAAAGAGTATTCATTGAGATGTTATATTTGACTATTAGTTAGAGTCATTAACTTGTTAAATTAAGTTTATTTGTGTGCTGTTAATGAGTGCATAGTGCATGGCGTGAAATGGCGGCACGGTGTGTGCATCACGAGTGAGAGATGTGTTAGTCAGTGCCTGTCTGTTTATGTGTTTTATCACACAGACATTGTAATTAAATTCATCTTAAGCACGACCAGCTTTGTGTGGAAATCCTTTTATTCAAAACATCCAAAATAACACAATGCAGAGGAACAACCGCTACACTGGTACTTTGATTTGCAAACTTTAAGTGCCTGGCCTTATTCTCTTACAGTGCTGGTGTGTTTTCTGTTGTGTTTGTACTGTTACAAACTGTATTTCTCCCAGTTTGCGTATGCATGATGACTTATGAACTTTCCATGCATTTTAAAAAATACTAATAAATAAGACTGTCTGAGTTTCAAGAAATCAATTCATAGCTGGATCCACCAGGACTTCTAAAAGTGAAATAACAGGATTTGCATGTTTGTGTGGGCAAGTCGTGCTTTATTTGAACAGTGGAGGGAAGTGGCTCATTTGATTAGCACAGTCACGTGATCACACTGTTCATTTTCCTGCCTGTACTTTCAGTTTGTTTTATTCCATTCAGCCTGAGAAAGAAGATTGCAAAAGATGTAGAAATCCAAATGACAAACTTCACAGAAAAATCACTGGAGCTCATACAGGTGCATTCAAATATTGATTCATTCATTTGAAACTTGCAAACATCAGCTATATGCATGTTATTTTATTTTGAAATATTCATAAACATAAAATACTGCAATAAAACACATATTAAAGAGTAGATTTGGAAGAGGAAGACAAATATAAATTTCTTAAGTAAATAAATAGAAATGTAACTCTTTATTCTTTTTAAAGATGAAAAATACATCTCATCTCTGAAGTTTTATAGTATCTTGCAGAGTTACACACAGCAACTAACATTACAATGAATTTGTTTCTTTAAAAGTTTTTATATATTTGTCTTGTTACCCCCACATTTGTATGTGTATTTCTACCTGTTTTCGGGAGACACATATATGTGACCCTGGACCACAAAAACAGTCACATGTGTCAATTTTCTGAAATTGAGATTTATACATCATCTGAAAGCTGAATAAATAGCTTTCCATTGATGTATGGCTTGTTAGGAAAGGACAATATTTGGCCGAGACACAACTATTTGAACATCTGGAATCTGAGGGCGAAAAAATCTCATTTAAAGTTGTCCATTTATGTTGGCGATTGTGCTGCATTCACTCACAAAAATAAATGTTTCATATATTTACGGTAGGAAATGTACAAACTATCTTCATGGAACATGATCTTTACTTAATATCCTAATAATTTTGGCATAAAAGAAAAATATATGATTTTGACCCATTTAATGTATTGTTGGCTATTGCCACACATATACCCGTGCGACTCGTGATTGGTTTTGTGATCCAGGGTCACATTTTCTACCTTTGGTATGATACTTGACCTTTAAAACTGAATTATGCAAGTTCTGCAAGATCCTTGTCTTAACGTGTCAAAATGCAGCCAATGTGTGACGCTGCCATATATATATATATATTTATTTTTTTTACAGTATGAGACAGTGTAGAGACACTTCCTGGGTCCGGCTCACACAGACAAACACAGAGGGACTGTGAACAACAAGCACTAACTGCGTGGAACATAATGGCATCAGCATATAAAGGTCAGTCTAAGTTAAATAACTTAATGTGAAACTGCTAATTTAAAGCTACACTGTGTGATATTTTCCCCCATCTAGCGGTAAAATTGTATATGACTACCCAGTGAATATTAGTTTCTGTTCCTTTCAATTTCGAGGGCGTTTTAACTCCTACGGTGGACGTATTATTCCAAGATCAACATGGCTTCCAGTTCGACTTTGTCCAGTTGCGCCTTTAAAACTATCACCTGTGATCCGTCGCAGCACAGATTTATGTTATAATGTAAACAATACTTTTTCACCATTGACGTGAGGAAAAGTAACGCAAGTTATACTAGAGGTCGTTCTGGCGTTATGCACAACCATGCTATGGTTAGACAAGCAACTATAAAACTTCGAATTTACACAAATAGGCTGAATTACCTGTCAAGAAGAAAGCAGGCAACTTCAGCGTCCGTTTTAAAATCTTTGCTCCTCATGAGCTCTTTCCATCTGGGAAAAGTTACTCCAATATTGACTTTGGTCTTGCTGATTTGCCTGTCGCGTTGACGTTTTAATTCTCTCTTTCGCTTCCTTGGCGACTCTGCTACATGTCCTCGAAAATAGGAGAGATCCTCCATCAGCAATCTTTCAAATCTGCCTGCAGTCGCGAGTAATCTCCCCCTCGCATTCGTCACTGTGTCACTGAGTGTAAAGCGCGAAAGGCGAAGCTTGAATTTACAGGTATGTCCCTCTTTGGCTAATGTAGTTTCAAGATGGAGGGGCAACATGGCGACCGGCATTCGAACCCCTCACCCGTATGTACTTTCAATGGCAGATAATAAACTTACAAGAATACTTTATTACTTGAAAGAAGTAAATATACATTAATGAGCACATATATTTTTGAAAGAACTAAGTGTTTTTTGCTAAGAATACACTAAAAAAATTACACAGTGTAGCTTTCAGACCATACTGAGAAATTAATCATATACTGTGCTTCTTGTTGCTGGTAGTTGACAGCATTACACAGTAAATCAGAAAGTAAATAGTGAAGATAATCTACATTTGTGTTTAGTCGCCATGCTACAACCTTAAATTTCTACTATTAAGGGGTGTGTTTACCGAAAGCATCGTTAGCCAACTATGGTCGCAAGTTCTGTTGTTATCAGCATAGTTCAACGAGTCTGTGTTTCCCGAAACCTTCGTTCCAACGAACATTCGCAAACAGCATCGCAAAGTTGTGTGGTTGAAACGACAGCTCTCGAGCTGTGGTTATAAGCATAGTTATTGATTGCATGACATGTGGACTTAATAAATCCTTATCTTGAACAAAATAAGCAAGATGACATTCAGTACAACCTGTGTATTTTGTTTAGAATACATACAAATTGTCCTTTACGTATTTGAGTTTGTCAAGAAATTTGAAAGCAACGTTTTTGAAGACTTCGCATGTGCGAACGTGCTCTACTAAGTAAGAACGAGCCTATGATTGAATCTGGAAAAAAAGCTAAATAACTGAGAAAAATTAGAAAAATTAGAAATAGTCCTCAGATGCCATGTCTGTAATTTATATCAAAACATCTAGCATTTATTCGATCTCAAACAGTTTCATTAGAAGAAGTTATTACTCCACCACGTGCGTGACGTCATAAACCAACGTGGTTGAACGACCACTTTGTGACAATATAGTTTCGGGAAACAGTCTTGACTAGCTAGTTGATTTCTTTAACGATGCATCGTACTATGGTAGTGAAGCATTGAGCTACGTTGTTGTACGGGAAACGCACCCCAGTTTTACTAATTCATTTTATAAAATATATTTGTATACAAGTACAGAGTATCATGATTAAAATACTCTATGATGTTACCAAAATAATTGTAAGTAATGTCATCTGTCTTCTATGCCAAGTTTGAATCACCATCCTTAAACCAAAGGAATGTGACACAACCTGTTAACGGCTCAAGAAGTTATTTTAGCGTCATTCACAATGTTTGTATTCATACGTCAGTTCTCACAATGTTACATTACCAGAAAAGCTAAAAATTAATCATCTATTATTAAATCTATGACACTGTTACTGATATTTCTAGTGTTTACAGGGATGTAAGTGTTGGCTGCTCATATTTGCGCAATATGAATATAAAAATAAAAAATGCTAATAAACTCCTAAAAGTGGGAAGCCTAATGAGCAATGAAGTCAATGTGATGTATATCAGTCAGAAAGTGTAGGTGCTGTGCATCTGTGTGACCACCAGATGGCCACAACATTCGTGGTGTTGAAATGCTCAGAGTAATGATGCGATACAGTTAATCTATGGGCAGGGTGTGTGTGGCCAGGCCCATTTTTGGAGGACCCTTTAACCCCCCTAAATTTCCACCCAGTCCCCCTCAGAAAATTAGCGATTAACTCCATTAAAACTGACATGAAACCAGCGGCAGTTTTCGGCTCATCCCCGAATTTTAGTCTGCGTTATTCAACGTGTTCTTTAATCTGCAGAAGTGCCAGTGTCAAGAGCAGAGGACAATGTGTGTGCATTTATTAGGGTGACCACCCGTCCCGCGTAGCGCGTGCGCGCACAGCGTTTGAAGCCCAATTCATGCGTCCCGCAAATTGAGACCGTGTCACGCATAATCTATGCTTGCAAAAAAAAAAAAAAAAAGTTGGTCGTTCTATATCCTCGAGCCCCAGGCAGCCAAACGAACATTACTTGACAGTTCAGCACGCTACTGTTGCCACACCCACCCCTCAGTTGAACTGCTAACTAGGTTGTCGTCAACTTTTTCGTTGTTGTCATGACAGCGCACGCACGTGCATACCAGACACAATGGGAAGGAACTTTTAGATGCGCGCTTTCCAATTCGAAAAATGGAGAAAGAGACTGAGTCTGAGAGGCACCGCCATCATCAATTAAAAAGAGAAGGTGTGGGTACAAGAAAGACTGGGAAAATGAATATTTGTGGCTGAAAGGTGTTGAGGGGGATACCGAGAGGGCTTTTTGTGACCTTTGCAAAACGTCCTTCTCAATCGGACATGGAGGGGAATAGGCTACGATGTCAATCGTATTTTTTTTTAAATACTTTTTTTTTTACTGTTCCTGTAGTGTTGAGCAACTACAATTCCTGTTAATCCTATAATTTTATATTATAATTTATTTAAAGTGAATAAATTGTAATGAAAAATAAATAAAATTAAATAGTAAATCGTAAGTGGAAGTGCATCTGTCAATTCATTGAATGTTCAAAATATTATGAATCTTTATTTAGAAAAAAATACACATTGGTTGGCCTATTCATGAGCATACATCAGCAATTACACATGTTTAGGGGAATAGGGCATTATTAATATACCATGTAAGGTGGCATGTGCTAGAAATGGGTAAACCACTATCAGTGAGTCTGCCCGTGGGCTGGGGGCACCGCCGCGCCAGGCAGTGTCCCACATTGTCCCTCAGAAACATACCCCTTGTCCCCCCTTGGGCTTATTAGAAGGTGGTCACCCTAGCATTTATTGATAGTTTGTTAATATCTGCATCTGTGTAGTTCTTCGTCATAAATGCAATTTACATAATATTATGCAGGAGCAATTAAAACAGAATAACTGAATATTAGAAAACAAGCTACAAAAAGTCACATAAAAACAGCAGAAATAAAAGAAAATATTAAGAATAAAGGAAATTACTAAGACAATTCAGATCCTAATTTATTCATACAACAATGCATGATGGGAGCCATGAATGAGTGTCTAAAGAAGAATTTATTTATTTTTCAAGTTTTTGTATTAGAAAAACTTTTAAGACATCCTTTGGATCATAGATATCATATAAAGGCTATCATATGTCTCATGCGCGCTGCTGGCAAATGGAGGTCGACGTCCGCACACAGCGGCCATCTTACCACAGGGTGCTCGCTCAATCATAACATGGTGCATGTACTTTTAAATAACCATAACTTGCTCAATTTTCTACCAATTTTCAAATGGTTTGGTTTGTTATAAACGTCAGAGATGTAGTTATGACACTGCATACATACACTGCATACATATGAATAATTATAACATACATGTTCAATCATTCAGAATTATAGCCACGTTAATAACGTTTGTAAGAAACCAAACCGTTTGTAAATCCGTCAAGATTTCAGCGAGATAACAGGATTTGTGTGCGTGCTGATCACTCACCTTAATTCACAGCTTCCCTGTGGTAAGATGGCCGCCGGTGATGCCGGAAGTGACTCCGGCTTAAGACATCTAGCCTTTATATGATATCTATGCTTTGGATTACATTGAAAATGCTAAAAATATAATGCTGTACAAAGACAGTGCTGCTATAATTAATAAAGTAAACCTAAATCAGAGATTAGGCTCCAAATGATGATTATGTCAATACATAACCAACACCACCAGATCACATTTTTATCTTCGTTCACCAGGTTGTCATAACACCAAACTAAATCTAATGTCAATAGTTAAAGGGTCAAGAGCCCATCTAGAGCAAACACTGATAACCATAATGGTGACTTAAATTGTGAGGGTTTTTTTTTTTTCATTCAGTGATTCTGTTTGTTAACATCAGGTGTCTTCAATAATATTCAATCATCTCTCAATTAATAACTTATTTATTATTTATTAACTTTAACACTGCTTCAGTGTTAATTTCATTTAACACTCTTATTTTAACACTTTAACAATCTCGAGTGTGTTTATTTATTTATTTATTTAGTTTTAGTAGTGGTGGGCAGTTGTTTATTCTATGAATGGCTTATCTAATGGGCCAATAAAAGACTATTAACTACCATTATTAATTTTAAATATACTGATGTCTAATTAAAACGTCTACAAATGTATAAAACTGATCAGAGATCAGGTAAAACCCACAGACACTTGTTCATTGGTTCTCATCGACTCCTCATCTTAATGGGTTCACAGAGATCATTGCCCCCAGCGATGAACCATAGAAATTTCTAAGTGTTTCAAAACATTTATGACGCAATGAAGCCTTGTTTACTGAAATCACATGACTCTGGCAGTTTGATACAAGAAACCTGCATTAAACATTAAGCTCTAACTACTTATTTAAATAGTTAGTTGGCTAGTTAAACATGCAGGGAAATGTTATGAAGCACTGGATGAATGAACAATTTGCATTGGTGCTTAAGTTGTACTGAGATACTGAGCAAAACCATAGACTGTAAAACAAGTTGGACAGCGCACCTTCACTCTCTTCCACTGTAGAAAAGTAAAGCCGTCAAGGTCCCAATATGGCGCTGACATCTCGGAGCCCAAGTCTGTACAGTAGTGAGCGTGAAGTGGACACGCGATATCAAGGTCCCACGCCCCCGTCCCACGACGGTTAGTACAGTTTACTGCAGAACAACTCATTATGTCGGTGTGAAAAAAACAGTTATGGAAATGTAGAAATTTAAGTTGAAGCTCCAATCTCCTCACGAAAATCCCGGAAAAAGTCTGTTGGTGACTCAGTGACTACTTCACTCAGAGAAGCTGTCAATCTCATCTGTCAATCATGACGTCACACTCCCGTTTTTATAGCATCAAATAACTAACTAGAGCAAATTATTTAACTTACACTTACACTATAAATTAAATTTACACTTACATCAGCGTGATAAAATCGACCTAAAATGACAGAAACCATCTTTGGGAAAAAATATTTGAAGTGTAATTTGATTGTCTCACGTCAGCTTATGCTGGGTACACACCAAAAGATAATCGGGCTGATTTTGGGCCGATTTCTCCCCTTCCGACAATCCTAGCTATGTCCCGATTATCTTGATGGTTTAACAGATTATTTGATCAGATTTTCCCTTGGTGTGAGGTGTGTTAAGAGTGTCCGAACCTGCTCGGAAGAACGTCGGAGCCGCTCCGATCGCGAATCGTAAATATTAAACGTTTAATATTTACGATCAGAAATCCTGATGTGTGGGGGGAACCCCGAGGACAAACACGCGCACGTTCTGGAGATTATCACGTGAAACGAAACAATATCCAATCAGAAAGCGAGATGATGGAAGACATGGTCATTCACACACACACACACACACACACACACACACACACACACACACACACACACACACACTTGCAGGAAGCTTAATGTTAAGATTTAGTATTCATAAGTGTAAATTTCGAGGAAACAAGCCTTTGTTTTTCATTTTAAGAGCAGAAATTTTACAATACCTAAACACAATATTGGGTTTGAAAAATAAGAAAGCTGCAAAGTGCGTTTCAATCTGTAAACATTTTCTAATTTTTGTTTAACTTTTAAGTTTGTCACTGTTTATGTATATGTCTTTTTATGTTTGTTTATCGGCTTTACTCTTTGTACCCCCCTGACTGTAATTGTATAATTCTTAAAATCAATAAAAAAAAAAGCTAAAAAAAAAAAAAGTGTTAAGGGGTGTGAGGATTGTATTTAAGTGTGAGGTTCTATAGACGAGAGGGATTAAATAACTTTTTCTAAAGAGACAATAAATCCAATAAAGAATAAATAAAGACAATAAAGAATGAATATATTTCTGTATAAAAGGTTATATACAATGGTAGGTACAATGTTTTTTTTAAGTGAATTTTCTGTGAAAATCATTCCAAACACTATCGCAATTTCTTCCTGCATATCGTCCGTCATGCTTATTCTGAAGTCTCACGATATTTTGCGAGATTTCCTGTGTTCATAGTCGAGACTCTGGTTGAAAATCTGTTTGTGTGTGGTGTGCTGTCTTTGTCACATCATGGCACACCACACACTATAGGAGCAAAACGCTTAAATCTAGGATTTTTTGTCCTCATGTTTGTGGTCTGTCACATTTTGAAAATCTTATAAGATGTAAAAAATCTTTTGGTGTGTACCCAGCATGAGATTACATGGAGAGGCTGGGGTTTGTGACCTATACTGGGACCAGCCACCGGGGGGCGATCGAAACATTTTGGCTTCACTTTTCAGGACTTGTGCGGCACATGTGCACAAAGGGTCGACAAAATGCATTTTGTACAATAACAAAAGTAACATCTCAGCACATGAGTAAATAAATGGGTCTGGTGAAATAGCAAAATATACATGGGGATGAAAAGCAGGCATGTTTAATCATCTAGAGCTCCAGCTAATGACATTAACTGTTTGACAGGTGGTGCACATGATCTGAGGATTGAGCTGCTGGGAGTCTGTGGAGCTGGAAAGAGCTCAACTGGAAATGCAATACTGGGTCGAGAGGCATTTAAAGAGAGCAGAACCAGAGAGAGTGAGATACAGAGAGGAAGAGTAGAAGACAGAAACATCTCCATCATCGACACTCCAGGATTCTTCAACACTCAACTGACTGATGAAGAGATGAAGAATGAAATAATGAAGAGTCTGTACCAATGTTATCCTGGTCCTCACATCTTCCTGCTCGTCATCAACCTGGGAAACTTTGAGAAGGAGCAGAGGAACATTGTGGAGCAAATTCAGGAGAACTTTGGAGCTCAAGCTTTGAAGTTCACCATGATTCTGTTTATTGGAAGAGAAAAAATAACACTTAGAAAATGGAAGCTCATTATGGATAGTAGAAAGTTTCAGAACCTCATCAAACACTGCAGAGGTAAATATCATGAGATCAACAGTAAACGTGAGATTATCCCAGCTCACATCACAAAGCTTCTAGAGAAGATTGATGAAATCGTCAAACAGAATGATGGCCAGCATTATGACATTTCCATTTACTTAAGAACTCCACTAAAGAGCAGAAAAGAAAATATAAAACAAGAGAAAGAAACTAATGTGCAAGAGACAAAACAAGAGCAGAAAGAAATAGTGCGGGAGACGATTCACGTGCACAGTGTAAAGGGAAAGAGCACAACACATTGTGTGACTGAAAAGAAAGATTATTTTTCAAAAATAGAGAAAAAAATTGAGAGAACTGAATTATATGAAGACAGATTCTCCAGAGTTCCACACAAAAACAGGAATGATGAAGAGAAGGCAGTAAAACAATCAGTAAAATCACAAAAGAGAAACTCTTTTGAAAATATGGGAGAAACAAATACAGTCCAGAACCCAGCAAAATATTGGAAACCAAGCGGAACAGGAAACCAGGACCAGAAGAAACAACATACAGCAAGAGAACAACATCCAACCCAAGCAGGTGAGAACTTGTACTTTATTACACTTTTCCCAAATATCATGACATGTTTCTTGAAAAGTAAATTAAACTTAATCTCTTATTTGTCTGCTCTAAAACTCAGTGTCACAGTCCATACAGAACAGACAAATGAAACTTGGAAAGCACACAGATCTCAGGATTGTGATGGTTGGTAAAACTGGGGCTGGAAAGAGTGCAACAGGAAACACCATACTGGGACGAAAGGAGTTTAAAGAAGAATTTTCTACAGAATCTGTGACTGAGAGATGCCAACAACATCAGCAGACGGTAGAAGGTCGAAACATCTCAGTGATCGACACTCCAGGACTTTGTGACACATCAATCAGTGAAGAACAAGTGAAGGAGGAACTAGTGAAGTGTGTCTACATGTCTGCTCCTGGTCCTCATGTGTTTCTGCTGGTCATCAGACTGGACGATAGATTCACAAAGGAACAGAAACACACAATTAAATGGATTCAGGAGATTTTTGGAGGAGAAGCTGCTCATTACACCATCGTTCTGTTCACTAGAGGAGATCAGTTAAAAACATCTATAGAGGAGTTTCTGACAAAAAACAAGCAAATTAATGAGCTAGTTAGAAAGTGTAAAGGAGGTTATCATGTGTTCAATAACACAGATGAAGATAATCGATCACAGGTCACTGAACTGCTGGAGAAGATAGAGAGAATGGTGGAGAAGAATGGAGGAGAGCATTACACAAATGAAATGTACAAGGCAGCTCAGAGGAACATAGAGGAAATAGAGAAAAGGGAGAGAGAGGTAAAGGAGAGACAGAGGTTAGAAGAAGAAGAAAAGATAAAGGAGGATGAAAGAATGAAGATGTTGATTAAGGCTAAAGGAGTGTTATTAGTGGGAACAGGAGTGTGTGCAGGAGTGTGTGCAGGAGCAGTAGTTGCTGGAGGAGCACTAAGTCCAGCTTTAATCTCAGGAGCAGCAGTAGCTGGAGGTGCAGTACTGGCCTCTGTTGCTAAAGGAGCCACACTATCTGAAGCTTTAATGGCAGGAGTCGTAGCTGCTGGAAATGCTGCGCTGGGCTCTGTTAATAGTGGAACATCACTACCTGCTGCTTTCATTGGAAGCAAGAAATCATGTTAAACTTAACCCTCTGGGGTCTAAGGTGTTTTTGGGGTCCTTGAGGTGTTCTGACATGCTCTGACATTTGTGCTTTTTTCAGTTGCTTATAAACATATTAATGGCAAAGGTGTAAATTCACTCTATATAGCACAAACAGGGCTACCATAATATGCGAGCAACATGCATGTACATGTTTGTATTTTTGAGAGAATAATGTTTATGCGTGGTTATTGAAAAACAAAAAACTAAAGTTTCTGAAATAAGGCCACAAAACACATACTAAATATGTGTCAATAAGACTTTTGACTAATGGATGTTGTCGCCTAGAGTTTTTTCTTCAAAATGATGTGAAAATCATCCTGCCTAATCATTCACATAACACAATGCATTGATTTAAATTTTGCAAAACACTTTCTGTTTGGAAAGGCAATATACGGAGTGGGCGTCAACGATCCAACACCATCATGCATATTTAGTGGTTCACACCTGAGGAGACAATGGGGCCCGCATACTTAATGAGCCATTCATTCAGGTGTGTCACAAGAAAGAATGCAAGAGCAACAGTTGGAAGCATCTCAATTTTGTTTTATTTTTCCACAAATTGTGCTTGCAAGTTGGCCTATAATATCCAAGGAAAACATGTCTAGTAATTGTGCAGTTAATTCTCATACTGTATTTTCAGTTTTGGAATATTTATCCTCTCCCCAAATTTGTCACTAATAAAACACAATAAAAATTATTTAAAGAAAAGGCTTATATTTACCTTTTAATAGTTTGTTTACATCTACCTTGTAAATATTTTTTTTATTATTAAAAAGGTTACAATTACAACAACAATTCAAGTGTAATCTTTCTTTGTAAAAACTAAAGTATACATTTGATCATACATATTTCAAAGTTAAGGATTCATTACTTGAATATAGCCTAGGCTACATTGGAATAAACACTATAACATATTATTTGATTACTTTATTTTTGACAAAACATACTATATTTAACATATGAGCAAAAATTGGCAAACAAAAGCTTATTTGAGGTGGCAGATATTTTACAGTAAAAATGTATAATCTATCCAAAACTAATCAACGAAATGTTGTCTTTCATATGTCTGTAACATAGTAACTTTCGTTTTTATTATAAGAAATATAAATGTTAATTTGCAGTTTAATACGTTGCTTATACAAATACATTTTATTTCAACATATTTCAGTCGATTTTTACTCAGTATAGCAATACAGTTTGCTAAAGCGAAACATACATTCACAAACAGAAACGCGATTCAAATTTAAACCGTCTTTTGCCAGTTGTGGTAAACAGCGCGCATCTCTGCCGTTCATTCATTCACACACAGAAACGCGATTCACTTGAGAAGGAAAAAAAAAACTTATTACAGTATTCCATAGCTCAGGATCTGTTGCTCCTCGAAATATCAGCACTTCTGAGGTACATTTTCCATTATAGTATTATTCCTCACAGCGCTGCGAGACTGTGTAAACAAGTACAATGATCTGAATAAGCTTGATGTGTTTTCTCGAGCTGATATGGGGGCGTTCACAGTTTGCATGGATTGCCTCAGTCATTTGCATTTGAAAAGCGCGCGCTCTCCGTGGGCGGGGTCACATTAAAAATAATTAGCTGAGATGAGAACGACTGACATCTCGCTCTTTTCATACAGATTGCATAAACTGAGAATATTTGTTTTTTATAAAAATTACTTCATTTAAAAGAAGAGAATTCAAGCTTCATGCCTTTGTGTCTGTATGTCTGTTTGACTGAGTATTCGCTGAGTTATGGTTCATTTTCGGACGCGTTTCAGAATGGACTTAACTGACAGAGAGAAGGCAGAACTCGCTTCATGTTTATTTTTCTTTATTTGGCAAAAAGCACAACACTTTGCTTTTATTGTGAGTATACACAAAAAAAATACACACTTAACAGGATCGATTGATGTATAACAAGCATATAAGATAAAAATTAATATTAGTATTTTGATTCTTTTTTGCACTGATAAGGAAAAAAGCCGACCTCAGGGGGTTAAAGCAACTGTGATGCATAAATTAACTCTGCTCAGAGTATATATGGCCCCACTATAAAGAGTGTTAAAGTGACTCTGAATCAGAGTTTAAGTTGATGAGATAATTAAGGGATTAGCTAAGTGATTATTGAGCATTAGTGATGAACACCTGCTGTTAACAAGCAGACTCACTGAAGGAAGAAACACAAGAACTACAACTGACTTCCAGCCACAGCCTTAGATGAAATCAACTGAAGAAAGAAGAAGATATCTCAGAGGAGGATTAAACAACTCCACAAATTACCAGCTTCACTTATTACTAACCAGATTAACGTTATTTCTGTCAGACGTCAACAGATGTTCTTATTGAGAATTAACAGAGGTTTAGTTGTTGATGTTTTATTGAAAATGCTTTGTCACCATTATGGTGATCAGTCTTTCTTTAAGTTGGGCAGTTCGATTTTTGGCTTTTTTTTTTCTTTTCTTTTTTTGAGTTTTTGGTCTTTGTAACAGTGATTAACAAAATACACAATTTGTTGTAAAGGAAGCCAAAAATGCATGCTTATACATGCTTTTAAACAACAAAGTAAGTACAACATCACTGTGCATGTCTTTTCTTTAAGCATTTCTGATACTGCCATTCTTATAATCCAGAACTGTCAAAACAAATGTAGTAATGCACACTTTAAAAGAAAAGAAAAGGAAAAAAACAAACAAATTCTGTTCATCTACCAGAAATAAATGCATGTAATATCGTACAATTGTTTGTACTGACCATATCCAGCCACATTTAATGCAGTTCCTGGGTCCACTTGTCATTTCACTATCATTCATTAAGAGCAGCATTTTGGACTCAGAGCATTAACAGTACTGGGTCTGAAGTGTTTGTACATAGACAACACAATGAGAAGTGTGTATTTACAACCTAAATACTTCAGAGGGTTTACAAAAACTAAATCTATGGCAAATTTTTGTGAAGGAAGACAAGCATGTGAAGTTTATCTGGTTTCAAACTGAAGCCAAACACTGTCTGAAGGTTTCCTGAAGAACTGAAAAGCTCTTAAACCTGTTGTTGCACTGGCGCCAATAAAGTCATGCAGATAGCAGATTTGAATAAAAAAATCAAGTGCAAATACAAATACAAAAATAAGATGAGTAAAGAAAACTGGGTTCTTAATTTTAATAATCACCCTTTATTAAATATATGAACACAGAAACCCCCTGTTAACAGTTAATGTCACGTTTCCCATTCCATGATGACTAGTAAAATAATAGCCGCGTCGCGTCTATGACAACTCGAGGTATTGCACACCGGACATGCACTTTCTCAGTTTATGGCCAGCAATATCATTATGTTTAAGGGCATTATGGAATTGAGATAATGTCTGTACTATGTTATGATTATACTGTACAATTAAATACAATAGTTGCTGAGTCTGTGATCTGAACACTTTTTTCTGCGCTCTGTGTCGCGGCAGGATTTTGAACAAGGTTCTGAGCCATTGCTGGGCGCCGCGGACAGACGCCGAATAGAACCGCGCTGTGCTTCTCGTCCGGTGTGTGTACACTCATACAGAATGTGTTCGAATTTTAAAGACGTGGTGCTGCGCTTCTCGTCCGGTGTGCGACCACCTCTAAGGTGCTGTTTTCTTTGAAGCCGAAGAACTCTGTTGTTAAAACTGGCGAGCTCAGCTTACTTTTTTCGGTTGTGGACAGAGTGTGTCACTCTAGCTGCGCGGGCGCGGACGAGCGCTGCGTCTAGAAAACGCCAATATCGCCAATACCGGTATATTGTATTGCTCTGAAATTAACACGATGTCGATATTTCATGCTTTGAATATCACGATTATCGTCAATACCGGTATATTGCGACACCCCAAGTTTGTGTGTTAACAGTGTTTACTGTTTTTTTTTTTCCCTCTGGCTGTTGTATCTGTTTGTTTTGGCAAGAAAAGCAAGAGAAAATGTGATCAGATGATTCTGTCTACTTGATGATAAAAATATAATCATCATATAGTGGTCTATTTTACTGATGTTATCCATAATCTGATTGTTTGAGTCAGAGTAATTTTGTTTTATTATTTTTAATTTAATTTTTTTGCTATTATTACAGCAAGGCTTTGATTCATTGTCCATTAATCTTTTTTGAACTCCAGCATCATCTTCTTCTTCTTGTTATTGGCTGCTCACTCCTTAGGAGTATTACCGCCACCTACTGTACAGTCTACATGGGTGATGCATCTGTATATTCTTTTTTTCTTTTTTTATTTGTGGATGTGATGCCTTGCCCACCTTCTGCTGGCGCTGCGTGTTCAGCTCCTCCAACTTCCGCCCTGGGCTCCTCAAGAAGCATCACAATCCCCATACATTATATCCTATGCTCTAATCCTGTATTCTTCAAAAATGTTAAAAGCCCCATATATCTGAGAATCTCTCAATCCCTTTCCCAAGAGGTCCATGACATTTACTGGTCTATCCTTTATATTATTAAAGGGGTGGTTGATTATGATTTCACTTTTCTAACTTTAGTTAGCGTGTAATGTTGCTGTTTGAGCATAAACAACATCTGCAAAGTTATGAAGCTCAAAGTTCAAAGCAAAGGGAGATATTTGCTTTTAAAGAAATTGCTTTTTAAGGACTACAACAAACGGCTGGTAAGGACTACACGACATTCCTCCCGGGTTAGTGACATCACCAACCCTAGAATTTACATAAACCTGAACACGATTTATAGATTATCAAGACAGAATATGCTAATCAGTGACTATAAGATAACTACACATCAGATACATAAATTCATCAACTAATAGACTAGGTCGATTTTCAGATAATGTGACACCCTTGGGCATTTTTTTGTAAAATTGGCAAACAGACTTTTCTAAGGGTATTTTTTCTGCTGAATCCATTTTTGCTGTTTGCCCAGCTGTATCTCTTATGTGAAACTCAGTAGAGCGCAAACTTCAAGATGACCTCTAAAATGTCAGGGAATTCTATATTTATAAACTTTACATCATGCACAATATCAATTAACAAGAAAGTTTATTTAGGTGGGAATTAAGATACTTGTATGTGACAATGATAATTGCATTATTTCTCATTGTAGTCATGAAAATATCTATTTCAAATGGACAAACAGAATATCTAAAATGCGAGAGTCATTTGTTTGGAGTCACATGCATACTATTGTCTTTGGATCAAAGTGTGTGAATTGAGTTCAGAGTTATCCAAGAGGTTTTTTATTCTACTTTCTACTTTCTATTACTTTCTGCAGTTATTTCCACACATCGTATTTTTCATCAGAATTAATTTTTATATCCAAAGAGCGATATGAACCAACACAAAATATTTCCAGTTGTGGAACTGTACCCATGAAGTTGGTCAGATTATAAAATCACCAATTATGGAAGCTGTGTGTAGTTTGAAGCCTGACCGGTCAATGTCATTGGATATTTGCATTATATGCCAAGAATCCAAGATAGATAAGCTATACAATGCAAATACAATTTGTTATGGGGAAAAAGCCGCCAAGACTAACTAGACTGAGAATTTTAAAGAGGGTTTTTTTGTTGTTGTTGATGTTTTATTGAAAATAATAGTTTGGTTTGAACTTGAACCATTATGGTGATCAGTGTTCCATTTAGTTGGCTAGTTTTTAGACTTTTAACATTATTTTTTTTTCTCTGGCTGTTGTATCTGTTTGTTTTGGCAAGAAAAGCAAGAGAAAATGTGATTAGATGATAATGTCTACTTGAAGATAAAAAATATAATCATCATATAGTGGTCTATTTCACTGATGTTATCCAGTATCTGATTGTTTGAGTCGTGGTAATTTTGTATTATTATTTTTTATTTTTATTATTTTTTTCGTATTATTACAGCAGGCCTGTGATTCTACATTGTCCACTAAACATTTTGAACTCCAGCATCATC
This sequence comes from Rutilus rutilus, assembly GCF_951802725.1. Classification (NCBI taxonomy): domain Eukaryota; kingdom Metazoa; phylum Chordata; class Actinopteri; order Cypriniformes; family Leuciscidae; genus Rutilus; species Rutilus rutilus. The sequence goes on from NC_140210.1 coordinate 49,597,668, forward strand.
TTCTTCTTGTTACTGGCTGCTCACTCCTTAGGAGTATTACCGCCACCTACTGTACAGCCTTCATGGGTGATGCATCTGTTTATTCTTTTTTTTTTTTCTTTTTTTTTGGATGTAATGCCTCACCGGCCTTCTGCTGGTGCTGCGTGTTCAGCTCCTTCAACTTCTGCCCTGGGCTCCTCAATCTTCAAGGTGGGAAGAAGCATCACAATCCCCATACATTATATCCTATGTTCTAATCCTGTATTCTTTAAAAAGGTTAAAACAGCCCCATATATCTGAGAATCTCTCAAATCCCTTTGCCAAGAGGTCCTTGACATTTACTGGTCTATCCCTTATATTATTAAATAAACTACTTAATTGATCATTATATTTGTTACATTTATAAAAAAAACAAAAAAAAACATGCTCTACTGTTTCTAAAACATTACATTCATCACACATACCGTTTTCATGCTTCCCCATTATTGCAAGTGTTGAATTTATTCCTGTGTGTCCTAATCTTGATCTAGAGATCATTACTTCTTCCTTTCTGTACCTTCCATAACACTGGTCATTTCCTACTAATTTTGCAATATTATTATAACATCTCCCTGTGCTGCTATTTTCCCACCTTTTTTGCCTTTATATACTAGTTTCTTTTAATCAATGATTTTACCTCATTTCTCCCCAGTGGTACTTTCATATCCACCAAGTTTTTATTTAACACCTTTTTTTGCTAACTTATCAGCAGCTTCATTTCCTGCTATCCCATTGTGTGCAATCTGTACATTAATGTATATATTTCCATCATTAAATCTTCTTTTATTGATTTTTTGTAGACATTATACTTTTAAAAGCCGACGGTGAAATATGGGGGTATTATTGTTGCAATATTCCAAATAAATAGATTAATATTCACAAATAAATGTAAAGAGATTCACAAAAAATTATCGAATTCACAAATAAATAGATTAAGATCCACAAATAAATGTAAAGAGTTTCACAAAAAAATATAAAATACACAAATAAATAAAATGAGATTTGCAAATAAATAAAATATTTACAAATGTTTTATTATTTTACAAACACAACTCTGCCTGGCATTTATTTGTGAACCGCTTTCTGTGCATTTGTAAATCGCTGCACACATTTGTGAATCGGTTCCTGTGCATTTGTGAATCCCCTCACGCATTTGTGGATTTTGAAACACTTCTAGCGTTGACATGCAGACAGATCCACAAATAAGTGAACTCCACCCACCGCCTACTCAAGCCAATCAGATAACGGCCACATCGAGCTGGCCAATCGTAGCACGTTCTCGCTTCAACCAATCACGTTTGGTTTTACACTCGGGGCGGGAACTGATTCTTGCATCCTTGAAAGGAGCAGTAGTAGCGCTGAACTGTTTGTGTGGTAAAAACACTCTGTTTTCAAAAGATTGTTGGAGTTTATATTATATTTCCCTTTATATTTCCATCATGATACACTCAGAGAATTATGATAATCAGAGATCCCGAGCATCATGAACAGTCTCTACACCGGCAAGAGGCGCGACACAGCGCGTCAAAAGGAAATAGGCACTATCTATTCACTGCTGCCGTAGCAGTTTCAAATAATGTAAAACTAGCATGTTTGAAACGTTAACACATATTCCCTATGTGACGTCTGCTTAGCTGCAGACATGCCTGCATAATCGTACTCTTAACGGCTCTGATCGTAGCCTACTTTGACTAGTGCTGGTTACTTGAAAAATCATATTTCGTGATAGTGTCCTGGACGCGGGGCATTCATTGATAGTAAACGGATGCCCGCACTTCTTCTAGATAGATAGAAGATAGATTAGATTAGAAGATAGATAGATTCTTCTAGATCAGGGGTGGGCAACTTCGGTCCTGGAGGGCCACTGTCCTACAGAGTTTAGCTCCAACCCTGAAAAAATCACCTGCCTGTAATTTTCTAGTAATCCTGAGGACCTTGATTAGCTTGTTCAGGTGTGTTTGATTAGGGTTGAAGCTAAACTCTGTAGGACAGTGGCCCTCCAGGACCGAAGTTGCCCACCCCTGTTCTAGATAGATAGCCTCGCACGGGGTAGACACGATGCAAGAAATTACAGGACATACGATTTTGCCTTTTAAAGCACAATTGCGGTGACAAATAGTAATAGGACATAAATAAATGTCATGTAGAATACCAAATATGAGCCCAAATGACCACCCAATATGGAATGGTACGAGCCTCAGCATCAGCGTTTTCTGCAAATAAAAATCTTGCCATGCAAATTAAAAACTCGTGTAGCTATTTATGGGTTGAACCCAGTTATTCATTAGTCAGCTACTTGATGCTTTTCTGTTCTATCTTGAATAACGTGACGCGTCCATAATGCGCTGTTCCCGAGATGTAAAGGGCTGTTTCTCTGGCTTTTTTCAAGGCTCATACAAATTGTGGCTTGGCTTGACAAGCAGTCTAATGGTGTAATTCTAACAAAATCCAAATTTTAAACATATTTTATGGGCCTTTACGCATACTTTTTAAAATGCAGATGAATGATGAATGAGCACAGAGCAAGATCGCCCAGTGTAAAGCCAAACGTGATTGGTTGAAGCGAGAACGTGCTACGATTGGCCAGCTCGATGTGGCCGTTATCTGATTGGCTTGAGTAGGCGGTGGGTGGAGTCCACTTATTTGTGGATCTGTCTGCATGTCAACGCTAGAAGTGTTTCAAAATCCACAAATGCGTGAGGGGATTCACAAATGCACAGGAACCGATTCACAAATGTGTGCAGCGATTTACAAATGCACAGAAAGCTGTTCACAAATAAATGCCAGGCAGAGTTGTGTTTGTAAAATAATAAAACATTTGTAAATATTTTATTTATTTGCAAATCTCATTTTATTTATTTGTGTATTTTATATTTTTTTTGTGAAACTCTTTACATTTATTTGTGGATCTTAATCTATTTATTTGTGAATGCGATAAATTTTTGTGAATCTCTTTACATTTATTTGTGAATATTAATCTATTTATTTGGAATATTGCAACAATAATACCCCCATATATATGAGTCCACACTCAAGAGTGTAAAGTGTTAAAATATGAGTGTTAAAGCCACCGTTATGGTGATCATTGTTTGCTTTAGTTGGGCTCTTGACCCTTATATATTTACTTTAAATTTTACTGTTGTTTGTCTGCTGTTATTGATTTATAACAGTTAAATGAACAAAGTAAAGTGTGATCTGACAGTGTTGGTTATGTTTTGACATAATCATGCTGTGATCTGAAAAATGACACTTATTGAGATAGTTTGATTTAACTTGTTAGCAGCAGTTTTGAGATTCTATTGCATATGATTATCAGTACTTATAATCTAAAATATTTAATAATATTGTTCTGATCAAAACACTTTAAAATTAATTTATTTAGAAACACAGACATCAATAATCAGCCTGTGAATCTCAACAATGGTGACAATAATAAAGCATGTTGCAGTGGCTGCCACCAATCACAACTCATTAATGGCTCCCATCATGCATTGCGGTATGAATAAATTATGATCTGAATTGTCTATGTAATTTACTTTTCCTAATTGAATATTCTGCTCGTCACCATTGTTGAGATGCATAGACTGAATCTTGACATCTGCCTGTGCCTAAACATACGATTTTTTTTTTTAAACAACTTTTAAGAAATCCTTTATATTAATATAAAAAATTCTGGGTATTTATGCAGATTCACAGTTATGCTGTAACCAACAACATAAATCTAAGTCAGAAAGAAGGATCTTAATGAGTTCAGTGATCAAGTTCAAATGATGAATGTCATAATATAACCAACACCATCAGATCACTTTATTCTTTGTTCATCTGGCAGTTATAACTCAGATACAGCAGCCAAACAAAATCTAAAGTTAATAATATAAGGGTCAAGAGCCCAACTAAAGCAAACAATGATCACCATAACGGTGGCTTACAATTTGTGATTTTCTCCTTCAGTGATTCTGCTTGTTAACATCAGGTGTCTTCAATAATGATCAATCATCACTAAATTAATCACTTAATTATCTCATTAACTTAAACACTCTTGAGTGTGGACTCATACACTCCCAGGAGTGTTAATTTAACACTGGAGTTTTTGCTGTGAAAGAGCCGTAGTTAACTGACAAGCTGAGCCATATCGCATTAATTATCGCTGGCGATACGTCCACGATATTGATGCGATATGGCTCAGCTTGTCAGTTAACTACGGCTCTTTGTAGTAAATGCCGCTCCATCTGAAAGCAGGTGATGGCGATTTACTACTAATCAAGGAACCGGCTTTACTGACGAGATGCGCATAACAATATCGTGCGATATATCGCCCAGCCCTAGTTTAAAGGGGGGGTGAAATGCTCATTTTCAGTCAATCTCCTGTTAATCTTGAGTACCTATAGAGTAGCATTGCATCCTTCATATCTCCAAAAAGTCTTTAGTTTTATTATATCTATAAAAGAAAGATAGGCTGTACCGAGTCTTTCCGGAAAAAAACAAGTGGCTGGAGGCGTACCGTGTGGGCGGTGCTAAAGCTGTGCTAATGCACCAAGCTAACAACACTCAGACATTTAAAGCAGTTTTACTCACCGCCTGCGACCGCGAACCTTTATCATTGTGACTGCTCCATCCTTAAGCATTAGACGATCTGCAAATCCGTCGATCTGGGCTTTGTTTATAAAACAATCATCGTTGAAATGCAGGGAACAAACAGTCTTACACAGCTCCGTTGATGATGCTCTGGAAAAACAAACTCCATCCACTGGTCCCTTAACGCTGGGTTCTTTGGGAATCTGTGCAGGGTTGTCTTGCCCTGGCAACCAAAAACCCACTTCTTTGGTGACATTGACTTCCCAAAAGCCGAGCAGAGCGCTTTGATGAGGTACTGCTTTCGGTCTCTTCTCTCTCTGGTCTACGGATGCGCGCGCGCCCGCGCCTTTCCGGGAGAAGTGCCCTTAGGACCCATATAAGGAAATTCCGCCCCAGCTGACGTCACACAGGCCCATACTCGAAAAAAACTTTCCGAAACTTGTGACAAACCGGAAGGACCATTTTTGGCACAGAAATTCTCCTTCAAACGTACAATTTAATTTTTGAAACTTTGTCCATGTTTAGCATGGGAATCCAACTCTTTAACAGTGTAAAAAACTCAGTATGCATGAAATAGCATTTCACCCCCCCCCCCCTTTAAGAATTAGAAGTTCGTATAGGAATTCTTATAGCCCAATGTTACTAGCTTATATTATTATATTATTATTGTGTGCTATATTATTGTATTTTATATTAATCCTCCAATCATAGTGCTGCATATTACCTGAATTTAGGAAATCTGTCTAGCAATTGTTGAGCAGCCATGAACTGGTAATTGTGATTGGTTAAACAATTCAAGCTCTGCCGACACAATTGTTTTGTTGTTTGAAAGAGAAAGAGAAAGATAAAGAGGTGCATCAGAAAGAGTTGCAGAATATTTCGGAACGAAGGAACATTCACTGAATCTCGGTGAGTGCTGAATAATGAATCATTAATCAAATGTAGCATTTGGGGTTTGTTTTATTTCAAGTTTTGTGCTATACTCAACTGACATAAGGTTGATTTCACCAAATTGTGTGTGCAAAGCAAAAACTCCAGTGTTAAATTAACTCACCTGGGAGTGATTTATTTATAATTATTTGTTTTAAATGTTTAAACAGTGTGAGGTGAAGTGTGTGCCTACAGTTCTGCACACTCTGGCTGTCAGGCTTGCAGCGAGTCGCACAATCAAACATTGTTCAAAACAATTAAAAGATAGGCCGGACACTTGGTGTTTTTACAATCAAAAGATCACTACATTTCCACGATCAAACAATCAACTATCTCAACGGCTTCCTGGCTGGACCGATATCCTTTACTAATTAAAAGTATAATAAATGTGATAAGGATGAAATGTAATAATTATTTATTTATAGCTAGAACCTTTTTTTTTTTTTTTAGTTCTTATAAGTTGACCATCTGCCATCAGTCTGCCTGTGACATTGTTACTGTGAACAGTCTTGAGGATGTTTATTCGGAATGTATTGGGGTAGAAGCAGTATTGTTTTCGGTGAGACAGTGGGAACAGTCACATCCCCGTTGCGCTTTAATACAATAGTATTAGTTAATGATCATTTAAATTTTGTTTTCACTTCCATAGATATCAGTCCAGCCAGGAAACCGTTGAGATAGTTGATTGTTTGATCGTGGGAATGTAGTGATCTTTTGATTGTTAAAACACCAAGTGCCTATCTTTTAATTGTTTTGAACAATGTTTGATCCCTGAACAGTCACGCACCTGGGGTGGAGGTGGCGCTCCCGTCCCAGACATTGTGAATTCTATTAGTCTTGCGCAGCGACCTGCAGCGAACACATCTCCACGCTGAAAATCAATGGAACAGTGAGTCTTGTGAGTCAGTGATGTGATGTGGCCTTCATAACGTTGCAATCGGGTATTCCCACATAGAGTTCTCAACGGGTCAGGTCGGTCCGACAAACCCGACGGGACCCGCGGGTTCTGGCTGGGTTCGGGTCGAAAATATAGGCTAATCAAATGACTCGGGTCGGACCTCGGGCTTAATCTTTTCCGCTCAGTGAAAATATTTTTTTTATTAATCATCGCTGCTGTTCACCGTAAAGAAAGTCTGGCTGCTGCGTGTAACGTGCATCATGGAGAGGGGCGGGGGCAGACCTGACGCCGCTGAGTGCACGCCTTTAGCCTGGAGAAGCAGATGGAGTTGGTGAAAAGTAAACTTGCCGCAGGTGAATTCACCGTCGCTACTACAGCCTATTTATATATTTAAAGGTCCCATGACATGAAATTTTCACTTTCTGAGGTTTTTTAACATTAATATGAGTTCCCCTAGCCTGTATATGGTCCCCAAGTTTCTAGAAATTTGAATCGGTGTAAATCGAGCTTTTGCTATCTTTCTCTGCCTTTGAGAAAATGGAGGCTCATACGCGCTGATCTTGAATCTCCTCTTTATGACGTCATAAGGAGGAAATGTTACCTCCCCTGTCTCTGCTTTGCCCACCCATGAGAAAATGCGCTAGGAAGTAGGAACGCGCGCGCGCGCGATTTTAGTTTGTCCACGAGAGATATCATGGCTTTTGAGCGAGCGAAGCATAACAATTGCTCAATAATTGGATGTACAAATGAACACCGAAGGGTCAATACAGAGCTGGGCTTGCTGAACGTCTGAAACTAAAGTCTGGATCACTCTCTTTGGCTCAGCTACACACCTCAGCCAAGTAAGTCAACTAATGATATATAAGTGTGTTGCTTTACTGTTTATGGTTACCTAGATTGTTACACGTGGCTGTAACATTAGCTATGCAGCTATGCAGTTTATGTGTGTGAATACACACACTGTAACGCGAGTGTTGTACACTTCTTTGTTATTTGGATAACCGTTTTCCTGTTGGTTATATGGCACGCGCGATATCCGCATTTCAAGATCGCAGAGCTTGATGTAATTGTAATAAGATAAATACAGACGTTACAGATCTCTCATGAAAAGGCAACAGTAGGTTAGCGTTAGCTACATGATAATAACTGTCCGAATAAAATACCGTATCCAGACATAATATTTTAAACTAACCATTCGGAAACGTCCTGCTGGAGCCGCTGAGTTGCAACTTCTTCATCCGTTGCTTCTCCATCCGGATCAGCTTCTGGGTCAAACTGAAATGCTTGAAAGACTGCGTGTCTTCGTGCCATTGCAATATATCCAACGTAAACATGCACGCCACGGTACCGTTGCTCAAGATGGTCAAGGCCACACCCACCCTCCACCTTGCGCCGCCTTTCTCCTCCTCATTATAATTTAAAGCTACAGACACCGAAACGGCCTGTCTGAAGGAAGCTCATTCTGGGACTGGCTTGTAGTGGCTATAATTCTGCACCGAGGCTGAATTTTTGGAAAGAGATTTCAGATACAGTACTAGGGACCACTAAGGCCTATATTAAAGCCTACAAAAAGTAGCATGTCATGGGACCTTTAAAGTTTATTGTTTCAGTTGTTTGTATTGTTTGTATTGTTAAAAGGCGTGAACATTAAAGGTTGATTTGAATTCCCGTCTGCTGGGGCCTGTTTTAATAAGGAGGTTCAACCAACTCTGAGTTAAAACTTGAACTCTGAGTTGACTTACCCTGAGATGGGAAACTCTGAGTTTTTGGTTTCAGAAAAGTTGAAATTAGTTAGTTCAATCAACTCTGAGTTGACTGACTTTGAGTTAAGCGCGTGCACCATAACTATAAAAAGCCATTATCAATGGAGCGCAGATATTACGAGTCACCATGGCAACAGCGCCAGACAAAAAGAGGTCTGCATATTTATTCACATTTTAATTACTGTTATACAGTGATGGGTGTAATTAATTACCAAGTAATCTAAATAATGTAATTTAATTAAAGGGATTACTCTTAATTCTTCTGTAATTTAAAGTTAAATCTGATGTAATTGTATTAGACTATAGAACAATTCTGTATAGGCTATTTAACATACATTCATTTGTAGTTAGTAATACAAGTAACTTACCCAACTTTTATAATATCAGAGGTGAAACTGGAAGAACAGTATGTTATTCAACCTACTTTTAATTTTCATGTAGGTGCAATCCTGCAGGCATGAAAAGAACATGGCAGCAGCTGAAAATTAAATATAAAAACATAATTCAATCAAGTAAGGCTTGAGCATATCATGGGTGTAGGCTACCTGACTTTACAAACATGTGACATATTAAAAAACTAAAGCATCCAGTGTCTAGCAGTGCAGCAGCATTTTTGGCTGAGGGAATTCCTGGACGGACTTCAGAGCCAGTCCCAAAGATCCAAGGGCCTTCATAAAATGTAAGAGGTTTACATATGTGTTATTTTTTATATAGGCTATTTTTGATATTTCCATTTATTTTATTTTTGTTGGTCCCAATAGATTCTGATGGTAATATCTTTCTTTTGGAGCCTCCTGTCCCAACAAATAGTTTTATAAAGTGTACTCAACCAAATGCTCATCCCATGGGGATAAAGAGTTTCTGCTGCCACAGAGAGGCCTAATGTTAATATTATGTGTCTACACATCAAACAATCTACACATTCAGATTTTTGCACATATTTATGTGGAGTAGCCTATAGAACCTAAGTTTAAATCTAAGTATAAACAGGTATTCTTATCTCTCCCCGCGCCCCCAGAGTGTGGAAGAACAGCAGGAGGACGGTCCATCAACTTCTGTTGCACAGATCAACACAGTTCAGTGATTTCCAGTAAATGCCACAGTTTAATTCTGTAGAATTTGTTTAGAACTACATTATGTACACTGTAAAAAATAAAATCGTAAAAAAACAGTCATTGACTGTCAGCTACGGCTGCCAAACAAAAACCGTAAAAATAAAGTAAAATATCCTAATTTAAATTAAGTGCAAAAAACTTTAACAGAAATTTTCCTTAAATGTTTTACGGAAAAACAGTGTTTTTTTACAGCTATTTCCTGAATTATTACGATCAAACACCTTCATTGTAAAAAAATCCCATAAAAAACAGTCAAATGACTGTCAGCAATGGCTACCATACAAAAACCGTCAAATTAATGTAAAATATCCTAATTTAAATAAGTGGAAAATACTTTTACAGAAATCTTCATTAATCTTTTTTAACAGAAACACACAGTTAAAACACAGTTAATTCACATTTTTTCTGATTTTTTACTGAAAAATGCAGTTAATTATATGCATGATTTGCTGTGACTATACGTCACTACATCAGCAACTACACAGTTACTGTCTGTTAAATAAAGCAACATGCAGCATTTCATCAATGTTTCTCTGCTCATCCTGGACTGAAGCTCAGGCTCTACTCTTCAACACAATGGTGACACACAAAACACACCATACAGAAACACTTTAAACCCAAATAGAACATTAAACACTATCAGGATCTCAGCATCTTCACTTATTACAATCCAGACTTTATTTCTTTCATACTAACATTCCTATTGAGAATTAACAGAGGTTTAGAAGTTGAAGTTTTATTGAAAAGAATAAAGTTTGATGTCACCATGATGGAGATTAGTGTTTGCTTTAGTTGGGCTCTTGACCTTTTAGTGTTTTACTAAAAAATTTCTCTGGCTGCTTTAACTGTGTGTTTTTGATGCATGTTATGGTAGGAATCCAAGAGAAACTCAGACCAGATGATGTTGGTCCTTTTTAGTGATAATAGTCATCATGTAGTGTCCTGCTTCATTGATACCACCTGAAGTGTGATATCTGATTAAGTAATTAAATATTAGTTGTTAATTTTTGCCTGATAAAACTGCTAAATTAGATCCAGCAGTGCTGTGATACTCAGATTTTATGATGTCATTATACAGAAAATGTTTTGACAGGATTATATAGACTCACTCAGACATCAATAATCAGCGTATGAATCGCAACAATGGTGACAACGAAAAAAAAATCTGAACTACTATAAAGTCACAAAAAGGCTTTGTTGGTTGTCACCATTGTTGAGATTCATATGTTGATTCTTGATGTCTATACTACAAAAAAAAAAAAAAAAAATGAATCAGCTCAAAATTTTTTCCATATAATACATATCATTTTAAATTTCAGATTATTACAATATTGTTGCCAAGGATCATGTGAGAAATTATGACATTATAGACTTTGTATAAAGCTAAATTCAATCTACATATTATGTAATCTAAACTAATATATTCAGAGATTTGGCTGTCATATCAGTGAATCAGATCATCACGATGACTGTAACATCACTTATGAATGATCAAGATCATCTGATATTTCTCCTGCATTTATTGCTATAACAAATGTGTATTAAATACACAGTTAAAGCAGCCAGAGAAAATTAATGTTAAAAACTCACGGGTCATGAGCCCAACTAAAGCAGACACTGATCTCAATCATGGTGATACCAAATTTATTTTAAAGCTGTCAGCTGCGGCTGTCAAACAAAAACCGTAAAAATAAAGTAAAATATCCTATTTTAGAAGTGCAAAAAACTTTTACAGAAATTTTCCTTAAATGTTTTACAGAAAAACACTGTTATTTTACAGCTATTTCCTGAATTATTACAATTTTAAAAAATTATATGCATGTGAGAAATTAAGTTAAAGCAGCCAAAGAAAAACGCAAGTTAAAAATTGAAGTCATGAGCCCAACTAAAGCAGACACTAATCTCAATCATGGTGACATCAAATTTATTTTAAAGTTTTTTACAATTTATTTAAATTAGCATATTTTACTTTAATTTTAGGGTTTTTGTTTGGCAGCCGCAGCTGCCAGTCATTTGACCCTTTTTTTACAATTTTTTTACAATGAAGGTGTTTGATCATAATAAAGCAGGAAATACCTGTGAAATAACAGTGTTTTTTCGGTTTATTTAAATTACCATATTTGACTTTAATTTTAAGGTTTTTGTTTGGCAGCCGCAGCTGCCAGTCATTTGACCCTTTTTTTACGATTTTTTTTACAATGAAGGTTTTTGATCGTGATTATTCAGGAAATACCTGTAAAATAACAGTGTTTTTCAGTTTATTTAATTTAGGATGTTTTACAGTTTTTTGGGGAGCTGACAGTCATTTGACCATTTTATCATTTAACTGTTTTCTTTCTGTTAAATTACAGATTATATTTGTAATTTTACATACATTTTTACGTAATTTAAGAAAACAGAAAAAATACTGTATGAAAAATACAACAAATGTTCTGTATAAAAAGTGTGAATTACTGTAATTTGTCATTAATGTCACAATACCTAAAATAACAGCTGAATTTTTATTTTACAGATATTTTTTGTAATTTTACAGTGTTTTGAGTACAATTTAAAATGAAAGAAAATGATCGTAAAAAAAATCTCAGTTATTTTCTGTAAAATTAGGATTTTTTTTTACAGTGTAACTCTAATCTACTGTATTTTCAGTTGCCAGTTAAGGAGTTATATAGACTTCATCTTATTTAAAAAAAAAAAAAAAGCAATATTTTATTTTATTAATAAAAGATTACTTTTATTAATAAAAATGTACTGAAAGAATGAATGAGGTGTTTAAACACCACTTCCTCTTTAAAAAAGGCGAGGAGACCGAAAGAAACTCTGGGTTTACTGAAGAAAACCTGCTCCCGACCAGGTTAGGTTCACAGAGTAAGTTGCCATGGTAACTGACTCTGAGTATAAGTTACCTCTCTTTCTGAAACGGCTTGACTTACTCTGCTTTCTCAGGTTTAACATACCTCCCATTCTGAAACAGAAAACTCAGAGTTTCCCTCATTTCAGGGTTAACATACTCAGAGTTTTCACTTAACCTCCTTTCTGAAACAGGCCCCTGGTCATGATAATACGTGTATAAAAAAAAAAAAAACCCGCAGGCTGGGTTCGGGCAGATAATTCATGTTGATGTGTCAGGTTACATCGGGTCCGGGCTTTAAAAGCCACGGGCCGAGTCGGGTTGGGTTGTAATTTTCAGACCCGTTGAGAACTCTATTCCTACAGTCCGCACCGTTCGCTACAAATCACCGCAAGCTCTCACAGAACGACCATCGAAGTGCGACTCACAGCCTGACAGCCAGAGTGTGCAGAACTGTATAGGCACACACTTAACCTCTCACTGTTTAAACATTTAAAACAAATAATTATAAATCAATCTCATATTCTTTTATATAGGTTATTTTGGAAAACATTAGTAACATTTCATCTGATCAGAAAGATTTAAGGAACTGTGACTTTAGCCAGAGAGACGCATAAATATCTCCTCATTATAGCTATGACCTTTTGTGTCTTGCCCTCCTTGTGCAAGGTGTCAATGGTTGTCTTTTGGACAACTGTCAAGTCAGCAGTCTTCCCCATGATTGTGTAGCCTACAGAACTAGACTGAGAGACCATTTAAAGGCCTTTGCAGGTGTTTTGAGTTAATTAGCTGATTAGAGTGTGGCACCAGGGGCACGTTCAAGTTCAAAACGGTGCGCAACGTTTTGCTACGGTTTCCGGGTTGAACGCCATGTTTCCTGGAAACGGCGTGCACCGGTGTGCAACGGGGTTTGAGATACGTTTTCTCTTGTTTGGTGGGTGTGTCAGAACTGCAGTCCAATCAGCAGCAACATGTATATAAAGCACTCGGTATTAAAGTGAACTCGCAAAATGGGTTCAAGGAAAGTCATTTACAAATGTGTTCGATGCAGCTCGGTATACGCTACAACTGAGGATATTAGGAGACATGTTTGTCGTAAGTTTTATTGTAAAAATATAGGATATCAACATAATGATGTAGCTGTTTATATTTTTAGATTCATTGCAAGTGTATGACATTTGGTATAGAAATAAACAATGGTAATTAAGTGCTTTTCCTAAAAATGAGAAAAAAAATACATTGTATTAAAACAGTATGACCTACAAATAAAGTCAGTATGTGAGGCTAAATAGATGTGTTTTAGTCTGAATTAGGTAAGATGTGTACTTCCATTTCAGTTTCAGCAATCCCTTCACTCGATTGGGATGTTCTCTTTTGTTCTGGGCGGCAAGTGCAGTAACTGTAACATCGGGCATATTTTGTAGTATTAAACACATATTTATACCGACTTCATCAGACTCCTAAAATTCTTCACAAAGAATGGCCTTCTCAGCTGCCATAGTTGCAACTCTTGCGTCATCAGAACAGTGTGTTCAACGCATCACCGTTTCTGTTCAAAAAACGTTGTGCAACAACGTTTTTGTTTTGTACAAAAACACAAAAATTCTCAGAATTTTTGTCTGTACAATCTACAAATCAGCCACGATTCTAAAAAAAAAGTACACCGCAGTAAAGGGGTGACACTCTACAACATCAAGAGTGCAAAAAATTCACACCCACCCACACACATACAAACACACTTTTATACACATACACACCAATAAATTCAGATTACAAAAAATCTGTTTTGAATTTTTTAAAATCACAGCTTCATTGGAATATTACGAAACTTGGTGACTTTTCTGGCATTAGGTATGTGAACACAAAAAAAATTGAGGTCATGATTCGAGCATGCTAAGTGGTCGTAAAAAAAATAGTCACACTCATGGTCTTCGGTCAAAAATGACCCCCATAGGAAATGAATGGGAAATTGACAAAAAACACAAAAATTCGCAAAAAAGAAAGAAAAAAAGTGCTCAGCAATGAAGGGGTGAAACTCTAAAACATCAAGAATGAAAAACATAACATAATTAATAATTATAATATATATATATATATATATATATATATATATATATATATATATATATATATATATATATATATATAATTAATATAATAATTATTAAAATTATTAAAATAATAATTAATAAAATGTTATAAACCTTGGCAAAAAGTATTATTTGAGAATTTCTAAAAAAATACATTCAATCCACATATTAAAAGTAAGTAATTTGGTCCAAAAACAACTAGAATTCACAAGCATCTCCATTTAGAGCTATTACAGGCATCTAGTGGTAAACCCATGCAATAACATGATTTATTTAATTTTATGTTTAATAAATTGATTTTTTTTTCTTTTTTTTTTCTGAAAGCCTAGTCTCTATTTTAACCGAAAATACAGCATAGAAAAAAATAAATAAAAATAATAATAATAATTAAAAAAAAACATTATTTTCAATGGCAAAAAATGGACTATAAATATTGCATAAATATTAATAAGTTCAATCAAATTGTCTCAAAATACTAAATTAAAAAGAATAAATATTATAGAACAAAAATAAATTGCATTGGTTTTTACTGGGATGGAGGAAGTTTCATTTTTAGGTGTACGGTCACTTCTGACCGGGAAGGCCCCCAGTGTGACTGATAAACGAAGACCATCAGAGGGTTAAAAATATCAGATTGTTTTAAGCAATGCTGGAATTAACTATTGTATTGTATATGAAGAAATCATTTGAATATTAAGTTATAATGCTGATTCAGTGAATCAGGACAATACAGGATTGTAACTTCATCAGGTAAACATTAGCATCATGACCTGGGCTTCGTTTCCCATAAGCATTTTAAGCCTAACTTGAATGTAGAACAATTGCAATAAATGGTCTGTACAATCAAATTAGGTTTGCGATTGCTTTCGGGAAACACAGCCCAGGTCATAGTTTCTCTTGCCACAACACATCTGTTCTATAAGCACAGAGTTGGATCAGTCAGAGAAAAACTAATGTTAAAAAGGAAAGGGTCAAGAGCCCAACTAAAGCAAACACTGATCACCATAATGGTGACATGAAACGAAACATTCCATAAAACATTCCCATCTAAACTTCTGTTAAATCTAAATAAGAATGTGTGTAGATGTATGACAGAAATAAAGTCAAGCTGGTAATATTAAGTGCAATAGTGTGTAATGGCTCGAAGTTAGTAGTTTTTGTGTTTCTCTTTTTTCTGTTCTTGTTTCTCTTTCCGTCAATGACTCTTATTAACATTAGGTGTCACCACTAATGGCCAATCATCACTTAATTAATCACTTTATTATCTCATTAACTTCAACACTGCTTCAGTGTTAATTTTTAACACTCTGTAGTTGGACCTATATGTACACCGAGGAGTGTTAATTTAACACTGGGGATTTTGCTGTGTACTTGCTTGTCTTTGCTTTTGGGGATTCCCTTCGTCAGCGTGAAAGGGGTTTCCAGGGTTCATTGGCTGGTGTCTCCTTGTGCCTGGATAGATGTCTGGGGCGGCCAATCACATGGTGTGCTGGCGGATGGATGGAAAGTCTTTGAAGTTTGCAGTCGAATCGTGGACCGAAACTTTGCCACAAAACTTAGAACCGAGACTCACAATGGAAAAGAAAAGAAAACTAAGAAAAGAAAGAAAATTGAGACGAGAGTTGTTAGATGGCTTGAATGAAGCTGTTTAACCCTTGTTCTTCTGATCTTGATTTGGGTTCTTTCGTCTGCACGTTTACATAGTTACTAGTCTGTCTGGTTAATCCGTCATGGCTTCTCCATAATCATTTTTCAATCTACTTTTCTCTTCCTTCTCCCAAAGCTTTGTTCGGGTCTTAAGATTTTAAACTCAAATGTTTGTCCGGCCTCCTGGATCAGTTCTGACCAATTAGGCACTGTCTTTATTTGAGAAGTGGCATTTTCTTGACTTCTCATCATAAATCATGCGTTATCTGTGATCTCTTTACTTTCCAGCTCTAGCAGAGAGGACAGAGGCCACAGTTTAGACATCATTACTATTATAATAATACAAAACATTTTACACAGATTTCAATCAAGCCATCTTCTGAATTAAGAACATACGATCATACTGATAGGAAACAAGACACACTTTCATTCAAACATCTAATAGTTATAACAATTACATGACTTATATGGGATCTAAGCATATTAGACACACATATAGGTTGTAGACACAATAAATAATTATGTAGTTGCACGATGTTTGATTATAAGTCCATCAATAATTGTTTTGGGATGATTTTATGTTTTTTTAGGTAAAGTCTCAAGTCTCTGTGGTTTTAAGAGATTTCAACCTTGGGTCATTCAGAGGTCCTTAAGAAGAAGGAGGTCTGTTTTGTATATCTGTCGTGGGATCAAGCAACCTTTGCCGTTATCTTGGTTGGGCCCTGAGCTTTGCCATCTCTGAACCAATCAGTCTTTTCCAAACCATCTAACATTGACAACGTTCTTCCTTTAGATGCTTGCATGGCCATAAAGTTCTTAGCATAGACTGGCTGGAGCCTGGATTTTATGGTTCTGGATTGGTGATTTGGGGTCTGGAGTGTTCAGTTCTGTGTGGAAATATGTTTTAACCATAGACTGTAAAAAAAGATGGACAACGCCCCTTCGCTCTCTTCCATTGATGAAAACTGAAGCCGCCAGACACCTGAACACCACCACATCACGTAACTAACTAAAAACCAACTTATTTTTGAAACAGACACTTGAACTTACATCAGCGTGATAAAAACGACCGCAAATGAAAGAAACCACCTTTGGAAAAAAGATATTTGAAGTGTAATTTAATTGTTTAGTAGTCTCACGTCCCGTTGAATAACATGGGGAGGCGGGGCTTATGACCTATACTAGGACCAGTCACCGGGGGGCGATCGAGACGTTTTGGCTTCACTTTTCAGGGCTTGTGCGGCACGCTTGGTTTGAACAAATCACCTGGAAGATTAATTTGTGTTTGGTTCGCCCTCAAACCTTATATATATATATAATACAAAATTGGTTCACAGTTGGAAACATCTCGACTTTTTTTTTTTCTCACAAATTGTGATTGCAAATTGTATAATATCCAAACATTTCTAGTAATTGTGCAGTTAATTCTCATACTGTATTTTCAGAACGTTTTGGAATATATTCTCTCCCCTAATGTGTCACTAATAAAACACAATAAAATAATTTAAAGAGAAGGCTTATATTAACCTTTTAAGATTTTGTGTACATCTACCTTGTAAAAGGTTACAGTTAAAATGAACAATATTTCAAGTGTAATCTTTCTTTGTAAAAACTAAAAAAAAAAAAACTTATATTTCAAAGTTAAGGATTCATTAGTTTGAATATAGCCTACATTGGAACAAACACTATAATAACATCTTTGTTGATGACTTTATTTTTAACAAAACATAATATAGTCAAGTCAAGTCAAGTCAAGTATATTTGTATAGCGCTTTTCACAAAACAGATTGTATCAAAGCAGCTTCACAGTATTAAATTAAAATAATACAACAAGGTTTGTTTCTAGTGGAATTTATTGATTGATAAAATCAAATTAAATATCCCCAGAATATCCCCAACTGAGCAAGCCAAAGGCAACAGTGGCAAGGAACCGAAAAACTCCATCAAGTGACCTAATGGTGTCCTAAAACTCCATCAGGTGACCCAATGGAGAAAAAAAAAACGTTCTCCTCTGGTTTTTATTAACTAGAGGCCGGATTGTAATTTGAACTGTAAGATTAAAAATATTATATGAATGCCTGGCTGAAGAGATGCGACTTTAATCTAGTTTTAAACTGGGAGAGCGAGTCTGAGCAACGAACACTATCAGGAAGGCTATTCCAGAGTTTTGGAGCTAAATGTGAAAATGCTCTCCCTCCTTTTCCTTTGGTGGTTCTGGATATCCTAGGTATGACCAAAAGCCTCGAATTTAGTAATCTTAAAGAGCGCGATGGATTATAGGGTGATAGAAGATCGGTTAAATAGACTGGAGCTAAGCCGTTTAGGGCTTTATAAGTCAGTAGCAATACCTTGTAATTAATACGGAACTTTATAGGTAACCAATGCAGTGATGATAAAATCGGTGTTATATGATCATATTTTCTTGATCTAGTAAGAACTCTAGCGGCGGCATTTTGGACTAACTGTAGCTTGTTAATTGAGGATGCAGGACAACCGGCTAATAAAGCATTACAGTAATCTAGTCTCGAGGTCATGAATGCATGAACTAACTTTTCTGCATCAGAAACTGATAGCATATTACGTAGCTTAGCAATGTTTCTAAGGTGGAAAAAGGCAGTTTTTGTAACATATGAAATATGATTTTCGAAAGACAGGTTGCAATCGAGTATAACACCCAGGTCTTTTACTGTAGAGGATAAAGTAACAGGACATCCTACTATATTAAAGTTGTATTGCGAGAGGTTTTGTGGGCGTTTTTTTGAACCGATGATTAGTACCTCTGTTTTGTCTGGATTTAATAAAAGAAAATTACGCGTCATCCAATCTTTTATATCTTTAACACACTCTGTCAATTTGGATAATTTAGCGTTTTCATCTGGCCGTGATGAAATATATATTTGAGTGTCATCAGCATAACAATGGAAACTAATTCCATGTTTCCTTATAATATTTCCAAGTGGCATCATATATACTGAGAATAACAGAGGGCCTAACACAGATCCCTGTGGCACTCCATAGTTTACTGGAGTTATGATCGATTTTTCTCCATTTAAATAGACAAAATGGTAGCGGTCAGATAAGTATGATCTGAACCAGCTTAATGCTTGTCCTTGAACACCAGTATAATTTTGTAGTCGATCTAAGAGTATTGTGTGATCTATAATATCGAACGCAGCACTAAGATCAAGTAAAACTAGTATTGAGATACAGCCTTGGTCAGAAGCTAAAAGTAAATCATTTGTGATTTTAACGAGCGCAGTTTCAGTGCTATGGTGCGGCCTGAATCCAGACTGAAACTTTTCATAGATATCATTTTCTTGCAAGAAAGAACACAATTGAGCGGACACAACTTTTTCTAATATTTTAGACATAAATGGAAGATTTGAAATGGGTCTATAGTTTGCTAGGTTATTATGATCTAATTGTGGTTTCTTAATGAGAGGTTTTATAACTGCCAGTTTAAATGTTCTTGGAACATGACCTAAAGATAAAGATGAGTTAATAATATTGAGGAGAGGCTGTTCCACTACAGGTAACACTTCTTTCAGTAGCTTAGTTGGTATAGGATCTAATAAACATGTTGTTGTTTAAGATGAAGTGATAAGTTTTTTTTAACTCTTTTTGTTCTATAGTTGTAAAGCACTGTAATTGTTCTTGCGGGGTGATAATTGAGGCTGAATTATAAGGCGCAATTGAAGATTGAACGTTTACAATTGTGGTTCTGATGCTTTCTATTTTCTCAGTGAAGAACTTCATAAAATCATTACTACTAAACTGTAACGGGATATTTTGTTCGGGTGACGTCTGTTTATTTGTTAGTCTAGCCACGGTGTTAAATAAAAACCTTGGATTGTTTTGGTTATTTTCTATTAGTTTGCGGAGATGCTCAGCCCTGGCCGCTTTTAGGGCCTTTTTATAACGTGACATACTGTCTTTCCACGCGATTCTAAAGACCTCTAAATTAGTTTGTTTCCATTTACGCTCTAAAATACGGGTTTCTCTCTTTAGAACATGCGTAGTATTGTTGTACCACGGTGCTTTAATTTTTTCTCTGACCTTTTTTAATTTAATAGGTGCAACAACATCCAATGTTCTAGAGAGAATGGTGCTCATAGTGCTAGTTAGTTCTTCTAGTTCATCTGTTTGTTTGGGTTCAGGCAGCAGCTGAGACAGATCAGATAAGCAATTTGAGAAATTATCTATGGTTGATGGAAGGATTGTTCTGCCTGGTTGATAACGCTGCGCCGCATGACATATTACAGCAGTACGTAATATGCAAGTTACCATGTAATGGTCAGTGACTTCATCACTTTGCGGTATAATATCTATATCGGTTGGATCGGTTCCATGTATATATATATATATATATATATATAATATGAGCAGAAATTGGCAAACATAAGCTTATTTGATGTGGCAGTATTTTACAGTAAAAACTGTATAATATCCAAACTAGTCAACGAAATGTTGTCTTTCATATTTCGTCTGTAGGCCTATCGTTTTTATGATATATTAGGACATTTAAATGTTAAGTTGCAGTTTAGTACGTTGCTTATACAAAGACATTTTATTTCAACATATATTTCAGTCGATTTTTACTCATCTCAGTATAGCAATATAGTTTGGTAAAAGCTGTTAATTCATTCACAGACAAAACGCGATTCATATTTAAACAGTCTTTTTGCGTTTACAGACACTATTCCATATTGCGATTAGAAAAAAAACAACTGACCTATTCCTCAGATGGATCCGTTGCTCCTCGAAATGAAACTTCCAGCACTTCTGAGGTAAATTTTCCAGGATTATTATTAAGATAGTATTATTCCTCACAGCGTCGTAAAGTACATGAGTCTGTCTGATTAAACTTGCGGTGTGTGTTATCCAGCTGATGTGGGCGTTGACATGTTTGCATGTATCACCTCAGATCATTTGCTTGGAATAGCGTGCGCTCTCCGTGGGCGTGGTCACATTTACACTTAATGAGCTTTAATGAGCTGAGATGAGAACGACTGACACCTCTCTCTTTTCATACAGATTACATAAACTGAGAATATTTGTTTTTTATATAAATTACTTCATTTAAAATAAGAGAATTCAAGCTTCATGGTTGTGTCTCTGTATTCCTGTTTGACTGAGTATTCGCTGAGTTACAGTTCAGTTTCGGACGCGTTTCAGAATGGACTTCACTGACAGAGAGATTCCGCCGACCCCAGGGGTTAACTTTTGCAAATAACAATCGCGGTCCAGTGAGTGACCTTGCACATTAAGATAAAATCGGATTTTCTCCAGTCATTGTTAAAAAACAAGCTAACAAAACTTGCAAACTAAGGTTAGTGAAGCGGCCAAAGGGATTGTTCTGGGGACCATTTAAGCTCCGCCTACAAAAAAAATATCACCATGTTTACCAACTGAAAAGAAGTCTATGATTTTAACTTGCAGTTCGTAAAAGTCATTGCTTTTAAATAAAGCAACAATCAGAATAACATCAGTGTTTCTCTGCTCATCTTTGACTGAAACACAGGCTCTACTCTCCAGCACAATGGTGACCCGCAACAGATCTCTTCTATATCATCTTGTGCAAAAACACATAAAACACTTCAGTTTAATATTTACTCTCCTTATCAGTTATTGACTTCGCATAACTTTTTTCTTTGAACTTTCACTAATATTTCAGTGAAATTAGCTTCTTTAGTTTAATAAATCTGACTGTTACATTTTACAGGATATTACTGTTTGTCCTTGATTTTACAGTAATCTACTGGCAGTTGCCAGCAGAGGTGGAAAGTCCTGCCATATGTTTATTACACCCATGAACTCACACAGCAAAAACTCCAGTGTTAAATTAACTCTCCTGGGAGTTTATTTGGCTCAAGACTCAAGAGTGTTACTGTGCGTTCACACCGGACGCAAATAGCGCGTCAAATTCGCACCTGCCGCGTCGCATCAAACTTTTGTTTTTTATGCTATTTGTCAGAGGCGAAATCCGGAGGCGAAAGTTTCGAAACACGTTGGCGGCCATCTTTTTTAGATGTTTATTGAGCATTAGCATTATTCGAGAGAGTCACCGCTGGTATATGCTCTGGAGAGCAGAAACAGCTGCGTAGGGGACATCGTCACTGTACTCGGGTCCACCAGACCCTCCGGAGGGTTTCAGGAGTTTCACAATTTGCTCCAGGAGCTAGGTTTGGTGGACCTAACAGTGAGGACGCTGACGAGGACAGCGTAGGCCGTATAAGGCCTCGGCCTCGAGTGGTCGCTGCCTGACGAGCCCGCGCTGTACAGGTTCACCCTCGCCCGCACCCACCTAATCTGTCATTTATTTTTGTTTTGATAATAAATGGAGCCAGCCTCCAAAAGTGAAACCTGTCCTGTGATTTTTGTTTTTTGTTTTTATACACTAAATTGTGTTTGTTGTCTTTACATTAGATTAATAATGTTTCATATAATCTAGAATAGATTTGGAATAAATAGCATTCAATACAAAATGAGTATCTCTCATAGGCCTATATTGAAATCGAGTTTTTATGTGAAAGATTTGCTTTGTTGTGCATTTTAGTCATATTACAAAATAATTTATTGAGGCCAAACATAAAATAACATTATAAACTGTCACTTCACCACGTGACAGCAGCAGCAAGCAGGCTCCTGATTGGTTAACGCGGCGCGAATTGACGCAGAAGTTCAGATTTTTCAACTCGGGCGGCAGACGCGAATTCGCGTCAAACGCGTGAATGCACATAAAGCACTAATAAAATCATTCGCGCGTAACGCACTTAACGCGCCAGACGCTCAATTCGCGCGAACTTGACGCGCGAATGAGGCGTATTCGCGTCTACCGCGCCGCGCTCTACACCTCATTCGCGCCGCAGAAATTTTTTACGCGCGTAACGCGTCTTTGCATTGACTTAACATTGAAATCACTCACGCCTGACGCGCTATTCGCGTCCGGTGTGAACGCACCATTAAAAGGGCACCTATTACGCCCCTTTTTACAAGATGTAATATTGGTCTTGGGTGTCCCCAGAATGTATTTGTGAAGTTTCAGCACAAAATACCCCACAGTTAATTTATTATAACCATTTGAAAATGTCATTTTTGGGGTCTGTTTTAAAAAGAGCTGTTTTGGTGTGTACCACCTTAAATGTAAATGAGCTGCATATCCCCGCCCTGCTGGACCCAGATGATGAAGAGACTCCGGCAGAAGAAACACGAAATGAGAATGGACCAAGACGTCTCGGAATGGTTATTTGATACATTTATGTACTTATAAAGTTTTAATCGCGTCCCCTTTGCAATTATGGATGTGCAACACACACACACACACACACACACACACAAATTGTGATAACGTTTGCGCAATTTTTTGAAACTACACACACACTAAAAATACTGTGATAACGTTTGCGAAGTACAAACAAAATTATATTTATGCCAGGGGTGCTGTTGCGTCATGTTGACATTACACAGCAAAATCCCCAGTGTTAAATTAACACTCCTCAGTGTATATATGTGTCCACACTACAGGGTGTTAAAATGAACACTGAAGCAGTGTTGAAGTTAATGAGATAATTAAGTTAACACTGAAGCAGTGTTGAAGTTAATGCGATAATTAAGTGATTAATTAAGTGATGATTGAGCATTATTGAAGATACCTGATGTTAATAAGCAGAATCTTTGACGGAAAGAGAAAAAACAATAACAGAAAAAAGAGAAACACAAGAACTACAACTGACTTCGAGTCATTACACGTTGTTGCACTTATTATTACCAGTTTGACTTTATTTCTGTCATACATCGACAAAAGTTCTTGATATTTAACAAAAGTTTAGACGGTAATGTTTTATGGAATTTTTCTTTTCAAGTTACCATTATGGTGGTCAGTGTTTGCTTTAGTTGGGCTCTTGACCCTTTTCATTTTTAAGATTAGTTTTTCCTCTGACTGTTCCAACATTGTGTTTATAAAGCACATTTGTTATTGCAAGAAAAATGTAATGACCTGATTCACTGATGTCATTCAGAGTCTAAATTTTTGACTATATGCTTGATGTCTTGTTTTAGTATTGGTGATTGTAGCTCTGAGATTCTACAGTTTGAGATCCAACAGCAATATGAAAAATTTTGAAAATACTGTGTGCAAAGAAGTTATTGTGTTAAAACACACAGACATCAAGAATCAGCATATGAATCTCAACATGGTGACAAAAAACAAACTAGTGACAAAAAGATCAACTCTGAACATCACAAAACAAGCTATTAAAGTCATAACAAAACAATAGCAAAATAAAAGCCAACAGAAAAAAACAATGAAAATTACAGGACAATTCAGCTTCATAATTTATGCATGCTGCAATGCATGATGTGAGCCATTGATGCGTTCTGATTGGTGGCTCCCATCATGCACTGCAATATTAAGCATTTGTTTGATTGTCACCATTGTTGAGATTCATATGTAGATTATTGATGTCTGTGTGTGAATTTTAAACCTTCAGATCATTAAAACATTGCTGGAAGTAACTACTGTAGTGAAAAATTAATAAAACATTTAGATAATCAGTTTATAATGATTGGTGCCATCAGTAAATCAGGTCACTAGTAATTTCATCATCAAAACATAACCAGGGCTGCATTTCCAATAGCATCTTAAGCCTAACTTGATCACAGACCAACTGCAACAAATGGTCTATACACAGCAAAATCCCCAGTGTTAAATTAACACTCCTCAGTGTTTATATGTGTCCACACTACAGGGTGTTAAAAATTAACACCGAAGCAGTGTTGAAGTTAATGAGATAATTAAGTTAACACTGAAGCAGTGTTGAAGTTAATGAGATAATTAAGTGATTAATTAAGTGATGATTGGCCATTAGTGGTGACACCTGATGTTAATAAGCAGAATCATTGACGGAAAGAGAAAAAACAATAACAGAAAAAAGAGAAACACAAGAACTACAACTGACTTCGAGTCATTACACATTGTTGCACTTATTATTACCAGTTTGACTTTATTTCTGTCATACATCGACAAAAGTTCTTGAGATTCAACAGAAGTTTAGACGGTAATATTTTATGGAATTTTTCTTTTCAAGTTACCATTTTGGTGGTCAGTGTTTGCTTTAGTTGGGCTCTTGACTCTTTTAATTTTTTATTATATGTTTTTCTTTGGTTGCTACAACTCTGTGTTTATAAAGCACATTTGTTACTGCAAGAGAAAACATGACCTGCTCACAATATGTTTTGATGATAAAAACATTATCATGTAGTGTCCTGATTCACTGATGTCATTCAGAGTCTAAATTCTGACTATATGCATGATGTCTCGTTTTAGTATTGGTGATTGTAGCTCTGAGATTCTACAGTTTGAGATCCAACAGCAATATCAAAAATTTTTAAAATACTTTGTGCAAAGAAGTTACTGTGTTTAAACACACAGACATCAAGAATCAGCATATGAATCTCAACAATGGTGACAATAAACAAACTAGTGACAAACAGATCAACTCTGAACATCACAAAACAAGCTACTAAAGTCAGAACAAAACAATAGCAAAATAAAAGCAAACAGAAAAAAAAACAATGAAAATTACAGGACAATTCAGCTGCATAATTTATTCATGCTGCAATGCATGATGTCAGCCAGGGATGCGTTCTGATTGGTGGCTCCCATCATGCACTGCAACATTAAGCATTTGTTTGATTGTAACCATTGTTGAGATTCATATGTAGATTCTTGATGTCAGTGTGTGATTTTAAATCCTTCAGATCTTTAAAACATTGCTGGAAATAACTACTGTAGTGAAAAATTAATAAAACAATTAGATAATCAGTTTATAATGCTGGGTGACATCATTGAATCAGGTCACTAGCAATTTCATCATTGAAACATAACCAGGGCTGAATTTCCAAAAGCATCTTAAACTTAACTTGATCGCAGACCAACTGCAACAAATGGTCTATACGATCAAATTAAGCTTGCAATGTTTTCAGGAAACACAGCCCAAATCATAGTTTCTCTTGCCACAACACATATGCTTTATAAACACAGAGTTGGAGCAGTCAGAGAAAAACTAATGTTAAAAAGTAAAGGGTCAAGAGCCCAACTAAAGCAAACACTGACCACCATAATGGTGACATGAAACGAAACATTCCATAAAACATTACCATCTAAACTTCTGTTAAATCTAAATAAGACCGTGTGTAGATGTATGACAGAAATAAAGTCAAACTGGTAAAATAATAAGTGCAATAATGGCTCGAAGTCAGTAGTTCTTGTGTTTCTCTTTTTTCTGTTCTTGTTTCTCTTTCCTTCAGTGAGTCTGCTTGTTATCATCAGGTGTCACCACTAATGGCCAATCATCACTTAATTAATCACTTAATTATCTCATTAACTTCAACACTGCTTCAGTGTTAACTTAATTATCTCATTAACTTCAACACTGCTTCAGTGTTAATTTTTAACACCCTGTAGTGTGGACACATATAAACACTGAGGAGTGTTAATTTAACACTGGGGATTTTGCTGTGTACCAGGGGTGTCCAATCCTGCTCCTGGCGATCGACTGTCCTGCACAGTTCATCTCCAACCCTAATCAAACACACCTGCCTTTAATTTTCAAGTGATCCTGACATGCTCTGAAGACCTTAATTGGTTGCTTCAGGTGTGTTTGATTAGGGTTGGAGATGAACTGTGCAGGACAGTCGATCACCAGGAGCAGGATTGGGCACCCCTGGTCTATACGATCAAATTAGGCTTGCGATTCTTTCAGAAAACACAGCCCAAATCATAGTTTCTCTTGCCACAACAAATGTGCTCTATAAGCACAGAGTTGGAGCAGCCAGAGAAACAATAATGTTATATAGTAAAGGGTCAAGACCCCAACTAAAGCAAATACTGATCACCATAATGGTGACATGAAACGAAACATTCCATAAAACATTACCATTTAAACTTCTGTTAAATCTAAATAAGACCGTGTGTAGATGTATGACAGAAATAAAGTCAAACTGGTAAAATAATAAGTGCAATAATGGTTCAAAGTCAGTAGTTCTTGTGTTTCTCTTTTATCTGTTCTGGTTTCTCTTTCCTTCAGTGAGTCTGCTAGTTATCATCAGGTGTCACCTCTAATGGCCAATCATCACTTAATTAATCACTTAATTATCTCATTAACTTCAACACTGCTTCAGTGTTAATTTTTAACACCCTGTAGTGTGGACACATATGTACACTGAGGAGTGTTAATTTAACACTGGGGATTTTGCTGTGTACTTGTCGTACAGGTGCTTATGTGGCAAATGTGAGAAGATGGCTATACAGAACCAGAAAACATATGCTGCAGGGAGATAGACGTTTATATACTTTCTATGGAGATATAGAGCAGGTATTCATTTATTTAAATTTGTAATTGCTGCAAAAAATTATACGTGACAAAACTGTCTGACGTTGTTTGTTGAAACATCCTATGATGACGACAATAAATAGCTTTAGACGCATTTGTTGTTGAACTGGCTGACATCGATTGAAATGACTATTTGCTCAAAAATCATAAAATACACTTACTTCTTCTGGAGGTGACGTTGGATCGCGAACAGTAGGCAACGATCCACACTTGAGGATTAACTTTGACCCTCGTTCACTAAACAGTCAGTCAGAAAATGATTCTCGCGAACGTGTTTAAGTGGCGCCTTTTCTTCATAAATAAAATCCATCAGTGGCTCTGATGTCAGTGAAGACTACTATGTCCATTCTTACATCCCACAACAGAACATCTAGCGTGGGTGCCAGCCCGAACCCCGCCCACAACATTTTTTGGTCGGGAAGTTCGGTCTGGACTCGATCCGTTGAGGAGTAATTATGCTCGGCTTCCAGAAGGCCGAGCCAATCAAATTGCCGGCAGGGCGGGCTTTAATCGATGATGGACAGATGAGCAACGGTAACGTAATCATCCACGTCATCAAAGAGCGCTTTGGTTGAATTTGTTTACAACAAAGATGCATAGAGTAAAAGAAAAGATGACTGGCTCTGGAGAATTTAGATTTCACACTTACAAATAAGTCAGATAGAATAAATGCATATTTGGGGTGCTGTCTGAGGAGAGGGCGGGCTCGGTATTCGGCCCGAACCCAGGGTACTCCCCCCGTATTCCAGGCTGTGGAAGAACAAGCCGAGAGTATGTAGAGGGATGCTGAAAACTGTCAAGGAATGTTAGGTGAGTTGACAGAATGAATAAATATATGCTTCCTCTCATGCTGATAAGGTAGGCATGGTAATCGTTTGACACGATTAGTTGCCTTTGGCTTGCTCAGTTGGGGATATTCTGGGGTTATTTAATTTGATTTTATCAATCAATAAATTCCACTAGAAACAAACCTTGTTGTATTATTTTAATTTAATACTGTGAAGCTGCTTTGATACAATCTGTATTGTGAAAAGCGCTATACAAATATACTTGACTTGACTTGACACGTTGATTGGATTGATTATTTGAACGTGCTTCTCCCGAACTCTGTTTACGAAACATCATGTGTAGATTTCGCCATCGCGTCTGTTATATCGACAGCGCATTCATTTTAAAAGAGGAAGAGAGAACCGTGATCAAGGCATTTGTCGATCGGAAACATGAATGAAAAACATACGTCACTTACTCTGTTGCTCTGATTGGTTGTAGGTCTATCCAATTGAGTGCAGAGGCCTTTTCTTTCCTGGTTCGGTTGAAACACGCCCCATAATCAAAGTTCAATGGAGCAGTATCAGACTCACATTCTGACTAGAATCTGAGTATGACGACGTCAGGCTACAGAACACCTACATTTCTTAGGAGACATTACCGGCTGTCGTTGAAACAATGGCGATGGTGTACAGATCACCGAGGGCGGGGTAACCACAGTGTCAATCAAATCACGTCGGTGGGGCTTGCGCAATTCTACGTCACAGTGAGAGCAATCTTAGAACAGCTCGTTCTGAGACAGTGCTTTTGATTTATTGAGATTGTAAAAAAAGCTGGGGGCTGGGGGCTGGGGGCTGGGGGCTGGGTTGGAAAATATGTGACGTCATTATGTTGTGGCCAACGACAAGACATGAAATTTCTCTGTACTGTATGTGTTGTAGCCATTAAAGAAAACATTTAGTTTCATATTTATGTTTAAATATTATAGGCTAATGTTATTTTTTAATTTAATCGATGTTGATTATGAAAGTGAGCATATGCAGCATGGGAAAGATAAAGATACATCATGAGATGCAATATGACTGGAGACATGGAGTGGGTAAGACCTGATTTTTACCACTTCATTGAGTTTTGTTTTGTAGAAAGACAATTTTTAGAAGATTTTCGTTTTGTATAAATTGTATCTTAATTTTGATCAATGTTTTATTAACCAATTGCCTGTAGCCTATTTAATAAATAAGACGCAAATATATAGCAGACAATGTAATAAGGCACCGGCATGATCACTTGCATTGCACGTGAACTGGAGGGCGCCGAAACTCAGCTTGTGCATCACAGATTTGAGAAATATGCTATAGGCTATAGTATCTATACACTTGAAAAGTCTACTTTTAAACGAAACTATTCAAAACGAAAAGAAATGCATGGGCTACTCTCTGATTATATCATATGAAATGTGTATTTCACATGCATTTCTCTCTGGCGTTCATGGCGAGTCCACATCGCCAACTCCATCTTTGCAGCGACACAGAAAACACCAGTTTATTAATAAACAATTAAATGTCTCCTTGCTATTTTGGACACATTCATACTTTTGCCGGTTCTTTGTGGCAAGCTTAATGCGTGCGGCCGTGCGCTTGAGTGCGGCTATATTATGTACACGCTCATTATCCTGTATATAGCCTATTAAATTAATATAAAGGGGCGATTTGTCCACTGATGGCTTAAATGAACAACTACTAAAAAAACTTTAGTCGGAGGCAGCCCGTATTCAACATATTTTGGTACCAGCAGGCTATTCTGGGTTGAGCGAGCGACCCTGAGTGGAATGAGCGAGGGAGCGGAATATTCAGAAATGCGCTCTCCACTCACGTGCTCTGATCGGAACAAAGCATGACAAATTCAAACTTTATTTCATTTTCTCCGTAGCTTGAACACTCGCTTAATTAGGCATAAGAGAGTTAGTTAACGCTGTCCATTTATTTATTTTTATTTCACGTTTTTAAAGTACAATATTATATTAGTCCACTGCCAGCCCCCCACTTGGGGGTGCTGATGCTATGACGAGGGGGCTGCAGCCCCCGCAGCACCCCCCTTCCCGCGCTACTGCTCTTGACCCTTATACTGTAACTGAGTTATACCAGCCAGATGAACATCAAGAAAAGCTAATCAGGTGGTGTTGGTTATGTTTTGACAAGATCATCATTTGACCTGAATCACAAAACTCATTTAGAGAGTCAGGTTTACCTTGTTGAATACAGCAGCCTGTGATTCCACAGTATACTAGTTTCAGCATTTTCAATATAATCAAAAATATTTTTTAAAAAGTTGTTCTGATCAAGCGACTTTTATTTGGATACACAGACATCAATAATCAGCCTGTGATTCTCAACAATGGTGATAATAATAAAGCATGTTGATTTTTTTTTTTTGTCACCATTGTTGACCCAGTGGGCATTTGATGTCAATTTGACATCAAATTGATGTCAAAATTACGTCAAGAAATTGGTCAAAAATGAAAATCAAATTGACGTCAAAGTGTTGATGTCAATTTGATGTCAAGATTTGACCTCTGCTGATGTCATTTTGCCAAACAAAAAGGTGAAATGCAAGACCGTACACTTATTACCAGCTTCACTTAAAACTAACCAGATTTACTTTATTTAATTTCCGGTTTAAATAAATATAATATTTAAATAGTTTAAAATATATTAAACATATTTTGATGACACCATGATGGTGGTTAGCGTTTGCTTTAGTTGTGCTCTTGACCCTTGACTCTTTAATATAAATTTTTCTCTGGCTGCTATAATTGTGTGTTTATAAAGCACAACTGTTGAAGCTAAAAAAGCCATGAGATCAGGAGATGTTGGCAGTTTATTGAAGATGATGACAATATCATCATGTAATTGCCTGAATCGCTGATCTTATTCAGTGTCTAATGTTTGATTATATAGGACTTGTGATTTTAATGTTGTATTATAATAGAAGCCATTTAATTTAACAGCATGAGAATAATGGTTTTTTTTAATTAATAAAGGATTTTAAAAACATTTAATGCATTAAACTTAACATTATTACTTAGCTATCAAGAATCAGTGTATGACTCTCAACAATGGTGACAATCAATGAAATGCTTCATGCTGCAGTGCATGCTGGGTACCACCAATCAAAACTCACCCATATCTCCCAGCATGCATTGCAGCTTTAATAAATTATGCAGCTGGAGTTGATCTGATTATCTGGATATTTTGTTTGATTGTCACCATTGTTGAGATTCATACGCTGTTTCTTGATGTCTGTGTGCGTCTAAGTAATGCCATAGATGACAGGGTTTTGTGCACAAAATAGTTTTTTATTTGACAGTACATTATTTGATAAACAACACTGCTAGATATGCTGTAGAATTAAATTACTTCTGTCATGAATAAAACCGCTTTTAAACCACAAATCCCATATAATCAAAGCATTAGACACTGAACATGATCAGGGATTCAGGCAATTACATGATGATATCATCAATAAACAGCCAACATCTCCTGATCTCAGTTTCTGATGGCTTTTTTTAGCTACAACAATTGTGCTTTATAAACACACAATTATAGCAGCCAGAGAAAATTTATATTAAAGAGTGAAGGGTCAAGAGCACAACTAAAGCAAACGCTAACCACCATCATGGTGTCATCAAAATATGTTTAATATATTTTAAACTATTTAAATATTATATTTATTTAAACCGGAAATTAAATAAAGTAAATCTGGTTAGTTTAAGTGAAGCTGGTAATAAGTGTACGGCCATGCGTTTCACCTTTTTGTTTGGCAAAATGACATCAGCAGAGGTCAAATCTTGACGTCAAATTGACATCAACACTTTGACGTCAATTTGATTTTCATTTTTGACCAATTTCTTGACGTAATTTTGACATCAATTTGATGTCAAATTGACATCAAGGTGCCCGCTGGGGAGATTCATACACTGATGCTTGATGTCTGTGTGTGCCAGAAAAAAAGATTTTTTTTTTTTAAATATATATCAGAACAACTTTTAAGAAATCATTTGGATAATTTTTAAAAATCTGGATCTTATTCTGTGGAATCACTGTGATGCTGTAATGACTTATATACATTTAAAGGGATACTCCACTTTAAAATGAAAATTCTGTCATCATATACTCACCCTCATGTTGTTTCAATCCTTTATGAATTTATTTCTTCTGCTGAACAGAAAGGGAGATATTTAGAAGAATGTCAGTAACCAGACAGTTTCTGGTCTCATTGACTTCCATAGTAGGAAAAAATATAAACAATGGAAGTCAGTTCAGTTCTGTTCAGTAGAACAGTGATTCTCAACCGGTGGGCCGCGGCCCTCTGGTGGGCCTCGGAGCGCTGTCTGGTGGGCCGTGTAGGTCGTGATAGACTACCCCCAAATTATTATTTTTTTTATTTTTTTATTTACAAATCTTGTTATTTTCTAATTATCTAATTGTTCTTATGAATTTATATTATCAAAAACACTCAAGTCAAGTCAAAATGCATTATCTAAATGCTAATTTAGGTTTAAATATCGCAACACCAATCACGTCAGATTGAACGTTGTTCTATCAGATGCAGTAATATTACGTTACTGTAATATGGATCGTTTTCTGAAAAGAAAAGCATATGTGGGAGACAGACCTGTGCAAGGAAAAGCTTCAAAGTGTGTGGTGAGAAAATATGACGCTGAATACATTAAATTTGGTTTTATAAGGGCAGGTAGGCTACTTAGGGGGTCGCACACGGACGAGAATCGCAGCGCCGCGTCTACAACTCGAGGTATCGAACACTGGACGCGCACTTTCTCAGTTTATGTCCAGCAATATTGTTATGTTTAAGGACATTACGAAATTAACATAATGTCTGTACTGTTATGATTGCAATTAAATTTACAATTACAATTAAATACAATCGTTTCTGAGTCCGCAGTCTGAACACTTTACCTCAGGACGTAGGCTACATTAACTGAATTAATTGAGAGTCTCACCTGAAAATCCGATCATTTTCATCCACGCAGCTGATTTTTGTAAATGAATATAAAACTAAATGTATCTTGCAGCACAGGGTGAAGTCAGTATATATGCTACATTAACGACGCTTTGAGACAAATATAATGTAGTAAATTTAATATAAAACTATGTAAAGGTTGCTCTGTGGCGCAACAGAATTTTGAACAGCGTCTTGAGCCATAGCTGGCGCTGCGGAGAGACGCCGCCGGTGTGCGTAGACTGCGTACACTCCGAAAATAATGTGTTCGAATTTTAAAGACGTGCCGCTGCGCTTCTCGTCCGGTGTGCGATCCCCTTAAGCCGAAGGCGCATGTGGAGAAATGTTGTTGAATGTGGATTCAGGTGTTGAATGTGGAGAAATGTTGTCAAATGAGGCGCTAAAACCATCAAAGCTGCCGAGACATTTGAACAAAACTGGGCTGTGTTGGGAAGCCAACATAATATTGTTTTAAACAGTCATGTTCATATCGCTAACTGTATTTGATAAATTACACTTACAGTAGGCTATGTAAATTGGGGTGAATGAATTTGGTTGAACATTTCGTATCTATACCACGAATGTTATTTCTCGTGCCATTTATACGCCAAAAATAGTTTTTGCGTGCATATGATACGCAGTTTTCGCGTGCATATGATATGCACTGTATGGCGTGTAATACGCACACACTCCCCACCCCTCATCCTAACCAAGGGTTTTCAGTGCGTAGCATATGCACGCAAAAAACATTTTTGGCGTATAAATGGCACGAGAAATAACATTCGTGGTACAGAGATCATGTTGCAGCGAATAGAGAGAATCCCCTCTTGTGTGTCTGACCTGTTGTTACAGGTATGTTAGCCTGTTATTGTTACAGGAATGGTTACTGAGTAAATTTGCAAAGTCTTTTTGATACAAGGACAGTTTTCATCTAAATAGCTGACTTGACCTAGTCTGCTACAGTGGCATAACAGATTAGTAGAGAGTGATATACAGAGTATATCTTTGTACTTTTAGAATTTTCTGTTATTCTGTGTTCATACTATCATATGTGTGTGGAAAGGTGGTCCTTGGAATGTTTTTAAACACTCATTGGTGGGCCACGAGTTGCAAAAGGTTGAGAACCCCTGCAGTAGAAGAAAGAAATTCATAAAGGATTGAAAGAACATGAGGGTGAGTATATGATGACAGAATTTTCATTTTAAAGTGGAGTATCCCTTGAAGTCAGAGATTAGGCTCTAACTGAGATCAGTGATGCAGGTCAAATGATGATTATGTTAAAATATAACCAACATCACCTATTCACCTTTTCTCTTTGTTCATCTGGCTATTATAACTCAGATACAGCAGCCAAATAAATCTAAAGTTAAACATTTAAAGGTCAACTGCCCAACCAAATCAAACACTGATCACCATAATGGTGACTCAAAATGAGTATTTTTTTTATCCTTCGGTGATTCTGCTTGTTAACATCAGGTGCCTTCAATAATGGTCAATCATAACTCAATCAATCAATCACTTATTGACTAATTAACTTTAACACTCTTGTGTCTGGAGCCAAATAAACTCCCAGTTCATTTAACACTGTTTTTTTTTTTTTTTTTTTTTGTGCAGCTGATTTCACTGATTGGTTCTCTCTCCTGCTGAATTAGCAAATCCAGGTGATTGAAACAAAATACTGGGGAGGACTTTCCACCTATGCTCTTTACTTATGTTACTGTGTTTTGTACAAACCCTGTGTTTTTAAAAATAATAAGAGATTTATTTATTTATTTAGCTTCTACAGAAGTATTAAAAACCAAACAAAGAGAACATGAGTGACAGGGGTAAGTAGATTTACAAATATCTATATAACATACCACAACATTGTGATGTCCCATATCCGGCCCACATCTGGCACATGTGGAAAGATGATCTGGCCCACATGCAGCGTGGAATGACGGCCCTTGGGCGGCTCACTCCTATTTGCCAGATCTGGGCCACAAGCAGGCCATAGCAATGCCACATGTCAGCCAAGAGCAAAGAAATAAACCAGAACTGGACCTTATCTGAGCCACAAAATCTGTGTATATTAAATATGAAGTCATCTCAGCCTTAATAAGCCTGTTAACAAGCAGAATTATTGAAGGAAAGAAGAGAACAGAAAAAGAGATGAGCAGAAACACAAGAACTACAACTGACTTCAGCCTCAGATGAAATCAACTGAAGAGAAAAGAAGACATTATGCCAGATGTGGGCTGGATCTGGGACGTCAAAATGTTGCTATGTGGGATGGCAATCTACGCTAGATTTAATCAGTAGATATATTTATTTTAAAATATTAACACAAATATTACGTTTGTATCTCCACAGAACCTCTCATTTCAATAGATGACGATGAGTCCCCTGGTAAGATCTTTTCAGTCATTTCACTTCTGTGTCCTCAGTTATTTTCATGTGTGTATAATATGTGCATAAATGTACTGACCCTTATGGAAAGTAAATACACAGCAAAATCCCCAGAGTTAAATTAACTCTGTTCAGAGAACATTTGGTCCCTCTCTAAAGAGAGTTAAAATAACTCTGAAACAGAGTTAAAGTTAATGAGATACTTAAGTGATTAATTATGTGATGATTGGGCATTAATGATGAACACCTGCCGTCAACAAGTTATCAGCAGAGGAGGATTAAACAACTCCACAAACAGCATTACCAGCTTCACTTATTACTAACCAGACTGACTGTATTTCTGTCATACGTCTACAGAAGGTCTTATTGAGAATTAACAGAGGTTTAGATGTTGACGATTTATTGAAAATGTATGATCACCATTATGGTGATGAGTGTTTCCTTTAGTTGGGCAGTTTGACTCTTTTTGCATGTTTGAGGTTTTTGTAACAGTTTGTACCAAAAAACTTAATTTGTTACAAAGAAAACCAAAAACAAAGATGATCAAGTGCAATAGTTTTTAACAACATACAGTAGAAATTTGCACTTATCTCATGACTGTCTAAAAGTGATTATTTGATGTTCATAGATTATATTCACTAACAATACTCTCTAGCCACAGATCGGACATTCTGAATTTAGATTTTTAAAATACATTATAGGGATTTTTTTATTTTTTTTTAAGACAGACATCAAGAATCAGCATATGAATCTCAACAATGGTGACATGTTGCATGCTGGGAGCCACAATAGTATAAAACTCATGGCTCCCAGGATGCATTGCGGCATGAAACATGTCACCATTGTTGAGATTCATATGCTGATTCTTGATGTCTGTGTCTTAAGAAAAAAAAATTCCCCTATTATGTATTTAAAAAATTCTAAATGTCCAATCTGTGGTAAGAGAGTATTGTTAGTGAATATAATCTATTATCATCAAATGACCACTTTAGGACAGTGATGATATAAGTGCATCATTCTACTTTTTGTTGTTGAAAACTAGATCACCTGAACATCTTTGCGTCTGGCATTCTTTGCAACAAATTACATGTTTTGGTAAAAATTGTTACAAAAAACACAAACTCACAAAAAAAATAAGCTAAGAGTCAAACTGCCCAACTAAAGGAAACACTTATCTCCATTATGGTGACCAACCATTTTCAATAAATCGTCAACATCTAAACCTCTGTTAATTCTCAATACGAACTTCTGTAAACGTATGACAGAAATAAAGTCAGTCTGGTTAGTAATAAGTGAAGCTGGTAATGCTGTTTGTGGAGTTGTTTAATCGTCCTCTGCTGAGATCTTCACAGATTTAATGTCTTCTTTTCTCTTCAGTTGATTTCATCTGTGGCTGGAAGTCAGTGGTAGTTCTTGTGTTTCTCTTTTTTCTGTTCTTGTTTCTCTTTCCTTCAGTGATTCTGCTTGTTGACGGCAGGTGTTCATCATTAATGCTCAATCATCACTTAATTAATCACTTAAGTATCTCATTAACTTTAACTCTGTTTCAGAGTTATTTTAACTCTCTGTAGAAAGGGACCAAATGTTCTCTGAGCAGAGTTAATTTAACTCTGGGGATTTTGCTGTGTATATTTCCATATATTTATGATCAATTAATAATTATATGTAGATGCCATGACAGCATGCTTTGGTAAATCTCTGAATGTTGCTGACAAGAAGCCAGAAAAAAAAAAAAAAACAAGATAAAACTTAGATTCTTGTTTCCATTGATAATTCAATATACTGAAACCAACAGTTTACTTCCAAAAAAATGTTCCACATCAAATGTGCTTTACAGACACAAAGTATAACAGCCAGCGAAACTTTGAAACTAAAAATTTAAGAGTCAAGAAACCTAAATCAAACACTGATCACCATTATGGTTTCTTCAAACCAAACAGTCTATCATTCTCCCTACACTCTTACATGTCTTTTGTATTAACCCTAAAAAGGGCAAGACCATAAAGAGAAATCAGACAATTATTTTATTGATATTTAACATCTTATTAGGACACAAATAATACCATTTTGTGATTTCTTTTTTTTTTAAACATGATTTTAATTTTGTAATTGCAATGTTTTTATCCCCTAGTATACGTGGTGTGTAAATTCAATAAAAAATAATGCTTGTTTGGCAATGCGTGTTACAACATTTTAGCCACATTTTAAAAACATTTATTCTCTCATAACTTAAACATTTTTTGTCAATTTTTTTTTTACAATAAATATAATGCCTATTTATTATATATTATTCTACTGTATCATATATATCATCTTATGTATACCATCTACTGTATTTACTCATGTATACCATCTACTGTTTATACTATTGTACTATTGTACTACTGTATACGTCTACTTTATTTAATGCACTGTTAAACCTTGCTGTAAAAAATGGCCAAAATTCTGACAATATCATACCATTTTTCATTAAAACAATGCATTCTGGGTAATATTTGTCATTTTCGAGAAAGTAGCCTACACACAGCAAAATCCCCAGTGTTAAATTAACACTCCTCAGTGTACATATGTGTCCACACTACAGAGTGTTAAAATTAACACTGAAGCAGTGTTGAAGTTAATAAGATAATTAAGTGATTCATTAAGTGATGATTGAACATTATTGAAGACACCTGATGATAATCAGCAGAATCATTGAAGGAAAGAGAAACAACAAGAACAGAAAAAAGCGAAACACAGGAACTACACTGTAAAAATGAATATGCTATATCTACTCAAAATTGTGGCAACAGATTACAAGCAATATTATTAATTAAATGTAAAAATTAGAATTGAGTAATAATTAATCAAATTAATTCCTTAAAAGTTGAGCAATGAGTAAAATTTACAAAAAAATGTTTTAAACAAACATATCTGAATAACAGACAGACGTAAAAGATGAATTAAAAATTCTTTATTTTTTATTGCCAACAATGAAGGCACCTGATGTTAACAAGCAGAATCAGTGAAGGAGAAAACCGTAATGTTAAGTCACCATTATGGTGATCAGTGTGTGTTTTAATTGGGTTCTTCAACCTTAAATCATTGACTTTAGATTATGTTTGGCTGCTGTACCTGAGTTATGACAGCCAGATGAACAAAGAGAAAAGGTGGTCTGCTGTTGTTGGTTGTGTTTTAACAATATCTTTTTCACAATCATTTGACCCGAATCACTGAACTCATATAGAACCCAATTTCTGAGTTAGGTTTGCTTTATTAATTATAGCTGTCTGTTATTGTTTTTTCTCTTTCCCTCAATGATTCTGCTTATTAACATTAGGTATCACCACAAATGGCCAATCATCACTTAATTAATCACTTAATTAACTCATTAACTTCCACACTGCTTCAGTGTTCATTTTAACACCCTGTTGTGTGGACACATATGTACACTGAGGAGTGTTAATTTAACACTGGGAACACAGAGAAACAAGAACAGAAATAAGAGAAAAAACACAAGAACTACAACTGACTTCCAGCCACACTGAGTGTGAAAACAGTTTACAAACCAGTTTACTATTTATTTCATAGTTCTTGTTGAGAATTAAGAGATTTAGATGTTGATGTTTTATTGAAAATAATAAAGTTTGTAGCACCATTATTGTGATCGTGTTTGCTTTAGTTCAGCTCTTGACTCTGTAAGTTTAGTTGTTCTTTGGCTGCTGTGACACTGAGTTTATAAAACACATTTGTTATGGCAAGAAAAAGTCAAAAGAAAGTTTAATCTCACATTATTTATCATAGCATCGCTTCAATATTCCGTTATTTTGAATGACATTGAAATCATATAGTGCTTAAAATATTTTATACTCCTTCGTGACATAGACAAACACAGACAAACAATCTGCATATGAATCTCAACAATGATGACAATCAAAAGTTTTATGTCACAATGCATGCTGGGTTCCAGCAAAGTGCAAAATTCCCAGCATGCACTGCAGCTTAAATAAATTGTGCAGCTGAATGGTCTTTTTTTATTTATTGCCACCATTGTTGAGATTCATGTGATGATTTTTGTGCTTTTTGCTTCTGTTTGTTTTTGTATAATGTGTTTATTTATTTATTTATTTATTAAATCCTTAATTATAACTGAATGCTGCTGGGACTCTTGCTGACATTTCACAGTGGTGTTAATGTAACACTTTTGATAAAGGACTACACTCTGGAAAAGATCAGTGAAAAAAACTACATGATTGTTATCATATTAATACATCAATCCATACATAACTATCAGCATAACAAATATCCCCTGAACAAACAGTTAAAACAGCCAGAAAAACAAAAATAAAACAGATGTTAAAAAGTGGGGGTCAAGAGCGCAACTAAATCAAACACTGATCACCATCATGGTGACTACACACTTTATTATTTTCAATAAAGCATCAACATCTAAACTTATGTTAATTCTCAATAAGAACTTATGTAGACATATGACAGAAATAAAGTCAAACTGGTAAGTAATAAGTGCAATAATGTGTAATGGCTGAAGTCAGTTGTAGTTCTTGCATTTCTTTTTTTTCTGTTCTTCTTGTTCCTCTTTCCTTTGGTAAATATGCTTGTTAACAGCAAGTGTTCATAACTAAAGCTCAACAATCACTTACATATTCACTTAATTCTCTTACTGCAACACTGTTTCAATGTTACTTTTACTCTTTGTAGGATTTCCCTATGGGGTTGAAAAAGTTAACGGTGTAAGATAAAAAGACACACCCACAAAATGTATTTAACAGTAATAAAATGTAAATAAAAAAACCCCCAAAAAACAGCTATATACTGACAACACTGTTGTAAAAATGTGTTTTGTGGGTCACCATTGTGTTGAAGAGTAGTAAGAGTAATGCTGTGTGGAGAGATGATGGTAAGTCTGACTACGGCTCTGAGAAAACATGTCCATTGCCATTGACATTGAATTCGGACTGGATGAAAAGTGATGAACATTAACTGTGTATTCGGGTACAAATTTCATAAACCATCTCGAGCTATTACGCTCTACACCGCTGACAGCGCCGACAAATTTATACCGGGTGAAGACACCTGCCTTGTTTATCCTGATAAAGACTGGTCTTTATATTACAGACGTGTCTAGAAGGATCTGAATGATGGTGGTGAAGAACCTTTGTACATTGCGGAGTGGGACGGGGTAGCGCCGAATGTCCGGTACCGTGTGGTCGGTGACCATACTAAAAAGAAGCAGGATGCGTTTACATATTCTGCTGTAAAGACAAGACAAAGCTCAGAGATCGCTCAGGAGCCGTCCTGCATAATGAACATCACAATCTGTATGAAATGCCATTTTTGTTCAAGTGGTGCGATGTGGGTCTGCTGTGTACCATTTTTTCAATCATAAACAAAATGTTTAAGTGGTGTGACATTAGGGCTGGACGATATATCGCACGATATTGTTATGCGCATCTCGTCAGTAAAGCCGGTTCCCTTGATTAGTAGTAGATCGCCATCACGTGCTTTCAGATGGAGCGGTGTTAAATTAGTGTATATGAGCCCACACTCAAGAGTGTAAAGTGTTAAAATATGAGTGTTAAATTAACACTCAAGAGTGTTGAAGTTAATGAGATAATTAAGAGATTAATTAAGTGATTATTGAGCATTATTGAAGACACCTGATGTTAACAAGCAGAATCACTGAAGGAGAAAATCACAAATTGTAAGTTACCATTGTGGTGATGGGTGTTTGGTTTAGTTGGGCTCTTGACCCTTATATGATTACTTTAATTTTTACTGTTGTTTGACTGCTGTTATTGATTTATAACAGTTAAATGAACAAAGTAAAATGTGATCTGACAGTATTGGATATGTTTTGACATAATCATGCTGTGATCTGAAAAATGAAACTTATTGAAATAGTTTGGTTTAACTTGTTAGCAGCAGTTTTGTGATTCTTCAGCCTACAAATATCAGTACTTTACTTACAATTCAAAATATTGTTCTGATCAAAACACTTTCAAATGAATTTATTTAGAAACACAGACATCAATAATCAGCCTGTGAAT
The DNA here is from genome assembly GCF_951802725.1 of Rutilus rutilus. NCBI lineage: Eukaryota > Metazoa > Chordata > Actinopteri > Cypriniformes > Leuciscidae > Rutilus > Rutilus rutilus. The sequence continues at coordinate 49,639,167 of NC_140210.1, forward strand.
CTCAACAATGGTGACAATAATAAAGCATGTTGCAGTGGCTGCCACCAATCACAACTCATTAATGGCTCCCATCATGCATTGCGGTACATTTATGCAGATTCACAGTTATGCTGTAACCAACAGCATACATCTAAGTCAGAAAGAAGGATCTTAATGAGTTCAGTGATCAAGTTCAAATGATGAATGTCATAATATAACCAACATCATCAGATCACTTTATTCTTTGTTCATCTGGCAGTTATAACTCAGATACAACAGCCAAACAAAATCTAAAGTAAACACATAAGGCTCAAGAGCCCAACTAAAGCAAACAATCATCACCATAACGGTGGCTTACAATTTGTGATTTTCTCCTTCAGTGATTCTGCTTGTTAACATCAGGTGTCTTCAATAATGTTCAATCATCACTAAATTAATCACTTAATTATCTCATTAACTTCAACACTCTTGAGTGTTCATATACACTCCCAGGAGTGTTAATTTAACACTGGAGTTTTTGCTGTGTACAAAGAGTCGTAGTTAACTGACAAGCTGAGCCATATCACATTAATTATCGCTGGCGATACGTCTGCGATATTAATGCGATATGGCTCAGCTTGTCAGTTAACTCGGCTCTTTGTAGTAAATGCCGCTCCATCTGAAAGCAGGTGATGGCGATTTACTACTAATCAAGGAACCGGCTTTACTGACGAGATGCGCATAACAATATCGTGCGATATATCGCCCAGCCCTAGGCCATAGCAATGCCACATGTCAGCCAAGAGCAAAGAAATAAACCAGAACTGGACCTTATCTGAGCCACAAAGTCTGTGTATATTAAATATGGAGTCATCTCAGCCTTAATAAGCCTGTTAACAAGCAGAATCACTGAAGGAAAGAAGAGAACAGAAAAAGAGATGAGCAGAAACACAAGAACTACAACTGACTTCAGACACAGTCTCAGATGAAATCAACTGAAGAGAAAAGAAGACATTAAATCTGTGAAGATCTCAGCAGAGGAGGATTAAACAACTCCACAAACAGCATTACCAGCTTCACTTATTACTAACCAGACTGACTTTATTTCTGTCAGACGTCTACAAAAGTATTTATTGAGAATTAACAGAGGTTTAACTCTAATGTGTTTCATTTGAAGTCACCATAACAGTGATTAGTGTTTCCATTAGTTGGGCTCTTAACTCTTAGTATAGCTTATGTCTTTTTTGGCTGCTGTGACAGTGTGTTTGTCAAACACATTTGCAGCAGCTGTAAAGAAAGCTAAAGTGAAATGAGATCAGGTGATGATGGTTACCTGTTGATGTTTTAATAATCATCATGAAATAACCTGTTTCACTAGTGTCTTTGAAATCTAAAATTGTGTTGTTACATTAATATTTTCACATCACAAACCCTGTGTTACTGCAGCATGGGATCCAGCTAGCCTGGGTTTCCCCATACTGCCTTGCTCGCAGCGTGATTTTATTCACGCTGCTAGGCAGTCTGGACACCATGGACCAGATTTTCCCCTGAAAAAGGGAACCAATCACAGAACGGGGAGGGAGCAGCAAGACGATGACGACACCGAAACAGTTTGTTTATATCTCTAGATCCAACATGGCATCAGACTCGACGTTACCTTCTACCCTCATGTTTATCTTGCACAAACGGTAATATTCGCTAAACGCCATCGTGTACAAATAAATCTTTGACCCATCGTCTTTTTCCCCGTCGAATTTCTGTCACTCTACATACGTCATCTGGTATAATTGAAGCGATTGGCTATGAGCTACGTACAGGCGCATTTGATAGACATTCATAGCGCCCAATTAACGGCTCTGGGCATTCATAAACCACGCCTCAAATACGAGAAAATGTACACGTGATTCCCAGACCAAGTCTCAAATGATCCAGCAATATTAAAACAATCAGTTTAAATCTTTTAACAAAAATGAGATAAAAAAAAAATAGGCCTATCCTGACACACACAGATATCAACAATCAGCGTATGAATCTCAAAAATGGTGACAATCACAAATATTTAGATAAACAGATTAATTCAGAACATCACTGAATAGCTACTAATTCACAACAAAAACAACAACCAAAAATAAAAGCAAATATTTAAAATTATAAATATATAATATATATATATATATATATATATATATATATAAAAATTATAGGACAATTCAGCTGCATAATTTATTCATGTTGCAGTGCATGCTGGGTACAGCAAGGTACTTTTGATTGTCACCATTATTGAGATTTATACGCTGATTGTTGATGTCTGTGTGTGTCACATTAAACTGATTTTTTCATGCTCATGTTTGTTAAAGTCTTCTAACTGACTGTTATATATTGCTGGATCTCCTGCTGCAGTAACACAGGGTTTGTGATGTGAAAAGTGTTAATGGAACAACAGATATTAGGCTCTAAATGACTTCAGTGATTCAGGAAAAAAATGTTTGTTAAAAAAAACAACCAACACCATCAGATCACTTTTCTTCAATGTCCATCTGGCAGTTTTAACTGAATTACAGCAGTTGGAATTCAATCTAAGGGTCAAGAACCCAACTAAAGCAAACACTGATCTCCATTATGGTGACTTGCAATTTGAGATTTTCTCCTTCAGTGATTCTGCTTGTTAATATCAGGTGTCTTCAATAATGCTCAATAATCACTCAATTAATCACTTAATTATCTCATTAACTTCAGTGTTACCTTTACCACTCTGTGTGTGGACTATATAAACACCGAGCAGTGTTAATTTAACACTGGGGATTTTGCTGTGTAACAAACACAACTAAGTGCATCTGACAGACAGCTAAACAGCTCTTAAAACAGAAACAGAAACAGAAAAACAGCATTTTTTGTCTCCATGCTGTTGTTGATGTTGTGGTTATTTCAGCAAACAGTTTTGTAAATTCAGCTTAACAGCATTAAGTTACATTTTTATTTATCATTCAACTGAACTGTGCGCACACATTTTAGACAGTAATATGTTTTTACTAAGTCCAATTAAAACATGCACATCCTTGAATAACTGTTCTCTTTTTTTGTTACAAGTGCGATCAAAATTAGATTTGAAAACATCACATTTTGACTAATTTTTAGCTCAAATTGTAACCGAAAATCTCTCAGCTCACCGCGGTTGTGGTCACTTTATGAAGTACATTAAATCAAGATCTCCGAGACATGTTTCATGACCGAATCTTTTGAATAGATTCTGTTCAGATATCAACTGGATCATAATAAATAACTTTGAATTATTCATTTGTGGATTTTACTTATTTATTCTAGAAGATAAAACTTGTAGTAACTAAAAACTCAGTGAATCAATGATATATAATGAGTTAAGTTAACAACAAAACTACTGAATTTGTCTCAGATTCTCATATTTAGTGTGCTCAGACTATTTAAGTTTAACCTATTTTAGCTCTATTTTCTTTGTGTGGCATTAGACACCTCTCTTTTACAGTTTTGTAACTGGATTGATGGCATTCGCCATCTTAACTACACCAACTACGAACACATTTTATATAATTTATGCCTATTAAAAATGAATGAGCCAATCAGAGTGAGTGAGTGGCCCTGCCCTGATCTGCAGGCTGCAGCCAAGTCCTTCTCGTCTCTGACTTGTTTTTGCACAAACATCACACAGCCATTCTAACACAACAAACACTGCATGTATTGGACCATTATTTCTGATATAATCAGCATGTGACATTTGTGACGTTATCAGAATCAGAATAGCAATATTTCATTCAATATTGTTTTTAAGTTTCTATGTAACATCCATCTGTCACAGGTGTGAGCAGTCGTGTATTTAGAAGATCACTGAATCAGTCTTACCTACATGATGACTCTGAGGTTCATGGGAGTACACAGCAATGGACACAAGACACAACTATAAGTACATATTTAACTGAGCAAACATTTTAATAAAACCAACATTTATTTTATTTTATGTTTTTTAGAATGACACTCTTAAGTAGCACATTAAATATTATTATAATCATTAGTTTAAATGCCCTGTTTAATCAGATATTATAATCCAATTCACAGGATCAAATTCATTAAAACACAGGATTGTTCTTCTGGGTAAAACTGGATCAGGAAAGAGTTCAGCAGGAAACACCATCCTGGGTCAAAAGTGTTTTGAGAAGAAGGTTTCACCAGAGTCAGTCACTAAAACCTGTGAGAGAGGGGAAGTAAAAGAGGGTGACCAGACCATCTCAGTCATCGACACTCCAGGCCTGTTTGATACAACAATGTCAACACAGAAAATGAAGAAAGAGATAGTGAAGTGTGTCTACATGTCTGTTCCTGGTCCTCACGTGTTTCTGCTGGTGATCAAAGTGGGGAGATTCACGAAAGAAGAGAAGAGTGCAGTGACATGGATTCAGGAGAACTTTGGAGAAGAAGCTGCACGTTACACCATCATTCTGTTCACTCACGCTGATCAACTGAAGGGGAAACCATTAGATGAGTATATCAGAGAAAGTAATGATCTTCAGGCTCTTGTTAATGTGTGTGGTGGCAGAGTTCACTCCTTCAACAATGAAGACATGGAGAATCACGATCAGGTCACTGAACTGCTGGAGAAGATTGATGAAATGGTGAAGAAGAATAGAGCAATGAACAGAACTACAGATTACTACACCAATGAGATGTACCAGGATGCTCAGAGGAAGATATACAGAGACGAGTTCTGTAAGTGTTTGCGTCTTTTGTGTCTTTAAAACAAAATACCACAATTATATAAATGGTGGAGTAAGAATCCCCAGTGTTAAATTAACACTACTGTTGTTAATATGAGTCTGCACTCAGGATATGTTTACACAACAAAGATGTACTAAAAACAGACAACAACATTGTCAAAACGATCCTCATTCACGCGAATCTGTGAAAATGACCCCAAAAAAAGGCTGAATTATACATGCCAGCCCGCAAACACGCAATTCACATGCGTGAACATGTAATATGTTCTTATCTCATGTAATTGTAATGTAGTTATCTCAATGAAGTGGTTGGAAATTTAATGTACACTCTAATCAGACCACTTCATTATAATTACATCTGTATTACATACTTGAGCATATTTTATTTATCTATAACAAACACTCTTAGCAGCCAGAGAAAAACTCAGAGCCCAACTAAAGCAAACACTGACCTCCACGGTGGTGACCAAGCCAAACCATTACTTTCAAACAAACTCTTTTAAGAGGTTCAGTCCTGTGATAAAATAAAATTAACTACAGAAAATATTACAAGAACATAACATAATGCTCTCAAAACATTCATAGAACAGCGCTGTGAGGTTACACTTTTAGATCACTGTGAACTCAGATTGCTGATGTTGTGACCACATGGTGACATCACTGTGAGATCAACGTGTTAACTGGGTATGCTATACTGTTTATAATGTTTGTAAATGTTTCATTTTATTAACTGGTGTTTCATATTCATATAAATGAATGTAATTGTTTGCAATTACGAGGTTAACAGGTGTTTTTGGGGTAAAATCAATTTCTCTTTCATAAGGTTACTTCGTCTTCTTGGCTGGGTTACGTTTCTCAATGTCTTCAACTTTAGAGGCAAGGCTTGAAAACCATACATTTTTGGGGGTGTGATATTTAATTGACGATTGTTTTCGGCCGCCACATTTATCAGTGTATGATCGTTCTATGATGGGATTGGCAGCATTCAAATGTTTCATGAATCATGCGTGGACCCTGTCATAACCCAGCAGGCACAGTACGTCAATGTGACGTCAGGAAGACGTTGGACTCCAACTAATCCAATGTCAGTCAGACGTCATATTTTGGTTGAAAATGAAAGTCAGGTTGACGTCTAAACCCAACGTTTGTTTGGCGTCAAGCTCCAACGTCAGACAGATGTTGAATTTTGGTTGGAATAAGCACCGCAAAAAAATGTGACATGCATGGCAGCACATTAAATCTGTGAAGATCTCAGCAGAGGAGGAGTAAACAACTCCACAAACAGCATTACCAGCTTCACTTATTACTAACCAGACTGACTTTATTTAATTTCCATTTTAATGAAATCAATAGTTGTATTTTTAAGTCACCATGATGGTGGTTAGTGTTTGCTTTAGCTGTGCTCTTGACCCTTGACTTTTAAGTATTAAATGTTCTTTGGATGCTATAATTGTGTGTTTATAAAGCACATTTGTTGTGGCAAAAAAAATCCTAGAGAAAATTAAGTCAGGTGATGTTGGCTGTTTATTGATGATGAAGTCATCATCATGTAATTGTCTGAATTCCTGATCTTATTCAGTGTCTAATGCTTTGATTATATAGGACTTGTGTTTTTAATGTTGTTTTATAATAGAAGCCTTTTAATTTTACAGCATGAGAGCAATGTTGTTTATCAAATAATATAAAGGATTTTAAAAACATTTAATGCATTAAACTCTTTCCTCTAGTCTACATTATTACTTAGACATCAAGAATCAATGTTTGACTCTCAACAATGGTGACAATCAGTGAAATGCTTCATGCAGTGCATGCTGGGTACCACCAATCAAAACGCACCCATATCTCCCAGCATGCATTGCGGCATTAATAAATTATGCAGCTGGATTTTTTGTAGCTTGTTTTATGCTCAGAGTTGATCTGATTATCTGGATATTTTGTTTGATTGTCACCATTGTTGAGATTCATACGCTGTTTCTTGATGTCTGTGTGTGTCTAAAAACTGCCATAGATGAAAGGTTTTTGTGCACTAAATAGTTTTTTAAAACCAAGTATATTATTTGATAAATAACACTGCTAAATATGCTGTAGAATCAAACCATTTATATTATGAATAAGATAATATTAAAACCATAAGTTCTATATAATCAAAGCATTAGAAACTGAATAAAATCAGGAATTCAGGCATTATCATGATGATATCATCATCAATAAACAGCCAACATCACCTGATCTCATTTTCTCATGGCTTTTTTTAGCTACAATAAATGTGCTTTATAAACACACAACTATAGCAATCAGAATTTTTTTTTATATTAAAGAGTGAAGGGTCAAGAGCACAACTAAAGCAAACGCTAACCACCATCATGGTGACTTTAAAATACAAAATAATGATTTCTTTAAACCAGAAATTAAATAAAGTAAATCTGGTTAGTTTTAAGTGAAGCTGGTAATAAGTCTACAGCCATGCATTCACCTTTTTGTTTGGTTTATTCCAACCAAAATTCAACGACTGCCCAATGTTGGAGCTTGACGTCAACCAAACATTGGATTTAGACGTCAACCCGACTTTCATTTTCAACCAAAATCCAACGTCTGACCGACGTTGTAGTCTATATCCTGTGCCTGCTGGGAAGATGATTTCTGCAGTAGATTGATAAATGAGGCCCATTGTCTCTTGATCGGTTCTGCATTTAACATCTGGCTTGTAATCACTCCATTTTATTTTAAATTCTGATTGACAGGGTCTGCAATACCTAGGATTGTTCTGCTGGGTAAAAGTAAATCAGGAAAGACAAGTACAATAAAAAATATTGTGGGCAGAGATCAGAGAAGAAATTCGCCAGATTCTGCTACTGAATCCTGTGAGCTACAAGAAGCACATGTGGGCGGAAAGAGAATGAAGATAATCGACACTCCAGGACTGATTGATGCATCAGAAGAGGAGATAAAGGATGAAATAGAGAAAATTGTCTTTATGTCTGGCCCTTATGTGTTTCTGCTGGTGATCAGACTGGATGAGCAATACGAAGATTCACAGAAAGCAGTCAAATGGATTCAGGAAAACTTTGGAGAAGAAGCTGCCGCTCATCACACCATCATTCTGTTCACTCATGCTGAACATCTAAGGGATAGATCATTAGATGAGTATATCAGAGAAAGCAATGATCTGATGGCTCTTGTTAAAAAATGTGATGGTAGATTTCACTCATTCAACATTAACAACATGAGGAACAGCTCTCAGGTCACAGAAATGATGGAGAAGATTGAGAAGATGGTGGAGGTGAATGAAGGATGTCACTATACCTGTACGATGCTTCAGGAAGCTCAGAGGAAGAAACATAGAGACCGGTTCTGTAAGTGTGTGTTTGTGTGTCTCAGTGTCTTTGAAACAAAATTCCTACATGATACAAAGTCTATGTGTCTGTTTCACTTCATATTGTATTGATATAAGTTGAGTCTAGGAGTTTATGAAATTTAATTAATTATTTTTTAATGTGTGAATTGTGATTGTTTTGCTTTAATTCACATTCTGATTGCCAGGGTCTGGAAATCCCCGAATTGTGCTGCTGGGTAAATCTAGATCAGGGAAGACCAGTGCAGTAGAAACCATCCTGGGCCGAGAGAGTTTTGAGAGCAGAAATTCATCAAATTCTTTTACAAAAACCTGTCAGCTACAAGAAGCACATGTGAATGGAAGGAGCATGAAAATAATTGACACTCCAGGACTGATTGATGCATCTGAAAAGGAGATGAAAGATGAATGTATGAAGTGTGTCAAGTTGTCTGCTCCTGGTCCTCATGTGTTTCTGCTGGTCATCAGACTGGATGAGAGATTTACAGATGAAGAGAAAAATACAGTCAACTGGATTCAGGAGAACATTGGAGAAGAAGCTGCACGTTACACCATCATTCTGTTCACTCACGCTGATCATCTGATGGGTAAATCATTAGATCAGTATATCAGCGAGAGAAGGTTTCTACAATCACTGGTCAACAGCTGCGGTGACAGATTTCACTCATTCAACAATGAGGACAGAGGCTATCACAATCAGGTCACAGAACTGCTGAAGAAGATTGAGAACATGGCAGAGGGAAATGGATGGAGTTACTGCACAAATGACATGTTTCAAAACATTCTCAAAAAGTATTTACGTAAACTAAAGATTCTTGCAGCAAGCCTTGGACCAGCAGGAACAGCAGCTGTAGTAACAGGAGGTGTCTTGCTGGGAGTAGCAGAGATAGCAGCAGCACCAGTAGTATTAGTTGCAGTAGGAAGTGCAGCTTTACTTGGAGGAGCTGCAGCTGGAGGAATATTGCTCTATGAAAGATTTGTAAAGAAAGATTAGGACACTTTTGCTAACCATTTTATGCATTTCTGTTGTAATTGTTACAGTGGTTGTGGATAGATGACACAGTAATCCATATAACAGGATTAAAAGAGTGATTTTATTAAGTAGCTAAAATAAGCCCTTCATGTTTTAATCTTCAATATAATAATAATTCAATCCGAGGGCTTTCAGGTTTCTTTTGTATGTACCCACCTAAAAAGTTTTTGTTCTAAAAACATTGTCCCACAAATTAATGTTAACATACTGGCAACAGTAATTTTGTAATGTTGCCAGTAATTTACTTTTGAATGTACAGTTCTTTACTGTAATCTACAGTGTTACTGTAAAAAAAAAAAATTATAATAATAAAAATACTGGAACTAAATTTGAATTAACTAATTTTATTTACAGAAATCGACTGCTTTAAATTGACTAACTGCCATTAAATGTATTAACTAGTATTTATAATGTGCTGATGATGTGAACATATTGTTCCTGTGAATTTTATTAATTTGAACTGACTTTTTGTCTTGACTTTTTTTTGCAAAGGAAACTATAAACTAAGATTTTATATATATTTCATCCCCATAAAAAAATGTTTGGACAAATGTCATAACTGACCAAAAGAGGTAATTTGTTATTAACAAATTTTTACCATCAATATTTTTTTTTTTCCCCAAAGATCAAACATTCTGAATTTTAACTTCTACACACACACACACACACACACACACACACACACACACACACACACACACACACACACACACACACACACACACACACACACACACACACACACACACACACACACACACACACACACACACACACACACACACATCTACACACACACACTCACATCTACACACTTCCACACCCACCCATCATCATTTACTGTGATTGCGACATGAAACTTTAGATTTTTACCATGGTTGAGATTCATATGCCGATTGTTGATGTCTGTGTGTGTCTGAGTTCAAAATGTTTTATACACTATATTACAATATTCTTCAAAATAACTGATTACAGAATCATTTTTGGATCTCATTGTGTAAAATCACAGAAATACTATAATCAATGAATACAATGCTGTTGCTAGTAGTTTACAGTAAAATTGAGTTTTGTAGGTTGAAGAGTAGAGCCTGTGCTTCAGTCCAGGAGAAGACCTACAAACATTGATGATATGCTGCATGTTGCTTTATTTAACAGGTGGTGACTGTGTAGTTGCTGGTCCAGTGGAAATCTCTTTATTTAAAATCCTTTTAGTGGTCTCAAATAAAATACGTTCACAATAATAATATGCTCACATTATTAGTGCATTATAAATATTAGTTTATAAATTTAATTCCAGTTGGCCAAATTAAGGCAGTCGATTTCTGCAAATGAAATTACTTAATTTGAGTTTTAAAAGTAGATTACAGTAAAATAATTGTACAACTAACAGTACATTTCTGGAAACAGTGTTGCCAGTATTTTACTATTAATTTACAGGTCAAAGTTTTACAGTGTAAGAAAGTTTTCCAAACTGTCTGTTTTGGTTATGGGAATGTTAAAATGTGTCCAGTTTTCCTAATGTCCACACTGTAAACCTTAAAGTAAATAATTGAGTATTAATTATTTTTTTTTATTATTTTTTTTTTGTGCAAGATCAATGTTAAGAACGAGATTTAATCGTGTTTATGTTTAGCTATGCTAATTTGGAAGAGTTTCTGTTATGTTGGGTTTTAGGGGGTTTACCATCGTGGTGATAAGTGGAGCATGAGCTTAGTTTGAGAACAGATGTATGTTCAAACAGATGTAAAATAAGTCTTTGATGTCCACAGAGTGTGTATGTGAAGTTTTAGCTCAAAATACCCCACAGATATTTTTATATAGCAGGTTAAAGTTGTCAATTTTTGAAGGTGAGCAAAAATGCACTGTTTTGTGTCTGTCCATTTAAATGCAAATGAGCTGTTGCTCCCGGCATTGAGGGCGGAGCTTCAACAGCTTGCACTCACACACACATGCACTGAAAATTTCAAAAACGTTTAGCCTTTTATGTTCAAACCGGATTCAGACAATGTTGGAGAGACTCAAGAAGTGGCAACATGTAGAAGCAACAGGACACGGTTAGTTGATGAATTTACGTAGCTGATGTGTAGTTATCTTCTAGTCATTGATTAGCTTATTCTGTCTTGAAAACCTATAAATCGTGTTCCGGGGGCGGGGTTTATGTAAATTTTAGGGTTGGTGCTGTCAGTAACCCGTGAGGAATGTTGTGTATTCCCTACCAGCTGTTTGTAGTCCTTAAAAAATGATTTATTTAAAAGCAAATATCTTCCTTTGCTTTGAACTTTGAGCATTGTAACTTTGCAGATGTTGTTTATGCTCAAACCGCAACATTACACAATAACTAAAGTCAAAAAAGTAAAATCATAATCAACCACCCCTTTAATAAATTATGCAGCTCAATGGTTTGGATAATGTTCTATTATATTTATAATCTATCCATCTATCTGTCTGTCTATCTGAAACATGCTAGCAATGTGCTAACACGTACTAGCAACAGCATAGCAACACCCTATCAACCGCCAGCAACACCTTAGCAACCCCCATAATACCCTAGCAACCGCATAGCAAAACCATAGCAACCACCTGAGTACCCTATCAACCGCATAGCAACATCTTAGCAATCACTCAGAGAACCTTAGCAACCACATATCAACACTCTAGCAACCACCCGAGTACCCTAGCATCCACATAGCAACACCTTAGCAAACTTAGGAACACCCTATACATTCATCCGGCTTTTAAAACTGCTAAACTAAAACTTAAACTATTTTAAACTGAAAACCTTCAAACTTCAAGCTTTTAAAACTTCTTCATACTTACTGGTTAGGCTTTTCAAGCCAACTTATAGTTTGTCTACAAACTTTAGTTCATAATATTTTTTGATTTACACCATTTATTCATTTTATCATTTAATAATTTTATTATTATGGCTTTCATCTCTGAATCGCATTGATATACATGGCTGATGATGTTTATTTTTTTTAATGATCACACATTTTTTAATTACTTTATTACTGATAATATACCCACATTAAACTCAAGTTCACTGGTATATGGTACTTTATTTAATGCTTTAAGTTTTTTACTTCCATTTTTGTAGCTTAGCATTATTATATCACTTGTTATAAACACTTGTTAAATGGTTAACAGTTACATTCAGTCCTGCATTAGCAGAGTGATTGTTTGCCGCCACTGCTTACAGTGCTTGATATTGTTGTTTAATCTTATGATTTGTCTTCACGATAGGAGATAAGAGAATGTCTCCATTTCAAGGTTTTTAACATCACATGATGTGAATGATGTGAAGCAGTAATTGTTCATTGTTTTTCCCTTGGAACAATGACACTTGTTTGAATTGTACTGGTCAGGCAAAGTGTAACATCTTGATGAAGTCTGACCATTGAAACATACATTTTTAAATAAACTCTTTTTATTATCATCTCTTCGTCTCCTCCTGGTTTCCGTGTTTTTTGTTTTGTTTTGTTTTTCAGTCAAGCTCTCAGGCTGATAGAAGACAATTGATCTTGTAACAATATTAGCTCAAAGGGGAAATATTAATAATAATCCATAATTACCAATTATGATTAATTATTAATATTTGGGTCAGTTAATTAGATAGCTAAATTAGCTAAATTAATATTACAATCACTTAATCAGTTCCAACAAACTCTTTGATTATTCATTTATTCTAAGAAAAGTTTATCTTTCATGGTCACCGAAAAATAATTATTTCTTAGCATGTACAGCACTTAGAGCATATACACTCTCAGAAAAAAAGGTACAAAAGCTGTCACTGTGGCGGTACCTTTTCAAAAGGTACACTTTTGTACCTAAAGAGCAGAGTTGTATAGTCCTTCAGGGGCAGGGTTGAGAACGTCCTCGGTTACTAACGTAACCTCGGTTCTCTCTAGTAGAGGGAACGAGTACTGCGTCTTAGCTAAGACGCTGCGGGAAAAGTATCTTTTCACGAATATTGAAGCAAAAAATTATCCTTAATTTTAATATTTGTAAAACGCATTTGCAGCAGTATACAGCCAAAGGCAAGACGGCTCGCTTGCTCATTGGCTGCTCTACGGCAAATGCATAAGCCTATCGAGCACAGGCTGATGCAACATCAGACCAATGAGGCCACTTCCCGCCGACACGGGCGTGGCCTAGCCCTATAAAGGTAGCTCGAAAAGGCTGGCTCACTTGATTTATTTCATCGAAGAAGCGAACCAAAGTGAATCGTACGCACGGCAGGGAACGCAGTACTCGTTCCCTCTACTAGAGAGAACCGAGGTTACGTTAGTAACCGAGTACGTTCTCTTACGAGAGTTCTCTCGTACTGCGTCTTAGCTAAGACGCTGCGGGAACCCAATGTAAGACGCCGTGCGTGCAGGGATTAACAACCATAAACCTGGAGGCGAACCCAGGATTTACAGTGCACAATCACCAGAGGGACTCACAGAGAGTCCTAGAACAGGAGGAGGAACTCTCCGTCCCGATATATAGCTGCGTCCGCAGACGCAATATTATGACATCACTTAGACAAGGCAAACCTTGACTAATGTGGGAATATGGGTCTTATGTAATACTGCCCGTAAGATAGTAGCAGCGCACTGCGCTTGCATTCTCAGTGTTCAATTACACCGACAACAGCTTAGCCTGTAGGGCGGGAACCTCAAGGTTATAAAACCTGATAAATGTAGACGGCGAGGCCCAACCTGCCGCCATACATATATCCTGTAAGAATATCCCACTAGACCAGGCCCACGACGAGGCAACGCCTCTCGTGGAGTGCGCTTTGACACCCAGTGGGCACTGAAGACCCCTGGAGGTGTACGTTAACGCTATGGTGTCAACTATCCATCTGGATAGGCTTTGTTTCGAAACAGCCATTCCCTTGGAACGTCCATTGAACGAGACAAACAGTTGCTCAGTCTGCCTGAAGACAGCAGAGCGAGACACATAGGCTCTTAAAACCCTGACAGGGCAAAGAGAGCTCAAGTCTCCTTCCTCTTCTAACACCGGCAGGGCAGACAGGGATATAACCTGAGCCCAAAACGGTGTGTTGAGGGATTTTGGCACATAACCGTGCCTAGGTTTGAGTATGACTCTCGAGTCACTAGGCCCAAACTCCAAACACGACGGGCTCACAGAGAGCGCGTGCAGGTCACCTATGCGCTTCACTGAAGCAAGAGCCAGCAAGAACACTGTCTTAAATGACAGATGTCTGAGGCTAATCGCCTGGATGGGCTCGAAAGGGGAACCTTTCATGGCCTCCAGAACCGTAGAGAGGTCCCATACAGGGACCGACGGGGGTCTGGGAGGGTTCAGTCTCCTGGCTCCCCTGAGGAAGCGGATGACCAAATCATTCCTTCCTATCGACTGACCGAGCGTTGTTTCAGCGAACGCTGCGATAGCCGCCACATATACTTTGAGCGAGGAGGGGGCTCTGCCCTTATCCAACAGCTCTTGAAGGAAGGAGAGAACCTCCGTCACCTCACAGTCGAGGGGTGAACATCCCCGAGCTATACACCAGCTGGAGAATACCGACCACTTTGAGGCATAGAGCCGTCGAGTCGACGGTGCTCTAGCCTGAGTGATAGTATTTAGCACTTCCGCTCTGCCAAATCTCTCCCACAGCAGCTGGACTGTTTGTGGGTGTAGAGACCATTCGCCCATGGGAATGTTGTTCCTGGACAGTCTGTCTGGACCCAGATTCTGTAGCCCAGGCACATGAGCTGCTTTCAGCGAGCGCAAATTGTGCTGAGCCCACACCAGGAGGCGTTCCGCCAACCTGTACAGATCTCGGGATCTGAGACCGCCCTGGCGATTTATGTAGGACACCACAGACATATTGTCCGAACGGACTAAGACGTGATGGTCCTTGATATGGGGACGAAAACGCATCAGTGCGTTTTCCACTGCCAGCATTTCCAGACAGTTGATATGTCGGAGCTTTTCTCGTTCTGACCACAGGCCACATAACGGTCTGCCCTCGAGCAGCGCTCCCCATCCCGAGGTGGAGGCGTCCGTCGACACCACTCTCACTCTCGAGGAAGTCCACAGGCTTGCACCTGATTGGTACCAGTCGTTCACTGTCCAAGGTTCTAGAGCTGTAACACAGCTCTGGTTGACCTTGAGGCGCAGCCGACCGGATGTCCACTCTCGCGCATGCGGAGCAAGCCCAGCTGAAGAACTGGTGATGCTGAGGCCATGAGACCTAGCATCTTCTGAAACACCTTGAGCGGGAAGGACGCGCCGCAGCGGAGAGATCTCGCTGTGCGCTGAATGCCGAGCGCGCGCTGTGACGACAGCCGCGCCGTCATAGACTGTGAGTCCAGAACTATACCCAAAAACGAAATCGTTTGACTGGGGTTCAGTGAACTCTTCGTCCAGTTGACTCTGAGACCAAGTTTCTCGAGGTGATCGAGTAACATGGTCCTGTGTTCCACGAGCTCTGATCGTGATTGAGCCAGAATCAGCCAGTCGTCCAAATAGTTCAGCACTCGCATGCCTCTGAGTCTGAGAGGAGCGAGCGCTGTGTCCATACACTTCGTAAATGTGCGAGGTGCCAGGGACTGGCCGAATGGCAGGACTGTATACTGGTATGTCTGGCCCTCGAAGGCGAATCTCAAGTATTGCCTGTGACGTGACGCTATCTGTATTTGAAAATACGCGTCCTTCAGATCTATTGACATGAACCAGTCTCCTCTGCGAATGTGCGCGAGGATTTTCCTGGTCGTAAGCATTCTGAAACTGCGTTTCACTAATGCTTTGTTCAGCTGTCTTAGATCCAGTATGGGTCTGAAGCCCCTGTCTTTCTTGGGCACCAGAAAATATCTCCTGTACAGCCCCCGTTCGCTTTGAGCTCGAGATACAGGCTCTACAGCCCCTTTGCTCATCAGTTTTAAAATTTCGGCTCGAAGTAGGTGTGCTACTTCCGAATTCACCGTAGTTTCGAAACGCGCCGCAAAGCGGGGAGGGCGTCGATAAAACTGTAGCGAGTAGCCTCTCTTTATAATGCCTAGCACCCATCCCGAAACCCATGGAAGCGCTGCCCATGCATCTGCATGAATGGCTAAGGGTTGGATGCGAAGCACACTCTGTTGACTGGGCAACGAGAGCGCTTCGGTGTGCTGTAATACAGGCGTTATGTCTGTGACATTCGAGGCGGGGGGTGCGCTGATCACAGCGGGCAGAACGCTCGTCCTCGACCCCGCTATGGCGCTTAGCCGAGTGAGGGAGGGCTGAGCGAGTCCCGTGGGACTCGTATCGTCTGTGAGTAAGTGTGGGCTGTGCACATTTACTGCTTTTGGCGCGTTGTCTGTCTGAGCAGAACGAATGTGCACGGGTTTCGTTTTTACAGAAACCGCAAGACGTGTGTGACATAGTGTTTGTGGGCACTGAGGAGTGGGCACGTTTACTATGTAGTGCGCGCGATCGACCTGGGTCGATTTTATGGGCGTGAGCCCTGTGTGAAGGGCTGTGCTTGTGTGTAGGGATGGGCACTGAATAGTGGGCATCAGCACTACATTTATAGCACCATCGGCCGTGGCCGGGACACCAGAAAATACACTCTTTTCGGGATATATCTGGGTAGCCGTAAAAACGGCTTTTGTGTGCAGGCAAGCGGGCAACTGTACAGGCTTGCGCGCTGCATAAGACGCTGAGACAGTCGCAATTCCTGGGACTGAAAAAGCAGCGCGCTTGGGTGGGAGCCCGGCCGCAGCGGGACTCATACACCGGCGCTTTCCTAGGCGTGCTAGGATGTGTTCGGGGCTTCCGGTTTCACCACAATCCTCTGCCGTGGTCCACGCGGCGCGGGGCGACGGCTGGTAGAGCGAGAGCGGGGTCTCGAGCTGCGTTGCTGTCGTGATGACGCAGCAGGAGGAGGGGGCTGTGGCTGAGAGCTCCGCTGGGTCAGCTTAGCACGACTCGCTGCAGAACTGGAACGCTTCGGCAGGAAGTGCTTAAATGCTTGCGACGCTTTCTGGTCCTCGGCGAATCTCTCTATGAACTCATTGACAGAGGATCCGAAGAGGCCAGCGGGATTCAGCGGGGCGTCGAGGAACGCGGTGCGCTCAGACTCGGCCATGTCTGAAAACATCAGCCAAAGATGTCTTTCAGCCACAGTGGCGGAAGCCATAACTTGTCCCATAGCCTGAGCGGCAGACTTAGTAGCGCGAAGGGTGAGATCCGAAGCGCTCCTTAAATCCGCGAGGCAGATTGCATCAGGTCCCATCTCGTCCAGTTTACGGAGGAGATCTCCCTGGAAAATCTGCAGCGTGGCCATGGTGTGTAGTGCAGACGCAGCCTGCCCAGCAGCGGAAAAGATTCGCGCGAGCAGCGATGACGTCATGCGGCAGGCTTTGGATGGCAACACTGGTTTCGTCCGCCGTCCAGCAGAGGGCGGGCAAAGGTGCGTCGCTATCGCCTGTTCCACCGGCGGAAGTGACTGGTAGCCTCTGTTTTTAGCATCATCCAGAGCGGAGAATGCTGGTGAAACAGACGAACGTGTTCGTGCTGAGAAGGGAGCGTTCCAGGCCTTTGCCACTTCTTCATGAAGCTCAGGAAGAAAGGGGGCTGGCTTAGACTCAGGAGAAGTACGCTCACCCGGAAGAAAGCTACCATCCAGCCGGGTCCGAGAGGGAGGTACTGGTGCAGACCACTCGAGGCCGAGACTCGTCGCGGCCAGCGTGAGCACTCGCATCAGCTCCTTCTCGATGTTAGCTCGTCTGTTAGGTTTACGAGCAGCGAGTGCGAGATCCTCGGAGCTCGTCCAATCACCGCTGCCCGAAGCTAACAGAGAGCACGTGTCCTCGTCCCCCGACGCGGCTCTGACATCAACTTCCTCTGATGAAGCGGCAGACGGCGGGCGCTGAGCATCAGGAAGTGATTCAGGCGAGGCCGGTGAAGCAGGCGGGCGCGCCGGCGAGCTTGGTCGGGTTGTTGAGGGTTCCGGGATCCGCTGGGAGCGGCGCTTTTTACGGCGCGGCAAAGCGGCGGGGAGTGCAGGATCGGAGAATTCCGCCAGGCGAGTCCTCAGAGTCGCCATAGGCATCAGCTCGCAGTGAGGGCAGCCGCCGTCAGCGAGCGCGAGCGCTGCATGGGCTTCACCCAGACAGGAGACACAGATCACATGACGGTCATCCTCGCTGAGTGGGGCTCGGCACGAGCCGCAGGAAGGCATCTTTAAAAAGACGCAAGCTCTTTTACGAGTGTGTGTCGCGGGGCGAACACACACACACACACAAGAACAGAGGAAAAGGATATGAGCGCCGGAAAGCGCAGCAGGTACGGCAGTGGAAGGCGGCGAAGGCCAGCGGCTTCAGATGGCTCGTCCCGCTGAGGTGCTTACACTCAAATGACGCTTGCTTCTTATCGAGATCCAACGATGTGTGAGCTTCGCTGAAGAGATGAAAAATCAAGTGAGTCAGCCTTTTCGAGCTACCTTTATAGGGCTAGGCCACGCCCGTGTCGGCGGGAAGTGGCCTCATTGGTCTGATGTTGCATCAGCCTGTGCTTGATAGGCTTATGCATTTGCCGTAGAGCAGCCAATGAGCAAGCGAGCCGTCTTGCCTTTGGCTGTATACTGCTGCAAATGCGTTTTACAAATATTAAAATTAAGGATAATTTTTTGCTTCAATATTCGTGAAAAGAGACTTTTCCCGCAGCGTCTTAGCTAAGACGCAGTACGAGAGAACTCTCGTAAGAGAACCACTGTGTTATAGTGTGTTTGTCAAACACATTTGCAGCAGCAAAGAAAGCTAAATTTAATCAGGGATGGTGATGGTTACCTGTTGATGGCTTTGTAACCATGATGCTAATGCCTGAATCACTAATGTAATTTGTATATTAAAATTGTTTTGTTCAATTAGTATCTTAATATTGTAAAATCTGTGTTACTGCAGCATGAGATCAAGCAGTATTATGGCTATCAGGTAAAAAATGTTAACAAACATGAGTACAAAACCTTTATCTATAGTGTGACATACACACACTTATCAACAATCAGCGTATGTGTCTCAACAATGGTGACAATCAAAAATATTCAGATAAACTGATCAACTCTAAACATTACAAAAAAAGCTACTAAATGTCACTACAAAAACAACAGCAAAAAATTAAAGCAAATATTTAAACTTAAACAAAATAATAGGACAATTCAGCTGCATAATTTATTCATGTTGCAATGCATGCTGGGAGTTTTGTACTATGCTGGTACCCAGCATGCATTGCAGCAAGGTACTTTTGATTGTCACCATTGTTGAGATTAATACGCTGATTATTGATGTTTGTCATAGTAGATTAACGTTCAGTGCTCAAGTTTATAAAAATTATTCTAACTGATTCTTATAGTACTTCTGTATCTCATACTGCAATAACTCAGGGTTTGTGATGTGAAAATATTAACGGAACACAATTGTTAGATTTGAAAAGCTGGATACTTCATGATGATTAGAAGACCATCAATATGTAACCATCATCACCTGATTTCGTTTCACTTTAGCTTTCTTTGCTGCTGCAAATGTGTTTAACAAACACACTGTCACAACTGCCAATAAAACAAAAGCTATAATCAGAGTTAAGAACCCAACTAATGGAAACACTAATCACTGTTATGGTGACTTCAAATGAAACACATTAGAGTTAAACCTCTGTTAATTCTCAATAAAACTTCTGTAGACGTCTGACAGAAATAAAGTCAGTCTGGTTAGTAATAAGTGAAGCTGGTAATGCTGTTTGTGGAGATGTTTAATCCTCCTCTGCAGAGATCTTCACAGATTTAATGTCTTCTTTTCTCTTCAGTTGATTTCATCTAAGACTGTGTCTGAAGTCAGTTGTACTTGTGTTTCTGCTCGTCTCTTTTTCTGTTCTCTTCTTTCCTTCAGTGATTCTGCTTGTTAACTTATTAAGGCTGAGATGACTCCATATTTAAAGGCACACTGTGTAGAAATTGTGTTTTTGTCAAACAGCGACCCCTAGAGTCGCTGTGGAATACTTGCACTGTCGTAAATACCCCTCCACCCCCCCACCTCCCACCCTGCACACCGGTACCTGCGTCGGGCATGGAACAGGCACAGATAGACTCCGAAGACGTTAGGCTTATTTATGTCCTGATAATTATGTGAGATATTGAAAACTGTTCTCATGATAATCGGAGGAATCAACGTCAACAGCGTCGTCTGATATCCCTCAGGACTACGTGATAAATACACCTCACAACACCTGAGTTCAGCTGGCAAACTAGTTCGTAAGGCAAGCTAGGCAATAAAACATAACGCAAAAAAACACGTAAGAGAAACGAGTGTTTGTTAACAAGTCTGTTAACAGCTCTGATAATCGAAAGCTAGCTAGACATATGTGGAAATTATTGGACTGGTCTAATTATCAGCAATGGATGAATGAACAGCATGTAAAAAAAATGACATAGGCTACTACAAGCAAGCGCAACAACATACAACATAGAATGCAAACAAGTTTACAAATAAGAGATTTATTTAGTGGCCACTTCATGCGTTTTCTCAGATCGGATAGCTATCTGATTTATCAAAACGATTCCATTTACACCTGGTCACATAAATGTGTTTTTGCGAAACGGATTTAAATCCGATCTTCAATTCCTGTGCTATATGCATATTTAATGGAGTGCACGTCACCGAAAGCAACAGATATGAGCTGCATTTTATTGATCATCAGCTAAAATTTCTAAATCAAAGACCGCAATAAGAGAGAGCAGCAACAGCCCTGGTAAGATAATTTCATTTCTTTACTTTTAATGATGAAGCGTCTGTGACTTCCCAGCCAGCACAGCCATGTGGGGCCCAAATGGGTTTGACCTGGGCTATCTAACTGGGACCCAGCCAGTTTTGTCCTCGGTTTCCATGTAGGCCCCACATGGGTTTGCCCAGATGAAATGAACACTGCTTAGTGTGCACAGTACAGGCTGTTTAATGTAACACTGAATCAGTGTTGGAGGTAATGAGATAATTAAGTGATTGAATAATGATTGTGCATTATTGACGAACACCTGCTGTTAACAAGCAGAATCACTGAAGGAAAGAGAAACACAAGAACTACTTCCAGCCACAACCTTGGATGAAATCAACTGAAGATAAAATACATTACATCTCTCAAGATCTGATTAAACAACTCCACAAACAGCATTACCAGCTTCACTTATTACTAACCAGACTGACTTTATTTATGTCAGACATCTACAGAAAAGAATTAAGAAGAGGTTTAGATGTTGATTACTTATTTGAAAGTAATAGTTTGATTTGATGTTACCACTGTGGCGATCAGTGTGTGCTTTAGTCAGGCTCTTGACTTTTTAACATTAGTTTTTCTCAGGCAGCTGTATCTGTTTGTTATGGCGAGAACAGCAAGAGAAAATATAATCAGATGCTGTAAGCTGATTGATGATAAGAGTATAATCATCATATAGTGGCTTAGCTCATTGATTATGTGTGAGGTTTATACGGGTAGTATGTTATTCATTTTTTTTTTATTGTTGTGATTCTACAGCAAGAGAATAATATAATTTAATCAGAACGTCAAATGATTTTTAACACACCATTTACATATTTTGGGCTCCTGTGAGATTTACTCGCACACAGACATCAAGAATCAGCATATAAATCTCAACAATGGTGACATGCTTCATGCTGCAATGCATTCTGAGTGCATCATACGAAACTTATCCATGGCTCCCAGAATGCATTGCAGCATGAAGCATGTCACCATTGTTGAGATTCATATGCTGATTCTTGATGTCTGTGTGCAAGTAGAACTTTCAGTAGTCCAACATGTGTAAATGGGGTTTTAAAAATCATTTGATGTTCTGATTAAATTCTATTATTTTTTTGCTGTAGAATCACATCAATAAATAAAATGAATAACATACTATCCGTATAATCCTCACACATAATATCAGTGAGTTAAGCCAATATATGATGATTATATTTTTATCATCAATCAGCTTACAGCATCTGATTATATTTTCTCTTGCTGTTCTCGCCATAACAAACAGACACAGCTGCCTGAGAAAAACTAATGTTAAAAAGTCAAGAGCCTGACTAAAGCACACACTGATCGCCACAGTGGTAACATCAAATCAAACTATTACTTTCAAATAAGTAATCAACATCTAAACCTCTTCTTAATTCTTTTCTGTAGATGTCTGACATAAATAAAGTCAGTCTGGTTAGTAATAAGTGAAGCTGGTAATGCTGTTTGTGGAGTTGTTTAATCAGATCTTGAGAGATGTAATGTATTTTATCTTCAGTTGATTTCATCCAAGGTTGTGGCTGGAAGTAGTTCTTGTGTTTCTCTTTCCTTCAGTGATTCTGCTTGTTAACAGCAGGTGTTCGTCAATAATGCACAATCATTATTCAATCACTTAATTATCTCATTACCTCCAACACTGATTCAGTGTTACATTAAACAGCCTGTACTGTGCACACTAAGCAGTGTTCATTTCATCTGGGCAAACCCATGTGGGGCCTACATGGAAACCGAGGACAAAACTGGCTGGGTCCCAGTTAGATAGCCCAGGTCAAACCCATTTGGGCCCCACATGGCTGTGCTGGCTGGGTTACTTTCACTTTTTTCACTCACAGATTTTGTGGCTCAGATAAGGTCCAGTTCTGGTTTATTTCTTTACTCATCGGCTGACAAAACGGTAACGACTGGATCGGAAACGACTATAAGCAAAGACAGCACAGCGCAAGAGAACACCACAGCAAGCAGAGCAAGCCCTGCCACAGCAGCGGACCACAAGCTGCAGGTATGTAGCTGCGGATGGAGGAGAGTAACATCTTCCCGGGGCCTGAGGATTCACCAGGGAAAGAAAAGGTGCTTGAGGCAAGAGAGTCCGGGGCCTCGCATTGACTACTTCCTGCGGAATGGGTCAAATCAGTTGAGTGAAGCTCACCAACTGGACGAAAACCATAGTTTGGAGGGCATCAGCACCCCCGTCGTGGAAGAAGCAAACTCAAGCACAGAACTAGCGGTGGAACAAACATCAGCAAAAGCTGTGGGAAACGGTGAATAAAGATCTGTCCCTGTCCCTCGAACAACTTCGAGGCACAGTGGAGAAGAAGTTGGAGGATATGGGAAACATCATCTATCAATATGGAACAGAACGCTTTGGGGTGACCCTAGTCGAAAGTCACTAAACAGGCTCCCACTCCACCAGTCTCCAGGAGGCAACAGGAAATCAAGCGCCTTGTTCAAGAAAGGAGACAACTCAGGAAACTTTGGAAGAAGGCCTCAGAAGTGGAAAAGGATGGCATAAGCACCCTCCAAGCTGACATTAAAACACGTCTGGCATCCCTCCGCAGAGCAGAGAATTCACGGAAAAGAAGGAGGAATAAAGATCAAACAAGAACACGGTTCTATAAAGATCCCTTCAAGTTCCTGAAAACTCTCTTCACCAAGGAGAAAAGTGGAGTTCTAAGAACAACAAAGAACGACCTGGAGGAGCACTTGAGATCAACACACTCTGATCCAAAGCGCTATGAACACCTGGCCATCCCTCCAGACATTCCACCAATCGACCCCCCAGAGCATCAATTTGAGATCGGTCCCCCAACGTGGAAAGAGGTGGAGAAGATCGTCCATCGGGCACGAACAGCATCAGCGCCTGGGCCAAACGGAGTCTCATACAAAGTGTACAAGAACGCACCAGATTTTTGCAGGTTTCTCTGGAGCCTCATGAGGACAATATGGCAGAAGAGGACCATACCCAAAGCGTGGCGTAGGGCAGGTGGGATCCTTATCCCAAAGGAGAAGGACGCAGCAAACATCAACCAGTTCCACCCCATTGCCCTGCTTAACGTGGAGGGTAAGATCTTCTTCGGGGTCATTGCACAAAGGATGGCCGAATACCTGCACAGAAACGAGTATGTGGATACATTGGTACAAAAGGCAGGAACCGTTCCATGCACCAGGAGGTTACTCAGAAAACTCAAGGAGAACATCAGTTGGGCCCGTATGAAGATTAAACCATCTAAGTCACGCAGCATTTCAGTGGTGAAGGGAGTGCTTACTGACTTGCAGTTCTTCATCGGTGATGGCCCAATCCCCACTGTATCTGAGCAGCCAGTCAAAAGCCTCGGAAGGCTCTACGACGCAAGCCTGAAAGACAAAGACCAGGTGAAGTAACTGCGTAATGACATCAATGCAGGCCTACAGGCGATTGACAACACCCAACTACCTGGGAAATTGAAGACCTGGTGCTTCCAGTTTGGTCTACTACCCCGAGTGCTGTGGCCCCTGGCAGTCTATGAGGTGCCCATCACAACAGTAGAGAAACTGGAGAGAAGAGTCACAGCCCACGTCAAGAAATGGCTTGGAGTTCCACGCTGCCTCACCACCATAAGCCTCTACGGAGACAGTGTCCTCAAGCTGCCCCTCACCAGCCTCACAGAGGAGTTCAAGTGTGCTAAAACACGTCTGCAGATGACCTTGAATGAATCCAAAGATCCGGTGATCAGAGGAAATGCACCAACCCTGGTTACTGGGCGCAAGTGGAGACCAGTAAGAGCAGTAGAGGAGGCAACAGCAGCGCTTAGACATGCTGATATTGTGGGGAACGTTCAGCAAGGAAGAGGAGGCCTTGGACTAACAACTAGTCGCCCAGCCTGGAGAAACGACACTGCTCCAGCACGGAGGAAGATGGTGGTTGGAGGAAGTGTGGCGTCAGGAGGAAACGGCAAGATGGGCCAAGGCAGTCGCCCTCGGCAAACAGGGACTGTGGACACGGTGGGAGAGTGTCGAAAGGAGGAGATTGAGCTGGAGGGATGTATGGGCCATGGAAGCGAGGAATTTGAGCTTTACCATCAGAGCCATATATGACGTCCTCCCAACACCAACTAATCTCCATCAGTGGTTTGGTGAAGATCCTGGGTGCATCCTGTGCTCCAGGCCAGCCTCCCTCCGGCACATACTCACCGGGTGTGAAACCAGCCTTACCCAAGGACGATACACTTGGCGCCACAACCAAGTTTTGAAGAGCCTTGCTGCCACACTGGAGGAAAAACGATCCAGCATCAACGCCCTGTCACTGCCAATGCCTAACACCTCAACAACACCATTGGCAACTGCCTTTGTCCGTGAAGGGGCTACAGCTGCCAGGAGCAACTCCACACCATCAGAGAGAAGCCAGCTGTGCCTAGCGCGCGACTGGAAGATGCTGGCAGACATTGGGAAACAGCTGGTGTTCCCCTCAGAGATTGCCACTACCTCCTTGGGGCCTGACTTGGTGCTCTGGTTCCCCTCCATAAAGAAGGTATACATAATCGAACTCACCGTACCCTGGGAGGATTCCATGGAGGAGGCATATGAGCGGAAGCACCTGCGGTATGCCGACCTAGCTGCCGAAGCAAAACATTGTGGCTGGAACGCGAAAGTCCGCCCAGTAGAGGTTGGGTGCAGAGGGTTTGTGGGAACATCCACCACAAAACTGATGAGGGACCTGGGAATTAATGGCCAGAACCAGCGTACAACCGTTAAAGCTGCATCAGAGGCAGCAGAAAGAAGCAGCCAGTGGCTCTGGCTGAAGAGGAACGACCCCAGCTGGGCCCCCAAGTAGTGTGCCAGGAGATAAGTCGGCTTTGGCTTGACTCAGGGAACAGGACGTCTCTGCCATGCACAGTCCCCTGAGATGCCCACTCGACAACAAGGTGACTCTCATGGCTAATTGGACTCGGGACGCAAGCTGAGGTTTGATCAACCTAGAGCTAGCCGCCTCTGGAGAGGGTGTATAGTGTCAAAGGCCGAAACACCCCATGACCCAGAGGAACACTACTGATGATGCGTCCCGTAAATCCAATTCTTCTCACGAATCTACCATCCACCATTCACAAATCTACCATCCACCATTCACCGACAAGTCCACCAGTAACTTGCATGTGCTCGCACAGGGAGTCTCTATCTCATCCTGTGTTTTCTAGAATCTGATTTACTCTTGGCTGACATGTAGTCAGAGGTGTAAAGTCCCAGGTTCAGAAAGTAAAAGTCCTCCTCAGTATTTTGTTCCAATCACCTGGATTTGCTAATTCAGGCAGGAGAGAGAACTAATTAGTGAAATCAGCTGATTGAGTTCATGGGTGGAATAAACTATGGCAGGACTTCTACTTTCTGACCCCTGGACTATACAACTCTGCTAAAGAGTACATATTAGTCCATCAAAGGTACATATTAGCAGAGGTGAGTAATCCAGGGGCCAAAGAGTAAAAGTCCTGCCATATGTTTATTCTACCCATGAACTCAGTCAGCTGATTTCACTAATTAGTTCTCTCTCCTGCTGAATTAGCAAATCCAGGTGATTGGAACAAAATACAGAGGAGGACTTTTACTTTCTGAACCTGGACTTTACACCTCTGCATAGCAATGCCACATGTCAGCCAAGAGCAAAGAAATAAACCAGAACTGGACCTTATCGTAGCCACAAAATCTGTGTTTATTAAATATGGAGTAATTTCAGCCACAGCATCAGATGAAATCAACTGAAGATAAAAGAAGACATTAAATCTGTGAAGATCTCAGCAGAGGAGGATTAAACAACTCCACAAACAGCATTACCAGCTTCACTTATTACTAACCAGACTGACTTTATTTCTGTCAGACGTCTACAGAAGCTCTTGTTGAGAACTCTAATGTGTTTCATTTTAAGTCACCATAACAGTGATTAGTGTTTCCATTAGTTGGGTTCTTAACTCTTATTATATCTTTTATCTTTTTTGGCTGCTGTGACAGTGTGTTTGTCAAACACATTTGCAGCAGCAAAGAAAGCTAACTTGACTTGAAATCAGATGATGATGGTTACCTGTTGATGGTTTGATAATCATCATGAAACAACCTGATTCACTAAGGTTTTTATAATTTAACAATTGTGTTGATCCACTAATATATTTACGTCACAAACCCTGTGTTACTACAGCATGAGATCCAGAAATATTATAACAATCAGAAGACTTTAACCTCCTGGGGTCGGCGCGACAGGCTCGTTTTTTTCCTTATGAGTGCAAAAAATAAATAAATAAAAAATATTAATTTTTATCTTATATGCTTGTGTTATACATAAATTTATCCTGTTTAGTGTGTATTTTTTTTTGGTGTATGCTCATAATAAAAACAAAGTGTTGTGCTTTTCGCCAAATAAAGAAAAATAAACATGATGCGAGTTCTGCGTACTCCCCGTCAGTGAAGTCAATTCTGAAACGCGTCCGAAAATGAACTGTAACTCAGCGAATACTCAGTCAAACAGGCATACAGACACACAGGCATGAAGCTTGAATTCTCTTCTTTTAAATTAAGTATTTTTTATAAAAAACAAATATTCACAGTTTATATAATATGTATGTAAAGAGAGAGATGTCAGTCGTTCTCATCTCAGCTAATTAAGTTGTAATGTGACTCCGCCTACGGAGACCGCGCTATACAAACGCAAATGTGAGGCGATCCATACAAACCTGTGAAACGCCCACATGCGCTGGATAAGGCCGGTGAAACACTGGATGCGTGGCGTAAGCGTCTCAGCTGCGTGGCGTGTCCGTTTTTATTTCGGCTCCCATATTAACAGTTTCAAGTTTGCACACTGCCTGTGTGAGACGCAGGCGCGGCACGAGCCGCGTGGAAAACGCGTGCATGCTAGAAATAGAACTATTTTTCATGCGACACGCAAGCGTCTTGGAAGCGTTTCCATGCAAAATTGAATAGGAAAATCTGTTTATATGTCATTTTGACACGAATCCATATTAATAAATGTCCTTTTGATGTTTAAAAGTGTCTAGGTTTTGACATAAATGCAAATATAAATGTAATTTTACAAAATATTATCGATTTTCAAATACTGCTGTATTGAATGAACAGCTTTTAGCAAACTCTATTGCTATACTGAAATGAGGAATATACTGTATGTGTTTTGTCAAAAATAAAGTCATCAACTAACTAATGAATCCTTTACTTTGAAATACGTATGATAAAATGTATACTTTAGTTTTGAAAGACGTTGACTAGTTTTGAATAGATTATAAAGTATGTATGTGTATGCATATATATATATATATGTGTGTGTGTATATGTATATATATATATGTGTGTGTGTGTGTGTGTGTGTGTGTGTGTGTGTGTGTGTGTGTGTATAAAGAGCAGAGGTGGAGATTCCAGGGGTCAGAAAGTAAAAGTCCTGCCATATGTTTATTCCACCCATGAACTCACACAGCAAAAACTCCAGTGTTAAATGAACTCTTGTGAGTTTATTTGGCTCCAGACTCAAGAGTGTTAAAGTTAATGAGCTAATTAAGTGATTGATTGAGTGATGATTGACCATTATTGAAGACACCTGATGTTAACAAGCAGAATCACTGAAGGAGAAAAATCACAATTTTAGACACCGTTATGGAGATTAGTGTTCGATTTAGTTGGGCAGTTGACCTTCAAATGATTATCTTTAGATTTTGTTTGGCTGTTGATCTGAATTATTACAGCCAGATGAACAAAAAGTAAAGTTGATCAGGTGTTGTTTGTTATATTTGAACATAATCATAATTTGATCATAATCATAATTTGATCTGAATCACTGAACTCAATTAGAGCTTAATCTCTGACTTAAATGTATATTGGTCATTACAACATCACAGTAATTCTACAGATTAAGTTCCAGATTTTTCAATATAATTCAAATTATTTCTTAAAAGTTGTTCTGATAAAGAAAAAGAAAATCTTTCTTTAAGGCACACACAGACATCAAGATTCAGTGTATGAATCTCAACAATGGTGACAAAAAGAATATTCAATTAGGAAAACAAGACAATTCAGATCATAATTTATTCATACCGCAATGCATGATGGGAGCCATGGATGAGTTTTGATTGGTGGCACCCAGAATGCACTGCAACATGCTTTATTATTGTCACCATTTTTGAGAATCACAGGCTGATTCTTGGTGTCAGTGTGTCCAAATTATATAATTTTTCAAAGTCATTTGATCAGAACAACTTTCAAGAAATCTTTCTGATTACATTGAAAATGATTAACATGGCATAATATTAGAATCACAGGCAGCTGTAATCAACAAGGTAAACTTAACTCTCTAAATGAGATTTGTGATGCAGGTCAAATTATGATTATGTCAAAACATAACCAACACCACCTGATCAACGTTTCTCTTTGTTCATCTGAGAGTTATAACCCAGATACAACAGCCAAACTCAATCTAAAGTTATTAGTTTAAGGGTCAAGAGCCCAACTAAAGCAAACACTGATCACCATAATGGCAACTTAAAAAAGAGATTTTCTCCTTCAGTAATTCTGCTTGTTAACATCAGCAGTAGCGCGGGGCGGGGGCTGCAGCCCCCTCGTCATAGCATCAGCACCCCCAAGTGGGGGGCTGTGGACAGTGGACTAATATAATATTGTACTTTAAAAACAATAAATGGACAGCGTTAACTAACTCTCTTATGCCTAATTAAGTGAGTGTTCAAGCTACGGAGAAAATGAAATAAAGTTTGAATTTGTCATGCTTTGTTCCGATCAGAGCACGTGAGTGGAGAGCGCATTTCTGAATATTCCGCTCCGCTCGCTCATTCCGCTCAGGGTCGCTCGCTCAACCCAGAATAGCCTGCTGGTACCAAAATATGTGGAATAAGGGCTGCCTCCGACTAAAGTTTTTTTAGTAGTTGTTCATTTAAGCCATCAGTGGACAAATCGCCCCTTTATATTAATTTTATTACTTAAATAGGCTATATACAGGATAATGAGCGTGTACATAATATAGCCGCACTCAGGCGCACGGCCGCACGCATTAAGCTTGCCACAAAGAACCGGCAAAAGTATGAATGTGTCTAAAATAGCAAGGAGACATTTAATTGTTTATTAATAAACTGGTGTTTTCTGTGTCGCTGCAAAGATGGAGTTGGCGATGTGGACTCGCCATGAACGCCAGAGAGAAATGCATGTGAAATACACATTTCATATGATATAATCAGAGAGTAGGCCATTTCTTTTCGTTTTGAATAGTTTCGTTTAAAAGTAGACTTTTCAAGCTTTCTATAATAGATAGCCTATAGCATATTTCCAGAGGTGGGTAATCCAGGGCCAAAGAGTAAAAGTCCTTGCCATATGTTTATTCCACCCATAAACTCGGTCATCTGATTTCAGTAATTAGTTCTCTCTCCTGCTGAATTAGCAAATCCAGGTGATTGGAACAAAATACTGAGGAGGACTTTTACTTTCTGAACCTGGACTTTACACCTCTGCATAGCAATGCCACATGTCAGCCAAGAGTAAAGAAATAAACCAGAACTGGACCTTATCGTAGCCAAAAAATCTGTGTATATTAAATATCGTTAGCCTCATAGCATAATTGCCTAAGTCATTTTTTGGCCAAATTGTGATATCTGCCTAACTTTACTGTCCTACCAATGCTGCATCATCCTGTCTTTCTGCCTATGTCCTTAGCCAATCACAACACTTATTAGAATCCAAAAACACTATCTGCCTAAGTCATCTCTTTGACTTAGGCAGTTTTGATACAAACAAAATGGCAGAAAACATGGGAAGACAGATGTCCAGAAGTGATGTATTAGATCTTCTGTTTGATTCGTTTTCATCTGGTAAGAGTTCATATTTCTTCAATTTTCTAGACACTAAATGTAATTACAGTCAATCAAAGGGATTATAAAGGGATTATAAACTGTGTATTTAAACTTGAATTTTTTTTGCTACAAGATATGATGAAGTAGCTAGCCAACACTAGCAAAATATTACCTCATTTCTGGTCAGAACAAATCTTTACAGTTAAGAAACATCACCATAAAAAGACATTTAAGCAATTTTAGGCAAGTGAAGTAATTTTTCAAGCATTTTCTTTTTCTTTTAAGTGCAAATAAAAGTAAAAATAGTAAAATAAAAAAGTAAAATAGTTTTTTTTAATATAAATTAGACATTTTGACTGGACATAAGAAGTATTTGGTAAGATTTAGATTTTTTTTGCAGTGAACCTATGAATTCAACATGATTTACTGTAGGGCTGCACGATTAATCGCAATTTCCATGTAATCGCACTTAAATTTTAAAATCGCAAAGGCTGCGATTATTTTTTATGCGCAGTTTGTCATTGATGTACGGCTCTGTAAACGCTGCTCCGTCTGAAAGCACTGTGAGTTTGAGTCACTTATGACACAAATGGAGTGTGACTCCATGCATAGCCTCATTGAGCGGTGCATCGTCAAAGATATTCACACTCCACGTGATTACATTGTCATCTTTGAGACTGCACGAATACATCCATCCCCATACAAGGTGACCCAGCTATACCACAATGACTTCATGAAGTTATCTGGGGCCTACGTCACCAATATTCGACCAGGTAAAAAAGTTGGTGACCCCACAGTCCATGGCCTCCGGGCTCTCCAGTACTTGGCTGATGGTCGAATCCGGTACAAGTTGGATTTTGAGTCTGAATGGGAGGACCTGCCTCAGCGAATCAACATCCCCAAAGAACCATTCCACTGGGTCCCACTCTTTCCTGCCCAACTGCCAATTACTCTCAGGAAATTCAATGACTTGCAGGCAATGAAACCAGTACTACCAAGAGTGGCCCACCAGTACTATGACAACCTCCCTCATCAATAGACAGTGTGAAAATGCGTGTGCACAACACCTGAGTGGAACTTGGTGGGAAAGGAAAACAGTGGTTAAGGTTAAACATTAAGAAACAACTTGGTTAGGGTTGACAAGTTACACATTTTGGTTTTATTTAGGAGAATAAAAAAACTTTGGTTATGTTATGTTTGCACAGCACCTAAGTGGAACTTCGATTAAGGGTGGAAAAGGAAAACAGTGGTTAAGGTTAGACATTAATAAGTAACAACTTGGTTAGGGTTCACAAGTTACACATCTTGGTTATATTTAGGAGAGTAAAACAACTTTTGTTATGTTATGTTTGCATTTTTTATGTAAGAGAAAAAATGCCTAAGTCATGGCATATTCTGCCTAAGTCACTTTTATTGGTTAGGAAATTGATGATGGATCTTTTTCTTTTTGCATACTTGTTCACACATCTGGTTGAATGTACTGTTATAATATCAATAAAAAATAACAATGTGATTTCTAAAAAATGTGTTTTTTCTTGTTTACCAAAAACATTGAAATATGACTTAGGCAATTATGCTATGAGGCTAACGATATGGAGTAATTTCAGCCACAGCCTCAGATGAAATCAACTGAAGAGAAAAGAAGACATTAAATCTGTGAAGATCTCAGCAGAGGAGGATTAAACAACTCCACAAACAGCATTACCAGCTTCACTTATTACTAACCAGACTGACTTTAGTTCTGTCAGACGTCTACAAAAGTTTTTATTGAGAATTAACAGAGGTTTAACTCTAATGTGTTTCATTTGAAATCACCATAAGAGTGAATAGTGTTTCCATTAGTTGGGCTCTTAACTCTTATTATATATTTTGTCTCAACAATGGTGACAATCAAAAGCACTTTGCTGCAATGCATGCTGGGTACCAGCATAGTACAAAACTCCCAGCATGCATTGCAACATGAATAAATTATGCAGCTGAATTGACATAATTTTTTTTTTATTCTAAATATTTGCTTTTATTTTTTGCTGTTGTTTCTGTTGTGAATTAGTAGCTTTTCAGTGATGTTCTGAATTTATCTGTTTATCTAAATATTTGTGATTGTCGCCATTGTTGAGATTCATACGCTGATTGTTGATATCTGTGTGTGTGTCAGCAAAGGCCAATTTTTCAATTTCGTTAAAAGATTTAAACCGATTGTTATATTGCTGGATCTCATGCTGCAGTAACACAGAGTTTGTGTTGTGGAAAAATATTAATGTGATAACATAAATTTTGTTAGATTCAAAAGACATCAGTGAATCAGTCTATTTCATGATGATTATAAAACCATCAACAGGTAACCATCATCACCTGATCTCATTTCACTTTAGCTTTCTTTGCTGCTGCAAATGTGTTTGACAAACACACTGTCACAGTAGCCAAAAAAAGACAAAAGGTAAAATAAGAGTTAAGAGCCCAACTAATGGAAACACTGATCACTGTTACGGTGACTTCAAATGAAACACATTAGAGTTAAACCTCTGTTAATTCTCAATAAAAACTTCTGTAAACTTTCTGACAGAAATAAAGTCAGTCTGGTTAGTAATAAGTGAAGCTGGTAATGCTGTTTGTGGAGTTGTTTAATCCTCCTCTGCTGAGATCTTCACAGATTTAATGTCTTCTTTTCTCTTCAGTTGATTTCATCTGAGGCTGTGGCTGAAATTACTCCAAATTTAATATACACAGATTATTTTGGCTACGATAAGGTCCAGTTCGGGTTTATTTCTTTACTCTTGGCTGACATGTGGTCAGAGGTGTAAAGTCCAGGTTCAGAAAGTAAAAGTCCTCCTCAGTATTTTGTTCCAATCACCTGGATTTGCTAATTCAGCAGGAGAGAGAACTAATTAGTGAAATCATCTGACTGAGTTTATGGGTGGAATTAACATGTGGCAGGATTTTTACTCTTTGGCCCCTGGATTACCCACCTCTGCATATTTCTCAAATCTGTGATGCACAAGCTGAGTTTCGGCGCCCTCCAGTTCACGTGCAATGCAAGTGATCATGCCGGTGCCTTATTACATTGTCTGCTATATATTTGCGTCTTATTTATTAAATAGGCTACAGGCAATTGGTTAATAAAACATTGATCAAAATTAAGATACAATTTATACAAAACGAAAATCTTCTAAAAATTGTCTTTCTACAAAACAAAACTCAATGAAGTGGTAAAAATCATGTCTTACCCACTCCATGTCTCCAGTCATATTGCATCTCATGATGTATCTTTATCTTTCTCATGCTGCATATGCTCACTTTCATAATCAACATCGATTAAATAAAAAAATAACATTAGCCTATAATATTTAAACATAAATATGAAACTAAATGTTTTCTTTAATGGCTACAACACATACAGTACAGAGACATTTCATGTCTTGTCGTTGGCCACAACATAATGACGTCACATATTTTCCAACCCAGCCCCCAGCCCCCCCCTCCATGAAACAGCTTCCAGCGCGCCTGAACATCAGGTGTTTTCAATAATGCTCAATCATCACTCAAACAATCACTTAATTATCTCATTAACTTTAATACTCTTGAGTCTGGAGCCAAATAAACTCACAGGAGAGTTCATTTAACACTGGAGTGTTTGCTGTGTGAGTTCATGGGTGGAATAAATATATGGCAGGACTTTTACTTTCTGACCCCTGGACTCTCCACCTCTGATGAAGAGTTCAGATGCAAAAGCCTCTAAATGCCATCTGAAATTTTCTTCTAGAATGATCATTTTTATGAAGCTTATATATTTAAGTTAGCTATAGGTGACACACCTGAATGAATGGCTCATTAAGTATGCAGGGACATTGTCTCATCAGGTGTGAACTACTAAATATGCATGATGCTGTTGGAGCGTTTACGCCCCATCCGCATATTGGCTTTCCAAACTAAAAGTGTTTCACAAAAAAACTCTGGACGACATCCATTAGTCAAAAGTCTTATTGCCACATATTTAGTATGTGTTTTGTGGCCTTATTTCAGAAACTTTAATTTTTAGTTTTTTCGATAACCATGCATAAACATTATTCTCTCAAAAATGAAAACATGTACATACATGTGGCTCACATATTATGGTAGTCCTGTTTGTGCTATATAGAGTGAATTTACACCTTTGCCATTAATATGTTTATAAGCAACTGAAAAAAGCACAAATGTCAGGGCATGTCAGAACAACTCAAGGACCCCAAAAACACCCCAGACCCCAGAGGGTTAACAAACATGAACACGAAAAAGTCAGTTTATTATGACACACACAGACATCAACAATCAGCGTATGAATCTCAACAATGGTGACAATCAAAAGTACTTTGCTGCAATGCATGCTGGGTACCAGCATTGTACAAAACTCCCAGCATGCATTGCAACATGAATAAATTGTGTAGCTGAATTGTCCTATTATTTTGTTTGATTCAAAATTGCTTTTATTTTTTGCTGTTGTTTCTGTTGTGAATTAGTATCTTTTCAGTGATGTTCTGAATTTGTTTATCTGCATATTTGTGATTGTCACCATTGTTGAGATTCATACACTGATTGTTGATATCTGTGTGTGTCAGCATAAATCAATTGCAGAACTTGTTTGTTAAACTATTAATACTGATTGTTATAATATTGTTGGATCTCATGCTTTAGTAATAAAGGGTTTGTGATGAGAATATATTAGTGGAACAACATAGCTGGTAGATTATTAAAAACCTCAATGCATCAGTCTATTTCATGATGATTATACACCATCATCATCTGATCTCATTTCACTTTAGCTTTCTTTGCTGCTGCAAATGTGCTTGACAAACACACTGTCATAGCAGCCAAAAAAGATAATAGTTAGAATAAGAGTTAAGAGCCCAACTAATGGACACACTGATCACTGTTATGGTGACTTCAAATGAAACACATTAGAGTTAAACCTCTGTTAATTCTCAATAAAACTTCTGTAGACGTCTGACAGAAATAAAGTCAGTCTGGTTAGTAGGGCTGGGCGATTTAAATCGCGATATTGTTATGCGCATCTCATCAGTAATGCCGGTTCCTTGATTAGTAGTAAATCGCCATCACCTGCTTTCAGATGAAGCGGCATTTACTACAAAGAGCCGTAGTTAACTGACAAGCTGAGCCAAATCACATCAATATCGCGGACGTATCGCCAGCGATATTTAATGCGATATGGCTCAGCTTGTCAGTTAACTACGGCTCTTTGTATACAGCAAAAACTCCAGTGTTAAATTAACACCCCTGGGAGTGTATGAGTCCACACTCAAGAGTGTTTACGTTAATGAGATAACTAAGTGATTAATTTAGTGATGATTGAGCATTATTGAAGACACCTGATGTTAACAAGTAGAATCGCTGAAGGAGAAAATCGCAAATTGTAAGTTACCATTATTGTGATGGGTAGTTGCTTTAGTTGGGCTCTGACCCTTTCATGTTTACTTTAGATTTTGTTTCACGGTTGTATCTGAGTTAAAACTGCCAGTTGAACAAAGAAAAAAAAGTGATCTTTGTTGGTTATATTATGACAATCATCATTTGAACTTGATCACTGAGCTCATTAAGATCCTTCTTTCTGACTTCGATTTATGTTATTGGTTACAGCATAACTGTGAATCTGAATAAATGGCCAGAATTTTTGATATAAAGGATTTCTTAAAACTTGTTTAAAAAAAAAAAAATTCTTTTAGGCACACACAGATGTCAAGATTCAGTCTATGCATCTCAACAATGGTGAGGAGCAGAATATTCAATGAGGAAAAGTAAATTACATAGACAATTCAGATCATAATTTATTCATACCGCAATGCATGATGGGAGCCATTAATGAGTTGTGATTGGTGGCAGCCACTGCAACATGCTTTGTTATTGTCACCATTGTTGAGATTCACAGGCTGATTATTGATGTCTGAACGTCTCTTTGATTAGAGCAATGTTTATTAAATATTTTGAATTATAAGTAAAGTACTGATAATCATAGGCTGAAGAATCACAAAACTGCTGCTAACAAGTTAAACCAAACTATCTTAATATGTTTCACTTTTCAGATCACAGTATGATTATGTCAAAACATAACCAACACTATAAGATAACATTTTACTTTGTTCATTTAACTGTTTTAAATCAATAACAGCAGACAAACAACAGTAAATATTAAAGTAAACATATAATGGTCTAGAGCCCAACTAAAGCAAACACCCATCACCTTAATGGTAACTTACAATTTGTGCTTTTCTTCTTCAGTGATTCTGCTTGTTAACATCATGTGTCTTCAATAATGCTCAATCATCACTAAATTAATCACTTAATTATCTTCTCAGCCCTAAATGCCGCTCCATCTGAAAGCAGGTGATGGTGATTTACTACTAAATCAAGGAACCGGCTTTACTGACGAGATGCGCATAACAATATCGCGATTTAAATCGCCCAGCCCTACTGGTTAGTAATAAGTGAAGCTGGTAATGCTGTTTGTGGAGTTGTTTAATCCTCCTCTGCTGAGATCTTCACAGATTTATGTCTTCTTTTCTCTTCAGTTGATTTCATCTGAGACTGTGGCTAAAGTCAGTTGTAGTTCTTGTGTTTCTGCTCGTCTCTTTTTTCTGTTCTCTTCTTTCCTTCAGTGATTATTTTTGTTAACAAGCTTATTAACCTTACCAGTCACCCCCAATTTTGGCAAGTGATGCATGCATGACATACCCAAAATAAAAAGGTTGCTGCTCATAAGTCATTCTGAATAGACACATAACACACATATATTTAGAAAGCCAACCCTTGAGAGTTTATAGTTCAAGACTCAAAATTAACCAGACTGTTATTAATATTGAGATATAAGCTCAAACATAAAAACAAAAACAACAAATATTAAAAAGTATATTTATTAAATGTATAAAAATATTATTTGAATTTAAGATAGCAACTTATAACCACAACTAAAGTGTAGCCACAACTGTGGTCATGCTTCATTTCAAATCTGAGAATGATATCTCTAAAATTATGCATTTTATGATGCCTATTGTGAGACCATGTCAGGGGAGGATTTGGAGAAGTTTCACAGAAGGCTGCAAGTTTCTCATCAAATATTTTATTGACCTGTAAACACCCATTTACAGTCTCTGACTAATGTCTGGCGAGGAGAACTGCCCCATTCATGTTCTTTTCATTTAAATCGACCAACCTTTCACACCTCTGCCGGTAAGAGACTTTATCTTCATTATTCTTTTATCCTTATTCTTTTGTTTGAAATTAGCCATTATAGCCTTTCTTCTAGCATAATGCTTGGCCATCGTCAGCTAATTTAACCCCCTACACAAATAATCCAGCCATTAACTTAAGTCTTGTTAGAAAACAAAAAACTATTATTTGGAACTCTAAATACAAATTTTTAAACAAGATATATATTATGGAATAGAAAGCTCCTGCAGCAGGTGCATTAGCACAACAGGTAGCCTCAAGCTACACAGTAAATTCCACAGTGTTAAATCAACACTGCTCAGAGCAAATATGGTCCCACTCTACAGAGTGTTAAAGTAACACTAAAGCGGTGTTAAAGTTAATGAGATAATTAAGTGATTAATTTAGTGATGATTGACTATTATTGAAGACACCTGATGTTAACAAGCAGAATCACTGAAGGAGAAAATCATAAATTGTAAGTTACCATTAAGGTGATGGGTGTTTGCTTTAGTTGGGCTCTAGACCATTATATGTTTACTTTAATATCTACTGTTGTTTGTCTGCTGTTATTGATTTATAACAGTAAAATGAACAAAGTAAAGTGTGATGAGGTAGTGTTGGTTATGTTTTGACATAATCATGCTGTGATCTGAAAAAGGAAACTTATTGAGATAGTTTGGTTTAACTTGTTACCAGCAGCTTTGTGATTTTAACAGCATATGATTATCAGTACTTTACTAATAATCCAAAATATTTCATAAACATTGTTCTGATCAAAATACTTTCAAATTAATTAATTTAGAAACACAGACATCAATAATCAGCCTGTGAATCTCAACAATGGTGACAATAATAAAGCATGTTGCAGTGGCTGCCACCAATCACAACTCATTAATGGCTCCCATCATGCATTGCGGTATGAATAAATTATGATCTGAATTGTCTATTTAATTTACTTTTCTTAATTGAATATTCTGCTCGTCACCATTGTTGAGATGCATAGACTGAATCTTGACGTCTGTGTGTGCCTAAAGGAACGATTTTTTTGTTTTAAACAACTTTTAAGAAATCCTTTATATTATATAAAAAATTCTGGATATTTATGCAGATTCACAGTTATTTTGTAACCAACAACATAAATCGAAGTCAGAAATAAGGATCATAATGAGTTCAGTGATCAGTGATCAAGTTCAAATGATGAATGTCATAATATAACCAACACCATCAGATCACTTTTTTCTTTGTTCATCTGGCAGTTATAACTCAGATACAAGAGCCAAACTAACTCTAAAGTAAATATATAAGGGTCAAGAGCCCAACTAAAGCAAACACCCATCACCATAATGGTAACTTACAATTTGTGATTTTCTCCTTCAGTGATTCTGCTTGTTAACTGCAGGTGTCTTCAATAATGCTCAATCATCACTAAATTAATCACTTAATTATCTCATTAACTTTAACACTGCTTTAGTGTTACTTTAACACTCTGTAGAGTGGGACCATATTTGCTCTGAGCAGTGTTGATTTAACACTGTGGAATTTACTGTGTACATGACACAATTTAATTTATTAATATTACACTTTTATTTAAAGCTCATTTTAAAACACCATCGAGTATTTGTATCATATTCCGGTCACGGTTTAAATGGTTTCAAGTCAAAAAAAGATTTTGAAATATGTTATATTTAGCATTTTATATGAAGCTATGGGCTATGCTTACCTATAACTTTATTCTTTATTCATATAAAAATACCCTAAATTGCACGAAAATAACATACAAAACACACATACTTAAATCGTGTATTTATTAGCTTCTAGTTTCAGGTGAAGAGATGGCACTTTCGCTTTCTTATCACGGATGTCCAGAATGAGGAAGTGTAGACATTTTTTTTTTTTTTTTTTTTTTTATTCAGTATTAACAATACAACCCAGTCAACACGTTGATCTCACAGTGATCTCTCCATTTGACCACAATGTGAGTTCACAGTGAGCTAAAAGTGTAACCTCACAGCGCACTCGCTGTGTGCTCATTTTATGGCCACAATATGAGGTCACCCCAGCTATAAATGTTATTGGATTTGAACATTTTAGTTGAAAATGAAAATTAGGTTGACGTCTAAACATTTGATGTCAGGCTCCAACTTCATTAAACAACTCCACAAACAGCATTACCAGCTTCACTTATTACTAACCAGACTGACTTTATTTCTGTCAGACGTCTACAAAAGTTTTTATTGAGAATTAACAGGTGTTTAACTCTAATGTGTTTCATTTGAAGTCACCATAACAGTGATTAGTGTTTCCATTAGTTGGGCTCTTAACTCTTATTATATCTTTTGTCTTTTTTGGCCGCTGTGACAGTGTGTTTGTCAAACACATTTGCAGCAGCAAAGAAAGCTAAAGTGAAACGAGATCAGGTGATGATGGTTACCTGTTGATGGTTTTATAATCATCATGAAAAAGACTGCTTCACTGAGATAATTTGAATCTAACAACTGTGTTGTACCAATAATATATTCTCATCACAAACCCTGTGTTACTGCAGCGTGAGGTCCAACAATATTATAACAATCAGTTAGAAGATTTGAACAAACATGAACATGAAAAATGAATCCACCGTGACACACAGAGATATCAAAAATCAGCACATGAATCTCAACAAGGGTGACAATATATATATATTTTTTTAGATAAACAGATTAATTCATAACATCACTGCAAAGCTACTAAATGTCACAAAAAAAAAAAAACAGCAAAAAATAAAAGCACATATTTAGAATTAAAATAATAGGACAATTCAGCAGCATAATTTATTCATGTTGCAATGCATGCTGTGAGTTTTGTACAATGATGGTACCCTGCATGCATTGCAGCAAGGTACTTTAGATTGTCACCATTGTTGAGATTCATACGTTGATTATTGATGTCTGTGTTTGTTATCGAACAGTAATTTTTCGTGCTCATGTTTGTTAAAATCTTCTAATTGATTGTTATAATATTGCTGGAACTCATGCTGCAGTAACACAGGGTTTGTAATGAGAATATATTATTGGTACAACACAATTGTTAGATTCAAATTACCTCAGTGAAACAGGTTACTTCATGATGATTATAAAACCATCAACAGGTAACCATCATCACCTGATCTCGTTCCACTTTAACTTTCTATGCTGCAGCAAATGTGTTTGACAAACACACTGTCACAAAGATAAAAAAAAAAGATAAAAGATATAATACGAGTTAAGAGCCCAACTAATGGAAACACTATTCACTGTTATGGTGACTTCAAATGAAACACATTAGAGTTAAACCTCTGTTAATTCTCAATAAAAACTTCTGTAGACTTCTGACAGAAATAAAGTCAGTCTGGTTAGTAATAAGTGAAGCTGGTAATGCTGTTTGTGGAGTTGTTTAATCCTCCTCTGCTGAGATCTTCACAGATTTAATATCTTCTTTTCTCTTCAGTTGATTTCATCTGAGGCTGTGGCTGAAGTCAGTTGTAGTTCTTGTGCTTCTGCTCGTCTCTTTTTTCTGTTCTCTTCTTTCTTTCAGTGATTCTTTTTGTTAACAGGCTAAGATGACTTCATATTTAATATACACAGATTTTGTGGCTCAGATAAGGTCCAGTTGTGGTTTATTTCTTTGCTCTTGGTTGACATGTGGCATTGCTATGGCCTGCTTGTGGCCCTGATTTGGCAAACAGGAGTGGCCCACCCAAGTGCCGTAATTCCACGCTGGATGTGGGCCGGATCTGGGCTGACACAATGTTGCTATGTGGGTATTGTGGTCACAGTTTGAGCACACAGTGAGAGCGCTGTGAGGTTACACTTTTAGATCACTGTGAACTCAGATTGCTGACGGTGTGACCACATGGTGACATCACTGTGAGATCAAAGTGTTGACTGGGAATAAAACAACATCTGTTTATGCCAGGGTTGATACACAAAATAAACTAAAACAGGCATACAAGACAAACAATAACCACAAACTAAAATAAAAATAAAACGAGACCAAATTACATAAAAGGATGCAAATTAAACATATTTAGAGAGTACAAGATCGGTCTTAATAGCCTTTCTATTTAGACCTCTTACAGTGGTGTGATATTGTTTTAGCTCTGCTAAAAGGTGTTCAAAATTTGGTTTGGACTCTGCCCATTTCTTTTTATGAATATGGAATTTTCCTAAGACTAAAAACAATTGGACAAAAAAAGAAAAATCCTTATCTGTTCCACCATCTTCAAAGTAAATAAACACATCTTTTCCCCTCAATGTTAATGTTTGTCCAGTTTTACGTCTTATATAGTTTTCAACATCTCTCGAAAATATCTTACTGTATGTACAATCATAAAACAGATGACAAATTGTTTCATCATAATTACCACAAACGGTACAGGAATATTCAATGTCAATTTTAAATCTCTCTAAAGTTTTCTTTGCTGGGTATATTCTATGTACAATTTTATAAGACACCTCCTTTATTTTATTATTTAAGAGGAACTTGTCCCCAATTAACCACATTCTTTCCCATTTGATTTCTTCAAACTGAGAAGCCCAAAAGGATCTTGCTGCAGGAAGTGTTTTAGTGTGCATTAGGCTGTTATCTTTTCTCAAGTGTTAATGTGGAATAACATTATGGAATAACGTTAGTGTAGGCCTATGTAAACTGCAAAAAGATGAATCGCATTTCTATAATATGACTCGCGTTTCTGTGAGATGAATGAAGGGTACATATTTGTAAAGACTGTTTAGCCTAAATATGAATCGCGTTTCTGTGAGATGAATGAAGGGTACATATTTGTAAAGACTGTTTAGCCTAAATATGAATCGCGCGTCTGTGTGTGAAAGAATAAACTGCTTTGCTGTAGCCTACTGAGATGAGTAAAAATCGACTGAAATATGTTGAAATAAAATGTATTTGTATAAGCAACGTATTAAACTGCAAATTAACATTTATATGCCCTAATATTTCATAAAAACAACGTTACAGTCAGGCGAAGTATGAAAGACAACATTTTGTTGACTAGATTTGGGTACAGTTTTTACTGTAGAATATACTGTCACATCAAATAACCTTTTGTTTAGCAATTTCTGCTCATATCTATCTATCTATCTATCTATCTATCTATCTATCTATCTATCTATCTATCTATCTATCTATCTATCTATCTATCTATCTATCTATCTATCTATCTAGGGTCCGTGTAACGAATCAGGGTATCTTCCGTCCATTTCATTTCCTATTTGAAATGAAATAAGCAGAAACGAGAAACGGCGCCTTTATTCGTTTTTTCGTTTTTTCCAAAAAACGAAAAAACGAGATTTCGGCTTGATTTTTCGTTTTTTAGTTAACGGGCAAAAAACGAATAAATGACTTCAAAATTCGTTTTGCACATGTGGACGGTCATGAGGCGCCCCTGTCAGCCGATTGGTCAAGAAAATCTGAGCATGTGACGTCATCGGTAGTTCCCCAGGTTTATTCAACAAAATAATAGTCCTATGGCTCTGCGTACCGCATATTAAACTGTTCAGGGCAGGTCCTGGGCTTACTTATGTGCAACTTAACGCGTTTCAGAGAAATATTTATATATCATAAATATTAAATATTAATCTGCACCCAGACGGTTTTAATAGCTGTGCAGAGTTAAATCTGTGTGGTGAAGCACAATGTTCAGTCAAGCATATACGCAGCAGTCATAACTCTTCTTTTAGACAATACGCTCAGTTTTGGACAAGGGGTGGTTATTGCAAATACTGTAATGCAAAACTGCTGATGGTGGTGGGTACCGCGATGATGGTAAATAAAATTGTACTGTAACTGTAGCTAATCATAGCCTGTTCTTTGGCAGTTGGGTCTGTTCGAGGTCGGATCACGTTCTCACCACAAACGAACCGCTCCAGAGTTCGTTTGAAAGCGTACCGCTTTTGGTGCGCACCCGAGTGCGATTGCTGCATTCACACCTGCCCAAGCGAACCGCACCAAGGGGGAAAACGAACTCTAGTGCGATTCAACAGAACTAAATGAGGCAGGTGTGAAAGAAGTAAGAACCCTTAGATTTTCTAGTTGTTGGAAATACTGTTAACCCTATGGTTTTTTTCTTGATATTTTGTGACTTTTTCTCATTTATCATGACGAACATGCAAAGTTTCAACATGCTGATGTGTTTTGACATAGCCTATACAAACAAAATTACTATAGTAGCCTATAGGCTACGTTCCTGATGTTCACGGGCCAATTTGACCCAAACATTTTAACACTCTAATGCAACTGTAGGCTACTGACCCAAAATAATAAAATTGCTTGGTTAAATATATATATAATTTTTTTTTTACAACCTTATGAAGCTAAAATTAGCTTTTCCACACTTATTTTAATACAGAAAAATATTTTGTCAGCCACAGATGGTAAAAATGAGCCATCATTTATTTTTTCAATCTACCTGAAATAATATTAAACCTTTGTTTGTTGGTATTTTGTGACTTTTTTTCATTTATCATCATGATCATGCATGCAAAGTTTCAACATGCTGATGTGTGTTGACATATACAAACAAAATTACTATTACATTTGTGATGTTCCCGCCCGGGTCAATTTTTCCCTCAGCTATTCAAATGCAACTGTACGGACACATGTGTTTGTATGACAGGGCACTTCAACTCCAGTTCTAAAGTGCAAGTGTCTAAAAGTGATCTAACCCTATCCAAACACACTTGAAAAAGCTAAATCACGTTGTTCAGAATTAATTGCAAATTACAGATGAAAATCTTTGTCAGACAAATAAGCTCTCATTTCTATATTCAAGATATCTGAAATACCTAGCTTTTAACCTTTTATGATTTTCAAAGGCAGCTTTACAGAGCCAATAAATGAATAAAAAAACATTTATTTGATGTATGTTTTTGTTATGTTTTGTTTCTCACTCCCATGTGAGTGAATAATGAGCTTTCCCACAATTTTGCTTAGTGTGGCACAAGACTTTGACATAGACAGCAGGAAAAATGAGCTCCCAAAAATTGACATTTAAATAAGTAATTTCACAGGTTTTTGATGATACTGATACAGATGAAGATGTTTCCGAGTTAGAGGATGCTTCAGAGATTGAGGAAAA
The DNA here is from genome assembly GCF_951802725.1 of Rutilus rutilus. NCBI lineage: Eukaryota > Metazoa > Chordata > Actinopteri > Cypriniformes > Leuciscidae > Rutilus > Rutilus rutilus. The sequence continues at coordinate 49,684,147 of NC_140210.1, forward strand.
TGTTGTTGAAGATACAGAAAATGAATGAAACTAGGGAAACTAGGGAACTATGTCTATAGGAAACTAAAGGGAAAGTTAACTTAGGAAAAGTAAACATTATTTTCATACAGCTACATTGAATTGTTCAGTTATGATGTTATAAGCATAAAATGTATAAGAAAAAATGAAAACGTAAAAAAAAAAAATTATGCAAAAAAAAGTCAGTAGGCCTACACTGTTTATAAAAAGAAAACGGTTTTAAAAAATGGTTAAAAAAACAATTTGACCAAATTTGTCAATTGGACCCGCTCCGTAAGTAGCCTACACGGAAATCGAACAGTGCACGAGGGTACGTTCAGCATATAGCGCTTATTTTAGATTTTTTTAATGTTTGACAACATCTTCCTCCACTCTTTGTCAAAGAGTCTTTGAACAATTTTAATTAACATTAGCCTATTCGTTATTAACAAAGCGAATAAGACGGATGAGATAACACAAGTAAATGAAAGACCTATGGATTAATCTTTCAAACGAATGCGGTTCATTGTTATTTTTTTATGAAAACACAACAACAATAAAATAGTAGGCTACAATAAAAAAAAACTCCTGCATAGTATTAAACTTGAATTAACAAAACGATTAAGACAGAATAACAACAGCATAGGCTAAGAAATAAATAAAATATATTTGGAAATGTCCCTTTAAAATGAACGCTCAGTTTTGTGATCACACTGTTATTAAACCTTTTTGTTGTTGTTGTTGTTTTCAAAGACAAACTCACTTTTATATTAAACAAATAAATATTTCTTTACTAACAAAATCTTGCGCTTTTTCCTCCGCTATCGTCCTGTCAATCATCTCGCTGTCTCACTCTCGCAGCTATGATTAGCTACAGTTACAGTACAATTTTATTTACCATCATCGCGGTACCCACCACCATCAGCAGTTTTGCATTACAGTATTTGCAATAACCACCCCTTGTCCAAAACTGAGCGTATTGTCTAAAAGAAGAGTTATGACTGCTGCGTATATGCTTGACTGAACATTGTGCTTCACCACACAGATTTAACTAAGCACAGCTAATAAAACCGTCTGGGTGCAGATTAATATTTAATATTTCTGATATATAAATATTTCTCTGAAACGCGTTAAGTTACACATAAGTAAGCCCAGGACCTGCCCTGAACAGTTTAATATGCGGTACGCAGAGCCATAGGACTATTATATTGTTGAATAAACCTGGGGAACTACCGATGACGTCACATGCTCAGATTTTCTTGACCAATCGGCTGACAGGGGCGCCTCATGACCGTCCACATGTGCAAAACGAATTTTGAAGTCATTTATTCGTTTTTTGCCCGTGAACTAAAAAACTAAAAATCAAGCCGAAATCTCGTTTTTTCGTTTTTTGGAAAAAACGAAAAAACGAATAAAGGCGCCGTTTCTCGTTTCTGCTTATTTCATTTCAAATAGGAAATGAAATGGACGGAAGATACCCTGATTGTAACGCTTTGCAGTTCTTTGTTCAATTTGAAATTTAATAATCAGAAATGAGAAAACGGCCCCTTTATTCGTTTTTTCCAAAAAACGAAAAAACGAGATTTCGGCTTGATTTTTCGTTTTTTGGTTCGCAGGAAAAAAAAAACGAATAAATGACTTCAAAATTCGTTTCCCACATCTGGGCGGCCTGACACGCCCCCTTCCGCCGATTGGTCAAGCAAATCTGAGCATTTGACGTCATCAGTTGTCGCTCAGGTCAGGTCTGTTCAACAAAATAATAGTCCTCTACTATGGCTACAGATTCTTAAACTGTACAGGGCAGGTCCTATTGGGCTTTCTTCTGTGCAACTTTACACGTTTCACAGAAATCATTACATCAGAAATATTAATTATTAGTCTGCCACCAGCCTGTTTTATTTAGCTGTGTGTGGTGAAGCTGCGCTTGACAGCGCCGAGCGGGAGAGGCTCACTGACCAATGTCCAGTCAGCAGTCAGAACTTTTCTTTTAGACGCTCCGTTTTGCCACGGGATGGTGGTTGCAAATACTGTAATGCCAATCGGCTGAGGGTGGGTACCGATGATGGTGAAATACATTTTTACTGAAACTGTAATCATAGCCGCGACCCGCAAGAATGAGACAGGTGATTGACAGAACGATAGCGGTGGCAATTAAAGGCGCAAGATAACTTATGTTAACAAAAACATAAATAAAAAAAGTGTTTAACCATTTCATGCATGAATTATGATAACCTCAGTCAGGATTTTTTCCTATGTGTTTTTATTGCTCTTAGGGCATGGAAAACAAGATTTTATTTTTTATTTTTCATTTTACAAATTTTTCAAAGAGATTTTCAGATGTCCACTTGAATGGAGAGCATGCGTTTATGGTTTAAACTGAAGAGATATTGTATTAAATATAATACAACAATCAAACAGATAAAGTATGTGTATTTAACAAACTAATCAATTAAATTATATCAAATCATCTGAAAACTATAAAATATATACAAAATTGAACTCCATACGTTTTCTATGCAGTATCTGACATTTCATCTCTTTTTGAACGTGCTGTCAATTTCCACCAAGAAGAGTTCCAAAATGCTTTGAAAATGTGAATTGATCCTGTTCGAGTTCATGCTTAATAGTTTGCCTTACTGTCCTCTGAATTAACACAAAGTAGTTATTAGTAAAAATGGGGGAAACTGCATCAAGTTCCTGTGGAATCAATAAATGTTCTTGATGGCATGCATTGTTTCTCGTTTTTATTGTTTGATTATACAGCCAGAACTGGACTTCTGTTTGGGTTCCACCAGTAAGTGACATACCTTTACACACACACACACACACACACACACACACACACACACACACACACACACACACACACACACACATATATATATATATATAGCCTATATAAAAAATTTTCATGGTATAATTATGTAATCTGCTTATTGTGAGCCTAAATGAGTAAATTGGTATTCAATCATTATCAGGCTGACTTGCTTTTTTATATATTGAAAGTAGTGTTTCATGTTGTCACTTCACATTTAATGGCCGCTTAGAATGAAATTGCTATGCAAATGTCACAGGTCGGGGTGGGCCGAGCCAGACTGCACCCACCCCTGGAGACCGGGTACCGCCTCGAGGAGCGTGTCAAGGAACCAGACAGACCAGAGAATAGAGGAATAACAATTCTTTATTAAGTTAAGAGTAGTAATTTGAAAAGTCCTAATTAAAATCTCTTCTTTCGTCGCCAGAAGCGATCCGATGGGCCCCCTGAACCGGAGCGGGATGAACGTTCGTGGACCCCCTGCAGCTCGTCGGAGAGGGATCAGAGGAGGACGCACACCATCCAGGTAGGTCACTGGGTAAGTACTCTTTACAGGGCTCGCAAGGAGGTCGTGGTTATACGGACCCCATTCAGGCTGGAACCAAGTAGGTATTCAGGTGCAAGGGTGAAGCGAGTCGCTGATGCTGCTCCGAAGGTAGGTCACTGTGACGATACAGCAAGGATTTAACTGTTCGACAGTATATGAAACATTCCGTTAAAGTACCTTCTCTCTTCCTGAACAGGGCAGAGGCTTCCAATTAGGGCGTGTGGAGACCACCAGGCGGGGAGGACACTTTGAGCAAGGCGCTCCACTTCGGCTGTGCGCTGTAACCGGGTAACCGGGTTTAACTATTCAACAGCACATGAAACCATTCAGTTAAAATACCTTCTCTCGTTCTGAACAGGGCAGAGGCCTTCAATGGGGCATGTGGAGACCACCAGGCGGGGAGGACACTTTGAGCAAGACATTCCACTTCGGCTGTGCGCTGTAACCGGATAACCGGGTTTAACTTTTCCACGGCACATAAAACCTTCAGCCGCAATACCTTCTCTCGTTCCGAACAGGCCAACGGCTTTCAATAGGAGCGTGTGGAGACCACCAGGCAGGAAGGATGCTTTAAGCGAGTCACTCCACTTCAGCTGTACACTGTAACAATGCAACAGGCTTTAACCATTCAACAGTAGATGAAACATTCAGCTGCAATACCTTTCCTCGTTCTGAACAGGGCAGCGGCTTTTGTTAGGAGCGTGTGGAGACCACCGGCGGGGAGGATGCTTTAAACGAGCCACTCCACTTCAGCTGTACACTGTAACAATGTAGCAGGGTTTAACAGTTCAACAGCATAGAAAACATTCAGCATTAACAGAGCCAGGCTGTCTCAAACTGGTAAGTTGGGCGCTGGATATATCAAAGCCTTCCTTGGAGACGGCGAGTGGAAGACTGTAAGGAGAGAGTGCACAGCAGACTACTATTACTTCTTCACACGATGAACTTCACTCCATAACACAAACCGTGTGAATCGTCACTTCAGGCACTGCATTCCACTCGCACACCGTGCATTCGGGCCAGCACTCGCCCACCGGTCTTTCTCCACCAGATCACTCTCGTCTCTCGCAAGGACTCAACTTCTCTCCAGAGATAGCAGAAAACGGGTGCAGCGATCGTCACATTCAGCGAGGAGCGGGCAAAAGTTGGAGACAGATCAACAATTCACTCGGTGTACTAATTCACTCGTGCCACACACTTCTCAGACTCTCAACACCACTTCAGTGTTAGTGCATATAAACAACGGATCCGATACTCATCACCTTGCGTCTTCCCCACTGTTGACGATATTCCTTGGGTTTTCGTTGATAAATACCTCACTCTCTTCTTTCCACTTCTCAGCTTCAATCTTCGCCCACTTCACAGCCCAGCCTCAAATCCAAAACAACCCACCGACAAACACAGTATCTCACGGGAGGAGAACCACACAGCGGTCTGCTTCCTCTCTCTTTTTAAAGCCCCATCTGAATACGTGTCCCTCTCACAACACTCTCTGTAATTACTCCACACCTGCTGTCACTCGGGCAATTAGCCTTGCTGCCATGGCAACGGATTCGTGATGCAATAGAGGCGGGTGTCCACTGGAGGTCTCTGAATAACACTGCATTCACAAGGGCTTTAATCTCTTTTCTGATTGTTATTTGTCACACCGTGACACAAATTCACAGTGCCTCCTTTGAGCTGCATTAGACAGTGTGTAATGTACATCTAAAAATGCAGGGTCAGATGCTGCTTCTGTGCCACCTATACTGCAAAGCTGTGTGTTTGTTCATACAGAGTTCATCAGACAGCCTAAAGCCTCTTACGTTGTTGATTTATATTTCAAACAACAATTCGACATTTGCTCGCAATGTTTTTCTTACAAAAAACCTCATCATTCTGCAGGACAATTGTCTATTACAGTATACAACACGCTTTAAGAAAAGTTTATTTCCATCACACTGTAAAGTGTTTTTAAATATTACATATAGATTACATATACCAAAGATTTTACATGTTAATTACAGTTAGGCCTACCATGGGAAGTAGGGGTGCTGAGCGTGGAGCATGAAGAAATATGGTTGGGGATGAAAGTTCACACAAACAAAACCAAAAAACTGTGGTGTTTTGCCTATAGGCATACATATTACGTGTGTTTGTTTTTATTTATGCTGTATTAAAATACCCATATTATAACAAATAAATAAAATATATTTGGAAATTGCCCTTTAAAACGAAGGCTCAGTTTGTGGTTCACAATTATTTGATTAAAAACAACAAAAACAATAAAACAAAGACAAAGTCACTTATATTAAACACTTTTTTTTATTTATGTTTTTGTTAACATAAGTTATCTTGCGCCTTTAATTGCCTCCGCTATCGTCCTGTCAATCATCTGTCTCATTCTCGCGGGTCGCGGATATGATTACAGTTTCAGTAAAAATGTATTTCACCATCATCGGTACCCACCCTCAGCCGATTGGCATTACAGTATTTGCAATCACCATCCCGTGGCAAAACGGAGCGTCTAAAAGAAAAGTTCTGACTGCTGATCTGAACATTGGTCAGTGAGCCTCTCCCGCTCGGCGCTGTCAAGCGCAGCTTCACCACACACAGCTAAATAAAACAGGCTGGTGGCAAACTAATAATTAATATTTCTGATGTAATGATTTCTGTGAAACGTGTAAAGTTGCACAGAAGAAAGCCCAATAGGACCTGCCCTGTACAGTTTAAGAATCTGTAGCCATAGTCAGGCTTGTGCAAAATTCAGAATTTGAGAATTGGCCTCCATTCAATTCATGAATTTGAATTTGAATTGAATTTACTCCGCCCCACAGGACATTGAATTGAATTTGAATTTGAATTGGAATGACAGGAAGTGGAATTAAATTCATGGCAATTCAAAGAAATTCCACTCAGTCACACAACAGAAAGAATGTGTTGAGTCTCACATGCATTCAGTGTTAGGAAGGTTATTTTGGAAATGTTTTTGCTTATTACTGTTATTAGTTACCCATTATAAATGTGGTTTGGATTACTTTATTTGGATAACTTTATCAATGCAAAGCAATTTCGTTTTAAGTTGAACTAATTGAATTAAACATTTTACCTCAGTAATACAACTAAATACAATTACATTAATTTTGTAATTTATTAACAGAAATTTCATTTCACGTAACTATTTACTCCTCAAAAAAAATTTCCTCAAAAATACATTTTGTTCTAAAATAGATATTGATCAAATTCTTGAAATAAATTACCCCCTCAATGTTGTTTAATTCGTTTTTTTTTTTTTACATTGCTTTTAACATTCATCGCTGGGGGAAAACATATCCTTTTAATGTAATCTGTACAAGTAGTTCAAACTAATATCATTTATAATGCAATCATATCTGACGTAAAGCTTCATTGTTAAACACTTCACTTAAAATATGTATATGAATTTCTTTGAATTTTTATTGAATTGCAATTCTGCTTCCTTTAATTCAAATTCGAATTGTAATTCTAGATCCTGTTTTTGACATCAATTCAAATTCAATTCAAATTCAAGAATTGAATTGGAATTAAGGAGTCATTCTCAATTCAATTCTGAATTGTGCACAAGCCTGGCCATAGTAGAGAGGACTATTATTTTGTTGAACAGACCTGAGCGACAACTGATGATGTCACATGCTCAGATTTGCTTGACCAATCGGCGGAAAGGGGCGTGTCAGGCCGCCCAGATGTGGAAAACGAATTTTGAAGTCATTTATTCGTTTTTTTGCCTGTGAACCAAAAAACGAAAAATCAAGCCGAAATCTCAAACAAATCAAATTGAACATAGAACTGCAAAGCGTTACACGGACCTATCTATCTATCTATCTATCTATCTATCTATCTATCTATCTATCTATCTATCTATCTATCTATCTATCTATCTATCTATCTATCTATCTATCTATACCCAGTGAGCATTTGATGTCATTTTAACATCAATATGACATTCAATTGATGTCAAAATTACGTCAAGAAATAGGTCAAAAATGAAAGTCATATTGACGTCAAAGTGTTGATGTCAATTTGATGTCAAGATTTGACCTCTGCTGATGTCATTATGCCAAACAAAAAGGTGAAACGCATGGCCGTACACTTATTACCAGCTTCACTTAAACTAACCAGATTTACTTTATATAATTTCCAGTTTAATGAAATCATATTTTGTATTTTAAAGTCACCATGATGGTGGTTAGCGTTTGCTTTAGTTGTGCTCTTGACCCTTTACTCTTTAATATAAAAATTTCTCTGGCTGCTTTAATTGTGTGTTTATAAAGCACAATTGTTATAGCTAAAAAAGCCATGAGAAACTGAGATCAGGACATGTTGGCTGTTTATTGATGATATCATCATGTAATTGCCTGAATCCCTGATCATGTTCAGTGTCTAATGCTTTGATTATATGGGACTTGTGGTTTAAAAGCGGTTTTATTCATGATAGAAGTAATTTGATCCTACATCATATCTAGCAGTGTTGTTTATCAAATAATGTACTTGGCTTTTAATAACTATTTAGTGCACAAAACCCTGTCATCTATGGCATTACTCAGACGCACACAGACATCAAGAAACAGCGTATGAATCTCAACAATGGTGACAATCAAAGAAAATATCCAGATAATCAAATCAACTCCAGGTGCATAATGTATTAATGCCGCAATGCAAGCTGGGAGATATGGGTGAGTTTTGATTGGTGGTTCCCAGCATGCACTGCAGCATGAAGCATTTCATTGATTGTCACCATTGTTGAGAGTCATACACTGATTCTTGATGTCTAAGTAATAATGTTAAGTTTAATGCATTAAATGTTTTTAAAATCCTGTATTAATTTGAAAAAAAAAAACGTTGTTCTCATGCTGTAAAATTAAATGGCTGCTATTATAATACAACATTAAAATCACAAGTCCTATATAACCAAACATTAGACACTGAATAAGAGCAGAGATTCAGGCAATTACATGATGATATAGTCATCATCTTCAATAAACCGCCAACATCTCCTGATCTCATGGCTTTTTTAGCTACAACAGTTGTGCTTTATAAACACGCAGTTATAGCAGCCCGAGAAAATTTAATATTAAAGAGTCAAGGGCCAAGAGCACAACTAAAGCAAACGCTAACCACCATCATGGTGTCATCAAAATATGTTTAATATATTTTAAACTTTTTAAATATTATATTTATTTAAACCGGAAATTAAATAAAGTAAATCTGGTTAGTTTTAAGTGAAGCTGGTGATAAGTGTACGGCCATGCGTTTCACCTTTTTGTTTGGCAAAATGACATCAGCAGAGGACAAATCTTGACGTCAAATTGACATCAACACTTTGAGGTCAATTTGATTTTCATTTTTGACCTATTTCTTGACGTAATTTTGACATCAAGGTGCCCGCTGGGTTGGATCCCTCTCTTTGCGTTGGCTTTGGCTTCGATGGGGCTTCTGTTATGTCAGGTAACAAGGGTGGGGTGCACTTGATTCTAAAGCGTACTTTTCCAAATGCCTTGTACGTGCATTGCAACTCGCACAGGCTGAATTTAGTTCTCTGCACCGCAACGAAGGTATCTGGCCATGTCAATACTTTTTTTGATACTGTGAACTCTTTGCACACTTTCATGACTGGTGCGCACAGGCATGCCCGTTTTTTAGAGATCCAGAAGGAGCTTTATCCTCACAGAAGGTGTCTTGAACTTGAACGATCTACAGATACAAGGTGGAGCTCGAAATCTGGCTCCATCGGCAAAGTACTGACGTTATTTGATGTAATTTTAGAAACGCTGGCGGAGTTTTCTGAAACAAGTGGCCAAACGAAACTAGAAGCTGATTCACTCATGCATCAAATTCAGACAAAAAAAATTGTATTTCTGTTGGTGACATTTGGGAAATTATTTGAGACCAGTGATGTTGCTACCAGGGGTTTACAGAGCAGCACAATATCAGTCACCGACTGCCTATCGCTGCTAAAAAATCGAAGGGATATGTACAGTTCCGAGAAAATGTGCAAAATGATTTCGACAAAGTTTTAAAGTTGACTGATGAACTGATGGAAAAGAATTCCATTTCCAACTGGGATGTCACCAGCACCAGAGTAAGAAAGCTACCGGCCCAACTGAAAGAGTCTCTGGTTTCATGTAGTTTAGGCAAATCCACAGCCATAAAGGACAATGCTGATCTCAACAAACTATGGATTGATATTTTAGATCAACAAATCACTGAACTGAACAGCCGCTTTCAAGAGGACCAATGCGGATTAATGCGTGCAGCAGCTACGTGTTTGCCCGGTTCTGATTTTTTTTCAAAAGGTGAGCTACTGAGGATGCCCTGCGAACACCATGGCGTTTCATTTGAAGAAGCCGAACTAAGCATTTTCTTTCAACTTATGTGCAGGAAAATAGACGATGGCCACTCTTTCTCTTCCCTCATGGAGGTTTTGGACACCTGCCCCTCTGATGTCTTTCCACCCATACAAAAATGTAATATATGGCCATATATGTACTTATATTTTAAATAGCATGACATATATCTCTACATATATTTGACTTATCTGAGAACACAATATATGACTGCAACATATATCTATACATATATTTGACTTATCTGAGAACACAATATATGACTGCAACATATATCTCTACATATATTTGACTTATCTGAGAACACAATATATGACTGCAACATATATCTATGCATATATTTGACTTATCTGAGAACACAATATATGCCTGCAACATATATGAACCTTTATGTGTCCAAACATGTGAAGAAAATATTTGAGTTCATCCATATATGATACCATATATCTGCATATATTACAGTATAGTATTGGTTTCTCGCATATATGGACAACATTAATTATAAATATGTGACATACATATTTGTTTTCAACATATTTAATAAATGTATGTAAACATACAATGAAACCCTTTACTGTAAATTTACAACGAATTTCTTACAGAATTGTACTGTATTTCCATAATACAGTATTAAGCTGTATCTTTTACAGAACAGCTGTAAATATACAGCACATTTCTGTTTTCGTCCTGATAAATTCGTTACCACCATCATGCAAACATAAATAGACTCTTAAAGATAATGGTCACACTGCCAATGACTTCTTGTAGTGTCGAAAGACTTTTCTCAACAGTTGGAAGAGTCAAATCATCTTCGCGTTTAAATAATCTTTCCCTGCTGTCTTTTGAACGGGAACTGGTGGATTCTTTGGACTATGATGACATCATTGACATTTTTAATAATCGCCTCCGTAGACTCTGCCTTGTCATGTAAAAGGTAATCCCATGGTTTGAATTATAGCCGCTGAGCTATGTTGTATGCTGTTATGCTGCTGAAAAAGTGAAGTAAAAATACTTATATATAATATTTGTCACGGGGTGACGAAAAGGCGGGGCGGAACCTTTTTTTAGGGGGGTGTTTCCCCGTCGGAGCATTTCCGGTGAGACACAGGGCCGGTTCCGTTTTTACATGTCATGGCCGATCACGGGGTAATGAATGAAGAAACGAGTGTCAGCTGCGAGAGATGAGGGAGGCGATCAGCGATTGGGACACGTGTCTTAATAATGGAGATAAAAAGGCATTTTGAACAGGGACGAGGAGAGGAGGGCACGAAGAGATGTGAGGCACGCAGCACGTGAGCGGCCGCGAGAGAGAGAGAGAGAGAGAGAGAGAGAGAGAGAGAGAGAGAGAGAGAGAGAGAGAGAGAGAGAGAGAGAGAGAGAGAGAGAGAGAGAGAGAGAGAGAGAGAGAGAGAGAGAGAGAGAGAGAGAGAGAGAGAGAGAGAGAGAGAGAGAGAAAAGAGAAAAAGAGAAAAAGAAAACTTCGGCTGGATTCCTGTTTCCAGAGGAAGAGGGACTTTATAAAGGCTTTGAATTAACCCATTTGGTGACGATGAATAAAAAAATGGTCACAATCACAATTACTGTATAAAAACTTTATATGTAGAAACAACCAACACAAACATTAAAGTTGGTTTGTACAGATTAAAAATAAATTATAGAACATATTTCTATTTATAATAATAATAAGTGTCGGCTGCAGACTAACAAACACATAAATGCATTATATTACAAGTTTATGTAGGATGTTAATGAATTAAATTAAGACAAGGCGCATTTTGTAAAACAGATGTACAATAAAGTGATTTCTGACGGATCCGTGACCGTCATGTTTCCCACTGGCGGCCGGACCACATGCTGACGGCGGACCGGGCGACCCGATGAAGGAGCCGGGACAGTGTGCACATATCGCCGGGATTATAATCATTCGGTCTATAGTGAACGCTACACACTACCGCGTTTTTCAAAGCAGAAGTGAAGTCCCGTCTCTTAGGCCTTGTCCACACGGACACGGGTATTTTTATAACCGTGACTTTTTTTACGCGGTTCGGCCGTTCGTCCACACGGAAACGCAGTATCAGGTCACTGAAACCGAACATTTTTGAAAACCCCTGCCAGGGGTTTAGCATTGGAGGCAGCAGAGATGAAACAGGATCTAAGAGCAACAGTCTTTATTTAGAAAAAAAACCTCAAGAGAGAACGTAGAACGTTGTTTTATGTTGGTTGTTCTGTTCCTGATCCTTGTTCTTGAGATTCTGTTTTGTTAAGATTTGAGGTTTTTTTTCTAAATAAAGACTGTTGCTCTTAGATCCTGTTTCATCTCTGCTGCCTCCAACGCTAAAATATTTTGCTCCCCGCAACACCTATCACAACTATTACACCTATTGCAATCAGTGGTACTGGTGCTAAGACCGTCTTTGTTACTTCTAGGATGACTGCTACGCTTATGGCTCTGACTCCTACACCTACACCTACGCCTATTGCTCCGGCTGCTACGCCTGTGGCTCCTACGACTCCTAGGCTCTGACTCCTACGCTTATGGCTCTGACTCCTACTGCCACAAAGCCACCTAGCGCATTTTTTATCTTGTCAAACGTACTTCTCAAAATGTTTTCAAACATATCATTTGTGTAGTACTTCCATTCGTTTCTCTCTGCCATGTTCTCAATCTTCTCCAGCAGTTCTGTGACCTGATTGCGATCGCTTCTGTCCTCATTGTTGAATGAGTGAAATCTGCCACCGCAGCTGTTGACCAGTGATTGTAGAAACCTTCTCTCGCTGATATACTGATCTAATGATTTACCCATCAGATGATCAGCGTGAGTGAACAGAATGATGGTGTGATCTAAAGCATCTTCTCCAATGTTCTTCTGAATCCATTTGACTGGGTTGTTCTCTTCATCTGTGAATCTGTCGTCCAGTCTGATGACCAGCAAAAACACATGAGGACCAGGAGCAGACATGAGGACAAAGTTCCTTCTTTCAGTTTTCATCTTCTTCACTGGTGCATCGATCAGTCCTGGAATGTCGATTATTTTCATGCTTTTTCCATCCACACATGCTTCTTTTAGCACACAGGTTTCAGTAGCAGAATTTCTCCTTGCAGAACTCATTTGGCCCAGGGTGTTTTTGACAGCACTAGTCTTTCCAGATCCCGTTTTACCCAGGAACACAATCCGAGGATTTTCTGACCCTGTCAATCAGAATGTGATATAAAGCGATTAGATTTAATGATACCAATACGACATGAAGTGAATCGAACACAGTGAGCAGAACCTGAACATGTTTTATTCCCACACTGCTTTTTAAATCTTTGTGGTGTTATGTTTCAAATGCACAAAAAGTCAAACACACTTACAGAACTTTAATCTATCTTGTATCCTACGCTGAGCTTTCTGGTACATCTCATCTGTGTAATGTTCTCCTCCGTTCTCTTCCACCATCTTCTCAATCTTCTCCAGCAGTTCAGTGACCTGAGAGCGGTTCTCCATGCCATTATTATTGATAAGGTGAAATCTGCCACTGCACTCATTAACAAGAGCCTGGAGATCTTTACTTTCTCTGATATACTCCTGTAAGGGTTTCTTCTTCAGTTGATCAGCGTGAGTGAACAGAATGATGGTGTAACGTGCAGCTTCTTCTCCAAAGTTCTTCTGAATCCATTTCACTGTGTTTTTCTCTTCTTCTGTGAATCTCCCTATTTTGATCACCAGCAGAAACACATGAGGACCAGGAACAGACAGCTCAACACACTTCTCTATCTCTTTCTTCATTTTCTGTGTTGACATTGTTGTATCAAACAGCCCTGGAGTGTCGATGACTGAGATGGTCTGGTCACCCTCTTTTACTTCTCCTCTCTTACAGGTTTTAGTGACTGACTCTGGTGAAACCTCCTCCTTAAAACACTCTCGACCCAGGATGGTGTTTCCTGTTGAACTCTTTCCTGATCCAGTTTTACCCAGAAGAACAATCCTGAGTTCAGATGAGGATGATGCTGTGAATCAGATTATAATATCCGGGAATAAGCAAACAATTTAAAAAAGAGCATTTTTAGCTTTTAAAAGTATAATTATAATGACTTAGATCTGAAGTTTTAAATACAGTTGACTTTGTAATATGTTATTTGTAGTTCTGTCTTCTTTCGATTGATCAAATTACCTAATCCCTTTTTGAGGCGGGACAATTCTTAATATACTTAACAGAATGATCCCAAATTCCTCCACTTCTGCAGTTATCTTTCTCTGTTTGTATATTCACTGATTCCCCAAAATCATCTTAAATGTTTAATTGGCAATACAACTGAAAACATTTAGAAAACATCACATAAGCTGGCTTCATAAATTTATGTTAATTTCCCTAAAATGTTTTTTTTTTTTTAACTCACCATTATGATGATCAGTTTGGCAGTTTGGTTGGGCAATTGGAACTATTGTAATCCACTTCCTATTCGATTTAACAATAAATCACATTTATTTGGTTTCAAGGGAAGGGAATTAATACATTTGCTGCTATTATAAGGTGATTTAACATCTAACTAAATCATTAAATAGTCTATTTTTCATGTCAAATAATGTTGTTTTACAATTTTGTTGCTAACACTTATGTCATAAACACCTTGCAAAACTTAATTGAGTTGATCAAATCCCTCTATGTTTGTGACAATTTCTTGCAATTGATAATGATTGAGTCACACAAAAATAACAATAAAATTGTATCTAAAGTAAATAATCAAGTACTCTCAGGTCTTTACTAGTTACTAGAACTCTTGTGTAAGTGAACTATACTGCCGTGCAAAGGCAAAAGACCTTAACTTCAATTTTGGTCAAAATTAGTTATTGCCATTTTTGGAACAATGGACATCAGTTTTATCATGTGGAAAAATATCTTGTGTCAATTTTGTTCTTTTCTGCTAAAAATAAGATGTTGTTTTTGTCATAACTTCCAAAAGCAGAGGTAAAGCAAAGGCAGAAGCCCTTAACATCAGTTACGGTCTTTTAGCTTTGTTCCGCTGCACTCTAGAATGCTGGAATCAAGTTACAGTTGGAGTTAAGGCACTCTGCCTTTGTTTTACCAACGTTAAATTTTTGCCGCACTGAAGTTACGGTGTAGGTTAATGCCTATATGTAATTGAAGCACTTTTGCCACACCCATTAAATAAATAAAGTGAAAATAAAATTGTTGCAGTGGTTGTTTTTAACTTTATCTAACATTAATAATGGCCTATCCTCGCGGGAAAATGATAGTGGAAATGGTTTTGAAACGCAAACACCAAGATCAAGGTAAGGATGATATGGATACATGAAGAATTTTATTTTTTTAGATATGCAATTTACTTCAGATTTTGTGAAATTCAGCTAGGATACTGCACAGTAAATTCCACAGTGTTAAATCAACACTGCTCAGAGCAAATATGGTCCCACTCTACAGAGTGTTAAAGTAACACTAAAGCAGTGTTAAAGTTAATGAGATAATTAAGTGATTAATTTAGTGATGATTGAGCATTATTGAAGACACCTGCAGTTAACAAGCAGAATCACTGAAGGAGAAAATCATAAATTGTAAGTGACCATTATGGTGATGGGTGTTTGCTTTAGTCGGGCTCTTGACCCTTATATATTTACTTTAGAGTTAGTTTGGCTCTTGTATCTGAGTTATAACTGCCAGATGAACAAAGAAAAAAGTGATCTGATGGTGTTGGTTATATTATGACATTCATCATTTGAACTTGATCACTGAACTCATTATGATCCTTATTTCTGACTTCGATTTATGTTGTTGGTTACAAAATAACTGTGAATCTGCATAAATATCCAGAATTTTTTATATAATATAAAGGATTTCTTAAAAGTTGTTTAAAACAAAAAAATCTTTCCTTTAGGCACACACAGACGTCAAGATTCAGTCTATGCATCTCAACAATGGTGACGAGCAGAATATTCAATTAGGAAAAGTAAATTAAATAGACAATTCAGATCATAATTTATTCATACCGCAATGCATGATGGGAGCCATTAATGAGTTGTGATTGGTGGCAGCCACTGCAACATGCTTTATTATTGTCACCATTGTTGAGATTCACAGGCTGATTATTGATGTCTGTGTTTCTAAATAAATTTAAAAAAAGTTTTGATCAGAAAAATGTTTATGAAATATTTTGGATTATTAGTAAAGTATTGATAATCATATGCTGTTAAAATCACAAAGCTGCTGGTAACAAGTTAAACCAAACTATCTCAATAAGTTTCATTTTTCAGATCACAGCATGATTACGTCAAAACATAACCAACACTATCAGATCACACTTTACTTTGTTCATTTAACTGTTATGAATCAATAACAGCAGACAAACAACAGCAAATATTAAAGTAAACATATAAGGGTCAAGAGCCCAACTAAAGCAAACACCCATCACCATAATGGTAACTTACAATTTATGATTTTCTCCTTCAGTGATTCTGCTTGTTAATATCAGGTGTCTTCAATAATAGTCAATCATCACTAAATTAATCACTTAATTATCTCATTAACTTTAACACCGCTTTAGTGTTACTTTAACACTCTGTAGAGTGGGACCATATTTGCTCTGAGCAGTGTTGATTTAACACTGTGGAATTTACTGTGTGGTAGCCTAGTTAGCTAGCTAGCGATGCAAACTTGGGCTAAGATAGGCTACTTGACACACAAAACACAACTATTCCTGAACCAAAAATAGCCTAATGTTAATAGATGGTGTGTCAGCTGTAAGACACCATAAATCAAAGCTTGGATACTATCCAGCCAATCTGACAGTCCATGCACTCACTGACAGAAAACAACGCGAGTGGGTTGGGGACGCCTCACGAAGTAACTTAAGGGGAGGAGAAAACATTACCACGCAAACAAACGAACCCAGCAGATATAACTTAGATTGCAGCTTACCTTTTTTTAACATGGTCAAACTCAAAATCCATGGAAAACGACATCCACTGAGAAGACAATCCATCATGTGTTTTAATCCATCATGTGCCGGCTGGCTAACCTAATCTATCAAAGTGCAAGTTGTCCGGAGGTTGACATTTTAAGTGTCGTTGTGCGTAGGCTATTACTAGGCAGATGTCCGGTTAAACAGTTAAAATTAGGGTGACCCAAACGTCCTGTTATCCCAGGACATGTCATGTTTTCACGTCTTGTCCTGGCCGTCGTGGCTGTTTTTTTTTTTTTTTTTTTTTTTTTATAAAGTGATGAAAATGTCCTGTTTTTTGGGCCGGTAAGCATATACTTTAAATTTACTGGCGCTTATCTTTGCACACACAACATATGAAACCGGCTAATCAGCGCGTTCCTCAATCCGCAACGGTAAGCAGAGAGCACGTCAGAAAACAGAGGCCTCTCCAGGCGCGCTGGAAGCTGTTTCATGGAGGGGGGGCTGGGTTGGAAAATATGTGACGTCATTATGTTGTGGCCAACGACAAGACATGAGATTTCTCTGTACTGTATCAATGTTGATTATGAAAGTGAGCATATGCAGCATGAGAAAGATAAAGATACATCATGAGATGCAATATGATTGGAGACATGGAGTAGGTAAGACATGATTTTTACCACTTCATTGAGTTTTGTTTTGTAGAAATTGTATCTTAATTTTGATCAATGTTTTATCAACCAATTGCCTGTAGCCTATTTAATAAATAAGACGCAAATATATAGCAGACAATGTAATAAGGCACCGGCATGATCACTTGCATTGCACGTGAACTGGAGGGCTCCGAAACTCAGCTTGTGCCTCACAGATTTGAGAAATATAGGCTATCTATTATAGAAAGCTTGAAATGTCTACTTTTAAACGAAACTGTTCAAAACGAAAAGAAATAGGCTCTCTGATTATATCCTTTGAAATGTGTATTTCACATGCATTTCTCTCTGGCGTTCATGGCGAGTCCACATCGACAACTCCATCTTTGCAGCGACACAGAAAACACCATTTTATTAATAAACAATTAAATGTCTCCTTGCTATTTTGGACACATTCATAATTTTGCCGGTTCTTTGTGGCAATCTTAATGCGTGCGGCCGTGCGCTTGAGTGCGGCTACACGCTCATTATCCTGTACATAGCCTATTTAAGTAATAAAATTAATATAAAGGGGCGATTTGTACACTGATGGCTTAAATGAACAACAACTAGTTGACTAGAAAAAAACTTTAGTCGGAGGCAGCCCTTATTCCCCATATTTTCGAACCAGCAGGCCATTCTGGGTTGAGCGACCCTGAGCGGAATGAGCGAGCGAGCGGAATATTCAGAAATGCGCTCTCCACTCACGTGCTCTGAACGGAACAAAGCATGACAAATTCAAACTTTATTTCATTTTCTCCGTAGCTTGAACATTCACTTAATTAGGCATAAGAGAGTTAGTTAACGCTGTCCATTTATTTATTTTTATGTCACGTTTTTAAAGTACATATTAGTCCACAGCCCCCCACTTGGGGGTGCTGATGCTATGACGAGGGGGGTGCAGCCCCCGCAGCACCCCCCTTCCCGCGCTACTGGGCCTCTCTCTGTGTGTGTGTGTGTGTGTGTGTGTGTGTGTGTGTGTGTGTGTGTGTGTGTGTGTGTGTGTCAAATTAAAATCTTTCAAATGTAAGAAATATTTGTGAAAGGTTACTTTAACTTCTTAAAGTGTTATTTTACTTAAATTAAGAACACCGATAAAGTTTTAAAACGATCCAGTACAGGTAGCCTTCTCATTATTTTTTATTTTGTAATATTCTATTGATGTAATATTAAGCCTTCTAAACAGAACTCACTAAATGTTGTTTTAAGACTATCATTGTTATCATAGAAATATTTTTTATAGAGTGATAAAAGTCAAAATGGTCAATAAATTGGAAGTTAAGGTACTTTGCCTTTGTATGACCCATTATTGTTTTGCAGATAATGCAAAGGCAGAATGCAGTAACTTCCGAATAAGGGTCAAAGGTCAAGTTTGAGCTCTTTTTTTTTATGTAGATAAATATATTCATTATGACAACTACTTGGCAAATTTTCAGTGTCCTACCTATCATACAATTGGCTGGACAACAAAAAAACTTTAAAGTCATTTTTCTCAGTTTCACACTCTGGTGAGTTAAGGTCTTTTGCCTTTGAAGGGCAGTATACTAACTAAGCATTTGTCAGTGTAACATACACTGTTAGACCTTACCAGTTTTTTTTACAGTAAAATACTGGTAACACTGTTGCCAGTAATTTACTGTTAATTTTACAGTTCTTTACTGTAATCTACAGTATGTTACTGTAAAAATGACCTAAATTAAAACTTGAGTTAAAACTAATTTCACTTGCAGAAACCGACTGCCTTAAACTGACCAACTGTCATTTAAATGTATTAACTAAAATGTATAATGCATCATTAAAGTGAACAAAGTATTATTATGAACTTATTTCATTTGAGACCACTAAAAAGCTTTTGTACATAAAAATATTTCCACTACACAGTCACTGTCTGTTAAATAAAGCAACATGCAGTAAATCATCAGTGTTTGTAGCTCTTCTCCTAGACTGAAGAACAGGCTCTACTCTTCAGCACAATGGTGACCCAAAAAACTAAATTTTACAGTAAAATACCAGAGGTGGAAAGTCCAGGTTCAGAAAGTAAAAGTCCTCCTCAGTATTTTGTTCCAGTCACCTGGATTTGCTAATTCAGCAGGAGAGAGAACTAATTAGTGAAATCAGCTAAAACTCCAGTGTTAAATGAACTCTCCTGGGAGTTTATTTGGCTCCAGACTCAAGAGTGTTAAAGTTAATGAGCGAATTAAGTGATTGATTGAGTGATGATTGAGCATTATTGAAGACACCTGATGTTAACAGGCAGAATCACTGAAGGAGAAAAATCACAATTTTAGTCACCATTATGGGGATCAGTGTTTGATTTAGTTGGGCAGTTGACCTTTAAAAATTGTATTTTACATTGGCTGCTGTACCTGAGTTATAACAGCCAGATGAACAAAGAGTAGTGGTGGAAATTTTGATTCTTTCCAGACACTCTTTCTTTTTCAGTTCGTTCACATAAATGATTCGTCCAGATTCGTTCACTGATTTGTTCAGTGACAATTTCTTCATATTACATAAATACTGCAGCAGGTGGTGAAAAAGAGTGTATTTTATGATATGTTTTAACAAACGTATTTACTTGTTACAAAAAAAAAAACTGATTTGGCTTTGTTAAAATGTATGCCTTACTAAATTAAATAAATTGTCTAAATAAGAGGTTCAGATGACCAAAGCAAGGTTTTCTTGCATAATTAACCCTCTGGGGTCGACAAACGCGTCCGCGTGTTTTTCTGGATTTTCTTCACATTGTAGCACAAATAAACTTAAATTACTTCGTCATTTATGGTCATATAGAAAAAAGAAATATGAAAAAAGAATCTGTGATATTTCTACTTTTGCATGTGTCCACTTTCAATCAAATCAAAACATTGTGCTTTTGTAAAATAAAGAAAATAAACAGGGTGTGTTTTCTGCCTCTCCGCCTCGCAGAATTTTTTTTTCTTGAGCACGTCTATAAACTGAAACAAAACTCAGCAAATACTTGTCACACATTTATGAGGCATATGTCTTTATAATCATTTAAGTGTGTACTTTTAAATGATCGGATTCAAACTGAAAACAAATATTCTCTACTTAAGTAATTTGTATAAAACCAACAAGATGTCCAGCTTCTCACGTGCTTGCTCATTATTTTTAATTTGACCACGCCCACACGCGCAAAAGAGATTGACATGCAAATTATCCATGCCTCACACGAACATGCTCGTTACCTCAAAAACAAAGCTCCAAACTTCACCAAAGTCTCTGAGTTGAGTTCGGAAGACACGCCGTGAGCTTACATTGGATTTACCTCAGAAGAAGAAGAATAAGATTTGAAGACAAGAAAGGAAAGAAAGGAAAGGTAAGGAAAGAAATTCTTAATTATTAGTTTATGTTATTGTTGCATAAACTTCACATTGCAGTTGAACCGTTACTGTGTTTGTGGATATCTGCTCAAACGTAGATATGTATAATATGGTAACCATAATGTATCATATTTTGGAGCGCGCTCTGCGTTTGAATGTATCATATTTTGGAGCGCGCTCTGCGTTTGAAAAGCAAAAAGCACCAAACAATATGCTTCATGTTTTTATATTGTAATCAATATATTTTTCTCTAGCGTAGTTGTTACTGAAATCTTTTGGAAGACTTAATTTATTGTTATTATTATTGTATGCAGCACTGCACGTAGCCTATGCCTACAAGGCACAACAAACCTGGTGTTCATTATTGTTGGAAACATTTGTGTGTGTGTGTGTATTCTGTGAATTTTAAAAATAAATTTTAACCAGAAAAATCAAAAATCTATTCCTAAAATCGTGCAGCCCTATATTGGCTCTCTTGATATCAGTATGTTCACAGAGTTTTTTTTTTTTTTTTTTTTTTTTTTTTTTACAGGGCCCAGATGCAACTGAGTCCTGCTGACTTCAACATTCACTTGAGTCTCTGTACATGAACATGGTAAAGTGAAAATCAAACACCTTGGAAATGAAAGGTATGTACAATGTTTTTAGGAATGGCACAAAGGTCTCTGTCTTTGGATCATTGTTTTCAATAATGTGCTTTTTTTATCATTTGTTGTGTATCTTTGGATTATGTTGTGTTGTAAATAAATCTTTTTAAATCTCCTCATTCTTTGTGCAAGGTTGCTCAGAATGATAGGGCCTGATAGCTCCTAATAGGGCCATTAGGGAGGGTCTTTGTCTTTCTCAGGTGTGAAAGCCATACATATTAATGATGTGATCACACCTCCCGCATAAAGCTTTCTTACACAAAACACGTCTTACAGTTTTTAAATCAATATATTGTCTTATCTGAATGAGCAGTCAGGGTGATTTTTCACATAGTTTTGGAGCAAATATTCTAGGCTACGTGATACAATTTTCAAAAGTCTTGTGAAGAAATAATAAGTATGGGTTCCATGGCCTTATTTCAGTGACAATTGTTTTTTGTATTTTCACAAACCACGCATAAACGTCATTATCTCAAAACTACAAACTTTTACACACATGCTGCTTATATATTATTGTAGCAGAGTTTGTGCTGAATACAGTGTAATCAGACTTTAGCCATGAAAATGTCACAAGTAACAGAAATAAGCACAAATGTCAGAGCATGTCAGAACACCTCCAGGGCCAGAAAACACCTCAGACCCCAGAGGGTTAACATTTTAAATTGTTTGGTCAGACATACACATTCATAAATCTGGGATTATATTAAACATTGAGTTATGTTCTGTATGTTAAATATGAATATATAAGCAATTGTATGTGCACACCTATAACTGCGCTTTTAATGAGATTGAATTACATGCTAAATGACCGATCTACCCGGTACTCTCATTCATTTCATTCACGAACGAAATGTATACATTTCGTTCGTTTCTAGAAAACATGATCTGCTCACAATATGTTTTGATGATGACATTATTATCATGTGGTGACCTGATTCACTGATGTCATTCAGAGTCTAAATCTTTTACTATATGCCTGATGTCCCATTTTGTAGCCCAGAGATTCTACAGTTTGAGATTTAACAGCAATATGAACAATTTTGAAAATACATTGTGCACAGAAGTTATTGTTTTTAAAGCTGCATTATGCAGCTTTGCTGACTTCTTCGCTGTTTTCTCGCTTTTTGCTCGAGGGCTTCTCTATAGAGCTCCCCCTACAGCTTCGGAATAGATATTTGACAACACTGTCGTCAAAACTCGTTGGCTCGTCCCATCTTCTCCCGCTGGTCACGTGCATTTGTTTTCAAAGAACCCGGCGAACGCACGGAGCCATGTCCACTGAGGTATGTATAATACACAGAAGGCTAGCATATCAATGTTTAGATAGTATCTGTGTGCAGTGCCATAAAGCAGTTTGTTACATCGCGAGATCTGATATCACGCAATACTTCCTGATGCTGCGGCCGGCGGCCCTCCGGCCCAAAGTTGCAAAGGTGGTTTTTCGTCTCACAGGTGCTCGAGGGGTGCGAGAAGACCACCATTCAACCCGAAAACAGTCATATAACAATTCCAATGACTTCTAAGTTGTTCGGTTCAGATAAAGAAAGTTACTTAGTTCACATTTAAACACAGAGACATCTAGAATCAGCATATGAATCTCAACAATGGTGACAATAAACAAACTAGTGACAAACAGATCAACTCTGAACATCACAAAACTAAAGTCATAATAAAACAATAGCAAAATAAAAGCAAACAGGAAAAAACAATGAAAATGACAGGACAATTCAGCTGTATAATTTATTCATGCTGCAATGCATGATGTGAGCCATTGATGCGTTCTGATTGGTGGCTCCCATCACACATTGTTGAGATTCATATGCAGATTCTTGATGTCTGTGTGTGATTTTTAAACTTTCAGATTATTAAAGCATTGTTGAAATGAACTACTGTAATGAAAAATGAATAAAGCAGTTGTATAGTCAGTTTATAATGCTGGGTGAGATCAGTGAATAAGGTCACTAGTAATTTCATCATCGAAACATTACCAGGTCTGCATTTCCCAAAAGCATCTTAAGACTAACTTGACCGTTGATCAACTGCAACAAGTTTTCATTAAGGAAACGTTAAACTGTCCAGTTTTCTTGATGTTAGTGGAACATGTTTTTAAAGGTTAGTATTATGTTACTGAAACATTCTTTAAACTTTTTTAGTTAATAGTAAATACAACTTTTTTGTTCAACATTCTAGAACCGTTGATTTGTAAAATTCCAAGAATATAAAAAATGTCCAGTTTCCTCAATGTTAAAGGTTAGTGTGATGTTCCTGAAACATTCGAACACCTGCTGATAACAAGCAGAAAAAGTTAGTGATCTATAATATTTAAAGCACAATCGAAGAATGTTGTTCAAAAAATGTTTTCTGCCAACATTATGAGGACATTCATCAAATACTAATGACAATATATAGTGATTTCATGAATAATTTCAGAACAAACACTTGCATAACCTTTATGTAAATTTAAGAGAAAAGTTTGGACGAATAACTAAGGGAAACGTTCCAAGGACGTTCTTTTAAAAGAGCAAACACAACCTTATTAATCTGAAGTTATTGTCATTCTAATTCTTAAAGAATGTTCCAAGAATGTTGTTCTAAGAAAGTTTTCTCCCAACATTATGAGTACATTTAATAGACTTCTACAAACAATGTATAAATAAAGTTTTTTTTGCAAACACGCTGTATGTTGTGCCATCTATTTGAAAATCACAGACACGTCTTATATCATGATATAATAAACTGAACATCCACTGTCTGCCACTCTGAAAATTATGTGCTCCCTATACGTCTCTTTTTTATATCAACCACACAGTAAATTCCCCGGTGTTAAATTAAGGCCCCGTTTACACGATGGGAAAACGCAGATATTTCCCTGCGTTTTGGCCTGTCATGTACACGAAAACGCCGTTTTTATCCAAGAAAACGATTCTTTCTAAAAACTCCGGCCAAAGTGGAGATTTCTGAAAACGCCGGTTATGTGTTGCCGTGTCAACTGTGAGAAACTGGGTTTTAGGTTCTCAAACGTCACATTATGCGCCAGAAAATGCTTACGTCATGTGAGCGCCCTATGTTTAGAGTTTGTTTGGCTACTATTTGATCATGGATGCTGTTAAGGTGGTACTCATTTTTACTTTTATGCAAACATTTTTGGCCTGTTTGCATTTGCTTCGCTGTCTGTCCACACAAACGAATCTCACGCCATGTCTGTTGTTTTGAAAGGAACTGGAAGTCGCTCGTGCTATTCGTTGTTGTCGATTTTGAGGATTCTGATTGGCTTGCATGGCTTTATCCTTCTCCCTGCACTGCCGCCCATAGGTTTGGCATAATTATGATGTTGCTCGACGGCGTATTTATGCGGGTTGAAGTAAACAACAACTTTTTTGAAAACGATGTTGTGTGCACGATGTTATTTTTGAAAACGGAGGGGGAGAAATATTCGTTTCTCTAAATACCTGGCTATGTTTAAATGTGGCCTAACACCGCTCGGTGTTCATATGGGAACCACCAGCAGGGTGTTAAAAGTAACACTGAAGCAGTGTTAGAGTTAATTAGATAATTAAGTGATTAATTGAGCGATGATTGTTGGATTATTGAAGACACCTGATGATCACAAGCAGAATCACTGAAGAAAAGAGAAACAAAAGAACTACAACTGACTTCCGGACACAGCTGTAGATGAAATCAACTGAAAAGACATGAAATCGCTCTTATTACAAACCAGTTTGACCTTATTTCTGTCATTCATCTACAGAAGTTCTTTTTGAGAATGAACACATTTTTAGATGAAAATATTTGGTCGCCATTATGGTGATCAGTATTCCCTCTAGTTGGGTGGTTTGACAATTTATATATATTTTTTATGTTAGTTGTTGTTTTTGTAACAGTGTTTATTGAAGCACATAATTTGTTGCAAAGGAAACCATAAACTAAGATATGATATATGTTTCATCAACATAAAAAAAAAAATTGTCAAATGTCATAACTGATCAAAAGAGGTAACATGTTATTAACAGATTTTTACCGTCAATATTTTTTTTTCCAAAGATCAAACATTCTCAATTTTAACTTCTAAATAAATTGCGAAAAAATAAACCAAAGACAAACATATCCACACACTAACATTAAGAATCAGCTTATGAATCACAACAATGGTGACATGCTTCATGCTGCAATGCATGCTGGGAGCCATTAGTTTTATAATATGGTGGATCCCAGCATGCATTGCTGCAGGAAGCATGTCACCATTGTTGATATTCATATGCTAATTCTTGATGTCTGTGTGTGTCTTGAATAATTTGCTCCTCAATGTTCACAAAAAATAAAATAAAAATCAGAATTCAGAATGTCTGTTCAGTGGTAAGAAATTATTATTGGTGAAAAATTAATCTTTTAATAACAAATACCATTTTTTGCTACTTTATGAGATTAGTGAATCATTCTACTTCATGATGGTTACATCATTTGGTCATCTTTGCTTCTGGCATACTTTGTAACAAAAGTATGTGTTTTGGTAAACACTGTCACAAAGACCACAAACTTGCATAGCAAAGCCAAGAGTCAAACTGCCCAACTAAAGCAAACACTGATCACCATAATGGTAAATTTACTAAAACATATTATTTCCAATAAAACATCAACATCTACACCTCTATTAATTCTCAATAACTAGTTGGTAATAAGTGAAGCTGGTAATGCTGTTTGTGGAGTTGTTTAATCCTCCTCTGCTGAGATCTTCACAGATTTAATGTGGTCTTTTCTCTTCAGTTGATTTCATCTCCGGAAGTCAGTTGTAGTTCTTGTGTTTCTCTTTTCTTCAGTGATTCTGCTTGTTATCATCAGGTGTCTTCAATGCTCAGTCATCGCTCAATTAATCACTTAATTATCTCATTAACTCTAACAATGCTTCAGTGTTACTTTTAACACCCTGCTGGTGGTTCCCACATAAACACCGAGCGGTGTTAAATTTAACACCGGGGAATTTACTGTGCAAATATTTTTTTTCTTAGAAAAACAATACAAAAATACTCTTCATTAAGACAGTGAGAGTGATTCTGTTGAATATAATATATAATGAAGCACAGTAAAATACATGTAAATTATGAATGTATAGAACAGTTTGGGATATGACCCTTAATTACTGATGAAGATTGCATTCACAATTTATTTCCTGTTTTACATTTTAGAGTTGTCAATAGCAAACAAAAAACACAGTGTATAATTCGATTCTCAGTATCTATAATCTGTGAGTATCAGGTAATTCAATTTAAACTGACCTTTATGTGTTGATTCCATAATGTCTCACACAGTTTGTTTTTGTCATTCAGAGTCTCTCTGTTCTTGTCTCACTGTTTGATTTGAAATCAAGAAACTGGAAGTGTCTAAACTGAACCTTGCCCGTTGAATATCATCCCGACGTCGCCCATTGGTTGTATATTAGACATCATTCTGCAGTATATTTTCAGCCGTACCAACCCTGAGAGAGAGGAGACTGCACAAAAGCTCTGCTCCTCATTTAACATGTGCTCTTTGACAGGTGGCATCTGAAAACATAATGAAAAAAAGCAAGGCTGGTGTGGAGAAGGTTTCTCACTACACCAAACTAGCAATCATTTTATCATCACAGCAAAATCCCCAGTGTTAAATCTACACTGCTCAGAGTACATATGGCCCCACTCTACAGATAGATACAGTAACACTGAAGCAGTGTTGAAGTTAATTGAATAATTAAGTAATTAATTAAGTGATATTTGAGCATTAGTGATGAACACCTGCTGTTAACAAGCAGAATCACTGAAGGAAAGAGAAACACAAGAACTACAACCGACTTCAGCCACAGTCTTAGATGAAATCAACTGAAGAGAAAAGAAGACATTAAATCTGTGAAGATCTCTGCAGAGGAGGATTAAACAACTCCACAAACAGCATTACCAGCTTCACTTATTACTAACCAGACTGACTTTATTTCTGTCAGACGTCTACAGAAGCTCTTATTGAGAATTATTAGAGGTTTAAATTTTGATGTTTTAACACGTTGAACACCAACAATTTAGAACATGTATCAAACTCTTAAAACTGCTAATGTCACATGATTTCAGAAAATGAGCCTTCGTTACATGTCATGTTTCAAAATGATTCAAGATTTCAATGGTTCGTCAGGGGCGATCTCATGAACCAGTGTCTATATATGATTTTTACCTGACCTCGGATCAATTTTATAATTTGTACACAATTAATGACACATTTGTATAAAAAGGAAGAGTTGAAATGAAAAGCCTTTCTTGGTCTGATTAACCAAACTCTCCATAAAATGAACAAAACAAATTTTAAATATCACATATTATAAAGACACTTAAAATGTAATGGAATTAAAGGATTTGTTAATTAGTCAGTTGAACTGTTGAACTGGGCTACAATAATTATCATCTGTCAAAATGTTTCTTAAAAGGAACCCCGATTATTAAGACACATAGCCCTAAATATGCTACAATTGCTCTCTCCTACAAAATACATAGTTATAAATATATAAAATATTTTCGTTATTTAAAAAATCCTCAAAGTGTTTTACTGAATTTGAGCTACGAAGGCAGCCATTATTTTTGCGCGCGCAGTGCATTCTGGGTCGATGACGTGTATTGGTTGCGTTCAGAGCAGGGAGAAGTGAGCTAATGGCGCTGTAAAGTGTAGCTACATCGTAAACGTTAATATAATGCCACATTGCGCAGCGTTTGGTTGCAATTTCCAATCCAAAGGAAATAAGGGGAGTGATGTAAGCCTCCACTGCTTTCCAAAGGAGAAAAAATACGAAAAGAGTGGGAAGTTGCTTGTGGACGAGTACAACTCCCTAAAGACCCACGGCTGTGTTCCCGTCACTTCAGCCCTGATGCATTTGAGGCATTTAGTCGGCTAAAAGAGTTCACAGGTGCAGCTGGTTACAAGCGAAGGCTAACACCAAATGCCGTGCCTTCAATTTTCCCCCACAAGGAGCCTAAACGTCCGCGTGTAGCGAGTGAAAGCCGCGCTAACAAGCGTCAAAGGCAAGAGACTCTGGACACTCTCCTGCTAAGATGTAAACAACCCGCTCCTTTCGTCGCGGAAGACGAATCATCGGACACTACGCCGATCATGGAGGTAACCGACAATCCACCAGATGCTGTTAATAAATTCGTAACTGTAGGCCTACAGTGTTCTCCAAGTATGACCGATGCAGCAACGCAGACGGATGTTTACAAGTCGGATGCAGCGGAAACGTTACAGTGGTCAGCTGATGTGGACTACTCGGTAAAAAAGGACCATACTTACACAGGTAAACATGAAATTGAGTTGGGCAAACCTGTACAGGAGGATGACGTTGATAACTCACAGGATCTGTTCCTCTCAGATGATGAATTTAGTGAACAGAGTCAACCACAGTACAGTCACTGTGATCCGGAATACATTGCAAGTTCATCTGAGTTTTCTCAAAGCACCCAGGGATCACAAGCTTCAACTAACACACATAAAGAAAATAGGCTTTTTCTAGTTTTTGAGGAACAGTTAAACCAATTGCTTCAGCGTTGTTTAAAGTGTGGCTCCCTGATTGTCCAGGAAGAAGTGAAAGAGCTAAAAAATGAAGGATCACAGTTGACACTAGAGCTCACATGTGCTAACAACTGTAGTTACAGATGGCAGTCTCAGCCTACTCTGAGCGGGACTAAAGGGACAGGAAACCTGCTTTTAACAGCATCTGTTTTCTTCAGTGGCATCCATTTTGCTAAATTTGAGCGTTTCTGTAGTAACATGAACCTCAAAACAATAAGTGAAGACACATACACATCACTGAGGAAGAAGTTTGTGTTTCCTGTCATTGAAAAAATGTGGATTAAAGAGCAGAGTACAGTGTTAACTAACATGAAATCGCAAGAAGTTGTTGAACTCTGTGGAGATGGCCGGTGTGACTCTCCGGGGCACTCAGCAAAATACTGTACATACACTTTTTTAGATGCACAGAGTGAAAAGGTTGTGGACTTCAAGGTAATAAGCTGCACCCAAGTTTCGAGCTCTAATACCATGGAAATCAAAGGTTTTAAAGATGCTCTCAAAACCATAGAAGAAAATGGAGTGAAGGTCTCAACCATCTCCACTGACAGACATCCACAAATCATCAAAGAAATGAGGGTCAGTAATCCAGAAAAACACCATGAATTTGACCCTTGGCATGTGGCAAAAGGAGTGTCCAAAAAATTGGCAACTGAAGCTAAGAGAAGGGAATGTGAAGGCCTGGGACAGTGGATTCCATCCATTATAAATCATTTCTGGTGGAGTGCACAAACCTGTGAGGGTAATGCCGAAGTGTTGAAAGAGAAGTGGATATCTGTAATACACCATGTTACCAACCGACACGACTGGCCAGGGAACAGGCACTATCACCAATGTGCTCATGAGCCCCTTGATGAGACGAACCAGAGAAGAAAGCTTTGGTTAAAGCCAGGATCTGAAGCCCACAACGCACTTGTGAAGGTTGTGAAACACAAGCGGCTTTTGAAAGACCTGGAACATCTGACAAAGTGCATCCACACAACAAAACTAGAGGTATGATCAAATACAGACATATTTAATAAATATGCCATTCATTATGATGTGACTCACATATTTTAATAGTTTAATTTCAAATTCAAATTTGTTTCAGGTGTATCACTCCATGTACCTGAAATACCTCCCAAAGAGAACACATTTTGGATATGATGTGATGATCCATGCCTCCATGCTTGCTGCTTTGGATCATAACAACAATGTGAACAGGGAACAGGTGTGTGAACTGTAATAAATCCTATCATTTGCAAGCACTATGGCTGCGTTTACACTTGGCATTAACATGGGATCACCGTGATCCGATCATTAGCCAATCAGTACACGGTGCGTTTACATTTAATCATATAAAGTAGCCTCTGTATCTGGATAACGATCGGATTTCTGTTTCCTGACTAATATTTAAAGGGATACTCCACCGTTTTTTCATATTAAACTATGTTATTCCCTTAAAGGGATAGTTCACTTTGAAATAAAATTTTGGTATGTTTTAGCTTACCTTAAGGGCATCCAAGATGTAGGTGTCTTTGTTTCCGCAGTAGTTTCAATTTTGATATTTTTAGGTCAAACCGTTCTTGTCTGTCAGTCATATAATGCAGGTCGATGGTCACTGTCTCAAAACACAAGCACAGAGTCCAAATTAAAACAATTCCCCATCGTCCAAATTAAACAATTCCCCATCATAAGTACACATTGATGGCCTAAGACACGAAACGAGCGGTTTGTGTGAGAAAACGAACAGTATATCGTTGTTATCTCTTGAACACAGCACACGTCCAAATGATCTGACGGCGCGGGCGGGTATAGATATATACATAGATGTCGCCTTGGCTACTGCAGTTCATTGGAACGAAACCGTAGCCAAGGTGACATCTAGTGTATACATCTATACCCGCCCGCGCCGTCAGATCATTTGGACGTGTGCTGTGTTCAAGAGATAACAACGATATACTGTTCGTTTTCTCACACAAACCGCTCGTTTCGTGTCTTAGGCCATCAATGTGTACTTATGATG
Source organism: Rutilus rutilus (assembly GCF_951802725.1). NCBI lineage: Eukaryota > Metazoa > Chordata > Actinopteri > Cypriniformes > Leuciscidae > Rutilus > Rutilus rutilus. The sequence continues at coordinate 49,715,020 of NC_140210.1, forward strand.
GGGAATTGTTTAATTTGGACTCTGTGCTTGTGTTTTGAGACAGTGACCATCGACCTGCATTATATGACTGACAGACAAGAATGGTTTGACCTAAAAATATCAAAATTGAAACTACTGTGGAAACAAAGACACCTACATCTTGGATGCCCTTGAGGTAAGCTAAAACATATCAAAAATTAATTTCAAAGTGAACTATCCCTTTAACTAAGACAAGTTGATGCATACCTCTCTCATCTCAGTGCGTGCACTTAATCGCTCTAGCGCGCGCCGAAACTTTGATAGCACTTAGCTTACCCAAGTATATTCAGTGGTATCTAACAGCAATGAATTTAGAAGTGACCAAACACATCAACGTTTTTCCTATTTAAAAACAGTTACACGAGTAGTTATACGACCAAGTATGGTGACACAAAATAAAACGTGACGCTTTTCTAATCGGGTTAAAAAGGATAACTATAATGTATGGCGGAATAGCACTTTGCGAGTACTTCGACTGGCGCAGTAAAAAGTCACGCCTGATCCTCTTCCCACTATTGACAGAAGTGAGAGGAAGAGGATCAGGCGTGACTTTTTACTGCGCCAGTCGAAGTACTCGCAAAGTGCTATTCCGCCATACATTATAGTTATCCTTTTGTTTTTAAATAGGAAATACGTTGATGTGTCTGGTCACTTCTAAATTCATTGCTGTTATATTACTGGGCTAAGCTAAGTGCTATCAAAGTTTCGGCGCGCGCTAGAGCGATTAAAGGGATAGTTCACCCAAAAATGAAAATTCTGTCATCATTTACTCACCCTCAAGTTGTTCCAAACCTGTATGAGTTTCTTTGTTCTGCTGAACACAAAGGAAGATATTTGGGAGAATGTTTGTAATCAACAGATCTTGGTCCCCATTGACTACCATAGTAGGAAAAAAAATATACTATGGTAGTCAATGGGGACCGAGATCTGTTTGGTTATAAACATTCTTCCAAATATCTTCCTTTGTGTTCAGCAGAACAAAGAAACTCATACAGGTTTGGAACAACTTGAGGGTGAGTAAATGATGACAGAATTTTCATTTTTGGGTGAACTATCCCTTTAAGGGAATAACATAGTTTAATATGAAAAAACGGTGGAGTATCCCTTTAAATATTAGTCAGGAAACAGAAATCCGATCGTTATCCAGATACAGAGGCTACTTTATATGATCAAATGTAAACGCACCGTGTCCTGATTGGCTAATGTTAATGCCAAGTGAAAATGCAGCCATAGTGACACTGGATATTGCACATCAAACTGTTCCTATCACCTTGTATCTATTTTCCATTTTTCTGTTTTTGAAAAGGCTGTTTTTCAAGATGGGGAGAGTGTTGGAGAACCCAAGTTCAAAATCGCATGGAGCAAAGTCCACAAGGCATTCAGAGCAAGACCAGTGCCTGTTGAAAAGGACTATAGCTACATGACAGCTATGATTGCAGATGTTCTCTCCTCTGTATTAGATTCAAAACAAGTCATGGGCATGAGAGTTAATCCAACACACGTCATGGCTCCACAAGACAGACTATCCAGATCACAGATCATTTTTGAAACACAGCAGTTTTCACGTTTCAAGTAGCTGCATCATTACGAACACATGACGTACACACCAGCATAGTTCAAATGTACAATATCTTTAATTTTGTATTCTAGTCAAGCACATGTAGTACTTCAAACAAACATTTTAATGTTGGAGTACATGCAACATTTATATTTAAACCATAAACATTTGGTATGATACCCTATTTTGTTGCAAGCATAGCTTGTGCTCTTGCCAAAATGCCTTCAAATGTCAACTATCCAGCTATATGTTATTAAAATCCCTCCATGCCTCATCTACTTCTGCACGATCATTGTCTTCATATTCAAACCCTGTATAGATTCCACTTGGTTCAGAGTAGACATTCCTTATTTTGTTAACAGCACATGATGGAATGACTCTGCGGACTCTTCTCCCTAGCCAGCCATGCATCCACCATGTAAACTGACGATATGAAGCATATCTGTAAGACCTAAAAGGCAGAATTTTGAAAACAATTATACTATTACGTTATGAAATAATGATTTAAGCTGCTTGTCTTAACCAATAAAACAACTGAAGCCTTCACTGAAAGCGCATAGTCCAGTTAACTTTTTTTTCCACTATTTGTAGGCTACAGTGTAGGTAGGCTACTATGTAGGCATACTCAGATAACCATGTTCACGTTTGACTTGCCTATTAGTGACCTGGTTACGATTTGGTAGACCAGCACTATGCCGGTCATGGAGGCTGACGAGGGCCGCCCATAAAACATCTTTATTGAGGCAAACTGCATTAAAGTTTTCATGTGCTGTGATACACGGAGTATCTGTAAATACAATCAAAGCATGTTGTTATAGCATTTTACTTCATGTTTTCATCAGAATCACAATCAGCTTTATTGGCCAGGTTTGTGCAAACAAACAAGGAATTTGACTGGTAATATTTGCTCTAAAAGTGCAACACTCACTTAACATATAAAGAATAAAAACATAAAGGTCAGTATGAAATATAATAATGAAAAAAATGAAGTACGCACTATAACAATACTATAAAATTTAGAAATGTACCAAAAAAGATACGGTAACACTTACAGTGTCCTTGTTACATGTAGCCTAATTACCATAGTAATAACAGTAAATTATGCATAATTACATGCAACTAACCCTCAACCAAATCCTAATCCTATAACCCTATAGTAAGTACATGCAGTTACTTAATATTACTCAGTACTTAAATGTTTAATTACACTGTAACAATGACACCTTAAAATAAAGTGTAACCAAATATACAATAACAATTAGAGAGGGAAGGAATAGTGCATATCAGTATAGTCTTGAGATTTAAGTTTTTAAATATGTAGTGCAAGGCAATTCAGTGCAATTGTAATTTTTAATAACTATCGTAATTGTAAGATTTTAAATGTACATGACGTAGATGAGCAAAATAGTGTTGACTTTGTTCAGTGTAAGGGGGGAGAGGGTATTTTTGCGCGTTCAACATAGTGACTGCTTGGGGAAAATAAAGCAAACGAGGGCGGTAAGACTTATTAAATTATTTATACTGATAGTACGATTGTCTGATCTAGCCTGGGCTTCTATACTCTTTGCCTATACTTAGCCTACCCTGGACAGCTGCTGACAAAAAGTGAAGCTCTTTACAGCAAACGCTCTCGTTCTCGCTTGGCATTGGCAAGCAGTTGCCGCACAGACACCATCTGTTTTGCCCCACTCTCGCTTCCTCAACTCTCTGATAATCTTCAGGCCTATCGTCTTCCGCGCTATTCTCCTGATTTAAGCCTACGGTGAGCTCGGGTTCAAACTGAAAAGGCTGAACGGCAGACGTGTTCATCTCGCTAGTCGCTACTGTCAAAACAGCTAGCTAGCCGGTACTGCTGCAATCCATTGACAGTAAGCAACCTTTACACGTCACTACCCAGAATGCATTGAGACGTAAATAACTATGGCGGCCTACGAGTGAACGGATTTTAGTCTTTTTTTAATAAAAATAAAACCATTTGAAGTGTTTTTGTATCACCTTTTTATAGCTGACGCCTACGTTAAACTTATAAGGCCAACATGCCGCACTAGTCGGGGTTCCTTTTAAGACGATTGGCACAGCCTGTTAAACCATATTTCACATTCTCATGCTATGAGCTACAAGTGTTACATAATTGATACTCTTCAAAATATGTGAATAGCGCAGAACACAACCAAGCAACAGCGAGAGAGAGGAGTGTGTTTTTTATTAAAATCTTTTGCAGAATGCAAGATTTACTTTTCTTACTGTAAACCTTTGTCATAATAGCTATTAAAGTGACATAACTGCACTAGTCGACAGACGAGCAAAGAGCGCTGAATACGTACCGCAGATAGGCCTTTAGCAAAGTTACTCATAAGAGTGAGGCCAAAATGACAATTCTAGAGAGTGTTGTAAATATAAACGCTGTAAAACTTGCTGTACTGGATTTTGTACCTTCCTGCAGTGGATATGAATGTTAGGCTAAAATGTTCGGCGAGTGTGTGCTACAATCAACATCAGGACGTCTTTAGTGTCATTATGTTAAACATCATACATGGATTATATAAACACAGAGCAGTGTTAATTTAACACTGGGGATTTTGCCTTGTACACTGTAACAGTTGTTCTAACTATCACTTTTTAGTAACTTTACTTAATTCCTTAACTTAACTAGAAAAATGGCTTAACTTAACTAGTAAAATCTAGTAATCTGTGCTAATCACATACAGTATAAAAATATAAATGATCAATACGTTACGACAAAATATGTTTTTACATTGTTTTAACTCATCAAAATAAGTAAAGCAATTTCTTCCTTTTTATGTTATACAAGATTCAACTCATTTTTAAAGTCAGTTTAATGTAATTTAAATTGAAAAGATTTAAACATCCAAGTTGATTTTACTTAAAGGGGAACTTGGCAACTCTAGCCATTTCTTTGCTGATTTTCACTTTTGTAGTCGCATGTTTACTCACCGAGCTCCCCCTACAGCTGTGGGACGTATATTTCACAACACTGTCGTAAAAGAAACTCACTTGTGGCACCCTCCTCCCCTCCGGCCGAGAACCGGCTCTTTGGTCTTTTCGCTGGAACAACTGAAGAATGATCCCTCTTCACTTGTTCTTATAGCTAGCCGGCATGGGTAACCGGTATTGAGGGGGGCTTGTGTGGTTCTGTCGAATTGCCATAAAGCAGTTTGTGTTTCTCGAATCCCGGAAAAAGTCTGTTGGTGCCTCAGTGACTATTTCACTCAGAGAAGAAGGGGTTCTGACCTATACTGGGACCAACCACCTAGGGGCGATTGAGACAACTTGGCTTCACTTTTCAGGACTTGTGCGGCACACTTGGTTTGCATTCACTGATTTCCCAAAGTCATCTTGAATGTTGAATTGTCAGTACAACTGAAAAATTTGAGAGAACTTCAAATAAGCTGACTTCATAAATTGATGTTGATTTTCCTAAAATGTTTTTGTTTGAACTCACCATTATGGTGATCAGTGTTCCTTAGTTTGGTCACTTGGACCTGCATTAATATTATTGTAATTCTCTTCCTATCGAGTCAGCTGTGCAACTACAAATCGCAGATATTTGTTTTTGAAGGAAATAATAAATGGGTTGCTTCAAAAAGGTAATCTAACTTCTGACTAAATCATTAACTAAACTGCTTTTCATGTCAAATAATGATATTTTAACATTTTATTGCAAACACTTGTCATAAACACCATGTGAATCTTATAATTAGGTTGATGCAATCCCTCTATATTTGTGACAATATGTTGCAGTTGATCATGCATTTACTTAAATCACATTCAGACTTCAACATTCAGCATGCAAAACATAACAATGATAACAATAAGTCAAGAGTAAATCTAAAGTAAATTATCAAGTACTCTCTAAAGTTCTTTTTAAGTTACTAGAACTCTTTTATAAGTGAACTATACTAACTAAGCACGTGTCAGTACAACATACTATTAATATTTCACTTTGCTGTTTTTTTTTTGTTTTTTTTTAAGGCAATCGGTTTGCATGTTTTTTTTTTTTTAAGTAAGTCTAACTAATACGATTTTACAGTGTAGGAGGAGGGCATTCTAACAAGGTCTATAGTGCGCCTCAAGGTCAGAGAGGTGAGGTTTATTGCACAACGCAACCAGCTGGCCTCAGTTACACTAACACCAACCACCCATCACTAAATAGATTCAGTACTAACACAGGTATTGGTGGTATATTGATGTAATGAACTCTCCAGTGCACCATCCTGATCTTACAACTATGGTGTACAAGGATTCTTGAAAAGCCTGTTGGGAAAAGCCTGATATACTGATACATTAATCACAAAGCATAGCGACGAAACAGTTTGGCAGGTGCTATTCATGCTTTTGACCAGCAGATGGCCACAGCATACACCATGTCGAAATGCTTCCAGAAAAGAAGTGACAGTCAAGAGCTTGAATCAATAATAGAAACAGGACAATGCATTTCAAATGGTCAACAATGTGAGTTTGATAATGTGAGCGTTAAAAAAATAATATGTGAAATAGATACACAGTGGCAGCCCTTTCAGAAAGAAAATATAGTAAAAGAATAACTTTGGAGGAAGAAGCTACACGTAAAAGTTTAGTTTAGATTGTAACTGTGGCACGGCAAAATGTAAATATAAGTTAAATTTGAGTTGATGGGTTACAGATTACAAATTACAACAATTGCTCACACTCAAGGTGCCTTGGCCAAAAACACACTTCTGCATAAATGTCAAGTCTCGTTGCGCCACTGCCCTGTGTGTGTAAATATATAAAACTATGCAGGCCAGAGTGAGGGAATCAGCGGTTTCAGTTTCAATGGCTCTGCAGTAAGGAGAGATAGAGAGAGATTACACCGCTAGTTTATTGCAGTTTATGAGAGTTATCAGTACGCTAGAATCTGCCTGAACAAACACCGTGACGGGCAATATTTGCTCTTTAACAGGTTCATCAGGTAAACAACACAGAAAAGTGACACGAGAACGCACTCTCACTCCAGAACCAGAAGCATTCGGGTGGAAAAGAGAGACACAAGAGTCCTGTTGGAAAAGCAACAGATATGGCAGATCAGTGTCTTCTCGGTGTAATTGAGGCGACTGGAGCTTTAAGTGCCATTGGATTTCCACTGCTTTTGCTGGGTGTCAGTGCTGGATTGGCTTACGGTGCACATGGGGAAAGAGGACTTGCACTAGTATGGAGTGGGCTTCAGTCTGTGGGCGTCTTCAGAGGCATTTTGGCTGTGATGGCATTATCTGCTGTCGGGTGTGTGGCAGCGGTTGCAATGGTGAGGATCTCCAGTGTGAACAGTGTCTCTGCGGTCGCTGTAGCAGGAGTAACTGGAGCAACTGTGTCAGCCATCATATCAGCGGTCGTAGCAGCAGAAACGGCCCGAAGTATAAGAGCCAAAAAGGAGGCAGAAGCCGAAAGCCTCATCTATACAGTGGGCTGTGGGGTTTTGTTGGGGATGGGAATGTCATTTTATTTTGGGGTAAATATATTATGGAGGAGGAACAAACAGAAGTAGTGAGGATGAGGAGGAGGAGGATGAAGACCGTGAGATGAATGCTGAGGACAAACACAAGAGGAGAAAGAGAAAGAATAAAAAAAAAAAAAAAAAAAAACATCTTAGACTGATTTGAAGAACATCTTTTAGAGATCATAAACAATAATATAAATTGTGTGTTTAGTGCTTATCAGGATGTTAAATTGAGGTCAAAAGCCTAGATGATCGGCTATGTTTCTCTAGCAATTTATGTTTCTATGTTCATATTTTATGTGTGAAAACTAAATATGTTGTTTAGAAATGGTGTTACACTACACTATGACAATCATTTAAATTGTGTTTTGTCAAATCCTGACTCCGTAAACTTGCTGTCCAGTTTAATATGTGAACTACAGTGCTTTAAAATACATTTAAGTATTGTGGATATCTCATGTACACAGCAAAAACTCCTGGGAGTGTATATGAGTCCACACTCAAGAGTGTAAAGTGTTTAAATATGAGTGTTAAATTAACACTCAAGAGTGTTAAAGTTAATGAGCTAATTAAGTGATTAGTTTAGTGATGATTGATCATTATTGAAGACACCTGATGTTAACAAGCAGAATCACTGAAGGAGAAAATCACAAATTGTAAGTTACCATTATGGTGATCAGTGTTTGCTTTAGTCAGGCTCTTGACCCTTATATGTTTACTTAAAATTTTGTTAACCATCCAATCAGACAGTTCATTGAGCAAACTGGTTCAATTTCAGTGCTGCGATTATTTTAGCTAAAACATTAATACGAACAAATCCTTACATCAAACCAAAATATGTTTTTCAAGGGCTCTGCATAGGGTGACCACCTGTCCCGCTCTACGTTGTACCACATAGCATTTTCACCCCTTGTCCCGCACGTCACATTTTGAGAAAATGTGCAGCATTTTCATCAGTCTATTGGTTTTTAATTATCATATTAAGAAAACATGCATGCGTTCTTTTGCCTTTTTAAGAAAGCATTTTATTTATTCTTTTTTGTGGCGTAGTTTTTCTCCTATATTTAACAGCGCTTCGCCAGAAGTACAAATACAACCATACACATAATAAATACACAGACGCCCTATTGGCCGCTGGATCGTACGTCAACGGCGCTGCAATATTGCGGAGGGCAACTTCCCATACCTCTCATAAGCTCATTGAGAAAAATGTCTGCTTGGGGCTGTACAAATCGCCACACAATTGAAAACAGGTCTCGGGGAATTACCTTTCACAAACAAGACTGAACAATTTTTTTCTGGTTGTATTTGGTCATGATAAAATTAGTAGTAGTAACCTTAGTTGGCCACCGAAGTCAGTCAGACTTAAATAGCTAGCGATGTTGCTTAGCTGTGAAAGTTGAAACATGAGTTGACATGATTTGTATTATAGTTTTAGCTTACATTATATTTTATATTAAAGTATATTTCCTGAAATCTAAATATTCATATTTTCTTAAAACCGACTTTTGTGACAAGTACTCGTTCCGGGTAGGCACTACACTGAAAAAAATGTGGAGTGACATTTACTTAAAAAAAGCTAGGCAACTTATTCCACACAGAAAGTGCTTGTAATCTTTACTCGGGCTATTTCAATTAGTAATTAATTGTAAAAGTAATTAAATTGAATAAATTATAATTGAGTAATAATTAATCAAATTAATTCCTTAAAAGTTAACCATTTAAAATGAGTACAATTTACAAAATATCTTTTATTGCCAACATTGAAGACACCTGGTGTTAACAAGCAGAATCACTGAAGGAGAAAACCATAATTAAAGTCACCATTGTGGAGATCAGTGTGTGTTTTAGTTGGGCTCTTGACCCTTAAATTATTAACATTAAGTTTTGTTTGGCTGCTGTATATGTGTTATAACAGCCAGATGAACAAATAGAAAAGATGAATCTGATGGTGTTGGTTGTGTTTTAACATAATCATTATTTCACAATCATTTGAACTGAATCACTGAACCTCATTTCAAACTGCTGCTTGACTCAGACACACACAGACATCAACAATCAGCACATGAATCTCAACAATAGTGACAATCAAAAGTTTCATGTCGCAATGCATGCTGGATTCCAGGATAATTTAAAACTCCCAGCATGCATTGCTGCATGAATAATAATAAAATATATATATATATATTGCCACCATTGTTGAGATTCATGTGCTAAATTGTGATATCTCTGTGTTTCTTAAAGACTGTGAAGTTCTGTTTTTTTTTTTTTTTTTTGGTTTATGCATTATGTGTTAAAAAAATGAGTCATTGTATTTTTTACTGTTGTTTCACAGTGGTTGTTATGTAACACTTCTGATTGAGGATTAAACTCTGAATGAGCAGGAATGAATTCCTTAGTGAATGAACAGGCTTTATGACAATTTTGTCATCATAATCATTATAACCGCAATCTTTCATAAACTGTGTGTGCACAAGTGTGCTTTGCAAAAACAGCTCAAGCAGCAAAATAAACACTAATGTTTTAGCATCAGCATCCCAACTAAAGCAAGCACTGATCTCTATAATGGTAACTTCAAACCAAACATTTTCAATTAAACATCTCAATAACAACTTCTGTAGATGTATGACAGATATAAAGTCATACTGGTTAATAATAAGTGTAATAATGTGTAATGGCTGGAAGTCAGTTGTAGTTCTTGTGTTTCTCTATTTTCTGTTCTAACAGCAGGTGTTCATCACTAATGCTCAACAATCACTTACATATTCCCTTAATTATCTCACTGCAACACTGTCTCAATGTTACTTTTACTCTTTGTAGTGTGGATTTCCCTGTGGGGTTGAAAGGGTTAACAGTGTAAAATAAAAAGTCACACCCACAAAATGTATTTTAACAGTAATAAACTGTAAGTTATAAAACAGGTTTATACTGGCAACACTGTTGCCAGTAGTTTACTGTAAAATCTTGTTTTTTGGGTCACCATTGTGCAGAAGAGTAGAGCCTGTGTTTCAGTCCAGGAGAAGATCTACAAACATTGATGATTTGCTGCATGTTGCTTTATTTAGCAGGCGGTGACTGTGTAGTTGCTGGTCCAGTGGAAATCTCTTTAAGTTTTTTTGTTGTTTCAAAAAAAATAAGTTCACAGTAATACATTGCTCACATTGTTAATGCTTTATACATTTTAGTTAATACATTTAAATGACAGTTGGTCAATTTAAGGCAGTCGGTTTCTGCAAGTGAAATTAGTTAACTCGAGTTTTAATGCATTTTACAGTAACATACTGTAGATTACAGTAAATAACTGTACAATTAACAGTAAATTACTGGCAACAGTGTTGCCAGTATTTTACTGTAAAAAAACCTGGTAAGGTCTAACAGTGCAGTAAAGGTTAAAATGGGCTAATTTAAACTCGAACAGTAGTTCTCACATGTATACTGTATTTCTGCAAACCAATATAACACACAAATGGCCATTAACCAACAATAAATTCATACTGTTTAATTGAAAGTCACTTACGCAAATGTATACAAACACCAGCACCAAATAAAAGTTTACAGGAGTTGATCAGCATCTGTCCACCACCAAATCCACTAGAAGTGTCTCTCATTGTTATCCTGGAAAGCTCAAAATTATAATAATTATCAACTACAGAATTCTGCTCATCAATGATAACACACACCATAGGTAATCTAACATTTGACTAACTAAACAATAAAAAAATATCTGTGTCAAATGAAACATCCACCAAAAGGAGAGAAAGAAGAAGACACTGACTTCTCACTACAGCTAAAGAATGGTTTCAGACTCGTTTTCATGTGAAATTCTATAATTCCTTGTGAACTATTTGCTTTGGAAATTCTGGCCTTCAGAGCATTTTTAGTTCCTCTCACACTCTCTCTAGAGTTATATTCAGACATTACTGTAAGAGATCATCTTTTCATTGATTTGTTATTTAGTTTATTTTGATGTTTTTGTTAGGACTGTGTTTGTATGTATGGATAACATTGTCTTTATGATGTTTAACACTCATAATGACACTAAAGCCGTCCTGATGTTGACTGTAGTTTGTAGTTCTGTTGTCTTTGTGTTGATGATGTTCTGGATCTGAAACTCGTCCTGAACACCGTGGCGTCTCCACAAATCCATTCACTCCGGACAGATTAAACACTTCTGGAAAAAAAAAAACATTGATTGACATTAAATATTGTTGTTTTATTTCCCAAGTAAAAATATCTACACATCCTTACTCACTTCTTGCAACCTTTCACAAAGTTAGTTTACTTCTAAAACAATTTTTTAGAGAATATATCAATGTAATTATGTTTGGTTTTCTTTCTTCAGATTTTTTTATCTGTCAAAGTTAAGTTTTATCTTAAGTCAAAACTGTAACACAACATAATAATATTAATAACAATGGGATGAGAAAAATATAACTAATTCAAGATATTTCCTCCGGAAACAAATCAATGGTCCTCCTTAAGGATGCAAGTAATTTCTAAAGATGTTTAGATATTTCTGCTGAAAAATTAAATATATTAAGCACATTTTTTTCTGCAGTGTACATCTGTTTCCCCTGTTAGTTTGATTCTTGTCTATTTATATGGACAGTAGAAAGTGTTAGTACAGTAAGTTTTATTAGATGTTTTGTGACTAGACCACATGTAAGCATGTTTGACACAGTTTGCTTGTGTTACAATAAACATTGATTAAAGTTTCATCTGCAGAACAAATAAGAAAATCCACATTTTAGGAAGCAAATATTTCTCAATCAAACACGCGTTTCTCACCTGTCTGAAGACGTTCTACAAACTAGGGCTGGGCGATTTAAATCGCGATATTGTTATGCGCATCTCGTCAGTAAAGCCGGTTCCTTGATTAGTAGTAAATCACCATCACCTGCTTTCAGATGGAGCGGCATTTAGGGCTGAGGAGATAATTAAGTGATTAATTTAGTGATGATTGAGCATTATTGAAGACACCTGATGTTAACAAGCAGAATCACTGAAGAAGAAAATCACAAATTGTAAGTTACCATTAAGGTGATGGGTGTTTGCTTTAGTTGGGCTCAAGACCGTTATATATTTACTCTAATACTTACTGTTGTTTGTCTGCTGTTATTGATTTATAACAGTTAAATGAACAAAGTAAAATGTTAACTTATAGTGTTGGTTATGATGTGACATAATCATGCTGTGATCTGAAGAAGGAAACTTATTGAGATAGTTTGGTTTAACTTGCTGCAGTTTAGTGATTCTTCAGCCTATAATTATCAGTACATTACTTATAATTCAAAATATTTAAAAAACATTGTTCTGATCAAAAGACATTGAGATAAAATCATTTAAACACAGATATCAATAATCAGCCTGTGAATCTCAACAATGGTGACAATAATAAAGCATGTTGCAGTGGCTGCCACCAATCACAACTCATTAATGGCTCCCATCATGCATTGCGGTATGAATAAATTATGATCTGAATTGTCTATGTAATTTACTTTTCCTAATTGAATATTCTGCTCCTCACCATTGAGATGCATAGACTGAATCTTGACATCTGTCTGTGGCTAAAAGAACATTTTTTTTTTTTAAACAACTTTTAAGAAATCCTCTATATTATATGAAAAATTCTGGGCATTTATGCAGATTCACTAACCAGCAACATAAGTTGCTGAAAGAAGTCAGAAAGAAGGATTTTAATGAGTTCAATGATCAAGTTCAAACGATGATTGTCATAACATAACCAACACCATCAGATCACTTTTTTCTTTGTTCAACTGGTGATTATAATTCAGAAACAACAGACTAAATCTAAAGTTAATAATATATGGGTCAAGAGTCCAACTAAAGCAACCATTGATCGTCATAATGGTAACTTACAATTTGTGATTTTCTCCTTCAGTGATTCTGCTTGTTAACATCAGGTGTCTTCAACAATGTTCAATCATCACTAAATTAATCACTTAATTATCTCATTAACTTAAACACTCTTGAGTGTGGACTAATACACTCCCAGGAGTGTTAATTTAACACTGGAGTTTTTGCTGTGTACAAACAGCCGTAGTTAACTGACAAGCTGAGCCATATCGCATTAATTATCGCTGGCGATACGTCCGCGATATTAATGTGATATGGCTCAGCTTGTCAGTTAATTACGGTTCTTTGTAGTAAATGCCGCTCCATCTGAAAGCAGGTGATGGCGATTTACTACTAATCAAGGAACCGGCTTTACTGACGAGATGCGCATAACAATATCGCGATTTAAATCGCCCAGCCCTACTTTTAACAGGTTTTAGTGTTGACGGTTCGTTGAATGTTTCATATAAAGTCACCAGAATCATGATTAGTGTCAGCTTAATTTGGGCTCTTGACCCTTGACTCTTTAACATTAGTTTTCTCTGATTGCTGTAAATGTGTATTTATTTTAACACATCTGAAACAACAGAAATGATCATGAGAAAAATATGCTCAGGAGATAATATATTTGAAAGATGAGTGTAATGTACAACAGATGATTTAAAAAAAAAATTGCATACCACAATTAATACATTTTTAAATAAAATTATTTAAAATAAATTAATAATTGAACAGAATCTTACAGCCTATGGTATCAAACAGACATCAAGAATCAGCGTATGAATCTCAACAATGGTGACAAACATAAAGCTTCATGCCGCAATGCATGCTGGGTGCCACCATAGTACAAATCTCAGCCATGACTCCCAGCATGCATTGCGGAATGAAGCTTTTCGTTTGTTACCATTGTTGAGATTCATAGGCTGATTCTTGAGGTCTGTGTTTGACTAGTTTCTGCTGCAGATTAAAATATTCAGAAAATATAAATGTTTTATTCTGCTCTGCTGGACAGTGTGATGTAGTGTCACAAGATTATTATAACTAACAGCACATAAATAAATAGCAAACCATCCATATACTCATAAACTTGATCAGATCAGCACTTGCTGTTTATGACAGTATCAAGAAAAATCTGATCATATTTTCTCTCATTAGCCGCGTTTCCACTGTCGGGCCAGGGCCGGGCCAGGGCTTTAAACGGGCCGTGCCGGGCTAATAGCCTCAGGCCAATAGCACCGGGCATGCGTTTCCACTGTCGGGCCAGAAGCTCCACAGCGCTTCACTAAAACACGCCCGTAACACGCCTCTCTGAGACAACGTCACACTAACCCATCATTTCACCAACAAATGGAAGTTTTATAAGAAAACTAATCAGAAATCACTGGAAACAGCGTTGGAAACAAACACGATAAAAGCGGCCGTTTGCTAGCTTTTTTGTTTGTTTGTTTGTTTGTTTAGCAGCTACTTGAATATTTAAAACCCAAGCATCGATGTTTTACCACAGGTTTACAATAAAAAGTGATACATTGATCATAATGAATTAATTTATGTAAAAATGGCACATTAGTCACTCAGAAATAAATTACCGTTAGGTCTATTTCACAAAAGAAAGAGGACACACTTACTTTTTCAGTCGCGTCTGTTTCTTTATCTGGTAACTTAGTTACAGGACATATTTACATCACATTTAGAAAAAATGATAATTTCTACAAATATATGCCATACGACCGAGGAGCTTTAGCACTCTCTCGACTCCCATACAGATATTTTCAGTCAGAGAAACAGAGGAAGCTCCCGAAAAAAAAAAGTTACTTTATTTTTTGATAGTCCGGTTTAAAGAGACGAGACGTAGGCTATGACAGATAAAATAAAAACATGACTGTGATAGCCTTTATGATTGGTCTGATTTCTTCAAGCGTTCGCTATGTTTTTTTTTTTACTATGCGTATCTTCAAGCGTTTACTATGTTTACTATGGTAACGGCTAGCGCGCATCGTCTTTTGCATCACAAACAGAAGGCATTCAAACATGAACGCGATTTAAATTATTTTATTTTTAAGTCTTAAATGCTGACAGAATCATCCGGCGCTGCCGTCTCCCAACGGTAAACTCCTCCTCTGTTGGTAACCACTCCTCTAGCCCGAGCTGGCCTGCTTTGGCCCAAGGTATTCGACGGGCCAGAAATCCTGGCCGTTGGCCCCGAGTAAGCCCCGATCAAGCCCCGGAAGTGACAGTGGAAACGCGACTGGCCCTGGCACGCACTAGCACGGCCCGGCCCGGCCCTGGCCTGACAGTGGAAACGCGGCTATTGTAACAAGTGTATTTTATTAAAATACAGTTAAAGCAGGCAGAGAAAAACTAAAAGAAGTGTAAAGGGTCAAGAGCTCAAATAAAGGAGCCATTAATCACGATTCTGGTGACTTCAAATAAAACATTCAGTGAAACATCAACATCTAAACCTCTGTTAATTCTCAATAAGAGCTTGTCTATGTAGATTCATGATGTCTAAACATCCAAATGTTCAAACAAACTCTTTATTAAACGTCACTGGACTCCATAAACACAAGTTAACAATACGTTTTAGTGTTCGTCCAAACACTCAGTTGTAAAAACACAGGAAGTAACTCTGGCAAATACACACCGACTACAGTCACATGTGACACATATCTGACACAAGTTGTGTAACTATAACACATTAGTGTGTAAAAGGTTTCAACACACTTCTGTGTAAGAGCAATAACACATTAGTTGTGTTAAAGGTAATACAAAATGTGTAGTCCTTATAAACACAGAGATGTGTTAAGAATCGACACAGGTTGTGTGTTAAATTTGACACAACATGTATTGTCCCTGAACACACACACTACATGTGTTAAAATCTACACAACGTGTTAAAATCGACACAACATGTGTTGTCCTTGAGCACACACACTACATGTGTTAAAATCTACACAACATGTGTAATTTTTAACATCTCTTTTTACAGGTTGTGTTGTTTTCAACTCATCATTTTGAGTGCCGACACTCACCATCACTGTGAATGGTATGCAGTGTTTGCTATGTTCTCAAACAAACAGGCCAGTGTAAATACAAGTTATTTATGTACAATATTTTGTCAGTTGCTACATTTTAATTAAATTCAAAGTGCAAACTCTGTTAACTGTTCTATCTCTTCATGAATCTCTTCTTTGTCAAAAGCAGCATTATCAATTAGGGGTTGAAGCGTGAATAACTGAATAATGTCCAGTACAGTGAGTCTGTCCAGTCATTGAGCTTGAAACATTGTGTTGTACTTTGTGTGCACATGCATTCTGTCCTCGACTATTGATTAAACGGTTAATATTTTTGCATCTGGCCCTTTCGCTTTATTTTTTAAAATGACACAATTTGTGTGTTAAAATTACTTACACATTTATTGTGTTAAATTTGACACAACATGTGTTGTCCTTGAACACACTCACTACATGTGTCATTTTTAACACATCTCTTTTTAGAGTTAAAAACATTAAAATAGTTTAAACAGCTGTTTTTTCAGTAGTTTCCCTTCTGACTTAAATAATTAGTATGTTGAAGCATTAATGATTAAAAAAAAAAAGCCATTATTATTGTAATGATTTAATCAACACTCATAAAAACCTCAACAATGGTGACAATCGACAAAACAATTCAGCTGCATTCATTTATTATGTGCCGCAATGCATGCTGGGAGCCATGAAGGTGTTTTGTAAGCTGGTACCCATCATGCACTGCAGCGTGTGTGTGTCACTTGATAAGAAACAACTTTACACCAGTCCTGAGATCGGCTGCACTGCAAAAACTCACATCATTTGATGAAAAAAACTAGACTTAATATCTTGTCACTTTGCTTCTCAAGTAAATGTGTCTTGATTTAAGAATGTTTAGATATTTTTACTAGAAAACTAGACAAAATACAGAGTGTAGACATGTTTGCAAAATATGTATTTATTACTAAAGTCTAGGGGAAAACATTACAAAATGAAAAGCAAAGAAAACCCATCGCCCATCCTGACCAGGTGTTCACAATATCACAAACACAGGCGGACAGTGACAGTGGATAACAGACAGAAAGAAAAGCAAAACCTAAAGAAAATAACACGACCGTGACAACACTTCATCAGGGAAACATCCAGACAAAAGCCAAAGACATTTGTTGAAACCCTCAAAGGTCAAGAATGTTGTGTGACTTCATTTCATAAAACCTACAGATATGAATGAAAGCCACACACTCTCTCACTCTCTCTCTCTCTCTCTCTCTCTCTCTCTCTCTCTCTCTCTCTAAAGAACTGAAAGAATTAAATATTTTTATTCTATTTGTTATTTATTTTGTTTTTAGTCTTTTTGGCTTTATGACATTAAACAATCATTTCATATTGAAGACGCATTGATGTTTGTAAAATTTCGGTTTTAAAATAATTTGTTATTTCGTTATTTTTGAGTATTTGGCTGCAACTTTATTTGCATAACATAACACACAAAAAAAACAAGAAAAAAAAAACAAGAGAGATACACGGAGAGTACAGAACATGTAATTAAAAACAGTTGGTCAGTATCAGTGAAGATGATGAAGGATGAGCCATTAAATGCCATTTAGTTGGACTCTTGTTAATTGAAATAGTATTTCTAAGTTACATTATTACATTGAGATGAATATCATTAAGTGGTTATGAATGCTGGCCCTCATGTTGTTCTGAAGCTGAAGCTGAACTCTGGTGAACTCTTGGCATACTCTTGTTGTTATAAACAAAAACACTGCTTCACGTACAGTATGTGCTCAGTATGTTTTCTGCACTATGAGAGGCATTTCCTCATATTTTTGTGTGTGACACTTTCAGTTACTCTTATTCGGTTCATACATTCAGACAAATGCGGAGAGACTCAGAGTGACTGCAAAAGACACGACAACATCAAGACATACAGGTCAGTGTAAACTAAATAAGCTTATATGACACTCACATAGTATAGTTAATACTGAATACCCCAGCAGATGTTTTTGTTGTTGTAGTTTTTTTGCTCTAGTCACGTTCTCAGCTACAAGTTTTATTTTTTTAGTTCCCAGTATGTTTTCCTAAAAGGTACACAGCAAAATCCCCAGTGTTAAATCAACACTGCTCAGAGCACATATGGTCCCACTCTACAGAGTGTTAAAGTAAGAGAAAGAGTCAAAATGTTTAAGTCACCATGATTGAGATCAGTGTTTGCTTTAGTTGGGTTCTTGGCATTTCAATTCATAATAATAAATTGCATCTGGCTTTAGTATGCTGGCACAGAGTAAATGTCTTCAGGTGGTGTGTTTTAGTAGCTGATATCATTCTAATACCTATCTCTGATTATGTGATATGTTTGTTTAACATTATTGATTACAGCTGCCCTGTGATGTCACAGCATGAGATTCTGCTCTAAAACTGTTTGAACTACTTTATTTTTTAGATACACACACACAGACACTTTATTTTTTAGATACACACACACAGACACATAGCATTGAGTGCGGGTGCAAAAGTGATGTTGATTCAGTGTGGATACACTTGGACATTGTTTAAATTGAAATCAACCCAAACAAACCCACCCGTCTCTTCAATGCTCCGCCTCCAAAACTCACAGTCCAATCCTAACGCAGTCTCGAACGCGACTCTCACTGACTGGCCTCCGTTACACACACAATCCGAGAGTAGATGTCTGTTTATCACAGCAGAAGCGCAACAAAAATAATGTTTCACGAAAAATAAAGCACACATGATGAACGAATGACAAGGAAACACACAAAAAAAAAATAAACACACAGTACACAATAGTAATTACAAACAAGAGTTGGTTGTAAGTTGCCAACAGCACAGAAGCTCCAGACACACAATGACTCAAACCCAGTGTTACTCAGTGTTACTCACATGTGGAGCGAATCAAAGCAACATCTGTGTCTGTTTTCAGGCCTTCCCACTTAACTCTCTCTAGAAAGCTTTTCTAATATTAACTCGGGTCCTAAAGCTCTTGCCCAGTCATTGAGGGGCTTACTCAGCAAAATCCCCAGTGTTAAATTAAAACTGCTCGGTGTCTCCTGGGGTCCACTCTACAGAGCGTTAAAACTGACTTCAGTGTTGAAGTTAATTAAATAAAATAAGTAATTCATTAAATGATGATTTGAGGTGTGTATTGAGGTGTGAGGTTATTTTATGTCGTTTTCTTGTTGGTGACATCACTGTGAGATCAACGTGTTGACTGGAATGTACATACATGTTGCTCACATATTATGGTTGCCTAGATCGTGCTGAATCTGTGCAATGACACTTCTTCCATTTAATATGTTTATCAGCAACTGAAAAAAGCACAAATGTCAGGGCATGACAAAACAACTCAAGGGCCCCAAAACACCCTCAGACCCGAGAGGGTTAAACCAGTGTCAATCCAAAGTTAAGTTGAATAAAAAAAATAAAAAAACAAGTGAAATGGACAAACACTTTATGAACTGATCATTTTCATTTGATTTTTTGACTGTGTGAATTTTATATTTATAGAATCAAAAGAGGAAATGTCGGACACTGATGGAGATGATTATGGTGATGAAGAAGAAGAAGAAGAAGATGAAGATGATGAAGAAGATGAAGATGAAGAAGAAGACGATGGTGATGATGAAGATGATGATGAAGATGATGACGATGATGAAGATGATGACGATGATGAAGATGACGACGATGATGAATATGATGATGATGATGATGATGACGATGAATATGATGATGACGATGACGATGAGGAAGATGATGATGATGAAGAAGATGATGACGATGATGATGAGGAAGATGATGATGAGGAAGATGATGATGATGAGGAAGATGATGATGATGATGATGATGAGGAAGACGATGATGATTATGATGGTGAAGATTGTGATTTCGATTACGATGATGAAGATGATGATGATGATGATGGTACGTGGATATGAATGCAAATTATTAAAGGTGCTCTAAGCGATGTCATGCGTTTTTTAGGCCAAAACATTTTTTGTCACATCCAGCAAACATCTCCTCACTATCCGCTAGCTGCCTGTCCCCTGAACACACTGTAAAAAAAAGACGGTCTCTGTAGACACCCCAGGCTCCACAAACGGCAACAAAAACAAACAATCCCCGTAGTGAACGCGCCTATTAATGCACTTCATGGATTACATAGCCTAATCAGAGAGTAGCAGCCTATTTCTTTTCGTTTTAAATTGTTAAAAATACATTTCAAGCTTTCTTAAGATATATTTCATGTCTGTGAGGCATACACTGAGTTTCGGTTCAATTGATGATGAGATGCTCTCCAGTTAACGAGCAATGCAAGTGATCGCACGGGCGCATCCATGATTGTCTGCTATATTTGCTTCTTATTTATTAAATCCAGGCAATTGGTTAAAAAAAATTTGAATTAAGATACAATTTATACAAAACGAAATTCACTTCAAAGAAAAGCTCTCTACAAAACAAAACTTAATGAAGTTGTCAAAATCATGTCGGACCCACTCTATGTCTCTCGATATATTGCGCATCCTATCTTACTCATGCTGTTCACTTTTCATAATCAACATAGATAAAAAAAAAAAAAATTATAATATTTGAACAAATATGAAACTAAATGCGCTTATTTAATAGCTACAACACGTAGGCTATAGTAGGCCTACACACACACACACACACATGCACGCTGTTGGGAAGGATACTTTAAAGATGTATTTCATTACAGAATACAGAATACATGCCCCAAAATGTCATTTGTAACGTATTCCGTTACGTTACTCAATCTGAGTAATGTATTCTGAATACTTGGATTACTTCCACATTGAATTGCATTTTATAAGTGTAGGAATGCGGTGCGGTGATGCGGTGATGGCGCGTTCATGTAACATGTAAGGGGTGGCGCTGCCAATAAAGCACTTAAAAGAACCGGCAAAAGTAATGATTATGAATATGTCAAATATAGCAAGGAGATATTTTAATTGTTTATTAATAAACAAGTATTTTATGTGTCAGTGTCGGCTGCAAAGATGAAGTTGCACAATGCTGACTCGCGATCTTCGCAGTAGTGAACGCGCAGGAAAGAAATGTGCATTTCATACGGATTACATAAGCAGAGAGCAGTCTGTTTTCTTTCGTTTTGAATTGTTCTGTTTAAAAGCAGACATGTCTGTGAGGCAAGTATAACCTTATACGCTAAGATTCGGTTCATTTGTGAGATTAGCTCCAGTTCACGCGCTGGCGCCTCCGTGTCGTGATTATATTGTCTGCTATATTTAGGCTACTTCTTATTTATTAAATTTTGGCAATTGGTCGATGAAACATTTTTTTTTATTAAGATACAATTAATACAAAACAAAATTAACTTTAAAGAAAAGGCTTTGTGCTTTCTGTTTGAGGTCTCTGTGAAGGTTTTAAAGCAGTCTTTTAGTGTCGCTTTCAGAGCCGTAACATTTTTTCCTCATAAATGCGAACACGAAAAATTTAATAAAATGAATATTTTGTGTTCAGTGGAGAGCCAACCCTTCTTCATCCGGTCGGTAGTATTACTTTTGGTTTGCGCAGTGTAAAAAATATTTTGCCACCTACACTGAAAAAAATTATTCGTTGAATTTAATAAAAAATATATATGGTAAGCGGTTGCACACAATTGATTTTAGCTACATTTAATCAAATGCATTAAGTTGAACTTAATCAATTTTAGTTGAACTTAATGCATTTGTTTAAATGTAGCTAAAATCAATTGTGTGCAACCACTTACCATAAAAAAATATTTTTTTGGTAAGTAAAATTTTTTTTTTTTTATTAAATTCAACAAAAAAAAAATTTCAGTGTAAAAGTTAAAGATTTTCTGTGTCACGCATGTTTATTTCCCTCATATTTAATAGAAAACGCATGTGTAGACAGATATTTTTCTAATGTCTGGATTTCTATATTAAAGGGGTATGGGTATATAAACAGACGTTTCAATATTATTGGTATTAAATGCATTTTCTGAGAATTTCTATTTCAAGTTTTGACTGCAAATGCCAGTCCATAACGCTGGAATTGCCCCATTTTAAAGTATTTATTTTGTGGTAGGTCTACTTATTTTATAATGTTAACTTAAAATAATACTAATAGTAATTTAGAGACGTGGTAGTAACATTGGATTTTCTTTTAGTGTAAAGTGTTAAATCGGACCGGCACATAGTATATAAAATACTATATATAAATTAAGCTTGCTATAGATTGAGTCTTATTCACAAAACTTTCTGCTATCATGCTTTTATCACCCACATGTGAAGAAGAGGAGTATGAGGGCGAGGAAGATCGGAGACGGCGATTGGAAAAGAAGAAGACAAGACGGAAGAAGAATCTGAAGAAGGCTGCATTGAAAGCCGAGGAAAAAGAGCGGAAACGGCAATTGACAGGGGAGGAAAAGAAGAGGATGAAAAAGAAAGAGAGGAAGAAAAAATGTAAGAAGATCCTGAAGCAGGTTGCAAAGGGAACCGGTGTTGCATTGGGAGTCACTGCATTAGCAGCTGTGGGTTTAGTCGCCACTGTTCATGGAGTCCCTGCAGTCGGGAGACTGACTATGGGTGCAAGTAAGACGTTAGTTGACCATGCATACAAGAAGACGTTGGCAAAAAACAAGAAGAGAAGAAGGAGAGTAAAAATGATAGGTTCAATAGCTGAAGAAATAATGACATGAGAGCATATTATTTTAACACACTTATCATTTGTCATGCTAACCTGATAAGCGTCATCCTTCAGTACAAATGATTTTGAGATGACAGAGAGAGTATAGAGGGACACCATATGTCACTTTTGAGTGATTTATGACCCTCTAAGCCCCGCCCCCTCTTAACCGTGGGAATATTCCCACGCTAGCTCCTCCCACTTTTGGGCTCTACAGTACAGCGTGGGAAAATCGGACTTACGCCCTGCCTCCTTATGGGTTGAACATCTAAAGCGTGGGAAAATTTCCCACGTTCAGCAGTTTTAAACGGTGTATATTACAACTTTTTAAAAAATGTATAATAAAGACATAGTCAGAGTGTGAGATCAGTGTTTTTTATTTATTAAAGAAGACATTCATTACATATTAAACATTAAAACAACAGTGAAATAAGTTAAAATTACATTTTCTCTAAAAAGAGTTATTAAAAAATGAGTTATTGTTATTTTAAGATGTTAAAACATTAAAAATTCAATGGTCAGTCATATACAGAAAAGTAAAAAACAACTTAAGATACTTTTACATAAAAGTTTTACATAAAAAACTTTTACATAAAACACAAACTATTTTTAAAAGCCTTGGGTTTTTACATACCATTTGTTAAAGGACTCTGAGTTTAAAAGATATGTGTTTCCTTGTGCTGGAGCAGTGTAAAAGAATGTCCACTCACTCCAGAGGTCTGACAGGACTGACACTCTGTGAGGCCTGTACAGAGAACCACGCAAACCACGCCCCTACCCCCTCCCACAACAGATGTTCTGTGGTGTTGTATTACATATTTATTAAATGTTTAATTTAGTTTTTCCACTGCAATAGCTGATAAAGTTTATAGACTGATTTATTGAGTCTCCAGCAAGAGTCTCCATTCCTGCCATACCTGTTTTCTCTATTGTGTTTTAAATGAGTCAGATCACTTGATTCTCACCTTTCGGAGCCCAGATGTTGAATCGTTAGGTTGATTGACTTTCACCTTTTGGTTTTAATGGCTCTGGGATGGCTCTTGGAATTGGAGTTCCTGGCCAGTATCAGCATGTGAATAGTTATGCTGATTCAATTGGACTCAGAGTAGGGTGTGTTCCTACTTCATTTGCATGCTTTGTTCAGAGTCTCCACCTCTATGTAATCCCTCCCCCTTGGAATGTATATAACTACAATGCATACTGTATTAGAGTTAGATCATGTTGGAAGTACTACAGCAACGTACGGCAGAGTTCTCAATAAAGAATAACTTCCGTTGAACTTAAATGACCACTGAAACAGTGTGTAATTGGTCAAAGAGACCACACCCCCTAACACACCCCTCTCAAAGCTGAGAGGTCAATTTCAATTTAAGGGAGTCCCTAAAAATGACATCACTGTCCCTAAAAATGAATCCCCCTCCCTCCCACAGTAACAGGTAGTGTTTAAAAAGGAGCGCAAAACGTTAAATAATTCTCGTGATTTTTTTTGTACAATCTTTTTTGTAAAGCACTTTGAACATTCATATGAAATGTGTTAAAAAGTCTTGCTTTTTCCATTGTCTAAATGTCACAAAGTTATCCTATATTTTAAAGTTTAGACCATAGGGTTTTTTAAGGTTATACAGCACACACAAACGTTTGGCTCCATAAGGTCTGCAGTTGTGCGGACATCATGTTGTTTTATTACAGGTTGTATCTTGGAAAGACTATCCGTCAACAAAACACACATGTTTTTCTAGGTGTAGGCTAGAAACCACGGCACTGATTTCACGTCGTGATATTGTGCTTTTCTTTTTTCTTTTTTTAAATAAGCGGGAAAGATGTGTTTTTTAAATCTCTCGAACAATCTTTAAAAGGAAGCAAACTAAACCAATCATTCGCTCACCAAACCATTGAAGGACATCAGAACGTCGAATCGCGAATCCTATCTATTATGTCTGCAAATCATCATGGAGCAGAAGAAGCAGCTTTACCTGACCAATTTTTTTATGCTGAATTAGAGGCAATTTTGAACGAGATATGTAAGTTTTTTTTTCATTATAAATTTAAATTATACAAAATTGAAAATATATTTCAATAAACGCTTTTATTCGCAGATGATGTATTATTTCCAGAAGGGGTATCGGCAGATGATTTTTTACAAGGTACGGAATATATTTTGTTATGTCTTCTAATTATTTAATATTTTTAAAGAAAAAACCAACTCATATGTGTATATTTCAACAGAAATCACTGGGGACGTGCCGACTCATAGCACCGCTGTGAGCACAGGCGGTGCCAGCAACACAATCATTGGTTGTTGTTTCAAGTCCGTCCATCCAGATGTACGAAGACGTCACTCCACACTCTACACCTCGACCTCAAGCCCCCAGAGAGGCAGAGAGCATCGAACGGCAAGCTTCACCAGCAGCTTCACCGGCAACCGAAGAGAATTATCCTGCCCATTTGATCAACAGAGGAGCTGCTAACATCATTGGTGGTTCGCGTGGGGTAAAACGTCTAAGGGAAATTTATGGAGAAGAATTAATCTATCCGGAAAACGGTAAGCGAAAAACTATTTTTTGTCTATATCATAATATTTTTATTCAATGATTTTTTTAAAATAACATAATATTGTTTTTAGAAGAAAACACTGAAAGTCCATCTGTTTCTTCAACAACTTGTGGCAAAAAGCGATTTGAGAAATATCCCCATGAGAGTTCGACTTCTTCGCAAGAAGACGGTAAGCTATATTTCTTGTTTCATTATATTTTATATATATTAAATAAGTCATATAATTTTTTTTTTTTTTTTTTGAAAAAACTAACCTTAAAAATGAAACGGGTCAAGAGCCCAACTAAAGCAAACACTGACCACCATAATGGTGACTTGAAAAGAAAAATTCCATAAAACATTACCATCTAAACTTCTGTTGAATCTCAAGAACTTTTGTCGATGTATGACAGAAATAAAGTCAAACTGGTAATAATAAGTGCAACAATGTGTAATGACTCGACGTCAGTTGTAGTTCTTGTGTTTTTCTTTTTTCTGTTATTCTTTTTTCTCTTTCCGTCAATGATTCTGCTTATTAACATCAG
This sequence comes from Rutilus rutilus, assembly GCF_951802725.1. Classification (NCBI taxonomy): domain Eukaryota; kingdom Metazoa; phylum Chordata; class Actinopteri; order Cypriniformes; family Leuciscidae; genus Rutilus; species Rutilus rutilus. Next base: position 49,740,691 of record NC_140210.1, read on the forward strand.
GTGTCACCACTAATGGCCAATCATCACTTAATTAATCACTTAATTATCTCATTAACTTCAACACTGCTTCGGTGTTAATTTTAACATTCTGTAGAGTGGGACCATATGTGCTCTCAGCAGTGTTGATTTAACACATGGAATTTTGACCTATAGGTCTGTGTGTGTGTGTGTGTGTGATTTTGTTTTATGATGTATACCCATTAGCACCATTGTGGTGATACGCTTCTGTTTCACACAATTTTAAAAATAAAAAAAAACATCAAAATGCATTCAAAAAGAGCACATCCCGATTCTGTAAATGAAAATGTAACTCGCACAAGAGCAAGACTTATGATTAAATAATATCTTAGTTGAACAGCGAGCCTGGTTAGATCCGTTCGTGGATGATGGAGATGAGACCATACAGACAGGTGGTGATGGATCAGCTCAAACGAATATGGGTCGTGCGGAACTAAGTCAGGAGGAAATAGACAGATTAATGACCGAAGGTGGGCGTGTGCGTGGTTTTACAATAACACCGCGACCCCGTTTCAATGGTGTGCAATTACACAGACCACTAGATCTCTGTGGAATAGAGACTAGTGATTTTGCAGAGTATAATGTGCCTTTGCATAATATCTTGAACAAGGTTGTAGAATTTTCTCAACAGTTGGCCGGGCGAGCAGGATATATGAACGTATCTTTAGCTGGAGATTCGCTAGCAACTTCTGTAAATGCTGTTTTAACACCGGATAATAATTATGATCCATCAGTTTTCATAAGCCAGATAGAACAAGCCGCTCAAAGTAACCAGGACGTATCGACTGATTCGACTTTGACATTACAAATTTCAATTGTGAGAGATAAAACAGCCGGAACACGTAGGAAAATCACAGACATAGCAATCAGGGAGAGTATTAGCCGGAATAAAATGCACTTATTTAGTCCAGTAAACATCGGTAATGAAATGTGTTTGAGCTACTGTCTGGCACATTTTCTCAATGCAAAATTCACCGATCAGGAGCTACAAATGTCAGCGACGCAGATCCACACACAATGTGGCTTTACACCGTATGATAAAATAGGATTTCATGATCTGAACATTTTTGAAAGAGAATTAGGAGTAAAAATTGTTAGTTTTTCACAGAGACTGTTCAGGGAAACTGCAGTTGTACAAAAACACAGACGAAATTCACCCAAAGACAGTACATCTATTTAATCACGAAGGACATTTTCATCTAATACATTTTTTTTAAGGGTTTTCTTGGAGCTCCTTACGCCTGTCCATATTGTTTTAAGGGATATAGGGATAGAAGAACACACAAATCCAAGTTTGTTTGCAAAATATGCATGACATCCGAATGTCGCACACTTCCAACCAAAAGCAGACAGTGTCCAGACTGTCTCAGATACTGCAGAAACACCTTCTGCTACGAAACACATAAACAAGAGCGCATATCTAATGAAAAATCGCAATGTGACACGATCAAATTTTGCTCCAAATGTCACACCATTTATAGATCGTCAGGTGAAAACCCCACAAGTGCAAAGCTAGCAGGTGCATGCACTGCGATGAAATTTTGACAATTGAAGGTAGCCATGAGTGCTACATCCAGCCTCTAAAACCTGAACTATGTGACGAGAAATACATCTATTATGATTTTGAGACGATGTATCAGAATGATAAACATGTGGCTAATTTTGCTTGTGCCATGACACAGGGAGGAGAGACGTTTGAAACCGGAGGAACAGATTGTGTGGCACGTCTGGTTAATAGGCGACCAAAATATACAGGATACACATTTATAGGGCATAATGCATCAGGTTTTGATAATTATCTGATTCTTGAACACCTCACCGACGAAGGTTTAACTCCTAAAGTTGTTCTGCAGGGGTGTCGAATTCTATATATGTACGATAGGGTATTTAAACAGCGACTCTTGGCAATTTATCCCGTTTAAACTCGCAAAGATACCATCAGCCTTAAATCTGAGCGTCAGTGAAAAGGTGAAAAGGGTTTCTTTCCACATCGTTTCAATAAACCAGAAAATGTGGGATATATCGGTCCATATCCTGCAAAAGAGTTTTACGGATATGATTCGATGCGTACAGAGGAGCGAGCACAGTTTGATGAGTGGTACGTAGGTGCAGCGGGTGACGTATTTGACTTAAAAAAGGAGCTCGCATTTTACTGTCAGAATGATGTTGTTATTCTACGAGAAGCATGCATACGTTACAGAACCAAATTCCAAGCCATTACTAACATTGATCCTTTTAAATCAATAACGCTGGCAGGAACATGCATGAAAACGTTCAAAACCAATTTTCTTCCTCGCGACACGCTGGCTCTAACACACAGCCACGCCTACATAAATCAGTATAAAACGTTCTCAAACGTGTCCATTCAATAGTTGGAGTATATCAAAACGAGTCAAAACATCGATATAGAACATGCATTAAATCACGGAGAGCGTGCCATTGGATCGTTCCATCTTGATGGATTTCATGAATCTGAAGTGGGTGTAAAAACTGCATATGAATACTTGGGTTGCTTTTTCCACGGACATGATTGCCGTTTTAAACAGGATGAAATTAATCCTTTATTAAGAGTGTCTTTTGGCACTCTTAGGAGGCAAACGGATGCAAAACTAGAATCACTCCGTAAAGTGTATGGCTTGCGTGTTATCTCTATTTGGGATTGTGAGTGGGAGGGGTTAAAACAAGCAGATCCTGACGTCATACAGTTTATGGAGTCTTACGACGCGCCAGAGAGACTACGTCCTCGTGATTCTATTTACGGAGGAAGAACAAATACGTATAAATTGTCTTGGCTCTTTGATGAATAGCAGCTATTGAGTAAAGTAAGGTCAGAGAAGGCTCTGATGATGGTGATATCTAACAATGCACGTATTTAAAAAAATATAACGAGTAAAGAAGGCATTACTACTAATTACCATAGTTAATGTTTTTCACAGTCAGTAATTTATACTGTAACATTCTTTTTTTCGTTGTTTCAAGTTTCAGTTTGTTTTAAATAACAAACCTGTTCACCCGAAGAAAAACTCGAAGTGCTATTATAAGACATCCTATAGCTTTTTGGTACATAACGGCTACCGTAGATGCAACGCGCATTTGAAAAAGTGAGGCGCTGGAGAGCACTATTCGTTTGAATGCAAAATACAATTTCCACCACTAGATGGGAGAAATTCCTACACACAGTCCCTTTAAAGCCAGAAAACAAATGTTTTTATTAAGTTAGATAGACATTATATAACAGTTTCAGGTTATGTTTTAGTGTTGGTAACGTCCCACATTGTCCCACAAAAACTTATAATCGTCCCACATTTGGTTTGTTTGATGGTGGTCACCCTAATTCACTGGAAGTATATATTATAACATATATACAATATAATATTCTAAATCTCAAGTGTTAAATTAACTCCACCCAGTGTTCATATGTGTGCACACTATAGTGTTAAAATAACGCTTAAGCAGTGTTAAAGTTATTGAGATAATTAAGTGAATATGTAAGTGATGATTGAGCATTATTGATGAACACCTGCTGTTAACAAGCAGAATCACTGAAGGAAAGAGAAACAACATTCATAATTACATTATGAAACACTTAAAGAGATAGCACACTCAAATAAAAACCTTGTTTTGTGTACACATGTTTGTTATGTCATGCAACAGAAATGAGGCATATAAGCCTTAATACTATTTTATGTTACCAACAAACAGTGAGAATAAATTTGATCTTTTAAAACTCAGAAGGTCACACTGAGGTTACTTGTCTAGTAATTCCTCTTATAACCATTATATCATTTTGCCATTACACAATATGAGCCATCCTCATATTGTGGAGATATATCATAATAAATTAAGCAACTATCCTCAGTTTGAAAATGAATGAAAGAACAGAGCATCTCAGTTATACGTCCTGCGAGAGTCAAGGTGGACGCAACAAAAATAAAGCCACAGCTCCACAAACAAACAAATGATCTTTATTAGTGAAAATTACATCAGATACCTAAAGTTAAAAATTCATTTGTTTTATTTGTGTTCATCTTGTTGCTATAGGCCAATTATGTACATTAATGGACTATTTTTTTTTTTTTCTTAGTGGAATGTCAAGGTACACTATAATATAGCTTAAAATTGGCTAATTTAAACTCATACAGTAGTTCTCACATGTATACTGTATTTCTGCAAACCAATATAACACACAAATGGCCATTAACCAACAATAAATGCATACTGTTTAATTGAAAGTCACTTACGCAAATGTATACAAACACCAGCAGCACCAAATAAAAGTTTACAGGAGTTGATCAGCATCTGTCCATCATTTGACCACCACCAAATCCGCTAGAAGTGTCTCTTAATATCATTGTTATCCTGGAAAGCTCAAAATTATAATAATTATCAACTACAGAATTCTGCTCATCAATGATACCACACACCATAGGTAATCTAACATTTGACTAACTAAACAATAAAAAAATATGTGTGTCAAATGAAACATCCACCAAAAGGAGAGAAAGAAGAAGACATTGATTTCTCACTACAGCTAAAGAATGTTTTCAGACTCGTTTTCATGTGAAATTCTATAATTCCTTGTGAACTATTTGCTTTGGAAATTCTGGCCTTCAGAGCATTTTTAGTTTCTCTCACACTCTCTCTAGAGTTATATTCAGACATTACTGTAAGACATTTTCATCTTTTCATTGATTGGTTATTTAGTTTATTTTGATCTTTGTGATGTTTAACACTCATAATGACACTAAAGCCGTCCTGATGTTGATTGTAGTTTGTAGTTCTGTTGTCTTTGTGTTGATGATGTTCTGGATCTGAAACTCGTCCTGAACGCTGCAGCGTCTCCACAAATCCATTCACTCCGGACACACTTCAGGAAAAAAAAACATAGATTAACATTAAATATTGTTGTTTTATTTCCCAAGTAAAAATATCTACACATCCTTACTCACTTCTTGCATCCTTTCACAAAGTTAGTTTACTTCTAAAACATTTTCTTTGAGAATATATCAATATAATTATGTTTGGTTTTCTTACTTCATCAGCTTTTTTTTTTTTTCAAATCAAAACAAATCAATGGTCCTCCTTAAGGATGCAAGTCATTTCTAAAGATGTTTAGATATTTCTACTGAAAGATTAAATATATGAAGCACATTTTTTTCTGCACTGTTTCCCCTGATTCTTGTCTATTTATATGGACAGTAGAAAGTGTTAGTACAGTAAGTTTTCTTAATTTTTTTGTGATTAGACCACATGTAAGCATGTTTGACACAATTTGCTTTTGTTACAATAAACATTGATTAAAATTTAATCTGCAGAACAAATAAGAAAATCCACATTTTAGGAAGCAAATGTTTCTCAATCAAACACACGTTTCTCACCTGTCTGAAGACGTCCTACAAACTCTCACAGAATACAGCAGTCTAAAATATCTCCTGAACAGCCACAATCACTATTGTCAGAGCCTGACGTGTCATAGTGTGTGTCGACTCTCACTCTTGGTCTGGGTGTATTTTGACTTCTATGACAAGTGCATCTGCATTGTTAATTGCAGCGCTGAAAGCAACTCCTACAGGAAACTCGGCCTCTATTAGAATCCATCGCTTGTTGATTCGTTTCAGCAGGTGCGATGATCTAGAGACATCATATCTTCACCAGTCTTTATCTTGTGTGATCAGACTGTGATTTGCGTATGTACGGCCCTACAGGAGCACTCTTAGCTCATGCAGCCAATCCACTGCTCTCACACAACTAAAATTAGCATAAAATACATCTGCCCAAAACCGTGTATATGAAACATGATGGTTTCTTTCAGAAGGATCATCTTCTCTGCAGCCACACAGACATGTACACTGGAAAAAAATGGTAACCTAATAAATGGAAACATCTAAATTAAATCATATTATTCAAGTCAAAAATATTATGTAATGTCACTGAATCAACCTAAATACTTAATTTTGTACCAGGGAAACTACATTATAAGAGTTAAATCAGGTAGAAATACCTTGTTAAAGTAACAATTGCAGGTTAACACTAGTTGCAGTGGATTATTTTCCAAATTGTCTGATGAATGAATGTGATGTCAAAATGCCATCATCGTATATCTCTGTCGGGAGCTGAATATTTGTTTGAGCATTCAATGGATGAAAGTATCTTTGAACGATTGAAACAAGAATAATTTCATACTGAAGCTCATTAATGTTACCATGAACTGCAGAGGAACAAAAAATGCTTTTGGACATCATGTTCTGGTGCTTAAAGAACCAGTATCTATTTAATTATTTTTATCAGTTCATGAGCACATTTACTGAAAATAATGCAGTTCGATTCATGGAGATCTCCAGTTCATTCCTATGGGATGTTCTGTACGGCTTGTCTAAATTAGCAACTGTAACTAAAGGGCGGAGCTTAGGGTCAATTGATCAATAATATTTATGTATTTACATATCTGCATATTGAACAATCATATAGGTGCATGTAAGAATATGTAAACTTACAAGAAATGAGGAAAATGCAAACAATTTTAAGAAAAGCAAAACTTCCTAAGAAGTTCTTGATAAGACCGAACAGGTCGAACCGCATGTTGAACACATCGCTGCAGGACAAAAAGTGTTTTTTTTGCTCTGACAAGGACGTCTTATTCAGAAAAATATTCAAATACTTTCAACATGAAAATCTTTGTAGAACTTGATGAGTCATGATGCTGACTGAAATGTACACTGTAAAAAGAGATGTGTCAAAAAACAACACATGTGACAGTGTAGATAGCATTTTGACACATGTTGTGTATATTTTTAACACACAATGTGCACATGCATTCTGTACTCGACTATTGATTAAACGGTTAATATTTTTCCATCTGGCCCTTTCGCTTTATTTTTTAAAATGACACAATTTGTGTGTTAAAATGACTTACACATTTATTGTGTTAAATTTGACACAACATGTGTTGTCCCTGAGCACACTCACTACATGTGTTAAAACGGACACAACATGTGTCATTTTTAACACATCTCTTTTTAGAGTGTATATTCTCAGGGATGTATTTAAAAACCCAGCTAACAATTGTTTGTTCTAGAACGTTTTCCAAACTTTCTGTGTTGGTTATCAAAATGTTTCCGCTTTCTTAATGTCAGTGGAATAATTTTTGAAGGTTATGTTCCTGAAGCTTTCTTTTCACCAAATTTTATAAACAACTCAACATTCTACACAATAAAGTCCTCCAAATAAAAAAATAAAATAAAAAAATAAAAAAAATAAATCTTTACAGATTAATAGAATGGAACATTTTACAACCCTGAAGACATTTAATGATTAAAGTTTGATTTTATTTATGTCAGACGTCTACTAAAGTTCTTATTGACTTTAACAGAAGTTGAAATTGTTTGAATTAACAGAAGTTTAGATGTTAATGATTAATTGAATGTTTCATTCCATGTCACCATGATGGTGATCAGTGTTTGCTTTAGTTGACCTTTGTAAGTTTACTTTATTTCAGCAATTCAATGCAGATGCTTTCTTCAATGACAATTAAATGGCTACATTAAAGTAGTTTAAACAGCTGTAGTTTCTTTCTACTACTGATTTAAATAGTTACTATGTTGAAGCATTAACAATTGAAAAAATAATTATTGTAATGATATAATCAACACTCATAAAAAACTCAAAAAGGGTGACAATCGACAAAACAATTCAGCTGCATTCATTTATTATGTGGACTGCAATGCATGCTGGGAGCCATGAAGGAGTTTTGTAAGCTGGTACCCATCATGCACTGCAGTGTGTGTGTGTGTCACTTGATAAGAAACAACTTTACACCAGTCCTGAGATCGGTTGCACTGCAAAAACTCACATCATTTGATTCATTTGTTCAGAAAGACTAGACTTAATATCTTTGGTCACTTTGCTTCTCAAGTAAATGTGTCTTGATTTAAGAATGTTTAGATATTTTTACTAGAAAACTAGACAAAATACAGAGTGTTGACATGGCTGCAAAATATGTATTTATTACTAAAGTCTAGGGGAAACCATTACAAAATGAAAAGCAAAGAAAACCCATCGCCCATCCAGACCAGGTGTTCACAATATCACAAACACAGGCGGACAGTGACAGCGGATAACAGACAGAACGAAAAGCAAAACCAAAAGCAGTAAGACCGTGACAACACTAAATCAAATGAAACATCCCGACAAAAGTCGAAGACATGTTGAAACCCTCAAAGCTCAAGAATGTTGTAAGACTGCATTTCCTAAAACCTACAGAAATGAATGAAAGGCATTTTCAGTTCATCTCTCTCTCTCTCTCTCTCTCTCTCTCTCTCTCTCTCTCTCTCTCTCACACACACACACACACACACACACACACACACACACACACACACTCTCTATCTAAAGAACTGAAAGAATAAATCTTTTTATTCTATTTGTTATTTAGTTTGTTTTCAGTCTTTTTGGCTTTATGACATTAAACAATCATTTCATATTGAAGATGCATTGATGTTTGCAGAATTTCAGTTTTAAAAGAATTTGTTATTTCATTTTTTTTGAGTATTTGGCTGCAACTTTATTTGCATAACATAACACAAAACAAGAGGTAAGTGTTAAGAGGTAACGGAGAGTACAGAACATGCAATTATAAACAAACAGTTGATCAGTATCAGTGAAGATGATGAAGGATGAATTATTAAATTGATCCCTTTAATTGGACTCTTGTTTAATAGTAATAGTATTTCTAAGTTACATTATTACATTGAGATGAATATCATTAAGTGGTTATGAATGCTGGCCCTCATGTTGTTCTGAAGCTGAAGCTGAACTCTGGTGAACTCTTGGCATACTCTTGTTGTTATAAACAAAAACACTGCTTCACGTACAGTATGTGTTCAGTATGTTTTCTGCACTATGAGAGGCATTTCCTCATATTTCGTGTGTGACACTTTCAGTTACTCTTATTCAAATGCTGAGAGACTCAGAGTGACTGCAAAAGACACCACAACATCAAGACATACAGGTCAGTGCAAACTAAATAAGCTAATATGACACTCACATAGTATAGTTAATACTGAATACCCCAGCAGATATTTTTGTTGCTCTAGTCACGTTCTCAGCTACAGGGTTTGTTTTGTGTTCCCAGTACGTTTTTCCATTGTTAAATCAACACTGCTCAGAGCACATATGGTCCCACTATACAGAGTGTTAAAGTAAGAGAACGAGTCAAAATGTTGAAGTCACCATGATGGAGATCAGTGTTTGCTTTAGTTGGGTTCTTGGCATTTCATTGTATAATATTAGATTAAATCTAGCTTTAGTAACTGTGTGTTTATAAAACAGTTGTTTTGGTATGCAGAAAAAAAAAAAAAAAAAAAACTTAATAAATGTGTTCAGGGGTTATGTTTTAGTAGCTGATATCATTCTAATACCTATCTCTGATTATGTGATATGTTCATTTTACATTATTGATTACAGCTGCCCTGTGATGTCACAGCATGAGATTCTGCTCTAAAGCTGTTTGAACTACTCTATTTTTTAGATACACACACACAGACACACAGCATTGAGTGCGGGTGCAAAAGTGATGTTGATTCAGTGTGGATACACTTGGACATTGTTGAAATTGAAATCAACCCAAACAAACCCACCCGTCTCTTCAATGCTTCGCCTCCAAAACTCACTGTCCAATCCTAACGCAGTCTTGAATGCGACTCTCACTGACTGGCCTCCGTTACACACACAATCCAAGAGTAGATGTCTGTTTATCACAGCAGAAGCGCAACAAAATAATGTTTCATGAAAAATAAAGCACACATGATGAACGAATGACAAGGAAACACAAAAAAATAAACACACAGTACACAATAGTAATTACAAACAAGAGTTGGTTGTCAGTTGCCAACAGCACAGAAGCTCCAGACACACAATGACTCAAACCCAGTGTTACTCACGTGTGGAGCGAATCAAAGCAACATCTGCGTCTGTTTTCAGGCCTTCCCACTTCGAGTGCTGGAAAAGCTTTTCTAATATTAACTCGGGTCCTAAAGCTCTAGCCCAGTCATTGGGGGGCTTACTCTGCAAAATGCCCAGTGTTAAATTAAAACTGCTCGGTGTCTCCTGGGGTCCACTCTAAATGGCGTTAAAACTGACACTGAAGCAGTGTTGAAGTTAATTAAATAAAATAAGTAATTAATTAAGTGATGATTTGAGGTGTGTATTGAAATGTGAGGTTGTTTTATGTCGTTTCCTTGTTGGTGACATCACTGAGAGATCAATGTGTTGACTGGGATGTACATACATGTTGCTCACATATTATGGTTGCCTAGATCGTGCTGAATCTGTGCAATGACACTTCTTCCATTAATGTTTATTAGCAACTGAAAAAAGCACAAATGTCAGGGCATGACAAAACAACTCAAGCGCCCCAAAACACCCTCAGACCCGAGAGGAATTAAGTTGAATGAAATAAAAAAACAGAAGTGAAATGGACAAACACTTTATGAATTGACCATTTTCATTTGATTTTTTGACTGTGTGAATTTTATATTTATAGAATCAAAAGAGGAAATGTCGGACAGTGATGGAGATGATTATGGTGATGAAGAAGAAGAAGAAGAAGAAGATGAAGAAGAAGTAGAAGAAGAAGAAGAAGAAGAAGATGAAGAAGAAGATGATGATGATGATGACGATGATGAAGATGATGATGAAGACGATGATGAAGATGATGATGAAGATGATGAAGATGATGATGATGAAGATGATGATGATGATGATGAGGAAGATGATGAAGATGATGACGATGAGGAAGATGATGATGATGAAGATGACGACGATGATGATGAGGAAGATGATGACGATGATGATGAAGATGATGATGATGATGAAGATGATGATGATGATGGTGAAGATTATGATGAAGATGACGAAGATGATGAAGAAGATGATGATGGTATGTGGATACATGAATGCAAATGATTAAAGGTGCTCTAAGCGATGTCACGCATTTTTTAGGTCAAAACATTTTTTTGTCACATCCAGCAAACATCTCCTCACTATCCGCTAGCTGCCTGTCCCCTGAACACACTGTCAAAAAACGCGGTCTCTGTAGACAGCCCAGGCTCCACAAACGGCAACAAAAACAAACTGGCCCAGCCTGGACCACGAAACATAACAAACAGTGTTCCAGCCAATAACCGACAACAATGATTTGGGGTGGGGGTTGGGGGGGTTAGTGTGCGTGCACATGAAGGGGGGTGTGGGGAGTGGAGGAGAGAGAAGCATGAAGAGGGAGGTTAGCTAGAGGAGAGATGTCCTAGACAACGACTAACTGTAGAATTACAGCGGTGGAAATAAGTATTGAACACGTCATCATTTTTCTCAGTAAATATATTTCCAAAGGTGCTATTGACATGAAATTTTCACCAGATGTTGGTAACAACCCAAGTAAGCCATACATACAAAGAAACAAACAAAAATAAGTTCAGAAATTAAGTTATGTGTAATAATGTGAAATGACACAGGGAAACAGTATTGAACACATGAAGAAAGGGAGGCGCAAAAAGGCATTGAAAGCCAAGACAACTGCTGAAAACTTACAGTAATTAAAAAGCAATCCAGCCTCCTGTCAGTGGAAATTAATAACAGCTGGTTCAGTCCCAAATGATGGCCTACAAAAAGGTCTCATTGACAAGGTGTCACACAAGACACATCTCATGATGGGTAAAAGCGAAGAGCTGTCTCAAGACCTTCGCAACCTAATTGTTGCAAAACATAATGATGGCATTGGTTATAGGCGCCATTCTAAGCTTCTGAATGGTCCAGTGAGCACTGTTGGGGCCATAATACGGAAGTGGAAAGACAATAATTTCACCATAAATTTGCCTCGACCAGTGCTCCTCGCAAGATTTCTGATAGAGAAGTGAAAAGAATAATCAGAAGAGTTGTCCAAGAGCCAAGGATCACTTGTGGAGAGCTTCAAAAAGACCTGCAGATAGCAGGTACTGTTGAAATACTGTATATAGCTAGTGAAATACTGGGAGAATATAGTGTGGTCACATGAGAGCAAAATTGAACTGTTTGGATGCCATAATACACACCATATTTGGAGGAGAAATGGCAGTGCACATTACCCTAAAAACACCATACAACTTAGTGTTGGCTCTTGGACAACTCTTCTGATTATTCTTTTCACTCCTCTATCAGAAATCTTGCGAGGAGCACTGGTCGAGGCAAATTTATGGTGAAATTATTGTCTTTCCACTTCCGTATTATGGCCCCAAAAGTGCTCACTGGACCATTCAGAAGCTTAGAATGGCGCCTATAACCAATGCCATCATTATGTTTTGCAACAATTAGGTTGCGAAGGTCATGAGACAGCTCTTTGCTTTTACCCATCATGAGATGTGTCTTGTGTGACACCTTGGCAATGAGACCTTTTTGTAGGCCATCATTTGGGACTGAACCAGCTGTTATTAATTTCCACTGACAGGGGGCTGGATTGCTTTTTAATTACTGTAAGTTTTCAGCAGTTGTCTTGGCTTTCCATGCTTTTTTGCGCCTCCCTTTCTTCATGTGTTCAATACTTTTTCCCTGTGTCATTTCACATTATTACACATAACTTAATTTCTGAACTTATTTTTGTTTGTTTCTTTGTATGTATGGCTTACTTGGGTTGTTACCAACATCTGGTGAACATGTCATGTCAATAGCACCTTTGGAAATATATTTACTGAGAAAAATGATGACGTGTTCAATACTTATTTCCCCCGCTGTATATTCTCTTGAATTTTGATATGGCCGACACACGACCAAAGAGATGACGTTCTGATGAACAAATAGCAAAGAAGAGGGAAAAGGAGAAGGAACGCGCGAAGACCCGAATTTACATCGGAAAAGCCTGTTTCAGGAAACACGGAAGGGAGGAGGAGGGGACGGGATGAGGAGGAGGGAGGGTCGAGCTAGCCTCCGTTTTGTTTGACAACGACTTCGAACGTCAACAAGAAGTGACGTCACCCAACATCGCTTAGAGCACCTTTAAACGTGTAACTATCTTCCTTTTTAATTACTGCCTCAGTTCTACATCTGAATGTGCTCATATTTCCAATATGTTCTCAAACAGGTACTCACTGTAAAAAAAAAAAAAAAAAATTCTAAGCTTCATATAAAACAACGAGAATTTGTTTCATTATTAGATTCTTTTTTAATATTATTTTGTTTTTCACCTTTTTTCAGTTTTTTTTTTTATCTCAACATTTTATGTTTGATTGAATGTGTTGCTTGCTTGCTCTTTCTTTGTAATTGTTTGCAAAATTTACAAGCAATTTCTGAGTGAAAATTGTTTCTAAATTTTCTTTTAGTGTAAAGTGTTAAATCGGACCGGCACATAGTCACTGTCAGTCTCTTCAGCACAAACATGCTTCCTTTATATATAAATTAAGCTCGTTATAGATTGAGTCTTATTCACAAAACTTTCTGCTATCATGCTTTTATCACCCACATGTGAAGAAGAGGAGAATGAGGGTGAGAAAGAGCGGAAACGGCGATTGGAAAAGAAGAAGACAAGACGGAAGAAGAATCTGAAGAAGGCTGCATTGAAAGCCGAGGAAAAAGAGCGGAGACGGCAATTGACAGGGGAGGAAAAGAAGAGGATGAAAAAGAAGGAGAGGAAGAAAAAATGTAAGAAGATCCTGAAGAAGGTTGCAAAGGGAACCGGTGTTGCATTGGGAGTCACTGCATTAGCAGCTGTGGGTGTAGTTGGCACTGTTCATGGAGTCCCTGGAGCCGGGAAACTGACTACTATGGCAAGTAAAGGGTTAATTAACAAAGCATACAAGAAGACGTTGGCAAAAAACAAGAAGAAAAGAAGGAGAGTAAGAGAATTAGGTACAATAGCTGAAGGAATAATTGACATGACAGGATAATTTTACCACACTTATCATTTGTCATGCTAACCTGATAAGTGTCATTCTTCTGTACAAATGCTTTTGATACAACATTATTGCCCTGAATGGTCACTAGTCAGAGTGTGTTGTGTTGTCTTTTATTCAACACAGCCTCATATCTGTTTGTAACAATTTATTTAAACAACAAAATTAAATGAATTCTATCAGATGACTTCACTATCAGAAATACTGTTATCATTAAATAAGAGCCAGACTAAAGGGATCAATATAATGGTTCAACACAAATAGTCTTCACTAGGAAGAGAGGAATATCGTTCATCATTTTCACTGATACTCACATCTCTCGCTGTTGATTTCTGAGCAACATCTAATACAGAGAAAGCCTTGAATGACTGCCCACCTGCTCTCAGCGTGACTCCTTCCACAGCATCAGTCACATATTAACACTATTTATGTAATAGTGTGATATTCAGCAATTCACCAATAATGTGGCATGAAACCTCAACTAACAGTTATTGTTGAAAACTGATTAATCTGTTAATTATGTCTTCAATTAATTGGATAAAAAAAATAAACATGTTATGTATTTTATATGCATTTCAGCATATCACTATTGTTGAGGTTGATATGCTTATTATTATTATGTATGTGTTTTGATCCATGATTTTAATGTTTTTAAAGTTCGTTTTATTGCAATTGATGCATCATTCAGACATACACAGAATAATCAGCATATGAATCTCAACAGTGGTGACATATGTGTCTGGGAGACACCATAGCATAAAACTCATGGATCCCAGCTCGGTGTTTATATGGGAACTACCAGCAGGGTGTTCAAAGTAACACTGAAGCAATGTTAGAGTTAATTACACAAGAACTACAACTGACTTCAGACACAGCCTTAGATGAAATCAACTAAAGAGAAAAGAAGACATTAAATCTGTGAAGATCTCAGCAGAGGAGGATTAAACAACTCCACAAACAGCATTACCAGCTTCACTTATTACTAACCAGACTGACTTTATTTCTGGCAGACGTCTACTAAAGTTTTTATTGAGAATTAACAAAGGTTTAGTTGTTTGGTCGCCATTATGGTGATCAGTGTTGTCATTAGTTGGGCAGTTTCACTCTTGGCTTTGTATCTGAGTTTGGGACAGGGTTTACCAAAGCACATAATTTGATGCATAGTAAACCATGAACAAAGATTATAATAAAGTTTAAGTCAACTTAAAGAACATTTTGAGTGGTTAATTAATTTCATTAATGATCAAAAAAGATGTATTAGTTGTTAGTAGTTGTATTGTAGAGTTGTTTAATCCTCCTCTGCTGAGATCTTCTGAGATTTAATGACTTCTTTTGTCTTCAATTGATTTCATCTAAGGCTGTGGCTGAAGTCAGTTGTAGTTCTTGTGTTTCTCTTTCCTTTTTTAACATTAACACAGCCTTTGTGTGACTTTTAACACCCCGTTGGTGATCCTCAGATAAACATCGGGGAATTTACAGTGTACAAAGATTTTCATGTCAAAAGTTTTAGAATATTTCTAAGAAAACACAAAAAACATGCTGCCCTGAAGCGATGTGTTCAACATGTGGTTCAACCTGTTCGGCCTCAACAAGGACTTCTTTGGAAGTTTTGGTTTTCTTAAAAACAGCTGCATTTTTATATATTTTTTCATTTCTTGTAAGATTACATATTCTCTCACATATGGAAAACTACATGATTATTCAATATACAAGTTCATATATATATATTGATCAACTGACCCTTTGCCAAGCCACGCCTCTTAGTTTCTGTCATTTGTGTGGCTAATTATTTGCTATATGATATTTACTTATTACATATATATTTACATTATGTTTTTTTTTTTTTTTTGCAGTTCATGGTAATATTAATGATCTTCAGTATTTCAGATTATTGTTTCACTTATATTTGTTCAATAAACAGTGTGTTTGGTCACCAGTCCTGAAGAAACCTAATGACAAACACTGATCTCCTGTTTTCTTATGTCTCGACTCGACTCTAAGTTCTTATTTGATGATTTATTAAACACTCATTCAAAGTTACTTTCATCCATTGAATGAACAAACAAATCTCCCAGCTCCTGACAGAGGTAAATGGTGATGGTATTTTGACATCACATTCATTCTTCCATCACAATCCTCACAAAATACAACAGACAATTTTAGAGAATAATTTACAGCAAAAAGTGGCAAACTTACTTTAGAGATTTAATGATATATAGACCCTTGTAATGTAGTTTTCAGGTATAAATCAATGTATTGAGGTTGATTCAGTGACATTACATCAAATCATTGAATTTAGATGTTAGCATTTTTACAGTGTACATGTCTGTGTGGCTGCAGTTTTGGGCAGATGTATTTTATGCTAATTTTTGTTGTGTGAGAGCAGTGGATTGGCTGCATGAGCTCAGAGCGCTCCTGTAGGGCTGTACATATGCAAATCACAGTCTGATCACACAAGATAAAGACTGGTGAAGATCTGATGTCTCCAGATCATCTCACCGGCTGAAACGAATCAACAAACTAGACAAGCCATGGATTCTAACAAACACAAGCATGCCTGTGGGAAATGCAAGGCTCACTGCAATTCCAAATGCAAATGCTCTTGTCATAAAAGTGACACAGCATCTGAAGGAACAGTGGAAGTGGACTCTGAAACAGCCTGTGATATTCTTGTATGCTGTACTGAATTGATTGACTGCAGTATTATGTGAAAATTTGCAGGACGTTCTTCAGACAGGTGAGAAACCTTTGTTTGTTTGAAAAACATTTGCAACCTAAAATATGGACATTTTCTTAATTGCAGATAAACCTTTAATCCATGTTCATTGAAATGAAAGCAAATTGTGTTGTAAATGCTTACATGTTGTCTAGTCACAAGCAGTGTTCAGGGTGTCATCCGTCATTGATGGTACATGTTTGGCACGCTTTACTGCCATGCATTTCACAATTTTTCTTTGCTGTTCGTTCCAACCAAAAGTTGACATCTGTCCAACATTGGAGCTGGGACCTGAATATCATTTTCAACCCAAATCCAACTTCTGACAGATGCTGGAGTCTACATGCAGAAAAATCTTTCTAAATCCTTAGAAATTACTTACATCTTTAAAAAGAATTGACATGTGTCCGGAGAAAATATCTTGATTTTATTGTATTGTTCTCATTCCATTGGCTTAAACATTGTGTTTTGTTATAGTTTTGATTTAAAGGTGCTCTAAGCGATGTCACACTTTTTTTTTTTTGTCACATCCAGCAAACATCTCCTCACTATCCGCTAGCTGCCTGTCCCCTGAACACACTGTCAAAAAACACGGTCTCTGTAGACAGCCCAGGCTCCACGAACGGCAACAAAAACAAACTGGGCTAACCCGCACCACGAAACATAACAAACTGTTCCAGCCAATAACCGACAAGAAGGATTTGGGGGTGGGGTTTGGTGCGTGGATGAGGAGGGAGGGAGGGTCGAGCTAGCCTCCGTTTTGTTTAACAATACTTTGAATGTCAACAAGAAGTGATGTCACCCAACATCACTTAGAGCACCTTTAAAACAAGAAAAAAAAGCTGATGAAGTAAGAAAACCAAACGTAATCTTACGGATATATTCTCTGAAAAAAAAAAAAATGTTTTAGAAGTAAACTAACTTTGTGAAAGGATGCAAGATTTGAGAAAGGATGTTTAAATCTTTTTACTTTTAAATCAACAATATTTAATGTCAATCAATGTTTTTTCCTGAAGTGTTTAATCTGTCCGGAGTGAATGGATTTGTGGAGACGCCGCGGCGTTCAGGACGAGTTTCAGATCCAGAACATCATCAACACAAAGACAACAGAACTACAAACTACAATCAACATCAGGACGGCTTTAGTGTCATTATGAGTGTTATACACAAATACAGTTCCAGCAAAAACAAAATAAACTAATCAATGAAAAGATGAAAATCTCTTACAGTAATGTCTGATTATAACAGCGTGAGAGAAACTAGAAATGCTTTGAGATAAACTGGTATTACGCAATAATTTTCATAGAAAATAGTTTGAATTTCACATGAAAACGAGTCTGAAAACATTCTTTAGCTGTAGTGAGAAATCAATGTCTTCTTCTTTCTCTCCTTTTGGTGGCTGTTTCATTTGACACAGATTTGTTTTTCTTGTTTAGTTAGTCATATTTTAGAGCATGTGGTCGGTGTGTTGAAAACTTGAATTCAACAGTTGAATTCTGTAGTTGATAATTAGTATAATTTTGAGTTTTCCAGGACAACAATGATATTAAGAGACACAATGATTTGGTGTTGGTCAAATATTGGATAGATGCTGTACAAACACTTATTTGGTGCCGATGTCTGTTTACATTTGCATTAGTGACTTTCATTAAAACCCCTTACCATACAGACCCAATATTGGCAAGTGATGCATACATGACATATACCCAAAATAAAAAGGTTGCTGCTCATAAGTCATTCTGAATAGACACATAACCAACATTTATTTAGAAAGCCAACCCTTGAGAGTTTACAGTTCAAGACTCAAAATTATTCAGACTGTTATTAATATTGAGATATATAAGCTCAAACATAAAAACAAAACAAAAAATATTAAGAATATATTTATTAAATGTATAAAAAAATATTATATGAATGTAGTATATCAACTTATAACCACAACTAACGGTTGTTAAATGCTTCATTTCAAATCTGAGGATGATATCTCTAAAATTATCCATGCTATGAAGATGTAAGTAAGAGTATGTCAGCGACGTTTTTATTTTATTTGTATTTTTTTAGAAAAAGCTGATAAGATCAAATATTTGATTGTCTTTTGACTAATCTTTTGACTAATGTCTGGCAAGGAGAACTGGTCCAAATTGACCTTTCACACCTCTTGCCGGTATGAGACTTAATCTTCATTATTCTTTCATCCTTATTCTTTTGTTTGAATTCACCCATTATAGCCTTTATTCTGGCATTATGGCTTGGCCATCTACACCTCTAAAAAAAAAAAATATATATATATATATATATATATATATATATATATATATATACATTGAAAATGTTTATTCAAATACACTGTTCCAGTGTATTTTGCAGAAAACAAGCCGGTACCACAGCCCGTTTGCCTGCACACAAATGCCTTTTTTACGGCGACCCAGATGAATCTCATAAAGAGTGTAATTTCTGGTATTCCGGACACGGCCGATGGTGTTATGAGTGTAGTAAAATGCCCACGGCCCAGTGTTCATTCCTACACACAAGCACAGCCCGCCACATTCCAGGGCTCGCACACATAAAATCGACTCATGTCGATTGTGCATTAAATGTAGTGAACGTGCCCATGACCCAGTGCCCACGAACACTACACACTGCATGTCTCACGGTTTGTGTAAAAATGAAACCAACGCACATACAGTCAGCTCAAGCCGATGGTGTTTTCAGTGCAGTAAATGTGCCCGCTGTCCCGCGCCCACATTCACTCACAGACATGACAAGCCCCATGGGGCTCACCCCGCTCGCTCTCTCTCAGCAAACCGTCTTAGGAGAGTCGAGCGCAGGCAGGCTGCCCGCTGTGATCAGCACGCCCCCCGCCTTGAACGCTGCAAGCGCGGCGTCTATGTTACAGCATACCGACGCTCTCCGGTTGCCACCATGTCGCGGCCAGAGCCCAGATCTCATTCAACCCCTAGCTATTCATGCAAGTGCATGGGCAAAGCTTCCCGGTGTATCAGAATGGGTACTGAACATTATAAAGAGAGGCTATTCGCTACAGTTTGCTCGTCGCCCCTGCCGTTACGCGGCGCGAATCGAAACCATGGTAGAAAAGGAAGTAGCACATCTACTTCGAGCTGAAATAGCGAAACTGTTGAGCAAAGGGGCCATAGAGCCTTTATCTCAAGCTCAGAGCGAAGGGGGCCTATACAGCAGATATTTTCTGGTACCAAAAAGAAAAAAGAAAAAAAAAGACCCATTCTAGATCTAAGACAGCTGAACAAAGTGCTTTCAAAACGCCGGTTCAGAATGCTCACAACCAAGAAAATCCTCACGCAAATTCGCCAAGGGGACTGGGGATAGATCTGAAGGATGCGTATTTCCAAATACAAATAGCGTCACGTCACAGGCGATTTTTGAGATTCGCCTTCGAGGGCCAGGCATATCAGTACACAGTCCTGCCGTTCGGCCTGTCCCTAGCACCCCGTACATTTATAATGTGCATGGACGTGGCACTTGCACCCCTGAAACTTCGGGGCATGCGAGTTTTGAACTACTTGGACGATTGGCTGATTCTAGCTCGATCACACTCAGAGCTCATAGAACACAGGACCATATTACTCGAACATCTCGAGAATCTAGGTCTCAAAGTCAGTTGAGCGAAGAGTTCACTGTCTCCCAGTCAGAGAATATATTTTCTGGGCACAGAACTGGACTCGCTGTCTATGACAGCACAACTATCGCCACAGCGCATACTTAATATTCAGCGCATGACGAAATCCTTCCGCTGCGGCACTATAGTCCCGCTCAGAAAGTTTCAGAAAATGCTGGGTCTCATCCCAGCCAGCACAGCCATGTGGGGCCCAAATGGGTTTGACCTGGGCTATCTAACTGGGACCCAGCCAGTTTTGTCCTCGGTTTCCATGTAGGCCCCACGTGGGTTTGCCCAGATGAAATGAACACTGCTTAGTGTGCACAGTACAGGCTGTTTAATGTAACACTGAATCAGTGTTGGAGGTAATGAGATAATTAGGTGATTGAATAATGATAGTGCATTATTGATGAACACCTGCTGTTAACAAGCATAATCACTGAAGGAAAGAGAAACACAAGAACTACTTCCAGCCACAGCCTTAGATGAAATCAACTGAAGATAAAATACATTACATCTCTCAAGATCTCATTAAACAACTCCACAAACAGCATTACCAGCTTCACTTATTACTAACCAGACTGAGTTTATTTCTGTCAGACATTTACAGAAATTCTTATTGAGAATTAACAGAGGTTTAGATGTTGATTACTTATTTTAAAGTAATAGTTTGAGTTGATGTTACCATTGTGGCGATCAATGTGTGCTTTAGTCGGGTTCTTGACTTTTTAACATTAGTTTTTCTCTGGCAGCTGTGTCTGTTTGTTATGGCGAGAACAGCAAGAGAAAATGCAATCAGATGCTGTAAGCTGATTGATGATAAGAATATAGGCATTGTCATGTAGTGGCTTAACTCACTGATATTTTGTGTAAGGTTTGTACGGGTAGTATGTCATTCATTTTGTTTTATTGTTGTGATTCTATAGCAAGAGATCCAGCACAGTTTAATCAGAACATCAAATGCTTTTTAAAACCCCATTTACACATGTTGGACTGTGTAAGCATATGAATCTCAACAATGGTGACACGCTTCATGCTGCAATGCATTCTGAGTAGGGTAAAGCCGGTTCCTTGATTAGTAGTAAATCGCCTTCACCTGCTTTCAGATGGAGTGGTGTTAAATTAACACTCCTGGGGCTGGGAGTGTATATGAGTCCACACTCAAGAGTGTAAAGTGTTAAAATATGAGTGTTAAATTAACACTCAAGAGTGTTAAAGTTAATGAGATAATTAAGTGATTAATTTAGTGATGATTGAGCATTATTGAAGACACCTGATGTTAACAAGCAGAATCACTGAAGGAGAAAATCACAAATTGTAAGTTACCCTTATGGTTATGGGTGTTTGCTTTAGTTGGGCTCTTGACCCTTATATGTTTACTTTAAATTTTACTGTTGTTTTTCTGCTGTTATTGATTTATAACAGTTAAATGAACAAAGTAAAGTATGATCTGATAGTGTTGGTTATGTTTTGACATAATCATGCTGTGATCTGAAAAATGAAACTTATTGAGATAGTTTTGGTTTAACTTGTTAGCAGCAGCTCTGTGATTCTACAGCATATGAGTATCAGCACTTTACTTATAATCCAATATATTTAATAAACATTGTTCTGATCAAAACACTTTCACATAAATTCATTTAGAAACACAGACATCAATAATCAGCCTGTGAATCTCAACAATGGTGACAATAATAAAGCATGTTGCAGTGGCTGCCACCAATCACAACTCATTTATGGCTCCCATCTAGGGCTGGGCGATATATATCGCGATATTGTTATGCGCATCTCGTCAGTAAAGCCGGTTCCTTGATTAGTAGTAAATCACCATCACCTGCTTTCAGATGGAGCGGCATTTACTACAAAGAGCCGTAGTTAACTGACAAGCTGAGCCATATCGCATTAATATCGCGGACGTATCGCCAGCGATAATTAATGCGATATGGCTCAGCTTGTCAGTTAACTACGGCTCTTTGTACACAGCAAAAACTCCAGTGTTAAATTAACACTCCTGGGAGTGTATGAGTCCACACTCAAGAGTGTTTAAGTTAATAAGTGATTAATTTAGTGATGATTGAACATTATTGAAGACACCTGATGTTAACAAGCAGAATCACTGAAGGAGAAAATCACAAATTGTAAGTTACCGTTATGACGATCAATGGTTGCTTTGGTTGGGCTCTTGAACCATATATTATTAACTTTAGATTTTATTTGTCTGTTGTTTCTGAATTATAATCACCAGTTGAACAAATAATAAAGTGATCTGATGGTGTTGGTTATATTATGATAATCATCATTTGAACTTGATCACTGAATTCATTAAAATCAATGTTGTTGGTTAGTGAATCTGCATAAATGCCCAGAATTTTTCGTATAATATAAAGGATTTCTTAAAAGTTGATTAAAAAAAAAAAATCATTCTTTTAGGCACACACAGATGTCAAGATTCAGTCTATGCATCTCAACAATGGTGAGGAGCAGATTATTCAATTAGGAAAAGTAAATTACATAGACAATTCAGATCATAATTTATTCATACCGCAATGCATGATGGGAGCCATTAATGAGTTGTGATTGGTGGCAGCCACTGCAACATGCTTTATTATTGTCACCATTGTTGAGATTCACAGGCTGATTATTGATGTCTGTGTTTAAAATGAATTTTTTTGATTGGCTTTTGATCAGAACAATGTTTTTTAAAAATTTAGAATAAGTAAAGTACTGATAATTATAGGCTGAAGAATCACTAAACTGCTGCTAACAAGTTAAACCAAACTATCTTAATAAGCTATCAATAAACTATCTCTGGCCTTTTTCAGATTACAGCATGATTATGTCAAAACATAACCAATACTATAAGATAACATTTTACTTTGTTCATTTAACTGTTATAAATCAATAACAGCAGACAAACAATAGTAAATAATAGAGTAAACATATAATGGTCTAGAGCCCAACTAAAGCAAACACCCATCACCTTAATGGTAACTTACAATTTGTGATTTTCTTCTTCAGTGATTCTGCTTGTTAACATCAGGTGTCTTCAATAATGCTCAATCATCACTAAATTCATCACTTAATTATCTCCTCAGCCCTAAATGCCGCTCCATCTGAAAGCAGGTGATGGTGATTTACTACTAATCAAGGAACCGGCTTTACTGACGAGATGCGCATAACAATCTCACGATATATATCGCCCAGCCCTACTCCCATCATGCATTGCGGTATGAATAAATTATGATCTGAATTGTCTATGTAATTTACTTTTCATAATTGAATATTCTGCTCTTCACCATTGTTGAGATGCATAGACTGAATCTTGAGTTTTTTTTTTTTAAACAACTTCTAAGAAATCCTTTATATTATATTAAAAATTCTGGGCATTTATGCAGATTCACAGTTATGCTGTAACCAGCAACATAAATCAAAGTCAGAAAGAAGGCTCTTAATGAGTACAGTGATCAAGTTCAAATGATGATTGTCATAATATAATCAACACCATCAGATCACTTTTTTTCTTTGTTCATCTGGCAGTTATAACTCAGATACAACAGTCAAACAAAATCTAAAGTTAATAATATAAGGGTCAAGAGCCCAACTAAAGCAAACAATGATCACCATAATGGTGGCTTACAATTTGAGATTTTCTCCTTCAGTGATTCTGCTTGTTATCATCAGGTGTCTTCAATAATGTTCAATCATCACTAAATTAATCACTAAATTATCTCATTAACTTTAACACTCTTGAGTGTTAATTTAACACTGGAGTTTTTGCTGTGTAGTAAATGCTGCTCCATCTGAAAGCAGGTGATGGCGATTTACTACTAATCAAGGAACCGGCTTTACTGATGAGATGTGCATAACAATATCATGCCCATATCGCCCAGCCCTAATTCTGAGTGCATCATACGAAACTTATCCATAGCTCCCAGAATGCATTGCACCATGAAGCATGTCACCATTGTTGAGATTCATATGCTGATTCTTGATGTCTGTGTGCGAGTAAATCTCACAGGAGCCCAAAATATATAAACGGTGTGTTAAAAATCATTTGACGTTCTGATTAAATTCTATTATTCTCTTGCTGTAGAATCACAACAATAAAACAAAATGAATAACATACTACCATATAACATATAAACCTCACACATAATCAATGAGCTAAGCCACTACATGATGATTATACTCAATTACACTCAATCAATCAGCTTACAGCATCTGATTATATTTTCTCTTGCTGGTCTCGCCATAACAAACAGACACAGCTGCAAGAGAAAAACTTTTCTTGAGAAAAGTCAAGAGCCTGACTAAAGCACACACTGATCGCCACAATGGTAACATCAACTCAAACTATTACTTTCAAATAAGTAATCAACATCTAAACCTCTGTTAATTCTCAATAAGATTTTCTGTACACGTCTGACAGAGATAAAGTCAGTCTGGTTAGTAATAAGTGAAGCTGGTAATGCTGTTTGTGGAGTTGTTTAATCCGATCTTGAGAGATGTAATGCATTTTATCTTCAGTTGATTTCATCCAAGGCAGTGGCTGGAAGTAGGCCTAGTTCTTGTGTTTCTCTTTCCTTCAGTGATTATGCTTGTTAACAGCAGGTGTTCGTCAATAATACACAATCATTATTCAATCACTTAATTATCTCATTACCTCCAACACTGATTCAGTGTTACATTAAACAGCCTGTACTGTGCACACTAAGCAGTGTTCATTTCATCTGGGCAAACCCATGTGGGGCCTACATGGAAACCGAGGACAAAACTGGCTGGGTCCCAGTTAGATAGCCCAGGTCAAACCCATTTGGGCCCCACATGGCTGTGCTGGCTGGGATGGCCTCAGCATCATCAGTACTCCAGTTGGGTCTGCTTCACATGCACCTTTACAGGCTGACGGAGCGCCTCCTGGTCTGGGCCCAGCACAATCTGCGCTCGTTGAGAGCGGCGCACGTGCCAGGCCACCCGAATATGGGACCAGACAGACTGTCCAGAAACAATGTTCCGACAGGAGAATGGTCTCTATACCCGCAGACAGTCCAACAGCTGTGGAAGAGATTCGGCAGAGCGAAGGTAGACCTGTTTGCGTCTCAAGAAAACGCTCACTGTCCAGAGTTTTCTCCAAGAGCAGGGATGCGCTGGCCCACGTCTGGCCCCGCTGCCCGCTCTATGCTCCAACCCCCCCCCCCCCCCCCCCCCCCCACCCCCGTCACGCTCCTGCCTCAGGTATTAGAGCGAATCAAGTAGCTCATTGCTACTTGTGGCTCCGTTCTGGAAGAACCAGGCTTGGTTCCCAGTTCTGATGCAGCTGACAAGCACTGCCCCGATACCAGTGAGGAATCCTCCCAGACCCCCCTCAGTCCCCATGTGGGACCTTTCTACGGTTTTGGAAGCCATGAAAGGTGCCCCATTCGAGCCAATCCAATCAATAGATATCAAACACTTGTCTTTCAAGACAGTGTTTCTTCTGGCTCTCGCTTCGGTAAAGCGTATAGGGGACTTGCACGCGCTCTCAGTGAGCACGACGTGTATGGAATTTGGGCCGAATGACTAGAAAGTCATACTCAAACCGAGGCACGGGTACGTTCCTAAATCCCTCAACACACCGTTTAGGGCTCAGGTGATTTCCCTGTCGGCCCTGCCGGTCTATAATGAGGAAAAGGATGCAAGCTTCCTTTGCCCGGTCAGGGCGTTAAGGGCTTATGTGTCTCGCTCGACTGTCTTCAGACAGACGGAGCAGCTCTTTGTTTCGTTCAGCGGACGTTCTAAGGGACTAGCTGCGTCGAAACAGAGTCTATCCAGGTGGATAGTTGATGCTATAGCGCTGGCTAACACTTCTAAGGGCCTGTAGTGCCCGTTAGGTGTCAGAGCGCACTCCACAAGAGGTATGGCCTCGTCGTGGGCTTGGTCTAGTGGGATTGCCTTGCAGGATATCTGTATGGCGGCAGGCTGGGCCTCCCCGTCTACATTTATAAGGTTTTATAACCTAGAGGTTCCCGCCTTGCAGGCTAAGCTGCTTTCGGTCTAAATCAGTATTGTCTGCCCTGATGCTATCGGCTCAGAATACTGAAACTGCTTGAGCGCCGCTCGCTGATCGATTAAATAACTCTATAGGCAGTGTGTAAGACCCATAATATTCATCAGTCCAGGCCGAGAGTTTCGCCCTGACTGTGTGGAACACTGTTGATATAATTGCTCCTTATTGGACGCTACTTTTACGGGAATGATGCTGTTCTAGCCCCTCTTTCCCGGACTCTCTGCGAGTCCCTGGTGATCATGCACTAAATGAGCGTGCAAGCCGTCTTGCCTATGTCTGCCTGCTGCCGCAACGCGTTTTACATTATTTCAAAATTAAGGATAATTTTTGGCTTCAATATCTCACGGAAAATAAATTTTCCCCTAGCGTAAGTTATGACGCAGTACTCGTTCCCTCTTCTAGAGAGAACCGAGGTTACGTTAGTAACCGAGTACGTTTTTTTGATGGCATGCTTATGGGGCGGGTAGCTAGCTAGCTAGTTTGGGCCTGAAATCGCTGATACAACCTTTAAACACTAACAAATCTGTGAAGATCTCAGCAGAGGAGGATTAAACAACTCCACAAACAGCATTACCAGCTTCACTTATTACTAACCAGACTGACTTTATTTCTGTCAGACGTCTACAGAAGCTCTTATTAAGAAATAACAGAGGTTTAGATGTTTATGATTTATTGAAAATAATAGTTACCAATATGGAGATCAATGTTTCATATATTTTCCCTTGAGTTTTTCTATTTATTTGTCTCTGACTGATAGCTGAGTGTTTATGCAACAGTTATTGTAACATAAAAGCTAAGAGAAATATTGGGGACGTTGATTTGTTTGTATTTGTTGGGATTTTTTTTTTTTTATGATGTCTTTGTCATTATTAATTATTGTGGTTCAAAAGTGCATTAAATCATTAAATGTTTTTTTTATAGTTTTTTTTTTTTTTTATAATATATTATAAACATTGTGAGAAACATAAGGGAAATGTGGACAACAGAAACATCTCAGTGATCGACACACCAGGACTCTTTCACACGTCCATCACATGTGATGAAGATCTGAAGGCTGAGATTGAGAAGAGTTGGAGTTTGTCTAAACCTGGTCCTCATGTGTTTCTGCTGGTCATCAGACTCGGGAGATTCACAGATGAGGAGCAAACTGCGGTGAAATGGATTCAGAAGAACTTTGGAGATGAAGCTGAGAGATTCACTATGCTTCTGTTCACTGGAGCTGATCAGTTAGACACACCAATAGAATAATTCCTACAGGAGAACCAAGAGCTGATGAAGGTAGTGGATGAATGTGAGGGGAGATATCATGCCTTCAATAATGAGAAAACTGAGGATTGAAATCAAGTCTCTGAACTACTGGAGAAGATCAACAACTCAATAGTGCAAACCATGTGACCATATGGACCCCCAGACGTGAATGAATATTTATGTTCATATAAATATTTACACAAAATACGAAATTTGCTGGGGGAAATAAAGAAGTTGAATGTGGGAGAACCTTTCTTTCTTTTTTTTGCTATGCCAACTTCAATGTTTCCATTCATCTATCTGTCTGTTCTTTCAATCAATCCACATTCCTTCTGTCAATCATTTTTGTATTGTCAGGTGTGAATATTGTTTTGTTGGGTAAGACTGGATCAGGAAAGAGTGTGTCAGGAAACACCATTATAGGTGGAGATAGAAGACCATTTAAAGAAGGCTTTCCTGCTTCATCTGTGGCCAGGGTGTCTGTACAGCAGCACACACAGAGCTGGACGGGCAAACAGTCACTGTCATCGACACTGTAGGACTCCCTGATACTGGTGATCAAACTGGGTGAGACATTCACACAGGAGAGCAGGAATGTTGAGAAATGGATCCAGAATAATTTGGTGCTCTTAAATCACACAATTGTGCTCTTTACTCATGGAGATCTGTTACATGAGACAATATAGAGATATCTAAGTGAACCAATAAAAGAATGAAAATGCAAAAAGTAAATGATTGTACCCTACTCTTCTAATAATAATAAAAAAAAAATCTAACTGAATTATTTGAAAATAAAGTAATTAATAATTGAATAATGAAATTTGTAAATAATAAAATTTGATGCTGTTAAAAAAAAACCTGAAACTGCGTGTGTTATTTCCCATTTAAGACATTAAGTAAAGTTAACCAAAAAAAGTGTTAATTAATATTTTTTATTGAAAATAATAGTTTTGTTTTAAATCACCATTATCAGTGTTTACTTTAATTGGCCAGTTTGACCCTTGACTTTTTAAAATAAGATAAAATAAGAGTTAAGATCCCAACTAATGGAAACACTAATCACTGTTATGGTGACTTCAAATGAAACACATTAGAGTTAAACCTCTGTTAATTCTCAATAAAACTTCTGTAGACTTCTGCCAGAAATAAAGTCAGTCTGGTTAGTAATAAGTGAAGCTGGTAATGCTGTTTGTGGAGTTTTTTAATCCTCCTCTGCTGAGATCTTCACAGATTTAATGTCTTCTTTTCTCTTCAGTTGATTTCATCTAAGTTCTGTGGCTGAAGTCAGTTGTAGTTCTTGTGTTTCTGCTCGGTTGAGGAGAAGGTCTGCTAAGGTTGAGATGACTCTATGATTTTGTGGCTCAGATAAGGTCCAGTTCTGGTTTATTTCCTTGCTCTTGGCTGACATGTGTGGAGTTTTCTTTTTCTTTCTGCAACTAACTGAATAAATAATAAACCTAATAAAATCGACAAAGCCGACAAAGTCTCTTCTAGTCAACTAGTGGGCAGGCCTAGTATGGATGTTACAGTTCTTACAAATGCAACATAAACAAAAACTTTGTACGAAATTATACATGATGCTGTGTGGAAAGTCTCTAAAAATAGACTATGCAAAAGACACTGGAAATGTGAGCCATTCGTATGAATACATTTGTATACAAATTAGATTTTGATAAGGAAACAGTGGACTTGAGCTCATATTTCCTAGCAGTCAGTTGTGTCAGTTAAGCATCACTGTATATCATCACATCAGGTAAGATCTTCTTTCTGCTCATAATGATCTTCATCAGTCTCTGTATATTGAACTCATAACTCATCAGTCTCTGCATGTTGATGTGTGATCATGTGTGAAGTTGTAGTTGAGTAATTAGAGTAATGTTCTAACCAGGTCAAGGCTCTTAAACCCTTTTAACACCTTAAGAAATGTACAAATTTTGACTTTTTTTTTTTTAAACCGAAATAGATATATATTTAAACTCAGCAAAAAATCTGTGGAACAAACCTTTGTAAAAAAAAATGCTATATGGATTTATGTAATATTATTTATTTAAATTAACTTAAGTTAATTACATAAGATTAATCCAATGCCGTTTACTTGAATAAGGTTAACAGTCTTAATTTTGTCCAAAACAATTAAGTTAATTAAGTTCAATTATCCTAACATTTATATTTTTACATTCAACCAAAACAAATAATCCAAACTGTAATTTTTCTAACTTTTAAAAAAAGTTTTTGTATCAAAACAACTTTTAAGAAATCCTTTGGATTACGTTGCAAATGCTACAAATATTATGCCATACAAGGCCAATGCCGCTATAATCAATAAAGTAAACCTAAATCAGAGGTTAGGCTCCAAATAAGTTCATCGATTCAGGTCAAATAATGATTAAGTTTAAACATAACTGACACCATCAGATCACATGCTATTATCACTCAATTATAGCAACCTAACAAAATAAAAGCCCAACTAAAACAAACACTGATTACCATAATGGTCATTTAGATTTTTCTCATTTGGTGTTTCTGTTTGTTAACATCAGGTGTCTTCAATAATTGTCACTCAGTTAATCCATTAATTGTCTCATTAACTTCAACACTGCTTCAGTGTTCATTTAACACTCATATTTTAACACTTTAAAACTCTTGATTGTGGAGCCAAATAATCTCCCAGGAGAGTTTATTTAACACTTGAGTTTTTGCTGTGTAGCAATAAACTTACAATCAGTTACAGCCCATAAGATATGTGATTGTAAACGGGACCAACCGAGATAAAAATGGAAATAAGAATGTTAACTAAACATGATGTTTCTTTATATTGAAACCAAAAGTGTTCGTACATTATTGATACGCAAGCTTTGACTTTATGATCACCATCGGGTTGGCAACTCTGTGAACTCCCTGAATACATGTGATAATTATAAATAGGCCTAAAGTTTGGGCATATTTAAGGTTGGTCAGACACACACATGCTCATTGTCCTCCTAAAGGACCTTTTACTTCAGTGACATTCTGATCACTCATATTGAGAATATTTTCCAGATCTGCTCACTGCTTCAAATTGTTAAGTTAAACTTGCAAGTCATGGGTTGTGGGAAAAGCAGAGGAGGATGTGAGAACTGCCAGGACAACTGCGGTAACGGATGCAGTTGTGAATGTCACACCAGGACCTGTGTGGATGGGAAAAAGATATGCAAATGCTGTTTGGAAAATTGTTGCGACTTTTGGACTGAGTTCTTAATTGAAAATCTGGGATCAAGCACTGAATGCTGTTCAGAAATGTGAGTAACATTAGCTTTATAATCACTATATTTATCACTGTTTCCTACGAAAGGAACATTTTCTTAAATTCCTTCTAGATTGGGAATTTTAATAAACATTAATAAATGTGTATTAAAAATGAAAGCGCAATCTGCATCTAATCATGAGTGATGCTGACAACTTTAACAGGCCATTTAACAGTTACAATAATAAATAATAATAAAAATCGGAAAAATATATACACAGTTTTCCATTAAAAATAAAATTAAGCTATGAATTGATGTAATTTCAGATTCCAAAAATACATCTTGAATTATGTTAAGTTTTCTAACCCCAAAAAACATATATATATTTTTTTATTACATTTATTCTTTAAACAAGGGGGAAAGCTACAATTTGACGATTAAGAAAATAAATAATATATGGGAAACACTTTCTGATATTTTTTAAAGGTACACTGTAACAGATTTTGTTTCTAATTAAACTTACGAGGAATCATTACTTATTATTTTATGTTTAGTAAAAACCTGCTATCATTACTAAACAACATTAGTTGTGTGCACTATTTAGCTGAAAGATTCATTGCACTAATCATGTTAAGCTGAGATTACTCGCTATGTTAAGCTTCTGTAAGGGAGGGGCGTGGCCTATTTAAACAGGTGACAGTGCGCAGAGTGCGTCATTTAAAGTTTGAACCGAAGAGTCGAACATTACCAGCTTAACTTATTACTAAACAAACTGACTTTATTTCTGTCAGACGTCTACAAAAGATCTTGTTGAGAATCAACAGAGGTTTAGATGTTGATTATTTATTGTTTCATTTGTAGTCACCATGATGGTGAAAGGTGTTGGCTTTAGTTGGGCTCTTGCCTTTGATATTTAAACATTACATTTTCTCTGGCTGCTATAACTGTGAGTTTAAAAGACACAATAGTGATAGCAAAAAGCTAAGAGTAAAATGATCAATTAACTATAACTGCCTATTGATGCTGGTATCAATAGGGATTATAAGTCACTAAAGTCAGCAGCACTTGACTTTTCCTGTGATTTTACAGCAGGAAATCCAACAAAATTGTATATGAATCTTAACAATGGTGCTGAGTACCCAATAGTAAACCTATTATCCTAAACAGTGTAAATACAACATAACATGTTTAGTTTCAGCTTGTGTAAAAGGTTAGGTTTCCATGTTAATACAACTCGACATGTTTAGTTTCTGCTTGTGTAAAAACTAAAGTGGTATAAGGCAACGGGTTTCCTCGCGATTTTCGAGTAAAGTCAACTAATTCGGGTTAAGAGTGTAGGTAAAGTTTATTTGATACTTTTAAAGAAGACAAAAAAGTGTGTATGAACATGTTTTTCTATCCCGGTGGGGACTTCAACCAGAATACACACAGACCCATGTCACTGTGGGACCTAAATTGAGGTACACAAGCTTATAATTCATACACAATTACTTTTTTTGAAAATGTAAAATGCATATTTTGTGATGGGCAGGTTTAGGGGAAGGGTTAGTGTAAAGCTCAGTACACACTGTACGGTTTTCAGAATTCCCAGACGAAAGATTGCCATCGTGAAACAATCGTGGTGATTTCTGTGGTCATCTCTCCTATCGGTGGTCCCAGCTAACAGACTTTTGTTATAAGAACGTTCTCCAAATATTCAGTGTTGGTTCTGGAAACGTGTCCAGTTTTCTTGACGTTATGTAACGTGTTCTAAAAAAAGGTATAATGTTCCTCAAACGTTCTTTCAACTTAATTTTGCTTTAAAATTCAACATCATAAGAACGCTGATTTCTAACATTCTAAGAACATAAAAATATCCAGTTTCCTTAATGTTACTAGAATGTTATTTAAAGGTTAGTGTGATGTTCCTGAAACATTCTTTCAATCATCTTTCGAAAGAGTAATAAGAACACAAACTACAACTTTATTCAGACACAGCCTTAGATGAACTGAAGATAAAAGACATTAACATCATCGTAATGATATGACGCAGCGCCTGAAAATAGGACTAATAGGTTAGACAAACTTAGTCCCGGTCACGTTGGAAGTTACCGAGCTGGGGACTATTATCAGGCGCTGCGTCATATCATCATTACGCCTGCTGCACTCATGGTACGGCAGCAAAGTTTCTTGATTATTACGCAGGAATGAGAATATAGTTCCTAGCCATATCAGCCTAGAAAATCGCAACTTTACATTTTCCGTCGGTCTTAGTACACGATGTAACTACAGAAGAGTCAAGTTTTAAATAGGAAAAAATATCTAAACTCTTTGGTCATTTTTTTTGAGAGAGATGCTAATGGCCCTGTCAGATTCAATGATCTATGCTAAGCTATGCTAAAAGTGGTACCGCCAGACCCCGGAGATCGGCTGAATGGATTCTAAAACGGTAAAACTCAACTGTTTAACTCTGGGGGAGTTGTAAAATTAGCCTATTTCCAAAAAAAGTGGAGTATCCCTTTAAAGTTAACTCCAGAGTTGATCTATGTTCTTAACACAACGCGGAGACCTCAGACTGAAAATAAGTTATTTGCAAGCATGTACGGGGCAACCCAGATAGCAACATTGTTTCGGCCCAGATCCAGCCCACATCTGGCACTAGTGGAATGCGGATCTGGCCCACATGCAGTGTGGAATGACGGCCCTTGGGTGGCTCACTCCTGTTTGCCAGATCTGGGCCACAAGCAGGCCATAGCAATGTCACATGTCAGCCAAGAGCAAAGAAATAAGCCAGAACTGGACCTTATTTGAGCCAAAAAACCTGTGTATATTAAATATGAAGTCATCTCAGCCTTAATAAGCCTGTTAACAAGCAGAATCACTGAAGGAAAGAAGAGAACAGAAAAAGAGACGAGTAGAAACACAAGAACTACAACTGACTTCAGCCACAGCCTCAGATGAAATCAACTGAAGAGAAAAGAAGACATTAAATCTGTGAAGATCTCAGCAGAGTGAATGTGGGTCAGATCATCTTTCCACGTGTGCCAGATGTGGGCCGGATCTGGGCCGACACAATGTTGCTATGTTGGAACAACACTCATAATCAATGATTTAACTTCAGCTGAGATCAGTAAACTTCATAACAATTATCAGCAGTAAAAAACAAAACAATAATCATAATCATGCTCAGCAGCATCATCTGATCTCAATAATGTTTGCTTCCTTGATCAAAACAAACAAGCATGTTGCCACAACAGACAAAGGAATTTGAACATTAAAACATAGGAGCAAAGTGCTCAGCCAATCACTAATCACCATAATGCATTAATATTGTTTAAATGGTTGCTTGCTATCTTGAACCACGAACAACAACTGTATCACTCTTCAAAATTAATTTTTCCATTTACAAAAAAAACAAAAAAAAACAAAAACAGACCAGACAAATTCTAACTTGAAGTATGCCATTCCTTCATTTATGTTAATGATAAGCACAAATACCTTTTAGTTAAATAGCATATTTATGTATTCAATTCTATGTCTATATAAAAATAAAATAAAAACATGTACTGTATTAGACAAAACTGGGAATGGTCACAACATTTGCATATTGTTGCCATATATTTAGTTTCATTGCTTCTATTGCTTTGGATAAAAGTGTCTGCTAAATGATTAAATGTAAAATGTGAATGTGTTAAATCTTTATGCAAGTGGTGTTAAAAACACAATAGCTGTCAGTGATGTTAAAACAACATTTTTCTTCAACTAATTAAATAATGAAATTGTCTGTTGTTGCGTTGATCTGGCTATGCAATGTCATGTGATTTCAATGGCAATTTACTTTATAACAATACACCTAAAAAAATCTTTAGTAGATACATGAAGATTTTCATTTTCTATGCATTGAGTTTAATGCCATCAGAATAGTACATATATTTACACTCTAATTAATAGCGCAAATAAAATTGATAAGAAATAAGGAATTCTCCAATTTTATAATTCAGCTTTCTGAAAAGAAAACCTGTTCGTGCGATGTGCTAGACAATAATGTGCCTTCTCACGAATGTCAAATATAAAACCAACTTTTACCACACAGATCACGAACTGGAGGCAGATATGTGCTTGTATATGACTGAAATTATATCACACATGCAATAAATGTAGTTACAGCCCATAAGATATATGATTGTAAACTGTGCAAATTGAGATAAAAATGCCCATAGGAATGATAAACCAAACATGTCCCTTTAAATTGAAACGAAAAATGTTCATTATCTATATAAAGCTTCGACTTTATGGTCACCAATGGGTTGGAAACTCCATGGACATTATAAATAGGCCTAAATAAATAAAAGTTTGGTCAGACACTCCTGTCATTGTCAACCTAAAGGACCTTTTACTTCATTGACATTCTGATCATTCATATATCGACATAGAATATTTTCCACATCTGCTCACTGCTTCAGATTGTGAAGTTAAACTTGCGAGTCATGGGTTGTGGGAAAAGCAGCGAAGGATGTGAGAACTGCCAGGACAACTGCGGTAACGGATGCAGTTGCGAATGTCACGACAGCACCAGTGTGGATGTGCAGGAAAATGTTGCAAGGTGCTGGAAATGTTTGAAGTGTTTGAAAGAACTCTATGAAAATCTGGGATTAGACACTGAATGCTGTGCGGAAATGTGAGTAACATTAGCTTTATAATCACTATATTTATCACTGCTTCCTACAAAATGAACATTTTCTGAAATTCCCTCCAGATTGTGAAACTTTAATAAATGTTTATTAAGAATGAAAGCAATATCTGCTTATAATCATGAGTGACGCTGACACCTTTAACAGGCCATTTTAACAGTTACAATAATAATAATGAGAAAAATATATTTGCTGTTTTCCAGTAAAAAACAAAAACAAATAAACAAACATTAAGAAGCATCACAACAGCAGCATGAATTGAAGCAATTCCATATTTCGAGTAATACGTCTTGAATTATGTTTTCTCACCCCATAAACATGATTGCATTTTTTATTATTTATTCTTTAAACAAGGGGACAAGCTATAAATAATATATGGGAAACACTTTCTGATTTTTTTTTAGGTACATTTTAAAGGTAGGTAAAGTTTATTTGATATTTTTAAAGAAGACGAAAAAAAAGAGTGTGTGTAGATGTTTTTCTATCCTGGTGGGGACTTACACAAGCTTATACATCATACACAATGAGGTTTTTTTTAAATGTAAAATGCAGAATTTTTTTCTGTGATGGCCAGGTTTAGGGGTAGGGTTAGTGTTGTAGCGTTTATACGCCCACGTATAAATATTATTAATTATTATTCATAACGGAATATGACCAATAATTAATATTTTAATTATTTTTAATTATTTTCAGAATTTACTGTAGCAGAATCAATAGTATGATCATTTTATCAGTTCATCCAATGAACAGAAAGCATAAACAAGTATTAACTCTAGGAAATATAATATCTTCCTGGTCAAGAAAGACTCAATCCCCAGCTAACAATAAATTACGAAGTAAATTAAGGGTAACAGCATAGGTAACTTAAATCGAAGTTCAAGACAATAAATCTGATAAGCACATACACAAGTAATCTCTTTTCAAATACAAACAATACTTTATTGATTATATATAACACATAAGCTAATATCTAACACAAACACACACACACACACATTCATACGCGTTGCAGAAAGGGATAGAGTGAGGAAAGAGTGGGTTTAAGAGTGAAAGGATGAAATCTCACGATTCCATACACTAGACATGACCTGAACGAACCATCAATCATTAATTTAATCCTTCTATCGTTTTAGGCAGGTTATTAAAGTTATATAAATACACCAGTTAAGATTTTAGCCTGCATGGAGGTACTTGCGTATTTGCTTTTGGGGATTCCCTTTTTGTTGCGTGAAAGGGGTTTTCCCGGTCCATTCGGTCTCCTCGTGCCTGATGTCTGGATCACGTGGTCAGTCACGTGGTGTGCTGGCGGAATGAAAGTCTTTGTTTGAAGCTGGCTTTGCAGAAGAAACGTGGCTCGAAATCTTGTCGCAAAACTTAACTTAGAACCGACACTCACAACGGAAAAGAAATGAAACTAAGAAAAGAAAGGAAATTGAGAGTAGATGATGATGGCTTGAATGAAGCTATTTAACCCATGTTCTTCAGATCTTGATTTGGGTTATTTCGTTTGCGCGTTTACATGGTTCCTATAGAGAGAGAGAGAGCTTCGAGAGCAGCGAGAGAGAGAGCAGCGAGAGAGAGAGAGAGCGAGAGAGAGAGCTTTGTTTTTGGGTCTAAGGTTTTAAACTAAAATTTTGTCCAACCTCCAGGATGAGTTCTGGCCAATTAGACACTGGCTGAATTTAGGAGGTGACGTTCTTTTCAGTTCTGATCGTAAATCATGCTTATCTGTGCTCTCCTTACTAACAGAGAGAACAGGGGCCACAGTTTAGACATGATTTCTAATTAAAAGAAGATCAAAACATATTACACCGATATCATTCAAGCCATCTTGCTAGTTGTGTTCGTAAGATAGCATTGATATGAAACAGTACACACTTTCATTCATTCACTCCTTCTAATAGTTAATATAATAACTATTACCTGAATTAAATGGGATCAAAACATATTATCTTATTAAAATATACATATAAGTGGTGGAAACAACCCAGGATTAGGTAGTTGCATGATTGTTTGATCATGAGTCCATTGAAAATTGTTCTTGAATGATTTTATGTATAGTTATTGATAAGAATCAGTTCTCTGGTGAAGAGACAGAACTCTGTTTGTTCAGAGGTCTTAATGAGGCGGTGGTTCAGGAATGTTGTCGGGGGTTTCAGTAACATCTGCTGGTGTCGATTCTTCTTCTAAAGGGTCTTTTGCAGACTCTCTGGCACCGGGATGGGTGACTTATGGCTCTGGTCTTGGTGATTTGACTCTGGAATGTGCGGACACTGTCTTTATCTTAACCAGTATTAGGCCACAAAGCTAGCCATTGACCAGTTAGGTGTTAGTGCCGGGGGCTCCTTCAATTAGTCAGACCGGTGATGATCATGAGACGTTCTGAACAAATCTTCCCCCCTCAGTCATCGAGAAGTAGAGAATTTGAATTAATATTCAAAAAGAAGATTAGTTGGTGGTTGCTTTCTACCCATTGTCACTACAGTGTAAAGCCCAGTACACACTGTACGGTTTTCCGCTGTCCCAGACGAAAGATCGCCTCCGTGAAACAATCGTGGTGATTTCTGTGGTCGTTGCTCCTAATCGCTGGTCCTTCATCGCACAGTGAGAGAGGTTCAAATCTTGTGACCAAAGAAAGCCTACAGTGTAAAAAATAAAATCGTAAAAAAAACGGTCAATAGCCGCGTTTCCACTGTCGGGCCAGGGCCGGGCCGTGCTAGTGCGTGCCAGGGCCAGTGGCGTTTCCACTGTCACTTCCGGGGCTTGATCGGGGCTTACTCGGGGCCAACGGCCAGGATTTTTGGCCCGTCGAATACCTTGGGCCAAAGCGGGCCAGCTCGGGCTAGAGGAGTGGTTACCAACAGAGGAGGAGTTTACCGTTGGGAGACGGCAGCGCCGGATGATTCTGTCAGCATTTAAGACTTAAAAATAAAATAATTTAAATCGCGTTCATTTTTGAATGCCTTCTGTTTGTGATGCAAAAGACTATGCGCGCTAGCCGTTACCATAGTAAACAGCGAACGCTTGAAGAAATCAGACCAATCATAAAGGCTATCACAGTCATGTTTTTATTTTATCTGTCATAGCCTACACAGCAAAAAGTCCAGTGTTAAATTAACTCTCCTGGGAGTTTATATGGCTCCAGAGTCAGTGTTAAAATATGAGTGTTAAATTAACACTGAAGAGTGTTAAAGGTAATGAGCTCATTAAGTGATTCATTGAGTGATAATTGACCAATATTGAAGACACCTGATGTTAGCAAGCAGAATCACCAAAGGAGAAAATCTCATTTTTTAAGACACCGTTATGGAGATCAGTGCTTGCTTTAGTTGGGCTCTTGACCCATAAAGCATTAACTTTAAATTTTGTTTGGCTGTTGTATCTGAGTAATAACTCTCAGATGAACAAAGAGAAAAGGTGATCAGGTGGTGTTGGTTGTGATTTGATAGTCATAATTTGACCTGAATATCAACTCTCATTTAGAGAGTCAGATTTACCTTGTTGATTACAGCAGCCTGTGATTCTACAGCAAATGACTTTTATCATTATCAATATAATCCAAAATATTTCTTAAAAATTGTTCTGATAAAAATACTTAGAAAATTACTTTATTTAGACATACTGACATCAATAATCAGCCTGTGAATCTCAACAATGGTGACAATAATAAAGCATGTTGCAGTGCATTCTGGGTGCCACCAATCAAAACTCATTCATGGCTCCCATCATGCATTGTGGTATGAATAAATTATTATCTGAATTGTCTTACTAATTTCCTTTTCCTAATTGAATATTCTGTTTGTCACCATAGTTGAGATTCATACACTGATTCTTGATGTCTGTGTGTGCCTAAAAGAAAGATTTTGTTTTATCAGAACAACTTTTAAGAAATCCTTTACACTAGTTAGAAAAAAAAAGTTCTAATGCTGTAGTATCACAGTGATGCTGTAATCAACAATATATATTTAACTCTAAATGAGATCAGTGATTCAGGTGAAATTATGATTATGTCAAAACATAACCAACAAAATCTGATCATCTTTCTCTTTATTCATCTGGCAGTTATAACTCAGATACAACAGCGAAAGAAAATCTAATGTTTACAGTTTATGGTTCAAGAGCCCAACTAAATCAAACACTGATCTCCATAACGGTGTCTTAAAAAATGAGATTTTCTCCTTTGGTGATTCTGCTTGTTAACATCAGGTGTCTTCAATAATGCTCAATCATCACTCAATTAATCACTTAATGAGCTCATTAACTTTAACACTCTTGAGTGTTAATTTAACACTCATATTTTAACACTGACTCTGGAGCCATATAAACTCCCAGGAGAGTTAATTTAACACTGGACTTTTTGCTGTGTACGTCTCGTCTCTTTAAACCGGACTATCAAAAAATAAAGTAACTTTTTTTTCCGGGAGCTTCCTCTGTTTCTCTGACTGAAAATATCTGTATGGGAGTCGAGAGAGTGCTAAAGCTCCTCAGGTCGTATGGCATATATTTGTAGAAATTATCTTTTTTTTTTTAAATGTGATATATGTCCTGTAACTAAGTTACCAGATAAAGAAACAGACGCGACTGAAAAAGTAAGTGTGTCCTCTTTCTTTTGTGAAATAGACCTAACGGTAATTTATTATGAGTGACTAATGTGCAATTTTTACATAAATTAATTCATTATGATCAATGTATCACTTTTTATTGTAAACCTGTGGTAAAACATCGATGCTTGGGTTTTAAATATTCAAGTAGCTGCTAAACAAACAAACAAAAAAAGCTAGCAAACGGCCGCTTTTATCGTGTTTGTTTTCAACGCTGTTTCCAGTGATTTCTGATTAGTTTTCTGATAAAACTTCCATTTGTTGGTGAAATGATGGGTTAGTGTGACGTTGTCCCAGAGAGGCGTGTTACGGGCGTGTTTTAGTGAAGCGCTGTGGAGCTTCTGGCCCGACAGTGGAAACGCATGCCCGGTGCTATTGGCCCGAGGCTATTAGCCCGGCACGGCCCGTTTAAAGCCCTGGCCCGGCCCTGGCCCGACAGTGGAAACGCGTCTAATGACTGTCAGCAATGGCTGCCATACAAAACCCATAAAATGAATGTAAAATATCCTAATTTAAATAAGTGCAAAATACTTTTACAGAAATCTTCATTAAACTTTTTTAACAGAAACACAGTTATTTCACATTTATTTTCTGACTTTTATTACTGAAAAACATGCAGTGAACTACATGTATGATTTGCTGTGACTATACATCACTGTATCAGCAACTACACAGTTACTGTCTGTTAAATAAAGCAACATGCAGCATTTCATCAGTGTTTCTCTGCTCATCCTGGACTGAAGCTCAGCCTCTACTCTTCAACACAATGGTGACACACGAAACACACCATACAGAAACACTTTAAACCCCAACAGAACATTAAACACTATCAGGATCTCAGCATCTTCACTTATTACAATCCAGACTTTATTTCTTTCATACTAACATTCTTATTGAGAATTAACAGAGGTTTAGAAGTTGAAGTTTTATTGAAAAGAATAAAGTTTGATGTCACCATGATGGAGATCAGTGTTTGCTTTAGTTGGGCTCTTGACCTTTTAGGTTTTACCATAATTTTTCTCTGGCTGCTTTAACTGTGTGTCTATGATGCATATTTGTTATGGTAGGAATCCAAGAGAAACTCAGATCAGATGATGTTGGTCACTTTGTAGTGATAATAGTCATCATGTAGTGTCCTGCTTTATTGGTACCATCTGAAGTGTAATATCAGATTAAGTCGTCAAATAGTAGTTGTTAATTTTTGCATGATAAAACTGCTATAAAAGATCCTGCAGTGCTGTGATACTCAGATTTTATGAAGTCATTATACAGAAGATGTTTAGACAGGGTCATATAGACTCACTCAGACATCAATAATCAGCGTATGAATCGCAACAATGGTGACAATGAAAAAAAAATCTGACTATAAAGTCACAAAAAGGCTTTGTTGGTTGTCACCATTGTTGAGATTCATATGTTGATTCTTGATGTCTCTATACTACTAAAAACTTTAACTGTATAATATATATATATATATATATTTTTTTTAATTCTGATTGTTATAATACTGATGCCACAAAATTTAAAAGGTCATGTGAAAAATTATGTCATTAATAAAGACGTTGTATAAAGCTAAATTCCATCTACATATTATATTCAGAGATTTGGCTGGCATATCAGTGAATCAGATCATCAATGAATGACCAAGATCATCTGATATTTTCTCCTGCAGTTATTGTAATACCTAATGTGTATCAAATACACAGTTTAAGCAACCAAAGAAAAATTAAATTTAAAAACTCAAGGCTCATGAGCCCAACTAAAGCAGACACTAATCTCAATCATGGTGACATCAAATTTATTTTATAGTTTTTTTACACTTTATTTAATTTAGGATGTTTTACTTTCATTTTATGGTTTTTGTTTGGCAGCCGCAGCTGCCAGTCATTTGACCCTTTTTTTAAGATTTTTTTACAATGAAGGTGTTTGATCATAATAATGCAGGAAATACCTGTGAAATAACAGTGTTTTTTCGGTTTATTTAAATTAGAATATTTTACTTTAATTTTAGGGTTTTTGTTTGGCAGCCGCAGCTGCCAGTCATTTGACCCTTTTTTACGATTTTTTTTACAATGAAGGTTTTTGATCGTGATTATTCAGGAAATACCTGTAAAATAACAGTGTTTTTCAGTTTATTTAATTTAGGATGTTTTACAGTTTTTTGGGGAGCTGACAGTCATTTGACCATTTTATCATTTAACTGTTTTCTTTCTGTTAAATTACAGATTATATTTGTAATTTTACATACATTTTTATGTAATTTAAGAAAACAGAAAAAATACTGTATGAAAAATACAATCAATTTTCTGTATAAAAAATGTGAATTACTGTAATTTGTCATTAATGTCACAATACCTAAAATAACAGCAGAATTTTTATTTTACAGATATTATTTGTAATTTGACAGTGTTTTGAATACAATTTAAAATTAAAGAAAATGATCGTCAAAAAATCACAGTTATTTTCTGTAAAATTTGGATTTTTTTTTACAGTGTACGATAATTTTCGGACAGTGTCAGATATTCAGCATGATCATCTCACAGTGTGTTTGCTGCTACGACCAACATCTACTGACCAGCCAATAAAAATACAACATGAAATCAATGCAACATGGCGCTAAAACTTAAAACTGTTAACCTCAAGCTCTCTTCCCTTCCTCTTTCGCCGCTTCCTCTTTTTTTCAGCGCACATTAAAACTACATCTGCCAAAGTGTGATTCATCTTGCTCTATTTGTTCACCACTAGCACATACTGATGACGTTTATTCTTCTGTAGAAACTTGTATCGTAGCCTACAAGTCAATAGGAGTCATCATCATATAGTCTACATACATGTCATGCTCAAGTTTATTAGATCCTGTCATACAGTGTGATTTGTAATGATCTTATAATTCCTAAAATTGTACAGTCTGTACCAAGCTTCAGGGGAGAGAATATACAGTGTGTACAGGACAAAAACCATTACCTCTATGTGTGTGTGTATGTGTGTGTGTGTGTGTGTGTGTTTGTTGAGGCATAACAAACATTTAATATTGAATCTTTTGTTTTTCAGTGAAACTGAAGAGTGAGTGGAGTCCTGCGGTGATGCAGCAGTCGGGACGGGTTACGGCACCAATGGGAAACATCATCCGGTTCCTAAAGCAAATGTAATCTGTACAAATACCCTTCCAGCCAGAAGCTCAAAATAAACTAAATAACACATCAATTCAAAGAAGAAATGATGAATGAATGAGTGAGTGAATGAGACTATATATATAAATTGCTATGCAATACTGTACATCCAAAGTGCTTTACAATCATATCAGGGTATCTCTCCTCAACCACCACCAGTGTCCATCCACTTGCTATATGGAGAGAGAGTAATAGAGCCTATTCAGTTGATGGGGATTAGTAGGAGGCCATGATTGATAAAGGCCAATGGAGGGAATGTGGGTTACATCCCTACTCTTTACCAGTAGTGTCATGGGATTTTAATGACCACAGTATAGTGTCATCATTACTTTACTGGGACGTTAGGACACACACAGACCACAGGGTGAGCAGCGCCCCCTGCTGGCCTCACTAGCACCTCTTCCAGCAGCAACCTAGTTTTCCCAGGTCTCTCATCCAGGTACTGACCAGACTCAGCCCTGCTCAGATTCAGCGGGTGACCAGTCTTGGGCTAGAGGGGGGATATGGAAGCGGTACACGGCAATTAACACCATTAATTAAATTAACAATGCCAATGGTTCTCATATAAACCACATTTGAAGTGTTTAAATGAACACTTTCTGAGTTGAGTTGTAACCTACCATTCATATATTCACACCACAAACCCTGTGTCACTGCTGCATAAGATCCACATCAGATAAGAACATAACAACCAGTTAAAAAAATGTCAGCAAACATTAGCAGAAAAATGTAATCTGTAATGACTCGCACACATATCACCAATCAACACATGAATCTCAACAATGGTGACAATATTTTTTTTAAGATAAACAGATCAATTCAGAACATCACTGAAAAGTGTCACAACAAAGACAACAGCAAAAAAAAGTAAATATTTAGAATTAAACAAAACAATTCAGCTGCATAATTTATTCATTTTTAAGCATTGCAGCAAGGCACTTTTGATTGTCACTTCGTTGAGATTATTGTGCTAATTGTGGATATCTGTGTGTGTCAGCATAGATCAACATTTCGTGCTCATGTCTGGTAAGATCTTCTAACTAAATGTTATAATATTGATGGATTTAATGTAGCCCATATATATATTCACACAAGGTCAGTGAATGCTGTTTATGTTTTGATGACGACACAATCTTCACATAGCCTCTTAAACAACTGTCTGATCTCATTCAGCGCTTAATTCTATATCATTGAAACCACTGTGAAACTGCAGCAAGAGCTC
This sequence comes from Rutilus rutilus, assembly GCF_951802725.1. NCBI lineage: Eukaryota > Metazoa > Chordata > Actinopteri > Cypriniformes > Leuciscidae > Rutilus > Rutilus rutilus. The sequence goes on from NC_140210.1 coordinate 49,785,150, forward strand.
CAACAGCAATCAGATATTGTCATTTACACGACACACACAGATGTAAAAAATCAGCACATGAATCTCAACAATGCTGGCATTAAAAAAAAAAAAAAAAAAAATGTTGTGTGGAAACACATCAGCTGCAATTTGTTCATGCAGCAGTGCATGCTGGGAGTTTTATACTATCCTGGAACTTAGCATACATTGCGACATGATTGTCACCATTGTTGAGGTTAATATGCTGATTGTTGACGTCTGTGTTTGTCTAAGTCATGTAGTATAATCACAAAGATTTTATGGTCTATAAATAATAATGTTAATAAAATCAAAGATTAGTCACAGGATGATAAGTTAGACAAGTCCATGATGATTATAGCATTATGACAAAAGCCAAAAACACTTGATCAACTTTCTCTTGGCTTTTTCTTGCGATAACAAATGTGCTTTATGAACTCAATGTAATGGCAGTCGGCCAATTTAAAGCATTCGGTTTCTGTGGATGAAATTAGTTAACTTGAGTCTTAATTTTGTGCATTTTTACAGTAACATACTGTAGATTACAGTAATTTACTAGCAACAGTGTTGCCAGTGTTTTACCATTAATTTGTGGAACAATGTTTTACAGTGGGAGTGGGATGTGAGACAGTGACAAATACCTGAAAACTGGTTAAAAGCAACAGCATGATCTTAAAGTCACATGACGACTTTGCATAAGATGCAGTTCAAATAGTTTTTCCAAATGAAAGTGACCCGAGTCTCAAAGGATCTCGTGAACTCAGATGAACTGGCGCTTCTTCACTGATATACGTGCAAGAGCAAAGAGCAAAAGAGTTTTCCCGTTTATCTTGACTTGTTTATGATGTTTCGAAAAATGTTACATAAATTAAAATTACTTAACACTTGGATCAAAGGTACAATATGACATCAATGGCCATTTAAGAAACATGAACAATAAAATAATAAATATGTAATTGTCATGATATGTTTAAAGCCTCATCACAAGGGCTGTGGATATATTCACTGGGTTTAGATTTAGTTAAACTTACTTTCATCAGTTTTCTTTTTTGCATACATCTGTAAAAATGAGTCCAATCAACAAAGTGTAAAAAGAAACACTGAAGCTATGTTAAAGTTAATAAGATAATTAAGTGATTAATTACATAAAGATTATGTTGATTTATAATTTGATTATAGATTCCAAGTGAGATCAGTTAATCAGACCAGTAGTGTTGTTACGCCTGTATTGTTTGCACTGTAAAAAAGAATACATTGATTTTATTGATATCTAATCAATAAAATTGAGGCAACAGATTACAAGCAATATTATTAATTAAATGTAACAAATTAGAACTGAGTAATAATTAATCAAATTAATTCCTTAAAAGGTAACCATTTAAAATGAGTAAAATTTACAAAATATATTTTATTGCCATTATTGAAGACACCTGGTGTTAACAAGCAGAATCACTGAAGGAGAAAACCATAATTAAAGTCACCATTGTGGAGATCAGTGTGTGTTTTAGTTGGGCTCTTGACCTTAAATTATTAACTTTAAGTTTTGTTTGGCTGCTGTACATGAGTTATAACAGCCAGATGAACAAAGAGAAAAGATGATCTGATGGTGTTGGTTGTGATTTAACATAATCATTATTTCACAATCATTTGACCTGAATCACTGAACCTCACATAGAGTCCAATTTATGAGTTAGGTTAACTTTATTAATTATATTTGTTAAATTTATATTATATAATATTGCTTGTAATCTGTTGCCTCAATTTTATTGATTAGATATCAATAAAATCAATGTATTCTTTTTTACAGTGAATGAAGCCTCGTTTGCCTGCAGTGCTTCGAGAAGATTCACTTTAGGTGGAAAAATTTGTTTTTTCCCCTCTCATGTTACACAAGCACGTTCTCTTCTCTCTGTCCAGTCCACCTTATCACTTTCAACTTCTTTTATCCAGTCTAAAGAACTCCATTTCTGTATGTTCAACAAAAGCACTGCCCAGTTACACAATTATGAAACATTATGACACAACACTGAGCATAAATACTTCACAGAACTATTTATTTATTTATTTATTGCTTCCACAACAAACCAGTACTTGACAATTATGTCATCGTCAATAAATGTCTACTCATATTTCCTCTTATAACAGATGTGTCTTTGTGGAGTTGTTTAATCTTCCTCTGCTGAGATCTTCAGAGATTTAATGTCTTCTTTTCTCTTCAGTTGATTTCATCTTAGACTGTTGCTGACCAAAATTTGACGTATAGAGTGATGTTGGAGTCCATGTCCAATAACATTTCTAGCTGGGGTGATTAACATTGTGGCCATAATATGAGCACACAGTGAGTGCGCTGTGCTGTTACACTTTTAGCTCACTGTGAACTCACATTGTGATCTTATGGTGAGATCAGCGTGTTGACTGGATAAGAATCACCAGAACGGCACTTTTTATATTTCTTAAAAACACAGGGTTGATGGGTAGAATATGAAAACACTTAAAAGTTAATCCATTAATCAAGAGAAGAAGATGGTTCAGTCAACCATTTTTTTTTAATCTCATTTAATAAGACACTTTTTTAGACTGTGACTATAAAGTATTTTTGACAGAATGTATACTGTGTTTCTCCGTCCAGACTAGCATTTGCAAACATTTTCAAAAGTTTCTCAACCACACTGACACATGTTTTTTTAATTTATTATTATTATTATTATTATTATTATTATTAGTTTAAGTGTTTGGCTGAAATGGTATTTGTACAGATAACATTGTCTTTCTGAACAGGATGATATTCTCCTCAGGAGCTGTAACCCGTCCTGACGCTGCATCGCCTCCAGAACTCCATTTACTGAGATCTATAAGGGGGAAAAATTTCATATTGACGTCAAATGTTTATCATGCCTCCACAGGCAATTTTTTTTTTTTTTTGTAAAACAAGTAACATCCTTACTTATTAAGCTTTAAAATGCACCGAAAATATTTTTTCAGAGAATGTTTCTAAGACATGTTATGTTCATATAATTCTTATAGTAATTATTATATGTGAATTACTGTATGATTTTTTTCTTAGACAAATTATTGTTTTAACAATAAATGTAACAAAATTAATTGGGTGAAAAAAAAAACTGAACTGAAAATACAAGATATATTTGGAATTTGGAAAATTCATCATGTTGTTATTGTAAGGATGCTTATTTTTTTATATTATTATTTCTATTTTGTCTATATTATTATTGTTGTTGTTGTTGTTGTTATTATTATTTCTAGATAATAAGTGTCATTTGTGATATATTGCTCTTTTGATTTTTTAATAAACAGTGATTACATTTGCACAATGTGGAAAGAACATTTAAAAAATGTCCATATTGTTGAAAGCAGTGAATAAAACAGAATTTAAATCATTACTTACATTTCTTGAACACATTCACTGCATGCTAGCAGGAACTCCAATAGCGCAGTAAAACACTCCAGACAGCTAGTACACCACGAAACAGCTTCCTCAGCAGTTATTTCATGACAACTGCAACTGCATTTGTCATTGCAAGTCTCCATGCCCTCACAACCCATAATTTGTGTGAAAATGTCAAGACTTTGAAGCAGTGAGATGATTTGGAAAAATTCTCAAGTCCTATAAATCCAATAGTCTTCACATTGAATGAATCAGAATGTGATTTATGTAAAAAGTTATTCAGGACGTCAATGAGTATGTATTGCAGTATTGACCAATCTGTCCACTATCTGCCCAAACGTTACGTATAAATAGTGCCATAGTCACGAGGAATCCAGTAAACTCCAGACTCCATAAACTCAGTTTCCAACCCAACAATGACTGTAAACTCAGCTTGCAAATTGATAATGTACACACATTTTCAGTTTTGTTATGAATGGGTCACTATCCATACCAGCTTGTTTAAAGATTAACTTCTCACAGTAGATATGTTTTTAGTTACTCATACTATTACATCAATTCTCTTTTTCAACAAATTGTGTGTCTATTTGTTAATCTAATATCTTTACAGAAATTGAAGAGTCCAAAAAAAAATTAAAATTAAGTCAGAGAACAGCCTAATATTTGCCACAGTATGTGACATTTCCTAAATACATTACAATGTCAAGTTGTACTGTCAATCTCCAATTAACTAGCACAATCCATAAACAAGATATTTTGCTTAATTTTGTGGTTTGTGGAGTGCATACATTTTTTTTCTTCATTTGACATTTCTCACCACAGCATGGCACAATGACAGTTATCATTTAATTCAGCCTTGTTGCTGCAGTCTAGATTTGTTGATTTCTTTTGTCATTTAGTACAGAATTACACAAAAAAAACATTACTTAATCAGAGCAAAAAGTGAGTTAATAATCATAAGAACTGATGTATGTATTTATAGTGATGAAAAGCACAATGCATTGTTTAAAAGTAGTTTCAAATGACTGTTTCCCCCTTGACAGTGTGATAAAGTGCATTAACAGCGCCACCTACAGGTCTCACTCTTACAACAGCATAATGCACATGATACACACTAATATGACTTTATTTTTATTTATTTACAAATTCCGTTATTCAATTATCAAAGACTTTATTTTCAAATAATTTACTTTGTCATTTTTTTTAAATGAGAAGAGTAGGGTACAGTAATTGAAATGTATGTGTTCTTTATTGGACATTATTCACATTTTGAAGCACTGCATAATAATGGATGTGGGAAGGATTGTTATCTTTTAATTTAAAATGTGTTATTTATGTTCATGTTATATTTAAACACCATTTTAGTTAAGTCCTTCTGTATACTGGAATATATAGTCTTGCCAAAAAATACACTCCAGCACAAAATATTGCTGCTGCCAGAGCTGCATCTCCTGCTTCTCCTACTGAAGCTCTTATTGAGAATTAACAGAGGTTTAGTTGTTTGGTCACCGTTATGGTGATCGGTGTTTCCATTAGTTGGGCAGTTTGACTCTTGCCTTTGTATGCGAGTTTGTGACAGTGTTTCCCAAATCACATAATTTGTTGCAAAGTAAACCATGAACGAAGATGATAAGGTTTTAATCAACATAAAGAAACATTTGAGGGGTTAATTTATTTCACTAATGATCAAAATAATTATTTGTTGTTTATCAGATACTAATAATATTGTTCTCTAATAATACTTTATTAACAGAGATCAGACATAAACACCGTGGAATGTACGGTGTACAAAGATTTTCATGTCAAAAGTTTTAGAATATTTCTGAGAAAACACAAAACACATTCTGCCCTGAAGCGATGTGTTCAACATGTGGTTCAACCTGTTCGGTCTCAACAAGGACTTCTTTGGACGTTTTGCTTTTCTTAAATACAGCTGCATTTTTTTTTTTTTTTTTTTTTTTGTAAGTTCACATATTCTCTCACATATGGAAAACTACATGATTATTCAAAATACAAGTAAATATATATAACTTATTGATCACTTGACCCTTTGCCTTAGTTTCTGTCATTTGTGTAGCTAATTATTGGCTATATGATATTTACTTATTACGTATATTTACATTATGTTTTGTTTCTTTGCAGTTATGGTAATATTAATGATATTCAGTATTTCACATTATTGGTTCACTTATATTTGTTCAATAAACAGTGTGTTGGGTCATCAGTCCTGAAGAAACCTAATGACAAACACTGATCTAATGTTCTGATCTGATGTCTCCAGATCATCGCACCGGCTGAAACGAATCAACGAACTAGACGAGCCATGGATTCTAACAAACACAAGCATGCCTGTGGGAAATGCAAGGCTCACTGCAATTCCAAATGCAAATGCTCTTGTCATGAAACAGCATCTGAAGGAACAGTGGAAGTGGACTCTGAAACGGCCTGTGATATTCTTGTATGCTGTACTGATTTGATTGACTGCAGTATGTGACAATTTGCAGGACGTTCTTCAGACAGGTGAGAAACCTTTGTTTGTTTGAAAAACATTTGCGTCCTAAAATATGGACATTTTCTTAATTGTTCTGCAGATGAACCTTTAATCCATGTTCATTGAAATGAAAGCAAATTGTGTTGTAAATGCTTACATGTTGTCTAGTCACAAGCAGTGTTCAGGGCAGGGACGTGCACAGGAATTTTGAGGGGCAGTTGCTCTGACCTGAAAAAAGGGCGTTTGTTTCACGTAAAACACTGAAATACAGCACTCAATCACCTTAACTACTACTAATAATAACAGATTTTATCAATAATAATGCCACTGACGATTCTGATTATCGATCCGATTCTTTAACGCTTCTTCTTGATAGCACTGTGTGGAAAAATGTATTATGCTTTTCAAAAAACCAAGTGGTTTTATTTATTTTAAAGCTTAAACTTGAGTAAGCAAACTGTGCTTTTTATGTAATTTATGTAATAAATAGAACCTTATAGTAAAGTGTTACTGATTAGTTATACACCGATTCAGACGTCTCCTGAGTTCACTGTTGGAAAGATCAGTTGTTTTAACCATTCATTAAAATGAATCGGTTCAAAGGAGTCATTAGTTCGCGAATTGGACGTGTCATGCGCCCTTGTGTGATTATCCCAGCAGTTAGGACATGGACACATCCAAGATTTGTGTCAACACAGAAAACATTTCATCACTGGATAGTTTTTTTCGTTTAATTAAAGTGTTGTTTTATGTCAGCTGAATGTCCGGAACGCTTTTCAGAGAAGATAAGGCAACTTATTTAGCAAGTCAAGTCATCTTCATTTATATAGCGCTTTTAACAATGTAGATTGTCTCAAAGCAGCTTCACAGAGATAAATGTATAATATAACGTAAGATTGTTTTGGCTTTATAGCGGTTCTTTAATAAAGTTATTTTCCAGCTAAAGTTAGTTTTGATTGATTCGCTTCCGTCGCAACGATCATTTGTTTTTAAATTAGGGCCGCCAAGACGACACCATTCTCTCTACACAGACTTTAAACGCGAACCTGTGAGAAACGCTGATGGCGTGCACATGCGCATTAAGAACGAGTTCTATAGTTATGTGCGTTTGAATATATGTGTGCAGGTTTGGAATTCCCTACAAACCAAACCTAAACAAATTACTGGTGTTTCCTTATAGTTTTGATTCAGAATTTTATTTTATTTTATCAATTCGGGGTAGATACGCAAATTGAGTTTTCCCGACGACGCGTTATCTGTAGAGTGGGAAAGGGATCCTCCACAGGGAGAGACTAGTTGGCCCTTCAGCACTGCATTGACATCGGGTCCAGGCGAAGGTCCTTCATCAGATCTGGAAACGGCCTGGATCCGGCAGGCTGCGGGAAAACCTTGGGATAAACAAAGACACTAAAATTAGCGTAGATGCCATTCTTCTCATGATGTAACAAGTACATCAGGATTTATGGGAAGTGTTCCCGGTTCCAGCTGACCTAATCTATGCAGCCTAATATTGAATTATAGAAGTCTATAATGTATTATGTGAACGCTATGTCAAAGAGATGTGTCTTTAATCTAGATTTGAACTGACAGAGTGTGTCTGCTTCCCGGACAATGGTAGGAAGGCTGTTCCAAAGTTTTGGTGCTAAATAGGAAAAGGATCTACCGCCAGCAGTTGATTTAGATATTCTAGGTATTATCAACTGGCCGGAATTTTGAGATCGCAATAGACGTGAAGGAGTATAATGCGTTAAGAGCTCGCTCAAGTACCGCGGAGCTAAACCATTTAGTGCTTTGTAAGTAATCAGCAATATTTTAAAATTGATGCGATGTTTAATAGGGAGCCAGTGCAGTTTTGACAGAACCGGGCTAATATGGTCATACTTCCTGGTTCTGGTAAGAACTCGAGCTGCTGCGTTTTGGACCAGCTGTAGTTTGTTTATTAAGCGTGCAGGGCAACCACCCAGTAGAGCATTACAATAATCTAGCCTTGAGGTCATGAACGCATGGACTAATTGTTCCGCATTTGTCAATGAGAGCATATGACGTAATTTAGATATATTTTTAAGATGGAAAAATGCGGTTTTACAGATACTAGACACGTGACTTTCAAATGAAAGATTGGTATCAAAGAGCACACCCAGGTTCCTAACCGACGACGAAGACTTAACAGAGCAGCCATCGAGTGTTAGACAGTATTCTAGGTTATTACGTGAGGAAGTTTTTTGTCCAATAATTAGAATCTCTGTTTTTTCAGAATTTAGAAGTAGGAAATTACGAGTCATCCAGTTTTTTATATCAGCTATGCATTCTGTTAATTTAGTGAATTGGTAAGTTTCGTTAGGTTTTGAAGAAATATAGAGCTGAGTATCGTCGGCATAACAGTGGAAGCTAATTCCATGTTTCCTAATAATATCTCCTAATGGCAGCATGTACAGAGTGAACAGCAGCGGTCCTAGTACTGAGCCCTGTGGTACGCCATACTGAACTTGTGATTGATAAGACATCTCTTCATTTACTGCTACAAACTGATAACGGTCAGATAAGTATGATTTAAACCATGCTAGTGCAATTCCACTAATGCCAACATAGTTTTCTAGTCTATTTAAAAGAATGTCGTGGTCAATGGTGTCAAACGCAGCACTAAGATCGAGTAACACTAATAGAGAGACACAACCACGATCGGATGATAAGAGCAAATCATTTGTTACTCTAACGAGAGCAGTCTCAGTACTATGGTATGGTCTAAATCCGGACTGAAAATCCTCGCAGATATCATTTCTTTCTAGAAAGGAACATAGTTGTGAAGATACTGCCTTTTCTAGTATCTTTGACAGAAAGGGTAGATTCGAGATTGGCCTGTAATTGACTAATTCTGAAGGATCAAGTTGCATTTTTTTAACAAGCGGTTTAATCATAGCCAGCTTAAAGTTTTTTGGTACGTATCCTAGAGACAAAGAGGAATTAATGATATTAAGAAGAGGATCTATGACCTCTGGAAGCATCTCTTTCAGTAGCTTAGTCGGTATAGGGTCTAACATACATGTTGTAGATTTAGATGATTTAACGAGTTTAGTAAATTCTTCCTCTCCTATAGCAATGAATGAATCAAATTTTTCCTCAGGGAGACTACAATGCACTGCCTGATGCGATACTGTAGTAGACGGTTGCATAGTTATAATTTTAGCACAATTCACACCCAGCCCAGTGGTAATTCAGGAAAAAAAATCTCAGAATGCTCCACATGAAACTTTTGGTCTTCCGACCTTTTACCACCGTGTCGATTTATTTTGATTAATATGTGCAAGGGAGAGAGAGCGCATAGTTTGGAGACGGTGAAGTCTTGTTTACACTTTCGCCTGGCTCCGAAGAGAGAGAGAGAGAGTGCACGCGCGACCGGGTGAACATACGCTCTGTCACAAGCGCAGCAATTCATCTACGTTACTCACCGATCAAATAAGACTTTGGCGGGACAAAAAATCACTTTGGCGGGCGCTAAAACAAGTTCAATGCAGGAAAATTCATGCGTGAATTTAACTTAGTACATGACCATGCACTCGCACAAATGCGACCACATAAAATATTAGCTCGCACATTCTCAAAAAATGGTTGCAGTCTGGAACCCTGATGATGATCGTTCGTTTGTTATACATCACAAACTCACCTTTTCTGACAACGTTAGGGCCGCTCATGCAGGCTCAGCTCAGGTTTTTTATTATTATTATTATTATTTATTTTATTTTTTTATTGCATAACAACATACAAATACAGAGGAAACACAATGTATTATTATCTATTACATTCATAATAGCATCAAAGAAATAATAATAATAATACATTTTTTTAAATAAATTAAAATAAATTTACACAGGGGAAAAATTACAAAAAATTACAAAGAAAAGGATTAAAAAAATGTATCCACAAAAAATGTAGTCCACACTCAAGAGTGTAAAGTGTTAAAATATGAGTGTTAAATTAACACTCAAGAGTGTTAAAGTTAATGAGATAATTAAGTGATTAATTTAGTGATGATTGAGCATTATTGAAGACACCTGATGTTAACAAGCAGAATCACTGAAGAAGAAAATCACAAATTGTAAGTTACCATTAAGGTGATGGGTGTTTGCTTTAGTTGGGCTCTAGACCATTATATGTTTACTTTAATATTTACTGTTGTTTGTCTGCTGTTATTGATTTATAACAGTTAAATGAACAAAGTAAAATGTTATCTTATAGTGTTGGTTATGTTTTGACATAATCATGCTGTGATCTGCAAACGGAAACTTATTGATATAGTTTGGTTTAACTTGTTAGCTGCAGTTTAGTGATTCTTCAGCCTATGATTATCAGGACTTTACTTATAATTCAAAATATTTAATAAACATTGTTCTGATCAAAAGACATTCAGATAAATTCATTTAAAACACAGACATCAATAATCAGCCTGTGAATCTCAACAATGGTGACAATAATAAAGCATGTTGCAGTGGCTGCCACCAATCACAACTCATTAATGGCTCCCATCATGCATTGCGGTATGAATAAATTATGATCTGAATTGTCTATGTAATTTACTTTTGCAGATTCACTAACCAACACGATAAATCGAAATCAGAAAGAAGGATTTTAATGAGTTCAGTGATCAAGTTCAAATGATGATTGTCATAACATGACCAACACCATCAGATCACTTTTTTCTTTGTTCAACTGGTGATTATAATTCAGAAATAACAGACAAACAAAATCTAAAGTTAATAATATATGTGACCCCGCCCATGAGAACCCGGCTAAAGTCGCAAGATCTAATTTTGAGATAAAGAGCGTAAAGTAGTCCTAGTCATGAACAATGACAAAACTATGGAATATTTTTTTATACTTGTAAATGATAGCTTAGATACTAATGTTTCGAAATGTAGTGTTTAAATTCTCTTCTCTGACATGATAAATATTAAAATTAACACTTTTATTGACGTTACGATTACATTTTCCCCCGAGAAATACCGGAAGGCAGTTCCACAATGTCACATTTTCAATCGGCTGTGAGTTTAATGTTGGCGGATAAACACCCGGTATTTTGGGTGTCATTCGGTTCAGGAACTTCTTTCCTCCCATTAGAAAGTTAATACAGATCATAATATCAATGCGCATCACCGTCACCTAGCTCTGTTTTCGGTATGGCAGGAAGGTTGCGACTTAAGCCGGGTATGGATTTCGCAATGGATTGCTTCATATCACAACGGACATTTCAGGAGGACTGATTTTTTTATTGAAGATTAACTTGTTGTGAATCTAACCAACATATTTTAAGGACATGTCATGCATGCTACCTCTTGAAACAATTCGGTGTTTGGACACTGACTGACCGTATCCAGCACCACTGCTGAGGAACTTTCTGGAATCTCGAACCAGCGACGATGAAGTGTGATGTTATCCGAAATGGCGGCGCGAGAAGAACTGAAGATTGCATCCTGTCTCAATAAGTTGTTGTCAAGTAATTTAGGAGGGATAGCCTCAAACCAAGATCTTAGAAATTGTATTGAAGATTATTTTGTCGGACATGAAATCAATGATGATGGGGACTCTTTCTTCGACGACTCTGAAGAGGAATTTGATGAAGGTAGGCTATGCTCTGTCTGAATGCCTAGCGTATAAACTCTAGGTTACCTAGCATTATGTTCTGCTTAGATAACTCATTGTCAGTAACAGCCAACACAGGTTTATTCCGTGAAAATGCAGACAATTGGATTTAGTGCTAATGCTGTTGATTATGTCTTGTTTCAATGAGTTATTATGCCCCTCATGATGTTTATTGATTAGACTCTGAATGCCTTGCTCATCACCTAGCTTTTAGTCTGTCCCCTGTTTGCCTAGCTGCTATATATAATAATATCCGTAGATGTCCTGAACAAATTGACGGAGTAGCCTATGTTTTCATGTTTCTGTTCGATCGCGCCCGCGCCCGCCGAGACACACACACACACCATATTCCAGCATTGCAATCTTGACATTGCAGCCTGTTCATTATAGCCATAATAAAATATAATAATAAAATAGTCAGCCTAACATATAAAAATTACACTGCTCTGTTTGTCAGTAGCCTAGTACAATTCGTACCATTTTGCGCATGTGAAGATGATGATTTTTTCCGTCGATATTGGAAAGTGAGTGAAGTACAAAGCATATAATAAAGAATAGTTTACCATCCAAATACATCGCGAATGTTGAAACATTTTGATTCTAATTAGAGAGTTACGTGAGCCCAACACTGCTTACTTTCACTTTCGCTTATAAAGTATTTCATTTTGGCTTGTTTATAGTTTTTTTTTTTTTCATTCTTGTTCTATTCTGAATATCATTACATTTAAATGTATTTTATGAATAAAAATGTAATGTGCTTTTTCAGACCAAGACCATACTGATGAGGAGGACGAGCCGGTTTTAGTGGTTGAACCCCAAGCTGTAAGTCTAGGAAATATTCAAGTGGAAAAGCATCCAGAATCTCAATTTGCCTCCAATTCTGGACTTTCAGATGCTAAATTGAATGTTGTTTTTTCTTGCAACTGCAAGTTTTACAATGGAGGAAAGTGTTCATCTTCATTCAAGGATCAAGAGTTGCTGTCGCTCAGGATGAGTTATTTGGAGATGGATAGTGTGGCCCTCGATCTGGTCCTGTTAGCTCAAATCCAAAGTCACCTGCACTGTGGGGAAGAGACAGTCCGCACTAAAAAAGCATCACAGACTGCACGGAAACGTTATCGCCTAGATTATTTTTATGAAGGGCTGAAAATATGTCGGGATACTTTCATGTATATGCATGCCGTGTTTAAAGATCGCTTGGCTGCATTAATCAAGCATTACCTGCAGAATGGTGTGACTCCTAGGATCCATGGGAACAAGGGAAGGTTGCCTAAGCATGCGTTAGAAGTTGATGACATCAAAAGAGTGGTTACATTCATCCACAACTACGCTGAGGAAAATGCCGTGCTTCTTCCAGGGAGAATACCTGGGTACAAGAGAGATGACCTCAAGTTGCTGCCCTCCTCCATCAGCAAAGTTGCAATTCACAAGCTGTTTAATGATTCCTGTGAGACCAGTGGCCATCGAGCTCTGAGTGAGCGAACGTTTTATAGTATCTGGCGGCAGTATGTGCCTAACGTGTTGCCGATGAAGCCGATGTCCGATCTATGCTGGACCTGCCAAAAGAACAGCACTTTACTGCTAAAGGCCTCAAAGAAAGACCTGGATGAGAAAACTGAAGCATTTCGGAAAGCTGAGGAACATCTGTTGCAGGCCACAACAGAGCGGTCATTTTACAACACCAAGGTGCAGCAGTGCCGCAGAGTTGTAGCCGAGAATGGTGTAACCAAGCTGCTGGATCCTGGGAACAGTGCGCCCAATTCTTCGTCTGCTTTTGAGGTAATTTACTGCCCTATGCAGGGTACACTCACTGTTATTGCTATGTTGTTATACTGTACAGAACATGTGCAGAACATGCTGTTACAAAGACAAAATCCATCACTGACTAAGCTATCTTGTGATGTCTGTCATTAAGCTCTAGCTTAATGTAATTGTTTTATAATTGTTACAATTTAATGTATTTAGTTAAAATGATGTAATTGACAACATGGCACCATTTGTGTCTGAATAGATCTTAATTTTTGATGATGCATTGACAAATTCAGTATTTACTAATATTTATTCTCTGTCTTCTCTCTATCTCTTTAAGGTTCATTACAGCTTTGACTTTGCGCAACAGCTCCATTACCCTCACAATCCCATGCAACCAGGACCCATCTTCTTCAAGACACCACGCAAGTGTGCTGTGTTCGGCGTCGTGACGGAAGGGCTTCCGCAGATGGTGGTCTTCCTTCTAGATGAGGCAACTGTGGTAGGCAAAGGGGCCAACTGTGTCATCAGTCTTCTGGACTACTTTTTCGACAATTATGGTTTGAAGGAGACCCACTTGCACTTACATGCAGACAATTGCTCAGGCCAAAATAAAAACAATGCAGTCATTCAATATCTTCTTTGGCGCGTTGTAACAGGGAAGCATCAGAGTATCACCCTTTCATTCATGTTAGCCGGACACACCAAGTTTGCTCCTGACGCTATGTTTGGCCTGTTCAAGCGCAAGTACAGGAATTCAAAAGTTGACTGCTTGGCTGACATTGAGAATGTTGTGCGCCTGGCTTCTCCAAGTGGTGTGCTGATCCCTCAGCTGTGTGGTGATGAGGCGGGCAATGTCATTGTTCCTATGTTTGGCTGGGACACTTATCTGTTACAGTTTTTCAGGAAGCTCCCCTCTATCAAGCCACTCCATCACATTGATTTCAGAGCAGATGGGACTGTAATGTGCAAGACCCTGTCAGAATCTGAGCCAGTCACACACAAGTTGCTAAAGTGTAACCTAGCAGATGTACCGTGTGAAAAACCTGCCACTTTAAAATCAGAGGGTCTGAGTGAAGAAAGGAAAAAGTACCTTTTCCATGATATCAGGGAATTTGTAGCAGAAAATTACAGGGATCTGGTTTGCCCTGACCCAAACATGCAGGTGGAAAATGTTGTCCATGCAGAGGTTGTGACACCTGCTCCACCCCCAACTCATGGTGTGGGAAGACCAAAAAAGACCCCACGAGCGCTTGCCAAAAGAATAAAACTGGCATAGAACATGCATATGCACTCCCTTTAGAGTTAGATTTCGAATAATTAAAAAAAAAAAAACCTTTGTGATTATATTGGTTATTATTGTTATTGATATTGTTATTGTGATATTGACTGACCACGACCACATGACTGACCACATCATCGTCTGGCGGACTGCCGCCCTAGGCAGAGTACGTTTTCCATTCTCCGGTGCTGGGCCCTGCTGCCGAAATGTTGACTTGACTGACCACGTCTTTGTACAGTGTTATTTATTCCTTTTTGTTAATCACCTCAGGGTGAGACTGTTCTAGGTTGAGTGAATGTTGTTTTCACTTGTGTCTTTCTGATATGCGTTGTTTATTTACCTACTGACTCTCTTGTAAGTGGATCTCTCTCTCTTTTATTATTATTAAATAAATTATTATGAATTATACTCGAGTTGTATTGGCAGGTTATTTCTTGATTATGCATATCCTATTATTAGAGTGCTGGTAATGGTAGGCCTGTACAGTACAGTCTGTACTGTGTACAGTAACTCTGAACACAGTATTGTGGTATCTCTTTCCTCCCCATGCGTTTCAATGTTATTTGTATGCATTTTGGTCATGCATATCATGTAAAAAGACTCATATTTACCAAAATAATAGAATTTCCCCCTAAAAGTATCATACATCACTGAAAAGGGGAGGATGTAAGCTTTAATTTGGTATATGACATATAGTCAGGAAAATTATGGATCAGAGGTATTGCCATTTTAAAAGTTTACTTATTTTCAAATTGGAATTTCTCAAAAACCTAAAATTCCGAGCTCGGAATTCTCCAAATCTTTGAAATGGCCTAACTCAGTAAATATTAGGTATATCAATGAGAAACTTTCACAGCCTATTCCTTATACTGGGTAGAATGACCTGATGTAAAAAAATACATAACATAAAAAAATGACTTTAGCTGGGTTATCACAGGCAGGGTCACATATGGGTCAAGAGCCCAACTAAAGCAACCATTGATCGTCATAACGGTAACTTACAATTTGTGATTTTCTCCTTCAGTGATTCTGCTTGTTAACATCAGGTGTCTTCAATAATGCTCAATCATCACTAAATTAATCACTTAATTATCTCATTAACTTAAACACTCTTGAGTGTGGACTCATACACTCCCAGGAGTGTTAATTTAACACTGGAGTTTTTGCTGTGTACAAAGAGCCGTAGTTAACTGACAAGCTGAGCCAAACGTCGCGATACGTCCGCGATATTAATGCGATATGGCTCAGCTTGTCAGTTAACTACGGCTCTTTGTAGTAAATGCCGCTCCATCTGAAAGCAGGTGAAGGCGATTTACTACTAATCAAGGAACCGGCTTTACTGACGAGATGCGCATAACAATATCGCGATTTAAATCGCCCAGCCCTATTATGCGCATCTCGTCAGTAAAGCCGGTTCCTTGATTAGTAGTAAATCGCCTTCATCTGCTTTCAGATGGAGCGGCATTTACTACAAAGCAAAAACTCCAGATTAACGCATTTGTGGAGATGCGCTATAGAAAGTCTCAGGTATGCTCTTACAGTGATCGGTCTCCTTGCTCTAGCAAAGGGGGGAAAATGTTGCAAAAATCACTTCTATTGGCCCAGTGTTCTGTAACAATGTGTGGCTGTGCACAAAGCACACAAAGAAAAACACTCAAAGAATGGTCTTTAATTCTTTTTATTTTATTTTTTATTTATTTTTTACCGTTAATTTTCAGGACAATTTTTTTACTGTGTAGAATATTCTTCTCAAACAAGAGTCAGTCTATTATGGAGCTTTTTTGTGGAACGTAAAAAAAAATAAAAAAAAAATGAAAAACCTTTAAAATGCAATTAGAGGTATTTTGTAAGACAGTATAATTCAAATAATACAGGAAACCCTGATTGGCACCTGAACAAAAGCAAAATGCATTCTATTCATTTGTATTTTAATACACAATTTAAGCCAAATGAAAATACAGATTCCTTTTCAATGAGACATTAGCTGTTCACTGAGTTACTTTTATAGTATATTTTTAAATGTATATCACAATACCCATAAAACCTGTGGTCCTGCATCCTGAAAATACATTTGCATTTATATGACATATTTTGTATGAGATATATGAATATTTAAAATAATATACTGTAAAATGTGTCCTTACAGAAGAAACAGTCAGCTTTCTGAGCTTGACAAACAAAAATATAATTTATAACATAACTGATAACATAATATAATAAATAACTGATTCCATACAATCTAAATTCATTTGTTATTTCCCTTTACCATGCACACACAAACAGTTTTTTTTTTCTTGCCAACATTTACAAATATTTAAGTTTAGCTGTAGCCCTCAGTGTTGTTTGAATCCACAGCAAAGACATCTGAAGAACTTCATGTACTGCTGTCTAACCTGGACAAGAATGACACGAGATGAGCTGAAACTCACACAGCAAAAACTCCAGTGTTAAATTAACACTCCTAGGAGTGTATATGAGTCCACACTCAAGAGTGTAAAGTGTTAAAATATGAGTGTTAAATTAACACTCAAGAGTGTTAAAGTTAATGAGATAATTAAGTGATTAATTGAGTGATGATTGAGCATTATTGAAGACACCTGATGTTAACAAGCAGAATCACTGAAGGAATATTGGTTATATTATGACAATCATCATTTGAACTTGATCACTGAACTCATTAAGATCCTTATTTCTGACTTAGATTTATGTTGTTGATTACAGCATAACTGTGATTCTGCATAAATATCCAGATTTTAGATATAATATAAAGGATTTCTTAAAAGTTGTTTTGAAAAAGAAAAAAATCATTCTTTAAGGCACACACAGATGTTAAGATTCAGTCTATGCATCTCAACAATGGTGACGAGCAGAATATTCAATTAGGGAAAAGTAAATTACATAGACAATTGAGATCATAATTTATTCATACCGCAATGCATGATGGGAGCCACTGCAACATGCTTTATTATTGTCACCATTGTTGAGATTTACAGGCTGATTATTGATGTCTGTGTTTCTAAATAAATCCATTTGAAAGTCTTTTGATCAGAATAATGTTTATTAAATATTTTTGAGTATATGAAAAATACTGAAAATCATATGCTGTCGAATCACAGAGCTGCTGCAATTAACTAGTTAAACCAAACTATCTCAATAAGTTTAGTTAGTTTAGTTTTTCAGATCAGAACATGATTATGTCAAAACATAACCAACACCATCAGATCACGTTTTTTCTTTGTTCATCTGACTGTTATAAATCAATAACAGCAGACAAGCAAAATCTAAAGTAAACATATAAGGGTCAAGAGCCCAACTAAAGCAAACACCCATCACCATAATGGTAACTTACAATTTGAGATTTTCTCCTTCAGTGATTCTGCTTGTTAACATCAGGTGTCTTCAATAATGCTCAATCATTACTAAATTAATCACTTAATTATCTCATTAACTTTAACACTCTTGAGTGTTAATTTAACAATCATATTTTAACACTTTACACTCTTGAGTGTGGACTCATATACACTCCCAGGAGTGTTAATTTAACACTGGAGTTTTTGCTGTGCATGAATCGTAATGGAGTTTGTTTATATTAAACAGGTAAGAAAAGAGACTAGATTTGCATTTTTAGATGCGTTTCTTACAGTGACGCATTGCTGCCACATACATATTAGTTTTTCCACTCAATTATGTTGTAATAACAAGATCTTATGTTGTAATAGCGAGATGTTGTCATTTAAACGACATAATATGTCGTAATAATGAGATGTTATGTCGTTAAAACAAAAAAATGTTCTCGTAATAACAAGATGCTATGTCCTTAACAACATATTTTCTTGGCCTTATAAGGACGTGTAGTCATGTACAAAAAATGCCTTTATCCACATACAATTGATAGCCTATCATGTCTTTATCACACTTCTACGTTCAAAAAGCTGAAGCAAATAGTAGCAGCCCAATCAGAGGCGAACACTGAATGGGGGCCTCAGGCAAAATTAATCAATGAGGCCCTTTTTTTAAATATATTTTATATAGGCCTATATGTTTTATTTTTTGTATATATAATATATTATACATAAGATTTATATTTGTTAATAGGCTATATCTTCATTACCTAGAGATATAATTAAACAAAAAGTAGTCAAAACACATCTAACAGAACATTAGATAAGTTGTTTATTTTTTTACAACAATGTGTTCTTTTTTTCTTTTTTTAATTAACGAAATGTCAATCTTCGTCTTTATAAATCTTCAAGATACAGCCTACAATAACATGTAGTCTATAACGGATTGTCACCTTATAAACAGTCATTTGTTGTGGAATAAGCAATGCTAGAGAAATATATGGTTAGTATCTTAATTGAAACTTTATTTTATTATTTTATTAGTTCATTAACTAATATGCTAACTCAACTAATTTAATGTAAAGAGCTGGATAATTACTAATTAAATAATGTCAACTATTAAATGTAGGGTATTTATTAGAGTTGCCATAGACTAAACATTTTTCTAGACAAGTAGTCATTCATTTAAAGGAGAACTCGGCAACTCTAGCGAACTCTCGTCACTTCTTCGCTGATTTTATCTTTTGTTGTCGCATGTTTTCCCCATGAGCTCCCCCTACAGCCTCCTCCCCCTCTCTACCGCTGCTCATGTGCGTTTGTTTTGATCGGAGCAAGCCAACTGTATCGTGTGGAGCTATGTCTACTGAGGTGGGTAATCTGGTAATACATCATACATGCGTGTGTGTTTATGTCGAATTGCCGTAAAGCAATTCGTGTTTCACGCTCGTTCTCGTTCTTGCTTCTCACGAGACTTCCAATTTCTATCTTGCCGGGACGGTAGTCCCCAAGTTGCAAGGTTGGTTTTCCGCCTAGGAGCGCTGGGGGGAGCGGGGAAAGTCACCAATATCACCAGAACAGGTTGTTTAACCATCCAAATGATTTCTAGACAGTTTTATTAAGTTAAAAAAGTTACCAAGTTCTGCTTTAAGCAATTAGGACTGCACACGTTTATATTCAATCCTGGGTGCATGTAGCCTATATTCCGCGCTAAGTAGGCTAATGATAATAAATGTGTTTGAAAAAATAACGAAGCATTTTAATTGTTTATTAAAAAACTAGTGTTTTCTAAATCAGTGTAGGCTACAAACATATCTCCATACATCTCCGCTGTAAAGTAGATGCGCCTTTCATATACGGACAGGATTACATAATCAGATGGTACCGTATTTGCTTTCAATTTGATTTTTTTCTGTTGGTGGACATTTTTTTACAAGCTTTATATACATAGTTATATTTCTCATGTCTGTGAGGTTTGTCTATGCAGTTTTTCAGTTCATTTTTGAGACGCGCTCCAATTCACAGAGATCATGAAAGCGCGCCGTTCGCTTTATTTTATTTTACAAAAGCACAACTTTTTCTTGTTGTTGAGAGTTTACACAAATAAAAGTAGGTGTGACTGATGTATTATTATTTTCTGTATGACCAGAAATGGAGTATATTAAGTTGTTTCCACTGTTGATAGGAAAATGCAAGTGATGGTGCCAGCGCCTCCATGTCATGCAGTGCGCGCTCCACACTCCGCACAAACACTTGGAAATGCACTTAATAATAGCAAACATTTATCCAGGTTAACGTTAGAGCGAGCGGCCATGCCAGACGGATAAGTCCTCTTCATGTTTAACAAATCAAATTCTGTTGCATTTTCTTGCGCCAGTTTGAAAAGGGCGGCTCAAACACAACACTAGCCTATACAGATAAACGCCCAATGCTTGTGTTTTTCTTTAAATAAATTCGTTTAGGCTTTAAAATAAATATTGTTTGTGGGCTAATTAATGCCACAATAATTTGTTTATTTTATTGGCTACTTATATTTGTGATTTTTGTTTTGCATTGAATACCATTTAAAGGATATATATGACATACGTTTTCCTCCCATACAAAAGACACGTTAAGAGCCACCTTTATTTTCTTTATAATAAAAGGTTTCTATGGGAGGAAAACGCTTAACGTGTAATTAAATGCGTTGCGTTCATATTCTGGGCTCATCTGCTTTTCTGTAGGATAGTATGGTTTATTAATAAGGTGTGTACAGCATTTGATCTTTATCACTGAAGTAGCCTATTAAGCCACATTAAGCTTTTTCTTTATTATAAGGGTTTTCCATGGGAGGAAAACGCTTAGCCTAATGTGCAATTAAACGCAATGTTCGTATTCTGCGCTCATCTGCTAATCTGTAGACTACACATGCTTTATTAATAAGGTGTGTACAGAATTTGATCTTTTAACATGAATGTCCAATGGGGCTGCTATTACTTCAGCTTTATGAATGTAGGCCTATGATAAAGACATGATAGGCTATAGATACATTTTATGTGGATAAAGGCATATTTTGTACATGACTACACATGTCCTTATAAGGCCAAGAATATTTGTCGTTTTAACGGCATAACATCTCGTTATTACAAGAAAAGATGTCGATAAAACAACATAACATCTCGTTAATGCAAGAAAAGATGTCGTTAAAACGACATAACATCTTGTTATTACGAGAAAAATATTTCGTTTTAACAACATAAGATCTCGTTATTACGAGAAAATATGTAGTTTTAACGACATAACATCTCGTTATTACGAGAAAAAATGTCGTTTTAATGACATAACATCTCGTTATTACGACATAATTGAGTGGAACATGTATGTGGCAGCAATGCGTCACCGTAGTTTCTTCCTTATACTGTCTCTTAAAATGTCTGACCTCATCATTGAGGACACAATAGATCAGGAAGATGAAGGTTCCCTGCTGGGAGTTCAAGATCACGAAGAGGATCTCCAGCTCCTCACTGCCCTTAGTGAAGAAACCCAGAATCCAGGAGCATCCAAGAATCACAAACTGAGCCAGTGTTTTAAATACCATAATCCTGCAGAGAAACAGAAAAAAGTGACTTAATGTTTCTTACTTGAATGTTCTTTTTTTAAATAGAGCAATTCAATCATGTTTGTTACTTGGTTTGTTTTATCTGTGAAACTTCAGCGTTCAGATTTTTGAGAGTTGAGTTCACATTGATGATGATCTTGATGAAAAGAATTGTGTTTGACTGCAAAGTAAAAAAAAAAAAGAAGTAATTAATCCAATTGTTTTCCATTTAATACAAAGTCATGAGCAAAATTAAACGAGAAATGTATTTACTGATAGAATCATGCAAACCGGTGCCAGAAAACCCCAGACAAAACCTTCATAGGTTTTAATCCAGCACCTATTCGGAGGAAGATATAGTCAAATAATCAATGAACAAACATGGATGAAGATTTTGAGCAATGAGTCACTCAAACTAAACTCACTGTTCACTTCCATAGCCTTTAGGATCCACCGCAGCAGACACGCCTACCACAACCAGAGGAACCGTATATCCAATCACACAGAGGAATTCTCTGCTAAGCACCTCCCTCTTTTTGGAGCTGATCTGTGATAGGTTCTTCACACAGATGAAGAGCAGCACAGCTTCAATGAACATCCACACAAAGCCGGAGAGAAAGAGGAAGTGCAGCACACCTGATATCACGGCACACAACACCTGGAGATCATGAGAGACGGTTATGATGATTCTCAGTGAGACTGTG
The DNA here is from genome assembly GCF_951802725.1 of Rutilus rutilus. Lineage (NCBI taxonomy): Eukaryota > Metazoa > Chordata > Actinopteri > Cypriniformes > Leuciscidae > Rutilus > Rutilus rutilus. Next base: position 49,807,325 of record NC_140210.1, read on the forward strand.
CTGAGCTGTAGGGCTCCTTCATCATTCTCACCTGATGAGGGCGTATGAGGCTCAGGAACTGTTGTGTGAGCAGGAACAGAAGGTGAGCCAACAGCAGACTCACACAGATGTTGATTCGAGCTACATTATTTACTCTAGGACTCCACTGACAAAGGGCAAAGGTCAACAGGGCCAAACTGAAGAACACCAGCCCAACTGGCACACACACCAAATTCAACAGTTCCAGCAGTGAGTCGCTCTGAGAAAACATGTCAGAGTACATGAGTGCCAAATCTGTGCTGTTCTTCAATGCCAACATGACATCATGACTTTGCGTAAACATACACGCCACTTTCAAGTCAAAAGTGGCGTGTTATTTATACGCATTTTGAGCTATCCGCGTGTATGTTCACGCCGAAACGAACCGTCATCTTCCGCGTGTATGTCTACGCCGTTAAATGTCCGAGCGAAACGGAGCAAAATGTACGTGAAATTAATCATGTTGGTCCCCTTTGGAAAACGTGTAGATGTCACAGTTTAACAGCCTCAGACGTGAATCTTACACGTACCATTATCCCCGGACGTTTGCTAATCCTACCATCTAATCATAACCATTTCTTAAAACTACGTAGGCTACAATTATAAAGAAAAACAACAGACAGACAAATATAATCACAATAATTTATTTAATGAGAAAATGTCAAAATCGGTACCAAAAGTTGTTCACGTGACGATGTGTCCTCTCTGGCAGTGGTTTTGTATGAGGTAACAGAGCAGAATTTAACTTATTAATTCAAATCCATGAAAATGTTAATCCGTCTTCGGTTCGGTTCGCTCTGAGCTGCCGCCTGCGCGGCAGTGCGCGCTTCATTTCAAATGTGAATGTGCATGACGCAATCTGTGACGAAGCAGGCGATGCGAGAGCCAATGAGCATTTGATATTACTGCCGTAACCATAGTAACCTGTCGTAACGCTTCTTGAGGGCGCAATTTTTGAATTTGAATTCATAACAAGCGCGGGGTTTGACGTTTACGGTCAAGATGACGATTACTGGATAAAGGGATGAGTTTGGATCTTTTTCTTGCAAATAATGGATTCTGAAGGTTTGGATTACATCAAGCTAATAAAATTGGTGTATTTTGTGAATCGATGTTGTGTTGTAAGGTTAATTATTGTGATTATACATTTTAATATTGTCCATAAAATGGGTATGTTTAGGTGTGGGAGTACAGTTAAGGGATCTTACATTTATAATCTATATATGGTATTAACCCCAGTGACGGGTAGGTTTAGGGACGGAGTTGGGGTAGGTCATATTTATAATGTAACGTTAAGTCAACGGCATTGATAAACACGCTGAAAAGCGATTATGCGTGTTGATAGCACGCCAAAAATGGAAATCGAATTGGCGTGTCATACATACGCCATTTCATGAGATCAGCCTGTTCAATGCTCACTATAAATGTTTTCGTACCTCTGATGGGCGGCTGGTTTGCATGATGAGAGCGAATGTGGAGAGATGAACACAGGAACACACAGTGTAGCTGCTGTTGGTCTCTAAAACAGAACAACCATCTACAATCCACTCGCTGATATTCCAGTACACACAGGACAGAGAACCGTCGGGGTCAAACTCCTGCAGAAAGAAGAAAGAACATGAAGAAAATATTACAACAATGTATATTAGATGTTTTCAGATGTTCATCAGTTCTCAGATTGGACAAAAACACATTTCAGTCTCTCACTCTGATGTGTTTGAGGGTAAAGTTGACTGGTTTGGTGAGTTTAGTGTTGGTGGTTTTGGGAAGAGTAGCTGAGATCACAGTGGACATCATGGTTTTAATCGTGTCATTTGATGTGTTGAAGAAGTCTGGCTTCAGTAGATTCTCCATTGTGTTATAACTCATGAAAGCCACAGCAGCTGATCCTGTGTGACAGAAACAGAAGCTTACATGCAATAAAGCAAATCAACGTTCTTTTTTTATTGTCCGTTAGTGATGTCTCTTTCTAGTTGTTTTGTTCATTTAATCAAACTAAAACCTGTCACATACTGTCAGCGTTGTTCTTGGCAATCCCGATGAGATCAATATCCACAGAAGAATTTGTCGTGTTAAGTCGAGGGATTTTATCTAAGGTTGCATTTGGTCCAACGATGAAGACTTGTACCTCTGATTAAAAAAATACATGTATTATTAATTATTAAAAGTTATGTAAATTAATCCGTATTAACAATTAGGCCATCTAAAAAAGTCAAAAGGTCCTCTAGACTTGAGCACATTAAGTCAGTAATTTCACAGTATATTCATAGTTTGGTTTTCACTTACCCACAGTGTCAAGAGAAAAGCTGACATTGGCATATGTGTCTGTCGGCTTCACCAGCATGGTCACCAGCTTCTCAGTGGCTTTTAACACACGGTTTCCATCTGACACCAGTTTATTTGGGTCAGCAGATGACACTAATACCTTCTCTGATGCGTTGAGGACCATATTAAAAATTGTTTTCACATCCTATTTTAGTAATCATATAAATAGGATTATTTGTAAACGTTGAAACAAAAGAAAGCATTGCTACAGGATAATTTATGTAAGTGACAAATAATGATCATTTTTGTCTTACGGTCAAAGGGAGCACTTCATCTGTCATGTTCTCTATCCGGTCAAGAAGACTTTCTACACATCGCCCTATGGTCTGACTCTGAAATCACAATTGAGCTTTAAAATAAACTGAAAACTGAACATGTGTGCACTGTGGAGTATTTGAAGTCAAATAAAAGTTAATTGCTCTAATATTCTACTACATATTATATACAACAACACTGACAATGATACAAAACAGTACACATTATTTTGCATTATTGAGCTGTTGTTACAAAAATTTACCCTGCAACAACTTACATTGCATTCGTCCTGCAGTGAGATAATCAGACCTGGAATGAGAAAAGTCTTATGAAATCATTTTAAATTTCTTTCAGAATAAAATTTCTTCCCTTTCATTTGAGTGGGACTGGGTGATGTTGTGGTATTCTCTGTGAAGACAATTGTTAGGAGGAGCTGCTTTTGAGAGCTACATTTCAGTCCGGCTACATGCTCACCTGCAGTAGTGGGACTGATAGATGTTGTGGAAGACATTGTCAGCAAATGACCTGTAAAATTAACGAGATGGATAGAGATGCCAAGTCAGAAATTAAATTCTGTGTTCTTCATGAAGACATTAATTATGTAGGGTTGCATTTCAATATCAGTCCAGTAAAACATCATCCTCACCTGTAGAAGTAGAACTAGTAGAGGTTGTGGAAGTGACGGGCTGTAAAGCAACTAAAACAATAACAGATGGAAATGTTAGATCAGAGTCAGATGCTGTTCTTCATGAAGACAATTATTAAGATAATCTTTTTTGAAAGCCACATATTAGTTCAGCAACACATTCACCTGAAGTAGTGGAACTGGTCAATCCTGTGGAAGTGACAGGCAGTAAAGAAACTGAAAACATAACAGATGAAAACAGATGTTAAACCAAACTCAGATGATAAACTATGTGAGGGGTTTATTTTATAACTCCACATTCAGTCTAGAATTATCCTCACCTGTAGATGTAGAACTAGTAGATGTTGTGGAAGTGACCAACTGTAAAGAAACTGAAACAATAAAAGATGGAAACACGTTAGATCAGATTCAGATGCTGAATTACTGTGTTCATCATGAAGACAATTACTAGGAGGAGCTTCTTTTGAAAGCCACATTCCAGTTTTGCAACACATTCACATGTAGTAGTGGCAGAGGTGGAAAGTCCAGGGGTCAGAAAGTAAATGCCATAGTCCTGCCATATGTTTATTCCACCTGTGACGTCTCAGCCTAGGCTGTATGTACGTACGTGCGTGTGTGTGGTTGGTGTGTATGTTTTTAGGTGCCGTCTGGAGGGGGCGTGGCCGACACACCTGACACTTGTTGGATGCAGAATAAATATGGTGGAGACTGCTCGTGAAGTGTGGCTTTTGGGCGTTTGGTCTCCGGTATGGAGTTTATTGGTCTGCGCTTTGCTGAGTGTCCTGCCTGTCCCTGATACATCTCTTTATTTATGTTATGCTTATGTTTGTTTTCTTGCGTTATAATAAATGTTTTGCTGAGAATTGACGCGTCTGGTCTCCTTTTTGTTGCAGCCTGAGAGCCGGCTGTAACAAATGGGGGCTCGTCCGTAAATTAAAACGAATTCGTTAATCACGTGTATTATGATTTTCGTTTGATTAGTTTGAGGAAATTTTGCGGGAGACGGACGTGATAATCCAACAAAACCATTTGTTCACATTTTTATGGGTAAGTGACTTTATGTAGGTGGTAAATGACAAGATGAGATTTAATTCATTCCCTAGGCTTTAGCAACGCTTAGCGTTGGTTTGTTGTTTTAGTTGTGCAGACTTCTGGGTTGAGTACACTGCCGTGGTTTGGGAATTGGGCAATTTGCTTATTTCACTACCAGCGGTATTTTAGTGTTTAAAGGCGCTCGGCTCTGGGAGTTGCATGAAGATTAGGTTCAAGAAGATAGTGGGGTGGTATGGTTTAATAAGAAGGGGAACGTATGAATTAATGCTCATCTGTTCTGACCACTTTTTTATTTTTGTTGCCCATGAATTTGTGAATTAGGAATTCTGAATAAGAAAATATGGTATCAATTGAAGATTTTATTATAGCTTCGTCGGAAGGATTATTAAATGCGCTGGCTAAAGGACAATTGTGGGAGCTTGTGGAACATTATGGCTTTGGAGATGTAGATAAACGTTTAAAAAATAATGAGTTAAAAATGGTTTTGAAGGCCAGGTTGAGTGAGAGAAACGTTTTATCCATTTCGGATGTTGTAAAGATTACAGGGGAGACGAAAGAATCAGTGGACCTTTTTTCAGGTTTATCTTTTGATCAGAAAAAGGAGATCCTTGAGATGCAGCAAATGCATAGTCGAGAGATGGCTAAAGTAGTTAACAAACATGAATTGGAAAGGTTAAAAATGGACGATTCGCTTAAACGACGCAAAATAGAGTTATTGCAGCTTAAACATCTTAAACTGGAATCTGAGAAGCTGTCAAGAGATTTTGAGTTACAAGTTCAACGGTTAAGGTTAATCGGTGAAGGTAAAATGCCATTTGAAGGTGCACCATCACAGAAAAGGGAATCGCGTGTATCTGATGTGGTAGGGAATTTAAAATTGCTTCCCAAATTTAATGAACGTGATCCCGATGTTTTTTTCTCGTTGTTTGAGAGTATTGCGGAGGAACGTAAATGGCCTATTGCTGATCGCGTAGTGATGCTTCAAAGTGTCATTACGGGTAGAGCACAAGAGGCCTATATGGCACTTACGGTGGAAGATCGAAAAGACTATGATAAGGTCTACTATTCTGAGAGTGTATGAATTGGTTCCAGAGGCGTATTGTCAGCGTTTTAGGAATTGGAAAAGAGGGGAACGTCAAACTCATGTGTAAGTGGGGAGAGAGCTGACGGCGCATTTTGATCGGTGGTGCGCTGCTTCGAATGTGAGTACTTTTGAAGAGTTGCGAGATTTGATTCTGTTGGAGCAGTTTAGAAACATCGTTACTGACAACATTGCTACGTATATCAATGAAAATAAGCCCGGTACTGTTGCTGAAGCAGCTGTTTTGGCGGATTAATTTATTTTAACTCATAGGAGTGGATTTGCTGATGCGCGAGCAGGTGGCGGTATTGGCTATAGAGAGAATTTGTCTCAGCAACGCTCACGAAAATTTGAGGGTGTGCCTCCTACTCAGAGATCGGTTAATTTTGTGCGAGGGAAAACTGATGGTAATGTTTGCCATTATTGCTTTAACAGTGGACACTGGAAAAATGAGTGTCCAGTGTTGGCAGGCAAACTGAGATCACGAGGTAAAAAGATTAATTTTGTTCCCACATTATTGATAGAGACAGTGTCTACTGCTGGAAATCTGCTGGTATTCCCTGATTGTGTAATGGAATGGAGACCGATTCTCATTTAAAATATGCTCCATTTATTACTGACGGTTTTGTGTCTTTACCTGATGGTATTGACAAAGTACCAATTAGGATTTTGAGAGATACTGGGTCATCAGAATCGTTAATTTTAGAGTCGATCCTACCTTTTTCTGCCGCCTCAAGTGCAGAGAAAAACGTTTTGATAAGGGGGATAGGGCTGCAGACATTGTCTGTTCCTTTGCACAGAGTTCATTTGAAATCTGAGTTAGTGGAAGGAGAGGTAACCATTGGAGTGCGTCCGTTGTTACCTGTTAATGGCATTTCTGTAATTTTGGGAAATAACTTGGCAGGGGGGCGAGTGTGGAGAGATGTTGCACCTCCACCTGTAGTTTTGTTTACTCCATTGAAAGGGCAAACTGATGAATTGGGGTGTGATTTCCCTGAGGTGTTTGTGTCCTGTGCCGTAACACGTTCAATGAGTCGTACTTTATCATCCGATTGTGCAGAAGTGCAAAAAGTTGAGGTACCTGGGTTAGCTGTTCTTTCTCCTATTACTCATAGTGAGTTAGTAGCTGCGCAGCGGAAAGATCCTATTTTACAACCTTTGTTTGCTGTTGTAGTGCCCCCTGAGGAGAGGAGAGTGTGGCAAACGGTTACTTTGTTCAGGAGGAGTTGCTGTTGAGGAAATGGAGTCATCAAAACTGCCGTTGTGTCCAATACCGGTAGTAAGCAGGGCTGGACTGGCCATCGGGCATACCGGGCACTTTCCCGGTGGGCCGACGTGGTTTTTGGGCCTATACATCTCATACATAATTTTTATTATTTTATTTTATTTTTTTATTTTTTTACGGCCCATAAAATGTGTACATCGGCGGCCCATTCGTTTTGTTTTTTGTTTTGCTTAATTGGCAGCGCTGGGTTTGTGCCGGTGTAATGCATTGGTCACAAAAAGTCAGCGTTAGTTTTTTTTTTTTCTGACAGAAAAAAAAGACCATTGGTTCTTTTCTTGATTGACACTGGGCTGGCCCAATCACAACTTTAAACGAGTGAGCGAGCGTGCAGCAGTGTCAGTGTGTATCTGTCAAAATCGGTCAAAATAGTCAGCGAGATGGAGAAGAAACGCAAGGAATGTGCAGAGAAATAGTGTGAAAAAATAGAAACAGGCCCTTAAAGCAGACACTGTAAACTGTGTCAAAATATATGTTTTCTGACCTTCATCAGCTCCTGTGGCAGATGATGATAGTGAAGAGGATCAGGAGAGAGATTAGAAAGTGTAGAGCCTGCGGTAAGCAGAACTACTTTCATTCTTAGGCCATGTCATGAGTGTAGGAAGTTACCCATAACCCAGTTACAGATTATTTCCACATCTGCATAGTTGACGATTACCGCAATTCACTAGAAATTTAATGAGAGGCGTTTGTAAACCATGTTTTCCGCCAAAATAAAATCTTGATGCAGTTTGCGTCAAAATAAAAGATCATGTGCTTATCTCTTTCAAGTACAGAATTTGGTACAAAACTAATTATGAAAGTTTCCTTTATTTTTTAGTGCATTTGTTTTACAAAATATGGCTATTACTGTCATACGATTAATGTTATAACTATTATTATGTAGTGTAATGTAAATAGACACTGTAACTAGGTTTCAATTTTTCAGTTTAATTTGCACACTGAATATGGGTAAGCTTTTAATTTTGAACTCTCAAAGTGCACCTGATTGATGAATTTAACATTAAAATGCACAACATTTTCTTATGGGGGGGCATGCCCCCGAACCCCCCAAGGACCGAGGTCCACCAACCACAGTTTTACCAAAAATCCTGTAAGAAACACTGGTATTGTTATGCCAATGCAGCTTATAGCTTGTTTTAGGATTCATCACTGTGGAGTATACTTCAACTGTATTAATAAATGTAAAAATTTGACTTATTTCATCTGTTAACTCTCACTTGTTCCTATACTAACTCATTACCTGGCATTAGTGGTTTTAAGGAATAGGAGATGGTATGCATATATTTAAGGGCGTGCAAAGATGGGTGGTGTTTATGATCATATAGTGGGCCAGTCTGGGCCAAAATGCCCGGGCCGATTTTTTGTCCCAGTCCAGCCCTGGTACACAGCAAAATCCCTAGTGTTAAATTAACACTCTCACCCCCGGTTTCACAGACAAGGCTTAAGTCTAGTCCTAGACTAAAATGTAAATCTGAGCTATTTCAACTGAAAGAAACTTGCACTGACTGATCTTAAAACATGTCAGTGCGTTTGTTTTGTCTTAAGATTCACACCAGTAATGCTTTTTTCTAAGGCATGTTTATAAAAATTACTTAAATGTCCTAATTGAACTATGACCTAATCCTGGCTTAATCTAAGCCCTGTCTGTGAAACCAGGCCTCAGTGTTTCCTCAGTTCCACACTCAGAGTGTTATAAGTAACACTGAAGCAGTGTTAAAGTTAATGAGCTAATTAAGTGATTAATTGATTGATGATTGAGCATTATTGAAGACACCTGATGTTAACAAGCAGAATCACTGAAGGAGAAAACCGTAATTGGTATGTTACCATTATGGTGATCGGTGTTTGTTTTAGTTGGTCTCTTGACCCTTATATCATTAACTTTAGATTTTGTTTGGCTGCTGTACCTGAGTTATAACAACCAGATGAACAAAGAGAAAATGTGTGTTGGTGTTGGTTGTGTTTTAATATAATCATTAATATATAATTTAATATAACCATAAAGAGCCTAATTTCTGAGTTAGGTTTACTTTACTAATTATAGCAGCACTGTCCTTGAGAATCATAATAGTTTTAACTTTTACAATGTAATCCAAATAATTTTCTAAAAGTTGTTCACATAAAACGTTTTTTTTTTGTCTTTCTTTTTTTTGACACAGACATGAAGAATCAGCCTGTGAATCTCAACAATGGTGGCAATAATAAAGCATGTTGCAGTGCATTCTGGGTACCACCAATCAAAACTCATTCATGGCTCCCATCATGCATTGCTGCATGAATAAATAATGAGCTTATGTTCAGAGTTGATCTGTTTGTCACCATTGCTGAGATTCATACGTTAATTCTTGATGTCTGTGTGTGCCTGAAAATAATAGTTTAAGATTTTTTTTTTTTTTTTCGCAATTGATTTGATCATTTGGATTTCATTGAAAAGGCTAAAAATGGCCAGTGCTGCTATAATCCATAAGTTAAACTTAACTCAGAAATTAAACTCTCAATGAGTTCAGTGATTCAGGCCAACTATTGATTATGTTATATAACACAACCAACACCATTAGATCACATTTGCTCTTTGTTCATCTGGCTGTTATACCTGAATTACAGCAGACAAACAAAATCTAAAGTTCTAAAAGTAAGGGTCAAGAGCCCAACTAAAGTAAACACTGATCACCATAATGTTGACAATTTTTAAATGAATTTTCTCCTTCAGTGATTCTGCTTGTTAACATCAGATGTATTCAATAATGCTCAATCATCACTCAATTAATCACTTAATTAGCTCATTAACTTTAACACTTCCTCAGTGTTACTTATAACACTCTGAGTGTGGACTCATATAAACACTGAGCAGTGTTAATTTAACACTGGGGATTTTGCTGTGTAGTAAGTCAACCTTTCGAACATATACTGATTGACTGTGTTGGGCCGTTGTCTCCGTCTAAATCGGGTAACTCGTATTTGCTTACAGTTATGTGTCAAACAACTCGTTATCCCGCGGCATATCCATTGTGCAAGATCACTACTAAAGCTGTGGTTAAAGCTTTGACTCATTTAATTTCTATTTTTGGAATACCTAGGATTGTTCAGAGCAATTTTATGTCCGGAATGTTTGCAGAGATTCTAAAAACAGCTTAGTGTGAAACACAACCAGTCTAGTGCATATCATCCTCAGAGTCAAGGCGCACTGGAGCGCTTTCATCAGTCTCTGAAGTCACTGTTGCGCGCGTACTGTGTGGAATTGAATCGGGATTGGGAGGATGGGCTGCCTTGGCTAATGCTCGCTGCTCGGGAGGTGACACAAGAGAGTTTGGGTTTTAGTCCAAACGAATTGGTGTTTGGTCACACAGTGCGGGGACCACTTGCAGTTTTGCAAGATGAACTAAAGGGCAAGGAACTACCTAGAAATTTGTCCGACTATGTTAGCGGGTTCCGGAGATGTTTGTGTCTTGCAGGACAGAGAGCGCGAGAACATATTGGGAAGGCGCAATTAAAAATGAAAAGATTGTTTGATCGCACGTGAGCCCAACAGTGCTTACATTCGTTTTTATTTTTACATTAAAGGTAGGGTAGGTAGGAATTTTATAAAAAACTTTTTCCCAAATTTGTTTAAACTTTCTATATATATCAATACATAATTAAAATGTAAGTACTCGGAAAAAAAAAGAGTATAAAAATCGAGTGACTCTAGACCGTTTAATCTGCATTAAACAGCTCATTATTTCCATTCGGGACGAAACTAAGGATTGGCTTAGGCGACTGTCACTCTCTCTCGCAACCATGGCAACCACCCTTTTGCTAAGGATCTGCCCATGTGCGCGCACCCGTTTGATTTGAGGAATTCAAGAAGAACGAAATGCAAAACTCAACGCAGGTCCTCATGTCCAAGAAGTGCTCCTTGCCCTGCACTTCGACCACCCCGTCCTCGGCCTCTACTTCCTCGGACCCTAGTTGCACGGCCGCTTGCACAACCTCCTCTGCTTCGCCGGTTGCCCTCGTCCCCGGACCTGTCCTCGAGCTGACGATGCGGTACTTGTCACCGGAGTGTAATGCTAGTCCTCATCAGAGTCAACAATGCTTTCATCATGGAAACTCTTACATGCAAAACACCGTATATGTTATGAATCTTACACGAAATTCACCTTCATCACAGTGTAACTGATGGTAATGGAAAAACGTGTATCAATGCAACCTGTTTTTAGCTTTGCCTTATAGATATAACTAGCTCGTTAGCGAATCAAAAAAATATATATTTTAAACTTTACCAATATCAATATGCTAGCTTGATAGTGAGTACTAAAATACATCTTATTTGTTTATATTCATAATGATAAAGTTAGATTTTTTTATTACATGTGATTCTGACATGATGTCACTACATGCACTGTGCTCCTTCCTCTCCACTCGTCTCAGGTAAATAATGCGTCTCCAGCTCAGCGGTCAGAGTCGCGCGTTCATGTGTTTTGGGGGCGTGGCTTTGGAAGGAGCCCAGAATGGAGGGGGTGGAGTGAATGGAAATAATGAGCTGTCTTTAAAACAGTCGTGAGAGGTCTACAGACACTTGATTTTTATACTTTCCTTTTCAGAGTACTTACATTTTAATTATGTATTGATATATAAATAATGTTTAAACAAATTTGGAAAATAAGTTTTTTAGACAATTCCTACCTACCCTACCTTTAAATTTAAAGGATTTGTTGTGGAATATTTTGAGTGTTTCATAAAATCAGAATAAGGTAAATAAAGTAATATTTTCTGTCTTCTCTCTCTCTCTCTCTCTCTATATATATATATATAATCTATATATAAATATAGATAATATAGTAAATATACAGAGTTTCCCATACGTTCATTAATTTGTGGCGGCCCGCCACAGTATCGACGCGGCCGCCACGGATTGATTTTCAGTTTTTTTACTATTTAATATGGGTAAAGTTGTATTTTATTGTAGATCTGCGCACAGCTTGCTCCCTTCTCTCCCTCTCTCACAAACTGACAAACGGAGGAGGAACAGCGAATAGCTCCTCCTCTTCGAGCACGATCTGAATCAAAACACGAGCGTCCAAAGAAGAAGAAGCATGCGTTGGAGGACGGATTGTTTCCGGTGCTCGAGTTGAATGGTTAGTAATAAACACTTTTGCACAACATAACTCTGAGAAGTTAGTCTATGTAGTTGTCGCGTTTCCATTACAGAATGAGATTCTCGCAACATTTTGATGTTAGGCCCATGTTATGCGACTAAAACGTAATTTTTTCCATCTCGCGATCAGTCGTTCCAAAAATCATGGCAACGGACGCTGGTAAGTTAGGTTTATATATATATATATATATATATATATATCACAGCCACCGCACTAGACATTATTATTATTAATATTAATGTAAAGAGACGTAAGTTAGGCCTAAGCGTGTTAATTAATGACAAGGAAAGACCCTTATACTGTGAGCGGCACATATGAGGTATTTTCTCGCTCATTTCTGCTCCGAGGTCTTGATTGTGGCATTTCTTTAAGGTTTAGAATCCAGTAACGTTATTCCTCTAATTATTTTTCTTTTATGAATTAAAGAAGTCTTGTAATCTGTTCAAACACACCGCGCTCAACTTGTAAACGCGCTTTACAAGTCAGTTGACTGTAAATGTGCAAAAACTGTTTCCATTGCAGTTTTGCAAAATATTTCCACCTCACGCGAGCGTAAAACCTTTTTTGCAATAAATGGGAGTCTTTTTTGCGAAATTGACATGTTTCCATCGAGCTTAATTTTCAATTTGCGCGATTAGAAGGGTAATGGAAACGCATTAGCAAGCATTAAGGAGCCTAGCTAATAATTAGCTATGTTTACATGAGAATAACAGTTACAGCATGTAAGTTATACATAATGTTACACGCTGTAAGCTGTAATATCGACTGCCCTTACTACATAACGTTAATGTTTAAGTATTTAATCATAAAGCCGACTGTTTGCTCCCTCAATCCAGATGAATATTGAAAAATATTTTAAACGATTTAAAAAGGCTCGTCCAGAGGAGCAAATACAGTCTGGACCAGAGGTAATAGCAAAGCAGAGAAACACATGTGGAAGATCATTATTCCGACCTTTGTGATAAGCTATTCGGTTAATTTATTTTGAATATTTCCAGGCTTCATTCAGCGCTGCTGAAGCAGCAAGAGAGGCGCAGGGAACGTTAGCTGTAGAGAGAGATGTAGGAGAGGATGACTGCAGCCAACATGCTGCTGCTGTGGGTGAGCCAGGTAGGGCTGAAGCAACAGGTGAGGTTAACAGCAAACACAGGGAGGTGTAGAAGCAGGGCAGGTCAGAAAAGCAGATGTTTCAGGAAAAGCAGTCCCATTTCTATTTGTCTGTGACTTGTAGACAGGACAGCAAGCACAAGCAGCAAGCACAGAGGCACTGGATTTGATCCAGAGTGGCTAAAGATGCCTCAATTTAAGAGTTGGCTGTACCTCACAAAGCATGGTAAATTTAATATCTGCATAATTTGTGTAATCATGAAACAATAAAAAGTAATATTTTTATTTCATTATTTTATGGTTTTGACTGTGGGTTTTTTTTTTTAGGAATGTTTTGTCGACTATGCAGACAACACAAGCCTGCACCTAAGACAGGCCGCGCAAATAGGGCTTTTGTTGAGGTTGGAGCTGTTATATACAGAAAAGACTACTTGGAACGTCACATCACTATGGAGCACCACCAGGACAGTATCAGATGCCAGGCATCTCTTGCCTCTGGTAGGTTCCAATTTCAAAAACAAGTATAAACTTTTAGTTTTCAAATAGTTTTATAATAATTTTGTCACAGGCATCTCAGTCATAAACTCGTTTGAGCCCACTATTGTTTTGGAGCATGAGGCAGTCATTGGTGGGTTCAAGTGCCTTTACTGGCTCGTAAAAAATGAACTAGCCCACCACACAAACTATCCAAAGCTTTTGAGCCTTGCTGAGCTTCTAGGGTGCGACTACTTCAGGAAATTAAAGGTAAAGGTCACCTAGGCATTACTTAAGATTACATTTAATCTTTACATTAATAAATAAAAATTACAGTCCTTTTTTTCCTTTTCCCAATGTCAAGATTGACAGGAGGAATAACTATAGGTCTCATCGTATTATTGACGACATGCTTGAGGTCTTAGCAGAGGTCATAGAGGAGCCAATTCTCACTAAGATTAAATCATCACAGGGAATTAGCCTGGAAGTTGATGAGACTACAGATGTGTCAGTCGGCAGGCAACTTGACTTCCATGTCCGGTATGGGAACATTTATTTTGTTTGATGTAAATCCCATAAATTCTGGGTGCTGTTAATGAACTGTGAATTCTACTTGCCTATGCTTTCTCTCAGATCCATAGATAAAGAGGGACTTGTGTTTAATCACTTCCTGGATTTGGTCTCTATTGCTGATGGCAAAGCAGACACTATTGTCGCAGCTGTCAAGAATGTTATCTTGAAGAAAGGCCTCCCAACAGAAAAACTATATGGACTAGGGACTGACGGGGCAGCCGTTATGACAGGTAATTATTTGATGCTCATGTGAGATTGTTTTATTTTTTGTATCCCATGATTTTCGCTAAATTATTTTATTTATATTCAGGTCGTGTGAATGGAGTTGCAAAGCAACTTAAAGACAGTTTTCCAAAGATTGTGTCTGTAGCTTGTGCTGCCCACAGATTGGCCCTTGCCTGCAAGGACTCATCAAATGATGTAAGGTACATGGCCACTTTCAGGGACCACCTCCAAGAACTTCATTTATATTTTAGAAACAGTGCAAATCGTACTGCAACACTCAAAGCAGCATCCGCCACCCTGGGTGTCAGTGATTTGAAAATAAAGGTAATAGTAATTTGATACCATTGTAGTTATCTTCTGTCAATTAATAACCAATAATCAGTCTTTAATTGCAACGTTTCCAGGAAGTGAAGGACACACGCTGGCTCTCTCAGCACAAAGCTATCGAGACCATACAGAGGAACCTGAGCGCAGTCCTTGGAGCATTGGCAGAGGAGGCAGAGGTGAGAAGATGTCCAGGGGCAAAGGGCCTTTACACATTCTGTGCTACATACAGATTTGTGGCAGCAGTTTACCTCCAAGCTGATGTTTTACCACACCTCGCATGCCTGTCCAAAGTCTTTCAAAAAGCACATGTCAACTTTCTACATATCAAGGAGCAGGTATGTTTTTTGTAAATCAGTTTAATTTGATATATTGAAATGAGGGTTATTTGCAGGTCTACTAAACAGCAGCTACTCTTTTTTTTTTTTTTTTTTTTTTAAATGTAGGTTCCTGTCACAATTCAGACTCTCAGGAGCATCAAAGAGGCTGGACTGACTCCACTGCCTGGATCATTCCTGTCTCGCCTTCATCAGGACCTCGATGATCCACAAGGACTTGGAGCCTTCAATATACAGCATGAGGAGGAGAGGAAAAGGAGAGGGCGAGATGTCCACGAAGTGTCGAGGGAGGAGCTGTGGGCCAGATTCCAGCGAGAGGTAAATGCCTTAAAACTAATGAATTTTCCTTTTCCTCTTCTAAATGGTCCTCTATGGCCTGGCCCTTAAAGGATTAGCTCACCTCAAAATAAAAAAAATTCCTAAACATTTACTCACCCCAATGCCACCCAGATATGAGTGGAAGAGAAATTACGTTTTTGTAGGATGACCCTTTGAAACTGCATTGATTTGGACTTCTACAATTTGGTTGCCATTTAAGCCCATTCTGTGGAGAAACATCCAGAAATGCTTTCCTAAAAAAAACGTAATTTCTCTTCCACTGAGGAAAGAAAGACATGGATGTCTGGAGTAAATGTTTAGGAAATTTTCATTTTGAGGTGAACTAATCCTTTAAGGACTGTAGTTAAGGTGGGTGTAGGCTCTTCCTAAAAAGATGTTGATGGTCTGTTCATTGTAGGTCATCCACCCTTACATCACTGGCCTGGAAACACACCTGGACAGACGGTTCCATGATCTGGACATCCTTGGGGCCTTCAGTGTTTTGGGACCGCTTGGTAGAGCTACTCCAGAAGATGATATAATAAAGATCTCTCAGCTGCAGACTCTTGCCAGGAAATTTTGCCCTGAACAGGAAAATGAGGTACTGCAGGAGTGGTTCTCTTTCAAGAATCATGTTCTCACTGGGGCATTCAAGGTGGGTGTATTAAAATGATTACTAAATTAAACTATGGTTCACAACACCAACACAACACACTAATGCCATGATGGTAAACCAAATGTTGTTTCAAGAACAAAGACCAGGAGGAGATCCTAAGACTGCTGGCGAGTGAGATTGATGAGTGGGCCAACCTCTACCCCTGCCTGAGCCTTCTTGCAGGCATTGCACTTGTAATTCCAGTTTCCAGTGTAAACTGTGAACGCGATTTTTCAGCAATGAACAGGGCAAGAACTTCAATTTGACAAGCACAGCAAATAATTATTCATTTTATTTATTTTAGTGCATTTTGTGGTAAATTATTTTTTTTTGCTCTGTCCTTAGGTGAAAACAGACCTCAGAAATCAGTTGCAAGGAGAACACCTGGCTGCTTGTTTGAGGATCTCAATCAATGGACCCTGTCCTGAGGCCTTCCCTTATGATAGGGCATTGGAGTATTTTTTCAAAAAGCAGCGAAAAATTAAATGTCCAAACAAAGGGTGCAAGATTTGTAGCTAGTCTGTGGAGCAGTCAGCGTAGCAATGTCTGTTAAGTTATCAGACTCTGTTTTGTCAATTAAATATGTGCGTGTCAATAAAAATTACATGAAATATTTAACCCTTTTTTGTTGTCGTCATTTAATATTTAAATATATTAAAATATTTAATGACGCCGCCACCCCCAACCCCCCCACCCCGACACCACACCACCACAGATCAAATCTAATTCTGTGGGAAACACTGATATATATTATAATATATTTAATAATATATTATTATTATATATATATATTAAATATATATAATAATAATAATAATCTAATGCAAATACTCGCTGACGTTGACAATATTGCACTGATAAAATGTCTCACTCGCACACTAGCTCCGCTTTTGTTCGCACTGATTCAATGCACTCTAGCTCGAAGATTTTGTATAGAAGCATGACGTTTTTTTGAGTCAGGGATAAAATGTGACATGTCTGCCGTCTAGTGGAGGGGAGGTCGAACAAAATTTGACATCCTATTTGACACAACAGGCCGTTTTATTCAGTGCCGCATCTTGTCGAGTAATCTCGACCGTGGCGCCTAGAGGCTAAATAAACAGTGGTTTATTTATGCACACCAAACTTTTTCAACATGATGAAAATACATTAAAGATGATAAATTGTGAACGAATATTAAATATCTCAAACAGGTTTGCTATGGAAAAACTAAAAGCCTCATATCTTGTAAAAATGTAATTGTATGCCATTTATTTCTATATAAAATTATACAAATATCAGAACTAAACCCTTTTTTTTTTTTTTTTTTTTTTTTTAAGAATTACGTTTAAGTTAAGTTAAGTTTAAAAACAGCCATAATAGTTGTTTAGTCTAAAAAATAAATAAATCAAGTCATACATAGTGCTATACTGCCCTCTTGTGTTCAAAATCAGGTAGGCCTATAGTATTTATATATAAATATATTAGGGATGTGACTCTGGGAATATTTCCCCACCGGTTAATCGACGTGTGACACCGCTGGGGGCTTTTGAATCGCTAACTTAAAAACGAAAGTAAAATATGTTCGTCCGCACGGACATTGATAATGGTGCGGAGAAGAGCGAGCGTGCAACCGTGAGCATTTTAGTTTAGTTTAAAATTAGCACCTTTCGGGGCGGATTGCTTGAATTTATTTTACAAAAGCACAATGGTGTGTTTTATTGCGACTGTACACTAATATAAGTTGACACTTCGCAGTTTGAATGTCGTCCTATATGAACAAAATGACGGAGTATGTTTTTATGTGTCCACTGTTCAATCGCGCCTGCGAATAAAGAATAGTTTAGCATCCAAATACATCACAGATGTTGAAACATTTTGATTCTAATGAGAGGGTTACGTGAGCCTGTTGTGGAAAAAATTCATCTTTTCTTTAACTTTATTTTCAACGATTTAACAAACGAATGCCATGCGTTCTTTGGCTGTATTTTGAGTTTCTTTTATGATATTGATACAGCTGCAGGGTGTGTGTGTGTGAGATTTCAGAGGTAAGGAGATTCCCGTGCTGGGGAGGGGTCAAGAGGGGTCAAGGGGGGTCCCTTTTGTTCCTTGTGCTGTGAAGGGTGACAAGAGATAACACTATAAAAATGCTGGCCAACCTCTGCTCTGAGTCTCACTCCACCTGCAGCTGGACTGTGGATGGACTGGGAACATTCTTGCAAGAATAAATATCTTTTAAGGACAATTTGAATCCTGATGTCTCTTATGCCTGATGCTATTTTGTTAGTTACTTGTTTTTGCCTCAACAAGTTGGTGTCAGAAGTGCGAACCATGAGGTTTCTTCTGGCCCTGAGAAAGCGTATTGACGGACTGATCACCCTAAAGCACAAAAGGCTTTAGTCTTACCTCGCCGAATTGAGAGAGAAGAGCCAAAACTGCTATCAGGGCCAGGAGGAACCCACTGGATTCAGAAAGAACTCGGAGGCAGTAAAAGCATCTCGGGTAAGAGACAGTTAAATTATTTTGATAATTGTGAGTGAACATGAACCATATTGGCTGAGTTTTGCTTTTTGGTACGAGCGAAAGGTGATTCAGGGGAATCACAAATTTTTTGGGGTAAGGGAAAGAATTGATCTGAGGAATTCGGATCAGTTTCTACCTCACTTAGCTCGTTGGTGGACGGAAAGCCCACAGGTGATTCAGGGGAATCACAGATTCAGGGGAATCACAGATTCAGGGGAATCACAGTTATTGATTAATTAGTTTTACTCAAAAGTGCTAGTAACCAAAAAAAAAAAAAAAAATTCGATTTAGGTGGACGGAAGAGCCACGTCAAATCAGAATTAATCGAGCGCTGGAAAGTGCTTATAGGAAGTTTTTGAGTGAAACGTAATTACAAACCACCCGACCGATCTTGGGGTAAGGGAAAGATCGGATCTGTTGAAGACGTTTAACAGATTATTAGACGCGCGTCGAAGGAAAATCCAGGAGAGATAGAAATCAGCCAATATGGGGTCATCTCAAAGCAAGCTTGAACAAAATTTTATAGGCTACACCAGTTTTTCTGTAAAATGGGAAAAATTACAGCCAGAAATGCATGCAAGAAATTGGGAAACGGAAAATTGTTAAACTAAGGGTTGTTGTAGTTTTGTTCATGAGTGTAAAACTGTGAACAGACAGTAGTTTGTTGAACTGAAGAAGATAGAAGAAAACGAAAATAAATGCAGAAAGGATTAGCATTTAGGGAAAGATAGAATGTTTTTAGAACGTTTTTCTTGATAGAATTTACAAACAGTGAATTGTTGAATGGAAAAGAAGCAGATAAAAAGAGATAGAATTCATGGAACTATTTATGAACGCCTGTTAAGGTAAATTAAGTTGAAATGGTACGAAAAGTGAGTTTTAGATGGAAATGGGGCGTTGAGTATGATTAACAGGGATTGGCATGATATAAGGATAAGGAATGTTTCATTAAGTAAAACGATTGTCTTTTGAACCTAAAGGGTCCAGCTATGCTGGGAGTACAGCAACAGCGCTTGCTTGTTCAAACCAGCTTCTGAATGTTAAATGTATACTTGTTTTGTAATCAGTGTTGTTGATGATAATATCAAATTAGAAAATGTCCAGAGATTGGATATTTTGTTGATATTAAGCCATTTAAGGAAATATATTGTTTTATAAAGGAAATTATGGGTTGGAGATCATTTCCCCAGACACGTGTGACAGAAACTTTGTGAAACCCGTTTAGAATATTTAGATTTTCCGTGTCGCTTATGAAAATTAATGTTCTGCCAATAATGACGATGTGAATGCTTTATTGTATTAATGTTATGAAAACAAGGGTATTTTAAGAATAGATTGCCATACTTTTGTAACAAGAGTTGAAGGTGCAAGCGGCTAAGATAGCTGTCTGTGTAATTTAGAGACTGAGAAGATTTAGAGAATCTTGTGATTTCTGTGGAACAGTAGAGATAAGTGGGACTGAATAATGATAATATTAAGTTGAATCTGCATACTAATCATTTGAATAAGCTATCAAACCAGTGTTAATGAAATTAATGACATGCTAAATTTCTTAATACTGTATGAAGAGTAACTGAACAGTCCTGATAAATAGTGAGATAAAAGAGAGCAAATGCTGTAAGCAGTTCTGCTCACGCTCTGAAGAGATTTGCAGATGATGTTTAGTAAAAGTTTGATTGTGATTGGAAAGATAAACAATAACTTAACTGGCTCCAAAGAAAGAAAGTGCCAAAATGACACAAATTTAAAGAAAAGTCTGTGTTAATATGGATTAGAAAGTAGATCAATGTTAATATGATGAAGATTATAATTTGACTATTGTAATTGAATTTGCAACTGTAAAAGAAAAGACAGAGAACTGCTTATCAATGGCTCTGTTTGCATTTCCTGAATACAACACAATGTTTCAGAAGTGCAAAATAGGGTGAAGCTGTTAGAAAGATAAAAGGCAGAATAACAGAGAGTGTTTTATTGCAGTCAGCGGGGTCATTCAGTGACTGTATGCGCACTGTATGACTGTAAAAGTAAATGAGGGAGAAATAAAGTTCATAGTTGGAACTTTTGAAAGTTGTAAGAAGATTGAAAGATTTAAGTGTAAGGAATTCCTTTTGAAAGGAAAGAACTATAAAAAGTACCGGTTGACATAAAATTACGGATAAGACTAAATGAGTTGCAAAATATTTTAAAAGTACCGGTCACTAAAAGGATGATTGTGTTTTGAATGAAATGCTTTGATAAGGTTTTAGATGATATGGAGAGACAAATCTAATGAATGATTTATAATGATAATCAAAAAAATGTATCACAAGCAGGGAGCAGCCTCAAAAGTGAATCATAGAAGCAGATTGATAAACTCCTAGAGAAAACATTGAAGTAAAATTGAAATGAAATTGTTATTAAGAACTAGAATAATTCGTATTATTTCTTTAAGATAAAATAAACAGAAGCAGTGTTACAGGATTAACAGTTGCTAAATGTAAAATGTGTAAAAGGCATTTGATTAAACAAAGGCTTGTTAATGTTGATTTTAAAAGATAAGATTGTGATTTGGCCAAAACAGGTTTGCTTATCTGAATCTGGCATGTGCTGTGACTGAAACTGCCACAGTTTCAGTGCAACAGAGACTCATTCTGAGTGGATATTATGTCTAAATTACAATACATGTAATTCATGGAAAAGATGCCTTAAGATGGGCTACAGTTGAAAAAGATGGTAGATAAAGTCTGAAGTTAAAAGTTTATGAGAATGCAGTGTACCAGTCCTGAATGCCTCAAGAGTCTCTCTCTCATTCAATATCAGCTGAAAGCTGTTGTCTGAGGCTGTGTAAAGCACAGTGTTTCAGTTGAAAAGATTCATAGATGTGGAAAAGCTAAAACAAATCAGATTTGACAAATTTAGAGGACAATTTGTAAATGTTTTAAAAGTAAAACTGAATGATTTTAAAGAAGTCTTTAAAATAATAATGCAGACCTTAAATGATAGAAGTGACATTTTTGACCGCTTCTTTGTCTGATTTTAGCCTCCACCATAAAACAGGGCTGATGGCTCCGGCTACAGAAGTAACAGTACACTGAATGTACGATTGTGATCTAAATTCACTGACTATAATCTAAGCAGGTTGCTACCTTTAAGATGATTAATGAATTTAAGTGATTAAATACTGTTGTTATTAACCTGTCTCCCTGTGAACACTATTAGGTCAGAATGGCTCTGATGACTCTTGAATGCGCCTTTTCCTAAGCTCCAGAAAACAACAGATTATGTTGAAGAAAACGGTCACAGATTCTGTGATGGTAAAGAGCGGTAACCACGTGTGTACGAAGTGTTTACCCCAGAGACGGGTAAGACCCTCTGGCCAAAAGGGCAACCTAAGACAGGGGAATTCACGCAAAAACACTGGGCATTTCCTGATGGAGGTGTTTTTATGTGAGATGGATATGAGAGTGGCGCTGATTGACTGAGTGGCGACCAGCATCAGCAGATCATTGAGAGGCGAGATGAGCTGTGAGAAGTTACGGCCGTCTGACCCAGAAAATGTGAGTTCCTCTATATACCACTCACCAGAAACCACGTTGATTGAATGGCTTGTTTTTTTCTGACAAGTGTCTGCAACTATGCCAGGGGACAACACCCTGAAGAAAAGACAATTATAGGTTAAGAGCTGATCTGAATGGGCATTCAGGAGCCAGCAGAGACCATTGAACTAGTGGTTATCTGTTGTGGAGACAGCTTAAAAAAAAAAAAAAAAAAAAAAAAAAAAAGTTGTAATGTTAGTTGCCTGATGAGCAAGGAAAACACAGAGATTTGTGTTGATGTTGAACTAATGTGTCAGTTCTGACTCCTGTAGATCATTTAGACATGACAAAGGACCACTATAAGACATGGTGGTGGCTAAAGATGACTCAAGAGAATTTTCTGGAAAACAAAGGTTAGGTAAATTGAGTATTTAAACTAAAGATAACCTTAGAAAAGATCATAGAACGATTGAATATGACTATGATTATTTTAGTTACAGTCCTAGGAGGCTGTTGAAAAGATTATTTGCTTATAATGAGAGAGAAAGAGACTGCTTGAGTGGAGGAAGAGGATGGTACTCTGTCTGTCTTTCTGTTATCAGTCAGCCAAAGAAAGCTGGAGCAAAATAAGATAATGCACCAAAACAATCCAGCTGACTTTTCTAAAATCAGATGGATAATGAACAGACATGCTTTGAAACTGGTTAAGAGGCCATAAAAACATTAGATAAAAGATACAGGAAAATGTAAGGTTAAAATGTCATTTAAAATTTAAATCTTTTTAGAGAAAAGATATGAATAAGAAATATGAGCAGTTCATAGTCAGGGATGAGTGTGAGTGTTAATTCATGTTTGTACAGTATGTGTTAGTTTAGGACAACTATTCTGTCTGAATAGTGTGTATAAATTTGTCATTAACCTCTGGAAAGAGTGTTTTAGCATTATAGATGGGTTAAGGCGAATGACAAATTTGAAAAGTAAGCTGAGGATTGTGAGTCAATCTGATGAGAAGGCAACACAGAACAGGATGAGCTTTAAGTTGATTGATCATCGAGCTCTGTCTGTTAATTATTATTTTGGTCATTCATGATGTGCAGTAGATTTGAATTACTTTCTGGACAGGTTTAAGTATTGATAAATTAGAATTGTGAAGTCGTAGATAGCCGTCAGTCATGTGTTGAGAAAAAGTTATAAATTTGACAGCAACAAACACGTACAGTAGGCTAAGTAAATATCAGATTATCCAGAGAGCCCTTAACAGTTATGTATTGTAAAAAGGGGAAGATTGTTATTCGACTGACGTTGACGAAGTGTACTGACGCTGACAAAGTGTACACGACCTGACCTGACCAATTGATGACCTGGAGAATGTTCGTAGATGACAGTTGATTAAGAGACCAAACAATAGGCCTGAAAAATCAAGAAACGCTGTGAGACTAGGGGCCGTTGCCTTAAAAAATAATTTGATAAGAAGATGAAATTGTGGCTTTAAGTAATATTTTTATTTCAGAGGCCGAGAAAGATGGGAAATTTGGCTGAAGGACAACGTTTGGGTTAGCAAACTTTATCCAAACAAATGTTACCAAATAAATATGAACAAATATTGCAGTTTTCTATAGCTCAAACAGTAGAGCGTTAGCGCTTGTAACGCCAAAGTCATGGGTTCAATTTCCGAGGGAAAGCAAGAATTGATAAGAATGTAAATGTGTACCTTGAAATGTAAGTCGCTTTGGATAAAAGCGTCTGATAAAAGTAAGAGAATTTTATTATGTTAAATTTATGCACAAGATGGGTGTCGTGCATCAAGAGGAGGATGAATATGCTCATGGCGGGAACAAGAGAACGCACAGTAAAACAAGTGGTCAGATGAGTCTTTGAACTTTTTAGTATGGATAATTTGTATTCAGGCCACAAACAAAGACATTTCGGCCTCACAGGTGGGAAAAACAGTAAATCCAGGGGGGAAGGGCTAAACCCATTGTCTTCACAGCAGGCTGAGAGGTTATCTAGCTTTGACCTCATCGGTATATGAGGACAGTAAAAGTCCAGGAGGGGTTTATTTGAAGAACTTTATTTGTATTAACCAGCTAGATCTGGTTTACTAAGGGGTTCACATTTGCTGAAAGCCATCGCACAGGTGGGAAGATAAATGTTGGGAGGACATTGGGTTTAATTGTGTGCATTGTTTGTATTTTAAGTGTGCTAATAACAAGAATTGTTTTGACAGGAAACGCCGGAGCAGATGTGGCAGCACAGCAGACAAAAGAAAACTATGTGACAATAACCTCAACATTTGTTTTTGCGCACATGGCATGAGCAAAGTGAAGAAACAGTGCCTAACCCTGTGTAATGCCTAACTTAAAATTTTCATTTTGCAGGATGTCAGGATGGATTGAAATTATGTTAAATTTATGCCACACAGAACTGATTCTGTATTGTTTTGTTAAACATGAGCAACGTGGGTTGAATGTTTTTTTTTTCAGGGGACAAGGACCCTGAGTGATATTCAGTGAGCAAAAATTATCTGGTGACAATAATGTTTCAGGCTGTTGAATCCACAGGTCACACCAAAGGGACGACAAGACAAGCGGTCACTAACAAAATCACTTAAGGTCTGCCTTCACAGGTGACAGCAGACAGTAAACGACTCATTCCAGTGGGGGTGCGATCGTGATCTAAGGGAAAATCTTGGAAGGATCTGGGTCCAAGCATCTCACCTTAAACTATACCAACCAACATCAGCAACCCCATACGCCACAACGAAGAATAAAGTGGAAGATCAAGGATATGCGCTAGAACATACCTCTCCTGCCAACGTTGGAAAAAGACCATTTCAACAGCAGACAAAGTGTCATATTGGTGAAGATGGAACGTCCATGAGGCAACGAGATGATCAACATATCTGGAGAAAATGTTGACCAATTAATGGTTGAAGAAAGGTTTTGCGATTTTATTTGATTGAATCAAATTAGGGCTTAGTATTGATATACATGAAGGGTATAACTGTTCTTGAATTAAGACTTGAATTAATTCTATTCTTAAAGATTTAATAGTATAATGGGTTTGATTAGAAAACAAGAGTGAATTTTTTCTATGTTGTTTATCAGAGAATGATAAAGAGGAGGAAATGTTGTGGAAAAAATTCATCTTTTCTTTAACTTTATTTTCAACGATTTAACAAACGAATGCCATGCGTTCTTTGGCTGTATTTTGAGTTTCTTTTATGATATTGATACAGCTGCAGGGTGTGTGTGTGTGAGATTTCAGAGGTAAGGAGATTCCCGTGCTGGGGAGGGGTCAAGAGGGGTCAAGGGGGGTCCCTTTTGTTCCTTGTGCTGTGAAGGGTGACAAGAGATAACACTATAAAAATGCTGGCCAACCTCTGCTCTGAGTCTCACTCCACCTGCAGCTGGACTGTGGATGGACTGGGAACATTCTTGCAAGAATAAATATCTTTTAAGGACAATTTGAATCCTGATGTCTCTTATGCCTGATGCTATTTTGTTAGTTACTTGTTTTTGCCTCAACAAGCCCAACACTGCTTACTTTTGTTTTTATTTTTACATTAAATTTAAAGGATTTGTTGTGGAATATTTTGAGTGTATCATAAAATCAGAATAAGGTAAGTCAAGTAATATTTTTAGTAATATAAGGGTAAAAACCGCCACCCCGGTGCCTTTAGTTACAGAGTTGCGGTGCCACCGGCTTGGGCCCATAATCGCTGCTCGCAGCTATATTTTTCATTGTTTTTTCCTGTTTGCTTTTATTTTTCATTGTTTTATTATGACTTTAGTTTTGTGATGTTCAGAGTTGATCTGTTTGTCACTAGTTTGTTTATTGTCACCATTGTTGAGATTCATATGCTGATTCTTGATGTATGTGTGTCTAAACACAATAGTTTCTGTGCACAAAGTGTTTTCAAAACTGTAAAGTCTCAGGGCTGCAATCATCAATACTAAAACGAGACATCAAGCATATAGTCAAAGATTTAGACTCTGTATAGTGGTGGAAGTTTTTATTCTTTTCAGAGACTAGTTCATTTTCAGTTTGTTCACCAAAATGATTTGTTCACTGATTCGTTCAGTGACAATTTCTTCATATTACATAAATACTGCACCAGGTAGCATAAAAGAGTGTATTTTATGCTATGTTTTAACGAACGTAATTACTTGTTACAAAAAAAAAATTGATTTGGTTTTGTTAAAATGTGTGCCTTATTTACTAAATTAATAAAATAAGTCTAAATAAGTCGTTCAGATGACCAAAGCAAGGGTTTCTTGCATAATTAACATTTTAATTGTTTGGTCAGACATACAAATTGTAGGAATACAAATTTAAGAATATGTTTAAGATCTGCTGATCCTAATTCCTTACATAACATCACATGGAAAACTAAGGTGAACTACACTGCACTCAAAAAAATGCTATGTTGGCTTTAATTAACTTTTTTATGTCAGCAGGTTCCACTTAACTAAGTTACGTTGGATTTATGTAACATTATTTATTTCAATTAACTTAATTACATATGAATCCAATGCCATTTAGTTGAATAAGGTTAACAGTCTTAATTTTGTCCAAAACAATTAAGTTAATTAAGTTTAATTATCCTAAAATTTCTATTTTTACATTCAACCAAAACAAATAATCCATCTGATTTCACTAATTAGTTCTCTCTCCTGCTGAATTAACAAATCCAGGTTATTGGAACAAAATACTGAGGGGGACTTTTACTTTCTGAACCTGGACTTTCCACCTCAAAAAAAAATGCGGATGCATTCAAAAATAGATTTAATGAAACAAGCTGTTAATTATTTTAATATTTAATTTAAACTTTGAGCTCCACTTTACAAGACTCAGCTGAGCAGCAATGCGGAGCATGGCAACGCTGAAGCTGATGCGTCACTTTATGATCAATGGCATTGATTCATTGTATTGACCAGCGCTGACACCATTCATTAGACATATCCTTAAAAGGACGATTTTTGAAAGATTTCGCTGTCCTTGGTCATGGCTAGCTTTTCGCAAATATGACTTGATATGAAGGACAGATGTTTACATGCTTTTCCGCTTCAGATCTGCTGTGTGCGATCACAGTGAGGCTCTTCCCCTGGCATGATAATCTTAATAACATTTTGTAGTGTGTGATGCACCACGATTTTCAAATCTTGTAGTGTGAGCATGTTTAAGATTTGCGGTCAGAAAATCTGCAAAGATTCTCCTTAAGTGTGTACTGCAACCAGATTTTACAATCGGTTAGGATTTTAAAACTCCTGTAGTGTGAGCCAGGCATTAGGCTTATGATACTTTTGAGAAATGCAGCCCTGATCTGTAGCCTACATACATTAGAAAACATTCAGAAAATAAGCCAATAGAGACACAGTGTGTTACATTACCAGGTGAGATGGTCACTGGTGTGACAGTTGTAGGGCTGGTGTTAATGCTGCCAGTGTCTGAAAGTTTGGATGAATAGTGATTAATGAACAGAGACACAAATATCATGAGTGTGTAGAAAGAGCTCATGTGAATATAATTACCTGCACAGTATGCTGAAGAACAGAGAGTTGGACTAACCAGCTCATAGACATAATAATTGCCTGGACAGGCTTTGACTTTAATGGGAAAAGACCCGAAATAGCAGCAGTAACTCCCAGAGTAACCGCAGACATCTCGAGTGACGACTCCATCTGTTACTGTTGGGTGTCCACCATGTAACCACAGTGCGACATTAGTGCCACAGCTGAACTTAGCAACACACGTGTCTGGGATATGAGCACTAGTGTTGTTAATGAAGAGACGATACCAGCCGCTCCAGGAGACAGACGTGTCACAGTTTCTGACTGACGCATCTGTATTATTGATGGATCTCCATGGATTGTCCAGCACAATGTAGTTGTAGCAGGGGTCTGCAGAGAGATAAACTTATGAAAACATCAATATGAAGCCATAGTCTATAATGAACATTTCATGTTCATGAAAACACATTATACACAGCAAAATCCCCAGTGTTAAATTAACACTCCTCAGTGTACATATGTGTCCACAGAATGTTAAAATTAACACTGAAGCAGTGTTGAAGTTAATCAGATAATTAAGTGATTAATTAAGTGATGATTGAGCATTATTGAAGATACCTGATGAAACAAGAAGAACAGAAAAAAGAGAAACACAAGAACTACTGACTTGGAGCCATTACACAATATTGCACTTATTATTACCAGTTTGACTTTATTTCTGTCATACATCTACACACGTTCTTATTTAGATTTAAGAGAAGTTTAGATGGTAATGTTTTATGGAATGTTTCGTTTCATGTCGCCATTATGGTGATCAGTGTTTGCTTTAGCTGGGCTCTTGACCCTTTCCTTTTTAACATTAGTTTTTCTCTAGTTGCTCCAACTCTGTGCTTATAAAGCACATTTGTTCTACGATTTACGATCAAGTTAGGCTTAAGATGCTTTAAAGAAATGCAGCCCTGGTTATGTTTCGATGATGAAATTACTAGTGACCTGATTCACTGATCTCACCCAGCATTATAAACTGATTATACAAATGCTTTATTCATTTTTCTCTACAGTAGTTAATATCAGCAATGCTTTCATAAACTGAAGGTTTTAATATCATACACAGACATCAAGAATCTACATATGAATCTCAACAATGATGACAATCACACAAATGCTTCATGTTGCAGTGCATGATGGGAGCAACCAATCAAAACGCATCCATGGCTCCCATCATGCATTGCAGCATGAATAAATTATGCAGCTGAATTGTCCTGTAATTTTCATTGTTTTTTTCCTGTTTGCTTTTATTTTGCTATTGTTTTATTCTGACTTTAGTTTTGTGATGTTCAGAGTTGATCTGTTTGTCACTAGTTTGTTTATTGTCACCATTGTTGAGATTCATATGCTGATTCTTGATGTCTGTGTGTTTAAAAACAATAACTTCTGTGCACATATTGCTGTTGGATATCAAGCTATAGAATCTCAGGACTACAAAATGAGGCATAAAGCATATGGGAAAAGTAATCAATGGTGATGTCAAATGAAACAATTATTCATCAACATCTAAACCTCTGTTAATTCTCAGTAAGATCTTCTGTAGACATCTGACAGAAATAAAGTCAGTCTGGTTAGTAATAAGCAGAGGTGAAAAGTCCAGGGGTCAGAAAGTAAAAGTCCTGCCATATGTTTATTCCACCCATGAACTCACACAGCAAAAACACCAGTGTTAAATTAACTCTCCTGTGAGTTTATTTGGCTCCAGACTCAAGAGTGTTAAAGGTAATGAGATAATTTAGTGATTGATTGAGTGAGTGATGATTGAGCATTATTGAAGACACCTGATGTTAACAAGCAGAATCACCAAAGTGATTGCTTGGTTACTTTTTTTTAAAGTAACCATTATGGTGATCAGTGTTGGCTTTAGTTGGGCTCTTGACCCTTAAACTAATAAAGTTAGATTTTGTTTGGCTGTTGTATCTGAGTTTTAACTCTCAGATGGACAAAGAGAAAGTTGATCAGGTGGTGTTGGTTATGTTTTGGCATAATCATCATTTGACCTGAATCACAAAACTCATCTATAGAGTTAGGTTTACCTTGTTGATCACAGCAGCCTGTGATTCTTCAGTATACTATTTTCAATATAATCAAAGAGATTTCTTAAGAGTTGTTCTGATCAAAATATTTTTATTTGGACACACAGACATCAAGAATCAGCCTGTGATTCTCAACAATGGTGACAATAATAAAGCATGTTGCAGTGCATTCTGGGTGCCATCAATCAAGACTCCTTCATTGCTGCATCTCATACTGCAGAAACACAGGATTTGTGCTGTGAAAAAAATATTAATGTGACAACACAATTGTTAGATTCAAAATACCTCAGTGAATCAGTTGATTTCATGATGATTATAAAACCATCAACAGGTAACCATCATCAACTGATCTCATTTCACTTTAGCTTTCTTTGCTGCTGCAAATGTGTTTGACAAACACACTGTCACAGCGGCCAAAGAAGACAAAAGATATAATAAGCGTTAAGAGCCCAACTAATGGAAACACTATTCACTCTTATAGTGATTTCAAATGAAACACAGAGTTAAACCTCTGTTAATTCTCAATAAAAACTTCTGTAGATGTCTGACAGAAATAAAGTCAGTCTGGTTAGTAATAAGTGAAGCTGGTAATGCTTTTTGTGGAGTTGTTTAATCCACCTCTGCTGAGATCTTCACAGATTTAATGTCTTCTTTTCTCTTCAGTTGATTTCATCTAAGACTGAGGCTGAAATTACTCCATATTTAATATACACAGATTATTTTGGCTACGATAAGGTCCAGTTCTGGTTTATTTCTTTGCTCTTGGCTGACATGTGGCATTGCTATGCATAGGTGTAAAGTCCAGGTTCAGAAAGTAAAAGTCCTCGTCAGTATTTTGTTCCAATCACCTGGATTTGCTAATTCAGCAGGAAAGAGAACTAATTAGTGAAATCAGCTGACTGAGTTTATGGGTGGAATAAACATATGGCAGGACTTTTACTCTTTGGCCCCTGGATTACCCACCTCTGCCCTCATTCACTATTCCCTACATTATTTCACTAATATAGTCCACTTGACAGAGTGAATGAAAAGAAGTGAGTGAATTGAGACACTGATGAACACCTGATAAGCAGAATCACTGAAGGACAGAGAATCAAGAACAGACAAAAGAGAAACACAAGAACTACATCTTACTTCCAGCCTTCGAGTGTGAAACCAGTTTACGATTATTTCTTTCATACATGTACAAAAGTTATTTTTGAGAATTAACAGAGAATTAGTTAATAATAAAGTTTGTTGTCACCATGATGGAGATCAGTATTTGCTTTATTTGGTCTCTTGTACCTTAACTTCTTACCATTTATCTCTCTCTGACTGCTATAACATTGTGATTATAAAACACATTGTAAAACAAGAAAAAGTCATGAGAAAATGCATCAGGTGTTAATGCCTGATGTGATGATGTCATAATCATCCTGGACATGTCTAATTATCTGATTTTCAGGAATTATTCTGTATATAAGATTTGAATTTATGGTTATTTCATATTAACCAAATATATGATAATCTACAACATGAAAACTAGCAATATTTCAGTAACCAGATTTTCTGAAGAATATTGAAATTTTATAGTGCATTAAAATTTATTCAGCTCTTTGCTTGACTCAGACACACACAGACATCAACAATCAGCACATGAATATCAACAATGGTGACAATCAAAAGTTTCATGTCGCAATGCATGCTGGGTTCCAGGATAGTATTAAACTCCCAGCATGCACTTGTCATGAATAAAAATGTAAAAAAAAAAGTGCCACCATTGTTGAGATTCATGTGCTAATTTGTGATATCTCTGTGTTTCTACAAGACATTGTCGCTCTGTTATTTTTGGTTATGCATGATGTGTTAAAAAAAAAGAACATTTTTAATTTATTGCTGTGGTTTCACAGTGGCGGTAATGTAAACCCTTTTGAGAACTAAATCCTGAATGACAGAGAATTAATTCCTTAGTGAATGAGCAGGCTATATGATGATATTGTCCATAATCAACATAACTGCAATCATTCATAAACTGTGTGTGTGCACAAGTATGACTTGCAAAAACAGCTCAAGCAGCAAAAGATAAACTCATGTTTTAGCATCAGCATCCCAACTAAAGCAAGCACTGATCTCTATAATGGTAACTTCAAACCAAACATTTTCAATTAAACATCTCTAATAATAAGTGTAATAATGTGTAATGGCTGGAAGTCAGTTGTAGTTCTTGTGTTACTTTATTTTCTGTTCTAACAGCAGGTGTTCATCACTAATGCTCAACAATCACTTATATATTCCCTTAATTATCTCACTGCAACACTGTGAATGTTACTTTTACTCGTTATAGTGTGGATTTTCCTGTGGGGTTGAAAGGGTTAACAGTGTAAGATAAAAGACACACCCAAAAAATGTATTTTAAAAGTAATAAACTGTAAGTTATAAAACAGGTACTGTAAAATCTTGTTTTTTGGGTCACCATTGTGCAAAGAGTAGAGCCTGTGCTTCAGTCCAGGAGAAGATCTACAACATTGACGAGTTTAGTCCATGAGCCAGGGGGGTCCATCGGTATCAACGGGGGGGGGCAAATGCTATCATTGTATTTTGGCAAGGTATACACCCCTAGTATTAGAAAAATCACGATAGCAGTGCAGCGGTGGTAGCGAAATCACTTTTTTGAGCTCATGAAGTTACTAACCCCCTAAAATAAATTCCGTTTCTTAAATCTGGTGTATATCTGGTTTAGGCTCATGCTAGGGATATTATCAATATTCTGGCAGAGGTGGAGAGTCCAGGGGTCAGAAAGTAAAAGTCCTGCCATATATTTATTCCACCCATGAACTCACACAGCAAAAACTCCAGTGTTAAATGAACTCTCCTGTGAGTTTATTTGGCTCCAGACTCAAGAGTGTTAAAGTTAATGAGATAATTAAGTGATTGTTTGAGTGATGATTGAGCATTATTGAAAACACCTGATGTTAACAAGCAGAATTACTGAAGGAGAAAATCTATTTTTTAAGTTGCCATTATGGTGATCAGTGTTTGCTTTGGTTGGGCTCTTGACCCTTAAACTAATAACTTTAGATTTTGTTTGGCTGTTGTATCTGGGTTATAACTCTCAGATGAACAAAGAGAAACGTTGATCAGGTGGTGTTGGTTATGTTTTGACATAATCATAATTTGACCTGAATCACAAAACTCATTTAGAGAGTTAAGTTTTCCTTGTTGATTATAGCTGCCTGGGATTCTAATATTATGCCATGTTAATCATTTTCAATGTAATCGGAAAGATTTCTTGAAAGTTGTTCTGATCAAAAGACTTCGAAAAATTATATCATTTGGACACACTGACACCAAGAATCAGCCTGTGATTCTCAACAATGGTGACAATAATAAAGCATGTTGCAGTGCATTCTGGGTGCCACCAATCAAAACTCATCCATGGTTCCCATCATGCATTGCGGTATGAATAAATTATGATCTGAATTGTCTTGTTTTCCTAATTGAATATTCTTTTTGTCACCATTGTTGAGATTCATACACTGAATCTTGATGTCTGTGTGTGCCTTAAAGAAAGATTTTCTTTTTCTTTATCAGAACAACTTTTAAGAAATAATTTGAATTATATTGAAAAATCTGGAACTTAATCTGTAGAATTACTGTGATGTTGTAATGACCAATATACATTTAAGTCAGAGATTAGGCTCTAATTGAGTTCAGTGATTCAGATCAAATTATGATTATGTTCAAATATAACCAACACCACCTGATCAACTTTTCTTTTTGTTCATCTGGCTGTAATAACTCAGATCAACAGTCAAACAAAATCTAAAGATAATAATTTGAAGGTCAACTGCCCAACTAAATCGAACACTAATCTCCATAACGGTGTCTAAAATTGTGATTTTTCTCCTTCAGTGATTCTGCTTGTTAACATCAGGTGTCTTCAATAATTGTCAATCATCACTCAATCAATCACTTAATTAGCTCATTAACTTTAACACTCTTGAGTCTGGAGCCAAATAAACTCCCAGGAGAGTTCATTTAACACTGGAGTTTTTGCTGTGTGAGTTCATGGGTGGAATAAATTTATGGCAGGACTTTTACTTTCTGACCCCTGGAATCTCCACCTCTGTATTCTGGTGCTTGGTATCGTTGGAAAGGGGACCTCTTAGGCTTTCATTTAACCCCAGTACACATTTTTTCGCAATTTCCGCCTAAACTGTATGCTTTCTTTTATCCCTGTGGCATGAAAGAACACCACGGACACAAAAGTCAACAACTTCAATACTCAAGGCACTCTGATGACTCAGAAAATGTATAATATACCCATACTATTTATTTGTGAGAGCCTTAAATTAGACTTGTGCAGCCAGCACAAGTCTTCAAAATAGAATAGAGCCAATAGAATGGACAAATAGAATACCCTATTAGTCCAGGGCCAAATGGCCTATTTATTCATGTACAGTTGTAATAAAAAGTAATTGTTTCAATAGTGTAGTCAATGGTGTTGTAAACATAACACTTGTAAGTGGTTTAACAAAATGTTTATATCATGTATTTTGATATTCACCCACTTTTAGTCAGAATATCAGAAAGTAGCTCATGCACGGAATGTTGATGGATTTTGACAGTTTGACAAGGTTTTGTCAGTTTTGTGAAAAGATTGTTGGTTCAGTTGACTGGTTATAACAACACTACCAACTATGCCATCTTCAATCAACTTCCATTGAGTTCCAGGGGTATTAAATGTAAGTACAAAATAGTTTTTCTCTTGTGCTTGTGAATTGGTGGGGAATAGTAGCAGTAGCTAATGTAAGCTTGGTGTTTTTAGCAGGCTAGCTATCTAGCAGGCTAGCTAGCTTGCAGGTTAAACAGTGTAACAGTAACTGCTACAGTGCAGCTTGGGCCAGCAGCATGTGTCCAATTATATCAATCTTAACTGTTCTATTTCATCAGAAACGATCTGAAAACAGGGCTTTAAGTGTAAAATACCTAACTTGTCCTTTAATTTAGCTTAAAAACTTTTACATAGGAGTCTTAGCTTAAGAGCGATTCGGGGCCAATCTGAGAGCAACTCTGAGCAAGGAAAAGACAAAAACTTTCATCTTAGTGAGGAGGCGGGGCTGACCCTTATTAACTCACTGTCATCCATTGTCTGCAACACATTTCTTCTCCTTCGTCTTTCTGCCATGTTCTCCTCTGCTAAAGAAACTCTTCAGCCTCTGAAAAGTCCTCGTCCGTACTCCTTACAATTTTGACTTTAAGACCTCTTTTAAGGGTTAAGATGCTTTCTGAATTACTTTTGTCTTTACTGCGATTTTTTCTTTAATTTTAAGAGTAAACGCCCACATTTCTAAGAATTTTCTTAGAATTTTGTCACTAGGAGCTACTCTTTGCATTAAGATTCTTTATGAATACAGGCCCAAGTATATTTGGCCTGTACTTGAACTCAATCTTTTGATCCAGATATACTTAAAAGAATAATTAAGAATTCAAAGTATACTTGTCTTGTAGTTGTGTTAACTCTTTTGATTGAGTAGTCAATTAAATATACTCTTTTTTTACATAGTTTTTCATATACAGTCTTATGAAACTCATTGTTTGAAAATATTGATTAGAATATTGATATAAAACAGATATGTTTCTAATTCTACATATCTGCATTTTTGTGTAGGCTAGTCCACTGGTAGTGTATAGCAATTTACTCTAATTCTACTTTTTTGTTTAAAATGTTGCCTTTCTTTATGAAACTTACTGACATTCAAGTGTTGATTAAAAAAGGATGCATGAAGCTAATAAAATGTTTTTAAAATTAAAGTACAGTTAAAGGTATTTTTCAAGTGCAAAAATAATATATAAATAGTAAACTATAAGTATAATGTTATGTTCACTTAAAGAAAACTTGCAAGTATACTTGCAGTATAAACTACGAAACTAGTAGTTTACTGAGAGTACACTTCAGTGTGTACTTTCATAAACTAAAAAATGTACTACTTGTATTAAAATAGTAAACTACTAGTATACTTATAAGTTCACTTGTAGTACAGATGCATTACAAATGAGAAACCTAGTTGTGTACTTAGTTTACTACTCTTACAAATACTAAAAATACTAAAAGTGGGCCAATTTAGTCCCAAGCAGTTTTGAAATAGTATACAAGTTTACTACAAGTACACATTGATATTAGTATACTTACTACATAAAGTATACTTAAAAAATATACTTGAAAATTACTTAAGTATACTTCATTAAATGAACACTTTTATGATGAAGAGATGCACTTTTATGATGGACAGATGCTCTTTTATAATGGATATAAGCACTTTTATAATGGATAGATGGACTTTATAATGGACAGATGCACTTTTATAATGGATAGATGCACTTTTATGATGGATAGATGCCCTTTTATAATGGATATAAGCACTTTTATAATAGATAGATGTACTTTTATGATGGACAGATGCTCTTTTATAATGGATAGATGCACTTTTATAATGGATAGACAATAATAGATTTTTACAGCGATTGATTCCTGCCGGTTCCATAATGAGACTGGCGCGGCCAGAGACATTTTGGGCGCTGCGGCATATTAAATATATTATAAATAGTTTTTCCGCGTGAGAAATACAATGTGTGGCGAGAGGGCGTGACAAAAGACCGAAATGAGTGACTGTCACGTGACACTTGAGAGCCCTGACTGCACTGTAGCAGTTACTGTTACACTGTTTAACCTGCTAGATAGCTAGCCTGCTAAAAACACCAAGCTTACATACTATTCCCCACCAATTCACAAGCACAAGAGGAAAACTATTTTGTACTTACATTTAATACCCCTGGAACTCAATGGAAGTTGATTGAAGATGGCATAGTTGGTAGTGTTGTTATAACCAGTCAACTGAACCAACAATCTTTTCACAAAACTGACAAAACCTCGTCAAACTGTCAAAATCCATCAACATTCCGTGCATGAGCTACTTTCTGATATTCTGACTAAAAGTGGGTGAATATCAAAATACATGATATAAACATTTTGTTAAACCACTTACAAGTGTTATGTTTACAACACCATTGACTACACTATTGAAACAATTACTTTTTATTACAACTGTACATGAATAAATAGGCCATTTGGCCCTGGACTAATAGGGTATTCTATTTGTCCATTCTATTGGCTCTATTCTATTTTGAAGACTTGTGCTGGCTGCACAAGTCTAATTTAAGGCTCTCACAAATAAATAGTATGGGTATATTATAAATTTTCTGAGTCATCAGAGTGCCTTGAGTATTCAAGTTGTTGAGTTTTGTGTCCATGGTGTTCTTTCATGCCACAGGGATAAAAGAAAGCATACAGTTTAGGTGAAATTGTGAAAAAATGTGTGTTATTTCTGGTTTAAAGAAGTCTTGTGACCTCTGTGTTTGTCAGACAGATTCAGTACTGGGCTTAAATAAAAAGCCTAAAAGGTCCCCTTTCCAACGATACCAAGCACCATATTATAGAATATTGATAATATCCCTAGCATGAGCCTAAACCAGATATATACCAGATTTAAAAAACGGAATTTATTTTAGGGGGTTAGTAACTTCATGAGCTCAAAAAAGTGATTTCGCTACCACCGCTGCACTGCTATCGTGATTTTTCTAATACTAGGGGTGTATACCTTGGCAAAAAACAATGATAGCATTTGCCCCCCCATTGATACCAATGGACCAAATTTGAGGCCCTGGCTCATGGACTAGTTGCTGCATGTTGCTTTATTTAACAGACAGTGACTGTGTAGTTGCTGATCCAGTGGAAATATTTTTATGTACAAAAGTTT
Organism: Rutilus rutilus; assembly: GCF_951802725.1. Classification (NCBI taxonomy): domain Eukaryota; kingdom Metazoa; phylum Chordata; class Actinopteri; order Cypriniformes; family Leuciscidae; genus Rutilus; species Rutilus rutilus. Next base: position 49,844,550 of record NC_140210.1, read on the forward strand.
TTTAGTGATCTCAAATGAAATACACTCACCTAAAGGATTATTAGGAACACCATACTAATACTGTGTTTGACCCCCTTCCGCCTTCAGAACTGCCTTAATTCTACGTGGCATTGATTCAACAAGGTGCTGAAAGCATTCTTTAGAAATGTTGGCCCATATTGATAGGATAGCATCTTGCAGTTGATGGAGATTTGTGGGATGCACATCCAGGGCACGAAGCTCCCGTTCCACCACATCCCAAAGATGCTCTATTGGGTTGAGATCTGGTGACTGTGGGGGCCATTTTAGTACAGTGAACTCATTGTCATGTTCAAGAAACCAATTTGAAATGATTCGAGCTTTGTGACATGGTGCATTATCCTGCTGGAAGTAGCCATCAGAGGATGGGTACATGGTGGTCATAAAGGGATGGACATGGTCAGAAACAATGCTCAGGTTGGCCGTGGCATTTAAACGATGCCCAATTGGCACTAAGGGGCCTAAAGTGTGCCAAGAAAACATCCCCCACACCATTACACCACCACCACCAGCCTGCACAGTGGTAATAAGGCATGATGGATCCATGTTCTCATTCTGTTTACGCCAAATTCTGACTCTACCATCTGAATGTCTCAACAGAAATCGAGACTCATCAGACCAGGCAACATTTTTCCAGCCTTCAACTGTCCAATTTTGGTGAGCTCGTGCAAATTGTAGCCTCTTTTTCCTATTTGTAGTGGAGATGAGTGGTACCCGGTGGGGTCTTCTGCTGTTGTGGCCCATCCACCTCAAGGTTGTGCGTGTTGTGGCTTCACAAATGCTTTGCTGCATACCTCGGTTGTAACGAGTGGTTATTTCAGTCAAAGTTGCTCTTCTATCAGCTTGAATCAGTCGGCCCATTCTCCTCTGACCTCTAGCATCAACAAGGCATTTTCGCCCACAGGACTGCCGCATACTGGATGTCTTTCCCTTTTCACACCATTCTTTGTAAACCCTAGAAATGGTTGAGCGTGAAAATCCCAGTAACTGAGCAGATTGTGAAATACTCAGACCGGCCCGTCTGGCACCAACAACCATGCCACGCTCAAAATTGCTTAAATCACCTTTCTTTCCCATTCTGACATTCAGTTTGGAGTTCAGGAGATTGTCTTGACCAGGACCACACCCCTAAATGCATTGAAGCAACTGCCATGTGATTGGTTGATTAGATAATTGCATTAATGAGAAATTGAACAGGTGTTCCTAATAATCCTTTAGGTGAGTGTATGTTCACAGTAATACTTTGCTCACGTTAATGATGCATTATACATTTTAGTTAATACATTTAAATGACATTTGGTCAATTTAAAGCAGTCGGTTTCTGCAAGTGAAATTTGTTTTTACTCAGTTTTTAATTTAGTGCATTTTTACAGTAACATACTGTAGATTACAGTAAAGAACTGTACAATTAACAGTAAATTACTGGCAACAGTGTTGCCAGTATTTTACTGTAAAAAAAACCTGGTACACAGCAAAAACTCCAGTGTTAAATTAACACTCCTGGGAGTGTATATGAGTCCACACTCAAAAGTGTAAAGTGTTAAAATATGAGTGTTAAATTAACACTCAAGAGTGTTAAAGTTAATGAGATAATTAAGTGATTAGTTTAGTGATGATTGAGCATTATTGAAGACACCTGATGTTAACAAGCAGAATCACTGAAGGAGGAAATTACTAATTGTAAGTTACCATTAAGGTGATGGGTGTTTGCTTTAGTTGGACTCTTGACACTTATATGTTTACTTTAAATTTTGCTTGTTTGCTGTTATTGATTTATAACAGTCAGATGAACAAAGAGACAATGTGATCTGATGGTGTTGGTTATGTTTTGACATAATCATGTTGTGATCCGTAAAACAAAACTTATTGAGATGGCTTACCTTGTTAATTACAGCAGCTCTGTGATTCTACAGCACATGATTTTCAGTATTTTTCATATAATCCAAAAATATTTCATAATCATTGTTCTGATCAAAAGACTTTCGAATTAATTTATTTAGAAACACAGACATCAATAATCAGCCTGTGAATCTCAACAATGGTGACAATAATAAAGCATGTTGCAGTGGCTGCCACCAATCACAACTCATTAATGGCTCCCATCATGCATTGCGGTATGAATAAATTATGATCTGAATTGTCTATGTAATTTACTTTTCCTAATTGAATATTCTGCTCGTCACCATTGTTGAGATGCATAGACTGAATCTTGACATCTGTGTGTGCCGAAAAGAAAGTTTTTTTTTTTTTTTAAAACAACTTTTAAGAAATCCTTTATATTATATCTAAAATTCTGGATATTTATGCAGATTCACAGTTATGCTGTAATCAACAACATAAATCTAAGTCAGAAATAAGTATCTTAATGAGTTCAGTGATCATTTTCAAATGATGATTGTCATAATATAACCAACACCATCAGATCACTTTTTTTCTTTGTTCATCTGGCAGTTATAAGATACAACAGCCAAACAAAATCTAAAGAAAATGTATAAGTGTCAAGAGCCCAACTAAAGCAAACACTGATCACCATAATGGTAACTTACAATTTGTGATTTTCTCCTTCAGTGATTCTGCTTGTTAACATCAGGTGTCTTCAATAATGATCAATCATCACTAAACTAATCCCTTAATTAGCTCATTAACTTTAACACTCTTGAGTGTTAATTTAACACTCATATTTTAACACTTTACACTCTTGAGTGTGGACTCATATACACTCCCAGGAGTGTTAATTTAACACTGGAGTTTTTGCTGTGTAAGGTCTAACAGTATAATTTTTTTTTTCTACAGTAAAGTACTGGCAACAACAGCTGACATTTTTGTTTAATTATAGTGGTGCAATAAATATTTCATTCTTCTGACATACGCACACATCTATCCAATGATACAGAGCGGCGTTTCCTAAAAGCATCGAATCCTAAGTTCATAGAGACCATTGTGTCAGATGTTCTGCAGCCCTGATCTGTAGCCTACACACATTAGAAAACATTCAGAAAATAAGCCAATAGAGACACAGTGTGTAACATTACCAGGTGAGATGGTCACTGGTGTGACAGTTGTAGGGCTGGTGTTAATGCTGCCAGTGTCTGAAAGTTTGGATGAATAGTGATTAATGAACAGAGACACAAATATCATGAGTGTGTAGAAAGAGCTCATGTGAATATAATTACCTGCACAGTATGCTGAATCACAGAGAGTTGGACTAACCAGCTCATAGACATAATAATTGTCTGGACAGGCTTTGACTTTAATGGGAAAAGACCCGAACATGCAGCAGTAATTGTTATAGTAACCGCAGACATCCCGAGTGACGACTCCATCTGTTACTGTTGGGTGTCCATCACGTATCCACAGTGTGATACTAGTGCCACAGCTGGACTGAGCAACACATGTGTCTGGGATATGAGCGCTAGTGTTGTTAATGAAGAGACGATACCAGCCGCTCCAGGAGACAGACCTGTCACAGTTTATGACTGAAGCATGTGGATTACTGATGGATCTCCATGTATCGTTCAGCACAGTGTAGTTGTAGCAGGGGTCTGCAGAGAGATTAGCTGTTATGAAAATATATTAAGAAATTAACAAGTTACTGAAAAACATGTTTTATTACAAAATGTAACCAAAAGTGCAGCTTTAGACATTACTTTTTCTTCTTCTTCTTCTTTTGCTAATTCAGAGCAATTCATTTCGATCAAACAACATTATTTAAACATCAATGCGTCTTAAAGAAAAAGACAAACTTTTAAATTGGAAGTAAACACGTTACATACCAGTATAATCATGTACATTATTATGATTATTACAAAAAAAAAAAAAAAAATTGTGTCTAAACATAAGATTTATGTATTTGAATTGCATACAAAATTTCCATGCATTTGGATTACATAGTTTTAACATAAACCAATCAATAATCTGAATGTGATTCATATTTTTAAGTCATATATAAATGAAACAGATAAGATTTATGTAATAGCACACAGAAAAACGCCAATGTTAAATTAACACTGCTCAGTGTTCATATGTGTGCACACTACAGAGATAAAGCAGTGTTGAAGTTAATGAGATAATTAACTGATGATTGAGCATTAATTATGAACACCGGCTGTTAACAAGCAGACTCAATGAAGGAAAGAGAAACACAAGAACTACAACAGACTTCAGCCACAGCCTTAGATGAAATCAACTGAAGAGAAAAGAAGACATTAAATCTGTGAAGATCAGAAATGATTTCACTAAAACAGCAGTATTTTATTTTACAGAAAATAAGTGAGTTTCTCCGCAGCATGTGAAGTGTTTTATTCCAGTAGTGTCCTCAGCAACACTGTATCAGTGGTTTGATCGGGTCTGACTCTAAACTAGCACTATTGAGAGAGAGACAGAGATCTGTCGTTCACTCAGTGACAGTCAGTGTTTGAGCTGAGAAGTACGGAAGCGTATTGCATTCACTTGAGGAAAAAAAATCTACTCTGTTTTTCTGAATTAACGAGTTAATTTTCTCAGAATTACGAGATAATTTTTCATGAAAATTATTTTTTTCGCTACGTTTTTCTGAATTAATGACTTAATTATCTCAGAATTATGAGATAATTAACTCGTTAATTCAGAAAAACAGGCAAATATTTTTATTTCAAGAAAAAAATATCTCATAATTTTGAGATAATTAAGTCATTAATTCAGAAAAACAGAGCAAAAACTTTTTTTCATGAAAAATTATCATAATTCTGAGATAATTAATTCATTAATTCAGAAAAACAGAGTAGATTTTTTTTTTTCCTCAAGTGAATGCAATACTACGGAAGCGTATTGCATTCACTTGAGGAAAAAAAACTACTCTGTTTTTCTGAATTAACGAGTTAATTATCTCAGAATTACGAGATAATTGTTCATGAAATTTTTTTTTTTGCTATGTTTTTCTGAATTAACGAGTTAATTATCCAAGAATTACAAGATCATTTTTCATGAATAAAAAGTTTTTGCTCTGTTTTTCTGAATTAATGACTTAATTATCTCAGAATTATGAGATCATTTTTCATGAATAAAAGTTTTTGCTCTGTTTTTCTGAATTAACGAGTTAATTATCTCAGAATTATGAGATAATTAAGTCATTAATTCAGAAAAACAGAGCAATTTTTTTAATGAAAAATTATCTCATAATTCTGAGATAATTAACTCATTAATTCAGAAAAACAGAACAAAATATTTTTTATGAAAAATGATCTCATAATTCTGAGATAATTAAGTCATTAATTCAGAAAAACAGCAAATATTTTTATTTCAAGAAAAAATGATCTCATCATGAAGATGGTTAAACTCTGCAAGAGTTTAATAATTGTAAGATTAATATAATTTTTATTAAAAGTAATTAAAATTAATTATAATTAAGGCGAGACACTACAGGTGAATAGGGTAACATTTTTAAATAATAGATATCACCATGAAACTTCCTCAGTTGATTACTTACACACGTATATAAAAAAATTGTATTACAAGTTTTAGAAATGTGTATGTTTAATTATGCAAATTAGGCGTTATCTCATTAAATATGCACGATTTTGCATATATTTTCGTTAGATAGATCTGAACATATGATAAAGCCAGGTGTAAAATTCTTTTTTCATTTTGTTTACACACAAGATGAAAATAAAAACTCAGGATATATGCTTTCATTACCTAGGAAATCTAAATATACTGTCCATAGCCATAAAAAAATAGATTTTTGCCATATTTTTTTGATTAAAATGTCACATAAATCAGGCCAGGAATGATTTATTAACAAATCCCTCTGAAAATATCTTCAGAATACTGCTAAGTGTATAACTGGAAAGTTTGGTGTACATAGGTGCTATATAGGCTGATATGTTTGTACTGGAGAATGACAAAAAAACGCAAAAAACTCATTTTGAGAAAACGGCAGTTAAAGATTTAAATAGCTCTAAATGAGAAATCGTCTTTAACTTTAAATCCCCCTTTGGACATTCACGATTCGTTACTGATAGAAAGGAAATGCCTATATTTGGGTTGCATAGCGTTGTGCAGGAGACTCAGAGCTTAACAGCGATACCGGTCATGACAGACTTCAGTAAACAGACGGAGCTTGGCGTGTCGCGTTTGAATGCTAACTTCCTGGTAAATTCGGGAGAAACTTACTGCCGCAAGTAAACAAAATGTAATAAAATAAACATTTTAATGTATATTTTCAACGTTTTCTTTATAGCAGCTTGAAAGAACACATATTGAAGAAGTAAATTAGCCCAAAACTTCAAAACTGACCACTGCATAAAAAATCGATGTATTTGCCTGCCATGTCTCACCTTAAACAATTATTTTAAGATTAGTTTTCAAATTCTCATGGAGTTAAACTCAAATTTATTTTACAGTCTAGGGCAGGGGTGTCCAAACTCAGTCCTGGAGGGCCACTGTCCTGTAGAGTTTAGCTCCAACCCCAATTAAACACACCTGAACCAGATAATCAAGGTCTGATTATCTGGTTCAGGTGTGTTTAATTGGGGTTGGAGCTAAACTCTGCAGAACAGTGGCCCTCCAGGACTGAGTTTGGACACCCCTGGTCTAGGGTATCAAACAAATATCAAGAATCAGCACATGAATCTCAACAATGGTGACAAACAAAAAGCTTCATGCAGCAATGCATGCTGGGTGCCACAATAGTACAGATCTCATCCATGACTCCCAGCATGCATTGCAGCATGAAGCTTTTCGTTTGACACCATTGTTGAGATTCATACGCTGATTCTTGAAGTCTGTGTTTGACTAGTTTCTGCTGCAGATTAAAAAAATGTATTATGATGAGTAGCATGATGTAGGGTCAAAAGATTTTTATAACTAATAGCAAGTAAATAAATTAAATGCACATCAGTCATTTACTCATAAACTTGATCAGAACAGCTCTTGCTGATTATGACATCATCAAGAAACATCTGATCATAGTATCTCTTGCCATAACAAATGTACTTTCTTAAAATACAGTTAAAGCAGCCAGAGAAAAACTAAAAGAAGAGTAAAGGGTCAAGAGGTCAAATAAAGGAGCCATTAATCACGATTCTGGTGACTTCAATAAAACATTCAGTGAACCATCAACATCTAAAACTCTGTTAATTCTCAATAAGAGCTTGTCTATGTAGATTCATGATGTCTAAACCATCCAAATGTTCAAACAAACTCTTTATTAAATGTCACTGGACTCCATAAACACAAGTTAACAATACGTTTCAGTGTTCGTCCAAACACTCAGTTGTAAAAACACAGGAAGTAACTCTGGCAAATACACACCGACTACAGTCACATGTGACACATATCTGACACAAGTTTTGTAACTATAACACATTAGTGTGAAAAAGGTTTCAACACACTCCCTGTGTTAAGAACAATAACACACTGGCTGCTATACTTGTTATAGACAAAATAGTCATGAGAAGATAAGGTCAAGGGATGTTGGCTGTTTATAGATGATGACGACAATACCATCATGTAAATGCCTGATTCCCTAATCGTGTTCAGTGTCAAATGTTTTGATTATATAGAATTTATGGTTTTTATGATGTATTACAATAGAATCTATTTATTTTTACAGCATTAGAGCAATTTTGTTTATCGAAGACTATAATGGATTTTAAAAACATTTAGTGCATTAAACATTTTTCTCTACATTATTACTTATCCATCAAGAATCAGTGTATGACTCTCAACAATGGTGACAATTAATGAAATGCTTCATGCCGCAGTGCATGCTGGGTACCACCAATCAAAACTCACCCATATCTCCCAGCATGCATTGCAGCTTTAATAAATTATGCAGCTGTAGTTGATCTGATTATCTGGATATTTTGTTTGATTGTCACCATTGTTGAGATTCATACACTGTTTCTTGATGTCTGTGTGCGTCTAAGTAATGCCATAGATGACAGGGTTTTGTGCACTAAATAGTTATTAAAAACCAAGTACATTATTTGATAAACAACACTGCTAGACATGCTGTAGAATCAAATTACTTCTGTTATGAATAAAACAGTTTTGAAACCGCAAGTCCTATATAATCAGAACATAAGACACTGAATAAGATCAGGGCTTCAGGCATTTACATGATGATATCATCGTCGTCATCATAATCAATCAGCCAACATCACCTGATCTCATTTTCTCATGGCTTTTTTAGCTACAACAACAGAGCTTTATAAACACACAATTACAACAGCCAGAGAAAATGTAATATTAAGAAGTCAAGGGTCAAGAGCACAACTAAAGCAAACGCTAACCACCATCATGGTGACTTTAAAATGCAAAATATGATTTCATTAAACCGGAAATTAAATAAAGTAAATCTGGTTAGTTTTAAGTGAAGCTGGTAATAATGCTGCCTTCACGTGCTATGGAAAATATGATATTTTCCACTTGTGAACTGGTATTTACCAGTGTGTTGTGTTCAAGTGCTTTTGTTGTCGTAATGTAGTACCCGCAAGGTCTGTGTCAGTAGAGTATCTTTTTTATCTTTACAAAAACAAAAACAAAACGTAAATGTGGTGCTTTCTGATGATTACAACATAATTAATAATTAAAAAAAATAAACCATGACATAAAATGATTAAATATGAACCAAGGAATTTGCGGCGAAGTTGAAAATTGAGTGTTAACGCATTATATTACAATCGTTAATGACACAACATTGTATAGGCTACAAAAACTATCCGCTAACAGTATTCACGACTCTTGCGTTGCTCTCCGCCATTTTGAAAAGGTCAAAGGTTATCTCATCTCGGCAACTCGTGCATCAAAATATTCTACGAGTTGCCCAGTGGAAAATACCACATGAGGGGGTGTTCATGTGCATTTTCAATGTCGGCTTTTGGTATTTACCATAATTACCATAGCACGTGAAGGCACCATAAGTGTACGGCCATGCGTTTAACCTTTTTGTTTGGCAAAATGACTTATTATCAAACTCTTGATAGAGGTCAAACTCTTGACGTCAAATTGACATCAACACTTTGACGTCAATATGACTTTCATTTTTGACCTATTTCGTGACCTAATGTTTGTTAAAATTTTCTAATTGATTGTTATAATATTGCTGGACCTCACGCTGCAGTAACACAGGGTTTGTAATGAGAATATATTATTGGTACAACACAGTAGTTAGATTCAAATTACCTCAGTGAAGCAGTCTATTTCATGATGATTATAAAACCATCAACAGGTAACCATCATCACCTGATCTCATTTCACTTTAACTTTCTTTGCTGCTGCAAATGTGTTTGACAACACACTGTCACAGTGGCCACAAAAGATAAAATATATAATACGAGTTAAGAGCCCAACTAATGGAAAAACTATTCACTGTTATGGTGACTTCAAATGAAACACATTAGAGTTAAACCTCTGTTAATTCTCAATAAAAACTTCTGTAGACGTCTGACAGAAATAAAGTCAGTCTGGTTAGTAATAAGTGAAGCTGGTAATGCTGTTTGTGGAGTTGTTTAATCCTCCTCTGCTGAGATCTTTTCTCTTCAGTTGATTTCATCTGAGGCTGTGGCTGAAGTCAGTTGTAGTTCTTGTGCTTCTGCTCGTCTCTTTTTTCTGTTCTCTTCTTTCTTTCAGTGATTCTTTTTGTTAACAGGCTGAGATGACTTCATATTTAATATACACAGATTTTGTGGCTCAGATAAGGTCCAGTTGTGGTTTATTTCTTTGCTCTTGGCTGACATGTGGCATTGCTATGGCCTGCTTGTGGCCCAGATTTGGCAAACAGGAGTGGCCCACCCAAGTGCCGTAATTCCACGCTGCATGTGGGCCAGATCATCTTTCCACGTGTGCCAGATGTGGGCCGGATCTGGGCCGACACAATGTTGCTATGTGGGTATTGTGGTCACAGTTTGAGCACACAGTGAGAGCGCTGTGAGGTTACACTTTTAGATCACTGTGAACTCAGATTGCTGATGGTGTGACCACATGGTGACATCACTGTGAGATCAAAGTGTTGACTGGGTATTGATGTTAAATTGACATCAAATGCCCACTGGGATGACACATTAGTGTGTAAAAGGTTTCAACACACTCCCTGTGTTAAGAACAATAACACACTGGTTGAGTTAAAAGTAACACAAAATGTGTTGTCCTTAACTTGACACACAGGTGTGTTAAGATCAGAGGTGGAAAGTCCAGGGGTCAGAAAGTAAAAGTCCTGCCAGATATTTATTCCACCCATGAACTCACACAGCAAACACTCCAGTGTTAAATGAATTCTCCTGTGAGTTTATTTGGCTCCAGACTCAAGAGTGTTAAAGTTAATGAGATAATTAAGTGATTGTTTGAGTGATGATTGAGCATTATTGAAAAACACCTGATGTTAACAAGCAGAATTACTGAAGGAGAAAATCTCTTTTTTAAGTTGCCATTATGGTGATCAGTGTTTGCTTTAGTTGGGCTCTTGACCCTTAAACTAATAACTTTAGATTTTGTTTGGCTGTTGTATCTGGGTTATAACTTTCAGATGAACAAAGATAAATTTTGATCAGGTGGTGTTGGTTATGTTTTGACATAATCATAATTTGACCTGAATCACAAAACTCATTTAGAGAGTTAAGTTTACCTTGTTGATTACAGCAGCCTGTGATTCTAATATTATGCCATATTAATCATTTTCAATCTAATCGGAAAGATTTCTTGAAAGGTGTTCTGATCAAAAGACTTTGAAAAATTATATTATTTGGACACACTGACACCAAGAATCAGCCTGTGATTCTCAACAATGGTGACAATAATAAAGCATGTTGCAGTGCATTCTGGGTGCCACCAATCAAAACTCATCCATGGCTCCCATCATGCATTGCGGTATGAATAAATTATGATCTGAATTGTCTTGTTTTCCTAATTGAATATTCTTTTTGTCACCATTGTTGAGATTCATACACTGAATCTTGATTTCTGTGTGTGCCTTAAAGAAAGATTTATTTTTCTTTATCAGAACAACTTTTAAGAAATAATTAGAATTATATTGATAAATCTGGAACTTAATCTGTAGAATTACAGTGATGTTGTAATGACCAATATACATTTAAGTCAGAGATTAGGCTCTAACTGAGTTCAGTGATTCAGATCAAATTATGATTATGTTCAAATATAACCAACACCACCTGATCAACTTTTCTTTTTGTTCATCTGGCTGTAATAACTCAGATCAACAGCCAAACAAAATCTAAAGATAATCATTTGAAGGTCAACTGCCCAACTAAATCGAACACTAATCTCCATAACGGTGTCTAAAATTGTGATTTTTCTCCTTCAGTAATTCTGCTTGTTAACATCAGGTGTCTTCAATAATGGTCAATCATCACTCAATCAATCACTTAATTAGCTCATTAACTTTAACACTCTTGAGTCTGGAGCCAAATAAACTCCCAGGAGAGTTCATTTAACACTGGAGTTTTTGCTGTGTGAGTTCATGGGTGGAATAAACGGTAACCCTTTATTTTACAGTCACCTAATTACTAGGTATTTACCTAGTAAATACATGGTAAGTTATAGTTGGTTATTGGTAATTACCACAGGTAACAAGTATGTAAATGCAGAGAAACTACAAACTAATTACTAGGTATTTACCTGGTAAATACATGGTAAGTTATAGTTGGTTATTGGTAATTACCACAGGTAACAAGTATATGTAAATGCAGAGAAACTACAAACTAACTACTAAGTATTTACCTGGTAAGCATATGGTAAATTATAGTATTTTAGTGTGTAATTACTTAAGGTGATTAGTATGCAATTACAGAGAAACTACCAGGGAAAAAAACACCACTGTTAAATATCAACTCAACAAAGTCCTGTGTACTTGTTACCTGTTTAGGTTGGTAATAACTCCGATTTAATTGTGTACTTCCTCAGAATGTAGGCAGACTATTTTTAGAAACACCTCCAGTATTACCCATCAATTCAAGTTAGGTTTGTAGTTATCCTAGGGTTATGTTGGTAACAGTCCATGTTTATTTATTACTATCTTGAAATTAAGACGGTAGTTTCCAATAAATTACCTTGTCTTACATAGTTGTTGTTCATTCCTACACCCATTTATAGAGGGTTTATCAAATAATTTACCTTACACTTACCTGGTAATACCCCGCAGGAACAGTTTTCCCTAATGTCATGGCACATCTAAAATACTGGGTGTGTTCTTGCAAATGTTTTTTTTGATTGCGACATGTCGTATTTCAGTCGGTAAACTATATTTGAAATGGAGAAGCGCGCGCGCCTTCACACAGAGCGAAGCCGGATTAACATTTTCATGGATTAATCATATAAAGTCTGCTCTGTAAATTACCTCATTCAAAATTATAAGAGAGGGCTGTGACTGCAACACATCGTCATGTGAACGACTTTTGGTACCGGTTTTGACATTTTCGCAATAAATAAATTATTGTGATTACACGTATGTTGTTTTTCTTCATAACTGTAGCCTATGTAGTGTTCTATCTTTGAAAATTACGTGTTAATACTACGTATTAACAATGAGACCAGGCTGGAATGTTTTAGTTAAGTTGCAGAACACACACGGTAAAAGTTTGTGATTTCAAAAATGTTTAAGCAGTAGCAAAGGATGTGGTACGAGTCTGGTAATACCATGGAAATAAACAAGGCTTAAACAAGGACATATGAGGTAAAATTTTTTGACTATATGGAAAAGGGAATGATATGGTACAATTCCGGTAATACCATGGAAATAAACAAGGCTTCCAGTACAGTTTCACTTCACTGAGTACATTTTCATGTTTTCCTTGGTAACGTTGCAGGACATATGAGGTAAAATTTTTTGACTATATGGAAAAGGGAATGATAAGGTACAATTCCGGTAATACCATGGAAATAAACAAGGCTTCATTTTACAGTACAGTTGCACTTACTGAGTAAATTGTAAAAACATCTGCAAGAACATGCAGAGGTAGTTCTTGCCCTGCGGGGTAGTTACCAGGTAAGTGTAAGGTAAATTATTTGATAAACCCTCTATAAATGGGTGTAGCAATGAACAACAACTATGTAAGACAAGGTAATGTATTGGAAACTACCGTCTTAATTTCAAGATAGTAATAAATAAACATGGACTGTTACCAACATAACCCTAGGATAACTACAAACCTAACTTGAATTGATGAGTAATACTGGAGGTGTTTCTAAAAATAGTCTGCCTACATTCTGAGGAAGTACACAATTAAATCGGAGTTATTACCAACCTAAACAGGTAACAAGTACACAGGACTTTGTTGAGTTGATATTTAACAGTGGTGTTTTTTCCCTGGTAGTTTCTCTGTAATTGCATACTAATCACCTTAAGTAATTACAAACTAAAATACTATAATTTACCATATGCTTACCAGGTAAATACTTAGTAGTTAGTTTGTAGTTTCTCTGCATTTACATACTTGTTACCTGTGGTAATTACCAATAAACAACTATAACTTACCATGTATTTACTAGGTAAATACCTAGTAATTAGGGGACTGTAAAATAAAGGGTTACCGAATAAACATATGGCAGGACTTTTACTTTCTGACCCCTGGAATCTCCACCTCTGGTTAAGATATAACACAGGTTGTGTTGTTTTTAACTCATCCGTTTAAAGACTGTAGCAGTGCTGGGCAACTCTGCTCTCCTCTCGTTCACTCGTCCTCTCCCTGCTTTCTGCTCACATGCTCTGATAATAATAGCGCTGTAGCACTACTCTATTTTGATAAGCGTTTAAAAAAATCTGTTAAATCTTATTCTGTTCAGAACTGAATGAAGAATAAGATTTTCATATTTAATGTTTTAATATAGGCCTATTTCCTGTCCAATTTTTGTGTGTTACTTTATTTCATTGGCTATATCTACAGGTTCACAGGTTATCTACTGACAGATACACAGCAAAAAGTCCAGTGTTAAATTAACTCTCCTGGGAGTTTATATGGCTCCAGAGTCAGTGTTAAAATATGAGTGTTAAATTAACACTCAAGAGTGTTAAAGTTAATGAGCTCATTAAGTGATTAATTTAGTGATGATTGAGCATTATTGAAGACACCTGATGTTAGCAAGCAGAATCACCAAAGGAGAAAATCTAATTTTTTAAGACACCGTTATGGAGATCAGTGTTTGCTTTAGTTGGGCTCTTGACCCATAAACTGTAAACATTAGATTGTCTTTGGCTGTTGTATCTAAGTTATAACTGCCAGATAAACAAAGAGAAAGTTGATCAGGTTTTGTTGGTTATGTTTTGACATAATCATAGTTTCACCTGAATCACTGATCTCATTTAGAGTCTAATCTCTGACTTAAATGTATATTGTTGATTACAGCATCACTGTGATACTACAGCATACAATCTTTTTTTTCTAACTAGTCTAAAGGATTTCTTAAAAGTTGTTCTGATAAAACAAAATCTTTCTTTTAGGCACACACAGACATCAAGAATCAGTGTATGAATCTCAACAATGGTGACAAACAGAATATTCAATTAGGAAAGGAAATTAGTAAGACAATTCAGATCATAATTTATTCATACCGCAATGCATGATGGGAGCCATGAATGAGTTTTGATTGGTGGCACCCAGAATGCACTGCAACATGCTTTATTATTGTCACCATTGTTGAGATTCACAGGCTGATTATTGATGTAAGTATGTCTAGATAAAGTAATTTTCTAAGTATTTTTATAATAACAATTTTTAAGAAATATTTTGGATTATATTGATAATGATAAAAATCATTTGCTGTAGAATCACAGGCTGCTGTAATCAACAAGGTAAATCTGACTCTCTAAATGAGAGTTGATATTCAGGTCAAATTATGATTATCAAATCATAACCAACACCACCTGATCACCTTTTATCTTGTTCATCTGAGAGTTATAACTCAGATACAACAGCCAAACAAAATTTAAAGTTAATGCTTTAAGGGTCAAGAGCCCAACTAAAGCAAACACTGACCACCATAACGGTGTCTTAAAAAAATTGATTTTCTCCTTTGGTGATTCTGCTTGTTAACATCAGGTGTCTTCAATATTGGTAAATTATCACTTAATGAATCACTTAATGAGCTCATTACCTTTAACACTCTTGAGTGTTAATTTAACACTCATATTTTAACACTGACTCTGGAGCCATATAAACTCCCAGGAGAGTTAATTTAACACTGGACTTTTTGCTGTGTATGCTTCAATAAAACCTTGTTTGTTTTTAAGTTGGTTGAAATCAGTTATAATCAGTAATCTTAAATAATTTATTACATTTCAACATTTCAACCAGTTATTGTAGATGTTTCCACATGAAGTACATTTTCTAAGTTGAACTGACAAAATATTTTTTCAGTGTACATTACCTATTGCAGCCGTCACCGGTGAGACAGATGAAAAGGCCAAGTACAGTCTTAAGACATCTAAAAAATAATTATGAATACAAATTAATCAACATGTTTAGGACACAATACAATATAAATAAACATATATAAATATAAGCTTGTACTTAAAATAATAGTTCACCCAAAAATGAAAGTTCTGTCATCATGACTTTTTCTTTCACAGAATATTGTATTGTCTATCCTAGAAATTATTATTATTCTCACACATCTTTTCCACTTAATGAAACTCTCAAGCCTTTTCTGTTCAAACTAACTAAAAAGCACCATTGCAGCACTACAGTATATATATGAAGTATGATGTGTGTGTCATATTCCAAATCTTCTGAAGTCAAACAGCAGCTTAATGTGAAGAGAATAATGAAATTAAAGAAGTGGTTGTAGTTTATAGTGGTTTCTCTACACAGATAAATCAATCAGATTGTAGTTATATCAATATAAATTATTGCATGAATGACCAAATAATTCAGGAATTCGAGAGGTTTCAACAGAAAGAAAAGTGATTTCTCCAAAAACGGAGTCCTGCCATATGTTTATTCACAGCAAAAAACCCAGTGTTAAATGAACTCTCCTCAGTCTTCTCCTGGCTCATGGGTGGAATAAACATATGGCAGGGCTTTTACTTTCTGACCCCTGGACTATACACCTCTGTTAATAACCAATAATTTGGTCAGTTATAAGTTTAGTCAAACAGTTCTTTATAATAAAACTATATAACTTGATAATTATTGTATATTGTTTCCTTACAACAAAGTATGTGTTTTGTTAACTCTGTTACAAAAACCACAAACTGATATGAAAAGCTAAGATTGCACAACCAAAAGAAACACTGATTCAATAAAAACTAATATTTTCAATAAATCATTAACATCTAAACCTCTGCTAATTCTAAGATGAATGACAGAAAAAAAAATCAGTCTGAAATAAAGATGTAATGTCTTTCAGTTGATTTCACATTAAGCTGTGGTTGAAGTCAGTTGTGGTTCTTTTGTTTCTCTTTTCTTCAGTGAATCTGCTTGTTATCATCAGGTTTCTTCAATAATCAAACAATCATCACTCAATTAATTACTTAATTATCTCATTATCGCATTAACTCATTAACTCTAACACTGCTTCTGTGTTTCTTTGAACACTCTGCTGGAGTTTCCCTTATGAACACTGAGCGATGGTAATTCAACACCGGGGAATTTACTGTGTGAAGTGACGTGAAGGATAAACCAGATCTGATTCACTGGTTATTACATCAGCATACAGACATAAAGCAAAAAACACTGTTTAGACTTACACAGAATAGCAGAGATGAGAGGATGAGTTTTTATAAAACCTGAAATATGAAGAAAAAGTCAATAAAAACACTGAAATTGTATCGGATTGAGTCTGAGAAAACTACATTCATCATACATTCACAGTTCAGAAGGTTTTTGGGGCGATGAGAGCCAACCTTTAAACACAAGAAGAATACTCACCTTTATGAAAGGAAGCCATTGTCAGTTTATTTCTGTTAATCCACAAACCAGTTCAGAGGATGATTTTCCTTTACAGTTAGAGAATAAACAAATTAGCTATTGCACTGACGCATGACTTAAAAAATAAAAATCTGTTTTCTCTTTGTTTCAAACACACATGTAAAACATTCCACAGCATTTGATTTTGGATCAGAGTTCAAATTTAGACTTTTAAAACCGTTATTGTCAAGCACAATACAATAAAGGTACAAAAAAAACTTGATCAAGTTCTCATAGTTTATGAGGTGGCTAATTGGCTAAAAAGTTAGTAAGAGTCCCGACCTGGCCAAAGCCCAAATTACTCAACTATAACCAGAGGTGGGAAATCCAGGGGCCAATGAGTATAAGTCCTGCCATATGTTTATTCCACCCATGAACTCAGTCAATACAGGATGAAACAACTTGATCTAATCAAACACACCTGAACCAGCTAATCAATGTCTTCAGGACTACTAGAAAGCTACAGACAGGAGAGTTTATCAGGGTTGGAGCTAAACTCTGCAGGACAGTGGCCCTCCAGGACAGCATTTGCCCATCCCTGTCCTAGAGTTTCTTCTAATGAGCTGATGAGTTGAATCTGGTGTGTTTGATTATGGAGACAAAGAAAACGTCAATGAAATATAAGGGTTGTCCCGTGAAAACTAAAAGGTTACTACAATATTTTGTATGGTAAAGTACTGGGAACCACAGCTGATGTTGTTTACCACACATTTCCTGCTGATGTTTTTTTTTTTGTTGTTGTTGTAAATTTAAGTCCAAAGTAAGGTTGGTACCATATTTTTTATGGTTAAATACTGGCAACCAAGCTGACATTTTTTTTACCGTAAATTTCACAGGTTGTTTTTAAACTGGTTTCATATTTCCTCATTAGAATGATGGACAGATAACTTCACTATATCATCTCAACACACACAAACTTTTTCTTCAGTCAGTCGTGTCGGGTGATCATCACTGTATAGTGATTTTATTTTAATGTCCATCTTGAAATATTCTTTATAATTGAAATGATTTCAAGGTGCAAACCTGATGGAAAAAAAATTTAAATAACAATTTTGATTGTCTGTTATCAGCGTTTTAAAAAAGTACATCATAGTCCAACACAACTCTCCATAATGGAGACCAGAATACTGTGTCGACCTAAAAGTAGAGCATTAATCTAATAGCAGCAAAACTTTCACTGAATTTTACATTTGCTTTCACTAAATTTCTCCCATAAATACTGTGAAACATGTAGTCTACAGTATCACAAACAGCTATTAATGACAAAACTGCAAAAACGTGTAGATTGATAGAAACACTAAAGCATTTAATTCTCATTTAAGTAAAGAGAGACTCACCTGATATGAGTTTCTTCACCCAACTAGACTGACTACACAGAAATATGTGTGTCAGAAGATTATATGACCGTTATCTGTTCATCCAATGAGGAAAAAAACAAAACATATTTTGTCAACGCTTCCTGATAAAATTCAAATTAACATTCAAATTTAGACGAATTAATGAATACAATGAATAGAAAGATCCCACAGCAAAATCCCCAGTGTTAAATTAACACTCCTCAGTGTTTATATGTGTCCACACTACAGGGTGTTAAAAATTAACACTGAAGCAGTGTTGAAGTTAATGAGATAATTAAGTTAACACTGAAGCAGTGTTGAAGTTAATGCGATAATTAAGTGATTAATTAAGTGATGATTGGCCATTAGTGGTGACACCTGATGATAACAAGCAGACTCACTGAAGGAAAGAGAAACAAGAACAGAAAAGAGAAATACAAGAACTACTGACTTCGAGCCATTATTGCACTTATTATTTTACCAGTTTGACTTTATTTCTGTCATACATCTACACACGGTCTTATTCAGATTTAACAGAAGTTTAGATGGTAATGTTTTATGGAATGTTTCGTTTCATGTCACCATTATGGTGACCAGTGTTTGCTTTAGTTGGGCTCTTGACACTTTATTATTTAACATTAAGATTTCTCTGGCTGCTCCAACTCTGTGTTTATAGAGCATATGTGTTGTGGCAAGAGAAACTATGACTTGGGCTGTGTTTCCTGAAAACATTGCAAGCCTAATTTGATCGTATAGACCATTTGTTGCAGTTGGTCTGCGATCAAGTTAAGTTTAAGATGCTTTTGGAAATTCAGCCCTGGTTATGTTTCAATGATGAAATTACTAGTGACCTGATTCAATGATGTCACCCAGCATTATAAACTGATTATCTAATTGTTTTATTAATTTTTCACTACAGTAGTTACTTCCAGCAATGTTTTAAAGATCTGAAGGATTTAAAATCACACACAGACATCAAGAATCTACATATGAATCTCAACAATGGTTACAATCAAACAAATGCTTAATGTTGCAGTGCATGATGGGGGCCACCAATCAGAACGCATCAATGGCTGACATCATGCATTGCAGCATGAATAAATTATGCAGCTGAATTGTCCTGTAATTTTCATTGTTTTTTTCTGTTTGCTTTTATTTTGCTATTGTTTTGTTCTGACTTTAGTATCTTGTTTTGTGATCTTCAGAGTTGATCTGTTTGTCACTAGTTTGTTTATTGTCACCATTGTTGAGATTCATATGCTGATTCTTGATGTCTGTGTGTTTAAACACAATAACTTCTTTACTCAAAGTATTTTCAAAATTTTTGATATTGCTGTTGGATCTCAAACTATAGAATCTCAGAGCTATACTCACCAATACTAAAACGAGACATCATGCATATAGTCAAAAATTTAGAGTCTGAATGACATCAGTGAATCAGGACATTACATGATGATAATGTCATTATTATCAAAACATATTGTGAGCAGGTCATGTTTTCTCTTGCAGTAACAAATGTGCTTTATAAACACAGAGTTGTAGCAACCAAAGAAAAACATATGTTAAAAAATGAAAAGAGTCAAGAGGCCAACTAAAGCAAACACTGATCACCATAATGGTAACTTGAAAAGAAAAATTCCATAAAACATTACCGTCTAAACTTCTGTTGACTCTCAAGAACTTTTGTCGATGTATGACAGAAATAAAGTCAAACTGGTAATAAGTGCAACAATGTGTAATGACTCGAAGTCAGTAGTTCTTGTGTTTATCTTTTTTCTGTTATTGTTTTTTCTCTTTCCGTCAATGATTCTGCTTGTTATCATCAGGTGTCACCACTAATGGCCAATCACTTAATTATCTCATTAACTTCAACACTGCTTCAGTGTTAACTTAATTATCTCATTAACTTCAACACTGCTTCGGTGTTCATTTTTAACACCCTGTAGTGTGGACACATATAAACACTGAGGAGTGTTAATTTAACACTGGGGATTTTGCTGTGCACATTTCTAAAAACATGGTACATTTGCTTTTAAGGAGATTAAAAAATGACTATTTTCTATGAAATTACTATGTTTTTTCTCTATCCTTAGACCTTTATATCATCTTAGATCTTATTTGCCATAATGCATATTTTCGAAGTTGTGCTCAAGAAGTGGGTTTGCAAAGACCGAGCCCAAGTTTGTCCAAAGTGACCAAAATCATCATCAAACTGCTCTTCATTACAAACTTCATGTCAAATATTCATGACCAGTGTGAATAGATGAATCCATTGTTTCTACATTGTCAAATTCTGTCATAGTTTGAATAAGTCCACAGAGTCTGTTTATGCAAATATGGAATGCATAAATAGTTCTATAGAAGCATACATTTCTTTATAAACAAATCAATCTCTCAAATTCTGAACACATTTTAAACCAGGTTTCCCAAACAAACTACAACATAAGGTTCTTTTTGTCAATGATCTGATTTTAAACATGATCCACTTGAAGGCAAATTTTGGAAATCATACAGGTTTGGAATGACAAAAGGGTGAGTAAATTATGCCAATTTTCTCTTTAATGTGCCTTTTGACAATGTTTTGAAAGCAGGAACCTTGGATTAGAGAAATAATCAGTGTTTCATCTCACTACTTTACATGTTGTATCTGTATCACATATGCAAATCCACCGCGGAGTAAAAGAGTCAACCCAAGTTAACCATAACCCTGCAGGCACAGTACGTCAATGTACATTGGCTCCAACTAATCCAACGTCAGTCAGACGGCATATTTTGGTTGAAAATGAAAGTGAAAATGAAAGTCAGGTTGACGTCTAAACCCAATGTTTGTTTGTCGTCAAGCTCCAACGTCAGACAGATGTTGAATTTTGGTTGGAATAAGCACCGCAAAAAAATGTGACATGGCACTGGCAGCACATTAAATCTGTGAAGATCTCAACAGAGGAGGAGTAAACAACACAAACAGCATTACCAGCTTCACTTATTACTAACCAGATTTACTTTATTTAATTTCTGTTTTAATGAAATCAATAGTTGTATTTTAAAGTCACCATGATGGTGGTTAGCGTTTGCTTTAGTTGGACTCTTGACTCTTGACTTTATAGTATAAAATTTTCTCTGGCTGCTATAATTGTGTGTTTATAAACAATAATGTGTTTTTCTGGCAAAAAAAAAAAAAGCCCAGGGAAAATGAGATCAGGAGATGTTGGCTGTTTATTGATGAAGTCATCGTCATGTTGTTGCCTGAATCTCTGATCTTATTCAGAGTCTTTTAATATTTTAAAACAAGTTTTGAATATATGGGACTTGTGTTTTTAATGTTGTTTTTAAATAGAAGTCATTTAATTTTACAGCATGAGAGCAGTGTTGTTTATCAAATAATATAAAGGATTTTAAAAACATTTAGTGCATTAAACTCTTTCCTCTACATTATTACTTAGACGTTAAGAATCAGTGTATGACTCTCAACAATGGTGACAATCAATGATATGCTTCATGCTGCAGTGCATGCTGGGTACCACCAATCAAAACTCACCCTTATATCCCAGCATGCATTGCGGCTTTAATAAATTATGCACCTGGAGTTGATCTGATTATCTGGATATTTTGTTTGATTGTCACCATTGTTGAGATTCATACGCTGTTTCTTGATGTCTGTGTGTGTCTATGTACTGTCATAGATGACAGGGTTTAGTGCACTAAATAGTTTTTTAATCCAAATTTTTTTTTTTTTTATAAACAACACCACTAGGTATGCTGTAGAATCAAATGACTTCTATTAGGAATAAAACAATATTAAAACCACAAGTTCTATATAATCAAACCATTAGACACTGAATAAGATCAGGGATTCAAGCAATTACATGATGATATCGTCTTCATCATACATAAACAGCCAACATCTCCTGATCTCATTTTCTCATGGCTTTTTTAGCTACAACACATGTGCTTTACAAACATACAATTATAGCAGCCAGAGTTTTCAACCAAAAGGTTAACCAAAATACAACGTCTGACCGACGTTGTAGTCTATATCATGTGCCTGCTGGGAATGTTAAACTAATAAAAAAGTTTGTTTTATTACTATTATTATTTAACCATTTATTTGTTCAGCTAAGTTGATTCAACAGGTTTAAAAAAAAGCAACAAATACACAACACAAAGTAACTAATTTTCCTTATTTTTCAGCAGCTCCGAGAAAGATTAATTTGCATTCAGGCAAAATCCCCAGTGTTAAATTAACACTGCTCAGTGTTTATATGAGTCCACACTCAGAGTTTTATAAGTAACACTGAAGCAGTGTTAAAGTTAATGAGATAATTAAGTGATTAATTGAGTGATGATTGAGAATTATTGAAGACACCTGATGTTAACAAGCAGAATCACTGAAGGAGAAAATGTATTTTTAAAATGGTCACCATTATGGTGATTGGTGTTTAGTTTAGTCGGACTCTTGCACATTTTTAGCCTTTTCAGTGAAATTCAAAAGATCAATTCAATAAAAAAACTTTTTTAAAAGTGTTCTTTTTAGGCACACACAGACATCTAGAATTAGCGTATGAATCTCAACAATGGTGACAAATAGATCACCTCTGATCATAAGCTCATTATTTATTCATGCAGCAATGCATGATGGGAGCCATGAATGAGTTTTATTATTGTCACCATTGTTGAGATTCACAGGCTGATTCTTGATGTCTGTGTCTAAAATATATATATATATATATTTTGTATGTGAACAAGTTTTAAGAAATTATTTGGATTACATTGTAAAAGTTACAAATATTGTGATTTTCAAGGACAGTGCTGCTACAATTAATAAAGTATATCTAACTCAGAAATTAGGCTCTATATGAGTTCAGTGAAATGAGTGTTAAAATCAACACTGAAGCAGTGCTGAAGTTAATGAGATAATTAAGTGATTAATTAAGTGATGATTGGCCAATAGTGGTGAGACCTGATGTTAATAATCAGAATCATTGAAGGAAAGAGAAAAAACAAGAACAGAAAAATGAGAAACACAAGAACTACTGACTTCGAGCCATTACACATTATTGCACTTATTATCAACCAGTTTGACTCATTTTATTTCTGTCATACATCGACAAAAATTCTTGAGATTCAACAGAGTTTAGACGGTAATGTTTTATGGAATATTTTGTTTCAAGTCATCATTATGGTGGTCAGTGTTTTCTTTAGTTGGGCTCTTGACCCTTTTCATTTTTTTAAGTTTGTTTTTCTCTGAATGTTCCAATGTTGTGTTTATAAAACACATTTGTTACTGCAAGAAAATACATGATCTGCTCACAATATGTTTTGATGATAACATTATCAGCAGGTAGTGACCTGATTCACTGATATCATTCAGAGTCTAAATCTTTGACTATGTGCTTGATGTTTCATTTAAGTATTGGTGATTGTAGTCCTGAGATTCTACAGTTTGAAATCCAACAGCAATATGAACAATTTTGAAAATACCTTGTGTACAGAAGTTACTGATTTTAAACACACAGACATCATTAATCAGCATATGAATCTCAACAATGGTGACAATAAACAAACTAGTGACAAACAGATCAACTCTGAACATCACAAAACAAGCTACTAAAGTCAGAACAATACAATAGCAAAATAAAAGCAAATAGGAAAAAACAATGAAAATTACAGGACAATTCAGCTGCATAATTTATTCATGCTGCAGTGCATGATGGGAGCCATGGATGCGTTTTGATTGGTTGGTCCCATCATGCACTGCAACATGAAGCATTTGTGTGATTGTCACCATTGTTGAGATTCATATGTAGATTCTTGATGTCTGTGTGTGAGTTTAAAAGCTTCAGATTTGTGATGGGCGTTCCGGCTCTTTTTTGTGAGCCGGCTCGTTTGATTTAGCTCACTGAAAAGAGCCGGTTCTTTTTGACTCACAAACGGCTCTTTAACCCTCTGAGGTCGAAAGACGCGCGGGCGCGCTTTGCTGAATTTTCTTTACATTGTAGCACTTTAAACTTAAATTATTCCGTCATTTATGGTCATACAGAAAAAAGAAATATAAAAAAAAATCTGTGATATTTCTACTTTTGTATGTGTCCACTTACAATCAAATCAAAACGTGCTTTTGAAAAATAAAGAAAATAAACAGGGTGTGCGTTCTGCCTCTCCGACACGGTGAACTTTTTTTTCTTGAGCACGTCTATAAACTGAAACAAAACTCAGCGAATACTTGTCACACATTTATGAGCCATATACCTTTATAAACATTTAAGTGTGTACTTTTAAATGATCGGATTCAAACTGAAAACAAATATTCTCTGTTTAAGTAATTTGTATAAAACCAACAAGATGTCCAGCTTCTCAAACGCTTCCTAATTAGTTTTAATTTGACCACGCCTACTCGCGCAAAAGATATTCACATGCAAATCTCCACATGGAACGCTCATTACCTCAAAAACAAAACACTTCATCAGTCTCTGCTTTTCGTCGAGTTTGAAAGACGTGCCGTGAGCTTACATTGGCTTTACCCCAGAAGAAGAAGAACGCGATTTGAAGACAAGAAAGATAAGGTAAGAAATTCTTACATATTAGTTTTTTTATTGTTGCATAAATTTCACATTGCAGTTGAACTGTTGCTAGATATATGGTGAATATTATAATATTTAGACCCGTGTTTACCGTTACTGTGTTTGTGGATATCTGCTCAAACGTAGATATGTATATGGTAACCATAATGTTTTATATTTGCGCGCGATCACGTTTGAATGTATCATATTTTGGAAAAGCAAAACGCTCCAAACGGCTTCATGTTTTTACTATTATCTCATTTCATATCATCATAACGAATGGAAACATTTGAAGTAACATGATAATCAATATATTTTTCTCTAGCTTAGTTGTTACTGAAATATTTGGAAGATTTATATAGGCTGCTATATTGTTATTATTTTATGCAGCACTGCGCATAGCCTATGCCTACAAGTAGGGCTGGGCGATATATATCGTGAGATTGTTATGCGCATCTCGTCAGTAAAGCCGGTTCCTTGATTCAGCCATCGCCATCACCTGCTTTCAGATGGAGCGGCATTTACTACAAAGAGCCATAGTTAACTGACAAGCTGAGCCATATCACATTAATATCACGGACGTATCGCCAGCGATAATTAATGCGATATGGCTCAGCTTGTCAGTTAACTACGGCTCTTTGTACACAGCAAAAACTCCACTGTTAAATTAACACTCCTGGGAGTGTATGAGTCCACACTCAAGAGTGTTGAAGTTAATGAGATAATTAAGTGATTAATTTAGTGATGATGATTGAGCATTATTGAAGACACCTGATGTTAACAAGCAGAATCACTGAAGGAGAAAATCTCAAATTGTAAACCACCGTTATGGTGATGGGTGTTTGCTTTAGTTGGGCTCAACACAACAATGGTAACAATCAAAAGTTTCATGTCGCAATGTATGCTGGGTTTCAGGATAGTATAAAACTCCCAGCATGCACTGGTGCATGAATAAAAAAAAAAAAAAAAAAAAAATTGCCACCACTGTTGAGATTCATGTGCTAATTTTTTATTTCTCTGTGTTTCTACAATATAGTGCAGCTCTGTTTGTGCATGATGTGTTAAAAAAAATCATCATTGTATCTCATTGCTGTAGTTTATCGGAGGTGGTAATGTAGCACTTTGATACAGAATTAAATTCTGAATGAGGTTAGTGAGTGAACAGCCTATATGATGATTTGGGCATTATATTCAATATAACATTCATTCACAAACCATACACAAGTGTAACCTACAAAAACACAGTTCAAGCATCAAGAGAGAAACTAACGTTAACCCTCTGGGGACCAAGGTGTTTTTGGAGCCCTTGAGATGTTCTGACATGCCTTGAAATTTGTGCTTTTTTCAGTTATTTATAAACATGTTAATGGCAAAGCTGTAAAATCACTCTATATAGCACAAACAGGGCTACCAAAATATGTGGGCAACGTGTATGTAGATGTTTGTATTTTTAAGAGAATAATGTTTATGCGTGGTTATTGGAAAAAATAAAAATGAAAGTGGCTGAATTAAGACCACAAAACACATATTAAATATGTGTCCACAAGACTTTTGTCTAATTGATGTTGTACCTTTGAGTACTGGCTTCAAAATTATGTGAAAATAGTCTTGCTTTATCGTTCACAAAAAAAAAAATACATTGATTTAAATGGTGTAAAACAGGTTTTGCTTGGAAAGCCAATATGCGAGGGGGAGGAGTAGTTTACACCTTAGATTACAGTGTCCCACCCACTCTGCATAATGACTCTGCATAGCCTAATTAGCCATTCATTCAGGTGTGACACTGACTGAGCCACAATGCAAGGACAATGTATTTAGAAGAATACTTATATTGACCATTTAAGATTTCGCTTACATCTATCTTGTAAATATGTTTAGCTATTTTATTAAAAATGTTACAATTACAACAATAATTACAATTTCAACAATATTTCAAGTGTACTCTTTCTTTGTAAAAAAAAAAAAGAAAGAAAAAAAAAGATTATAGGCCTACATTTTATCATATGTATTCATTAGTTTGAATATAGCCAACATTGGAACATCTAACATCTTAGTCTATGACTTTATTTTTGACAAAAATAGTGTGACTAACGCCTGACTAACGTTGTTTTATTGAAATATCAGGGCATATAAATGTTAATTTACGTTGCTTATACAAATACATTTTATTTCAACATATTCCAGTCGATTTTTACTCATCTCAGTAGGCTATAGCAAAGCAGTTTATTCTTTCACACACAGACACGCGATTCATATTTAGGCTAAACACTCTTTACAAATATGTACCCTTCATTCATCTCACAGAAACGCGAGTCATATTATAGAAATGCGATTCATCTTTTTGCGGTTTATAGGCCTACACTAACGTTATTCCATAACGTTATTCCACACTTGAGAAAAGAAAACAGCCTACCTCACTCCTCAGCGCGATCTGCTGCACATATCAGGAGATATTTCTCCTCATCAGCACTGTGGAAACTTTTCTCCATAAAGGATAATGTCTCACTCGCGACGCGCTTTGTTTACAGCTGATGTGGGCGTTTCACAGTTCTGAAATGGTTCTCAGAATTTGCATTTGAATAGCGCGCGCTCTCCGGGGAGTGGTCAAATTACTGTGAATCATCTCGTAATGAGCTCGACTGGAGTCGCTCTCTTTGTATACAGATTACAGAAACTAAGAATATTTGTTTTTTATATAAATGACTTCAATTAAAAGATGCGATCTCAAGCTTTATGCCCGTGGGTCTGTTTGCCTGTTTGACTGAATTTTCGCGGAGTTATAGATCATTTTCGAACGCGTTTCAAATGGGAGTTTACTGACAGAGAGAAGGCAGAAATCGCATCATCTTGATTTTTCTTTATTTGTCAAAAAGCAAAACACTTTATTTTTATTGTGAGTATACAGAAAAAAAATAGAAACTGAACAGGATCGATTGATGTATTACACGAAAATGAAAGATCAAAATTAACAGAGCATTTAGTGTTTATTTTCATTGCTAAAAAAAAAAAAAACGAGCAAAACGCGCGGGCGCGTTTTTGGTCCCCAGAGGGTTAAAATGTCAAGAGTCCAGAACCCAACTAAAGCAAATACTGATCTCTATAATGGTAACTTCAAACCAAACATTTTAAATTAAACATCTCAATAACAACATCATTAGATGTATGACAGATATAAAGTCATACTGGGTAAATTATAAGTGTAATAATGTGTAATGGCTGGAAGTCAGTTGTAGTCATAGTGTTTCTTTTATTTTCTGTTCGTGTGTTCCTCTTTCCTTCAGTGATTCTGCTTGTTAACAGCAGGTGTTCATCACTAATGCTCAACAATCACTTACATATTCACTTAATTATCTCACTGCAACACTGTCTCAATGTTACTTTTACTCTTTGTAGTGTGGATTTTCCTGTGGGGTTGAAAGGGTTAACGGTGTAAGATAAAAATACACACCCACAAAATGTATTTTAACAGTAATAAACTGTAAGTTATAAAACAGGTATATACTGGCTATACTGTTGCCAGTAGTTTACTGTAAAATCTTGTTTTGTGGGTCACCATTGTGCAGAAGAGTAGAGCCTGTGCTTCAGTCCAGGAGAAGATCTACAAACACTGATGATAGGAATCACAGTCAGTGACTGTGTAGTTGTTGGTCCAGTGAAATATTTTATTGTAAAAAAAAACTGGTAAGGTCTGACAGTGTGATGTGCTGATATACAGTAATGGTTAACTAAGACAGTATTGTATTAGAAGCTATCTGCCCATTATTCTGATAGGAAATATGGGCTCAAGTCCACTGTTTCCTTATTAAATTAAAATTTGTATACAAATGTATTTATAACAATGGCTCACATTTCCAGTGTCTTTTGCATAGTCTATTTTTAGAGACCTTCCACACAGCATCATGTGTAATTTCCAACAAAGTTTTTGTTTATGTTGAATTTGTAAGAACTGTAACATCCATACTAGGCCTGCCCACTAATAGTTGACTAGAAGAGACTTTGTCGGCTTTGTCAATTTTATTAGGTTTATTATTTATTCAGTTAGTTGCAGAAAGAAAAAGAAAACTCCACATGTGTCAGCCAAGAGCAAGGAAATAAACCAGAACTGGACCTTATCTGAGCCACAAAATCTGTGTGTATTAAATATGGAGTCATCTCAGCCTTAATAAGCCTGTTAACAAGCAGAATCACTGAAGGAAAGAAGAGAACAGAAGAAGAGACCAGCAGAAACACAAGAACTACAACTGACTTCAGACACAGCCTTAGATTAAATCAACTGAAGAGAAAAGAAGACATTAAATCTGTGAAGATCTCAGCAGAGGAGGATTAAACAACTCCACAAACAGCATTACCAGCTTCACTTATTACTAACCAGACTGACTTTATTTCTGTCAGACGTCTACAAAAGTTCTTATTGAGAATGAACAGAGGTTTAACTCTAATGTGTTTCATTTGAAGTCACCATAACAGTGATTAGTGTTTCCATTAGTTGGGATCTTAACTCTAATTTAAAATAATATATTTATCCAAAAAAGTCAAGGGTCAAACTGGTCAGTTAAAGTAAACACTGATAATGGTGACAAACCTATTATTTTCAATAAAAAATATTTATTACCACTTTTTTTGGTTAACTTTACTTAATGTCTTAAATGGGAAATAACACGCGCAGTTTCAGGATTTTTTTTAACAGCATCAACTTTTATTATTTACAAATTTCATTATTCAATTATTAATTACTTTATTTTCAAATAATTCAGTTTGATTTTTTATTTTTTATTTTTAAATGAGAAGAGTAGGGTACAATAATTGACTTTTTGCATTTTCATTCTTTTATTGGTTCACTCAGATATCTCTCTATTGTCTCATGTAACAGATCTCCGTGAGTAAAGAGCACAATTGTGTGATTTAAGAGCACCAACATTATTCTGGATCCATTTCTCAACATTCCTGCTCTCCTGTGTGAATGTCTCACCCAGTTTGATCACCAGCAGAAACCATGACTGGTACATTCAAATACCTGCTCTATTCTGGGTTGAAAATCTGTGAGGTCCCTTGATGTATCAGAGAGTCCTACAGTGTCGATGACAGTGACTGTTTGCCCGTCCAGCTCTGTGTGTGCTGCTGTACAGACCCTGGTCACAGATGAAGCAGGAAAGCCTTCTTTAAATGGTCTTCTATCTCCACCTATGATGGTGTTTCCTGAAGCACTCTTTCCTGATCCAGTCTTGCCCAGTCTAGAGGTGTAAAGTCCAGGTTCAGAAAGTAAAAGTCCTCCTCAGTATTTTGTTCCAATCACCTGGATTTGCTAATTCAGCAGGAGAGAAAACTAATTAGTGAAATCAGCTGACTGAGTTTATGGGTGGAATAAACAAATGGCAGGACTTCTACTCTTTGGCCCCTGGATAACCCACCTCTGGATGTGTGAAAGAGTCCTGGTGATCGATCACTGAGATGTTTCTGTTGTCCACATTTCCCTTATGTTTCTCACAATGTTTATAATATATTTTATAATTGAGACACTGATGAACACCTGATAAGCAGAATCACTGAAGGACAGAGAAACAAGAACAGAAAAAAGAGAAACACAAAAACTACAACTGACTTCCAGCAACACTGAGTATGGAAACAGTTTACAAACCAGTTTAACATTATTTAACATTCATACAAAAGTTATTGTTGAGAATTAACAGATATTTAGTTGTTGATGTTTTATTGAAAATAATAAAGTTATTATCACCATGACGGAGATCAGTGTTTGCTTTAGTTGGGCTCTTGACCCTTGACTTTATAGTATCAGTTTTTTTCTGGTTGCTACACCTGTGAGTTTAGAAAACACATTTTTTATAGCAACTGGAAGTCAGTTGTAGTTCTTCTCATTCTCTTATTTCACGTATGCACTTATTATTCAACATATTCTCTTAATTATCTCACTGCAACACTGCGTCAATGTTACTTTTTTACACTTTGAAGTGTGGATTTTCCTGTGGGGTTGAAAGGGTTAACAGTGTACCATAAAAAGTCACACCCACAAAATGTATTTTAACAGTAACTAGAATGCATTTCAGGAGGAACTGCGAAGTGTGCTTGCTCGGGTACAGTTCACTTACGTTAGCAGGTAGTGGATAAGGGTGCATTGAAGTTTGCTTGATCTGAGAATTTCAACAATTACTTTTTTCAAGATTGTGCAAAAAGGTGAAAAGTTATGTGCATTAAGAGACATGTCTGTAATGTAGACTAGTGCCAATGGCATTGTTTATGTGGCTTGGTTGTTGGTTTTGAAATATTTGGTTATCAATATACAGCAGAGAGTGGGAGTGTTTTGGGTGATGAAAAGAAGTTGACAGTCTTAATTTACTGTATCCAATAAGCCAATACAAAACTCACCCAGCTGTTCTGTGGTTGAGTGTTCCCTTTGATAAGGAACAAATTTACTATCTCAAATTAAGGTCAACCGTAATTAGCGCGATGCTTTGATTGCTGCTGTCAAGATGGTTGTCATCACCTACACAGAAACACTGATTTTTATAGCCTACCGTCAGTCCTCATCAGGGTTCGAATTACAAAGTGGCTTTCGGGGGAGCCCTATTTTCCGATCCTCCCTGACTGATTTTAACGCTTTTGGTGCATGTTCGGGCATTTAAAACAATAGTTTTACAGTAAACAGTACAGAACGTACTTGGTTAATTACGTAACCTCGGTTCCCTTACCTCGGAGATAAGGGAACGAGTACTGCGTTGCCTTGCCGTGCTATTTCTCTCGTCAGGTGTTTTCGCTTCAGTCGATTAGATCTGTCATATGGCGAGTTTTCTCTGTATTTATACTCTTCTATTTGGCGCGCAGAGTCTGGCAGGTCGCCAAGCGCTCCTATTGGATCGCGTGCTTCTGCTTTCTCGCCATTGGTTTGTGCAGTTGCCTCAGCACAGCCCATCAGCGCTCTCGCCTGTGCTGCTGCTGCAATACGTTTTAAAATAAAGGCTTCAATATTCTCGAGAAAAGGAGTTTTCCCTTGTACAGAATGTACAAAAAATGTACAGAAAATCAAAATCTATATGCGACACAAAAAAATGGACAGTGTTTTAGAGCTCCCCCTAAATGTCTCAAAGTAGGCTTTCAGGGGAGCCCAGGTCCTTTTCAGGGGAGCCGAGCTCCCCTTAGCTCCCCCGTAATTCGAACCCTGGTCCTCATATTGTAATTAAATGAAAAACGCTATCAGTTTCACTATTAGCTTACTCTAGCAATCGCAACAACATGGATAACGCTGTTTGGCCTTGCCTAACTTTATATGACATATGCGCCATATGCTAGAGTTACACATCCCGCTGCCATTTCAGGGCTTGAATTTCGGTAGCTTTTATAGTGCGAGAAATTCCTGCACAAATATATTCGCTTCATCTCAGAGCAAATGATAAAAAAAAAAAATCACTGATGCGAGAAAAAAAGATGTCAAACTGTCTTTTATTTTCTAATTTATTTCCTCAATCAGCGCTGGACCGGCATTCTCTGTCTTCCGCTGTGCCCTGGCCCAGAGGCGTTGCTAGACATAAAGCTCTACTGAGGCACAGGTCCCCCATTGTTTGTCTGAGATAGCAACAGTAACTAGGACTAGTAAAGAGAGTACACTGTAAAAATGAATACGCTATATTTACTCAATAAAATTGTGGCAACAGATTACAAGCAATATTATTAATTAAATTGAAAAAATTAGAATTGAGTAATAATTAATCAAATTAATTCCTTAAAAGGTAACCATTTAAAATGAGTAAAATTTGTATTGGCAACATTGAAGACACCTGATGTTAACAAGCAGAATCACTGAAGGAGAAAACTGTAATTGTAAGTCACCGTTATGGTGATCAGTGTGTGTTTTAGTTGGGCTCTTGACCTTAAATCATTATCTTTAGATTTTGTTTGGCTGCTGTACATGAGTTATAACAGCCAGATGAACAACGAGAAAAGGTGATCTGATGGTGTTGGTTGTGTTTTAACATAATCATTATTTCACAATCATTTGACCTGATTCTCTGAACTCATATAGTTAAAAATAATATTATACTGTAGAGGGACAGAGCTGCTATAATTAATTATCTAATATATCTAATATACAAAAAAAAATTGTTTTCGTTTTTAAATACACAGACATCAAGAATCAGCCTGTGAATCTCAACAATGGTGACATTTATGAAGCATGTTGCAGTGCATTCTGGGTTCCACCAATCAAAACTCATTCATGGCTCCCATCATGCATTGCTGCATGAATATATAATGAGCTTATGATCAGAGGTGATCTGTTTGTCACCATTGCTGAGATTCATACGCTAAATCTTGATGCCTGTGTGTACCTACATAAAAAAAATGTTTTTTTTTTTTTTTTTGTTATCATTTGAATTTCATTGAAAAGGCTAAACATATTATGCTGTACAAGGACAGTGCTGCTATAATTAATAAAATAAACAAAACTCAGACATTGGGCTCTGTATGAGCTCAGCGATTCAGGTGAAATAATGATTATGTTAAAACACAACCAACACCATCAGATCACCTTTTCTCGTTGTTCATCTGGCTGTTATAACTCATGTACAGCAGCCAAACAAAATCTAAAGATAATGATTTAAGGTCAAGAGCCCAACTAAAACAAACACTGATCACCATAACGGTGACTTACAATTACGGTTTTCTCCTTCAGTGATTCTGCTTGTTAACATCAGGTGTCTTCAATGTTGCCAATAAAAATTTTACTAATTTTAAATGGTTACCTTTTAAGGAATTAATTTGATTAATTATTACTCAATTCTAATTTGTTCAATTTAATTAATAATATTGCTTGAAATCTGTTGCCACAATTTTATTGAGTAAATATAGCGTATTCATTTTTACAGTGTACCCAGCTAGCAGGGAACGTTCTCAGAACGTTGGCTAACATTCCCTACAAGTTTGGTTAATGTTGTAAAGAAAACATTTGAATGTAATGTTCAAAGAATGTTTTAAGGATGTTTTCTCATTCCAAATAATGTTTCTATAAAGTTAAATGTAAACTAAGATATAACGTTTTAACTGTAACATTTTGAGGATGTTTTAAGAGAATGTTTTCCTACACAGCAAAAACTCCAGTGTTAAATTAACTCTCCTGGGAATTTATTTGACTCCACACTCAAAGGGTTAAAGTGTTAAAATATGATTGTTAAATGAACACTGAAGAGTGTTAAGATAATTAAGTTATTAATTGTGTGATGATTAAGTATTATTGAAGACGCCTGATGTTAACAAGCAGAATCACTGAAGGAGAAAATCTAATTTTAAGTAACCATTATGGTGATCAGTGTTGGCTTTAGTTGGGCTCTTGACCCTTAAACTATTAACTTTAGATTTTGTTTGGCTGTTGTAACCGAGTTATATCAGTCAGATGAACAAAGAGAAAAGGAGATCAGGTGGTGTTGGTTATGTTTTGACATAATCATCAATTGACCTGAGTCGCTTAACTCATTTACATTTAGTCAGTAAGCAGATGCTTTTATTCAAAGCGACTAACAACAGGGGACTAATGTTTAGAGAGTTAGGTTTGCCTTGTTTATTACAACAGCCCAGTGATTTTATAGCATACGATTGGTAGCATTTTCTATAGAATCCAAAATATTTCTTAAAAGTTCTGTTGAAAAGATGTTTTATTGAGACACATAGACATCAATCAGCCTATGAATCTCAACAATGGTGACAATAATAAAGCAGGTTGCAGTGCATTCTGGGTGCCACCAATCAAAACTCATTCATGGCTCCCATCATGCATTGCGTTATGAATAAATGATGATCTGGATTGTCTTATTTATTTCCTTTTCCTAATTAAATATTTCGTTTGTCACCATTGTTGAGATTCATACACTCAAACTTGATGTCTGTTTGTGCCTACAAATTTTTTTTTTTTTTTTTTATCAAAACAACTTTTAAGAAATACTTTGGATTATATTGAAAATTCTGGATCTAAATTTTTAGAATCACAGTGATGCTGTAATCAACAATATAAATCTAAGTCAGGGATTAGACTCTAAATGAGTATTGTGATTCAGGTCAAATGATGATTATGTCAAAAACATAACCAACAACACCTGAACACTTTTTCTCTTTGTTCAACTGGCAGTTATAACATGTAAGATTGTCCTTCAGCCAAACAAAATTTAAAGTTAAAAATGTAAGGGTCAAGAGCCCAACTAAAACAAACACTATTCTCCATAATGGTGACTTAAAAATAGTGATTTTCTCCTTCAGTGATTCTGCTTGTTAACATCAGGTGTCTTCAATAATGATCTATCATCACTCAATTTGTCATTCAATTATCTCATTAACTTTTATCACTTGAGTTTTTGCTTTGTACATTTTAGGAGAACATTCTGGGAACCAAAATAAAACTACCCGCTGAAAACATTATTAGAACTTCATGGTAATGTTCTCAGAAAGTTTTTAGAACAAAACATTTCTAGGTGGGTAGTTGGGTAACTTAAGGGGTTCGGGGGCATGCTCCCCCGAGAAAATTTGGATTTCTTGGACCTACATATGTGTATTTTAAGGTGTTTGAAGGCCAAAAAATTGGATGACAATAGCTTTAAAAGCATGTTAGCAGTAGCATAAATGATTTATCAAGCAGATAACAGATTCTTAAACATGAGAATGGGGATAAATGTTGCAATGAATGATCCACACTACAAAATGTTAATGTGTATTGTCACCATTCAAAACTATTTTAACTCTTCCAAAAATGTTGTGTTTGTGTAGTAACTCTACACACAAACATAAAATGATTATTCCACATACACACCAAACTACACACAGATATGAATTATGTAAAACACTACTATCTTGTGTCTTTTGATTGTTCAGTGTGCAGTGGAGTGTATAGGAGTTTATCACATGTACATGTATGTATCGGAATATAACATAACAGTCTGATTGGAACAAATACGTGACTTATTCCGCCATATTCCGTTGCACTTTCTCCCATTCATAGTAGGCTAATGCGAGACTAGTGCACTGTTGTTCTGTATAACAAGTCATTGCGTATAGTAAAGTGCAATTCCATTTCTTGGCAGAGGTTTTTCATATGGGTTTTTCTGAGGCTTGATGCTTTTGCATCTGATGTCTGATGATGTAAATTGTTTATCAAGTCTTACCTCCCTCAAACTCATCATCTCTCCTTTCTGCTTCCCTGTCCCTGCCTCGTACAAAAAACAAAACAAAAAAAATGCTGATGTCCATCTACAGAAGCCAATAATGAATAAAAATAAGATTATTTGTCTTATTTACAAAGTTTTCTTTCGTCATGTTTTCTTTTCAACACCACCTGACCGGACTTCGGTGTGCTCAAATGTGTGTGCGCTGCAGTTGCTACACTGTTAGACCTTACCAGGTTTTTTTACAGTAAAATACTGGCAACACTGTTGCCAGTAATTTATTGTTAATTGTGCAGTTCTTTACTGTAATCTACAGAATGTTATTGTAAAATGCACTAAAACTCGAGTTAACTAATTACACTTGCAGAAACCGACTCCCTTAAATTAACCAACTGTCATTTAAATGTATTAACTAAAATTTATAATGCATTAATAACGTGAGCAAAGTATTACTGTGAACTTCTTTCATTTGAAACCACAACAAAACTTTTGTATATAAAAAGATTTCCACTGGACCAGCAACTACACAGTCACCGCCTGTTAAATAAAGCAACATGCAGCATATCATCAATGTTTGTAGATCTTCTCCTGGACTGAAGCACAGGCTCTACTCTTCAGCACAATGGTGACCCAAAAAACAAGATTTTACAGTAAACTACTGGCAACAGTGTTGCCAGTATAAACCTGTTTTATAACTTACAGTTTATCGAGATCATCGAGATGATCTGGTTCACTGATATGGCCAAATCTTTGAATATATTAGTTTAGATTGCATATTATGTAGATTGAATTTAGCTTTATACAAAGTCTATAATGTCATAATTTCTCACATGATCCTTGGCAACAATATTGTAATAATCTGAAATTTAAAAAGATATGTATTATATGCAAAAAGTTTTGAGCTGGTTAATTTTTTTTTTTTTTTTTTTTTGTAGTATAGACATCAAGAATCAACATATGAATCTCAACAATGGTGACAACCAACAAAGCCTTTTTGTGACTTTATAGTAGTTCAGATTTTTTTTCATTGTCACCATTGTTGTGATTCATACGCTGATTATTGATGTCTGAGTGAGTCTATATAATCCTGTCAAAACATTTTCTGTATAATGACATCATAAAATCTGAGTATCACAGCACTGCAGAATCTTCTATAGCAGTTTTATCATGCAAAAATTAACTAATATTTAATTAATCAGATATTACACTTCAGATAGTATTAATAAAGCAGAACACTTCATGATGACTATTGCCACTAAAAAGAGACCAACATCATCTGATCTGAGTTTCTCTTGGATTCCTACCATAACAAATATGCATCAAAGACACACAGTTAAAGCAGCGAGAGAAAATTTTAAGTTGAACACTAAAAGGTCAAGAGCCCAACTAAAACAAACACTAATCTCCATCATGGTGACATCAAACTTTATTCTTTTCAATAAAACTTCAACTTCTAAACCTCTGTTAATTCTCAATAAGAATGTTAGTATGAAAGAAATAAAGTCTGGATTGTAATAGATTGTAATAAGTGAAGATGCTGAGATCCTGATAGTGTTTAATGTTCTGTTGGGGTTTAAAGTGTTTCTGTATGGTGTGTTTCGTGTGTCACCATTGTGTTGAAGAGTAGAGCCTGAGCTTCAGTCCAGGATGAGCAGAGAAACACTGATGATATGCTGCATGTTGCTTTAATTAACAGACAGTAACTGTGTAGTTGCTGATGCAAATCATGCATATAATTAACTGCATGTTTTTCAGTAAAAAATCAGAATAAAAGTGAAATAACTGTGTTTCTGTTAAAAAAGATTAATGAAGGTTTCTGTAAAAGTATTTTACACTTATTTAAATTAGGATATTTTACATTAATTTTACAGTTTTTGTATGGTAGCCATTGCTGACAGTCATTTGACTGTTTTTTATGGGATTTTTTTACAATGAAGGTGTTTGATCGTAATAATTCAGGAAATACCTGTAAAAAAACACTGTTTTTCCATAAAACATTTAAGGAAAATTTCTGTAAAAGTTTTTTGCACTTAATTTAAATTAGGATATTTTACTTTATTTTTACGGTTTTTGTTTGGCAGCCGTAGCTGACAGTCATTGACTGTTTTTTTACGATTTAATTTTTTACAGTGCAGATCATATGTTTCACGCTGTCAGTGCAGTGGTCTGCGTTGCGCTGATCTTATTCACACTATCGAGTGTAGGTGCAGCATTCTAACATTGATTCATAATGAGCTGTTTGTGAAGAAATGATCCGCTTCCAAATTATGTCATTTTAATCACGAAATTGAAACATTAAAAACCATTTTGCTCTTTATGGTGTGCGAGTGATAGAGCGCGGCAGAAACGAACCAACTGATCAGCTTGCAGCGTAACAACATTGAATGCTCGGCCATTTTTTGTTTTGTTATTAACTGTTTTGAGAACTGGAAATGCACAATTCATGCATACAAATCTGTAGATATTAATAAATGAAGATGATTAAATTAGACCGATGCATCAAAAGTTATTCTTGGTCCAAGGATCATGTACGTCCAGTTTCGTGAAGTTCGGACCAAATTTGTGACCTGTGAAAATTTTGTTTCACTTTCTGTTCAATCCAATATGGCGGACGAACGACATGGACTCGTGATCTTCGCGAGCAACTTACACCGGTACTGACCGGACGTTTTAAAGTGTCTCTGTCTCAAAGGGCCTAGGCGCAGGAGCTGGCCAAAATGTATCTCCCGGGAATAATAATAAGAAGAAGAAAACTTAAGAAGAACAATAAGTGTGCTGCTTTCAGCAAGCACACTTAATAAACTGTAAGTTATAAAACAGGTATATACTGGCAACACTGTTGCCAATAGTTTACTGTAAAATTTAGGTTCTCTTACGAGAGTTCTCTCGTACTGCGTCTTAGCTAAGACGCTGCGGGAAAAGTCTCTTTTCACGAATATTGAAGCAAAAAATTATCCTTAATTTTAATATTTGTAAAACGCATTTGCAACAGTATGCAGCCATAGGCAAGACGGCTCGTTTGCTCATTGGCTGTTCTACTAGCAAATGCATAAGCCTATCGAGCGCAGGCTGATGCAACATCAGACCAATGAGGCCACTTCCCGCCGACGCGGGCGTGGCCTCGCCCTATAAAGGTAGCTCGAAAAGGCTGACTCACTTGATTTTTCACCTCTTCAGCGAACCTCTCATCGCTGGATCTCGGATAGAAGCAAGCGTCGTCTGAGTGCAAGCACATCAGCGGGACGAGCCATCTGAAGTCGCTGGCCTTCGCCGCCTTCCACTGCCGTACCTGCTGCGCTTTCCGGCGCTCATATCCTTTTCTGTTCCTCTGTGTGTGTGTGTGTTCGCCCTGCGACACACACTCGTAAAAGAGCTTGCGTCTTTTTAAAGATGCCATCCTGCGGCTCGTGCCGAGCCCCACTCAGCGAGGGAGACCGTCATGTCATCTGTGTCTCCTGCCTGGGTGAAGATCATGCAGCGCTCGCGCTCGCTGACGGCGGCTGCCCTCACTGCGAGCTTATGCCTATGGTGACTCTGCGGACTCGCCTGGCAGTTTTCTCCGAGCCTGCACTCCCCGCCGCGTTGCCGCGCCGTAAAAAGCGCCGCTCCCAGCGGATTCCGGAGCCCTCTACAGCCCGACCGAGCTCGCCGGAGCGCCCGCTCGCTTCGCCGGCCTCGCCTGTATCACTTCCTGATGCTCAGCGCCCGCAGTCTGCCGCCGCTTCATCAGAGGAAGTCGATTTCAGAGCCGCGTCGGGGGATGAGGACACGTGCTCTCTGTTAGCTTCGGGCAGCGGCGATTGGTCGAGCTCTGAGGATCTCGCGCTCGCTGCTCGTAAGCCTAGCAGACGAGCTAACATCGAGAAGGAGTTGATGCGAGTGCTCTCGCTGGCCGCGACGAGTCTCGGCCTCGAGTGGTTTGCACCAGCACCTCCCTCTCGTACCCGGCTGGATGGTAGCTTCCTTCCCGGTGAGCATGCTTCTCCTGAGTCTAAGCCCGCCCCCTTTCTTCCTGAGCTTCATGAAGAAGTGGCAAAGGCCTGGAACGCTCCCTTCTCAGCACGAACTCGTTCGTCTGTTTCTCCAGCATTCTCCGCCCTGGACGATGCTAAAAACAGAGGCTACCAGTCACTTCCGCCGGTGGAACAGGCGATAGCGACGCACCTTTGCCCGCCCTCTGCTGGACGGCGGACGAAACCAGTGTTGCCATCCAAAGCCTGCCGCACGACGTCATCGCTGCTCGCGCAAATCTTTTCCGCTGCTGGGCAGGCTGCGTCTGCACTACACACCATGGCCACGCTGCAGATTTTCCAGGGAGATCTCCTCCGTAAATTGGACGAGATGGGACCTGATGCAATCTGCCTCGCGGATTTGAGAAGCGCTTCGGATCTCACCCTTCGCGGTACTAAGTCTGCCGCTCAAACTATGGGACGTGTTATGGCTTCCGCCACTGTGGCTGAAAGACATCTGTGGCTGACGTTTTCAGACATGGCCGAGTCTGAGCGCACCGCGTTCCTCGACGCCCCGCTGAATCCCACTGGCCTCTTCGGATCCTCTGTCAATGAGTTCATAGAGAGATTCGCAGAGGACCAGAAAGCGTCGCAAGCCTTCAAGCACTTCCTGCCGAAGCGCTCCAGTTCTGCAGCGAGTCGTGCTAAGCCGACCCAGCGGAGCTCTCAGCCACAGCCCCCTCCTCCTGCTGCGTCATCACGACAGCAACGCAGCGCGAGACCTCGCTCTCGCTCTACCAGCCGTCGCCCCGCGCCGCGTGGTCCACGGCAGAGGATTGTGGTGAAACCGGAAGCCCCGAAAACATCCTAGCACGCCTAGGAAAGCGCCGGTGTACGAGTCCCGCTGCGGCCGGGCTCACACCCAAGCGCGCCGCTGTTTCAGTTCCAGGTATTGCGACTGTCTCAGCGTCTTATGCAACGCGCAAGCCCGTACAGTTGCCCGCTTGCCTGCACACAAAAGCTGTTTTCACGGCTACCCAGATATATCCCATAAAGAGTGTATTTTCTGGTGTCCCGGCCACGGCCGATGGTGCTATAAATGTAACGCTGATGCCCACTATTCAGTGCCCATCCGTACACACAAGCACAGCCCTTCACACAGGGCTCGCGCCCATAAAATCGACTCAAGTCGATCGCGCGCACTGCATAGTAGACGTGCCCACTCCTCAGTGCACACGAACACTATGTCACGCACGTCTGACGGTTTCTGTAAAAACGAAACCTGTGCACGTTCGCTCTGCTCAGACAGACAACGCGCCAAAAGTAGTAAAGGTGCGCGCTTCCAGCCCACATTTACTCACAGACGATATGAGTCCCACGGGACCCGCTCAGCCCTCCCTCACTCAGCTAAGCGCCATAGCGGGGTCGAGGACGAGCGCTCTGCCCGCTGTCATCAGCGCGCCCCACGCCTCGAATGCCACAGACATAACGCCTGTGTTACAGCACACCGAAGCGCTTCCGTTGCTCAGCCAACAGAGTGCGCTTCGCATCCAACCCTTAGCCATCCATGCAGATGCATGGGCAGCGCTTCCAGGGGTTTCGGAATGGGTGCTAAGCATTATAAAGAGAGGCTACTCGCTACAGTTTTATCGACGCCCTCCCCGCTTTACGGCGCGTGTCGAAACTACGGTGAATTCGGAAGTAGCACACCTACTCCGAGCCGAAATTTCAAAACTGATGAGCAAAGGGGCTATAGAGCCTGTATCTCATGCTCAAAGCGAACGGGGGCTGTACAGCAGATACTTTCTGGTTCCCAAAAAAGACGGGGGCTGCAGACCCATACTGGATCTGAGACAGCTGAACAAAGCATTAGTGAAACGCAGTTTCAGAATGCTTACGACCAGGAAAATCCTCGCGCATATTCGCGAAGGAGACTGGTTCATGTCAATAGATCTGAAGGACGCGTATTTTCAAATACAGATAGCGTCACGTCACAGGCAATACTTGAGATTCGCCTTCGACGGTCAGACATACCAGTATACAGTCCTGCCATTCGGTCTGTCCCTAGCACCTCGCACATTTACGAAGTGCATGGACGCAGCGCTCGCCCCTCTCAGGCTCAGAGGCATGCGAGTGCTGAACTATTTGGACGACTGGCTGATTCTGGCTCATTCACGATCAGAGCTCGTGGAGCACAGGACCATGTTACTCGATCACCTCGAGAAACTCGGTCTCAGAGTCAATTGGACGAAGAGTTCACTGAACCCCAGTCAAACGATTTCGTTTTTGGGCATAGTTCTGGACTCACAGTCTATGACGGCGCGGCTGTCGCCACAGCGCGCGCTCGGCATTCAGCGCGCAGCGAGATCTCTCCGCTGCAACGCGTCCTTCCCGCTCAAGACGTTTCAGAAGATGCTAGGTCTCATGGCCTCAGCATCGCCAGTTCTTCAGCTGGGCCTGCTCCGCATGCGCCCCCTACAGTTCTGGCTGAAAGCGCGGGTACCACGCAGAGCGTGGACTTCTGGTCGATTGCGCCTCAAGGTCAACCAGAGCTGCGTTACAGCTCTAGAACCTTGGACGGTGAACGACTGGTACCAAACAGGTGCAAGCCTGGGGACTTCCTCGAGAGTGAGAGTGGTGTCTACGGACGCCTCCACCTCGGGATGGGGAGCGCTGCTCGAGGGCAGACCGTTATATGGCCTGTGGTCAGAACGGGAAAAGCTCCGACACATCAACTGTCTGGAAATGCTGGCAGTAGAAAACGCGCTGACACGTTTTCGTCCCCATATCAAGGGCCATCACGTCTTAGTCCGTTCGGACAACATGTCTGTGGTGTCCTACATAAATCGCCAGGGCGGTCTCAGATCCCGAGATCTGTACAGGTTGGCGGAACGCCTCCTGGTATGGGCTCAGCACAACTTGCGCTCGCTGAAAGCAGCTCATGTGCCTGGGATACAGAATGTGGGTCCAGACAGGCTGTCCAGGAACAACATTCCCGCGGACGAATGGTCTCTACACCCACAAACAATCCAGCTGCTGTGGGAGAGATTTGGCAGAGCGGAAGTGGACCTCTTCGCGTCCAGCGAAAACGCTCACTGCCCCGCGTTCTTTTCCAAGAGCGAAAGCGCGCTGTCCCAGAGGTGGCCGCGCTGCCCGCTCTATGCTTTTCCCCCCGTCTCCCTCCTTCCAGAGGTGTTAGAACGAGTGAGGGAAACGAAATGCTCAGTGCTGCTTGTAGCACCACTCTGGAGGAACCAACCTTGGTTTCCAGAGCTGATGCAGTTGGCAGACACTGCCCCATGGCCGGTGCCATTGAGAAGGGACCTTCTCTCGCAGGCCAGGGGCTCGATTTGGCACCCTCAACCGAAGTTGTGGGCCCTACACGTGTGGGCTCTCAACGGTTACCCGCTGATTTCTCAGTAGGAGTGCTAAATACTATCACTCAGGCTAGAGCACCGTCGACTCGACGGCTCTATGCCTCAAAGTGGTCGGTATTCTCCAGTTGGTGTGTGGCTCGGGGATGCTCACCCCTCGACTGTGAGGTAACGGAGGTTCTCTCCTTCCTT
The DNA here is from genome assembly GCF_951802725.1 of Rutilus rutilus. Classification (NCBI taxonomy): domain Eukaryota; kingdom Metazoa; phylum Chordata; class Actinopteri; order Cypriniformes; family Leuciscidae; genus Rutilus; species Rutilus rutilus. The sequence goes on from NC_140210.1 coordinate 49,888,029, forward strand.
CAAGAGCTGTTGGATAAGGGCAGAGCCCCATCCACGCTCAAAGTATATGTGGCGGCTATCGCAGCGTTCGCTGAGACAACGCTCGGTCAGTCGATAGGAAGGAACGATTTGGTCATCCGCTTCCTCAGGGGAGCTAGGAGACTGAACCCTCCCAGACCCCCGTCGGTCCCTGTTTGGGACCTCTCTACGGTCCTGGAGGCCATGAAAGGTTCCCCTTTCGAGCCCATCCAGACGATTAGTCTCAAACATCTGTCATTTAAGACAGTGTTTTTGCTGGCCCTTGCTTCAGTGAAGCGCATAGGGGACCTGCACGCGCTCTCGGTGAGCCCGTCGTGTCTGGAGTTTGGGCCTAGTGACTCGAGAGTCATACTCAAACCTAGGCACGGCTATGTGCCGAAATCCCTCAACACGCCGTTTCGGGCTCAGGTTATATCCCTGTCCGCCCTGCCGGTGTTAGAAGAGGAAGGAGACTTGAGCTCTCTCTGCCCTGTCAGGGTTTTAAGAGCCTATGTGTCTCGCTCTGCTGCCTTTAGACAGACTGAGCAACTATCTGTCTCGTTCAGTGGACGTTCCAAGGGAATGGCTGTTTCGAAACAAAGCCTATCCAGATGGATAGTTGACGCCATAGCGTTAGCATACACCTCCAGAGGTCTTCAGTGCCCGCTGGGTGTCAGAGCGCACTCCACGAGAGGCGTTGCCTCGTCGTGGGCCTGGTCTAGTGGGATATCTCTACAGGATATTTGTATGGCGGCAGGCTGGGCCTCGCCGTCTACATTTATCAGGTTTTATAACCTCGAGGTTCCCGCTTTGCAGGCTAAGCTGTTATCGGTGTAATTGAACACTGAGAATGCAAGCACAGTGCGTTACTCCTATCTTACGGGCAGTTTTACGTAAGACCCATATTCCCACTTTAGTCAAGGGTGTCTTGTCTAAGTGATGTCTTATATTGCGTCTGCGGACGCAGCCACGTATCAGAACGGAGAGTTCCTCCTCTTGTTCTAGGACTCTATGTGAGTCCCTCTGGTGATTGTGCACTGTAAATCCTGGGTCCGCCTCCAGGTTTATGGTTGTTAATCCCTGCACGCACGGCGTCTTACATTGGGTTCCCGCAGCGTCTTAGCTAAGACGCAGTACGAGAGAACTCTCGTAAGAGAACGTACTCGGTTACTAACGTAACCTCGGTTCTCTCTAGTAGAGGGAACGAGTACTGCGTTCCTTGCCGTGCGTACGATTCACTTTGGTTCGCTTCTTCGTTGAAATAAATCAAGTGAGTCAGCCTTTTCGAGCTACCTTTATAGGGCGAGGCCACGCCCGCGTCGGCGGGAAGTGGCCTCATTGGTCTGATGTTGCATCAGCCTGCGCTCGATAGGCTTATGCATTTGCTAGTAGAACAGCCAATGAGCAAACGAGCCGTCTTGCCTATGGCTGCATACTGTTGCAAATGCGTTTTACAAATATTAAAATTAAGGATAATTTTTTGCTTCAATATTCGTGAAAAGAGACTTTTCCCGCAGCGTCTTAGCTAAGACGCAGTACTCGTTCCCTCTACTAGAGAGAACCAAGGTTACGTTAGTAACCGAGTACGTTTTTTTGGGTAACCATTGTGCTGAAGAGTAGAGCCTGTGCTTCAGTCCAGGAGAAGATCTACAAACATTGATGATATGCTGCATATTGCTTTATTTATCAGGTGGTGACTGTGTAGTTGCTGGTCCAGTGGAAATCTCTTTATGTTCAATAGTTTTTTAGTGGTTTCAACAGTGTTGCCAGTATTTTACAGTAAAAAAACCTGGTAAGGTCTAACAGTGTATCTAAATGTTTACCTACAAGTTCAGTTTTTGTTTTATTTTTATCTATACAGAAATACTGTGATCACTGGCACTGATATAAGAAGAGAGTGATTAAGTGACAAAAAAACAACAACAAAAAAACACAGTCAGTAAATGTGCAAAACAGAAGATGTAGGTTTCAAACCAGGCTCCTTTTTGCAAAATTTTACATATTTTATATATACATAATATATTGTATTCGTATGAATTCCTATGAATGACCTGCTCCCTATCACTGGGAGTCAGACAAATCGCACAAATTCGTACAAGTGAGGTCATACGAATTCGTATGAATTAGCCACCTCGTAAAATATGTATAGGTCATGAGATAGCGTCACCTGTTATCACCTGTGTTTTGATCTGTTTTGATCAGGAGATTCTCTATTCTTTCAGAAGATGTGTAATAGCGCCCCCTACCGTATAAAAGTGAAAATACGGAAAGACGGAAATTTCCGTCAATGGCGGGGAAAGAGTTAACTTGTTTTGAACCCAGAATATTCCTTAATGACATTTAAAGCTGTATATTTGTGTATTTGCATAGATAGCATTGTCCCAACACTCTTTTGTATGTTTTTATATTAAAAACTAACTTTGAGTAAAGCATCCTTGAAAAATGTTAGGCAATCTCTTTCCACGTTTTTCCACGTTGTAAATATATTTTTCAATATATGATATATGAAAAGCAGCAATTACTTATGTATTATTCAATATATTGTAATAAATAATGCAATATTGGTCTTCATATATTTTTCAGTATATTTATATTAATCATAGATATATGGAAATATATTTTGGTTCGGTAAGGGAAGATCCATGTCAACATCAGGGAAATCACGTGATCATATTTACAGTAGCCTAATCTCACATCACCTTGTAGATAGAAAAGCAGAGACAAACGCCACCCAGTGGACAGACTAGAACAAAACACAGAATATATCTGGACTGGGATTATGCAATATTTATCATCTGGAATCAGTGGCGTACCGCGCATCTATGAGAAAGAGTAGGCTATGTGCTGTTTTATTTTTTATATTTGTTAAATTCTGCAAGGGGGTCATAAGAATACAGAGTGGTTGTATGCAAACTTATGCATTCAGCTGTTTGGTTTGAGATAAATCATACAGCAGGTAAAAGTTTGTTTAAAATACATTTACATGTAAACAAAACAATGGACAAAACATTGTGTGGTGAGAAGTGCAAATGGTATTTATCTAACTGATTTAATTAGCACTTTTAAACGACTATTTAACTAAATTAATAATACCTTAATATTTATAAATTGCACTTGGTTGTATTATACACGTATTCAATTAAACTATCGTCATTTATAGACATTTGTTCACGGTATTACATCATTTTAATTAGGCCTACAGCATTTCATTATTTTAATGTTCAGCATCACCACTTATCACAGACTTATTTAGACAATATCAGCTGGAGAAACTAACTATGATTATATCGCTGATATAACATCAAGGTAACACTTTCAGTTTCTCTTTCCGATTTGAACAATGAACTCTAACACACACACACACACCTGGTAAACAAGGGTGGGGCGCGTAAGGACATTTGCCTTCCCACTGTTGTGCCAGCTCGCGCTTTATTGCAACATGCATTATGGGCATCTTTAATTCTTGAGCAGGAGATTAATCATTTAAATTGCCGTCCGGTGCTTTAACTAGTTGTTTCAACACTCAAAAAAAAAATTTGTGTCTAAACATAAGATTTATGTATTTGAATTGCATAACAAATTCCCATGCATTTGGTTTACATAGTTTTAACATAAACCAATCAATACTCCTGAATGTGATTCATATTTTTAAGTCATATCTAAATGAAACAGATAAGATTTATGTAATTGTATTAATAAACTGAATGTGATTTATATTTGTCAGTCATATGTAAATGAAACAGGTAAGATTTATGTAATAGTACACAGAAAAACGCCCATGTTAAATTAACACTGCTCAGTGTTCATATGTGTGCACACTACAGAGTTAAAGCAGTGTTGAAGTTAATGAGATAATTAAGTGATGATTGAGCATTAATTATGAACACCTGCTGTTAACAAGCAGAATCACTGAAGGAAAGAGAAACACAAGAACTACAACTGACTTCAGCCACAGCCTTAGATGAAATCAACTGAAGAGAAAAGAAGACTGAAAAGAAGACAAAATCTGTGAAGATCTCAGCAGAGGAGGATTAAACAACTCTACAAACAGCATTACCAGCTTCACTTATAACCAGACTGACTTTATTTCATTTCCGTTTGAATGAAATCAATAGTTGTATTTTAAAGTCACCATGATGGTGGTTAGCGTTTGCTTTAGTTGGGCTCTTGACCATTGACTCTTTAATGTAACATTTTCTCTGGCTGCTATAATTATGTGTTTATAAAACACGTTTATTGCAGCAAAAAAGCCAAGAGAAAATGAGATCAGGTGATGTTGGCTGTTTATTGATGATGATGATGACGACGACAAAGTCTTCATGTAATTGCTTCATTCGCTGATCTTGTTCAGTGTCTAATGCTTTTTAATATTGTTATATTCATAACAGAAGCCATTTGATTTTACAGCATGAAATCTAACAGTGTTGTTTATCAAACAATATACTTTTTTTTTTTTTTTTTTATAGTTAGTGCACAAACACCTTTCATCTATGGCATTACTTAGACTCACACAGACATCAAGAAACAGCAAATGAATCTCAACAATGGTGACAAAAGATACAAAAAATCCTGATGCATAATTTATTAATGCCGCAATGCATGCTGGGAGATATGGGTGAGTTTTGATTGGTGGTACCCAGCATGCACTGCAGTATGAAGCATTTCATTGATTGTCACCATTGTTGAGAGTCATACACTGATTCTTGATGTCTAAGTAATAATATAGAAGAGAAAGTTTAATGCACTAAATGTTTTTAAAATTGTTTATATTATTTGATTAACTGTTGGATCTAATGCTGTCAGGTCACACAGCTACTATAATAAATAAAACAAAATCACATAACCCCAATAATCAAAGCATTAGAAACTGAAAAAGATAAGTGATTCAGGCCACAAGATGATGATTACACCTTCATCAATAAACAGCCAACATCACCTGATCTCATTTTCTCTTGGCTTTTTTGCTGCAACAAACGTGTTTTATAAACACATAATTATAGCAGCCAGAGAAAATGTTACATTAGGGGCCGCTCACATATCGCGTCTTTTGCGCGCGCAAGTTCGTTATTTCAAATGTAGCCGCGCGGTATGCGCGCTCATAATGGAAGCGACGCGGTCACGGTGCGACGCGCTCGTTTTTTCCAAGCGCATCCGCGCCGCATCGGGATAAAAACATCTCAACTTTTCAGAATGCCGCAAGCGCACCGCAGGTCACGTGAGAAGAACCAAGCTTAGCAACGACAGACGCCTCCGGAGCGCAACCACCCGAGCGCTTTGGAAAAAGGAGAACGCGGCGCGCCTAGCGTTTTCGCCGCATTTTTATGCGCGATATGTGAGCGGCCCCTTACAGAGTCAAGGGTCAAGAGCCCAACTAAAGCAAACGCTAACCACCATCATGGTGACTTTAAAATACAACTATTGATTTCATTCAAACGGAAATGAAATAAAGTCAGTCTGGTTAGTAATAAGTGAAGCTGGTAATGCTGTTTGTGGAGTTGTTTAATCCTCCTCTGCTGAGATCTTCACAGATTTAATGTCTTCTTTTCTCTTCAGTTGATTTCATCTGAGGCTGTGGCTGAAGTCAGTTGTAGTTCTTGTGTTTCTGCTCGTCTCTTTTTCTGTTCTCTTCTTTCCTTCAGTGATTCTGCTTGTAAACAGGCTTATTAAGGCTGAGATGACTTCATATTTAATATACACAGACTTTGTGGTTCAGATAAGGTCCAGTTCTGGTTTATTTCTTTGCTCTTGGCTGACATGTGGCATTGCTATGGCCTGCTTGTGGCCCAGATCTGGCAAACAGGAGCGGTCCGCCCAAGTGCCGTCATTCCACGCCGCATGTGGGCCAGATCCGCATTCCACAAGTGCCAGATGTGGGCCGGATCCGGGCCGAAACAATGTTGCTATCTGGGTCTTATGTTTAGACACAAATTTTTTTTTGAGTGTAGCTTTTGTTTGAAGCCATTAAACTGCTCCAAAAACACGAGTAACGTTACTGCACTTTATACTGGTTAACGGGTGCGCTCGGCAGAAATAAACCGCGTCACAGACAAACTAAAAGCCAATAAACCAGTTACAACGAGGACACTATAACACATACAATCAGGGGAACTTCCACGAGTGTGAACTAAATCTTTCAATGTGTGACGATATCCATAAAACGATAAACGCGACGGCTCCGACATTGCCTAACAAGCCGGGTGGCAACTAAATAACGTTACGTAAACAGCTTATTTGACATTTAGCAAAATATAATTTTCGGTTTTTACCACAGAAGTGTCAGAATGGCTTCCACACATCCGAAATCCGACTTTAAAAAGCAACTTTGGCCGCGTCATCTATGTGTGTAATGGTGCTTGCGTCTCAAACTTTTCGCGCCGATCAGTTTCTAGTTCCCACAATGCAACGCGTAATTCAAAATACGGGTAAAATCCTGTAAAAGACAAATACGGAAAATTCCTTCAAATTAATATGGTACATTGTACCGTATTTTTACGGAATTTTTTTACAGTGCAGACAAATCGCACAAATTCGTATGAGTGAGGTCATATGAATTCGTATGAATTAGCCACCTCGTAAAATACGTATAGGTCATGAGATAGTGTTGTCTTCACCTGTGTTTTGATCTGTTTTGACCGAAATTTTCATCAATGATGGGGAAAGAGTTAACTTGTATTGAACCCAGAATATTCCTGTTACATCCCAAGGGACGTATGTGTGTTTTATTGCTGTTGTAGTGCTTGTCTCTATGTATTTTCTGTCTTTCCTTGTTGCTCCTCCCACTATCCACTTCACAGGTTTGGGAGTGCCACCTGATTTGTGTTCCAGCTCATTAAGGTGTGAGTGGAGCAGTGTATATAGTGGAACCCAGAGAGTTCCAACTCAACAGAGAGACTGAGGCTTTCCTCTGAGAGACTGTCATCTTCCGGTCCCAGCACTTGTTGGTTTCTTGTGTTTGTAGTATCAGTTGTAGTGATTAAGTGAACGTTGAAAGAAGGTATGCTGTGTGCTAACTTCTGTGACTTTGTGGTAACCTTGTGTTTATAGTTAATATCATCTAACTGGAGTGTTTTTATTTTAAATTAATATACTGTTTGGTTTCTTTATTGAGGTGGATGCCATTTTATTTGAGAATTTGTGTTTTCTCTTTTTTATATAGAGAGGAAGTAAGGGAAGTGTATGTCTTTTGATTTATTTTACTTTTGAAGCTAGGTAAGTTATTTCTAAAAAAAAACTTTAGTAAGAATTTCTTTTGTTTGTTATTTTGGCCGTTTCCCCTCCTGAAATCTTTATATCCCATTGATTATGTTAAAATGAAACTTGTGAAATTGTTTTACTTTATAAACTGGTGTCCTTGCTTGTCCTGGGACCTGGAGATGGGAGTTCTCTCACTCTCTCGCCGAAACTTTTGTTACCTTCCTTTCCTGCCCCTAGACCTGAAACGGATCGTAACATTCCTTAATGGCATTTAAAGCTATATTTGTGTTTTACCTTGAAATATCAGTTTCAATTATGCTGATGGCACACTGACTTCTAATAAATCAAATGGCTTCTTTGGCTGCCCATAAAAGACTGTTTTGAGACTATGTAAGTCTGGTGAGAGGATTCGAAATAACGCGAAAAAGGCGGACTGCTTTATGGGAGCAACGGATGCAATAATTCAATGTTTGGAATTAACTTCATTTTTGTTTTAATGAAACATGAAAAATCCTGAAAAAAAAAATCAGTCACAAGAAAAGCATCAGCTAATTAAGTGCTAATGCCTGTTTCACAGACCCTGATGAAGCACCTGATTCACATGATCTGAGGATTGTGTTACTGGGAGTCTCTGGAGTTGGAAAGAGTTCAACAGGAAATGCAATACTGGGTCGAGAGGCATTTAAAGAGAGCAGAACCAGAGAGAGTGAGATACAGAGAGGAAGAGTAGAAGACAGAAACATCTCCATCATCGACACTCCAGGATTCTTCAACACTCAACTGACTGATGAAGAGATGAAGAAGCAGATGATGAAGAGTCTGTATCTCTCTGATGCTGGTCCTCACGTCTTCTTGCTCGTCATCAACCTGGAGAACTTTAAACAGGACAAGAGGAACATTGTGGAGCAAATTCAGGAGAACTTTGGAGCTCAAGCTTTGAAGTTCACTATGGTGCTGTTTATTGGACGAGAAAAAATATCCAGAGGAAAATTTAAGCAAATCACTGAGAGTGAAAATATCAAAGAGTTGCTGAACTATTTTGAGGGAAGATTTCATGTGATGAACAGCAAAAATGAGAGTGATCCCAGCCAGATCACAAAGCTCCTGAAGAATATTGATGTAATGGTGGAGAACAACGGAGGACAAAACTACAGCAATGAGATCTACCTGAAGGACCTGAGAAAACTCAGAGAGCAGAAGGAGAGAGTGAAGTATGAAGAAAAGAGTCATAAACAGGAAGAAGAGAGAAAGAAACAAGAACAGGCGTGGACAAGACAAGAGGAGAGAGATGCAAAAAAAGCAAATAGAAGGGGTAAATCAAGAGGAGGAAATAAAAACTAAAAGCAAAGAAGAGAGAATAAAAGACCATAATGAGAGGAAAAAAGAGGATGTGAAGGAGAGAGCACAATATCTGAGAGTGAAGGAAGATTTCAGGAAACAGCTGGAAAGTCGCAAAGAGAAAGAAAGACAAAGATGGGCACTGGAAAAAGGAATGACACCTGGACATTCAAGACTAGGTAAATATTGAACAATTTGTGGTTTTATTCCCAACATTTTTTTTTTTTTTTTTCAAAAATACATAACTTGTCATGTTTACTCAGTAAATAAATGACAGCAACCAAAAGCCTTCATTTGTAGATTAAATATCTAAAGACTTCATGATCAGTGAGCTGTTGAAGTGCTTTCCAAGTGTGAAGTTGCACTTTAACCAATCGAGCCCCTTCATTTGGCTCCTTTGCAGTCAAAAGTGACCGAAGCCTTGAAATGCGTTAATTATTATTAGTATTTTTTTATATTTTTGATTATTATTTAGGGTTTTGATGGAATGTTATGATAAACCTGTGTCAAAGTAACTCTCCTCAGAGTTTATTTTAGTCCACACTTATAAGAGTGTTAAAATAGTACTGAATCAGAGTTCAAGTTAATGAGATAATTAAGTGATTAATTAAGTGATGATTGAGCATTAATGATGAACACCTGCATACACTGACCAGTGTATGATTTAATTGGGCTCTTGATTTTGTCTTGTTAAACGTACTCGGTTACTAACGTAACCTCTGTTCTCTCTAGAGAGGGAACGAGTATTGCGTAAGCTAGCTTACGCTGCGGGAAAGTCTCCTTTCACGAGATACTGAAGCCAAAAATTATCCTAATTTTTTAAACTTTGTCAACGCAGTGCGGCAGCCTGCAGACCTAGGGCAAGCGAGTCGCGTGCCCATTGGCTGCTCTGCGGCAACTGCAGCAGCCTATGGCTGAGCCTTGCGCGTGACGTCACGTCCAATGAGCGCGCTTGGCGCGCTTAGTGCGTCACAGCCCGTCATTAGGGGTGTGGCTTAGAGTATATAAGCAAGGAACAGAGGCTGCTTCGCTGGTTTCTGTCGCATGAAGCGAAAATGAGCTCGTGGCGAGAGCACGGCGGGTTACGCAATACTCGTTCCCTCTCTAGAGAGAACAGAGGTTACGTTAGTAACCGAGTACGTTCTCTTACGAGAGGTTCTCTCGTATTGCGTAAGCTAGCTTACGCTGCGGGAACACCTTTGTCAACGCCGTGCGCGCGCCCAGCATCCTGAATGAATCCCGTGGGAAGCCCAGGGAACGCGAAACGGAGCTGGGCGGCCAGATACCACAGTACACAAGCACATAATATGGGGCAGGGAGCGGCACAGCCGGTCCAACTAACACTTCCATACAGTGTAGCTCAACCAGTAGAGCTAAATCAGCAGCGTAGCCCGCGCACAGACAGTGGGCTGGCTTACGCGAGACTTAGACTGATAGCACTTTGGCCTGCAAAGCGGGAACATCCAGGTTGTAAAACCTAACAAATGTGGAGGGGGAGGCCCAGCCCGCCGCTGCACAAATGTCATGAATGGGAATCCCACTGGACCACGCCCACGATGAGGCCATGCCTCTGGTGGAGTGTGCCCGAATGCCCAAGGGGCACTGCAGGTTTTTAGATGCGTAAGCAGCTGCGATAGCATCGACTATCCATCTGGACAGAGTGTGCTTCGAGGCGGCGAGACCCTTGGTGCGCCCACCAAACGAAACAAAAAGCTGCTCTGAACGCCTGAAGGCGGCGGAGCGCGAAATATAGCTTCTCAGCGCCCTAACTGGGCAGAGGAGGTGACTATCTGCCTCGCAGCCAGTAATCGGCAGGGCTGAAAGGGAAATGACCTGCGCTCTGAAGGGAGTGCCCAAAATTTTTGGGACGTACCCATGCCTCGGTCTGAGAATAACTTTAGAGTCATTAGGTCCGAACTCGAGGCACGCAGCGTTAGTGGATAACGCGTGAAGGTCTCCCACACGTTTTACTGAAGACAGAGCTATCAGAAAAACGGTTTTGAGCGTGAGGTATTTCATATCCACAGTTTCTAAGGGTTCAAAGGGATGTGCTTTCAGTGCGTCTAAGACCAGTGAAAGATCCCACATAGGAACCGAAGGGGGTCGCGGGGGGTTCATCCTCCTCGCTCCTCTAAGGAAGCGGATGACCAACTCGTTCCTTCCTAATGCGCGGCCCGGCTCTGACACAGAGAGCGCTGAAATGGCCGCGACATAGACTTTGAGCGTGGAGGGGGACCTGCCCGCGTCCAGTAGCTCTTGAAGGAAACACAATACTTGTGAGACCCCACATGTCTGTGGATTGAGCCCTTTGGTAGTGCACCATTTGTTAAACACAGACCATTTAGACGTGTAGAGCCGCCTCGTGGAGGGGGCTCTAGATTGTATGATCGTGTTCATCACCCCTTCTGGTAGATCAGCATGTAGTTGTTGAGGCTCCACGCATGCAGAGACCAGTGCTCTGGGTGGGGATGCCAAATCGAGCCGCGGGCTTGAGAGAGAAGGTCTCTCCGCACCGGAATCGGCCAGGGGGCTGAGTCTGCCAATTGTATGAGTTCCGGGAACCAAGCTTGGTTCTCCCAGAACGGGGCTATGAGGAGCACTGTGTGGCGCGCTTTCCTGACTCTCTCGATGACCTGAGGCAGCAGAGAGACTGGCGGAAACGCATATAGCGGGCCGCTGGGCCAAGACTGGGCCAGCGCGTCCTCGCTCTTTGAAAAGAACGCTGGGCAGTGTGCGTTGTCTATTGACGCAAAGAGGTCGACTTTCGCTCTGCCAAAGCGGCGCCACAGCGACTGGACTGTTTGAGGGTGTAGAGACCACTCCCCAGGGGGAACGTTGTCCCTGGACAGTCTGTCGGGGCCCTCGTTCAGATGGCCAGGCACATGCGATGCTCTCAGAGAGCGCAGAGAGTGCTGAGCCCATACGAGGAGGCGTTCCGTCAGGGCGCAGAGTTGCTTTGATCTGACACCGCCCTGGCGGTTCACATAGGCCACTACTGAAGTGTTGTCCGTGCGGACTAGAACATGGTGACCACGGAGGAAAGGGAGGAAGTGCATGAGCGCTTTCTCGACCGCGAGCATCTCTAGACAGTTTATGTGTAGGAGATTCTCCTGGTCTGACCAGTGGCCAAAGACCGGTCTGCCTTCGAAGAGCGCTCCCCAACCTAGGTTGGACGCGTCTGTAGAGACAACTTTCCGGTGTGAGACCACTCCCATATTCACTCCCGTGTGATACCATTCGGCTGCTAGCCAGGGCTGCAGGGCTGAGACACAGACCTGAGTCACTCTGATTAGCGAGCCGCCGGTCGCCCAGGCTCGATGGGATACGCGCGTTCTCAGCCAGCGTTGAAGCGGGCGCATGCGCAGTAAACCCAACTGAAGCACTGCTGCAGCTGAGGCCATATGCCCCAGAATGCGCTGAAATGCCTTCAGGGGAACCCGGTGGCCTTCTTTGAAGGATGCAGCGAGGCGCTGGATGCGGCGCGCGCGCTGCTCCGTCAATCTGGCCGTCATCGCCACCGAGTCCAGTTCTATTCCGAGAAAGGAAATCGACTGCCGGGGCGAGAGCGAGCTCTTTGTCCAGTTGACCGCTAGACCCAAAACCTCCAGGTGGTCGAGTAGCGCTGTTCTGTGAGACACAAGTTCTGTCTCTGACTGCGCTAGAACGAGCCAATCGTCCAAGTAGTTCAGAATTCACATTCCCTGACTCCTCAGGGGAGCGAGAGCCGTGTCCATGCATTTCGTAAATGTACGGGGTGCTAAAGACAGGCCGAACGGCAGGACTGTGTATTGATAAGCTCGACCGTCGAAGGCGAATCTCAAAAATGGCCTGTGACGGGGAGTTATCTGGATCTGGAAATAAGCGTCCTTCAGATCGAGAGAGATAAACCAGTCTCCTGGGCGAATTTGCGCGAGGATCTGTCTGGTTGTAATCATCCTGAACGGCCGTCTCATGAGGGCTTTGTTCAGATGTCTCAGATCTAAAATAGGTCTTAATGCTCCGTCCTTCTTGGGAACGAGGAAGTAACGGCTGTAAAAGCCTGACTCGCTCAGAGAAGGATGCACCTGTTCTATGGCCCCTTTTCGCAGCAGCTTTGTTATCTCTGCTTGAAGCAGATGTGCTGTTTCCAAACTCACTTTCGTTTCCGTCTGCGCTAGAAAGCGCGGAGGGCGACGAGCAAATTGGAGCGAATAACCGTGTCTTATGGTGTTGAGCACCCATTCTGACGCGCCCTGAATAGCCTCCCATGCTTTTGCATGCATAGCTAGGGGTCGAATGGTCTCTGGGTTCAGATCGCCGCGTTGCGCGGGATGGGGAACCTGTATCAGAGAAGACGGGGCGGCGCGCGCGCCGCCGATGCTCGGACACGAGGGCAGAAGAACAGGGCTGGCCGACTGTGCAGAATTTAGTAGCTCGATCTTGGACGATGGAGCGTGAACTGCTGTAAAACAACCCAGGCGCGAGGGCGGCGTGGGGATTATGGTGTCTGAAAGTGGGCGCGCGTGCTCGTGAGCTGGCGCGGGATATGCACTTATGACACGGCCAGTGTTTGGGGGCTTTATGAGGTTTGCAACCTGTCTGGCAGAGCGGGCAGTGGGCAGGTGTGAGCACAGGGCTGTGGGCACATTTCCTACACTTGATGCTCGAGCGGAAAGTTTCCGCTTTAAGAGATAGCGCTCTGGACGCGTTGCCATGGGAACCTGGTCTGTGTGAGGCAGTGAGCACACGGGAGTGGGCACTTTTTCTACACTTAAAACCCCTGCGGCTTGAGCCGTAGCAATTTGAGGTAACTGAGTGACAGAGCGAGCAGCGAGTAGTTGTGAGCACGGAAGTGTGGGCACTTTTACTACATTTAGTGCTCGAGCGGTGTGAGGCCGCTTTATGAGAGAGCGCTCTGGGCGCGTTACCATGGGGATTGCACTTGTGTGAAGCAGTGAGCACATGGGTGTGGGCACATTTTCTACACTTAAAGCACTTATACTCTTTTTGAGATTTATCTGGGTCACCGTGAAAACGGCGTTTGTGTGCAGGCGAGCGAGTGTAATTACTGGCTCGTTGGCTGCGGTGTGTGCTGCTGCAGTAGCCTGAACATAGGGGACTGACAGAGCTGTGCGTTTTGATGGCGGTCCGGCCGTAGCGGGACTCAACCATCTTTTCCTCCTTGCGGATGCTAGGAGGACTTCGCGGGCTCGGGCTTCAACGCGATCTTGGACCGCGGGCCCCGTGGGGGCGGCGGTCTGTGACGGCTGGTCGAGCGCGACCTGGGGCGATTGCCCTGGCGCCGCTGCGAAGCGTTGGGGGGCCTGGAAGAGCGCTGGTTAGAGCTGCGCACAGGAGGCTGAGTTTGAGGGCGGCCTGTGGCTGAGCTCGAACGGCGGGGCAGGAAGAGGTCCATCGCCTGCGACGCCTTCTGTACCTCAGAGAACCGATCCACAATTCCGCTGACCGCAGGGCCAAAGAGGCCGGTGGGCGAGAGTGGTGCGTTCAGAAACACAGCGCGCTCTGACTCACTCATGTCCGCGAGCGTCAACCATAGATGTCTGTCGATGACGGTGAGCGCGGCCATGGATCTGCCGATGGCTTGAGCAGCGGTCTTGGTAGCGCGCAGCGCGAGATCCGTAGCGCTGCGGAGATCGGTAAAGGCAGACTGATCCGAGCCCTTCTCGTCCAGTTCACGGAGGAGGTCGGCTTGAAGGATCTGAAGAATAGCCATTGAGTGCAGGGCGGAAGCAGCCTGGCCGGAGGCGGCGAAAGCGCGGCCGGCGAGAGCTGAGGTGGTCCTGCAGGCTTTAGACGGCAGGGCAGACTTTGAGCGCCATCTAGCAGACGGCGGGCAAAGGTGCGTTGCCACAGCATCCTCAACGGCGGGGATGCCGTTATAGCCGTTCTCGGCGGCTCCGTCCACCTGGGAGAGAGCCGAGGAGACTGGCGAGCGGAGTCTGGTGGAGAACGGAGCGTTCCAGGACTTAGAGAGCTCGGCGTGGAGCTCAGGCAGGAAGGGTGCTGACCTAGAGGCAGGCGCAGGGCGGCGGCTAGGCAGAAAAAACCCGTCAAGGCGATTGGGCTCCGGCTCCTTAGGTGGAGACCAATCCAGTCCCATTCTCTCGACCGCTAAAGTGAGGAGGCGGAGAAGCTCTGCGTCAACACTAGCGCGGGTTCGAGAAGACTCCATAGTAGAGGGGGCGGAGCGGTGAGAGCCCGACCACTCCTCGCTGTCAGACGCGAGCAGAGAGCAGCTGTCAGCGGCATCATCTGCATCATCCCCCAGGGCGACGGCAGTGCGGGCAGTGGCCGGCCGCTGCGCGTCGGAGAAGGGTGGGGGGGAAGGAGAGAGCGAGGCTCGCGGGAGAGGTTCCGGCGAGCGCTCAGCTGTAGCGTCCAGTTCCGGCGGCCTTTGAGAGCGACGTTTTTTCTTTCGTGGCCCGGAAGAAGCGGCCGGAGAAGATGGAGTGTCTTCGAATTTAGCGAGTCGAGCCCGTAGGGTCGACATCGGTAAATCTTCACACTGTTCGCAGCCGCCCTCGGAGAGAGCGCGAACAGCGTGGTCAAAACCCAGGCAGAGAGCGCACAGCACGTGGCGGTCTCCGTCGCTGAGCGAGGCTCTGCACGAGCCACAGGATGTGCGAGGCATTTGAAACAACGCCTCGCGCTCTTTTAGATGCAAGTGTGTCGCGGCGGACACACACACACACACAAAACAGAGCAGAAAAGGATATAAGGCCGGATGGCGCAGCAGGCAGGGAAGGCTGAAGGCGGCGAGCGGCCGGCGTCCTCAGGCTGAGATCCTCGGCGTGCTGGTCGCTGGATTCAACGGCGGCTTCCTCGGAGATCAGCGATGCGAAGAGCTTCGCTGAAGAGACAGAAATCAGCGAAGCAGCCTCTGTTCCTTGCTTATATACTCTAACCGACTGTTATATATACATTGCAATATCGTACCTTAACTGTAATATGCAATTACTTTCCACTGCACTCACTCGGATAGCTTCTGTCCAAACTTTATTTGCACTACTTTAAATCCATTGTTATACTGCTCATTAGCCTAACTTATACATATATCTATTTGTAAAATTCTGTTTATAGTAATATCCATCTGTATATTATGCTCACATTCTGTTTATAGTAACAGCCATCTGTATATATATTCATAGTACATATCTATCTGTAAAATTATGTTTATAGTAACAGCCATCTGTATATTATATTCAGTACATATCTATCTGTAAACATTCT
This sequence comes from Rutilus rutilus, assembly GCF_951802725.1. Lineage (NCBI taxonomy): Eukaryota > Metazoa > Chordata > Actinopteri > Cypriniformes > Leuciscidae > Rutilus > Rutilus rutilus. The sequence goes on from NC_140210.1 coordinate 49,903,788, forward strand.
GTTTATAGTAATAGCCATCTGTATATTATTATATTCAGTACATATCTAGCTGTAAATTCTGTTCACAGTAATAGTTATCTGTATATTATATTCATAGGACAATCTATCTGTAAATTTTTGTTTATAATAGTATTCAACTCTATATTTATTCAGTACATATCCATGTTCTGCACTTATGAACCACTGTATATCCTGCACTTGCTGCTATTACACTTCTGGTTAGACCTAAACTGCATTTCGTTGCCTTGTACCTGTACTTGTGTAATGACAATAAAGTTGAATCTAATCTAATCTAATCTAATCTAATCTAAGCCACACCCCTAATGACGGGCTGTGACGCACTAAGCGCGCCAAGCGCGCTCATTGGACGTGACGTCACGCGCAAGGCTCAGCCATAGGCTGCTGCAGTTGCCGCAGAGCAGCCAATGGGCACGCGACTCGCTTGCCCTAGGTCTGCAGGCTGCCGCACTGCGTTGACAAAGTTTAAAAAATTAGGATAATTTTTGGCTTCAGTATCTCGTGAAAGGAGACTTTCCCGCAGCGTAAGCTAGCTTACGCAATACAAGAGAACCTCTCGTAAGAGAACTGTATTTATGAAACTGTATTTGATAGCGACATAATCATCTAGAGATCTCTGAGTATGTGAGTAATGTGTTACTATTACATTATTGTTAATGTTACATTGTGTGATGTTATTTCATGAGATTCTGCAAAAAAAAAAAAAAGCTTTTTGCAAATTTTTTGGTGGTCACCGTTATTGAAATTCATACATTCATGTTTTCACAGCTAATGTGAGAAAAGTCACCAATATCCCATTTTAATGGAGCAAAATGTTAAAAAAATATAAAGAATAAAACATCAGGTTTTTCAGTTTTGATCATGTTGATAATTTTGAGGCCTTATCAAATATGATTGAATTTTGTTGAATGCTGTTGAACTTTGTGTGTAAACAAAAGCATATATTTATCTAATTTAGCAGATCTAAGGATTGTGATTCTAGGTAAATTTGATGTGGGAAAGACTGCAACAGCAAACCAAGCATTTTCTAATTCTTAATAACCCTAATATATCCTTCTTACTTGAACAGATCTGAGGATTGTGCTGCTGGGTTTTCTTGCAGCAGGAAAGAATTCAACTGGGAACACCATCCTGGGAAGAGATGTGTTCAGAGCAAGTTTAAGGACAACCACTAGGAGCTGTGAGAAACAAGCATCATTGGTGTCTGGAAGAATGGTCTCAATCACTGACACTCCAGGACTGTTAGATCCATTCTTTTTCAGGCACACTCATAATCATAATAAGTCTGATGTTGAGAAAAGCTTAGAAATGTCTGCTCCTGGTCCTCACGTGTTTCTGCTGGTGATCGGGATGGAAGGGTTATCAAGGGAGGAGAAGAACCCGGCTAAATGGTTTCAGGAGAACCTTGAAAAAGATGCTTTAAATCACACCGTTATTCTTGTCACTCATGCTGATTGGCTGAATGCACTCATAGATCAACCTCTGAATGAATATGTACAAAAAAACAAGGATCTTAAATCAGTGATTGACAGCTGTGGTGGCAGATATCACACATTGAACAACAAGGACAGAAACAATCAAGGTCAGGTCACTGAACTGCTGCAGAAGATTGATGAAATGGTGCAGAGAAATGGAGGGAAGCACTTCACCAGACAAAACATCTTTAAAAGACAAGATGATACAGGTGGTTGTAAGATACAATAAAACCCATTGATACTTACTTAACCTATTTTTGTTCAAAGAACGTTTTCCAAACATTTTTGTTTTGGTTATGTAAACGTTCAAACGTCCAGGGCCCGGTTTCCCGATAGCGCTCACTCTTAGCGCGCTAAGAAAGCTCGAAAGATATATCTTACCAAAGTTGTTTATGTTCCTAAGTGTGTTCCCCGAACCATACCTTAGGAAGCTGCTTAAGATATACCTTCTTACGTGCGACGTTACCGGGTGCTGTCCGTGGCGATGGTGCTGAATTGTTTGATATCGATGGCTCGAGAATCAATTATTCTCTCGTGCAGGGGCTGTTTATGTGAGAAAGCGGTGATCTTTATAAATGAAGCACTTCAGAAATAGTTGAAATTGCAATTTATTATGATTATTGGATATTATAAAAAATAATCCAAACTATAATAGCCTATAATAGCCTAGCCTACATATTTTAAAATTGTAACATATTGCTGCCACAATAACCTTTTCAAAAATTTACGTGCCTTCTTCTCTTTCCCATTTTTGTTCGCTGAGGTGGAGCTGCGATGAAATATTGTTCTTGTAAATACTTTCCAGCATTTCAGTAATAAAAGTTTACATCTTGCGTACGGTGCTCGGCAGTGATCAAAAAGGATTTAAACCGTGAATTTTGAATCTCTTGTAAACTCGGAGATGTGGATTCAGACGGCAATTAAATGACCACACGACCTGTTTGTCAAAAAACAGAAGGTACTAATTTGGCCAGGGATTTTTACGCGGGTTGGGTGAGAAAAACACTGATATTATGGATTCGGACGGCACTAAAATCACCGACTTACCCCTGTAAATGTTTAAAATACCGGACGAGCCCATGAGAAACAATATTAGCGTCCGAATAGGACTTAACTGACAGTAGCCTATGCTTTCACTGGCCTTTAAAAGAGCGTTTTAATTAAATTAATAATATTGTATAATAATATAATTAAAAATCTAACAACAATCAGTGTAATGACAATTTTATTCTTTGCATGAAAACACTTGAATTAGCCTAATTTAATACTGTCTGTGTGTATTAAAACTTCAGAATTATATTCATATAGACCTGCAACAGTGATAAGGTAAAGCTAAGAGTGGTCCAGACCAACCTTACAAAAGTGTGACTTACAGAAGATATACTTAGCGAACGAACGTTTCGGGAATCGTGCCATAAGGTTAAGAGAGAGGTTAAGGAATAGGTTAAGAACTACTTAGAGATAAGAACGCTTTGGGAAACCGGGCCCAGTTTTCTTGATGTTCCTGAAACATTCTTTAAACTTAAGTTTTATTAACAACTCAACATTCCAGGAACGTTTATTTATAATATTCCAGGAACATAAAAATGTACAGTTTCCTTAATGTTAATAGAACATCATTTAAAGGTTAGTATGATGTTTCTGAAACAGCATTTCAATCATTCAGAATCACTGAAGGAAAGAGAAACAAGAACTACAACTGACTTCAGCCACAGTCTTAGATGAAATCAACTGAAGAGAAAAGAAGACATTACTTGGAGGTAAGACTTGGAGGGAAGACTTCACATGATTTTACTGGAGTGCAGAGCTTGTGCAAACATATCTACATTGCTATGATCTGATGGTTTTCTTATGCTTAATTAAAATGCTTGTTGTTTTCTCTATTTTGTTGTGTGTGTTTTTTTATTTTTTATTAAATATGTGCTGATAAAATCTCTGATTTTATAGGCAATGTCTTATGGATATCACCTTATTGATGAAAGTAGCCCTGTCAGCACATCTTGATATTAAAATGTTGTGATATTCTGAAGAAAAGAAAAAAATCACTTTTTTATTTTTAGAAATGCTGCCTCATTTGGACACACACAGACACCAAGAATCAGCAAATGAATCTCAACAATGGTGACATGCTTCATGCCGCAATGCATTCAGGGAGCCGCAGTAGTTTAAAACTTTTGCCAGCATGCATTGAACTTTTTAATATTCTTCAGATTATCACAAATTCCTGGGTTGCGTCCTATATTTATCCAGCCCTTGCGTTGTTTTTAACCCAGTGTTTTTCAGAGTGCAGAACTGGTGATGTTGTGTCTTTAAGATCACGACTCAGCCGACATGAGACTCTATTTGACATTGGGTCCCTAGTCAAGTCAAGTCATCTTCATTTATATAGCGCTTTTAACAATGTAGATTGCTTCAAAGCAGCTTTACAGAGATAAGCGTATAATTTAAGGTAACAGAGATTGTTTTGGCTTTATAGCAGAGTTAAGTTATTTCCATCTAAAGTTAGTTTTGATTGATTTGCTTCCGTCGCAACGATCATTTGTTATTAAATTAGGGGCCGCTAAGACGACACCATTCCCTCTACACAGACTTTAAACGCGAACCTGTGAGAAACGCTGATGGCGTTCACATGCGCATTTAGAATGGGTTCTATAGTTATGTGCGTTTGAATATACGCAGGTTTGGAATTCCCTACAAGCCAAGCCTAAACAAAGTACTTGTCTTTCCTTATAAATTTTGATAAAGAATTTTATTTTATTTTATTGCTTAGGGGTAAGGACGCGAAACGGATTTTCCCGACAACGCCTTATCTGTATAGTGGTAGTGGGATCCTCCATAGGGAGAGACTAGTTGGCACTTCAGCACTGCGTTGTCATCGGTCCAGGCGAAGGTCCTTCGTCAGATCTGGATACGGCCCTGATCCGGCAGGCTGCAGGAAAACCTCGGGATAAACACAGACACTAAAATTAGCGTAGATGCCATTCTTCTCATGATGTAACGAGTACATCAGGATTTTTGGGAAGTGTTCCCGGTTCCGGCTGACCTAATATATGCAGCCTAACATTAAATTATAGAAGTCTATAATGTATTATGTGAAAGCTAGGTCAAAGAGATGTGTCTTTAATCTGGCTTTGAACTGACAGAGTGTGTCTGCTTCCCGGACAATGGTAGGAAGACTGTTCCAGAGTTCTGGTGCTAAATAGGAAAAAGATCTACCACCAGCAGTCGATTTTGATATTCTAGGTATTAGTAACTGGCCGGAATTTTGAGATCGCAATAGACGTGACGGACTATAATGCGTTAAGAGCTCGCTCAAGTACTGCGGAGCTAAACCATTTAGTGCTTTGTAAGTAATCAGCAATATTTTAAAATTTATGCGATGTTTAATAGGGAGCCAATGCAGTTTTGACAGAACTGGGCTAATATGGTCATACTTCCTGGTTCTGGTAAGAACTCGAGCTGCTGCGTTTTGGACCAGCTGCACAGCAAAAACTCCAGTGTTAAATTAACACTCCTGGGAGTGTATATGAGTCCACACTCAAGAGTGTAAAGTGTTAAAATATGAGTGTTAAATTAACACTCAAGAGTGTTAAAGTTAATGAGCTAATTAAGTGATTAATTTAGTAATGATTGATCATTATTGAAGACACCTGATGTTAACAAGCAGAATCACTGAAGGAGAAAATCACAAATTGTAAGCCACCGTTATGGTGATGGGTGTTTGCTTTAGTCGGGCTCTTGACACTTATACATTTACTTTAGATTTTGTTTGGCTGTTGTATCTTATAACTGCCCGATGAACAAAGAGAAAAAGTGATCTGCTGGTGTTGGTTATATTATGACAATCATCATTTGAACTTGATCACTGAACTCATTAAGATCCTTATTTCTGACTTAGATTTATGTTGTTGATTACAGCATAACTGTGAATCTGCATAAATATCCAGAATTTTAGATATAATACAAAGGATTTCTTAAAAGTTGTTTTGAAAAAAAAAAATATTTCTTTTAGGCACACACAGACGTCAAGATTCAGTCTATGCATCTCAACAAATGGTGACGAGCAGAATATTCAATTAGGAAAAGTAAATTACACAGACAATTCAGACCATAATTTATTCATACCGCAATGCATGATGGGAGCCATTAATGAGTTGTGATTGGTGGCAGCGACTGCAACATGCTTTATTATTGTCACCATTGTTGAGATTCACAGGCTGATTATTGATGTCTGTGTTTCTAAATAAATTCATTTGAAAGTCTTTTGATCAGAACAATGGTTATGAAATATTTTTGGATTATATGAAAAACACTGAAAATCATGTGCTGTAGAATCACAGAGCTGCTGTAACTAACAAGTTAAGCCATCTCAATAAGTTTTGTTTTACAGATCACAACATGATTATGTCAAAACATAACCAACACCATCAGATCACATTGTCTCTTTGTTCATCTGACTGTTCAATCAATAACAGCAGACAAGCAAAATTTAAAGTAAACATATAAGTGTCAAGAGCCCAACTAAAGCAAACACCCATCACCTTAATGGTAACTTACAATTAGTGATTTCCTCCTTCAGTGATTCTGCTTGTTAACATCAGGTGTCTTCAATAATGCTCAATCATCACTAAATTAATCACTTAATTATCTCATTAACTTTAACACTCTTGAGTGTTAATTTAACACTCATATTTTAACACTTTACACTTTTGAGTGTGGACTCATATACACTCCCAGGAGTGTTAATTTAACACTGGAGTTTTTGCTGTGTGTAGTTTGTTTATTAAGCGTGCAGGGCAACCACCCAGTAGGGCATTACAATAATCTAGCCTTGAGGTCATGAACGCATGAACTAATTGTTCCGCATTTGTCAATGAGAGCATATGGCGTAATTTAGATATATTTTTAAGATGGAAAAATGCAGTTTTACAGATACTAGACACGTGACTTTCAAATGAAAGATTGGTATCAAAGAGCACACCCAGGTTCCTAACCGACGACGAAGACTTAACAGAGCAGCCATCGAGTGTTAGACAGTATTCTAGGTTATTACGTGAGGAAGTTTTTTGTCCAATAATTAGAAACTCTGTTTTTTCAGAATTTAGAAGTAGGAAATTACGAGTCATCCAATTTTTTATATCCGCTATGCATTCCGTTAATTTTGTGAATTGATAAGTTTCGTTAGGTTTTGAAGAAATATAGAGCTGAGTATCGTCAGCATAACAGTGAAAGCTAATTCCATGTTTCCTAATGATATCTCCTAATGGTAGCATGTACAGAGTGAACAGCAGCGGTCCTAGTACTGAGCCTTGTGGTACGCCATACTGAACTTGTGATCGATGAGACATCTCATCATTTACTGCTACAAACTGATAACGGTCAGATAGGTATGATTTAAACCATGCTAGTGCATTTCCCGTAATGCCAACATAATGTTCTAATCTATTTAAACCCTAATGAAAGAATAATTTAAAGTATGGGATATCCAGAATAATCAAATATCTAAATTAAAGCATGACTAATCGTATGATCTGCTGCTAAATTAGAAACAGTCTAAATCTAATAATCATTGAAAATTGGAGTTAGATTAAGCACATGAGCTAAAGTAAAATTGAAACCAATTTCTTATAAATTAAGTTAACTCCACAGAAGAGCCAGTTAAAGACATTTGCTCATGCTGTTGGAATGGACCATACAAGGAAAATAATAAACTACTGATATAATATACTGTTACTAAATAATTGGTTACACTTTAGTCACCATTATGGCGATCAGTGTTTGATTTAGTTGGGCTCTTGGCCCTACTTTATAATGTTCTTTTTTTTCTGACTGCTCCAATTCTGTTTATAAAGCACATTTGTTGTGATAACAGAAACTATGACATGGGCTGTGTTTCCCAAAAGCATCGTAAGCCTAATTTGATTGTACAGACCAGGGATGGGCAACTTCGGTCCTGGAGGGCCACTGTCCTACAGAGTTTAGCTCCAACCCTGAAAAAATCACCTGCCTGTACATTTTCTAGTAATCTTGAGGACCTTGATTAGCTTGTTCAGGTTAGCTTGTTCAGGTGTGTTTGATTAGGGTTAAAGCTAAACTCTGTAGGACAGTGGCCCTCCAGGACCGAAGTTGCCCATCCCTGGTACAGACCATTTTTTGAAATTGTTCTACGATCAAGTTATGCTTAAGATGCTTTTGGGAAACACAGCCCAGGTCATGATGGTTATGTAAGAACTGATTTTCCTGCTAAGACAAAAGCTGAGATAAAACTCACCCTACAATAAATAAAACGCACCCTGGACAGAAGATCGCAAAGAAAGAGCACAGGACATTGTCTTGTTCAAACTTTTCTCCTTCCTTATCTCTGCATCCCCCTCTCCCTCCTCCCTTCCTTTCCCCCTAAGTCAAGTCACCAAAAGTTCACTAAACATGTTGGGTAACACTTTATAATAACGTTCAGTTGTAAGTCATTTATAATAAGTGGTGAGTTTAAAATGAACTAATCATTTACAAAACATTCATAAATGATTAGCAAGTGCACTGTCAGAAATAGGGGTACAGTAGGAGTCCATTTCTGTCCCCCAAGGTACAATCTACACTAATGTACCCCATAGGGCTTATTATTGGACCTCAAGTTACATATATGTACCTTTTTGAGGGTCAAAAAGGTACACAGTAAAAACCCCAGTGTTAAATCAACACTGCTCAGAGCACAAATGGTCCCACTCTACAGAGTGTTAAAATTAACACTGAAGCAGTGTTGAAGTTAATGAGATAATTAAGTTAACACTGAAGCAGTGTTGAAGTTAATGAGATAATTAAGTGATTAATTAAGTGATTGGCCATTAGTGGTGACACCTGATGTTAATAAGCAGAATCATTGACGGAAGGAGAAAAAACAATAACAGAAAAAAGAGAAACACAAGAACTTCAACTGACTTTGAGTCATTACACATTGTTGCATTTATTATTACCAGTTTGACTTTATTTCTGTCATACATTGACAAAAGTTCTTGAGATACAACAGAAGTTTAGACGGTAATGTTTTATGGAAGTTTTCTTTTCAAGTCACCATTATGGTGGTCAGTGTTTGCTTTAGTTGGGCTCTTGACCCTTTTCATTTTGTTAATGTTAGTTTTTCTCTGACTGTTCCATCATTGTGTTTATAAAGCACATTTGTTATTGCAAGAGAAAACATGACCTGCTCACAATGGCCCTCATTTATCATTCTTGCGTATAAACGGGCGTATATATTGGCGTAAGATTATGCTTACACTCCTCTCATCGCCTGATTTATGAAGCTGTGCGTACCTTTGAAATCCAGGTGTACGCAATACCTGCCCTTGATAAATGCCGCGGCTGAAAACGATCGTCATTAGAATAACACGCCCTTATATATTCAAGTCTCCGCTTCCCCCACGCCCTCATTTTACGCCATGGACACACGGAAGACGGCAAAGAAGAGAAACTTCTCCGACGTTGGATGAGCAAATGACCTATCACAATGCATTATTTTACAGCACGTGTTTTGAAACAATTAGCATTTAATTTCACGCCACATGTATTGGGGTGTACAATAATGATGATGATGTGATGTGGAGTAGCCTACCATTCATTCACATAATATTCTTCTTATTATAATTATGATTTTTATTTTTAATGACGCTTATTGTTATTTAGAAGAAGAATGTCGTTATTATTATTATTTGTATTATTATTATTATTATTTAAAAGAAGGAGAATGTCATTTTTATTATTTTGTCAGTCTGAATTATTTTTTGGTCATTGAAAGCCTTTCATTACTGAACAAAAAAAAAAGAGGTAGGCCTATACTTTGCCTGGAGTGTTATAAAGTTGTGGATGGTTGTCTTTTTTAAAAAGTCTTTTGTCTTTTATTTTTCGTGTTCACATTTATGAGGAAAAAACAATGTTACGTGACAGTTATCCATAACGGATGCGACCGCTCTGAAAGCGGCATGCTTTAAAACTTTCACAGAGACCTCAAACAGAAAGCACAAAGCCTTTCTTTAAAACGAATTTCGTTTTGTATTAATTGTATCTTAATTTTAATCAGTGCTTCATTATCCAATTTTCTCGATTTAATAAATAAAAAGTAAATAGCAGAGATAATCACGACACGGAGGCGCCAGCGCCTGAACTGGAGCTAACGTTAAGCTATCATCCATGAACCGAAACTCAAAGTATAAGGTAGACTACTCGCCTCACACACCTAAAAAAAAAAAAGAAATATATCTATTATCTACAGAAATCTCTACTTTTAAACAGAACCATTCAAAACAAAATAACACGATGTAATCCGTATGAAATATGTATTTCTCTCCGGCGTTCACTACTGCGAAGATCGCGAGTCAGACTTCATTGCAGCCGACACAGAAAACCAAATGTTTTTATTGGTTTATTAAGTAGGCTACACACAAGCGAGTTATGAAAAATTGAGTGAGGGATTTGTTCACTCACTTCACACAAAAAGATCTTGGAATGAGATGGCTAACTGTAGTAGCTTTTAGTCCACTGTCTAATTTAGAGAAAAAAAATGTTTTTAACCGACTACCGACAACTTTAATCGGTTAATGTTGACACGGTCAACCATCGGTCAAACAGTAATCGGTTAACATCCCTATGTTGTTGTTTTTTTACAGTGGGTCATAATATATCATATCTTTTAGTTTGTCAGTGCGTTTTGTGGTGTTAGGAATTGTTTTTCTGGCATTTCCACACTAACTCAAAACGTGCGTACATGTACACCACCTCCTGAGCTGGCGTAGGATTTTAGCGTGCCGTACGCCAACGTCCATATTGATAAATCTCAAAGTCACCGTGGTTTTGGGTGTACGCCAGGTGTACGCTGGGAATTTGGTGTACGCACTTTTGATAAATGAGGGCCAATATGTTTTGATGATAATGACATTATCATCATGTAGTGTCCTGATTCACTGATGTCATTCAGAGTCTAAATCTTTGACTATATTCTTGATGTGTCGTTTTAGTATTGGTGATTGTAGCTCTGAGATTCTACAGTTTAAGAGCCAAAAGCAATATTAAAAATTTTGAAAATACTTTGCACAAGTAAGTTCTTGTGTTAAAACACACAGACATCATTAATCAGCATATGAATCTCAACAATGGTGACAATAAACAAACTAGTGACGAACAGATTATCTCTGAACATCACAAAACAAGCTACTAAAGTCAGAACAAAACAATAGCAAAATAAAAGCAAACAGAAAAAACAATGAAAATTACAGGACAATTCAGCTGCATAATTTATTCATGCTGCAATGCATGATGGGAGCCATGGATGCGTTCTGATTGGTGGCTCCCATCATGCACTGCAACATTAAGCATTTGTTTGATTGTCACCATTGTTGAGATTCATATGTAGATTCTTGATGTCTGTGTGTGATTTTAAACCTTTCAGATCATTAAAACATTGCTGGACGTAGCTACTGTAGTGAAAAAATAAAAAAACATGTGGATAATCAGTTTTTAATGATGGGTGACATCAATGAATCAGGTCACTAGTAATTTCATCATCAAACCATAACTAGGGCTGCATTTCCAAAAGCATCTGCCTTTCTTGATTGCAGATCAACTGCAACAAATCAGGGGTGCAAACACATGTATGGTCAAAAAAGAGAGAGGTTATCGAAGCCCTCGTCCCGTGGCAAATACCCAGATACTTACATTGCCACCCACCCCTGCCACCCCCGGCTCACCCCCGGCCCACCCCTGGGCAGTTTGACTCTGGAGTTGTGATGCGAGTTTATGGTCTGTATAACAGTTTATACTAAAAAACACAATGTATTGCAAAGAAAGCCAGAAATGAAAATGATTAGGTGATATAGTTTACAGCATCATAATATAAAATAATTTCGGTTTCTCTGACTAAAAGTGGTTATTTGTTGTTAAAATATTATTTTCACCAACAGTACTTTTGTGTCACAGATAAGAAATTCTTTATTATGATGATTTTATTATTTATTAATTTTTTAATTAAGGGAAAAATAATCTTTAGACACACACAAACAAACATAAAGAATTAACATACAAATCTCAACAATAGTGACATGCTTCATGCTGCCATGCATTCTGGTAGCTACCATAGTATACAACTCAAGGCTCCCAGCATGCATTGCAGCATGAAGCATGTCACAATTGTTGAGATTTATATGCTGGTTCCTGATGTCTGTTTGTAAAAAAATAAATAAAATAAAATCATAAAGTCTGATCTGTAAAAAAAAAAAAAAAAAAAAAAGAAGGTAAAAATAATCTTTAAAATAACAAATTAGCACTTTTGGTCAGTGCCAAATGCAGTGTTGAAGTTATTGGAGATAATTAAATGATGATTGACCATTAATAAAGACACCGAAGACACCTGATGTTAACAAGCAGAATCACTGAAGGAGAAAATCACAAATGTTAAGTTTTGGTGATCAGTGTTTGCTTTAGTTGGGGTCTTGACCCTTACATTTTTAACTTTAGATTTTTGGCTGTAACGGAGTTGTAACTGCCAGATGAACAAAGTGAAAAGGTGAACTGAGGATGTTGGTTATGTTTTAACCTAATAATTTATTGACCTGAATCACAACTTATTTAGAGCCTATTTTTGAGTTAGGTTGACTTTACTGATTATAGCAGCACTGTCCTTGTACAGAATAATATTTTTAGAATTTTCAATGTAATCCAAAGGATTTCTTAAAGTTGTTCAGATCCAGTACTCATTACTAACCGCACTTGTGGAGATGCACTATAGAAAGTCTCAGGTATGCTCTTACAGCTATCGGTCCCCTTACTCTAGCTCTAGCAATTGGACAGCTGGCAGGTCCATTTCAAAAATAAAAACCAAAAGAAGGGGCAAAAATCACTTCTATTGGTCCAGTGTTCTGTAACATTGTACGGCTGCGCACAAAGAAAAAAACTCAAAGACTAGTCTTTACTTTTGCCAGTATTTTACCATTAATTTTCAGGTTTTTTTTTACTGTGTAGAATATTCTTCTCAAACCAGAGTCAGTCTATTATGGAGCATTGTTGTGGAATATAAAAAAAAAAAAAAAAAAAAAAATTATATACAGTGAGGAAAATAAGTATTTTAACACCCTGCTATTTTGCAAGTTCTCCCACTTAGAAATCATGGAGGGGTCTGAAATTGTCATCGTAGGTGCATGTCCACTGTGAGAGACATAATAATAAATAAAAAAAATCAAGAAATCACAATGTATGATTTTTTAACTATTTATTTGTATAATACAGCTGCAAATAAGTATTTGAACACCTGAGAAAATCAGTGTTAATATTTGGTACAGTAGCCTTTACAGAGGTCAAACGTTTCCTGTAGTTTTTCACCAGGTTTGCACACACTGCAGAAGGGATTTTGGCCCACTCCTCCACACAGATCTTCTCTAGATCAGTCAGGTTTCTAGGCTGTCACTGAGAAACACGGAATTTGAGCTCCCTCCAAAGATTCTCTATTGGGTTTAGGTCTGGAGACTGGCTAGGCCACGCCAGAACCTTGATATGCTTCTTACAGAGCCACTCCTTGGTTATCCTGGCTGTGTGCTTCGGGTCATTGTCATGTTGGAAGACCCTGCTTCGACCCATCTTCAATGCTCTAACTGAGGGAAGGAGGTTGTTCCCCAAAATCTCGCAATACATGGCCCCGGTCATCCTCTCCTTAATACAGTGCAGTCGCCCTGTCCCATGTGCAGAAAAACACCCCCAAAGCATGATGCTAGCACCCCCATGCTTCACAGTAGGGATGGTGTTCTTGGGATGGTACTCATCATTCTTCTTCCTCCAAACACGTTTAGTGGAATTATGACCAAAAAGGTCTATTTTGGTCTCATCTGACCACATGACTTTCTCCCATGACTCCTCTGGATCATCCAAATGGTCATTGGCAAACTTAAGACGGGCCTTGGCGTGTGCTGGTTTAAGCAGGGGAACCTTCCGTGCCATGCATGATTTCAAACCATGACGTCTTAGTGTATTACCAACAGTAACCTTGGAAACGGTGGTCCCAGCTCTTTTCAGGTCATTGACCAGCTCCTCCCGTGTAGTTCTGGGCTGATTTCACACCTTTCTTAGGATCATTGAGACCCCACGAGGTGAGATCTTGCATGGAGCCCCAGTCCGAGGGAGATTGACAGTCATGTTTAGCTTCTTCCATTTTCTAATGATTGCTCCAACAGTGGACCTTTTTTCACCAAGCTGCTTGGCAATTTCCCCGTAGCCCTTTCCAGCCTTGTGGAGATGTACAATTTTGTCTCTAGTGTCTTTGGACAGCTCTTTGGTCTTGGCCATGTTAGTAGTTGGATTCTTACTGATTGTATGGGGTGGACAGGTGTCTTTATGCAGCTAACGACCTCAAACAGGTGCATCTAATTTAGGATAATAAATGGAGTGGAGGTGGACATTTTAAAGGCAGACTAACAGGTCTTTGAGGGTCAGAATTCTAGCTGATAGACAGGTGTTCAAATACTTATTTGCAGCTGTATCATACAAATAAATAGTTAAAAAATCATATATTGTGATTTCTGTTTTTTTTTTTTTTTTAGATTATGTCTCTCACAGTGGACATGCACCTACGATGACAATTTCAGACCCCTCCATGATTTCCAAATGGGAGAACTTGCAAAATAGCAGGGTGTTCAAATACTTATTTTCCTCACTGTATATGCAATTAGAGATATTTTGTAATACAATTTCATTCAAATAATACAGGTAAACCTGAACAAAAGCAAAATCTATTCATTTGTATTTAAATACACCATTTAAGCCAAATGAAAATACAGATTCATTTTGAATGAGGCATTAGCTGTTCATTGAGTTACTTTAATAGTATATTTTTAAATGTATATCACAAATACCCATAAAACCTGTGGTCCTCCATCCTGAAAATACATTTTGTATTTATATGACATATTTTGTGAGGTGTATGAATATTTAAAATGATATACTGTAAAATGTGTCCTTACAGAAGAAACAGTCAGCTTTCTGAGCTTGACGAACAAAACTATAATTTATAACATAACTGATAACATAATATAATAAATAACTGATTCCATGCAATTTAAATTAATTTGTTATTTCCCTTAACCATGCACACACAAATAGTTTTCAGTTTCTTTCTTTTTTTTTTTTTTTTTTTTTGCCAACATTTACATATATTTAAGTTTAGCTGGAGTCCTCAGTGTTGTTGGCATCCACAGCAAAGACATCTGAAGAACTTCATGTACTGCTGTCTAACCTGGACAAGAATGACACGAGATGAGCTGAAACTCATGAACCGTAATGGAGTTTGTTTATGTTAAACAGGTAAGGAAAGAGACTAGATATGCATTTTTAGATGTGTTTCTTCCTTATACTGTCTCTGGAGACACTGAAATGGTTTACTTGGAAAATGTCTGACCTTATTATTGAGGACACAAAAGACCAGGAAGATGAAGGTTCCCTGCTGGGAGTTCAAGATCACGAAGAGGATCTCCAACTCCTTACTGCCATTAGTGAAGAAACCCAGAATCCAGGAGCAACCAAGAATCACAAACTGAGCCAGTGTTTTAAATACCATAATCCTGCAGAGAAACAGAAAAAAAGAGATTTAATATGGCTTCCTTGATTAAATATTCTTGTTTTAATAAAGCAATTCAATCATGTTTGTTACTTGGTTTGTTTCATCTTTGAAACTTCATCGTTCAAATTTTTGAGAGTTGAGTTCAGATTGATGATGATCTTGATGAAAAGAATTGTGTTTGACTGCAAGGTAAACAAAAAAATAAAATAAAAAAATAATAATAATATTGATTAATCAAACATTTTTTTTTCATTTAATACAAAGTCATGAGCAAAATTAAACAATAAATGTGTTTACTGATAGAATCACGCAAACCGGTCCCAGAAAACTCCAGATAAAACCTTGATCGATTTGAATCCAGCACCTGTTTGGAGGAAGATAAAGTAAAAAAATCAATGAACAAACATGGATGAAGATTTTGAGCAATGAGTCACTCAAATTAAACTCACTGTTCGCTGCCGTATCCTTCAGGAAGCAGCCCGACAGACACGGCCACCACAACCAGAGCAACCGTATATCCAATCACACACAGGAATCCACTGCTAAGCACCTCCCTCTTTTTGGAGCTGATCTGTGATAGGTTCTTCACACAGATGAAGAGCAGCACAGCTTCAATGAACATCCACACAAAGCCGGAGAGAAAGAGGAAGTGCAGCACACCTGATATCACGTCACACAACACCTGGAGATCATGAGAGACGGTTATGAGGATTCTCAGTGAGACTGTGCTGAGCTGTAGGCAGAGGTGGAAAGTCCAGGTTCAGAAAGTCCTCCTCAGTATTTTGTTCCAATCACCTGGATTTGCTAATTCAGCCAGGAGAGAGAACTAATTAGTGAAATCAGCTGCACAGCAAAAACTCCAGTGTTAAATGAACTGGGAGTTTATTTGGCTCCAGACTCAAGAGTGTTAAAGGGGTGATGAACTGAGAAATCAAAATTTACTTGAGCTTTTGACATATAAGAGATCATCATACTATAATAATATCCTGTACGTTTCAGAACTGAAAACTACCTTGTTAGTCCAATAAAAGCTTTTGTAGACATCAGGCTCAGCAAACGACTAATTTTTCAAAGTGGGGATCTATGACGTCAAAGAGGATAAAACACCGCCTCCACAAAATAAGATCAACGCCTACTTCAACACGGCCTGTTTAGCCCCGCCCACTGATTCGCCCAAACATGCTAAATAACATAGGACGACATGATGATTGCTTACCGGATCGAGCTACTTCCAAGCAATAAACATGCTGTTTACTAAATATTGTGCAGTGCCTGGTTGTGGAAGAAGACAGTCTGCATAAGCTTCCTTCGGATTCCAGCATGGTTAAACTTTATTAAATCAGTCAATCACAATTTCCCGACACGGATCTGCCAGCAACATGTAAGTAACCATGTGTACTCTAATGCCTGATCTGCGATCAGTGGTTTCTGTGTAATTATTCAAGTTCAGATTCTCTTAAAATCGTTCAATACTGTTTATGCATCAGTGACTAAATGATCAACTTCACATAATTTCTCGTAGTATTATGAAAATAATCCTTTTAAAACTGTTATTAAATTAGATTAAATCAGAAAGCGATCAAAGAACGATCCCTTTCCATTCGCCCAAGCTGTCAATCAAACAGCACAGCGCGAGCCGCGAGAGCTTATCTGGACACTTACCAAACGAAATAATGACACTGTTACACTACACAACGAAGCTCTTACTGTGTATTCACATCGTGTTTGCATTGTGATTTGGTGTAAGCATTTGTGAGAGTGCAAAAATTGCGTTGCAATGATAAGATCTTTATTCACGCGATCAACAGACTGTCTGTCATCTGCTCAGTCAAAGCTCATCATGCTGCAACCTTTCATGTGATGGAATAGATTTAAATATAATGCTTTAAACGATACTTTTCACGATTTGTTAATCTCGATAGCTGTAATAGTAAAAACGTAGTACCAGTTTTCGAGAGAGTTCATGTAATACTACACTGTTAGCCCTTGCTGTAAAAAAAGGCGTAATTCAGACAGTATCATACCATTTTCCATTAAAACAGTAATATACCGTAGAAAACAAAAATAGCCTACAGGAATATACTGTAAATGAACAGTGCTCAAAATCGACACTCAGAGGCTGTTTTCCCAATCACACCCTATACCCTCATTCACTATTCCCTACATTAGTTCACTAATATAGTCCACTTGACAGAGTGAATGAAAAGAAGTGAGTGAATTGAGAAACTGATGAACACCTGATAAGCAGAATCACTGAAGAAAAAAGAGAAACACAAAAACTACAATTGACTTCCAGCAACACTGAGTGTGAAACCAGTTTACAAACCAGTTTACGATTATTTCTTTCATACATGTACAAAGGTTCTTGTTGAGAATTAACAGAGATTTAGTTAATAATAAAATTTGTTGTCACCATGATGGAGATCAGTATTTGCTTTAGTTGGTCTCTTGTCCCTTAACTTCTTACCTTTCATCTCTCTCTGACTGCTGTAACAGTGAGTTTATAAAACACATTTGTTATGGCAAGAAAAAAAAAAAGAGGTAGTTTATAAGGTGTTTCTATTCTTTTGTGATGATGTCACAGTCATCTTGGATTATCTGATTTTCAGATTTTTCCTGTATATATTCATTGAAATTATGGGTATGTCATATTTAGCATAAATCTGTGTATCTACAAAATGAAATAAAAAATTCTGTAATCATGTCTTCTGAAAATTAACAATCATATTATAGTGCATTCAATTTTATTTTACTCCTGCTTGACTCAGACACACACAGACATCAACAATCAGCACATGAATCTCAACAATGGTGAAAAGTTTCATGTCGCAATGCATGCTGGGTTCCAGGATAATATAAAACTCCCAGCATGCACTGCTGCATGAATAATAAAAAAAAAGAAATATTGCCACCATTGTTGAGATTAATGTGCTAAATTGTGATATCTCTGTGTTTCTAAAACATAGTGGAGCTTTATTTTTGGTTTATGCATGATGTGTTTAAAAAAAATGAGTCATTGCAATTTATTGCTGTAGTTTCACAGTGGTGCTAATGTAACACTTTTGATTGAGGATAAAACTCTGAATGAATAAGAATGAATTCCTTAGTGAATGAACAGGCAATATGATGATTTTGTCACCATAAGCATTACAACCGCAATCATTCATAAACTGTGTGTGCACAAGTGTGACTTACAAAAACACAGTAGCAAAAGAAAAATGAATGTTTTAGCATCTGCATCCCTACTAAAGCAAGCACTGATCTCTATAATGGTAACTTCAAACAAACATTTTCAATAACAACTTCTGTATGACAGAAATAAAGTCATACTGGTTAATAATAAGTGTAATAATGTGTAATGGCTGGAAGTCAGTCGTAGTTATTGTGTTTCTCTATTTTCTGTTCTTGTGTTTCTCTTTTCTTCAGTGATTCTGCTTATTAACAGCAGGTGTTCATCACTAATGCTCAACAATCACTTACATATTCTCTTAATTATCTCACTGCAACACTGTCTCAATGTTACTTTTTACTCATTGTAGTGTGGATTTCCTGTGGGGTTGAAAGGGTTAACAGTGTAAGATAAAAAGTCACACCCACAAAATGTATTTTAACAGTAATAAACTGTAAGATATAAAACTGTTTTATACTGGCAACACTGTTGCCAGTAGTTTACTGTAAAATAAATTTTTTGGGTCACCATTGTGCAGAAGAGTAGAGCCTGTGCTTCAGTCCAGGAGAAGATCTACAAACATTGATGATATGCTGCATGTTGCTTTATTTAACAGGCTGTGACTGTGTAGTTGCTGGTCCAGTGGAAATCTCTTTATGTTCAATAGTTTTTTAGTGGTCTCAAATGAAAGATGTTCACAGTAATACTTTGCTCACATTATTAATGCATTATACATTTTAGTTAATACATTTAAATGACAGTTGGTCAATTTAAGGCAGTCGGTTTCTGCAAGTGTAATTAGTTCATTTGAATTAGAATTTAGTGCATTTTTACAGAAACAAACTAGATTACAGTAAAGAACTGTACAATTAACAGTATTTTACTGGCAACAGTGTTGCCAGTATTTTACTGTAAAAAAACCCGGTTAGGTCTAACAGTGTAGCTATTTCATATGCAAGCATGTCAGCCAATCACAGCAGTGGGCGTTTGCACTGCAGTCTCACAGCAGACACGCCCCTTAAAACGGAGCGTTCAAATCTGAGCCTGAAATCAGGCTTGGAAAAATGGCTTTTATTTATAAATTATGACAATTTTTGATGTAAAAATCATACTAACATTATAAGGGCACCCCAGGAAACATTATAAAATAATAAAACAATCCAGTTCATGACCCCTTTAAAGTGTTCAAATATGAGTGTTAAATTAACACTCAAGAGTGTTAAAGTTAATGAGATAATTAAGTGATTGATTGAGTGATGATTGACCATTATTGAAGACACCTGATGTTAACAAGCAGAATCACTGAAGGAGAAAAATCACAATTTTAGTCACCGTTATGGAGATCAATGTTTGATTTAGTTGGGCAGTTGACCTTTAAATATTTAACTTTAAATTTTGTTTGGCTGCTGGAACTGAGTTATAACAACCAGATAAACAAAGAGAAAAGGTGAACAGGTGGTGTTGCTTATATTTTAATATAATCATCATCATTAGACCTGAATCACTGAACTCATTTAGAGCCTAATCTCTGACTTAAATGTATATTGGTCATTACAGCATCACAGTGATTCTACAGAATAAGGTCCAGATTTTTCAATATAATCCAAATGATTTCTTAAAAGTTGTTCTGATATAAAAAATAAAACAAAATCTTTCTTTAAGGCACACACAGACATCAAGATTCAGTGTATGATTCTCAACAATGGTGACAAAAAGAATATTACTAAGACAATTCATATCATAATTTATTCATACTGCAATGCATGATGGGAGCAATGAAGGAGTCTTGATTGGTGGCACCCAGAATGCACTGCAACATGCTTTATTATTGTCACCATTGTTGAGAATCACAGGCTGATTATTGATGTCTGTGTGTCCAAATAAAATACTTCTTTAAGGTCTTTTGATCAGAACAACTTTTTAGAAATCTTTTTGATTATATTGAAAATTCTGAAAATAGTATACTGAAGAATCACAGACTGCTGTAATCAACAAAGTAAACCTAACTCTCTAAATGGGTTTTGTGATTCAGGTCAAATGATGATTATGCCAAAACATAACCAACACCACCTGATCAACTTTCTCTTTGTTCATCTGAGAGTTATAACTCAGATACAACAGCCAAACAAAATCTAATGTTATTAGTTTAAGGGTCAAGAGCCCAACTAAAGCCAACACTGATCACCATAATGGTGACTTTAAAAAAACTGATTTTCTCCTTTGGTGATTCTGCTTGTTAACATCAGGTGTCTTCAATAATGCTCAATCATCACTCAATCAATCACTAAATTATCTCATTAACTTTAACACTCTTGAGTCTGGAGCCAAATAAACTCCCAGGAGAGTTAATTTAACACTGGAGTTTTTGCTGTGTGAGTTCATGGGTGGAATAAACATATGGCAGGACTTTTACTTTCTGACCCCTGGACTTTCCACCTCTGGCTGTAGGGCTCCTTCATCATCCTCACCTGATGAGGGCGTATGAGGCTCAGGAACTGTTGTGTGAGCAGGAACAGAAGGTGAGCCAACAGCAGACTCATGCAGATGTTGATTCGAGCCACATTATTCACTCCAGGACTCCACTGACAAAGGGCAAAGGTCAACAGGGCCAAACTGAAGAACACCAGCCCAACTGGCACACACACCAAATTCAACAGGTCCAGCAGTGAGTCGCTCTGAGGAAACATGTCAGAGTCCATCACAGCAAAATCCCCAGTGTTAAATTAACACTGAGGGTGTGAATTATATAAACTCTGAGCAGAGTGTTAAATGAACACTGAAGCAGTGTTAAAGTAAATGAGCTAATTAAGTGATTAATTGAGTGATGATTGACCATTATTGAAGACTCCTGATGTTAACAAACAGAATCGCTGAAGGAGAAAATCACACATTGTAAGTTACCATTATGGTGATCAGTGTTTGCTTTAGTTGGGCTCTTGACCCTTATATGTTTACTTTAGATTTAGTTTGGCTGCTGGTAGTGAGTTATAACAGCCAGAGGAACAAAGACAAAAATTGATCTGATGGTTATGTTTATGTTGTTGATTACAGCATAACTGTGATTCTGCATATCTAGAATTTTAGATATAGTTCAAAAGATTTCTATTTTGAAAAAAAAAGAAAATCTTTCTTTTAGGCACTCACAGACGTCAAGATTCAGTCAATGCATCTCAACAATGGTGACGAGCAGAATATACAATTAGGAAAAGGAAATTACTAAGACAATTCAGATCACAATTTATTCATACCGCAATGCATGATGGGAGCCATTAATGAGTTGTGCTTGGTGGCAGCCAGAGGAAAAGTTATTGTTACCATTATTGAGATTCACAGGCTGATTATTGATGTCTGTGTTTCTAAATACATTTATTTAAAAGTCTTTTGATCAGACCAATGTTTATTAATTATTGGATTATATTAAAAATACCTAAAATCATATGCTGTAGAATCACAGAGCTGCTGTAATTATCAAGTTAAACCAAATTATCTCAATAAGTTTCATTTTTCAGATCACAGCATGATTATGTCAAAACATAACCAACACTATCACATCAAACTTTACTTTGTTCATTTAACTGTTATAAATCAATAACAGCAAACAAACAACAGTAAAATTTAAAGTAAACATATAAGGGTCAAGAGCCCAACTAAAGCAAACACCCATCACCATAATGGTGACTTACAATGTGTGCTTTTCTCCTTCAGTGCTTCTGTTTGTTAACATCAGGTGTCTTCAATAATGCTCAATCATCACTCAATTATTCACTTAATTATCTCATTAACTTTAACACTGCTTCAGTGTTCATTTAACACTCTGCTCAGAGTTTATATAATTCATACTCTCAGTGTTAATTTAACACTGGGGGATTTTTCTGTGATTAGTGCCAGATCTGTGCCGTTCTTCAATGCTCACTATAAATGTTCTCGTACCTCTGGTGGACGGCTGGTTTGCATGATGAGAGCGAATGTGGAGAGATGAACACAGGAACACACAGTGTAGCTGCTGTTGGTCTCTAAAACAGAACAACCATCTACAATCCACTCGCTGATATTCCAGTACACACAGGACAGAGAACCGTTGGGCTCAAACTCCTGCAGAAAGAAGAAAGAACATGAAGAAAATATTACAACACTGAATATTAGATGTTTTCAGATGTTCATCAGTTCTCAGGCTGGACAAAAACACATTTCAGTCTCTCACTCTGATGTGTTTGAGGGTGAAGTTGACTGGTTTGGTGAGTTTAGTGTTGGTGGTTTTGGGAAGAGTAGCTGAGATCACAGTGGACATCATGGTTTTAATCGTGTCATTTGATGTGTTGAAGAAGTCTGGCTTCAGTAGATTCTCCATTGTGTTATAACTCATGAAAGCCACAGCAGCTGATCCTGTGTGACAGAAACAGAAGCTTACATGCAATAAACCAAATCAACATTATTTTTTTATTGTTGTTAGTGATGACTCTTTCTAGTTGTTTTGTTCATTTAATCAAACTAAAACCTGTCACATACTGTCATCGTTGTTCTTGGCAATCCCGATGAGATCAATGTCCACAGAAGAATTTTTCGTGTTAAGTCGAGGGATTTTATCTAAGGTTGCATTTAGTCCAACGATGAAGACTTGTACCTCTGATTAAAAAAATACAGTTATGCAAATGATTCCATATTAACAATTAGGCCATCTAAAAAAAGTCAAAAGGTCCTCTAGACTTGAGCACATTAAGTCAGTAATTTCACAGTATATTCATAGTTTGGTTTTCACTTACCCACAGTGTCAAGAGTAAAATTGACATTGGCATATGTGTCTGTCGGCTTCACCAGCATGGACACCAGCTTCTCACTGGCTTTTAACACACGGTTTCCATCTGACACCAGTTTATTTGGGTCAGCAGATGATGACACTAAAACCGTCTCCGATGTGTTGATGACCATATTAAAAAATGTTTTCACATCCTATTTTAGTAATCATATAAATAGGATTATTTGTAAAGTTGAAACAAAAGAAAGCATTGCTACAGGACAATTTATGTAAGTGACAAATAATGATTATTTTGTCATTTTTGTCTTACGGTCAAGGGGAGCACTTCATCTGTAATGTTCTCTATCCGGTCAAGAAGATTTTCTACACATCGCCCTATGGTCTGACTCTGAAATCACAATTGAGCTTTAAAATAAACTGAAAACTGAACATGTGTGCACTGTGGAGTATTTGAGGTCAAATAAAAGTTAATTGCTCTAATATACTACTACATATTATATACAACAACACTGACAATAATACAAAACAGTACAGATTACTTTGCATTATTGAGCTGTTGTTACAGAAATATACCCTGCAACAACTTACCTTGCATTCGTCCTGCAGTGAGATAATCAGACCTGGAATGAGAAAAGTCTTATGAAATCATTTTAAATTTCTTTCAGAATAAAATTCCTTTCCTTTCATTTGAGTGGGACTGGGTGATGTTGTGGTGTTCTCCGTGAAGACAATTGTTAAGAGGAGCTGCTTTTGAGAGCTACATTTCAGTCTCACCTGCAGTAGTGGGACTGATTGATGTTGTGGAAGACATTGTCAGCAAATGACCTGTAAAATTTACGAGATGGAAAGAGATGCCAAGTGAGAAATTAAATTCTATGTTCTTTATGAAGACATTTCAATATCAGTCGAGTAAAACATCATCCTCACCTGTAGAAGTAGAACTAGTAGAGGTTGTGGAAGTGACGGGCTGTAAAGCAACTAAAACAATAACAGATGGAAACCGATGTTAGATCAGATTCAGATGCTGTTCTTCATGAAGACAATTATTAAGAGAATCTTTTTTGAAAGCCACATATTAGTCCAGCAACACATTAACCTGAAGTAGTGGAACTGGTCAATCCTGTGGAAGTGACAGGCAGTAAAGAAACTGAAAACATAACAGATGGAAACATGTTAAATTATACTCAGATGATGAAATACTCGTTCTTCATGAAGAAAATAATTTCTTTCTTTTTTTTTTTTTTTAAAGGTCACATTTAATCTAGAATCATCCTCACCTGTAGATGTAGAACTAGTAGATGTTGTGGAAGTGACGGGCTGTAAAGCAACTAAAACAATAACAGATGGAAACCGATGTTAGATCAGATTCAGATGCTGTTCTTCATGAAGACAATTATTAAGAGAATCTTTTTTGAAAGCCACATATTAGTCCAGCAACACACATTAAACACATTTAATCTAGAATCATCCTCACCTGTAGATGTAGAACTAGTAGATGTTGTGGAAGTCATAGGCTGTAAAGCAACTGAAACAACAGATGTTAAATCAGACTCAGATGTTGAATTGCTGTGTTCTTCGTGAAGCACATATTAGTCCAGCAACACATTCACCTGAAGTAGTGGAACTGGTGGATGTTGTGGAAGTGACAGGCAGTAAAGACACTCTTGATACAGGAGATCGCTGATCGATTGCTCCTGTCTGCCTCGCTGCCTGCTGTGAGTGTGTTTGTTTGCTTCGGTGCTGTAAGCTTAGCCTTGTATTTCTTTGTTTTGAACCATCATTTACTACCATTTCTAGTTGTTTATACTTCTACATTTTACCCAACATCTCAGATTAACCTGACATCGCTAGCTTCTGTTATTAGTACTACTAGCACAAAACGCTAGTAATTCGCTAGCCTGTTAACGCGCCACCCGTGCGCTCAGCTATTTTTATTTATTTATTTTTCTCTCGCGCGTCCGCGCCTTTGAGTTCATAAAAAGCTCAGGTGAGTAAGAATCAGTCAACAAACACGGTGAGTAATGTCTTGTCCTGTTATTGTCACCTGCACTTCATGTCACATGTTTAGCATAGCCTTCTCTGTCGGCAATATAGGATTTATATGTGATAAATGTAAGGAGACAGGTAGGTTGACAGAGAAGATTTCAGAATTAGAAACACGCATCCAAAATTTAATTGAGGATAGTAAGAGTGCTAGTGCTTTAGATGTTTTGGATGCGCATAGCATAGTGAACACTTTACATGAGTCGGTTCCGGCTGAAGTAGAGCCTGTGCAGCCGGGCAAATGGGTGACAGTGAGGGATCGCTCTAGTCGCGGATCTAAAAACCACTCTTCCGTTTCGATTACCATAACAAATCGATTTGCCCCGCTCAGTGAAACACCCACTGAGAATGATTGTGCCCTAGTTATTGGCGATTCTATTACACGGAACGTGAAAATAGAGACACCAACCACCATAGTCACATGTTTGCCGGGAGCCAGAGCGCCTGACATCAAAGCAAATTTAAAAGTGCTGGCTAATGCTAATCGTAAATTCTCTAAGATCATTATTCATGTCGGCACTAATGATGTTCGACTCCGCCAGTCGGAGATCACCAAAATTAATATTAAAGAGGTGTGTGAACTTGCAAGTACGATGTCAAGGACTGTAATTTGCTCTGGCCCCCTTCCTGTTCGCAGGAGTGATGAGATAGTTAGTAGATTGTGTTCGCTTAACGGTTGGCTGTCTAAGTGGTGTCCGCTTAATAATATAGAATTCATAGACAATTGGAAAAGTTTTTGGGGCAAACCTGAACTGTTGAAAAGAGATGGTATTCATCCCTCCTGGGATGGTGCTGCTCTTCTCTCTAGTAATATGGCTCATAGTCTTAGAGCTCAAACATGACAATCTGGGGCTCAGGTCAGGAAGCAGACAGACTGGCTAAACCGACCGTCTGCTAGCGGCCTCGCGTCACCAAGGTCAGATAAATCCCATCACATAGAGCCTCTTTCACCTAGCTATCATCATATAGAGACTGTGTCTGTTCCCCGAATTTGGAAATCCAAAAAAAACGTTTTAACCCATCTAAGGTTAAAAATTTAATTGATGTTCAACAAATAAAAAACAGCTATAATACAGATGAGCAAATGCTAAAGCTTGGGTTGCTGAATATTCGATCGCTTACTTCAAAAGCACTCATTGTTAATGATATGATTTCAGATAATAACCTAGATGTGCTGTGTTTGACAGAAACCTGGCTAAAACCAAACGATTACATTACTTTAAATGAATCAACCCCGCAAGATTACTGTTATAAACATGAGCCTCGTCTGAAACGCAAAGGGGGTGGTGTTGCTGTAATTTATAGTAATAGTTTCAAAACCACTTATATAGTAAACCACTATATAATTCTTTTGAAGCATTGGTGCTTAATGTAAAAATATATAGTGTAAAACGATAAATCACGTTTGAGATTTGTGCTGGCTACTGTATACAGGCCACCAGGGCACCATACAGACTTTATCAAAGAATTTGCGGACTTTCTATCAGAATTAATATTGACTGAAGATAAAGTACTAATTGTTGGTGATTTTAATATACACATTGATAATGAAAAAGATGCATTGGGTTTGGCATTTAAAGACACTGTAAACTCAATTGGAGTTAGACAACACGTGTCAGGACCTACTCATCGTCGTAATCATACTCTAGATCTAATATTATCACATGGAATAGATGTTGATGCCGTTGAAATTCTGCAGCAGAGCGAAGACATCTCAGATCATTATCTAGTCTCGTGTAATTTGCATTTAGCCAAGCAAAGCCAAGCAAAGCCGACTCCGTGTTTCAAATATGTTAGACCTATCACTTCTGCCACTAAAGATTGCTTTATTAATAATCTTCCTGATCAGTTTTATCATCTCAGCATCCCAGATAGCTTAGAAGAACTAGATATTACAACAGAAATGTTTAACTCTCTCTTTTCCAGCACTTTAGACACAGTTGCTCCGTTGCGCTTGAAGAAGATTAAAGAAAATAGTCCAACGCCGTGGTACAACGAGCACACTCGGGCCCTTAAGAGAGCAGCCAGAAAAATGGAGCGCAACTGGAAAAAAACAAAACTAGAGGTATTTCGCATTTCATGGAAGGAGAGCTCGATTGCTTACAGAGAGGCTTTAAAAGCTGCTAGATCGGCTTATTTCTCAACCCTATTAGAAGAAAATAAACATAATCCTAGGTATTTATTTGAAACGGTGGCTAAACTAACGAAAAATAAAGCTTCAAGCCCAGAAGTTTCCAAGCAACACAGCAGTAATGATTTTATGAACTTCTTCACTTATAAGATGATTGATAATATCAGGGACAAAATTATAACTATGCAACCGTCTACTACAGTATCGCATCAGGCAGTGCATTGTAGTCTCCCTGAGGAAAAATTTGATTCATTCGTATCTATAGGAGAGGAAGACTTTACTAAACTCATTAAATCATCTAAATCGACAACATGTATGTTAGACCCTATACCGACTAAGCTACTGAAAGAGATGCTTCCAGAGGTCCTAGATCCTCTTCTTAATATCATTAATTCATCTTTGTCTCTAGGATACGTACCAAAAAACTTTAAGCTGGCCATGATTAAACCGCTTGTTAAAAAACACAACTTGATCTTTCAGAATTAGTCAATTACAGGCCCATCTCGAATCTACCTTTTCTGTCAAAGATACTAGAAAAAGCAGTATCCTCACAACTGTGTTCCTTTCTTGAAAGAAATGATATCTGCGAGGATTTTCAGTCAGGATTTAGACCGTACCATAGTACCGAGACAGCTCTCGTTAGAGTCACAAATGATTTGCTCTTGTCATCCGATCGTGGTTGTATCTCGCTATTAGTGTTACTCGATCTTAGTGCTGTATTTGACACCATTGACCACAACATTCTTTTAAATAGATTAGAACATTATGTTGGCATTAGGGGAAATGCAAAAAACAGAGTTTCTAATTATTGGACAAAAAACGTCCTCACGTAATAACCTAGAATACTGTCTAACACTCGATGGCTGCTCTGTTAAGTCTTCGTCGTCGGTTAGGAACCTGGGTGTGCTCTTTGATACCAATCTTTCATTTGAAAGTCACGTGTCTAGTATCTGTAAAACTGCATTTTTCCATCTTAAAAATATATCTAAATTACGCCATATGCTCTCATTGACAAATGCGGAACAATTAGTTCATGCGTTCATGACCTCAAGGCTAGATTATTGTAATTCTCTACTGGGTGGTTGCCCTGCACGCTTAATAAACAAACTACAGCTGGTTCAAAACGCAGCAGCTCGAGTTCTTACCAGAACCAGAAAGTATGACCATATTAGCCCAGTTCTGTCAAAACTGCATTGGCTCCCTATTAAACATTGCATAAATTTTAAAATATTGCTGATTACTTACAAAGCACTAAATGGTTTAGCTCCGCAGTACTTGAGCGAGCTCTTAACGCATTACAGTCCATCACGTCTATTGCGATCTCAAAACTCCGGCCAGTTGATAATGCCTAGAATATCAAAATCGACTGCTGGCGGTAGATCCTTTTCCTATTTAGCACCAAAACTCTGGAACAGTCTTCCTACCATTGGGCGGGAAGCAGACACACTCTGTCAGTTCAAAGCCAGATTAAAGACACATCTCTTTGACCTAGCATTCACATAATACATTATAGACTTCTATAATTTAAAGTTATGCTGCATAGATTAGGTCAGCTGGAACCGGGAACACTTCCCATAAATCCTGATGTACTCGTTACATCATGAGAAGAATGGCATCTACGCTAATTTTAGTGTCTGTGTTTATCCCAAGGTTTTCCTGCAGCCTGCCGCATCCAGGCCGTATCCAGATCTGACGAAGGACCTTCGCCTGGACCGATGTCAACGCAGTGCTGAAGTGCCAACTAGTCTCTCCCTATGGAGGATCCCTCTACCACTATACAGATAAAGCGTTGTCGGGAAAATTCGTTTCGCGTTCCTACCCCAAAGCAACAAAATAAAATAATATTCTTTATATATAAGGAATATAAATATTATATTTATATATAAGGAAAGACAAGTACTTTGTTTAGGCTTGGCTTGTAGGGAATTACAAACCTGTGTATTTTCAAACGCACATAACTATAGAACCCATTCTAAATGCACATGTGAACGCCATCAGCGTTTCTCACAGGTTCGCGTTTAAAGTCTGTATAGAGAGAATGGTGTCGTCTTAGCGGCCCCTAATTTAATAACAAATGATCGTTGCGACGGAAGCAAATCAATCAAAACTAACTTTAGCTGGAAAATAACTTTATTAAAGAACCGCTATAAAGCCAAAACAATCTCTGTTACCTTAAATTATACGCTTATCTCTGTAAAGCTGCTTTGAAACAATCTACATTGTTAAAAGCGCTATATAAATGAAGATGACTTGACTTGACTTGACTAAAGAAACTGAAAACATAATAGATGAAAACATGTTAAGTCAAACTGAGATGATGAACTACACGGCAAAATCCCCAGTGTTAAATTAACACTCCTCAGTTTACATGTGTCCAACTACAGAGTGTTAAAATTAACACTGAAGCAGTGTTGAAGTTAATGAGATAATTAAGTGATTAATTAAGTGATGATTGAGCATTACTGAAGATACCTGATGTTAATCAGCAGAATCAGTGAAGGAAAGAGAAACAAGAAGAACAGAAAAAAGAGAAACACAAGAACTACTGACTTAGAGCCATTACACATTATTCCACTTATTATTACCAGTTTGACTTTATTTCTGTCAACACTAGAACTACATTTAAGTGAGCGATTTTACTCTAAATGAGGTCAGTGATTCAGGTCTAATTATGATTATGTCAAAACATAACCAACACCACCTGATCAACTTTCTCTTTGTTCATCTGAGAGTTACAGATACAACAGTCAAACAAAATCTAAAGTTAATGATTTAAGTATGGGATGAAAATAGTCTCTAAATGATTAAAATGTGCAAGCACACTTATCAATGAACTTGATACATGTTGCAGAAATGTTTTATCCATGCATTTCAACTTGCGTGTGCAAAATGCAAAATTGAATGAATGTGAAGCAATTTGTACAAATAGAGACATTTTTGTGAATTCAAATGTTTTCCTTTGTATTAGTGTATCATATTGCATGTGTGGATCAGGTGACACGTGTGCATTCATTGATGTCTTTTCTGAGTCGATCTCATTTGATTCATTTGGATTTTGAGACTTTCTTTTCGCGGTTTTTTAAGCATTTCACAACCCACACACAAACTACTACAAATTAATAGGTCTGGTGCTAATTATTAATGTGTGCACAACTACCCGTCTATTTGACAAATTCACAAATGTGCGTCACTACATTTAAACTAATACAATACAACTTGTGTGTGCAAAATCCAAAATCACATGAATGTGCAGCATTTTGTACAAATAGAGTTGTTAATACAAAACCTCAATTTTGTATTAATATAGGCCAGAATTTGTGCATGCAACAAGTAAGATGTGCATTTGTGGATGAGGTGACACCAAGCGTGCCGCACAAGCCCTGAAAAGTGAAGCCAAAACGTCTCGATCGCCCCCAGGTGACTGGTCCTAGTTTAGGTCATAAGTCCCGCCTCCCCATGTTATTCAACGGGACCTGAGACCAACTAGACAAATTAAATACACTTCAAATATCTTTTTTCCAAAGGCGGTTTCTTTCATTTGCTGTCGTTTTTATCACGCTGATGTAAGTTCAAGTGTCTGTTTCTAAAATAAGTTGTTTTTTAGTTAGTTACGTGATGCGTGGTGTAACGTCATGATTGACAGCTGTGATTGACAGGTTCTCTGAGCGAAGTAGTCACTGAAGCACCAACGGACATTTTTTTCGGGATCTTCGGAGGACTGATGAGATTGTATTTACTTTATTTTAACAAGCCTCTTGTCATAGTGCAATCCATTTTTTTTTAAATGTGCAGAATCCACTCTCCCTCAGTGCATTCTGCGAGAGTGAGGGCGGAGCCTTGATTTCGCGGCTTTACTTCCTGCTCACTACTGCGCAGGTCTGGTCCCGAGATCGCCACTGCGCAGACTCAAGTTCCAATATGTCAGCGCCATATCGGGACGCTGGCGGCTTCAGTTCTCATCAATGGAAGAGAGCGAAGGGGCGTCGTCCATCTTTTTTACAGTCTATGGGTGACACGCGTGCAATCATTGACTCGTTTCTGAGTCGATCCTATTTGATTCATTTGGATTTTGAGACTTTCATTTCGCAGGTTTCGCCTTGCTCGATCCACACACAGCTGTCTGAGAAAACCTGCAACCACTAGATGGCAGTATTCTGCTGAAACAGACAACGGCAGCGTAATCAAGCGTTCTTCCCCATTTAAGACGCTTAATGTGAGTGATATTGAAGAAACAAATTTAGTACACAATATAGCCTACCTTATTAATAATGCATACTTTATAGAGGAAAACAGATTACATCAGATTATGAACAACACCCATAGAAAACCATTATAAAACGCTTAACGTGAAATAGCACGTTGCATGTTCAATAAGGTGCATTGGCTACTGAGTTTAGTATCACCGTCTTACTGCATTGACGTTAAGCTTTTTCTTTATAATATGCTCTATGGGAGGAAATCTATATAGCCTACAGACAAGAGCCTATGAACGCGACACGCAACGATTCACGTTATTGGCATTTATTCCACTCATAGTCAAAAAATACAAACGTCCAGTCATTCATTCAAATGAACATACCTCCAACATTGCCTGTATTCTGCAGAAAAATACTGTAATTCACCAAAAGGGTTTTTCATGTTCAAAATGGTTGTAGTAATTGTCCCAAAACCTCCCTTCATGTAGCCTATTTACAGTAAACAGTAAATTTACATTTGCATTTGTAAATGCATTTTTTTTTTTCATGCTTAAAAACCGCGAAAAGAAAGTCTCAAAATCCAAATGGATCAAATGAGATCGACTCAGAAAAGACGTCAATGAATGCACGTGTGTCACCTGACCACATCTTCTGTGTTGCATGGGCAAATTATGATACACTAATACAAAGGAAAACATTTGCATTCACAAAAATGTCTCTATTTGTACAAATTGCTACACATTCATTCAATTTTGCATTTTGAACACGCAAGTTGAAAGGCATGGATAAAACATTTCTGCAACATGTATCAAGTTCATTGATAAGTGTGCTTGCACGTGTTAATCATTTAAAGACTATTTTCATCCCATATTTAAGGGTCAAGAGCCCAACTAAAGCAAACACAGATCACCATAACGGTGTCTTAAAAATTAGATTTTGTCTTCAATAATGATCAATTATCACTCAATGAATCACTTAATTAGCTCATTAACTTTAACACTCTTGAGTCTGGAGCCACATAAACTCCCAGGCGAGTTCATTAAACACTGGAGTTTTTGCTGTGTACATGTGTTAAAATCTACAACATGTGTTAAAATCTACACTACATAAAATCTACACAACATGTGTCATTTTTAACATCTCTTTTTACAGGTTGTGTTGTTTTCGACACATCATTTTATAAGAGTGCGCCGACACTCACCATCAATGTGCCTCATCTGCAGTGTTTGCTATGTTCTCAAACAACCAAGGTTCTAATGTAAAATGTGGTCTGTTATATCTTGATAACAGACCGCTGCTAAGTATAACACACCGTTGCCATGAAAAACAGAGCGTTGCTATGGACGCAAGATTCTAACTGTAAAGACGTAACGGACTATTTTCTTTAGCGGAAGCAATACAATCGTTTTTAAATCAATAAACTCCTTTTTAAATCAATATTTGAAGAGTTTCGTTGCAAAACGAGATATATCCATTTTGAGAAATGTTGGTTATTTGACATTATTATTTAAGACATCAACAGTCAAGTTCATTCACAATTTTTTGTACATTAAACTATTACTTTAGCTCAGTGAAGGCCAGGGACACAATATTCTTCAAATCCAGGATATTTTTAATTTAATTTTATGTCCATAAATAGTTCATAAATAAGTCAAAAACCTGGGCAAAATGCAACATATTTATCTTAACATTGTCAAACATCTTAAATTGGTTAAAAAAACCCAATACATCATAAATACAGTGAGGAAAATAAGTATTTGAACACCCTGCTATTTTGCAAGTTCTCCCACTTAGAAATCATGGAGGGGTCTGAAATTGTCATCGTAGGTGCATGTCCACTGTGAGAGACATAATCTAAAAAAAAAATCCAGAAATCACAATGTATGATTTTTTAACTATTTATTTGTATGATACAGCAGCAAATAAGTATTTGAACACCTGAGAAAATCAATGTTAATATTTGATACAGTAGCCTTTGTTTGCAATTACAGAGGTCAAACGTTTCCTGTAGTTTTTCACCAGGTTTGCACACACTGCAGGAGGGATTTTGGCCCACTCCTCCACACAGATCTTCTCTAGATCAGTCAGGTTTCTGGGCTGTCGCTGAGAAACACGGAGTTTGAGCTCCCTCCAAAAATTCTCTATTGGGTTTAGGTCTGGAGACTGGCTAGGCCACGCCAGAACCTTGATATGCTTCTTACAGAGCCACTCCTTGGTTATCCTGGCTGTGTGCTTCGGGTCATTGTCATGTTGGAAGACCCAGCCTCGACCCATCTTCAATGCTCTAACTGAGAGAAGGAGGTTGTTCCCCAAAATCTTGCAATACATGGCCCCGGTCATCCTCTCCTTAATACAGTGCAGTCGCCCTGTCCCATGTGCAGAAAAACACCCCAAAGCATGATGCTACCACCCCCATGCTTCACAGTAGGGATGGTGTTCTTGGGATGGTACTCATCATTCTTCTTCCTCCAAACACATTTAGTGGAATTATGACCAAAAAGTTCTATTTTGGTCTCATCTGACCACATGACTTTCTCCCATGACTCCTCTGGATCATCCAAATGGTCATTGGCAAACTTAAGACGGGCCTTGACATGTGCTGGTTTAAGCAGGGGAACCTTCCGTGCCATGCATGATTTCAAACCATGACGTCTTAGTGTATTACCAACAGTAACCTTGGAAACAGTAGTCCCAGCTCTTTTCAGGTCATTGACCAGCTCCTCCCGTGTAGTTCTGGGCTGATTTCTCACCTTTCTTAGGATCATGGAGACCCCACGAGGTGAGATCTTGCATGGAGCCCCAGTCCGAGGGAGATTGACAGTCATGTTTAGCTTCTTCCATTTTCTAATGATTGCTCCAACAGTGGACCTTTTTTCACCAAGCTGCTTGGCAATTTCCCCGTAGCCCTTTCCAGCCTTGTGGAGGTGTACAATTTTGTCTCTAGTGTCTTTGGACAGCTCTTTGGTCTTGGCCATGTTAGTAGTTGGATTCTTACTGATTGTATGGGGTGGACAGGTGTCTTTATGCAGCTAACAACCTCAAACAGGTGCATCTAATTTAGGATAATAAATGGAGTGGAGGTGGACATTTTAAAGGCAGACTAACAGGTCTTTGAGGGTCAGAATTCTAGCTGATAGACAGGTGTTCAAATACTTATTTGCAGCTGTATCATACAAATAAATAGTTAAAAAATCATATATTGTGATTTCTGGATTTTTTTTTTAGATTATGTCTCTCACAGTGGACATGCACATACGATGACAATTTCAGACCCCTCCATGATTTCCAAGTGGGAGATTGCTTAATAATAATAAGATTCTGAGTTAGTTTAGGCCAGAACACACAACATTTTTTTTGGCAAAACGCTATATATCTACCTTAGGCTATATTCTACTACTGTAATACCATTAAGAAAAGCTAGTGAATCAATGTTTTGTTTGTTTGTGTGTGTGTGTGTGTGTGTGTGTGTTTTCTTGAGTGTCACATGGGCTCTTCCCCCCTGTGGACATCACTGGTCACAGCCAAAGCGTGATTGTAGAAGGCCTCGACGTTTGCTGGGGCACCAATGGCTTTAAGCAGGCTGATGATGTCCTTCTTCTTCACAGCCTTCACTGTGGTCATAATGGGCAGGGGATCTGCTTTATACTGGCCCCAGTTGTTGCCTCTCTTCAGGAGAGTGTGCTGGTAGGTGGGACCGCTGAAGGTGGTTCTCACCCCCAACCCTTTGCCATCGATCTCCAGCACCCGGGCTTCGCTGATCTTGTAAGACCGCGTGGACGGCATGAGAGCCTTGGCTGCAGCTTTGTGGTCAAAGCTCTCCCAGTCCTTCCCGTACACATACACAGAGCCATGCTTCTTCAGGATGTTGGTGTATTTGTCTGGCAGGAGGATGGTGTCCTGCTTACGAATATCCTGCTCAATTCTTCCAAAAACTCTGTCAACAGGGAGAAAACTATGGCCACGGACAGGGAAGAAGCACTCCATTTTCACATCTTTAAAGATAGTGCTTCGTAGGCTGGACAGCATTCCCACCATTGTACTGTTCTTGTTCTGTCCATAGCAGGAATCGCTTAAGAGCCTCAAATGGCCAGCCTGTTGGACATCTTCGGCTAGACGGGTTCTCAGGCAGTGGTCCAGGGCAGAGGCGGTCATGTTGCTGTCTTTTCTATTTTGATTTTCAAGCCACACGTAGAGATGACGGTCACTCAGTGCCTGCAGACTCTTCTCTCCATGGTGGACCACAACACCAAACACATACATGTAAAGCTGCCTAGAGTAGTAGGTCTGGCCAATGGGAGACTTGGGCAGAGAGAGGTTCTGCATCATGTCAAAGCAGACAGTAACTGTGTCCTCCACTGCATTTAGCAATGTGTAGAACACCCGGGCTCTGCGTCGGTGGAGCATGACAGACACGATCTCTGCCTTCCTCTCTTCCTCAGTAAGGTGAGGATCTTTCATACGGAGTCTCGAGCTCATACAGGTGGCACAGCAGTCCTTTGCTGGATGCCCAAATCCCAAGTTGAATGAGGTGCAGAAAACATTGTAATACAGGGAGTAGCTGATGTCCCTGTGGTTCTGCTCCTGGAACAGCCGGTGCATTTTGGTTACTGACATGTCACTTGGGAGGTACTTCCGTCCAGGTGCACCACGACGAGCGTAGTGGCTGGCTTTGCACATGAATGAGGACACATGCTGAACTACTGCCTGCCTGTTCTCCATCTTCTCATCAACATTTCTGGTTCCACCCCTGCACTCTGGTCTGGCTTCACCATGTTGACTGAAGTATTTCACCACTCTGGAGACTCTGTCTTTACTAACACCTGTGGAGTACAGAAAAGGTATTAATAAGGTTGTCTGTGTTTTTTTCTGGAACCTGAAAATCATAAATTAATTGAATAAAAGGCTACACCTCTGGCTTCTACCCAAGATTGAACAGGCCATCTTAGACTATGTTTATAGCACCTGGGTTAAGGATGGGCATTTGAAGAAATCTTTTGGATCATCAGTGGGAAAATTAACAATAATTTATCAATTAATCATAAATATTCATAATATTCAAAAACATAATGCCATAATAAACATAATGTGACTATGGCGTGTGCCAGTAATCCAGTCCCTGAATGAAAAGGTCGGATAAAAAAAAAAGCACCGTTGCGCTGCCTGGCTAGCTGAGCTGTCAGAGCAAACAAACTGCAGGATGTTTATCGTTTCAACCATCCTTAAACAGCTTCGGACTATTTGTGATTAGTTACAATTTAGATAAGTAAGATTAAGTTAGTTAGATAAACGACTTGTAGCTTGTTACAGAAAGAGTGGAGGCTCCTTCCACACCGCTGCTGAAAACCAAACCTGCATGATCAGAGCGGGCGGAGCCGCGGTGTCACAGTTCTTGTCTCTGTTGCACCGAGTCCGCGACACAAGCTCGCCTCGCCCCGTCATATTTAATTCATTATTTCACTGTAATAATAATAATAATAATAATAATAATAATAATAGCTTATAGAGTTTATTGGTTGTTGTGAAAAAACAAAGCCGTTTATTTTTCTCCATAACAACCTGTGCCCTCTATGATCCCTTATAATAAATCAACAACAACAAGAATTAACGTGAGGTTTTAGGCTATAAATAATAGGTGCAAACCACATAAATAAATCTTCAGATAGGCTACTCAGCTACATGTATTATTTAAAAAATAAACTTACCAAGGACACTTAGAAATGTAGCCTTGCAGACAGGTATCTTGTGATGGGGAGGAGCGCAGGACAAAAGGCAGTATTTCACTGTAACCTCCCTGGCTTTCTTCTTGACAGAGGAGTATTTTATCCTGGTCCACTTTTGTAGCGTTTTTATACATTTTTGTGAAGTTGAAGGCTACATCTTCATCTGAAAGTTTGTCGGCATGACACAGACCAACATTACTCGCAGTCGCACGATGACCACAATTAATCTTTGGATGTTTTCCCTCCCCTGAATGCCTTGCCCGTTTGGTCTTCTCCCTTTGATGATTTTCTTTAGATGCCTTCCTCTTTCTCCCAACAGCAGCTGGAATGACCGGCTCCTATCCGTCATCAAAATCCATAACGTTAGCTTGACTCTGAAGCTTTGATTCTCTGACTGACAGACAGCTGTTGATCAGTGACGTAGCCTACGTGACTGACAGCTCGCCTACCATATAAACAATTAAATGGTAAACGTTTTTTGGTTAGCCTATTGAATCCTCTTTTTAAAAATATATGTTTTTTGTTTTGATATTATCGTTAAATCACTGAGCAAACTCGGAGCACTTCACCGGCGGTGACTCTCTCCTCGCGTGACATCCGGAGCTCGCGCAGCATCCAGAACGTTCTATAGCCTAACCGTTATATCGCACTTTGTAAAGAAACTGGGCTGGCGGATGTCGCGTTTTGTGAAAAAATTCATTTTGTAGTAGGCTTAAAATGTAAAATTTTAAATTCACACATAGATTAAGGTACATCTGAACAGTGATTTCCAATAATAAAATCCAAATGTCAAAAAATGGCGTTTACCGCGTTTTGCAACCGAACTCTTCATTTTGTGTCAAATTATTGATTTATTTGGTAGGTAGCCATGTAATAAGCTGGATAATGTAGAGCGAGGTGGTTGTTATAGTGAAAACAACCCCTTCAGGCTGATTCAAGCTCCGCTTCGCGGCGGGGTCCCGATCAGCCTGTCGGGGTTGTATTCGCTATAACAACTGCCTCGCACTACATTATCCCTTACATAATATTTTGTCAGTTGCTACATTTTAATAAAATTCAGAGTGCAAATTCTGTTAACTGTAATCTCTTCATGAACTTTTGTCAAAAGCAGCATTATCGATTAGGGGTTGAAGCGTAAATAACTGAATAATGTCCAATACAGAGAGTCTGTCCAGTCATTGAGCTTGAGACATTGTGTTGTACTTTGTGTGCACATGCATTATGTGCTTGACTATTGATTAAATGGTTAATATTTATCCATCTGCTTTATTTTTAAAATGACACAATTTGTGTGTTAAAATGACTTACACATTTATTGTGTTAAATTTGACACAACATGTGTTGTCCCTGAGCACACTCACTACATGTGTTAAAACTGACACAACATGTGGGATTTTTAGCACATCTCTTTTTAGAGTGAAAGACAGTCTCAGAAACACAGTTAGAAATCACCCCTGTTTTCCACTGTTACAAACATTTCATGCATCCCGTCAACGTGTGGGACGGGGCTTTTCTCCTCTGATTTTTTATGATGTTCGAAGCGTTTCTAAGGCTACGTTCAGACTGTCAGTCCAAATCCGATTTTTGTGCATATTCCATTGAAATCTGATCAGAATTAGCTTATGTGAACAGCAAAAAAAGACCTGAATCATTACATAGCCCCCCTCTTAAGAGTGGCTACCAGACACTCCCAAGAAAACAAAAGTCCAGGAGGGTGGTGAAGCGGAGGCAGTCCCAGGGGAGGGATGGAGGGCCAGACCCGCACAGGGAATGGGACCAAGACCTTGCAAAGGTGGGCCTGGACTATGAAACGGAATAGGGTCTGGAGACTGCAGCAATACGGGAGACAAGGGCAAAGCAGGCGACCAGGGTGGAACAGGCAATACAGGAGACCAGGGCAGAGCAGGCAGTGTAGGCGTCCAGGGCGGAGCAGACGACCAGGGCGGAGCAGACGGAGCAGGCGACCAGGGTTGAGCAGACCCCTCAGGAGACCAGGGCGGAGCAGACCCCTCAGGCGACCAGGGCGAAGCAGACGACCAAGGCGGAGCATGCACTGCAGGTGACCAGGGAGGAGCAGACCCCTCAGGTGACCAGGGCGGAGCAGACGACCAAGGCAGAGCGGACCGTTCAGGTGACCAGGGCGGAGACGACCCTTCAGGCGGCCAGGGAGGAGACGACCATTCAGGCCGCCAGGGAGGAGGCGACCACCCTTCGGGTGACCACGGCAGGGCCTTATTGCCCCCCCAAAAATTTCCTTGGGATCATGGGCAGGAACAGACACTGGCTCAGGGACATAGACCGGCTCAGGAACAAACACCGGTTCAGGAACAGGCTCTGGCTCAGGAACAGACACCGACTCAGGAACAGGAACAGGCACCGGCTCAGGAACAGACACCGGCTCAGGAACAGACAGCGTGGCAGTGGCCTTCTCGGTTGAGGGCTCAGGTTCAGGCATGTCAGCAGCCATCTCTGCTAAGGGGTCAGTCAATGAGGCTGCCGTCATCTTGTCCAGAGACAGTGGCTCAGCATATGTGACTTGAACAAACTCTGGATCGACGGCGGCCATCTTGTCCGGAGACACTGGCTCGGCAGACGTGACTTGAACAGACACTGGATCGGCGGCGGCCATCTTGTCCGGAGACACTGGCTCGGCGGTGGCCATCTTGTCCAGAGACACTGGCTCAGCGGCCGTGACTTGAACAGACTCTGGATCGGCAGATGTGACGTGAACAGTCTCTGGATCGACAGACGTGACGTGAACAGTCTCTGGATCATGAAGAGTCTCTGGATCGACAGACGTGACGTGAAGCGCAGGCTCGGCAGGTCTGACGTGGAGCACAGGCTCGGTTGGGCTGACGTGGAGCGCAGGCTCGACAGGAATGTACTCAGGCTGGACGTACAGGACGTGAATTGGCTCAGGCTCAGGGGGTACTTTGAGCTTGTGGGGTTCTTCAACTACCAAGCCCACAGTAAATGATGAATCGCCCAGGAGAAGGGCCAGGTTGATATACCCCTCTAGGGTCCATCCGGCATTATCATTCGGCATCATCAGAGTGATCTACTCATCTAGCCCACTCCAATATATGTTCATGAGCTCAGAGTCCTCTAATGATGCTAAATGACAGCATGTCAAAAAGTCCTTAGCATACCTCTCGATGGCCTGGCCATCCTGGAACAGAGAGGATAGCCAACTTCTTAGAGCACCGTTGCTTACAGCTACTGGATCCATTTCGTGGTGAGTTCTTCTGTGATGCTGCAGCGGGGAAAAGGAGGAAGCGGGATCCCAATGCACTGTAATTTATTAAATAGACTCTAGACTTTACAAACATAGATTCCGGGAACATGACTCAGGTCAAGACAACCAGTAACAGCACTCAACAATGAAACAAGAACTCACAAAGACTGAACTCAAATACAGGGCTTAAATACAAGTACAAAATGGCTAAACAAGATAACAAGGGGGCGTGGTCAATCTGAAACACCTGGGGAGACTAATCAACATAATGGGGGAACAGATGAACATGGGACATGACAGAGGAACACAGACCTGAATCATTACACAGACATGGAGACACAAATATCATGAGTGTGTAGAAAGAGCTCATGTGAATATAATTACCTGCACAGTATGCAAGATTGCAGAGAGTTGGACTAACCAGCTCATAGACATAGTAATTGTCTGGACAGGCTTTAACTTTAATGGGAAAATACGCATAATAACAGCAGTAACTCCTATCATACCCGCAGACATCTTGAGTGATGACTCCATCTGTTACTGTTGGGTGTTACTGGGTTTTTTATAGTGTATTTTACTGGTAGATTAAGTATTTTATTCTTCTGACACACGCACACATCTATCCAATGATACAGAGTGGCATTTCCTAAAAGCATCGTAAGCCTAAGTTGATCAGTATTGTGTCAGTTGTTTTACGATTAACTCAGTGTGTAACATTACCAGTTGAGATGGTCACTGGTGTGACAGTTGTAGGGCTGGTGTTAATGCTGCCAGTGTCTGAAAGTTTGGATGAATAGTGATTAATGAACAGAGACACAAATATCATGAGTGTGTAGAAAGAGCTCATGTGAATATAATTACCTGCACAGTATGCAAGATTGCAGAGAGTTGGACTAACCAGCTCATAGACATAATAATTGTCTGGACAGGCTTTGACTTTAATGGGAAAATACCCGTAATAACAGCAGTAACAGCTATCATACCCGCAGACATCTTGAGTGATGACTCCATCTGTTACTGTTGGGTGTTACTGGGTTTTTTATAGTGTATTTTACTGGTAGATTAAGTATTTTATTCTTCTGACACACGCACACATCTATCCAATGATACAGAGTGGCATTTCCTAAAAGCATCGTAAGCCTAAGTTGATCAGTATTGTGTCAGTTGTTTTACGATTAACTCAGTGTGTAACATTACCAGTTGAGATGGTCACTGGTGTGACAGTTGTAGGGCTGGTGTTAATGCTGCCAGTGTCTGAAAGTTTGGATGAATAGTGATTAATGAACAGAGACACAAATATCATGAGTGTGTAGAAAGAGCTCATGAATATAATTACCTGCACAGTATGCTGAATGGACAGTTGGACTAACCAGCTCATAGACATAATAATTGCCTGGACAGGCTTTGACTCTAATGGGAAAAGACCTGTAATAGCAGCAGTAACTCGCAGCGTAACCGCAGACATCTCGAGTGACGACTCCATCTGTTACTGTTGGGTGTCCACCACGGATCCACAGTGAGATAAAATTATTGCCACAGCTGGACTGAGCAACACACGTGTCTGGGATATGAGCGCTAGTGTTGTTAATGAAGAGACGATACCAGCCTCTCCAGGAGCCATAGTAGTCACAGTTTCCGATTGAAGTATCTGTATTATTGATGAATCTCCAAGGATTGTTCAGCACAGTGTAGTTGTAGCAGGGGTCTGCAGAGAGATAAACTTATGAAAACACCAGTATGAAGTCATAGTCTAAATAAAAACACATTATGTATACTGTATTATACATTTATTATATTATAAATTAAATATATATCTTATAAAAACATTATGAAAACACCAGTACAAATGTATAGTCTCAATATAAATATATGTACAAAATACAATTAACCTAATTGATAACCAAATGCATAACCTAATTGATATGCACAGAATTTTATTCCCAAATGCAAAATGTGGTCACATTTAAACAATTTGTTTTTTACATTTCCTGCATTTGCAAATTGTTACATATTTGTAAATCACCCTGAATTTGTGTGTAAATATTTTGGGTTGTTTTTTTAACCCAAAATAAAAGGATGGAAGTCAAGTCAAGTCAAGTCAAGTCAAGTCAAGTATATTTGTATAGCGCTTTTCACAATACCAATTTTATCAAAGCAGCTTCACAGTATTAAATTAAAATAATACAACAAGGTTTGTTTCTAGTGGAATTTATTGATTGATAAAAATAAATTAATATTCCCAAAATATCCCCAACTCAAAGAAGGAAAAAGAAGAAAAAAGATGATCCCATTAGATGTGTTTTTAATCTGGCCAATCATAACAGGCCATTCTCTTCCATACAGAGTTGATGAGTGAGAGATGTGTGATCAATGGTGTCAAACGAAACAATCATTCATCAACATCTAAACCTCTGTTAATTCTCAATAAGATCTTCTGTAGACGTGTGACAGAAATAAAGTCAGTCTGGTTAGTAATAAGTGAAGCTGGTAATGCTGTTTGTGGAGTTGTTTAATCAGATCTTGATAGAGTTAATGTCTTTTATCTTCAGTTCATCTAAGGCTGTGTCTGAAGAAAGTTGTAGTTTGTGTTCTTATTACTCTTTCGAAAGATGATTGAAAGAATGTTTCAGGAACATCACACTAACATTTAAATAACATTTTGGACTATTGATAAATGTATAAATGGACATTTTTTATGTTCCCAGAAAAACCCTCAGAAAAACTGAATATTTGGAGAATGTTCTTGT
Organism: Rutilus rutilus; assembly: GCF_951802725.1. Lineage (NCBI taxonomy): Eukaryota > Metazoa > Chordata > Actinopteri > Cypriniformes > Leuciscidae > Rutilus > Rutilus rutilus. The sequence continues at coordinate 49,946,863 of NC_140210.1, forward strand.
AACTAAACTCTGTTTGCTGGGAAGCTTTGTGGTTTATTATAAAATAAACATTTATTTAAATAACGCTGACACACGAGCAAGACATACAATAATGACCTTGAGAAATCACTGTATGGATTAACAAATCAATTGGAGACAACAATATGTTGCTACTGTACTTTCTACAGTAAAGTACTGGCAACAACAGCGGATATATATGTATATATATATATATATATATATATATATATATATATATATATATATATATATATATATATATATATATATATATATATATATATAGTGGTGCAGTAAATATTTAATTCTTCTGACACACGCACACATCTATCCACACAGCAAAAACTCCAGTGTTAAATTAACACTCCTGGGAGTGTATATGAGTCCACACTCAAGAGTGTAAAGTGTTAAAATATGAGTGTTAAATTAACACTCAAGAGTGTTAAAGGTAATGAGATAATTAAGTGATTAATTTAGTGATGATTGAGCATTATTGAAGACACCTGATGTTAACAAGCAGAATCACTGAAGGAGAAAATCTCAAATTGTAAGCCACCGTTATGGTGATCAGTGTTTGCTTTAGTTGGGCTCTTGACCCTTATATGTTTACTTTAGATTTTGCTTGGCTGTTGTATCTGAGTTATACTGACAGATGAACAAAGAAAAAAAGTGATCTGATGTTATGACAATCATCATTTAAACTTGTTCACTGAACTCATTAAGATCCTTATTTCTGACTTAGATTTATGTTTTTGATTACAGCATAACTGCATAAATATCCAGAATTTTAGATATAATACAACTAACTAAAGCAAACACCCATCACCATAACGCTGGCTGTCAATTTGAGATTTTCTCCTTCAGTGATTCTGCTTGTTAACATCAGGTGTCTTCAATAATGTTCAATCATCACTAAATTAATCACTTAATTATCTCATTACCTTTAACACTCTTGAGTGTTAATTTAACACTCATATTTTAACACTTTACACTCTTGAGTGTGGACTCATATACACTCCGAGGAGTGTTAATTTAACACTGGAGTTTTTGCTGTGCAATGATACAGAGCGCCGTTTCCTAAAAGCATTGTAAGTTGATCAGTATTTTGTCAGTTGTTCTACGATCAACTCAGTGTGTAACATTACCAGGTGAGATGGTCACTGGTGTGACAGTTGTAGGGCTGGTGTTAATGCTGCCAGTGTCTGAAAGTTTGGATGAATAGTGATTAATGAACAGAGACACAAATATCATGAGTGTGTAGAAAGAGCTCATGTGAATATAATTACCTGCACAGTATGCTGAATCACAGAGAGTTGGACTAACCAGCTCATAGACATAATAATTGTCTGGACAGGCTTTGACTTTAATGGCAAAAGACCCGTAAAAGCAGCAGTAACTCGCGTGACTGACCCCATAACCACAGACATCTCGAGTGACGACTCCATCTGTTACTGTTGGGTGTCCACCACGGATCCACAGTGGGACATTAGTGCCACATCTGGACTGAGCAACACATGTGTCTGGGATATGAGCGCTAGTGTTGTTAATGAAGAGACGATACCAGCCGCTCCAGGAGACAGACCTGTCACACTTTCTGACTGAAGCATCTGTATTATTGATGGATCTCCATGTATCGTTCAGCTCAGTGTAGTTGTTGCAGGGGTCTGTGGAGAGATTAACTTATGAACATATATTAAGAAATAACACATTTCTGAAATGTTTTATTACAAATTGTAACCAAAAGTGCAGCTTTAGACATTACTTTTTTTTTCTTCTTCTTTTGCTAATTCAGAGCGATTCACTTCGATCCACAATATTTTTTCAAATGCATTTCTAGGATTATTTAAACATTAATGCGTCTTAAATAAAAAAAAAAATATATATATATATATATATAAATTTTAAATTGGAAGTAAATACGTTACATACCAGTATAATCATGTACATATTATTATTATTACTATTTTTTAAGAATTTATTCCCATTTTCTTTATTCCCGGGGTCCTGATCAGCCTGTCGGGTTCCCGATCAGCCTGTCGGGGTTGTATTCGCTATAACAACTGCCTCGCTCTACATTATCCCTTACATAATATTTTGTCAGTTGCTACATTTTAATTAAATTCAGAGTGCAAATTCTGTTAACTGTAATCTCTTCATGAACTTTTGTCAAAAGCAGCATTATCGATTAGGGGTTGAAGCGTAAATAACTGAATAATGTCCAATACAGAGAGTCTGTCCAGTCATTGAGCTTGAGACATTGTGTTGTACTTTGTGTGCACATGCATTCTGTGCTTGACTATTGATTAAATGGTTAATATTTATCCATCTTTTTAAAATGACACAATTTGTGTGTTAAAATGACTTACACATTTATTGTGTTAAATTTGAAACAACATGTGTTGTCCCTGAGTACACTCACTACATGTGTTAAAACTGACACAACATGTGTGATTTTTAGCACATCTCTTTTTAGAGTGAAAGACAGTCTCAGAAACACAGTTAGAAATCACCCCTGTTTTCCACTGTTACAAACATTTCATGCATCCCGTCAACGTGTGGGACGGGGCTTTTCTCCTCTGATTTTTTATGATGTTCGAAGCGTTTCTAAGGCTACGTTCAGACTGTCAGTCCAAATCCAAAGACCTGAATCATTACATAGCCCCCCTCTTAAGAGTGGCTACCAGACACTCCCAAGAAAACAAAAGTCCAGGAGGGTGGTGAAGCGGAGGCAGTCCCGGGGGAGGGATGGAGGGCCAGACCCGCACAGGGAATGGGACCAAGACCTTGCAAAGGTGGGCCTGGACTATGAAACGGAATAGGGTCTGGAGACTGCAGCAATACGGGAGACAAGGGCAAAGCAGGCGACCAGGGTGGAACAGGCAATACAGGAGACCAGGGCAGAGCAGGCAGTGTAGGCGTCCAGGGCGGAGCAGACGACCAGGGCGGAGCAGACGGAGCAGGCGACCAGGGTGGAGCAGACCCCTCAGGAGACCAGGGCGGAGCAGACCCCTCAGACGACCAAGGCGGAGCATGCACTGCAGGTGACCAGGGAGGAGCAGACCCCTCAGGTGACCAGGGCAGAGCAGGCAATACAGGAGACCAGGGCGGAGCAGACGACCAGGGTGGAGCAGGCGACCAGGGCGGAGCAGGCGACCAGGGCGGAGCAGGCGACCAGGGCGGAGCAGGCGACCAGGGTGGAGCAGACGGAGCAGGCGACCAGGGTGGAGCAGACCCCTCAGGAGACCAGGGCAGAGCAGATCCCTCAGGCGACCAGGGCGAAGCAGACGACCAAGGCAGAGCGGACCGTTCAGGTGACCAGGGCGGAGACGACCCTTCAGGCGGCCAGGGAGGAGGCGACCATTCAGGCCGCCAGGGAGGAGACGACCCTTCAGGCGGCCAGGGAAGAGACGACCCTTCAGGCGGCCAGGGAGGAGAGGACCCTTCAGGCGGCCAGGGAGGAGAGGACCCTTCGGGTGACCACGGCAGGGCCTTATTGCCCCCCCAAAAATTTCCTTGGGATCATGGGCAGGAACAGACACTGGCTCAGGGACATAGACCGGCTCAGGAACAAACACCGGTTCAGGAACAGGCTCTGGCTCAGGAACAGACACCGACTCAGGAACAGGAACAGGCACCGGCTCAGGAACAGACACCGGCTCAGGAACAGACAGCGTGGCAGCGGCCTTCTCGGTTGAGGGCTCAGGTTCAGGCATGTCAGCAGCCATCTCTGCTAAGGGGTCAGTCAATGAGGCTGCCGTCATCTTGTCCAGAGACACTGGCTCAGCATATGTGACTTGAACAGACACTGGATCGGCGGCGGCCATCTTGTCCAGAGACACTGGCTCAGCGGCCGTGACGTGAACAGACTCTGGATCGGCAGATGTGACGTGAACAGTCTCTGGATCGACAGACGTGACGTGAACAGTCTCTGGATCGACAGACGTGACGTGAAGCGCAGGCTCGGCAGGTCTGACGTGGAGCACAGGCTCGGTTGGGCTGACGTGGAGCGCAGGCTCGTCAGGAATGTACTCAGGCTGGACGTACAGGACGTGAATTGGCTCAGGCTCAGGGGGTACTTTGAGCTTGTGGGGTTCTTCAACTACCAAGCCCACAGTAAATGATGAATCGCCCAGGAGAAGGGCCAGGTTGATATACCCCTCTAGGGTCCATCCGGCATTATCATTCGGCATCATCAGAGTGATCTACTCATCTAGCCCACTCCAATATATGTTCATGAGCTCAGAGTCCTCTAATGATGCTAAATGACAGCATGTCAAAAAGTCCTTAGCATACCTCTCGATGGCCTGGCCATCCTGGAACAGAGAGGATAGCCAACTTCTTAGAGCACCGTTGCTTACAGCTACTGGATCCATTTCGTGGTGAGTTCTTCTGTGATGCTGCAGCGGGGAAAAGGAGGAAGCGGGATCCCAATGCACTGTAATTTATTAAATAGACTCTAGACTTTACAAACATAGATTCCAGGAACATGACTCAGGTCAAGACAACCAGTAACAGCACTCAACAATGAAACAAGAACTCACAAAGACTGAACTCAAATACAGGGCTTAAATACAAGTACAAACAGGCTAAACAAGATAACAAGGGGGCGTGGTCAATTTGAAACACCTGGGGAGACTAATCAACATAATGGGGGAACAGATGAACATGGGACATGACAGAGGAACACAGACCTGAATCATTACACAGACATGGAGACACAAATATCATGAGTGTGTAGAAAGAGCTCATGTGAATATAATTACCTGCACAGTATGCAAGATTGCAGAGAGTTGGACTAACCAGCTCATAGACATAATAATTGTCTGGACAGGCTTTGACTTTAATGGGAAAATACCCGTAATAACAGCAGTAACAGCTATCATACCCGCAGACATCTTGAGTGATGACTCCATCTGTTACTGTTGGGTGTTACTGGGTTTTTTATAGTGTATTTTACTGGTAGATTAAGTATTTTATTCTTCTGACACACGCACACATCTATCCAATGATACAGAGTGGCGTTTCCTAAAAGCATCGTAAGCCTAAGTTGATCAGTATTGTGTCAGTTGTTTTACGATCAACTCAGTGTGTAACATTACCAGTTGAGATGGTCACTGGTGTGACAGTTGTAGGGCTGGTGTTAATGCTGCCAGTGTCTGAAAGTTTGGATGAATAGTGATTAATGAACAGAGACACAAATATCATGAGTGTGTAGAAAGAGCTCATGAATATAATTACCTGCACAGTATGCTGAATGGACAGTTGGACTAACCAGCTCATAGACATAATAATTGCCTGGACAGGCTTTGACTCTAATGGGAAAAGACCTGTAATAGCAGCAGTAACTCGCAGCGTAACCGCAGACATCTCGAGTGACGACTCCATCTGTTACTGTTGGGTGTCCACCACGGATCCACAGTGAGATAAAATTATTGCCACAGCTGGACTGAGCAACACACGTGTCTGGGATATGAGCGCTAGTGTTGTTAATGAAGAGACGATACCAGCCTCTCCAGGAGCCATAGTAGTCACAGTTTCCGATTGAAGTATCTGTATTATTGATGAATCTCCAAGGATTGTTCAGCACAGTGTAGTTGTAGCAGGGGTCTGCAGAGAGATAAACTTATGAAAACACCAGTATGAAGTCATAGTCTAAATAAAAACACATTATGTATACTGTATTATACATTTATTATATTATAAATTAAATATATATCTTATAAAAACATTATGAAAACACCAGTACAAATGTATAGTCTCAATATAAATATATGTACAAAATACAATTAACCTAATTGATAACCAAATGCATAACCTAATTGATATGCACAGAATTTTATTCCCAAATGCAAAATGTGGTCACATTTAAACAATTTGTTTTTTACATTTCCTGCATTTGCAAATTGTTACATATTTGTAAATCACCCTGAATTTGTGTGTAAATATTTTGGGTTGTTTTTTTAACCCAAAATAAAAGGATGGAAGTCAAGTCAAGTCAAGTCAAGTCAAGTCAAGTATATTTGTATAGCGCTTTTCACAATACAAATTTTATCAAAGCAGCTTCACAGAATTAAATTAAAATAATACAACAAGGTTTGATTCTAGTGGAATTTATTGATTGATAAAAATAAATTAAATTTCCCAAAATATACCCAACTCAAAGAAGGAAAAAGCAGAAAAAAGATGATCCCATTAGATGTGTTTTTAATCTGGCCAATCATAACAGGCCATTCTCTTCCATACAGAGTTGATGAGTGAGAGATGTGTGATCAATGGTGTCAAACGAAACAATCATTCATCAACATCTAAACCTCTGTTAATTCTCAATAAGATCTTCTGTAGACGTGTGACAGAAATAAAGTCAGTCTGGTTAGTAATAAGTGAAGCTGGTAATGCTGTTTGTGGAGTTGTTTAATCAGATCTTGATAGAGTTAATGTCTTTTATCTTCAGTTCATCTAAGGCTGTGTCTGAAGAAAGTTGTAGTTTGTGTTCTTATTACTCTTTCGAAAGATGATTGAAAGAATGTTTCAGGAACATCACACCAACCTTTAAATAACATTTTGGACATTTGATAAATGTATAAATGGAAATTTTTTTATGTTCCCAGAAAAACCCTCAGAAAAACTGAATATTTGGAGAATGTTCTTGTAACTAAACTCTGTTTGCTGGGAAGCTTTGTGGTTTATTATAAAATAAACATTTATTTAAATAACGCTGACACACGAGCAAGACATACAATAATGACCTTGAGAAATCACTGTATGGATTAACAAATCAATTGGAGACAACAACATGTTGCTACTGTACTTTCTACAGTAAAGTACTGGCAACAACAGCGGATATATATATATATATATATATATATATATATATATATATATATATATATATAGTGGTGCAGTAAAATATTTAATTCTTCTGACACACGCACACATCTATCCACACAGCAAAAACTCCAGTGTTAAATTAACACTCCTGGGAGTGTATATGAGTCCACACTCAAGAGTGTTAAAGTTAATGAGATAATTAAGTGATTAATTTAGTGATGATTGAGCATTATTGAAGACACCTGATGTTAACAAGCAGAATCACTGAAGGAGAAAATCTCAAATTGTAAGCCACCGTTATGGTGATCAGTGTTTGCTTTAGTTGGGCTCTTGACCCTTGTATGTTTACTTTAGATTTTGCTTGGCTGTTGTATCTGAGTTATACTGACAGATGAACAAAGAAAAAAAGTGATCTGATGTTATGATAATCATCATTTAAACTTGTTCACTGAACTCATTAAGATCCTTATTTCTGACTTAGATTTATGTTTTTGATTACAGCATAACTGCATAAATATCCAGAATTTTAGATATAATACAAAGGATTTCTTTAAAGTTGTTTTTGGAAAAGAGAAAGAAAAAAGAAAAAGATCGTTCTTTTAGGCACACACAGACGTCAAGATTCAGTCTATGCATCTCAACAATGGTGACGAGCAGAATGTTCAATTAGGAAAAGTAAATTACATAGACAATTCAGATCATATTTTATTCATACCGCAATGCATGATGGGAGCCATTAATGAGTTGTGATTGTGACAAAACATAACCAACACCATCAGATCACATTGTCTCTTTGTTCATCTGACTGTTATAAATCAATAACAGTAAACAAGCAAAATTTAAACTTAAACATTTAAGGGTCAAGAGCCCAACTAAAGCAAACACCCATCACCATAATGCTGGCTGTCAATTTGAGATTTTCTCCTTCAGTGATTCTGCTTGTTAACATCAGGTGTCTTCAATAATGTTCAATCATCACTAAATTAATCACTTAATTATCTCATTAACTTCAACTCTCTTGAGTGTTAATTTAACACTCATATTTTAACACTTTACACTCTTGAGTGTGGACTCATATACACTCCGAGGAGTGTTAATTTAACACTGGAGTTTTTGCAGTGCAATGATACAGAGTGCCGTTTCCTAAAAGCATTGTAAGTTGATCAGTATTTTGTCAGTTGTTCTACGATCAACTCAGTGTGTAACATTACCAGGTGAGATGGTCACTGGTGTGACAGTTGTAGGGCTGGTGTTAATGCTGCCAGTGTCTGAAAGTTTGGATGAAAAAAGATGATTAATGGACAGAGACACAAATATCATGAGTGTGTAGAAAGAGCTCATGTGAATATAATTACCTGCACAGTATGCTGAATCACAGAGAGTTGGACTAACCAGCTCATAGACATAATAATTGTCTGGACAGGCTTTGACTTTAATGGCAAAAGACCCGTAAAAGCAGCAGTAACTCGCGTGACTGACCCCATAACCACAGACATCTCGAGTGACGACTCCATCTGTTACTGTTGGGTGTCCACCACGGATCCACAGTGGGACATTAGTGCCACAGCTGGACTGAGCAACACACGTGTCTGGGATATGAGCGCTAGTGTTGTTAATGAAGAGACGATACCAGCCGCTCCAGGAGACAGACCTGTCACACTTTCTGACTGAAGCATCTGTATTATTGATGGATCTCCATGTATTGTTCAGCTCAGTGTAGTTGTAGCAGGGGTCTGTGGAGAGATTAACTTATGAACATATATTAAGAAATAACACATTTCTGAAATGTTTTATTACAAATTGTAACCAAAAGTGCAGCTTTAGACATTACTTTTTTTTTCTTCTTCTTTTGCTAATTCAGAGCGATTCACTTCGATCCACAATATTTTTTCAAATGCATTTCTAGGATTATTTAAACATTAATGCGTCTTAAATAAAAAAAAATATATATATATATAAATTTTAAATTGGAAGTAAATACGTTACATACCAGTATAATCATGTACATATTATTATTATTACTATTTTTTAAGAATTTATTCCCATTTTCTTGATCTAAAAATGACCGTTTCAAAACTTCCATTGACAGGTTTTCAATCCATAAACTAATATTAAAGTAACAATCTGACATTCAGTTTCCTCAATATTTTATAGGTAAATAATAATAATAATAAAAAAAAATATTTCAATAAAACAGCAGTATTTTATTTTACAGAAAATAAGTGAGTTTCTCTGCAGCATGTGAAGTGTTTTATTCCAGTAGTGTCCTCAGCAACACTGTATCAGTGGTTTGATCGGGTCTGACTCTAAACTAGCACTATTGAGAGAGAGACAGAGATCTGTCGTTCACTCAGTGACAGTCAGTGTTTGAGCTGAGAAGAGATCAGACACGAGGTGCTCAGAAAAGTGTCACTAAAGCTCAGGATGGACAGATTCGACACATGCGCACTCCGACTGCACCAGTCCTATAGAGGGCAGTGTAGCCGTGACTCGTGTCAGCTACAGGACCTCTGCTCTGAAGGACAAAGAAGAAAAAAAGGTGTGTGTTCCACTTCCGAAGATACACAACCTCAAAGCGACTGCTCATGTTCCACGGTGTGTGTGTGTGTGTGTGTGTGTGTGTGTGTGTGTGTATGTATATGTGAGTTTGTGCTCTCCGCGGTGTGTGTAAAAGCAAAGTTTCTCTGGACTTGTTTCTGTTTGTAAATCTTCTGTGCTTTAACATGGTGTGTGTAGCAGTGCTGGGCAACGCTGGTAAATGAGACTCTCCTCTCGTTCACTCGTCCTCTCCCTGCTTTCTGCTCACATGCTCTGATAATAATAGCGCTGTAGCACTGTAAAAAATCTGTTAAATCTGATTCTGTTCAGAGCTGAATGAAGAATAAGATATTCATATTTAATATTTTAATATATGCCTATTTCCTGTCCAATTTGTGTGTTACTTTATTTTATTGGCTATATCTACAGGCTCACAGGTTATATCTACTGACAGATATGCTTCAATAAAACCTTGTTTTTTTTTAGGTTGGTTGAAATCAGTTATAATCAGTAATGTTGAATAATCTATTTCATTTCAACATTTCAACCAGTTATTGTAGATGTTTCCACATGAAGTACATTTTTCTAAGTTGAAATGACAAAACATTTTGTTTTTCAGTGTACATTACCTATTGCAGTCGTCACCGGTGAGACAGTTGAAAAGGCCAAGTACAGTCTTAAGACATCTAAAAAATTATTATTATAAATACAAATGAATCAACATGTTTAGGACACAATACAATATAAATAAACATATATAAATATAAGCTTGTACTTAAAATAATAGTTCAACCAAAAATGGAAGTTCTGTCATCTTGACTTTTTCTTTCATAGAATATTGTATTGTCTATCCTAGAAATTATTATTATTCTCACACATCTTGTCCACATTATGAAACTCTCAAGTCTTTTCTGTTCAAACTAACAAAAAAGCTCCACTGCAGCACTACAGTATCTATATGAAGTATGATGTGTGTGTCATATTCCAAATCTTCTGAAGTTAAACAGCAGCTTTATGTGAAGAGCAGAATGAAATGAAGTGGTTGTTGTTTTGAGTGGTTTCTCTACACAGATAAATCAATCACATTGTAGTTGTATTAATATCAGAGCATGTGAGCGGAGTGGAGCGGGAGCGAGCGGGGAGCGTGAGCGGGCGGATCTTGGACAGAGCGGCAATTTCAAAAGGACGGAGCGTCGCATTTCCCGCTCCAATTTCGCTCCGCTCCGCTCCGCTCACACCACAAGTCTGAAGCATGCTCAGTCAAGACTGACCCTGAATCCGTTTGTCTTGCACAGTCATCAACAGTAGACTATTTTCAGGCAAAACTCGGCTCAATAATGGAGTTCAAAAAGTAAAATGAGAATTCAGACAGGTGTAGCCTATCAATATAAGTCGCTCCGGAGTAGCCTATAAGGCGCATCAGTCAAAAAATGTGCCATGAAGAAGAAAAAACATAGGCCTAGCCTCGCACTGGACTATAAGTCACATTTATTTAGATATTTATAAAAATAAAATAAAAAAAAATGTTATGGACGGGACAGTTCTCCGTTACGGACGTGAGCGCTCTGAAAGCGGCACTAAGACTGCTTTAAACCTTTCACTCAGACCTCAAACAGAAAGCACAAAGCCTGTCTTTAAATTTAATTTTGTTTTGTATTAATTGTATCTTAATTTTAATCAAGGTTTCATCAACCAATTGTCTGGATTTAATAAGAAGTAAATATATTAGAAAATAGATAACCACGATACGAAGGCGCCGGCGTGAACCTGGAGTTTGTCTCATGAATGAACCGAAACTCAGCGTATAGCCTACTTGCCTCACACACCTGAGACATATATATAAAGCTTGAAATGTCTACTTTTAAACAGAACAATTCAAAACGAAAGAAAACAGACTGCTCTCCCGTATGAAATGTGCATTTCTCTCAGGCGCGTTCACTACTGCGAAGATCACGAGTCAGCATCTTTCCAGCCGACAGACATAAAAAAAAAAATTAAAATGTCTTCTGCTATATTTTACATATTCATAATCATTTTGCCGGTTCGTTGTGACAGCTTTTAGGTGCCCTTACATGTTACGTGAATGCATCAGCACTGAAAACATAGAGATTTTTTTTTCTTTTGGGGGCATTTTGTTTGTTTTCAGACTTTCTCATTTGCCTGCGCGATGTTAGAGGACGCTGTTAATAAAGTTGCGAGTAGGCCTACACATTGGATTCACGTTTATTATTAAAGGCTATTTAAAAAAATACCCCAGTTTTTATGCCAGTCGTATCATTTTAATCATTTTTGTTGTATTTATCCGCCACACACCTTGAAGGCCGGTCCGTGTCTGATATTGTCTGATTTTAAACCGGTCTGTGGCGCAAAAAAGGTTGGGGACCGCTACAAGTGATATACATGTAGATTTTTTTCCTTTTTTGGAGCGAGCGGGGGGTGATTTGAGTGGAGCGCGAAGCAAACTGCGTTGAGCGCTGAGCGAAAATGAGCGGAGCGGCCTGATGTAGCTTTGAGCGGGGGAGCGGAGGGGTGAACAGTTCAGTGAGCGATGAGCGGAGATTCTCACCGCTCCACTCCGCTCACTTGCTCTGATTAATATACATTTTTGCATGAATGACCAAATGATTCAGGAATTCTAGAGGTTTCAACAGAAAGAAAAGTAATATCTCCCAAACGGATCCTAACATGCAAACAATAATTTGTGCTTGAGTGACTTGCAGAGGTGTTTAGTCCAGGGGTCAGAAAGTAAAAGTCCTGCCATATGTTTATTCCACACATACAGCAAAATCCCCAGTGTTAAATGAACTCTCCTCAGTGTTCTCCTGGCTCATGGGTGGAATAAACATATGGCAGGACTTTTACTTTCTGACCCCTGGACTAATACACCTCTGTTAATAACCAATAATTTGGTCAGTTATACGTTTAGTCAAACAGTTCTTTATAATAAAACTATATAACTTGATCATTTTTGTATATTGTTTCCTTACAACAAAGTAAGTGTTTTGTTAACACGGTTACAAAAAACACAAACTGATATAAAAAGCTAAGATTGCACATTCAATAAAAAAAAAAACATTTTCAATAAATCATTAACATCTAAACCTCTGCTAATTCTCAAAAAGAGCTTCTGCAGATGAATGACAGAAAAAGAAGTCAGTCTGGTTTGAAATAAAGATGTAATGTCTTTAAGTTGATTTCACATTAAGCTGTGGTTGAAGTCAGTTGTAGTTATTATGTTTCTCTTTTCTTCAGTGATTCTGCTTGTTAACAGCAGGTGTCTTCAATAATCAAACAATCATCACTCAATGAATCACTAAATTATCTAATTAAATCTAACACTGCATCAGTGTTACTTTTAACACCCTGCTGGTGGTTCACATATAAACACAGAGCGGTGTTAATTTAACACCGGGGAATTTACTGTGTGAAGTGATGTGAAGGATAAACCAGATCTGATTCATTACATCAGCATACAGACAAAAAGCAAAAAACACTGTTTAGACTTACACAGAATAACAGAGATGAGAGGATGAGTTTTTATAAAACCTGAAATATGAAGAAAAATTGTATCGGATTGAGTCTGAGAAAACTACATTCATCATATGTTCACAGTTCATAAGGTTTTTGGGGCAATGAGAGCCAACTTTTAAACACAAGAAGAATACTCACCTTTATGAAAGGAAGCCATTGTCAGTTTATTTCTGTTAATCCACAAACCAGTTCAGAGGAATAGTTTCCTTTACAGATGTTCAGAGGAATAGTTTCCTTTACAGATAGAGAATAAACAAATTATCCATTGCATTGATGCAAGACCCCTATAAAAAGCTGTTTTCTCTTTGTTTCAAACACACATATAAAATATTCTGCAGAATTTTGGATCAGAGTTCAAATTGAGACTTTTAATATCGTTATTGTCAAGCAGAATGCAATAAAGGAAGAAAAAAACTTGATCAAGTTCTCATAGTTTATGAGGTGGCTAATTGGCTAATTCGTACAAATGACCTACCCTTGACCCCGCCCCTAAACCTACCCCTCACCTAAACCTACTCCTCACTGGGGTTTAGACAAATCAGTGGTCCAATTAAATAATGCTCTGTTGTTTTTTGCTCTGGAGTTATTCATTAAGTGTTATCCTTAAAAAGAGTCCTGACCAGGTCAAAGCCCAAATTACTCAACTATAACCAGAGGTGGGTAATCCAGGGGCCAAAGAGTAAAAGTCCTGCCATATGTTTATTCCACCCATGAACTCAGTCAGCTGATTTCACTAATTAGTTGGTTGTCTGATTCATTTCTTTGCTCTTGGCTGACATGTGGCAATAGGGCTGGGCGATATATATCGTGAGATTGTTATGCGCATCTCGTCAGTAAAGCCGGTTCCTTGATTAGTAGTAAATCGCCATCACCTGCTTTCAGATGGAGCGGCATTTAACTCCAGTGTTAAATTAACACTCAAGAGTGTTAAAGTTAATGAGATAATTAAGTGAATAATTTAGTGATGATTGAGCATTATTGAAGACACCTGATGTTAACAAGCAGAATCACTCAAATTGTAAGTTACCGTTATGGCGATGGGTGTTTGCTTTAGTTGGGCTCTTAACCCTTATACATTCAGTTTAAATATTGTTTGTCTGCTGTTATTGATTTATAACAGTCAAATGAACAAAGAAAAGTGTGATCTGATAGTGTTGGTTATTTTTTAACATAATCTTGCTATGATCTGAAAAATGAAACTTATTGATGTAGTTTGGTTTAACTTGTTAGCAGCAGCTCTGTGATTCTACAGCATATGATTATCAGTATTTTTCTTAGCATCCAAAATATTTAATAAATATCGTTCTGATCAAAACACTTTCAAATGAATTTATTTAGAAACACAGATATCAATAATCAGCCTGTGAATCTCAACAATGGTAACAATAATAAAGCATGTTGCAGTGGCTGCCACCAATCACAACTCATTAATGGCTCCCATCATGCATTGCGGTATGAATAAATTATGATCTGAATTGTCTATGTAATTTACTTTTCCTAATTGAATATTCTTCTCGTCACCATTGTTGAGATGCATTGACTGAAACTTGACGTCTGTGTGTGCCTAAAATAATTTTCTTTTTTTTTAAACAATTTTTAAGAAATCCTTTATTTTATATCTAAAATTCTGGATATTTATGCAGAATCACAGTTATGCTGTAAACAACAACATAAATCAAAAACATAGTTCAAATGATGATTGTCATAATATAACCAACAGATCACTTTTTTTCTTTGTTCTTCTAGCAGTTATAACTCAGATACAGCAGCCAAACAAAATCTAAAGTTAATAATATAAGGGTCAAGAGCCCAACTAAAGCAAACACCCATCACCATAACGGTGGCTTACAATTTGAGATTTTCTCCTTCAGAGATTCTGCTTGTTAACATCAGGTGTCTTCAATAATGATCAATCATCACTAAATTAATCACTTAATTATCTCATTACCTTCAACAGTCTTGAGTGTGGACTCATACACTCCCAGGAGTGTTAAATTAACACGGGAGTTTTTGCTGTGAAATAGCCGTAGTTAACTGACAAGCTGAGCCATATCGCATTAATTATCGCTATATTAATGCGATATGGCTCAGCTTGTCAGTTAACTACGGCTCTTTGTAGTAAATGCCGCTCCATCTGAAAGCAGGTGATGGCGATTTACTACTAATCAATTAACCGGCTTTACTGACGAGATGTGCATAACAATCTCACGATATATATCGCCCAGTCCTACTTCCAGCAGGATAATGCACCATGTCATTTTGTATAAAACTTCTCTATATCATCTCAACAAACAAACTTTTTCTTCAGTCAGTCGTGTCGGGTGATGATCACAGTGATTATATCATGATATATCAAGTTTGTGTGTGTTGAGATGATAGTGAAGTTATCTGTCCATCATTCTAATGAGGAAATATGAAACCAAGTCCAGTGTTTTCCTTCCTCAAATTCAAATACAACTTTCCACACAATATGTGCAATTTCCTCAGTTCCCCCTTCTCCCTATTTTTCTTAGATTGACACAACCCGGCATGGATAATCCCAACATTCCCAACAGTCTCGTCCATCCCTCAAACTCAGATTATTGACTTGTGTCATAAATATAAATTGTAAATTCTCAGATTATTTCACAGATATCTACAGTTAAGATTTTTGTATGTTACATTTTAAATAGATGTTGCAAAAGATGTCTTAATTTCATTTTCATGTATGTTCCATTTAAATTAAATATGTTGCAAAATATGTCTTATTTTCATTTTTCAGATATTAATGACAAAACTGCAAAAACGTGTAGATTGATAGAAACACTAAAGCATTTAATTCTCATTTAAGTAAAGAGAGACTCACCTGATATGAGTTTCTTCACCCAACTAGACTGACTACACATAACTATGCGTGTCAGAAGATTATATGACCGTTCTCTGTTCATCCAATGAGGAAAAAAACAAAACAGATTTTGTCAATGCTTCCTGATAAAATTCAAATTAACATTCAAATTTGGACGAATTAATGAATTCAATGAATACAAAGATCACATTTCTAAAAACATGGTACATTTGCTTTAAAGGAGATTACAAAATTACTATTTACTATGAAATTACTATGTTTTTTCTCTCTCCTTAGACCTTTATATCATCTTAGATCTTCATATTTGCCATAATGCATACTTTCGAAGTGAAAATTTTCGAAACTCAAAAAGTGGGTTTGCAACGACGACCACACCCACTAAGCAAAATGATGTCCAAAAGACGTCTTTTCAACGTCTTTGTCACAAAAATGACGTTGAAAAGACGTCCACTGAGGGTCTAGAACGAAAGATGTTATGACGTATTTTTTTGACGTGTTCTGCACGTCCAATATAGACTTTCATCGAACCTTCGTACAAGGTTAAAACTAGTTGTCTGATGTTTTGGCATTCATAACCACCAACCTTGTGAAACTGCAATATTGGTGCAAAAAGCTTTAAAATGATCACTTATTTGAAGGTATATAAAGCATGTGCACATGATGTTTTGACCAAATGTATCATATAGTCACACACAGACATCAAGATTTTGGATATGATTCACAACAACGGTGACAAAAAAAAAAAAAAAAACCTTGAGAATCAAGGATGAGTTTTATACTATGAAAGCTACCCATCATGCATTGCAGCATGAAGCTTTTTTTTAAATTGTCACCATTGTTGTGAATCATGTGCAAAATCTTGATGTATGTGTGTGACTATATGATACATTTGCTCAAAACATCATGTGCACATTCTTTATATACCTGGAAATATGTTTTAATGCTTTTCGCACCAATATTGCAGTTCCACAAGGTTGGTGGTTATGAATATGACAACATTTGATGCTTTTTTTGTTATGATATCATCAACCATAAGCTGAAAACAGCTGATCTTACTTATTATTGGCTTTCTCTGCCACAACATTTGTGTTTTACAAACACACAGTTAAAGCAGTCAAATAAAAGTTAAAGTAAAAGGAACGGGGACCAAGAGCCCAACTAAAGCAAACACTGATCACCACAATGGTGACACTTCAAATGAAACAAATATCAACATCTAAACCTCTGTTTATTCTCACTAAGATCATCTGACAACAATAGTCAAATTATGTCTAAATAAGACAATAAATGATGTTGAAATATGTCCACAATGGCCACATCTGACCTAGTTTTAAGCTTGTACGAAGGTTCAATGAACGTCTATATCGGACGTGCAGAACACGTCAAAAAAAGACGCCATAACAACGTTCATTCTAGACCCTCAGTGGACGTCTTTTCAACGTCCGATTGTGTGACAAAGACGTTGAAAAGACGTCTTTTGGACATCATTTTGCTTAGTGGGCAGCTTCACATTCACCTTCAATGTTTAAAGCCCAAGTTTGACCAAAGTGACCAAAATCATCATCAAACTGCTCTTCATTTCAAACTTCAGCATGTCTAATATTCATGACCGGTGTGAATAGATGAATCCATTGTTTCTACACTGTAAAATTATCTCATAGTTTGAATAAGTCCACAGAGTTTGTTTATGCAAATATGGAATGTATAAATGGTTCTATAGAAACATACATTTCTTTATCTAAACAAATCAATCTCTCAAATGCTGAACATATTTTAAACCAGGTTTCCCAAACAAACAAGTACATGAAGTTCTTTTTGTCAATGATCTGATTTTAAACATGAACCACTTGAAGGCAAATTTTGGAAATCATACAGGTTTGGAATGACAAAAGGGCAGAGGTGGAGAGTCCAGGGGTCAGAAAGTAAAAGTCCTGCCATATATTTATTCCACCCATTAACTCACACAGCAAACACTCCAGTGTTAAATGAACTCTCCTGTGAGTTTATTTGGCTCCAGACTCAAGAGTGTTAAAGTTAATGAGATAATTAAGTGATTGTTTGAGTGATGATTGAGCATTATTGAAAACACCTGATGTTAACAAGCAGAATTACTGAAGGAGAAAATCTCTTTTTTAAGTTGCCATTATGGTGATCAGTGTTTGCTTTAGTTGGGCTCTTGACCCTTAAACTAATAACTTTAGATTTTGTTTGGCTGTTGTATCTGGATTATAATTCTCAGATGAACAAAGAGAAACGTTGATCAGGTGGTGTTGGTTATGTTTTGACATAATCATAATTTGACCTGAATCACAAAACTCATTTTGAGAGTTAAGTTTACCTTGTTGATTATAGCTGCCTGTGATTCTAATATTATACCATGTTAATCATTTTCAATGTAATCAGAAAGATTTCTTGAAAGTTGTTCTGATCAAAGGACTTTGAAAAATTATATTATTTGGACACACTGACACCAAGAATCAGCCTGTGATTCTCAACAATGGTGACAATAATAAAGCATGTTGCAGTGCATTCTGGGTGCCACCAATCAAAACTCATCCATGGCTCCCATCATGCATTGCGGTATGAATAAATTATGATCTGAATTGTCTTGTTTTCCTAATTGAATATTCTTTTTGTCACCATTGTTGAGATTCATACACTGAATCTTGATGTCTGTGTGTGCCTTAAAGAAAGATTTTCTTTGTCTTTATCAGAACAACTTTTAAGAAATAATTTGAATTATATTGAAAAATCTGGAACTTAATCTGTAGAATTACTGTGATGTTGTAATGACCAATATACATTTAAGTCAGAGATTAGGCTCTAATTGAGTTCAGTGATTCAGATCAAATTATGATTATGTTCAAATATAACCAACACCACCTGATCCACTTTTCTTTTTGTTCATCTGGCTGTAATAACTCAGATCAACAGCCAAACAAAATCTAAAGATAATCATTTGAAGGTCAAATGCCCAACTAAATCGAACACTGATCTCCATAATGGTGACTAAAATTGTGATTTTTCTCCTTCAGTGATTCTGCTTGTTAACATCAGGTGTCTTCAATAATGGTCAATCATCACTCAATCAATCACTTAATTAGCTCATTAACTTTAACACTCTTGAGTCTGGAGCCAAATAAACTCCCAGGAGAGTTCATTTAACACTGGAGTTTTTGCTGTTTGAGTTCATGGGTGGAATAAACATATGGCAAGACTTTTACTTTCTGACCCCTGGAATCTCCACCTCTGCAAAAGGGTGAGTAAATTATAACAATTTTCTCTTTAATGTGCCTTTTGACAATGTTTTGAAAGCAGGAACCTTGGATTAGAAAAATAATCAGTGTTTCATCTCACTACTTTACATGTTGCATCTGTATCACATATTGTTAGGCTCAGCATAATTGCCTAAGTCATATTTCAATGGCAACTTATTTGAACATATTTCAAATTTCAACTTAGGCAATTATGCTATGAGGCTAACGATATGCAAATCCACCGCGGAGTAAAAGAGTCAGCCCAAGTTAACCCTAATGTTAAACTAATACAAAAGTATTTTTATTACTTTTTATTATTTTTATATATAACCATTTATTTGTTCAGCTTAGTTGATTCAACAGGGTCAAAAAAGCAACAAATACACAACAAAGTAACTAATTTGCCTTATTTTTCAGCAGCTCCGAGGAAGATTCATTTGCATTCAGTCTAGAATAACACACAGCCCTCGCATACACAAACTGTGGCTTTTAACACTGTGCTTTCTTCGAACACTATTTACATAATTTCAGGAATATACTGAACATTGTTTGTGTATCCTTTACAAGACAATAAAGGGTTGTGTTGTTAACCCTTGTGCATTGTTAGAATTTACTACTTTTCGTTATGTTTCGTGGCTGAAAACAGCCACTACTTTAAACTGCTGTAAAAATGTATCAGATAAATATTTTTTTCAAATTTTTTTGCATTAATCTATTAATCAACCTCAGTCCTGCTCAAAAATATTAAATGTTTAAAAAAAAATCTGGATTTTAACTCTTTAATTGCCAAATTCGTAAATGATGTCACTGATTTGGGGGGGGGGGGGGAACACAAAATTACTCATTTTCAATATAAAATGTAATTGTGGACTGGATTTTTTTTTACCTTTTATCACAGTCTTGGACATGTCAAAAATTAGAAACAACACTGGTCTTGATGCATTGTTAGTTTTTGTGCAGCATCAGATTTTAACTTTTTCTCCCTCATTTACTGTTCGTTGCTGCTTTTGCCCCATTGACTTCCATTATAACCACATTTTTTGATTGCAAAGCCGTGACACCATATAATCATGCATTTTTGATTGTTGGTGGTTTTCCCTGTTGGGAAGAGGTAAAATTTGTAATTTTTACTGTTGATAACCAGGTGGAACCATTAACCCTTTAGATAGGCCTGTGCAAAAAAAAAGCTTAGTTTCTGGCTTTTACATGGAGTTATATGGAGTTTATAAGGAGTATAATAGCATAATAAAGTGTGTGTGTGTGTGTGTGTGTGTGTGTGTGTGTGTGTGTGTGTGTGTGTGTGTGTGTGTGTGTGTGTGTGTGTGTGAACTCACCTTGATCCGTCTGAGAAAATCAAAATATGCACCGCAGCTCTCAGAACTACATGGAGTAAACAAAAACAAATTAAGTGTATTTATGCATCTGCTGCCTTTTGATGGTGAGAAATGCAGACTAAACAAAAACAAAGCAAGTGGATTTAAACGCGTGCATGCAAGTCTGCTGGTCATTTGATGGTGAGAAGAGCAGCAAGCAACATGAGAAAGGGCTTGACTTGTAGTGAAGTTTTAGAGATGATTATGCAGCCTGACCCCTCCAGCGAGCTGCAGGATATATCGTCTTCTCCCTCTGACACCACAGACTCAGGAGAGTCAGATCCTGATTTGGATGTGGCACCCTCATCATCCTCTCTAGCTTCCACTGAAGGCGAGGAGGATTCGGAGGATCCTGGATCTGGGTGGATTGGGAGAAACGGCGAAGTGTGGTTTTCCACTAACGCGGAGACAACTCCCTTTCTTCAGCCTGCCAGAGGCGTGACTCCAGGGCCGACGCGCTATGCCATCACAAGGCATAGTCATACATGTTTGTATGACTGTACAAACATGTATGTGTTGACACAAGTCATGCTGACAATGAGGTCAATCATCTCCTCCGTAAAAAACAGATTGAACACGGAATCCATGTTCTGGACCCTTGTGATGGCATAGCGTGTCGGCCCTGGAAACCCTTGGAATGACAAAAGGGCAGAGGTGGAGATTCCAGGGGTCAGAAAGTAAAAGTCCTGCCATATATTTATTCCACCCATGAACTCACACAGCAAACACTCCAGTGTTAAATGAACTCTCCTGTGAGTTTATTTGGCTCCAGACTCAAGAGTGTTAAAGTTAATGAGCTAATTAAGTGATTGACTGAGTGATGATTGAGCATTATTGAAAACACCTGATGTTAACAAGCAAAATCACTGAAGGAGAAAAATCACAATTTTAGTCACCATTATGGAGATCCGTGTTCGATTTAGTTGGGCATGTGACCTTCAAATGATTATCTTTAGATTTTGTTTGGCTGTTGATCTGAGTTATTACAGCCAGATGAACAAAAAGAAAAGTTGATCAGGTGGTGTTGGTTATATTTGAACATAATCATAATTTTATCTGAATCACTGAACTCAATTAGAGCCTAATCTCTGACTTAAATGTATATTGGTCATTACAACATCACAGTAATTCTACAGATTAATTTCCAAATTTTTCAATATAATTCAAATTATTTCTTAAAAGTTGTTCTGATAAAGAAAAAGAAAATCTTTCTTTAAGGCACACACAGACATCAAGATTCAGTGTATGAATCTCAACAATGGTGACAAAAAGAATATTCAATTAGGAAAACAAGACAATTCAGATCATAATAGGCTTGTTTGAGATGAGCAAAATCTAAGCAGAATCGATCACCGGTGATCAGCGCGAGACGCATGCCGGTTAGAAATGTGTCCGAGTGCGGTCCGCCTTGCTCTGATGTCATGCTGACGTATGTCAAAAAACTCTCGCGACTGCAAGGCGCACGTGTCGGATTCTGCAGTCGAGCGCAGTTGCTCTCCACTGACTGCACTGATCAAAAGCATGATGGGAAACGACTTACTGACGACACAGCTTCATGCTCATTGGTTAAACAACCGTGATGTATTGTTCTCTTTTAAAATGTTTGATTTTAAAACTCTGATATCATGTTTTTTTGTGTATACGTTATGTGTGAATATTCCCAAACTATCCGACAGTGCGATTTCTATGGGTTATGCAATTTAATTTTTATATAAAAAAAAAAAACACATATGTCAGGTATTAAAGAAAAAAAGATTGATAAACATACTTGGAATGGAGTTAAGTAAGTAGGCTACTTTGGGTGTCTTGTTCATTATATTTATTTTCATATAAAAGCAACAGAACTTAAATTCCATCTAGTTTATTAGCAACACTGTGCACCAGCGTGAATCCCGCGATATCCATCTTTGATCTCACAGGTGTCTGATCCACTGCGAGAAGAGAGATCTGTCCGGCTTGCCTGTGCTTTTTTCACTCCTCCTCTCACTGCAGCCGCCTACTCTCGACTACATTTCAGGCGAGGCTAGGCGCATCTCAAACAAGCCTAATTTATTCATACCGCAATGCATGATGGGAGCCATGGATGAGTTTTGATTGGTGGCACCCAGAATGCACTGCAACATGCTTTATTATTGTCACCATTGTTGAGAATCACAGGCTGATTCTTGCTGTCAGTGTGTCCAAATAATATATTTTTTAAAAGTCTTTTGATCAGAACAACTTTCAAGAAATCTTTCCGATTACATTGAAAATGATTAACATGGCATAATATTAGAATCACAGGCAGCTATAATCAACAAGGTAAACTTAATTCTCTAAATGAGTTTTGTGATTCAGATCAAATTATGATTATGTCAAAACATAATCAACACCACCTGATCAACGTTTCTCTTTGTTCATCTGAGAGTTATAACCCAGATACAACAGCCAAACAAAATCTAAAGTTATTAGTTTAAGGGTCAAGAGCCCAACTAAAGCAAACACTGATCACCATAATGGCAACTTAAAAAAGAGATTTTCTCCTTCAGTAATTCTGCTTGTTAACATCAGGTGTTTTCAATAATGCTCAATCATCATGCAAACAATTACTTAATTATCTCATTAACTTTAACACTCTTGAGTCTGGCGCCAAATAAACTCACAGGAGAGTTCATTTAACACTGGAGTGTTTGCTGTGTGAGTTCATGGGTGGAATAAATATATGGCAGGACTTTTACTTTCTGACCCCTGGACTCTCCACCTCTGGTTATAACAGCCAGATGAACAAAGAAAAAAAATTGATCTGATGGTTATGTTATGGCAATCATCATTTGAACTTGATTAGCTTCACTGAACTCATTGAGACCCTTATTTCTGACTTAGATTTATGTTTTTGATTACAGCATAACTGTGATTCTGCATATCTAGAATTTTAGATATAGTACAAAGGATTTCTATAAACAAAAAAGAAAATCTTGCTTTTAGGCACACACAGACATCAAGATTCAGTCTATGCATCTCAACAATGGTGATGAGCAGAATATACAATTAGGAAAACAATTCAGTCCATAATGTATTCATACCGCAATGCATGATGGGAGCCATTAATGAGTTGTGATTGGTGGCAGCCACTACAACATGCTTTATTATTGTCACCATTGTTGAGATTCACAGGCTGATTATTGATGTCTGTGTTTCTAAATAAATGTATTTAAAAGTCTTTTGATCAGACCAATGTTTATTAATTATTTTGGATTATATAAAAAATTCTGAAAATCATATACTGTAGAATCACAGAGCTGCTGTAATTATCAAGTTATACCAAATTATCTCAATAAGTTTCATTTTCAGATCACAACATGATTATGTCAAAACATAACCAACACCATCAGATCACATTGTCTCTTTGTTCATTTGACTGTTATAAATCAACAACAGAAGACAAACAAAATCTAACATAAACATATAAGGGTCAAGAGCCCAACTAAAGCAAACACCCATCTCCATAATGGTGGCTTACAATGTGTGATTTTCTCCTTCAGAGATTCTGCTTGTTAACATCAGGTGTTTTCAATAATGGTCAATCATCACTCAATTATTCACTTAATTATCTCATTAACTTTAACACTGCTTCAGTGTTCATTTATCACTCTGCTCAGAGTTTATATAATTCACACTCTCAGTGTTAATTTAACACTGGGGGATTTTGCTGTGAAATCACAAGAAGACAGAGTGGGTGTATGCAAACTTATGCATTCAGCTGTTTGGTTCAAGATGAAACATACAGCAGGTAAAAGTTTGTTTAAAACACATTTACATGTAAACAAAACAAAGGACAGGCCCATTGTGTGTTGTGAAGTGCAAATGTCAGTCATGGTAGCCTATTTATCTAACACATCCAATGTATTTAGCACTTTTAAATTAGGCTACGATTTAACTAAATTAATAATACCTTCATATTTTTATATTGCACTTGGTTGTATTATACACATATTCAATTAAACTATCGCCATTTATAGAAATTTGTTCAAGGTATAGGCAACATAATTTAATTAGACCTACAGCATTTCATTTTTTTAATGTTTAGCATCACCACTTATCACAGGCTTATTTAGACAATATCAGCTGGATAACATAACTAAGATTATTATATCACTGATACTTATACAACATCAAAGTAAGTTTCAGTTTCTCTTTCCCATTGAACAATGAGCTCTAACAAACTCACAGAGGTGGAGAGTCCAGGGGTCAGAAAGTAAAAGTCCTGCCATATATTTATTCCACCCATGAACTCACACAGCAAACACTCCAGTGTTAAATGAACTCTCCTGTGAGTTTATTTGGCTCCAGACTCAAGAGTGTTAAAGTTAATGAGATAATTAAGTAATTGTTTGAGTGATGATTGAGCATTATTGAAAACACCTGATGTTAACAAGCAGAATTACTGAAGGAGAAAATCTCTTTTTTAAGTTGCCATTATGGTGATCAGTGTTTGCTTTAGTTGGGCTCTTGACCCTTAAACTAATAACTTTAGATTTTGTTTGGCTGTTGTATCTGGGTTATAACTCTCAGATGAACAAAGAGAAATGTTGATCAGGTGGTGTTGGTTATGTTTTGACATAATCATAATTTGACCTGAATCACAAAACTCATTTAGAGAGTTAAGTTTACCTTGTTGATTATAGCTGCCTGTGATTCTAATATTATGCCATGTTAATCATTTTCAATGTAATCAGAAAGATTTCTTGAAAGTTGTTCTGATCAAAAGACTTTGAAAAATTATATTATTTGGACACACTGACACCAAGAATCAGCCTATGATTCTCAACAATGGTGACAATAATAAAGCATGTTGCTGTGCATTCTGGGTGCCACCAATCAAAACTCATCCATGGCTCCCATCATGCATTGCGGTATGAATAAATTATGATCTGAATTGTCTTGTTTTCCTAATTGAATATTCTTTTTGTCACCATTGTTGAGATTCATACACTGAATCTTGATGTCTGTGTGTGCCTTAAAGAAAGATTGTCTTTTTCTTTATCAGAACAACTTTTAAGAAATAATTTGAATTATATTGAAAAATCTGGAACTTAATCTGTAGAATTACTGTGATGTTGTAATGACCAATATACATTTAAGTCAGAGATTAGGCTCTAAATGAGTTCAGTGATTCAGATCAAATTATGATTATGTTCAAATATAACCAACACCACCTGATCAACTTTTCTTTTTGTTCATCTGGCTGTAATAACTCAGATCATCAGCCAAACAAAATCTAAAGATAATCATTTGAAGGTCAAATGCCCAACTAAATCGAACACTGATCTCCATAATGGTGACTAAAATTGTGATTTTTCTCCTTCAGTGATTTTGCTTGTTAACATCAGGTGTTTTCAATAATGGTCAATCATCACTCAATCAATCACTTAATTAGCTCATTAACTTTAACACTCTTGAGTCTGGAGCCAAATAAACTCCCAGGAGAGTTCATTTAACACTGGAGTTTTTGCTGTGTGAGTTCATGGGTGGAATAAATATATGGCATGACTTTTACTTTCTGACCCCTGGAATCTCCACCTCTGTTACTGACAGAATTTTTATTTTTGGGTGAACTATCCCTTTAAGTGTTTGCCTGAAATGGTATTTGTACAGATAACATTGTCTTTCTGAACAGGATGATATTCTCCTCAGGAGCTGTAACCCGTCCTGACGCTGCATCGCCTCCAGAACTCCATTTACTGAGATCTATAAGGGGGAAAAGATTTCATATTGACATCAAATGTTTATCATGCCTCCACATACACACAGGCAAAGAACATTTTTTTTTGTCTTATTTTTATTTATTTTTTGTAAAACAAGTAAGATCCTTACTTTTAAAGCTTTAAAATGCACCGAAAATATTTTTCAGAGAATGTTTCTAAGACATGTTATGTTCATATAATTCTTATATAGCAATTATTATATGTGAATTACTGTATGATTTTTTCTTAGACAAATTATTGTTTTAACAATAAATGTAACAAAATTAATTGGGTGAAAAAAACTGAACTGAAAATACAAGATATATTTGGAATTTGGTAAATTCATCATGTTGTTATTGTAAGGATGCTTATTTTTTATATTATTATTTCTATTTTGTCTATATTATTGTTGTTGTTATTATTATTATTATTTCTAGATAATAAGTGTCATTTGTGATATATTGCTCTTTTGATTTTTTAATAAACAGTGATTACATTTGCACAATGTGGAAAGAACATTTAAAAAATGTCCATATTGTTGAAAGCAGTGAATAAAACAGAATTTAAATCATTACTTACATTTCTTGAACACATTCACTACATGCTAGCAGGAACTCCAATAGCGCAGTAAAACACTCCAGACAGCTAGTACACCACGAAACAGCTTCCTCAGCAGTTATTTCATGACAACTGCAACTGCATTTGTCATTGCAAGTCTCCATGCCCTCACAACCCATAATTTGTGTGAAAATGTCAAGACTTTGAAGCAGTGAGCTGATTTGGAAAAATTCTCAAGTCCTATAAGCCCAATAGTCTTCACCTTGAATGAATCAGAATGTGATTTATGTAAAAAGTTATTCAGGACGTCAATGAGTATGTATTGCAGTATTGGCCAATCTGTCCACTATCTGCCCTAACATTACGTATAAATAGTGCCATAGTCACGAGGAATCCAGTAAACAAACTCCAGACTCCATAAACTCAGTTTCCAACCCAACAATGACTGTAAACTCAGCTTGCAAATTGATAATGTACACACATTTTCAGTTTTGTTATGAATGGGTCACTATCCATACCATGTTTAAAGATTAACTTCTCACAGTAGATAAGTTTTTAGTTACTCATACTATTACATCAATTATCTTTTTCAGATTTGTGTGTCTATTTGTTAATCGAATACTGTTGATCCTTACAGAAGTTGAAGAGTCCAAAAAAAAATAAAAAAAATAATTAAGTCAGAGAACAGCCTAATATTTGCCACAGTATGTGACATTTCCTAAATACGTTACAATGTTAAGTTGTACTGTCAATCTCCAATTAACTAGCACAATCCATAAACAAGATATTTTGTTTCATTAAAAAAAAAAAGTTTGTGGAGTTTGCAGCAGTCTAGATTTGTTGCTTTCTTTTGTCATTTAGTACATAATTGCACAAAAAAACATAACTTAATCAGAGCAAAAAGTGAATTAATAATCATATTATGTATGATTACCAATTAATAATAATGATGTATATACTTATAGTGATGAAAAGCACAATGCATTGTTTAAAAGAAGTTTTACAAATGACTGTTTCCCCCTTGACAGTGTGATAAAGTACATTAACAGCGCCACCTACAGGTCACACTCCTACAACAGCATAATGCACATGGATACACACTAATATGACTTTTTTTTTTATATTTACAAATTCCGTTATTCAATTATCAATGACTTCATTTTCAAATAATTTACTTTGTATTTTTTTTTTTTTTTTTTTTTATGAGAAGAGTAGGGTACAGTAATTGAAATGTATGTGTTCTTTATTGGACATTATTCACATTTTGAAGCACTGCATAATAATGAATGTGGGAAGGATTGTTATCTTTTAATTTCAAATGTGTTATTTATGTTCATGTTATATTTAAACACTATTTTAGTTAAGTCCTTCTGTATACTGGAATATATAGTCTTGCCAAAAAATACACTCCAGCACAAAATATTGCTGCTGCCAGAGCTGCATCTCCTGCTTCTCCTACTGAAGCTCTTATTGAGAATTAACAGAGGTTTAGTTGTTTGGTCACCGTTATGGTGATCGGTGTTTCCATTAGTTGGGCAGTTGGACTCTTGTCTTTGTATGCGAGTTTGTGACAGTGTTTACCAAAGCACATAATTTGTTGCACAGTAAACCATGAACGAAGATGATAAGGTTTTAATCAACATAAAGAAACATTTGAGGGGTTCATTTATTTCACTAATGATCAAAATAATTATTTGTTGTTTAACAGATACTAATAATATTGTTCTCTAATAATACTTTATTAACAGAGATCAGACATACAGAATCAGCAAATTAATCTCAATAATGCTGACACACTTCACACCGCAATGCATGCTGGGAGCCACACTTTTATAAAACTCATGACTCCCTGCATGCATTGCAGCATTAAGTATGTCACCATTGTTGAGATTCATTTGATGAAAAGGTTAATAATAAATACTATACAATTTTAAACAAGGAAATTTCAAAATTTCTTTATGCCATCAAAACAATATTTGTGTAAAACTATCAATATCAAGTAAATGCTTTTGGGCAGTTATGAGGTTAGTCAATCATTTTTCTTAACACAGATCAAAACCCAAACATCTGATATTCTTTGTTTCTGGCTTACTTTATAACAATTTATGTGTTTTGGAAAACACTATTACAAAATCCACAAACTCACATATGAAGTCAAGAGTCAAACTGCCTAACTAAAGTAACACTGATCACCATAATGGTGACCAAACATTTTCAATAAAACATCAACATCTAAACCTCTGTAAATTCTCAATAAAAACTTCTGTAGACGTCTGACAGAAAAACAGTCAGTCTGGTTAGTAATAAGTGAAGCTGGTAATGCTGTTTGTGGAGTTGTTTAATCCTCCTCTGCTGAGATCTTCACAGATTTAATGTCTTCTTTTCTCTTCAGTTGATTTCATCTAAGGCTGTGTCTGAAGTCAGTTGTAGTTCTTGTGTTTCTCTTTCCTTCAGTGTTTCTGCTCGTTGTCATCATCTGTCTTCAATAATTGTACAATCATCACTCAGTTAATCACTAAATTATTTCATTAACATTTAACACTGCTTCTGTGTGATTTTTAACACCCCGTTGGTGATCCTCAGATAAACATCAGTTGTTTGTACAAAGATTTGCATGTCAAAAGTTTTAGAATATTTCTGAGAAAACACAAAAAACATGCTGCCCTGAAGCGATGTGTTCAACATGTGGTTCAACCTGTTTGGTCTCAACAAGGACTTCTTTGGAAGTTTCGCTTTTCTTAAAAACAGCTGCATTAATTCTCATTTCTTGTAAATTCACATATTCTCTCACAAATGGAAAACTACATGATTATTCAAAATACAAGTAAATATATAAAACGTATTGACCAATTGACCCTTTGCCTTAGTTTCTGTCATTTGTGTGGCTAATTATTGGCTATACGATATTTACTTATTACGCATATATTTACATTATGTTTTGTTTCTCTGCAGTTATGGTAATATTAATGATCTTCAGTATTTCAGATTATTGGTTCACTTAAATTTGTTCAATAAACAGTGTGTTGGGTCATCAGTCCGGAAGAAACCTAATGACAAACACTGATCTAATGTTTTCTACTGTCTCAACTCTCAAGTTCTTATTTAATGATTTATTAAACATTCATTCAAAGATACTTTCATCCACTGAATGCACAATCAAATCTTCCAGTTCCTGACAGAGATAAACGATGATGGCATGTTGACATCACATTCATTCTTCCATCACAATCCTCTTAAAAAATATGACAGAGACAATTTTAGAGAATAATCTACAAAAACTTACTTTATAGATGTAACCCTTATAATGTAGTATTCAGGTATAAATCAATGTATTGAGGTTAATTCAGTGACATTACATCATATTTTTGAAATGAACAAAATCATTGGATTTAGATGTTGCCATTTGTAGGTACATTTACATTTTTTTCAGTGTACATGTCTGTGTGGCTGCAGTTTTGGGCAGATGTATTTTATGCTAATTTTAGTTGTGTGAGAGCAGTGGATTGGCTGCATGAGCTCAGAGCGCTCCTGTAGGGCCGTACATATGCAAATCACAGTCTGATCACACAAGATAAAGACTGGTAAAAAGATCTGATGTCTCCAGATCGTCGCACCGGCTGAAACGAATCAACAAACTAGATGAGCCATGGATTCTAACAAACACAAGCATGCCTGTGGGAAATGCAAGGCTCATTGTAATTCCAAATGCAAATGCTCTTGTCATAAAAGTGACACAGCATCTGAAGGAACAGTGGAAGTGGACTCTGAAACAGCCTGTGATATTCTTGTATGCTGTACTGATTTGATTGACTGCAGTATTATGTGACAATTTGCAGGACGTTCTTCAGACAGGTGAGAAACCTTTGTTTGTTTGAAAAACATTTGCGTCCTAAAATATGGAAAAAATTTTAATTGCAGATGAACCTTTAATCCATGTTCATTGAAATGAAAGCAAATTGTGTTTAAAATGCTTACATGTTGTCTAGTCACAAGCAGTGTTCAGGGTGTCATCCGTCATTGATGGCACGCTTTACTGCCATGCATTTCACAATTTTTCTTTGCTGTTCGTTCCAACCAAAAGTTGACGTCTGTCCAATATTGGAGCTTGGACCTGTATATCATTTTCAACCCAAATCCAACTTCTGACAGATGCTGGAGTCTACATGCAGAAAAATCTTTCTAAATCCTTAGAAACATCTTTTAAAAGAATTGACATGTTTCCGGAGAAAATATCTTGATTTAATTATATTGTTCTCATTCCACTGGCATAAACATTATGTTTTGTTGAAAAAAAAAGCTGATGAAGTAAGAAAACCAAACATAATCTTATTGATATATTCTCTCAAAAAATGTTTTAGAAGTAAACTAACTTTGTGAAAGGATGCAAGAAGTGAGTAAGGATGTTTAAATCTTTTTACTTTTAAAACAACATAATTTAATGTCAATCAATGTTTGTTTTTTTTTGTTGTTTTTTTAGAAGTGTTTAATCTGTCCGGAGTGAATGGATTTGTGAAGACGCCGCGGCGTTCAGGACGAGTTTCAGATCCAGAACATCATCAACACAAAGACAACAGAACTACAAACTACAATCAACATCAGGACGGCTTTAGTGTCATTATGAATGTTAAACTCCATAAAGACAATGTTATCCGTAAATACAAACACGGTTCCAACTAAATAAACCAAAAAACAAATTAATGAAAAGATGAAAATGTCTTACAGTAATGTCTGAATATAACTCTAGAGAGGGTGTGAGAGGAACTAGAAATGCTCTGAGATAAACTGGTATTACGCAATAATTTTCATAGAAAATAGTTTAAATTTCACATGAAAACGAGTCTGAAAACATTCTTTAGCTGTAGTGAGAAATCAATGTCTTCTTCTCTCTCTCCTTTTGGTGGATGTTTCATTTGACACAGATTTGTTTTTCTTGTTTAGTCATATTTTAGATCGTGTAGTCTGTGTGTCGAAAACTTTAATTCAAAAGTTGAATTCTGTAGGTGATAATTATTATAATTTTGAGTTTTCCAGGATAACAACGATATTAAGAGACACTTCTAGTGGATTTGGTGGTGGTCAAATGATGGACAGATGCTGATCAACTCCTGTAAACACTTATTTGGTGCTGGTGTTTGTATACATTTGCATACGTGACTTTCCTTAAACAGTTAAGAATTTGCAGTTGGTTATTTGTCATCACTCTTATATTACTTTGTAGAAATGCAGTAAGCATATGAGAAAGTGTAACCCAGGTTAGGAAACTGAGCCTTGAGAGTAATATGCCAAAGTTAACCCTAAAAGCCTAAATAAGGAATTAATTATTATAGAAATCAAGTATACACACAGCAAATCCCCAGTGTTAAATGAACTCAGCTCAGAGAACATATGGTCCCACTCTACAGATATTAAAGTAATACTGAATCAGTGTTAAAGTTAATGAGGTAATTAAGTGATTACTTAAGTGATGAATTACCATTAGTGGTGACACCTGATGATAATAAGCAGAATCACTGAAGGAAAGAGGAATATCAAGAACAGAAAAAAGAGAAACGCAAGAACTACAATTGACTTCCAGCCACAGCCTCTGCTGAGATCTTGAAAGATTTAATGTCTTCTTTTATCTTCAGTTGATTTCATCAGAGAAGGATTAAACAACTCCACAAACAGCATTACCAGCTGCTTTACTTATTACTAACCAGACTGACTTTATTTCTGTCATTCATCTACAGAAGTTCTTATTGATAATCAACAGAAGTTTAGATGATGGTGATGTGTTGAAAATGTTTGGTCACCATTATGGTGAACAGTATTTGCTTTAGTTGGGCAGTTTGACTCTGGATTTGTTATGTGAGTTTATGGTCTTTATAACAGTTTATACCAAAACACACAATGTGTTGCAAAGAAAGCCAGAAATAAAAATGATTAGGTGATATAGTT
Organism: Rutilus rutilus; assembly: GCF_951802725.1. NCBI lineage: Eukaryota > Metazoa > Chordata > Actinopteri > Cypriniformes > Leuciscidae > Rutilus > Rutilus rutilus. The sequence continues at coordinate 49,979,453 of NC_140210.1, forward strand.
TACAGCATCATAATGTAAAATAATTTTGTTTTCTCTGACTAAAAGTGGTTATTTGTTGTTAAAATATTATTTTCACCAACAATACTTTTGTGTCACAGATGACACATTCTTAATTATGATTCTTTTATTTTTTTAATTAAGGGAAAAAAAAATCTTTAGACACACAAACAGACATCAACAATTAGCATACGAATCTCAACAATGATGACATGCTTCATGCCACAATGCATTCTGGTAGCTACCATAGTATAACACTCAAGGCTCCCAGCATGCATTGCAGCATGAAGCATGTCACCATTGTTGAGATATATATGCTGGTTCCTGATGTCTTTTTGTTTCTAAAAAAAAAACAATAATAATTTTAGTAATGTATTACAAAAGTCATAATGTCTGATCTGTGACAAAAAAAAGGGGACCAACATCATCTTTCAATAATAAATTATCACTTTTGGTCAGTGCCAAAAGCAGTGTTGAAGTTAATGAGATAATTGAGTGATGATTGAGCATTATTGAAGACACCTGATGTTAACAAGCAGAATCACTGAAGGAGAAAATAACAAATGTTAAGTTTTGGTGATCAGTGTTTGCTTTAGTTGGGCTCTTGACCCTTACATTTTTTACTTTAGATTTTTGGCTACTGTAACTGAGTTATAACAGCCAGATGAACAAAGAGAAAATGTGAACTGATGATGTTGGTTATGTTTTAGCCTAATCATTTATTGACCTGAAGCACAACTTATTTAGAGCCTATTTTCTGAGTTAGGTTGACTTTATTGATTATAGCAGCACTGTCCTTGTACAGAATAATATTTTTAGAATTGTCAATGTAATCCAAAGGATTTCTTAAAAGTTGTTCAGATCCATTACTCACCTGCACCCACTCCACAAACGCATTTGTGGAGATGTGCTATAGAAAGTCTCAGGCATGCTCTTACAGTGATCGGTCTCCTTGCTCTAGCTCTAGCAATGACAGCTGGACAGGTCCATTTCAAAAATAAAAAATAAAATAAAACAAGGGAGGAAAATGCTGCAAAAATCACTTCTATTGGTCCAGTGTTCTGTAACTTTAAATTGTGTGGCTGCGCACAAAGAAAAAAACTCAAAGAATAGACTTAAATTTTTCCAGTATTTTACCGTTAATTTTCAGGACAATTTTTTACTGTGTAGAATATTCTTCTCAAACCAGAGTCAGTCTATTAGGGAGCATTTTTGTGGAATGCAAAAAAATAAATTAATGCAATTAGAGATATTTTGTAATACAATTTCATTCAAATAATACAGGAAAACCTGAACAAAAGCAAAATGCAATCTAGTCATTTGTGTTTTAATACACAATTTAAGCCAAATGAAAATACAGATTCATTTTGAATGAGACATTAGCTGTTCATTGAGTTACTTTTATAGTTTATTTAAAAATGTATATCAGAATACCCATAAAACCTGTGGTCCTGCATCCTGAAAATAAATGTGCATTTATATGACATATTTGGTATGAGGTGTATGAATATTTAAAATAATATACTGTAAAGTCCTTACAGAAGAAACAGTCAGCTTTTTGAGATAGACAAACAAGAATATAATTTATAACTCTGGTAAATAACTGATTCCATACGATGTAAATTAATTTGTTATTTCCCTTTACCATGCACACACACATTATTATAATTTTTTTGCCAACATTTACAAATATTTAAGTTCAGCTGTAGTCCTCAGTGTTGTTTGAATCCACAGCAAAGACATCTGAAGAACTTCATGTACTGCTGTCTAACCTGGACAAGAATGACACGAGATGAGCTGAAACTCATGAACCGTAATGGAGTTTGTTTATATTAAACAGGTAAGAAAAGAGACTAGATTTGCATTTTTAGGTGTTTCTTACGGTGACGCATTGCTGCCACATACATATTAGTTTTTCCACTCAATTATGTCGTAATAACTAGATCTTATGTCGTTAAAACAACATATTTTCTCGTAATAACAAGATATTATGTCGTAATAACGAGATGTTATGCCGTTAAAACGACATAATATGTCGTAATAATGAGATCTTATTTCGTTAAAACAACATCTTTTTCTCGTAATAACGGGATGCTATGCATAAATCTTGCCGCAAAGCACCGGCAAAAGTAAGCTAATGATAATAAATGTGTCTGCAAAAATAACGAAGCATTTTAAATGTTTATTAATAAACTAATGTTTTCTAAATCAGTGTCGGCTGCCTGCAAACTTATCTCCATACATCTCCGCTGTAAAGTAGATGCACCTTTCATACGGACAGGATTACATAATCAGATGGTACCGTACGCGTTTGCTTTCGATTGGATTTTTTTCGTTGGTGGACATTTTTTATAAGCTTTTATAAGCTGAAATTTCTCATGTCTGTGAGGCTTGTCTATACGCTGTTTTTCAGTTCATTTTTGAGACGTGCTCCAATTCACAGAGATCATGAAAGGTCGCCCTGTTCGTTTTATTTTACAAAAGCACAACGTTTTCTTGTTGTTGTGAGTTTACACAAATAAAAGTAGGTGTGACTGATGTATTATTCTTTTCTGTATGACCAGAAATGATGGAGTATTTTAAGTTGTTTCCACTGTTGATAGGAAAATGCGAGTGATAGCACCGGCGCGTCCATGTCATGAAGTGCGCGCTCCGCACAAACGCTTGGATATGCGCTTAATAATAGCGAACATTTATCTAGGTTAACGTTAGAGCGAGCGACCATGCCAGACGGATAAGTCCTCTTCATGTTTAACAAATCAAATTCTGTTGCATTTTCTTGCGCCAGTTTGAAAAGGGCAGCTGAAACACTTACCCTATACAGATAAACGCCCAACGCTGGTGTTTTTCCTCTAAATAAATTAGTTTAGGCTTTAAAATAAATAATGTTTGTGGGCTAATTAATGCCACAATAATTTGTTTATTTCATTGGCTACTTATATTTGTCATTTTTGTTTTGCATTGAATACCATTTAACCCTCTGGGGACCAAAAACGCGCCCACGCGTTTTGCTCGTTTTTTTTTTTTAGCAATGAAAATAAACACTAAATGCTCTGTTAATTTTGATCTTTCATTTTCGTGTAATACATCAATCGATCCTGTTCAGTTTCTATTTTTTTTCTGTATACTCACAATAAAAATAAAGTGTTTTGCTTTTTGGCAAATAAAGAAATATTAACATGATGCGATTTCTGCCTTCTCTCTGTCAGTAAACTCCCATTTGAAACGCGTTTGAAAATGATCTATAACTCCGCGAAAATTCAGTCAAACAGGGAAACAGACCCACGGGCATAAAGCTTGAGATCGCAGCTTTTAAATGAAGTAATTTATATAAAAAACAAATATTCTCAGCTTCTGTAATCTGTATAAAAAGAGAGCGACTCCAGTCGAGCTCATTACGAGCCATTCAAAAGTAATTTGACCACTCCCCGGAGAGCGCGTGCTATTCAAATGCAAATTCTGAGAACCATTTCAGTCTGTGAAACGCCCCCACATCAGCTGTAAACAAAGCGCCGCGAGTGAGGCATAATATAGCCTACCTTATGGAGAAAAGTTTCCTCAGAACAGTGCTGATATGAGGAGCAATATCTCCTGATATGAGGAGCAGATCCCGCTGAGGAGTGAGGTAGGCTGTTTTCTTTTCTCAAGTGTTGATGTGGATTGTGGAATAACGTTAGTGTAGGCCTATGTAAACCGCAAAAAGATGAATCGCATTTCTATAATATGACTCGCGTTTCTGTGAGATGAATGAACGGTACATATTTGTAAAGACTGTTTAGCCTAAATATGAATCGCGCGTCTGTGTGTGAAAGAATAAACTGCTTTGCTATAGCCTACTGAGATGAGTAAAAATCGACTGGAATATGTTGAAATAAAATGTATTTGTATAAGCAACGTATTAAACTGCAAATTAGCATTTATATGCCCTAATATTTCATAAAAACAACGTTACAGTCAGTCACTTGTTGACTAGATTTGGGTACAGTTTTTAGGCTACTGTAGAATATACTGCCACATCAAATAAGCTTTTGTTTAGCAATTTCTGCTCATATCTAACGTTATATATATATATATATATTAGGGGTGGAGCCGAACCCGAATACGGTATTCGGAAAGCACAAATAATGTGTTTTTTACGAATACTTATTTCGAACAAATACTTTTAAAAACATTTGTATTCGGGAACAAGAAAAACTTTATATCAAAAAGCTGCGTTTCCTCATGAGACATGGCGACCGGCGGTGCTGCTGATGTGGTGGCTGAAATATTTTGGATTAGGCTAATGTCACGTTGTCATAAGCGGTAGTTCACATAGCGCGTTTTTTGCGCGTGCAGATTTCAAATGTAGGCGCGCGGCAAGCGCGCTTATAATAGAAGCGAGCGGCGCGCTGCATAGCAACGACAGACGCCACGGGAGGGCAAGCGCTTGTGGAAAGGAGAAAGCGTGCGAACTGCGCTCTTCATGATTACGAAGTATCAGCAAAGAATTAATTGATTTCTAGCCCTTGCATTAGCTTTAGATATATTTATGGAGATGAGAAATGAAATAAAAAAGCCGTCATTTTGTCATTAATATCAGTCCGTCAGAAAAGCAGTTCTAGGCTTATTCTTGGCTGGATAACTCTTAGCAGGTTTAAAAAGCTCTTTTAAAATTAAATATGAATGCAGTTTTGGATTAAATATAAGTACAGTCAAGTCAAATAAAACATGTTTTATCTCCTGTTTGGTAACACTACAATAAGATACCATTCATTAACATTACTTAATGCGCATCTAACATCAACACATTGAGTGAACAATATATTTTTACAACATTAATTAATGTTTGTGAATGTTATTTAATACAAACACTTGATTGGTCATGTTTGTTCACTTCATTCATTGTGCATTAAATAATGTTAACATAAATAATGTTAACTTTTGATTTTAAAAATGTATTTTTAAATGAACCCCAAGGAGAATAATTGCGACAGTATATAGCCTAACTATTGTTTATTGTTAGGTCATTTTATCTATTGTTATCTAACAAATGTAATATTAATGTAGTGTTTTTAATACTACAGTTTCCATCTTTGTAACCGTGATATAAACTTTAATATATGTAAATTTAATCTAAATTAAGCTTTACCGAAATTGTTACCGAGAACCGTGGATTTTCACAGGTATTGGTACCGAATACTGAAATTTTGGCACCGTGACAACACTAGTAGCTCTGTTAGCTCGGTAATTTAGACAATAGGCTGTTGACAGAGTAACATTAACGTAGGTAATGGCTGTTATGTTATTTTCTTTTCAATGACGTTCCTTGTTACATGTTCATTGCTGGATTTATGGAAAAACATCAACCAATATTGCATATCCATAATTATTATAATGGATATAATTAAAGAATACTTACACTATAACGTAAATTAGAAGTGTAACGCAAAAAAAATGTATTTTTACACCTATTTTGAAATTTACTCGAATACAAATACAAATACAAATACTTTTCCCCTCTCAACAAATACAAATACAGATACAAATACCGGCTGCTTTGCACACCCCTAATATATATATATATATATATATATATATATATATATATATATATATATATATATATATATATAACACTATATATAACTATATTATTTATATATATATTATATATATATATATATATATATATATATATATATATATATATATATTTGCTATATTCAAACTAATAAATACATATGATAAAATGTAGGCCTATAATCTTTTTTCTTTTTTTTTTTACAAAGAAAGAGTACACTTGAAATATTGTTGAAATTGTAATTATTGTTGTAATTGTAACATTTTTAATAAAATAGCAAAACATATTTACAAGATAGATGTAAGCGAAATCTTAAATGGTCAATATAAGTCTTCTTCTAAATACATCTTTTGTCCTTGCATTGTGGCTCAGTCAGTGTCACACCTGAATGAATGGCTAATTATGCAGAGTCATTATGCAGAGTGGGTGGGACATTGTAATCTAAGGTGTAAACTACTCCTCCCCCTCGCATATTGGCTTTCCAAGCAAAACCTGTTTTACACCATTTAAATCAATGTATTTTTTTTTTTTGTGAACGATAAAGCAAGACTATTTTCACATAATTTTGAAGCTAGAACTCAAAGGGACAACATCCATTAGTCAAAAGTCTTGTGGACACATATTTAATATGTGTTTTGTGGTCTTAATTCAGCAACTTTCATTTAAATTTTTTCCAATAACCACGCATAAACATTATTCTCTTAAAAATACAAACATCTACACACACGTTGCTCGCATATTATGGTAGCCCTGTTTGTGCTATATAGAGTGAATTTACACCTTTGCCATTAACATGTTTATATATAACTGAAAAAAGCACAAATGTCAGAGCATGTCAGAACATCTCAAGGACCCCAAAAACAGCTTGGTCCTCAGAGGGTTAAAGGATTTGCTGTGCACCGCAATGCCATCCTCCCATAGAAAGACACGTTAAGAGCCACCTTTATTTTCTTTATAATAAAGGGTTTCTATGGGAGGAAAACGCTTAATGTGTAATTAAATGCGTTGCGTTCATATTCTGGGCTCATCTGCTTTTCTGTAGGATAGTATGGTTTATTAATAAGGTGTGTACAGCATTTGATCTTTATCACTGAAGTAGCCTATTAAGTCACATTAAGCTTTTTCTTTATTATAAGGGTTTTCTATGGGAGGAAAAGCCTAATGTGCAATTAAACGTAATGTTCGTATTCTGGGCTCATCTGCTAATCTGTAGGCTACACATGCTTTATTAATAAGGTGTGTACAGAATTTGAGCTTTTAACATGAATGTCCATTGGGGCTGCAATTACTTGAGCTTTTTGAACGTATGATAAAGACATGATAGGCTATACATTTTAGGTGGATAAAGGCATATTTTGTACATGACTATACATGTCCTTATAAGGCCAAGAACATTTGTCGTTTTAACGGCATAACATCTCGTTATTACGAGAAAAAGATGTCGCTTTAACGACATAACATCTCGTTATTACGAGAAAAAGATGTCGTTTTAACGACATAACATCTCGTTATTACGAGAAAATATGTTGTTTTAACGACATAACATCTCGTTATTACGACATAATTGAGTGGAAAAATAATGTATGTATAATGTAAACAATATATGTGGCAGCAATGCGTCACCGTAGTTTCTTCCTTATACTGTCTCTTGAGACACTGAAATGGTTTACTTAGTAGGATTTAAAATGTCTGACCTTATTATTGAGGACACAATAGATCAGGAAGATGAAGGTTCCCTGCTGGGAGTTCAAGATCACGAAGAGGATCTCCAGCTCCTTACTGCCATTAGTGAAGAAACCCAGAATCCAGGAGCATCCAAGAACCACAAACTGAGCCAGTGTTTTAAATACCATAATCCTGCAGAGAAACAGAAAAAAGAGACTTAATGTTTCTTACTTGACTAAATGTTCTTTTTTAAATAAAGCAATTCAATCATGTTTGTTACTTGGTTTGTTTCATCTGTGAAACTTCAGCGTTCAGATTTTTGAGAGTTGAGTTCACATTGATGATGATCATGATGAAAAGAATTATGTTTGACTGCAAAGTAAAAAAAATATATATATATTAATCCAATTGTTTTCCATTTAATACAAAGTCATGAGCAAAATTAAACGAGAAATGTGTTTACTGATAGAATCATGCAAACCGGTCCCAGAAAACTCCAGATAAAACCTTCATCGATTTTAATCCAGCACCTGTTCGGTGGAAGATATAGTCAAATAATCAATGAACAAACATGGATGAAGATTTTGAGCAATGAGTTACTCAATTAACTCACTCTTCACTTCCGTAGCCTTTAGGATTCACCACAACAGACATGCCCACCACAACCAGAGGAACCGTATATCCAATCACACAGAGGAATTCTCTGCTAAGCACCTCCCTATTAATGGAGCTGATCTGTGATAGGTTCTTCACACAGATGAAGAGCAGCACAGCTTCAATGAACATCCACACAAAGCCGGAGAGAAAGAGGAAGTGCAGCACACCTGATATCACGGCACACAACACCTGGAGATCATGAGAGACGGTTATGATGATTCTCAGTGAGACTGTGCTGAGCTGTAGGGCTCCTTCATCATTCTCACCTGATGAGGGCGTATGAGGCTCAGGAACAGTTGTGTGAGCAGGAACAGAAGGTGAGCCAACAGCAGACTCACACAGATGTTGATTCGAGCCACATTATTCACTCCAGGACTCCACTGACAAAGGGTAAAGGTCAACAGGGCCAAACTGAAGAACACCAGCCCCACGATCACACACACCAAATCTAACAGGTCCAGCAGCTCCAGCATTGAGTCGCTCTGAGAAAACATGTCAGAGTAGGCTACATGAGTGCCAAATCTGTGCTGTTCCTCAATGCTCACTATAAATGTTCTCGTACCTCTGATGGGCGGCTGGTTTGCATGATGAGAGCGAATGTGGACAGATGAACACAGGAACACACAGTGTAGCTGCTGTTGGTCTCTAAAACAGAACAACCATCTACAATCCACTCGCTGATATTCCAGTACACACAGGACAGAGAACCGTTGGGCTCAAACTCCTGCAGAAAGAAGAAAGAACATGAAGAAAATATTACAACACTGAATATTAGATGTTTTCAGATGTTCATCAGTTCTCAGGCTGGACAAAAACACATGTCAGTCTCTCACTCTGATGTGTTTGAGGGTAAAGTTGACCGGTTTGGTGAGTTTAGTGTTGGTGGTTTTGGGAAGAGTAGCTGAGATCACAGTGGACATCATGGTTTTAATCGTGTCATTTGATGTGTTGAAGAAGTCTGGCTTCAGTAGATTCTCCATTGTGTTATAACTCATGAAAGCCACAGCAGCTGATCCTGTGTGACAGAAACAGAAGCTTACATGCAATAAAGCAAATCAACTTTCTTTTTTTATTGTCGTTAGTGATGTCTCTTTCTAGGTTTTTTGTTCAATTAGTCAAACTAAAACCTGTCACATACTGTCATCGTTGTTCTTGGCAATCCCAATGAGATCAATGTCCACAGAAGAATTTGTCGTGTTAAGTCGAGGGATTTTATCTAAGGTTGCATTTGGTCCAACGATGAAGACTTGTACCTCTGATTAAAAAATACAGTTATGTAAATTAATCCGTATTAACAATTAGGCCATCTAAAAAAGTCAAAAGGTCCTCTAGACTTGAGCACATTAAGTCAGTAATTTCACAGTATATTCATAGTTTGGTTTTCACTTACCCACAGTGTCAAGAGAAAAGCTGACATTGGCATATGTGTCTGTCGGCTTCACCAGCATGGACACCAGCTTCTCAGTGGCTTTTAACACACGGTTTCCATCTGACACCAGTTTATTTGGGTCAGCAGATGACACTAATACCTTCTCTGATGCGTTGAGGACCATATTAAAAATTGTTTTCACATCCTATTTGAGTAATCATAGGATTATTTGTAAACGTTGAAACAAAAGAAAGCATTGCTACAGGATAATTTATGTAAGTGACAAATAATGATTATTTTGTCATTTTTGTCTTACGGTCAAAGGGAGCACTTCATCTGTAATGTTCTCGATCCGGTCAAGAAGACTTTCTACACATCGCCCTATGGTCTGACTCTGAAATCACAATTGAGCTTTAAAATAAACTGAAAACTGAACATGTGTGCACTGTGGAGTATTTGAAGTCAAATAAAAGTTAATTGCTCTAATATTCTACTACATATTATATACAACAACACTGACAATAATACAAAACAGTACAGATTACTTTGCATTATTGAGCTGTTGTTACAGAAATATACCCTGCAACAACTTACATTGCATTTGTCCAGCAGTGAGATAATCAGACCTGGAATGAGAAAAGTCTTATGAAATCATTTTAAATTTCTTTCAGAATAAAATTCCTTTTAAATTCCTTCCCTTTCATTTGAGTGGGACTGGGTGATGTTGTGGTATTCTCCGTGAAGACAATTGTTAGGAGGAGCTGCTTTTGAGAGCTACATTTCAGTCCAGCAACATGCTCACCTGCAGTAGTGGGACTGATAGATGTTTTGGAAGGCATTTTCAGCAAATGACCTGTAAAATTTACAAGATGGGAAGAGATGCCAAGTCCTATTTTAAGGAACTTCTTTGTTCTTCATGAAGACATTAATTATGGAGCGTTGCATTTTAATATCAGTCCAGTACAACATCCTCACCTGTAGAAGTAGAACTAGTAGATGTTGTGGAAGTGACCGGCTGTAAAGACACTGAAAGAAAAACATATGGAAACAGATGCTAAATCAGACTCAAATGCTGCATTTCAGTGTTCTTTATGAAGATAATTATTAAGAAGGGCTTCTGTTGAAAGCTACATTTCAGTCCGGCAACATGCTCACCTGCAGTAGTGGCACTGACAGATGTTGTGGAAGACATTTTCAGCAAATGACCTGGAAAGTTTATGAGATGGAAAGAGATGCCAAGTCAGAAATTAAATTTTGTGTTCTTCATGAAGACATTAATTATGTAGGGTTGCATTTCATTATCAGTCCAGTAAAACATCATCCTCACCTGTAGAAGTAGTAGATGTTGTGGAAGTGATGGGCTGTAAAGCAACTGAAACAATAACAGATGGAATCAATGTTAGATGCTGAATTATTTTGTTCTTCATGAAGACAATTATTAAGAGAATCTTTCTTGAAAGCCACATCTTAGTCCAGCAACACATTAACCTGAAGTAATGGAACTGGTCGATCCTGTGGAAGTGACAGGCAGTAAAGAAACTGAAATCATAACAGATGGAAACATGTTAAATTATACTCAGATGATGAAATATTCGTTCACCAAGAAGAAAATAATTTCTTTCTTTTTTTCCTTTTTTTTGAAGGTCACATTTAGTCTAGAATCATCCTCACCTGTAGAAGTAGAACTACACAGTAAAATCCCTGGTGTTAAATTTAACACCGCTCTGTGTTTATATGGGAACCACCAGCAGAGTGTTAAAAGTAACACTGAAGCAGTGTTAGAGTTAATGAGATAATTAAGTGATTAACTGAGCGATGATTGAGCATCGAAGACACCTAATGATAACAAGCAGAATCATTGATGAAAACAGACACACAAGAACTACAACTGACTTCCGGAGAATAAATCAACTGAAGATAAAATACATCATTAAATCTCTCAAGATCTCAGCAGAGGATCAAACAACTCCACAAACAGCATTACCAGCTTCACTTATTACCAATTACAATTAATAGAGGTGTAGATGTTGATGGTTTATTGGAAATAATATATTTTGTAAAGTCACCATTATGATGATCCGTGTTTCATTTAGTTGGTCAGTTTGACACTTGATGGTTTTATGCAAGTTTATGGTCTTTGTAACAGTGTTTTCCAAAACACATAATTTGTTGCAAAGGAAGTCAGAAACAAAGATGGTCAGGTGATATAGTTTGAACCATCATGAAATAGAATGATTTACTTATCTCATCACTGACCAAATTTTTTCTTGGTTATTAATAAATTATTTTCACCAATAATAATTTCTTGCCATCGATCAGACATTCTGAATTGTAATTTTAAAACCACATTGTGGAGAAAATCATTTTAGACACACAAACACATCAAGAATTAGCATATGAATCTCAACAATGGTGAAATGCTTTATGCAGCAATGCATGTTGGGAGCCACCATATTATAAAACTAATGGCTCCCAGCATGCATTACTGTATGAAGCATGTCACCATTGTTGAGATTATAAAGAAAATATAAAGAGTCAAACTGCTAAACTAAAGGAAACACTGATACCATAAGGGTGACCAAACATTTGCAATAAAACATCAACATCTAAAAATTGATTCTCAAAAATATATTCTGTAGACGATTGACATAAATAAGGTCAAACTGGTTTGTAATAATAGAGATTTCATGTATTTTCAGTTGATTTCGTCTAAGCTGTGTCTGGAAGTCAGTTGTAGTTCTTTTGTTTCTCTTTTCTTCAGTGATTCTGCTTGTTATCATCAGGTGTCTTCAATAATCCAACAATCATCACTCAATTAATATCTCAATTATCTCATTAACTCTAACACTGCTTCAGTGTTACTTTTAACATCCTGCTGGTGTTCCCATATAAACACCGATCAGTGTTAATTTAAAATAGTAAGAATAAAGGAAATTAACAAGAAAATTAACCTCATTATTTATTCATGCAGCAATGCATGATGGGAGCCATGAATGAGTTTTGATTGGTGGTACCCAGAATGCACTGCAGCATGCTTTATAATTGTCACCATTGTTGAGATTCACAGGCTGATTATTGATGTCTATGTGTCTAAATAAAAATCAGATAGAAAAATGCGCGTTATCCAAGCATTAATCCCAAGGATTGCCCCTTATACTGGAAGCGGAATGTATGAGGTGTTTCTGTAAGGTCACACACGATTTCAAAGAAGATTTGCATTTGCATTATTAATTTGCGCAATTTCAAGGGTAATGGAAACGCAGCTACTGTGAACCGGTATTGAGAATCGAACCCGCGGAGCTGATCATGTGCTGATTGTGTGAATTACGCTCTTATCTTTGCACAGCGCAAACACACATTCTTTTGATAAGGACACAAAGTCTTTTCCTGCTTCTGATTTTAGTTTGTTTAACAGCAATGGCACAAAACTAACATTAAATACTTTTTATGTTATTTTGAGAAATTTAAATCTATTATCGGGTCACCACAGTCTACTTAATGAATGGGAGGTACTGAAATCTATTTGTGGTGGTCAATGTTGATATTGTGGAAGGCCACCACAAATAAATCAATGTATGGAAACACTGTATTAAATCAAACTCAGATGATGAACTAGAGTCAGTCTAGAGTCATCCTCACCTGTAGATGTAGAACTAGTAGATATTGTGGAAGTGACTGGCTGTAAAGTAACTGAAACAATAGCAGATAGAAATAGATGCTAAATCAGACTCAGATGCTGAATCACTGTGTTCTCCGCGAATACAATTGTTAGGAGGAGCTGCTTTTGAGAGCTACATTTCAGTCCGGCAACATGCTCACCTGCAGTAGTGGGACTGATAGATGTTGTGGAAGACATTGTCAGCAAATGACCTGCAAAATGTACGAGATGGAAAGAGATGCCAAGTCAGAAATTAAATTCTGTGTTCTTCATGAAGACATTAATTATCTAGGGTTGCATTTCAATATCAGTCCAGTAAAACATCATCCTCACCTGTAGAAGTAGTAGATGTTGTGGAAGTAACGGGCTGTAAAGCAACTAAAACAATAACAGATGGAAACCAATGTTAGATCAGATTCAGACCCACATAGCAACATTGTGTCGGCCCAGATCCGGCCCACATCTGGCACATGTGGAAAGATGATCTGGCCCACATGCAGCGTGGAATTACGGCACTTGGGTGGGACACTCCTGTTTGCCAAATCTGGGCCACAAGCAAGCAATAGCAATGCCACATGTCAGCCAAGAGCAAAGAAATAAACCAGAACTGGACCTTATCTGAGCCACAAAATCTGTGTATATTAAATATGAAGTCATCTCAGCCTGTTAACAAAAAGAATCACTGAAAGAAAGAAGAGAACAGAAAAAAGAGACGAGCAGAAACACAAGAACTACAACTGACTTCAGCCACAGCCTCAGATGAAATCAACTGAAGAGAAAAGAAGACATAAATCTGTGAAGATCTCAGCAGAGGAGGATTAAACAACTCCACAAACAGCATTACCAGCTTCACTTATTACTAACCAGACTGACTTTATTTCTGTCAGAAGTCTACAGAAGTTTTTATTGAGAATTAACAGAGCTTTAACTCTAATGTGTTTCATTTGAAGTCACCATAACAGTGATTAGTGTTTCCATTAGTTGGGCTCTTAACTCTTATTATATATTTAGTCTTTTTTGGCCGCTGTGACAGTGTGTTTGTCAAACACATTTGCAGCAGCAAAGAAAGCTAAAGTGAAACGAGATCAGGTGATGATGGTTTCCTGTTGATGGTTTTATAATCATCATGAAATAGACTGATTCACTGAGATAATTTGAATCTAACAACTGTGTTGTACCAATAATATATTCTCATCACAAACCCTGTGTTACTGCAGCGTGAGGTCCAACAATATTATAACAATCAGTTTGAAGATTTTAACAAACATGAATGGAAACACTATTCACTGTTATGGTGACTTCAAATGAAACACATTAGAGTTAAAGCTCTGTTAATTCTCAATAAAAACTTCTGTAGACGTCTGACAGAAATAAAGTCAGTCTGGTTAGTAATAAGTGAAGCTGGTAATGCTGTTTGTGGAGTTGTTTGATCCTCCTCTGCTGAGATCTTCACAGATTTATGTCTTCTTTTCTCTTCAGTTGATTTCATCTGAGGCTGTGGCTGAAGTCAGTTGTAGGTCTTGTGTTTCTGCTCGTCTCTTTTTTCTGTTCTCTTCTTTCTTTCAGTGATTCTTTTTGTTAACAGGCTGAGATGACTTCATATTTAATATACACAGATTTTGTGGCTCAGATAAGGTCCAGTTCTGGTTTATTTCTTTGCTCTTGGCTGACATGTGGCATTGCTATGGCTTGCTTGTGGCTCAGATTTGGCAAACAGGAGTGTCCCACCCAAGTGCCGTAATTCCACGCTGCATGTGGGCCAGATCATCTTTCCACGTGTGCCAGATGTGGGCCGGATCTGGGCCGACACAATGTTGCTATGTGGGGATGCTGTTCTTCATGAAGACAATTATTAAGAGAATCTTTTTTGAAAGCCACATCTTAGTCCAGCAACACATTAACCTGAAGTAGTGGAACTGGTCGATCCTGTGGAAGTGACAGGCAGTAAAGAAACTGAAAACATAACAGATGGAAACATGTTAAATTATACTCAGATGATGAACTACTTGTTCTTCATGAAGAAAATCATTTCTTTCTTTTTTCTTTTTTTTAAAGGTCACATTTAGTCTAGAATCATCCTCACCTGTAGATGTAGAACTAGTAGATGTTGTGGAAGTGACGGGCTGTAAAGCAACTGAAACAACAGATGTTAAATCAGACTCAGATGTTGAATTGCTGTGTTCTTCATGAAGCCACATATTAGTCCAGCAACACATTCACCTGAAGTAGTGGAACTGGTAGATGTGGTGCAAGTGACAGGCAGTAAAGAAACTGAAAACATAACAGATGAAAACAGATGTTAAATCAAACTCAGATGATGAACTAGTGAGGGGTTTATTTTATAACTCCACATTCAGTCTAGAATTATCCTCACCTGTAGATGTAGAACTAGTAGATGTTGTGGAAGTGACAGGCTGTAAAGAAACTGAAACAATAAAAGATGGAAACAGATGTTAAATCAAACTCAGATGATGAACTAGGTTTACGTAAATCCCAGCCACCGCACTAGCCATTATTTTTAATTGAAGGTTACGTAGGCGCGTTATCCAAGCATTAATGGCAAGGATTGCCCCTTATACTGGGAGCAGAATGTATGAGGTGTTTCTGTGAGGTCATAGAACACGATTTCAAAGAAGAACTGTGGATTCAGAATTTCCGGATGAATAGTTCATAAAGAATAATGCATAGTTTAACGAATAACTTTGTCTCATCTTCTGTCTAAACATACCGCACCTTCTTTTAGAGATGCGCGGTTGGCGGTTACAGCCGCGGCGGATGACGTGACGAAAAATAATATTTTAATTAAATTCGGGCGGGTGGCGGGCGGTTGAACCAATCAAATGAAAAATATATGTATAATTTCATCAAATTTCGGAATGAATAGAGTCGGCGTTTCTTTAATATCGAGGCTCTATAGTTTATTATATGATTGTTAGGCCTGTTGTTGGTATAAAATGAATTGCACTGTGCCTGAAAAAGACGCGCTCTCCGCTCTCTTCCCGTGCATTCGAAATTAACGGGAGTCTTCAGAACAGGCTCGTCCTATAGTCGTCACCCTGACATGACAGTGCGTAGAGTTAATTAGCCTATAATGTAAATGGACTTATTTTATTCGAGCTTTCTATCTATTTGCTAAAAAATAAAGTGAAATAGGCATTCATTAGTAGTAGGCTAAATAGCAGCATGTTGAAATGATGTGCTAAAATGCGTTTTCTAATAGGCTCCAATGAAAATACTGTACAGTAGTCTATCAGATAAGGTCAGGTTTGCTGAAGTGCGTTTAATTTAGGCTATTTATTTATTTTTGTCCCTGTGCGCCGATCGGAGACGGAGTTCACTGCTGATATTCTGAGGTAAGAGCTTTCTAGTCTCGCGGCTGTCATCAGCAGCGCCTTGCATCGCCCAATCAGCGGATGGCGGGCGGGTGCGGTTTTGAAAATTGGTCAAAAACGTTGGTGCGGATGGATGGCGGATGGATGATGAGTTTTGTGATGCGGTTGCGGATGAAATAATAGCCCATCCGCGCATCTCTACCCTCTTTAAAGAATGATCATGTGAAGAATGATGCCAGGTGACCTGTAAATGCGAAAAAAAACTATTTCCATTGCATTTTTGCAAAATAATCCTTTTTCGAATTGCCTGAAAAACCACCTCATGTGAGTGTTAAAACTTTTAATTACGTGTTTCCATTGGGCGTATGTTCAATTTGCATTATTAATTTGCGCAATTTCAAGGGTAATGGAAACGCAGCTACTGTGAACCGGTATTGAGAATCGAACCCGTGGAGCTGATCATGTGCTGATTGTGTGAAGTGCGCACTTATCTTTGCACAGAACAAACAGACATTCTTTTGATAAGGACACAAAGTCTTTTCCTGCTTCTGATTTTAGTTTGTTTAACAGCAATGGCGCAAAACTCAACATTAAATACTTTTTATGTTATTTTGAGAAATTTAAATCTATTATCGGGTCACCACAGTCTACTGAATGAATGGGAGGTACTGAAATCTATTTGTGGTGGTCAATGTTGATATTGTGGAAGGCCACCACAAATAAATCAATGTATGGGAAACACTGTATTAAATCAAACTCAGATGATGAACTAGAGTCAGTCTAGAGTCATCCTCACCTGTAGATGTAGAACTAGTAGATATTGTGGAAGTGACTGGCTGTAAAGTAACTGAAACAATAGCAGATAGAAATAGATGCTAAATCAGACTCAGATGCTGAATCACTGTGTTCTCCGTGAATACAATTGTTAGGAGGAGCTGCTTTTGAGAGCTACATTTCAGTCCGGCAACATGCTCACCTGCAGTAGTGGGACTGATAGATGTTGTGGAAGACATTGTCAGCAAATGACCTGCAAAATGTACGAGATGGAAAGAGATGCCAAGTCAGAAATTAAATTCTGTGTTCTTCATGAAGACATTAATTATCTAGGGTTGCATTTCAATATCAGTCCAGTAAAACATCATCCTCACCTGTAGAAGTAGTAGATGTTGTGGAAGTGACGGGCTGTAAAGCAACTAAAACAATAACAGATGGAAACCAATGTTAGATCAGATTCAGACCCACATAGCAACATTGTGTCGGCCCAGATCCGGCCCACATCTGGCACATGTGGAAAGATGATCTGGCCCACATGCAGCGTGGAATTACGGCACTTGGGTGGGACACTCCTGTTTGCCAAATCTGGGCCACAAGCAAGCCATAGCAATGCCACATGTCAGCCAAGAGCAAAGAAATAAACCAGAACTGGACCTTATCTGAGCCACAAAATCTGTGTATATTAAATATGAAGTCATCTCAGCCTGTTAACAAAAAGAATCACTGAAAGAAAGAAGAGAACAGAAAAAAGAGACGAGCAGAAACACAAGAACTACAACTGACTTCAGCCACAGCCTCAGATGAAATCAACTGAAGAGAAAAGAAGACATAAATCTGTGAAGATCTCAGCAGAGGAGGATTAAACAACTCCACAAACAGCATTACCAGCTTCACTTATTACTAACCAGACTGACTTTATTTCTGTCAGAAGTCTACAGAAGTTTTTATTGAGAATTAACAGAGCTTTAACTCTAATGTGTTTCATTTGAAGTCACCATAACAGTGATTAGTGTTTCCATTAGTTGGGCTCTTAACTCGTATTATATCTTTTATCTTTTTTGGCCACTGTGACAGTGTGTTTGGCAAACACATTTGCAGCAGCAAAGAAAGCTAAAGTGAAACGAGATCAGGTGATGATGGTTTCCTGTTGATGGTTTTATAATCATCATGAAATAGACTGATTCACTGAGATAATTTGAATCTAACAACTGTGTTGTACCAATAATATATTCTCATCACAAACCCTGTGTTACTGCAGCGTGAGGTCCAACAATATTATAACAATCAGTTTGAAGATTTTAACAAACATGAATGGAAACACTATTCACTGTTATGGTGACTTCAAATGAAACACATTAGAGTTAAAGCTCTGTTAATTCTCAATAAAAACTTCTGTAGACGTCTGACAGAAATAAAGTCAGTCTGGTTAGTAATAAGTGAAGCTGGTAATGCTGTTTGTGGAGTTGTTTAATCCTCCTCTGCTGAGATCTTCACAGATTTATGTCTTCTTTTCTCTTCAGTTGATTTCATCTGAGGCTGTGGCTGAAGTCAGTTGTAGGTCTTGTGTTTCTGCTCGTCTCTTTTTTCTGTTCTCTTCTTTCTTTCTTTCAGTGATTCTTTTTGTTAACAGGCTGAGATGACTTCATATTTAATATACACAGATTTTGTGGCTCAGATAAGGTCCAGTTCTGGTTTATTTCTTTGCTCTTGGCTGACATGTGGCATTGCTATGGCTTGCTTGTGGCTCAGATTTGGCAAACAGGAGTGTCCCACCCAAGTGCCGTAATTCCACGCTGCATGTGGGCCAGATCATCTTTCCACGTGTGCCAGATGTGGGCCGGATCTGGGCCGACACAATGTTGCTATGTGGGGATGCTGTTCTTCATGAAGACAATTATTAAGAGAATCTTTTTTGAAAGCCACATCTTAGTCCAGCAACACATTAACCTGAAGTAGTGGAACTAGTCGATCCTGTGGAAGTGACAGGCAGTAAAGAAACTGAAAACATAACAGATGGAAACATGTTAAATTATACTCAGATGATGAAATACTTGTTCTTCATGAAGAAAATCATTTCTTTCTTTTTTTTAAAGGTCACATTTAGTTTAGAATTATCCTCACCTGTAGATGTAGAACTAGTAGATGTTGTGGAAGTGACGGGCTGTAAAGCAACTGAAACAACAGATGTTAAATCAGACTCAGATGTTGAATTGCTGTGTTCTTCATGAAGCACATATTAGTCCAGCAACATATTCACCTGAAGTAGTGGAACTGGTAGATGTTGTGGAAGTGACAGGCAGCAAAGAAACTAAAAACATAACAGATGGAAACATGTTAAATTAAACTCAGATGATGAACTGTGTTATTCACAAGGGTTTCTTTTAAAAGGCCATATTCAGTCTAGAGTCATCCTCACCTGTAGATGTAGAACTAGTAGATATTGTGGAAGTGACTGGCTGTAAAGTAACTGAAACAATAGCAGATAGAAATAGATGCTAAATCAGACTCAGATGCTGAATCACTGTGTTCTCCGTGAATACAATTGTTAGGAGGAGCTGCTTTTGAGAGCTACATTTCAGTCCGGCAACATGCTCACCTGCAGTAGTGGGACTGATAGATGTTGTGGAAGACATTGTCAGCAAATGACCTGCAAAATGTACGAGATGGAAAGAGATGCCAAGTCAGAAATTAAATTCTGTGTTCTTCATGAAGACATTAATTATCTAGGGTTGCATTTCAATATCAGTCCAGTAAAACATCATCCTCACCTGTAGAAGTAGTAGATATTGTGGAAGTGACGGGCTGTAAAGTAACTGAAACAATAGCAGATAGAAATAGATGCTAAATCAGACTCAGATGCTGAATCACTGTGTTCTCCGTGAATACAATTGTTAGGAGGAGCTGCTTTTGAGAGCTACATTTCAGTCCGGCAACATGCTCACCTGCAGTAGTGGCACTGATAGATGTTGTGGAAGACATTGTCAGCAAATGACCTGTACAATTTACGAGATGGAAAGAGATGCCAAGTCAGAAATTAAATTCTGTGTTCTTCATGAAGACATTAATTATGTAGGGTTGCATTTCAGTATCAGTCCAGTAAAACATCATCCTCACCTGCAGAAGTAGAACTAGTAGAGGTTGTGGAAGTGACGGGCTGTAAAGCAACTAAAACAATAACAGATGGAAACCAATGTTAGATCAGATTCAGATGCTGTTCTTCATGAAGACAATTATTAAGAGAATCTTTTTTGAAAGCCACATCTTAGTCCAGCAACACATTAACCTGAAGTAGTGGAACTGGTCGATCCTGTGGAAGTGACAGGCAGTAAAGAAACTGAAAACATAACAGATGGAAACATGTTAAATTATACTCAGATGATGAAATACTTGTTCTTCATGAAGAAAATCATTTCTTTCTTTTTTCTTTTTTTTAAAGGTCACATTTAGTCTAGAATCATCCTCACCTGTAGATGTAGAACTAGTAGATGTTGTGGAAGTCATAGGCTGTAAAGCAACTGAAACAACAGATGTTAAATCAGACTCAGATGTTGAATTGCTGTGTTCTTCGTGAAGCCACATATTAGTCCAGCAACACATTCACCTGAAGTAGTGGAACTGGTAGATGTGGTGCAAGTGACAGGCAGTAAAGAAACTGAAATCATAACAGATGAAAACAGATGTTAAATCAAACTCAGATGATGAACTAGTGAGGGGTTTATTTTATAACTCCACATTCAGTCTAGAATTATCCTCACCTGTAGATGTAGAACTAGTAGATGTTGTGGAAGTGACAGGCTGTAAAGAAACTGAAACAATAAAAGATGGAAACATGTTAGATCAGATTCAGATGCTGAATTACTGTGTTCTTCATGAAGACAATTACTAGGAGGAGCTTCTTTTGAAAGCCACATTCCAGTTTGGCAACACATTCACCTGTAGTAGTGGGACTGGTAGATGTTGTGGAAGTGACCATGTGTAAAGGAACTGAAACAATACAAGAAAGAAACTGTCATTTTGTGAAACTGCGGTTGGGTGGACCTCGGTCCCTAGGGTTCTGGGCCATGCAAGAGATACACCTGTGAGCTTTTATTTTGACGGAAACTGCAGTCAAGCTTTTATTTTGGCGGAAAGCAATTTTACATTACAAATCTAGTGATTTAGATAAATTATGCAAATGTGAAAATAATGCGTAACTGGTGCCCTCTACAGCCTGGAGTTCACTGCATTCATTAGTTGCGTGTCGATTACAGATATGCGCAAACCTTTTGTGATATTTTCAAAAAAATCGATACAAAATATTGTGAAATGACAGTGTTTCCATTAACTGATGTTATACAACTAAAATGTGATTTTCTTCCTCTCGCTATCAGTGATTCCAAAAATCATGGTGACGGATATTGCACAGCAAAATCCCCAGTGTTAAATTAACACTGCTCAGTGTTTATATAATCCACACTCAGAGTGTTATAAGTAACACTGAAGCAGTGTTGAAGATAATGAGATAATTAAGTGATTGATTAAGTGATGATTGAGCATTATTGAAGATACCTGATGTAAACAAGCAGAATCACTGAAGGAGAAAACCACAAATTTTAGTGTTTGCTTCCAAACAACTTCAAGAACAACTTTAAGAAATCCATTGGATTAAATTGAATATGCTAAAATATATATATATATATATATATATACAGTGAGGAAAATAAGTATTTGAACACCCTGCTATTTTGCAAGTTCTCCCACTTAGAAATCATGGAGGGGTCTGAAATTGTCATCGTAGGTGCATGTCCACTGTGAGAGACATAATCTAAAAAAAAAAATCCAGAAATCACAATATATGATTTTTTAACTATTTATTTGTATGATACAGCTGCAAATAAGTATTTGAACACCTGAGAAAATCAATGTTAATATTTGGTACAGTAGCCTTTGTTTGCAATTACAGAGGTCAAACGTTTCCTGTAGTTTTTCACCAGGTTTGCACACACTGCAGGAGGGATTTTGGCCCACTCCTCCACACAGATCTTCTCTAGATCAGTCAGGTTTCTGGGCTGTCGCTGAGAAACACGGAGTTTGAGCTCCCTCCAAAGATTCTCTATTGGGTTTAGGTCTGGAGACTGGCTAGGCCACGCCAGAACCTTGATATGCTTCTTACAGAGCCACTCCTTGGTTATCCTGGCTGTGTGCTTCGGGTCATTGTCATGTTGGAAGACCCAGCCTCGACCCATCTTCAATGCTCTAACTGAGGGAAGGAGGTTGTTCCCCAAAATCTCGCAATACATGGCCCCGGTCATCCTCTCGTTAATACAGTGCAGTCGCCCTGTCCCATGTGCAGAAAAACACCCCCAAAGCATGATGCTACCACCCCCATGCTTCACAGTAGGGATGGTGTTCTTGGGATGGTACTCATCATTCTTCTTCCTCCAAACACGTTTAGTGGAATTATGACCAAAAAGTTCTATTTTGGTCTCATCTGACCACATGACTTTCTCCCATGACTCCTCTGGATCATCCAAATGGTCATTGGCAAACTTAAGATGGGCCTTGACATGTGCTGGTTTAAGCAGGGGAACCTTCCGTGCCATGCCTGATCAAACCATGACGTCTTAGTGTATTACCAACAGTAACCTTGGAAACGGTGGTCCCAGCTCTTTTCAGGTCATTGACCAGCTCCTCCCGTGTAGTTCTGGGCTGATTTCTCACCTTTCTTAGGATCATTGAGACCCCACGAGGTGAGTTCTTGCATGGAGCCCCAGTCCGAGGGAGATTGACAGTCATGTTTAGCTTCTTCCATTTTCTAATGATTGCTCCAACAGTGGACCTTTTTTCACCAAGCTGCTTGGCAATTTCCCCGTAGCCCTTTCCAGCCTTGTGGAGGTGTACAATTTTGTCTCTAGTGTCTTTGGACAGCTCTTTGGTCTTGGCCATGTTAGTAGTTGGATTCTTACTGATTGTATGGGGTGGACAGGTGTCTTTATGCAGCTAACGACCTCAAACAGGTGCATCTAATTTAGGATAATAAATGGAGTGGAGGTGGACATTTTAAAGGCAGACTAACAGGTCTTTGAGGGTCAGAATTCTAGCTGATAGACAGGTGTTCAAATACTTATTTGCAGCTGTATCATACAAATAAATAGTTAAAAAATCATATATTGTGATTTCTGGATTTTTTTTTTTAGATTATGTCTCTCACAGAGGACATGCACCTACGATGACAATTTCAGACCCCTCCATGATTTCCAAGTGGGAGAACTTGCAAAATAGCAGGGTGTTCAAATACTTATTTTCCTCACTGTATATATATATATATATATATATATATATATATATATATATATATATATATAATGCTATGCAATAACAGTGCTGTTATAATCAATAAAATAAATCTAACTCAGATATTTGGCTCAAAATGAGTTCAGTGATTCAGATCAAAAATGATTATGTTAAAACACAACCAACATCATCAGATAACTTTTTCTCTTTTTTTCTTCTGGCTGTTATAACTGAATTACAGCAGCCAAACAAAATCTAAAACTAAAAATGTACGGGTCAAGAGCCCAACTAAAGCACACATTGATCTCCATAATGGTGACTTAAAAAATTCTCCTTCAGTGATTATGCTTGTTAACACCAGGGGCCCTATCTTGCACCCAGCGCAATTGACTTTGTACACTGACGCATGTATCATTCCTATTTTGCACCCGCGCAAAGCGGACTTTTCCCTCCACAGAAGCACGTCGGTTAACTAGCAAATACACTTGCGCTCCCCGGGGCGGTTCAGCGCAAAGAGGAGGCGTGTTTCGGCGCAAACGTTCCCTCATGCTATTTTGCAGGTTTAGAAAACAATTCCGCCAGTGACCAGGAAAAACCTAGTCTAAAGTCAGTGGCGCGTTGCGCATGTTATTCATGCTATTTTAAGGGCGCATGCTTGGCCATAATCAATGTAGCGTGTGCACAACGCGCATTACAATTTGATGCTCTCATCTACACAGAAGCAGCCGTTTTCATTTTTGCAAATCATACATTATTACTAGGAAAAATATTAGGTCTTGTAGGTCTTGATAAGCCTAGGGCTTCTACGTATCCCTTTTCGAACAGTGTGATTATTATGCAAAAAAAAAAAAAAAAAGGTTTTGTTTTTCTTGATTTTGTTTTATTTTTATTGATGGATATTTAATGTGTTGCTGTCTTTGGTTTAATTTATTTTTTAATTGTTCGAAATAAAGATTTCATTCATTTATTCATATTAATACACAAGGGAAATCATTGTTGTGTCCATGAAGATGTGAAAATAAAATAGGCATAAATCTAGCTTACACATTTAATCATACGCCCAAATTATCATACGCCTGTTTAACCGAAGCTAATTTGGGTGTGTTTGTTTCTCCATCCCCAATGTCACTTCTCTGTGTTTTACGGCCGTGACGAGGACGTCGGTCTCCTCGGCTGTGAACCGCTCCTGGCGTGCGCCTGGCAAATCCGCCGTTATAATAGGAATCCGCTTTAGAACAAGCGCGCCTGCTCTTAAAGGGAATGTGAGATGTCGCTCTGATTGGTTTATTTCACGTTACGCCTAAACCACACCTATGAATAATGAAGCTACTTCAGACCAACCCCTTTTAGATTTGCGTCGGGCGCAAGAGTCATTTATCCCGCCGGGAAAATAGCAACAGCGCCGAGACCCGCCCACAAAGTTACTTGCGCTTTGCGCTTTGACACTTGCGTTTCAGATCGTTAAAATAGGGCCCCAGGTGTCTTCAATAATGCTCAATCATCACTCAATTAATCACTTAATTATCTCATTAACTTTAACACTGCTTCAGTGTTACTTATAACACTCACACACGTGTTCAATTCTAGAGATCCACAATCATTCAGACAAAACACGATTCATCAGAGGAAACATTAGATTACATTACCAGCTGAGGTCGTCTCTGGTGTGACTGTTGTACCGGTGCTGGTGATGGGGTTGTTAGTACCCTCTAAAAAATAATTCTGTGGCTTAGTAAATATTAAAGTAATATTGACTAACCAATTATTTATTTCTAATACACTTAATATATTTGTGAAATTTCAATCAAAATATTTGAGAATGGAGAATTAAACTGATCTGTTTCAAGAAACAAAAATATTACTTAATTCAAATCAATATTATTAATATATAACACACTCTTAAGAAATTGAATAAGTTTACTCAATTAAAACAATGCACCCCTCCCCCACCCTCTGACGTGACACAACTCAACGGTTGAATGAGCGCGCGCTGTTTGAACTCTCTCCAGTCCAGAACAGTTCTCCTCTTCTCAGCGTCGCAGAATTGGTGCATTTCCTCTGTGAAATTCAGGTTTGTGTATGTTTTATTTCATCTATAAAATCATTACTGTGCTTTATGTTGTTTTGCATTAAATAAAATGATTTAGAGGCGTAATTCGACACCTAAACGAGAGTCACGCCTGTCTTTTTGCATGAAACGCCTTGCAGAAAACACACGACTTTATTCCTAATAGAGTCCACCGATTGTAATCCACCAATTACAATTTTCTAGGCCGATTCTGATTTCCAATTTTTCATTGAGTTTGACCTGCCGATACCGATTTTAGCCGATTCCGGTTTCATTTTTTTCTAACCACTTTACAGCACACACAAATATTTATTTTCTATCTTTTCTTTAATAGAACATTTTACATTTTGCATAGAATCTTTTTTTTTTAACAGATTTTGCTATAAAATAGAACCATATATATTACTCCTGGTGTGGGAAATACACACACATATACATACATACATACATACATAGCCTATAGCCATGCAGTAAAAAGATATTTCTATAATTTCTGGCGTTTACTTTATTTTTTATAATCATATGCTTGCAACCAAAACTGAATAATGAAAACAAGTTTAAATGTGTAAATATTCTACAAATATTTTTGAGTCTTCGTTTTCTTTTCTGACATACTGGAGTTATTGTTAAAACACACTAGACATAGGCCTACTTATTCTGTGCATTTTGAGCACTTTTTGTGTGAAGTCATTTTTAGTTTGTCCATCAAATGTGTGCTTTCACTTTAATTGAGCGTGAGTAGTAGCAAAAATAGACCCGCAACGAAACCCGCGCTTCACTGCTGCTCACGCGACACTGCTTGACGCTCACGCGCTGCTCCTGCTGCCGGTGTGAATGCACTCATTGATTAACATGCATGACGGAAAAAAAACGCGCTGCACACGCGCCGCTGACATTTGCGGTGTGAAACGGCCGTAATTCATGAGGTTTCCAACATGTGCGTTCCGTGTGCATGTGTGATACTGATGTTGCGCGATGCATTTGACTGGCCTAAAATCAGCATATAGGCCTATGTCAGACTGACCGGTCGGTCGCCGATCATGGCCGATCAATCGATGCATCTCTAATTCCTAATGATAATGAATATAATTAAAGGGATTACTTCACCTCTGGAAAGATGAATGTGTATTTAAAATGGGTCATTTATGTAGTATAAATGTGAAATGATTTTTGAATTTGGAGTCTTTAGACTGAGAAAAGCCAGAAAATTTATTTTTGGCTCATGTGGATGAAAGACAACAACTCTCAGAATGCACTTGCTCGCTGCCCTACGAGGCCACTCCCAAGCCAAGTCTACTGGTAAGAGCGCGCAGTTAAACAACTAGGCTAGGCTACTAGTTGACTCAAAACTTAAAAGACGCTGTTTTATCGTGAGTGTCCGTGACGAGTCTGTCCGGGATTTCGAGATCGCCCAAAATGTCCGGGATTCGGCTTTTGCGTTCTACAGTAGCCATTCTACAGTAGCCAGGCTATCTCTCACGGAGGAGCGGGAATTTTCTTAGCAATGCTAAAACGCACATCAACCAATCAACATTAGTTAAAACATTAACTAATGTTGAAACTAATAAAACATTAGTTTATTAATAAACAATTAAAATGTCTCCTTGCTATATTTGACACATTCATAATGATTACTTTTGCCGGTTCTTTGTGGCAAGCTTTATGCGTCCGCTAACTATCGAATATCATGACTCATATTTTGTACCAGGCCATTTATGGTTGTTCATATTGTTCAATAAAGTTCTTGGTAAAAAAGAAAAAAAGAAAAGAAAAAAACAAGCTACTGTGCCTAATATTATTGTTGTATACAATAATATACGTGCAAGGTTTATGCGCATGCTTTAAGTCTTCTTCTCCGTTTTTAGTGTATGTCTGTGGCAGAATTACAGCGCCACATACTGGTCTGGCATGTATTCTACATCGTTTTGAGTCGGTTTCAGTGGTTTCGTGTGTACACAGATATTTCTTGAGACGACGCCGTGTTTACGGAAAAAAAAACATCGGATAGGGAAAGCTCTGGCTTCTTGTGGATGTGGCCTTAATCTTTTAACTTGCATTTACTCAATTCATACAGTATATTTCATTGATTTCATAGCTTTAAAATTTACTCATTTTTTAAAAGTGAAGAGTGTAAAAATGTTTCACCAAAAAAATTATAGTTAAACTTTTTAGAGTACAGAGGAAACATCAGACTACATTACCAGCTGAGGTCACCTCTGGTGTGACTGTTGTACCGGTGCTGGTGGGGTTGATAGCACTCTCTAAAAAAATTATTCTGTGGCTTAGTAAATATTACAGTAATATTTAACTTTATTAACTTAATAAAATCTATGAATATTACTTTTTTACTTCAGATCTACTTAATCTTTTTACTTGCATTTACTCGATTCATACAGTATATTTCATTGATCTCACAGCTTTAAAATGTACTCAATTGTTTTGAGTGTAAACATGTTTCACCAAAAAATCATAGTTAAACTTTTTAGCTGAAAAAAAATAATGGCTGATGAATATGAATTAAACACACAATAAAAAGAGCTCATGGAGATATAAGCACTCTGTACACCTCTGATCATCTGTTATATAGATCAGTGGTTCCCAAACCTGTCCTGAAGGCACCCCAACACTGCACGTTTTCTTTGTCTTTATCACATGGGTTAATGAGCTGATGAGTTGAATCAGGTGTGTTTGATTAAGCCTGGTTCACACGGGACGATTTTAAAATTGTCGGCCGATTTTCCAAACCTGAGAGACCTCACACACGGCGATAAAAAATCATGGATCTAACAGTTTTGGTCGTACAGTATGTGGTGCGCAGCCACACGGCAAAATCAACACATCACACACGAACCGATTTGACTCCCGAGCATTCCCAGGTCAGACGGGAAATCTTGCAAAATCCCTCGAGATCAAACGTGACTTCAGAGTAAACAATCATGGCGGATGAAGAGGATGCAGTGCCGATAGTTTGTAGTTTGTCTTTAACCGAAAAAAAACGTTATCAAAGAAAAGTCGATGATCTACGACGTCTACCGGACTTTCTGGTGCGCCATGCTGCCGGCTGTCTTGATTTTGATTCCCGGTGCATCCTCGCCGCCTCGTCACCTCGCTTTCTGATTGGCTACACGCCACAGTCCACAGGCTGCGTGCTCGTTTGTCCCCGGGGGACACCACACACGAGGAGAAATCGGGCCAAATAAATCCAACATGTTGGATATCCCCGATTTGAGATCGGAGCGGTCCCGACGTCCTGCCGAGCAGACGAGAGCAGTCTTAACACACCACACACGGCAGGAATATCAGATTATTTTACGATAATCGGAGCATCCTTAAGATTGTCGGAAGGGGTGAATCGCGGCTAAAATCGGCCTAATTATCCTGCCGTGTGAACCAGGCTTTAGGAAGACAAAGAAAATCTGCAGTGTTGGGGTGCCTTCAGGACAGGTTTGGGAACCACTGATCTAGATACACAAACACACTCACACACGTGTTCATTTCTAGAGATCCACAATCATTCAGACAAAACACAATGCAACAGAGGAAACATCAGACTACATTACCAGCTGAGGTCGTCTCTGGTGTGACTGTTGTACCTTTACTGGGGTTGTAAGTAACAGCTGAAAAAAATAATGACTGATGAATACTAATGAATTAAAGACACACTAAAAAGAGCTCATGTAGATATAAGCACTCTGTCCACCTCTGATCATCTGTATCTAGATACACAAACACACTCACACATGTGTTCAATTCTAGAGATCCACAATCATTCAGACAAAACACAATGCAACAGAGGAAACATCAGACTACATTACCAGCTGAGGTCGTCTCTGGTGTGACTGTTGTACCTTTACTGGGGTTGTAAGTAACAGCTGAAAAAAAATAATGACTGATGAATACTAATGAATTAAACACACACTAAAAAGAGCTCATGTAGATATGAGCACTCTGTTCACCTCTGATCATCTGTATCTAGATACACATACACACACAATTGTTCATTTCTAGAGATCCACAATCATTCAGCCAAAACACAATGCAACAGAGGAAACATCAGACTACATTACCAGCTGAGGTCGTCTCTGGTGTGACTGTTGTACCGGTGCTGGTGATGGTGTGAGTAATCTCTAAAAAAATAATTCTGTGGCTTAGTAAATATTACAGTAATATTTAACTTTATTAACTTAATAAAATCTCTGAATATTACTTTTTTACTTAAAGCTGCAGTCCGTAGCTTTTTTGGGTTAAAAATGATCCGAAATAGTTTTTTGAGCAAGTACATAACCAGCCAGTGTTCAAAACTCTTTGCTTGCCGTAGCTCGAGTCAAAATCGTAAGCTTGTAATACTGTTTTTAATTCCAGTGGTACTGGTGGATTTCCGCGGGAAATTCCGACCATGTCTTTGCGTCGTTACGTCACATCTGTGCACACAAAGAAGGAGTCTCGGCTATAGGCTATATTGCGTGTGAGGATGTTGGAGGTGGAGATTTATAGCCTTTTCTCACAGCACTTGATATAATTAAACGTGTCAATTTGATGGCGGATCCAGAAAGGTTCAAATGACAATCACCAGTGACAACTGGAGATTCACCCGTTGTAAAACGCGAAAGACTTCGGAGAAAAAAAGAGACTGCAACCGGCCCGTGCGAAAACAAGGACAAATATCGGAAGGGCATTAAATGTAGTCATGCAATGCTGATGTTGTTAACATTAACAATTTGAGAACAAAGTATAATTTGCACGGTTTGACGTGATTTGATTAGCGATCGTTAGATTTAATCGGCGTGATTTACTGCAATGCTTTTTTCCCCTTAGTTGGTCAGAACAAAAGTGGATGTTACTTACTAGTTCAGACGACATTTTCCGGTGAAAAATTCTTATGTTGGTCATACTTCCAAAACGTAGAATCTGTGATTGCGAATGACAGTTTCCACAACACCAGCACGGTGATTGACAGCCGCACATTCCCCTCAAAACATTGGATTCATCCGCGCTGTGCCATGCCGAGGCACAACCCACGTGAAGTTGATAATTCCACGAATAACTGCAATTGCAGATTTCGAACAGAGATGGCGACAAAGAGGAAAAACTGCGGACTGCAGCAACTAAGTAAAGAATTTACTTAAAATTCAGATTAACTTAATCTTTTTACTTGCATTTCCTCAATTCATACAGTATATTTTATTGATTATATTGATGCTTTAAAATTTACTATACACAGCTTCAAAATTTACTACATTTTTTTGAGTGTAAAAATGTTTCACCAAAAAAATGTTGTAAATCATAGTTAAACTTTTTTATGGTGATAACAGCTGAAAAAGATGATGACTGATGAATACTAATGAATTAAACACACAATAAAAAGAGCTCATGTAGAAATAAGCACTCTGTCCACCTCTGTTCACAACACAAACATTCAGACAAAACATTATCCAACAGAGGAAACATCAGACTACATTACCAGCTGAGGTCATCTCTGGTGGGACTGTTGTACCGGTGCTGGGGTTGTAAGTAACAGCTGAAAAAAAAAAATGACTGATGAATACTAATGAATTAAACACACACTAAAAAGAGCTCATGTAGATATGAGCACTCTGTTCACCTCTGATCATCTGTATCTAGATACACATACACACACAATTGTTCATTTCTAGAGATCCACAATCATTCAGCCAAAACACAATGCAACAGAGGAAACATCAGACTACATTACCAGCTGAGGTCGTCTCTGGTGTGACTGTTGTACCGCTGCTGGTGATGGTGTGAGTAATCTCTAAAAAAATAATTCTGTGGCTTAGTAAATATTACAGTAATATTTAACTTTATTAACTTAATAAAATCTCTGAATATTACTTTTTTACTTAAAGCTGCAGTCCGTAGCTTTTTTGGGTTAAAAATGATCCAAAATAGTTTTTTGAGCAAGTACATAACCAGCCAGTGTTCAGAACTCTCTGCTTGCCGTAGCTCGAGTCAAAATCGTAAGCTTGTAATACTGTTTTTAATTCCAGTGGTACTGGTGGATTTCCGCGGGAAATTCGAGCATGTCTTTGCGTCGTTACGTCACATCTGTGCACATGGAGAAGAGTCTCGGCTAGTAGGCTATATTGCGTGTGAGGATGTTGGAGGTGGAGATTTATAGCCTTTTCTCACAGCACTTGATATAATTAAACGTGTCCAGAAAGGTTCAAATGACAATCACCAGTGACAACTGGAGATTCACCCGCTGTAAAACGTAAAAGACTTTTACGTTGTACCGCTGCTGGTGATGGTGTGAGTAATCTCTAAAAAAAATAATGTTGTGGCTTAGCAAATATTACAGTAATATTTAACTTTATTAACTTAATAAAATCTCCAAATATCGTTTACTTGATTGTTTGAGTTAAACATACCAAAATAATTGACTAAAAATTTTATCTCAAATTTACAGTTATATTTAAGTTTTTTTCAATAAAATAATTTAGTATTTGACTAACCAATTATTTATTTATAATAATAATTAATATATAATTAATACACTTAATATATTTGTCAAATTTCAATCAAAATATTTGAGAATGGAGAATTCGACACCTTAAACGAGAGTCGCGCCTGTCTTTTTGCATGATTGAAACGCCTTGCATAAAACACACAACTTTATTCCTAATGATAATGAATATAATTAATTTGGATGCTAAAATGTCCTCAGAACTGCGCACTGTTTGTTTATTGGCAGGTTATGGAGTCAGTCGCGCGCAGTATCTTTCGGCTATGAGTGAAACGCAGGACGGCGGTCGGAAGTTCGAAGTTCACCCGCAGAGCGCGAGTCCGTCTCCGGCACGAGAACCAGCGCTGATCCGGTGGAAATTAGTTAACAGACTGGTTGATTACACTTGAATTAGGCTACCTGAATCTTTAAATGTTTCATTTTTACTTCTAAAATGTTTGTTAAATGAGTTTAAATGTAGGCAATATTGTATAGGCTACATGTTAAAACGGTGTAAAATTTGCTGTATTGCTCATCGACAATAAAGGCCAATGTCATGTATACTGGTGGTTGTATGGAATTCTATTTTACAAAGGTTTAGAGGAAATAAAAAAAAGTTAATATTACTCATAAATAAAAAGAGTTAATATTACTAATAAATATTGTACCAGATGCAGTTACTCAGATTTACTTAATCTTTCAACTTGCATTTACTCAATTCATACAGTATATTTCATTGATTTCATAGCTTTAAAGGAGAACTCGGTAACTCTAGCGAACTCTACTCACTTCTTCGCTGATTTTCCCTTTTGTTGTCGCATGTTTTCCTCACGAGCTCCCCCTACAGCTGTGGTGGGCGTATATTTCACAACACGGTCGTAAAAAACTCACTTGCGGCGGCCTCCTCCCCCTCTCTACCGCTGCTCCTGTGCGTTTGTTTTGATTGGAGCAAGCCAACTGTATCGTGTGGAGCTATGTCTACCGAGGTGGGTAATCTGGTAATACATCATACATGCGTGTGTGTTTATGTCGAATTGCCGTAAAGCAATTTGTGTTTCGCGCTCATTCTCGTTCTCGCTTCTCACGAGACTTCCAATTTCTATCTTGCCGGGACGGTAGTCCCCAAGTTGCAAGGTTGGGGTTTTTAGAGTTTTTAGAGTGATAACAGCTGTAAAAAATAATGGCTGATGAATACTAATGAATTAAACACACACTAAAAAGAGCTCATGCAGATATAAGATCTCCGTCCACCTCTGATCATCTGTATCTAGATACACAAACACACTCACACACGTTCATTTCTAGAGATCCACAAACATTCGGCCAAAACACAATAGTACAGAGGAAACATCAGACTACGTTACCAGCTGGGGTCGTCTCTGGTGTGACTGTTGTACCGGTACTGGTGGGGTTGTTAGTACTCTCTAAAAACATAATTCTGTGGCTTAGTAAATATTACAGTAATATTTAACTTTATTAACTTAATACAATCTCTGAATATTACTTTTTTACTCAAGATTTACTTAATCTTTTTACTTGCATTTCCTCAATTCATACAGTATATTTCATTGATTTCACAGCTTTAAAATTTATCATAGTTAAATAAATCATAGTTAAACTTTATAACTGCTGAAAAAAATAATGACTGATGAATACCAATGAATTAAAGGGGAACTTGACAACTATTTCAACTTAATAAATCCGTTTAGAAATCATTTGGATGGTTAAATAACCTATTCTGGTGAGAATGGTGACTTTCCCTGCACCCCCCAGCGTTCCCCGGCGGAAAAGCAACCTTGCAACATGGGGACTAACGTCCCGGTAAGTTGGAAATAGGAAGTCTCGTGAGAAGTGAGAATGAGCGAGAAACACAAACTGCTTTACGGCAATTCAACATAAACACACACGCCATATGATACTGTGTATGATGTATTACCCACCTCGGTAGACATAGCTCCACACGATAAAGTTGGCCGGCTCCCATAATGAGCAGCGGTAGAAAGGGGGAGGAGGGTGCCGAAAGTGAGACTTTTTTACAACAGTGTTGTGAAATATACGGCCTACAGCTGTAGTTGAGCTTGTTGAGAAAACACGCAACAAAAAAAGGGCGAATAAATGGCTAGAGTTGCCATGTTCCCCTTTAAACACACACTAAAAGGAGCTCATGTAGATATGAGCACTCCGTCCACCTCTGATCATCTGTATCTAGATACACAAACACACTCACACACGTGTTCAATTCTAGAGATCCACAATCATTCAGACAAAACACAATGCAACAGAGGAAACATCAGACTACATTACCAGCTGAGGTCGTCTCTGGTGTGACTGTTGTACCGCTGCTGGTGATGGGCTTGTTAGCACTCTCTAAAAAATAATTAAATGGCTTAGTAAATATTACAGTAATATTTAACTTTATTAACTTAATAAAATCTCTGAATATCGTTTACTTGATTGTTTGAGTTAAACATACCAAAATAATTGACTAAAAATCCAACAATTAATTTTATCTCAAATTTACAGTTATATTTAAGTTTTTTTTTTGTTTTTTTTTTCACTAAAAGAATTTAGTATTTGACTAACCAATTATTTATTTATAATACACTTAATATATTTGTGAAATTTCAATCAAAGTATTTGAGAATGGAGAATTAAACTGATCTGTTTCAAGAAACAAAAATATTACTTAATTCAAATTATTGTTAATATATAACACACTCTTAAGAAATTGAGTAAGTTTACTCAATTAAAACAATGCACCCCTCCCCCACCCTCTGACGTGACACAACTCAATGGTTGAGTGAGCGCGGGCTGTTTGAACTCTCTCCAGTCCAGAACAGTTCTTCTCTTCTCAGCATCGCAGAATTGGTGCATTTCCTCTGTGAAATTCAAGTTTTTGTATTTTTTATTTTATCTATTGTAGGGTTTGAGGGTGAATCAAACACAAATGAATCTTCCAGGTGATTTGTTCCAACATAATTCCACACAGAACTCAACACTCCAAATCACCAATCCAGAACCATAAAATCCAGGCTCCAGCCAGTCTACGGTAAGAACTTTATGGCCATGCAAGCAACTAATGGAAGAACGTTGTCAATGTTAGATGGTTTGGAAAAGACTGATTGGTTCAGAGATGGAAAAGCTCAGGGCCCGATCAAGATAACGGCAGAGGTTGCTTGATCCCACGGCAGATATACAAAACAGACCTCCTTCTTCTTAAGGACCTCTGAATGACCCCAGGGTTTGAAATCTTTTAAAACCACAGAGACTGAGACTGAGAAAGAAAAGTAGATTCTAAAACGATCATGGAGAAGCCATGACGGAGTAACCAGACAGGGGTGCGTTTCCCGAAAGCATCGTTGGCCAACTATGGTCGCAAGTTCATCGCAATGTCCATTGAACTCTATTGGTAACGACGGAACTTGTGACCATAGTTGGCCAACGATGCTTTCGGGAAACGCACCCCAGACTAGTAACCATTTAGATGAGCAGACGAAAGAACTCAAATCAAGATCAGAAGAACATGGGCTAAACAGCTTCATTCAAGCCATCTAACTACTCTCGTCTCAATTTTCTTTCTTTTCTTAGTTTTCTTTTCCGTTGTGAGTCTCGGTTCTAAGTTAAGTTTTGTGGCAAAGTTTCGGTCCACGATTCGACTGCAAAGCCTGCTTTCAACTTCAAAGACTTTCCATCCATCCGCCAGCACACCATGTGATTGGCCGCCCCAGACATCTATCCAGGCACGAGGAGACGCCAGCCAATGAACCCTGGAAACCCTTTTTACGCCGACGAAGGGAATCCCCAAAAGTAACGCAAAGACAAGCAAGTAGCCTCCAGACTCTTAAGCTGAACTGGTGCATTGATATATATATATATTTAATAACCCGCCTAAGAAACGATAGAAGGGTTAAACTAATGATTGATGGTTCATTCAGGTTATGTCTTATAAGTGCTTATAGAAACTTGGGATTTCATCATCTCACTCTTAACTCATTCTTTCCTCACTCTCTTTCTTTCTGCAACTCGTATGAATGTGTGTGCGTGTGTTTGTGTTAGATATCAGTTTTATGTGTTAGAATAATAAATAAAGTCTTGTTTGTATTTTAAAGAGAAGTGTTACTTGTGTTATGTGCTTACAAATTTAATGTCTTAAACTGCTGATCTAAGTTACCTTGCTAATACATAGTGTTTCACTATAGTTTGGATATTTATATCCGCTGCAGAGCTGATAGTTGCGGCCGGTTCAAATGAACGCTGGACGAGTCATTTGCATGGCCGTAATGAGTGATTCTTTCAAATTCCCTATACATTAATTAATAATTCCTTTTGAGCTAAATTGACCTGTCGGAATCACTACATTGCATAATTGGTGGAGAACGCGGGCAGTTTAACCTAAATCGTAAGTATATACCAAGCGGCAACATTCTGATCTGAAAAATGAAGCCTACCCGGAAGTGCGAAAAACTGCAATACATCGAAAATCCGCTAGAGGGAGGTCCCAAAAGGGAGCAAATGTCCATAGACCACCATGTTAAAATGTCCGTTTTCACAGCATAAATTCATGTTTTTACAGGTTGGTCCCATGGACTTTTAATGGATTTTTCGATAGCTTCCGAGTGCCTGACAACTGTGAGGGGGGTGAATTTTTTTTAAGTCGTTAGTTTAGATCGTATTTAGATATAAAATGGATGACAATAAGGGCGTGGTTAACTTTGATTGACAGCTTGATTGACAGCTTGATTGACAGCGCCATTTTTTAATACAGTTGACATATAATACTACTGTTTCTGTATCATGAAATGTAGTTTTAAGAGTTTTTCAGGCGAGAATGTAGTTGTTTAAAGCTCAAATCTGTGGTTTATTTATAAAGATTTATGAAAATTGTATCCAGTTGTGAGATCCAGCGATGACCGGGCGCTCGGCGCTCATGTACCCCGCCTGGAACAGCCTTTCCTCGGCTAGTCGAGGTTTGCCGCGGACTCTGGCGTCTCTGTAGTGGTTAAACATGAGATATAATTCGTCTTGTGTATATCTAACGGGCGATTTTTGGTTTCGTGAATCTATAATTTGTTCCCTGGCCAATCGTTTTGGCTGAGGGGAAGTTTCATAACTTTATAAGCTATTTAACTTTACCGTTGTATGGTTAGACTAGAGCGCTGACTTTGTATGTTTGACTGAATAGTTTGCTTTATTTGTATAGCTTCTTGTAACTTTACCTTTTACTTTTATAATGGCTAATATTGATAAAAGTGAAATTTAACAAAAACGCGTTGTCAAATTAATCAATACGCGTTGCCTGAACCACATTTGTGTGGCTATAATGTTTAAGATTTCTTTAAATGAAAACGAAAAGAGTTAGTATGGTTTTTTATAACATATTTTGTTGCCTAAAATATACACAGAGATAACCGGAGTAGCAGAGCGAGCTGAGTGACGCGCGCTGCGTTAGAAGGTGGGCGGGGTTATTGGGGTATTGGGGTATTTCCCAAGATTTTCCAAGATGGTGCCGCCCATACCCCCCATAAACGGCTTCAAACCCGTTCTTCAGAAAGTCTATGGGTGACGTCACAGACGCTTTGTCCATATTTTTT
The DNA here is from genome assembly GCF_951802725.1 of Rutilus rutilus. NCBI lineage: Eukaryota > Metazoa > Chordata > Actinopteri > Cypriniformes > Leuciscidae > Rutilus > Rutilus rutilus. Next base: position 50,016,860 of record NC_140210.1, read on the forward strand.
ACAGTCTATGGTATATACCAAGTAATCTATCTTTTCATATTGTGCGGATGAGAGATCCAAACCTCTGAAAGTCTGAGTGTGACGTATGCAGCGCACGCCGTGCGGCCTGTTTGAATGAATGCTGCTGCTTGAGTGAATACACGCAGAGAAAGCTGTTACTTTAGTCTAGTCTGACTCCCTGTTTTTTCTTTCTTTCTTTTTTTTAACTGCAATAAATTAAGTTAGATATAAAATCTCACACAACGATAAGGTAAGAATTGAGCGTGTTCCTCATTTTCTGAAATACCTTGATTATAGCTTAACTGACGTCTGCGTGTTCCAGCGTCTTTCAAAGAAATGGCTATATGTGTGTGTGTGTATCAGTCAGAGAGCTGAACGAAATTAAAATAACCCTGTAAGGACGAATATTCTCCTCACAGATTGATGAGCGTGTTCCTCATCTAGTCCTTATTTATCTGATTGTCAGTGTGTGTTCCACTGCGATCCCTGTTATAAACAGCTATATGCTTATCTGTTTGTGTCTGTTCAATGAATTCTCGTGTAAACACAGCGCGTGTCCGAGGGTAATTGAATAGGAGTTATTTAAAGTCGTGTTCAAAGTAAAACTTGACATTGAAACTTAACCAACAGTTAAGAACCCTGTTGTTTTAAGTGCCCAGATAAATACGCAAACAGATGATCCGCCGAGATCGCCATTGTTTCATCTATAACAGCGCAAAGCTGTCGCTTCCTTAAAGTTAATCTCACTCTTAACAAACTGAGTGAAGCCCCACGTCGTAAAACCAGCTACGAGTGGTGGCCTTTATTTGTACAGTTTTGAAATGCGCCGACATTTCACATAATATGATCGACTGTACGTGCATATTCTTTGAACAGTGTTGAAATGCGCCGACATTTCATGTAACATGCGTAACTGTTTACAAACTGTTTGCAATTCACATGTTTGCCCACTAGCGTTTGTTTGGTCGCCATAGTTACGATCGTGACATGGAAGTCTTAACCACCGCTTCCGAGTGAACTCTGACCCACGCATGAACAGTGAATCAACACCACAGTGTAAACAAACCCTATGGTGGGTAAGCTAACCTTAGCAGTTGTTTACATTGAGGCCTATATGTTAAAGCCTTAAGAATTATTTACGGTTATCTTTAGTATTAACATCAGTGGTTAAATACAGTGTCTGTTTGAAGAGCGTTAAAGTGATTTAACCATTTAAACACCTCGACTTTTACAACTGTTGGTCTTTTCTTCTTTCACCTTTCTCATATTTTACTTTACTCATATTTTATGTGAAAAGGAAAATCAAAATGTTGGTTTACAATTATTAATTACCTGCATTTTACTTGAAAAAGAAAATACTGATTTATGATTATTAATTGTCAAATTCGAATTTGATTAAAAAAAATGGAAATATTAAATTAAAATTGAAATTCTGTTTTTCTAACCAGGTCATTTCTAAAGATTTCTAGATTTATTTTTAATAATTCTAATTTCATAATTTTCATAATTTCAAAATTTCTCTTTTAGATTTAATCACTTCAGGTGAATAAGTCTTGAACTTTGAAAGTTAAGTAAACTTATTCCACCAACATTTTCCCTATTACAAATATTGTTAGACTCATACTTGCTCCTTATTGTTATTGCGTTGTATCCTCCTTTTCTCCTTTCTTTCAGTTGTGGTTATAAACTTGTATTTTATTTGTAATTATTTGCCATTGTATTTTACTTATTCATTTACCTCTTTATTTAATTTCCTTTTTCTTATGTTGTCCATTATCATTATTACTTTCTTTCACTTTTCTTACCTTTTCCTTTCTTTTTTTATTCTAGCTTGGGAGTGACACACCTGAGCCTCAATAGGAGACATTGCTATCTCACTACGAGTTTGAAATAAATCCGAGATAATCCTCTTTTACAAAAGTTTTATTTTTGGGGTGTTTAGTTGTTTGTCAACTATCAATTCTATACTCGTAGTTCGGCACAAAGGCTTCCCAGATAGCAACATTGTTTGGCACTTGTGGAATGCGGATCTGGCCCACAAGCAGGCCATAGCAATGCCACATGTCAGCCAAGAGCAAAGAAATAAACCAGAACTGGACCTTATCTGAGCCACAAAGTCTGTGTATATTAAATATGGAGTCATCTCAGCCTTAATAAGCCTGTTAACAAGCAGAATCACTGAAGGAAAGAATAGAACAGAAAAAGAGACGAGCAGAAAAACAAGAACTACAACTGACTTCAGCCACAGTCTAAGATGAAATCAACTGAAGAGAAAAGAAGACGTTAAATCTGTGAAGATCTCAGCAGAGGATGATTAAACAACTCCACAAACAGCATTACCAGCTTCACTTATTACTAACCAGACTGACTTTATTTCTGTCAGAAGTCTACAGAAGTTTTTATTGAGAATTAACAGAGGTTTAACTCTAATGTGTTTCATTTGAAGTCACCATAACAGTGATTAGTGTTTCCATTAGTTGGGCTCTTAACTCGTATTATATCTTTTATCTTTTTTGGCTGCTGTGACAGTGTGTTTGTCAAACACATTTGCAGCAGCAAAGAAAGCTAAAGTTAAATGAGATCAGGTGATGATGGTTACCTGTTGATGGTTTTATAATCATCATGAAATAACCTGTTTCACTGAAGTCTTTGGAATGTAACAATTGTGTTGTTCCATTAATCCATTCACATCACAAACCCTGTGTTACTGCAGCGTGAGGTCCAACAATATTATAACAATTATATATATAGGCCCAAGTTTTATTTTATTTTCATATATCATTACATTATTTACGTAAGTTAACACCCAATACTTGAACAGTTTAAAGGGTAATCTGCCAATTCAGGACGCAGCCTCTGAATTGGTACGCAGCAAACCAGCTTAATTTATCCGGCCATGGTCTTGGCTAAGCCGAAAATACATGACCCGGCAGCGCCGGGGATGAAACATCCTCACCATGTCCTCCAGTAAAATATAAAAAATAAAAATGACAGTGGCCAATTCTGGCTCCATAGCTGTTTACACAATTATATCAAATTAATTATCAGGATGGCAGCTGTCCCCTCGGACCGTTGCTTGGCGCCTAGAGCGGTAATCGGGAACACCTGGTTGCGCAATTAGGAAATCCTACGAAGGCTACATGATGTGTCCTTCAAAGGACGCATAGGCTGCACCCTTCGAAGTCTACGGCCTTCGGAGGATGCAGCCTTCACATTGGGACACAGCTAACGTGTTAAAATCTACACAACATGTGTTGTCCTTGAGCACACACACTACATGTCTTTAAATCTACACACACTACATGTCTTTAAATCTACACAACATGTGTTGTCCTTGAGCACACATACTACATGTGTTAAAATCTACAACATGTGTTAAAATCTACACTACATGTGTTGTCTCTGAGCACACACACTACATGTCTTTAAATCTACACACACTACATGTCTTTAAATCTACACAACATGTGTTGTCCTTGAGCACACATACTACATGTGTTAAAATCTACATGTGTTAAAATCTACACTACATGTGTTAAAATCTACACAACATGTGTCATTTTAAACATCTCTTTTTACAGGTTGTGTTGTTTTCAACACATCATTTTATAAGAGTGCGCCGACACTCACCATCAATGTGCATTGTATGCAGTGTTTGCTGTGTTCTCAAACAAACAAGGCCAGTGAAAATAAAAGTTATTTATATTTATTACATGGCTTGGTTGAATTCCAATGTAGAATGCGGTCTGTTATTTCTTGATAACAGACCACTGCTAAGTATAACACACTGTTGCCATGAAAAACAGAGTGTTGCGATGGACGCAGGATTCTAACCGTAGAGACGGAACGGACTATTTTCTTTAGCGGAAGCAATACAATCGTTTTTAAATCAATAAACTCCTTTTTAAATCAATATTTTGTGTCAAATTATTGATTTATTTGGTAGGTAGCCATGTAATAAGCGGGATAATGTAGAGCGAGGCGGTTGTTATAGCGAATACAACCCCTTCAGGCTGATTCAAGATCCGCTTCGCGTCGGGCTCCTGATCAGCCTGTCAGGGTTGTATTCGCTATAACAACCGCCTCACTCTACATTATCCCTTACATATAATATTTTGTCAGTTGTTACATTTTAATTTAATTCAAAGTGCAAACTCGGTTAAATGTAATCTCTTCATGAACTTTTGTCAAAAGCAGCATTATCAATTAGGGGTTGAAGCGTGAATAACTGAATAATGTCCAGTACAGTGAGTCTGTCCAGTCATTGAGCTTGAAACATTGTGTTGTACTTTGTGTGCACATGCATTCTGTCCTCGATTATTGATTAAACGGTTAATATTTTTGCATCTGGCCCTTTCGCTTTTATTTTTTAAAATGACACAATTTGTGTGTTAAAATGACTTACACATTTATTGTGTTAAATTTGACACAACATGTGTTGTCCCTGAGCACACTCACTACATGTGTCATTTTTAACACAACTCTTTTTAGAGTTAAAAACAGTCTCAGAAACACAGTTAGAAACCACCCCTGTTTTCCACTGTTACAAACATGTCACCCATCCCATCAACGTGCGGGATGGTGCTTTTCTCCTCTGATTTTTTATGATGTTCGAAGCGTTTCTAAGGCTACGTTCAGACTGTCAGTCCAAATCCGATTTTTGTGCGTATCCGATTGAAATCCGATCAGAATTAGCTGATGTGAACAGCAAAAATCTAAGGGCGCTTTCACACTAGCACTTTTGGGGCCCTATCTTGCACCCAGCGCAATTGACTTTGTACCCCGACGCATGTATCATTCCTATTTTGCACCCGTGCAAAGCGGACTTTTCCCTCCACAGAAGCACGTCGGTTAACTAAGAAATACACTTGCGCTCCCGGGGCGGTTCAGCGCAAAGAGGAGGCGTGTTCCGGCGCAAACGTTCCCTCATGCTATTTTACAGGTTTAGAAAACAATTGCGCCACTGACCGAAAAAAAAACAGTTTAAAGTCAGTGGCGCGTTGCGCGTGTTATTCATATGCTATTTTAAGGGCGCATGCTTGGCCTTAATCAATGTAGCGTGTGCACAACGCGCATACACTTTGATTCTCTCATCTACACACAGACGCAGCAGTTATCATTTTTGCAAATCATACATTATTACGATAGATAGATAGATAGATAGATAGATAGATAGATAGATAGATAGACATTTTATTATAAAAGCATACATCTAGCTTACACATTTACCCAAATTATCATACGCCTGTTTAACCAAAGTTAATTTGGGTGTGTTACTCCATCCCCAACGTCCCTGATGAGAACGTCGGTCTCCTCGGTTTATTTCACGTAACGCCCAAACCACACCTATGAATAATGAAGCTACTTCAGACCAAGCCCTTTTAGATTTGCGCCAGGCGCAAGAGTCATTTATCCCGCCGGGAAAATAGCAACAGCGCCAAGACCCGCCCACAAAGTTACTTGCGCTTTGCGCTTTGACACTTGCGTTTCAGATCGTTAAAATAGGGCCCTTGGTGCGCACCCGGGTTCGAATGACGTCAGAGTTCGGTTCGTTTGGATGATGTGAACGCTGTTTTCCGAACTCGGGTGCGCACCCGCGAACCGTACTCGAGTCAGCTTAAAAAGGTGGTCTGGGGTACGGTTCATGTGAACTCGGGCACGGTTCGCTGCTGATATGAACGCAATCGTACCAAATCGTGGAAGTGAACCGCTGTTGATGACGTATAATGTGGTGCGTGCCTGCGTGCGTGTGTGTGTGTTTAACAACTGTAAAAGGATCTATATACACTTACCTTGACGAAAAGCGGGATTGACGCACTGCAAGCAGAGAGATGATTTATGCTTGTCTCCACAAAAATTGTCTTCAGCGGATGTCCCGCTGTCTTTGGAACGGTTTTAATACTTTTGCGGCAGACAGACGCAAGTGTGTTTCTGTATCTTTTCTTTGAAAACAAAACCAAAGGTTAAAAAAAAGAAGAACGAGTAATTCTATCCATTTTGACGCCTTTTCATAGCGGTTACCAAGCAACACGAGTACGCGCCAGCTGCAGCTTGATGATGCAAGCGTACCGCGGTTCGGATACAAATAACATAATGTGAACACAGTCCATCGGGGGCAGGGGGAGGGGGGAGCAATCGAACTCGGGTACGGAACAGGCAATCGAACCAAGTGTGAAAGCGCCCTAAATCTCCGGTTCTGCCGCTGCCACAGAAGACACAGTAGTCCAGCGTGTCGGATACACATTTCCAAGACAACATCTATATTGCAAACCCCTCCATGTTGCTGTTGTTGTATTTGTCGTATGCCTACTAACGCAACGTCATTGCCATAGAAAACAATGCAGATATTCCCGAAACAATCAGAAAATCATCTTTAAATATAGACAGACATGGAGACACAAATATCATGAATGTGTAGAAAGAGCTCATGTGAATATAATTACCTGCACAGTATGCAAGAGTGCAGAGAGTTGTTCTAACCAGCTCATAGACATAGTAATTGTCTGGACAGGCTTTGACTTTAATGTGAAAAGACCTGTAATAACAGCAGTAACTCCTATCATTACCGCAGACATCTTGAGTGACGACTCCATCTGTTACTGTTGGGTGTTACTGTTTTTTTACAATGTATTTTACTGGTAGATTATTCTTCTGAAGGCAGATAACGTTTTTCCCCTTCAGAATCAGGGTCCGCGAATAGAAGACCCAACACTTCATTGCGGGTAAGCTTTATTGATGCTATTAGATAATAATAATAATAATAATAATAATCTAATGCAAATACTTGCTGACGTTGACAATATTGCACTGATAAAATGTCTCACTCGCACACTAGCTCCGCTTTTGTTCGCACTGATTCAATGCGCTCTAGCTCGAAGATTTTGTATAGAAGCATGACGTTTTTTTGAGTCGGGGATGAAGTATGACATGTCTGCCAACTAGTGGAGGGGAGGTAGAACAAAATTTGACACCCTATTTGACAAAATCAGCCGTTTTATTCAGTGCCGCATCTTGTCGAGTAAACTCGACCGTGGCGCCTAGAGGGTTAAGTATTTTATTCTTCTGACACACGCACACATCTATCCAATGATACAGAGCGGCATTTCCTAAAAGCATGGTTGATCATAGAGACCATTGTGTCAGTTGTTCTACGATCAACTCAGTGTGTAACATTACCAGTTGAGATGGTCACTGGTGTGACAGTTGTAGAGCTGGTGTTAATGCTGCCAGTGTCTGAAAGTTTGGATGAATAGTGATTAATGAACAGAGACACAAATATCATGAGTGTGTAGAAAGAGCTCATGTGAATATAATTACCTGCACAGTATGCTGAATCACAGAGAGTTGGACTAACCAGCTCATAGACATAATAATCGTCTGGACAGGCTTTGACTTTAATGGGAAAAGACCCGAACATGCAGCAGTAACTCGCAGCGTAACCGCAGACATCTCGAGTGACGACTCCATCTGTTACTGTTGGGTGTCCACCACGGATCCACAGTGGGATATTAGTGCCACAGCTGTACTGAGCAACACATGTGTCTGGGATATGAGCGCTAGTGTTGTTAATGAAGAGACGATACCAGCCGCTCCAGGAGACAGACCTGTCACAGTTTATGACTGAAGCATCTGTATTACTGATGGATCTCCATGGATTGTTCAGCACAGTGTAGTTGTAGCAGGGGTCTGCAGAGAGATAAACTTATGAAAACACCAATATGAAGTCATAGTCTAAATATAAACATGTTCATGAAAACACATTATATATATACTGTATTATACATATATTATATTATAAATTAAATATATATCTTATAAAAACATTATGAAAACACCAGTACAAATGTATAGTCTCAATATAAATATATTTACAAAATACAATTCCAAAATGCATAACCTAATTGATATGCACAGAATTTTATTCCCAAATGCAAAACGTGGTCACCTTAAAAAAAAAAAAAAAATTAACATTTCCTGCATTTGCAAATTGTCACATATTTGTAAATCACCCTGAATTTGTCTGTAAATATTTTGGGTTGTTTTTTTAACCCAAAATAAAAGGATGGAAGAAAAAAAAAGATGATCCCATTAGATGTTTTTAATCTGGCCAATCATAACAGGCCATGCTCATCCGTACAGAGTTGATGAATGAGAGATGTGTGATCAATGGTGACGTCAAACGAAACAATCATTCATCAACATCTAAACCTCTGTTAATTCTCAATAAGATCTTCTGTAGACGTGTGACAGAAATAAAGTCAGTCTGGTTAGTAATAAGTGAAGCTGGTAATGCTGTTTGTGGAGTTGTTTAATCAGATCTTTAGAGAGTTCATGTCTTTTATCTTCAGTTCATCTAAGGCTGTATAAAGTTGTAGTTTGTGTTCTTATTACTCTTTCGAAAGATGATTGAAAGAATGTTTCAGGAACATCACACTAACCTTTAAATAACATTTTGGACATTTGATAAATGTATAAATGGACATTTTTTATATTCCCAGAATCAACACTAAATATTTGGAGAACGTTCTTGTAACTAAACTCTGTTTGCTGGGAAGCTTTGTGGTTTATTATAAAATAAACATGTATTTAAATTAGTGCTGCACGATTAATCGTATCGCAATCGCAATCGTGATGTCAAGCCTACGCGATTATATGACGCAAAATGCTGCGATTTTATATTAAATAAACAAATTAGCGCTGTTAACACACTTATTAATGCAAATGCTTTTAAACCATTCATGCGCGATAAGACATAAAAGAACGAGCTGCCTGTGAATGTCCTCCTGACACACACACACAGACGCGTGCCAGTATCAAGTTCTCTTTCGCGGTAGAACGAACAACACACATGTAGCACTATGCCAAAATGAACGCGCTGCCTGTGACTGTGACAGACAGAAAGACTCGCGCTAATATCGTGCGTGCGCACAAAACAGCATGACAAAATACAGTTCTCTTTCGAGCTTGAACGAACAATAACACACACAATTATGCCAAAATGTCTTTTTGTCGAGTGTCTTCATAACATAAGAGTAGTATTATGATGAACGTGAAGAGTTGTGATGACTCGTGGAAGAATGAGGCGCGTGTGAGATCCGCGTCTCTGACAGCGGCTGGTCTTAAAGGGACAGTACACAGTAGCCACTAATTATATCTGTCGCTAAAGTTAATCAAAGAACAAAGGGAACAGAGAAAAACACTCACTGCTAAAGTTATTCTTTTTTATTTTTCTATTTTTTTTATTATTATAATTTTTCTTTACCCCTGACATGTATGGTAATATGTACTCTTGTATGTAAATTATGTTTTGTTCTTGTTAAAATACAATAATAAAAATAATCTGTCGCTAAAGTTAATCAAAGAACAAAGGGAACAGAGAAAAACACTCACTGCTCTTGACTAACGAACTTTTTTCTTTAGGCTGATTATCACTAATCTGTGTGTGCATTTATTTTCCTTGAGAACCAAGCAAGTTGACTCATGAAACTATTTGTTTATTATATCGCATATCGCAATATTGACCTCAATTATCGCAATTTGACATTTTCCCCAAATCGTGCAGCCCTAATTTAAATAACGCTGACACACGAGCAAGACATACGATAATGATCTTGAGAAATCACTGTATGGATTAACAAATCAATTGGAGGCAACACTATGTTGCTACTGTATTTTCTACAGTAAAGTACTGGCAACAACAGCTGACGTTTTTAATTATTGTGATGCAGTAAATATTTCATTCTTCTGACACACACACATCTATCCAATGATGCAGAGCGGCGTTTCCTAAAAGCATCGTAAGCCTAAGTTGTGTCAGTTGTTCTGCAGCCCTGATCTGTAGCCTCCACACATTAGAAAACAATCAGAAAATAAGCCAATAGAGACACAGTGTGTAACATTACCAGGTGAGATGGTCACTGGTGTGACAGTTGTAGAGCTGGTGTTAATGCTGCCAGTGTCTGAAAGTTTGGATGAATAGTGATTAATGAACAGAGACACAAATATCATGAGTGTGTAGAAAGAGCTCATGTGAATATAATTACCTGCACAGTATGCTGAATCACAGAGATTTGGACTAACCAGCTCATAGACATAATAATTGTCTGGACAGGCTTTGACTTTAATGGGAAAAGACCCGAACATGCAGCAGTAATTGTTATAGTAACCGCAGACATCTCGAGTGACGACTCCATCTGTTACTGTTGGGTGTCCACCACGTATCCACAGTGAGACATTAGTGCCACAGCTGTACTGAGCAACACACGTGTCTGGGATATGAGCGCTAGTGTTGTTAATGAAGAGACGATACCAGCCGCTCCAGGAGCCATAGTAGTCACAGTTTCCGATTGAAGTATCTGTATTATTGATGGATCTCCATGTATCGTTCAGCTCAGTGTAGTTGTAGCAGGGGTCTGCAGAGAGATTAACTTATGAAAACACCAATATGAAGTCATAGTCTAAATATAAACATGTTCATGAAAACACATTATATATATATATACTGTATTATACATATATTATATTATAAATGAAATATATATATATCTTATAAAAACATTATGAAAACACCAGTACAAATGTATAGTCTCAATATAAATATATTTACAAAATACAATTCCAAAATGCATAACCTAATTGATATGCACAGAATTTTATTCCCAAATGCAAAACGTGGTCACATTTTTTTTTTTTTTTTATAATTTAACATTTCCTGCATTTGCAAATTGTCACATATTTGTAAATCACCCTGAATTTGTCTGTAAATATTTTGGGTTGTTTTTATTAACCCAAAATAAAAGGATGGAAGAAAAAAAAGATGATCCCATTAGATGTTTTTAATCTGGCCAATCATAACAGGCCATGCTCATCCGTACAGAGTTGATGAATGAGAGATGTGTGATCAATGGTGACGTCAAATGAAACAATCATTCATCAACATCTAAACCTCTCTTAATTCTCAATAAGATCTTCTGTAGACGTGTGACAGAAATAAAGTCAGTCTGGTTAGTAATAAGTGAAGCTGGTAATGCTGTTTGTGGAGTTGTTTAATCAGATCTTCAGAGAGTTCATGTCTTTTATCTTCAGTTCATCTAAGGCTGTATAAAGTTGTAGTTTGTGTTCTTATTACTCTTTCGAAAGATGATTGAAAGAATGTTTCAGGAACATCACACTAACCTTTAAATACCATTTTGGACATTTAATAAATGTATAAATGGAGATTTTTTATGTTCCCAGAATCAACACTAAATATTAGGAGAACGTTCTTGTAACTAAACTCTGTTTGCTGGGAAGCTTTGTGGTTTATTATAAAATAAACATTTATTTAAATAACGCTGACACACGAGCAAGACATACAATAATGACCCTGAGAAATCACTGTATGGATTAACAAATCAATTGGAGGCAACAATATGTTGCTACTGTATTTTCTACAGTAAAGTACTGGCAACAACAGCTGACGTTTTTAATTATTGTGATGCAGTAAATATTTCATTCTTCTGACACACGCATACATCTATCCAATCATACAGAGCGGCATTTCCTAAAAGCATCGTAAGCCTAAGTTGATCGTAGAGACCATTGTGTCAGATGTTCTGCAGCCCTGATCTGTAGCCTCCACACATTAGAAAACATTCAGAAAATAAGCCAATAGAGACACAGTGTGTAACATTACCAGGTGAGATGGTCACTGGTGTGACAGTTGTAGGGCTGGTGGTAATGCTGTCAGTGTCTGAAAGTTTGGATGAATAGTGATTAATGAACAGAGACACAAATATCATGAGTGTGTAGAAAGAGCTCATGTGAATATAATTACCTGCACAGTATGCTGAATCACAGAGAGTTGGACTAACCAGCTCATAGACATAATAATTGTCTGGACAGGCTTTGACTTTAATGGGAAAAGACCCGTACAAGCAGCAGTAACTCGCATGAACGACCCCGTAACCACAGACATCCCGAGTGACGACTCCATCTGTTACTGTTGGGTGTCCACCACGGATCCACAGTGCGGTATCAGTGCCACAGCTGAACGGAGCAACACATGTGTCTGGGATATGAGCGCTAGTGTTGTTAATGAAGAGACGATACCAGCCGCTCCAGGAGACAGACCTGTCACAGTTTATGACTGAAGCATCTGTATTATTGATGGATCTCCATGTATCGTTCAGCTCAGTGTAGTTGTAGCAGGGGTCTGCAGAGAGATAAACTTAATTTCTGAAAAACATGTTTTGTTACAAAGTGTAACCAAAAGTGCAGCTTTAGACATTACTTTTTTTTTCTTCTTCTTCTTCTTTTGCTAATTCAGAGCGATTCATTTTGATCCACAATATTTTTTTCAAATGCATTTATAGGACTATTTAAACATCAACACGTTACATACCAGTATAATCATTTACATATTATTATTATTACTATTTTTTAAGAATTTATTTCCATTTTCTTGGTCTAAAAATGACCATTTCAAAACTACCATTGCCAGGTTTTCAATCCATAAACTAATATTAAAGTAACCAGGGTTCTCAAGTCTCACGCATTGGCTGTGAGACACACGCAATTCAACCAGTTCACACGCTCACACGCCACACCGTGTATTTCTCACGCTAAAAAAGGTAATGCCAACCAAGTTGTCCTGCAAGCTTTATATATAACGTTGTATACGAGGCGCAGGCACACAAAGTGAAGTTTCCTGCCGCCAGCACGTATCTCGTCAGATTGCGTTCGTTGCTAGGCAACATAGATGCGCAAACACACGAAAGTTGATGGAACATTCTCGGCCACCGTATGCTCGTTACTAGGTAACCAACAACATCGTGCGAACACACGTCGTGATGGAGAAGGTAAGTTGGAAGAAAGCTCGTCTAACATTTTTAGGCTAGAACATTTAATATATAGCCCATCGTACACATTATTATTGATGCAGTCAAAAACTCTACAACTACTTTGCAACCAGGCCAGAAGCTTTGGCTCAGTTTGGCTAGCTTACGTTATCTGAAACTAAGGGAAATGTTAGTGGGTATGGGAAGGAATGAAGATGTATTTCTTCATTTTATTTTAAATATTATATAATTGTATATATTATACTGTATTAATAGTCTTTCTAGTTACATTAAGGCTACATGTATTAAAGCAGAGTGGGTAATATTTTAATTTAAATGTCTGGCATCGAGCCACAGTGCTTCAAGTGGGAGCCCCCTAACTGTTATCAAGGCATCAAAATGTGCAACAAACACTTACAACACAAAACACATTTCATAAGCTTGTGTACACACACACACACACACACACACACACACACACACACACACACACACACACACACCTTAATACTCTAATATGTCATTTGTTCACAATGTCCCACCACACAATAAATCATTATACCATTTCGACTAGACACATTCAAAATGCAAAAAGATTTGTTTTTCCAAACTGTTTGGAGCAGTTTGTTATATTTTTGTAATTTTTGTATATTTGTAATTTTGAAATATAACATTAAAGAGTATATGTGATGAATTGCTCTGACATTTATCAGATTTACCAATTGTTATAATTTCAGTTTGTGCTGGTTAATTATGAACAATGGTCAAAATTGGGGGGCGGGGCTCCATTAGGGCTCCTCCCCTAACTGCATGTGATCTCACTCCAAGCTTTTGCTAAAACTTGAGAACCCTGAAGTAACAATCTGACATTCAGTTTCCTCAATATTTTATATGTAAATAATAATAATAAATAAAAAATAAACTAAATGATTTCACTAAAACAGCTGTATTTTATTTTACAGAAAATAAGTGAGTTTCTCCGCAGCGTGTGAAGTGTTTTATTCCAGTAGTGTCCTCAGCAACACTGTATCAGTGGTTTGATCGGGTCTGACTCTAAACTAGCACTATTGAGAGAGAGACAGAGATCTGTCGTTCACTCAGTGACAGTCAGTGTTTGAGCTGAGAAGAGATCAGACACGAGGTGCTCAGAAAAGTGTCCACTAAAGCTCAGGATGGACAGATTCGACACATGCGCTCTGCGACTGCACCAGTCCTATAGGCGATATTTTTTTTCCCAGGATGGTAGGGGAAGACTCATGAATATTCATTAGGGTAGTTATCCCTGATTGGTCTTAACCCCAGTGACGGGTAGGTTTAGAGCGGGGTTAGGAGTAGGTCATCAGACCCCCAGTGGCGGGTAGGTTTAGGGGTGGGGTTAGGGGTAGGTCATCAGACCAATCAGGGATGACTTCCCTAATGAATATTCATGAGTCTTCCCCTACCATCCTGGGAAAAAAAATATCGCGTCCTATAGAGGGCAGTGTAGTCGTGACTCGTGTCAGCTACAGGACCTCTGCTCTGAAGGACAAAGAAGAAGAAAAGGTGTGTGTTCCACTTCCGAAGATACACAACCTCAAAGCGACTGCTCATGTTCCACTGTATATGTGTGTGTGTGTGCTGTGTTCTCCACAGTTTGTGTGTGTGCGTGTGTTTGTGTGCTCTCCACTGTGTGTGTGCTGTGCTCTCCGCTGTGTGTGTGTGTGTGTGCTGTGCTCTCCGCGGTGTGTGTAAAAGCAAAGTGCTTAAAAATGTGCTCTGGAAAATTTCTCTGGACTTGTTTCTGTTTGCAGATCTTCTGAGCTTTAACATGGTGTGTGTAGCAGTGCTGGGCAACGCTGGTAAATGACGCTCTCCTCTCGTTCACTCGTCCTCTCCCTGCTTTCTGCTCACATGCTCTGATAATAATAGTGCTGTAGCACTACTCTATTTTGATAAGCATTTAAAAAATCTGTTAAATCTGATTCTGTTCAGAGCTGAATGAAGAATAAGATATTCATATTAATATTTAATATTTTAAAATAGGCCTATTTCCTGTCCAATTTTTGTGTGTTACTTTATTTAATTGGCTATATCTACAGGTTCACAGGTTATATCTACTGACAGTTATGTATCAATAAAACCTTGTTTTTTTAAGGTTGTTTGAAATCAGTTATAATCAGTCATCTTAAATAATTTATTTCATTTCAACATTTCAACCAGTTATTGTAGATGTTTCCACATGAAGTACATTTTTCTAAGTTGAACTGACAAAATATTTTTTCAGTGTACATTACCTGTTGCAGTCGTCACCGGTGAGACAGTTGAAAAGGCCAAGTACAGTCTTAAGACATCTAAAAATTAATTATAAATACAAATTAATCAACATGTTTAGGACTCAATAAAATAGTCAAATAAACATATATAAATATAAGCTTGTACTTAAAATAATAGTTCACCCAAAAATTAAAGTTCTGTCATCATGACTTTTTCTTTCACAGAATATTGTATTTTCTATCCCAGAAATGATTATTATTCTCACACATCTTTTCCACATTATGAAACTCTCAAGCCTTTTCTGTTCAAACTAACAAAAAAGCTCCATCATTTATCAATATAAATTATTGCATGAATGACCAAATGATTCAGGAATTCTAGAGGTTCAACAGAAAGAAAAGTAATATCTCCCAAACTGATCCTAACGTGCAAACAATAATCTGTGCCTGAGTGACTTGCAGAGGTGTATTAGTCCAGGGGTCAGGAAGTAAAAGTCCTACCATATAAAATCCCCACAGCAAAAATAATTAAATGAACTCTCCTCAGTGTTCTCCTGGTTCATGGGTGGAATAAACATATGGCAGGACTTTTACTTTCTGACCCCTGGACTATACACCTCTGTTAATAACCAATAGTTTGGTCAGTTATAAGTTTAGTCAAACAGGTCTTTATAATAAAACTATATCACTTGATAATTATTGTATATTGTTTCCTTACAACAAAGTATGTGTTTTGTTAACTCTGTTACAAAAAACACAAACTGATATAAAAAGCTAAGATTGCACAACCAAAAGAAACACTGATTCAATAAAAACCAAACATTTTCTATAAATCATTAACATCTAAACCTCTGCTAATTCTCAAAAAGAGCTTCTGCAGATGAATGACAGAAAAAGAAGTCTGGTTTGAAATAAAGATTTCATGTCTTTTCAGTTGATTTCACATTAAGCTGTGGTTGAAGTCAGTTGTAGTTCTTTTGTTCTTTTTGTTTCTCTTTTCTTCAGTAATTCTGCTTATCAGGTTTCTTCAATAATCAAACAATCATCACTCAATTAATCACTTAATTATCTCATTAACTCATTCTGTGTTTCTTTGAACACTCTGCTGGAGTTTCCCTTATGAACACTGAGCGATGGTAATTCAACACCGGGGAATTTACTGTGTGAAGTGACGTGAAGGATAAACCAGATCTGATTCACTGGTCATTACATCAGCATACAGACAAAAAGCAAAAAACACTGTTTAGACTTACACAGAATAGCAGAGATGAGAGGATGAGTTTTTATAAAACCTGAAATATGAAGAAAAAGTCAATAAAAACACTGAAATTGTATCGGATTGAGTCTGAGAAAACTACATTCATCATACGTTCACAGTTCATAAGGTTTTTGGGGCGATGAGAGCCAACCTTTAAACACAAGAAGAATACTCACCTTTATGAAAGGAAGCCATTGTCAGTTTATTTCTGTTTATCCACAAACCAGTTCAGAGGATGATTTTCCTTTACAGATAGAGAATAAACAAATTAGCCATTGCACTGACGTATGACTTATAAAAAGCTGTTTTCTCTTTGTTTCAAACACACATGTAAAACATTTCACAGCATCACGACATCAACATCAAGACATCAACATCTAAACCTCTGTTAATTCTCTATAAGAGCTTCTATAGACGTCTGACAGACATAAAGTCAGTCTGGTTAGTAATAAGTGAAGCTGGTAATGCTGTTTGTGGAGTTGTTTAATCAGATCTTGATAGAGTTAATGTCTTTTATCTTCAGTTCATCTAAGGCTGTGACTGAATAAAGTTGTAGTTTGTGTTCTTATTACTCTTTCGAAAGATGATAGAAAGACTGTTTCAGGAACATCACACTAACCTTTAAATAACATTCTATTAACATTAAGGAAACTGGATATTTTTATGTTCTTGGAATGTTAGAAATCAACGTTCCTATAATGTTGAATTTTAAATTAAAATTAAGTTGAAAGAACGTTTGAGGAACATTGTACCTTTTAAAACACGTTCCTCTAACGTCAAGAAAACTGGACATTTTTCACGTTCCCAGAACCAACACTGAATATTTGGAGAACGTTCTTATAACAAAAGTCTGTTAGCTGGGAAGTTGCTCGCGAAGATGACATCACGAGTCCATGTCGTTCGTCCGCCATATTGGATTGAACAGAAAGCGAAACTAAAGTTTCATAGGTCACAAATTTGGTCCGAACTTCACAAAACTGGACGTACATGATCCTTGGACCAAGCCTCACAAAAGTTACTAGAAGGATTTTTGATTTTCGGAAGTGTTTGCCCGTCACAGCCAAACGAAATCGGCGGCGTAGTCGCCGAAACAGGAAGTAGTTCATATTTCAGGAACTCTGTCAAGTATCGAAACCAAACTTTGTACATTAACTTGAGACTCCAGTGTGAGGATGTACAAGATAAAAATAAAAAAAACATTCCAAAATTTTACATCATTTGGCAAAATATGCTGCGCATAACAATAGAAAACAAGGAGAAACGCACAGTCACATGCTCAAACAATCAACAACGTCGCTCTAGATGTGTAAAAACAAGTGGAAAGTGCGAACGCGCCGCTGTCTCCTTTCCACAAGCGCTTGCTCTCCCGTGGCGTCTGTCGTTGCTATGCAAGTTATGCAACCATGAACTGCGCTCTCCATGATGACAAGGAAGTATCAGCAAAAGATTAATTGATTTCTAGCCCTTGCATTAGCTTTTACTACTAGATATATTTATGGAGATGAAAAGGCTATGATCAGCTGTTCGGCCAAACATTCAATGTTGTTACGCTGCAAGCTGATCAGTTGGTTCGTTGCTGTCGCGCTCTATCACTCGCACACCATAAAGAACAAAATGGTTTTTAATGTTTCAATTTCATGATTAAAATGACATAATTTGGAAGCGGATAATTTCTTCACAAACAGCTCATTATGACTCAATGTTAGAATGCTGCACCTACACTCGATAGTGTGAATAAGATCAGCGCAACGCAGACCACTGCATTGACAGCGTGAAACATATGATCTGTCTACGGCCAGGGCTCAGCGGAAGACAGAAAATGCCGGTCCAGCGCTGACTGAGGAATTAAATTCTAAAATAAAAGACAGTTTGACATCTTTTTTCTCGCATCTGTGAATTTATTTTTTAATCATTTGCTCTGAGATGAAGCGAATATATTTGTGCGGGAATTTCTCACACTATAAAAGCTAACCTTGCGTGAATGTTTTAAATTATGCGCAATCCCCACATTCCCGCACCGAAATTCAAGCCCTGAAATGGCAGCGGCAGCGGGATGTGTAACTCTAGCATATGGTGCATATGTCATATAAAGTTAGGCAAGGCCAAACAGCGTTATCCATGTTGTTGCGATTGCATCGCTAGAGTAAGCTAATAGTGAAACTGATAGCGTTTTTCATTTAATTACAATATGAGGACTGACGGTAGGCTATAAAAATCAGCGATTCTGTGTAGGTGATGACAACCATCTTGACAGCAGCAATCAAAGCATCGCTAATTACGGTAGACCTTAATTTGAGATAGTAAATTTGTTCCTAATCAAAGGAATTATTGGATACAGTAAATGAAGACTGTCAACTTCTTTTCAATACTATTTCATCACCCAAAACACTCCCACTCTCTGGTGTATATTCATAACCAATTATTTCAAAACTAACAACCAAGCCACATAAACAATGCCATTGACACTAGTCTACATTGCAGACATGTCTCTTAATGCACATAACTTTTCACCTTTTTGCACAATCTTGAAAAAAGTACTATTGTTGAAATTCTCAGATCAAGCAAACTTCAACGTACCCTTATCCACTACCTGCTAACGTTAGTGAACCGCACCCAAGCAAGCACACTTCGCAGTTCCTCCGGAAATGCATTCTAGTTACATTTAACACTCTTGAGTCTGGAGCCAAATAAACTCCCAGGAGAGTTAATTTAACACTGGGGTTTTTGCTGTGAAAAAACAGAATTGTCTTAGTAATTGTGTGTGCGTGTGTGTGTGTGTGTGTGTGTGTGTGTGTGTGTGTGTGTGTGTGTGTGTGTGTGTGTGTGTGTGTGTGTGTGTGTGTTACAGTTGTGTAGTTATAATTGATTTGTGTGTAGTTATAGTCAGAGGTAGAAAGTCCAGGGCCACCCATGATCTCATTAGATCATGGGTGGAATAAACATATGGCAGGACTTTAAACTAATGTAAAACATAAAATGTTGCCACCATATTTTTTACGGTAATGTAGATTTGAGGGCGAACCAAACACAAATGAATCTTCCAGGTGATTTGTTCAAACATAATTCCACACAGAACTCAACATTCCAGACCCCAAATCAACAATCCAGAGCCATAAAATCCAGGCTCCAGCCAGTCTACCTAACCAACGAAAACCCCCAGCTAAGAACTTTATGGCCATGCAAGCTTCAAAGAGATGAGCAACTAAAGGAAGAACGTTGTCAACGTTTGATAGTTTTGAAAATAATGATTGGTTCAGAGATGGCACATCTCAGTGCCCAATCAAGATAACAGCAGAAGTCGCTGGATCCCACGACAGATACACAAACCATTTTCTCAAGGAACTCTGAATGACCCAGGGTGTAAAATCTCTTCAAACCCAGAGAACTGAGATGTTACCTATAACAATACATAAAATCACCCCAGAACAATTCTCGATGGACTTATAATCAAACATCATCTACATAACTCTATATTGTGTCTGCAACTTATATGTGTGTTTAATATGCTTAGATGCCATATAAGTCATGATTTGTTATAACTATGAGATGTTTGAATGAAAGTGTGTCGTGTTTCCTATCAGCATGATCGTATGTTCTTGATTCAAAAGATGGCTTGATTGAAATCTGTGTAAAATGTTTTGTATTCTTCTAATAGTAATAATGTCTTAACTGTGGCCTCTTTTCTCTCTGCTAGAGCTTGGAGAGTAAGGAGATCCCAAATAAGCATGATTTACAATAGGAAATGCCACCTCTCAAATAAAGGCAGTGTCTAATTGGTCAGATCTCTCCCAGGAGGTTGGACAAACTTTTGAGTTTAAAATCTTAGACCCGAACAAAGAGAAAGAGCAGAAGAGAAAATGAAAAAGTAGATTCGGAAACCATCATGGAGAAGCCATGACGGAGTGACTAGACAGACTAGTAACCATGTAAACGTGCAGACGAAAGAACCCAAATCAAGATCAGAAGAGTGGGTTTAACCGCTTCTTTCAAGCCATCTAACTACATCTCGTCTCAATTTTCTTTCTTTTCTTAGTTCTCTTATTTTCCGTTGTGAGTCTTGGTTCTAAGTTAAGTTTTGCGGCAAGATATCGGTCCACGTTTATTCTGCAAAGCCAGCTTCAACAAAGACTTTCATTCATCCGCCAACACACCACGTGATTGGCCGCCCCCGACATCCATCCCAGCATGAGGACACCAGCCAACTCGGGAAACCCCCTTTTACTATGACAGAAGGGAATCCCCCAAAAGCAAAGACAAGTAGCCTCCAGACTCTTAAGCTGAACTAGTGTATTTGATACAGATTTAATAACCCACCAAATGATAGAAGGGTTAAACTAATGATTGATGGTTCATTCAGGTTATGTCTTATAAGTGCATATAGAAACTTGGGATTTCATCATCTCACTCTTAAAACTCATTCTTTCCTCACTCTCTTTCTTTCTGCAACTCGTATGAATGTGTGTGTGCGTGTATTTGTGTTAGATATTAGTTTTATGTGTTAGAATAATCAATAAAGTCTGGTTTGTATTTTAAAGAGAAGTGTTACTTGTGTTATGTGCTTACGAATTTAATGTCTTAAACTGCTGATCTAAGTTACCCTGCTAACAAATAGTATTTAACTATAGAGTGTATATTTATATTCGCTGCAGAGCTGATAGTTACAGCCAGTTCAAATGAACCGCGGACGAGTCATTCGCTCGGTTGTAATAAGTGATTATCTCGAATTCCCTATAAATTAATTAATTAATAATTCCTTTGAGCTAAATTAAATTGTCAGAATCACACAATTCTCTTACAGTAAAATACTGGCAACCACAGTTGCCGTTTTTTTTTACCGCAAATTACACCGTTTTTTTTTAAAACTGGTTTCATATTTTCTCATTAGAATGATGGACAGATAACTTCACTATATCAGCTCAACACACACAAACTTTTTCTTCAGTCAGTGTTGGGTGATGGTCACTGTATATCAGATTAATCTGATCTAATCTGATATACAGTTATCATCACCCGACACACGACTGACTGAAGAAAAAGTTTGTTTGTGTTGAGATGATATAGTGAAGTTATCTGTTCATCATTCTAATGAGGAAATATGAAACCAAGTCCAGTGTTTTCCTTCCTCAAATTCAAATACAACTTTCCACACAATATGTGTAATTTACTCGGTTTCCCCTTCTCCCTATTTTTCTCAGATTGACACGACCCGGCATGGATAATCCCAACATTCCCAACAGTCTCGTCCATCCCTCAAACTCAGATTATTGACTCGTGTCATACATATAAATTGTAAATTCTCTGATTATTTCACAGATATCTACAGGTAAGATTTTTGTATGTTACATTTTAAATACGTTGCAAAAGATGTCTTAATTTCATTTTTTTTTATGTATGTTACATTTTAAATAAATATGTTGCAAAAGATGTCTTATTTTCATTTTTCAGCTATTAATGACAAAACTGCAAAAATGTGTAGATTGATAGAAACACTAAAGCATTTAATTCTCATTAAAATAAAGAAAGACTCACCTGATATGAGTTTCTTCACCCAACTAGGCTGACTACACAGAAATATGTGTGTCAGAAGATTATATGACCGTTCTCTGTTCATCCAATGAGGAAAAAAAAACAAAACAGATTTTGTCAACCCTTCCTGATAAAATTCAAATTAACATTCAAATTTAGACGAATTAATGAATACAATGAATACAAAGATCACATTTCTAAAAACATGGTACATTTGCTTTAAAGGAGATTACAAAATTACTATTTACTATAAAATTACTGGGGTTTTTTTTCTCTATCCTTAGACCTTTATATCATCTTAAACCTTCATATTTGCCATAATGCATATTTTCGAAGTTGTGCTCAAAAAGTGGGTTTGCAAAGACGACCACAGCTTCACATTCATCTTCAATATTTAAAGCCCAAGTTTGACCAAAGTGACCAAAATCATCATCAAACTGCTCTTCATTACAAACTTCAGCATGTCTAATATTCATGACCGGTGTGAATAGATAAATCCATTGGTTTGTAAAATTATCTCATAGTTTGAATAAGTCCACAGAGTCTGTTTATGCAAATATGGAATGCATGAATATTTCTTTATAAACAAATCAATCTCTCAAATTCTGAACACATTTTAAACCAGGTTTCCCAAACAAACTACAACATAAGGTTCTTTTTGTCAATTATCTGATTTTAAACATGAACCACTTGAAGGCAAATTTTGGAAATCATACAGGTTTGGAATGACAAAAAGGTGACCCAGTGGGCATTTGATGTCAATTTAACATCAATATGACATCAAATTGATGTCAAAATTAGGTCACGAAATAGGTCAAAAATGAAAGTCATATTGACGTCAAAGTGTTGATGTCAATTTGACGTCAAGAGTTTGACCTCTATCAAGAGTTAGATAATAAGTCATTTTGCCAAACAAAAAGGTGAAACGCATGGCCATACACTTATTACCAGCTTCACTTACACTAACCAGATTTACTTTATTTAATTTCCGGTTTAATGAAATCATATTTTGCATTTTAAAGTCACCATGATGGTGGTTAGCGTTTGCTTTAGTTGTGCTCTTGACCTTTGACTTCTTAATGTAAAATTTTCTCTGGCTGCTATAATTGTGTGTTTATAAAGCTCTGTTGTTGTAGCTAAAAAAGCCATGAGAAAATGAGATCAGGTGATATTGGCTGATTGATTATGATGATGATGATGATATCATCATGTAAATGCCTGAACCCTGATCTTATTCAGTGTCTTATGTTCTGATTATATAGGACTTGCGGTTTCAAAACTGTTTTATTCATAACAGAAGTCATTTGATTCTACAGCATGTCTAGCAGTTTTGTTTATGAAATAATGTACTTGGTTTTTAAAAACTATTTAGTGCACAAAACCCTGTCATCTATGGCATTACTTAGACGCACACAGACATCAAGAAACAGCGTATGAATCTCAACAATGGTGACAATCGAACAAAATATCCAGATAATCAGATCAACTCCAGGTGCATAATTTATTAAAGCTGCAATGCATGCTGGGAGATTTTGGTGAGTTTTGATTGGTGGTACCCAGCATGCACTGGGGCATGAAGCATTTCATTGATTGTCACCATTGTTGAGAGTCATACACTGATTCTTGATGGCTAAGTAATAATGTAAAGGAAAATGTTTAATGCACTAAATGTTTTTAAAATCCATTATAGTCTTCGATAAACAAAATTGCTCTAATGCTGTAAAATTAAATAGATTCTATTGTAATACGTCATAAAAACCATAAATTCTATATTATCAAAACATTTGACACTGAACACGATGAGGGAATCAGGCATTTACATGATGGTATTGTCATCATCATCTATTAACAGCCAACATCCCCTGACCTTATCTGCTCATGACTATTTTGTCTATAACAAGTATAGCAGCCAAAGAACTTTTATATTAAAGAGTGAAGGGTCAAGAGCACAACTAAAGCAAACGCTAACCACCATCATGGTGACTTTAAAATACAAATTTTTTATGATTTCATAAAAGTGGAAATTATATAAAGTAAATCAACACTTTGACGTCAATATGACTTTCATTTTTGACCTATTTCTTGACCTAATTTTGACATCAAGGTGCCCGCTGGGTAAGGTATACTATCAATACTGCTCAAATTTCAGAGTAAGGACTTACAGATTTCGGTATTCGGTTACAGTAGGCTATCACCAACAGAATCCTGAGCGAATGCGAATATGTGTAAGCATAAAATTACTTACCATTCACCACATTACGCTTCAGCGAGTTTCAGCTGTGGCCACACTCATCTAGCCTTAAACATGAGCACGGAAACTGCGGACCGTTAACACGTCATCAAATTGTTTTTTAAATTAAAGGCACACTATGCAGCTATCCGTTTTTGTCAAACAGCGACCCCTAGAGTCGCTGTGGAGTACTTGTATTTAACGTTACTGTCGTAAATACCACTCGCGCAGAGCCGTCTCTGCACTCACGGCCTGATCCCTTCCGCCCTCTATACCGGTACCTGTTCAATAGGATGGAAGCTGTACACTGTAAAAAAGAATACATTGATTTTATTGATATCTAATTAATAAAAATGAGGCAACAGATTACAAGCAATATTATTAATTAAATTTAACAAATTAGAATTGAGTAATAATTAATTAAATGAATTCCTTTAAAGGTAACCATCAGAGGTGGAAAGTCCAGGGGTCAGAAAGTAAAAGTCCTGCCATATATTTATTCCACCCATGAACTCACACAGCAAACACTCCAGTGTTAAATGAACTCTCCTGGGAGTTTATTTGGCTCCAGACTCAAGAGTGTTAAAGTTAATGAGATAATTAAGTGATTGTTTGAGTGATGATTGAGCATTATTGAAAACACCTGATGTTAACAAGCAGAATTACTGAAGGAGAAAATCTCTTTTTTAAGTTGCCATTATGGTGATCAGTGTTTGCTTTAGTTGGGCTCTTGACCCTTAAACTAATAACTTTAGATTTTGTTTGGCTGTTGTATCTGGGTTATAACTCTCAGATGAACAAAAAGAAACGTTGATCAGGTGGTGTGCTCTGTCCTTCAGTGATTCTGCTTGTTAACATCAGGTGTCTTCAATAATGGTCAATCATCACTCAATCAATCACTAAATTATCTCATTAACTTTAACACTCTTGAGTCTGGAGCCAAATAAACTCCCAGGAGAGTTCATTTAACACTGGAGTTTTTGCTGTGTGAGTTCATGGGTGGAATAAACATATGGCAGGACTTTTACTTTCTGACCCCTGGAATCTCCACCTCTGGTTACCTAGTGTCCCTTTAACAGAACTTAAAATTAAATTAATTTTTGATTAACTGAAAATGTTAAACTCTGACAAGTCATGATAGTATATTTAATCAATAGGCATAATTTGTGTGTCATCCCAGCACAATAAAATAACAATTACACGCATTGGAGCATTTGAATACTGGTTTTCAACTTAACAACACAACCCTTTATTGTCTAAATGATACACAAACAATGTTCAGTATATTCCTGAAATTATGTAAATAGTGTTTGACGAAAGCACTGTGTTAAAAGCCACAGTTTGTGTATGTGAGGGCTGTGTGTTATTCTAGACTGAATGCAAATGAATCTTTCTCGGAGCTGCTGAAAAATAAGGAAAATTAGTTACTTTGTTGTGTATTTGTTGCTTTTTTTAAACCTGTTGAATCAACTTAGCTGAACAAATAAATGGTTAAATAATAGTAATAAAAATACTTTTGTATTAGTTTAGCATAGGGTTAACTTGGGCTGACTCTTTTACTCTGCGGTGGATTTGCATATCGTTAGCCTCATAGCACAATTGCCTAAGTTGAAATTTAAAATATGTTCAAATAAGTTGCCATTGAAATATGACTTAGGCAATTATGCTGAGGCTAACGATATGTGATAAAGATGCAACATGTAAAGTAGTGAGATGAAACACTGATTATTTTTCTAATCCAAGGTTCCTGCTTTCAAAAGGCACATTAAAGAGAAAATTGGCATAATTTACTCCCCAGCGGGCACCTTGATGTCAAAATTAGGTCAAGAAATAGGTCAAAAATGAAAATCATATTGACGTCAAAGTGTTGGTGTCAATTTGACGTCAAGAGTTTGACCTCAGCTGATGTCATTTTGCCAAACAAAAAGGTGAAACACATGGCCGTACACTTATTACCAGCTTCACTTAAAACTAACCAGATTTACTTTATATAATTTCCATTTTTATGAAATCATTAAAATTTTGTATTTTAAAGTCACCATGATGGTGGTTAGCGTTTGCTTTAGTTGTGCTCTTGACCCTTCACTATTTAATATTAAAATTCTTTGGCTGCTATATTTGTTATAGGCAAAATAGTCATGAGCAGATAAGGTCAGGGGATGTTGGCTGTTTATAGATGATGACGACAATACCATCATGTAAATGCCTGATTCCCTAATCGTGTTCAGTGTCAAATGTTTTTATTATATAGAATTTATGGTTTTTATGACGTATTACAATAGAATCTATTTAATTTTACAGCATTAGAGCAACTTTGTTTATCGAAGACTATAATGGATTTTAAACATTTAGTGCATTAAACATTTTCCTTTACATTATTATTTAGCCATCAAGAATCAGTGTATGACTCTCAACAATGGTGACAATCAATGAAATGCTTCATGCCCCAGTGCATGCTGGGTACCACCAATCAAAACTCACCAAAATCTCCCAGCATGCATTGCAGCTTTAATAAATTATGCACCTGGAGTTGATCTGATTATCTGGATATTTTGTTCGATTGTCACCATTGTTGAGATTCATACGCTGTTTCTTGATGTCTGTGTGCGTCTAAGTAATGCCATAGATGACAGGGTTTTGTGCACTAAATAGTTTTTATAAACCAAGTACATTATTTGATAAACAAAACTGCTAGACATGCTGTAGAATCAAATGACTTCTGTTATGAATAAAACAGTTTTGAAACCGCAAGTCCTATATAATCAGAACATAAGACACTGAATAAGATCAGGGCTTCAGGCATTTACATGATGACATCATCGTCATCATCATCAATAAACAGCCAACATCACCTGATCTCATTTTCTCATGGCTTTTTTAGCTACAACAACAGAGCTTTATAAACACACAATTATAGCAGCCAGAGAAAATTTAATATTATGAAGTCAAGGGTCAAGAGCACAACTAAAGCAAACGCTAACCACCATCATGGTGACTTTAAAATGCAAAATATGATTTCATTAAACCGGAAATTAAATAAAGTAAATCTGGTTAGTGTAAGTGAAGCTGGTAATAAGTGTACGGCCATGCGTTTCACCTTTTTGTTTGGCAAAATGACTTATTATCAAACTCTTGATAGAGGTCAAACTCTTGACGTCAAATTGACATCAACACTTTGACGTCAATATGACTTTCATTTTTGACCTATTTCGTGACCTAATTTTGACATCAATTTGATGTCATATTGATGTTAAATTGACATCAAATGCCCACTGTAGTCTGTGCCGAGGTAAAGTTAGCTAGTAGCTGTAGCCTGTCAATGATTGAGTAGCTTCACTATTTGTTCAGATACTTTGCTCAAAACAAGTCGGAGTTATGTAGGGCCCTATAATTCCGTTTTAGTTTTCCAAATGTCGTTTTTATTGTTTACAATTGTTACAGGCGCCCGCGCATGTTACTGAGAGAACGAGCACAGAGAGAGAGAGAGAGAGAGAGAGAGAGAGAGAGAGAGAGACCGAGACCCTCGTACGGCCGCGCGCGCGCACTCTCACAGTCTTCATACTGTCTTGCTTTCCGTCCCTCCCTCGCGCATATTAACGTTAATCAAAATTGATATTACCATCAAAATCAATAGAGAATTGACACGATGGTAATAGGTCGGAAGACCGAAGTTTCACGTGAAGCATTCAGAGATTTTTTTCCCCTGAGTTACCGCTGGGTGTGAATTGTACTAAAATAACATTTCCATCTTCTCTGAAAAGCGTTCCGCACATTCAGCTGACATAAACCACACTTTAAATAAACGAACGAAACCTATCCAGTGATGAAATGTTTTCTGTGTTCAAACTTCACAGAAGCAATTTATGAGATCAATGTAGATCGTAGGCGAACAAAAAAGTGTTGGCTGATTTGTATTGACAGATTGTCACACTCTACAGCCTATGGTTAACAGCGTGTGCGCGCCTGTCCAATGACAGCACTCTAAAAAATAAAACATTGGGTCAACAAAAAAAAATATGTTAACGTTTTCCACTTGAATTTTTATGTTAAGACTGCTGGCAGAATTACATTAATTCAAAGCGATGTTTTGAGTACGGTGAATTACTTTTTTTTGGCCACAATAAAACACATTTCTAAGTAACAGGAACTTAATAATTTTCAACATGAATGCAAGTAATTAAGTTGATCCAACATAATGTTTTAAGTTAGGTTAAGCAGTTTTTTGGCCACAATAAAACACATTTCTAAGTAACATGAACTTAATAATTAAGTTGATCTCTGCAAGAGTTAAGTTGAGCCCTTTTGATTTGATTTGAAGTTGATTACTCTTTTAAACATACATGTAACATTCATATTTTAATATATTTCCCTTTCAAAACATTTAAATGAACTGTATTACCATGTCCTTTCTAATACAACGTAAAGCATACATTTTCTTAGAAATCAACCTGTGTACTTACCACTTAAAATCAAACATTCAATTGAAATGTATGGTCACTATTCTGATAGGAAATATGAGCTCAAGTCCACTGTTTCCTTATTAAATTAAAATCTGTATACAAATGTATTCATAACAATGGCTCACATTTCCAGTGTCTTTTGCATAGTCTATTTTTAGAGACCTTCCACACAGCATCATGTATAATTTCCTAAAAGGTTTTTGTTTATGTTGCATTTGTAAGAACTGCAACACCCATACTAGGCCTGCCCACTAATAGTTGACTAGAAGAGACTTTGTCGGCTTTGTCGATTTTATTAGGTTTTTTATTTATTCAGTTAGTTACAGAAAGAAAAATAAACGTGTCAGCCAAGAGCAAAGAAATAAACCAGACCTGGACCTTATCTGAGCCACAAAATCTGTGAATATTAAATATGGAGTCATCTCAGCAAGTCTGTTAACAAGCAGAATCACTGAAGGAAAGAAGAGAACAGAAAAAGAGACGAGCAGAAACACAAGAACTACAACTGACTTCAGACACAGTCTAAGATGAAATCAACTGAAGAGAAAAGAAGACATTAAATCTGTGAAGATCTCAGCAGAGGAGGATTAAACAACTCCACAAACAGCATTACCAGCTTCACTTATTACTAACCAGACTGACTTTATTTCTGTCAGACGGCTACAGAAGTTTTTATTGAGAATTAAGTAACTGTTTCAAGTCAATTTAACATGAAGCAATCACATTTAAACCAGAAACCTGATACAATGGTGCTGAATCAACATAAATTGTTTAAATAAATTGTTTAAATAAAGTGAACAGCATCAATCCTTTTTCTTTCTTTTTTTACGTACACTTGGAACTATATTATTGTAATTATCTTCCTATTGATGCAGTGATGCAACTAGAAAGTTATTTGGTTAAGTAAGTAAGAGAAGAAATAAATAGATGACATAACTTATGACTAAATCATTAATTGGTCTGTTTTTCATGTTGAACAATGATCTTGTAAACTTTGATTATTAACAATTATGTCTTAAACACATTATGCAACTTTTCAGTGGGTTAATATAATCCCTCTATATTTGTGACAATATCTTGCAGGTGATCATGCTCAAATCACACACAGACTTCAACATTCAGCATGCAAAACACAACAATGGTAACAATACTAAGTCACGAGTAAATCTAATGTAAATTATCAAGTACTCTCTGAAGTATTTTTTTTTAGTTACTAGAACTCTTGTATAAGTGAACTATACTAACTAAGCATTTGTCAGTACAACATATTACTATTTCACAAGTAATTTGGTTATTGCATGCTTTTTTTAAGTATAACTAATTAGATTTTACAGTTACAGTAAATTAATGCAATTAGTTTAGGTCAGTCCATGACTAAAACAATTTAATTTAAATAAAGAATGGTTTGTTGAACTAATTAACAACTAACATGCAAATCTAATTGGAACAGACTAAAATCTAACTTCTTACAAACTGTAAGAAACAACAATTTGCAATATTTGAATGGATTTTAATTACTTAATTTCAACAGGAGATACACATCTACATATCTATCTATATATATATATAGATCTATATATCAAATCAATATCAGTCAAATATCTGCTCTATTCTGGGTTGAAAATCTGTGAGGTCCCTTGATGTATCAGGGAGTCCTACAGTGTCGATGACAGTGACTGTTTGCCCGTCCAGCTCTGCGTGTGCTGCTGTACAGACACCCTGGCCACAGATGAAGCAGGAAAGCTTTCTTTAAATGGTCTTCTATCTCCACCTATAATGGTGTTTCCTGACGCACTCTTTCCTGATCCAGTCTTACCCAACAAAACAATATTCACACCTGACAAAGCAAATATGATTGACAGAAGGTATGTGGATTGATTGAAAGAGCACACAGATAGATGAATGGACACATTGATGTTGGCATGGTTTTAATACTTACTTAGAAGAGGTTGGTTGATGCTTATTCTCCGTTGCATGTTGCTCATGAGTTTGATTTGATCTATTGATTTTTTTCTCCCTCAGTCATAAAGAAACATACTTCATTACTTTCAGTGTTGGTATTGCAATAAATAAAGAAAGGTTCTCCCACATTCAACTTCTTTATTTCCCCAGAAAATTTCGTATTTTGTGTAAATATTTGTATGAACATAAAGATTCATTCATGTCTGGGGGTCCATATAGTCACATGTGGTTTGCACTATTGAGTTGTTGATCTTCTCCAGTAGTTCAGAGACTTGATTTCGATCCTCAATCTTCTCATTATTGAAGGCATGATATCCCCCCTCACATTCATCCACTACCTTCATCAGCTCTTGGTTCTCCTGTAGGAATTCTTCTATTGGTGTCAGAGGTGGAGATTCCAGGGGTCAGAAAGTAAAAGTCCTGCCATATGTTTATTCCACCCATGAACTCATACAGCAAAAACTCCAGTGTTAAATGAACTCTCCTGGGAGTTTATTTGGCTCCAGACTCAAGAGTGTTAAAGTTAATGAGATAATTAAGTGATTGATTGAGTGATGATTGACCATTATTGAAGACACCTGATGTTAACAAGCAGAATCACTGAAGGAGAAAAATCACAATTTTAGACACCGTTATGGAGATTAGTGTTCGATTTAGTTGGGCAGTTGACCTTCAAATAATTATCTTTAGATTTTGTTTGACTGTTGATCTGAGTTATTACAGCCAGATGAACAAAAAGAAAAGTTGATCAGGTGGTGTTGGTTATATTTGAACATAATCATAATTTTATCTGAATTACTGAACTCAATTAGAGCCTAATCTCTGACTTAAATGTATATTGGTCATTACAACATCACAGTAATTCTACAGATTAAGTTCCAGATTTTTTCAATATAATTAAAATTATTTCTTAAAAGTTGTTCTGATAAAGAAAAAGAAAAACTTTCTTTAAGGCACACACAGACATCAAGATTCAGTGTATGAATCTAAACAATGGTGACAAAAAGAATATTCAATTAGGAAAACAAGACAATTCAGATCATAATTTATTCATACCGCAATGCATGATGGGAGCCATGGATGAGTTTTGATTGGTGGCACCCAGAATGCACTGCAACATGCTTTATTATTGTCACCATTGTTGAGAATCACAGGCTGATTCTTGGTGTCAGTGTGTCCAAATAATATAATTTTTCAAAGTCTTTTGATCAGAACAACTTTCAAGAAATCTTTCCGATTACATTGAAAATGATTAACATGGCATAATATTTGAATCACAGGCAGCTATACTCAACAAGGTAAACTTAACTCTCTAATTTTGTGATTCAGGTCAAATTATGATTATGTCAAAACATAACCAACACCACCTGATCAACGTTTCTCTTTGTTCATCTGAGAGTTATAACTCAGATACAACAGCCAAACAAAATCTAATTTTATTAGTTTAAGGGTCAAGAGCCCAACTAAAGCAAACACTGATCACCATAATGGTAACTTAAAAAAGAGCTTTTCTCCTTCAGTGATTCTGCTTGTTAACATCAGGTGTTTTCAATAATGGTCAATCATCACTCAAACAATCACTTAATTATCTCATTAACTTTAACACTCTTGAGTCTGGAGCCAAATAAACTCACAGGAGAGTTCATTTAACACTGGAGTTTTTGATGTGTGAGTTCATGGGTGGAATAAATATATGGCAGGACTTTTACTTTCTGACCCCTGGACTCTCCACCTCTGATTGGTGTGTCTAACTGATCAGCTCCAGTGAACAGAAGCATAGTGAATCTCGTAGCTTCTTCTCCAAAGTTCTTCTGAATCCATTTCAGTGCAGTTTGCTCCTCATCTGTGAATCTCTGAGTCTGATGACCAGCAGAAACACATGAGGACCAGGATCAGACAAACTCAAACTCTTCTCAATCTCAGCCTTCTTCACATGTCCCAGTGGGCATTTGATGTCAATTTGACCAACATTATGAAGCTGCAGACTCGGAGCCTGCATCTACAGTCCCGCACCCAGAGTCCCGCATTCTCAGACCCCTCATTTTTCGAGACAGCGCCTCCTGCTGTTCGGAAAATCGTATAACACCCTTATCCAAATGCCATTGAAACCAATAGGATGCAATACGGTCACGTTTTATTTAAAGTTATCCAAATAAATATTTGTGCTCCCTGCTTAATGCATGTGCCAAAAAAAACCTCATTGTGTTCTCTGACTAACAAATTACCCAGTAGTTATTTTTTGAGCGTGGGTGTAATTGAAAGAAAATTACTGATGGAAGGCATATGGAAGCTTGACTCCGCCACTGAATAATAAATAAATAATAATAATTGCGACTTTTTATCTCACAGTTCTGATTTTTTTTCTCACAATTGCAATATATCAAGTCAGAGTTGTGACTTTTTCTCAGAATTGCGAGATATAAAATCGCAATTCTGAGAAATAAAGTCGCAATTGCATATTGAACTATCTTCTGAAAAATATTATGTGATATTATACTGTATTGCTACAATGTTTTTTTTTATTCAAATTCCAATTTTTCTTTCAGTTCAATAATGGTCTAATTAACATTATACCTGCTAACATTACAAAACCTGTTTTTTGATATTTTGAATGCGAAGCAAAACTCAAATAAGAATAGACAAAACACCAATAATAAACAATTCTGTACTTTATTTAACGATCACCTAAGCATCATCTTGCTGTAAACAGGACAAAGGAAAGAAAAAAGGAAAGAATTGTGTTAGTGACTTTACTTTTCGTCTTCAGTTGCATTTAAAAAAAAACCTCCTCATTTATAAGTCGCTTTGGATAAAAGCGTCTGCTAAATGAATAAATGTAAAGTGTAAATGCATAAGGTAAAATAATTTCTGGTAGGCGAATGTTCCTTCTTTTTGCAATCGCTCTGTCAAATTCCTTGACTTCACTCAAATAAAAGATGAATGCCATTGTCAAAAATATTGTGTAATAATAAATAATATTTTTTTGCAAATGCAAATTACAAGCATACCTAGGGTGATAATAGGGCCACGGAGGAAATGGCTGGCAACAACTTCATATCAGTTAAATTAATATTGATTCATTTTAATACTACGTTTTATAATAACTAATTTAAGTAGTCTGCATAAATTATATAAAGTAAAATAATTACTCCGGCATTAATTAATTCAACGTAATATTTTTAGGAAAAAAGGTCCGGTAATAAAAATAAAGGTAAAATGGTGAATCTGATTAAATAGGCTAATTAATGATGACATTATTTGATATTAACACACTTAATGTATTTAATTGGTCTACTTTAATGTCAACTAATTTTAATCAAATTTTTACAATGGCTTGTCTACCAAAAGTCCAAGGTTAAAGGCTAATGTTAGCTATCAAAATATTTTCTGGGAAAAAAGGCGAAAAAACATACATTAACGGCTCAAATTTAGTTACAAACTACTTTACAAATATTAAATGGACTATTCATATGTTGGTGTATCGATGAGCTATAAAGTAGTTTGATTAAAAAAGAAACCGAATGAGGTATGATTCGCTAAATAAAATTGACGATACTCACGTTTCGGCTTAAGTTCTTCACATGTTTATCCGATCTAATTTGATAGGAGGCGCTGTCTCGAAAAACGAGGGGTCTGAGAATGCGGGACTCTGGGTGCGGGACTGTAGATGCAGCAGGCTCCGAGTCTGCAGCTTCATACTACTCAATTTGACGTCAAGAGTTTGACCTCTGCTGATGTCATTTTGCCAAACAAAAAGGTGAAACGCATGGCCGTACACTTATTACCAGCTTCACTTAAAACTAACCAGATTTACTTTATTTAATTTCCGGTTTAAATAAATATAATATTTAAATAGTTTAAAATATATTAAACATATTTTGTTGACACCATGATGGTGGTTAGCGTTTGCTTTAGTTGTTCTCTTGACCCTTGACTCTTTAATATTAAATTTTCTCTGGCTGCTATAACTGTGTGTTAATAAAGCTCTGTTGTTGTAGCTAAAAAAGCCATCAGAAACTGAGATCGGGAGATGTTGGCGGTTTATTGATGATATCATCATGTAATTGCCTGAATCCCTGATCATGTTCAGTGTCTAATGCTTTGATTATATGGGATTTGTGGTTTAAAATCGGTTTTATTTATGACAGAAGTAATTTGATTCTACAGCATATCTAGAAGTGTTGTTTATCAAATAATGCACTTGTTTTTTAAAAACTATTTAGTGCACAAAACCCTGTCATCTATGGCATTAATTAGACGCACACAGACATCAAGAAACAGCGTATGAATCTCAACAATGGTGACAATCAAACAAAATATCCAGATAATCAGATCAACTCCAGCTGCATAATTTATTAAAGCTGCAATGCATGCTGGGAGATATGGGTGAGTTTTGATTGGTGGTACCCAGCATGCACTGCAGCATGAAGCATTTCATTGATTGTCACCATTGTTGAGAGTCATACACTGATTCTTGATAGCTAAGTAATAATGTTAAGTTTAATGCATTAAATGTTTTTAAAATCCTTTATTAATTAAAAAAAACATTATTCTCATGCTGTTAGATTAAATGGCTTATATTATAATACAACATTAAAATCACAAGTCCTTTATAACAAAAGATTAGACACTGAATAAGATCAGTGATTCAGGCAATTACATGATGATATTGTCATCATCTTCAATAAACTGCCAACATCTCCTGATCTCATGGCTTTTTTAGCTACAACAGTTGTGCTTTATAAACACTCAATTATAGCAGCCAGAGAAAATGTAATATTTAAGATTCAAGGGTCAAGAGCCCAACTAAAGCAAACGCTAACCACCATCATGGTGTCATCAAAATATGTTTAATATATTTTAAACTATTTAAATATTATATTTATTTAAACCGGAAATTAAATAAA
This sequence comes from Rutilus rutilus, assembly GCF_951802725.1. Taxonomy (NCBI): domain Eukaryota; kingdom Metazoa; phylum Chordata; class Actinopteri; order Cypriniformes; family Leuciscidae; genus Rutilus; species Rutilus rutilus. Next base: position 50,052,273 of record NC_140210.1, read on the forward strand.
GTAAATCTGGTTAGTTTTAAGTGAAGCTGGTAATAAGTGTACGGCCATGCGTTTCACCTTTTTGTTTGGCAAAATGACATCAGCAGAGGTCAAATCTTGACATCAAATTGACATCAACACTTTGACGTCAATTTGACTTTCATTTTTTACCTATTTCTTGACGTAATTTTGACATCAAGGTGCCCGCTGGCGTGATGGACGTGTGAAACAGTCCTGGTGTGTCGATCACTGAGATGTTTCTGTTGTCCACATTTCCCTAATGTTTCTCACAGTGTTTACTTGTAGAAACAGGGCAGGACCAACTCTAAACGCATCTCTCCACAATACAGTGTTTCCTGTTGCACTCTTTCCTGATACAGTTTTATCCACCAAAACATTCCTCAGATCTTCCACTGGGAACAAAACCAGTGAACAAAACTCTCCCTTTTCAGTGCATATTTGAATTCATGATTTACTTCATTTAAATCACTGCTCTATTAAAAAAGGCCAGAGCTGACCCCTTTGTTATAGTATCACAGTGTTTATCATTTTAAAATACATTTTATGATTTAATGCACTTTTGAACCAAAATAATCATCAACAAACTTCCAACAAAACATCCCCAATATTTCTCTTACCTTTTATGCTACAATAACTGTTGCATAAACACTCAGCTACAGCAGTCAGAGACAAGGTAAATAGAAAACCTCAAGGGAAAAGAGCCCATCTAAAACATTGATCTCCATATTGGTAACTATCATTTTCAATAAATCATAAACATCTAAACCTCTGTAGACGTCTGACAGAAATGAAGTCAGTCATGGTTAGTAATAAGTGAAGCTGTCGTGACGTCAGCTCCAATGAGGGCGCTTCGCGCCCACTGCGTCACGTCCCGCCATAAACGGACGTGGCCTTGGGCTATAAAATAGCTCGGGAGGCTGATATAGCTGATTTTCATCTCTTCAAGCGGAGCTCACGCATCGCTGGATCCTGAGAGAAGAAGTCGCGCCGTCAGAAAAAGCCCAGTGTGTGAAGGTGAAGGTGGTGTCTACGGACGCCTCCACCTCGGGACGGGGAGCGCTGCTCGAAGTAGACCTGTTTGCGTCTCAAGAAAACGCTCACTGTCCGAAATTTTTCTCCAAGAGCAAGGATGCGCTGGCCCACGTCTGGCCCCGCTGCCCGCTCTATGCTTTTCCCTCCGTCGCACTCCTACCTAAGGTATTAGAGCGGATCAGGGAAAACATACACTTGTCTTTCAAAACAGTGTTTCTTCTGGCTCTCGCTTCAGTGAAGCGTATTGGGGACTTACAAACGCTCTCAGTGAGCGCGACATGTATGGAGTTTGGGCCAAATGACTCGAAAGTCATACTCAAACCAAGGCACGGGTATGTTCATAAATCCCTCAACACACCGTTCAGGGCCCAGGTGATTTCCCTGTCAGCCCTGCCAGTCTCTAACGAGGAAAAGGACGCCAGCTTCCTTTGCCCGGTCAGGGCGTTAAGGGCTTATGTGTCTCACTCATCTGTCTTCAGACAGACAGAGCAGCTCTTTGTTTCGTTCAACGGCCATTCTAAGGGACTAACCGTGTCGAAACAGAGCCTATCCAGATGGATAATTGATGCTATAGCGCTGGCTTACACCTCTAGGGGCTTGCAGTGCCCGTTAGGTGTTAGAGCGCACTCCACAAGAGGCATGGCCTCATCGTGGGCTTGGTCTAGTGGGATTGCCTTACAAGATATCTGTATGGCGGCAGGCTGGGCCTCCCCATCTACATTTATAAGGTTTTATAACCTAGAGGTTCCCGCTTTGCAGGCTAAGCTGCTTTCGGTCTGATAAGTCGGTATTATCTGCCCCGATGTTTTCGGCCCAGAATACTGAAACTACTTGAGCAACGCTCGCTGATCGATCATGCAGCTCTATGGGCAGTGTGTAAGACCCATAATATTCACCAGACTAGGCCGAGTTTTCGCCCTGGCTGTGTGTGAAACACCATTTATATAATCGCTCCTTATAGGATGCTATTCATTGTAGGAATGATGCTATTCTAGCCCCTCTTCCTGGACTCTCTGTGGGTCCCTGATGATCATGTACTATATGGGCCATGGGCACATGCCCTTGGGACTTTGGTACTGGATCTCAGCATGCACGGCGTTTTACACTGTGTTCCCCATAGCGTAAGATACTTACGCAGTACGAGAGAACATCTCGTAAGAGAACGTACTCGGTTACTAACGTAACCTCGGTTCTCTCTAGAGAGGGAACGAGTACTGCGTATCTTGCCGTGCCTGCAACACGCTCTGGTTCGCTCCGGCGATGAAAACCAGCTATATCAGCCTCCCGAGCTATTTTATAGCCCAAGGCCACGCCTGTTTACGGCGGGACGTGACGCAGTGGGCGCGAAGCGCCCTCATTGGAGCTGACGTCACGACAGGGCCTTGTCGATAGGCTGCTGCAGTTGTCGCAGAGCAGCCAATTGGCGCGCGAGCTGTCTCGCCTATGTCTGCATGCTGCCGCAACGCGTTTTACATTATTACAGAATTAAGGATAATATTTAACTTCAATATCTCGTGAAAAAGAGATTTCCCCATAGCGTAAGATACTTACGCAGTACTTGTTTCCTCTCTAGAGAGAACCGAGGTTACATTAGTAACCGAGTACGTTTTATTTAAAGGCAGAAAACTTTTTTTGCTATGATGCCAATAACTTATTTCTTAAGTTGAACTTTATTTTATTTATTCAGTTAAGTTTCAGTTGAATAAATATATATATATAAATTGCTTCAATTCCGTAAGTCTGTCAGCTGAACAGAAAGAGCAGATGTTTAAACCACTTTAATGCAGTCACTTGACTGTCATCAATGCAGAATTGTTGCAAAAAAATTGAAAATTCCTGAAGAATAACATTTCAATAAAACATCAACATCTAAACCTCTGTTAATTCTTAATAAGAACTTCTAGACGTCTAACAGAAATATATATATATATATATATTTTTTTTTTTTTTATTGAGTTCTCTTTTGTCATTTATTAGCTCATTGATTGTTGTAGAGAACGTTTACCTACATGTTTGCCTACAATTTCAGTTTTTGTTTTATTTTTATCTATACAGAAATACTGCAATCACTGGCATAGAGATAAGAAGAGGAGTGATTAAGTTAAGAAGAGAAGTGATTAAGTAAAAAAAAAAAAAAAAGCCTCAGCACAACACAGTCAGTAAATGTGTAAAATATAAGATGTTTGCTAAGTTTTACATATTTTATATATATGCATAATATATTGTATTCGTATGAATTCCTACGAATGACCTACTCCCTATCACTGGGAGTCAGACAAATCGCACAAATTCATTTGAGTGAGGTCATACGAATTCACATGAATTAGCCACCTCGTAAAATACGTATAGGTCATGAGATAGCGTTGTCTTCACCTGTGTTTTGATCTGTTTTGATCAGGAGATTCTCTACTCGCCTAGCGCCCCCTACCGTATAAAAGTGAAAATACGGAATACACCGCTCTACAGCAATTTGAAAGTGTTTGCAGTACCAGTTTTGGCCACAATCTTACATACAGTGCTATGCATAAGTTTAGACACCCATGCTAAAGTTGACTAAAAAGAGGAATAAAAAATCATCTTTTGGAAATTGAACTTAATGCCTTAATTTAAAAAATTAGGAAAAATCCAACCTTTAAGGACACCAATTTTCTTTGTGAATGAATAATGTATCTTAAATAAATAAATGTTCTTCCTTAAAATACAGGGTGCATAAGTTTGGACACCCCTATGTTAAATTCCCATAGAGGCAGGCAGATTTTTATTTTTAAGTATTTTTTTTTATTTTTTTTTTAGGATACTATGCATCCTGATAAAGTTCCCTTGGCCTTTGGAATTAAAATAGCCCCACATCATCACATAGCCTTCACCATACCTAGAGATTGGCATGGGGTACTTTCCATAAGATCATCTCTCAATGCAAATCAAACTAGCTTTTAGGCTAACTGAAATAAAACCATGCCAATCTCTAGGTATGGTGAAGGCTATGTGATGATGTGGGGCTATTTTAATTCCAAAGGCCAAGGGAACTTTATCAGGATGCATAGTATCCTGGATCCATGAAGTAACTGGCCTTTAAAAATAAAAATCTGCCTGCCTCTATGGGAATTTAACATAGGGGTGTCCAAACTTATGCACCCTGTATTTTAAGGAAGAACATTTATTTATTTACGATACATTATTCATTCACAAAGAAAATTGGTGTCTTTAAAGGTTGGATTTTTCCTAAGTTTTTAAATTAAGGCATTAAGTTTAGTTTCCAAAAGATGATTTTTTATTCCTCTTTTTAGTCAACTTTAGTATGGGTGTCTAAACTTATGCATAGCACTGTAAGATTCCTTTAATATATTGTAATAAATAATGCAATATTGGTCTTCATATATTTTTCAATGTATTTATATTAATCATAAATATGTTTAATATGGAATTTAATATGGAAATATATTTTGGTTCGGTAAGATCATGTCTACATCAGGGAAATCACGTGATCATATTAACAGTAATCTCACATCACCTTGTAGATAGAAAAGCAGAGACAAACGCCACCCAGTGGACAGACTAGAACAAAACACAGAATATATCTGGACTGGGATTATGCAATATTTATCAGCTGATATCAGTGGTTTACTGCACATCTAGGAGAAAGAGTATGCCAAGTGCTATTTTATATTTTATATTTGTTTAACTTCTGCAATGAAGTCATAAGGAGACAGAGTGGTTGTATGCAAACTTATGCATTCAGCTGTTTGGTTCAAGATGAAACATACAGCAGGTAAAAGTTTGTTTAAAAGACATTTACATGTAAACAAAAGAAAGGACAGGCTCATTGTGTGTTGTGAAGTGCAAATGTCAGTCATGGTAGCCTATTTATCTAACACATCCAATGTATTTAGCACTTTTAAATTAGGCTACGATTTAACTAAATTAATAATACCTTAATATTTTTATATTGCACTTGGTTGTATTATACACGTATTCAATTAAACTATCGCCATTTATAGAAATTTGTTCACGGTATAGCCAACATCATTTAATTTTAATGTTTAGCATCACCACTTATCACAGGCTTATTTAGACAATATCAGCTGGATAACATAACTAAGATTATATCACTGATACGGATACAACATCAAGGTAAGTTTCAGTTTCTCTTTCCCATTGAACAATGAGCTCTAAAACACACACACACACACACACACACACACACACACGCCTGGTAAACAAGGGTGGGGCGCATAAGGACATTTGCCTTCCCACTGTTGTGCCAGCTCGCGCTTTGCGACATGCATAATGGGCATCTTTCATTCTTGAGCAGGAGATCAATCATTTAAATTGCCGTCCGGTGCTTTAACTAGTTGTTTCAATGCTCAATCGGAGCTCTTCGTTGTTGCTGTTATTAATGGCAGGAGGAAATAGCGCAACGTCCTCTTGACGTGCACGCTCTGCGCGCGCTCTGGTCTAGCGCTCGTCCACAGTTGCGGTGAAACACTTTTTCGTGTTTTCACAGTTCCTTTTTGAAACACCATCGTCACTTTAAATTGTTTACATAATCTCGAGACTGAGAGCTGCATTATTAAATGCAACCGGTATCCTTATTTGGTCATTTGAAAGTGTCAGCAAGAACTGTCGTATAAATCTTTCTAATCAGTTAGCTTATGACAAAACAGAGTGACGCCCTGGTGACCTGTATTGAAGAGAGCGTCATCACACACAGGAAGAGACAGACCGAGCAAGGTAATATTTTCACATACAAGTCACACATAACTACAATAAGGAAATATGAAAGAAACATAATAATAATTGAGTCAAATGTTTTTCAACTAGGCTAATTACCATGACATCACTATGTTACCTGACATGAAATGTTATCTTGTTTTCCCTAGGCCTATAATCCTTTTAATACACCTTAGTTTTGTACATGTTTGTTGTTGTTGTTGTTGTTGTTGTTGTCAATTATTACTTTTTTAATTTAAAACTGTACTTTGGTTTACAACATAAAGCCTTTCTAGGCTAACTTTAATTCCTTGATTACTGACTCAATGTTCTCATAACTTTGGCTAACTTTAAGGTTTTTTTCAAAGTTATGAACAAACATTCTTCCCGTAACATTAATAAAGTGTTTCTTCAATGTCATTTGGTCTTTAATAATGTTCTCAAAAGGTTCGCACAAAAATATTATTTATACATTGTTTGTAGAAGGTTCTTTAAATGTCGCCATAATAATGTTAACAACTTTAACATAATAAACAACTTTCTTGAAACATCCTTTAAACATTAGAATGACAACGAACTTCAAATGAATAATGTTGTGTTTGCTCTTTCAAAAGAACACCCTTGGAACGTGGGAAAGTGTTGTATCCTGTCCCATAGTTGTTCCATTGTAAGTTTTCTCTTGAATGTATTTAACGTTTATGTAAGCTTTAGAATTAAAGACTTTAAAAACAATCTTCATGAAATCATCACAAAATGCAATTAGTATTTGATGAATGTTCTCATAATGTTGGCAGAAAACATTCTTTTAATATCATTCTTCGAATGTCCTTTAAATATTAAGGATCACACATTTTGTGACTTAAAATGGCATACGGTTGGATGATACACAGCAAATCCCTTGTGTTTCAGTAACACAGTGTTCAATGGCCCTGATTTATCATTCTTGCATAGAAACGGGCGTATATGTTGGCGTAAGATTATGCTTACACTCCTCTCACCGCCTGATTTATGAAGCTGTGCGTACCTTTGAAATCCAGGTGTACGCAATACCTGCCCTTGATAAATGCCGCGGCTGAAATCGATCGTCATTAGAATAACACACGCCCCTATATATTTAAGTCTCCGCTCCCCCCACGCCCTCTTTTTACGCCATGGACACACGGAAGACGGCAAAGAAGAGAAACTTCTTTGAGAAAGAGAAAGAGAAACCAGGGAAGTGGAAAGAAACAAAATTGATTTCTAGATTTTTATTAATGACGCTTATTGTTATTTAGAAGAAGAATGTCATTATTATTATTATTATTTGTATTATTATTATTATTATTATTTAAAAGAAGAAGAATGTAATTTTTATTATTTTGTCAGTCTGAATTATTTTTTTTGGTCATTCAAAGCCTTTCATTACTAAACCCAGTCCGTGCGCTCCTGCCGGGCCTAACCCTGGCCTAACCATCGTTTCAAAGAATAGTACAACGGCGAGCACGTCGAGTGTAAACGCCTCGTCCGTTTGGGGAGGTGCGCGCGCAGTCTGCGGAGACTCGCGCTGCGGAGCCAGGCGAAAGTATAAACCAGGCTTGAAACGTCAGGTAAAGCGCACAGGCTCGCAACTTAAGGAATACATATGCCTACAATTCAAATGCTTTGGTAAAGTCACACAAATTAAACATTGAAGTCCATGTTGCACAAAAATAAACACTGAAGTTTATAAGTACTATGTTTTTTTTTTTTTTACAGTGGGCCATAATATATCATATCTTTTAGTTTGTCAGTGCGTTTTGTGGTGTTATAGGAATTGTTTTTCTGCGCATTCCCGCACTCAAAACATGCGTACACCACCTCCTGAGCTGGCGTAGGATTTGAGCGTGACGTACGCCAACGTCCATATTGATAAATCTCAAAGTCACCGTGGTTTTGGGTGTACGCCAGGTGTACGCTGGAAATTTGGTGTACGCACTTTTGATAAATGAGGGCCAATGTGAGCATTAGTGACGACTCTGAAGTTGCAAAAGGACCATGGCTGCGTTCTCCGAAACTACCTTAACGCTACGTCGTTCTTAAGTTGTACCTTAAGAAGTACCTTATCGTTAATACGTGTTTTCTGAAACCTTCTTAGTTAAGTATACCTTCTGTAAGTCATACGTTCGTAAGGTTGGTCTGGAGCGCTCTTAGCTATACCTTATCGCTGCTGACGGTTCATACCGCTAGTGGCCACCACTACGCAAAAAGCTTTTTTACATCGCAGTTTTAGTATTAAAATTACATTTTTACTTTACTTTAAAATTTTACACATAAAATACTTAAGTTGTTATAGCCTACACCCAGTGTATGGAAGTGTTTTCATTAATAAAGTTTCCATACACTAATGGTTGTTAGCTTTTTTAATTACTATCCTAAGGCACATCAGCTGGCAAACCATTTGACAGAAAAGGCTTAGGAGTCTATATAAAGAAAGATGAGTTTACACAAACTTTATAGCTATGGCAGCGAGACAGCGAGTACTTGTTTTAAATCAAAGACGGCGCCGTCCGCGGAGCCAGTTAGTGTATGTCAACTACTTTATAAGAGAACACTTTAGTCCACTGACTACCATGTCAGAAGAGACCATTGTAAAAAAAATTACTCAGCATACGTTGTGGAGAACATTAACACACTTATGGCCGTGAGGGTTTGGGATTGCACACTTGCTAAATTATAAACACATACTCATATTTATTTCTGCATGTACATATTTCAATGAGCCCCGATAAATGCAGTTTGTACTATTTCTAAAACGCTTCTTTATAAAGAACATTGTTTTCTCAATACTTTACCTATACCGCTGTGAAGGAAAGAGCGCACAATCGATCATCGAGGCATCGATATCAACCTATTCAGCGCCTCCACCATGGACAGCGCCTGCTAAGGTCGAACTTAAGAAGGTTTACCTTAAGCAACATCCTAAGGTATAGTTCGGAGAACACACGTAGGAAAGGTATACCTGTAGTTAAGGTGTACCTTTTGAGTCTTCGTAGCGCACTAAGAGACAACGTTATCGGAGAACGCAGCCCATATGAAGGAAAGAGGAACACACATTTGAATTGACCATTGTCTTGCTCAGTGTTTCCTCTAGTTGGGCTCTTCCCTTATACAAATAAATATATATTTCCTATATGAATGATCAATATATTAAATGGTTTTACAATATTTTGGAAAATATTACATAATTGTGTTGATAAATTACAATATATTGATTAATACATAAGAAATTGCAACTTTTCATATATTAAAAACATGTGACAATATATTTGCTAATATATAATAATGTACTTAAATATTTATTCAGTAATACACTTAATATATATATATATATATATATATATATATATATATATATATATATATATGTGTGTGTGTGTGTGTGTGTAATCAGTTATGATATTGAATTTGTAATATATTGCAGATATATTTACTCATGCAGCATAAACACACACAGAAATAATGTATTTATATTTTATAATGTACATTATATAATGTATTATTATTTGTATATATTTTAATTATTTACATTGTAAATATTCCTTATTTGTATGCTAATTAACCAATGCACAACCGCATGTACTAAAGTATTTATCACTGTGCGGAAAAGTAAACAACTATTACTTCTATAATTCAGCAGGTGTAATCTGACTTATCTTAGGCCAATCATCAACCTCACCACATGCTCTACTCTTCAGCACAATGGTCACCCCAAAAACTCAGAAAAAATATCAGAAAACCTTTTAAATTCCAAAATAGTAGAACTTTAAACACTAACAGATCTCCCCACTATGTTAATATTGAGCAAAACAAATTAAATAACACTTAATTTTAACATTTGCTCTCCTTTAACAGTCAGAAGCAAAGCACGCTGGGAACTATTGTGTATATATATGAACATACTTTCACATTTATATGGGCACATCTATGTGCAATATATGTACACAATAAGGTATTTTATTACACAAACCACTTTGTGAATATTACATGTAATGGTATTTTTGTCTTCATTTATAAATATTTTATATGTATTCATATATAGCCATACATGGTCAATGCATACATGTATATTGCAGTATATTGAAAAATATAAGCACTAGTTTCCCATATATGGAAATGTACAGTATTATGTAATATATTGAATTATATTTTGCAGTGTATTCCCATGTAATTTTGTTCTATAAGGTTTGACCCTTAATCAATTTAGTAGATTTTATCTGGCTATATTATTAGTGTGTTCAGTGACCAGATTACCAAAATCAGATTTGTTGAAAAATGAAAACATGACTTAAGCCTGAAGTTAATAACAACAGGATTAGTTTGACACTCACAGACATCAACAATCAGCATATGAAACTCAACAATGGGGAAATGTTTCATCAGCATACAAAACTCATTCATAGCTCCCAGCATGCATTGCGGTATGAATAAATCATGCACCTGGATTCTTTTACTATTTGTATTTGATGATTTTTTATTTTATTTTATTTTAACCAGTTATGAGGTTTGCATGACGATTTGTCTATATGTCTCAACTTTTTATCTTATAATAAGTTTTGGACAATCTCACACAGATCACTTCAGTGTTACAAGTGATAGTTATCACATCAGTTGAGTTTCAATAATGCTTCAATTCCATAAGTCAGCTAAACAGAAAGAGCAGTTGTTTAAACTAGGGGTGGGCGGATCGATCCTGAAGTGTCGATACTATCGATACTGACGTGGTATCGAAAAGGATCGATCCTCACATAAAAATATCGATCCAAATGTGTTTTTTTTTTACCAGTCATTTTTTATTAATTTAGCATGCAATTCAGTGCGTAAAATAAGCTTCTAAGTGGAAAAATAAGCGAATGTTAGCAGATAATTTTTTCTCCTAGTCATCTGGATACAAGACGAAACCAATCAATCACAGAGAGCGTTCGATGCTGGTGCTTCTCTGAGCTCACAGGCCCAGTGCGTTTGGGAAACAAAGCCTTGCTTAGATGACAGAGAAACAATCGGGAGTTATCTCGCAATAAACAAAGCAAAAGTGTACATAACGGTTCAAAATGTTGACGTCAGTAAGATGTCTTTAATGAAATTTATATTTTTATTCAACAAGGATCGATGCATTGATCAAAAGTGACAGTCAAGGGTTTTACACTGTTAAAAAAAAAATCTACTACTGTTCTCTCAACTTTGTTCATCAAATAATTCTGCATAAAATGTATCATGGTTTCCACAAAAATATGAAACTGTTTTCGACATTGATAATAATAAGAAATGTTTCCTGAGCAGCAAATCAGCATATTAAAATGAATTATCATCATGACTGGAGTAATGATGCCGAAAAATTCAGCTTTGATCACATGAATAAATTACAGTTTACTATGACATAGAAAACCTATGTTAAATTGTAATATTACAGTTTTTACTGTATTTTTGATCAAATAAATGCAGAAGAGAATTAAAAATCTTACAGACCCCAAACTTTTGAACAGCAGGCTAGTACTAGTAGGCTAGTAGTAGGCTAGTACTATAATTAGGGTAATTTTGTAAAAGTCACTGACTAATTACAGGCGAGTTGAGAGCACAAATCACAAAATATTTAGTAGTCATGAAAACGTTTTCAGATTTAGCATATTAATGATACATTCACCTCATAAATCATGACACACTGCTCTAGCACAGGAAAGTGCATTCAAGTTCAAGTGCATGCTTTTAAAATTAAAAAGTATTGGTATCGGTATTGATATCGGCGATACTGGCCCTGTATTTACTTGGTATCGGATTGGTACCGAAATTTGCAGTATCGCCCACCACTAGTTTAAACCACTTTAATGTAGTCACTTGACTGTCATCAATGCAGAAAAAAATCATAACTGAAGAATACAATTTCAATAAAACATCAACATCTAAACCTCTGTTAATTCTCAATAAGAACTCCTGTAGACGTCTGACAGAAATAAAGTTTATTTTATTTTATTATTAAGTACTTTTGTCATTTTATTAAATTAATTGTTGTAGAGAATGTTTACCTACAACCTATCTAAATGTTTACCTACAAGTTCAGTCTTTGTGTTATTTTTATACAGAAATACTGCGATCACTGGCACTGAGATAAGAAGAGGAGTGATTAAGTGACAACAAAAATGGCCTCAGCACAACACGGTCAGTAAATGTGTAAAATGTAGGTTGCCAAACAGGTTCCTGGAGCCTCCTTTTATTCTAGCTTCATGCATTTTTTTAATCAACACTTAAATGTGCAGAAGTTTCATAAAAAAGCAACATTTTGAGCAAAAAGCTGAGCAAAAGATCTGGATCAAATTCAGAACGATGATTGAAACATGGAGTAGATCGAGTCCATCAACACCCCTAATGCTCCTATATAGCTCATCCTGGGTCGACATTTCATTCAGTAACATTTGGCACTTTTGGTTTATATGCTGTTTAATATTGGTGATCGAATTTACTTTTGAAGCTAGTTAAGTTATTTCTAAAAAAAACTTTAGTAAAAATTTATTTTGTTTGTTATTTTGGCCGTTTCCCCTCCTGAAGTCCTATCTTTATATCCCATTGATTATGTTAAAATGAAACTTGTGTGAAATTTTTTTACTTTATAAACTGGTGTCCTTGTAATTTGTGCTTGTCCTGGGACCTGGAGATGGGAGTTCTCTCACTCTCTCGCCGAAACTTTTGTTACCTTCCTTTCCTTTCCTGCCCCTAGACCTGAAACTGATCGTAACATTCCTTAATGGCATTTAAAGCTATATTTGTGTTTTACCTTGAAATATCAGTTTCAATTATGCTGATGGCACACTGACTTCTAATAAATCAAATGGCTTCTTTCGCTGCCCATAAAAGACTGTTTTGAGACTATGTAAGTCTGGTGAGAGGAACTAATGCAAAAAAGGCGGACTGCTTTTATGGGAGCAACGGATGCAATAATTCAGTGTTTGGAATTAACTTAATTTTTGTTTTAATGAAGCATGAAAAATCCTGAAAAAAAATCAGTCACAAGAAAAGCATCAGCTAATTAAGTTCTAATGCCTGTTTCACAGACCCTGATGAAGCACCTGATTCACATGATCTGAGGATTGTGTTACTGGGAGTCTCTGGAGTTGGAAAGAGCTCAATAGGAAATGCAATACTGGGTCAAGAGGCATTTAAAGAGAGCAGAACCAGAGAGAGTGAGATACAGAGAGGAAGAGTAGAAGACAGAAACATCTCCATCATCGACACTCCAGGATTCTTCAACACTCAACTGACTGATGAAGAGATGAAGAAGCAGATGATGAAGAGTCTGTATCTCTCTGATCCTGGTCCTCACGTCTTCCTGCTCGTCATCAACCTGGAGAACTTTAAAGAGGACCAGAGGAACATTGTGGAGCAAATTCAGGAGAACTTTGGAGCTCAGGCTTTGAAGTTCACTATGGTGCTGTTTATTGGACGAGAAAAAATATCCAGAGGAAAATTTAAGCAAATCACTGAGAGTGAAAATTTCAAAGAGTTGCTGAACTATTTTGAGGAAAGATTTCATGTGATGAACAGCAAAAATGAGAGTGATCCCAGCCAGATCACAAAGCTCCTGAAGAATATTGATGTAATGGTGGAGAACAACGGAGGACAAAACTACAGCAATGAGATCTACCTGAAGGACCTGAGAAAACTCAGAGAGCAGAAGGAGAGAGTGAAGTCTGAAGAAAAGAGTCATACACAGGAAGAAGAGAGAAAGAAACAAGAACAGGCGTGGACAAGACAAGAGGAGAGAGATGCAAAAAAGCAAATAGAAGGGGTAAATCAAGAGGAGGAAATAAAAACTAAAAGCAAAGTAGAGAGAATAAAAGACCATAATGAGAGGAAAAAAGAGGATGTGAAGGAGAGAGCACAATATCTGAGAGTGAAGGAAGATCTCAGGAAACAGATGGAAAGTCGCAAAGAGAAAGAAAGACAGAGATGGGCACTGGAAAAAGAAATGACACCTGGACATTCAAGACTAGGTAAATATTGAACCATTTGTGGTTTTATTCCCAACATTTTTTTTTTTTTTTTTAAATACATAACATGTCATGTTTACTCAGTAAATAAATGACAGCAAACTAAAGCCTTCATTTGTAGATTAAATATCTAAAGACTTAATGATCAGTGAGCTGTTGAAGTGCTTTCCAAGTGTGAAGTTGCACTTTAACCAATCAAGCCCCTTCATTTGGCTCCTTTGCATTTGAAAGTGACCGAAGCCTTGAAATGGCGTAAAACTTTTTTATCTATATACGTGACACAAACTTGCAACTTGTAAATAAATGTTCATCAAAACCTGATGTATCATATTTGATACTCACATTTGACCATGCTTTTTTAAAATCTTGTATGGATAATTAAGTAAACTTAAGTTGCTTCAGTCCAGTAATTGTTCATCCTGAATTATTACTAATACTAAAGTTATTCTTATGCTTACTTTATAAGAATCCATAAAGATTTCACAGCAAAAAGACATGTGAAGCACAGCCTGAAGCTGAACATTTGTACACTAAATGATATTTTCCTTGATAAAAAATATAAACTATCAATCAGACGACAGGAGTAGATTATGTACAGCAGGTTTTTCAGTTTTGATCAATTTTGAGGCCTTATCAAATATGATTGAATTTTGTTGAATGCTGTTGAACTTTGTGTGTAAACAAAGCATATATTTATCTAATTTAGCAGATCTAAGGATTGTGATTCTGGGTAAATCTGATGTGGGAAAGACTGCAACAGCAAACACCATCCTGGACAGAGATGTGTATAGATCGGAGGCTCATTCTGGTACTGTAACCTGTGAGAAACGAGAAGCATTGGTGTCTGGAAGATCCATCTCAATCACTGACACTCCAGGACTGTTAGATGCGCCGTGGTACAAGCACTTTCAGCATGGACTCAAGCGTGATATTGAGGAATGTTTAGAAATGTCTGCTCCTGGTCCTCATGTGTTTCTGCTGGTCATCAGACCGAATGGCAGATACACAGATGAAGAGAGAAACACAATGAGATGGATTCAGGAGAACTTTGGAGAAGAAGCTGTCCGTCACACTTTTGTTCTGTTCACTCATGTGGATTTGCTAATGGGTGAATCACTGGATCAGTACATCAGGAAAAGCCCTGATCTACAGTTAGTGATTGACAGCTGTGGAGGCAGATTTCACACATTCAACAATAAAGACAGAAGCAATCAAAATCAGGTCACTGAACTGCTGGAGAAGATTGAGCAACTGGTGAAGGACAACAGAGGAGAACATTACACCAATGAGAAGAGAAAGAAGAAACAAGAGGAGTTGAGACAAGACAATAGTCAAGAGGACACAGAAAGTGACTTAGATAAACTGCGTAAAGAAACTGAGGACCTTATGAACCTCATGATGAGACTCGAGTTAAGTGAGATGGCTCTGAGACTGTCACTAGAGAGAGCAACTGCACACAGCAATCTGTCAAGACAAGGTAAATATCAAAACATTTGTGTTTGGATTCCAAACATATTTTCTTGTGGTTCTGCATGTGTTACGTGTATAAGCTGAAGACATGCATTAGAAAATCACATGGGAACCTCATTTAAACTGAAGTAAATGAGACGTTTTATTTTACTTCAGCAACATTTTAGGTTTCACAATTACATTTCTACTGGCCGAGGACCCAGCATTTTTTAATTCTTAATAACCCTAATATATCCTTCTTACTTGAACAGATCTGAGGATTGTGCTGCTGGGTTTTCTTGCAGCAGGAAAGAGTTCAACTGGGAACACCATCCTGGGAAGAGATGTGTTCAGAGCAAGTTTAAGGACATCCACTAGGAGCTGTGAGAAACAAGCATCATTGGTGTCTGGAAGAATGGTCTCAATCACTGACACTCCAGGACTGTTAGATCCATTCTTTTTCAGGCACACTCATAATCATAATAAGTCTGATGTTGAGAAAAGCTTAGAAATGTCTGCTCCTGGTCCTCACGTGTTTCTGCTGGTGATCGGGATGGAAGGGTTATCAAGGGAGGAGAAGAACCCGGCTAAATGGTTTCAGGAGAACCTTGAAAAAGATGCTTTAAATCACACCGTTATTCTTGTCACTCATGCTGATTGGCTGAATGCACTCATAGATCAACCTCTGAATGAATATGTACAAAAAAACAAGGATCTTAAATCAGTGATTGACAGCTGTGGTGGCAGATATCACACATTGAACAACAAGGACAGAAACAACCAAGGTCAGGTCACTGAACTGCTGCAGAAGATTGATGAAATGGTGCAGAGAAATGGAGGGAAGCATTACACCAGACAAAACATCTTTAAAAGACAAGATGATACAGGTGGTTGTAAGATACAATAAAACCCATTGATACCTAGCTAACCAATTTTTGTTCAAAAAACGTTTTCCAAACATTTTTGTTTTGGTTATGGAAACGTTCAAACGTCCAGTAGGAGAACATTACACCAATGAGAAGAGAAAGGAGAAACAAGACGAGTTGAGACAAGACAATAGTCAAGAAGACACCAAAAGTGACTTAGATGAACTGCATAGAGAAACTGAGGAACTTATGAACCTCTTGATGAGACATTCCAAGACAACTCAACATTCCAAGAACATAAAAATGTACAGTTTCCTTAATGTTAATAGAACGTCATTTAAAGGTTAGTATGATGTTCCTGAAACAGCATTTCAATCAGTCAAACACCTGCTGTGAACAAGCAGAATCACTGAAGGAAAGAGAAACAAGAACTACAACTGACTTCAGACACAGCCTTAGATGAAATCAACTAAAGAGAAATGAAGACATTAAATCTGTGAAGATCTCAGTAGAGGAGGATTAAACAACTCCATAAAGCTGCCTGATTTTAAGCAATCTATTGTATAAAGCGCTGTATAAGTAAATGTGACGTGACTTTACTGGAGTGCTGAATTGCAGAGCTTGTGCAAACATATCCACATTGCTATGATCAGATGCTTTTCTTGTGCTTAATTAAAATGCTTGTTGTTTCTCAATTTTGTTGTGTTTATTTTGTAATTAAATATGTGCTGCACACTTTCCTCTCAGTGTTATTCACTGATCTCATTCAAGGTTTAATCACTGATTTTATAGGCAATGTTTTATGAATATCACCTTATTGATGAAAGTAGCCCTGTCAACACATCTTGATATTAAAGTGTTGTGTTATTATGAAAAACAGAAAAAATTCACTTTTGTATTTTTTTAAATGCTGCTTCATTTGAACACACAGACATCAAGAATCAGCCAATGAATCTCAACAATGGTGACACGCTTCATGCTGCAATGCATTCTGGGAGCCGCCATAGTTTAAAACATTTGCCAGCATTGAACTTTTTAATATTCTATATTTATCCAGCCCTTGCGTTGTTTTTAACCCAGTGTTTTTCAGTGTCCGTAAGATCACGACTCAGCCGACATGAGACTCTATTTGACATCGGGTCCCTAATGAAAGAATAATTTAAAGTATGGGATACCCAGAATAATCAAATATCTAAATTTAAACACGACTAATCTTATGATCTGCTGCTAAATTAGAAATTAGAATAATCATTGGAAATTGGAGTTAGATTAAGCACATGAGCTAAAGACAAATTTCCAATAAATTAAGTGAACTCCCCAGAAAAGCGAGTAAAAGACCTTAGCCCACATTGTTGGAGTGGACCATACAAGGAAAATAATAAACTACTGATATAATATACTGTTACTAAATAATTGGTTAACCTTTACAATAAGGTTTCATATGGTGACACTGTTAACCACATTAGGAGTGTCTGTCATCTGGATGTGGGTGCTACAATGTGATATGATTATTATGACATCATGTATATTATTAAAAGAGGGATTTACATGAGGATCATACCTGTACATTGGATGGGGTGCCAGCAGTACTAAGGTTCGAGTTTTATTTTTAATGTCTTGATTTAGTAGTTACACACTCTAATGAGTATACCAATTTTTATTTCAAGTAATCTTGTCTTTGTTTTTTGTTTTTTTTAACATTATGTCCTATAGATGTCTTGTCAAGGATTGAATTTACATCTATATTCCTTGCTTTGTTTCTTTGACCTAACAAATGGAGGACAGATGAAGCATATGGGGAAGCTTGAGCTAGGAAGCACAGGTCCAAATGCTGAAGGATTTTATTTTTTTTATTTTATTTTTGTCAAAACACCTGATACAATAGGTTTCATTCACATTTTACATTTGCAGTTTAAAACAGGCCTGCAAACACTTTAATTAATTATCACGTTTGGCATCTCTTTGGTGAGGTGGTAGTTTGGGAGGAGCAGAAAGTGTCATGATGAGTAATGAGTCAAGAATGATTGCACAAACACAAATACATTCCAGCTTGAAATTTGAGTAGGCCTACCTACAGAAATGCAAGTCATAACTGTTTCCATGAGATGTTATTAAGAATGTGTGATGTAAAATAAAAAGGTGTGTCATGAGAACCAGATCTGTCAGAGTCAGAGACCAACAAAACACTCCACCCAAAACACATTCATTCAAGGTAAAGATTCAATGGACTCAAAACAAAACCATGACGAAGAACCACGTTTCGCCAGCTACACGCAATATTACCACTCCCAGACCTTGATACTAAAAATAGAGATACAGTTATCTCTGTTTCCGTCACCCTGTTTTTATGCACATTTTGAAGTTTCGCATCAGAAACCAGTGATGGAAACGCCAAAAAAAAAAAAAAAAAAAAAAAAAGTTATTAAATATTCACAAAACCAGTTTTTACGCTTGCTTGAGGTGGTTTTTGAAATGTGTGAAAAATAGATAATGCGAATAATGGGAGATGGATACACATTTGCAGAATAAGTTCTGACAAGCGAACACTAAACCCACGTGACTAATTGGCTGAATCCGCTGACGGTGTTTTATTTACTGTTGGTTGCTA
Source organism: Rutilus rutilus (assembly GCF_951802725.1). NCBI lineage: Eukaryota > Metazoa > Chordata > Actinopteri > Cypriniformes > Leuciscidae > Rutilus > Rutilus rutilus. Next base: position 50,070,932 of record NC_140210.1, read on the forward strand.
GGTTACCAATACCACCGTCATCCGCTCCAACAACTTGATGGAAACGCACCAACTCGCATTTTATGTTTTTGTTAGTCAAACTTTGACAAGATTCGCTTCATGTTTGGATGGAAATCCAGCTAATGTTAGAATTACAGGAACTGGTAGCCACGCCCCGAACTCTGACCATTTGTTGAGCCAATTAAAACATTAAATAAAACATAAAACTTCCGTCGCTGAGCCACACCGATTAGCCTACAGTTTAGAGGGAGATAAACCAACAAATAGCTCATAGTTTGCCTTATCAACATTTATTAAAAATAAAAGTAAAGAAATGAACTACATGAATGTAGGCTTAATTCTCAGTGAACACAAAATTATTGAAAGGCAGAAAGCTCTTTTTTTTTTTTTTACTAATAACTAATATTAACCACTGAAAATGGCAAAATACTGTTTTAATTAAAACACCTTTTTCTTTAAAAAACAAAGAAAAGCTCAAACACAAATATTTATATTTTCTATATTTGGAACATATTAAACCTATATTTGGCATACATTTTAGTCAGAGATCATATATTTAAAAACTCTGATGTTTAATGGGTAATACAATCTTTAGGTCCAGCCTAATGAAAAAGTATGAACAGTACAATTTATATAGTCTTTCACTGGTTTTTTTTTATTATTTTTTTGTCTTTTTTAGAATCTGTAATATTGAAGACAATCAAAATGGGATTTTCCAGTTTTGTTCATATTGCTGTGCTGTTGTTCCAGATGTTCATCATCCCTCAAAGCCAGTCTGAGCGACCGCTGCAGCCGCGAGCGCTATGAAGAAAATAAACACTCCTTTCAACCAACTGGATGGGTTTTCATTGAGTTTCTCCTCTTTCTCTGTGATGTAGAGCTTCCCTGCATTTCTCTCCACCATCCTCTCAATCTTCTCCAGCAGTTCAGTGACCTGAGAGCGGTTCTTCATGTCTTCATTGTTGAATGAGTGAAATCTGCCACCAAAACTCTCAGTAAATGCCTGTAGATCTGGAGAGTTTCTGATATACTCATCTAATGATCGACCCTTCAGATGATCAGCGTGAGTGAACAGAACGATGGTGTGACGAACAGCTTCTTCTCCAATATTTTCCTGAATCCATTTGACTGTGTTTTTCTCTTCATCTGTGAATCTGTCGTCCAGTCTGATGACCAGCAGAAACACATGAGGACCAGGAGAAAACATCTCCACACACGTCTCAATCTCAGCCTTCAGCTGGTCCCTCGTCATCGACGGATCCAACAGTCCTGGAGTGTCGATCACTGAGATGTTTCTTCCACACACACCGGCTTCTTGTTTCACACAGGTTTCAGGGCTTGATGGGAAACTCTTATTGGTTTTGAAGGCATCTCTGCCCAGGATGGTGTTTGCTGTCGAACTCTTTCCTGATCCACATTTACCCAGAAGAACAATCCTCAGATCAGACGCTGTGAAGAAAAACAATATGCATATTAGTTCAATAACTGTCTATGATAGTTTTGAGGCTCAAAACACTGTGAAAAATGTCTTAAAATATTGCAAACGCTGAATAAATGCAAATGTTCTGTCAATGTTTCTGTAATATCATGATTTATGAAATCATCTGTAAATTTATATCCAATACAATGTCATATAATCATCAGTGAATATTAAATAAATAATTTTATGATGCATAGAGTAATATGCATATTAGATTACTAACTTAAAACTTAATAAAAAGAGGTGTACATTTTCATATTACAATTTTATTGTGTTGTAAATATTAAATAACTTAATTATTTAAATATATAACAATAATTTAAATCTAATACAAAAGGGAACATATTATATTTTCACATCAGAATATACAATTGTGTACAATTTAACAGCTAAATATTTACCTATTGAATGATTTTCTGGTGTTTCTTTCTTCTCCTCGCCGATCGAACATGTTTCATGTTTTCTGTCGCTTTGATTTCCATCCAAACATCCTTTTTCTCTCTCATTTGTTGCTCTTTGTTCTTCCTGAACACTGTTTTCTATCTCTTCTTCTCTGATCTGATGCTCTGCTCTGCTCTCCTCTTTCTCTTGGCTTGTTATTTGCTCCTCTTGACGGATCTTCTCTGTCCTGTCTTGTTCCGTCCTCGTCTCGTCTTCACTGTTCACTTTAACGTAATGTTCTCGTCTGTTCTTCCTCACCACTTCATCAATGTTCTCCAGCAGACTGGCGATCTGCTTCTTATCTCTCTTGTTTTTGTAAATGATCACGTCGCATTTCTCTTCACAGAAGCTCAGGAGTTCTCTCGTTTTTCTGTGCAGCCTGAACTCGATCCATTCCCGTTTGGACATCGCCTCTTTTCCCGTGAACAACACCATGGTGAACCTGAAAGCTTCTTTTCCGAAGTGCTCGTGAATCTTTCTCACGATCTTGTCCACGTTTTCTGTGAATCTGTCGATTCTGATGACGAGCAGGAAGACGTGAGGACCGGGATCAGAGAGATCCAGACTCTTCATCATCTGCTTCTTCATCTCTTCATCAGTCAGTTGAGTGTTGAAGAATCCTGGAGTGTCGATGATGGAGATGTTTCTGTCTTCTACTGTTCCTCTCTGTATCTCACTCTCTCTGGTTCTGCCCTCTTTAAACGCATCTCGTCCCAGTATTACGTTGCCTATTGAACCCTTTCCAGCTTCACTTTTTCCGATCAGCACAATCCTCAGATTCTGTACAGCAAGTGCTTCATCAGACTCTGGGAATACAGAAATAATCATTAGAGGAAAGTTGTGGACTAAAGCCTGGTAGTTGCAATATGATCTTCAGTAAATGGTTACGGTATCATAAGGTAGTGTATTAGATACATGTCAATGTTTGGATCATGATCATCGTGGATCATCGTGTTACGTAATAAAATATAGCATGTGACTGTTGAATAATAAGAGGAATTGGGGACAGTAAGTTCCATAAATTAGTGGAAAACTGTGTAAAATGTATCTAAACTAATTTTAATGTTTCTTAACAATTTATATATTTATTTTAATTCCAAAATAGATCAAACCCTAACCCTGCCCCTAAACCTACACTGTAAAAAGTGATCAGTTGACTTAACTTAAAAAAAGTGAGGAAACCCGTTGCCTTAAAATTATTCAGGAAAGAAACTTCATCCTTAATTGAAAAAATTAAGTTATGTAAATTTGCGTAATTGAACATATTAAGTTACGTGACCACATAACTTAACTCTCAATTATGCATAAAGTTTATTTACCTAATCTTAAGGCAACGGGTTTCCTTACTTTTTTAAGTTAAGTCAACTGATCACATTTCACACTGTTATCCATCCCTGGGGTTTAAACAGATCGTACTAAAACGTACGAGTGAGATTTTTTGGGAGAAAAACTTTACTTCCACAGGAAGTGCTGCCTTTTCTTAAAGAGACAGTGTCTTAAAGACCAAGCACATGATCCACAAACATTACTATATTAGTAACTAAAGTACGAGATTAACACAGGAAAATTTACTTTTATTGTATATTATTAAATTGACTGTAGATTATGGCCGATGAACAGTGTTGTCAGACGACAAGACAAGACCTTTTTAAAAGACTAAACCCTATTTTTGATTTTAAAAATATATATATTGTAATTGGAACAATGTATAAATAAATCATTCACAATAATACCAGACAAAAAATGATAAATGGTATACTAATTAAACTGGCTCATGTTAACTTTAAAACTGAGGAAGAGATTACTTCCGCCTAAATTGACACATCTACAAACATATTGATTGTATCTGTATCGTATTGTATCATATTAGCTAAATGATCATATACTTGATAACCTGACAGCACACAGATTGTTGTATGTGAACTATGGTTTACTATTGTATTTACTGCCTATTAGTGCAAATATACACACATCTTTGATACAACATGTTTGATATATAATTATAGATATTGTTTCATTGTTTATGTGAAGATACATATACAAAATCTAGGCTATATCACACACCTTAACACTGAGAGTCATTGAGATCAACTACAGTCTAGTTAAACAGGTTTTGTCGTGTATGCTTTGCCTTTGCCTCTAATAACAAAATGATTATAGTAGTTGGTTAGAGTTGGTTAAAGTACAGTAATTGAAACGTACCTGTACGCGCTGGATTCATTTCTCTGTTTGGTTTATTCCTGTAGTTTCTCAGCTGTTCAATCTCAGTGTGAATCCAGAGACAGAATGAAGGTATTTGAGCTCAACTCTTGTGACTGTGAAACTCCCTCTATTGTCATGAACTAATGACAGTTATTGCCTAACACTAGTGTGTGGTTAAAAGGCTTTCTGGCACATGCTTTCATAAATGAAAACACATTTCATGCCAGTTTAATTTGCCTTGATGGGATTCAATTTAAATACATCATAGCTAAACTGATATTTTTGTGTACAATTTTAGTGAGCACTGGACAACAAGAAACATGAAAATTTCACATGTTGACTCTGGCGTTCATCTCATAACTCTGTTCACATCCCTGATCTCTATCATTCGCTTCACAATCCATATTGAGCTGCAACACAAAACTGCTGAATATATATCAGTTCAGTTTGTTTCTGTGCTCCACCCTTCAGCACACGTTAAACCTGTTCAAATACACCTGAAGTGTTATTTATAGACCTGAATGACACTTCAGTTGTTTTTGTTGTGTTTGTTGAACAGGTTTAACGGCAGGACATTCATTGTGTGGTTTTAAAGCTGCGGTGCACCTGTTGAGCTCCAACTGAACAAACCAATGAACGGAGAGTGAGAATCATCACTGAAGAGACACTGAAGAAAATGAAAAACTATGATAAATTAATGAATAAAAATAATAACTAAAAATTGTTCAAGCATTTATAACATTGATTCATAGTGGATTCAAATGTGGATGAAATGGTCTTACATGTTCTGTCTCAGGTAAATGTACAATCTGATCACCATGTGCCCATGTTTAGATAAAAGATAGCATATTACTCAAAGAGTAAAATTACAAAAATAATAACATTAAAATCCAAATAACATTATAAACATGAGTTAAGATGGATATATATATATATGGATATACATATATATAGGCCAAAAAAAATTGGTGCAAACTGCTGTCCCGCAACCAAAAAAAAAAAAAAAAAAAAAAACCCACATATTTAAAAAGCATTTAAGTTTTCAAACAATTCAAAGATGTTTACTAAGATCCTTCTATTATATAATGAAACCCACAATAATATTCAAAATATATTAACCCTCTGATGGTTTATGGGGTCTTTTGGGACCCCAAATGACTTTTACTCAAATAAAAAAAAATGTTCCCTTTGTCCAAATGGTATGAAACCTTCTACGGCTCTCAACACTTTCTAGATCTACAAATTGGAATGATATCTGTTTTTATGTTAGCGTGACAAAAATTGTGACACTCGTTGTCAGACCCCGCAATCAAAATAGACACAATTCATCATCAAAATCAGAAACAACGCAGAACACATCGACAGAAATGGCACAAATTAAGTGGCACACTTCCACCAATGCAAAAAACATCCACAATGCTAAATTATATTGCTCACAACACGCGTGTACACACACACACACACACACACACACACACACACACACACACACACACACACACACACACATATAGAGGAATACATGTTTGAGACTATAAAAACTGTTCTCTTATCATTTGTAAAATAAAATCATCCAAAATGCAGTACCACCACAAAAATAAATTGGTGACACTGACACATTGAAAATGTGCACACACACACACACACACACACACACACACACACACACACACACACACACACACACACACACACACACACACACACACACACACACACATTTGTAAGGCTATAATTTGTCAAATAAAATCATCCAAAATGTTTGTTCAGGTTTGGTTCTAATCATAATGTAACATTATTGAAAAACTGGGTTTTTTTGGTACAAAAAAATGCTACACTTTGACAAAAATATTTTATTTTTGTTATAATTGTGATTTTATAATATTTAGATATGAATCCAACTGAATCCAACTTGTGAAAAGATATATTTCAGGTAGTCTAATAGCAAATAGCATATACTGGAGCTCTATAGCCATATAGTGGTTAAAATTATTATTTTTTTATTTTAAAACTGCATTTTCAAAAAAATGGGCAAAAATGTTACATTAAACCATTTAAAATTATCCATGTTATCCCCATGAATGAAAGTTAGAAATCTGGGTCTTTTATAAAGTGCATTTTACATCAAATGCTGTTTTTTTGTAAAAAGGCTATTTAAATATTTATTTATTTATTTATTTATTTATAGAAATTTAAAAAAATATCATAAATTCTCCAAAAACTGCACAAATGTTGAGTAAAAACATTAACAAACAGAATAAAATTACATTTGTAAAAAAAAAAAAAAACTATTATCTTGTTACAAAATTAAATGTTATTGTCTGGGGTCTCTAGAGACCCCAAAAACCTCAAGTGTAGACATAAAAAAACCCATCAGAGGGTTAAAAAAAGCATAATGTATATAAAATCATTATTCATTGCACAGCAAAATCCTCAGAGAACATTTGGTCCCTCTCTACAGAGAGTTAAAGTAACTCTGAATCCGTATTAAAGTTAATGAGATAATTATTAAAATTATCTAAAATTGTCACTACTGAAACCGTCATGACCAAAACATGTGGTGAAGTTTCGGTTGTGACATCATTTAGGTAATGACAAAAGGGAACAAATAATGCTTGATTTGGGGGATATAAAAGAATGCAAAGCATTAGTATTTTAGTATGTTTTAGTGTTTTATCATGTGAGTTAAAATTCTGAAATGTGATGTGGCCACTACCAAAACATTACTGTCACTACCGAAAATGCGCAGTCATGACTGAAACATGGGATGTTTTGTCAAAAATAAAGTATATTGAATTATCAACATTATAATGTTATTTTAGTGTTTGGTTCAATGCATATTCAAACTAATGCATCCTTTGAAACTTTATGCCTTTTACACAGAAAGATTAGATTAAGAATACAACAAATCTCATAAATTACACTTTTTATTATAGTCAATATTATTGTTAAAATTGTAATTGTTATTGATTTACATGTGATAGTAAAATAGCAAAAAATATATTTATAAGGTAGATGAAAACAAAATCTTAATAGTTCAATATAAGCCTTCTTGTTAATTAAATTATGTATTATTGTGTTTCGGTAGTGACAAATTTGGGGAGAGGACAAATATTCTAAAACTTTATGAAAATACATGCAACATGAGAATTAACTTAACAATTACTAGAAATGTGTACCTCGATATTATACAATTTGCATACATAGAAAATTTGTGGAAAAAGAAATTTGACGTCAATATGTTTTCAACTCTGACTTTGAACCAATTCTGTTGAATGGATATATTAAAATAAATTTGAAATAAGTATGTCGAGAGCTCAAATGAACCCTACCAATTCCATGAAATTATGTTGCAAAGGGAAGAAAAAGAGCAAAAACTAAAACTGGAAATAAGACATCATGACTCAATTAAAGGGAAAACATTCACAAATAGACAGCTATACAGATATGACGAATTTTGTGTTAATTCACCTCAATATATTTAACAGTATAATTTCTATATTGGTAACATTAGCTATATGACAGAAAATCTGTACGATCCCATCTCTTATTTGCACTTGTGGAAGTTGTACTCCATAGCTCATTGAAGGGGAACCTTGTTGTGGTTGTGACTTTATATCTGTTACTGTTACAATTTGGTTGCAGCAATGGAGGAAATAAGATCTAAGTGCAGCAATCTTTTATTGAACGAAATCCAAATCTTACAAGGAACAGAACAACCAACTTAAAGCAATGATAACAACTGACAAAGAACAAGACAGAACACAGGGTTTAAATAGACAGAACTGAAGAGTAAATTACCAATACACACCTGAACTGAACTAACAATCAATCAGAAACTATAGGAACAAGCCAGCAGGGGGCGAAGGAAGACAGAACTGAACTAATTGACAGATAAACCAAACACAAACAAGAACAGAAATCAAAACAGACTGACATTATGACAATTTCTTACAATGTGACTTTAAATCTTGTAATTGCAACTACTTCTCATAACTGTAACTTTATATCTCACACTGCAAATTTATATTACAATCTGACTAGTTTTTCACAAAGCAACCTCATGCATTGTGATTAAAGCTCACAATGTCAAAAAATTGTCAAAAAAATTTACTATTAATTGATTTCACAATTGTGAGAATATCGCATTGACAAGATATAAAATTGTAATTACTTTTCTTTTTTTCGTGAAAAAAGGTTTAAATGTGTCTGTGGTTTCTTGCAGGAGGTTGTTAAATCTGACACAGAGACACTGAAGATTCGGGATAAACCCCAAATCCAGCATAGAGTGGTTCAGTGAATCTGGTGTTGAATGTGTGTATGTGTGTGAGTGTGTGTTTGTCAGAGACGCTGTAGAAGGACAGAGTGCCGGCCAACACGTCCACATACACTCCTACTCTATTAGAGCGGGCTGAAGGGCCAGATACATCAGTGCTTTTATTATTGAACCAGACTGTGTAATTCATATCAGAACAGTACAGACTCCAGGACATATCATTCAGTCCAAACCAACAGTCAATCCCACTTTTCCTGCAGATTTCTTTATATGCCACTGCTACATGCCCCGAGCCACTCCATTTAACCTCATAGTAACAACGTCCAGTCAGACTCTCTCGACACAGAACCTGCTCCTGCAGCTCAAATCTCTCTGGATGATCAGGATACGGCTGATGATCTTTCACACATGTTGTTTTTTTGTTCTTCTCAGACAGAATGAGTTGAGTGTGTGCTGTATTTGGATCCAGTGTGAGATGACAGGCATCTGAACACAAAAAGAGAGATCAGAACATCCCACATAGCAACATTTTGATGACCCAGATACGACCCACATCTGGCACACGTGGAAAGATGTTCTGGCCCACATGCAGCGTGGAATAACGGCCATTGGGTGGCTCACTCCTGTTTGCCAGATCTGGGCCACAAGCAGGCCATAGCAATGCCACATGTCAGCCAAGAGCAAAGAAATAAACCACAACTGGACCTTATCTGAGCCACAAAATCTGTGTATATTAAATATGGAGTCATCTCAGCCTTAATAAGTCTGTTAACAAGCAGAATCACTGAAGGAAAGAAGAGAACAGAAAAAGAGACGAGCAGAAACACAAGAACTACAACTGACTTCAGACACAGTCTAAGATGAAATCAACTGAAGAGAAAAGAAGACATTAAATCTGTGAAGATCTCAGCAGAGAAGGATCAAGCACAAACAGCATTACCAGCTTCACTTATTACTAACCAGACTGACTTTATTTATTACAGTATTTCATACGTCTACAGAAATTCCTAAAAAACATTTAATAAATTAAACTTCACAAGTTTATAGCAGTGGCTATTTATAATAAATAGTTTATAATAAATGATTGAGCTGAGAGTATCTTACTCTTACCTGACACTGATATTACAATTTCCATTATGTGGCTCCATTTATTAATTGTATGTTATTGTTTCATTGGATACCATCCATATTGAAATGGAATTAAAGCATGCCAAAGATTGGTGCACAAACAATAGCTCTGGTAGGTGTGTGTGTGTGTGTGTGTGTGTGTGTGTGTGTGTGTGTGTGTGTGTGTGTGTGTGTGTGTGTGTGTGTGTGTGTGTGTGTGTGTGTGTGTGTGTGTGCGTGTGTTTGTGAGGACATACATTTTCCAAATCCTGGTGTGATCCTGGAATATCCTCCATGGTCCATACTATACAGAGACAAAAACATACTCAAAAACAAACAAACAAACAAAAATTACATGATATGTGGGAAGGTTCTTAAGGCCTGTTGTTTGTATTTTACCCTGTCTGGATTATCTTGATCTCAGTATGTTTGGACCTTTGCCTGCTTTTGACTACTTTTTGGATTACCCTAAATAAAGACTGCATTTGTATCTTCAGCCAAGTCTCAAAGGATTGTTCTGAACAGGTGCAAATACTTCTCAAGGAAAGCTCAAACTACAGGACTGTGAAACTACCTGAATTGCTGTGGTGCTCTCACTACAGAACAAGGTTCCTTGTCATCTGTCTTATTCTTGTCATAGCAGCAATAATACACAACATAGATGAGGTACATAAACCTCAAGACCTTGTTGGCCATGATCCAGGGGTTTGGTCGTAGACCTTCTGTCCATGACACAATCTGTCTGCAACAGCAAAATCCTGTGGTGTGAGACTGCCTTAAGCTGTCCTGGGTTTAGGAGCTAATTGTAGAATTTAATGCTTGTTGAATTACTCCTAGATGAAAAATGTATTATTCCTAATATTAGGAGCAACATGCCCCTAGGTTTTAACAGTTGCTCCAAATTTTTTGCATTACGAGCAACTATTAGCCTTAAGATTTTTTTGTTTTTGTTGTGAATACAGCCCCTGATTTTGCATCTGTGTCACGTGAACCACCGCAGCACACACCAGTGTGCTCCAGACGAGAGACAGTATAGCACAGAATTAATCCTATGTGCAGGTCAGCACAGATAACAAAACATTGCAATCAAACATTGCAAACAAAAGGGCACAATAAAGTTTTAAATAAGTACTGCAAATTGTGATAGCATTTAACCCTTTAAAACTAGGCTCCCTTGAATCCTAGTAGGACTTTAAAAATATATGGGTTGTAGTAATTTGGTATTAAAGTAACAGGTCTCTAGTTTTACACCCTACATTTTTTTTAGAACAACTGTTTTCACTTATCTGAGATTTGTGGATTCTGCTGTATTACATCAGACAAAGCTATTTAAAAAGTAATGAGACCATAAAAAATATTTCAGTAGCAATTTCTTAACCAAAGATCCCTCTTAGGTGACCCCTAATCACATACAGACACACATATGAGTTATAACGTCTACACTGTAAAACCTAACAGTAATATTAACTAAATACAATTGAGTTCACAGCACTCAAATATTACCGAAACTTGAATGACTGAAACAGAACTCAAACTGAATGAGTTATAGAACATTTCTAGATCCCAGAATGATAATTGTATAATTAAGTGATTAATTAAGTGATGATTGAGCATTAGTGATGAGCACCTGCTGTTAACAAGCAGAATCACTGAAGGAAAGAGAAACACAAGAACTACAACTGACTTCCAGCCACAGCAAAATCAACTGGAGATGAAAGAAGACATTAAATATCTCAAGATCTCAGCAGAGGAGGATTAAACAACTCCACAAACAGCATTACCAGCTTCACTTATTAGGCTACTAACCAGTTTGACTTTATTACTGCCATTCGTCTACAGAAGTTCTTATTAGAATTAACAAAGGTTTAGAAGTTGATGATTTGAGTTTCATTTAAATCACCATGATGGAGATCAGCGTTTGCTTTAGTTGAGCTCTTGGCCCTTGACTTTTGCACTTAAGATTTTCTTTGGCTGCTATAATTGAGTGTTTATAAAACATATTGGTTATGGCACAAAAGGCAAGGAGAAGTCTGATTGGGCGCTGATGGTGAAGGACTGATGATGACAATCATCATTTAGTGACTTGATTCACTGATTTCATTCAGAGTCTGATCTCTGATTAACAGGGTAACATATTAGTTTCACTCAAAACTGTTATTCTACAGTATAAGAGCTAGCCATGTTGTGACCATCAGATATTATGAAGGATTTTACAAAGAGTTGTGCACAATAAGTTTCACAGAAAAGATATTGCTTTACTAAGACTCACACAGACATCAAGAATCAGCATATGAATCTCAGCAATGGTGACCATTAACAAATTATTCATTCTGCAATGCATGCTGGGTACTAGCATAATGCAAAACTTATCCATGGCTCCCAGCATGCATTGCGGCATAAATCATTTTTTAATGGTCACCATTGTTGAGATTCATATGCTGATTCTTGATTACTGTGTAAGTCAGCATGATACCATAGAGGTTTTTAAAATCTGATTGTCACAACAATGGGTCTTACAGCAGAATCAGTTCTATTATAATGAATAATACAAGTAATACATCACCTGTCTAATCAGAGATCAGAGAATCAAGTCACTAAATGATGATTTGTATCATCTAAACACAAGCACATGCTCATATTTTCTTTTGGCGTATGTGCCATAACAAATGTGTTTTATAAACACTCAGTTACAGCAGCCAGAGGAAAAACTGGTGTTATAAAGTCAAGGGTCAAGAGCCCAACTAAAGCAAACACTGATCACTATCATGGTGTCTTTAAATGAAACTCAATAAATCATTAGCATCTAACCCTCTGTTCATTCTCAATAACAACTTCTGTAGACGCATGACAAAAGTCAAACTGTTTAGTAATAAGTGAAGCTGGTAATGCTGTTTGTGTAGTGGTTTAATCCTCCTCTGCTGAGATTTTTAGAGATTTAAACGTCTTTTATCCTGAGTTGATTTCATCTAAGGCTGTGTCTGAAGTCAGTTGTAGTTCTTGTGTTTCTCTTTCCTTCATTGATTCTGCTCGTTAACAGCAGGTGTTAATCACTAATGCTCAATAATCACTTAATTAATCACTTAATTTATTGACTGCAATGTATATCTACTTTTAGTAAACTCAACTGAAATAATTGCAGAGTACTCATAACTATTGTTTTTATAAACTTAATTGAATTAAGGCAATCGGTTTCCTCAAATGTAATAAGTTAGCTTAACTTATTGAATTTGACTTTGTGTGTGACATTGTGAGCTAACAGTAACTGCAAGTGCTCTGAGTTCATTTAAAGTTTGTCATGTCACTGTTTTTACTCAATAAAGTGAAGTTTCAGCTATATAAAGTATTCAAATGCAGTGTAAAGTTTAATTGTGTATTAAGAAATATTATTGTTTTAGTGAACTCGATTAAAATAAGTTCAGAGTACTCATAACTATTGTTTTTATAAACTTAATTGAATTGAGGCAATCGGTTGCCTCAAATGAAATGAGTTACCTTAACTTGTTGGGTTTTACAGTGTAAACATACTTGAGACTCTGCAGTGAGCAGGTTGGATCCTTCAGTTTGTCGTTGAGCAGCTGGCCTCCTGATTCTCCTGGGTGATTGTAGCTCAGATCCAGCTCTCTCAGGTGTGAGGGGTTTGAACTCAGAGCTGAAGACACATAACCACAGCCTACCTCTGTCACCATACAGCCAGACAACCTACAGACAAACACACACACAGTCAGATCATTTACAGACACACATCAACATTATGATCGGCTGACTGACTGTACATTATCCATTATATGTTCTAACACACCTTAGTATCTCCAGCTGACAGTTTGTGCTCTTCAGTCCATCAGAGAGTAGCTTTACTCCTGAATCATGTATGTCATTGTTACTCAGGTCCAGCTCTCTCAGGAAACAATTTGTGGATTGAAGAGCTGATGACACAACTTCACATGACTGACTACTGAGATTACAGCTAGCAAGACTGAAAAAGATTAAAACACATGAAAATTAAGTTTTTAATCTCATTCTTCAACTGTATTTCTATATCATATATTTGTTTTTGCAAAATACGTTCAAAAGAAAAGATTAAGACACAACATTACGACAAAATTAAACACATACAGAGCTTTTGTGCAGTTGATCACAGCTGGTATCAGTCTTCTTCTACCCTCATCTGATGTGTTGTATTTCTTGAGGTCCAGCTCTTCCAGCAGCTCCTCTGACATCTGAAGCATGTAGGCGATTGTTGAGCAGTGAGCAGCAGAGAGTTTCTTCTCTGAGTGTTTGTCTGATTTCACAAACTCCTGAATCTCTCTGGACAGAGTCTGATCTTTCACTTCCAGCAGACAGAGGAACAGATTGATGGATTTTTCAGTGGAGATTCCATGTCCATCATTGATTTTCTCTTTAATGTACTCTGTGGTTCTCTTGATGCTCTCTGAGACGTTCTCTGTGTGTGTCAGAAGATCATGTAAGAGTCTCTGATTGGACTCCAGTGAGATGCCCAACAGAAACCGCAGGAACAGATCCAAATGTCCATTCTTACTCTTAAGAGCTTTATCAGTTGCATCCCTATGCAGATTATGCATCACATCACAAAATTTTAACTTATCAAAAATTTCGATAGCATAATGATAAAATGCATAGAAAGCAGCGAGAAACTCCTGAAAACTCAGATGAATAAAGCTGTAGACTTTCCTCTGATGAATAACAGATTCTTCCTTAAAGATCACAGTGCAAATCCCATAATGCACTGAGACATCAGTGACATCTATGCCGCTCTCTCTCAGGTCCTCCTCATAGAACATCACATTGCCCTTCATCAGCTGTTTGAAAGCCACTTCAGCAAGTTTCACAATCACTTCTCTGTTGGACTGCAGGATTTTCTCTGGATCTCTCTCCTCATATTTCTGATTCCTCATGTTGATCTGAATCAGCAGGAAGTGGATATACATTTCAGTCAGAGTTTGAGGGATTTCTGCACCCAGATCTTCTTTCAGGAGTGTTTGAAGCACTGTGGATGAGATCCAGCAGAAGACGGGTATGTGGCACATGATGTGGAGGCTTCTTGCTCTTCTGATGTGTGAGATGATTCTGCTGGCTTGATGCTCGTCACTGATCCTCTTCCTGAAATATTCCTCCTTCTGAGGCTCATTGAATCCCTGAATTTCTGTCAGACGGTTGATGTATTTCGAGGGGATCTGATTGGCTGCTGCTGGTCTGGAGGTGATCCAGATGAGAGCAGAGGGAAGCAGATCTCCTTTCACGAGGTTTGACATCAACACACCCACTGACGAAGTCTGAGTCACATCAGAAACTTTCTGAGTGTCTGAAAACATCAGTGTAATTCTGCTTTCATCCAGACCATCCAAGATGAACACAACTTTACACTCCTCATAAATCTTTGAGTCCAGATCTTGAAGTTCAGGATGAAAATCCAGCATAAGTCTATGAAGACTATACTGATGATCTCGGATCAAGTTCAGCTCTCGAAATGGAAGCACAAATATGAAATCTACATCCTGATTGGCTTTTCCCTCGGCCCAGTCCAGAATGAACTTCTGCACAGAGACGGTTTTTCCGATTCCAGCGATGCCTTTAGTAAGAACAGTCTTGATCTGGTCTTTCTCCTCACATCCTGGTTCAGGTGAGGCTTTAAATATGTCATTGCAGTTTATTGGAGTGTCTTGTGAGTGTTGTGTTCTGGCTGTTTTCTCCATCTGCAAAACCTCATGTTCTTCATTCACTCCTTCTCTCTCTCCCTCAATGACACTGAGCTGTGTGTAGATCCTGTTCAGGAGGGTTTGATTCCCCTGTAGTTTAATTCCCTCAAATAGTCTCTCATACTTGTTCTTCATGCTGGTTTTGTGCTGATCTTTGACTCTCTGCAGGTATCCAGTCTCCAGTGTGTGTGTCTGCAGGACTTCTTCAGTTTTGTCCTGCCTCATATGGGTCTGATTGTAGGATGTAGAGGACGGCACAGATCTGATCACAACATACAAAAGACACAACATCAACAAAATGCATGCGTTAAAAAGTTCACATAACATTATAATTAGTGATGCACCGATCATGATTTTTAATGGCCAATTTGGATACCGTTTTTTTTACAAGCAAACTGTCCGATTCTGAATTCCGTTTTATTCTTTCTTTAAGCAACAAACAAGAAAGAATGAAAGTATTCATAAACAAGATGTTTATTTGGTATTTAACCCTCTGAGGTCGGCAAACGCGCCCCCGCGTTTTGTTGGATTTTCTTCACATTGTAGCACTTTAAACTTAAATTACTCCATCATTTATGGTCATACAGAAAAAAAGAAATATAAAAAAAGAATCTGTGATATTTCTACTTTTGTATGTGTCCACTTACAATCAAATCAAAACATTGTGCTTTTGAAAAATAAAGAAAATAAACAGGGTGTGCGTTCTGCCTCTCCGTCGCGGTGAACTTTTTTTTCTTGAGCACGTCTATAAACTGAAACAAAACTCAGCGAATACTTGTCACACATTTATGAGCCATATACCTTTATAAACATTTAAGTGTGTACTTTTAAATGATCGGATTCAAACTGAAAACAAATATTCTCTGTTTAAGTAATTTGTATAAAACCAACAAGATGTCCAGTATCTCAAACGCTTGCTCATTAGTTTTAATTTGACCACGCCTACTCGCGCAAAAGATATTCACATGCAAATCTCCACATGGAGCGCGAACGCGCTCATTACCTCAAAAACAAAACACCAAAACACTTCATCAGTCTCTGCTTTTCGTCGAGATTGAAAGACGCGTCGTGAGCTTACATTGGCTTTACCCCAGAAGATGAACGCGATTTGAAGACAAGAAAGATAAGGTAAGAAATTCTTACATATTAGTTTGTTATTGTTGCATAAATTTCACATTGCAGTTGAACTGTTGCTAGATATATGGTGACTATTATCATATTTAGACCCGTGTTTACTGTTACTGTGTCTGTGGATATCTGGTCAAACGTAGATATGTATGGTAACCATAATGTTTTATATTTGAGCACGATCGCGTTTGAATGTATCACATTTTGGATCGCGATCGCGTTTGAATGTATCATATTTTGGAAAAGCAAAACGCTCCAAACGGCTTCATGTTTTTACTATTATCTCATTTCATATCATCATAACGAATGGAAACATTTGAAGTAACATGATAATCAATATATTTTTCTCTAGCTTAGTTACTGAAATCTTTTGGAAGATTTATATAGGCTGCTATATTGTTATTATTTTATGCAGCACTGCGCATAGCCTATACCTACAAGGCACAACAAACGTGGTGTTCATTATATAATATATTGTTGGAAACATTTGTGTGTGTGTGTGTGTATTCTGTGAATTTTAAAAAGCAATTTTAACCAGAAAAATCTAAAATGTATTCCCAAAATCGTGCAGGCCTTTCTCTTGATATCAGTGTGTTCACTTTTTTTTTTTTCAGGACCCAGATGCCACTGAGTCCTGCTGACTTCAACATTCACAGAGTCTCTGTACATGAACATGGTAAAGTGAAAATCAAACACCTTGGAAATGAAAGGTATGTACAATGTTTTTAGGAATGGCACAAAGGTCTCTTTCTTTGGATCATGTTGTGTTGTAAATAGTGATCGACCGATATTGATTTTTTATAACCGATACCGATACCGATTATTTGCATGTTTATGTGCCGATTACCGATATGCAGAACCGATATTTATTTACTGTTATACTTCTGTTTTTGACACAATTATTACAACACAAATGAACTGAACAAACAATTTTATTTATAACAATCACTCCCTCCTTGCATACATAAAAAACTTTATATTTATACACAAATAAATAGAGGGGTCTGAGTCCAAAAAATAAAGTGCATTGTTACTAAGTGTCTTTGTTTAAAAATAAAAGCTTTGATGAGGTAAAAAATAAAGCACAAAAATTATTCTAACATATATTCAAAGATAGTTGAGTGATGTATCTTTAAGTGGTTCCACATGTTGGAGGTATTTTTTGTATTGTATTGAAATGTAATTCATTTTAAACAGTTTTAGAAGGTTTATATGTGCCATTTAATAGGTTTAAAGAGTGAGGAATAATTCACTGAATAATATTAGCTGGAATATAACATTATCAGGAAAGTAACAAACAAAACAGCATATTTGCATTTTCCAACTAGTATGTTATTAATTATTAATAATGTTTTTGTCGGTCTAGATCATGAAATCCTTTCTGACAAAGTGCTGTTTATCTATGCGTTTACACAGAACTATAACTTAGGCCTACTCAACCGCGATCGCGCGTGGAGATAATAAATAATTAATTTCCACAGAGCGGTATTTATTTAGATTTGTATTAGCGAAATAATGGTTATGCAGTAAATGATAATATAATTTAGGTTGTTTAAACGAGATAATCTTGTCAAAAGTTTCATGCAGTAGCCGTGCTTGAGCATTCCTGGTCATCAACCCAGTGAGTGCGCAGCAATATGAACAAACTTTTTTTTTCGAGACTATATAAACAGCACTTTGTCAGTTGACATTTCATGATCTAGATTGAATCTAGATCATGAAATGCCAACTGACAAAGTGCTGTTTATCTATGCATTTATTTTACACAGAACTCAACCGCGATCGCGCGTGGAGATAATAAATAATTAATTTCCACAAAGCGGTATATTTAGATGTGTAACGTTATTAGCGAAATAATTGCTATGTAGTAAATAATATAATCTAGGATGTTTAAACAAGATAATCTTGTCAAAAGTTTCATTCAGTGGCCGTGAGCATCAACCCAGTGAGTGCTCAGCAATATGAACGAACTTTTTTCTCGAGACTAATGGTGAGCAAATACAACTGATAGAGAATTAAATTCAGTGCTTTTATTTTCAACATGCACTCATTCATGTCTGTTGTTTTATTTAATTCATGTAAAGTTACGTCTTTATTGGGGCAGGACATGACGGATTATGCTACGTGACTCCATGAGTTCGTCTCAATTTTTTAGAACCAAGCTGCATAAATAAACTAGGCTATATCAGGCATTCATGTCTCAAATCTCATTTCTGCATGTCTGTTATGTTAAATAAAGTTGAAAAATTAAAGCAAAGCAAGCAGAACATATGTTTTACCTGTGCACAGAGTTGTTGTTGACTGATCTCCTCAGACGCGGGCTGCAATGGCGGAATTCTCAAAACAGCCACAAGATGGCGCCGTTTATCGGCGAATCCGATATTACAAAACCGATACCCGATTATGGGAAAATGCTTAAATATCGGTAAAAATATCGGTAAACCGATACATCGGTCGATCACTAGTTGTAAATAAATCCAAACAATCTAAAAGCCATTCTTTTTTAAATCTCCTCATTCTTTGTGGAAGGTTGGTCAGAATGATGGGCCCTGATAAGCTCCTAATAGGGCCATTAGGGTGTGTCTTTGTCTTTCTCAGGTGTAAAAAGCCTTACATATTAATGAGATGATCCGCCCCTTCGCATATTGCTTTTTCACACAAAACACGTCGTAAAAATTTCAAATCAATATATTGTCTTCTCTGAATGAGCAGTCAGGGTGATTTTCACATAGTTTTGGAGCAAATATTCTAGGCTACGCCATACAATTTTCAAAAGTCTTGTGAAGAAATAATCAGTATGGGTTTCATGACCTTATTTCAGTGAGAATTTTTTTTGGTATTTTCACAAACCACGCATAAATGTCATTATCTCAAAACTACAAACTTTTACACACATGCTGCTGATATATTATTGTAGCAGAGTTTGTGCTGAATACAGTGTAATTAGACTTTAGCCATGAAAATGTCACAAGTAACAGAAATAACCACAAATGTCAGAGCATGTCAGAACACCTCCAGGGCCCAGAAAACAGCTCAGACCTCAGAGGGTTAACAGACCAAACTGGATTTTGGCTATTGAAAACAAAAACTTTAACCATCTGAAATTAACAACAATAACTGCACAGTAAGCACATCTTTTAAACAAAGATGGTACTGACATTTAGCATCAGCATCCCTTTTGTTTTTAAATTTGGTTGAACTTGAAACTACATAAAACTGGACTTAAATGAAAACATTAACTGTAACCATGTGAAAATAAAGGCAACAACTGCATAGTTCTGCAATCCAAACAACACAATTAACACACATTCAGCAATCCAAACAAAGATGTTAGGCTACTTAATCAGCATTCAGTATTTTTATTTTTTTTTATTGGTGTGAAGTAAAATAGAAGTTATGAGTGCTTCATATTTACACTTAAATTGGTACTTTCTGCACTTTGCTGCAACATAAAATATAATCCGCTCTGTGCTGTCCAGTGGGCCATGCAGCTTTGACACACAGACACAGATTTTGATAGTTGGACAGCTAAATAAAACCAGAAAGTGTGCCAAAAAAGTAGGCTGATGAGTAGTGTGGGTGCATTCATATTTTCTGAAATAATCAGCTAATATTTTTCCTGGAAAGCAGGTTGTTGAAACCATGCCTATAGAGGAGAAAACCCTTTCTGGGCCCTGCCCAGTGTGATTTATGTCAAAGCATTCCTTAGCCCAGTTGTTGGATTTAAAAAAAGAGGTTATTTGTAACAAACGCTTTAAGAAGCCAAATTCTCATTTTCTTTTTCTTCATTTTTTTCAATATATAAAATATATATATATATTTATATTATTTCTACTTTAAATTGTAAGTCGAAAAATGAAAAATTTACATGGACCACCATCCTTACAATTTAATTATTTTCCTATCTGTTGGAATGCTTGCTCACAAATATTGATACCAAATGTATACATACTATTTATAAATTGGCTCTTAAAGAGTTTTTTTTCTCTGCCACAATTACATTTGGCTGTTCACTGGAGACATTAAGCATACTATAGGCACACAATTAGGCAGTGTTTCTCAATTGCACTCATTGGCACCCACCTCCTAATATGTTTTACTCTCCCTGTTTAACACACTATCAAGCTGATGAGCTGAAAAAGGTGTTTTAATTTGTAAGACATCTTAAACATTCTGGGAGGTGGGTCCTAGGACTGGAGTTAAGATACACTGCATCAAGGCATTACATTTAAGACAATAAGGCATAGTCTTCTGTGAAGCTGCTTTAAAACAATATATATTATGAAACCAACTGTATTCAGATTTTTCTAATTTTGACCTATTGATAGACAAATGTTTGTCTATCAATCTGTTGTCCCAACATGTTGGACTGGGTAGCCTGAATGCACTGTAAATTGTTTTGAAAGCAATTGCCACATGCATTCATTGGTATCGTACTGTACCTGAGGTCAGAGGTGAAAGTAATGGGGTTGTGCATGGACTGATCACTCCTCATTGACACACAGCTGGGTCCTGCACCACACTCTTCTTTCTCCTTACTGTCCTCCTCTCTCTCCTCACAGTGATGCATTTTTGAGGTGTGTTCCCCTTCCCGTTCTCTTGTTTAAGGCCTTTATCTGTTAATTATCTTCAAAAGGACAATAAAAACAAATTTACAGTAACATTGGAAACAATCATGTTTCATCTCTCAGATTCATGGATTAAAACAGTACTTTTTAAGCTCCATTGCTCTTAAACTAGTTTCTGGTCAAACACCTCCTGCTTGCAGATGGCAAACTAAAATCTGATTATTACCCTAAACCAGTGGTTCTCAATTCCAGTCCTCGTGACCCACTGCTCTGCACATTTTGTATCTCTCTCTTATCTGACACACTCAGTTCAGTTCATGGAGTCTCTCTTAACCCCTTCCCCATCACCCCCAATTTTGGCAAGTGCTGCATACATGAAATGCCCAAAATAAAAAGGTTACTGCTCATAAGTAATTCTGAATAGAAACATAACACACATACATTTAGAAAGCCAACACTTGAGAGTTTATAGTTCAAGACTCAAAATTAACCAGACTGTTATTAATATTGAGATATATAAGCTCAAACATATTTTGAACTAAAATAATCTGGGATCACCAGTGATCCCTGACAGGTAAGGGGCTGAGCTGATGATCTGGTTCAGGTGTGTTAAATAAGGGAGACATACAAAATGTGCAGAGCAGTGGGTCACGAGGACTGGAATTGAGAACCACTGCCCTAAACTGTGTGCTTTCATCATTTTTTTTCCTTCTGCACTGGCACTTCAGTGTGTTTCTCAATCAGAAGGATATCCTACTAAAGCCGTCTCAGTGTGAAGGATCCTTTGGAAGGCAGCTTTCATTTTGCGTCCATCATTTTGAAGGATATATGCATCATGTGTATCCTTCACGTCCTCCAATCACCCACAATCCTTTACACAGAGTTCAATTCACAAGAAAAATAATAAGCGGAAAATGAGTCGACACTGAAAATATGTGGATCTCATAATGAACTCAGGCGAACTCAAAGATAAAGGCATCATGATAAGGGCATTATTTTATTTTTTTACATAATGCTTAACTTTCCATGATACAAATGACTGGGAGACCACAAGACGTTTTTCTTCACTGTGCTGTATTAACAGAAAGACATATAATATGAAGATTTTAATTATTAAGTATTTTTCAAAAGTAGTTTTAAATAGTATTTTTGCACCGACACTGTGGGGCAGAAACCTCTGACATTGCCATACGAACTCACAAGACTGTCTCATAGCCTTCATGCTGTCTTCATGTATTACCCGAAATATCGGAGAACAATTGTTGTAACAATTAACTCTGAGATGTAATTAACATTAACCATATGTTTGAAAGCAAATTATTCATTAATTGTCGTTCTGGTGTTTAGTGATGTTACACCATCTACATAATGCTCAGATAGACAGCAAGAGGCAAGGGCGTAACTTTGGGTCTACCATTGGGGGGGTTAAACTCGCGGCATATTTATTTATTTATTTATTTATTGAATAATTTTCTTGTGTAAAAGGTAACATGCTAATTTACGAACATCTAGCCAGCCAACTCCAGTCAACAAAACAAATCATCAGCTAACTCAGTGTTTCTCAAACTTTTTCTGCCATTCCCCACTTCGGAGGTAGGAAAGGGTTCCGAGCCCCACCTGTCCCCAATCACCCCAACAAAATGTTAATAAACTAGGCTTTAAGTTTAACTGATAAAATGTTTTTTATTAACATCACATTTTAAAAACTTAACATCAAATAACAGCATTAAAAACTTTCAAATAGAGAAAATGAAAGTGCAATTATATTATCACTTTGCATGAAATAAGACTCAAAAGTAGATTAAAAAAATGTGTTTGCATTTAGCCTCTGATAACATCAAATTCAGAAACTGAGAAAATACAAGTGTGGACTAACGTTAGTTGTGCTTCGATTCATTTTGTCACTTTGCAAACTCATGCAAAAAAAAAAAAAAAGAACGAAAAAAAAAAAACTTAATAATCTCAAATTCCTAATAATGTACGTATTTTTTTTAGGTATTTTAATAAGATAGGTGGCGCATACAGCTCAACTAACGCGATCGTTATAAAGGTGTTTGAACAACAAAACACATCCTCTTGCACATATTTGACAATCGGAATATCAGATATATCCTGCTATAGCTAACAAATTTGTGAAATTTTGAATAAAAAGGAAATAAAAGCAGATCATCAGTCATTCAGCGCTATTGTGGCTGCGGTGTGACCATAGGTTTGACAAGCAATGAATGACTGATGCGTCTCCATGGGAACCATAAAGTGATACTACGGATAACGAATAACGGTCGCCTTGAAAAACTTTTAAACTTACGTGTGAAAAGGTTAAGTAAGGCTTACATTTAAATGTGTCTTTGTTTTTTTTTTGTTTTTTAGTGTATGGTCAATAAATAAAGGAATAAAAAAATGGGCACAAAACCTGTTTGTCGCGCCCCACTTGTCATGTCTCTATTCCCCACCAGTGGGCCGCGCCCGCACCCCACACTTTGAGAAACGCTGAGCTAACTTAACAGCTAACTTAGCAATAGGTACCTCCGTTTGGTCAGGATTTTTCCTCTTTTTGGCTGGTGTCGACCAACAATGAAAAATCGTTGTCTGGCTGACTTTCAGTGTCCTTTTCATCTTTCCATCCGTTAGCATGTACCGTCAGCTTTATCCAACCATTCATACCAGCGACTGCGCAAAATAGTTAACAAACTTGATAGAGAAAGCGGGTTGGGTAATACCAAGTAGTCGGTGCGGTGGGCGGGGGGAACATTACAGATTTATTTAAAATATGATACTATCTTTCTTGCTGGCAAATGAAATTAATAAAGAAAACGAACAAAAGTATTCATTCGAAATATTACATATTTATTTTAATCTGAATGATGTGATGATATTGGGGGGGTTATATTAGCTGGATCTGATTTTTGAGGGGGTCATGACCCCCGTAACCCCCGTGCAAATTACGCGCATGATTAGAGGTGACACATGGCAAGGGTCAGCAAGTAGGTTCAGCATCAGGCCAAAAAAAACATTTTCGCCACTAGATGGCGGGCCAGAACATAGTCAAATGATAATTTAAGAAATGAATTGATGAAAAATGCAACTAGAATTGCCTGTGACAGACTGTTATGTAACTGGTAGTGAGCTGTTACTCTGTGTTAAAGGTCCCATTCCATGGATTATTTTATTATTTTATAATGTTTCCTGGGGTGCCCTTATAATGTTAGTATGTTTTTTAGATAATTTTTTTTTATAATTTAGAAATAAAAGGCATTTTTCCTAGCCTGATTTCATCCCTAGATTTGAACACTCTGTTTGAAGGGGCGTGTCTGCTGTGAGACTTCAGTGTAAACGCCCTCTGCTGTGATTGGCTGACATGCTTGCATATGAAATATCTGGCATTACATGTGGAACTATCTGGAAAACTTTTACTATTACAGCTATTATAAGTTTTTACTATTACAGCTATCGGGATTAACGAATCATGAGAAGTTTTTTAAGTATTTAGATATATTTCAATCACATAAAAGGTTGCAGTGATGAGCATTGAGCAGATGACAGTCTGTTGATCGCGTGAAAAAAGATCTTATCATTGCAACGCAGTTTCTGCACTATCACTAATGATTTCACCAATGCAAACATGAGGTATATAAATACACTAAGAGATTCGTTGTGCAGTGTAACAGCGTCATTGATTTCATAACGAGTTTTGGCAAGTGTCCAGATAAACTCGCGCTGTGTGATTGACAGCTTGGGCGATTGGAAAGGGATTGTTCTTTGATCGCTTTCTGTATATTAATCACAGTTTAAGTAAGATTATTTTCATCCTTATAAGAGAAACGATGTGAAGTTGATCGCTACTTCCATAGTAAATCACTACTTACCGCTTGCTGGAATATAGTTGAAATTTCCCCCTTCGTCAGTATGAGACGCTGAGAGAAGTCTGCTTGATATTATCCCAGGTTAGAAAAACAGTCCGTGGTGAAATGGACAGAGCAAACTAACAACTTCGAATTAAACTTTTGCGGTATCCGATTATAGATAAACATCAACCCAGCCAGCACAGCCATGTGGGGCCCAAATGGGTTTGACCTGGGCTATCTAACTGGGACCCAGCCAGTTTTGTCCTCGGTTTCCATGTAGGCCCCACATGGGTTTGCCCAGATGAAATGAACACTGCTTAGTGTGCACACTACAGGCTGTTTAATGTAACACTGAATCAGTGTTGGAGGTAATGAGATAATTAAGTGATTGAATAATGATTGTGTATTATTGACGAACACCTGCTGTTAACAAGCAGAATCACTGAAGGAAAGAGAAACACAAGAACTACTTCCAGCCACAACCTTGGATGAAATCAACTGAAGATAAAATACATTACATCTCTCAAGATCTGATTAAACAACTCCACAAACAGCATTACCAGCTTCACTTATTACTAACCAGACTGACTTTATTTATGTCAGACATCTACAGAAAATAATTAAGAAGAGGTTTAGATGTTGATTACTTATTTGAAAGTAATAGTTTGATTTGATGTTACCACTGTGGCGATCAGTGTGTGCTTTAGTCAGGCTCTTGACTTTTTAACATTAGTTTTTCTCAGGCAGCTGTGTCTGTTTGTTATGGCGAGAACAGCAAGAGAAAATATAATCAGATGCTGTAAGCTGATTGATGATAAGAGTATAATCATCATATAGTGGCTTAACTCATTGATTATGTGTGAGGATTATACGGGTAGTATGTTATTCATTTTGTTTATTGTTGTGATTCTACAGCAAAAAAATAATAGAATTTAATCAGATCATCAAATGATTTTTAAAACCCTATTTACACATGTTGGACTACTGAAAGTTCTACTTGCACACAGACATCAAGAATCAGCATATGAATCTCAACAATGGTGACATGCTTCATGGTGCAATGCATTCTGGGAGCCATGGATAAGTTTCGTATGATGCACTCAGAATGCATTGCAGCATGAAGCATGTCACCATTGTTGAGATTCATATGCTGATTCTTGATGTCTGTGTGCAAGTAGAACTTTCAGTAGTCCAACATGTGTAAATAGGGTTTTAAAAATCATTTGATGATCTGATTAAATTCTATTATTTTTTTGCTGTAGAATCACAACAATAAACAAAATGAATAACATACTACCCGTATAATCCTCACACATAATCAATGAGCTAAGCCACTATATGATGATTATACTCTTATCATCAATCAGCTTACAGCATCTGATTATATTTTCTCTTGCTGTTCTCGCCATAACAGACACAGCTGCCTGAGAAAAACTAATGTTAAAAAGTCAAGAGCCTGACTAAAGCACACACTGATCGCCACAGTGGTAACATCAAATCAAACTATTACTTTCAAATAAGTAATCAACATCTAAACCTCTTCTTAATTCTTTTCTGTAGATGTCTGACATAAATAAAGTCAGTCTGGTTAGTAATAAGTGAAGCTGGTAATGCTGTTTGTGGAGTTGTTTAATCAGATCTTGAGAGATGTAATGTATTTTATCTTCAGTTGATTTCATCCAAGGTTGTGGCTGGAAGTAGTTCTTGTGTTTCTCTTTCCTTCAGTGATTCTGCTTGTTAACAGCAGGTGTTCGTCAATAATACACAATCATTATTCAATCACTTAATTATCTCATTACCTCCAACACTGATTCAGTGTTACATTAAACAGCCTGTACTGTGCACACTAAGCAGTGTTCATTTCATCTGGGCAAACCCATGTGGGGCCTACATGGAAACCGAGGACAAAACTGGCTGGGTCCCAGTTAGATAGCCCAGGTCAAACCCATTTGGGCCCCACATGGCTGTGCTGGCTGGGAACCACGTCTGTCGTTCGCCATCAATACGCCTGTGTTCCTGTGGGCGGAGGTTAGTCTAAACACGGTTCTGGTGATGTCACTAATGACGGAAGTAGAGGGGTGTAGTCCAATCCAGCCATTTTTTGTAGTCAACTTCTGTTAAATAAAATATCTCGCTTGGCATTGAACTTTGAGCTTCATAATTTTACAGATATTTTTTATACTCTAACAACAACATTACACACTAACTAAAGTTTGAAACATGGGATCACGAAGAACGGGACCTTTAAATCCTGTAGTAGAACAGTCATTAACAAAAAGCCGCATTTGTGTGGCGGTGTCTGGGTTTTACACTGGATAAATTAATAAAGTAGTGACAGGTAACCTGGCAAGTATCTTCATTCACCAACTTGCAACAGAGACCGCCTTGCTAAAACACACATATGTGGGAGATGCGGAATGGATAAAAATAACATTAAGAAAATAAATGAGGACTTGAATAAGCCCATTAATGGCATGTTTGAGTCATGCTCTTAACGAACTATGTCTTATTTCCTCTTTCCATATTGTGAATAATAAAGGTGTATCATTTTAATTTGCTTGTTACACAATTATTTGACACTTTTACACTCAGAATTATTCCTTGGCATCCTCACGTACTAAACTTTTTTTTATTATTATTGTTTGCGTGCTGGAGGTACACTATTACGTCGTGTGCAGAGTGATGTTAACATAAGAGAAAATGGCACTATCAAAGAGTCTAAAGAGGAAAGTTGACAGTGAAAATAGGGCATACAAAGAAGAATGGAAAGACCATATGCGTTAATCTACCTA
Organism: Rutilus rutilus; assembly: GCF_951802725.1. Taxonomy (NCBI): domain Eukaryota; kingdom Metazoa; phylum Chordata; class Actinopteri; order Cypriniformes; family Leuciscidae; genus Rutilus; species Rutilus rutilus. The sequence continues at coordinate 50,098,485 of NC_140210.1, forward strand.
GTTTTGTCAATGCAAAGCCGGTGTGTCTTATCTGCAACGACGCGATCCACAGACTCTTTTGAATGTCTTTTCAAATTAAAAGCTCTCAATTCATCTCAAAATAAAACATTGCTGCAAAAACGTTCTCATACTTTTATTTTGAAGGCACAATCAATAAAGATGAAGTGATTGTGAGTAACTGTTGCTGTCATGACAGATCTATTTCAGAACCAGCCGCTATCAAAATAATCTGGCTGCGGGCTGCTGTAGTGTACAGCGACATGCTTCGCAACAAGGTGTGTTCGACCGCAGATGACAAACATGACAAAATACTTTCATTTCTAACTTATAAGGTTGCACAGAAATGAGGAATGAGGAAGGAATGAGCGGCATTAACCCAGATAACAGAGGATCTTGATTTGTAACATTCCAAGAACATACAAATGTTACTAGAACATTGCTAGAATGTTATTTAAAGGTTAGTGTGATGTTCCTGAAACATTCTTTCAATCCTTCAAACACCTGCTGTGAACAAGCACTGAAATAAGAACACAAACTACAACTTTCTTCAGACACAGCCTCAGATGAAATCAACTGAAGAGAAAAGAAGACATTAAATCTGTGAAGATCTCAGCAGAGGAGGATTAACCCTCTGGGGACCAAGCTGTTTTTGGGGCCCTTGAGATGTTCTGACATGCTCTGACATTTGTGCTTTTTTCAGTTATTTATAAACATGTTAATGGCAAAGGTGTAAATTCACTCTATATAGCACAAACAGGCCTACCATAATATGCGAGCAACATGTATGTAGATGTTTGTATTTTTAAGAGAATAATGTTTATGCGTGGTTATTTAAAAAAATAAAAATGAAAGTTGCTGAAATAAGACCACAAAACTCATACAAAATATGTGCCCACAAGACTTTTGACTAATGGATGTTTTCTCTTCGAGTTCTAGCTTCAAAATTATGTGAAAATAGTCTTGCTTTATCGTTCACAAAAAAAAAATACATTGATTTAAATGGTGTAAAACAGGTTTTGCTTGGAAAGCCAATATGCCAGGGGGAGGAGTAGTTTACACCTTAGTCCCACCCACTCTGCATAATGACTCTGCATAATTAGCCATTCATTCAGGTGTGACACTGACTGAGCCACAATGCAAGGACAAAACATGTATTTAGAAGAAGACTTATATTGACCATTTAAGATTTTGCTTACATCTATCTTGTAAATATGTTTTGCTATTTTATTAAAAAGGTTACAATTACAACAATAATTACAATTTCAGCAATATTTCTGCAAAAAAGTACTCTTTCTTTGTAAAAAAAAAAGAAAGATTATAGGCCTACATTTTATCATATGTATTCATTAGTTTGAATATAGCCAACATTGGAACATCTTAGTCTATGACTTTATTTTTGACAAAATAGTATTTTATATATATGAGCAGAAAAGCTTATTTGATGTGACAGTATATTCTACAGTAAAAACTGTACCCAAATCTAGTCAACAAAATATTGTCTTTCATACTTCGCCTGACTAACGTTGTTTTTATGAAATATTAGGGCATAGCCTATAAATGTTAATTTGCAGTTTAATACGTTGCTTATACAAATACATTTTATTTCAACATATTTCAGTCGATTTTTACTCATCTCAGTAGGCTATAGCAAAGCAGTTTATTCTTTCACACACAGACGCGCGATTCATATTTAGGCTAAACAGTCTTTACAAATATGTACCCTTCATTCATCTCACAGAAACGCGATTCATATTTAGGCTAAACAGTCTTTACAAATATGTACCCTTCATTCATCTCACAGAAACGCGATTCATATTTAGGCTAAACAGTCTTTACAAATATGTACCCTTCATTCATCTCACAGAAACGCGATTCATATTATAGAAACGCGATTCATCTTTTTGTTTACATAAGCCTACAACGTTATTCCATAACGTTATTCCACATTAACACTTTAGAAAGGATAACTTAGCCTACCTCACTCCTCAGCGGGATCTGCTCCTCATATTGCTCCTCATATCAGCACGGAAACTTTTCTCCCTAAGGTAGGCTATATTATGCCTCTTTGTTTACAGCTGATGTGGGCGTTTCACAGACTGAAATGGTTCTCAGAATTTGCGTTTGAATAGCACGCGCTCTCCGGGGCGTGGTCAAATTACTTTTGAATGGCTCGTAATGAGCTCGACTGGAGTCGCTCTCTTTTTATACAGATTACAGAAGCTGATAATATTAGTTTTTTATATAAATTACTTCATTTAAAAGCTGCGATCTCAAGCTTTATGCCCGTGGGTCTGTTTGCCTGAATTTTCGCGGAGTTATAGATCATTTTCGAACGCGTTTCAAATGGGAGTTTACTGACAGAGAGAAGGCAGAAATAGCATCATGTTAGTTTTTCTTTATTTGTCAAAAAGCAAAACACTTTATTTTTATTGTGAGTATACAGAAAAAAAATAGAAACTGAACAGGATCGATTGATGTATTACACGAAAATGAAAGATCAAAATTAACAGAGCATTTTGTGTTTATTTTTCATTGCTAAAAAAAAAAAACGAGCAAAACGCGCAGGCGCGTTTTTGGTCCCCAGAGGGTTAAACAACTCCACAAACAGCATTACCAGCTTCACTTATTACTACCCAGTCAACACGTTGATCTCACAGTGATCTCTCCATATGACCACAATGTGAGTTCACAGTGAGCTAAAAGTGTAACCTCACAGCGTACTCGCTGTGTGCTCACTTTATGGCCACAATATGAGGTCACCCCAGCTATAAATGTTATTGGATTTGAACATTTTAGTTGAAAATGAAAATTAGGTTGACGTCTAAACATTTGATGTCAGGCTCCAACTTCATTAAACAACTCCACAAACAGCATTACCAGCTTCACTTATTACTAACCAGACTGACTTTATTTCTGTCAGACGTCTACAAAAGTTTTTATTGAGAATTAACAGGTGTTTAACTCTAATGTGTTTCTTTTGAAGTCACCATAACAGTGATTAGTGTTTCCATTAGTTGGGCTCTTAACTCGTATTATATCTTTTATCTTTTTTGGCAGCTGTGACAGTGTGTTTGTCAAACAAATTTACAGCAGCAAAGAAAGTTAAAGTGAAATGAGATCAGTTGATGATGGTTACCTGTTGATGGCTTTATAATCATCATGAAATAGACTGCTTCACTGAGGTAATTTGAATCTAACAACTGTGTTGTACCAATAATATATTCTCATCACAAACCCTGTGTAACTGCAGCATGAGGTCCAACAATATTATAACAATCAGTTAGAAGATTTTAACAAACATGAACATGAAAAATGAATCCACCGTGACACACAGAGATATCAAAAATCAGCACATGAATCTCAACAAGGGTGACAATATATATATATTTTTAGATAAACAGATTAATTCATAACATCACTGAAAAGCTACTAAATGTCACAAAAAAAACAACAGCAAAAAATAAAAGCACATATTTAGAATTAAAATAACTAGTGCAAAATGCCCATGCAAAATCAGTTTTTGTGTGTGTTTTTAGTAATTGTTTGTTTCTAACCTTCTAAACCTTCTAAAAATGATATATTTAACGATATCTTTTGCATTTCTCATCCAAACAACGTCAAACTTGTCACTGCACTTACTCGTGCCCGTGGCAAGACACCTGTCGAATTTGAAATCCATCGGACTAAAGGTTCGAGAGATATGTGGTTAACAGGCACACACACACAGACAGACAGACAGACAGACACACAGACAGACAGACACACACACACACAGACAGACAGACACACAGACAGACAGACGTCTGTCTAGTGCAAAATGCCCATGCAAAATCAGTTTTTGTGTGTGTTTTTAGTAATTGTTGGTTTGGTTGTTTGAGTGCTCATTGTTACAATTACACAGCAAAAGTTCAGTGACTTTTTTTTTATTTGTGCATGGTAGAAAGCACACAGTGAACTCTGAGAAAATGCTATGCTTGAGCAAACAGTTTGTGAATAGGCAACTACAAATGATGCCCGTGAAAGAGAATGTGAACGCACTGAAAAGGATATGTTTAGTTGGTGAATAGCATTTACACAGTAGCGATAATGTTAAGCGCACCAGAATGAATTATAATATTCAGAAGTAAACAGCATAGCTGACTTATAGATTGTTTACATCCACAAATGAATAAGCACGTTGATTCAGAGAGCAGTGCAAAATCAGTTTTTGTGAGCTGATCGCCGTCAAAAAAGTTCAGGAGATATTTCTTAGCGTTGGCTGATTTCAACAGTTTCAATATAATAAAAAATAACTTTTATATTGATTCAATGGATTAATTGCATTTTGGAAAAAAAAAGTGTCATGAATTTATTGCATTTTTGGGAAAAAATAATCCGTTTTTATAATAAATCTTTGAAAATCAAAGTCTGGATTTGATTTTTTTATGATATTATAACCTAAAGATGCTATGTGAAAGTTTGAAACAGAAAATAGTGGTTTTCATCTTGCCACTTTCTTGGTAAAGAAAACACATTTTTACTCAAATTAATCAAAATGGATTTATCACGTTCTGGAACCAAACTATAATATTCAGAAGTAAACAGTGTAGCTGACAGAGTGTTTATGTCAGAATGTTTATTTTTAAACCACAACCTTCTTGGGGCTTCTTTGAACGATACAACCCTCTAATGTCAGAATGTTTATTTTTAAACCACAACCTTCTAAAAATGATATATTTAACGATATCTTTTGCATTTCTCATCCAAACAACGTCAAACTTGGCACTGCACTTACTCGTGCCCGTGGCAAGACACCTGTCGAATTTGAAATCCATCGGACCAACGGTTCGAGAGATATGTGGTTAACACACACACACACACACACACACACAGACAGACAGACAGACAGACAGACAGACAGACGGACATACAGACAGACAGACGTTTCTGTAATTTATAGATAGATAGGACAATTCAGCTGCATAATTTATTCATGTTGCAATGCATGCTGGGAGTTTTGTACAATGATGGTACCCAGCATGCATTGCAGAAAGGTACTTTAGATTGTCACCATTGTTGAGATTCATACGTTGATTATTGATGTCTGTGTTTGTTATCGAACAGTAATTTTTCGTGCTCATGTTTATTAAAATCTTCTAATTGATTGTTATAATATTGCTGGAACTCATGCTGTAGTAACACAGGGTTTGTGATGAGAATATATTATTGGTACAACACAATTGTTAGATTCAAATTACCTCAGTGAAACAGGTTACTTCATGATGATTATAAAACCATCAACAGGTAACCATCATCACGTTTCGTTTCACTTTAACTTTCTTTGCTGCTGCAAATGTGTTTGACAAACACACTGTCATAGCGGCCAAAAAAGATAAAAGATATAATAAGAGTTAAGAGCCCAACTAATGGAAACACTAATCACTGTTATGGTGACTTCAAATGAAACACATTAGAGTTAAACCTCTGTTAATTCTCAATAAAAACTTCTGTAGACTTCTGACAGAAATAAAGTCAGTCTGGTTAGTAATAAGTGAAGCTGGTAATGCTGTTTGTGGAGTTGTTTAATCCTCCTCTGCTGAGATCTTCACAGATTTAATGTCTTCTTTTCTCTTCAGTTGATTTCATCTGAGGCTGTGGCTGAAGTCAGTTGTAGTTCTTGTGCTTCTGCTCGTCTCTTTTTTCTGTTCTTTTCTTTCTTTCAGTGATTCTTTTTGTTAACAGGCTGAGATGACTTCATATTTAATATACACAGATTTTGTGGCTCAGATAAGGTCCAGTTCTGGTTTATTTCTTTGCTCTTGGCTGACATGTGGCATTGCTATGGCCTGCTTGTGGCCCAGATTTGGCAAACAGGAGTGGCCCACCCAAGTGCCGTAATTCCACGCTGCATGTGGGCCAGATCATCTTTCCACGTGTGTCAGATGTGGGCCGGATCTGGGCCGACACAATGTTGCTATGTGGGTATTGTGGTCACAGTTTGAGCACAGTGAGAGCGCTGTGAGGTTACACCCTGACGGTATGACCACATGGTGACATCACTGTGAGATCAAAGTGTTGACTGGGTAACCAGATTGACTTTATTTCTGTCAGACGCCTGAATTAACAGAGGTTTAGATGTTGATGATTTATTGAAAATGTTTGATTTCATGCATCATGGAGATCAGTGTTTGCTTTAGTTGAGCTTTGACCATTTTGTTATGTTAGTTTTTTTTTAGTTTTTTTATTGCAATTGCAGGTGTTTTTAGAAAACATTTATGCATTGATAACACATCAACATGGCTGCTTAAAATGTTCATCTAAAATAAAGAAAACGTATATATTCTGATATTCAGATTTCATCAGATTTAATGTCAATCAGTTATTTAGAATTGTACTGTATGTATTGAGTGAACTGATGAATTTGACATATTTTGGGTTGGTTAAATATTTTATTGAATATCTTTGTTTGATCATGTGTAAATAATTAATGTATTCTTAATTTAGATACAGGCACTTTTTTTTTTTTTTTTTGATAAACCAGGACGGCCCAGTTTACCTGAAAAAAAATGTGTCTGGAGTGCATGATGCAAAAAAAAAATAATAATAATAAATAATTGTATTGGTGCAAATAACACATCATATGACCTGTATTCAAATTTAAATATTATAGCTGGGCCTTATAAAATGTATGGAAACTAAAAGAAAAGGAAAGGGAAAAAACATCTAGTTTATATACATTACAGATTTAAACAAAAGTTGCCCACTTTACCTGCATTAACCAAATAACTACATTTTCTAATATTAAAACAAACATTGTTGGTTTTAATGAGAAAATAATAATAAACTAATCGTGGGCGGATTAGAACTCAACACCAGCGAGACAAGCATTAAACGCTGATATTTACTGACTGATAAGAACAACATGCATTAGGCTACAGTATAAGGACAAAACATGAGTTGTGTCGACAAATTAAATTTAAACTCCTGCCCCACCGACTTTTAAAAACAAAATTCGCCAATAGTCTAGATATTAGTTTAATCGAGGACGTTTTCATCATTTGTACATTCAACTATCGTCCGGTTTGAAATCCTCATAAGGAAGTGGAGAAACTTAAATGACAGCGTAGTTATATCCTACATTGTAAAGTTTAACTTCTGAACTCACCTAAACAGGCTACCGGAGTTAAATACACAGGGTTTTTGTTTTATATCTCCGGACTGGCGTCTCTTCCGTTTTTTCTTTTACTTTTGTTTTCTCACATAAGGTGACTCGAGGTGTGTTCACTGCACCCGTCAGTGCTCTGAGTGAGATTCCAGTCCGCGCATGTTCAGTGCGAACTCGCATAGGGTATGAGGGCACATCGATACATAGCCTACATTGGAAGTGGAGAGTGAAATACCTGTCACTGCCGAGACGCGACAGTTACAATGCACCTATCATGATTATGTTTAAATAAGAAAAAATAATAAATAAATTACGTTAAAACGTTGTAAAATAAACTACATTTATTTTAATATTTAACATGGCAACAGATATTTACCACTTAGATTGGCTTCAAGTTTGATATATTAACTAAATAATAATACAATTTCTTTAACAGCAATAGTAAATATTTGTATTACATAATAGGATGTAGCTAGCCTATATATTGCATTAATGTATGGTAATTTATATTGCATTTATTTACACATGTAGGGCTATTATGTCATAGTATAGCCTACTGTAATAATATAGTTTTGTATGTTGTATGTATGTTTGATGATGTTGAAAGTGTTCTGAATTCACACATTTGTCAGGTGAACTGGACTTAAACGGTGATAGGTAATATCCCGTTCTCAGGGAATACACAGCAAAATCCCCAGTGTTAAATTAACACTCCTCAGTGTACATATGTGTCCACACTCCAGGGTGTTAAAATTAACACTGAAGCAGTGTTGAAGTTAATGAGATAATTAAGTGATTAATTAAGTGATGATTGGCCATTAGTGGTGACACCTAATGTTGATAAGCATCATTGATGGAAAGAGAAAAAACAATAACAGAAAAAAGAGAAACACAAGAACTGCAACTGACTTTGACACTTTATTGATTTGCAACAACTCCTTAACAACAATCAAACTCTTTTAATTAAAGCTTACAACATGGAAAAATATTGTTATTATTTTTTTGAGTTTATATACTGTATATATACATATTTAGCAGATTTCATAATGCAAGTGATAGCAATAGATAATCTAAATAAAAATGGAAAAGCTGGAATACTACTGATAAAACGTGCAGTAATTTTAGGAGAAGTTTGATATCGTAATGCAGGATGGCTGAAACTATATTATGGATACTTCTTAGCACATTTCCTGCTCAAGTTTAATTGGCACCCATAAAACACCCCAAAAAACAACTGGATCTGTCACTAGACGACAGTTTTGCCGAGTCAAACACATGTTTGGCAACATCCACATGAGCTGAGCTCAGTATCCGGCAGGAAAACCGCCTTTCCTGCTGTCAGATTCAGCACACACTGTAAAAAAAAAGAAGAAAAAAAAGAAGAAACCGTAATTTTTTTTTAATTTTCTGGTAGCAGGGGCGCCAGAAAATGTCTGTTTAAAAACAGAAAAACACTGTCAGGAAAAAAACATAGATACACTGTAAAAAAAAAAATGTAATTTCTTACCCTATAATTACGGTTTATTACTGTTCTACAAAATAAAATCTTTAAAAAAAAGTCAAATGACTGTCAGCTACGGCTGCCAAACAAAAACTGTAAAAATAAATTAAAATATCCTTTTTTAAATGAATTGCAAATTACTTTTACAGAAATCTTCTTTTAACAGAAACACAGTTTTTCACATTTATTTTCTGATTGTTTTACTGAAAACCATGCAGTGAACTACATGCATGATTTGCTGTGACTATACGTCACTGCATCAGCAACTACACAGTTACTGTCTGTTAAATAAAGCAACATGCAACATTTCATCAGTGTTTCTCTGCTCATCCTGGACTGAAGCTCAGGCTCTACTCTTCAACACAATGGTGACACACAAAACACACCATACAGAAACACTTTAAACCCCAACAGATCATTAAACACTACCAGGTCTCTCATGATCTCAGCATCTTCACTTATTACAATCAAGACTTTAGTTCTTTCATACTAACATTCTTATTGAGAATTAACAGAGGTTTAGAAGTTGAAGCTTTATTGAAAAGAATCAAGTTTGATGTCACCATGATGGAGATCAGTGTTTGCTTTAGTTGGGCTCTTGACCTTTTAGTGTTTAATATGAGTTTTACTCTGTTTGCTTTAACTTGTGCCTTTGATGCATATTTGTTACAATAGGTATCCAAGAGAAACTGAACTCAGATGATTTTGATTACTTGTTAGTGATAATAGTCATCATGTAGTATCCTGCTTCATTTATACTTTCTGAATTGTGTGATATCTGTTGAAGTCGATAAATATTAGTTGTTAATTTTGCATGATAAAACTGCTATAGAAGATCCTGCAGTGCTGTGGTACTCACATTTTATGAAGTCATTATACAGAAAATGTTTAGACAGGATCAGCGTATGAATCACAACAATGGTGACAATGAAAAAAAAAAATCTGAACTACTATAAAGTCACAAAAAGGCTTTGTTGGTTGTCACCATTGTTGAGATTCATATGTTGATTCTTGATGTCTCTATCTATACTACTAAAAAAAATGAACGAGCTCAAAAACTTTTCTGTATAATATATATATATATATATATATATATATATATATATATATATATATATATATATATATATAAATATAAATAAATAAGATTGTTACAATACTGATGCCACAATATTTCAGGGATCATGTGAAAAATTATGACATTAATTATAGACTTTGTTTAAAGCTAAACTCCATCTATATATAATCTAATCAGAGATTTGACATATCAGTGAATCAGATCATCATATGATGACTACAAAATCATCATTAACTGACCAAGATCATCTGACAAAGCAGCCAGAAAAAGTTAATAATTCACGGGTCATGAGCCTAACTAAAGCAGACACTGATCTCAATCATGGTGACATCAAATAAATTTTTTTCAGTTTATTTAATGACAGTCATTTGACCATTTTATCGTTTTGTTACTGTAATTTGTAATTTTACATACATTTTTATGTAATTTATGAAAACAGAAAAAAATACTGTATGAAAAATACAATAAATTTTCTGTATAAAAAATTTGGATTACTGGAATTTGTCATTAATGTCACAATACCTAAAATAACAGCTGAATTTTTATTTTACAGATATTATTTGTAATTTTACAGTGTTTTGAGTACAATTTAAAATTAAAGAAAATGATCATCAAAAAATCATAATTTTACAGTGTACCTTCTTTTCTTTGTTTTCTAATTTCACAGAAAAAATCTGTAAAATATTACGTAATAATTTCTGTAAAATTACACATAACTCTGTAAAAATACAGACAAGTTCCTTTAAAAAAAAAAAAACAATTAAATTGATGTAAAACCAAAATACAAGCAATTACCTGTAAATGTAATAGTGGACCTTTAAATTACAGCAAATATCTGTAATTTCAAATTCTGTAAAAAATACAGACCATTACCTGTAAAATTACACTTTTTTTTTACAGTGCAGAGTGTGTCCCCCTCTCGGACAATCGCCTGGATCACTGATATTTCAGAACTGTTTTTTATTTTATGATTCTTCTGCTCCAAGCCTTTAATTACTTCCTGAATACATAAACACAGAGAGACAATTAAAATATTTCTCACTTTTCTGACTTTGTGTATCTTATTGAGATGACAAACCTTTGTTGTCAAGTGTAAGAATCCTACCTTATCAAAGTCCTCCTTTTCTACAAATGTCTCCTCTCCCCTGATCTGAATTCTGGGTGCTTCAACAGCTTTCTGCAAGTCATCATAGCCAAAGAACAGGTAGTTCATGATCACCTGAGAGGAGAGAGACGGGAGAGGGGAAAAGGATTTTAGATAAAAGAAAAATAGCTTTTTCTTCATTTATTAAACTCAACCTATTCAGGATAAGCAAATGTTTTTATTGTCCTGAATGATCATTCAGAATAATCAAATGTCAAATTGCTTTCTGTTCTGTGCTGTAGACATGTAATGTAAAGTATGTAAACTCTCGTCAGTGTTTTTTGTTACCTGAGCAACTGCGGTGGTGATATTTGTCCCTCCTGCACCTCCAACCACCATTTTGACGTTTTTATCTTGGTCCAATATTATTGTGGGACACATTGATGAAAGTGGCCTTTTACCTTGTCGAAACAATTAGTATTTATGTGAACATTTATATTTATATACAGCAGTAGGTAGTGTACAGTACAATATTACCTTATTTACAGAGAGTTTATGTAACTCAAGGCATGCCAGTTTTATTTATTTACCTGGTTTAATTAAGTTGTTTTTTATTGTTTTGTTGTCTCCACTCTCACACATCATATCAGGATCCATGAAATCATCCATTTGGTTATTAAATACAATGCCTGTTGAGTCTGACATCACCCTAGATCCAAAACTGTGAGAACACAAAAAAGATTTAGACAACAATATGAAAAAAAACAGTAAAGCAACAGAGCTTCATAAAAATAGACACCAAAAGTACATTAACATTTTTGTCTTTAAAATGAGGTCTTCTTAATATATAATTAAATTAATCAAAATTACTATAATTAAATTAAATTAAATTAAATTAAATTAAATTGAATCAAATTAACGAAAAAAGTGTGGTATTTTACTCTTTTGAGTACATCTTGTCAGCATTGTTTGATAAATATTTCTCAAGGCTTTGTCCCACTGGCTAGATGAAACATCTTGATTTTGTAGGCGATGTCAAAAATATCTACTTTAAATAAACACAGTGTTCAGTCCTTGCTTCATATTTTATTAGTCATTTCATTTTAGTTGAATCCCAGAAAGAAATACTTAAGGACAAGGCTTTGTCTGTCTTGTGTTTAACAAAGAGCTTTTTAGTAAGTGAAAGGCCTTGAGAACCGGTTGCACTGGCTCTGATAATGTCAAACATGTACTGAAGGAAGTTGACATACAATGATAACTCCCAACATGTTTGATTTTATCAGAGCCAGTTGGACTAGAGTTCAGTAGATGAATCTATTAATGCTCTACTGCTGAGAGACCGCAGAGTTTGAGTTTGTTTTCTCACTGCCTGTCAGGTTCATTATTAGTTACTATGGTTATGATTTGATTCATCATTCTGTTCAGCTGTTTGATTAATTACCTCTGTCTCTTGTATTTAAGTTACTGTGTTTATGTTCTTTGTTGTCCGGTCTTGTCAATGTTTAATGGTTGTTGCTGCCTTCATCTTCTCTATGTGGATTATTAATTAAAGACTTTATACTTTCATTATTTTTGTTGTGTATGCTATACAACCAGTTCGTGAAAGACACATAGCCATTCCCTCCAACTCATGATGATTGCAGATGATTGACTATGCAAATAATTCTAAAAAAAACAACAAAAAAATTGTATAGTGAGAAGTCTGCTGTCTGAAGCTGCAGTTTTGGACCTATATATTGTAATTATAAGATATATGATGTTTTACAAACTGTAACTTGGTGAGACAGATCCAGGTGCCAGTTGCATGAACAATGCCATTTTGTTAAGACTGTGTCTTAAGAACTAATCTGGGGTGTGTTTCCCAAAAGCATCATTAGCCAATGTTCGCAAGTCCCGTCGTTATCAGCAGAGGTGGGTAGTCCAGGGGTCAGAAAGTAGAAGTCATGCTATCCCAGCGGGCACCTTGATGTCAAAATTAGGTCAAGAAATAGGTCAAAAATGAAAGTCATATTGACGTCAAGAGTTTGACCTCTGCTGATGTCATTTTGCCAAACAAAAAGGTGAAACGCATGGCCGTACACTTATTCAGAGGTGGAGATTCCAGGGGTCAGAAAGTTAAAGTCCTGCCATATGTTTATTCCACCCATGAACTCACACAGCAAAAACTCCAGTGTTAAATGAACTCTCCTGGGAGTTTATTTGGCTCCAGACTCAAGAGTGTTAAAGGTAATGAGCTAATTAAGTGATTGATTGAGTGATGATTGACCATTATTGAAAACACCTGATGTTAACAAGCAGAATCACTGAAGGAGAAAAATCACAATTTTAGACACCGTTATGGAGATTAGTGTTTGATTTAGTTGGGCAGTTGACCTTCAAATAATTATCTTTAGATTTTGTTTGGCTGTTGATCTGAGTTATTACAGCCAGATGAACAAAAAGAAAAGTTGATCAGGTGGTGTTGGTTGTATTTGAACATAATTTGATCTGAATCACTGAACTCAATTAGAGCCTAATCTCTGACTTAAATGTATATTGGTCATTACAACATCACAGTAATTCTACAGATTAAGTTCCAGATTTTTCAATATAATTCAAATTATTTCTTAAAAGTAGTTCTGAAAAAGAAAATCTTTCTTTAAGGCACACACAGACATCAAGATTCAGTGTATGAATCTCAACAATGGTGACAAAAAGAATATTCAATTAGGAAAACAAGACAATTCAGATCATAATTTATTCATACCGCAATGCATGATGGGAGCCATGGATGAGTTTTGATTGGTGGCACCCAGAATGCACTGCAACATGCTTTATTATTGTCACCATTGTTGAGAATCACAGGCTGATTCTTGGTGTCAGTGTGTCCAAATAATACAATTTTTCAAAGTCCTTTGATCAGAACAACTTTCAAGAAATCTTTCTGATTACATTGAAAATGGTTAATATGGCATAATATTAGAACTCTCTAAATGAGTTTTGTGATTCAGGTCAAATTTTGATTATGTCAAAACATAACCAACACCACCTAATCAACGTTTCTCTTTGTTCATCTGAGAGCTATAACTAAGATACAACAGCCAAACAAAATCTAAAGTTATTAGTTTAAGGGTCAAGAGCCCAACTAAAGCAAACACTGATCACCATAATGGCAACTTAAAAAAGAGATTTTCTCCTTCAGTAATTCTGCTTGTTAACATCAGGTGTTTTCAATAATGCTCAATCATCACTCAAACAATCACTTAATTATCTCATTAACTTTAACACTCTTGAGTCTGGAGCCAAATAAACTCACAGGAGAGTTCATTTAACACTGGAGTGTTTGCTGTGTGAGTTCATGGGTGGAATAAATATATGGCAGGACTTTTACTTTCTGACCCCTGGACTCTCCACCTCTGCACTTATTACCAGCTTCACTTAAAACTAACCAGATTTACTTTATATAATTTCCATTTTTATGAAATCATAAAAATTTTGTATTTTAAAGTCACCATGATGGTGGTTAGCGTTTGCTTTAGTTGTGCTCTTGACTCTTCACTCTTTAATATAAAATGTCTTTGGCTGCTATTCTTGTTATAGGCAAAATAGTCATGAGAAGATAAGGTCAGGGGATGTTGGCTGTTTATAGATGATGACGACAATATCATCATGTAAATGCCTGATTCCCTAATTGTGTTTAGTGTCAAATGTTTTGATTATATAGAATTTATGGTTTTTATGATGTATTGCAATAGAATCAATTTAATTTTACAGCATTAGAGCAATTTTGTTTATCGAAGACTATAATGGATTTTAAAAACATTTAGTGCATTAAACATTTTCCTCTACATTATTACTTAGCCATCAAGAATCAGTGTATGACTCTCAACAATGGTGACAATCAATGAAATGCTTCATGCCGCAGTGCATGCTGGGTACCACCAATCAAAACTCACCAAAATCTCCCAGCATGCATTGCAGCTTTAATAAATTATGCACCTGGAGTTGATCTGATTATCTGGATATTTTGTTTGATTGTCACCATTGTTGAGATTCATACGCTGTTTCTTGATGTCTGTGTGTGTCTAAGTAATGCCATAGATGACAGGGTTTTGTGCACTTAATAGTTTTTAAAAACCAAGTACATTATTTGATAAACAAAACTGCTAGACATGCTGTAGAATCAAATGACTTCTGTTATGAATAAAACAGTTTTGAAACTGCAAGTCCTATATAATCAGAACATAAGACACTGAATAAGATCAGGGCTTCAGGCATTTACATGATGATATCATCATCATCATAATCAATAAACAGCCAACATCACCTGATCTCATTTTCTCACGGCTTTTTTTAGCTACAACAACAGAGCTTTATAAACACACAATTATAGCAGCCAGAGAAAATTTAGTATTAAGAAGTCAAGGGTCAAGAGCACAACTAAAGCAAACGCTAACCACCATCATGGTGACTTTAAAATACAAAATATGATTTAATTAAACCGGAAATTAAATAAAGTAAATCTGGTTAGTGTAAGTGAAGCTGGTAATAAGTGTACGGCCATGCGTTTCACCTTTTTGTTTGGCAAAATGACATCAGCAGAGGTCAAATCTTGACATCAAATTGACATCAACAATTTGACGTCAATATGACTTTCATTTTTGACCTATTTCATGACCTAATTTTGACATCAATTTGATGTCATATTGATGTTAAATTGACATCAAAAGCCCACTGGGATATGTTTATTCCACCCATAAACTCACACAGCTGATTTCACTAATTAGTTCTCTCTCCTGCTGAATTAGCAAATCCAGGTGATGGGAACAAAATACGTTTACTTTCTGAACCTGGACTTTCCACCTCTGATTAAGACACACTGATATATATTTCTCTTACATGTCATTGATACTGCTGGTGACTGCCACTGCATTCCCATATTTATCGATGACTGACAGGTGAGATGTCCCAGAGTCATACATCCCATTAGAGCAACCGTAGCTCACTTGTTTGATGCTATCATTAATCTTTGCCCTGATGTCGGCAGCAAAGTCGACTGAGGTCATATTTTGGACAGTCTGTAAAACAATCTGTGACAAAATTCATGAAAATAGGAACAGTGAAAGGCTCTGAGAAAATAATGTCTGTTATAACATAAGTTACTCCTGTGTATAGGGCTGGGCGATATATCGCACGATATTGTTATGCGCATCTCATCAGTAAAGCCAGTTCCTTGATTAGTACACAGCAAAAACTCCAGTGTTAAATGAACTCTCCTGGGAGTTTATTTGGCTCCAGACTCAAGAGTGTTAAAGTTAATGAGCTAATTAAGTGAAAGAAAATCTTTCTTTAAGGCACACACAGACATCAAGATTCAGTGTATGAATCTCAACAATGGTGACAAAAAGAATATTCAATTAGGAAAACAAGACAATTCAGATCATAATTTATTCATACCGCAATGCATGATGGGAGCCATGGATGAGTTTTGATTGGTGGCACCCAGAATGCACTGCAACATGCTTTATTATTGTCACCATTGTTGAGAATCACAGGCTGATTCTTGGTGTCAGTGTGTCCAAATAATATAATTTTTCAAAGTCTTTTGATCAGAGCAACTTTCAAGAAATCTTTCTGATTACATTGAAAATGATTAACATGACATAATATTAGTATCACAGGCTGCTATAATCAACAAGGTAAACTTAACTCTCTAAATGAGTTTTGTGATTCAGGTCAAATTATGATTATGTCAAAACATAACCAACACCACCTGATCAACGTTTCTCTTTGTTCATCTGAGAGTTATAACCCAGATACAACAGCCAAACAAAATCTAAAGTTATCAGTTTAAGGGTCAAGAGCCCAACTAAAGCAAACACTGATCACCATAATGGCAACTTAAAAAAGAGATTTTCTCCTTCAGTAATTCTGCTTGTTAACATCAGGTGTCTTCAATAATGCTCAATCATCACTCAAACAATCACTTAATTATCGCATTAACTTTAACACTCTTGAGTCTGGAGCCAAATAAACTCACAGGAGAGTTCATTTAACACTGGAGTGTTTGCTGTGTGAGTTCATGGGTGGAACAAATATATGGCAGGACTTTTACTTTCTGACCCCTGGACTCTCCACCTCTGTGCGCTCCCCAGGGCGGTTCAGCGCAAAGAGGAGGCGTGTTCCGGCGCAAACGTTCCCTCATGCTATTTTGCAGGTTTAGAAAACAATTGCGCCACTAACCAGGAAAAAATAGTTTAAAGTCAGTGGCGCGTTGCGCATGTTATTCATATGCTATTTTAAGGGCGCATGTTTGGCCATAATCAATGTAGCGTGTGCACAACACACACACACTTTGATTCTCTCATCTACACAGAAGCAGCAGTTTTCATTTTTGCAAATCATACATTATTACGATAGATAGATAGACAATTTATTATAAAAGCATACATCTAGCTTACACATTTACCCAAATTATCATACGCCTTTTTAACCTAAGTTAATTTGGGTGTGTTTCTCCATCCTCAACGTCCCTGACGAGAGCGTTGCTCTCCTTGGCTGTGAACCGCTCCTGGCAAATCCGCCGTTATAATAGGAATCCGCTTTAGAACAAGCGCGCCTGCTCTTAAAGGGAATGTGAGATGATGCTCTGATTGGTTTATTTCATGTTACGCCCAAACCACACCTATGAATAATGAAGCTACTTCAGAGCAACCCATTTTAGATTTGCGCCGGGCGCAAGAGTCATTTATCCCGCCGGGAAAATAGCAACAGCGCCGAGACCCGCCCACAAAGTTACTTGCGCTTTGCGCTTTGACACTTGCGTTTCAGATCGTTAAAATAGGGCCCCTGACCTGAACTAACAATCAATAAGAAACTATAGAAACAAACAGACAGGGAGTGAAGGAAGACATAACTCAACTAATTGACAGATAAACCAAACACAAACAAGAACAGAAATTAAAACAGACTGACATTGTGACAATATATAAGAACAGTTGAACTCACCTCAGTGATGTCCTCATCGAGTGGGTCTCCCAGTTTACTCTTTTCGACATCAGCCAAGTGGAACGCCTCTATCATACGATGATAGGTCAGAGTCTTGTTCTCTGTGGACACACTGGTGTTTGTGAAGTTGTAACCTAATAGGAAATGTTTAATAATTATTTAAAATGTATCTTAATAATAATTTTCCATTCTCGTTTTTACTCTCTGAATGAACACTTATTTTAAAGGAGCGTTACAATGTACACTGTTAACCCTTGCTGTAAAAAAAGGCGTAATTCAGACAGTATCATACCATTTTCCATTAAAACAGTAATATACCGTAGAAAACAAAAATAGCCTACAGGAATATACTGTAAATTAACAGTGCTCAAAATCGACACTCAGAGGCTGTTTTCCCAATCACACCCTATACCCTCATTCACTATTCCCTACATTAGTTCACTAATATAGTCCACTTGACAGAGTGAATGAAAAGAAGTGAGTGAATTGAGAAACTGATGAACACCTGATAAGCAGAATCACTGAAGGACAGAAAAAAAGAAAAGTGGTACCGTCAGACCCGGAGTTCGGCTGAATGGATTCTAAAATGGTAAAACTCAACTGTTTAACTCTGGGGGAGATGTAAAATGAGCATATTTCCGAAAAAAGTGGAGTATCCCTTTAACTCTTAATATATCTTTTGTCTTTTTTGGCTTCTATGACATTGTTAGATTCAAAAGACATCAGTGAATCAGGCTATTTCATTATGGTTATAAAACCATCAACAGGTAACCATCATCACCTGATCTCATTTCACTTTAGCTTTCTTTGCTGCTGCAAATGTGTTTGACAAACACACTGTCACAGCAGCCAAAAAAGACAAAAGATATAATAAGAGTTAAGAGCCCAACTAATGGAAACACTAGTTGTTTAATCCTCCTCTGCTGAGATCTTCACAGATTTAATGTCTTCTTTTCTCTTCAGTTGATTTCATCTGAGGCTGTGGCTGAAATTACTCCATATTTAATATACACAGATTTTTTGGCTACGATAAGGTCCAGTTCTGGTTTATTTCTTTGCTCTTGGCTGACATGTGGTATTGCTATGCAGAGGTGTAAAGTCCAGGTTCAGAAAGTAAAAGTCCTCCTCAGTATTTTGTTCCAATCACCTGGATTTGCTAATTCAGCAGGAGAGAGAACTAATTAGTGAAATCAGCTGACTGAGTTTATGGGTGGAATAAACATATGGCAGGACTTTTACTCTTTGGCCCCTGGATTACCCACCTCTGCTTGTGGCCCAGATCTGGCAAACAGGAGTGGGCCACCCAAGGGACATCATTCCACGCTGCATGTGGGCTAGATCCGCATTCCACAAGTGCCAGATGTGGGAGGGATCTGGGCCGAAACAATGTTGCTATCTGGGAATTAATGAAATCAGCTGGCAGAGTTTATGGGTGGAATAAACATATGGCAGGACTTCTACTTTCTGACCCCTGGACTATAAACCTCTGAATGCACCCCACAAACGGTGAGGAGAGTGAGTCGCTCGCTGCGTGAGGAGCAGAGGTGGAGATTCCAGGGGTCAGAAAGTAAAAGTCCTGCCATATGTTTATTCCACCCATGAACTCACACAGCAAACACTCCAGTGTTAAATGAACTCTCCTGGGAGTTTATTTGGCTCCAGACTCAAGAGTGTTAAAGTTAATGAGCTAATTAAGTGATTGATTGAGTGATGATTGACCATTATTGAAGACACCTGATGTTAACAAGCAGAATCACTGAAGGAGAAAAATCACAATTTTAGTCACCATTATGGAGATCCGTGTTCGATTTAGTTGGGCAGTTGACCTTCAAATGATTATCTTTATATTTTGTTTGGCTGTTGATCTGAGTTATTACAGCCAGATGAACAAAAAGAAAAGTTGATCAGGTGGTGTTGGTTATATTTGAACATAATCATAATTTGATCTGAATCACTGAACTCAATTAGAGCCTAATCTCTGACTTAAATGTATATTGGTCATTACAACATCACAGTAATTCTACAGATTAAGTTCCAGATTTTTCAATATAATTCAAATTATTTCTTAAAAGTTGTTCTGATAAAGAAAAAGAAAATCTTTCTTTAAGGCACACACAGACATCAAGATTCAGTGTATGAATCTCAACAATGGTGACAAAAAGAATATTCAATTAA
Source organism: Rutilus rutilus (assembly GCF_951802725.1). Classification (NCBI taxonomy): domain Eukaryota; kingdom Metazoa; phylum Chordata; class Actinopteri; order Cypriniformes; family Leuciscidae; genus Rutilus; species Rutilus rutilus. Next base: position 50,118,454 of record NC_140210.1, read on the forward strand.
GAAAACAAGACAATTCAGATCATAAATTTATTCATACCGCAATGCATGATGGGAGCCATGGATGAGTTTTGATTGGTGGCACCCAGAATGCACTGCAACATGCTTTATTTTTGTCACCATTGTTGAGAATCACAGGCTGATTCTTGGTGTCAGTGTGTCCAAATAATAAAATTTTTCAAAGTCCTTTGATCAGAACAACTTTCAAGAAATCTTTCTGATTACATTGAAAATGATTAACATGGCATAATATTAGAATCACAGGCAGCTGTAATCAACAAGGTAAACTTAACTCTCTAAATGAGTTTTGTGATTCAGGTCAAATTATGATTATGTCAAAACATAATCAACACCACCTGATCAACGTTTCTCTTTGTTCATCTGAGAGTTATAACCCAGATACAACAGCCAAACAAAATCTAAAGTTATTAGTTTAAGGGTCAAGAGCACATCTAAAGCAAACACTGATCACCATAATGGCAACTTAAAAAAGAGATTTTCTCCTTCAGTAATTCTGCTTGTTAACATCAGGTGTTTTCAATAATGCTCAATCATCACTCAAACAATCACTTAATTATCGCATTAACTTCAACACTCTTGAGTCTGGAGCCAAATAAACTCCCAGGAGAGTTCATTTAACACTGGAGTTTTTGCTGTGTGAGTTCATGGGTGGAATAAATATATGGCAGGACTTTTACTTTCTGACCCCTGGACTCTCCACCTCTGGTGAGGAGAGTGAATCAACATGTTGACTGGGTATGTCGCTTATGAAGGGCCGGTCCAGTGATGGCTGTATTAATATGGAGAATTATTTGCAGTAATTGGAGAGTACTGGCCTTAGAACTCCCAACCTGTAATCCACAGACAGACATACACTCACTGACCTTCGAGTATATTGAGTATCAGAGCGAGCACAGGTCCACCGAATGGAGCAGTAGGAGCATGAAACGTGTAGTTTCTCAAAGTAAAGTTTAATGCATGCTCATTTAGCTCTGCCGTATAATTCTTCAGGTCCTCACGTGTTATATTCCCTCCTGTGATATAAGACAAAAACCCCTCAGAAAGAATAGCATACTTTGATGAAATTACTGTAGGTCTGCAGATCCTGATAAAATTTAAAGAAAGAAATAACCTGCAGCCTTTATATCTTTCAGTATATCATCAGTCAATGACCCATCGTAAAAGGCTTTTGCTCCTTCTTTTGATATCGTCTCGTAGGTGATAGCAAGTTTGGGAAAGGGTTTAGTATCATTTTCCTTCCAAATTTTTTTTGAGCTGTAAATCATTTCACTAGAACAAAGAGAGACAAAAGCAGATACAAGATGATGTTATGTAAGTGAAAAGGCTGAGGCTTTAGGGAGCCCTGTGTAAATAGAGACATTCAACATACACTCAAAAAAATGCTTTGTTGGCTTTAATTAACTTTTTTATGTCAACAGGTTTATGTCAAAACAAATTGGGTTGAATGTAAAAATATAAATTTTAGGATAATTGAACTTAATTAACTTAATTGTTTTGAACAAAATTAAGACTGTTAACCTTATTCAACTAAACGGCATTGGATTAACCTTATGTAATTAACTTAAGTTAATTGAAATAAATAATGTTACATAAATCCAATGTAACCTAGTTACGTAGAACCTGTTGCAATAAAAAAAGTTAATTAAAGCCAACATAGCATTTTTTTGAGTGTAGTATTATAATACAGCGTGTTGACAATTATTAGGCAAGTCGATATTCTGATCATATTTTTGCATCTTTATTTTTCTCGAACTGTTGTTTTATGACCCAGCTGTCCCAATGAGTATTTCTTTAGAGTCATTTCTATTGTAGGGGAGAGCCGGGACAGTTGAAACACTTTTCAGATAAACGTCGTTTTCTAAGATAAGGTTACAGATAGATTTTTAATTTTTTTGTGATGAACAACTCACATATGTGTTCTCTTAGTATCATGTGTTATTCGGTACAAATATAGAATGATTTAAGTAAAATATGACTTTGAACGGGAGTTGTGCTTTGTTTCAATCGTCACGCCTGTGCGGGACGGTTGAAACACAGGGGTGGGACGGATGAAACATGACAGTTTAAATGGCAGCTATTCATCTAATGCTTTTTTTTGTGAACAACACCTGACAAGTAACTTGTGTACATATTGTTACAAACATATTTTGTAATTTATTTTCATTTAAAGGTTCATATTAACCATTTTTGTTCTGTCGCCCAATAAACAATAAGCGATAAGCCTATGCGCATTTTGTAATCTTTCTAACAGGCTATTTTGACGAAGACAGACAAATCAGTTTACAATTAATTTTCTTACATTTCTTCCTTGAGTCATATTGAGTGTTTGCTAGTTGAATAGCCTGTTATTATGAAGAAAACGAGGTCAACCAGACGACGATAAATGAAATTTATTGAATATTGAAGATTGGACAATTGATGATTATTACAGAGATAGCATGTGTTGCGTAATTGAAAATTAATTTGCATTAAAAGAAACACAAGTCTAGAAACAGTATATGAATCTATGAACAGTATAGGCTATGACCAGGTTTAACGGGCAGGACGCGCGGGCGGGACGGTTGAAACACTGTTTCAACCGCCCCGACAGCGCATCCTGTCATTTAAACCTCTTTTGCTCTTAAACTAAAAAACTCTGATATTGCACACTTAAGGGTGTGTTGCAGTACTAATACACCTGCCGTATTATCATTACAATGGCACATGAAACAATAAATCCAACTTGTCAGTCCAAAAAAAGTACCGCACGAAAGAATTCACTCACCGCATTCAAAAACAGCTTTGCGGCTTTAACTCCAAAACGACACGACGTAAAGAAGAAATGTTTTCGCGGGTATGTTAGGCATTGCGTGCTGTACGTGCTGACGAAATTTGACGTACATGACGTGAGTGGTTTTCAAGAAAATCTCAGTGTTTCATCCGTCCCGCGTTTCAATCGTCCCGCCTCTCCCCTACTGCATCCTTATGATCCCCACTGCATCCCCACTGCTTATGGGCATTTACTTTATTATTATTATTATTATTATTATTATTATTATTTTTCACTGTGAATTACATCTCTATTTTGGCCCATTTTACCTGTAAAAAAATCTGCTTTATAATAATTCATATAATATAAGAATATAATATAATATAATATAATATAATATATGAATATAAGGCATTTTTCACTTTAAGCCCTTGTTAACAATTATATATCTCTTATAAATGATTATATACAAAATGAACATTGGTTAATAACATTTATGGGGTTTGGAATTAAGACGTGATTGGAATAAAAATGAACTAAAAGTGCATAATGCACACACTGTAAGGTCAGATCTGCCTTTTGGCCAAAACCGCTGCCACAGAGAAAGTGTTTTTTATTTTAATTTTAAAACAGCCAACACTGTTAGACCTTACCAGGCTTTTTTACAGTAAAATACTGGTAACTGTTAATTTTACAGTTCTTTACTGTAATCTACAGTATGTTACTGTAAAAATTCCATGCACTTAATTAAAACTCGAGTTAACTAATAACACTTGCAGAAACCGATTGACTTAAATTGACCAACTGTCGTTTAAATTTTTTAACTAAAATATATAATGCACTAACAATGTGAGCAAAGTATTACTGTGAACGTATTTAATTTTGAGAACACTAAAAAACTATTGAACATAAAGATATTTCTACTGGACCAGCAACTACACAGTCACCGCCTGGTAAAAAAAGCAACATGCAGCAAATCATAGGCTCTACTCTTCAGCACAATGGTGACCCAAAAAAAGGATCACCATTTTATTTTTAATTCATACTGCGGTATGTGCTGGGAGTTTTATACTATCCTGGAACCCAGCATACATGGCGACATTATACTTATGACATCACTATTGAGATTCACAGTCGATTTTGAGCACTGTTAATTTACAGTATATTCCTGTATTTTCTCGAAAGCATTGTTTTATACGGTATATTAGTGGTTTAATGGGAAATGGTAGGATGTTGTCAGAATTTGGCCTTTTTTTACAGCAAGGGTTAACAGTGTAGTTTTTAGATAGTTCACAAATTATTTATTCTTACCACTAGTGTTGTCAAAAGACCCGGTACTTCGGTACCAAGTCGGTACTAAAAAAATGTAAACGTCACGGTACCAAGTTTTCTTAAGTACCGGTGGTACCGAGGACCCGTTCAAACCCGGTTCCTTGTTGCGCATGAATGCACTCATGCACAGAGCGCGTGCAGTTGCGCGTCCTCTTTATTAAAGCGCTGAGACATGGCGACCGGTGGTGCTGCTGATGTGGTGGCTGTAAATCCACTTGTTGATAAGAAAGGAGGAAAGAGACACATATGGAAATATTTTGGATTAAGCTAATGTCACGTTGCCATAAGTGGCCGTTCACATAGCGCGCTTTTTGCGCGTGCAGATTCGTTATTCCAAATGTAGGCGCGCGGCAAGCGCGCTCATAATAGAAGCGACTCGGCGCGCTCGAGAGATAGACGCCAAGGGTAGAGCAAGCGTTTGTGGAAAGCAGAAACATGTCAATCTCCGAATGCAATGTTACATGAGGAGAGTAAAGATGGAAAGCTTTTAAAGATTAGTTCCATATAAATTCACGGATAATTTGTTGTTTTGTCATTAGTGAAAATCAATATTGACCTTGTATTTGAAAAAGGATCCTCATATAAAAACAATACTAAAATTCAGAGTAAGTTCATTCGCATTCGGAGATCGACTATTTTTGAAGCAGCGCTCTCCATGATGACGAGGAAGTATCAGCAAAGAATTTATTGATTTCTAGCCCTTTGGTACCAAAATTGGTACCGAGAACCGTGGATTTTCACTGGTATTGGTACCGAATACTGAAATTTTGGTACCGTGACAACACTACTTACCACAATGCATTATCACAAAGTTTGTGGTCTTCGTCTTCAATGGCTTTGGCAAAGGCCTCGCCAATCTCAATACCCTTCTTTGCCAGCTCTATACTGGGCTTAAACAGCTCCTCCCATGGCAGTCTCCCGTGCCTATCGTGTGCCATCTCATAACCACGCAGTTCTCCTGGTACAGCTATATATGATGCTACCATTCATATGAAACAAAAGGAGTGGTCAAGTCATTCAAAGGCCTAACTGGCAATAAATCATAAGAACTACTTATTTTACTGTTTTAATGATAACTAACATCCCTGTCAACACGCTCATCACGCACAATATGAGTTCACAGTGATCTAAAAGTGTAACCTCACAGCGCACTCACTGTGTGCTCATATTATGGCCACAATGTGAGTCACCCCAGCTAGAAATGTTATTGGACGTGGAATCCAACATCACTCAGACGTCAAATTTTGGTTGATAATGAAATTGGGTTGATGTCTAAACATTTGTAAGGTTCAACGTCATAAAACAACTCCACAAACAGCATTACCAGCTTCACTTATTACTACAGTCATATATGTACAAAAGTTCTTATTGTGATTAACAGAGAATTAGATGTTTAGAAGAAACAACAATTTTGAACTAACATTGACATTCTTAATGCCACAATGCATTCTGGGAGATACTGATAAGTTTTGGATGATGCACCCAGAATGCATTGCTGCATGAAGCATGTCATCGTTATTGAGATTCACGTGCTGATTCTTGAGGTTTGTGTTTGTCTTTAAATGATGGCTTAAAACCTAATGTTTCAATATTTTGTTTTTTACATTAAATACTTCAGATTTTCTGATTAAAATAATGCAGGATCCGCTTCTTTCAATTTCGTTTCAATTAAACCGGTTATTTTATGCCCTCATGTAATGAACTCAATTCTATCATCCCGGCAGATAAATATCAATTCAGATAAAGGCATTTGTAATCATTAGGTCAGTTAAATAATAGTAATCATCGTCATAATCATCAATGTGCAAACACAGATGTTTTACATGTCTAAACGATAGCCTATAAAGTGAATAAACTGGTCTTCATTTGTTATTAAATAAACTTATTTCGCCAAATTCAGCCCCTCATTAAGTCCTCGGTTCACCCTTGCTCATGTATCAGCACAACATGCAGTTGGCCGAAAGAAAGTTTCAGAGACAGTGCTATCACGCATGCTCAGTATCTCCAGTTCATCGGTTCTCCATATCGAACGTGTCCGAAAGAAACAGTTCTCGGTTCCGTACTGGTGATCAGAGAACTGCTGTAGCAGAATACATGTGCTGAGCTGAGAACTGCTGAAACCTGATTGACCTATATTTGACAAAACTAAAAAGTCGATGCATGTCTCCAGTATGTTTAATACGTTATGTTTTTTTTTTTATCAACACATTATAAACATTTACTTTGTTTGCACCCTTAAAACCTTGGCAAGAGTTTACATCAAATATCAACTTACTTAGAAATTGAATTAGCTGTTCCTGAAAATAATATTTTAGAATAATAATAAATATTTAGTTGTACAATCCATTCATTGTGTTTCCAATCTTTAAAATCATACAGTGAAAAGACAGGAATTATGTGATAAACATATTTCCAACATGTTTTATTTTGTCACACTTATTGATGTTCAACAAAATACTTAAGAAACATGCATTTCATCCCTCAGAAAAAAATTGCACGTATGGTCAGCTCATCCGGTTCCCAGTGTGTTGATCGTGTCCGAAAAGAAACAGTTCTCGGTTCTGTACTGGTGATCCGAGAACCGCTGTACCTGTACGTTCGGTAGTGCGCGTATGTATCAGCTACTCGTGCTCATCACTTCTCTCAGCACATGTCTCAGTTCATTAAACTGTTGGAGTTACTGGAGTAACATATACTCCAGGATATTGGTTTATTTCGAGTCAGAGAAATGTCAGACATGTCCGAAAGTGAGTAGTTGTGGATCAGTGCTGACCCAAGACGCCAACTGTTTCGAACGATTCAGTCCGAGTGTTCCTGGTTCGACCGGTTCACTAAAAAGAACCGGACATCTATTGATTACAACAAATACATTTATTAATTTGTTATTAATTGATGCAAATCCATGGAGAAAGTCAGGCCACTACACTATGCTAATATCTTTATTCTCAACAAGTAGCCAACATACATAAACCCACTTTCTTTTGCTATAACAAACACTTTATAGCATCTAGAGAAAAACTGACATCAACCACTCAAGGCCAAAGAGCCCAGCTTAAGCAAACACTGCCTCCACAATGGTGACCAAACCGAAGTATCACTTTCAAACAAACTACACTTTTTTGGTAACTACACTTTTTTGGTTACACTTTTAGATCCCTGTGAACTCAGATTGCTGACGTTGTGATCATATGGTGACATCACTGTGAGATCAATGTGTTGACTGGGATGCTTACTGAAACTTGTAAGTGTAAAATCATCATGGTGGCTAGATTTTGTGAGATGTTCTTCCTTGTTGGCTAACCTTTATTTGCATCATTGCAACATGTCTTATTCTCAAACATGTTCTGTGTAGCAGCCCTTGGAGCAGTTTCTCTGGCATTAATCGTCTCCACATTTCCTGAGAGGGAAAACATGGAATTTAATTTTCATTTAACAGTGAAGTGTTAGAGGCTTTATAGTCATGGCAGTCACTGTGTTTCCTGGATTACAATTCCTGTGTGAACACAGTCCTATAATGTCCAAACCATAACCTACCCCAAAATCAGAGGGAAATAATAGGTTGATAACAATGAAATACAAGCCCATTAACTAAATCTGATTAATCTACATGGAGGTTGGCCCAGGAACATGGCCAAAGGTGTGGTTTTCTGATGAAAAAGCAGCATAGTGCCAATTAAGTGTGTCACCAGAACTGGGGTCAGTATGTCAGCCCCTTTCTCATGGAAACTGTTTCTTTGATTAGTGCACTAAATTTCAAGCTTTGTTTGAAAAATATCTGCTGGACATTAAAAAACATTTTCATCCTCTTAAGTTCCTGTAACTATTTAGGAGATTGTTGTGGGAGTCTGGTTTAAGTCTAAGTCTTAAACCCACATACCTGTTGATGCATTGTATATGGTGAAAACCACACCTCCTCCGATGCCCATGCTTTGGGGATTAAACAGACTCATACACAGCAGAGCAGCAATAGCAGCATCAACTGCTGTACCGCCACGCTTCAACATGTCCCTGTAAACACAAAGAGCTATGTGTAAAGTTAAGAAAAGAACAATGACTCCATATTAGTAAGGCCGACTCTAGGGTTTCAAAAGTCTCTTTTCTCATGCAAAGAATCTTTCCCAGAAACATAAATGTGGCTCTTTGGCATCGTACCTCCCGATCTCAGAACAATTTCTGGCATCCGCTGCCACCGCTGCTTTACAGTAGCATTTATCAGAGAGTCTCTCAGAGCAAACCCCGGCATCTGCAGTCACTGCTGCTTCAAAGTGGAATGTCCAAATGGAAAACAATATAAAAACTGTCAGAACCACTTCAATCACGAAGGCGAACAACAGACATCTGAAAGTAGAACACCAGAGTAAGAGATATTTTATATTTATTCATCACACAAACAGAATTCAATTGTTCTTTGATATCAATTTATTTATTGATAAGGTTAACTCGTCCTCCTCAAACTGGCATACCTGACCAAATCATGTCATGTAAATTATTCTGTCAGTTGATCCTGTTATCAGATAAAATGGAATATGCCACATTTGACTGCACTGTTAACCCTTGCTGTAAAAAAAAGGCCAAATTCTGACAATGTCATACCTTTTCCATTAAAACGGTAATATACCGTATAAAACAATACATTCTGGGTTATATTTGTAGTTTTTGAGAAAGTAGCCTGTAGTACAGTAAGTAGTACTGTAGTAGTAATACTGTGAATTAACAGCACTGGCTGTGTCACACCCTATGCCAGGGGTGCCCAACCCATCGACTGTCCTGCACAGTTCATCTCCAACCCTAATCAGACACACCTGCCTTTAATTTTCAAGTGATCCTGAAGACCTTAATTGGTTGTTTCAGGAGTGTTTGATTAGGGTTGGAGATTAACTGCAGAATTGGGCACCCCTGCCCTATACCCTCATACACAATTCCCTACATTAGTTCACTAATATAGTCCCCTTGACAGAGTGAATGAAAAGAAGTGAGTGAATTGAGAAACTGATGAACACCTGATAAGCAGAATCACTGAAGGACAGAGAAACAAGAACAGAAAAAAGAGAAACACAAGAACTACAACTGACTTCCAGCAACACTGAGTGTGAAACCAGTTTACAAACCAGTTCAAAACCAGAACAAAAGTTCTTGTTGAGAATTAACAGATATTTAGTTGTTGATGTTTATATTGAAAATAATAAAGTTTGTTGTCACCATGATGGAGATCAGTATTTGTTTTAGTTGGGCTCTTGACCCTTGACTTAATAACATTAGTTTCTTTCTGGCTGCTTTAATTGTGTGTTTATAAAACACATTTGTTATGGCAAGAAAAAGCCAAGAGGGACATGATCAGGTGTTTTAGGATGTTGAGATGATGCATAATCACCCTATACATAATAAAACTATATTTAACATATATTTGTTAATCTAAAATGTGACATTCTGCAATATTTCTGTAACCAGTTATTCTGAATAATATTGAAAGCATATAATGTAAAAAAAATTTTTTTTGTAATATCCTATTTGACTCAGACACACACGAAAATCAACAATCAGCACATGAATCTCAACAATGGTGACAATCAAAAGTTTCATGTTGCAATGCATGTTGGATTCCAGGATGCACTGCTGCATTAACAAATAAATAAATAAATATTGCCACCATTGTTGAGAGACGTGCTGATTTTAGACATCTCTGTGTTTCTTCGATACAGTGTAGCTTTGTTTTGTTTTTTGCATTATGTGTAAAAAAATAAATAGTCATTGTAATTCATTACTGTAGTTTCACAGTGGTGGTAATGTAACATTTTGATACAGAATTCAACTCTGAATGAGATTAGCCAATGAACAGGCCATATGATGATTTAATAAACATATTCTCAATGATTCACAAACCATGTGTGCATGCGAATTGCAAACACAGTTCAAGCAGCAAGAGAAAAAAACTAATGTTAAAAAGTCAAGAGTCCAGAACCCAACTAAAGCAAACACTTATCTCTATAATGGTAATTTCAAGCCAAACATTTTCAATTAAACATCTCAATAACAACTTCTGTAGATGTATGACAGAAATAAAGTCATACTGGTTAATAATAAGTGTAATAATGTGTAATGGCTTTAAGTCAGTTGTAGTTCTTGTGTTTCTCTATTTTCTGTTTGTGTGTTCCTCTTTCCTTCAGTGATTCTGCTTGTTAACAGCAGGTGTTCATCACTAATGCTCAACAGTCACTTATTTCACTTATTCTCTTATTATTCAACATATTCCCTTAATTATCTCACTGCAACACTGTCTCAATGTTACTTTTCCTCTTTGTAGTGTGGATTTTCCTGTGGGGTTGAAAGGGTTAACAGTGTAAGATAAAAAGACACACCCACAGAATGTATCTTAACAGTAATAAACTGTAAATTATAAAACAGGTTTATACTGGCAACACTGTTGCCAGTAGTTTACTGTAAAATTTAGTTTTTTGGGTCACCGTTGTGCTGAAGAGTAGAGCCTGTGCTTCAGTCCAAGATCTAGATATATTGATGCTATAGGTAAAGATATATACAGTAGCACTGAAGGATAAATTTAAATTTTCTGTTTGCCTAACAATTACCTGCAGCTCGTGCTGAAATGGAAACTCCACCCACTTCTGTACCTCCGCCAACTGCTTCTGCCAAAAAAAAATTTATATAAATCTTATTTTGTGTTTTTGTTAGTTGCAATGGTGTATTGTATAAGTATATTGTTATTTATTAAAATATTTACAATAGTAATTGATATGATTTATCAGAGAGTTGCACAATATATTTTAAGAAATAAAGGAGCAGAAGCTTGAGGGGTACACTGTACAAAACACAACTTGAAAAAAGTTGAAATGACTGATTGTGTTGTGTTGGTTCAGCAAAAATCCACACACTGCCAAAAACACAACTTGAAAAAAATTGAAATGACTGATTTTGTTGTGTTGGTTCAGCAAAAATTCACACTGTAAAAAGATTGTACAACCAAAAAAAAAAAAAAAAAAAAAAAAAATTACTAATTTCCCCTAGCTTTTTCTTGTTGACTCAACTTTTGTAAACAACAGTTATATGAACTGAAAATAAGTTGTCTGTGATACAAAAAAACGTTTAGTTGAGTGAACTTGACAATATTTGTTTTCTGGAGAGGTGCAACTATTCTGTAACAAATCTTTAGTAGTTGAGCCAATTCAAAAAATGTTGTCTATTGAAATCATTTGGTTATCACCATTTTGGTGATGAGTGTTCACTGCAAGATATTCACTTTTTACAGTGAATGTTTGTTAGTAAAAATGCAGGAACTATATGTGAAATAACTGTTTTTGTTAAAAAGTTTAATGAAGATTACTGTTAAAAGTCTTTTGCACTTTATTTAAACTAAAATATTGTACATTCATTTTATGGTTTCTGTATGGCAAGCCATTGCTGACAGTCATTTGACCGTTTTTTTGTTTTACAGTGAGGGTGGTTGATCGAAATAATTCAAGAAATAGCTGTAAAAGTGTTTTTCTGTAAAACATTTAAGGAAAATTTCTGTTAAAGTTTTTTGCACTTTATATAAATTATGATATTTTACTTCATTTTTACGTTTTTTGTTTGCCAGCCGTAGCTGACAGTCATTGACCGTTTTATTAAAATGAAAAAAAAAAATTACAGTGATACTGTCACTTTTGATCAACATAAGTCATCCTCTCTAGAATAAAAATATTAATTTATTTTAAAAAACAAAAACAACATTGATCAGCAACAAAAAACTAAACTCTTACTGAGCACAAACTTTTGAATGGTAGTGAATAATGTTACAATACAGATCTCTATTTCAGATAAATGCTGTTCTTTTGAACTTTCTACTCATCAAAGAATCCTGAAAAAAAGTACACAACTGTTTTCAACATTCATAATAATCAGAAATGTTTCTTGATCATAAAATCATCATATTAGAATGATTTCTGAATTCTGAAGGATCGTGTGAAACTAAAAACTGGAGTAATTATTTATATCACAGGAATAAATGGCTAGCAAGTCTTTAAATAGTCCAATGAATATAAATAAAAACTTACTCATCCGAAATTGTCTCCATGACTGGATCAAGTCGCTCTTCTTCTGAGGAAATATATATTTCGGTTGTTGTGAAATACCACCATGTGATATTTCAGTTTTTCTTTTTTAATAAATGTGCAGATTTTCAATAAATGTTTTCTTTTTTAATAAATGTGCAGAACTGTCAACAATTCTGTGTTCTTCTGTCAATATGGGGTGCTGTGTGTACAATAATGAGGAAAAAAAAATGAACTTAAATGATTTTAGCAAATGGCTGCAATATAACAATGAGTGAAACATTTAAGGGGGTCTGAATACTTTCCGTACCCACTGTATATTATTGATATTGAGTATTCAACAATACTTTGAATATAATTTCACAGGATTATCTAACAACATCCTCTCTATAAGTTGGTCATAAAGGGAGGGTGTTTACAGTTTTACAAAAAGATAAAACTGTATGGCCTAAACCTTTAAGCTTGACTTTTTGATCATTATAAATCTTAGATGGACTTTGAAATTCTGGCCTATTTTATGTAACAAGACTATAGGACACAATTCATTTATCACTGAAGTCAAGTTTCCGCATGAGGAAAATCAGCAAAACTGAATAATTTAAAGAGAAATTATCCTGAAGCACATGATACAGGTTATAGACAGGGATTCCTCACTCGCTCGACTAGATCAGTGGACCAGTGATTCGTATTTATATATTTGGATTAACAGAAATGTACAGTACTTGTGCCATGAAATTAAAACACAGAGGTTAAACATTAACTCAGATAAAGAAACTGAAACCACCCAGTGGGCATTTGATGTCAATTTAACATCAATATGACATCAAATTGATGTCAAAATTATACCATAATAACATATATATCATAACAAATCATTTGATTCTACAGCATGTCTAGCAGTTTTGTTTATCAAATAATGTACTTGGTTTTTAAAAACTATTTAGAGCACAAAACCCTGTCATCTATGGCATTACTTAGACGCACACAGACATCAAGAAACAGCGTATGAATCTCAACAATGGTGACAATCAAACAAAATATCCAGATAATCAGATCAACTCCAGGTGCATAATTTATTAAAGCTGCAATGCATGCTGGGAGATATGGGTGAGTTTTGATTGGTGGTACCCAGCATGCACTGCAGCATGAAGCATTTCATTGATTGACACCATTGTTGAGAGTCATACACTGATTCTTGATGGCTAAGTAATAATGTAAAGGAAAATGTTTAATGCACTAAATGTTTTTAAAATCCATTATAGTCTTCGATAAACAAAATTGCTCTAATGCTGTACAATAAATAGATTTTATTGAAATATGGCATAAAAACCATAAATTCTATATAATCAAAACATTTGACACTGAACACGATTAGGGAATCAGGCATTTACATGATGGTATTGTCGTCATCATCTATAAACAACCAACATCCCCTGACCTTATCTTCTCATGACTATTTTGTCTATAACAAGTATAGCAGTCAAAGAACTTTTATATTAAAGAGTGAAGGGTCAAGAGCACAACTAAAGCAAACGCTAACCACCATCATGGTGACTTTAAAATACAAAATTTTTATGATTTCATAAAAATGGAAATTATATAAAGTAAATCTGGTTAGTTTTAAGTGAAGCTGGTAATAAGTGTACGGCCATGCGTTTCACCTTTTTGTTTGGCAAAATGACATCAGCAGAGGTCAAACTCTTGACGTCAAATTGACATCAACACTTTGACGTCAATATGACTTTCATTTTTGAACTATTTCTTGACCTAATTTTGATATCAAGGTGCCCACTGGGTAAGCTGTGATTTACATTTATGAGGTCGATGGTTAAAAGCATTTCTGAATCTTAAAATGACAAGTCATCATAAGTTTGTCCATACGCTACACCAGCCTATCATGCTGGATTACGGATTAGTCTATCATGGATGTCAAAAAGAGAGCAAAAACATGGCAAACACACAAGCACCGATCAATGAAGGAAAAAAGAAAATTAATATCAAAATACATTAAAATACAATAACCATTACAATACTTTAATCCCATCACATATACGCTTCATATTATTAAAAGAATGTTTCAAATCAACCTCTTTTTTTAGTAATTCCAATGTTCCTTTATAATGACAAATATCTGGAACTTCTATTCTCTAAAAAATATGGAACATTTCATTTAAATCAGAAACAATGACAGTTTTCACAGAAAACAATGATTGAAATTGTATGATACATTTATCATCCCTGAAGTGCCTGAATCTGATGTTTCTGTTCCTCTCTAATCACGTCAGTCTGATAAACCTGCTCTCTGCTGCCCCTGCTGGACTGGAGCAAATAAAGCCATAGTGCAATAAACAGATACACAAGAATGAAATATGAAATAAAAATAAAAATACAGTTTACTAAAATAATAATAATAATAATAATAATAATAATAATAATTGTTATTGATCATTTTATTAAAAGTGAAAGCAATACAATTTAAAAGCAGTTTAACAGACACTCAATATCAGAATAACAGTCATGAACACATCAGAGGTTTGGTGTCCCAGATCACCCTCATGCACATCGTGAGAAACAGGATGTTTTGAGTTTATTATAGCAATGAGAAAATAATTACAATTTTACTTTTCCCTTCTAACTAATTCGTATGAAAATCAGATGGCAGTTTAAAAAAAAAAACAAAAAAAAAAACAGACACCTGAATCAGAAATACATTCACAATAAGAATGATTCACTAAAATAATAGAAGCAAAAGCACAACAAGACTGGATGAAACTTATTTCTCACAAATACATTTCCTCGTATCAGAGCATGGCATATCATCCCAGTCAACACGTTGATCTCACAGTGATCTCTCCATATGACCACAATGTGAGTTCACAGTGAGCTAAAAGTGTAACCTCACAGCACACTCGCTGTGTGCTCATTTTATGGCCACAATATGAGGTCACCCCAGCTATAAATGTTATTGGATTTGAACATTTTAGTTGAAAATGAAAATTAGGTTGACGTCTAAACATTTGATGTCAGGCTCCAACTTCATTAAACAACTCCACAAACAGCATTACCAGCTTCACTTATTACTAACCAGACTGACTTTATTTCTGTCAGACGTCTACAAAAGTTTTTATTGAGAATTAACAGGTGTTTAACTCTAATGTGTTTCATTTGAAGTCACCATAACAGTGATTAGTGTTTCCATTAGTTGGGGTCTTAACTCTTATTATATCTTTTGTCTTTTTTGGCAGCTGTGACAGTGTGTTTGTCAAACACATTTGCAGCAGCAAAGAAAGCTAAAGTGAAACGAGATCAGGTGATGATGGTTACCTGTTGATGGTTTTATAATCATCATGAAATAAACTGCTTCACTGAGGTAATTTGAATCTAACAACTGTGTTGTACCAATAATATATTCTCATCACAAACCCTGTGTTACTGCAGCGTGAGGTCCAACAATATTATAACAATCAGTTAGAAGATTTTAACAAACATGAAAAATGAATCCACCGTGACACACAGAGATATCAAAAATCAGCACATGAATCTCAACAAGGGTGACAATATATATATATTTTTTTAGATAAACAGATTAATTCATAACATCACTGAAAAGCTACTAAATGTCAAAAAAAAAAAAAAAACAACAGCAAAAAATAAAAGCACATATTTAGAATTAAAATAATAGGACAATTCAGCTGCATAATTTGTTCATGTTGCAATGCATGCTGGGAGTTTTGTACAATGATGGTACCCAGCATGCATTGCAGCAAATATTGTTATAATATTGCTGGAACTCATGCTGCAGTAACACAGGGGTTGTAATGAGAATATATTATTGGTACAACACAATTGTTAGATTCAAATTACCTCAGTGAAACAGGTTACTTCACATGTGGCATTGCTATGGCCTGCTTGTGGCCCAGATCTGGCAAACAGGAGTGGCCCACCCAAGTGCCGTAATTCCACGCTGCATGTGGGCCAGATCATCTTTCCACGTGTGCCAGATGTGGGCCGGATCTGGGCCGACACAATGTTGCTATGTGGGTATTGTGGTCACAGTTTGTGCACACAGTGAGAGCGCTGTGAGGTTACACTTTTAGATCACTGTGAACTCAGATTGCTGACGGTGTGACCACATGATGACATCACTGTGAGATCAAAGTGTTGACTGGGATTCCAGTTGTTCATATGGTCTCTTCCAGGATCCAGTTCAATACAGTCCTCATTTCCATACTGATAGTTATTCGGCTCACTTTTGTACCAATACCTGAATAAAGTGGGTCAGATTTTCAGTTATTCAGGACCCCAGATGTTCAATGAAAGTTATTATCATTCAGACAACAATAAATGATGAGCTTAACAAGCTATTCATCATAAAAGAGCCAACAATGTTCACAGCACCAGCCCAGCTAACAGGGAACAATCGTTCGGTCTAGTTTCTCTCCAAGTATTGAACAAACATTCTTCTAGTAACATTAATAGAACGTTTGTTCAACGTTATCTGGTCTTTGATAATGTTCTCAAAATCTTAGCACAAAAACATTATTTATACATTGTTTGAAGAAGGTTTTTATAAATGTTGTCATAATGTTGGGAGAAAACGTTCTTAGAACAACATTCTTGGAACATCCTTTAAACATTAGAATGACAACAAACTTCAGGTTGTGTTGCTCTTTTAAAAGAACATCCTTGGAAAGTGGGAACGTTTTATAGCCTGTCCCATTATCTTTCCTTACTTTTCTCTTAAATTTATATAAAGTTTATGCAAGTGTTAGAATTAAACACTTTCAAAACAATGTTCATGAAATAACAACATTTGATGAATGTTCTCATAATGTTGGCAGAAAACATTATTTGAACAATGAATATCCTTTAAATATTAAGGATCAATACATTTCTGGATTAAAGTCAGACGCTACACAGTAAAATCCCGTGTTTCATTAACAGCATTAGTATTGACGCCTGAAGTTAATGTTTAAAATCACTAAAGGAAAGAGGAACAAACATTTGAAGTCACCATTGTGCTGATCAGTGTTGCCTGTAGTTGGGTTCTTGAACCTTGGTAGTCTTATCAGTTTTTCCTCTGGCTGCAGTATCAGTGTGTACAGAAACACAATTAGGCTACTGTGTCAGAAAATAACATCAGATGATAATGATGACTGTAAATATATGGTGACTTCATCAGAACGTGGTCTGATTCAGTGATTTTTTATCACAGCAGAAATACATGCAATTGCAAAAAAAAAAAAAAAAGAAATGCCAAGTGGCCTTCTGGAGCAAACACTGATCACCAAAATGGTGATTTCAAACAAAACATTTGACTAAACATCAACATCTAAACCTCTAATTCTCAATAAGAACTTTTGTAGACGTCTGACAGAAATAAAGTAAATCTGGTTAGTAATAAGTGAAGCTGGTAATGCTGTTTGTGGAGTTGTTTAATCAGCAGAAGTTCAAATGTTTGAAATAATGTTTCAGGAACATCTAACTAACCTTTAAATAACGCTCTATTAACATTCACAAAACTTGCCATTTTATGTTCTTGGAATTTTACTAATTAACGTTTCTAAAATGTTAAAGGTGCTATAAGCGATCTCGGTTGGCGTAACCTCTTGTTGATGTTTGAATTATTATCAAACAAAACGGAGGCTAGCTAGACCCTCCCTCCTCCTCAGACATCCGCGCACTAACCCCCCGAACCCCACCCCCACATCATTCTTGTCGGTTATTGGCTGGAACAGTATGTTTCGTGCTGCGGGTCGCTCTGTTTGTTGCTCAGTTTGTTTTTGCTGCAGTTTGTGGAGCGTGGGCTGTCTGCATAGACCGTGTTTTTAACAGTGTGTTCAGGGGACAGGCAGCTAACGGATAGTGAGGAGATGTTTGCGGTATGTGAAAAAAAAATTGTTTTGGCCTAAAAAACACGTGAGATCGCTTATAGCACCTTTAAGTTGTTAATAAAAATGAAGTTGAAGAATGTTTCAAGAACATCATCAAGAACTTAAAGAAAACTGGACATTTTAACTTTCCATAACAAAAACCAACTGTTTGGAAAACGTTCTTAGAACACACAATTTTTAGCTGGGACAACAGCAGTGTAGTTCAGAAGTTAAAGTGAAGAAAAGCAAGAGAGAGAAGAATTTATCCATACAATTTAGTTATGGGAATTTTTTTTAATTTTTTTTATTAAAGTGGTTGTTGTCGTGATTGTGTTTATGACCCAGTCAGCATGTTGATCTCACAGTGATCTCTTCATATGATCACAATGTGAGTTCACCATGATCTAAAAGTGTAACCTCACAGCACACTCACTGTGTGCTCATATTATGGCCACAAAGTAAGTCACCCCAGCTAGAAATGTTATTGGACATGGACTCCAACATTTCTGCACTTTAACTTCTGCACGACTCTGCTGTTGTCAACTAATAATTTTGTGTTCGGTTTTGTGAATGTTAATAGTGTTATTTAAAGGTTAGTTAGATGTTCCTGAAACATTATTTCAAACATTTGAACTTCTGCTGTTAACAACCAGAATCACTGAAGAAAAGAGAAACAATAACAGAAAAAAAAATAAATAAATACAGCCACAGTCGTAGATGAAATCAACTGAAGATAAAATACATTAAACCTCTCAAGATCTCAGCAGAGGAGGATTAAACAACTTATTACTAACAGTCATGTACAGTCATCATCATCTGATGTTATTTTGTCTCATGTTTATCTGACACAGTAGCCTAATTGTGTTTCTGTACACACTGATACTGGAGCCAGAGGAAAAAAATTATAAAACTATATAACTGTATTATTGTATTATTTCAAACCTTTTTATATTAAATACTCCAGATTTTCTGATTAAAACGCTGCATGCTTCTCATGCTGAATAAATTCTGGATATTTATGATTACGTAAAATTGATACCCGAGACTAGTCCCTGGATGAAATCAGGCTACTGCGTTATGATAATATCATCAGTATTATTAACAAGTAGCCAACATACTTGATTACAGTTTTTCTTGCTATTCACTTTCAGCAGCCAGAGAAAAACTAACATCAAATACTCAAGGCCAAAGAGCCCAAACACTGACCTCCACAATGGTGTCCAAACCAAACTATTACTTTCAAACAAACTCTTTTAAGAGGTTCAGTCGTGTGTCTGCTGGGAAACTTCCCGCTAAAACTTTAGAATGTTAGGGGATAACCCAGTGGGCATTTGATGTCAATTTGACATCAAATTGATGTCAAAATTACGTCAAGAAATAGGTCAAAAATGAAAATCAAATTGACGTCAAAGTGTTGATGTCAATTTGACGTCAAGAGTTTGACCTCTGCTGATGTCATTTTGCCAAACAAAAAGGTGAAACGCATGGCCGTACACTTATTACCAGCTTCACTTAAAACTAACCAGATTTACTTTATTTAATTTCCGGTTTAAATAAATATAATATTTAAATAGTTTAAAATATATTAAACATATTTTGATGACACCATGATGGTGGTTAGCGTTTGCTTTAGTTGTGCTCTTGACCCTTGACTCTTTAATATAAAATTTTCTCTGGCTGCTATAACTGTGTGTTTATGAAGCACAATTGTTGTAGCTAAAAAAGCCATCAGAAACTGAGATCAGGAGATGTTGGCTGTTTATTGATGAAATCATCATGTAACTGCCTGAATCCCTGATCATGTTCAGTGTCTAATGCTTTGATTATATGGGATTTGTGGTTTAAAAGCGGTTTTATTCATGACAGAAGTAATTTGATTCTACAGCATATCTAATAGTGTTGTTTATCAAATAATGTACTTGTTTTTAAAAAACTATTTAGTGCACAAAACCCTGTCATCTATGGCATTAATTAGACGCACACAGACATCAAGAAACAGCGTATGAATCTCAACAATGGTGACAATCAAACAAAATATCCAGATAATCAGATCAACTACAGCTGCATAATTTATTAAAGCTGCAGTGCATGCTGGGAGATATGGGTGAGTTTTGATTGGTGGTACCCAGCATGCACTGCAGCATGAAGCATTTCATTGATTGTCACCATTGTTGAGAGTCATACACTGATTCTTGATAGCTAAGTAATAATGTTAAGTTTAATGCATTAAATGTTTTTAAAATCCTTTATTAATTAAAAAAAAAAACATTCTCATGCTGTTAAATTAAATGGCTTATATTATAATACAACATTAAAATCATAAGTCCTATGTAACCAAAGATTAGACACTGAATAAGATCAGAGATTCAGGCAATTACATGATGATATTGTCATCATCTTCAATAAACCGCCAACATCTCCTGATCTCATGGCTTTTTTAGCTACAACAGTTGTGCTTTATAAACACACAGTTATAGCAGCCAGAGAAAATTTTATATTAAAGAGTCAAGGGTCAAGAGCACAACTAAAGCAAACGCTAACCACCATCATGGTGTCATCAAAATATGTTTAATATATTTTAAACTATTTAAATATTATATTTATTTAAACCGGAAATTAAATAAAGTAAATCTGGTTAGTTTAAGTGAAGCTGGTGATAAGTGTACGGCCATGCGTTTCACCTTTTTGTTTGGCAAAATGACATCAGCAGAGGTCAAACTCTTGACATCAAATTGACATCAACACTTTGAGGTCAATTTGACTTTCATTTTTGACCTATTTCTTGACGTAATTTTGACATCAAGGTGCCCGCTGGGAATGTTCTATCAATGTTATCACTAAACATGTTTAAAATGTTTTTAGAGAGAGTTATCCTACCTTTTAGGAGAACATTCTAGTAACAAAAATAAAATTAGCTACAGAAACCAATACAAGAACATAAGATAATGCTCTAAAAACATTCATAGAACAAAAACATTTCTATCTGGGATGAGCTCATATTGTGGCCAAAGTTTGAGCACACAGTGAGAGCGCTGTGAGGTTACACTTTTAGATCACTGTGAACTCAGATTGCTGACGGTGTGACCACATGATGAGATCACTATGAGATTAATGCGTTGACTGGGGGAAGAGCCGAGTCTAATTTATAAAGGTTGTGATGATCTCATTTTTGAATAAGAATTTAAAGGATTTAACAAATGCATCTGAAGTGTTTCTCTGAGATGATGAAAACCTATTTTTCAGAGGATGAAACCAATTTCTCACAAACACATTTTTTCCTATCTGAGCATGGGTAATCATGCCAGTTGTTCAGGCTGGGGGCTGTAGGATCCAGTACAATACAATCCTCTTCACCACGGCCATTCGGCTGACCTTTGAACCAAAACCTGAATAAAATTAGTCAGATTTCCCATTATTCAGAGCCACAAAACTTTTCAATCAATCTAGATGTATAGTCTTAATTTTAAAATAAGAAACACATACACTTGATTTTCTGTGAGTGTTTTATCACTTACCCTTGTTTCAGTGTTGAATTATCAACCCATTTCATTCTGCCTTCAGTCTCAATGTCAGACAAACCAATCCACACTCTCTCCTTGACTAATGAAGTTATGAACCTCTGTGTGAATAAAAACAGGGGCCAGTTGCATAAACTGCTTAGACTAGTCTTAAAAGTAAGTCATCTAATTTTTTTTCTTCAAGATTGGGTTTTATTTTTTAAAGTCAGTTACATAAAAATGTAGATGGTTTCATTTGAATCAGAAAAGTAAGACTGGTTACCTCTTGACTAATTTCTAGCGGTCAAATTAGTTCTTAAGGCACAGTCTTAACATAGTGGCTAAGTTTATGCAACTGGCCCCAGGAGTAAGTGTGATTCCTCTCATTGATTAACAGTCACTCACACAAACTCACCTGCTTCTCTTCAGTGTTGATAATGATCAGATCAGCTCTTCGATCTCTGCAGAACTTCCTGCTCTCAGACCAGCTCTTCCGCTCATTGGATATGAAATAATAACAGCCATTTCCTTTCAATAAACACATACACTTTGCTCAATGTTTGTGTTGTAAAGTGCAAATAAACATATAAATACATTTGCACAAACCTGGTTCATATAACTTCCTTAGTTCAGCCTCCAGCTCCAGTTTCTTCTGACTCAAAGAGCTGAAGTTGTTCTCCAGTTGGTCTTTTTCAGTCATTAGACCAGTGTTCTTGTCCTGTAAGCTGATGATAGTGTGATTGAACTCTTCAACTGTGTTCTTTAACAGGTCTCTCTCTGCTGTGATGGTGATGTACAGTGTGATGAAGACCAGCAGAAGAACACAAATGAGCCCGAGACACACTGTCTTCAACACCAAACACCTGCTTCCTCCTGACAAACAGAGACAAAACACACACATATCAGTGAATAACAATTCACTCTATAGTAAAATAAATAACTAAAAATCAACATTCGAAAGTTTTTTTTGAAGAGTTTTATTCTGAATGCTCTTTTATAAATGACAATCATCAGAAATTAATATATGGCAAAATATGCAAACAAGAATATGCTGAAAAAGTAAAAAGAAAAAAAAAGATTCTGTTTTAATACATTTCATATAAACATTGACATATTGTTTTTAGAGAACAATCATTGAAATTGCATTTCTCAATTCCTCAAACATTATCGCCACCATCACTGCTTCAGAATAAAGTTTGTACTTACTGCACTTTTGAGCTTTTTCTTCATGCTGGTGGTGATTTGGTGTTTGAGGTCCAGTTGTATCCTCAGTATCTCTTCTTTCAAAATTGACATAATAGACGTCTGAGTCCATTATTTGCACTTTCTTACAGTTACAGTAGAGTATGTGTTCACAGATGAGCGTTGGTCTCTAGAATGAGTACGGTTTATTTAAACAGTAGTGACCTACCTGTCCATTTTTGCGGAACCCATGCAAAATGAAATGATGCCCTATCTTGGTTACATGGAATCTGCTATGAGCTGTTTAATTATTTATTTTTTTGCTCTGTTCTATACACAGCAAAGTCCCCAGTGTTAAATTAACACTGCTCAATGTTTATATGAGTCCACACTCAGAGTGTTATAAGCAGTGTTAAAGTTAATGAGATAATTAAGTGAATAAATGAGTGATGATTGAGCATTATTGAAGACATCTGATGATAACAAGCAGAATCACTGAAGGAGAAAATCAGGCCCCGTTTACACATGGTACATGGTTATTTTGAAAAACGGAGACATTTCCCTTCGGTTGTGCCCCTCGTTTACACGCAAACGGAGAATTCGCCTCTGAAAACGATTCTTTCTTAAAACTCCGGCCTGAGTGGAGATTTTGGAAAACTCTGTTTGCACGTTTGCATGTTAACTGAGATAAACTGAGTTTTAGGCAGTTGATGTCACAGTATGCGACAGAACTTGAACTGCGTCAAAGGTGCGACCTATATTTTCGGGATTCTGATTGGCTAACATGGGCTTGAGCTTCTTGTTACACTGCCACCTAGGGCTGGGCGATATATATCGCGATATTGTTATGCGCATCTCGTCAGTAAAGCCGGTTCCTTGATTAGTAGTAAATCGCCATCACCTGCTTTCAGATGGAGCGGCATTTACTACAAAGAGCCGTAGTTAACTGACAAGCTGAGCCATATCGCATCAATATCGCGGACGTATCGCCAGCGATAATTAATGCGATATGGCTCAGCTTGTCAGTTAACTACGGCTCTTTGTACACAGCAAAAACTCCAGTGTTAATTTAACACTCCTGGGAGTGTATGAGTCCACACTCAAGAGTGTTGAAGTTAATGAGATAATTAAGTGATTAATTTAGTGAGGATTGACTATTATTGAAGACACCTGATGTTAACAAGCAGAATCACTGAAGGAGAAAATCACAAATTGTGAGTTACCGTTATGACGATCATTGGTTGCTTTAGTTGGACTCTTGACCCATATATTATTAACTTTAGATTTTGTCTGTCTGTTGTTTCTGAATTGTAAGCACCAGTTGAACAAAGAAAAAAGTGATCTGATGGTGTTGGTTATGTTATGACAATCATCATTTGAACTTGATCACTGAACTCATTAAAATCCTTCTTTCTGACTTCAATTTATATTGTTGGTTAGTGAATCTGCATAAATGCCCAGAATTTTTGATATAATATAAAGGATTTCTTAAAAGTTGTTTTAAAAAAAATAAAAAAATCTTTCTTTTAGGCACACACAGATGTCAAGATTCAGTCTATGCATCTCAAC
This sequence comes from Rutilus rutilus, assembly GCF_951802725.1. Taxonomy (NCBI): domain Eukaryota; kingdom Metazoa; phylum Chordata; class Actinopteri; order Cypriniformes; family Leuciscidae; genus Rutilus; species Rutilus rutilus. The sequence continues at coordinate 50,142,719 of NC_140210.1, forward strand.
AATGGTGAGGAGCAGAATATTCAATTAGGACAAGTAAATTACATAGACAATTCAGATCATAATTTATTCATACCGCAATGCATGATGGGAGCCATTAATGAGTTGTGATTGGTGGCAGCCACTGCAACATGCTTTATTATTGTCACCATTGTTGAGATTCACAGGCTGATTATTGATGTCTGTGTTTTAAATGAATTTATCTGAATGTGTTTTGATCAGAACAATGTTAAATATTTTGAATTATAAGTACTGATAATCATATCCTGAAGAATCACTAGACTGCTGCTAACAAGTTAAGCCAAACTACCTCAATAAGTTTCCTTTTTCAGATCACAGCATGATTATGTCAAAACATAACCACCACTATAAGATAACATTTTACTTTGTTCATCTAACTGTTATAATTCAATAACAGCAGACAAACAACAGTAAATATTAAAGTAAACATGTAATGGTCTAGAGCCCAACTAAAGCAAACACCCATCACCTTAATGGTAACTTATAATTTGTGATTTTCTTCTTCAGTGATTCTGCTTGTTAACATCAGGTGTCTTCAATAATAGTCAATCATCACTAAATTAATCACTTAAATATCTCCTCAGCCCTAAATGCCGCTCCATCTGAAAGCAGGTGAGGGCGATTTACTACTAATCAAGGAACCGGCTTTACTGACGAGATGCGCATAACAATCTCACGATATATATCGCCCAGCCCTACTGCCACCTACAGGTTTGACATGCTCTTGACGGGCATATACACGGGTTTGTGTAAACGAACACTTTTCTGAAAACGGAGAGGGTGAAATGTCCGTTTAAATTAATAACAAGGTCACATGAGACACAACCATCTTCTAACCGTATTTGTACACGCTGTGACTATACAAATCACAACATAAATAGGAAAATGTTGACGTTATTTTGTCACTTATTGGGAGCAGTATGCTAGCTGGAGCCGTTTACCTCCAGTCTTTGTGCTACTTTAGGCTAGCGGTGGGTGCGTCAGACAGAGTTACGGCACGCACGGAGATGAGAAGGGTATGTATGGACTTATCTAACTCTGGGGGATACGGTGAATAAGCTAAAGTCCCAAAAAGTCGGCGTGTTCCTTTAATGCTTTATTTATTGCCTCATAATGTTGTTTTAGAATGTTACAAGTTGTCGAGGAATTTCAGTGAGGAAAAGAAAGTTATTTCAATTCTCAGAACAAAAAAATAAAAGCACAGCAGCCTATATTCACATTAGCATGTTTAAACTTTCATTAATTTGATATGAAGAATGGGCATGCGCATGCCAACTATCTTAATACATTCTTTTTTATCAACTCCTGAATGTCGTTAAGTTTCATAAAAAAAGCAACATTTTGAACAAAGCTGAGAAAAACACATTTTTGTCAAACACTACATCCAGATCAGATTCAATTGGCTGTATATTAGACATTATGCATTTTTGCGCTGCAGCACCCTGAACAGAGAGAAGACTGTATAAAGATCAGCTATAAATCATATTCTTCTTTGTTTTGATTTATTTATTTTTTTTCTGTAAAAATGACAGCATTATCTGTCAGTGTGTTTTATAATTCCCATGTTTTTTTTTTTATTAAAGTTATATCAGCATTAAAAAAAAAAAAAAAAAAAAAACTTAATATAAAAGTGGTAATGATTATTTTATTTTTTTATAAATACATATTTTCTGTAATCACTGGCATTGAAATAGTAAAAACAAACACTTGACAATCAGAACCATGAGCAAAGAACAAGAGAAGCCAAACTTCAAATAAAAAAACAACACATTTTGAGTCTCTTAAATTGGTAAAAATACATATAAGAAAGCTATATTAATAACTGATACTCACAAACTTCATTAATGATAAGGATAACAGGATTTTTTTTTTTATTGAAAAGTTTTAAGTCTTTTTTTTTATTTTTTATATTTGTTATTTATTTTATGTTATTTGTAATTATTTGAAGTATAATATTTGTTTATGGACTGTGATGACTGAATGTTTGTAAATAAAAAATAAAAAATAAAAAAACACTATAGCGACCTCTAGTGAGGGATTTCATACAGAAAGTCCTGCTGTCAGTGCACATAAGCTATTACTCAGATTAGTATGATGGAGTCAATGAGGGGCCGTTTACACAACACCGTTTTCAATTAAAAAAGGAAAACTTTTCATACATTTTAGTCATTCACTTACACGTGAACTGAAAAACGTGGCCTGAAAACACAAACTTTTGAAAACGGGTTTAAAATTTTCAGTTTTTGAAAACGATACTGTTATCGTCTCCTTGTAAACTTCAAAAACATGAATATCCAACCCTTTCCAAATGACCTTGAGCCTCTGACGCCTAACCATTTACTGTTGTTGAACACTCAACCCAGCTTACCTCCAGGTGTCTTTAACAAGGAGGACCAACATGTGAGAAACCGTTGGAGACAGGTCCAGTATCTCGCAGATCTGTTCAGGAGAAGATGGACTCGTGAGTATCGACCCATTCTTCAGGAACACAGCAAACGGTGAAGATTTTAAAGGAACTTTGAACCTGGCTACCCAGTGGGCATTTGATGTCAATTTAACATCAATATGACATCAAATTGATGTCAAAATTAGGTCACGAAATAGGTCAAAAATGAAAGTCATATTGACGTCAAAGTGTCGATGTCAATTTGACGTCAAGAGTTTGACCTCTATCAAGAGTTTGATAATAAGTCATTTTGCCAAACAAAAAGGTGAAACGCATGGCCGTACACTTATTACCAGCTTCACTTACACTAACCAGATTTACTTTATTTAATTTCCAGTTTAATGAAATCATATTTTGCATTTTAAAGTCACCATGATGGTGGTTAGCGTTTGCTTTAGTTGTGCTCTTGACCCTTGACTTCTTAATAATATTTATGCACATTTATTAAAAAAGAAAAACTGAAATATCACATGGTGGTATTTCACAACAACTCCGTGACTGTTCTTGAATGGCCCAGCCAGAGCCCTGACTTAAACCCAATTGAGCATCTCTGGAGAGACCTGAAAATGGCTGTCCACCAACGTTTACCATCCAACCTGACAGAACTGGAGAGGATACCCAAATCCAGGTGTGAAAAACTTGTTGCATCTTTCCCAAAAAGATTCATGGCTGTATTAGATCAAAAGGGTGCTTCTGCTAAATACTGAGCAAAGGGTCTGAATACTTAGGACCATGTGATATTTCAGTTTTTCTTTTTTAATAAATGTGCAAAAATGTCAACACTTCTGTGTTTTTCTGTCAATATGGGGTGCTGTGTGTACAATAATGAGAAAAAAAAATGAACTTAAATGATTTTAGCAAATGGCTGCAATATAGCAATGAGTGAAACATTTAAGGGGGTCTGAATACTTTCCGTACCCACTGTATATTATTGATATTGAGTATTCAACAATACTTTGAATATAATTTCACAGGATTATCTAACAACATCCTCTCTATAAGTTGGTCATAAAGGGAGGGTGTTTACAGTTTTACAAAAAGATAAAACTATATGGCCTAAACCTTTAAGCTTGACTTTTTGATCATTATAAATCTTAGATGGACTTTGAAATTCTGGCCTATTTTATGTAACAAGACTATAGGACACAATTCATTTATCACTGAAGTCAAGTTTCCGAATGAGGAAAATCAGCAAAACTGAATAATTTAAAGAGAAATGATCCTGAAGTACATGATACAGGTTATAGACAGGGATTCCTCACTCGCTCGACTAGATCAGTGGACCAGTGATTCGTATTTATATATTTGGATTAACAGAAATGTACAGTACTTGTGCCATGTAATTAAAACACAGAGGTTAAACATTAACTCAGATAAAGAAACTGAAACCAGTAAGTGGAGCTTCAATCATCCAGAGCTGCAACTGGATATGTTGTAAGTGGTGGTCATCCTTGAATACAAGATTACTGATGGATTCCTTTCCTTAAACTTTTTTTAAGGAAAATGACTCAGCTTATGCAATCGCCATTTATCAAACCAGTAAGTGACCAATTATTTAGAAATTTACTATTTCTACTTCAAGTTGATTGAACATTTTCTGCAATGTTATTCAGGACATTATCAGGACACCTGTAGCAAGACTTTTCTAGCAAGAACTAATATTCCATTATGATATCACCATTTTCACGTATACAACAAATTGAAGATGAAATATATATATATATATATATATTTTTTATTGCTAATTAGTTTCTGTTGTACTGCATATCATAGTATATTCCTCAGATCAGGAATCAGTGTTCAAAATATAACTACATTTGTGCTTGACATTATATAGATATTTATTTATCGACAAATAAAAAAAATTGTGGGACTGTAGAACAATATTTTGCTACTCAGGCATGATAATTCACCCTATTTGTCCAGTCTGATTATTACCATATGAAACTCCTTTAAAACTCTTTCAGTAATGCAGAACTGAAGCCCTAAATTATAAAATAAATGCTCTAAATTTATATATGCACAAGATTTTTTACCAATCGAGAAATTTAATGCAATTCATAATCTTATCTTGTCTGATATAAACTTAATTCTATGATTGGTTGTGAAGCATCTTTTTGATGACTGGTTAAAAACAACATAACTGCCACTGGGAAAAGAGATATGACAGTGATTAATAAGGATACTATAAATGGCACTTCAGCAGACCTTTGCTCTACAGATATGTACTGTGTAACTGAGTCATCAAAAAAAAAAAAAAAAAAAAAAATTTGATGTTGCATAATATGAATAATGTTGCTTAGAGGCATGATCTGACACTTAACTGATACATTGTAATCAGTTAAATAGGAAATCATCCAAATAAAATAAGTAATTTGGGATGTTTTCTGTTTCCAGGGAGCTGTTTAAAAGATCAAGGACATCATTGTTCATGCAATCCAAGTCTACAAAATGTTGTGGGAATAGTGTCTAGACTAGACTAATTGTTTTAACAAGGCAAAAGTTTACTTCGAGAATGAACAAAGTGGCATGAATGCATTTAAATGGCAATCACTTCTCACCCATTGAGGGAACTGCTTTAATTATAGCCCTCTTCTTTTTATACGTTCCATTCCACGGAATAAACACTCTGAGATTGTTTACATTTTCATTAATGATGGCAGAATAAAATTATTGCAACCAAATATGAAGATGTACAAGCATTCATATCTTGTCTGATATGAAAACCTTTCACACAGAGTGTCCCGTTCAGCAGTGTGATCCAGGGAAGATTGCAGGATGGAATGATTATTACTGTTTGTGGAAAAGTTTTGCCAAATGCAGACAGGTGAGTCTCTCTGTAAAAGGATGTGTGTGTTCTTCTGTCATGTTTTGAGTGTATCTGCTCATGTTTAAGGGTGCTTAAAATGGAGAAGTTTTTCCTTTGAGTTTTCCGAACACAGGCGACACCACTGTCAAAACGATTCCCATTTACACGGATCCTCAAAAAAAGACTATAAACGCTGTATTCTGCTGCCAGGCCATTAGATGGTGATGAAACACTATAGACTGAGCACGTAATATGCATGTGCATGACGTCATCGTCTTCAGAGATTCACGTTTTTGTTGTTTACATGGAGACCGTTTTCAAAAAATGTGCACTTTGAAACCCGTTTTCAAAACTTTGTGTTTTCAGGAACCCAAAACGCCATTGTCATGTAAATGCTATTTCATTTATTTTGGTGAACTGTCCCTTTATATCTTGTTACATGTTACAGTTGTTATTCACCTCTTCTGTTCCTTCTCCAGATTCAACGTGAACCTCGAACATGGGACTGATGATGTTGTTCTGCATTTTAACCCACGGTATCCATGGCTCTTGCCCATCTCTGGGTATGTAGTGCACAACACCCGCCAGAACGGGAAGTGGGGCTGGGAGGAATCCAAGGTAGAAACTCCCTTCCCAAAAGGCCAGATGTTTGCTCTGCAGATCCTCGTCACCCAGGAGTCTTACAAGGTTTTTCACTCTGCTTTAGTCCTGCTTTCTGTCTGTTTTTTTTAGCCATTTAATGACAAGGCATGGAAAGGATATTTCCATCAACCACCACTACAGGCCTTTTTTTATTGTAGAAGAAGAACAACATTATCTTTGTCTTTTTCTAGATAAGTACAAATGGGAAACTCTTCTCGGAGTACAAGCACCGTATGCCGTTCTCAGATGTGGATCGCATCTGTGTGGTTGGAATGGTGGAACTGACTTTAGTTGCCTTCCACTATATTGTGGTGAGATATAAAACAATATTTACTTTACCATTTAACCATATATTATACCATCATCTGCATCTGTTCCTTATTTGGCTAGATGGGTTCTGTAGGTCTTTATCAATCTTGTGTGGGAAATGGTGAATTAAAAGCACTATACAGTATATTTTGTGTTCATGTAATGTATCAGTGTGTACAGATGTGTTTATCACAATGAAGTTAATTGAAATTCAATATGTTGAAGGATCTGAGGCTTCTCTAAAAATAGAGTTTGTGCTCCATGTTGAAAATTGACGATTGTCATCTATAATCGGCTCTGACTAAGGGGCTTCTTTTTTTTGATATTTTTTTAATGACTGGTAAGGGGAAGATTAGAGTGACAATCTCATAAATCAGGAGCAGGATTAGTCTGCAGTCATATAACATGTTTAGGGAGAGGTACTGGATAGGAAATAAGAATTTGTGAAACTTGTGAAATAAGGGAATGATATTATTTGCCTTCAGCACCATTATTTTTTAATACCAACATTTTGAATATCATCAGAGGTCATGTGACTCTGTTTTAATTGTTGGTTTGTTAAAAAAAAATATATATATCTTACTGCTGTGTCCTGCCTATAGTGATGTGTCCTATTTAGCTTACCTATGCTCTTGTTTTATTACTGCTGTACATGTAATATAATTATCAGCTCATTTGTAGTTTTTGCAGCTTAAATGTTTTCCCGTCCTAAATATCCACATTTATTTTCATTTACAGCCCCACCTTCCTGCGTTTCCAGGATCTTTGGTGAGTTATTTTAAAGTGGACCTATTATGCAAAATTCACTTTTATAATATGTTTGAACATGGAGATATGTACACAGTGTGTGTTTACAACCAGCCTATAAAGGTAATAATCCACCCACTCCTTTTTTTTTATAATCCCCATGAACGATAAACAGTCTCTCCAAACAAGATGTTCCAGATTTCTAATGTAAGATTAGGGGAAAGCACCGCCCATGACTGGTTACAATCTGCTCTATTAGCATAGATCCCGCCCTGAGTAAGCCATTACTGTTTCCTCACTGTAGCAGCTGGAGATACACAATGTCTTTCGCCAAAAAACATTACAAATGTTCTGTTATTTATTGAATTTACCAACAAACATACGTCTCCATAGACTCCCATCAACCGAGCCACTAAGGACACTGGTTTAGAAGGAAATATGCCAAAGAAAGTCGTTAAAGTGATATATATATTTGTGCAAATCTTTTTATGCCGGACTGCATCAAAAAGTAAGCTCAGATCATATCATTAGCATGTTTTATAGCATTGGCATGTTAGTCGATGAGTTGTATCAACTTAACTCCACAACAACTACATAAATGTATCCACTAACCATTCAGAAACATTCTTCCTGAGTCTCTCCATCATTGTCCAACTCCAGTTCGAACATGTAAGGCTGAATATACTACTGACAATTTCTGACATTTGGGCTGCATGACATTCTCCAGTTTTGTTATTGCTGGAGTGTCCAAAGCACAAGCTGTAACGGCTCCGCCCTCTTCTTGAAAGGGGGTGGGGAAAAGCAGCTCATTTGCATTTAAAGTGACACACATAAAAAAAATAAAAATAAAAACAGCGTGTTTTTGCTCGCAGTAGCTATAATGATATTTGGAATATTTTGAGCTGGAACTTCAGACACATTCTGGGTACATCAGAGATTTATATTGCATCTTGTGAAAAGGCATACAATAGGTCCCCTTTTAAAGGAAATGTTTGCTGATCAGCTTTGTATTGTTACAATGTTGCTAGTGTAGGTGAACAATGTGTACAGTTTCTCCATTTTACTTCCACCCAGATCTCCTTGACTTGTCAAGCAGAAGTCTTTTGACATCTCTAGAGCTTCCACAGTTTGACAGAGGGGCGGCGCCAAACGTGTTCAGTGTGAAACAATGTAGTTTTACAATATTATGGCAACAGAACCAATCGCATGCCTTATATCCACATGCTTTGGACAGTCACAGACGTTTCAGCTTTGGAGGGGAAAATTGTCAAATGATCACAGAAAATGCGACAATTGACCTTTCGCCGAGCCCCGCCCCCCTTAGTTACTGTTGCTACGTCCGACAAACAAATGGTCAAACACGACCAGCGCGACAGATTGCTATGACGGGAAGAGGGAAGAGGAAGAGACGTGTCAGAGACCATTTTTGGAGCAATACCTCCGCGATATCCTCCAGATCGAGGCAAAAGGGGTTACAGTATGCAGTGGAGGGATATATTCAAAATATAAAAATACGCAATGAAGGAGACACGACTACTATCTACGTCTCTATCGAGGCTAATGCTTACCGGTGTTCATACACATAATTTGTTATATGACAAAGAACAAGGAAACAAGTGTTTAAAAGCATTGAAAGACACTCACTGTTGTGTTTTTGTGTGAAAGAAAAAATTGTCTCTGTAAATAAAAGTGCTGTCAGCCATAATTTCTTATGTGTGTTTTTCGCATAGGAGTTAACGTTATATTCTCGATGCTGTAGTTTATTTGATCAGTCACAGTATATCATTAATCAAGCTTAATTTGACTTTTCAACTACAATTAGGCAGGGTGAACTGAAAGCTTTTACAATATTTTAGCTATATATCATTGACAAAAGTCTGTGGTGCATTTTCTTCCAAAAAAATGTTCTTTCTCAAATTAATGCTTCAAGTTGACAACGCACAATAAACGAAATCACACAATAACTGTTTAACCAGACATAGCCTTAATTTGCATCTAAATAACTTTCATTGATTGTCTTTCATAATTCACTTACCATAATATTTATTAGGGGGACAACAGATCACAAAAATCGCAGTTCAGACAATATTATGTTTTTTGAGTTACAGATAGGATAGTTTTTCAGATCAGAAAAACAAAACTAAAAAACCTTTAAGTAACGTTAGCCATCGATCGATACCACAGCCAGCAGACGTATTTATGCTTCGTAATGTTCGACACATTTAACTGGGAGTGGGGCCGTCCACACTGTTTTATCCATTGTAGGCATCGCTCACGCTGTGTTTTCGGCTTTGAGAATGGAAAGAACAAAACTCCTCCAGACAATCTCTCGGGGTATCTAGTGTCCGATTTACAAACGCCGTGGGCGCACGCTTCACCATCTTGCTAATGTTTGTCGGACCTGCCCACATAGTAACGGTTGCTATGATGTGTGATTGGACAATGGCCGTTTTGGGGGCGGGGCCGGCGAAAGGTCAATTAGATTAAAGGAGAGACTGTTTCATTCATACATTTTATAATCCGAAAAGTGGAATGAATAATTTAAACTTTGACAAAGGAGTATCACATTGCAGTATAAATAATCATTATCTTTAATTACTTTGATCCACAATCAGATGGTCCCATACAAAAGCATCATATATGGTGGAGTACAGCCTGGCAAATGCTTTGTCATCCAGGGAGTCATCAACCCCCAAGCAAAAAGGTTTGACAATATCATGTCTCTCGGACACAGATGCAATATCATTCATTTTTCTGCTTTAAAATGCTGTTAAATGTTCTCTAATGCTGTTGTAATGACACATCTACTTTAAAAAATGTTCTTTCTCCAACAGAGTAGGGTTTAGTCTACGGCACAAAACTGGAATTGCGTTTGACTACAGTCCTGATTTTGATGAGAAAGTGGTTGTGCGCAACCGATATGAGGACGGGAAGTGGGGCAAGGAGGAACGATCTGGAGAGATGCCGTTTGAGCCAGGGCAACCATTTCTGGTAGATGACTATGATTCTTGTATAAAGCATTTCTATTCAAATGGGCTATACAATAGAGATTGCAATATTTTACATCACAAAACTGTATCATTATCCATGCATGCAAAATGTTATCTGATTGTGAAATTAGGATATATATATAAATTTCACATCTTTTCCTTGTATCTGTATTTCAGGTCACCATTTGTTGCAGTTCTGATAAATATGAGGTGTTTGTCAATGATAAACAAGTTCACACTTACAGCCGTCGCAAAAATGAAATGGAGGAGATTGACGTTTTTGAAGTTAGTGGAGATGTGCAGTTGACCTTTGTGCACCCCTGACAAGATTTCATCCAGAGACATACAAAACCTGCATCGATCGACATAATTTTTTTTTAACAATCTATGGTCATATGCAAAGATGTTTTATGTGATCATCTACATCTTCAGTGAAAAAAGTTATTATAAATGAATAAACGTACTGTTCTACATGGATGTTTCCAATCTCTTTGTGCAATTCTTTCTGTAAATTATGCCTTCAAAACTAAATGTGTCAATTGCACAAGCAACAGACATGTCAAACACATCATTTATTTATACATTTGTACATTTTTATCCCTGTTTTCTTAGTTGATATTTTGCATCTGATCAGCAGAAAATTACAAAGCAAACATTCAGAAGATTCTAATCACAACTCAACAGAAATGCTCCTGGCCACTAGAGGACAGTGTTGAGCTGGAAATGCCATGGAACTTGGTTTTGTTTTCACGTTGCCTCAGGTTTGATCAGTAAAATAAATAAATACTGTGGCTGCATCAGAAATCTACGGAGCCCGGGAAGTCACCTGTGGGAGAAAAAAACAAAACAATCCGTCTGCTAAGTTTATAAACCGTACTCACGAATTCTCAAACTGTTCCCTCGGTTTAACAAATCATGCCCACAGACAGCATTACCAGCTTCACTTATTACTAACCAGATTGACTTAATTGGTGTCAGACATCTACAGAAGATCTTATTGAGAATTAACAGAGGTTTAGATGGTGACGATTTATTGAAATATCACCATTATGGTGATCAGTGTTTCCTTTAGTTGGGCAGTTTGACTCTTGACTCTTATTTGAGGTTGTGGTTTTTGTAACAGTTTTTACTAAAACATGTAATTTGTTACAAAGAAAACCAGAACCAAAGATGACCAGGTGATACAGTTTTCAACAACACAAAGTAGAATAAGGCACTTATCTCATCACTGTCCAAAAGTGGTTATTTGATGTTAATAGATTATATTCGTTAACAATTCTTTCTCTTCATAATATGAATATTGTACACACTTAAACAAACTCATGACCTCTGTGGGAACCAAGATTGTGTATAAACCTAAACTTTGTCTGGAAATTATCTTAATAATGTTTTTGCCTATAATATTGTGTATTACATCAATTACAACAAAGTAGCTAAACTGACATATTTTTGTTTAAAGTTTTAGTGAGCACACAGGAGAAAAAGAAACAGACAAATTTCACATTTTGACCCTGGACTTCATCTTACAACTCTTTAGTAAAAGTTCACATCCCTGATCTCTAGTATCATTCACTTCACAACCATATTGAGCTGCAACACAAAACTGCTGAATCAGTTCAGTTTGTTTCTGTGCTCCACCCTTCAGCACACGTTAAACCTGTTCAAATACATCTGAAGTGTTATTTATAGACCTGAATGACACTTCAGTTTTTGTTGTGTTTGTTGAACAGGTTTAATGGTAGGACTCTGCCCTGTAGACGTGCATTGTGTGGAATTAAAGCTGCGTTGCACCTGTTGAGCTCCAACTGAACAAACCAATGAACAGAGAGCGAGAATCATCACTGAAGAGACACTGAAGGAAATGGAAAAACTATGATAAATGAATAAATAAATAAAAAATACTTCAAGCAATTACTAACATTGATTGCTTGAACTTCTTTTTACACCTAAACAATGACCAGAAAATATATTGGGGCCTATATACTGGGTTTGGAACGACATGAGGGTGAATAATGACAGAATATACATTTTTGGGTGAACTAATATTAAGCCTATAAATGTAGTTAGCATTTAGCCTGCAAATGTGGATGGAATAGCCTACTTTTGTATCCATCATTTAAAATTACATTCTAAAATTCATTGATCAGCAACAACATTAACATTCTTTTTTGAAGACAGGGTACTTTTTTTTTTTTTACATTGTAAAGCATGTTCATATTCGTTAAATGTGAAATGAATGTTCTTGATGTTATGCCCGGTACACAATTTTATTTCATTGTATCAGCCTAAAATTCAATAGGTGTCATCATCATATAGTCTATATACATGTCGTACTCAAGTTTATTAGATACATGCCGCACAGTGTGAATTGTAATGATAGGATTGCTGATATCGTACAGTCTGCAGCAGGCATAAGGAATATGTTCTGTTCAGTGTGTTTGGTTCTGTCATTCTAAGTATACCTAATTTCCATGTCCGTTTCATTCTGTCAGTCAATTAACTCATTAGTTCCCTCAGCACAATAATTATTTACTGTAAAAAAAGAAAATTTGATCAATACGTTATATGACACATGTTTTACATTGCTTGTTTAACCCCTCAAAATAAATTAAGCAAATTTTCAATTATAATTTTTATAAGTTATTCAAGATTCAACTAAATTTTAAGTCAGTTTAATGCAATTTAAGTTGAAATTACTTAGTTGATTAAAAATATAAGGCAGCAACTTTTTTTTTACAGTGTACCATTTATTTGTTTTTTCTAACATGCTGTCTATGACAGTTTATTCTGTATAGTATTCCTGCACTCATTTCCGTGTTTTCTTTTTTTTGTGTCAAAGTTTCAGTTCTACAAAACATTTCACATGCAGACTGAAAACAAGTGCACTGTTTAAAAGGATAAAAGGCTACACATATTATAAATTATGAAAATGAAAAGGGCCTTCATATAAAAGCTTCAAAATATTAAATGCTAAATATGGTATGTCCACATATATTTTGATTAAACCCTAAGATTAAAAAATTACATAAGATAAATTTCAGTTGTATCGCTAATCATATCGCTAATCATTGGCCATTAGTGCTTGGACCCCTCTGATTGACAATATTATTATTTTTTTTATTAGACTGACTACATAAATTGCATAAAATTCATAATTTTTTTTGGTGAAAGTAAATAGACTCCAGCGCCCGCTGCTGCTCCCAGCAGAACTGCACCTCCTGCTCCTCCTATTAATGCTGCTTGTTGTACAGTAAATGCATCTTCTCCTATCAACGCTATTGTTTCTGCTGTTACTCCTACTAATACTCCTGCTACTGTTCCTCCTAAATATCCTACCATTGCTCCTAAAATTACTCCAACAAGCCATATTAAGTGTAGAAGATCTTTCTGAGCCACTGCATAGTCCTGCTCAGTGTATCTCCTGTATCCATTCTTCCTCCTCAGTTTGTTGATCTCCCTCAGAAGCTCGGTGACTTGAAATCGATCTTCTTTTGTGTTGTTAAAAACATGATAACCTCCTGAACACTTATTAACATATGACCGTAGTGTTTGACATTTATTCAGGTATTTCTCTACTGGCCCGTGTAACTGATCTCCGTGAGTAAAGAGCACTATTGTGTGATTTGAGAACGTTGCTCCAAAATGATCCCAGATCCATCTCACTACTTTACTGTCACTCTTTGTGAAAGTCTCACCCAGTTTGAACACCAGGAGAAACACATCAACACTATGAAGTGTAAGCATTCTCTCTATTTGAGTTTGAGCGTCTGTGAACTTCACTGATGTATCAGAGAGTCCTACAGTGTCGATCACTGTGATTGTTTGTCCACCCAGCTCTGTTTGTGCTGACTCACAGGTTCTGGTCACAGCCTCAGGAGATAAATCATCTTCAAACGGGTTTCTAGCTCTGCTCAGGATGGTGTTTCCTGAAGAACTCTTTCCTGATCCAGTCGAGCCCAACAGCATAATATTCACTTTTGACACTGTAAATAACAGACAAACAGATGGATGGATTTAGTTGGGCTCTTGACTCCTATTAAACCTTTTTTTGTTTCTTTTCAACATTAGCAATAGTGCTTTACTAATGCTGGGTACACACCACAAGCTAATTGGGCTTATTTTGGGCCGATTTATCCCCTTCCGACAATCCTAGGTAATTTTCTGATTATGTTGATGGTTCTGCAGATGTGGTGTGAGGTATGTTAAGAGTGACCGGACCTGCTCTGAAGAACGTCGGAGCCGTTGAATATTTACGATTAGAAAGGACAAACACGCGCACGCTCTGGAGATTATCACGTGAAACGAAACAATATCCAATCAGAAAGCAAGCTAGCAAGAGAGTTGGAAGCATAACAAACACAGTTTAATTGGGCAATTTCAAAGAGAATAAGATCTCTTTTCCAAGAGAGACCTGAGAACAAACAAGATTTATAGAAAACTTAGTTGTGTGATTTCCTGACGATTACTCACCTCCAACTCACTCTGTAACATGTTCCGACCGTCTCCAAGACTTCACCCAAACCCTTTTCTTTCTTTTTTTCGTGAATTTTCTGTCAACATCATTCCAAACACTATCATCGCAATTTCTTCCTGCCTATCATCTGCCATGCTTATTCTGAAGACGCGAGAGATTTTGCGAGATTTCCTGTGCTCACAGTCGGGACTCTGGTTGAAAATCTGTTGTGTGTGCTGTCTTTGTCACATCGCGGCACACCACACACTAGGAGCAAAACGGTTAAATCTAGGATTTTTTTTGTCCTCATGTTTGTGGTTTCTCACATTTTTTAAAAATCTTATAAGCTGCTAAAAAATCTTTTGTTGCGGCCCCAGCATAAGGTTTTACTGTTATATAAATATTTCTAACAGCATTTAGACACAAACACTATACACACCTCAAAGATATGGTGCATGACAATCAACACAATATTCAGATAAACATCTCTGAACATCACACAACAAGCTGCTAATGTCACAAAAACCGCAAAAATAAAAGTAAATAGTAAGAATTAAAAAAGCCAGATAATTCATAATTTATTAGAAATTAAGAAAAATAAGTCAGTTAGTTGTTGTGTTTCTGCTCATCTCTTTATTCTTGATTCTTTTTCCTTGAGGGTCACGTTACACGACGATGTACTAAAATCGGATAAGTTTTGCCTTTGCGTGTTTTGTTTATAGACGTCAACATTGTCAATATGATCCCATTCACACAGATCCGCAAAATAAATGCTGCCAGGCCAGTAGGTGGCGATGTCACTTTGTAAAAAAAAAACAAAACAATAGTCTGATGTAATACACATGTACATGACCTCACCGCTTTCACAAATTCATGTTTTTGTTTGCACTTTGAAAGCCATTTTTCGCAATGGTTGTGTAAATGAACGGCCAAACGCATACAAAGTTTTCTATTTTGCGTTCTGAAAACAGTGTCGTGTAAACAGCCTCTCAGTGATTCTGCTTGATGATGCTCAATCATCACTTAGTTAATCACTTAATTATCTAATTTACTGCAACCCAGATTCAGTGTTACTCTAACACTCTGAGGGCCCTATCATAAAACCGGCGCAATGCAGCGCCAGACGCGACGCAAGTGTTTTGCTAGTTTCAGCCTGGTGCAGTTTTCTTTTGCTCATCCTGTGCCACGTTGTTTAAATAGCAAAGGCATTTGTGCGCCCATGCTGGTCTGTGAACCAGGTGTGTTCAGGCGCATTGATGGAGTGTTGCTATTTTGAGGAGCTGAACAGACTGAGCCATTGACCAACTGAAACCTGTTCTAAAGTCAATGGTGCAGTATTTATCTTTTTTTGTTATTTAAAGAGCGCGTTAGTAATATAAGCCTATAGGCGGGTCCACAACACAGTAAACTCTGCCTAACACACAGGGAGGCGCAGCAGCACACAAACATGCCAAATATTTAAAATAAAAGGATTACAATTTAAAAGATTATTATTGTGTACATAAAGATATGGTGGAATCCGGCTTGTCCTGTAGAAGGTCTGCTGTTTTCTCCTCTCTGGAGAAGCGTTCGGTCTTTCTGCTTGCAAATTCCGACATGTACATAGTGAATCCGCCATGGCCCGAGCGCAACTGGCATTTAAAGGGAATGGGAGATGAGACTCTGATTGGTTTAACGCACGTAAAGCCTAAAACACACCCATTACTCATTAAGAAAAAAGGCCGACCATTTTACCCGGTGTTAAACTAGCAAAAGTGGATTCGGTCATGCCCTAAGTGAACTTGCACCGTGCGCTTTAGACCATGCGCTTAGATCCTTAAAATAGGGCCCTGAGTGTGAATTAGAACCACTAGATGCACTAGTTCATTTAACACACATGGGGGTTTGCTTTTAAACTGTTAAAATCATATTATGATCTTGGTAACATTTTACAATAAGGTTCATTAGTTAACATTAGTTAACTACTTTAGTATTTGTAACAAATGCACTGTGAACATAACATGAACAAACAATGAACAGCTGTATTTTTATGAACTAACATTAACAAAGATTAATAAACACTGCAACAAATGTATTACTCATTGTTAGTTCATGTTAGTTAATACATTAACTAATGTTAACTAATGAACCTTATTGCAAAGTGTTACCATGATCTTTCATTGAGCTATAAGGATGTTGCTTCATAGTGAAGCATAATATGCTAAATTTAGTGGGCAAGGTTAAACATTAACCTTTACCACTAATGTAACTTAGCAACCCACTGCCCTTCACTTGTTAGCCTACATAAATAAAAATGCATTTACTGTTTTGTTCATTATTAATACTCAGAGAAGTATGACTTAAAATTAATATTTTAAATTAATATTATTGTGTATCACAACGCACAGACCCTAAAATTAATTTATTATCATAGAGTCACAAATACACTCTACATTTAATTAAGTCATGATTTCATTACTGTTGTCACTAACCCACAGCATAGTCTAATATAATTATTCCAATCCATATATATATATATATAGCTAATTTATTTAAATGTAAGTAAATAAAGTTTGACTGGCTCTATTTTAAAACGACGATTTGGAATTAAGAATTATCAACGGAGACTTGGGCTGTTTAAAGTTTCACTTTGACTCGACACGTATAGTTCTATAAGAACACTTTGAGTTGCAAATAACGCAAACAAAATTCATCCGTCAATGAGAACGCAAATGTATGGAAGCCCGTTTCCGCCACATTGAGTAAAAAAAAAAAATTCTTTAAGTCATAATAATGAGAAACTTTCTCATAATAATGAGAAACTTTCTCGTAATAATGACTTAACATCTCGTAATAATGAGAAACTTTCTCATAATAATGACTTAACATCTCGTAATAATGAGAAACTTTCTCATAATAATGACTTAACATCTCGTAATAATGAGAAACTTTCTCATAATAATGACTTAACATCTCGTAATAATGAGAAACTTTCTCAAAATAATGACTTAACATCTCGAAATAATGAGAAACTTTCTCAAAATAATGACTTAACATCTCGTAATAATGAGAAACTTTCTCATAATAATGACTTAACATCTCGTAATAATGAGAAACTTTCTCATAATAATGACTTAACATCTCGTAATAATGAGAAACTTTCTCGAAATAATGACTTAACATCTCGTAATAATGAGAAACTTTCTCATAATAATGACTTAACATCTCGTAATAATGAGAAACTTTCTCATAATAATGACTTAACATCTCGTAATAATGAGAAACTTTCTCGAAATAATTACTTAACATCTCGTAATAATGAGAAACTTTCTCGTAATAATGACTTATTTTCTCGCATGCGCAAAGCAGCGGAGCAGAAGAGCGTGCCACACTAGCGACATCCCCTGGTCAAAGACGTGTAAATGCATCACAGCAAACATGGCACGCTCTGCAAAACAGTTGTTTTCATTAAAGTCAGTTTGATCTACTAAGTGCAATCTGTAGTATCATTAAATAACATCATCAGTAGGCCTATATCTTCCATACTTTTCCATGCGCACGATAAGGTGTGAAAGTGGAATGCAGAAGCAGGACGGTTACCATGGTAACGAAGGACGCCTGCTTGTGCGCACTGATGGAAATTGTTACATGAATTTACAAAACTATCAGATTAAAGTTGGAATATTACATTTATTCGTCAAGTTTAAGTGTAACACATGTGTGTTAATATAACACGTATTTTGCAGATGCTTCTAGGATATTTGATGTGCAGGTTCATCTGGAAGATACAGAAATCACGTTTAAGATGTTTATGACTTTGGGGACATTTACACATAAGTGGGCAGTGGAATGGGGGAAAACGCAAGGTCGAGACGTGTTTTTAAAAGCTGAACTGCTTTTCAATTGAGCGCCGCGTTTTTAGAACGCCGTGTCATGCGCGCGACGCTGCAGAAGAGCGAGCGCAACGTCCGCTAGTGCGCGTTTGCCTAGAAAAGCAATGAAAAAGCGCGTTCTGTATGAACGGACCCTTACACAGATTTCCAGATGAAGTGTTCTTAAACAGATTTGGAAAGGTGTGCTGTCTTATCATTCCTCCATCTATTTGAAATGCATGGATCACACTTGTGTTGCTGCTTGTTCATACACAAAAATACACATTAATATTACAAATGAATAAAAGACAATCTATGGAAGCCTGTCTCATATACTGATCATTTATCATTAATGTTATTCACTGCAGAGCGTGCCATGTTTGCTGTGATGCATTTACACGTCTTTGACCAGGGATGTCGCTAGTGTGGCACGCCCTTCTGCTCCGCTGCTTTGCGCATGCGTAGAAGTGCGAGAAAATAAGTCATTATTACGAGAAAGTTTCTCATTATTACGAGATGTTAAGTCATTATTTCGAGAAAGTTTCTCATTATTACGAGATGTTAAGTCATTATTTTGAGAAAGTTTCTCATTATTTCGAGAAAGTTTCTCATTATTACGAGATGTTAAGTCATTATTTCGAGAAAGTTTCTCATTATTACGAGATGTTAAGTCATTATTTCGAGAAAGTTTCTCATTATTACGAGATGTTAAGTCATTATTATGAGAAAGTTTCTCATTATTACGAGATGTTAAGTCATTATTTTGAGAAAGTTTCTCATTATTTCGAGAAAGTTTCTCATTATTACGAGATGTTAAGTCATTATTTTGAGAAAGTTTCTCATTATTACGAGATGTTAAGTCATTATTATGAGAAAGTTTCTCATTATTATGAGATGTTGTCATTATTATGAGAAAGTTTCTCATTATTACGAGATGTTAAGTCATTATTATGAGAAAGTTTCTCATTATTACGAGATGTTAAGTCATTATTACGAGAAAGTTTCTCATTATTATGAGATGTTAAGTCATTATTATGAGAAAGTTTCTCATTATTACGAGATGTTAAGTCATTATTATGAGAAAGTTTCTCATTATTACGAGATGTTAAGTCATTATTACGAGATGTTAAGTCATTATTATGAGAAAGTTTCTCATTATTATGACTTAAAGAATCTCTTTTTTTTTTACTCAATGTGGCGGAAACGGGCTTCCATACAAATGTGTAGAAATGAAACGTACAAGATGTCTTGATGTCAGGTGACCTGCGGGTATAAGCGGAAAAATTTTGACGCGCCTTTGAATTATTGAAAACATATTCGCCTCATCACGGCCCTTCGTTCATTATTCCTTGAATAAAATAGTCTACTATATGTTTTGTTTTGGCATTTAATTTTAATAAGGGTATGTTATAAATTTGAACTCCCTTACCCCATGCTTTTTCTTCTGCTATAGGCTATTTTCTCTCTCTCCGTCTCTCTCTTTTTTAAGTCTGAGAAGGAAACACCTTTGATCGATGACTGAACTATCACAGTGGGCTGTGCTTATACTATCACCTGTATTTTTCCTGGAAATAAAGACAAAATTGGAGTTGGTTTGAATGAATGAATTTAATGTGACAGAAGTTTTCTTGAAACAGCCTAGACTTGTATTTCTTTAACAGTTTGGCTCCATAATTAAATGTATGTATTGCATTTGAAACCCTGCATCATTATAAGGCTGTGTGTCTTTTCAACAAAATTACTTTAAAACAGTTGCTCAGCGCTTATGCATTCTATAGTTAAATATAATTATAAAAATCAGTATATATTAAAGCTGTTCATTATGAACAAAATGATGCAATGTTGAAGAAAACACATTAATGAGTATCTTCATTCAACACTTCCCACCACAAGATGGCACAGTAACAGCAAAAGGGTCACCTAAATCTGAAGAATAACCAGGATCCTGCCTGAATAGCTGGGGAAAACAGCAAAGCCAGAAAAAAATTATGAAAATGAATAATTAATAATCAAAACAACTGATGTCTAGTCATTAACGGTGATGATAAAGCCATAAAAAGTATCAAGCTGGACAGCTCTGACAGTTCACTGACAGGTCACACTCTTACAACAGCATAATGCATCTAATATGGGTTGATTTATTTGTTCATTTATTTTGCAGAGACAAATATCGGTCTAATTTTTAAAGCTGTGGGTCAAAATTAGAATGATATTTGTGTCCGTAAAATAAATGTGTTGACCATTTCTGTTTAACAGATTTCGTTAACTAAGTGATTTTAAATCATTTAGATAAATTAAAAGAATGAACAAATAAATCAACCCATATTAGATGCATTATGCTGTCTCAACAATGGTGACACTCAAATGAAACGCTTCATGTCGCAATGCATGCTGGATTACCACCACAGTATAGAATTCCCAGCATGCAGAAATTATGCAGTGGGATTGTCTTATTTTATTTTATTCTTACCATGTGCTTTTATTTTTGTTGTTGTTTTAGATGTTTGTCACCATTGGTGAGGTTCATATGCTTATTCTTGATTATGTGTGTGCTCAAGAGACACAATAACTTTAAAGGTTTTAAGAATATCATATATTTAAAACTCAAATTACCTAATTATACCACAACTGAACATCATGCTGTAAAATCAAAGGACTACTACAATCAATAAGGTGAAATCTATAACAACCTCATCTTCATAATTAGAGAATAGACTCTCAAGATCAGTGACTACACTGTTAGAAAAATCTGTAGAAATTACAGTATTACTGGCAGCTACTTGCCAGTAACTTACTGTAGATTTAAATTGATGTTATTTACTGGCAATAATTTGTTCAAAATTAAATGAACATTAAACATTAACAAGTCTTTATCTTTACAGAATAAAACTAAAATAACAGCCTCATGCAAAGCATTCTGGGAACCAAAATCTGAAGGAAAAAAACAGAAAAAAGTTGATGAACATTTCTGGTTCCCAGAATGCTTTGCATTAGATTGTTATTTTATAATTTTATTCTGTAAAGACAAAGACTTGTTAATGTTTAATGTTCATTTAACTTTGAACAAACTGTTGCCAGTAAATAACATCAATTTAAATCTACAGTAAGTTACTGGCAAACAGCTGCATAACTACAGCACATTTTTTACAGTGTAGATGTTGACAAGGCCAACATCAATACACAACCATCAATACCTGTGTATATTTTTCCTTTGCTTTTATTGTCATAACAAATTAGTTTTTGTAGAGAAATGGTTATAGCAGCTAGAGAAAATCTAATGTTATATTAATGAAGAGTCAAGAGCCCAACTAAATTAAATCACGACCGTGGTAACTTCAAATGAAATATTTTCAATAAATCATCAACATCTAAACCTCTGTTATTTCTAAATAAGTACTTCTGATTATGACAGAAATAAAGTCAGTCTGGTTAGTAATAAGTGAAGCTGGTAATGCTGTTTGTGGAGTTGTTTAATCCTCCTCTGCTGAGATCTTCACAGATTTAATGTCTTCTTTTCTCTTCAGTTGATTTCATCTGAGGCTGTGGCTGAAGTCAGTAGTTTACTGTAAAATCAAATTTACTAAACAAAAAATTTAAAATTCTGTGAATTACTTTATTTGATTGTATGTGCAAAAACATACCATATGATATTGTGGAGATCTGTTAGTGTTTAATGTTCTGTTGGGTTTTTTGACACTGTGAGAAATGAAGTGTGAGTGTCAACAGCATTGAGAGCAATGCCATACATAGCATTCTTGTAGCTTAGCACTAGCAATGTCAAGGTCATGGGTTTGAATTCCAGGGAATGCACAAACTGATAAAATATTCAATGTAATTAGTTTCAGATTAAAGCATCTGCAAAATGGATAATTCTCATGTTTTTTTTTTGTGTGTTTTTTTACAGAACATAATAAAACTCTATTCTTATGCAACTGTTATACTGAGCTCTATAATACTATTCATTATAACTATAATAGAACACAAGTAAATTCAGACCAGCTTTAATAAATGTTGTAATATGACCAATAAATAGACTAATGAAGATTACATTCACTTTCTATATTCTGTTTTATCTTTTAGTGTTATTACCAGAAAAAAAGTAGTATATAATTCAATTGTCACTATTGTAATATTACCGCTGTGGTCTATGAGTACAATATAGGTAATTTAATTTACACTAACCTTCATACACTGATGCCATTATGACTCTCGCAGTTTGTTCTTGTCCTTCAGAGTATCTCGGTTTGTGTCTGACTGCATGAACTGAACTAAATAAAAGAAACTGGAAGTTAGCCCACATTAAATATCATGCATTGCTTGGCCATTGGCTGTTTATTGGACACCTGCAGGTACAGAGGTATTTTCCCTGTAAATAGAAGCACAGTGTGAACAGTAAATTTGGCTAAAATATTTTAACACCATAAACACTGATGGCTCTCCAAGCTCCAGTTTTCATGTCACCTATTTTTTCAAATATTTCACCTGATTTTTTCCCTTGAGCTAAGAAATTGTGACCGTCATGTCACCTAAAATATAAACTTTTTTTTTTCCTTAGGCTATATATTAAAATAAAGTTTAACCCAAAATATGTTGTTGATTAAATCTTTAGAGTTGACATGACATCAGCTATGTGCATGTGTAAATCATGCTTATGACAATTATGTGTTTATGAAGTTTATGAAGCCTATAGAGAGAAATCCTCACCTGGAATATTGTTGTAAGACAGAGAAGACAAAACATGACCAGTTTAGTAAGAGATAAGGACTTCAGCTCAACACTGTCCCCTAGTGGCCAAGAGCCTTTCTGTTGAGTTTTGAATTTGAATCTTCTGAATGTGTTTGCTTTGTTAATGTAAATGTGTGATGATTTGTTAAAGTCGACATGAAATCAAAATTGACCCTATTTACTTTGTTAGCACATATTACTAGTCTAGTGGTGAACAATTAATCCGTGCAAGTTAATGCACCGAAAAAAAAAAAATGGTTTGCCGTGGTAATCTTTAATCAAAATCTGAAAAGTTACTTCCGGTCTGGAATGGTGAAGCATTACCAGCTTCACTTATTACTAACCAGACTGACTTTATTTCTGTCAGACGTCTACAAAAGTTTTTATTGAGAATTAACAGGTGTTTAACTCTAATGTGTTTCATTTGAAGTCACCATAACAGTGATTAGTGTTTCCATTAGTTGGGCTCTTAACTCTTATTATATCTTTTGCCTTTTTTGGCCGCTGTGACAGTGTGTTTGTCAAATACATTTGCAGTAGCAAAGAAAGCTAAAGTGAAACGAGATCAGGTGATGATGGTTACCTGTTGATGGTTTTATAATCATCATGAAATAGACTGCTTCACTGAGGTAATTTGAATCTAACAATTGTGTTGTACCAATAATATATTCTCATCACAAACCCTGTGTTACTGCAGCGTGAGGTCCAACAATATTATAACAATCAGTTAGAAGATTTTAACAAACATGAACATGAAAAATTAATCCACCGTGACCAGGGTTATTATAGTTTTGCATTTTTCATTAGTTTTTATTTTTATTTCGTTTTGACTTTTTGTTTTCAAATTCAGTTTAGTTTTAATTAGTTTTTAAAGTGAGTTTGCTAGTTTAGTTTATTTTTTATTTTTTTTAAAATGCTTAGTTTTAGTTTAGTTTTTATTAGTTTTAGTGTTAGTTTTATTCTTTTTTTGTAATTTGGGTTATTTGTCAGGGGCAAGATTCAAAAAAGTCAGAAAAAGTATTGTGTAATAATAACTCAACAAAAACATCATACAATTTTAGAAAAAAATTCACACCCCATTGAAATTCCTTTACCTCTTACAAAATCCACACGCTGTACCAAAAATCTACACATCTTCTATACAGAATTCACACCCATACAAATACCACAGCTATACAACCCTACCTATACAGTCAATAGCCTACTCATCTGGATTGAAGAAGCAAACATTAAGTGTAAAAGTAAAAAAATGACATAACATTATTTAATATTTGAATCACAGCTTATATAGTGTTTGACATCGACAACCACAACCAAAAAGTGCATTTTACCTCAAACTTGCGACTAGTTAACTTCCTAAAGAAGGCGCAATCGCTTCTCGGGTCGACATCAACACACTGACAAAATTATATTCCGAATTTAAAATATTTTATACCACTTTTTAATGTGTGATTGTGTAAAGGATTGTGTAAAGGTGTTCACGAGATAGAGATACCAACCTTTAGCGAACTTGCTTTCAACGTCGAACGAACACTCGGAGGGGAGGGGCTGTGTGTGTGTGTGTGTGTTTGTGTGTGTGTGTGTGCGCGAGCGCATGTGAGAGACGCATGAGAGACGGTGGGAGAGCAGGGAAAGGAAATGCAGAACGAATACACTGCGTGTTTTAAATAGCGTTAAAAAATGAAAGACCTTGACAAAGACGAAAACTAAGGACATTAGTTTTGCCAAACACACATTACAGTTTTAGTTAGTTATCGTTTTTTTGTAATGCCTCGTTTTTATTTTTATTTCAGTTAACGACAATGTTTTTTCCCACCTAGTTTTCATTTTTTCGATTGTTTTCGTTAACGATTATAACCTTGACCGTGACACACAGAAATATCAAAAATCAGCACATGAATCTCAACAAGGGTGACAATATATATATATTTTTTAGATAAACAGATTAATTCATAACATCACTGAAAAGCTACTAAATGTCACAAAAAAAAAACAACAGCAAAAAATAAAAGCACATATTTAGAATTAAAATAATAGGACAATTCAGCTGCATAATTTATTCATGTTGCAATGCATGCTGGGAGTTTTATACAATGATGGTACCCAGCATGCATTGCAGCAAGGTACTTTAGATTGTCACAGCTGCCAAAAAAGATAAAAGATATAATACGAGTTAAGAGCCCAACTAATGGAAACACTATTCACTGTTATGGTGACTTCAAATGAAACACATTAGAGTTAAAGCTCTGTTAATTCTCAATAAAAACTTCTGTAGACTTCTGACAGAAATAAAGTCAGTCTGGTTAGTAATAAGTGAAGCTGGTAATGCTGTTTGTGGAGTTGTTTAATCCTCCTCTGCTGAGATCTTCACAGATTTAATGTCTTCTTTTCTCTTCAGTTGATTTCATCTGAGGCTGTGGCTGAAGTCAGTTGTAGTTCTTGTGCTTCTGCTCGTCTCTTTTTTCTGTTCTCTTCTTTCTTTCAGTGATTCTTTTTGTTAACAGGCTGAGATGACTTCATATTTAATATACACAGATTTTGTGGCTCAGATAAGGTCCAGTTCTGGTTTATTTCTTTGCTCTTGGCTGACATGTGGCATTGCTATGGCCTGCTTGTGGCCCAGATTTGGCAAACAGGAGTGGCCCACCCAAGTGCCGTAATTCCACGGCCAGATCATCTTTCCACGTGTGCCAGATGTGGGCCGGATCTGGGCCGACACAATGTTGCTATGTGGGTATTGTGGTCACAGTTTGAGCACACAGTGAGAGCGCTGTGAGGTTACACTTTTAGATCACTGTGAACTCAGATTGCTGACGGTGTGACCACATGGTGACATCACTGTGAGATCAAAGTGTTGACTGGGTGGCACATTCATATTCATAATATGAATATTGTACACAGTTAAACCAACTCATGACATTTGCAAGCACCAAGACTGTGTATAAACCAAAACCTTGTCTGGAAATTATCTTGATAATGTGTTTGCCTAATATCTATTGTGTATTATATGAATTACAACAAAGTAGCTAAACTGACATATTTTTGTTTAAAGTTAAAGTGAGCACACAGGACAAAAAGAAAAAGAAAAATTTCACATTTTGACCCTGGACTGAAAGTTCATTGAGACCACTGAAACCTGAAAGTTCAGGTCCCTGATCTCTCATTTCATTCGCGTCACAACCATATTGAGCTGCAACACAAAGCTCCTGAATATCAGACCTCACTGGATTCTTCTTCAGTTTGTTTCTGTGCTCCACCCTTCAGCACACGTTAAGCCTGTTCAAATACACCTGAAGTGTTATTTATAGACTTGAATGACACTTCAGATGTTTTTGTTGTGTTTGTTGAACAGGTTTAACGGCAGGACATTCATTGTGTGGTTTTAAAGCTGCGTTGCACCTGTTGAGCTCCAACTGAACAAACCAATGAACAGAGAGCGAGAATCATCACTGAAGAGACACTGAAGGAAATGAAAAACTATGAACTAATAATAATGAATGCATAAAAAATTGTTCAAGCATTTCACCTTGTTTAATCAGTAAACTGCAGGTAGAGTTGAGTCAGGATGTTTGTTAACAGTAGGTATTTCAAATTTCTTTTTACCCTTAAACGAAGAACAAAAAAGTTTGGGCCTTTGTATGTTTGAATCGACATGATGGTGAATTAAACATTTTTGGTGAACCAGCATGAGGGACAGCAGCCTTATACAAGTACACCTGGGCTGCGTTCAGCCCCGACAAAACGTTGCACAACGTTTTTTAAAAAGAAACAGTGATGCGTTGAATTACCTAATTACCTAATTCAGACTAAAAAACATCTATTTAGCCTCACATACTGACTTTATTTGTAGTTCATACTGTTTTAATACCCTGTATTTTCTGTCTCATTTTTAGGAAAAGCACTTAATTACCATTGTTTATTTCTATACCAAATGTCATACACTTGCAATGAAGCTAAAAATATAAACAACTACATCATTATGTTGATATCCTATATTTTTTACAATAAAACTTTCGACAAACATGTCTTCGAATATCCTCAGTTGTTGCGTATACCGAGCTGCATCGAACACAATTGTAAATTACTTTCCTTGAACCCATTGTGCGAGTTCACTTTAATACTGCGTGCTTTATATACATGTTGCTGCTGATTGGACTGCAGTTCTGACACACCCACCAAACAAGAGAAAACGTATCTCAAACCCTGTTGCACACCGGTGCACGCCGTTTCCAGGAAACATGACGTTCAACCCGGAAACCGTAGCAAAACGTTGCGCACCGTTTTGAACTTGAACCTGCCCCTGCACTGTAAAAATGAATACGCTATATTTACTCAATAAAATTGTGGCAACAGATTACAAGCAATATTATTAATTAAATTGAACAAATTAGAATTGAGCAATAATTAATCAAATTAATTCCTTAAAAGTTAACCATTAATTTAACCAAAATTTACTTTTTTTTTTTAAACAAAAATATCGAAATAACAGACAGAGGTCAAAGATGAATTAAGAACTCTTTATATTTTATTGCCAACATTGAAGACACCTGATGTTAACAAGCAGAATCACTGAAGGAGAAAACGTAATTTTAAGTCACTGTTATGGTGATCAGTGTGTGTTTTAGTTGGGCTCTTGACCTTAAATCATTATCTTTAGATTTTGTTTGGCTGCTGTACCTGAGTTATAACAGCCAAATGAACAACGAGAAAAGGTGATCTGATGGTGTTGGATGTGTCTTAACATAATCATTATTTCACAATCATTTGACCTGATTCTCTGAACTCATATACACAGACATCAAGAATCAGCCTGTGAATCTCAACAATGGTGACATTTATAAAGCATGTTGCAGTGCATTCTGGGTTCCACCAATCAACACTCATTCATGGCTCCCATCATGCATTGCTGCATGAATATATAATGAGCTTATGATCAGAGGTGATCTGTTTGTCACCATTGCTGAGATTCATACGCTAAATATTGATGCCTGTGTGTACCTACATAAAAAAAAGTTTTTTGTTTTTTTTTAATAATTTTAATTTCATTGAAAAGGCTAAACATATTATGCTGTACAAGGACAGTGCTGCTATAATTAATGAAATAAACACAACTCAGACACTGGGCTCTGTATGAGTTCAGCGATTCAGGTGAAATAATGATTGTTAAAACACAATCAACACCATCAGATCACCTTTTCTCTTTGTTCATCTGGCTGTTATAACTCATGTACGGCAGCCAAACAAAATCTAAAGTTAATGATTTAAGGTCAAGAGCCCAACTAAAACAAACACCGATCACCATAACGGTGACTTACAATTACGATTTTCTCCTTCAGTGATTCTGCTTGTTAACATCAGGTGTCTTCAATGTTGCCAATAAAAATTTTACTCATTTTAAATGGTTACCTTTTAAGGAATTAATTTGATAAATTATTACTCAATTCTAATTTGTTCAATTTAATTAATAATATTGCTTGTAATCTGTTGCCACAATTTTATTGAGTAAATATAGCGTATTCATTTTTACAGTGTACCTTCATTCACTATTCCCTACATTAGTTCACTAATATAGTCCACTTGACTGAGTGAAAGAATAGAAGTGAGTGAATTGAGAAACTGATGAACAGAGAAGGACAGAGAAACAAGAACAGAAAAAAGAGAAACACAAGAACTACAACTGACTTCCAGCCACCGAGTGTGAAACCAGTTTACGATTATTTCTTTCATACATGTACAAAAGTTCTTGTTGAGAATTAACAGAGATTTAGTTTATAATAACGTTTGTTGTCACCATAATGGAGATCAGTATTTGCTTTAGTTGGTCTCTTGTCCCTTGACTTCTTACTGTTCATCTCTCTTTGGCTGCTGTAACAGTGAGTTTATAAAACACATTTGTTATGGCAAGAAAAAGCCAAAAGGAAGATGATGAGGTGTTTTTATTCTTTTGTGATGATGTCACAATCATCCTGATCATGTCTGATTCTCTTATCATTCCTGTATTTATTCTTTGAAATTGATTTATTTCATATTTAGCATATGTCTGTAAATCTACAACATAAAATCAATATTTATGTAATAAGGTCTTCTGATGAATATCGTATAGTGCATTAAAACATTTTGAACTCCTGCTTGATTCAGACACACACAGATATCAACAATCAGCACATGAATCTCAACAATGGTGACAATCAAACAAAAGTTTCATGTCGCAATGCATGCTGGGTTTCAGGATAATATAAAACTCCCAGCATGCACTGCTGCATGAATAAAAAATATATATATTTTGCCACCATTGTTGAGATTCATGTGCTAAATTGTGATATCACTGTGTTTCTAATAGACATTGTAGCTCTGTTTCTCTGGTTATGCATGATGTGTTAAAAAAAAAAAAGAGTCATTGTAATTTATTGATGTGGTTTCACAGTGGTGGTAATGTAACACTTTTGATTGAGGATTAATCTCTGAATGAGTGAAAATGAATTCCTTGGTGAATGAACAGGCAATATGATGATTTTGTTATCATAACCGCAATCATTCATAAACTGTGTGTGTACAAGTGTGACTTGCAAAAACAGCTCAAACAGCAAAGCAGAAAATAATGTTTTAGCATCAGCATCCCAACTAAAGCAAGCACTGATCTCTATAATGGTAACTTCAAACAAACATTTTCAATTAAACATCTTAATAACAACTTCTGTAGATGTATGACAGAAATAAAGTCATACTGGTTAATAATAAGTATAATAATGTGTAATGGCTGGAAGTCAGTTGTAGGTCTTGTGTTTCTCTATTTTCTGTTCTAACAGCAGGTGTTCATCACTAATGCTCAACAATCACTTACATATTCCCTCAATTATCTCACTGCAACACTGTCTCAATGTTACTTTTACTCTTTGTAGTGTGGATTTTCCTGTGGGGTTGAAAGGGTTAACAGTGTAAGATAAAAAGTCACACCCACAAAATGTATTTTAACAGTAATAAACTGTAAGTTATAAAACAGGTTTATACTGGCAACACTGTTGCCAGTAGTTTACGGTAAAATTAATTTTTTGGGTCACCATTGTGCAGAAGAGTAGAGCCTGTGTTTCAGTCCAGGAGAAGATCTACAAACATTGATGATATGCTGCATGTTGCTTTATTTAACAGGCGGTGACTGTGTAGTTGCTGGTCCAGTGGAAATCTCTTTATTTACGAAAGTTTTGTTGTGGTTTCAAATAAAAGATGTTCACAGTGATACTTTGCTCACGTTATCAATGCATTATAAATTTTAGTTAAAACATTTAAATGACACTTGATCAATTTAAGGCAGTCAGTTTCTGCAAGTGAAATTAGTTAACTCGAGTTTTAGTGCATTTTTACAGTGACATACTGTAGATTACAGTAAAGAACTGTACAATTAACAGTAAATTACTGGCAACAGTGTTGCCAGTATTTTACTGTAAAAAACCTGGTAAGGTCTAACAGTGTAGGTATCACTGCAGTCACATTAGCCTATTGCAGGTCATTTACTTATCATACAATTGCATGACCAATAACACCTTCTGTAACTATAGGTGTGTCTTGTTATGTTACTGATTACGATATGATTTATCCTTTTCATTTCCTTTCTCACAATATGGTAATATGAAATAATCAAAATGTCATAAATCATTTAGCCTAAATCATAATTCATTCCTCTATCTGAAGACCTGAACCTCCTGTTGTGGATAATCAACTAATTAAATTGTTTAAATGTTGTGGTGTCATACGTGCGTTAGCCTAAAGACCAGCTTCATTTATCAAAACAATCATATCAGGGAGATTGCGAGTTACAGGCTAATGGGTTTTTTTTATGTTTTTTTTTTACTTCTATGCATTATAATGAAGGCGTTGTGAAACTGCACAGCTTTTCAAGTTTTTTAAATGACATACTCCATCCTTTCTACACTGTAAAAATGAATACGCTATATTTACTCAATAAAATTGTGGCAACAGATTACAAGCAATATTATTAATTAAATTGAACAAATTAGAATTGAGTAATAATTAATCAAATTAATTCCTTAAAAGGTAACCATTTAAAATGAGTAAAATTTTTATTGCCAACATTGAAGACACCTGATGTTAACAAGCAGAATCACTGAAGGAGAAAACCGTAATTGTAAGTCACCGTTATGGTGATCGGTGTTTGTTTTAGTTGGGCTCTTGACCTTAAATCATTAACTTTAGATTTTGTTTGGCTGCTGTATTTGAGTTATAACAGCCAGATGAACAAAGAGAAAAGGTGATCTGATGGTGTTGATTGTGTTTTAACAATCATTATTTCACCTGAATCGCTGAACTCATACAGAGCCCAATGTCTGAGTTGTGTTTATTTTATTAATTATAGCAGCATTGTCCTTGTACAGCATAATATGTTTAGCCTTTTCAATGAAATTCAAATGATAACAAAAAAAAAAATTCCACAAATTTGTACTTATTAATAATACTTATTCCCTGTGTCATTTCACTTTATTTATTATGATTCAACTTGTATACTTAAATGTTCTGATTTCTTTGTATGAATTCAATATTTGGCTTGATGGCTACATCTGGTGGAAATTTTGTGTCAATAGCCCACTTAGAAATCCCCTTACTGATAAAAATGCTGATGTGTCAAATACTTATTTTCCCCGCTGTACATTACACAACTTCAGGAAGGCACTTTTGTACTGTTGTGGTATGAATAATAAAACACAAACTGCAAGAATCAGTAATCATACAGACAGCACAGAATAACTTGCATCCCAATGATTCTTCCATTTATTTACTTTTTCTAACATGCTGTATTAGGTAATTTAACAGTTTGTTCTGTGTATTTCTGCATTTCAGTATTATACTATATTATAATGTCTACACATTAAATTATACTTCATTAAACTGTTCAATTGGTTTTAATTTCAGTTCTACAAAACATTTAACATTCGAGTTTAAGCTCAACAGTTTTAAATACACCATTTTAAAGGTTAGAAGGCTACACATATTCTACACATATCCTTAATAAATTCTTCACAAAAAAAACATTTTGAGCTGCAAATGATATCTTCATATTCATTTGAAATTTCCCAATGACATTCAATGAGATGCAATTCATCTTAATTCCAATGTTGAATATGAGACCTCACATACATCACATATGATCTTTCAGTGAAGATTCAAGATGGACTTGCTATAAAAAGCACATAAGATAGATTTCATTTGGATCACTAAACATCCATTGGTGATTGGACCCCGATGATTGGCGCTTGCGGATATATAATTATTTTGTAATTAGAAACTGTAATTAGATTGAATACATGATTGTCTTAAAATAAAAAAGAAAGGTCCAAGAGAAGTAACATTTAAAAACGTACAGATCATCAATTATGCTGCTGATTCATGAGTGATTTAATAAGTAGTGAGGATGTAAACTGTCACCTTTATCTTTTTTATCTATGGGTATGTTGTGGGTATGACAATAAATAGACTCCAGATCCCACTGTTACTGCCGCCAGAAGTGCACCTCCTGCTGCTCCTATTACTGCTGCCTGTCCTGCAGTGAATGCAGTTCCCATCAGAGACGCTATTGCTGCTCCTGCTGCTGCTACTATTCCTCCTAACACTCCTCCTCCTATTCCGCCTACCGCTGCTCCAGTAACACATTTTCTGTGTAGTATTTCATCCTGAATCTTCTTATAATCCTGCTCAGTGTATCTCCAGAATCTGTTCTGCCTCCTCAATTTGTTGATCTCTTTCAGAAGCTCGGTGACTTGAAATCGATCTTCTTTTTTATTGTTAAAAACATGAAAACCTCCTGAACACTGATCAACTACTGACCGCAGTGTTTTACATTTATTCAGATATCTCTCTACGGTCCCATGTAACTGATCTCCGTGAGTAAAGAGCACGAATGTGTGTTTTAGGGCCTTTGTTCCAAAATGATCCTGGATCCATTTCACAACTTTACTGTCACTCTTTGTGAAAGTCTCACCCAGTTTGATCACCAGCAGAAACACATCAACACTATGAAGTGTAAGCATCTTCTGTATTTGAGATTCAGCATATTTAATCTTCACTGATATATCAGAGAGTCCTACAGTGTCGATCACTGTGATTGTTTGTCCATCCAGCTCTGTTTGTGCTGATTGACAGGTTCTGGTCACAGCCTCAGGAGAAAAATCATCTTCAAATAGGTTTCTAGCTCTGCTCAGGATGGTGTTTCCTGACGAACTCTTTCCTGATCCAGTCGAGCCCAACAGCATAATTTTCACTTCTGACTCTGTAAAATAGTTGAACAGATGGATGAATCAAAGCAAAATACCCAGTGTTGAAAGAACACTGCTCAGTGTTTATGCGAGTCTGTCCTCAGGGCCCAGTTGGTCAAAAGTAATCTGATCAGATTGGATCAAAGCTTAAAAATTAGTGGTTCAAAAGAAAAAAAAGTATTCTGAAATCGGATTAGATCATAAAATCCAATCCAGTTTTGATCTGGAGCAAACCATCAGTATGTTTTGTTCAAAACTGTTTAACAAGATTGGGATAACTTTGATCCCAAATAATTAAAAACATAAAATAAAATATGATCAGAAAATATAACCTCATTTAGAGCAGGTAATCCAGATTTGGTCATCTGAAAAAGTGTGTATCTGGATCAGGGTGATTTAATTCAATAATGCTTTGAAACATTTTTGTCACGTTTTTGAGTATAATAGCTCTTAGATCATGTGACACTATCACATACAAACCAGCATTGACAAACAGATAATTCGTTCAAAAAATTATCAAGAAAAGTTGTTGACCTTTAGAATGTTTTAGACCAACAGCGTATGAATCTCAACAACGGTGACAATCAACAAAATAATCAGATAAAACTCTGAACATCACAAAACAAGCTACGGAAAAGTTACAACAAAAACAACAGCAAAAATAAAAGCAGATATAATAATCAAAGATAATACAAGGCAATTCAGCATAATTTATTCATATATAATTTATTCATATATTATTCATATATAATGTTTTTTTTGTTTTTGTTTTTTTGCTGTAAATTAAGTCCAAAGTAAGGTTGCCACCATATTTTTTACAGTAAAATACTGGCAACCACAGCTGCTGGTTTTTTTTTTTACTGTAAATTTCACAGGTTTTTTTTTTAACAGTGTACTAAATAAAGAAAATTACTTGACTTGATTTAGACTTACTAAAGACTTGACTTGAACTGTATGACTCAAGAATGACATTTTAACAATTAAAGTATTCTCAGTCACTTAAATCAGCGCTTTGAACGAATCAGTTGAATGAATGCTTCTATAACTCATTCATTAAGACATTGATTTCACCACCAACTGGTAGTTTTAATTCCATAATTAAAAGTACAATTTAAATTAAGGCGTCAAATATGTGCCCTTATTGGGAAAGTTCATTTCTGTCACTTCCCTAAAGGTGATATTGCGTCAAAACATATATAGGCTATGAGTTAAACATATGACATTATCTATAAAACCAATATAATTAATGCATCACACTTGAGAATTTATCTTCAACATTTTTCTAATAATTGTTAATATAATAATATGAAAGAATGTCAGTAATTATAAATACAAAATATAATAAATATTACTATTATTATTTATACGGTATTAATTTATAATTAAAAAAAAGTTAATCGTTTCTATATCACAGTGCACAAACCCTAAAATGTTTTTTAGTATTGTGATTTCACAAATACTCTATATATTTAATTAACAGTCATTACGATTCAGGATTACCAAAAATAAATAAAACATTTATGTCTAAATTTAAGATTTATATATTTGAATTGCATATAATATTTTCATCCATTTGGATTACATATAGTTTTAACACAAACTAATGTGAAATATATCCTATGTCATACATAAGTGAAAAAGGTAAGATTTATGTAATTGTATTAATAAACTGGCTGTGATTTATATATGTCAGTCATACATAAATAAAAACAGGTAAGATTAATGTAATCGGCCACTGAACACTGCCTACACAGCAAAATCCCCAGTGTTAAATTAACACTCCTCAGTGTTTATATGTGTCCACACTACAGGGTGTTAAAAATTAACACTGAAGCAGTGTTGAAGTTAATGAGATAATTAAGTTAACACTGAAGCAGTGTTGAAGTTAATGAGATAATTAAGTGATTAATTAAGTGATGATTGGCCATTAGTGGTGACACCTGATGATAACAAGCAGACTCACTGAAGGAAAGAGAAACAAGAACAGAAAAAAGAGAAACACAAGAACTACTGACTTCGAGCCATTATTGCACTTATTATTTTACCAGTTTGACTTTATTTCTGTCATACATCTACACACGGTCTTATTTAGATTTAACAGAAGTTTAGATGGTAATGTTTTATGGAATGTTTCGTTTCATGTCACCATTATGGTGACCAGTGTTTGCTTTAGTTGGGCTCTTGACCCTTTACTTTGTAACATTAGTATTTCTCTGGCTGCTCCAACTCTGTGTTTATAGAACATATGTGTTGTGGTAAGAGAAACTATGACTTTGGCTGTGTTTCCTGAAAAAATTGCAAGCCTAATTTGATCATATAGACCATTTGTTGCAGTTGGTCTGCAATCA
Source organism: Rutilus rutilus (assembly GCF_951802725.1). NCBI lineage: Eukaryota > Metazoa > Chordata > Actinopteri > Cypriniformes > Leuciscidae > Rutilus > Rutilus rutilus. The sequence continues at coordinate 50,178,319 of NC_140210.1, forward strand.
AGTTAAGTTTAAGATGCTTTTGGAAATTCAGCCCTGGTTATGTTTCAATGATGAAATTACTAGTGACCTGATTCAATGATGTCACCCAGCATTATAAACTGATTATCTAACTGTTTTATTAATTTTTCACTACAGTAGTTACTTCAAGCAATGTTTTAAAAATCTGAAGGATTTAAAATCACACACAGACATCAAGAATCTACATATGAATCTCAACAATGGTTACAATCAAACAAATGCTTAATGTTGCAGTGCATGATGGGAGCCACCAATCAGAACGCATCCCTGGCTGACATCATGCATTGCAGCATGAATAAATTATGCAGCTGAATTGTCCTGTAATTTTCATTGTTTTTTTCTGTTGGCTTTTATTTTGCTATTGTTTTGTTCTGACTTTAGTATCTTGTTTTGTGATGTTCAGAGTTGATCTGCTTGTCACTAGTTTGTTTATTGTCACCATTGTTGAGATTCATATGCTGATTCTTGATGTCTGTGTGTTTAAACAATAACTTCTTCTCTCAAAATATTTTCAAAATTTTTGATATTGCTGGTGGATCTCAAACTGTAAAATCTCAGAGCTACAATCACCAATACTAAAATGAGACATCAAGCATATAGTCAAAAATGTAGAGTCTGAATGACATCAGTGAATCAGGACACTACATGATAATGTTTTTATCATCAAAACATATTGGGAGCAGGTCATGTTTTCTCTTGCAGTAACAAATGTGCTTTATAAACACAGAGTTGTAGCAACCAGAGAAAAACTAATTTTAAAAAATGAAAAGTGTCAAGAGCCCAACTAAAGCAAACACTGACCACCAAAATGGTAACTTGAAAAGAAAAATTCCATAAAATATTACCGTCTAAACTTCTGTTGACTCTCAAGAACTTTTATCGATGTATGACAGAAATAAAGTCAAACTGGTAATAATAAGTGCAACAATGTGTAATGACTCGAAGTCAGTAGTTCTTGTGTTTCTCTTTTTTCTGTTATTGTTTTTTCTCTTTCCTTCAGTGAGTCTGCTTGTTATCATCAGGTGTCACCACTAATAGCCAATCATCACTTAATTAATCACTTAATTATTGCATTAACTTCAACACTGCTTCAGTGTTTACTTAATTATCTCATTAACTTCAACACTGCTTCAGTGTTAATTTTTAACACCCTGTAGTGTGGACACATATAAACACTGAGGAGTGTTAATTTAACACTGGGGATTTTGCTGTGTACTGTTTTCACTGACCCATAGTGTATAGTTTATTATAATCCCTTTATAGTTTAATTTGAATGTAGCCTAAGTTAATAAAGTTTAATTGGTTCCATTCTAAAACGACGATTTGGAATTGGGAATTTGCAACGAAGACTCGGGCTGTTTAAAGTTGAACTTTTTTTTAACTTGACACAGAGTTCTGAAAACACTGTTACAAATGACGCGAGACACGAACGCAAAGCGTCCATCAATAGGAACGAGTTATGCGTGAACGTCCAGTAGCCTAGGCTACGGAAGTGTTTCTGCACACAATATAGTTTAAAGGGCAAAAACCTGAAAATGTCTTGCAATGAAACCTTTTGGGTCACGTGACCGGGATATTGCGGAATAATTTGAATGATTAAAAACGTAACGAAACCGTTGTCATGGCTTCCTCACATAAAACACTGTAAGTTTCGTTTTGGCATTTACTTATATTCAGGGTATATTATAAATGGTAAATTACCTGACTGCTTGCTTGCAAATGTTCCAAAAAATAATGGGTCTTCCATGGTTTTTCCTGTGCTGTGCATTTTCTCTCTCCGTGTCTCTCTTTTTTATGTCTGAAGGGAACTGAAAGTGTTTTAGGAGTGGACTTTGCTTCAGTGGGCTGTGCTTATGCTTATGTCTTACTCTAGATGGAGTTTTCACTGGAAATGAAACTGGAGCAGTTTTGAATTAGATCTAATTGTAAATGTGACTGAAGGTTTGCTTTTTCCACCAGGGTGAATTAATTAAAGTCTTTCAAAAGTCTTCTTTTTTTTTTTTACTCTGGAAATCAATGGGTCCAGTTAACTGATTGGTTACTGACATTCTTTAAAATATCTTCCTTTGTTCAGCAGAAGAAATAAATTCATACAGGTTTGAAGGGAGAGTATATGATGACAGAATTTTCAATTTTGAAGTGAACTATCCCTGTAACTGGAAAACAAAGAGAGGAGCGCCACCTATTGGACAGACAAGCGCAGACAACAGAGAGGAGAAATGGGCAGATTTGTCACAGAAGCTGTCAGATGAAATCAATATATTTTGTTGTATCTTTTTCCTTTCTTTCTTTTCTATTCTTTCTTATACTTTGTGTTTATCAAAACAAATCAGACATGTCTGCCATCTTGAACCAAACGGTTTGGCACTTATGTGTCTTTGCATGTTTACTAGTTTGCTTCGTAATAACCTAAAAAGAACATACAGAACGTTCTCAAATAATTATTTTTAGGCTTTATTTTTACAACCTAGATTATTATTTTTATTTTTTACAGAGATCTTTCCCTTCAGGTTATTTGAATAAAGTGAGTGATATAGGATATTTGCAGGTTTTTAAGGTCACAATACAATCAATATGCATATCGTAGGCTATGTAAAACATGACAATGTGTAATTATCTAGTTATTCTCATTAAGTCTTTCAAAGAAGTCAATTAGACAGAAATTAGTAGTCAAACATTTAGCCTTTCTTGTTTAGTCTGATTAACTGTGGTCCCTATTTTGCTTTTGCTATTGCGATTGCTGCTAATGCTACTGCCCCTCCTAGTATTAATTTTTGTTTAAAAGTCACTTGTTCAATCTTTTGCTGGGCTTTTTTATATATCTCATCTGTATAGTGTTGTCCACCATTCTTCTTCACCATTTCATCAATCTTCTCCAGCAGTTCAGTGACCTGATCGCGGTTCCTCAAGTCTTCATTGTTAAATGAGTGAAATCTGCCACCGCACTCATCAACAACAACCTGAAGATCATTATTTTCTCTGATATACTCATCTAATGGTTTCCCTTCAGTTGATCAGCGTGAGTGAACAGAACGATGGTGTATCGTGCAGCTTCTTCTCCAAAGTTCTCCTGAATCCATTTGACTGTGTTTTTCTCTTCATCTGTGAATCTAACACCCACTCTGAGGACCAGAAGAAACACATGTGGACCAGGAACGGACATGTAGACACACTTCAAAACCTCAGCCTTCAGTTCTTCTCCAGTCAGGGACGTGTCATTGAGGATGTTTTAAGGATTTTCAATTCAGGCTTGTTAAGTTTTTTTCATTTCTTTTTTTTTCAATAGAAACAAAAGAAACATGCTCCTGCTTCACTTACGGAACAAAAATATATTTCAAATATATATATACAGTATATACACTCACCTAAAGGATTATTAGGAACACCGTACTAATACTGTGTTTGACCCCCTTTCGCCTTCAGAACTGCCTTAATTCTACGTGGCATTGATTCAACAAGGTGCTGAAAGCATTCTTTAGAAATGTTGGCCCATATTGATAGGATAGCATCTTGCAGTTGATGGAGATTTGTGGGATGCACATCCAGGGCACGAAGCTCCCGTTCCACCACATCCCAAAGATGCTCTATTATGTTGAGATCTGGTGACTATGGGGGCCATTTTAGTACAGTGAACTCATTGTCATGTTCAAGAAACCAATTTGAAATGATTCGAGCTTTGTGACATGGTGCATTATCCTGCTGGAAGTAGCCATCAGAGGATGGGTACATGGTGGTCATAAAGGGATGGACATGGTCAGAAACAATGCTCAGGTAGGCCGTGGCATTTAAACGATGCCCAATTGGCACTAAGGGGCCTAAAGTGTGCCAAGAAAACATCCCCCACACCATTACACCACCACCACCAGCCTGCACAGTGGTAACAAGCAGGGCCGGCTCTAGGTTATTTGGTGCCCAAGGCAAGAGTCCTCAAGGTTGTGCGTGTTGTGGCTTCACAAATGCTTTGCTGCATACCTCGGTTGTAACGAGTGGTTATTTCAGTCAAAGTTGCTCTTCTATCAGCTTGAATCAGTCGGCCCATTCTCCTCTGACCTCTAGCATCAACAAGGCATTTTCGCCCACAGGACTGCCGCATACTGGATGTTTTTCCCTTTTCACACCATTCTTTGTAAACCCTAGAAATGGTTGTGCGTGAAAATCCCAGTAACTGAGCAGACTGTGAAATACTCAGACCGGCCCGTCTGGCACCAACAACCATGCCACGCTCAAAATTGCTTACATCACCTTTCTTTCCCATTCTGACATTCAGTTTGGAGTTCAGGAGATTGTCTTGACCAGGACCACACCCCTAAATGCATTGAAGCAACTGCCATGTGATTGGTTGATTAGATAATTGCATTAATGAGAAACTGAACAGGTGTTCCTAATAATCCTTTAGGTGAGTGTATATATATATATATACATATTTTTTTTTTTTCAAATAATATATTGTATTATATATATATATATATATATATATATATATATATATATATATATATATATATATATATATATATATATATAGTGATCAATGTTCCCTTTGGTTGGGCACTTTGAAATATTAGTAAATATTAGATAAACATTATATGCATGAATAAATGAATGATACATAAGCATACTTCATGTCAAAGAATGGTCTTTAAAAAAAATGCTAACACTTATGTCATAATCTCTATATTTGTGACAACATCTTTGATCATGCTTGAGTCACACAGACTTCAACATTCAGCATGGAAAACACAACAATGGTAACAATTAAATGTTATTTAAACTAAATGATCAAGTTCTCTCAGTTCTTTTTAAGTTTCTAGAACTCTTGTGTAAGTGAATTAAAATAACTAAGCTTTTGTCAGTGAACATACTCTTACAATTTCACTTTACTTAGATTTTAAAGGCAATTGGTTTGCATGCTTTTTTTAGTAAGTCTAACTAAATAGATTTTTAGTCTGTACTTTTATGCAAATATATCAAATTCTATATAGTAGGAGAGCTTTAAATCATGTATTTCATGTTGTAACATGATACTTTCATTTTTTACTTTCTGTTTTACTGTTTCATTATGTCAAATGCAGATGATCAATTTCTCTGTGTCGTATTAAACTGGTCTGTGAGTGTCATATTTGGTTATTTTGTACTGACCTTTAAATGCTGATGTCATTATTTTGCTTGCCTTCTCTCCGTCTTTTTCATGTGTGAACCTGAATAAGAGGAAACTGCCTCATACAAAAAATACAGTTAACGCCGCCCATTGGCTGCCTATTTGACCTGCTGGTATTAAAAACACGCAGAAGTATGTTTTTGTCACCTTGAGTATGTACAATTGTTGTCATTTGAATGGAGTAACTCATACATTTACATTAAACTTATATTTACATTTTGCCATGCCACAGTTACAATCTAAACTCAACTTTAAAGGGGGCCTATATGCCCCTTTTTACAAGATGTAATACAAGTTTTAGGTGTCCCCAGAATGTGTCTGTGAAGTTTTAGCTCAAAACACCACTCATTCATTATACCATGTTGTAAATGCCCACATATGAATGGAAGAGAAAACATGCTGTTTTCATGCATGTATCTTGATTTATGTATGAATACACACAAGCTGCTGTTGCTGCCCAATTTTACATAATAGGTCGCCGTTTTTTTTTTTGCCTCTAACATTCTCTCACAACACAATCCCCAGTGTTAAATTAAGTGTATTAAGTAAATTAAATTAACTGATTAAAAATCAGTGTTGAAGTTAATGAGATAATTAAGTGATTAATTGAGTGATGATTAAGCATTACTGAATACACCAAGCAGTTAACGAGCAGAATCACTGAAGGAGAAAATCACTAATTTAAAGTCACAATTATGGTGATCAGTGTTTGTTTTAGTTGGGCTCTTGGTCTTTTTAAATCATTAACTTTAGATCTAGTTTGGCTGCTTTAACCCAGTTATAACAGCCAGATGAACAACGAGAAAAGGTGATCTGATGGTGTTGGTTGTGTTTTAACATAATCATTATTTCACAGTCATTTGACCTGAATTACTGAACACATATAGAGCCCTATAGTTCTGAGTTAGATTTACTTGATTAATTATAGCAGCACTGTCCTTTTAACAGCATAATTTAACATTTACAATATATTCTAAATGATTTCTTAAAAAATGTTCATATACAAAGTTTTCTTTTTTTTTTTAAAACACAGACATCAATAATCAGCCTGTGAATCTCAACAATGGTGACAATTATAAAGCATGTTGCAGTGTATTTTGGGTGCCTCCCATCATGCATTGCTGCATGAATAAAAAATAAGTTTATGTTTAGAGTGGATGTCTGTATGTGCCTAAAAGAAAGACTTTTTTTAGAAGCTTTTTTTTGTTGTTTTTGTTATCAGAACAACTATTAAGAAGAAATCATTTACATTTACTGAGTTAGGTTTACAACAGTAAACCTAACTCAGAAATTAAGCTCTATATGAGTTCAGTGATTCCAGTCAAATGATAGTGAAATAATGATTATGTTAAAACACAACCAACAACAGAACACACTTTCTCTTAGTTCATCTGGCTGTTATAACTCAGTTACAGCAGCCAAACAAAATCTAAAATAAAATAAAAAATGTAAGGGTCAAGAGCCCAACTAAAGCAAACACTGATCACCATAATAGTGACTCACACATTTAAATGTGTCTTCAATAATGCTCAATCATCACTCAATTAATCACTTAATTATCTCATTAACTTTAACACTGCTTCAGTGTTACTTATAACGCTCTGAGTGTGGACTCAAATAAACACTGAGCAGTGTTAATTTAACACTGGGGATTTTGCTGTGTACAACTGACTTCCAGCCTGTGATCGCAATCCGTCTAAATGTTGAACTTTGTTGCTTCTTCTTCTTGGGTGAGTGTGATTTGAACTCAAATAACATCCCATAGTCCAGTAACTTCTTTTAAGTAAGTTAAATAACAAAATTAACTTGAAAAACGGTTACACGGTCAAAAAGCTACATCGATCCAATATTGTATCACACAACAAAATAATAGTCATTGCCGGAAATTACATCATCGTCAATATGAAATATTATATTGCATTGTATTTTTTATTCATAATTATTTACCAATTGCTTAATACACACAACTATGTATTCCACATCTATATAAAGAAACATACCTTATGGCTCTTACACACCCGACCCATAATTGGTTGGCCAGGAGACCAAACAATTATTATAGGCATTTCAATACTAAAGAGCCCTTAAACTTGAACATTTATAAATAAGAAATAGCTACTTAGTTCTTTAACCTTTCCCTTTGGTTATCTTTACTCTTGATAGTTCTATGTTAGTAAGCGTAAATTGCACAAGTTATTTACAGGTCTCTCCAGTATATTTGTTGTGGTGTTTAATTTTAACACTGCAGTTCCCCTGGAGTCTGTTTGAATTACTCTTCCTATTATCCATGTATTGTGAGGAGAAGTACTGTCCACAACTAGCACCTCATAACCAGGTTAAAAGTTCCTTTAAAGTCTTCACCGTTTGCTGCGTTCCTGAAGAATGGGTCGGTACTCACGAGCAGAGGTGACATTGATTCAATGTTGAAATTCCATCAGAATCATCATTTTGGTTGAGGTTGAAAATTCAATCCTAAATAATATTGGATCAATGTTGATATTTCAATGCCTTTCAGTGTTGAAAAAGACAAACATTGAATCAATGTTGATTTTTGGTCAGCTTCATTTTCCATTGAGGAACTTGAGACCCTGCGTCAGACGTTTTTCTGATGTCACGGCACACGAGCGTCTTGAACTTTCTGCTCAACCATCAGAGGTGCACTGTTAGACCTTACCAGGTTTTTTTACAGTAATATACACTGTTGCCAGTAATATACTGTTAATTGTACAGTTCTTTACTGTAATCTACAGTATGTTACTGTAAAAATGCACTAAATTAAAACTCGAGTTAACTAATTTCACTTGCAGAAACCGACTGCCTTAAATTGACCAACTGTCATTTAAATGTATTAACTAAAATTCATAATGCATAAATAATGTGAGCAAAGTATTAATGTGAACTTATTTCATTTGAGACCACTAAAAAACTGTTGTACATAAAAATATTTCCACTGGACCAGCAACTACACAGTCACTGTCTGTTAAATAAAGCAACATGCAGCAAATCATCAATGTCTGTAGATCTTCTCCTGGACTGAAGCTCAGGCTCTACTCTTCTGCACAATGGTGACCCAAAAAACTAAATTTTACAGTAAACTACTGGCAACAGTGTTGCCAGTATATACCTGTTTAATAACTTACAGTTTATTACTGTAAAATACATTCTGTGGCTGTGTCTTTTCATCTTACACTGTTAACCCTTTCAACCCCACAGTAAAATCCACACTACAAAGAGTAAAAGTAACATTGAGACAGTGTTGCAGTGAGATAATTAAGGGAATATGTTGAATAATAAGTGAATAAGTGAAATAAGTGATTGTTGAGCATTAGTGATGAACACCTGCTGTTAACAAGCAGAATCACTGAAGGAAAGAGAAACACAAGAACAGAAAATAGAGAAACACAAGAAATGACTTCCAGCCATTACACATTATTACACTTATTATTTACCAGTATGACTTTATTTCTGTCATACATCTACAGAAGTTGTTATTGAGATGTTTCATTGAAAATGTTTGGTTTGAAATTACCATTAAAGAGATCAGTGTTTGCTTTAGTTGGGCTCCTGACCCTTGACATTTTTAACATACATTTTTCGCTTGCTTGAACTTTGTTTTTGCAAGCCACACTTGTGCACACACAAAAGGTTTGTGAATACAGTTTGTTAATTTGAGTATGTTAACAAAATCATCGTATAGCCTTTTCATTCATTAATCTCATTCAGAGTTTCATTCTGTATCAAAACTGTTATTTTACCACTATTGTGAAAATATAGGAATGATTTACAATGATAATTAATTTTTTTAACACCTCATGCAAAACCAAAGAAACAGGCTACACTGTCTTGCATATATATATATATATATATATATATTTTTTTTTTTTTTTTTTCATACTGGGAGTTTTATACTATCCTGGAACCCAGCATGCATTGCAACATGAAACTTTTGATTGTCACCATTATTGAGATTCATGTGCTGATTGTTGATGTTGATGTCCAAATAAATGATGAGTTCAGAATGTTTTACTGCACTATATGATTTCAATATCATTCATAATAAATGTTTACAGAAAAATTGCTGGATTTAATATTGTAGATTAACAGATATATGATAAATATTAAATACCCATAAATTCAAAGCTTTTATACTGGATGTGATCAGAGAATCAGACATGTCCAGGATGATTATGGCATCATCTCAACATCCTAAAACACCTGATCATATTCTTCTTGGTTTTATCTTGCCATAATAAATGTGTTTTATAAACTCATAGTTAAAGCAGTCAGAAAGAAACTAATGTTATAAAGTCAAGGGTCAATAGACCAACTAAAACAAATACTGATCTCCATCATGGTGACAACAAACTTTATTATTTTCAGTAAAATATCAACAATTAAATATCTGTTGATTCTCAACAAGAACTTTTGTACATGTATGAAAGAAATAATGTTAAACTGGTTTGTAAACTGGTTTCACACTCAGTATTGCTGGAAGTCGGTTGTAGTTTTTGTGTTTCTCTTTTTTCTGTTCTTGTTTCTCTGTCCTTCAGTGATTCTGCTTATCAGGTGTTCATCAGTGTCTCAATTCACTCACTTATTTTCATTCACTCTGTCAAGTGGACTATATTAGTGAACTAATGTAGGGAATAGTGAATGAGGGTACAGGGTGTGATTGGGAAAACAGCCTCTGAGTGTCGATTTTGAGCGCTGTTAATTCACAGTATATTCCTGTAGGCTACTTTTGTTTTCTACAGTATATTACTGTTTTAATGGAAAATGGTATGATACTGTCAGAATTTGGCCTTTTTTTACAGCAAGGGTTAACAGTGTGGGTAATCCAGGGGTCAAAGAGTAAAAGTCCTGCCACATGTTTATTCCACCCATAAACTCAGTCAGCTGATTTCACTAATTAGTTCTCTCTCCTGCTGAATTAGCAAATCCAGGTGATTGGAACAAAATACTGAGGAGGACTTTTTTTTGGGCTACGATAAGGTCCAGTTCTGGTTTATTTCTTTGCTCTTGGCTGACATGTGGCATTGCTATGCAGAGGAGTAAAGTCCAGGTTCAGAAAGTAAAAGTCCTCCTCAGTATTTTGTTCCAATCACCTGGATTTGTTAATTCAGCAGGAGAGAGAACTAATGAAATCAGCTGACTGAGTTTATGGGTGGAATAAACATATGGCAGGACTTTTACTCTTTGACCCCTGGATTACCCACCTCTGCTCCCGAGTCCATCTTCTCCTGAACAAATCTGCGAGAAGATACTGGACCTGTCTCCAACGTTTTTTCACATGTTGGTCCTCCTCGTTAAAGACACCTGGAGGTAAGCTGGGTTGAGTGTTCAACAACAGTAAATGGTTAGGCGTCAGAGGCTCACGGTCATCTGGAAAGGGTTGGATATTCATGTTTATGAAGTTTACATAAATTTGAAACCCGTTTTTAAAAAGTTGTGTTTTCAGGACATGTTTTTCAGTTCACGTGTAAGTGAACGACTAAAATGCATGAAAAGTGTTCCTTTTATAATTGAAAACGGTGTTGTGTAAACGGCCCCTCATTGACTCCATCATGCAAATCTGAGTAATAGCTTATGTGCACTGACAGCAGGACTTTGTGTATGAAATCCCTCACTAGAGGTCGCTATAGTGTTTTGTGTTGTTTTTTATTTGAAGTTTGGCTTCTCTTGTTCTTTGCTCATGGTTCTGATCATCAAGTGTTTGTTTTTACTATTTCAATGCCAGCAATTACAGAAAATATGTATTTATACATAACCAAATACAAAAAATTATCATTACCACTTTTATATTAACACTGATTTAACATTATTTTGATGGTTGCTGTCTATCTGGGACCCTAATCAAACACACCTGAACCAGCTAATCAATGTCTTCAGGATTAAAGTTGTGAACTTTTGTGAAAATTATTAAAAATGCTGGTGATGACTGGCAACTTTTTTTTAAATAATGCTGGTGGGGAAAGAGTTAAGTTGATTGTATACTGTGCTCAATTGTCTTAATGCCTGGTTATTCTTCATTTTTGCGTTCTGTTCACATCAAAAGAGAACTCCCTCAAAGTGAAAGGTAGAAATGCCTTTGACATAATATATTAATTTCTAACTTCTAAGGTTGCACATGAATGAGGAAGGAATGAGAGGCATTAACCCAGCTAACAGGATCTTGATTTGTAACATTCTAAGAACATAAACATTTTCAGTTTCTTGAATGTTACTAGAATGTTATTTAAAGGTTAGTGTGATGTTCCTGAAACATTCTTCAGTCATTCAAACACCTGCTGTGAACAAGCACTGAAAGAGTGAAAAATAAGAACACAAACTACAACTGACTTCAGCCACAGCCTCAGATGAAATCAACTGAAGAGAAAAGAAGACATTAAATCTGTGAAGATCTCAGCAGAGGAGGATTAAACAACTCCACAAACAGCATTACCAGCTTCACTTATTACTAACCAGACTGACTTTATTTCTGTCAGACGTCTACAGAAGTTCATATTGAGAATTAACAGAGATTTAGATGTTGATGATTGGTTGAAAATGTTTTGTTTGACATTACCATCATGGTGATCAGTGTTTGCTTTAGTTGACCTCTTGACCCTTCTCTTTTGTCAACTTATTAATATTATTTTTTTTAATTATTTTTTGTGACATCAAGAAAATATCAATATTCTGATGCTCAGATTTCATCAGTTTCAATGTCAACATAACATATGCTATAAGTTCATTTGAATGTTACACATGTATTGACTGAACTGATGATTTCTACATATTTTGGGTTTGTTAAACATTTTATTGAATGTTTGTTTGATAATGTGGTAATAATAAATGTGTTTTTTTTTTTATAAACCATAAACCTCTTTACTTAAAGAAATTTGTCTGGAGTGCATGATTTAAAAACCTTATAAAATTGATAGAAACTAAAAGAAAAGAAAAGGAAAGGAAAAAACATCTAGGTATCTAAATTACACATTTAACAAAAAGTGTCCCACTTTACCTGCATTCACCAAATAACTACATTTTCTCATTAAATCTAACATCATAGGTTTTAATGAGAAAATAATACTAAACTATTCGAGGACGGATTAGAAACTAACGGACTAGCACGCTAGTTCAACACCAGACCATTAGGAGACAAGCATTAACACATTACTTTATACTATTAGTTAATAGTATATGTTATTAATCAATTAATACGGATATTCATCATGGGGAAAATCATTTGCTCTAGAAAAAGTATTGTGACATTTGTAAATTAAAACACCAGTGAACATGAATTGATGAGTTTTATTTATTAATAACTATGTTTATTTGAAATGAATATGATCACATCTCTAATTATAACACGTCTCTGCTATACATTTTGATGTCCTTCAGGGTTGATCAAGCAGTTATATGGAGGTCAAGCTACTCCATGGTTGTTTAGAAAGTAGCCATTTACTATGCTTTTATTTCCAAACAAAACTTGCAAAGAAATCTTCCAGAGAAAATATGTCACAGACAGACATGCTCATCAGGTTGGGGCAGAAATATAGATTATGCAAGTTTTAGTCATGTGAAAACAGTTGATTGGCTGGAAATGCATGCTTCAGATTCTCAATGCGCTCATGAAAGTCCATAAATACAAACTGCATTCACAAGTTTAGGAGCCCGAAGATTCAAACTGATCCCTTAAACCTTCTAGAAAAGCAATGGGTTCAGGTAACAGCAAAGCAAGATGTAAGAAGTGCAAGAAGAACAATTGTAAATGCAGAAGCCGTGATGATAAAATTGGCAAACGCGTCAAAGTTTATAAATCTTCTACAGACTTGGGTGATTTTGGAGATTTCTCTGGAGACTTCAATGTGGGAGACTGTGGTGGAGCGGGAGACTATGGAGGAGACTATGGAGGAGACTATGGAGGAGACTATGGAGGAGATTATGGAGGAGACTATGGAGGAGATTATGGAGGAGACTGTGGAGGAGACTGTGGAGGAGACTGAGTTATGTCAGACAAGTGAGTTACATTTAAGTAATATTCACTCTCTCTATATAAAAATATTCCATATTATACATAATTACATTTCATTGAATTGATTATTAAAATCTGATGAATAAAAAGTCGTTGGAGTAGTTGGAGTAGTTTTTTGAGTAATCAACTTAAAAATTTGTTTGTTACACATTATGTAGTTGCTCTGAACTCAGTGTAGTTTGTTGGATGAACATAATTTCATTCAAAGTTTTCATAACTCAAAAAGATTAATGCAAACCATTACATTACGTTGTTTTTTATTGTATAAAAATATGGCATAAACAATTGCACTTCATTACATTGATTTAAATCTGATTAAGAAAAATAAACAAGATTCTTTCAGAAAAAAATAAGTACATTTTTAAGATTGTAATGTTTTATGAATGTTAAAATATTTCTACATGAGAACGATGCTTATTTTTTTTCCAGTGCATATGGAGGCATAATACACATTTAATTCAATACTGAATCTGTTTTTGTCCTAAGTGAATAATCTGTGCGGACTGAATGGATTTGTGGAGACGCTGCGCCGTTCAGGACGAGTTTCAGATGCAGAACATCATCAACACAAACACAACAGAACTACAAACTACAATCAACATCAGGACGTCTTTAGTGTCATTATGAATGTATCATTAAGACAGTGTTATTTAAATCATCATTGATTTACATGAAAAATAGACTGATTAATGATTTAGTTGGGTCACCTTTTAAAAGAATCCTACTTATTACTTCCCTTCGTTTGAAACCAAATAAGTGTGATTTATTGCTATATCAATAGGAAGACAGTTACAATATTATAAGTGCTCAACCAAACGGAACACTGATCACCATAACGGTGAGTTCAATAAAAAACATTTTAGACAAATCAACATCAATTTATGAATTCAGAAATGAGTGAATGCAACTAGAGAAAGATAACTGCAAAAGTGGATGTAATGAGTGAAAAGTCTATTAAGAATTTGCCTTTTAAGAATTTGTCTATTATTTAATTTTTCCCTTTTTTTGCCTTCTCTCCGTCTTTTTCTGACTGTGTGAACCTGAATAAGAGGAAATAGAATTGTCTAAACTTCCTCATACAAAAAAATACAGTGAACGCCGCCCATCGGCTGCATATTTGACCTGCTGGTATTAAAAACACACAGAAGTATGTTTTTGGCTGAGGCACATTGAGTATGTACAACTGTTGTAATTTGAATGGAGTAACTATTCATTTACATTAAACATTTACATTTAACATTTACTAATACATTTACATTAAACTTATATTTACATTTTTTCATGCCACAGTTACAATCTAAACTCAACTTTAAAGGGGACCTATTATGCCCCTTTTTACAAGATGTAATATAAGTTTTAGGTGTCCCCAGAATGTGTCTGTGAAGTTTTAGCTCAAAACACCCCACAGATCATTCATTATACCATGTTGTAAATGCCCACATTTGAATGGAAGGGAAAACATGCTGTTTTCATGCATGTATCTTTGAATGCAAATGAGCTGCTGTTGCTGCCCAATTTTACATAATAGGTCCCCTTTAATTTAGTTAACTTTAACTAATAAGTGAACGACTAAAATGCATGAAAAGTTTTCCTTTTTTAATTGAAAACGGTGTTGTGTAAACGGCCCCTCATTGACTCCATCATGCTAACCTGAGTAATAGCTTATGTGCACTGACAGCAGGACTTTGTGTATGAAATCCCTCACTAGAGGTCGCTATAGTATTTTGTGTTGTTTTTTATTTGAAGTTTGGCTTCTCTTGTTCTTTGCTCATGGTTCTGATCGTCAAGTGTTTGTTTTTACTATTTCAATGCCAGCAATTACAGAAAATATGTATTTATACAAAAGCAAATAATAAAAAAAAGATCATTACCACTTTTATATTAAGTTTTTATTTTTTTAATTTTTTTAAATGCTGATATAACTTTAATTAAAAAACGTGGGAATGATAAAACACACTGACAGATAATGCTGTCATTTTTACCATAGAAATAAAACAAAGAATAACATGATATAAAGCTCATCTTTATACAGTCTTCTCTCTGTTCAGGGTCCTGCAGGCCAAAACCACACTGCTGCATAATGTCTAATATACAGCCAATGAATGACACTGAGATGATATTCAAAGGGGCAAAGTTCAGTTTAGACACTTCTAGATTCTCTTATTCAGATCGACAGTCAGACAAAAACAGAAAGACTCTGAATGACATAAAAACTGCAAGAGACATAATGGAATCAGAACATGAAGGTCAGTGTAAATTAATTAACATAACATGATACAGCCAGTTTAAATCAATACTCAGAACTGAATTATATGCTGGGATTTTTGTTTGTGGTATTGACAAAACTGAAACGTAAAACAGGGAGTAAAAACTGAATTAAATCTTTACTAGGATAAGTTGGTCATATTACAAAGCTTCTGATTTACAGCTGATTTAAAGCTGTTTCATCATGCATTAGTTTCAACAGAATCGTTGTCTTATGTAAAATTCTATTTGGTTGTTATAAAAATGAGACGTGACGGAGAGCACATCTGCAGACTGACAGTTTTCAGTCTCTTATATCATGATCTGAGACAGGAGTTTGATACGCTGTCACTGCTCCTGCAGATTTTAGTCTCAACTCTGATTAAAACTCATTGTCTGTGATTTTCAAGTAATAATAAAAACTGGTTCAGGTATTTGGAAGGTGGCCTTACAAGGAAGAAGATTATTCCTGTTGATTCACTTTATTGTGTGTCATTCAAACTATCTATTTTAGGCTATATAAGTTAAAGGTTTACTGACAGCTGACTCTTTATGTTAATGGCTCCAAGGTTAATAAGATGCTGGATCAGCACAGATACATTTGTGATGTGACATTCAAAGCTCTAAATCTTGTGCCAATGAATAAATAAACATATTTCAAAATGAAACATTGGGACCTGATTAGTTTTTGTCAAAGTGATTAATGACATCAGAAGCTGAGGAACACAGGCCTGCATCAGTATCTGGTTCAACAGGAGTGAACCCCGGTGTGGTCTATCTTTCATTAAAACACTGAAATGTTTTAATAGGCCAATAATAATGCCAGTACATCCAAACAGCATCTGTTTAAAGTGTTTATGTTAATCTGCCTGTGTTTATGTTAATAATGGGTGAAAAAGAATATCACAAAACAAACATTCACATCAACAATATCTCAAGCTAATGACATGAACTGTTTAACAGGTGGTTTACATGATCTGAGGATTGTGTTACTGGGAGTCTCTGGAGCTGGAAAGAGTTCAACAGGAAATGCAATACTGGGTCGAGAGGCATTTAAAGAGAGCAGAACCAGAGAGAGTGAGATACAGAGAGGAAGAGTAGAAGACAGAAACATCTCCATCATCGACACTCCAGGATTCTTCAACACTCAACTGACTGATGAAGAGATGAAGAAGCAGATGATGAAGAGTCTGGATCTCTCTGATCCTGGTCCTCACATCTTCCTGCTCATCATAAACCTGGAGAACTTTGAAGAGGACAAGAGGAATGTAGTGGAGGAAATTCAGGAGAACTTTGGAGATCAAGTGTTTAAGTTCACTCTGGTTCTGTTTACTGGAAGAGAAAACATGTCAAAGAGAGAATGGATGCTCTTTATACTTGTCAAGAGCTGGTCAGTCACTGCAGAGATAATTATCATGGGATCAACAGTAAAAATGAGATGAATAAAACTCACATCATAAAGCTTTTAGAGAAGATTGATGAATTCATTAAGCAGAATAATCACCAGCATTACAATAGTGGGATTTTCTCAGTGTCTCGAACAAAGAGCATAAGAATATGGGAAAAACAAGAGGAAAAACAGACATCCAAAAGAAAAGAGGAAGAAATGAAACAAAAGCAAACTAAAACAGCATTTCCCAGCCAGCACAGCCATGTGGGGCCCAAATGGGTTTGACCTGGGCTATCTAACTGGGACCCAGCCAGTTTTGTCCTCGGTTTCCATGTAGGCCCCACATGGGTTTGCCCAGATGAAATGAACACTGCACTGTTAAAAATTTATTGTAATTTTACAGGAAATTCCTGGCAACTAATTGCAGTAAATTTACAGCAAGTAATATACAGGATTTTTATTGTTTACTTTTACAATAAAGTACTGTATTTATACAGCAGTTGTACTGTGATTATAGTAGCATTATTACAGTAAAATGCTGTAATTTATTACAATTTACTGTATATTTACTGCAACTCAGTTGCCAGGAATTTCCTGTAATTTCACAGGACAGAATTACAATTTAATATTGTAATTCAATATACTGTATATATCCTGTTATTTGTGAATATTTAGATTAAAAAAATCCAGTATTTTTCCATATTAGCAAATAAAAAAAACACAACAATAGTATCTTTTCTGTTTTTATTAACAAACTGTGCATCAGCACATATTACAAAACTCCAATTTGTTTTTTCAAACACAAACAAATAAAGTTTCACTGAAGCTCACTTCTAGATGTCCAGACAGCCTATCATCAGGGGGAACATAGTGCTATGGAACAAAGGTGTCCAGCCAGACTTGAACTGGGAAAGTTGTTCATGGTACTAGCCCATCAACTCAAAGTCCAGGAGTTTTCTAAGCAAGGTGCAAACAGGTGCGTTAAGCCCGTGCCTCTTCTCTGCTTTGCTGCCCGTCTGTGAGTTGATTCCACAAAAAGCTCTGAAACAGAGAGAGAGGGAAAAAAATTAAAAGTTTTCAAATCTTTTAAATTATGACAAATACTGTGTAAAAAACCCAGTAACCTATTCCTACTTGCTCATAAAAGAAAATAACTCTGTTTTTAATATTCACAACTTTTAGAATTACATTGGCTTTTACATTTATTTTCTTAAATATATATAATGTCATTGTATGCATGCATGTATGTACTGTATATTGTATGTCGCTTTGTACAAAAGCATCCGCTAAATCCCTTAACCATACTTCAAAAAAAATGTAATGAATTAATGGAACATGTAATGTTAAACTGCTGTCCGTCAGACTCTTCTGTTTACACATTACTGTCCTGCAGGGGAATACCAACTCTACACTGTAAAAAATTTGGAGTAGGAATTACTTGAAAAAAGCTTGCTAATTTTTTTCACTCAGAAAATGCTAGTAAATTTACAACGTTTGCCAAGTAAAACCTAAACATATTTATCAGTAGCTTTAATTAGAAATCTTTAAGTTAAATTTACTTGGAATATGTAATTAAGTAAACTTTACTTAACCTAGTTAAGTGAAAGTAACAAAGATAATAAGTCATTTAACTTGGCTAGTAAAAGGTCGATTAACATCAATTCAGTTGAAATTTCCTTTGCATTACATTTCACTCAAACAATAATATTGAATTATACCAATCATTTATAGTATGTGCTTTACTTAGATTATCTAAGTAATTTATACTACATCATGTCAGATGTTAAGTCTCATGTAAATGCAAATACAGTACCTCAATACTTGGTAGACAATACACAATGACGGTAACATTTGATGGATCATTTTTGTGTTTGAATGTGTCATTTTGAGCAGAAAATTTACTTGAAATGTCACAAAATGGCAAATTACTAATCCTGAAAACAAAAGCAATGATAAAACAGTGTAAATACAGCTAGAAAACAGTGAAAAATGAACCTCATTAATTATTCAAGGTCCAGTGCATGATGGGAACCCCAGTATCAGAAAAGTTGAGTAATTTTTACTTAATTTTATTGAGTAGATATGTACGCTTTCATTTCTACTCGCTTGAATTAAGTACTGATATGGAATTTACTTAGTTTTTTTAATTATTGCCTGGACTAACTTTTTCATGTAAATTACATTGGTTTTTTTCAGTAGTATTTACTTAACCAAAAAATCATTTTTTACAGTGTAGGTAGAACAGACACTTAACAGCAATAGCTGGGTCTCCATCCAACTTTTTTAATGCACAGTTTAACCATTTGAAAGAAATTGTATTAACAGAAACTGTTAAAATTCACATAAAATATTCTAATGTGAATAAAAACTTCTGTGTGGTATGAATCAATATTTCATTGATGGGTAATGTTTGTATTCTCATAAATTTGCATTTGTTGCAATTTTATCAGGTGTTTCAAGTTGCCCTGACAACCTTACGTTTTGATCCCACAGCTGTTCACGACTCCTCCCTAGGTGTGTCCATTTCTAATTTGCATAATAGAGTTGATGGAAAAGCTCTCCAATTAGAGGGATTTTAATGCCAAATTTTTACAAATGCATTTAAAGGGATACTCCACTTTTTTTTGGAAATAGGCTCATTTTACAGCTCCCCCAGAATTAAACAGTTGAGTTTTACCGTTTTCGAATCCATTCAGCCGATCTCCGGCTGAATCAATAATCAAGAAACTTTGCTGCCGTACACAGTAAAATCCCCAGTGTTAAATCAACACTGCTCAGAGTACATATGGTCCCACTCTACAGAGTGTTAAAATTAACACTGAAGCAGTGTTGAAGTTAATGAGATAATTAAGTTAACACTGAAGCAGTGTTGAAGTTAATGAGATAATTAAGTGATTAATTAAGTGATTGGCCATTAGTGGTGACACCTGATGTTAATAAGCAGAATCATTGACGGAAAGAGAAAAAACAATAACAGAAAAAAGAGAAACACAAGAACTGCAACTGACTTCGAGTCATTACACATTGTTGCATTTATTATTACCAGTTTGACTTTATTTCTGTCATACATCGACAAAAGTTCTTGAGATTCAACAGAAGTTTAGATGGTAATGTTTTATGGAAGTTTTCTTAACCCTTAAAGACCTAGAACATTTTTGGGGCGCCTGACTCACCTGTACTTTTCTTTGTTTTTCTAACCCATTCTAGCAGCAAGCATCAAGTGCCATATATCATTTTAAACAGGAGAACCTAAAGTTTCCAGCTAGCTCATTTAAAGTCCCAGTTTTACATTTCTTTTGTCAGAGAATTTATGAAATTAACAGGATTTTAAGAAAAACGGCAGCAAAAAATGTGGTGTTTTCAGTGTGAACTCAAACAGAACTTTCTGAAGTTTTGTTTTTTTCTTTTAGAAAGTTAGACTTGGTTGTTTTAGACTTCCAGATGAAATTTTGTCTACATGTAACAATCCCTCAGCAAGTTATAGCCATTTATTATAATATTATTCTAGGCGTTTTTGAGTAAAAACAGGTGTATTACATTTACTGACAATGTAGATGTGTCCAAATAAGTTCAGGAGGTAAAGTAAATAGAAAAGTTGTTATATTACAACAGAACACTGAAGCAAACATTTTTCTTCAGAAAATTATATTATAATTTGAACATGAACAACAAATGCAAACAATATAACAAGTAGTGACAACTGTGCAATATAAATACTAACAATACAATATACAGAGTGTAAATGAAGAAATGGTTCAAATAATCTTCACAAACTAAATACAAAAAGAAATAAACAGTGCAAATGAAGAAATGGTTCATTGAGGGTAATATACTGAGTGCTAATGAACAAATAGTGCAAATAATCTTCACAAACTAAATACAAATAGATAAATAAACAGTGCAAATGATTCAAACAATCTTCTGAATCGGAAGGTTCCACCAGATCTAAAGACTCGTTTAAAAAATCAATTCTAACACATCCTCCGATTTGTACTGCTGTTTTTTTTTTACATACTCATGCTCTTTCGTGTTTTATGCTCTTTCATGTTTTGTGCTCTTTCGTGTTTTGCGCTATGGTCAAAAACTTTGCATCCGTTAGTTTTCATGCGTAGTTTTCAATGCATTGCGTTTGTTAAAAATGTATAAAGAAACGTGATTGGTTGTTAAAATCACCAATCACTATGTTTGTTGGTTGAGTTGATGACCGTTTGGACGAATCTGGGCATGGGGGTGGGACTAAGCATCAACAATCGTTCCTGTTTGGCTCAGAGAAAGAAACCACATGTGTTTCCTTGACGAATCACTGCTGCAGATTTTGATGACGCAATCACCGGCACTACGCAGCCTATGAATGACCAATAGAGACAACCGTGATAACACGGGAAAGCTGTGAATCTCATCTTTACGGTGCATTTTAAAGCATACAGATTGGATTAGCGACTCAAAAGTTATTAAACATTTTAGAACGATAGTTATTTTATGCCGCGGGCGGCCGTATCGGTCTTTAAGGGTTAAGTTACCATTATGGTGGTCAGTGTTTTCTTTAGTTGGGCTCTTGACTCTTTTCATTTTGTTTATATTAGTTTTTCTCTGACTGTTCCAACATTGTGTTTATAAAGCACATTTGTTATTGCAAGAGAAAACATGACCTGCTCACAATATGTTTTGATGATAAGGACATTATCATCATGTAGTGTCCTGATTCACTGATGTCATTCAGAGTCTAAATCTTTGACTATATTCTTGATGTCTCGTTTTAGTATTGGTAATTGTAGCTCTGAGATTCTACAGCAATATGAAAAATTTTGAAAGTACTTTGTGCAAAGAAGTTATTGTGTTTAAACACGTAGACATCAAGAATCAGCATATGAATCTCAACAATGGTGACAATAAACAAACTAGTGACAAACAGATCAACTCTGAACATCACAAAACAAGCTACTAAAGTCAGAACAAAACAATAGCAAAATAAAAGCAAACAATGAAAATTACAGGACAATTCAGCTGCATAATTTATTCATGCTGCAATGCATGATGTGAGCCATTGATGCGTTCTGATTGGTGGCTCCCATCATGCACTGCAACATTAAGCATTTGTTTGATTGTCACCATTGTTGAGATTCATATGTAGATTATTGATGTCTGTGTGTGATTTTAAAAATTTTCAGATCATTAAAACATTGTTGGAAGTAACTACTGTAGTGAAAAAAATTATAAAACGTGGATAATCAGTTTATAATGATGGGTGCCATCATTGAATCAAGTCACTAGTAAATTCATCATCAAATCATAACCAGGGCTGCATTTCCAAAAGCATCTTAAGCCTTACTTGAATTGCAGACCAACTGCAACAAATGGTCTGTACGATCAAATTAGGCTTGCAATGCTTTCAGGAAACACAGCCCAGGTCATAGTTTCTTTTGCCACAACACATATGCTTTATAAACACAGAGTTGGAGCAGCCAGAAAAATACTAATGTTAAAAAGGAAAGGGTCAAGAGCCCAACTAAAGCAAACACTGACCACCATAATGGTGACATGAAACGAAACATTCCATAAAACATTACCATCTAAACTTCTGTTAAATCTAAATAAGACCGTGTGTAGATGTATGACAGAAATAAAGTCAAACTGGTAAAATAATAAGTGCAATAATGGCTCGAAGTCAGTAGTTCTTGTGTTTCTCTTTCCTTCAGTGAGTCTGCTTGTTATCATCAGGTGTCACCACTAATGGCCAATCATCACTTCATTAATCACTTAATTATCTCATTAACTTCAACACTGCTTCAGTGTTAACTTAATTATCTCATTAACTTCAACACTGCTTCAGTGTTAATTTTAACACTCTGTAGAGTGGGACCATATGTACTCTGAGCAGTGTTGATTTAACACTGGGGTTTTTACTGTGTACCATGGGTCCAGCAGGCGTAATGATATGATGCAGCGCCTGATAATAGTCCCCAGCTCGGTAGCCTATTATCAGGCGGCAGGCGCTGCGTCATATCATTACGCCTGCTGCACTCATGGTACGGCAGCAAAGTTTCTTGATTATTACGCAGGAATGAGAGTATAGTTCCTACTAGCCATATCAGCCTAGAAAATCGCAACTTTACATTTTCCGTCGGTCTTAGTACACGCTGTAACTACAGAAGAGTCAAGTTTTAAATAGGAAAAATATCGAAACTCTTTGGTCATTTTTTTGAGAGAGATGCTAATGATCTTGCCCGATTCAATGATCTATGCTAAGCTATGCTAAAAGTGGTACCGCCAGACCCGGAGTTCGGCTGAATGAATTCGAAAACGGTAAAACTCAACTGTTTAATTCTGGGGGAGTTGTAAAATGCGCCTATTCCCCCCCAAAAAAGTGGAGTATCCCTTTAAAAACTATTTTTTTTAATTGGATGGAAACCTGTCTATTGACATCAATGCATAAAATATATCATAGAGCCTAACAATACTGGACAAAAAGGTAATGAGAATGATGGATCTATTTTCTTTATTAGTGTGTAAACAGTTTAAACATACCTTTGTATAAATTCAAGAGTCCCTGAGGCGTCTTTAGGGTACTGCATGTTAAACACGTAGTAAGCAGCGAAGGTTGCAGCCACTCCATTTAAAAGACTGTTGTGGGGCCCCATCACAATAGTTCCTTCCATGGACATCATCCATTTGTCTGCGCTTAGTGTCTCTCCTGAAATACATTAACACAATATGATAACTAAAAGAGCACTGGAAATCACTCTACATAAACACACACACGCACAAGTTGCAGTGTTGGCATGACAGGCGAAATGGTTTCTGATAACTTAGACTAGGTTTTGTATGGATGCAATTGGCTCTTGTTGAATTACAATCTTTCCTTTCATTGACAAATATATCCATGTAACAACTATTGACAGGGCTTAAAGCAAGGAAACTTTCTGTGCCTGAAATGGTGCATTTCAGGGTGCAAAAAAAAAAAAAAAAAAAAATGTACCCCATTTAAATTTGGCAGCTATCCCCTTTGAAATAGACCCCTTGTGCAGTGATACACAGTTCTCAGTGCTCCTGGCTCAACTGGAATGCTCCCTGGAACCTCGCTATTTAAGCCTATCTAGCACCATCTGAGACGTGTTTTGGATCTCCTCTACAGTGTCAAAACGATGACCCAGTTTTCATTTTTGAAATCGTACGCATTTTCTACGTGCTGTGAGCATGTGCATTGTCATGGGAGCACGCTGGATATGCTTAGATACTCTTAAATAACACATGTTCCAGAGAGTGTTTCAACTGAAGCAGAAGCACTGGGAGCTGTGTATCACTGGACAAAGAGACTACTTGAAATGGGATAGTGGCCAAAATGAAATCAGGTATATTTTTGCTTTTTACATTCACAATCTTAATATCTTGATTTCACCACATAATATTTTTTTTTGAATAATTACAACGGACATGCGCCTGATTTCCGGCAGTGCCGGAAAACCTTAAAGGGTTCACCCGTAAATGAAAATTCTGTCAGTAATTACTCACCGTCATGTTGTTCCAGCCCCGTAAGACTTTCGTTCATCTTCGGAACACAAATTAAGATATTTTTGATGAAATCTGAGAGCTGTCTCACTCCTCCATAAGCTTCTTAAGGGATTGAAACTTGCTGGCCCAGAATAGTTATTAAAGACATCGTTAAAATAGTCCAAATGACTACAGTGGCTCAACCATATGTTTATCAAGCGACGAGAATACTTTTTGTGCGCAAAAAACAAACAAAACTAACGACTTTATTCCACTATTCATTATGTTCTCCGTGGGCCTGTGTGTGTTTACTTAGTAAAACTGCGCAGCGCGTCTGTGTTGCACGTCACCACGTCGGCTCACTATTGGCCAACGTTGATCATGTGTGTGATGCGTGTGACGTGCAACACAGACGCGCTGCGCAGTTTTACTAAGTAAACACACACAGGCCCACGGAGAACATAATGAATAGTGGAATAAAGTCGTTAGTTTTGTTTGTTTTTTGCGCACAAAAAGTATTCTCGTCGCTTGATAAACATAAGGTTGAGCCACTGTAGTCATTTGGACTATTTTAACGATGTCTTTAATAACTATTCTGGGCCAGCAAGTTTCGGTCACTTAGAAGCCTATGGAGGAGTGAGACAGCTCTCAGATTTCATCAAAATATCTTTATTTGTGTTCCGAAGATGAACGAAGGTCTTACGGGGCTGGAACAACATGACGGTGAGTAATTACTGACAGAATTTTCATTTTTGGGTGAACTATCCCTTTAAAGGGATACTCCACTTTTTTTGGAAATAGGCTAATTTTACAACTGCCCAGAGTTAAGGCCTCATTATGCTTCTGCGTCAACTCCAAGGCGTAGCTACGCCGTCACTCCTACGGCGTCGTGGCCATTTTATGCATTTCACCGCCAGAACGCTAGGGGGGTGTGTGGTTCGCGAATCTCTTTGCTAGTTTGTTTTGGTTTCCGTGCGCCGGTTCCGCTTTTTCATTTCCGACAATGGCGAGCGAAAGAGAGAGAGTGTTGTTGCAGCTGGAGCTAATCGACGTAAACAACAAATGATTTTATTGCAAATGTTTAAATCGCAGAAGAAAAAGAAGACATCAGCGAAGGTGGTCTGTACAACCAGTGCACGAAGACAGGGAAAGGATTGGCGAATTTGTGGCGGTATAGCGGGAGGGGGAAACCGGAAAAGCTACACTACGGAAATTATGTATAATCTGATCAATCACAGCCCTTGCGGTCTGTGTCGGCTTGACGCGTAGTTACATTTTTTTGGAGGTGCACGTCGAGCTACGGCGGAGGGGTCGGAGAGGTGTTCGCGGCGATGCAGAGGGGTCTGCGGGGGTACGCCGTCGATTCGACGCAGAAGCATAAAACAGGCTTTAAACAGTTTTACCGTTTTCAAATCCATTCAGCCTATCTCCGGGTTTGGCGGTACCACTTTTAGCATAGCTTAGTAGGGCTGCACGATATGAGGAAAAGCTGCGATGTGCGATAACTTTGTTTAATATTGCGATGACGATATGACTTGCGATAAATATTCAAATGTGAATGTTAGCTATACTGTTCCCATGTCTTAGTGCTTTAATAGGTTCTTTGCGTGATAGGTCAAATGTTTATTACCTGCCTGGTTCAGATTACACGATTTTAGCGCGATTTTGGCACGATCCGTTTGACGTAGGGTGTCGTGGAGATTCGTAAACGACAACGGGCGTCAGGACGCAAGATTCGTTCGTTTTATCTCGTATAGTGTGTCATAGTGGGCGACAACCTACGTCGCGTCTGCGATGCTTCACGACATCACGACAGAAAGACTAGCATGTTTCATTTTTTAATGGTCCTCCACGACGGGTTGAATATGTGAGCGAGAGTGAGTGTGCGCGAGTGAGTGAGAGTGCGAGCAACAGTTAGCAAATGTGTGTGTGTGTGTGTGCGCGCGCGAGTGAGTGAGTGAGGGACAGTGAGTGTGTGTGTGTTCGCGAGTGAGCGAGTGTGTGTGTGCGAGTGAGTGAGCGCAAGTGAGTGAGTGAGCGAGGGACAGTGAGTGTGTGTGTGTCTGTGCGCGTGTGAGCGAGTGAGTGAGCGAGGGACAGTGAGTGTGTGTGTGTGTGCGCAAGTGAGTGAATGAGCGCAAGTGAGTGAGTGAGCGAGCGAGCGAGCGAGGGACAGTGTGTGTGTGTGTGAGAGAGAGAGCGAGTGTGTGTGTGTGCGAGTGAATGTTGTGTGCGTGTGAATGTGTGCGTGTGACGGACGGCACGCGATGACTGGTCGGAAAGCAACGTGACATGTTTCTTGTCCATGACACGACAAGATTTTAGGAGTCAAAATCGTGTAATCTGACACCGTGACTATCATAACAGAAACAGACACAAAAATCTTGTAATCTGAACCAGGCGTTATTCATTGTGTCAGGCTGTCTGTTGCGATGTGTTTATCGCGCGAGTTCATATCGCGATGACGATGAAAATTCGATGTATTGTTCAGCCCTATAGCTTAGCATTAGCATCTCTCTCAAAAAAATGACCAAAGAGTTTTGATATTTTTCCTATTTAAAACTTGACTCTTCCGTAGTTACAGCGTGTACTAAGAACGACGGAAAATGTAAAGTTGTGATTTTCTAGGCTGATATGGCTAGGAACTATACTCTCATTCCTGCGTAATAATCAAGAAACTTTGCTGCCGTACCATGAGTGCAGCAGGCGTAATGATATGACGCAGCGCCTGAAAATAGGTCTAATAGGTTAGACAAACTTAGTCCCGGTCACGTTGGAAGTTACTGAGTTGGAGACTATTTTCAGGCGCTGCGTCATATCATTACGCCTGCTGCACTCATGGTACGGCAGCAAAGTTTCTTGATTATTACGCAGGAATGAGAGTATAGTTCCTAGCCATATCAGCCTAGAAAATCGCAACTTCACATTTTCCAGTCGTTCTTAGTACACGTTCTTAGCTGTAATATATACTATGGAAGTCAATGAGACCAGAAACTGTCTGGTTACTGATATTATTCTAAATATCTTCCTTTCTGTTCAGCAGAAGAAAGAAATTCATACAGGTTAGAAACAACATGAGGGTGAGTATATGATGACAGAATTTTCATTTTAAAGTGGAGTAAAATGAACCTGTAATAAACATTAAAAGAGTAGTTCACTTTAAAATGAAAATTACACAATTATTACTCACCCTCAAGCCATCCTAGGTGCAGGTGACATTCTTCTGTCAGACGAATACAATCGGAGTTATATTAATAAACACCCTGATGCTTCTGAGCTTTATAATGGCAGTGGATTGCAATCATCAGTTTCTAGCTCAAAAAATAGTGCATCTATCCATCATAAAAGTGTTCTACACGGCTCTGAGGGGTTAATAAAGGCCTTCTGAGCAAAGCAATTAGTTTGTAAAGTTTTAAATATGAATATTTTTCTTACACAAAGTAAAATAACTAGCTTTCGGCCAAACAAGCATAAGGATTTTACTCTAAATCGCAACTTATGCGAGTAATGCATACATTTACGCTACGCCATGACGCACTACACTACTTCCAATGTCATAGTTGTAAGTTGCACTTTAAATTCAAGTAGACTACATATGGCAACATGGCCAGAAGCTAGAATTTTACTTTGTGTTAATTATTGATTTTTTTTTTTTTTACACAAACTCTTCGCTTCAGAAGGCCTTTATTAACCCCTCAGAGCCGTGTGGAGTTTGTTTATGATGGATAGATGCACTTTTTTGAGCTTCAAACTGATGGTTGCAATTCACTGAAATTATAAAGCTCGGAAGTGTCAGGTTTTTTTTTTTTTTATATAACTCAGATTGTATTCGTCTGAAAGAAGAAAGTCATATACACCTAGGATGGGTTGAAGGCGAGTAAATCATGGGCTAATTTTCCTTTAAAAGTGAAAGCAAAATTAGGGAAAAATATACCTTGCACAATTAAGCAAGGTGTGCTGGGTAGAGTCTCTCTCGGGATGTCAGCAGCTGTGGCAGAGGGCTAGGGAATAAAAGAAATGTAAACATTACAAAATGTATTACCAATTACACAACAAATACCAATTACAAATCTATTATTATTTTAATATTCCATACAGTCTGCAAGCTAGCCCCATATAATTTGAGACAAACAAAATGGTCCACTCAACACAGAAGGAAAAAAAAAATGGCTAATGGTTTGAATATGTATGCTACGCAGTCTAAAACAATAAAACGATGTTAGCCAGTCATCAGATTAACAACTCCCTATAGCGGTTCAGACTGTCTATGGAATAGTTTAATAATTTGGAATATATAGTCTGTGTGGAGACTATATTGCCAACACAATGGTATTGCAGGAGCAATTTACAAAATAACTTTTGGAAGAGAGAACAAGTGTGTGTGTGTGTGTGTGTGTGTGTGTGTGTGTGTGTGTGTGTGTGTGTGTGTGTGTGTGTGTGTGTGTGTGTGTGTGTGTGTGCGCGCGAGAGTTATACTCACATCAGCCTTATGAAAGATGCCATTCTCTTTAAAGTGGGCAAGTAGGCAAAGTAGAATGCAGATGGCCTTGCTGCCATTCTGTTCTTCATATGCATCCAAGACTTCACCCACACCTGTTGTCTTGTGTTGTTTGAAGTACTCAAGCATAGTCTTGCTTCTTTGCTCAATGGCTGCTGGCAGCTTCTCCAGGATGGAAATACCAGTCAGCTCAGTGAAGTGAGAGGACAGGCCCTTCAGGGAAAACAGAAATGGCCAGTCGTCCTTGATTTTGGATATGCTGGGTGAAGGATCAGCATTGAGATCACGGCGCTGGAGAATGTAAGTATTTTCATGCCATCTCTGGAGCCCTCCTCTCTCCGCTCCTGCCATACCAACTTGGGCATACAGCTGCAGCATTTGCTTTTTCATTTCTTGCAAGCTTTCCTCTGTCTCCCCAGCTGGGAGTTCTTCGGGTTGCCACCGCACACAACCATATTGGTCCATGGGACCTCTTTCCTGGCTCCTCACTCCTGGAATAGAGGGCCTTTTCTGCCTGAGCCGTGCCATGGTGTTATTTCTATTTACATGCTCAATTCTAGTTTTGAGTTGCTGTAGTAGAGAAGCTGCAGCTACATTATCATCACCATTCACATCACCAAAACATTGGGGGTACTTCCGAACTATATCATTGGCGACCTGTGCACAGATCCCTCTTTTTGGGTTAGAATTGTGCTCTCTCATTTGATCAACAAGACTTCTGACCATTGATCTTCTCGCTGCTGGATTTGGTCTGGTTGAATTTGCGATAGCTGACTTTACCTCAGAAGGCATGTTCTCCCAGTTAATTTTAAAATTCACAGGCCATGGTGTGTGTGCTGATGGCAGACATCGTCCTCTGGCGTTGGATGTGCTGGGTGTACCTGGGTAACACAGGTTTGAGGAGGTTTGTGGACTTCCCAGAAGAGACCGTGCTGAGGAGGGATCTGGACTTCCTGGGGGAGACGGGGCTGAAGAGGAATCTGGATAAAATATTTTGATCATCAGAACCCTATGATCCAGACACACTAATGTTTTATTTTAACACCCACTATGATCTTTTCTACTTGAATCAAAAATATTTACATTGATTTATTTCAACATTTTCCATGCCGCTAGTCTGAACTTGCAGGAGAAAGTGAAATCTATGGTAGAATGGTAGCTACATTATGCTATTTCTAGCTAGTGACAAAACAAGTGAAAACTATTTTTTAAAGACAATATAAAATATACAAATTTTATGCAATTATTTACAAAGAATGGAGAAAATATCCTCAAAGACTGGCTGAACTTCACTTTGTCAATAAACATGTCCCTCTCCCACAATATTTCATTGAATAGGTAACATAACTTAACCAATTTTTGTTCTTTAAGTGTAACTGAATCTCCTTCTACTGGATATATTAACAGAACCATTACCTTTTGGTGTAAAGGCACAAATGAGCCTTCTGCACTGGATTGGACGGAGGTAGATCAGAAGATCATCTTCCTTCAAATAGTAGAGGTCCTCTCTGCTCTGCACACCAAGGCTCTCCAGGCCTGTCATCAAGGATGCCAAAGTATCTGGGGGGAGCCCTGGAAGAGCAGCCAGGACAGCCTTACTGATCTCCTCTGATGCAGCAATCATTGCATTAGTATGTTTCTGCAAAGGAGTGATGGAGAGAGATTATTGGCATATCACACATCTCATAGGCTGGCAAAGGATAATAATCAAGCAGATCATCATGCCTCACACAAACAAACTGCTCTTGGGCTGTCCCTAATACGCAATAGACACCAATGTCACTCAACTTCACAAACAAATATTTTTCTGAGATGAAAGACACAGAGCCATGGTGAACAATGATCAGCTCTATCTTGCCGACCTCCAATTCTTCTTCAGTTTTCCCCAACAAGATATACATGCCCTTTTTGTATGAAGTGCCCTTCACTGTCACCGCATGAGATGCTACTGTATCTTTAAATTCCAAATTCAAACCAACAACAGCTTCTCTGATATTGTCACTGTAGTCATTTACATAGAATGCTGTGCCCTTTTCAAATAGCACACTCGGCTGGAACATTGCGCCTGCACTCAAATAGGCTTGGAAGAGCTGGTGTCTCTCAGCAACGGTCTTACAGATGTTTTTGAAATTGTGTAACTTTCTAGCACATCTCTTGAAGAAAGAGTGCTTACTCTCAAACCTGAGAGTCCAAAGGCGAATTAGGGGGCCAAACTCGGCAATGAGCTGTGGATAATGAAGCAGATAGTGGTGTTTTGGCTTCAGGGGCTGATCAGGGAAGTGCTGCCTTCGAAAGTATATGTAATCCTCAATAAGTACCTTAAGATAAGCAACCTGATCTGTTGTGATTGCTGGTGCACAAATGAGTTCTACAATTTCTCTTAGCTGCAGCACAAGTTGCCAAACAGCATTGTTACATGGATCCTTAATCCTATCTCCCACCAGGACGGGTAGCAAACGAAGGAAACACCAGTTCTGGGCTGCATGTCCAGTAAGTTTATTGCTACCTGGTGAAACATCAGCTGGTTTGTCGTGGGCATCATTCCCCTGATACTTGAACTGATCTATACACCTGTTGAGATGTAGATAACTGAAATGTTTCTCCTCAACTAAATAACCAATAAACAAAGCAAGGTCACTCGATACAATGCCTTCAAACAGGTCATGTCCAAGACATGGGGGCAGCCCAGGCTGGCAAACATGAAAGAAGGATAGTTGGTTAAAAGGAGAATCTGACTTAATGCCGCACTCTGAATTTCTGCCACTGGTGCCCAATTCCTGCAGATGATACTGATAGGACTGTTCTGTTCGTGTGTTGCCACACGATAGTGGACAGTTCTGAAAAGTAGCTCTTTCTACATCACAGTATCTGCAGAAGTAATGGCTCTTACTGAAGTTCTCAACAAAACCGCCGATACTGTGAGACCCTAAATTGTCACCCGAGATAGCACACAGTCGACCTTTGACAATTTGCCCATCCCCTATCACAATACCAGTCTCCTCGAGAGCTTTCAGGTCTTTTATGAGAGGCTCAAATACCTTGTCTATCCCAAAATATTTAAAGGCCTGCTCGTTGCACAAGAGAACAAGTTGCATTTGATCTGTGGTGGATCTGTTATGAGGCAAAATATCTGTCAGAGTAAGATAAACTGCTACAATCTTATGTTTCTTTCTTGAAGAGCCAAGTGGATTGACAACTTCGAATGCATCCTGATAGAGTATCAGACCAAGCGAGGATGGCTCCATTTTAAGTAAAGGGTTGCACTGAGCTGCCTTCCCATCATTAATGTCCTGGAAAAGACCCTCTGATGATGTTCGGGACCGTGTTGCTGCATACTGTTCTTGAATAGACTTGCTTTTAAAAAGTGTAGCCAATGTTTCTTGAATAGGTACATACTGGGCAAACAATTCCCTACCTTTATCATTGTTACCTAAGAACAGAGGTACAGGCTCAACATAATTAAAATGTTTTTTAAAAGCGGTCTTTCTTTTCTGGTCCGTGCTCAAAGGCCCACTGTTACAGGCAGTGAGGAGGTCTTCTTTTCTGAGTTCCACCATAATGTTATTGATTGTGGCCTCTGGGACTCCAAGTAGAGTTAATTTGTCACTTAAGTTATTAAGCAAATCTGTCAGACTGATATCGTGGACATCTTGATATCCCTCAATAATAGTCTGTATTGTAGTAGCAGGCAACAGTAGTTTAGCCTGAAGTTTCAGATAGAAGAGTGTGATATTTTGCAGAAAGAGGGATTCATCAACAGCAAGTGTCTCTTCTGGCTCATCATCAGAATGATCAGAGGGTGCAGACGGAGTAAAAGATTCTGTGGCAACGCACCTTTCTACATTACAGGGATCTACATGTACAACACTCTCATTTTTGTGTTTCCTAGAAATATGAGATGCAAAACTCGACACAATAGTGAAATTGCTATCACATCCCCTAAATGGACATTGAACTTGTAATCCTTCTTGCAAGTGTGACCTCAAATGACGAACTAAAGATGAAGATTCACACCTTATAGCACAAAAATCACATTGTACAGGAGTATCACATAATGGTAGCTGACTATTCCTCAAAGGCCCGTTTGCTTTGTGGTCTCTGTACATGTGAGCTTTAAGAGCAGTAAGTTTAAAGTATGTTCTTGGGCATTCTGCCACACCACACTGATGTACGTAATTAGCGCTATTTTTATGCAGCTTAATGTGCTGAATAAACTTAAGCACTGTATCAAAAACACTTCCACACGTGCCAAATTTGCAATTAAACATTTTCAGAAAAGAAACCAATAGAGATTAAAGAGAAATGGTGGTCACACCACGTGTTGGTAAGAAAGGGTTATAGAACACCTAAAAATTAAATATGCGCCATGTATGTCAGACAAAAAGAGCAGTCAATGAAATAAACCTGACAGCACTCACTCAAATCGCAAATACATTTTCAGAAAAGACGATGAAAGAGAAGTGAATTCACACGGTTCCTATGTGAAACCTGCTGAGAGCATGGCGGGCTACATATCTGGCTTACAAAGACCACACCACATGTGGTCAGAAAGTGATCATCAAAAATTTATTCATGCATTTACATACGCAGTACAATTGAAAATGACAGCAACCCACCAGGGAAGACGGATGGTTTAGCTTATCCGTTTGCCAACTTAATTTTAATACTAGCCTGCTGATAATTTGCCGCCTTCTCCGAAAACAGAGAGCAGTGAAAGCCTTTCAACAGAACCCAGGCTCCGAAAAAAATATTTTATAACGATGCTGGTTGGTTTAAGTTGCGCACGCGCAGTTTATTTTAGAAACAGACAGCTTACATGACACATATGCTCTGCTCTTCCAACCTGGTTCGCCCAGCACAAAGTAAAGTTATAACATCTAAACATACCAGGTGCTATATTCAGCTTAGCTCACATTTATAGCTAAAGTTACAGAATTAAATGAAGATACCGGGATTGTCGTTTAATTAAAGCACATATTTCAACAGACGTTTGCTTGTGTTTATTCAGTGCCCGTAAAATCTACAAGCTACGTTTATGCTAGTGTGCAAACCACGACTTCAAGACAGCAAAACAAAAGTCGTAACGTTACAACAGCCTCTTCGGTAGCATGTGTAATAAATGCAATAACGTTAATAATCTGAACTAAGGAAGCTTAATTTAACAGGCTAACGTTAATGTTTAGTTTTACAGTCTGGGCTAATTGAGCCATCGTCGCTGTGGTGGTTTTCCATTAACGTTACAAGCTTAGCTCGCCTCGACTCGAGTCTACTCACCATGTCTGCTTTTCCATTGTTAATATATATATATATATATATATTGCCTTGTACCATTTTTTCTATGGATTGCGTAAAAAGACGCCACTTCAACGCGTTCAGTTCAGGTTGTTGTTGTTTTTTACCAGGAGTGAGCGAGTCGAGTCGGGCGAACGTCACTAAAGCTCTGCTAAAGCCAATGTCACTTAAATATACCTAACGAAACAATCAGAACTCACTCATATCACTGCTGGTATTAATATATACATATAAATATAGAAAATGTCATGTTTCTTACCTGAGGTGTGTTCCTTCTTCCAAAAATGTTGATTGATGACTGATGACGTTCTGTACGTTGTACCGTTGGCCGCGCGCAATTTCAAAATTCAAACAGCAGCGATCCCACAATGCTATGCGGTGGCTGTAAAATAATGCTTCTACAGTGTAGTTACAATAAAATTACAGGACTGTCCATAAATTTCCCATCATGCATTTGCATTTACAATAAAAACATGAATACAATATGTTGTTGTAAAATTTATTGTAAAAATTACATCAATTGCTAACAGTGTGCTTAGTGTGCACAGTACAGGCTGTTTAATGTAACACTGAATCAGTGTTGGAGGTAATGAGATAATTAAGTGATTGAATAATGATTGTGTATTATTGACGAACACCTGCTGTTAACAAGCAGAATCACTGAAGGAAAGAGAAACACAAGAACTACTTCCAGCCACAACCTTGGATGAAATCAACTGAAGATAAAATACATTACATCTCTCAAGATCTGATTAAACAACTCCACAAACAGCATTACCAGCTTCACTTATTACTAACCAGACTGACTTTATTTATGTCAGACGTCTACAGAAAATAATTAAGAAGAGGTTTAGATGTTGATTACTTATTTGAAAGTAATAGTTTGATTTGATGTTACCACTGTGGCGATCAGTGTGTGCTTTAGTCAGGCTCTTGACTTTTTAACATTAGTTTTTCTCAGGCAGCTGTGTCTGTTTGTTATGGCGAGAACAGCAAGAGAAAATATAATCAGACGCTGTAAGCTGTTTGATGATAAGAATATAATCATCATATATTGGCTCAACTCATTAATATTATGTGGAAGGTTTATACGGGTAGTATGTTATTAATTCTGGTTTATTGTTGTGATTCTACAGCAAGAAAATAATAGAATTTAATCAGAACATCAAATGATTTTTAACACACCATGTACATATTTTGGGCTCCTGTGAGTTTTACTCGCACACAGACATCAAGAATCAGCATATGAATCTCAACAATGGTGACATGCTTCATGGTGCAATGCATTCTGAGTGCATCATACAAAACTTATCCATGGCTCCCAGAATGCATTGCACCATTGAAGCATGTCACCATTGTTGAGATTCATATGCTGATTCTTGATGTCTGTGTGCGAGTAAAACTCACAGGAGCCCAAAATATGTACATGGTGTATTAAAAATGTTGTGTGCGTTTGGTGTTCTAATTAAATTCTATTATTCCCTTGCTGTAGAATCACAACAATAAAACAGAATTAATAACATACTACCCATATAAACCTCCCACATAATATCAATGAGTTAAGCCAATATATGATGATTATATTCTTATCATCAAACAGCGTCTGATTATATTTTCTCTTGCTGTTCTCGCCATAACAAACAGACACAGCTGCCAGAGAAAAACTAATGTTAAAAAGTCAAGAGCCTGACTAAAGCACACACTGATCGCCACAGTGGTAACATCAAATCAAACTATTACTTTCAAATAAGTAATCAACATCTAAACCTCTTCTTAATTATTTTCTGTAGATGTCTGACATAAATAAAGTCAGTCTGGTTAGTAATAAGTGAAGCTGGTAATGCTGTTTGTGGAGTTGTTTAATCAGATCTTGAGAGATGTAATGTATTTTATCTTCAGTTGATTTCATCCAAGGTTGTGGCTGGAAGTAGTTCTTGTGTTTCTCTTTCCTTCAGTGATTCTGCTTGTTAACAGCAGGTGTTCTTCACTAATACAAAATCATTTTTCAATCACTTAATTATCTCATTACCTCCAACACTGATTAAGTGTTACATTAAACAGCCTGTAGTGTGCACACTAAGCAGTTCATTTCATTTCATCTCATTCAGTTCATTTCATCTGGGCAAATCCATGTGGGGCCTACATGGAAAGTGGGTGCAAAACTGGCTGGGTCCCAGTTAGATATCCCAGGTCAAACCCATTTGGGCCCCACATGGCTCTGCTGGCTGGGCTCTGATGTGTTTATGACTATTATTCTGATAATGAGTGTCTGTGAAACTTCTTTTGAGTTGTAATGCTTTCACTTTTAATAAAATGGTCAATAGCCATTAGTATTATAGTAAACTGTATTTTTGTTTTTATTTCCTATTTCATTCGTGTGTATCTGCTTTATAGCACTATGGCTATATTTGCTCCAGTCCAGCAGGGGCAGCAGAGAGCAGGTTTATCAGACTGAAGTGATCAGAGAGGAACAGAAACATCAGCTTCAGGTAGGGCTGGGCGATTTAAATCGCGATATTGTTATGCGCATCTCGTCAGTAAAGCCGGTTCCTTGATTTAGTAGTAAATCACCATCACCTGCTTTCAGATGGAGCGGCATTTAGGGCTAAGGAGATAATTAAGCGATTAATTTAGTGATGATTGAGCATTATTGAAGACACCTGATGTTAACAAGCAGAATCACTGAAGAAGAAAAGCACAAATTGTAAGTTACCATTAAGGTGATGGGTGTTTGCTTCAGTTGGGCTCTAGACCAGTTTACTGTTATATTTACTGTTGTTTGTCTGCTGTTATTGATTTATAACAGTTAAATGAACAAAGTAAAATGTTATCTTATAGTGTTGGTTATGTTTTGACATAATCATACTGTGATCTGAAAAGTGAAACATATTAAGATAGTTTGGTTTAACTTGTTAGCAGCAGTTTTGTGATTCTTCAGCCTATGATTATCAGGACTTTACTTATAATTCAAAATATTTAATAATCATTGCTCTAATCAAAGAGACGTTCAGACATCAATAATCAGCCTGTGAATCTCAACAATGGTGACAATAACAAAGCATGTTGCAGTGGCTGCCACCAATCACAACTCATTAATGGCTCCCATCATGCATTGCGGTATGAATAAATTATGATCTGAATTGTCTATGTAATTTACTTTTCCTCATTGAATATTCTGCTCCTCACCATTGTTGAGATGCATAGACTGAATCTTGACATCTGTGTGTGCCTAAAAGAATGATTTTTTTTTTAAACAAGTTTTAAGAAATCCTTTATATCAAAAATTCTGGCCATTTATTCAGATTCACAGTTATGCTGTAACCAACAACATAAATTGAAGTTAGAAAGAAGGATCTTAATGAACTCAGTGATCAAGTTCAAATGATGATTGTCATAATATAACCAACAAAGATCACTCTTTTTTCTTTGTTCAACTGGCAGCTTTAACTCAGATACAACCGTCAATAGTGATGTTACGTTCGTGAACGAATCGTTCTTTTTGAACGAATCCTTTAGGTGAACGAATCGTTCTCGTTCACGTAATCAATTGACTCATATTTCTCGTTCACTGAAATCCCTCCCTCCACAGCAGCGCGGCGCTATTAGCAGCGCATGCGCAGCTCAGTGAACCGGTGTTTTCAACCTGTCAAAGAATGAACCTCGAGCCAATAGCCTTCGAGTATGAGATGTGACGGAGCATGTGATTTGTTGGATGTAGTGAACGAATACGCCCTTCACTGACTGACTGACCGAGTTGCTTTTGAGTAGGTCTGAACGAGAGAGAGATCTTATCGTTTGTGTACGAGTTGAACGAACTGGTATGTCGTTCATGAACGAAAATAACCAGTTGTTTGAACGATAATGATGGCGAACCGATAGAGCTAGGCTTGTGTAGTTAGCATGTTTGCATCAAATAAACAAATTTACACTTTACCATTGTAATGAAAACAGGTTAATAACGCAATATATTGGTTAATATAACAAAGACAAATTAACATCATTTTTTACTTGGTTTGAGTTAAGGGGGGCGCACTTGACTGTTTACTTGATTTAAATTTACACTTCTCCTTACCTGCTTTTCTTATATTTTGGTTGTGTGTTTTAGTCTTAGTTTTGTGGTATTTTGCACTTTGAACAATTTAGGCTACTTGACTACTTGTGTTCATTTTGTATTATCAAAATGAATTCATTACGTTTTATTCATGTATGCACTTCTCTAAAAACTAAAACAAACCAAAAAAATATGACAGTATTATAGGTCTCATAACGTCAGCAAATAGCATTTCAGTTCGGGCTGTGAAGGGGCATGTATTTGGTTGGATCTACTGAACGAATTTGCCTATCACTGCTGAGATCGCTCTGTTTTGAGTCTGAAGGAGAGGGAGAGATCTCGTTCGTGAACGAATTGAACTGGTACTTTCGTTCGTGAATGAGAGTACTGGGTAGATCGGTCATTTAGCATGTGATTTAATCTCATTCAAAGCGCAGTTATAGGTGTGCACATATAATTGTTTATATTCATATTCAACATACAGAACATCAACGTTATTTAATATAATCCCAGATTTATGAATGTGTATGTCTGTAATTAAAATGTTAATATTATGCAAGAAAACCTTGGTTTGGTCTTCTGAACCACTTATTTAGACTTATGTAAATAAGGCACACATTTTAACAAAGCCAAATCACTTTTTTTTTTGTAACAAGTAAATACGTTCATTAAAACATAACATAAAATACATTCTTTTTCGCCACCTGCTGCAGTATATATCTAATATGAAGAAATTATCACTGAACGAATCAGTGAACGAGTCTTAACGAATCATTTTGGTGAACGAACTGAAAATGAACGAATCTCTGAAAAGAATCACACTTTCCACCACTAACCGTCAAACATAATCTAATGTACACAGGAAAGGGTCAGAGCCCAACTAAAGCAACTACCCATCACAATAATGGTAACTTACAATTTGCGATTTTCTCCTTCAGCGATTCTACTTGTTAACATCAGGTGTCTTCAATAATGCTCAATCATCACTAAATTAATCACTTAGTTATCTCATTAACTTTAACACTCTTGAGTGTGGACTCATACACTCCCAGGGGTGTTAATTTAACACTGGAGGTTTTGCTGTATACAAAGAGCCGTAGTTAACTGACAAGCTGAGCCATATCGCATTAATTATCGTTGGCGATACGTCCGCGATATTGATGTGATTTGGCTCAGCTTGTCAGTTAACTACGGCTCTTTGTAGTAAATGCCGCTTTATCTGAAAGCAGGTGATGGCGATTTACTACTAATCAAGGAACCGGCTTAACTGACGAGATGCGCATAACAATATCGCGATTTAAATCGCCCAGCCATAGCTTCAGGCACTTTCTGCTGTTTCCTGCATCATCAATACAAAGGTCCAGTTTAGCCTGTTTAAGTGTGTTTGAGTTTATTTGAGTGTTCACAGATTCCTGTTGTTGGCTTTTGAAGCTGATAACATGTGGTTGAATGTACAATACACAAACACAGTAGTATGAGTCTGCAGGGAGTTTTTAGGTTGGACTGCAAGTCTTTATTCTTGTTGAAGGCCGGTGTGATATGAAATCACTTCCTGTTTAGAGTTAGCAGCATAGAACACACACACACACACACACACACACACACACACACAAAACACTACTCATTCTGAAGATCACAGCTCATATGTGTAGACGTACTGTCCGACATACTGTAAGAGCAAATTATGAAATCAAAATATTGAATGCAGAGATATTAAGAATAGAACTGGAGCTTGAACACAGAGTTACTGTCAGGATGAAGGAGAAGATGAAAAGTACAGTAAGCAGAAAAAAGGCCAGTGTGAAATCACTTCCTGTTTAGGGTTAGCACTATTTTAAAAACACTCATCACTCTAAAGACCACAGCTCATCTGTGAAGACGTACTGTCAGACACAGCGAATAATGGATTCAGAGGACATTTATGAAAATGTTGAACGCAGAGATATTGAGGACACATTCGGACCTCGAACACAGAATCACAGCCAGGATGAAGGAAAAGATGGAAAGCGCAGTAAGCAGAAAACTACTTTAAAGCAGAGATGATGTCGCAGATGATGTTGTTAAAGGTGTCACTAAAGTTTCAGGAAATGACTGTTACCTACCATTTCAAATACTTTTCTAAGAACATGTGTTTGTGTTTCTGATTTTATATTTAACATATTATTTTATTAAATTATTTAAATATAAAATGTTTATTTTACTTTTTCAACATTCTTTGGATATTTTATAATTTGGTAATGTTTGTCTTATAAAAGAATATACTGTAAAACCTCTATCTACAGCATTATCTAAAGACAAGGTTATATTATCTAAAAAGGTTGATATTGAAACATATTTTCTAATGCATTTCCGGAGGAACTGCGAAGTGTGCTTGCTCGGGCGCGGTTCACTAACGTGAGCAGGAAGTGGATAAGGGTGCATTGAAGTTTGCTGGATCTGAGAATTTCAACAATAGTACTTTTTTCAAGATTGTGCAAAAAGGTGAAAAGTTATGTGCATTAAGAGACATGTCTGCAATGTAGACTGGTGCCAATGGCATTGTTTATGTGGCTTGGTTGTTGGTTTTGAAATATTTGGTTATACAGCAGAGAGTGGGAGTGTTTTGGGTGATGAAAAAGTATTGAAAAGAAGTTGACAGTCTTTATTTACTGTATCCAATAAGCCAATACAAAACTCCCCCAGCTGTTCTGTGGTTGAGTGTTCCCTTTGATTAGGAACAAATTTACTATCTCAAATTAAGGTCTACCGTAATTAGCGATGCTTTGATTGGTGCTGTCAAGATGGTTGTCATCACCTACACAGAATCGCTGATTTTTATAGCCTACCGTCAGTCCTCATATTGTAATTAAATGAAAAACGCTATCAGTTTCACTATTAGCTTACTCTAGCGATGCAGTCGCAACAACATGGATAACGCTGTTTGGCCTTGCCTAACTTTATATGACATATGCACCATATGCTAGAGTTACACATCCCGCTGCCATTTCAGGGCTTGAATTTCAGTGCGGGAATGTGGGGATTGCGCATAATTTAAACCATTCCCGCAAG
Organism: Rutilus rutilus; assembly: GCF_951802725.1. Lineage (NCBI taxonomy): Eukaryota > Metazoa > Chordata > Actinopteri > Cypriniformes > Leuciscidae > Rutilus > Rutilus rutilus. The sequence continues at coordinate 50,219,523 of NC_140210.1, forward strand.
GTTAGCTTTTATAGTGTGAGAAATTCCCGCACAAAAATATTCGCTTCATCTCAGAGCAAATGATTAAAAAATAAATTCACAGATGCGAGAAAAAAGATGTCAAACTGTCTTTTATTTTCTAATTTAATTCCTCAATCAGCGCTGGACCGGCATTCTCTGTCTTCCGCTGACCCTGGCCGTAGACAGATCATATGTTTCACGCTGTCAATGCAGTGGTCTGCGTTGCGCTGATCTTATTCACACTATCGAGTGTAGGTGCAGCATTCTAACATTGAGTCATAATGAGCTGTTTGTGAAGAAATGATCCGCTTCCAAATTATGTCATTTTAATCACGAAATTGAAACATTAAAAAACAATTTGCTCTTTATGGTATGCGAGTGATAGAGCGCGGCAGCAACGAACCAACTGATCAGCTTGCAGCGTAACAACATTGAATGTTTGGCCTTACAGCTGATCATAGCCTTTTCATCTCCATAAATATATCTAGTAGTAAAGCTAATGCAAGGGCTAGAAATCTATTAATCTTTTGCTGATATTTCCTTGTCATCATGGTGAGCGCAGTTCATGGTTGCATAGCAACGACAGACGCCACGGGTGCGCTCGCGCTTTCCACTTGTTTTTACACATCTAGAACGACGTTGTTGATTGTTTGAGCATGTGACTGCGCGTTTCTCCTTGTTTTCTATTGTTATGCACAGCATATTTCCCGCGCGCACAAACTCAGCCACAGACAATGAATTGTTCGGTTAGCGAAGAAGAGCATGATCATGATGATGTATTTTGTATAAAGTTTTTTTTTTTTTGTTATTAACTGTCTTGAGAACTGGAAATGCACAATTCATGCATACAAATCTGTAGATATTAATAAATGAAGATGATTAAATTAGACCGATGCATCAAAAGTTATCCCCCCCCCCATAATCTTTAGATCCCCCCGTGACCCATGTAAGCGGTGGAATTCCCTCCCAGTTTAAAAAACGAAATTCAGGCCCCTGCATTTATTTAGACAAACCTAGTTAAAACGAATGCAGTCTATACACTGACTTGGCAGCTATGTGAAATGTAATACAACATTGCCACCTACTGTCTAAATGCATTAACATTAAAAGTGTGAGATGAAACTCTTTTGCATTGACATAAGTAAATGTGTTTGTCAATTAGCCTGAAATAAAAAATACAAATAAAAAATCCAATCTTGTGCATCCTCACATTGGAGTCCCGAGTTCATGTACAAAGTTTGGTTTCGATACGTGACAGAGTTCCTGAGATATGGACGACTTCCTGTTTGGCGACTACGCCGCCGATTTCGTTTGGCTGTGACGGGCAAATGCTTCCCGAAAATCAAAAATCCTTCTAGTAACTTTTGTGAGGCTTGGTCCAAGGATCATGTACGTCCAGTTTCGTGAAGTTCGGACCAAATTTGTGACCTGTGAAAATTTAGTTTCGCTTTCTGTTCAATCCAATATGGCGGATGAAGGACATGGACTCGTGATGTCATCTTCGCGAGCAACTTACACCGGTACTGACCGGACGTTTTAAAGTTGGAACGGTGTCTCTGTCTCAAAGGGCCTAGGTGCAGGAGCTGGCCAAAATTGAACTCCCGGGAATAATAATAAGAAGAAGACTTAAGAAGAACAATAAGTGTGCTGCAAGGGTATTCACTGATGTGTGTGTGTTTTGTCTCTGTTTGTCAGGAGGAAGCAGGTGTTTGGTGTTGATGACAGTGTGTCTCGGGCTCATTTGTGTTCTTCTGCTGGTCTTCATCACACTGTACATCACCATCACAGCAGAGAGAGACCTGTTAAAGAGTTACAAGAACACAGTTGAAGAGTTCAATCACACTATCAACAGCTTGAGTCAGAAGAAACTGGAGTTAGAAAGCAAAGTCATGGATTTGAGTGAAAAACTGAAGAAAGAAACATCTAAACAAGGTCAGTGTGAATCTATGAAAGCCTGTTTCTGCCACAGCTGAGTAAAATGTAATGAGTAATATGATTCTGAAAGAACGTTTCTCATAATTTTGACTAAAGCCTGGTTCACACGGGACGATTTTAAAATTGTCGGCCTATTTTCCAAACCTGAGAGACCCCACACACGGCGATAAAAAATCACGGTTTTAACAGTTTTGGTCGTACAGTGTGTGGTGCGCAGCCACACGGCTAAATCAACACATCACACACAAACCGATTTGACTCCCGAGCATTCCCAGGTCAGACGGGAAATCTCGAAAAATCCCTCGAGATCAAACGTGACTTCAGAGTAAACAATCATGGCGGATGAAGAGGATGCAGTAGCGATAGTTTGTAGTTTGTTTTTAACCGAAAAAAAATGTTATCAAAAGAAAAGGCGATGGTCAAAGAAGATGCCGGCTGTTTTGATTTTGTTTCCCGGTGCTTCCTCGTCACCTCGCTTTCTGATTGGCTACATGCCACAGTCCACAGGCTGCGTGCTCGTTTGTCCCCGGGGGACACCACACACGAGGAGAAATCGGGCCAAAAAAATCCAACATGTTGGATATCCCTGATTTGAGATCGGAGCGGTCCAGACGTCCTGCCGAGCAGACGAGAGCAGTCTTAACACACCACACATGGCAGGAATATCTGATCAGATTATTTTATGATAATCGTAGCATCCTTAAGATTGTCGGAAGGGGTGAATCGGGGCTAAAATCGGCCTAATTATCCTGCCGTGTGAACCAGGCTTTAGTATGGCATTATATTAAGAAGGTTCTTCATAAAAGTAAGAGAGAGAAGGGCACAACCTAACACTTTTTTTTTTTGGCTTTCCACTTGGGGTTCAGAGTGTCTTTTTTCCACACATTTCCAATATTTTCACACATCTGGTCCAAATATTTGGTTTTGTTTCATTAATACAATGTATGATTTTTTATTATTCATTTACCCTGAAAAAAAAAAATTCTAAGTGAAATGTGACAACATGCCCCAATGAACATATTGCAAAACAACTACACAGCACAGTTCAAAACAATGTGAAATCAAACCAATTTAAATAATTATGAAATTGTTGCAGTAATGAATAATTTAAGTAATAAGTTCAGTCGTTGTGATAGAAAGATTGCTTGCTCTTAACTCTTAAGAGATCTGTTTGAGAAAAATGGTCGGCGGTCCCGGCTCATGGTCTAAAAGGGTTGTCCTTATTCTCTTAATGAGTAATGGGTGTTTTGGGCGTAACATGAAATAAACCAACCAGAGTCTCATCCCCCATTCCCTTTAAATGCCAGTTGCACTCGCACCATGGTGGATTCGCTATTTACATGAAAGAATTTGATAGTGGAAAGACTGAATGCTTCTCCAGAGCGCAAACGGATCTGCTTGTGCACAAGGTTAAAGCTGTGTGTGTGTGTGTGAGGTTAAAGCGCGCAAGCAGACTATCTACGGGACAAGCCGGATTCCTATGGGGCGCCGTTTGTAAAGCTGCTCACGCTGAAAATAACAGCAACATTTTGTCACATTTATTTATTTTATAATGAGACTTATTTAGCATACCACATATATACTCCAGCACTAACTGCTGTTGCTGCTGCCAGAGCTGCACCTCCTGCTGCTCCTATTATTGCTGTTTTCCCAACAGTTAATGCAGCTGCTCCCACTGTAGCTGCTAGTCCTGCTCCTGCCACTGCTTCTGTTGTATGGGGCGCCATTTGTAAAGCGGCTCACGCTGAAAATAACAGCAATATTTTGTCACATTTAGCTTCAAACAATGTTTAAAAAACTGGTATGAATTTTTGACGGTCACTTTTTAGCACATTTACAACAATATTTGTCAACTTAGAGATATTTAAAAATAGTTAAATCTAAATATTAAATGTTACACCTAAATGTTAAATGTTAAATCTAAATGTTAAATGTTAAATGTTAAACCTAAATGCTAAATCTAATGTTAAATCTAAATGTTAAATCTAACTCTTGGACATGGATTATCGTGATAATAACTACCTAAAATAATAAACACGTTTGGAGAAACTGTAGCAAGCGAACATGACAGAGAGTGATGACAGAGTGATGACATGACATTCAGTCAAAGTGAGCCCCCTCCTGGCTGGCTATTATGGCTACAGGTCATAAGTCCTAGCCTAGAAATCTAGACGCACCCTAGCGGCAGCAAAATGTATTTTGCAGCCAGGGTAGTCTAGCAACTCTCCATAGACCTTTTTGCTGCAAAAACCTAAATTGGGTCAGGCCAATCACGTCGTGTATAGAGTCGGTGGGGCGGGCTTAACAAAATGACGACAGAGTTGCGACGGTTAGGGAACCTTGAAAACAAAGAATGGAGGCTGCTGCTGGAGAACAGCGGCCTTTTGAATCGGCTTTGGCAAAAGCAAAGAACGGCACTTCAGTCATTTTTAAAAAAGGAAGATGTGTTCGGAGTTTTGCCGACTGGATACGGAAAAAGTTGAATATACCGATCAGAGCCATAGAGAGATTCTCTATGGCTCTGATACCGATTAGCTCCGCTTGTTGCTCTGATTGGTTGTAGCGCTGTCCTATTGCGTGCAGAGGGATTTTGAGAGACAACCGTTTATCCCGCCCCTCGGATGAAGCCGTGTCTATGGAGAGTTGCCAGACCTAACATCTTGATGTAGGTCTGGCTTGCCAGGCTACATAAGTCCCGCACTTTTCATAAAAGTGGCACTAGCCTACTCTTCAAATACAGTTTTTCCAAACGTGTTTGTTATTTTAGGTAGTTATTATCACGATAATCCATGTCCAAGAGACCATTTCCTCGGATGAGATGGTTTTTATTCATTATTTGACACTAAACCATGCTATAAACACACACTGACCTCCTTAAGCTTTTATTTTGGCACTTCCGGTTACCGGCATTTTGAATTTGCATTTTAGTTAAAGTCCCTGTAAAGGCAATTCTACAAAAAAATTCTAAACACATTATAAGTGCTAGAAATGTATTGCTAAAACATGTTACAAAGACTGAGAACTGTGAAGTACTAAATTGTGGAGTTAGACCGTTTAACAGTTTTTCACCCTTGCTGTGAGCCAGATTTTTTGGGCGGGGCTAAAACGGGGGCTTGATGACGCACTGCGACCCCCTGAGCTTGATTGGGCCCCTACTTGATGACGCACGGAGTCACTAAGCCTATCGCTCAATCGCGAGTTACTATCAGACAGCCTACAGTTTGCTAGCTACTATGCCCACGGCTCTGGCTATGCCTTCGTCATGTAAATGCGAATTCCCTGGATGCAATCACTTAGAAAACAGATCGGTGTCCTTATTTAAATTTCCGAAAAATGATCATATCAAGAGGAGGTGGATTTATCTTGTGAAGAGCTAACGTTACCTTGATGGAGAGCTGATGATCACCACCACACCCGCCTCTGTAGAGATCAGGATAGTTTACTTTCGTTGGAGACAACTGGAATTCACTGATAATCCGCTGTTACTGGTGAATGGGGCCGAACTGACTATCTCCCGCTGTCCGCTTCGGCCTTCATCCTCCCGTCGCGCCGACCTGCACGAGCTGTGCGCGAGTCATATTTCCCGCGAGTGGGCGTGGTTTCAGCGCAGCCAGCGGACACGCCCCCAGCGTTTGAGAGCTGAGACTACTGCTCATTTTTTCGAGATTTTGATAGCTTATTTTATTTACTTGGCGGCTTTTTTAATCATTGAAATTGGGCTGGGTGGCTAATAACACATTTTTCGGTGGTATGACAAACTCAGAACACATACTTAATTTTGACTTTACAGGGACTTTAAATATTTAGTTTCACCCGAAACATTTAGATTCAACATTTAGATTTAGATTTAGATTTAGATTTAACACTTAGATTTAGATTTAACATTTAACATTTAGGTGTAACATTTAATATTTAGATTTAACTATTTAAAATATCTCTAAGTTGACAAATATTGTTGTAAATGTGCTAAAAATTGACAGTCAAAAATTCATACCAGTTTTTTAAACATTGTTTGAATCTAAATGTGACAAAATGTTGCTGTTATTTTCAGCGTGAGCCTCTTTATAAACAGCGCCCCATAGATTCCACCATATCTTTATGTACACAATAAGTAATCCTTTAATTTTTCATATTTAAAAATGTGTCCCGCCTATAGGCACACATTACACTCTCAGAAAATAAAGTACATAATTGTACCTTTAGGGGTACAGTGGCTTGTCACTGGGAAAAGCAAAAAGAAAGTAAAACAACAGTGAAGGCAGTGACGCGGTGGGCGCCATAATGTAATGTAATGTGAATGTAGCGGTGGCACATTCTATGCTAATTTCACCCTCACGCTCTGTCAAGGTGATATCGCGAGACAGCTTCTCACTCGACGAGAAAGCTCATCACATTTTAATCTCGCGAGATCTCGTTGTACAAGATCTTGTCACACACCTAGTTCCCAGCAAACACATTTACATTGTGGCAACGTCTCTGGCACGTTGCATTTCTGCTATGGCAACGTCGCTGTCTACATGCTCGCAACATTGTAACAACGTACACAGCAAAATCCCCAGAGTTAAATTAACTCTGCTCAGAGAACATTTGGTCCCTCTCTACAGAGAGTTAAAATAACTCTGAATCAGAGTTAAAGTTAATGAGATACTTAAGTGATTAATTAAGTGATGATTGGGCATTAATGATGAACACCTGCTGTCAACAAGCAGAATCACTGAATGAAAGAGATTCAATAAGAACAGAGAAAAAGAGAAACAGCATTACCAGCTTCACTTATTACTAACCAGACTGACTTTATTTCTGTCAGACGTCTACAGAAGTTCTTATTGAGAATTAACAGAGGTTTAGATGTTGATGATTTATTGAAAATGTTTGGTCACCATTGTGGTGACCAGTGTTTCCTTTAGTTGGGCAGTTTGACTCTTGGCTTTTTTTGCGAGTTTGTGGTTTTTGTAACAGTTTTACCATAACACGTAAATTGTTGCAAAGAAAGCCAGAAGCAAAAGTGATCAGGTGATCTAGTTTTCAACAATAAAAACTAGAATAATGTCATCACTGTCCCAAGTGGTTATTTGATGTTAATAGATTATATTCATCAACAATACTCTCTTGCCACAGGTTGGACATTCAATTTTATTTTTATTTTTTTTAAATACATAATGGGGATTTTTTTTTTTTTTTTTTTTTAAGACACAGACGTCAAGAATCAGCTTATGAATCTCAAGAATGGTGACATGTTTCATGCCGCAATGCATCCTGGGAGCCATGAGTTTTATACTATTATGGCTCCCAGCATGCATTGTGACATGAAGCATGTCACCATTGTTAAGATTCATATGCTGATTATTGATGTCTATGTCTTAAAAAAAAAAAAAATCCCCATAATGTATTTTAAAATCCAAAGAAACTCTGATCTGTGACAAGAGAGAATTGTTAACGAATATAATCTATTAACTTCAAATAACCACATTTGGACAGTGATGAGATAAGTGCCTTAACCTACTTTTTGTTGTCAAAAACATTATCACCTTATCATCTTTGTCTCTAGCTTTCTTTGTAACAAATTACGTGTTTTGATAAAAACTGTTACAAAAACCATAAATTCACAAAAAAAGCCAAGAGTCAAACTGCCCAACTAAAGGAAACCCTCATCACCACAATGGTGACCAAACTTTTTCAATAAATCATCAACATCTAGACTTCTATTAATTCTCAATAAAACTTTTGTAGACGTCTGACAGAAATAAAGTCAGTCTGGGGTGCGTTTCCCAAAAGCATCGTTGGCCAACTATGATCGCAATTCCCATTGAACCTATAGGTAACGACGGAACTTGTGACCATAGTTGGCTTTGGGAAACGCACCCCAGGTTAGTAATAAGTGAAGCTGGTAATGTTGTTTGTGGAGTTGTTTAATCCTCCTCTGCTGAGATCTTCACAGATTTAATGTCTTTTGTCTTCAGTTGATTTAATCTAAGGCTGTGGCTGGAAGTCAGTTTTAGTTCTTGTGTTTCTCTTTTTCTCTGTTCTTATTGAATCTCTTTCATTCAGTGATTCTGCTTGTTGACAGCAGGTGTTCATCATTAATGCCCAATCATCACTTAATTAATCACTTAAGTATCTCATTAACTTTAACTCTGATTCAGAGTTATTTTAACTCTCTGTAGAGAGGGACCAAATGTTCTCTGAACAGAGTTAATTTAACTCTGGGGATTTTGCTGTGTAGAATTGTAAGAGGTGACAGGGCTGTGGCAACGTTGTTGCGTGACATTCAGCAACTGAGAGATGACGTTCTGACAACATTTTTATATGGTGCATTTTGTTAGATAATTATATACTTTTTATCGTTTATTGTTTATCTATATTATTATTTAATGGGGTTATCAACACCTGCAAGTGTAGCCTACACTTTGAAGAGTAAAAATGACAGGTTTGGTTTAATTCAACTTTATTAAAACTGCATATAATCAAATTGCACTTCCAAAAGTCATACATTTGTAAAAAAAAAAAAAAAAAAAGAAAAAAAAAAAAGGCTATAATAAATAAAACATAAAAACCAAAGGCAAATCAGAACATTTAATGAACAAAACCGGGTCTGTATGGCAGACAGTAACCGAAAGCAGGCGTCACCGGGGAAACATCCACAAATCCAGAGGAGCAAAGAAACGAATGAGAATAAATAGCGGGAAAATTAAACGAAAAACTAAACAGTGCGAGCGATGCTACATTAATCACATAAGAAATAAAGTTGTAGGTTGTGTTTGATAGCTGAGGTAGGCTAAACGCAATACTCACCTATCCTTGCTCGATGATGAACGACAATGAGCCCAACAACAGGTGGTTGGAATTTAAAAGGCTGATTTTCCCGCTTCAGGGCAGTGACGAGTACATTATGTAGTCCAGTGGTTGTCCAGACACCCTATGCACAACCTTAAGCAATGGCCCTGAATGGTGGTTTAATGTCAACATTGTGAAAACGCTGTAACAACCTTTACCACACAACGTAGTTATAGCAACCTTTTGGCCATGTTGATAAAACGTTGTTAGAAGGTTGGCTACGTTGTGCCAGCGTTCTGTGTTTGCTGGGTTTATACCAAGTGGCAACATTCTAATATGAAAAATGAAGCCTACCCGGGAGTGCGGAAAACTGCAATACATAGAAAATCCGCTAGGGGCAGGTCCCAAAAGGGAGCAAATGTCCATAGACCCCCATGTTAAAATGTCCGTTTTCACAGCATAAATTCATGTTTTTACAGGTTGGTGCCATGGACTTTTATTGTATTTTTCGATAGGTTCCGAGTGCCTGACGACTGTGAGGGGCGTGAATTTTTTTCTAACTCGTTAGTTTAGATCGTATTTAGATATAAAATGTATGACAAATAAGGGCGTGGTTAACTTTGATTGACAGCTGATAACGAGCATAGGCTGCGCCGAGTGGAATTCCTGAAATTTGACGTCTCGGCCATGATCTGACACAACACACCATACCACAAGATTTTCCAAGATGGCGCCGCCCATACCCCCCATAAACGGCCTCAAAACCGTTCTTCAGAAAGTCTATGGGTGACGTCACAGACGCTTTGTCCATATTTTTTACAGTCTATGGTTTATACACACAGCTCTCACTGGCCTACGTCTGCTACATTAGCTGTGTATACACTTTTAAGAAGTTTGTGTTTCTATCAGGATTTCTGTGGGGTCCAGATGGCTTGTTCATATCTAGTGAGTTAAAGAGCTGGTCTGAGAGCAGGCAGTTCTGCAGAGATCGAGGAGCTGATCTGGTCATTATCAACACTGAAGAGAAACAGGTGAGTTTGTGTGAGTGCCCTAGTGGGAAAAAAGTATACTTTATTGTATTTGAAATATATTCCCTTTTTCAATAGTACATTGCAAATATACTAACAAAAAGGGTACTGTCTTAAATATTAAAAGTATATTAGCATCATGCTTTTGTCACGTTTTGGGTGTTTGTTTCTTGTTCCTGTCTTTTGTCTGTCATGTGATCCCCTGGTTTTAGTCTTGTGATCCTGCCATGTGTTCTCTTGTCTGTTGTGTCATGTTGTAATTGGTTCATTGATAATTGTTCACAGGTGTCCCTTGTCTTGTCATTAGTATTGTGTGTATTATATGGTGCGTTCAAGTCCTCCTGGGAAGTTCGTACGTACGAGGTGGGAAGTCGTGCTTATAATGGCATGTGCGTTCAAGTCACTTTCGTCGGAGCAAAATGGCGGAGTACTTTCTCTTAATTAATTACACAAAAATACAGTATGGTTCTTAAACTCTTGTTCTAGAAAATGAAGAACAAAGAAATGTGCATCAGGTGTACTTTGTATTTTTATGTTTTTAATTAATTTATGAAGCCACTGCCAACACATCGTTACATGTTGCATTGTTATATTATAATACTATCATATTCTGTGTTGGCGATTAGAAAAGCCTGACAATATCACAGCTAAATACCTTTACGTATTGTGTATTCCGCCATGTTAATCACTGACACGCCCCCAACTCGTAAAGTTCGGAGCTTAGAGAAAATCCCGAGCTCCCCACTGGTATTTACGACATTGTGTTGGCGTTCAAGTGCGTTCAACTCGTAAATACGATCTATACGAGATGACTTGAACGCACCATAAGCCCTCTTGTTTGCCCTGTGTCTTTGCCGAGGGTTGTTTGTTCTATGCCCCGGCTCTGGTGTCTTGTTTTTGAAGTTTTAGTTTAGAGTTTCCATGCCTCGTCATGCATTTGTTTTATGTTAAATGTTTTTTTTTGTAAATAAATTGCGTTGTTGAATACTTTTCTTTCGTCGAAGCAAGAAACCAGGAGACGTTTGGGATCACGTTCAAGAAGTTAGTCTTTATTGAGGACTTCGCGTTGATGTGGCTGCAGTTCTTCCAAAACAGTCTGACTGAGTTCTATACAGTATAGTTTTTATACATTTACAAGGAGGAGGGACTTTTGGAGGTGGAGACAAGTCAAACAAAGCAGAGGGATGATTTGATTCAATAAAGAATCAGCATAACACTTTCATTCAAATGATCCAATCAGCCTGATAGTATCACCCATACCTTCACATGATCATAGCTTAACTTGGGGTCATGACACTATTCAGGAGGTGTATACAGATACAAAGGTTAATGTCCGATGACTGGGTTGCTTAATCTTCTTTGAACTATCATCATCTATGCCTCACATGAACATAAATTAAACATATTCCCACATTTCCCCCTTTGAGAGTTCTAATAACTCTCACAAAAAACAAATTTAGATACTTAAAAGTTAATTGTTGTAACTTGAAAAAGTTACAGGCATATAGCAAGTTCAATCTTGTAACGTGTGTGATAGTTACAGGCACATAGCATATGTTCTGTGTTGATTTTCTGTAATTGCATGTTGACACAGAAACAAACATGCAATTAGGGTCCGTGAAGTTCTTACGGGTAATATTCTTTTATGGTTGGACCAGTCATTTTCTCGTGCGAGGCGTTTTTGAATGAAACACTTGATACTGTGGACGCATACGTAGAATGCCAGTAGAAGAAATAACAGCAGAATTGCTATTTCTCTAATCCACAGCCAGGGTTTACCAATCAAGTTTCTGAACCATGAAGAATTGTCTTCAGTCATCTGGTGTAATTTTGTTGAAAGATCAAGGATGTCTTGTTGGATTTTGTTCAAGTTCTCGGTTGGATCCATTAACCCGGTGCAGCACTCAGGGCCGATAATGGTGCAGGCTCCCCCTTGCGTTGCAAGAATGTAATCCAAGGCTACTCTGTTCTGAAAGATCATGATCTTGTGCGAAGCGAGAGTGTTTGTGATGTTGCCCAGGGCCAAAACCGTATCATTGGCCAATTTCTGTACAGAATCTGACAGGCTTCTGACTTGATCGAGAGCCTGCATGACCCCATACGATGGGATTAAGGCTCCAAGAGTTCTTGACCACCACGTTTGAACACAAGTGAGTCCTGGAATGCAGCCATCTTTGTTGATAGAAGGAGCTGAATCATGTAACTGTGGAGATAGTGTGTGCCACCCATGGGATTTCTGGCAATCTTGATCATGTTGCTGGATGACTGAAGTTCCCGTAGAAGAGTCTCTGCGTTGTGTATTTTTCTTCTGTGTTGGTTGTAGTCTCTGCAGTTGGTCTAGTTGTTTTCTGGAGGTTGGGTCTTCATATGCAGGTGTGTAGGTCAGTGCATATGGTTCTCAGGATAACCGTCAAGTGGTATCTGCTAGGGGTGACCCCGAATAGTCGAAGATTCGATGCTTCGATAGGAGGAGCCTGATTCGACTACCGATCTGTCGAATCTTCGCAGAGGTGTTATGAAACAAGGATCATGCCACTTTGGCTATATGAGGGCGCTCAATGTCTGATTTCACATATAACTAACTTTTCTGTTAATACGTTAATATTCACCCTATTATGATAATGCTGTATATAAAAATGTGCAAAGAAAAAAGCTTTTAATAAATATTTTTTAACGTGCATGAATAAATCCAAACACCCCGTGACAGATTTAAGTTTCACTTTCAATCCGTGACCGACAGAGGAGCGTCTTTGCGGCAAGGATTTAAATCTTCAACAATGTCTGGGATAAGAAATTCTAAAGTGTGGATGTACATCATCAGAAAGGATATTCTCCAAGGCTGGATTTAGCATCAGGAAAACCATGATCGCACATCTGCCGGCCAACGTTAACACGTTTCACGCATCTGCACTCAAAAAAAAAATTTGGTCTAAAAATAAGATTTATGTATTTTAATTGCATAACAAATTCCCATGCATTTGGATTACATAGTTTTAACATAAACCAATCAATAATCTGAATGTGATTCATATGTTTAAGTCATATCTAAATGAAACAGATAAGATTTATGTAATTGTATTAATAAACTGAATGTGATTTATATTTGTCAGTCGTATGTAAATGAAACAGGTAAGATTTATGTAATAGTACACAGAAAAACGCCCATGTTAAATTAACACTGCTCAGTGTTCATATGTGTGCACACTACAGAGTTAAAGCGGTGTTGAAGTTAATGAGATAATTAAGTGATGATTGAGCATTAATTATGAACACCTGCTGTTAACAAGCAGAATCACTGAAGGAAAGAGAAGCACAAGAACTACAACTGACTTCAGCCACAGCCTCAGATGAAATCAACTGAAGAGAAAAGAAGACATTAAATCTGTGAAGATCTCAGCAGAGGAGGATTAAACAACTCCACAAACAGCATTACCAGCTTCACTTATTACTAACCAGACTGACTTTATTTCATTTCCGTTTGAATGAAATCAATAGTTGTATTTTAAAGTCACCATGATGGTGGTTAGCATTTGCTTTAGTTGGGCTCTTGACCCTTGACTCTTTAATATAACATTTTCTCTGGCTGCTATAATTATGTGTTTATGAAACACATTTGTTACAGCAAAAAAGCCAAGAGAAAATGAGATGAAGTGATGTTGGCTGTTTATTGATGAAGGTGAAATCATCATATTGTGTGGCCTGAATCACTTAACTTTTTCAGTGTCTAATGCTTTGATTATTGGGGTTATGTGATTTTGTTTTATTTATTATAGTAGCTGTGTGACCTGACAGCATTAGATCCAACAGTTAATCAAATAATATAAAGAATTTTAAAAACATTTAGTGCTTTAAACTTTCTCTTCTACATTATTACTTAGACATCAAGAATCAGTGTATGACTCTCAACAATGGTGACAATCAATGAAATGCTTCATACTGCAGTGCATGCTGGGTACCACCAATCAAAACTCACCCATATCTCCCAGCATGCATTGCGGCATTAATAAATTATGCATCAGGATTTTTTGTATCTTTTGTCACCATTGTTGAGATTCATATGCTGTTTCTTGATGTCTGTGTGAGTCTAAGAATTGCCATAGATGAAAGGTTTTTGTGCACTAACTATAAAAAAAAAGTATATTGTTTGATAAACAACACTGTTAGATTTCATGCTGTAAAATCAAATGGCTTCTGTTATGAATAAAACAATATTAAAAAGCATTAGACACTGAACAAGATCAGCTAATGAGGCAATTACATGATGATGACTTTGTCGTCATCATCATCATCAATAAACAGCCAACATCACCTGATCTCTTTTTTTCTTGGCTTTTTTGCTGCAATAAACGTGTTTTATAAACACATAATTATAGCAGCCAGAGAAAATGTTATATTAAAGAGTCAAGGGTCAAGAGCCCAACTAAAGCAAACGCTAACCACCATCATGGTGACTTTAAAATACAACTATTGATTTCATTCAAACGGAAATGAAATAAAGTCAGTCTGGTTAGTAATAAGTGAAGCTGGTAATGCTGTTTGTGGAGTTGTTTAATCCTCCTCTGCTGAGATCTTCACAGATTTAATGTCTTCTTTTCTCTTCAGTTGATTTCATCTAAGACTGTGGCTGAAGTCAGTTGTAGTTCTTGTGTTTCTCTTTCCTTCAGTGATTCTGCTTGTTAACAGCAGGTGTTCATAATTAATGCTCAATCATCACTTAATTATCTCATTAACTTCAACACCGCTTTAACTCTGTAGTGTGCACACATATGAACACTGAGCTCATTAACTGAGTGTTAATTTAATGGTTAACTTTTAAGGAATTAATTTGATTAATTATTACTCAATTATAATTTGTTCAATTTAAGGCGAGACACGGCAGGCAAAAACATCGTTTTTTTTTTTACTGGTCAATTTTGAGATTTGGGGATATTTGTCTTCAATAGCATGTCTTCTTTCAGACTTGTGTTGAAAAAAAGTCCGAAATACACATTTAGGTCTTTATTTTATTACACTTTGTCTGTTTGCGTCTGTAGATTTCTCATAAATTCAACAAAAGTTTGCGTTCTTAATCAACGTGCTGCTCCGCGATCTCTGCCGTCAGCCTGTCATCAGAAGCACCATTAGGCAGCTCTCTCTCTTGTGTACAATCCTGTCGGATCCAAATATGGTCATTTCCTTTCTATCAGCAACCAATCGTGAAAGTAAAAGGGCTGAATGCGCAATCTCATTGGCTGATGAAAAATCTTTAAAGCCCGTTTTCTCAAAATGACTTTTCTCTCATACTCCAAGTCCGAAATCTCCACTTCAGCAGCACCTATATACACCAAACTTTCCAGACTTGTACCTAGTTATATTATGAAGACATTTACAGAGGGATTTGTAAATATATTATTCCTAGCCTGATTTATATAACATTTTATTCCAAAAAACATGGCGAAAATCATTTTTTTAAGGCTATTGACAGTATTTTCTGATTTACAGGATAACAAAAGTAGATATCCATAAATCCCTCTGTAATTTTTTTCCCATCTAATATATGAACACAATGAAAAAATAATTTTTAACCTGGCTTTATCCAATACTCAGATATCGTTTTTTAAAATATATGCAAATTAGTGCATATTTGATTAGATATTGCCTGATTTGCATATTTAAACATTAAATTACAGAAAACTTGTAATACATTTTTTTCTCATCTTAATGTAGGTAATCAACTGGGAAAGTTTCATGGTGATATCTGCTAGTTAAACATTTTACCCTATTCACCTGTAGTGTCTCGCCTTAATTACTTTTACAATTAATTACTAATTGAAATAGCCCGAGTAAAGATTACAAGCACTTTCTGTGTGGAAAAAGTTGCCTAGCTTTTTTTAAGTAAATGTCACTCCACATTTTTTTCAGTGTACTGATAAATGCTTAGTTAGTATAGTTCACTTACACAAGAGTTCTAGTAACTAAAAAATAACTGAGAGTACTTGATAATTTACTTTAGATTTACTCTTGACTTAGTATAGCTTGTTGTGTTTTCATGCTGAATGTTGAAGTATGTGTGCGAGTTTAGCATGGTCAATTGGTATTTGTGGATTTCTCATCAGCTTTTAACTGTATTTCCTGAGGTACATTAGCAGAAACCCTGGCAAAATAATTTTCATTAGACTGTAGGTTGCTTACATGAGTGATTGATGTCCTTAGCTTTAGAATCTCACATGTTAAGTTAGGAGGGTCTCTTTCAGATAAAATCACCTCAAGGATGTCATATCTCCATTATTATTTATTTTATATACTAATTCCTGTTCTAGTTCTTTTAAAAATAGATTTATTTTCAATTATGCAGATGATACTGCTTTAGTGAGCCTTCTATGTGATGGGGAGGAAGAGCATGGACCTGTTTTGGACTTCTTTTTAAACTGGTGTAAGAAATCAAATCTCCTCTTAAATGCCTCCAAAACTAAGGATATGGTTATTGATTTTAGAGTGAGAGTGCAGGATATAACCCATCCTGCATTAATTAAAGGGATAGTTCACTTTGAAATTAATTTTTGATATGTTTTAGCTTACCTCAAGGGCATCCAAGATGTAGGTGTCTTTGTTTCCGCAGTAGTTTCAATTTTGATATTTTTAGGTCAAACCGTTCTTGTCTGTCAGTCAAATAATGCATGTCGATGGTCACTGGCTCAAAACACAAGCACAAAGTCCAAATTAAAACAATTCCCCATCGTCCAAATTAAACAATTCCCCATCGGCCAAATGAAACAATTCCCCATCATAAGTACACATTGATGGCCTAAGACACGAAACGAGCGGTTTGTGTGAGAAAACGAACAGTATTTATATCGTTGTTATCTCTTGAAAACAGCACACGTCCAAATGATCTGACGGCGCGGGCGGATATAGATATATACATAGATGTCGCCTTGGCTACTGCAGTTCATTGGAACGAAACCGTAGCCAAGCGACATCTAGTGTATATATCTATACCCGCCCGCTGGCGGGTATTGATGTATACACTAGATGTCGCCTTCGCTACTGCAGTTCATTGGAACAAAACCGTAGCCAAGGCGACATCTATGTATATCTATACCCGCCCGCGCCGTCAGATCATTTGGACGTGTGCTGTTTTCAAGAGATAACAACGATATAAATACTGTTCGTTTTCTCACACAAACCGCTCGTTTCGTGTCTTAGGCCATCAATGTTTACTTATGATGGGGAATTGTTTCATTTGGACGTGGGGAATTGTTTTAATTTGGACTCTGTGCTTGTGTTTTGAGACAGTGACCATAGACCTGCATTATATGACTGACAGACAAGAACGGTTTGACCTAAAAATATCAAAATTGAAACTACTGCGGAAACAAAGACACCTACATCTTGGATGCCCTTGAGGTAAGCTAAAACATATCAAAAATTAATTTCAAAGTGAACTATCCCTTTAAAGGGGAACAAATTCAATTAGTAACAAATTATAAATACTTTGACATATTGGATCATAAACTCAAATGGGATGTGTGGACTGATTATGTACAGTAAGTAAGAAGACACAACAGAGGTTGTGTTTCTTAAATAAATTACCATCTTTTAATACCCATAGCAGAGTGCTTGTGATGTTTCATGGGGCCTTTATTGAAAACGTTATGACATTCTGTTTGAGTTGCTGGTATGGTAATGCTTATGGTAATTGAAAATTGAAATTGAGATGCTCAGAAGAAATCACTAAGAAAAGTAGTAACAATGACAAGCAAACTGTTGGGAATTAACTTCATTTACATCACTTTGAATGATACAAGGCATCCCTTATCTTATGCTTTTGAATTATTGCCATCTGGCCGACGGTACTGTGTTCCCGATGCACGAAAAACCGGTCCAAACTATCTTTTATCCCCCAAGCAATTTGAAATTGTTCTTCTAGTGTTGATTGATGGGCAGCTGGTCTGGGTATTGTTTGTATATGCCAACCGTTTTTTTTTTTTTTTTTTTTTTTAATGTCTGTGTGAGCTTGCTGCAAACTACTATACGGGGATAAATAAACTTACTTGTACTTCTAAGATATTGTCATAAATATAGAGTGATCTTATCAACCAATTAAAAGTTTCACAACATGTATATGACATAAGTGTTAGCAATAACATTTAAAAAGGCATGAAAAATAGACTTTTTAATGATATAGTTTTAAAAGCAACCGCAGTACTTATCTTACCTGTGATTTCCTGTTGCATCGCTGCATGAATAGAAAGAGAATTACAATAATATAAAATACTTTCCAATGCCCAACAAAATGGGACACTGATCATCATAATGGTGAGTGGTGACACACAAAAAAAAAAAAAAAACATTTTAGGACTTTAGGAGAATGAGTCTATTAAGACTTGTTTTTGTTGTTGTTGTTTTTGCTTGACACAATAGTACTCAAACCAATCTATTAATCTTAATTAGGGTTTTCTGAGTAAACAAGGCATAGTATGTGAATAGTGCATATCACTAGATTTGTACAATTCAGTTAAGACATTAATGACATTTAACTAAAAAGTGTTAGTTAGAATCACTGTTGGATTTTACCGTGCACGATTACTGTCTTTTAAAACTGTCAGTTTATTTTTTTATGTATTAACTGCTATCATAAGAAAATCTGCACTTTGCATCTTCTGTGGAAATGTTTTGCTCCAACACTAGCAGCTCAATATTAATACGACCTTATTCTAGATA
The DNA here is from genome assembly GCF_951802725.1 of Rutilus rutilus. NCBI lineage: Eukaryota > Metazoa > Chordata > Actinopteri > Cypriniformes > Leuciscidae > Rutilus > Rutilus rutilus. Next base: position 50,237,963 of record NC_140210.1, read on the forward strand.
TCATCATGTGTCTCATTTGTTGGTCTGAAGTGTTGATGTGAAAATCACAGTAAAGTGCAGATGTGTTCCAGCCAGCGCATCCATGTGCATCAACAGCTAAACCTCTGTTCATTCTCAATAAGAACTTATGCAGAGGTCTGACTGAAATAAAGTGTTTTGAACTGCTTTTGAACTACTTTCTGTTTTAATAAAATGGTCAATTGTCATTATTATCACAGCATTTTTGTTTTTATATCATATTTCATTCTTGTGCATCTGTTTGTTGCACTATGGCTATATTTGCTTCAGTCCAGCAGGGGCAGCAGAGAGCAGGTTTATCAGACTGAAGTGATCAGAGAGGAACAGAAACATCAGATTCAGGCACTTTCTGCTGTTTCTGCATCATCAATTCAAAGGTCCAGTTTGGCCTGTTTAAGGATGTTTGAGTTTATTTGAGTGCTCACAGATTCCTCTTGTTGGCTTTTGAAGCTGATAACATGTGGTTGAATATACAATACACAAACACAGTAGTATGGGTCTGCAGGGAGTTTTTAAGTTGGACTGCAAGTTTTTATTCAGTGTGATATGAAACCACTTCTTGTTTAGAGTTAGCAGCATAGAACACACACACACACACCCCCACACACACACACAAATAATTGAAATTGAAATATTGAATGCATAGATATTACAAACACAACTGGACCTTGAACACAGAGTAACTGTCAGGATGAAGGAGAAGCAAGAGCAAAAGTGAAAGCACAAAAAATGTATAGAGAGAAGAGTTTGTTTTGCTAAACATCTTTGGTTGTGGTGTTTGTGGAAGAGTTGTGTCTTCAGCTAATTTTAGAGGTTTACTTACTTTTTCAATATGTTTGTATTCAGATATTTTACTGTATGTTTGTCTTGTAAAAGAATATACGCTATAGAACTGTCTGTAGAATTATCTAAAGAAAAATGTTGATTTTAAATGTTAAATCTAATAATATAGAATGAATTGTTCTTTGTGTGTTTTGTGTCTGTTTGTCAGGAGGAAGCAGGTGTTTGGTGTTGAAGACAGTGTGTCTCGGGCTCATTTGTGTTCTTCTGCTGGTCTTCATCACACTGTTCTTGAATGTTTCTTGATAATAGTCTACATAAAAATCACAAACAACACTTAAAAAAAATGTTTTGTCAGTTCAACTTAGAAAATGTATGTAGTAACAATACCTCCAGCAAGGTAAAATTACTTAATACGTTTTATATTTTTTAGTTTTATACGATGAAAGTCTTTTTCCACCTTGATGTAAATACACTCAAACTAATTATTCACTGTCCTTGGAGAAATGTGAATATGAATATCCTGTTATTTCACGCTTGTGTTTAATAACAGGAAGTCCTCATCGCACAATCTCTATTTCCCATAATCCTTTCTGTTCCTGAACACGACAGTAACGTAAATCATCATTCACTTCCAGTTTATGTTCATCAACACACAGGTCCAGTTTGGCCTGTTTTAGGGTGTTTGAGTCAGTTTAGGTGCTCACAGATTCCTCTTGTAGGACGCAGATGCTAACTTGATCACAGGGAAAACTCCACAATGCTCTGACTATATGAGGATGAATATGCAATATGTGTTCAATCATACAGTAGTGTATGCATACAGAGAGTTTTAGAGTGAGAATGAAATCCAGAGATTTATCTGTGTCTGATCTAATAAAAACCACTTCCTGTGTTGGTACTATTTAAAAACACGGCACACATCTTAAAGACCACACCTCATCTGTGAACACATACTGTAAGACTGTAAGACTGTGAGTTTGAGCTAATAATGGAATCAGGGACCTTTTATGTAAGCAGAAATATTAATAACAGATCGAGACCTCCAACTCAGAGTCGCAACAACGATGAAGGAAAAGATCGAAAGCAAAGTAAGCAGAAAGTTTCCTTTGACGCAGAGACGGTGTCACTAATGTTTGAGCGGATGAGAAATGTTACGTACAGTTTCAATCATAGTTTTCTGTGAAAAAAAACTGTCATTGTTTCTGATTTTATATGAAATGTTCCATATTTTACCGTATAGGAATTCCAGATGTTTGTCATTATAAAAGAACATAAAATATAACTACCGTTTATCTAAAAACAATGCTGGGTTACTAACAAAGGTTTATTTGAAACATATTTTCTAATAATATGAAGGTTATACACTGATATGTGTGTGTTTTGTCTCTGTTTGTCAGGAGGAAGCAGGTGTTTGGTGGTGATGACAGTGTGTCTCGGGCTCATTTGTGTTCTTCTGCTGGTCTTCATCACACTGTACATCAACATGACAGCAGAGAGAGACCTGTTAAAGAGTTACAAGAACACAGTTGAAGAGTTCAATCACACTATCAACAGCTTGAGTCAGAAGAAACTGGAGTTAGAAAGCAAAGTCACGGATTTGAGTGAAGAACTGAAGAAAGAAAGATCTAAACAAGGTCAGTGTGAATCTATGAAAGCCTGTTTCTGCCACAGCTGAGTAAAGTGTAATGAGTAATATGATTCTGAAAGAACTTTTCTCATAATTTTGACGTTGTCCTTATTCTCTTAATGAGTAATGGGTGTTTTGGGCGTAACATGAAATAAACCAAACAGAGTCTCATCCCCCATTCCCTTTAAATGCCAGTTGCACTCGCACCATGGCGGATTCGCTATTTACATGACGGAATTTGACAGTGGAAAGACTGAATGCTTCTCCAGAGCGCAAACGGATATGCTTGTGCGCGAGGTTAAAGCTGTGTGTGTGTGTGTGTGTGTGTGTGTGTGTGTGAGAGAGGTTAAAGTGCGCGATGAGACCATCTATGGGACAAGCCAGATTCCACCATATCTTTATGTACACAATAATAATCTTTTACATTGTAATCCTTTAATTTTTCATATTTAAAAATGTTTGTGTGATGCTGCGCATCAATAAGCATGTTTGAGTGTACGAGCGTTGTGGACCCGCCTATAGGCGCACATTACACTCTCAGAAAATAAAGTACATAATTGTACCTTTAGGGGTACAGTGGCTTGTCACTGGGAAAAGTAAAAAGAAAGTAAAACAACAGTGGAGGCGGTGACGCGGTGGGCACTGTAATGTAATGTAATGTGAATGTAGCGGTGGCATATTCCATGCTAATTTCACCCTCACGCTCCGTCATGGTGATATCGCGAGACAGCTTTTCACTCGACGAGAATGCTCATCACATTTTAATCTCGCGAGATCTCGTTGTACAAGATCTCATCACACACCTAGTTTATACACACAGCTCTCACTGGCCTACGTCTGCTACATTAGCTGTGTATACACTTTTCAGAAGTTTGTGTTTCAGGATTTCTGTGGGGTCCAGATGGCTTGTTCATATCCAGTGAGTTGAAGAGCTGGTCTGAGAGCAGGAAGTTCTGCAGAGATCGAGGAGCTGATCTGGTCATTATCAACACTGAAGAGAAACAGGTGAGATTGTGTGAGTGCCCTAGTGGGAAAAAAAAAGTATACTTTATTGTATTTGAAATATATTCCCTTTTTCAATAGTACATTGCAAATATACAAACAAAAAGTGTACTGTCTTAAATATTAAAAGTATATTAGCATCATGCTTTTGTCACGTTTTGGGTGTTTGTTTCTTGTTCCTGTCTTTTGTCTGTCATTTGTCTGTCATTATTGATAATTGTTCACAGGTGTCCCTTGTCTTTTTCATTAGTATTGTGTGTATTTAAGCCCTCTTGTTTGCCCCCTGTCTGTGCCGAGGGTTGTTTGTTCTATGCCCTGGCTCTGGTGTCTTGTTTTCAAAGTCCTTGTTCGTGGTCCTGTTTTAGTTTAGAGTTTCCATGCCTCGTCATGCTTTTGTTTTATGTTTAATTTTTAAGGACTACAACAAACGGCTGGTAGAGACTACACAACATTCATCCCGGGTTAGTGACATCAACCCCACATATTTAAATAAACCCCGCCCCCGGAACACGATTTATAGATTATCAAGACAGAATATGCTAATCAATGACTAGAAGATGACTACACATCAGCTACATAAATTCATCAACTAACCATTCAGAAATGTCCTGTTGCTTCTACATGTTGTCACTTCTTCTTGAGTCTCTCCATCATTGTCTGACTCCGGTTTGAACATAAAAGGCTTTTGAAATTTCCAGTGCATGTGTGTGTGAGGTAAAAGGACACAAGCTGTTGAAGCTCCGCCCCCTGTGCTGGGAGCAGCAGCTCATTTGCATTTAAAGGAACAGACACAAAACGGTGCGTTTTTGCTCACCCTCAAAATGTGACAACTTTAACAAGCTATATACAAATATCTGTGGGGTATTTTGAGCTAAAACTTCACAAACACACTCTGAGGACATCGAAGACTTATTTTACATCTTGTGAAAAGGCATTATACCACCCCTTTAACACACTTTTGCTGGTGGTTCCCATATAAACACAGAGCGTGTTAAATTCAACACCAGGGATTTTACTGTGCATAGCCTCGTGGGCAGTGCGCTGACATGTGCTTCGTGAGACCCGAGCGGACCTTTCCTGATCCCGTCCCTCCTCTCTCTCTCTCTCTCTCTCTCTCTCTATCCCACCTCACTTCCTGTCTAGCTACTGTCCTATCCTAATAAAAGGCGAACATGCCAAAAAAACAACAACACATTTTTAAATAAAAATAAACAAATATATATAAATACACTTATGGTATATTGCTTGTATGTCGAAGACACTCATAAAGAATTTGTAATGTACTTGTAACATAAATAAAGTACACTTTAATATCACTAATCAAGCATGTAATTAGTCCCTCCACAGCCATATACTTAAAGTGTACAAAGTATACTTGAAGGTAGTCCAATTTAGTACACTAAATACACTTAAAGTTATGCTTTACTACAATTGAATTAAAACTAAAATACTTAGTACAAAATTAGTTGTTTCAAAATAGTACACTTTTTGACTAATCATTAACTAATCATTAACACACTTGAAGTATAATGATAATTAATCTGGCTGCAAGTATACTTGGTATTTATTTATTTTTTCACCAGGGTGTCTGTTAGTTAATGAGAGGAATCACACTTACTGCTGTTTTTATTCACACAGAAACACATATCTTTATTCATCAAAGATAGTGTGTGGATTGGTTTGTCTGATTCTGAGACTGAGGGGATCATGAAATGGGTGGATAATTCACCACTGAAACAAGGGTAAGTCATACAGCACTCACAGAAAATCATGTATATTTATTTATTTTAGTCTTTTTATTGTTATTTTAAAATTAAGACCATACCTCCAGATTGACTGAACATTTGTGAATAATGGAAAATCTGACACATTTCATTCAGGTTTTGGTCCGAAGGTCAGCCGAATAGCAATGGTGGAGATGAGGACTGTATTGTACAGGATCCTGCAGACCCCAGCCTGAACAACTGGCATGATTACCCATGCTCAGATAGGAAACAATGTGTTTGTGAGAAATAGGTTTCATCCATTCCTGTCATGCTTTTACTTCTATTATCTTATTGAATCAATTTTATTTTAATCACATAATTAATTATTACACTGTTAAATCTAATTAGTTAGACTTACTTAAAAAAACACACACAAAAAAAAAAAAAACATGTAAAATGATTGTCTTAAAAACTGAGTTAAGTGAAAGAGGAATAGTATTTTGTACTGATAAATGCTTAGTTAGTATAGTTCACTTACACAAGAGTTCTAGTAACTAAACAGTACTTGATAATTTACTTTAGATTTACTCTTGACTTAGTATAGCTACCATTGTTGTGTTTTCATGCTGAATGTTGAAGTATGTGTGCGAGTCAAGCATAGTCAATTGGTATTTGTGGATTTCTCATCAGTTTTTAACTGTATTTCCCCAAGTACGTTAGCAGAAACCCTGGCAAAATAATTTTCATTAGACTGTAGGTTGCTTACATGAGTGATTGATGTCCTTAGCTTTAGAATCTCACATGTTAAGTTAGGAGGGTCTCTTTCAGATAAAATCACCTCAAGGATGTCTTATCTCCATTATTATTCATTTTATATACTAATTCCTGTTGTAGTTCTTTGAAAAAAATTATTTATTTTCAATTATGCAGATGATACTGCTTTAGTGAGCCTTCTATGCGATGGGGAGGAAGAGCATGGACCTGTTTTGGACTTCTTTTTAAACTGGTGTAAGAAATCAAATCTCCTCTTAAATGCCTCCAAAACTAAGGGTATGGTTATTGATTTTAGATTTAGTGCAGGATATAACCCATCCTGCATTAAATAAAGGGGTACAAATTCAATTAGTAACAAATTATAAATACTTTGACATAGTTTTGGATGATAAACTCAAATGGGATGTGTGGACTGATTATGTAAGAAAGAAGATACAACAGAGGTTGTGTTTCTTAAATAAATTACTATCTTTTACTGGCCATAGCAGAGTGCTTGTGATGGGGCCTTTCATGGGGCCTTTATTGAAAGCGTTATGACATTCTGTTTGAGTTGCTGGTATGGTAATGCTTCAGATGCTCAGAAGAAATCACTAAGAAAAGTAGTAACAATGACAAGCAAACTGTTGGGAATTAAGTTATAGAGAGTATACTGTATATAAAGAGAGATTGCTGCATAAAGTTGACATCATTTTGAATGATACGAGGCATCCCTTATCGTATGCTTTTGAACTATTGCCCTCTGGCCAACGGTACTGTGTTCCCGACGCACGAAAAACCGGTCCAAACTATCTTTTATCCCCCAAGCAATTAGAATTTTAAATTCTTCTTCTAGTGTTGATTGATGTTCAGCTGGTCTGGGTATCCTAAAATAGATTTATTTGCTTTAAATTATTGCCAACTGTTTTTTGTTGTTGTTGTTGTTGTTGTTTTTATGTCTGTGTGAGCTTGCTGCAAACTACTTTCCCTACGGGGATAAATAAACTTCTATTTCTAAGATATTGTCATAAATGTAGAGTGATCATATCAACCAATTAAAAGTTTCACAACATGTTTATGACATACAGTAAGTGTTAGCAATAACATTTAAAAATGCATGAAACAGACTTTTTAATGATTTAGTTAGAAGTTAGGTCACCTTTTAAAAGCAACCTTAGTACTTATCTTCCTTACCTGTGATTTCTTGTTGCATCGCTGCATCAATAGGAAGAGAATTACAATAATGTAAATTAAGTTCCAAGCGCCCAACAAAAGGGAACACTGATCATCATAATGGTGAGTTCAGACAAAACCATTTTAGGAGGAAATGAGTGAAAACTCTATTAAGAATTATTATTAGTATTATTATTATTTAATTTTTTTTATATATATTTTTTTTTTGCTTGACAAAATGGTACTCAAACCAATCTATTAATTTTAATTAGGGTTTTCTGAGTAAACAAGGCATAGTATATGAATAGTGTATATCACTAAATTTGTACAATTAAGTTAAGACATTAAGTAAAGTTAACTAAAAAGTGTTAGTTAGAATCACTGTTGGATTTTACAGTGCACGATTCCTCTCTTTTAAAACTGTCAGTTTATTTTCTCATGTATTAACTGCTATCATAAGAAATTCTGCACTTTGCATCTTCTGTGGAAATGTTTTGCTCCAACACTAGCAGCTCAATATTAATACGACCTTATTCTAGATATCATCATGTGTCTCATGTGTCTCATTTGTTGGTCTGAAGTGCTGATGTGAAAATCACAGTAAAGTACAGATGTGTTCCAGCCAGCGCATCCATGTGCATCAACAGCTAAACCTCTGTTCATTCTCAATAAGAACTTATGCAGAGGTCTGACTGAAATAAAGTGTTTTGAACTGCTTTTGAACTACTTTCTGTTTGAATAAAATCATCAATTGTCATTATTATCACAGCATTTTTGTTTTTATTTCATATTTCATTCTTGTGCATCTGTTTATTGTACTATGGCTATATTTGCTCCAGTCCAGCAGGGGCAGCAGAGAGCAGGTTTATCAGACTGAAGTGATCAGAGAGGAACAGAAACATCAGATTCAGGCACTTTCTGCTGTGTCCTGCATCATCAATACAAAGGTCCAGTTTGGCCTGTTTAAGTGTTTTTGAGTTTATTTGAGTGTTCACAGATTCCTCTTGTTGGCTTTTGAAGCTGATAACATGTGGTTGAATATACAATACACAAACACAGTAGTATGGGTCTGCAGGGAGTTTATAAGTTGGACTGCAAGTTTTTATTCAGTGTGATATGAAACCACGTCTTGTTTAGCGTTAGCAGCATAGAACACACACACACACACACACACACACACAAAAAAAAAAAAAAAAAAAATTTAAGCTGAAATTTAACACAGAAGCAAGAGCAAAAGTGAAAGTGCAAAAAATTTATAGAGAGAAGAGTTTGTTTTGCTAAACATCTTTGGTTGTGGTGTTTGTGGAAGAGTTGTGTCTCCAGCTAATTTTAGAGGTTTACTTACTTTTTCGATATGTTTATATTCAGATTTGTTACCATATGTTTGTCTTGTAAAATAATATACTCCATAGAACTGTCTGTAGAATTTTCTAAAGAAAAATGTAGATTAAAATGTTGATTTTAAATGTTAAATCTAATAATATAGAACGAATTGTTCTTAATTTGTGTGTTTTGTCTCTGTCAGGAGGCAGCAGGTGTTTGGTGTTGAAGACAAGGGGCCCTATCTTGCACCCAGCACAATTGACTTTGTACACCGACGCATGTTTCATTCCTATTTTGCACCCGCGCAAAGCGCGCTTTTCCCTCCACAGAAGCACGTCGCTAAACTAGGGAATGAACTTGCGCTCCCTGGGCGGTTCAGCGCAAAAAAAGGAGGCGTGTTCCGGCGCAAACGTTCCCTGCTGCTATTTTACTGTTCCATAAAACAATTGCGCCACTGGCCAGAAAAAACCTAGTCTAAAGTCAGTGGCGCGTTGCGCGTTGTTCATTATGCTATTTTAAGGGCGCATGCTTGACCATAATGTATAGAGTGCACAACGCTCATACACTGTGATTCTCTAATCTACACAGAAGCAGCAGTTTTCATTTTTGCAAATCATATTATTACAAACGATAGATAGATAGATAGATAGATAGATAGATAGATAGATAGATAGATAGATAGATAGATAGATAGATAGATAGATAGATAGATAGATAGATAGACAATTTATTATAAATATAATAATTTATTATAAAAGCATACATCTAGCTTACACATTTACCCACATTATTATATGCCTGTTTAACCGAAGCTAATTTGGGTGTGTTTCTCCCATCCCCAATGTCACTTCTCTCTCTTTTACGGCCGTGACGAGAGCGTTGGTCTCCTCGGCTGTGAACCGCTCTTGGCGTGCGCCTGGCAAATCCGCCGTTATAATAGCAATACGCCAAGGAAAAAGTGCGTCTGCTCTTAAAGGGAATGTGAGATGATGCTCTGATTGGTTTATTTTACGTTACGCCCAAACCACACCTATGAATAATGAAGCTACTTCAGACCAACCCATTTTAGATTTGCGCCCGGCGCAAGAGTCATTTATCCCGCCGGGAAAATAGCAACAGCGCCGAGACCCGCCCACAAAGTTACTTGCGCTTTGCGCTTTGACGCTTGCGTTTCAGATCATTAAAATAGGGCCCAGTGTGTCTCGGGCTCATTTGTGTTCTTCTGCTGGTCTTCATCACACTGCTCTTGAATGTTTCTTGATAAATAGTCTACATAAAAATCACAAACAACACTTAAAAAAAATATTTTGTCAGTTCAACTAAGAAAATGTACTTCATGTAGTAACATCTACAATAACTGTTTTGTTGAAATTAAATAAATGATTTAAAATGACTGATTATTACTGAATTCAACCAACCTGAAAAACAAGGTTTTACTGAAGCATAACTGTCTGTATATAACCTGAATTCTCCAGCAAGGTAAAATTACTTAATAAGTTTGATATAATCTTTTTTAGTTTTATATGATGAAAAGTCTTTTTCCACTTTGGTGTAAATACACTAAAAAAATATAATAATTCACTGTCCTTGGAGAAATGTAGGATCTTCTAAGCTTCTACCATTCAGATTTGAACTCAAAGTTAAAGGGTTATTTATTTACTTGTTTAATTTATTTATTTATTTAGTGAAAATGGTAGAACAGTGACATCTACTGATAATATGTGAATATCCTGACAACCCACTTGTGTTTAATAACAGGAAGTCCTCATCCCACAATCTCTATTTCCCATCATCCTCTCTGTTCCTGAACACGACAGCGATGTTAATCATCATTCCCTTCCAGTTTATGGTCATCGACACACAGGTCCAGTTTGGCCTGTTTTAGGGTGTTTGACTCAGTTTAGGTGATCACAGATTCCTCTTGTTGGATGTTGTAGAAGCTAACTTGATCACAGGGAAAACTCCACAATGCTTTGACTATATGAGGATGAATATGCAATATGTGTTCAATCATACAGTAGTGTAAGCATACAGAGAGTTTCAGAGTGAGAATGAAATCCAGAGATTTATCTGTGTCTGATCTAATAAAAACCACTTCCTGTGTTGGTACTATTTAAAAACACGGCACACATCTTAAAGGGGTCATATAATGCCATTTTTGTACAAGCTAATATGATTCTTTAGGGTCTAAATTAAAAGTTTGTAATATACTTTAATTAAAAATTCTCATTAGTATTGTAAGAAAACACTAATTTTACCTAGTCAAAAACAGCTGTTTTCAGCACGCCGTTTGAGTGCATACGTCTTTAAATGATAATGAGCTTTGCTCACCCCGCCCTCTGTTCTGTCCGCACACCGTTTGTAACACAATAACACAATAACCACAACGCGTTGTTTATTATAAACATGGGATTATGAATTATATTGAGAACGTCATACATAGAAAACATGCCGTAATGTACCCTGAGTGTAAAAATTAATTGTGAAGCGTGCAGCAAGTGATTTGCAAAGATTAATATAAAGATTAATATAAAGGTTAATAAAACATTACACTCACTTCTTCTTCTGGAGGTGCAGCAGGAACACGAATAGTTGGTACTACCAATCCTTTTTTCAGGAGCAGCTTCTTAGTAAAACCAGCTTTATACTGCAGCCTGGTGAAATGATTTGGGCAAACTGAATGCATTGATCGTGGGGAATTCCCTTCGAAAACAAATTCAACCACTGCGTCTTCAGCGGTTCGGATTTAGGAACATCAAAATGGCTGCTGTGTTCGTTATTACACCCAAGAACACGACAATCGCATAGACGCCATTCTACTGCTCTATTCTAGTGCTCCAGCTATCAGCAATGAAAACGCGCCGGTTGTCGCGGTCTTTGGTGTTTTAAGCCCCCAACGGCACCTTCCAGGCAGCGAGGGGATGGGTAGGTTTAAGGTTGAGGGTAGGGTTAGCTGCCTCTAAGGAGCCATTGGGGGCTTAAAACACCATCGAGTGGTTGTCGCGAGCTATGATTGACAGCTCACTCACGAGGGCTCGAGGGCGGGTCTGTGTTGAAACGCTGCTGTCACTCAACCATTGTGGGAGGGGCGTCAATATTGTGACGTCACAAAATCGAACAGCTTGATTCAGGAGATGGGGAAACAAATAAGCACTGGATGGATTTTTATCATTTTATGATGGTTGTGTACAGGCACTGCCAACACACATTTCAGTACAATCAACTTGTAAAAGTGCATGTACCATTATATGACCCCTTTAAAGACCACACCTCATCTGTGAACACCTACTGTAAGACTGTAAGACTGTGAGTTTGAGCTAATATTGGAATCAGGGACCTTTTTATGTAAGCAGAAATATTAATAACAGATCCAGACCTTCAACACAGAGTCACAGCAACGATGAAGGAAAAGATCGAAAGCAAAGTAAGCAGAAAGTTTCGTTTGACGCAGAGATGGTGTCACTAATGTTTGAGCGGATGAGAAATGTTACGTACAGTTTCAATCATAGTTTTCTGTGAAAAAAAACTGTCATTGTTTCTGATTTAATATGAAATGTGCCATATTTTACCGTATAGGAATTCCAGATGTTTGTCATTATAAAATAACATAAAATATAACTACCGTTTATCTAAAAACAATGTTGGGTTACAAACAAAGGTTGATTTGAAACATATTTTCTAATAATATGAAGGGAATGCACTGATATGTGTGTGTTTTGTCTCTGTTTGTCAGGAGGAAGCAGGTGTTTGGTGTTGATGACAGTGTGTCTCGGGCTCATTTGTGTTCTTCTGCTGGTCTTCATCACACTGCAGCACATTAACATCACAGCAGAGAGAGACCTGTTAAAGAGTTACAAGAACACAGTTGAAGAGTTCAATCACACTATCAACAGCTTACAGGACAATTACACTGATCTAATGACTGAAAAAGACCAACTGGAGAACAACTTCAACTCTTTGAGTCAGAAGAAACTGGAGTTAGAGACTGAACTAAGGAAGTTATCTACACAAGGTTTGTGCAAATGGATTTATATGTTTATTTGCACTTTACAACACAAATAATGAGCAACGTTTTTCCTGTTTGTTGAAAGGAAATGACACGTTTTTCATATCCAATGAGCGGAAGAACTGGTCTGAGAGCAGGAAGTTCTGCAGAGATCGAGGAGCTGATCTGATCATTATCAACACTGAAGAGAAGCAGGTGAGTTTGTGTGAGTGTCTGTTAATCAATGAGAGGAATCACACTTACTCCTGTTTTTATTCACACACAGAGGCACATAACTTCAACCTAGTCAAGGAGAGAGTGTGGATTGGTTTGTCTGACTCTGAGACTGAGGGGATCATGAAATGGGTGGATAATTCAGCACTGAATCAACGGTAAGTGTCAGTGATAAAACACTCTTAAATCCTTTTAATTCTCATTCAATTCTGGAAATGTTAAGGTTTACACCTTTAAACCTATTTCTGGGAGTGCATTCTCGAGACACCAGGCACTGATTTGTGCGGATGGGCGGCCGGAGCGCATTAAGGATTTTCGTGTCAGAACGGTGTTGTGTTAGCGGCCCCTAAGTTAAAGGACAAGTTCGGTATTTTACACTTAAAGCCCTGTTTACAGATCGTTTCTGATGAAATAGAACGGTTAAGATACAATTTTGGACAAATGCTGCTGTCCCGAGAATTTTAGGTTTCTTTCACCCCCCCCCCCCCCCAGAATGGTTGCATAGGTGCACAGAACAATCCTTCCTAAAACGCATTCACTAGTTCACACTTACAAATAAGTCAGATAGAATAAATGCGTATTTGGCGTGCTGTCCGAGGAGAGGGCTCCGGGCTCGGTATTCGGCCCGAACCCAGAGTACTCCCCCCGTATTCCTGGCTGTAAAGATTGAGCCAAGAGTGAGGAGTCGTGGTGGTGGAGGGATGCTGGAAAACTGTCAAGGAATATTAGGTGAGTTGACAGGGTGGATATATATATACTTCTTGTCATGCTGATTAGGGTAGACATAATTGTTTGATGACGAGTAGATTGGATTGATTATTTGAACGTGCTCCTCCCGAACTTTGTTTATAAAACATCATTTAAACTTTTGTTTACAAAAGTGGTTAATGACCACTTACGAGTGGTCAGGGGTGTTCACTGATATGCTCATACAAAAATCGCTGCAAAAGATGCTTACCAACAGGTGTTTTACCATTCGATGTAAAACTGTGGACCTATTTTTCCAAACGTCTCACACCCGTACATTCTTCCGTTAAGAGCTTAAATAATAGACACTCCAGCCCAGTTGGTGGCGATAATGCACCTTTGCAAGCAAACCACTGGCATTTCATTGTTTGTGATCCGCCGTAAAAAAAAAAAGAAGAAGAAGAAGAAGAAGAAGAAGAAGAAGTTCAGTTTCCGGTGGCGGAGTAATACCGTGCCTCACAGCACGTCCAATACAATAAGTCAATGGAGTTGGACAAAAACTACGATAAAACCTGTTGGAAAGCATCTTTGGCAGCGATTTTTGTATGAGCATATCAGTGAACACCCCTGACCACTCGGTGAGTTTCACGTCTTTGTAAACAAAAGTTTCATGTGTTTTAGGAAGGATTGTTCTGTGCACCTATGCAGCCATTCTGGAGGGGGGGGGGGGGGGGGGGGGGGGGTATGGGGGGAGTGAAAGAAACCTAAAATTCTCAGGACAGCAGCATTTGTCCAAAATTTAATCTTAACCGTTCTATTTCATCAGAAACGATCTGTAAACAGGGCTTTAAGTGTAAAATACAGAACTTGTCCTTTAATAACTAATGATCTTCGCAACGGAAGTGAATCAATCAATCAAAACTAACTTTAGCTGGACAATAACTTTATCTTAGAGCTGCTGTAAAGCTTAAACAATCTGTAACAGTAATTTCCTATTATCACTGTAAAGCTGCTTTGAAACAATCCATATTGTTAAAAGCGCTATATAAATGAAGGTGACTTGACTTGGGGACTTAAAGGTCCCATGACATGAAATTTTCACTTTCTGAGGTTTTTTAACATTAATATGAGTTCCCCTAGCCTGTATATGGTCCCCAAGTTTCTAGAAATTTGAATCGGTGTAAATCGAGCTTTTGCTATCTTTCTCTGCCTTTGAGAAAATGGAGGCTCAATCAGGCTGATCTTGAATCTCCTCCTTATGACGTCATAAGGAGAAATGTTACCTCCCCTTTCTCTGCTTTGCCCGCCCAGAGAATATTTCCCGACCATGAGAAAATGAGCTAGGAAGTAGGAACGCGCGCGCGCGATTTTAGTTTGTCCACGAGAGATATCATGGCTTTTGAGCGAGCGAATAATTGCTCAATAACTGGATGTACAAATGAACACCGAAGCCTTCATCCAAGCCCCAGAAGAACCAGTGGATTAATTTCATTTTCTCTGGAAATGCGCCGACACAACTTCCCAAAGTTTTGCATGTCTGCGGCAAACATTTCACCGACGAGTCGACGACTGTTCCCTCAACTTGGGTCAATACAGAGCTGGGCTTGCTGAACGTCTGAAACTAAAGTCTGGATCAGTACCAACTCTCTTTGGCTCAGCTACACACCTCGGACAAGCAAGTCAACTAATGATATATAAGTGTGTTGCTTGTTTACTGTTTATGGTTAACTTTACCTAGCTTGTTACACGTACAATGTGGACACACACACTGTAAAGCGAGTGTTGTACACTTCTTTGTTATTTGGATAACCGTTTTCCTGTTGGTTATATGGTGCGCGCGATATCCGCATTTCAAGATCGCAGAGCTTGATGTAAATTACAGACGTTACAGATCTCTGTACTAGAACATCTAGGCACAATAAACAGTTTTCCCCCATGCTATATATATATATATATATTACTTTTAATATATATGAAATATAAATTATGTAAACAAATAAATTATGTAATATCATTTTGTCGTTTCATAAATCTAATTTTAAGTATTATTGTTGTTCACTAAAGTACCGTATCCAGACAATATTTTAAACTAACCATTCGGAAACGTCCTGCTGGTGCCGCTGAGTTGCAACTTCTTCATCCGTTGCTTCTCCATCTGGATCCGATTCTGGGTCGAACTGAAATGCTTGAACGACTGCGTGTCTTCGTGCCATTGCAATACATCCAACGTAAACATGCATGGTACCGTTGCTCAATAGTATGTTCCTGCAAGATGGTCAAGGCCACACCCAGCCTCCACCTTGCGCCGCCTTTCTACTCCTCATTAACATTTAAAGCTACAGACACCGAAACGGCCCGTCTAAAGGAAGCTCATTCTGGGACTGGCTTGTAGTGGCTATAATTCTGCACCAAGGCTGAACTTTTGGAAAAAGATTTCAGATACAGTACTAGGGACCACTAATGCCTATATTAAAGCCTACAAAAAGTAGCATGTCATGGGACCTTTAAAATGTCCTGTTCTCTTACGAGAGATACTCTCGTACTGCGTAGAATACGCTAGGGGGAAATCCTTTTCCACGAGAATACTGAAGCCAAAAAATTATCCTTTAATTTTGTATTAATGTAAAACGCGTTGCGGCAGCATACAGACATAGGCGAGGCAGCTCGCGCGCCTATTGGCTGGTCTGCTGGCAACTGCTTAAGCCTATCGAGCGAGACCTAGAGTGACGTCAGACCCAATGAGGGCGTCACGTCCCGCCGAGACGGGCGTGGCTTAGGTCTATAAATACCGCTCGCAGGCATTATTTCTCTGATTTTTCATCCTTCAGCGAAGTAACTCACATCGCTGGATCCGAGAAGAAGCCGCGCTGTTGAAGAAGCACCTCAGCGGGACGAGTCGACGAAGCTGCTGGCCGCGCCGCCTTCATCGCCTTCCTGCTGCGCTATCCAGCGCCCATATCCTTTACTGCACTGTGTGTGTGTGTTCGCCGGCGCGACTCACACTGTCTAAAAGAGCTGCGTCTTTTTCAAGATGCCTGCTTGTGGCTCGTGCAAAGCCACACTCAGCGACGGGGACCGCCATGTCATCTGCGCTTCCTGCCTGGGTCAAGAACATGCATGAAAGAGAGCAAGCATTGAGGCGGAGCTCATGCGCGTGCTCACTCAGGCCACGGCGAGCCTCGGCCTCGAGTGGATTACGCCTGAGCAGCCTGCTCACAACCGGCTGGACGGCTACTTCCTGCCTGGGGAGCGCGTTTCACCTGCATCCAAGCCAGCGCCCTTTCTTCCTGAGCTTCATGAAGAAGTCGCTAAGTCTTGGGGCTCCCCTTTTTCGGCCAGGACACGATCCTCTGTCTCTTTGGCGTTCTCCGCTGTCGACGATGCAAAGAACAGAGGCTACCACTCCCTACCGCCGGTCGAAGAGGCTATTGCAGCGCACTTATGCCCGCCCTCTGCTGGACGGCGTGCTAAGATGGCGCTGCCCTCAAAAGCCTGCCGCACGACGTCAGCCCTGCTCCGCCGCGCTTTCTCCGCCGCCGGGCAGGCCGCGTCAGCGTTGCACACCATGGCCACGCTCCAGATATACCAGGCCGATCTCCTCCGCCAGCTGGACGAGAGAGGACCTGACGCAATCTGCGTGCCGGACTTGAGGAGCGCTACAGACTTCGCTCTTCGCGCCACCAAGTCAGCAGCACAGGCCATTGGACGGAGCATGGCCTCGCTCACCGTGTCTGAGAGACATCTGTGGCTTACGCTCTCTGACATGACTGAGTCAGAGCGCACCGCGTTCCTCGACGCGCCGCTTTCCCCTGCCGGCCTCTTCGGAACCTCGGTCAAAGACTTCGCTGATAGGTTCGCTGAGATACAGAAAGCGACCCAGGCCATGAGGCACTTCCTCCCGAAGCGCTCCAGTTCTGCAGCAAGCCGTGCGAAACCGTCTGCTCAGAGCTCACAGCCTAAGCCTCCGCCCACCGCCTCCTCTTCACAACGCCGCCAAACCCAGAGCTCGAGACCGCGCTCTCGCTCATCCGGCCGCCGCCCCGCCCCGCGTGGCCCGTGGCAGAAGATTGCGTTGAAGCCAGAGGCCCCGAAATCGTCCTAGCACGCCTAGGAAAGCGACGGTGTCCAAGTCCCGCTGCGGCCGGACTTCCACCAAAGCTTGCCGCTCGTCCAGTTCCAGGAAATGTGACTGGTCCAGCGTATTTAGCAGCCAACAAGCCGGTTCCATTACCCGCTTGCCTGCACACAAAAGCCGTTTTTACGGCTACCCAGATAAATCCCTTAAAGAGTGAATTTTCTGGTGTCCCGGCCACGGCCGACGGTGTTTCATGTGTAGAAAAAATGCCCACTACTCAGTGCCCATTCCTACACACAAGCACAGCCCTTCACACAGGGCCCGCGCACATAAAATCGACTCAGATCGATTGCGCTTCAAATGTAGCAAAAGTGCCCACTACCCAGTGCCCACAAACGCTACTTCCCACATGTCTCACGGTCCCTGTAAATACAGGACCAGTATGCATATGCTCTGTTCACGCGAGCAATGCTGTAAAGGTGGTGTATGTGCCCGCTGCTCTGCGCCCACGCCCACACACAGACATGAAACTAGCCCAGCCCTCCTCCTCTCAGCTAAATTCTGCCCGCTGTTATCAGCGCGCCCCCTGCCTTAGATGTCATGAGCGCGACGCTTATGTCTCAGCACACAAAAGCCGCTGTATCGCGAGCCGATCAGAGCGTGCTTCGCATCCAGCCCCTAGCTACTCGCGCACCTGCGTGGGAAAAGCTTCCCGGGGTTTCGAGATGGGTGCTGAACATCATAAAAGAAGGCTATTCGCTGCAGTTTCGCCGACGCCCTCGCCGCTTCATGGCGCGCGTCGAGACCACGGTAGAATCGAAAGTAGCTCATCTACTTCGAGCCGAGATTTTGAAACTGTTGAGCAAAGGGGCTATAGAACCCCTATCTCAAGCTCAAAGCGAAGGGGGGCTTTACAGCAGATACTTCCTAGTGCCCAAAAAAGACGGGGGTCTCAGACCCATACTAGATCTGCGGCAGCTGAACAGAGCGCTTATGAAGCGCCAGTTCAGGATGCTCACAACCAGAAAAATCCTCGCGCACGTCCGCCAGGGGGACTGGTTTGTGTCAATAGATCTAAAGGACGCGTATTTTCAAATACAGATAGCGTCACGTCACAGGCTATTTTTGAGATTCGCCTTCGAGGGCCAGGCATATCAGTACACAGTCCTGCCTTTCGGCTTGTCCCTGGCACCCCGTACATTTATGAAGTGCATGGACGCAGCGCTCGCACCCCTCAGATTACGGGGCATACGAGTGCTGAACTATCTGGACGACTGGCTGATTCTAGCCCAATCTTTTCCCCAGACAGATTATATCTTTTCTGGGAATAGAGCTGAACTCGCTGCTAATGACAGCACGCCTGTCATCTCAGCGCACACTGGACAGTCGGCGCGCAGCCGGCTCGTTCCGCTGCGGCGCGATAGTCCCTCTCAAAGCCTTTCAAAGGATGCTCGGTCTGATGGCCTCAGCATCTTCAGTTCTCCAGTTGGGCCTTCTGCGCATGCGCCCACTGCAGTTCTGGCTCAGAAAGAGAGTACCACGCACAGCGTGGGCCTCCGGTCAGCTTCGCGTCAAGGTCAATCAAGCATGCATTGCAGCTTTGAAACCTTGGGAGGCAAAAGACTGGTACCAATCAGGTGTAAGCCTGGGGACTTCCTCGAGAGTGATGGTGGTGTCCACGGACGCATCCACCTCGGGATGGGGAGCGCTGCTCGAGGGCAGACCGCTTTTTGGCCAATGGTCAAAGCAGGAGAAGCTCTTACATATCAACTGCCTCGAAATGTTGGCAGTGAGCAAAGCGCTCACGCGCTTTTGTCCCCTCATAAAGGGACACCACGTGCTAATACGTTCAGACAACGTCTCAGTGGTGTCCTACATAAATTGCCAGGGCGGCCTCAGGTCCCTGACTCTGTACAGGCTAACCAGGCGCCTCCTGATATGGGCCCGCAGCAACCTGCTCTCGCTGAGAGCAGCGCACGTGCCAGGGCTCCTAAATATAGGACCAGACAGACTGCCCAGGAACCACGTTCCGACAGGAGAATGGTCTTTGCACCCACAGACAGTCCAGCTGCTGTGGAAGAAATTCGGCAGAGCGGAAGTAGACCTGTTCGCGTCTCAAGAAAACGCTCACTGTCCAGAATTTTTCTCGAAGAGCAAGGACGCGCTGACCCACGAGTGGCCTCGCCGTCCTCTCTACGCTTTTCCCCCCGTCTCCCTCCTGACTCAGGTGGTAGAACGGGTCAGGGAAGAAGGATGCTCAGTGCTGCTTGTAGCCCCACTTTGGATGAGCCAACCTTGGTTCCCAATTGTGATGCAGTTAGCGAGCACCGCCCCGTGGCCAGTGCCTCTGAGGAGGGATCTCCTCTCTCAAGCCAACGGCTCGATTTGGCATCCTCACCCAGAGCTGTGGTCCCTCCATGTGTGGGCCATCAACGGGTACCCGCTGACCTCCCACAGGGAGTGTTAAACACTATCACACAGGCCAGAGCTCCGTCTACGCGACGTCTCTATGCCTCAAAATGGTCAGTGTTCTCTAACTGGTGCACAGCTCGTGGTGTGTCACCCCTGCATTGCGGTGTGACGGAGGTTCTCTCCTTCCTACAGGAGCTGTTGGATAAGGGCAGGTCCCCTTCCACGCTCAAAGTCTATGTAGCGTCCATAGCAGTGTTCTCTTCGACCACGCTCGGCCAGTCTATTGGAAGGAACGATTTAGTCATTCGCTTCCTTCGAGGAGCTAAGAGACTGAATCCTCCCAGACCTCCCACAGTCCCTATATGGGACCTTTCTACTAGGGCTGGGCTATTTAAATCGCGATATTGTTATGCGCATCTCATCAGTAATGCCGGTTCCTTGATTAGTAGTAAATCGCCATCACCTGCTTTCAGATGAAGCGGCATTTACTACAAAGAGCCGTAGTTAACTGACAAGCTGAGCCAAATCACATCAATATCGCGGACATATCGCCAGCGATATTTAATGCGATATGGCTCAGCTTGTCAGTTAACTACGGCTCTTTGTATACAGCAAAACCTCCAGTGTTAAATTAACACCCCTGGGAGTGTATGAGTCCACACTCAAGAGTGTTTACGTTAATGAGATAACTAAGTGATTAATTTAGTGATGATTGAGCATTATTGAAGACACCTGATGTTAACAAGTAGAATCGCTGAAGGAGAAAATCGCAAATTGTAAGTTACCATTATTGTGATGGGTAGTTGCTTTAGTTGGGCTCTGACCCTTTAATGTGTACTTTAGATTTTGTTTGGTGGTTGTATCTGAGTTAAAACTGCCAGTTGAACAAAGAAAAAAAAAGTGATTTTTGTTGGTTATATTATGACAATCATCAGTTGAACTTGATCACTGAGCTCATTAAGATCCTTCTTTCTGACTTCGATTTATGTTGTTGGTTACAGCATTACTGTGAATCTGAATAAATGGCCAGAATTTTTGATATAAAGGATTTCTTAAAACTTGTTTAAAAAAAAAAAATCATTCTTTTAGGCACACACAGATGTCAAGATTCAGTCTATGCATCTCAACAATGGTGAGGAGCAGAATATTCAATGAGGAAAAGTAAATTACATAGACAATTCAGATCATAATTTATTCATACCGCAATGCATGATGGGAGCCATTAATGAGTTGTGATTGGTGGCAGCCACTGCAACATGCTTTATTATTGTCACCACCATTGTTGAGATTCACAGGCTGATTATTGATGTCTGGACGTCTTTTTGATTAGAGCAATGTTTATTAAATATTTTGAATTATAAGTAAAGTCCTGATAATCATAGGCTGAAGAATCACAAAACTGCTGCTAACAAGTTAAACCAAACTATCTTAATATGTTTCACTTTTCAGATCACAGTATGATTATGTCAAAACATAACCAACACTATAAGATAACATTTTACTTTGTTCATTTAACTGTTATAAATCAATAACAGCAGACAAACATCAGTAAACATATAATGGTCTAGAGCCCAACTAAAGCAAACACCCATCACCTTAATGGTAACTTACAATTTGTGCTTTTCTTCTTCAGTGATTCTGCTTGTTAACAACAGGTGTCTTCAATAATGCTCAATCATCACTAAATTAATCACTTAATTATCTCCTCAGCCCTAAATGCCGCTTCATCTGAAAGCAGGTGATGGTGATTTACTACTAAATCAAGGAACCAGCTTTACTGACGAGATGCGCATAACAATATCGCGATTTAAATCGCCCAGCCCTACTTTCTACGGTACTGGAAGCCATGAAAGGTCATCCATTTGAGCCCTTGCAGGAGATTGATCTTAAACACCTGTCTTTCAAGACGGCGTTTCTTCTGGCTCTCGCTTCAGTGAAGCGCATAGGGGACTTACACGCGCTCTCAGTAAGCGCGACGTGCATGGAATTTGGGCCGAATGACTCTAGAGTTATACTCAAACCTAAGCACGGTTATGTTCCTAAATCCCTCAATACACCGTTCAGAGCACAGGTCATCTCCCTGTCTGCTCTGCCGGTCACTGAAGGAAATATGGACGAAAGCTCCCTTTGCCCAGTCAGGGCGTTAAGAGCTTATGTGTCTCGCTCGTCTGTTTTCAGACAGACGGAGCAGCTCTTTGTTTCATTCAGCGGGCGTTCTAAGGGACTAGCCGCTTCGAAACAGACCCTATCCAGATGGGTAGTGGACGCAATAGCGCTAGCTTACACAACCAAGGGCATGCAGTGCCCGCTGGGTGTCAAAGCGCACTCCACGAGAAGCATGGCTTCATCGTGGGTATGGTCAAGTGGGATTGCCTTGCAAGATATTTGTATGGCGGCAGGCTGGGCCTCTCCGTCTACATTTATAAGGTTTTACAACCTAGAGGTTCCCGCACTACAGGCCAGACTACTGTCGGTCTAGTATGGCCAAAATCTCATAACTGGCGCTGTCAGTTATGCAGCTATTGAGTATTGCAATCCTTGCTCTATGCTGCTATAAGGAAGATAGTGGCTAACCCCCCTCTCTTCCAGGATTCCCTGTGAGTCCCCTGGGTGATTATGTACTGTATGAACTCCGGGCTGTCGCCCTTGAGTCTATGGTATCAGATCCCAGCACGCACGGCGTTTTACAGTAGGTTCCCCTAGCGTATTCTACGCAGTACGAGAGTATCTCTCGTAAGAGAACGTACTCGGTTACTAACGTAACCTCGGCTCTCTCTAGAGAGAGGAACGAGTACTGCGTATCCTGCCGTGCCTGCACGCGCTCTGGTTGCTTCGACTATGAAAAACCAGAGAAATAATGCCTGCGAGTGGTATTTATAGACCTAAGCCACGCCCGTCTCGGCGGGACGTGACGCAGAGGGCGCGAAGCGCCCTCATTGGGTCTGACGTCACTCTAGGTCTCGCTCGATAGGCTTAAGCAGTTGCCAGCAGACCAGCCAATAGGCGCGCGAGCTGCTTCGCCTATGTCTGTATGCTGCCGCAACGCGTTTTACATTAATACAAAATTAAGGATAATTTTTTGGCTTCAGTATTCTCGTGGAAAAGGATTTTTCCCTAGCGTATTCTACGCAGTACTCGTTCCTCTCTCTAGAGAGAACCGAGGTTACGTTAGTAACCTAGTACGTTTTGAACTACTGCTTGATTTAAACCAACACAGACATCAAGATTCAGCGTATGAATCTCAACAACGGTGACAATCAACACAATAATCAGATAAAACTCTGAACATCACGCAAAGCTGCAACAAAAACAACATCAAAAATAAAAGCAGATATAATAATAAAAGAAAATACCAGAGCCCGTCTACGGAGAGCCTGCCCACTCCCGCTCTATTGTACCGAATTTTGGTTGTATTACCACCAGAGTTCCACTGGGGGCGATCGCCATGAGTGCAAAATGAATGGGAGTCAATGGGGCTAGACAGCTAAATGTGTCTCTTGCCGTTGAGAAATCTCAGATCTGATTGTAGATTTTGCAAGTTCAACATGGGTTTTAGGTCGAAAGTTGAATGAACGAGTACTTATGTCCTTTCGATTTCTTACAGGTTGAGTTGTTGTTGCCCATAACACGCTAGCATTCTGCTAATGAACGCTGATTGGTCAGTGAAGGACTGATTACGACCAGAGACCGTATCAAGACGCTTGATGGCATCGTGTCATCCGCAGCGGGACCAGAAACAAACAAAACAAAAACTCTTCTAGCACGTGTATTTACCTGTGTCAGCTGTGTTGTCGATGCCTCGAGAGAAAAGAAAGTGCAGAGCGCGAACGCACCAGAGTTAGTGAAGGATTGCCGTTAAGCAGTATCTCTGGTCGTACATGTGTATGACGTCATTGACACTTTAAAAGACTTTTTAAAGCAAATAAGTGACTCAAAAAAATCTAACACCCAGCAATGTGTAATTTATTTGCATCTCCTTTCGAGTACAACATTCAAATTACTAGACAAAATTATATCCTGAGAAAAGTGGATTTTTCCACTTTCCACAGATACAGCAGTTCAAACAGTTATTGTACACAATGTTTTAAAAATTCTTCTGATTATCATAGCAATGATGGATCACATGCTGTAGAATCATAGGGCTACTACAATCAATAATGTAAAATTAATAATACAAATAATCAAAGACAAGAGCTCAGTGAATCAAACATGGTGATTGCCATCACTGATACACAACCCAACATCACATGATTTATTTTCTCTCTGATTTCCTAGCCATAATCAACATGTCTTATAAACACAGAGTTACAGCAAGCAGAGAAAAACTATTGTCAGAGAGTCAAGGGTCAAGAGCCCAACTAAAGCAGTCACTGATCTCCATCATGGTGACTTCAAATGAAACAATAAATCATCAACATCTAAACCTCTGTTAATTCTCAAACAGAACTGTAGACGTCTGACAGAAATAAAGTCAGTCTGGTTAGTAATAAGTGGAGCTGGTAATGCTGTTTGTGGAGTTGTTTAATCCTCCTCTGCTGAGATCTTCACAGATTTAATGTTTTTTTTTATCTTCAGTTGATTTCATCTGAGGCTGTGGCTGAAGCAGGCTTGTGCAAAATTCAGAATTTGAGAATTGGCCTCCATTCAATTCATGAATTTGAATTTGAATTGAATTTACTCCGCCCCACAGGACATTGAATTGAATTTGAATTGGAATGACAGGAAGTTGAATTAAATTCATGGCAATTCAAAGAAATTCCACTCAGTCACACAACAGAAAGAATGTGTTGAGTCTCACATGCATTCAGTGTTAGGAAGGTTATTTTGGAAATGTTTTTGCTTATTACTGTTATTAGTTACCCATTATAAATGTGGTTTGGATTACTTTATTTGGATAACTTCATCAATGCAAAGCAATTTCGTTTTAAGTTGATTAGTACACTCTTAAAACGGATGTGTTAAAAACAACACAACCTGTGTTATATCTTAACACACCTGTGTGTCTAGTTAAGGACAACACATTTTGTGTTACTTTTAACTCAACCAGTGTGTTATTGTTCTTAACACAGGGAGTGTGTTGAAACCTTTTACACACTAATGTGTTATAGTTACACAACTTGTGTCAGATATGTGTCACATGTGACTGTAGTCGGTGTGTATTTGCCAGAGTGCCTGTGTTTTTACAACTGAGTGTCTGGATGAACACTGAAACGTATTGTTAACTTGTGTTTATGGAGTCCAGTGACGTTTAATAAAGAGTTTATTTGAACATTTGGATGGTTTAGACATCATGAATCTACATAGACAAGCTCTTATTGAGAATTAACTGAGGTTTAGATGTTGATGTTTCATTGAATGTTTTATTTGAAGTCACCAGAATCGTGATTAATGGCTCCTTTATTTGAGCTCTTGACCCTTTACTCTTCTTTTAGTTTTTCTCTGGCTGCTTTAACTGTATTTTAATAAAATAGGCCTACATTTGTTATGGTGAGAGAAAATATGATCAGATGTTTCTTGATGATGTCATAATCAACAAGTGCTGATCTGATCAAGTCTTTGAGTATATGGATGGTGTGCATTTAATTTATTTATTTGCTAGTTATAACAATCTTGTGACACTACATCATGCTATCCATCATAATAAAAAATGTTTTCTAAAAATTTTAATCTGCAGCAGAAACTAGACAAATACAGACATCAAGAATCAGCGTATGAATCTCAACAATGGTGATAAACAAAAAGCTCCATGCCGCAATGCATGCTGGGAGTCATGGATGAGATTTGTACTATGGTGGCACCCAGCATGCATTGCGGCATGAAGCTTTATGTTTGTCACCATTGTTGAGATTCATACGCTGACTCTTGATGTCTGCTTGATACCATAGACTGTAAAGTCCTGTATGCACTGTACATTTAAAAACTAATTTTAAGCTAATTGTAATATGCTAATCCTTTTAAAAGTCATCTTTTAAATATTACATTAATCTTATAAATATTGAACTCTTGCTGAGCTTAACAACACTACATATCCATGGTGATAATATTATCATCTAAACATATTTTTCTCATGATTATTTCTGCTGTTTCAAATGTGTTAAAATAAATACACATTTACAGCAATCACAGAAAACGAATGTTAAAGAGTTAAAGGTCAAGAGCCCAAATAAAGCTGACACTAATCACGATTCTGGTGACTTTAAATGAAACATTCAATGAATCGTCAACACCAAAACCTATCAATTCTCAATAAGAGCTTCTGTAGAGTCTGACAGAAATAAAGTTAATCTGGTTATTAATAACACGTGAAAGCAGCATTTGAAAAAGACATTGAAAAAGAGGCATGATGTGATTGGCTGCCAAAAAACACCCGTTAATCTTTAAGTTTTCATGAATTAAGATTTAATTTATTTATTTGAATGTATTGCTTTATTTATTTTAGAGCATTTTATGGGATACCATATAAAATATACCTATAATTTTTTTTCATAAACACAAACTCTCCTCCATCCAGTGCTATTCTATCCAGAGTTACACTTGAACACACATTGTGTGTTAAAAATATACTCAACATGTGTCAAAATACCATCAACACATGCTGTGTGTTGTTTTTTAACACATCTCTTTTTAGAGTGTAACTAATTGAATTAAACATTTTACCTCAGTAATACAACTAAATACAATTACATTAATTTTGTAATTTATTAACAGAAATTTCATTTCACGTAACTATTTACTCCTCAAAAAAAATTTCCTCAAAAATACATTTTGTTCTAAAATAGATATTGATCAAATTCTTGAAATAAATTACCCCCTCAATGTTGTTTAATTCGTTTTTTTTTTTTTTACATTGCTTTTAACATTCATCGCTGGGGGAAAACATATCCTTTTAATGTAATCTGTACAAGTAGTTCAAACTAATATCATTTATAATGCAATCATATCTGACGTAAAGCTTCATTGTTAAACACTTCACTTAAAATATGTATATGAATTTCTTTGAATTTTTATTGAATTGCAATTCTGCTTCCTTTAATTCAAATTCGAATTGTAATTCTAGATCCTGTTTTTGACATCAATTCAAATTCAATTCAAATTCAAGAATTGAATTGGAATTAAGGAGTCATTCTCAATTCAATTCTGAATTGTGCACAAGCCTGCACAGCTGATGTTTTTTTTACCACACATTTAAATCCTGCTGAAGGTTGTTTTTGTTTTTTGTTGTTTTTTTTTAAGTAAGGTTGCTACCGTATTTTTTTCCGTAAAATACTGGCAACCAAACTGACGTTTTTTTACCGTAAATTTCACAGGTTTTTTTTTTACATGGTGTTTTTTTGCCCGTAAATTTAAATCCCGTAAAACATAAAAGGTTGCTACCTTATTTTTTACGGTAAAATACTGGCAACCACAGCTGCCAGTTTTTTACCGTAAATTTAACAGTTTTTTTTTAACAGTGTATTGCTACAACTTTGTTCTCATAATCACAGACTAAAAGACCCTGTCATATTGGCAGACTGAATAATTTAACTTTGGGCAAATATGTTTTTGCAAAGATAAAGCAACCCACTAAGCAAAATGATGTCCGAAAGACGTCTTTTCAACGTCTTTGTCACAAAAATCGGACGTTGAAATGACGTCCACTGAGGGTCTAGAATGAAAGTTGATATGACGTCTTTTTTCGACGTGTTCTGCACGTCCGATATAGACGTTCATCGAACCTTCGTACAAGTTTAAACACTAGTTCATATGTGGGCATTGTGGACATATTTCAACATCATTTATTGTCTCATTTAGACATAATTACTTTGACTATTTCTGTCAGATGATCTTAGTGAGAATAAACAGAGGTTTAGATGTTGATATTTGTTTAATTTGAAGTGTCACCATTGTGGTGATCAGTGATTGCTTTAGTTGGGCTCTTGGTCCCCTTTCTTTATACTTTAATTTTCCTTTGACTGCTGTATCAGTGTGTTTGTGTAACACAATTGCTGTGGCAGAGGATGCCTAGAAAAAGTTTGAGCGTTATCAGCTCAATGTTGATGAAGACATAATCATCACATAATGGGCATCTAATATTGTTTAAAGTTTTGTATTTATATTTGGGATTAATAACCACCATCCTTGTGGAACTGCAATATTGGTGCAAAAAGCATTAAAGTTATAACTTATTTGAAGGTGGATAAAAATCATGTGCACATGTTTTGAGCAAGAGTATCATGTAGTCACACACAGACATCAAGATTTTGGATATGAATCACAACAACGGTGACAATCAAAACAAAAAAGCTTGAGAATCAAGGATGAGTTTTGTACTATGAAAGCTACCCATCATGCATTGCAGGATGAAGCTTTTTTTTTTTTTTTTTTGTCACCGTTGTTGTGATTCATATCCAAAAACTTGATGTCTGTGTGTGACTATTTGATACATTTGCTCAAAACATCATGTGCACATTATTTTTATCCACCTTCAAATAAGTGATAATTGTAATGCTTTTGGCACCAATATTGCAGTTCCACAAGGATTGTGGTTATTAATCCCAAATATAAATACAAAACTTTAAACAATATTAGATGCCCATTTTGTGATGATTATGTCATCATCAACATTGAGCTGATAACACTCAAACTCTTTCTAGGCTTTCTCTGCCACAGCAATTGTGTTACACAAACACACTGTTACCGCAACCAAAGGAAAGTTAAAGTATAAAGAAAGAGGACCAAGAGCCCAACTAAAGCAAACACTGATCACCACAATGGTGACACTTCAAATTAAACAAATATCAACATCTAAACCTCTGTTTATTCTCACTAAGATCATCTGACAGCAATAGTCAAAGTAATTATGTCTATATGAGACCATAAATGATGTTGAAATATGTCCACAATGGCCACATCTGAACTAGTTTTTAACCTTGTACGAAGGTTCGATGAACGTCTATATCGGACGTGCAGAACACGTCAAAAAAAGACGTCATATCAACTTTCATTCTAGACCCTCAGTGGATGTCTTTTCAACGTCCGATTTTTGTGACAAAGACGTTGAAAAGACGTCTTTCGGACATCATTTTGCTTAGTGGGAAACATCATTGTGATATTGTAATGACCAATGTGAATATGATCCAGGACGGGATAGCTGGAAGCTCAGCAACACTGAGCAAAATGACAAAGAAGCTAAGAATGGTCTGTAGAAAAGCCTTGAGAAAGTACAAAAGAAAGACAGGACATGTTGTGGGGGAAAGGACAGAGTTTGTCGTCATAGATGAAAGCAATTTCCGTCACAAAAGAAAGGTAGAATATCTACATTTATTTCTAAGGCTATAATATATAATGGCTCTTGTGCAACTTAACTTTCAAATCAAATCAAATCACAAAAATAAATTGCCTTTTGAAAAAGTAAAACAAAGCAAGGAGCATCATGATTGGAGCAACATGCTTTGGCATAAACATTTTGCTCAAAAAATACATAAACTCTTAAGTCCTTGATCAGTGAGTTTTGCTTGAGCAAAAGTTATATTAGCTATTCTAGAAAATTGTTTGAATAGAAAGATTTAAAGACAAAACAATGTTGTAAAAAGTATGGACACTGATGACAAACTAAATATTTCAGATAACACAAAGACAAAAGTGTAAGAGAAAGCAAGAAACTTATTGAATGTTTTTTTATTTTTTTAGTATGGACGAGGAAGAGCTGGCGGAACATGGAGAAGAAAAAAGTGGGTCTTTGGTATCTTGGGCATTAAGGGTGTTAGAAGACGACCAATTTTGAGGCTAATTGAACGGCGCTCAAGAGATCACCTGATTCCAATTATAAGAAGACATGTTTGCCAGGGATCAACCATTTTGAGTGACGAATGGAGACCCTACAGGAGAGCTTTGACCACACTTGGCTACACTCACTACACTGTGAATCATAGCAGGTGGTTTGTAGACCCAATTCATGGAGGCCACACCCAGAATATAGAAAGAGCATGGTCAACATATAAAAGCCAGATTTGGAGGTTGAGAGGCAATAGGACAGAAAAGCTGTTAAAGGAACACTTGACCTGCATTGAGTGGACATACTGGCTTGGACACAACCACACGGATGGTCCTCTAGGACGTTTGCTAAAAGATATTAGAAGACAATACAGAGTTTAATATTTTGGAGTATACTAAAAAATAAATTGCTTGTACCTGTGTGTGGGTGAGCATATGTGTGGTTGATATGTGCATGTCTTTATTCACCTTATTCCGGAAGTAGCACTGGGTGGCGCCATCCGCGTAATCTCACTTCCTGGTTTAGCTACTTAGCGCTTTGTTTGCCCTGGTCCAATCTGTTATCTGTCTTGATATAACCCAGTGGGCATTTGATGTCAATTTAACATCAATATGACATCAAATTGATGTCAAAATTACGTCAAGAAATAGGTCAAAAATGAAAGTCAAATTGACGTCAAAGTGTTGATGTCAATTTGATGTCAAGATTTGACCTCTGCTGATGTCATTTTGCCAAACAAAAAGGTGAAACGCATGGCCGTACACTTATCACCAGCTTCACTTAAAACTAACCAGATTTACTTTATTTAATTTCCAGTTTAATGAAATCATATTTTGGATTTTAAAGTCACCATGATGGTGGTTAGCGTTTGCTTTAGTTGTGCTCTTGACCCTTCACTCTTTAATATAAAAATTTATCTGGCTGCTTTAATTGTGTGTTTATAAAGCACAATTGGTGTAGCTAAAAAAGCCATCAGAAACTGTGATCAGGAGATGTTGGCTGTTTATTGATGATATCATCATATAATTGCCTGAAGCCCTGATCATGTTCAGTGTCTAATGCTTTGATTATATGGGACTTGTGGTTTAAAAGCGGTTTTATTCATGATAGAAGTAATTTGATTCTACAGCATATCTAGCAGTGTTGATTATCAAATAATGTACTTGGCTTTTAATAACTATTTAGTGCACAAAACCCTGTCATCTATGGCATTACTTAGACGCACACAGACATCAAGAAACAGCGTATGAATCTCAACAATGGTGACAATCAAACAAAATATCCAGATAATCAGATCAACTCCAGCTGCATAATTTATTAAAGCCGCAATGCATGCTGGGAGATATGGGTGAGTTTTGATTGGTGGTTCCCAGCATGCACTGCTGCATGAAGCACTTCATTGATTGTCACCATTGTTGAGAGTCATACACTGATTCTTGATAGCTAAGTAATAATGTTAAGTTTAATGCATTAAATGTTTTTAAAATCCTGTATTAATAAAAAAAAAAAAACGTTATTCTCATGCTGTTAAATTAAATGGCTACTATTATAATATAACAAGTCCTATATAACCAAAGATTAGACACTGAATAAGATCAGCGATTCAGGCAATTACATGATGATATTGTCATCATCTTCAATAAACCACCAACATCTCCTGATCTCATGGCTTTTATAGCTACAACACATGTGATTTATAAACACACAATTATAGCAGCCAGAGAAAATATAATATTAAAGAGTCAAGGGTCAAGAGCACAACTAAAGCAAACGCTAACCACCATCATGGTGTCATCAAAATATGTTTAATATATTTTAAACTATTTAAATATTATATTTATTTAAACCGGAAATTAAATAAAGTAAATCTGGTTAGTTTTAAGTGAAGCTGGTGATAAGTGTACGGCCATGCGTTTCACCTTTTTGTTTGGCAAAATGACATCAGCAGAGGTCAAATCTTGACATCAAATTGACATCAACACTTTGACGTCAATTTGACTTTCATTTTTGACCTATTTCTTGACGTAATTTTGACATCAAGATGCCCGCTGGGAAGTAGATAGACTATAATATTATAGCCAAATGCGTTGGCCTGTGGTTATTAACAACTGCTGCAACGTACTAAAGTACATTTCACTTGAAGCTTTTGAAACAATGCCACAATCAAATTATTTAATAGCTGTGTCTTTCTAATAGCTATTACTTAGTTATGAAGATGTGCACAAACACTACTACATGTAAAGTTTGAAACATTATTACACCAGTTTGTTCGCTTAATCACCAGATACATTTGCAGTGTATAGCCAACAGATGAGAAAAAAATAGCCACGAACTGGTGTAGAAAGAAAGTAGAGCCTCAACTAGATGAACAAGAGGGTAACGTTAGCTTAGCTAACTGCTAGCTGCAATTTCTTATGGTTTGATCTCTAACACAAGTAATGGCTGTAAAATAAATCCAGCGACTGAATTCTAGAGGACCATAGCTTTCAAACAAGGTATAGCATGTGTATGTGTCCTGTAGTGAGACCATTACAACATTAGATGTGTGTGGCTAATGTAGGCTAAACACACTGTTAGACCTTACCGTTTTTTTTTTTACAGTAAAATACCAACTGTCATTTAAATGTAACTAAAATTTATAATGCATTAATAATGTGAGCAAAGTAAAACTGTGAACTTCTTTCATTTGAGACCACTAAAAAACTATTGTACATAAAACGATTTCCACTGGACCAGCAACTACACAGTCACCGCCTGTTAAATAAAGCAACATGCAGCATATCATCAATGTTTGTAGATCTTCTCCTGGACTGAAGCACAGGCTCTACTCTTCTGCACAATGGTGACCCCAAAAAATAATTTTACAGTAAACTACTGGCAACAGTGTTGCCAGTATAAACCTGTTCTATAACTTACAGTTTATTACTGTTAAAATACATTTTGTGGGTGTGTCTTTTTATCTTACACTGTTAACCCTTTCAACCCCACAGGAAAATCCACACTGCAAAGAGTAAAAAGTAACATTGACAGTGTTGCAGTGAGATAATTAAGGGAATATGTGAGTGATTGTTGAGCATTAGTGATGAACACCTGCTGTTAACAAGCAGAATCACTGAAGAAAAGAGAAACACAAGAACAGAAAATAGAGAAACACAAGAACTACAACTGACTTCCAGCCATTACACATTATTACACTTATTATTAACCAGTATGACTTTATTTCTGTCATACAGAAGTTGTTATTGAAAATGTTTGTTTGAAGTTACCATTATAGAGATCAGTGCTTGCTTTAGTAGGGATGTTGATGCTAAAACATTCATTTTTCTTTTGCTGCTTGAGCTGTGTTTTTGCAAGTCACACTTGTGCGCACACAGTTTATGAATGATTGTGGTTGTAATGCTTATGATGACAAAATCATCATATTGCCTGTTCATTCACTAAGGAATTAATTCTTATTCATTCAGAGTTTTATCCTCGATCAAAAGTGTTACATTAGCACCACTGTGAAACTACAGCAATAAATTACTATGACTCTTTTTTTTAACACATCATGCATAAACCAAAAAAAACAGAGCTACACTAGGTTTTAGAAACACAGAGATATCACAATTTAGCACATTAATCTCAACAATGGTGGCAATATTTCTTTTTTTTTTTATTATTCATGCAGTAGTGCATGCTGGGAGTTTTATATTATCCTGGAACCCAGCATGCACTGCGACATGAAACTTTTCACCATTGTTGAGATTCATATGCTGATTGTTGATGTCTGTATGTGTCTGAGTCAAGCAGGAGTAAAATAAAATTGAATGCACTATATGATTGTTATTTTTCAGAAGACCTGATAACAGAAATATTGATTTCATTTTGTAGATACACAGATTTATGCTAAATATGACATACCCATAATTTCAATGAACATATACAGGAATAATCTGAAAATCAGACATGTCCAGGATGATTGTGACATCATCACAAAAGAATAAAAATACCTTATAAACTTCCTCTTGACTTTTTCTTGTCATAACAAATGTGTTCTCTTACGAAAGGTCTCTCGTACTGCGTAAGATATCTTACGCTCGGGGAAAATCCTTTTTCCGCGAGATATTGAAGCCAAAAATTATCCTTAATTTTGAGACAGCATATGAGACAGCTCGCGCGCCTATTGGCTGCTCTGCGGCAACTGCAGCAGCCTATCGAGCGAGGCCTGGCGTGACGCCAGACCCAATCAGGGCACTTCGCGCCCGCTGCGTCACGTCCCGCCGAAATGGGCGTGGTCTAGGCCTATAAATACCGCTCGCAGGCAGCTATTATCTGATTTTTCATCCTTCAAGCGAAGCACACGCATCGCTGGAGCCGGAGAAGAAGCCGCGCCGTCTGAGAGAGAGCACCTTCAGCGGGACGAGTCACTGAAGTCGCTGGTCGCGCCGCCTTCCTGCCTTCCTGCTGCGCTTTCCGGCGCTTATATCCTTCCCTTTATTACACTGTACTTTTGTGTGTGTGTGTCGCCGCCGCGACACACATTCTAAAAGAGCTAGCGTCTTTTTAAAGATGCCTTCCTGCGGCTCGTGCAGAGCCACACTCAGCGACGGGGACCGCCACGTGGTTTGCGTTTCCTGCCTGGGTGAGGAACATGCAGTTCTCGCGCTCACTGACGGCGGCTGCCCTCACTGCGAGCTGATGGCAATGTCTCTGAGGACTCGCCTAGCCTTCTTCACCGAGACTGCTCCCCCGCCCGCCGCGGCGTCGCGCCGTAAAAAGCGCCGTGCCCAGCGGGCCCCGGAACCCTCCCTCAGCCGCCAAAGCTCGCCGGTTCGCCCGCTTGCTTCCCCGGCTTCGTCAGCCTCGCTTCCTGACGGACAGCGGCCGCCGTCTGCCGCCGCTTCCGTTGACATCGTGGATGAGGAAGCCCTGCTGGGAGAGGATGATTCCTGCTCTATCCTGGCGTCAGGCAGTGAGGATTGGGCGGGCTCTGAGGACCCCGCGCCCCCTGCCCGCATGTCTTCAGGCAAGAGAGCGTCCATCGAGACGGAGCTCATGCGAGTACTCGCACAGGCCGCGGCGAGCCTCGGCCTCGAGTGGTCTTCGCCTGAGCAGCCCGCTCACAACCGGCTGGATGGATTTTTCCTGCCTGGGGAGCGCGCTTCGCCTGCGTCCAGACCGGCGCCTTTTCTTCCTGAGTTACACGAAGAAGTCGCCAAGTCCTGGAACGCCCCCTATTCGGCTAGAGTGCGTCCTGCTGTTTCTTCGGCATTCTCCGCTGTTGACGATGCCAAGAACAAAGGATACCTTTCGCTGCCGCCGGTCGAAGAGGCGATAGCGGCCCACTTATGCCCGCCCTCTGCTGGACGGCGTGCTAAGTCGGCCCTACCCTCTAAAGCTTGCCGCACGACGTCAAGCCTGCTCCGCCGCGCTTTCTCCGCCGCCGGGCAAGCTGCGTCAGCGCTGCACACCATGGCAACGCTTCAGATCTTCCAGGCCGATCTCCTCCGTAAGCTGGATGAGGAAGGGCCTGACGCGATCTGCGTGCCGGACTTAAGGAGTGCCACGGACCTCGCTCTCCGTGCTACTAAGTCTGCAGCGCAAGCCATTGGACGGAATATGGCCTCTCTCACCGTGACTGAGAGACATCTTTGGCTGACGCTCTCGGAAATGGCCGAGTCTGAACGCACCGCGTTCCTCGACGCCCCGCTTTCCGCCACAGGCCTCTTTGGATCCTCCGTCAAGGATTTCGCGGAGAGATTCGCAGAGGTACAGAAAGCGTCACAGGCTATGAAGCACTTCCTCCCGAAGCGCTCCAGCTCTGCAGCAGGCCGTGCGAAACCGTCTGCTCAGGGCTCACAGCCACAGCCACCGTCCACTGCCTCCACTTCACAGCGCCGCCAGGCCCGAAGCGCGAGACCGCGCTCCCGCTCATCCGGTCGCCGCCCCGCTGCACGTGGCCCGCGACCTAGGATTACGGTGAAGCCCGAGCCCCCGAAGTCGTCCTAGCACAGCTAGGAAAACGACGGTGTTTAAGTCCCGCTGCGGCCAGACTCACACAAAAGCTATTCGCTCGTCCAGTTCCAGCAAATGTGACTGTTCCAGTGTTTTCTGCAGCCAACAAGTCGGTTCTGTCACCCACTTGCCTGCACACAAATGCCGTTTTCACGGCTACCCAGATAAATCCCCAAAAGAGTGTATTTCCTGGTGTCCCGGCTACGGCCGATGGTGTTTCATGTGTAGTAAGAATGCCCACTGCCCAGTGCCCATCCCTACACACAAGCACAGCCTGTCACACAGGGCTCGCGCACATAAAACCGACTCAGATCGGTTGCGCTTCAAACATGGTGAAAGTGCCCACTACCCAGTGCCCACTAACACCGCGTTGTGCATGTCTCACGGTTTCTGTAAAAACGAAACCAACGTGCACTCGCTTCACACAAGCGAACGATGTTTTCGGTGTGATAAATGTGCCCGCTGTCCCGCGCCCACATCCACACATAGACATGACAGTTCCCACGGGAACCGCCCAGCCCTCCCCCTCGCGGCTGACCACCGCAGAGGAGTCGAGCGCGGGCAATCTGCCCGCTGTTATCAGCGCGCCCCATGCCTCAAATGTCACGAGCGCGATGCTTGTGTTGCAGCACGCCGAAGCCTCTCCATCGCTGAGCGAGCGGAGCGCGCTTCGTATTCAACCCCTAGCTATCCATGCAGACGCATGGGCAAAGCTGCCCGGGGTTTCGAAGTGGGTGCTGAACATTATAAAAAGAGGCTATTCGCTGCAGTTTCGCCGACGCCCTCGCCGCTATGTGGCGCGCGTCGAGACCACGGTAAAAACAGAAGTAGCACATTTACTTCGAGCCGAAGTGACGAAACTATTGAGCAAAGGGGCCATAGAGCCTCTCTCTCAAGTTCAGAGCGAAGGAGGGCTATACAGCAGATACTTCCTGGTACCGAAAAAAGACGGGGGTCTCAGACCCATACTAGATCTAAGGCAACTGAACAAAGTGCTTGTGAAGCGACAGTTCAGGATGCTCACGACCAGACAAATCCTTGTGCAGATTCGCCAAGGAGATTGGTTTGTGTCAATAGATCTGAAAGACGCGTATTTTCAAATACAGATAGCGTCACGTCACAGGCGATATTTGAGATTCGCCTTCGAGGGCCAGGCATATCAGTACACAGTCCTGCCATTTGGTTTGTCCCTGGCACCCCGTACATTTACGAAGTGCATGGACGCGGCGCTCGCACCCCTCAGAATGAGAGGCATACGAGTGCTGAACTATTTGGACGATTGGCTGATTCTAGCGCAATCTCGCGCAGTGCTCATAGAACACACGACCATTTTACTCGATCACCTCGAGGATTTGGGTCTCAGTGTCAATTGGGCGAAGAGCTCTCTGTTACCCAGTCAGAAGATATCTTTCCTGGGCACAGAATTGGACTCGCTGTCCATGATAGCGCGACTATCACCACAGCGCGCGGTAGACATTCAGCGCACAGCGAACGCGTTTCGCTGCGGCGCGTCTGTCCCGCTCAAGAAATTTCAGAAGATGCTAGGTCTCATGGCCTCAGCATCGTCAGTGCTCCAGCTGGGCCTGCTCCGCATGCGCCCGCTGCAGTTTTGGCTGAAAGCGCGAGTCCCACGCAGAGCGTGGGCATCCGGTTCGCTTCGCCTCAGGGTCAATCAGAAGTGCGTCACAGCTCTGAAACCTTGGAGAGCGAACGACTGGTACCAATTAGGTGTAAGCCTGGGGACTTCCTCGAGGGTGAAAGTGGTGTCCACGGACGCGTCCACCTCGGGATGGGGAGCGCTGCTCGAGGGCAGACCGTTCTTCGGCCAGTGGTCGGAACGGGAGAAGCTCCTGCACATAAACTGCCTCGAAATGCTGGCAGTAGACAACGCGCTGACGCGTTTTTGTCCCCAGATAAAAGGACGCTACGTCTTGGTCCGTTCGGACAACATGTCTGTGGTGTCCTACATAAATCGCCAGGGCGGCCTCAGGTCCAAGAACCTGTACAGGCTGGCAGAACGCCTCCTGGTATGGGCTCAGTGCAACCTGCGCTCGCTCAGAGCAGCGCACGTGCCAGGGCTCCTGAACATAGGACCGGACAGACTGTCCAGGAACAATGTTCCGGCAGGCGAGTGGTCTCTACACCCACAGACAGTCCAACTGCTGTGGAAGAAATTTGGCAGAGCGGAAGTAGACCTGTTTGCGTCTCAAGAAAACGCTCACTGTCAGGAATTTTTCTCAAAGAGCAGGAGCGCGCTGGCCCATGTGTGGCCCCGCCGCCCGCTCTATGCTTTCCCCCCCGTCTTTCTCCTGCCTCAGGTGATAGAACGGATCAGGGAAGAAGGATGCTCAGTACTGCTGGTGGCACCGTTCTGGAAAAACCAACCTTGGTTCCCAGTCGTGATGCAGTTAGCAAGTACTGCCCCGTGGCCAGTACCAGTGAGGAGAGACCTCCTCTCACAGGCCCACGGTTCGATCTGGCATCCTCACCCAGAACTGTGGTCCCTTCATGTCTGGGCCATCAACGGGTACATGTTGGACTCCCTGAAGGAGTATTAAACACGATCACGCAGGCTAGAGCTCCGTCTACGAGACGACTCTATTCCTCGAAATGGTCAGTGTTTTCGGGCTGGTGCACAGCCCGTGGTGTGTCACCCACAGACTGTGGTGTGGCGGAGGTGCTTTCCTTCCTACAAGAGCTGTTGGATGGGGGCAGGGCCCCCTCCACGCTCAAAGTTTATGTGGCCGCTATAGCAGCGTTCTCAGAAACAACGCTTGGTCAGTCAATAGGAAGGAACGATTTAGTCATCCGCTTCCTTAGAGGGGCTAAGAGACTGAATCCTCCCAGACCTCCCTCAGTCCCTGTATGGGACCTTTCTACGGTTCTGGAAGCCATGAAAGGTGCGCCATTTGAGCCTTTACAGTCAATCGATTTGAAACACCTGTCTTTCAAGACAGTGTTTTTGCTGGCTCTCGCTTCGGTGAAGCGCATAGGGGATCTGCACGCGCTCTCTGTGAGCGCGGCATGCATGGAGTTTGGGCCTAATGACTCAAAAGTTATACTCAAACCTAAGCACGGTTATGTTCCGAAATCCCTCAACACCGTTTAGGGCGCAGGTTATCTCCCTGTCAGCCCTACCGGTCCCTGATGAGGAAAGAGACGCGAGCCTCCTCTGCCCAGTCAGGGCATTACGAGCTTATGTGTCTCGCTCGTCTGGTTTCAGACAGACGGAGCAGCTCTTTGTTTCGTTTAGCGGACGTTCTAAGGGACTAGCCGCGTCGAAACAGAGCCTATCCAGATGGATAGTTGATGCCATAGCGCTGGCATACGCCTCCAAGGGCATGCAGTGCCCGTTGGGTGTCAGAGCGCACTCCACGAGAGGCATGGCCTCTTCGTGGGCCTGGTCAAGTGGGATTGCCTTGCAAGATATTTGTATGGCGGCAGGCTGGGCCTCCCCGTCTACATTTATTAGGTTTTATAACCTAGAGGTTCCCGCCCTGCAGGCCAGGCTGCTGTCGGTCTAAGTTTACCAGTATTATCTGACCTGATGCGATCAGCTCAGAATGCTGCGTCTATTGAGCACAGCTCAATGTTCGACAGTAAAAAAGTAGCAGCACGAGATGTGCCTGGGCAAACTGTGTAAGACCCACATTCCCCCATCAGTTCAGGCCGTACCCCGCCCTGTCTGTATGATGAAATTCGCGTCTCAGCGACGCTACCATATGTGGAAGAGTGCGGCTTCGCCCCTCCCTCTTCCTGGACTCCCTGTGAGTTCCCTGAGCGATTGTGCACTATATGTACCCCGGGCTTTCGCCCTTGGGTCTTTGGTGTCAGATCTCAGCATGCACGGCGTTTTGCATTGGGTCCCCTAGCGTAAGATATCTTACGCAGTACGAGAGACCTCTCGTAAGAGAACGTACTCGGTTACTAACGTAACCTCGGTTCTCTCTAGAAGAGGGAACGAGTACTGCGTATCTTGCCGTGCATGCACACGCTCTGGTTGCTTCGATGATGAAAAACCAGATAATAGCTGCCTGCGAGCGGTATTTATAGGCCTAGACCACGCCCATTTCGGCGGGACGTGACGCAGCGGGCGCGAAGTGCCCTGATTGGGTCTGGCGTCACGCCAGGCCTCGCTCGATAGGCTGCTGCAGTTGCCGCAGAGCAGCCAATAGGCGCGCGAGCTGTCTCGCCTATGTCTTCATGCTGCCGCAACGCGTTTTGCATTATTACAAAATTAAGGATAATTTTTGGCTTCAATATCTCGCGGAAAAAGGATTTTCCCCGAGCGTAAGATATCTTACGCAGTACTCGTTCTCTCTTCTAGAGAGAACCGAGGTTACGTTAGTAACCGAGTACGTTTTATAAACTCACTGTTACAGCAGTCAGAGAGAGATAAAAGGTAAGAAGTCAAGGGACAAGAGACCAACTAAAGCAAATACTGATCTCCATCATGGTGACAACAAATTTTATTATTTAACTAAATCTTTGTTAATTCTCAACAAGAACTTTTGTACATGTATGAAAGAAATAATCGTAAACTGGTTTGTAAACTGGTTTCACACTCAGTGTTGCTGGAAGTCAGTTGTAGTTTTTGTGTTTCTCTTTTTTCTGTTCTTGTTTGTCTCTCTCCTTCAGTGATTCTGCTTATCAGGTGTTCATCAGTGTCTCAATTCACTCACTTCTTTTCATTCACTCTGTCAAGGGGACTATATTAGTGAACTAATGTAGGGAATAGTGAATGAGGGTATAGGGTGTGATTGGGAAAACAGCCTCTGAGTGTCGACTTTGAGCGCTGTTAATTTACAGTATATTCCTGTAGGCTATTTTTGTTTTCTACGGTATGTTACTGTTTTAATGGAAAATGGTATGATACTGTCTGAATTTGGCCTTTTTTTACAGCAAGGGTTAACAGTGTGCCTAAAAATTTACTTCAAAGCCACATTTGTTTAAAAAGTATATACTTTTTAACCAGAAATGCTCGTCTAGCTGTGTTGCGCCATGCATTACGTAATCACGTTGAAAGGTCAAGCTCATCATTATATTGCGGAAGGCAGACATATTGTCACATAGGCGGAAGTACAGACCCAGTCCCACATAGCAACATTTTGACGTCCCAGATCCGGCCCACATCTGGCACACGTGGAAAGATGATCTGGCCCACATGCAGTGTGGAATGACGGCCCTTGGGCAGCCAAGAGCAAAGAAATAAACCAGAACTGGACCTTATCTGAGCCACAAAATCTGTGTTTATTAAATATGGAGTCATCTCAGCATTTATAAGCCTGTTAACAAGCAGAATCACTGAAAGAAAGAAGAGAACAGAAAAAGAGACGAGCAGAAACACAAGAACTACAACTGACTTCAGACACAGCCTCAGATGAAATCAACTGAAGAGAAAAGAAAACATTAAATCTGTGAAGATCTCAGCACACTGTAAAACCTAACAAGTTAAGCTAACTCATTTCATTTAAGGAAACCGATTGCCTCAATTCAATTAAGTTTATGTGGTGATGCGCTCCATCATGATAATGATTAGGGGCGGATCGGGTATGCGCGGCGAATATAAAAGAGGGACGGGAATGGCGCCTAAGCGAGCGCGTCATTCTCGTTCTGGAAGTGACGTCATCCTGGCATGCAGTGTTTACGTTCGGGAGGTAAGAAATGTTGGTAGCTGCTTAATTCTGAATGTGCGTTAGAAAAGATCATTTAAGACTCGTTCAATTCACAGTGCGACTGAGGAGGACTGTAAACTCATTGATAACGTATCCGTTACGGCAAGCCTGTAATTTGCACCCTATTGAGTGCACGGAGCGGTGTGATTCGCCATTTACCGGTGAGTCATACTCATTATCAGGTTCACAAGACCTTAAATGCGCAAATTATAAACGATGCGATATATTGTTTTTTTAGTGATTGATCCTATAATCCGCACCCTATTGAGTGCACTGAGCGCTGTGATTCACTATTTACCGGTAAGTCATACTCAGGTCAACGTTAAATTTATGAGATTATAAATGTGTAAATTACAATTATCGTGTGTTATGTTTTTTTTAGTAATACAGGGGTGGTGTTACAGCAGGCTTGGTGGGAGTAGCTGGGCTTAGTAACGACCGATTGGATTGTGTTTCCCCCTTGCCAGAAACTCCTCGACCATTTCTCAGTGACTATTTCTGGAACAGCGTATTTGTTGTGATCATCTGACTAATACTTTCTCTTATCTTTCATCCGTCTTGAGACGGCCGGAACGATAGCGCATTGTCGGCCGTGGTG
The DNA here is from genome assembly GCF_951802725.1 of Rutilus rutilus. Classification (NCBI taxonomy): domain Eukaryota; kingdom Metazoa; phylum Chordata; class Actinopteri; order Cypriniformes; family Leuciscidae; genus Rutilus; species Rutilus rutilus. The sequence continues at coordinate 50,279,762 of NC_140210.1, forward strand.
ACGCTTCCAAACCTAGCAAATTCAGTGCTGATCTTTGGGCTGGAGTACAGCGGCGAATAACTGGGTTGTCATTTCTACTTGCTCTTTTAGCAGAAACATTGTCATTTCTACTTGCTCTTTTAGCAGAAACATTGTCATTTAAAGTATTTACGTTTGTGAAATTGTTATTGTCTGTTTTTTTTTTTTAATGTCTTACATGTATTTCTAAATCCGACCTGAGAAGGGTATACTTTTAAAATGTCGTAATCATCAGGCGACGCAGTGTTGGAAAGCTATTAATGAGCGTTGGCCAGTGAGTGGTTGCTTTTATTTTCTTTGTAAACAATTGATTCCATCTGTCCACATGTGATTAGGGTTTAACCAAAAGACTATTACGTGGAAAGTGCGTGCGTGCGTGTGTGTGTGTGTGTGTGTGTGCGTGTGTGTGTGTGTGGTTGCTTATGTCTCAATTTGCCCTCTTTTCCCTTTATCCAGAGTTGGGGTGTCAGCTCAACGCCCACGTCCTCCGGTGTGGTGGTGGTGTGTTTACCGCTTGCAGTGTTCACAGAGGGTGATTGGGTGCTGTGTGGTGAGAGTGCTAATAGTTGCAGTGTTCACTGGTCAGGCGAACTGAATCCCCAATTCTGAAATGGATAAGTGCTATGGTTGACATATTTACTCTAATGTGTGTTTGTATTATGTCTTTTAGTATCTTTCTTATGTGTATTTAATAAACGATTTGAAACGTTTCCTTGTCTGTTATCTGACCCAGTCACCACGTATCTGTGTGCTTTGCACTTGATGTACAACTGGGTCCCCGGCCCATTTCCCGGGGTGGCGTAGTCTATTTTGTGTCATAATTGGTATTGTATTGCGCTTAAAGGAGCAAACTGCCACATTTATAAAAACAATAGTTATGAGTATTCTGAACTTAATATTTCTTAATACACAATTAAACTTTAAACTGCATTTAAATACTTTATATAGCTGAAACTTCACTTTATTGAGTAAAAACAGTGAAATGACAAACTTTAAATGAACTCAGAGCATTTGCAGTTACTTGTTAGCTCACAATGTCACACACAAAGTCAAATTCAATAAGTTAAGCTAACTTATTACATTTGAGGACACCGATTGCCTTAATTCTTTTCATTTTAAAAACCAATAGTTATGAGTACTCTGCAATTAGCCAGATCATCTTTCCTCGGGTTCCAGATGTGGGCTGGATCTGGGACGTCACAATTTTGCTATTTTGCTCTATGGTGAGATTATCCTGACGAAGGTACAACGGCGAACTCCTGGGTCCATGTTGTAGGTTTAGCTTTCTTTCTTAAAGTAAATCCACTGATGGCAAGTTTGAAGATATCAAGTGTAGTTTTATTGACATGTAGTATACAGGGAACAAAGTAAACATGAGGTCTATTTACACACAGAATAATGACTAAAAAGACACACATGAACAGTCAAGACAATAAACCAATGACAAAACAGAACTGAGAACACATGACTAAAACAACCAATCAGAACATGACATTCACAAGACAAGCACATGGAAAGATACATGAGGGCAAGGGAATCACATGACACACAGGAAGCAAAACTGTGAGAATTACACAATTAAAGACATGAAAACAAGAACATAAAACATAAACCAAAACCATGTGACATATTTATTTGTGAAGGAATAATTATCTCCTCATTTTATTGCAGTCGAACACACACATGACATATAGTTTGTCTGAGTTGTGCATTAATTTGAACTTTAAGCTTTTATGCAGGAGGCTTTGATGCATAGCAGGATAATCAGACTCACTTCTCAAATCTCAAAATACTTTTATGATGCACAATTAATTAAATTTATACACAGCGACAGTATGTCTTAAAGGATTTAAAAAAATGGTGGTAATCGGTAAATGCATACACATTTTATTTGTCTATTATATCTTAATTATAAGATATATATAATATCTTAGCCCTCCTGGTCAAATTCCGGCAGGTTGTCTTTCACACAATGGTGACGAGGACCACAGCATCAGCTGTCTTATTGGCATCATCCTGCTGAGTTGCCTGTTTTAACAAGGAAACACTTTTTAGAAAGCATATACAAACAAAGTACTAAAATCCCTTCAGATTCATACGATCAGTCTAATGGTTTTCATGAAAGACTTCTGCTACCTGAACGAAAACAACAATCTTCTCCATTCCCTCTCTGTCTAGAGCTGTCGTCACAGAGATGACGCCACTGTTTCGGTCAATTTCAAAGTTGTTCTGAAATTCACTTGGAATGACTGGAACAAAAATGACAATATATGCTTTGTTATTATCAGAAATTTACCAGATTGTGAGTGTATTTCATTATTATATATTGTTTAGATGTAAGTGTGTCGTTAAGGGTACCTGACGTTATGCTGTAAACTACAGGCTTGTTGCTGCCTGTGTCTCCATCGTGAGCGTGTATGGCCTTAGGAGTGATGTCTGAGAAGTGTCCTACCTGTGCATGGACAGAAAGAGGGTTTTATGGCTGCGTGTGCTCAGACATGCGTTTAAAGCATCAATCTTGTCCTGACGTCATTTACCTGTTTTTCCTCAATGAATGCCTTGTAGAGACAGTGATCAAAGTCAAAATGTTCAATTGTTATTGTAACAGTTGCTGTGTCATTGAGTCCTCCTGTATCCTGCAAGAAAACAAACTCACTTACATTACTTATTTTGTAAAACAAATAGATACTTTGTATATACCAAATCTTTTTTTGATATAAAAATAATAATATATATATGGTCCCACTCTACAGAGTGTTAAAGTAACACTGAAGCAGTGGTAAAGTTAATGAGATAATTAAGTGATGATTGGGCGTTAATGATGAACACCTGCTATTAACAAGAAGAATCACTGAAGGAAAGAGAAACACAAGAACTACAACTAACTTCTGCCACGGGCATACACTGTGCGACATCTGTGAGATTTCAACAAGGTACATATACTGAACTCACACTGAACAAATAGATCGCATGCGATGTAATAGCGCGAATAGCGCGATAAACCCTCGTGCCGGGTTGCGCCTACAGACGATATCATGTATCCAGAGTGTCGAAACAAGCATCAGCTATCAATATCAAGATGATTTAGCATTTCCAATTTATGTATTAAATTATTATTAGTATTATTGTATTATTATTATTAGGGAAGGCCTATAGGCTACATTTATTATTAACTTGATAGGCTATTATAATTAAATTGCCACGCAATAATTTCATAGCGCATCACCACATAACCAACGTGGAGGTTTCATGAGGATGAAAAAATATTACATAGAATATTACTCCTCCTCATTGAAAATTGTCTAAAACATTTTTAAAAACAGCTTTATTCAAAAACATTGTTTAACAAATTAATAAAAGAGGCAAAGTGTACATCGCAGGCGGCTTGGAAGACGTGTGTAATTGTTAATCCATTTTGCAGCACGAACTGGAGGTAAGCAATAGTTTGTAGCTAGTTTGAACTACAGAACTTAAAGATCTCCCTCTTTTTTTTTTTTTTTCTGCGGATGAAACTTCTGTTTTCGCACAGGCGCAGTTAGGGAAAAACACTGAGTTCAGGGCAATCGGCTCGTATCTCTGCTTCAACTGTGCGATATAGTATATTTCTAACATGCCAGAAATTCATCCGACCATCCGATAGCCGGTCGGGAGAGGTTAATCGCCTCTCGTTTCCCCCTGTACACTGCACGAACACTGCACGAAAAACGACGCACGACAAAGCTGAAAATCGGCCCGACCCGAAAAAGAGTCGCACGAGTCAGATTTCGACTCAAAATCGGACGAAAAGTGCAGTGTATGCCTTAAAGGGACAATATGTAGCTTTTTAGGTATTTTATTATCTAAAATCAATATTTTTATTCATAAATATGCCCTCAATGGTGTGCAAATACCTATGCCAATGATCAGACTTATCCTCGTAAACGAAGAATTTATTATCTTTATATACATGGGACGGGTAGGTCCACGGAGGCTTCCATGTAGTTCCGCCATCTTGAAAAACTATAATAGCAGAGAGGGACAAAAAGTACTAGGCCAACGCGTTTTCACAACGCGTTTCGTTCAGAGCCCGCCTCACGTGACTGAAGCCAGGAGAAGCGGAGGAGCAGAGCAGTTGAGAGGCGCTTGTCACTGCCGCGGCAAGTTTATTTATACACCGTTCATTCATACATACGCTGAGTCACAGGATGAGTCCTCGTCGTCGGAAAAGTCCAAAATAGACCGTAAAAGGAAACGTGACCGGAGATTACAAAAACAAGGGTTAATGTCGGGATAGCTAATGCAGGAGAAAGCTTTCAAAAGAGACGCTTAAGTTGCCTGCTTTCTTCTCGACAGGTAAGTCAATGTTACGGTCTTAATTACAAGCTTATTTTTCATTGCTTGGTTGTGAACTTTATTATATAGATAGTAGAATATTTATAGTTATATCTATTTATCTATTCTATTCATAGTAAGTTAAACAGGCTCTTTGATGAATAGCAGCTATTGAGTAAAGGAACGTTAGAGAAGGCACGGATGATGATGATATCTAACAATGCACGTACTTCAAAAATATAACGAATAAAGGCGGCATTACTACTAACTACCATAGTTAATGTTTTTCACAGTCAGTAATTTATACTGTGACATTCTTTTTTTCGTTGATTCAAGTTTCAGTTTGTTTTAAATAACAAACCTGTTCACCCGAAGGAAAACTCGAAGTGCTATTATAAGACATCCTGTCATAGCTTTTTGGTACATAACGTCTACCGTAGATGCAACGCGCATTTGGAAAAGTGAGGCGCTGGAGAGCATTATTCGTTTGAATGCAAAATACAGTTTCACCACTAGATGGGAGAAATTCCTACTTAGTGTCCCTTTAAGGGCTGTTAACACAACACTGTTTTCAACCAAAAAACGTAAACCTTTTATGTGTTTTGGCTGCTCATTTACACAACAATAACGTTTTGGGTGCCTGAAAACGCAAACTTCATCATAAAGTAGCATCATAAAGTAGAGTAGGTCATTAATTTTATCCCTGATTAAAATAGGTTATTTGTTATTAATATATTATATTTGCCAACAATACTTTCTTGCCACAGATCATCCAAAATTTTGATTTTTAAATACATTGTGGGAGAATAAAAAATCTTAAAACAAACACAGACATCAAGAGTCAGCAAATTAATACTAACAATGGTGACATGCTTCAACTTTCCACAATGTATTTAAAGTTGAATCAATGTGGTTAACATTGACATGTTAACATTGATTTAACTTTATTTCAATGTTTTTTGCTATCTAGGGTAGGACTGGTAGGATGTCAGAGGGTTTGTATTTACTCTAGCGAACACAGTGAAGATATACTGTTTAGCATTGTTGTAGTTCAGAGGTTTGATCAATATGATGCTCCCGTCCCCTGCCACTGTGAAGTCAGCTGGTACCGGAGGCTGTTAACAGAGAAGAAGGAAGGAATTAAAATGGGACATGCATAAATTAGAGACAAACTGAATTGTTTTAGTAAAAATAAACTTTAGGTTTTTGTTTATAATCAAAGTGCAGAATTTCCAACACAAGAATCCTCTAGCATCTGTAAGGTACAACAGTTGGGGCTTGAACACTGTCAATTCAAATGTAGGAAGCCATTTCACTCATTTAGTCTATGTAGGACTTTCACATTCAACAGTTTTGTGGAAGCTTATTGTGTATATAAAATCTATAAAAATTGTTCATGACTCACCAGTATAGAATATGAAACTCTATTGTATCCTTCAGTAATATCTTTATCAATAGCCGTCACCTTGAGCACACATGAACCCACAACCGTCAACTGGAATGAAAGACACGGTTTACTAGAGATGTGAGGGCCTTCAGAGGCCAAACACACTACATCTGTATAAAGATGTGACATTATACACACCTCTGACAGTGTGATGCTGTATGTTTTGCTCTGGAAGATTGGAGGGTTGTCATTGACATCCATAACATTTACTATACGGCCGTTTTTCGGCTGAAATGGAAAATGAAGACTTTATAGAAAAGGTTTATTTGCTGAATCCTTATTTATATAATACTTTGTATTATATATTTTAGAATGTTATTGTTTAAATAAACATACCCCGTTGAAGCAGGTGACAATATAAGTCAAATATTTGTAATCCTAGAAGGAACAAAACATACAAAGAGACACTATATAAAAAAATCAAATGCAATAATATCTATCTATCTATCTATCTATCTATCTATCTATCTATCTATCTATCTATCTATCTATCTATCGACAGTGGATCAGTGAGGGTGGAACAGACCATCTTTATTTCTTCAGCATCCAGTGGTCTGATGGTGCGTACAGTAGCGTTCGAGTCTCCCGCAGAGTAAACCAGCTCTAACATTGTAAGAACATTGTAAGACATATGTGGCTCCAGATACAGACGATCATGGGGTCGGATATTAGTGATAATCTCTACATCTCCTGTAAACCAGATCAAATACACATTAAAATACATATTCTAACACACAATCTAAAACATAAATACTTAATAATGCCAGTATTATTTTGCATTACTTGTGATACTCTTTAACTACCAAGGTCCATTTAAGGTCCTTTATCTAAATATTTACAACAAATTAAAATTAATAAAACATTCTTTTTATATTAATTATTGTAATTAAAAACAAATAATTATATTATATTATATGATGTTGTATTATATTATATTATATTTTATTATAAATGTGGGTATATCTCACCTTCATATTCCTCCGAGATCAATCCTACAGCGATATTATGACTTCCACTTACACAGTTTATCTCTGAGGAACCTTAAACAACAATTCATTCGTTTTAGGATTAAATGATTACATTTAATAGCACACACTAAGTATTATATAAAATATATTAATAACCAAAACAAATTAAGCATTCAGCTTATAAATTGGTCTGAATTACAGAAACTTTTTGGCATGGCTCAGCTGCCATTCTCAAATCTATACTTTAATCTGTTTCCACAGCAGCAAATCAAAGTTACTGAATAGTGTTACACTTAATACGAAGTGTAAACTTGACATAATCAACACTAAATGATTGTGAAATAATGATTATGTTAAAACACAACCAACAGCATCAGATCACCTTTTCTATTTGTTCATCTGGCTGTTATAACTCATGTATAGCAGCCAAACAAAACTTAAAGTTAATAATTTAAGGGTCAAGAGCCCAACTAAAACACACACACTGATCACCATAATGGTGACTTTAATTATGGTTTTCTCCTTCAGTGATTCTGCTTGTTAACATCAGGTGTCTTCAATGTTGGCAATAAAAGATATTTTGTAAATTTTACTCATTTTAAATGATTAACTTTTAAAGAATTAATTTGATTAATTATTACTCAATTCTAATTTGTTAAATTTAATTAATAATATTGCTTGTAATCTGTTGCCTCACTTTTATTGATTAGATATCAATAAAATCTATGTTACAGTGTACACTTTACAGGAAGTGTAAACTTGACATAATCAAAACTAAAACCTGATGAGCATTTAAGACTTTTGTCCTGTAAAGCATGTAGATAGATAGATAGATAGATAGATAGATAGATAGATAGATAGATAGATAGATAGATAGATAGATAGATAGATAGATAGATAGATAGATAGATAGATAGATAGATAGATAGATAGATAGATAGATAGAATAAATTTGACTTACCAATAGCACTCCTTACACTGTGGACATTCAGACAAGCTAAAATAATTAAAACAGAGAATAAGGCCATCTTTTCCATAATTCACTGTCAGTGCAGCTTGTATTTTGAAGCCTGGCGGTGAAGAGAATGACTATTTATTCTCTGTTTTTTATTGTATACCATAAACGGTTATGGCCTTTACTGTAAGCACGTATCAAAGGTGCTTCATAGAGGCCGATAATGCAAGATTGACAGAAAATGGGACAGAGTGACTGGAAAGATTACGAGTTCATTTATGGATATCTGACATTTTAAACCTTTGTAACTGACCTACTTAATCTTGTTCTGTTACTCATTCAATGGTTTTAATAGCCATGTATCCATCCAAAATTGCAAATTTAACAAAAATAGCACAAAATTGAAATATCGCATAAAACATTTGCGAAAAGTAAGAGAAGCCGCTGTATATAACAATTTTTGTGTATAATAAATGACTTGCACCTCAACACAATAAACGTGTTATCTTGCTTTCGGAGGCGGATGCTGCTGTTTTTCGTGTAAGAGAGTTCTGGGAGGTGATTATACTGAACAAATTCGACCCTGGATCACAAAACCAGTCACAAGTCGCACGGGTATATTTGTGGCGATAGCCAACAATACATTGTTTGGGTCAAAATTATCGATTTTTCTTTTATGCCAAAAATCATTGGGATATTAAGTAAAGATAATGTTCCATGAAGATATTTTGTAAATTTCCTAAACCATAAATATATATATAAAAAAAAAAATTTGTGAGTGAATGCAGCAGAATCGCAATCATAATTGTAAATCTTTATAGGAGATTTTCGCACCCTCAGATGCCAGATTTTCAACTACACAGCAAAATCCCCAGTGTTAAATTAACACTGCTCAGTGTCCACACTACAGAGTGTTAAAAGTAACATTGAAGCAGTGTTGAAGTTAATGAGATAATTAAGTGATTAATTACGTGATAATTGAGCATTATTGAAGACACCTGATGATTACAAGCAAGAATCACTGAAACAACAAAAACGGATGAAATCAACTGAAGAGAAAAGAAGACATTACATCTGTGAAGATCTCAGCAGAGGAGGATTAAACAACTCCACAAACAGCATTACCAGCTTCACTTATTACTAACCAGACTGACTTTATTTCTGTCAGACGTCTACAGAAGTTTTTATTGAGAATTTACTGATGGCACTCAATGTCATGTGTGAGTGCAGATTGACCTTTCCTCTTTGTCTTTGAAAAGATATCAGTTTAAGACTACATAACACTAATAAATGATCAGTAAGTTTCGTGGGAGCTCTTGCATTATCACTTATATCATAAATTGAAACCAGTTTCCTCAAATCTAATCTGAAAAGTTTATTTTTTTATTACTGCTAAAATCAGGACTATGAGCTGGATAAAGCAAACCAATATCTCGCTAGTAAAGATTTGATAAATGGACATGCACAGTCTATCATTGTCCCGACACTCTTTTGTATGTTTTTAATATTAGCAACTTACAACTTTGCTAGGCATGGCAAACCTAAGGAGATAAGTGATTATGTGCCGTTTGCTAGTGCAGAGGTGTGTCAATTTGCAAAAGACTGGGGAATAACCTGGAAATATTCAAGCCCAAGATACCCACAGTATGACGGAATGGCTGAACGGTCCTTAAAGGTCCCATGACATGCTACTTTTAGTAGGCTTTAATATAGGCCTTAGTGGTCCCTAGTACTGTATCTGAAATCAATTTCCAAAAATTCAGCCTCGGTGCAGAATTATAAGCACTACAAAATAGTCCCAGAAAACACAGTTTCGGTGTCTGTAGCTTTAAATGCTAATGAGGAGGAGAAAGGCAGCACAAGGTGGAGGGTGGGTGTGGCCTTGACCATCTTGCGCAATGGTACCATGCATGTTTACATTGGATATATTGCAATGGCACGAAGACACGCAGTCGTTCAAGCATTTCAGTTTGACCCAGAATCTGATGCGGTGTTAAATTAACCATTCTGGGGCTGGAAGTGTATATGAGTCCACACTCAAGAGTGTAAAGTGTTAAAATATGAGTGTTAAATTAACACTCAAGAGTGTTAAAGTTAATGAGATAATTAAGTGATTAATTAAGTGATTATTGAGCATTATTGAAGACACCTGATGTTAACAAGCAGAATCACTGAAGGAGAAAATCACAAATTGTAAGTCACCAATAAGGTGATGGGTGTTTGCTTTAGTTGGGCTCTTGACCCTTATATGTTTACTTTACTTTTTACAGTTTGTCTGCTGTTATTGATTTATAACAGTTAAATGAACAAAGTAAAGTGTGATCTGACAGTGTTGGTTATGTTTTGACATAATCATGCTGTGATCTGAAAAATGAAACTTATTGAAATAGTTTGGTTTAACTTGTTAGCAGCAGTTTTGTGATTCTTCAACCTATGATTATCAGTACTTTAATTATAATTCAAAATATTTAATAAACATTGTTCTGATCAAAAGACTTTCAAATGAATTTATTTAGACACACAGACATCAATAATCAGCCTGTGAATCTCAACAATGGTGACAACAATAAAGCATGTTGCAGTGGCTGCCACCAATCACAACTCATTAATGGCTCCCATCATGCATTGCGGTATGAATAAATTATGATCTGAATTGTCTATGTAATTTACTTTTCCTAATTGAATATTCTGCTCGTCACCATTGTTGAGATGCATAGACTGAATCTTGACATCTGCGTGTGCCTAAAAGTACATTATTTTCTTTCTTTTTTTTAAACAACTTTTAAAAAATTCATTATTATAGCAAAAATTCTGGGCATTTATGCAGATTCACAGTTATGCTGTAACCAAATCGAAGTCAGAAAGAAGAATCTTAATGAGTTCAGTGATCAAGTTCAAATGATGAATGTCATAATATAACAAACACCATCAGATCACTTTTTTCTTTGTTCATCTGGCAGTTATAACTCAGATACAGCAGCCAAACAAAATCTAAAATAAACATATAAGGGTCAAGAGTCCAACTAAAGCAAACAATGATCGCCATAACGGTGGCTTACAATTTGTGATTTTCTCCTTCAGTGATTCTGCTTGTTAACATCAGGTGTCTTCAATAATGTTCAATCATCACTAAATTAATCACTTAATTATCTCATTAACTTAAACACTCTTGAGTGTGGACTCATATACACTCCCAGGAGTGTTAATTTAACACTGGAGTTTTTGCTGTGTACAAAGAGCTGTAGTTAACTGACAAGCTGAGCCATATCGCATTAATTATCGCTGGTGATACGTCCGCGATATTAATGCGATATGGCTCAGCTTGTCAGTTAACTACGGCTCTTTGTAGTAAATGTCGCTCCATCTGAAAGCAGGTGATGGCGATTTACTACTAATCAAGGAACCGACTTTACTGACGAGATGCGCATAACAATATCGTGTGATATATCGCCCAGCCCTAGTTTACAGTTATTATCATGTAGTAGCTAACGCTAACTTACTGTTGCCTTTTCATGTTGCTCTTATTTTCTATTGTTTTAAAGCTGTATTAGCATCTATATCAGTAATATTAGATAAGTAATATCAGAAAAAAATCTTTTTTTTTGTGCCTAGATGTTGTAGTAAACAGATATCTGTAACGTCTGTAATTTATCTTATTAAAATTTTTGCGATCTCTGCGATCTTGAAATGCGGATATCACGCGCGCCATATCATCAACAGGAAAACGGTTATCCAAATAACACTTGCGTTACAGTGTGTGTATTCACACACATACTTTTGCGCATTTACAGAGAAAATGAAATTAATCCACTGGTTCTTCTGGGGCTTGGATGAAGGAACTAAAAAAAGGCTTCGGTGTTCATTTGTACATCCAATTATTGAGCAATTATTATGCTTCGCTCGCTCAAAAGCCATGATATCTCTCGTGGACAAACTAAAATCGCACGCACGCGTTCCTACCGCGTAGCTCATTTTCTCATGGGCGGGAAATATTCTCTGGGCGGGCAAAGCAGAGAAAGGGGAGGTAACATTTCTCCTTATAACGTCATAAGGAGGAGATTCAAGATCAGCCTGTTAGAGCTTCCATTTTCTCAAAGGCAGAGAAAGATAGCAAAAGCTCAATTTACACCGATAAAAATTTCTAGAAACTTGGGGACCATATACACACTGTAAAAATGAATACGCTATATTTACTCAATAAAATTGTGGCAACAGATTACAAGCAATATTATTAATTAAATTGAACAAATTAGAATTGAGCAATAATTAATCAAATTAATTCCTTAAAAGTTAACCATTTAAAATGAGTAAAATTTACATTTAAAAAAATAAAAATATCGGAATAACAGACAGAGGTCAAAGATGAATTAAGAACTCTTTATTTTTTATTGGCAACATTGAAGACACCTGATGTTAACAAGCAGAATCACTGAAGGAGAAAACCGTAATTGTAAGTCACCGTTATGGTGATCAGTGTTTGTTTGTCATAAAGTCTAATCTCTGACTTAAATATATATTGTTGATTACAGCATCACATTGATTCTACAGCATAAGATCCAGAATTTTTGAAATAATCTAAAGGATTTCTTAAAAGTTGTTCTGATAAAACAAATATTTCTTTTAGGCACACACAGACATCAAGAATCAGTGTATGAATCTCAACAATGGTGACAAACAGAATATTAAATTAGGGAAAGGAAATTAGTAAGACAATTCAGATAATAATTTATTCATACCGCAATGCATGATGGGAGCCATGAATGAGTTTTGATTGGTGGCACCCAGGATGCACTGCAACATGCTTTATTATTGTCACCATTGTTGAGATTCACAGGCTGATTATTGATGTCAGTGTTTCTTCATAAAGTAATTTTCAATGTCTTTTGATCAGAACAACTTTTAAGAATTATTGGATTATTTTGAAAATGCTGAAAATCTTTTGCTGTAGAATCACAGTGATGCCGTAATCAACAACATACATTTAAGCCTGAGATTAGATTCTAAATGAGGGCAGTGATTCAGGTTAAATTATGATTATGTCAAAACATAATCAACACCACCTGATCAACTATTCTCTTTGTTCATCTGGCAGTTATAACCCAGATACAACAGCCAAACAAATTCTAAAGTTAATGATTTAAGGGTCAAGAGCCCAACTAAAGCAAACACTGATCTCCATAACGGTCTCTTAAAAAATTCAATTTTCTCCTTCCGTGATTCTGCTTGTTAACATCAGGTGTCTTCAATAATGGTCAATCATCACTCAATGAATCACTTAATTATATCATTAACTTCAACACTCTTGAGTCTGGAGTCATATAAACTCCCAGGAGAGTTCAATTAACACGGGAGTTTTTGCTGTTGGACCTCAAGGTACATATATGTAACTTTTTGAGGATCAAAAAGCATTAAAAGTTACATATATGTACCGTTTCTTTTAAAGGTTAAGGTACAATATTGTACCCTTGAGGGTACAGCCCCAGTGACGAGCCATTGTACCCCTAAAGGTACAATTATGTACTTTATTTTCTGAGAGTGTATGTAGAGCCAGCCCTGATTGGCTGCTTGAATCTCAATTTAAAAGAATGTCCAGTTTGCGGTCTTTCTTTCTTTTGGTCATCGGTGGAGAAGAAGTCACGGCACGGCTACTCATGGTTCTTACAGGACTTTCAACCGAGAAGGTGCTTCAGAAAATATCAGAAGCAGGCATAGAAGTAACTGACGTCGAGATGAAAGGACATGAAATGGACTTTCAGGCAAATGACATTTACTCGGATGATAATAATTTATATGTCACAGTTAGACATTGAGTTTAAAATGAAATGTTGGAAAATGTGAAAATGAAAAGGATTTAATAAATTCTGATTTTAATTCAGTGTGTGTGTAATATATATATATATATATATATATATATATATATATATATATATATATATACAGTGCTATGCATAAGTTAATACACCCATGCTAAAGTTGACTAAAAAGAGGAATAAAAAATCATATTTTGGAAATTGAACTTAATGCCTTAATTTAAAATATTAGGAAAAATTCAACCTTTAAGGACACCAATTTTCTTTGTGAATGAATAATGTATCGTAAATAAATAAATGTTCTTCCTTAAAATACATGGTGCATAAGTGAGTACACCCCTATGTTAAATTCCCATAGAGGCAGGCAGATTTTTATTTTTAAGTATTTTTAAAAAAAAAAAATTTTAGGATACTATGCATCCTGATAAAGTTCCCTTGGCCTTTGGAATTAAAATAGCCCCACATCATCACATAGCCTTCACCATACCTAGAGATTGGCATGGTTTTATTTCAGTTAGCCTAATAGCTAGTTTGATTTGCATTGAGAGATGATCTTATGGAAAGTACCCCATGCCAATCTCTAGGTATGGTGAAGGCTATGTGATGATGTGGGGCTATTTTAATTAATAGCCTAATTATTTTAATTAGAGTCATTTTAGCAGTGACTCGCTCGTAAGCTGCGCGCACATGGCGACCGAGTCGATTTCCATACCGAGAAAAGAGATCCTCTGCACGGAGCAGAGTTTGCTCTTCTCCCAGTTGACCCGAAGGCCCAGACAAGCTAGGTGCCGGAGCACTAGGTCCCTGTGTTCGCAAACCTTGTCTCGAGAGTGAGCTAGGATCAGCCAGTCGTCGAGAGGAACAAGGGCTGCCTCGACAACCTTCGTGAAGACGCGAGGAGACAGGGCTAGCCCGAAAGGGAGAACCTCGTACTGGTATGCCTGCCCCTCGAATTATATATATATATTTATACTGGTATGCCTCATTTGCATATGTAAACATGACATTTCAGAAAACTTGTAATACAAAAAATGTCTGTCTCTATGTAAGTGAAAAACTGGAAAGGTTTTATGGTGATATCTATAACTTAAAAATGTTACCCTAATCCACCTGTAGTGTTTCACACTACGTACATGCGCGAGAGATAATTTCCGGCGCTTGCGCAGATCGAAGCGCCCGCGCCCTCTGACCTTTTCCGTCGCTTTCCGGCGCTTGCGCAGACCGAAGCACCCGCGTCCTCTGATCATTTGGGTGTGTGTGTTTACAAGAGGACAAAAACGATATAAATACTGTTCGTTTTCTCACACAAACCGCTCGTTTCGTGTCTTAAGCCATCAATGTGTACTTACGATGGGGAATTGTTTAATTTGGACGATGGGGAATTGTTTTAATTTGGACTCTGTGCTTGTGTTTTGAGACAGTGACCATAGACCTGCATTATATGACTGACAGACAAGAACGGTTTGACCTAAAAATATCAAAATTGAAACTACTCCGGAAAAAAAGACACCTACATCTTGGATGCCTTTGAGGTAAGCTAAAACATACCAAAAATTAATTTCAAAGTGAACTATCCCTTTAATAGCAGGAGGAGCAGCTCTAACAGGAGGAACAGGTGCTGCTAAAGCCATTGCAGAGCAGGTTAAACATGGCAAGGGAAAGGTAAAGAGGGGAAGTTCCAAGCAGTATGATGATTAATTCTCATTATAATGATCACTTTATATTTATTTCCTTTGGTATGTTGTTAATGTCTTATGTATTTCTGTGATTTTCATGTTTTTTTCTTCTGATTTAAGTGATTACTTACAGATTTATATGATTATCATTATTGTTGTTTTTATCATAAAATGCAAAAATTACAAATATTTTGAGTTTGTACATCTTTGTCATGTAAAGGGGTCCAGATTTGCACCCCAAGAGATCGGGGTACGATTATTTTACTGCTCATAATTGCGTCAGAGCTCGCATGATCCCTTTTCGTAAATATGAAACATGTTTGATATTTCTGATTCTTGATCAGTCCTCCTGTGACGTGATACCCGCGAGCGAGCTTCACCAACCGGATGTTGTGTGCTTCTATAGAGGAGACGTGGCAGCCACGAAAGTAGAGTATTGAGAAAGTAGATCACCCATATCATTTTTTTTCTCCTTTGTTTTTCTTCCTCTAAAACACAAATCAAGCCAGGAGTAGCAGCTGATGACATCAATCGTTCTCCATTCGTTTATTCTTCTCAAGTCACATTTGATCTCACGAGTCTCACTGTGAAAATAGGCTTGTTTGAGATGAGCAAAATCTGCAGAGAACTGGTCACCGTGAGATGCACCGTGAGTGTGGCCCGTCTTGCTCTGATGTCATGCTGACGTGTCCTACATAACTTTTGCAACGGCGAAGCTGCCATGTCGAATTCTGCAGTCAAGCGCAGTTGTTCTCCACCGACTGCGCTGATCAAAGCATGATGGGAAACGACTTGCTGACGACACAGCTTAATGCTCATTGATTTAAACGACCACGATGTATAGGTCTCTTTTAAAATGTTTGATTTTAAAACTCTGATATCATGTTTTTATGTGTATAAATTATATATGAATATTCCCAAACTCTGACAGTGGGATCTTTCTGTGGGTTATGTGATTGTTGTCTAAAAATATTTTTTTTCACTCCTCCCCTCACTGCAGCCGCCTACTCTCGGATGGATTTCAGGTGAGGTGAGTTGCATCTCAAACAAGCCTAATGTTACTACAATCAACAGGTGTGTGGTCTCACGGTCCGGACGAATCTTCTAGTGTGTGCATTCAGAGGATTATAACTGAAACTGCCCTTATGTCTGTACTCTCCCACAGTTTAAAATCGGTTAAGATTTGAAAATGGTCTAATGTGTCCCAGGCATTAGAGTTTGAAAGTAGCTGAAGCAGTGTTAAAGTTAATGAGATAATTAGGAGATAATTAATCACACTTACTCCTGTTTTTATTCACACAGAGGTTCATAACTTCATTAGTCAAAGAGAAAGTGTGGATTGGTTTGTCTGACTCTGAGACTGAGGGGATCATGAAATGGGTGGATAATTCAACACTGAATCAAAGGTAAGTGTAGCCTGGAAATCCAGACCTAAATCTAAAAGATTAATGGTCTGGCGTCGACTAATGAAAATCACTCAGCTCGAGGGGCGGCACCAAGCGTGCATTTGAAAATCTCGCTGCACGCAATTGGATAACACTACGACCAATCACAACAATAAACCCCAGCTACTAGCGGAGCTAACCTTATTAGACATTCTCTGATTATACTCTTACCGTATCCGGTCGGCGAAACAGCAAAAACGGGTTTACAATTTGTGCTTTTCTTCTTCAGTGATTCTGCTTGTTAACATCAGGTGTCTTCAATAATGCTCAATCATCACTAAATTAATCACTTAATTATCTCCTCAGCCCTAAATGCCGCTCCATCTGAAAGCAGGTGATGGTGATTTACTACTAAATCAAGGAACCGGCTTTACTGACGAGATGCGCATAACAATATCGCGATTTAAATCGCCCAGCCCTACTTGTATGTGTGTGAGCATTTCAATTGTGTGTGTGAGAGCATTTCAGTTGTGTGAGTGAGAGCATTTCAGTTGTGTGAGTGAGAGCGTTTCAGTTGTGTTTGTAAAAGCATTTCACTTGTATGTGTGTGAGCATTTCAGTTGTGTGTGTGTGAGTGTTTCAGTTGTGTCTGTGTGAGTGTTTCAGTTGTGTGTATGAGAGCATTTCAGTTGTGTGTGTGTGAGTGTTTCAGTTGTGTTTGTAAAAGCATTTCACTTGTATGTGTGTGAGCATTTCAGTTGTGTGTGTGTGAGTGTTTCAGTTGTGTGTGTGTGAGTGTTTCAGTTGTGTGTGTGAGCGTAATATTTTCAGTTGTATGTATGAGAGCATTTCAGTTGTTTGTGTGTGAGCGTTTCAGTTGTGTGTGTGACAGGGCCGGATTGGGACTCATTTTCAGCCCTGGAGTTTCATGCCTTAGACCGGCCCACTTTAGTTCCCGACTGACTAAAATAATGTAATTAAACCCTCAGTATAAGGTCCAATCTTTCAAGGGCTATCTGGCCCTTCCCCCTACCCCTAGTGCTGCCCCTCCAACCAAAAGAGAATCGAGACAACCCTACCCCTTCACGGGAACGCGCAAAACGGAGGGGTCAAGGGACAAGGGGTGAACTGGGATTGAGCCTTAAGTCTGCAATAATGCACTGTTCTGTACAGCCTTGTAATTCATTGTATTTTTCAAAAATATAATTTTCTATTCAGTGCAATATCAGTAAACAGGGTTTTATAAATACAGAGGTCCCAAAAGTGATCTTGCTAGGGGGTTCGGCGGCATATTATTTTTCCACTGTCATTGGCAAAGAACATCTGTGTTAAATAGGAATCCATTGTAATAAAGTTATTCTCATTATTGGCACAGTATGTAATAGGCTATTGCTCTACCTGCTCTCCTCTCTCATCTCCATCTCTCGTTCTTCTTCTCTCAGTCTCTTTATCTTTACCTGTAAATCTCCCCTTCCTGAAGCTGAGCTTAGATTGATACAGTCTTTGCAAAGTGATTATTTATGTCGGTCGTTTAAAATTTCTATCGTAAAACAGCTGTTTAGTTTAACCACTTGCACCTTATCTCGTGAAGCGTCGCGTTGGGATTCGCGCGCGGACGCGGCTCGCGCTTCTGTGAACATAAATCCCGCTTGCTTTGATCGGTCATCTCGACCGCCGACGAGCGGTGTTTGAGTGCTGAAGCAGCTCAGATGATGAGATCGGTTATCGTCGCGATATGCGAATCATTGCAGCACCAAATTAGAGTCAATATTAGGCAATTATTTCACAACGTTCATATACACTCAGCAAAAATTACCGAGGTCCGGACCTCGGAGACCTCAATGGTCGGTACGGCCCTGACTCGTAGGCTATTTGGCCGCTTCAGTTTCTAGAGATGTTTTATTATTCTGGTCTTTTCAGCGCCGCCTTTGCGCCTATAGGCTATTATCCTCGTTTTGTTTCTCTTATTTTTTGTTAGCACATCTCTAACAAAGTGACTTTATTTTTTTTTGTTGGGCTGCGAGAAAATAATAATAAAAAAAATAGTGGGGCTGCGCTATGACTGGACACCGGCCCTCCTGGCCAATAAAACAGACCGGCCCACCGGGAATTCTCCCGGTGCTCCCGATTAGCCAATCCGGGCCTGGTGTGTGAGCATAATATTTTCAGTTGTATGTATGAGAGCATTTCAGTTGTGTGTGTGTGAGTGTTTCAGTTGTGTGTGTGAGCGTAATATTTTCAGTTGTATGTATGAGAGCATTTCAGTTGTGTGTGTGTGAGCGTTTCAGTTGTGTGTGTGAGCATAATATTTTCAGTTGTATGTATGAGAGCGTTTCAGTTGTGTTTGTAAAAGCATTTCACTTGTATGTGTGTGAGCATTTCACTTGTATGTGTGTGAGCATTTCATTATAGTATGCGAATGAATTTGGTTTCATATGTGTATGTGAGAGGAAAAGTACATGTATATGCATGGTAATTCTGAATAATGTCCCTAGGGGCACCTCATAGCAAATGGATTTATATGTTTATTTGCACTCAACACAAATAATGAGCAACGTCTTTCCTGTTTATTGAAAGGAAATGACACATTTTTCATATCCTGTGAGTCGAAGAGCTGGTCTGAGAGCAGGAAGTTCTGCAGAGATCGAGGAGCTGATCTGATCATCATCAACACTGAAGAGAAGCAGGTGAGTTTGTGTGAGTGACTGTTAGTCAATGAGAGGAATCACACTTACTCCTGTTTGTATTCACACAGAGGCACATCACTTCATTAGTCAAGGAGAGTGTGTGGATTGGTTTGTCAGACTCTGAGACTGAGGGCAGAATGAAATGGGTGGATAATTCAACACTGAATCAAGGGTAAGTGATAAAACACTCACAGAGAAACACTTCGGATTCATTTGTTAAGTCCTTTAAATTCTCATTCAAAAATGACATTATCACAACCTTTATAAATTAGACTCAGCTTTTCCACAAACACAATCACGACAACAACCACAATAATTTTTTTTTTTTTTAATTCCCATAAATGAATTGTATGGATACATTCTTCTCTCTCTTGCTTTTCTGCACTTTAACTTCTGAACTACTCTGCTGTTGTCCCAGCTAACAACTTTGTGTTCTACCCAGCGGGCACCTTGATGTCAAAATTAGGTCAAGAAATAGGTCAAAAATGAAAGTCATATTGACGTCAAAGTGTTGATGTCAATTTGACGTCAAGAGTTTGACCTCTGCTGATGTCATTTTGCCAAACAAAAAGGTGAAACGCATGGCCGTACACTTATTACCAGCTTCACTTAAAACTAACCAGATTTACTTTATATAATTTCCATTTTTATGAAATCATTAAAATTTTGTATTTTAAAGTCACCATGATGGTGGTTAGCGTTTGCTTTAGTTGTGCTCTTGACCCTTCACTCTTTAATATAAAAGTTCTTTGGCTGCTATACTTGTTATAGGCAAAATAGTCATGAGCAGATAAGGTCAGGGGATGTTGGCTGTTTATAGATGATGACGATAATATCATCATGTAAATGCCTGATTCCCTAATCGTGTTCAGTGTCAAATGTTTTGATTATATAGAATTTATGGTTTTTATGACGTATTACAATAGAACCTATTTCATTTTACAGCATGAGAGCAATTTTGTTTATCGAAGACTATAATGGATTTTAAAAACATTTAGTGCATTAAACATTTTCCTCTACATTATTACTTAGCCATCAAGAATCAGTGTATGACTCTCAACAATGGTGACAATCAATGAAATGCTTCATGCCGCAGTGCATGCTGGGTACCACCAATCAAAACTCACCAAAATCTCCCATCATGCATTGCAGCTTTAATAAATTATGCACCTGTAGTTGATCTGATTATCTGGATATTTTGTTGGATTGTCACCATTGTTGAGATTCATACACTGTTTCTTGATGTCTGTGTGCGTCTAAGTAATGCCATAGATCAGTGGTTCCCAAACCTGTCCTGAAGGACCCCCAACACTACACGTTTTCTTTGTCTCCCTCATCAAACACACCTGATTCAACTCATCAGCTCATTAACCCATGTGATAATGAGCTGATGAGTTGAATCAGGTGTGTTGAGTAGTATGAAGCTGCAGACTCGGAGCCTGCTGCATCTACAGTCCCGCACCCAGAGTCCCGCATTCTCAGACCCCTCGTTTTTCGAGACAGCGCCTCCTATCAAATTAGATCGGATAAACATGTGAAGAACTTAAGCCGAAACGTGAGTATCGTCAATTTTATTTAGCGAATCATAGGCTACCTCATTCGGTTTCTTTTTTAATCAAACTACTTTATAGCTCATCGATACACCAACATATGAATAGTCCATTTAATATTTGTAAAGTAGTTTGTAACAAAATTTGAGCCGTTAATGTATGTTTTTTCGCCTTTTTTCCCAGAAAATATTTTGATAGCTTACGTTAGCCTTTAACCTTGGACTTACAAGCCATTGTAAAAATTTTATTAAAATTAGTTGACATTAAAGTAGACCAATTAAATACATTAAGTGTGTTAATATCAAAGAATGTCATCATTAATTATTTAATCAGATTCACCATTTTACCTTTTTTTTTAATTACCAGACCTTTTTTCCTAAAACTATTAAGTTGAATTAATTAATGCCGGAGTAATTATTTTACTTTATATAATTTATGTAGACTACTTAAATTAGTTATTATAAAACGTAGTATTAAAATGAATCAATATTAATTTAACTGATATGAAGTTGTTGCCGGCCATTTCCTCCGTGGCCCTACTTATCACCCTAGGTATGCTTGTAATTTGCATTTGCAGAAAAAATATAATAATTTATTATTACACAATATTTTTGACAATGGCATTCATCTTTTATTTTAGTGAAGTCGAGGAATTTGACAGAGCGATTGCAAAAAGAAGGAACATTCGCCTACCAGAAATTATTTTACCTTATGCATTTACATTTTACATTTATTCATTTAGCAGACGCTTTTATCCAAAGCGACTTATAAATGAGGAGTTTTTTTTTTTAATGCAACTGAAGACGAAAAGTAAAGTCACTAACACAATTCTTTCCTTTTTTCTTTCCTTTGTCCTGTTTACAGCAAGATGATGCTTAGGTGATCGTTAAATAAAGTACAGAATTGTTTATTATTGGTGTTTTGTCTATTCTTATTTGAGTTTTGCTTTGCATTCAAAATATCAAAAAACAGGTTTTGTAATGTTAGAATGGTATAATGTTAATTAGACCATTATTGAACTGAAAGAAAAATTGGAATTTGAATTTAAAAAAAACATTGTAGCAATACAGTATAATATCACATAATATTTTTCAGAAGATATCAATATGCAATTGCGACTTTATTTCTCAGAATTGCGACTTTATATCTCGCAATTCTGAGAAAAAGTCACAACTCTGACTTGATATATTGCAATTGTGAGAAAAAAAATCAGAATTGTGAGATAAAAAGTCGCAATTATTATTATTTATTTATTATTCAGTGGCGGAGTCAAGCTTCCATAGTAATTGTATCCCTTCCATCAGTAATTTTCTTTCAATTACACCCCCGCTCAAAAAATAACTACTGGGTAATTTGTTAGTCAGAGAACACAATGAGGTTTTTTTGGCACATGCATTAAGCAGGGAACACAAATATTTATTTGGATAACTTTAAATAAAACGAGACCGTATTGCATCCTATTGTTTTCAATGGCATTTGGGTAAGGGTGTTATACGATTTTCCGAACAGCAGGAGGCGCTGTCTCGAAAAATGAGGGGTCTGAGAATGCGGGACTCTGGGTGCGGGACTGTAGATGCAGGCTCCGAGTCTGCAGCTTCATAATGTTGGGTGTGTTTGATGAGGGAGACAAAGAAAACGTGCAGTGTTGGGGGTCCTTCAGGACAGGTTTGGGAACCACTGCCATAGATGACAGGGTTTTGTGCACTAAATAGTTTTTAAAAACCAAGTACATTATTTGATAAACAAAACTGCTAGACATGCTGTAGAATCAAATGACTTCTGTTATGAATAAAACCGTTTTGAAACCGCAAGTCCTATATAATCAGAACATAAGACACTGAATAAGATCAGAGCTTCAGGCATTTACATGATGATATCATCGTCATCTTCATCAATAAACAGCCAATATCACCTGATCTCATTTTCTCACGGCTTTTTTAGCTACAACAACAGAGCTTTTTAAACACACAATTATAGCAGCCAGAGAAAATTTAATATTAAGAAGTCAAGGGTCAAGAGCACAACTAAAGCAAACGCTAACCACCATCATGGTGACTTTAAAATGCAAAATATGATTTCATTAAACCGGAAATTAAATAAAGTAAATCTGGTTAGTGTAAGTGAAGCTGGTAATAAGTGTACGGCCATGCGTTTCACCTTTTTGTTTGGCAAAATGACTTGTTATCAAACTCTTGATAGAGGTCAAACTCTTGACGTCAAATTGACATCAACACTTTGACGTCAATATGACTTTCATTTTTGACCTATTTCGTGACCTAATTTTGACATCAATTTGATGTCATATTGATGTTAAATTGACATCAAATGCCCACTGGGTAAGAACGTTTTCCGAACGTTCTTTTTTTTTTTTGGTTATGATGTTCCTGAAACATTATTTCAACTTAATTTGTATTAAATAATCTCCTGATGTACTTAAATCTTTCCAATGCCTCGTTTTATGAGTACAGAACCTATTTGTACTACTGTAGAAGTTTGGTACCATTCTGGGCATTATTCGTGAGGTAATTTACGAGTTACAAATTGGAGCCAATAGCGCCTGCACTAAGCCATTCAGCTGATATCTCTAAATAAGCTCTAACTTTAATAATGTTCAACCAAGGGAAAAAGGCGGGGTATTTGGCTCGATGTCATGGTGCAAAGGACCCTAGGTTGATTTTACTCCGAACCATCCCTTTAATTAAACATTTTTACTGTGGATTTTACTGTGAAGCTTTAAGCCAGAAATTTATTGATTCTTAATATTTAAAGGACATTCGAAGAATGTTTTTCAAAGAATTTTTTTCAAAGAATGTTTTCTGCCAAAATTATGAGAACATTCATCAAATACTAACGAGAATATGTGGCGATTTCATGAGCATTGTTTTGAAAGTGTTTAATTCTCACACTTGCAAAACTTTACATACATTTAAGAGAAAAGTTAGGAACAAAAAAACTTTCCCACGTTCCAAGAATGTTCTTTTTAAAGGAGCGAAACAACCTTATTCATCTGAAGTTCGTTGTCATTCTAATGTTTAAAAGATGTTCTAAGAATGTTGTTCTAAGAACGTTTTCTCCCAACATTATGGCGACATTTAAAGAACCTACAAATAATGTATATGTAATGTTTTAGTGCAAACCTTTTGAGAGCATTAATAATGACCAGATAATGTTGAAGAAACACCCTATTAACGTTACTGGAAGAATGTTTGTTCATAACTTTGAGAGAAGCTTGACAGAACATTTGCCAAAGTTATGAGATTGTTCCCTGGTGGTGCTGTGAATATTGTTGGCTCTTTTAAGATGAATAGCTTGTTAAGCTCCTCATGTATTGTTGTCTGAATGGATAACAAATTTCATTGAACATCTGGGGTTCGTGAATAACTGAAAATCTGACACACTTTAATCAGGTTTTGGTACAAAGGTGAGCCGAATAACATTGGAAATGAGGACTGCATTGAACTGGATCCTACAAAAGATCCTGTGAACAACTGGAATGATCTGCAATGCTCTCATATGAGGAAATGGATTTGTGAGAAATAAGTTTCATCCAGTTTTGTTATGCTTTTGCTCCTATGATTGATGATCTATGAATCATTCTTATTGTGAATGTATAATTTCTGATTGAGGTTTCTGTCTTTTAAAAAATTGTCATCTGATCTTAATATAAATTTGTTAGAAGGAAATTGTAAATTATTTTCTCAGTGCTATAATAAACTCAAAACATCCAGTTTCTCACGATGTGAATGAGGGTGATCTCACACTAAAAAATGCTATGTTGGCTTTAATTAACTTTTTTTACGTCAACATGTTCCACGTAACTAGGTTACGTTGGATTTATGTAACATTATTTCAATTAACTTAAGATAATTACATAAGGTTAATCCAATGCCATTTAGTTGAATGGTCTTAATTTTGTCTAGAACAATTAAGTTAATTAAGTCCAATTATCCTGGGAGTTTATTTGGCTCCAGACTCAAGAGTGTTAAAGTTAATGAGCTCATTAAGTGATTGATTGAGTGATGATTTACCGTTACTGAAGACACCTGGGGCACGTTCAAGTTCAAAACGGTGCGCAACGTTTTGCTACGGTTTCCGGGTTGAACGTCATGTTTCCTGGAAACGGCGTGCACCGGTGTGCAACGGGGTTTGAGATACGTTTTCTCTTGTTTGGTGGGTGTGTCAGAACTGCAGTCCAATCAGCAGCAACATGTATATAAAGCACGCGGTATTAAAGTGAACTCGCACAATGGGTTCAAGGAAAGTAATTTACAAATGTGTTCGATGCAGCTCGGTATACGCAACAACTGAGGATATTAGAAGACATGTTTGTCGTAAGTTTTATTGTAAAAATATAGGATATCAACATAATGATGTAGTTGTTTATATTTTTAGCTTCATTGCAAGTGTATGACATTTGGTATAGAAATAAACAATGGTAATTAAGTGCTTTTCCTAAAAATGAGAAAGAAAATACAGGGTATTAAAACAGTATGAACTACAAATAAAGTCAGTATGTGAGGCTAAATAGATGTGTTTTAGTCTGAATTAGGTAAGATGTGTGCTTCCATTTCAGTTTCAGCAATCCCTTCACTCGATTGGGATGTTCTCTTTTGTTCTGGGCGGCAAGTGCAGTAACTGTAACATCGGGCATATTTTGTAGTATTAAACACATATTTATACCAACTTCATCAAGTTCCGAAAATTCTTCACAAAGAACACAAAGAATGAGCCTTCTCAGCTGCCATAGTTGCAACTCTTGTGTCATCAGAACAGTGTGTTCAACCGCACTAAAAAACTTTTCTGTTTAAAAAACGTTGTGCAACGTTTTGTCGGGGCTGAACGCCGGAAAAAAAACCTTTTACGCAACGAAGGGAATCCCGAAAAGGAATGCAAAGACAAGCAAGTAGCCTCCAGACTCTTAAGCTGAACTGGTGTATTGATGATAAATATTTAGTTACCCGCCTAAGAAACGATAGAAGGGTTAAATTACTGAGTGATGGTTCATTCAGGTTATGTCTTATAAGTGCTTATAGAAACTTGGGATTTCATCATCTCACTCTTAAAACTAATTCTTTCCTCACTCTCTCTTTCTTTCTGCAACTCGTATGAATGTGTGTGCGTGTGTTTGTGTTAGATATTAGTTTTATGTGTTAGAATAATCAATAAAGTCTGGTTTGTATTTTAAAGATAAGTGTTACTTGTGTTATGTGCTTACGAATTTAATGTCTTAAACTGCTGATCTAAGTTACCTTGCTAACTATAGTTTTTCACTATAGTTTGAATATTTATATCCGTTGCAGAGCTGATAGTTACAGCC
Source organism: Rutilus rutilus (assembly GCF_951802725.1). Taxonomy (NCBI): domain Eukaryota; kingdom Metazoa; phylum Chordata; class Actinopteri; order Cypriniformes; family Leuciscidae; genus Rutilus; species Rutilus rutilus. The sequence goes on from NC_140210.1 coordinate 50,305,886, forward strand.
AGTTCAAATGAACCGCGAACGAGTCATTTACCCGGTTGTAATAAGTGATTCTTTCGAATTCCCTATAAATTAATTAATAATTCCTTTGAGCTAAATTGACGAATCACTATAATTACAAATTAATCTTACATAAATTATGATCTGAATTGTCTTAGTAATTTCCTTTCCCTAACTGAATATTCTGTTTGTCACCATTGTTAAGATTCATACACTGATTATTGATGTCTGTGTGTGCCTAAAATATTTTTTTTAAGAAACCCTTTAGATTATTTAGAAAATTCTGGATCGTATGCTGTAGAAACACTGTAATCAACAATATACATTTAAATCAGAGATTAGACTCTAAATGAGTTCAGTGAGTCAGGTCTAATTATGATTATGTATAAACATAACCAACACCACCTGATCAACTTTTCTCTTTGTTCATCTGAGAGTTTTAATTAAGATACAACAGCCAAACTAAATCTAAAGTTAAACATGTAAGGGTCAAGAGCCCAACTAAAGCAAACACTGATCACCATAATGGTGTCTTAAAAATGAGATTTTCTCCTTCAGTGATTCTGCTCGTTATCATCAGGTGTCTTCAATAATGCTCAATCATCACTCAATGAATCACTTAATTAGCTCATTAACTTTAACACTGTTGAGTCTGGAGCCAAATAAACTCCCAGGAGAGCTCATTTAAGGAATTTTTTTGTTTTGGTTGAATGTAAAAATATTAATTTTAGGATAATTGAACTTAACTTAATTGTTCTACACAAAATTAAGACTGTTAACCATTCAATTAAATGGCATTGGATTAACCTTATGTAATTAACTTAAGTTAATTGAAATAAATAATGTTACATAAATCCAACGTAACCTAGTTATGTGGAACCTGTTGACATAAAAAAGGAAATTAAAGTCAACATAGCATTTTTAGAGTGCTGGGACACCAAATTTCTAATGTGTTCATGACTATTCATCTGATATTGAGTGTCTATGAAACTGCTTTTGAGTTGTATTGCTTTCACTTTTAATAAAATGGTCAATAGCCATTATTATTATAGTAAACTGTATTTTTGTTTTTATTTCATATTTCATTCTTGTGTATCTGTTTGTTGCACTATGGCTATATTTGCTCCAGTCCAGCAGAGCGCAGCAGAGAGCAGGTTTATCAGACTGAAGTGGTCAGAGAGGAACAGAAACATCAGATTCAGGCACTTTCTGCATCATCAATACAAATGTCCAGTTTAAAATAAAATCATGGCAGAATGCGTGGATGCTGCAACAGATAGGGTGTCACATGACCCTCTTGGCTGGGTTTGCTTGTATTTGTGGTTATTGTAAGATGAGAAAAAAGTTATTGGATGAACACAAGAACACAAAATAACAAGACATGATGTACTCAAAAGTGTGAAACTCAAAAGTCAAAAGTGCGAGTGGTAAATAAGGTCTCTTTTTCAGAATCATATATTTAGTGAGCAGGTCTCATTTGATCACCCAATTCTTCACTACCACAGTGATCTGGTAGTGGAATGTAGACTTGGTCTGGATGAATCAAGGAAGGATAGCAGAAAGTCACCATAACTAGTATATTTATAGCGGTATGCATAATTAGAGTATATCACATAATTAAACATGGAAATACACAATTTCATAATTATAAAATTGTCTACATTAGTTGTTATAAGCAGTGGCGGTTCTACATTGAATTACACCCTGGGCGAGACCCCCTTCGAGCGCCCCCAATACCACCACCCCTTTTTACTACTTTAGTAAAATAACGTTATGCATCTTTATTTAAGAAATATTTGATATTTGGACAGGAAACAAGACAAAAATACTAAGTAAGAAAAGCATTTTTTGCAGTGTAATAACTGAACTTGTCACAGTTCTCTTACAAGAGATTATCTCGTACTGCGTAGAATACGCTAGGGGAAAATCCTTTTCCACGAGAATACTGAAGCCAAAAAAATTATCCTTAATTTTGTATTAATGTAAAACGCGTTGCGGCAGCATACAGACATAGGCGAGGCAGCTCGCGCGCCTATTGGCTGGTCTGCTGGCAACTGCTTAAGCCTATCGAGCGAGACCTAGAGTGACGTCAGACCCAATGAGGGCGCTTCGCGCCCTCTGCGTCACGTCCCGCCGAAACGGGCGTGGCTTAGGTCTATAAATACCGCTCGCAGGCATTATATCTCTGATTTTTCATCCTTCAGCGAAGCAACTCACATCGCTGGATCCGAGAAGAAGCCGCGCTGTTGAAGAAGCACTTCAGCGGGACGAGTCGACGAAGCTGCTGGCCGCGCCGCCTTCATCGCCTTCCTGCTGCGCTATCCAGCGCCCATATCCTTTCTTGCACTGTGTGTGTGTGTTCGCCGGCGCGACTCACACCATCTAAAAGAGCTGCGTCTTTTTCAAGATGCCTTCTTGCGGCTCGTGCAAAGCCACACTCAGCGACGGGGACCGCCATGTCATCTGCGCTTCCTGCCTGGGTCAAGAACACGCAGCTCTCGCGCTCGCTGATGGCGGCTGCCATCACTGCGAGCTGTTGCCATTAGCGACTCTGAGGACTCGCTTGGCACTGTTCAGCGAGACTGCGCCCACACCTGCTGTTGTGCCGCGCCGTAAAAAGCGCCGCGCTCAGCGAATCCCGGAGCCCTCTCTCAGCCGTCAAAGCTCGCCGGTGCGCCTGCCTGCTTCTCCGGTTTCATCAGCTTCACTTACGGACGGACAGCGGCCGCGGTCTGCCGCCGCTTCTGTCAAGGACGCTGATGAGATCGACGCGCTGCTGCGAGAGGGGGATTCCTGCTCTCTCATAGCATCAGGCAGTGAGGATTGGGCGAGCTCTGAGGATCCCGCCCCCCCTGCCCGTGCTTCTTCGGGTAGGAGAGCGAGCATTGAGGCGGAGCTCATGCGCGTACTCACTCAGGCCACGGCGAGCCTCGGCCTCGAGTGGATTACGCCTGAGCAGCCTGCTCACAACCGGCTGGACGGCTACTTCCTGCCTGGGGAGCGCGTTTCACCTGCATCCAAGCCAGCGCCTTTTCTTCCTGAGCTTCATGAAGAAGTCACTAAGTCTTGGGGCTCCCCTTTTTCGGCCAGGACACGATCCTCTGTCTCTTTGGCGTTCTCCGCTGTTGACGACGCAAAGAACAGAGGCTACCACTCCCTGCCGCCGGTCGAAGAGGCTATTGCAGCGCACTTATGCCCGCCCACCGCTGGACGGCGTGCTAAGATGGCGCTGCCCTCAAAAGCCTGCCGCACGACGTCAGCCCTGCTCCGCCGCCGGGCAGGCCGCGTCAGCGTTGCACACCATGGCCACGCTTCAGATATACCAGGCCGATCTCCTCCGTAAGCTGGATGAGAGAGGACCTGACGCAATCTGCGTGCCGGACTTGAGGAGCGCTACAGACCTCGCTCTTCGCGCCACCAAGTCAGCAGCACAGGCCATTGGACGGAGCATGGCCTCTCTCACCGTGTCTGAGAGACATCTGTGGCTGACGCTCTCAGACATGACTGAGTCTGAACGCACCGCTTTCCCCTACCGGCCTCTTCGGAACCTCGGTCAAAGATTTCGCCGATAGGTTCGCTGAGGTGCAGAAAGCGACCCAGGCCATGAAGCACTTCCCGAAGCGCTCTAGTTCTGCAGCAGGCCGTGCGAAACCGTCTGCTCAGAGCTCACAGCCTAAGCCTCCGCCCACCGCCTCCTCTTCACAACGCCGCCAAACCCAGAGCTCGAGACCGCGCTCTCGCTCATCCGGTCGCCGCCCCGCCCCGCGTGGCCCGCGGCAAAAGATTGCGTTGAAGCCAGAGGCCCCGAAATCGTCCTAGCACGCCTAGGAAAGCGACGGTGTCCAAGTCCCGCTGTGGCCGGACTTCCACCAAAGCTTGCCGCTCGTCCAGTTCCAGGAAATGTGACTGGTCCAGCGTATTTAGCAGGCAACAAGCCGGTTCCATTGCCCGCTTGCCTGCACACAAAAGCCGTTTTTACGGCTACCCAGATAAATCCCTTAAAGAGTGCATTTTCTGGTGTCCCGGCCACGGCCGAAGGTGTTTTATGTGTAGAAAAAATGCCCACTACTCAGTGCCCATTCCTACACACAAGCACAGCCCTTCACACAGGGCTCGCGCACATAAAATCGACTCAGATCGATTGCGCTTCAAATGTAGCATGCGTGCCCACTACCCAGTGCCCACAAACGCTACTTCCCACATGTCTCTCGGTCCCTGTAAATACAGGACCAGTACGCATATGCTCTGCTCACGCAAGCAATGCTGTAAAGGTGGTGTATGTGCCCGCTGTTCTGCGCCCACGCCCACACACAGACATGAAACTAGCCCAGCCCTCCCCCTCTCAGCTAGACACTGCAGAGGATGCCTCAGATGTCATGAGCGCGACGTTTATGTCGCAGCACACAAAAGCCGCTGTATCGCGAGCCGATCAGAGCGTGCTTCGCATCCAGCCCCTAGCTACTCGCGTACCTGTGTGGGAAAAGCTTCCCGGGGTTTCGAAATGGGTGCTGAACATCATAAAAGAAGGCTATTCGCTGCAGTTTCGCCGACGCCCTCGCCGCTTCATGGCACGCGTCGAGACCACGGTAGAATCAGAAGTAGTTCATCTACTTCGAGCCGAGATTCTGAAACTGTTGAGCAAAGGGGCTATAGAACCCCTATCTCAAGCTCAAAGCGAAGGCTTTACAGCAGATACTTCCTAGTGCCCAAGAAAGACGGGGGTCTCAGACCCATACTAGATCTGCGGCAGCTGAACAGAACGCTTCTGAAGCGCCAGTTCAGGATGCTCACAACCAGAAAAATCCTCGCGCATGTCCGCCAAGGGGACTGGTTTGTGTCAATAGATCTAAAAGACGCGTATTTTCAAATACAGATAGTGTCACGTCACAGGCAATTTTTGAGATTTGCCTTCGAGGGCCAGGCATATCAGTACACAGTCCTGCCTTTCGGCTTGTCCCTGGCACCCCGTACATTTACGAAGTGCATGGACGCAGCGCTCGCACCCCTCAGATTACGGGGCATACGAGTGCTGAACTATCTGGACGACTGGCTGATTCTAGCCCAATCTCACTCAGAGCTCGTAGAGCACAGGACCATTTTACTCGATCACCTCGAGAATCTCGGTCTCACAGTGAACTGGGAAAAGAGCTCGCTATTCCCCAGACAGATTATATCTTTTCTGGGAATAGAGCTGAACTCGCTGCTAATGACAGCACGCCTGTCATCTCAGCGCACACTGGACATTCGGCGCGCAGCCGGCTCGTTCCGCTGCGGCGCGATAGTCCCTCTCAAAACATTTCAAAGGATGCTCGGTCTGATGGCCTCAGCATCTTCAGTTCTCCAGTTGGGCCTTCTGCGCATGCGCCCACTGCAGTTCTGGCTCAGAAAGAGAGTACCACGCACAGCGTGGGCCTCCGGTCGCCTTCGCGTCAAGGTCAATCAAGCGTGCATTGCAGCCTTGAAACCTTGGAAGGCAAAAGACTGGTACCAATCAGGTGTAAGCCTGGGGACTTCCTCGAGAGTGATGGTGGTGTCCACGGACGCATCCACCTCGGGATGGGGAGCGCTGCTCGAGGGCAGACCGCTTTTTGGCCAATGGTCAGAGCGGGAGAAGCTCTTACATATCAACTGCCTCGAAATGTTGGCAGTGAGCAAAGCGCTCACGCGCTTTTGTCCCCTCATAAAGGGACACCACGTGCTAATACGTTCAGACAACGTCTCAGTGGTGTCCTACATAAATCGCCAGGGCGGCCTCAGGTCTCTGACTCTGTACAGGCTAACCAGGCGCCTCCTGATATGGGCCCGCAGCAACCTGCTCTCGCTGAGAGCAGCGCACGTGCCAGGGCTCCTAAATATAGGACCAGACAGACTGTCCAGGAACCAGGTTCCGACAGGGGAATGGTCTTTGCACCCACAGACAGTCCGGCTGCTGTGGGAGAAATTCGGCAGAGCGGAAGTAGACCTGTTCGCGTCTCAAGAAAACGCTCACTGTCCAGAATTTTTCTCGAAGAGCAAGGACGCGCTGACCCACGAGTGGCCTCGCCGTCCTCTCTACGCTTTCCCCCCCGTCTCCCTCCTGACTCAGGTGATAGAACGGGTCAGGGAAGAAGGATGCTCAGTGCTGCTTGTAGCCCCACTTTGGACGAGCCAACCTTGGTTCCCAATTGTGATGCAGTTAGCAAGCACCGCCCCGTGGCCAGTGCCTCTAAGGAGGGATCTCCTCTCTCAAGCCAACGGCTCGATCTGGCATCCTCACCCAGAGCTGTGGTCCCTCCATGTGTGGGCCATCAACGGGTACCCGCTGACCTCCCACAGGGAGTGTTAAACACTATCACACAGGCCAGAGCTCCGTCTACGCGACGTCTCTATGCCTCAAAGTGGTCAGTGTTCTCCAGCTGGTGCGCAGCTCGTGGTGTGTCACCCCTGCATTGCGGTGTGACGGAGGTTCTCTCCTTCCTACAGGAGCTGTTGGATAAGGGCAGGTCCCCTTCCACGCTCAAAGTCTATGTAGCGGCCATAGCAGTGTTCTCTTCGACCACGCTTGGCCAGTCTATTGAAAGGAACGATTTAGTCATTCGCTTCCTTAGGGGAGCTAAGAGACTGAATCCTCCCAGACCTCCCACAGTCCCTATATGGGACCTTTCTACGGTACTGGAAGCCATGAAAGGTCATCCATTCGAGCCCTTGCAGAAGATTGATCTTAAACACCTGTCTTTCAAGACGGCGTTTCTTCTGGCTCTCGCTTCTGTGAAGCGCACAGGGGACTTACACGCGCTCTCAGTAAGCGCGACGTGCATGGAGTTTGGGCCGAATGACTCTAGAGTTATACTCAAACCTAAGCACGGTTATGTTCCTAAATCCCTCAATACACCGTTCAGAGCACAGGTCATCTCCCTGTCTGCTCTGCCGGTCACTGAAGGAAATATGGACGAAAGCTCCCTTTGCCCAGTCAGGGCGTTAAGAGCTTATGTGTCTCGCTCGTCTGTTTTCAGACAGACGGAGCAGCTCTTTGTTTCGTTCAGCGGGCGTTCTAAGGGACTAGCCGCTTCGAAACAGACCCTATCCAGATGGGTAGTGGACGCAATAGCGCTAGCTTACACAACCAAGGGCATGCAGTGCCCGTTGGGTGTCAAAGCGCACTCCACGAGAAGCATGGCTTCATCGTGGGCATGGTCAAGTGGGATTGCGTTGCAAGATATTTGTATGGCGGCAGGCTGGGCCTCTCCGTCTACATTTATAAGGTTTTACAACCTAGAGGTTCCCGCACTACAGGCCAGACTACTGTCGGTCTAGTATGGCCAAATTTCATAACTGGCGCTGTCAGTTATGCAGCTATTGAGTATTGCTATCCTTGCTCTATGCTGCCATAGGGAAGACGGTGGCTAACCCCCCCCCCCCTCTCTTCCAGGATTCCCTGTGAGTCCCCTGGGTGATTATGTACTGTATGAACTCCGGGCTGTCGCCCTTGAGTCTATAGTATCAGATCCCAGCACGCACGGCGTTTTACAGTAGGTTCCCCTAGCGTATTCTACGCAGTACGAGAGAATCTCTCGTAAGAGAACGTACTCGGTTACTAACGTAACCTCGGTTCTCTCTAGAGAGAGGAACGAGTACTGCGTATCCTGCCGTGCCTGCACGCGCTCTGGTTGCTTCGACTATGAAAAACCAGAGATATAATGCCTGCGAGCGGTATTTATAGACCTAAGCCACGCCCGTTTCGGCGGGACGTGACGCAGAGGGCGCGAAGCTCATTGGGTCTGACGTCACTCTAGGTCTCGCTCGATAGGCTTAAGCAGTTGCCAGCAGACCAGCCAATAGGCGCGCGAGCTGCCTCGCCTATGTCTGTATGCTGCCGCAACGCGTTTTACATTAATACAAAATTAAGGATAATTTTTTGGCTTCAGTATTCTCGTGGAAAAGGATTTTCCCCTAGCGTATTCTACACAGTACTCGTTCCTCTCTCTAGAGAGAACCGAGGTTACGTTAGTAACCGAGTACGTTTTGTTGCAAAGAACAATATTATGGTGAAATTAGATCTTGTTTGAGTTAAAACCGAATTATTGTTAAGCATAGCAAGAATCATAGCAAAAAGGCTAACAAATAACAGTTATACCCAACAATTAATATTGCCCCTTCATTCATGACATGGATACCGTAATCATACAGAGAAAACATAGTTGCATTGCATACCTTTATCTTTCGCTCGTTTCTAAATTGGGCACCTGATGGCTTTGACCTTTCTTGTCCATCTCTTATTTGGCACTCGACATCGACAATCAACAGATTTCCCCTGATCCCCCCATACCAACTGTCACTCACGAGTCACGACCAGAAGTCAAGACTAAATAAATTCACCTTGGTGGTGGTGACCAAGTAATCGTTTTGTATTACCTATTTTTATTAGCCATTCAGACCATTCAGAAAAACAAAAATGTGCAGGAAATGTAGAGGCCTGTATTTATAATATTATGAATGAAATGTGCGTTATTTGGAAGAAAGTCGAGGTGTGACTGACTTTGATAACTATATGGACCCCCATCCCCCCCCCCCCCCCCCCCCCCTCTGTCCATTCCATTTGGGAGAGACCCAGAGGTGAACTGTCATCCGCGCCCGCGCCTCCGCGCCCCCTACCCTTTCCCCTTCTCAAACAAACAGCTTCTGTGCACGGCATCTTCTCAGCAAGCAGGGGCGTCTGCAGCTGCAGGGGGCGCAAATTTGCCAATTCCCCACACAGTGAAATGATAGATAATAGAAAACCGCTTCACGGCGCAGATTTTTTTTTCTTCTGCTCGTGCCGACGGTGCCGCCCCCCCAAAAATGCCGCCCTGGGCTCGCCCGTGCCAAAAACCGCTACTGGTTATAAGTGCAGGAGACTGTGGAGGAGATTATGGAGGAGACTGTGGAGGAGACTGTGGAGGAGACTGTGGAGGAGACTGAGTTATGTCAGACAAGTGAGTTACATTTAAGTAATATTCACTCTCTCTATATAAAAATATGCCATATACATAATTGCATTACATTTCATTTAATTGATTATTTAAAACGTAGTTGGAGCAGTTGGAGTAGTTTTTTTGAGTAATCAACTTCAAAATTTGTTTGCTACACATTATGTAGTTGCTCTGAACTCAGTGTAGTTTGTTGGATGAACATCATTTCATTTGAAGTTTTCATAACTCAAAAATATTAATGCAAACCATTACATTACGTTGCTTTAGATTGTATAAAAATATGGCATAAACAATTGCACTTCATTAAATTGATTTAAAACTGATTAAGAAAAATAAACAAGATTCTTTCAGAAAAAAAAAGTACATTTTTAAGATTGTAATGTTTTATGAATGTTAAAATATTTCTACATGAAAACAATGCTCAACTTTTTCCAGTGCATTTGGAGGCATAATACACATTTAATTCAGTACTGAATCTGTTTTTGTCCCAAGTGAATAATCTGTGTGGACTGAATGGATTTGTGGAGACACTGCGACGTTCAGGACGAGTTTCAGATCCAGAACATCATCAACACAAACACAACAGAACTGCAAACTACAATCAACATCAGGACGGCTTAAATGTCATTATGAATGTATCATTAAGACAGTGTTATTTAAATGATCATTGTTTTACATGATAGACTGGTTAAAGATTTAGTTAGTTAATAATTCTACTTATTACTTCCCTTCGTTTGAAACCAACTAAGTGTGATTTATTGCTATATCAATAGGAAGACAGATACAATATTATTAGTGAAGCTCCAACTGCTCAACCAAAGGCAACACTAATCACCAAAATGATAAGTTCTATCAAAAACATTTTAGACAAATCAACATCAATTTATTAAGTCAGAAATGAGTGAATGCAACTAGAGAAAGATAACTGCAGAAGTGGAGATAATGAGTGAAAAGTCTAATAAGAATTTGCCTTTTAAGAATTTGACTATTATTTAATTTTTCCCTTTTCTTTTTTTTAAACCAATCAACTAATCTTAAAGCTACACTGTGTAGGATTTTCTCCCATCTAGCGGTGAAATTGTATATGACTATCAACTGAATATTATTTTCTAGCCCCTCCCATTCCCAGGACGTTTTAACTCCTACAGTGGCCGTAATATTTCAAATCTGCCGGCAGTCGTGAGTAATCTCCCCCTCGCATTCGTCCAGAGGTGTATATTCCAAGGGTCAGAAAGTAGAAGTCCTGCCATATGTTTATTCCACCCATAAACTCAGTCAGCTGATTTCACTAATTAGTTCTCTCTCCTGCTGAATTAGCAAATCCAGGTGATTGGAACAAAATACTGAGGAGGACTTTTACTTTCTGAACCTGGACTTTACACCTCTGCATTTGTCACGGTGCCACTGAGTGTAAAAATGCGAAAGGCGAAGCTTGAATTTCCAGGTATGTCCCTCTTTGTCTAATGCATTTTCAAGATGGAGGCGCAACATGGCTTCCGGCATTCGAGCGACTCATGTGATGATCACAGTGACATCACACCATTCTCATTCTCTGATACTCACACACTGTAAAACCCAACAAGTAAAGCTAACTCATTTCATTTGAAAACACCTAATTACATCATAAACTCTATATTTGCAACATCATCTTCCAATTGATCATGCTTGAGTCACACACAGACTTCAACATTCAGCATGGAATACACAACAATGGTAACAATTCAATGTTATTTAAAGTAAATTATCAAGTACTTTCAGTTCTTTTTAAGTTACTAGAACTCTAGTGTAAGTGAATTAAAGTAACTAAGCTTTTGTCAGTGAGCATACTATTACTATTTCACTTTACCTAGATTTTAAATGCAACTGGTTTGCATGTTTATTTTAGTAAGTCTATAGTCTATAATTATAAGTCTATAATTATAAGTCTATAATTATAACTAATTAGATTTTTAGTCAGTAATTTTATGCCAATATATCAAATGCTATGTAGTAGAGAGCTTTAAATCATGTTGTATTTCATGTTGTTTCATGTTGTAACTTGATCACTTATGCAGATTACCTTCATTTTTTACTTTCTGTTTTACTGTTTCATTGTCAACTGTGGAGAGAAAAAAAAAACAGTATATGATCTGTTTCTCTGTATTATATTAAACTGGCCTATGAGTGTCATATTTGGTTATTTTATACTGACCTTTATATGCTGATGTCATTATTTCTCTTGCATTTTTATTTATTTTTGCCTTCTCTCCGTCTTTTTCTGACTGTGTGAACCTGAATAAGAGGAAATAGACGTGTCTGAACTGCCTCATACAAAATATACAGTAAACGCCGCCCATCGGCTGCATATTTGACCTGCTGGTATTAAAAACACGCAGAAGTGAGGCACTTTGAGTATGTACAATTGTTGTAATTTGAATGGAGTAAATCATGAATTTACATTAAACTTATATTTACATTTTACCATGCCACAGTTACAATCTATACTCAACTTTAAAGTGGACCTATATGCCCCTTTTTACAAGATTTAATACAAGTTTTAGGTGTCCCCATAATGTGTCTGTGAAGTTTTAGCTCAAAACACCCCACAGATCATTCATTAAAACATGTTGTAAATGCCCACATTTGAATGGAAGGGAAAACATGGTGTTTTCATGCATGTATCTTTGAATGCAATTCGCTCCAATATTGCATCACACAAAAAACGAATAGTCATTGCCGGAAATAACATCATGGTCAAGATGAAATATTATATTGCACAAGGTGTTTTTTATACACATAATTATTTACCAATTGCTTAATGCACACAATTATTTATTCCACATCTATATAAAGAAACAAAACTTATGGCTTTTACAAACCCGGCCCCTAATTGGTTGGGCAGCAGACCAAACAATTATTATAGGCATTCCAATATAAAGAGCCATTAAACTTGAACATTTATAAATAAGAAATAGATACTTAGTTATTCAACCTTTTGCCTTTGGTTATCTTTACTGTTGTTAGCATGTTGTTAGCATGTTGCTGTTGCTGTTTGTTAGTAAGCGTAAATTGCAGAAGTTATTTAAAGGTCTCTCCAGTATATTTGTTGTGGTGTTTAATTTGCGTAAAGTTCCACTGGAGTCTGTTTGAATTACTCTTCCCATTATCCATGAATTACAAGGAGAAGAACTGTCCACAACTAGCACCACATAACCAGGTTCAAAGTTCCTTTAAAATCTTCACCGTTTGCTGCGTTCCTGAAGAATGGGTCGATACTCACGAGTCCATCTTCTCCAGAACAGATCTGCGAGATACTGGACCTGTCTCCAATGGTTTCTCACATGTTGGTCCTCCTTGTTAAAGACACCTGGAGGTAAGCTGGGTTGAGTTTTCAACAACAGTAAATGGTTAGGCGTCAGAGGCTCAAGGTCATTTGGAAAGGGTTGGATATTCATGTTTATGAAGTTTACAAGGAGATGATAACAGTATCGTTTTCAAAAACTGGAAATTTGAAACCCGTTTTCAAAAGTTTGTGTTTTCAGGCCACGTTTTTCAGTTCACGTGTAAGTGAACGACCAAAATGCATGAAAAGTTTAATTGAAAACGGTGTCGTGTAAACGGCCAGTTTTTTTTTTTCTTTCTTTTTTTTTTTATACTGATATAACTTTAATTGAAAAACGTGGGAATTATAAAACACACTGACAGATAATGCTGTCATTTTTACCATAGAAATAAAACAAAGAATAACATGATATAAAGCTCATCTTTCTACAATCTTCTCTCTGGTCAGGGTCCTGCAGCCCAAAAACACACTGCTGCATAATGTCTAATATACAGCCAATGAACAGCGTTGAGATGATATTAAAAGGGGCAAAGTTCAGTTTAGACACTTCTAGATTCTCTTATTCAGATCGACAGTCAGACAAAAACAGAGAGACACTGAATGACAGATAAACTGCAAGAGACATAATGGAATCAGAACATGAAGGTCAGTGTAAATGAATTAACCTAATATGATACAGCCAGTTTAAATCAATACTCAGAACTGAATTATATGCTGGGATTTTTGTTTGTGGTATTGACAAAACTGAAAAGTAAAAACTGAATTAAATCTTTACTAGGATAATTTGGTCATATTACAAAGCTTCTGATTTACAGCTGATTTAAAGCTGTTTCATCATGCATTAGTTTCAACAGAATTGTTGTCTTATGTAAAATTCTATTTGGTTGTTATAAAAATGAGACGTGACGGAGAGCACATCTGCAGACTGACTGTTTTCAGTCTCTTATATCATGATCTGAGACAGGAGTTTGATACGCTGTCACTGCTCCTGCAGATTTTAGTCTCAACTCTGATTAAAACTCATTGTCTGTGATTTTCAAGTAATAATAAAAACTGGTTCAGGTATTTGGATGGTGGCCTTAAGGAAGAAGATTATACTTCCCTGTTCTAAGATTTACTTTATTGCGTGTCATTCAAACTATCTATTTTAGGCTATATAAGTTAAAAGTTTACTGACAGCTGACTCTTTATGTTATTGGGTCCAAGGTTAATAAGATGCTGGATCAGCACGGAGACATGTGATGTGACATTCAAAACTCTAAATCTTGATCCAATGAATAAATAAACATATTTCAAAATGAAGCATTGGGACCTGATGAGTTTTTGTCAAAGTGATTAATGACATTGGAAGCTGAGGAACACAGGACTGCATCAGTATCTGGTTCAACAGGAGTGAACCCCGGTGCTGTTTATCTTTCGTTAAAACACTGAAATGTTTTAATAGGCCAATAATAATGCCAATACATCCAAGCAGCATAATCTGTTTAAAGCCTGTTTTTTATGTCAATCTGCCTGTGTTTATGTTAATAATGGTTGAAAAAGAATATCACAAAACAAACATACACATCAACAATATCTCAAGCTAATGACATGAACTGTTTGACAGGTGATGCACATGATCTGAGGATTGTGTTACTGGGAGTCTCTGGAGCTGGAAAGAGTTCAACAGGAAATGCAATACTGGGTCGAGAGGCATTTAAAGAGAGCAGAACCAGAGAGAGTGAGATACAGAGAGGAAGAGTAGAAGACAGAAACATCTCCATCATCGACACTCCAGGATTCTTCAACACTCAACTGACTGATGAAGAGATGAAGAAGCAGATGATGAAGAGTCTGGATCTCTCTGATCCTGGTCCTCACGTCTTCCTGCTCATCGTAAACCTGGAGAACTTTGAAGAGGACAAGAGGGACATTGTGGAGAAAATTCAGGAGAACTTTGGAGCTCAAGTGTTTAAGTTCACTCTGGTTCTGTTTACTGGAAGAGAAAACATGTCAAAGAGAGAATGGATGCTCTTTATACTTGATACAAAATGTAAAGAGCTGGTCAGTCACTGCAGAGATAATTATCATGGGATCAACAGTAAAAATGAGATGAATAAAACTCACATCATAGAGCTTTTAGAGAAGATTGATGAATTTATCAAACAGAATAATCACCAGCATTACAATAGTGGGATTTTCTCAGTGTCTCGAACAAAGAGCATAAGAATAAGAAAAAAACAAGAGGAAAAACAGACATCCAAAAGAAAAGAGCAAGAAATGAAACAAAAGCAAACTAAAACAGCATTTGAGACTTTCACAACCCACAGAGTAATAGAAGAGAGAACACGTGCTGTGATTGAACAAGTAAGTGAAATCACTAGAGAAAAGACACTAGAAGAGGAAGGAAACGAGGAGAGACAAGAACAAGCAAAAACAAAGTCAGAGACTTTTGAAATGGAAAGTGCAACGGAAGCGAGAACAATACACACTGTGACTGAAGAAGAAACGGGGAGATCTGTTTCTTATGTCAGAGAAAGAATGAAAACAACTCCCATTTATGAAAACCTGGATAATGAGTCATTAGTCAGATTCGTGGAATTCTCTAATGAAAAAATGGGAGACAACAATGCAGGCAAGACACCAGAAAACATGTGGGAAATGGGCCACAAGATGAAGACATACCAAATCAAACCAAAAGGTAAGAACTTTACACAAAACTCTAAACACAAAAGCCAAACATCATTAGTGAATGCATTAGGAGTAAATCTTTATTTAGTACATGTTTACACCTATCCTTTTATATGTTTTAATCTTGTTAGATCTCAGGATTGTGATGGTTGGTAAAACTGGAGTTGGAAAGAGCGCAACAGGAAACACCATCCTAGGACAAAAGGCGTTTATTGATAAAAATTCTTCTGAATCTGTGACTAAGGAATGCCAAAAACATCAGAGGATAACGGATGGTCGAAACATCTCAGTGATCGACACTCCAGGACTTTGTGATACTTCGTTCAGTGAAGAACAAGTGAAGGAGGAAATAGTGAAGTGTGTCTACATGTCTGCTCCTGGTCCTCATGTGTTTCTGCTGGTCATCAGACTGGACGATAGATTCACACAGGAACAGCGCAAATCAGTGAAATGGATTCAGAAGAACTTTGGAGAAGAAGCTGCTCGTTACACCATCATTCTGTTCACTAGAGGAGATCAGTTAGATACATCTATAGAGGAGTTTCTGTTGGAAAACAAACAGATTAATGAGCTCGTTAGGCAGTGTAATGGCAGATATCATGTTTTCAATAACAAAGAAAAAAAAAATCTCAGATCACAGGTCATTAAACTGTTAAAGAAGATAGACATCATGGTGACGGAGAATGGTGAAGAGCATTACACAAATGAGATGTACAAGGAAGCCCAGAAAAAGATCATGATGAAGAAGGCTCAAGACGCAGCTTTAGTAGGAGCGAGTGTAGCGGGTGTAGGAGTAGCAGTAGCTGGAGGTGCAGTACTGGTCGCTGCCACTGGTGGAGTGGCACTGCCTGTAGCTTTAATAGCAGGAGGAGCAGCTCTAACAGGAGGAACAGGTGCTGCTAAAGCCATTACAGATAAGATTAAACATGGCAAGGGAAAGGTAAAGAGGGGAAGTTCCATGCGGTAGGATGATTCATTCTCATTATAATGATCACTTTATATTTATTTCCTTTGGTATGTTGTTTATGTCTTATGTATTTCTGTGATTTTCATGTTTTTTTTCTGATTTAAGGGATTACTTACAGATTTATATGATTATCATTATTGTAGTTTTGATCGTAAAATGCAAAAATTACAAATATTTTGAGTTTGTACATCTTTGTCATGTAAACTTACCCTTAGTCTGGCCACACACTTGAAGATATTTAGCTCTGTTTTGAGCCAGATTTGCACCCCAAGAGATCGGGGTACGATTATTTTACTGCTCACAATTGCATCAGAGCTCGCATGATCCCTTTTCGTAAATATGAAACATGTTTGATATTTCTGATTCTTGATCAGTCCTCCTGTGACGTGATACCCGTGATAGCCAATGAGAGCGAGCGAGCTTCACCAACCGGATGTTGTGTGCTTCCATACAGAAGACGTGGCAGCCACTAAAGTGGAGTATTGAGAAAGAAGAGTGAGTGTGGCCCGTCTTGCTCTGATGTCATGCTGACGTGTCCTACATAACTTTTGCAACAGCGAAGCTGCCATGTCGAATTCTGCAGTCAAGCGCAGTTGTTCTCCGCCGACTGCACTGATCAAAGCATGATGGGAAACGACTTGCTGACGACACAGCTTAATGCTCATTGATTTAAACAACCAAGATGAATTGTTCTCTTTTAAAATGTTTGATTTTAAAACTCTGATATCATGTTTTTATGTGTATAAATGATATATGAATATTCCCAAACTCTGACAGTGGGATCTTTCTGTGGGTTATGTGATTGTTGTCTAAAAATATATTTTTTCACTCCTCCTCTCACTGCAGCCGCCTACTCTCGGATGAATTTCAGGTGAGGTGAGGCGCATCTCAAACAAGCCTAATGTTACTACAATCAACTGGTGTGTGGGCTCACGGTCCGGACAAAACTTCAAGTGTGTGCATTCAGAGGATTATAATTGAAACGGCCCTTATGTCTGCGCTCTCCCACAGTTTTAAATCACTTAAGATTTGAAAATTGTCTAATGTGTCCCAGGCATTAGAGTTTGAAAGTAGCTGAAGCAGTGTTAAAGTTAATGAGATAATTAGGTGATTAATTAAGTGATGATTGTGCATTAGTGATGAACACCTGCTGTTAAGAAGGACAGAAAAAAAAGAGATGAGCAGAAACACAAGAACTACAACTGACTTCTGTCACAGCCTTAGATGAAATCAACTGAAGAGAAAAGAAGACATTAAGGGTTTAAGTTTACACGACAACAATATAATTAAAACAGAGAAGTTTTTCCTTTGAGTTTTCCACGTACAGTCGACACCATTGTCAAAACGATCCCCATTCACACGGATCCGCGAAAACGACTAAAAACGCTGCATTCTGCTGCCAGGCCATTAGATGGCGATGAAACACTATAGACTGAACATGTAATACACATGCATGTGCAAGATGTCATAATTTCCAAAGATTCAAAGATTTTTGTTGTTTACATGGAGACCGTTTTCAAAAACTTTGCACAGGTTTCAAAAGTTTGTGTTTTCAGGCTCCCAAAACGCTGTTGTCGTGTAAATGAACTGCCAAAATGCATAAAAAGTTTTACGGTTTTAGTTCAAAATGGTGTTGTGTAAACTAAACAAACCCTAAATCTCTCAAGAACTCAGAAGAGGATGATTAATCTACTTATTACACTTATTACTAACCAATTTGACTTTATTTCTGTCAGATGCCTACAGAAGTTCTTATTGAGATTAACAGAGGTTTAGATGTTGATGTTTTATTATTTTGTTTGACGTATCATCATAGAGATAAGTGTTTGCTTTAGTTGTGCTCTTGACCCAGATTAGGTTTTCTTTGCAACAATACATATGTCGTTGCAAAACAATGAGATCAGCAGATGTTGGTCTTTTTTAAAGCAACACCAAGGAACTTTTCCTCTTCGGTCGCCCTACAGGTTAGAAGTGGAATTGTCCATGACCGCTGTCGTAAATCATTGCGACTCGCTGTTTATCCAGCATCGGCTTTGGAATGAATGATGTCCACAGACAAGGTAGAGTATGATGCATGACTTCATGAAAGTATGATGTATTGCGACATCAGAAATGAAGAAAAACTAAATTATGACTATTGTAACGCTTGATGTAAAGCAAGTCAAATTTGTAGTTTTCTTATGTCTCATTCGAACTACAGAAAAGTGACCCGGTTTGGCAAACTTGCATAGTGCACATGTGGTTATGGCAGATATATGGCTGTAAAGCGAATCCAGAAGTGCTTTTCACCCTGTTACGACTTGATGAACCACTGATACGATTTTGAAAACATTATTTTAAGTTAAAAAAAATTCCATAGTGTTGCTTTAAATAATGAGATACTCATCATGATTCACTGATTGTATCTAATCACTATACTGCCGCACTAAGGCAAAAGGTCGTAACTTCAATTTTTGGCGAAAATGAGTTATTGTAATTTTTAGGACAATAAACATAAGTTTTATCATGTAGACAAACATCAAGTTTCAATTCGATTGTTTTTTGGGTGGAATAAGATTATGTTTTTGCCGTAACTTCAAAAAGCCAAGGGGAAACAATGGTAGAAGCCCGTAACGTCAGTTACGGCTTTATGCCTTCGTTTCTCGCTGCTCCTGAACACTCGAATGAAGTTACGGGTGCGCTGCCGTGAAGTTACGGCACTCTGCCTTCTAACCGACCATCAAAGTATTGCCGCGCTGGAGTTACAGGGTTATGATGTAGCAATTAAATCACCTCAGACACACACGTACATTTTTCACAGTGATTGCTTTTGTTAGGTTTGAAGAATGGCATACTCTCTGGGGAAAATGATGGTGGCTTTGAATCTTTAACATCCAATAATAGCTAGCGGTAGCCTTAAGCTAGCGATACTACTTCACAAACTAGACACAAACACTTTTCGAGCCATAATCAACAATTTATCCAGTAACAAGCGCTGAATAGAGCAGGCTTGTATGATATCTTAATTCACAGCCCGTAATACAAAGCTACATGTACACCTGAAATAAAACATGCTTCTAGCTAGCTCTCGCCTGCCAATGACAGTCCACTGACTGAAAACTACGCGAGTTGGTTGGTTGGAGCCGCAATGACACACCCATTATACACCAGCAACAGGAATAATTTAGAGCCTACCTTTTGTTGAACCTTGGTTAAAATCCATGTCAAACAACCGACGAGAAGGCAAATCCATTACATCCACCACGACTTTTTAAAACTTGCTACCGGCTGTAAAACTGAAGTGTGTGTGTGTGTGTGTGTGCGCGCGTGCGTGTGCGTGTGCGTGAGAAAGAGAGAGGCGCGGACGCGATCCCACTGTTCGATCGCGCCCGCATCTCACACATACACACACACACACACACACACACACTCTTCAGTTTTAGAGTCAGTTTTTAAAAAAAAAAAAACCTTTAAATGTTCCACATCTTTTATACTTTAGTGATGTTAATCAACTTTGTTTCATGAAATTCATGTTAATTAAAACCATTCATACTTGTCCAACTATTCTCACTACTTTAACTTCTTGTTGATACATGTAAAGCCATTTTTATCATAGTGAGTCCAATTTTAATAATGTTTACATTTTAAGCATAACATTGGCTATAAAATAGAAGTTAAGGTCTTTTGCCTTGGTATGACCAATTGTCATTTTGTGGGCAATGCTAAGGCAGAATACAGTAACTTCCGAAAAAGGGTCAAAGGTCAAATTTGAGTTCAACATTTTTTTGTAGATGGGTTAATAAAGGTATACACTACAACATGTGAAAATTACAATATTATACCTATAACTCAATTGCCAGGACATTAAGATAACTTTAAAGTCATTTTTCTCAGTTTCACACTCTGGTGAGTTAAGGTCTTTTGCCTTAGTAGGGCAGTATAGGTCTGTTGTGTCATTAATACCTTTAGATTTTACATTACCAACCCTGTGAAACTGCAACAAATCAATCTCAACAATGGTAAAAATCAACAAAAAGCTTTATGCTGCAAATGCATGCTGAATTCTAGAGCTGTATTTCCCTTCATTTTAAACTTCCCTATTACATACACACACACACTTCCCTATAAGCATTTCCCCTACAGTGTAATCTCGTCTGCCATTGCGGAAGTCCATTTTTCTTCGTCAAGTGGATGAGGAAAGTTTATATGGACAGACCCTCGACCCCTTGATTTTGATTAAGGGAGCAAGTCTGCACATATGTAGGCCCTGTCCCAAATGTCACACTTCATGTGCTCTTCTGGACTTACAATGGCCGCCGGATGCACGTCCATTAAGTCCACGAGACCGTAGGGCAGAGTTCAAGAACCTTGTGGCACGCGGAGGGATAATCACAGAACCGCACACCTCCGGTCGCACGAATGGTTTTAACATCTTGTTAACATCAGGTGTCTTCAATAATGCTCAATCATCACTCAATTAATCACTTAATAATCTCATTAACTTTAACTCTCTTGAGTGTTAATTTAACACTCATATTTTAACACTTTACACTCTTGAGTGTGGACTCATATAATTAATAATTAATAAAACAGGCTGTGACTATATGGAATTATTACCTCAAAATCCATATGCAAGTTTGAGGGACTTTATTTAAATTAAATACTTAAACCTCTTTAGCTATTGTATTAATTTATTATCCCTCCACGCGCCACTGTTGGCACGCATGCCATAGGTTGTCGATCCCTGCCTTAGGGTGTCCCATTTGTAATTTTAGGTTTCAGAAGGGTGCTTGTGAGCGCCCCCTTTGCGGCCAAAATGCACCCTTGATTCACACTCTTGCTGAACCCGGACTGAAGCGAGCTCCACAGCAGACTTCTACCCGACAGTCAAAGCTGTGTTACGTCACGAAAGTGTGGACTCGGAGGAAGACCGCAAGTGCTTAGAGTTCCATTTGGGACAGGGCTGTGCATCCAGTCAGCAGGGTTTCTTTTCAGTTCAACAGAAAGTGTACACTCCCCAGACAGCAACATAGTGTCTGCCCAGATCTGGCCTACATCTGGAACGTGTGGAATCCACATTACACAATACACGACACTATGTTGCTGTCTGGGTCTAGTCAGCAAGGTTTCTTTTTAGTTCAACAAAAGAAAGAAACTCATACGGTTTTAGAACAACATAAGGGTGAGAAAAAGGGTGAGTGTCATTTAAAAAAAATCTTTTTTCCAACAGCTCAAGCATATCTATACACCTATAGAACAGAGCAAAAAAATAAATAAATAAATTTTAAAAAAGGAAACTATGTAAATAATGAAACATTCCAAGTAATCAAGGCCTTAGGCATCATTTCATTTTGCATGGGTTCCGCAAAACTGGACAGGTAGGTCTGTACTGTATAAATAAACCATACTCATTCTAGAGACCAACGCTCATCTGTGAACACATACTCTACTGTAACTGTAAGAAAGTGCAAATAATGGACTCAGACGTCTATTATGTCAATTTTGAACGAAGAGATACTGAGGATACAACTGGACCTCAAACACCAAATCACCACCAGCATGAAGAAAAAGCTCAAAAGTGCAGTAAGTACAAACTTTATTCTGAATACGTGATGGTGGCGATAATGTTTGAGGAACTGGGAAATGTTGCATACAATTTTAATTATTGTTCTCTAAGAACAACACTTCAATGTTTATATTTGAAATTTATTTAAAAAGATTCTTTTTTCTTTTTACTTTTACAGCATATGTTCTTGTTTGCATATTTTGCCATATATTAATTTCTGATGATTGTTATTTATAAAAACTCTTTAAAAAGCCATTTCGAAGGTTGATATTTAGTTGTATATTTTAGTAAATTGTAATTTACTGATATCCGTGTGTTTTGTGTCTGTTTGTCAGGAGGAAGCAGGTGTTTGGTGTTGATGACAGTGTGTCTCGGGCTCATTTGTGTTCTTCTGCTGGTCTTCATCACACTGCAGCACATCACCATGTTGAAGAGTTACAAGAACACAGTTGATGAGTTCAATCACACTATCAACAGCTTACAGGACAATTACACTGATCTAATGACTGAAAAAGACCAACTGAATAACAACTTCAGCTCTTTGAGTCTGAAGAAACTGGAGTTGGAGGCTGAACTAAGGAAGTTACATGAACAAGGTTGGTACAAATGTATTTATGTTTATTTGCACTTTACAACACAAATAACAAGCAAAGTGTTTGTGTTTATTGAAAGGAAATGGCTGGTTTTTCATATTCAATGAGTCGAAGAGCTGGTCTGAGAGCAGACAGTTCTGCAGAGATCGAGGAGCTGATCTGATCATTATCAACACTGAAGAGAAACAGGTGAGTTTGTGTGAGTGACTGTTTATCAATGAGAGGAATCACACTTACTCCTGTTTTTATTCACACAGAGGTTCATAACTTCATTAGTCAAAGAGAAAGTGTGGATTGGTTTGTCTGACTCTGAGACTGAGGGGATCATGAAATGGGTGAATAATTCAACACTGAATCAAAGGTAAGTGTAGCCTGGAAATCCAGACCTAAATCTAAAAGATTAATGGTCTGGCGTCGACTAATGAAAATCGCCCAGCTCGAGGGGCGGCACCAAGCGTGCATTTGAAAATCTCGCTGCACGCAATTGGATAACACTACGACCAATCACAACAATAAACCCCAGCTACTAGCGGAGCTAACCTTATTAGACATTCTCTGATTATACTCTTACCGTATCCGGTCGGCGAAACAGCAAAAACGTCCTTCTTGCAAAGGAACGATTCGAGCGGCGTCTTCTGTTCCTCTTTTAGATAAAAAGCCAAGTCTAACTCGTTCATTGTAGCAGCCAAAGCCGTTTCAAACAACTGGTATTCATCCATAGCCATCTTGCAATGTTTACTAATGACTTCGACGTCACAGCGCTGTCGTCATCTGTTTAGCTCGCCTCTGGCCCGCCTATATCAGATAACCCGATGTGATTGGTGCAGCTCAGATAGAGGGGCATATTTAATGAGCATCATTACTCGACACCAGAGTAACTCGCTGAGCAAATTCAACTTGTGCTCTCGCGAGAACTCTGGATTACCAGGGTAGGGTAAGTGATAAAACACTCAGAGAAACACTTCATATTAATTTGTTAAGTCCTTTAAATTCTCATTCAAAAATTACATAATCACAAACTTTATAAATTAGACTCAGCTTTTCCACAAACACAAACACAATCACGACAACAACCACAATAAAAAAACTTCCCATAAATAAATTGTATGGATACATTCTTCTCTCTCTTGCTTTTCTGCACGTTAACTTCTGAACTACTCTGCTGTTGTCCCAGCAAACAATTTTGTGTTCTAAGAACGTTTTCCAAACATTCTGTTTTGGTTATGGAAACGTTAAAATGTCCAGTTTTCTTTTTGATAGAGGTGAGTTTTTTTTTTAAGGTTATGATGTTCCTGAAACATTCTTTCAACTTAATTTTTATTAACAACTTAACATTCCAGGGAAAGTTGATTTGTAACATTCTAAAGAACATGAAAATGTCCAGTTTCCTGAATGTTAATAGAGCGTCATTTAAAGGTTAATTAGATGTTCTTGAAACATTATTTCAAACTTTTGAACTTCTGCTGTTAACAAGCAGAATCACTGAAGGAACGAGAAACAAGAACAGAAAAAAAACTACAACTGACTTCAGCCACAGTCTAAGATGAAATCAACTGAAGATCATTAAATCTCTGAAGATCTCAGCAGAGGAGGATTAAACAACTTCACAAATGATGTTTTAACAAAGTTCGGGAGGAGCACGTTCAGATAATTGACACAAGTGGAGAGCACTCAGCAATCAATGGTAAGAGGTATATATACATTCAGCAGTCTCACCTCAATTTGTTGACAGCATTCCTCCACCACCCCTTCTCCACACTTCTAGTCCTAACCTCTTACATACGGGGGGAGTACTCTGGGTTCGGGCCGAATTCCGAGCTCGGACCCCTCCCCCCGGACAGCACGCCAAATACGCATAAAACTTTACCCCCCTCTAATTGTGTGTAAGTGTGAACTTGTGAAACAGCATTACCAGCTTCATTTATTGCTAACCAGGGGTGCGTTTCCCATGCAAAGCCAACTATGGTCGAGTTCAATACAAATTGCGATCAGTTGGCCAATGATGCTTTTGGGAAATGCACCTCATGTTTGTGTGGGGTGAACGTTTGTTCATAACTTTGAGAGAACCTTGACAGAACATTTGCCAAAGTTATGAGATCGTTCCCTGGTGGTGCTGTGAACATTGTTGGCTCTTTTAAGATGAACAGCTTGTGAAGCTCCTCATTTATTGTTGTCTGAATGGATAAGAACTTCCATTGAACATCTGGGGTCCTGAAAAAAAAGAAAAACTGATACACTTTATTTCAGGTTTTGGCACAGAGGTGAGCCGAATAACTATCTAGGTACAAATGAGGACTGCATTGAACTGGATCCTGGAAGAGACCCTGTGAACAACTGGAATGATGCGCCATGCTCTGATAAGAAGAAATGGATTTGTGAGAAATAAGTTTCATCCAGTCTTGTTTTGCTTTTGCTTCTATGATTGATGATCTATGAATCATTCTTATTGTGAATGTATAATTTCTGATTGAGGTTTCTGTCTTTTAAAAAACTGTCAACTGATCTTAATATGAATTTGTTAGAAGGAAAATGTAAATTATTTTCTCATTGCTATAATAAACTCAAAGCATCCTGTTTCTCACGATGTGCATGAGGGTGATCTGGGACACCAAACCTCTGATGTGTTCATGACTGTTATTCTGATATTGAGTGTCTATGAAACTGCCTTTGAGTTGTATTGCTTTCACTTTTAATAAAATGGTCAATAGCCATTATTATTATAGTAAACTGTATTTCTGTTTTTATTTCATATTTCATTCTTGTGTATCTGTAGCCTGGTTTTCCACATGCTGCCTTGGCGCAGCGTGATTTTATTCACGCTGCTCGGCAGCCTGGACACCATGGACCAGATTTTCCCCTCAAAAAGGGAACCAATCACAGAACGGGGAGGGAACAGCAAGACGATGCCGACGTCTATGCGACACACCGAAGCAGTTTGTTTAAAAATAAATTCTGTGTTTTTTTCCGATAAAAACATGTCTGTAGAGTGTTTATATGTACCTTCTACCCTCATGTTTATCTAGCACAAACAGCAATATTCGCTGAACGCCATTGTGGACACATAAATCTTTGACCCATCGTCTTCTTCCTCGTCGAATTTCTGTCGCTCTACATACGTCATCTGGTATAATTGAAACGATTGGCTATGAGCTACGTACAGGCGCATTTAATAGACATTGCGCTACGCCCAATAAACGGCTCTGGGCATTCGTAAACCACGCCTCAAATACGAGAAAATGAACATGTGGTTCCCAGACTAGGGCTGGGCGATATATCGCATCACATTGTTATGCGCATCTCGTCAGTAAAGCCGGTTCCTTGATTAGTAGTAAATCGCCATCACCTGCTTTCAGATGGAGCGGCATTTACTACAAAGAGCCGTAGTTAACTGACAAGCTGAGCCATATCGCATTAATATCGCGGACGTATCGCCAGCGATAATTAATGCGATATGGCTCAGCTTGTCAGTTAACTACGGCTCTTTGTACACAGCAAAAACTCCACTGTTAAATTAACACTCCTGGGAGTGTATATGAGTCCACACTCAAGAGTGTTGAAGTTAATGAGATAATTAAGTGATTAATTGAGTGATGATTGAGCATTATTGAAGACACCTGATGTTAACAAGCAGAATCACTGAAGGAGAAAATCTCAAATTGTAAGCCACCGTTATGGAGAATAGTGTTTGCTTTAGTTGGGCTCTTGACCCTTAAATTATTAACTTTAGATATTGTTTGGCTGCTGTATCTGAGTTGTAACTGCCAGATGAATGAAGAATAAAAGTGATCTGATGGTGTTGGTTATATTATGACAGTCATCATTTGAACTTTATGTCCCATAAGAGCCCAACTAAAACACACACTGATCTCCACAATGGTGACTTTAATTATGGTTTTCTCCTTGAGTGATTCTGCTTGTTAACACCAGGTGTCTTCAATGTTGGCAATAAAAGATATTTTGTACATTTTACTCATTTTAAATGGTTACCTTTAAAGGAATTCATTTGATTAATTATTACTCAATTCTAATTTGTTAAATTTAATTAATAATATTGCTTGTAATCTGTTGCCTCATTTTTATTAATTAGATATCAATAAAATCAATGTATTCTTTTTTACAGTGTACACGGAGGTAGCCTACACTATAATTACAGAAACATACACCGTAATTTCGTTTTACTTACGAAGTTCTTTGCAGGTTGTATATCTGCTTGTTACCCCTTTATTACTCAAAACTTAACATATTGTTCCCTTGTACCTACACGGAAGTACACTATAATTACAGAAACGTACACCGTAATTTCGGTTTACTTACGCAGTTGTTTGCGGGTCGTAATATAAAGTGTTACCAAATATTCATCAATTCACACATCAGATACGGTAAACGGAAGCTCCAGCATGTTCGCTTGACGTGCAAAAACAAATTAGGTTAATTCTCGGGTGTTGCGCAGCACGTTTGAGAGAGGTTTGTTCTCACGTGTCAAGCAGGTTCGGTTGAGCTTCTGTTTATGTTCGCTGATCAATGTTTAAATGTGAAGAAAAGACTAAATTAAATCTGTTCATCATATAAAGCGATCATGTCTCTTCAGAAAATTTGAGCTACGGTAAACTGCTCGATTCAAATGGATTGGTCTTACTATCATTCTCTTTATGAACTTTTTGAAGCATCAAAGTTTTAGTTGCATAGACTGTCAATGGGGGGACAGAAAGCTCTCAGATTTCATTAAAAAGATCTTCATTTGTGTTCCAAAGATGAACGAAAGTCTTACAGGTTTGGAACAACATGAAGGTGAATAATTAATGACAGAGTTTTCATGTTTTGGTGAATTAACCCTTTAAACATCTCTAATCATTTTTGTAATACATTTTAATTTTAATTTTGCAACTTATAACATTTTTAAATATATATATTTAAATTATATGTTAAAACAAGTGTAGGACATGGCTAATTTAATTACATTATTGAATTTGAATTGTCACTTTGTCCCAAACATTGTACATATGGTATGGAAAATTTAAATTTAAATAAGAAATACATTGCCATTTTATATATTACATTGCCATTTTGCATATTACATTTCAAAATGTCTTTCGATACCTGTATGCTACCATAATAAAGAGATCGTAAAATTATTTGAATCGAGCAGTTTAGTCCAAGTTTTTCTGTAGAGATATGATCGTTTTATATGATGAACAGATTTAATTTAGGCTTTTATCCACATATAAATATTTATCAATTCACACATCAGTTGTGGTAAACGGAAGCTCAAGCATGTTTGCATGACGTGCTAAAACTAATGAGGTTTATCCTCGTGTGTCTCGCAGCACGTTTGAGCTTCAGCAAGAACCAATGAGGTTTGTTCTCGCTTGTCAAAGCAAGTGCGGTTGAGCTTCTGTCACATGACCCTCTTGGCTGGGTTTGCTTGTATTTGTGGTTATTGTAAGATGAGAAAAAAAGTTATTGGATGAACACAAGAACACAAAATAACAAGACATGATGTACTCAGAAGTGTGAAACTCAAAAGTCAAAAGTGCGAGTGGTAAATAAGGTCTCTTTTTCAGAATCATATATTTAGTGAGCAGGTCTCATTTGATCACCCAATTCTTCACTACCGCAGTGATCTGATAGTGGAATGTAGACTTGGTCTGGATGAATCAAGGAAGGATAGCAGAAAGTCACCATAACTAGTATATTTACAGTATAGCGGTATGCATAATTAGAGTATATCACATAATCAAACATGGAAATACACAATTGCATAATTATAAAATTGTCTACATTAGTTGTTATAAGCAGTGGCGGTTCTACATTGAATTACACCCTGGGCGAGACCCCCTTCGAGCGCCCCCAATACCCCCCAACAGATTTCCCCTGATCCCCCCATACCAACTGTCACTCACGAGTCACGACCAGAAGTCAAGACTAAACCAATTCACCTTGGTGGTGGTGACCAAGTAATCGTTTTGTATTACCTATTTTTATTAGCCATTCAGACCATTCAGAAAAACAAAAATGTGCAGGAAATATAGAGGCCTGTATTTATAATATTATGAATGAAATGTGCGTTATTTGGAAGAAAGTCGAGGTGTGACTGACTTCGATAACTATATGGATCCCCCCCCCCCCCCTCCCCCCTTATCCATTCCATTTGGGAGAGACCCAGAGGTGAACTGTCATCCGCGCCCGCGCCTCCGCGCCCCCTACCCTTTCCCCTTCTCAAACAAACAGCTTCTGTGCACGCCATCTTCCCAGCAAGCAGGGGCGTCTGCAGCTGCAGGGGGCGCAAATTTGCCAATTCCCCACACAGTGAAATGATAGATAATAGAAAACCGCTTCGCGCCGCAGATTTTATTTTTTTCTGCTCGTGCCGACGGTGCCGCCCCCCCCCCCCCCCCTCCAAAATGCTGCCCTGGGCTCGCCCGTGCCAAAAACCGCTACTGGTTATAAGTGCAAATCATTAATGAAACCTAAGGTTTTAATATGTTCAGTTAGAGAATGAAATAGAAACAGAGATTTAAATTCTCTTGTTTAACTTTTGTAATCATCCTCTGTGCATTTGATGTACAGGTTAGGTCACACCCAATAATGCAGGTCTGATTGGGAATTGTACACAGCAAAAAGTCCAGTGTTAAATTAACTCTCCTGGGAGTTTATATGGCTCCAGAGTCAGTGTTAAAATATGAGTGTTAAATTAACACTCAAGAGTGTTAAAGTTAATGAGCTCATTAAGTGATTAATTTAGTGATGATTGAGCATTATTGAAGACACCTGATGTTAGCAAGCAGAATCACCAAAGGAGAAAATCTAATTTTTTAAGACACCGTTATGGAGATCAGTGTTTGCTTTAGTTGGGCTCTTGACCCATAAACTATAAACATTAGATTGTCTTTGGCTGTTGTATCTAAGTTATAACTGCCAGATAAACAAAGAGAAAGTTGATCAGGTTTTGTTGGTTATGTTTTGACATAATCATAGTTTCACCTGAATCACTGATCTCATTTAGAGTCTAATCTCTGACTTAAATGTATATTGTTGATTACAGCATCACTGTGATACTACAGCATACAATCTTTTTTTTCTAGTCTAAAGGATTTCTTAAAAGTTGTTCTGATAAAACAAAATCTTTCTTTTAGGCACACACAGACATCAAGAATCAGTGTATGAATCTCAACAATGGTGACAAACAGAATATTCAATTAGGAAAGGAAATTAGTAAGACAATTCAGATCATAATTTATTCATACCGCAATGCATGATGGGAGCCATGAATGAGTTTTGATTGGTGGCACCCAGAATGCACTGCAACATGCTTTATTATTGTCACCATTGTTGAGATTCACAGGCTGATTATTGATGTAAGTATGTCTAGATAAAGTAATTTTCTAAGTATTTTTATAATAACAATTTTTAAGAAATATTTTGGATTATATTGATAATGATAAAAATCATTTGCTGTCGAATCACAGGCTGCTGTAATCAACAAGGTAAATCTGACTCTCTAAATGAGAGTTGATATTCAGGTCAAATTATGATTATCAAATCATAACCAACACCACCTGATCACCTTTTATCTTGTTCATCTGAGAGTTATAACTCAGATACAACAGCCAAACAAAATTTTAAGTTAATGCTTTAAGGGTCAAGAGCCCAACTAAAGCAAACACTGACCACCATAACGGTGTCTTAAAAAATTTGATTTTCTCCTTTGGTGATTCTGCTTGTTAACATCAGGTGTCTTCAATATTGGTAAATTATCACTTAATGAATCACTTAATGAGCTCATTACCTTTAACACTCTTGAGTGTTAATTTAACACTCATATTTTAACACTGACTCTGGAGCCATATAAACTCCCAGGAGAGTTAATTTAACACTGGACTTTTTGCTGTGTATAGTTGACCAATAGAAATGCCTGCATTTTAGATTTAATGGTTTAGATATTTTTTTATTGTTATTAGTCATTTGTTGGAAACTAGGGGGCCCTCCTGGTTTGCAACAATGCTAACGACTGGACATAATAAATATTTTGTCCAAAGACCAGTTGTATTAATGGGTAGGTGTCAATTAGATTTTTTTATGTGGATTTAAATAAATTGATGTGTGACCATATCCATGCCCGTCCTATGCACAGCACAGTATTTACATACAGGAAGTTGACAAGACTGTAATGCTGAAAAGAAATTATTAAAATAATTTCCCTTGTCCTATATGTGTGAAGGTGAATGATGTATTATAGATTTGCATGATGTGAACAGAGGGGTGCAGAGATAAGGAAGAAGAAAAGTTTGGACAGGCTAGGTCACACTCAATAATGCAGGTCTGTCCAGTGCTCTGTCTTTGTTATCTTTTGTCCAGGGTGCGTTTTATGGCTTGATTGCTTTATTGCAGGGTGAGCTTTGTCTTAGCAGGAAAATCAGTCCTTACAAAGTCCATAAATACAAACTGCATTCACAAGTTTAGGAGCCCGATGATTCAAACTGATCCCTTAAACCTTCTAGAAAAGCAATGGGTTCAGGTAACAGCAAAGCAGGATGTAAGAAGTGCAAGAAGAACAATTGTAAATGCAGAAGCCGTGATGATAAAATTGGCAAACGCGTCAAAGTTTATAAATCTTCTACAGACTTGGGTGATTTTGAAGATTGCTCTGGAGACTTCAATGTGGGAGACTGTGGTGGAGCAGGAGACTATGGAGGAGACTGTGGTGGAACAGGAGACTGTGGAGGAGATTATGGAGGAGACTGTGGAGGAGACTGTGGAGGAGACTGAGTTATGTCAGACAAGTGAGTTACATTTAAGCAATATTCACTCTCTCTATATAAAAATATGCCATATACATAATTACATTTCATTGAATTGATTATTTAAAAAGTAGTTGGAGCAGTTGGAGTAGTTTTTTTGAGTAATCAACTTAAAAATTTGTTTGCTACACATTATGTAGTTGCTCTGAACTCAGTGTAGTTTGTTGGATGAACATAATTTCATTTGAAGTTTTCATAACTCAAAAAGATTAATGCAAACCATTACATTACGTTGCTTTAGATTGTATAAAAATATGGCATAAACAATTGCACTTCATTACATTGATTTAAATCTAATTAAGAAAAATAAACAAGATTCTTTCAGAAAAATATAAGTACATTTTTAAGATTGTAATGTTTTATGAATGTTAAAGGAGTCATAATGTTGTGTTACCTTGGATACCCAAATGCTCTATTATAGTATTTTAGGCACTTCTAAAAAAGAAAAGTGGAAAAAAAATCAACACAGAGCCCCTAAGACCCTTATTTCTAAAGGCATTATTGTCTCGCGAGATCTGATGCGATGTTTTGGCTGTCGTGGACGGTCATTATAATAATGCAAATGAGGGGCGCGTTGATTGGTTGCAGGAATGTATTTTACTACTTCCAAGCGGTACAAAAACATAGACAAAATACTGCAATAGCTCAATAAATGTGACGGTACTTATTGTTAGTGAAATTGTAATCACAACCAAAGAAAAAAGAAAAAATACACCATTGCCAGATACATTCTTACAGAAGCCCCACTAACTGAAAGCTATTTTCAAACTGCATGTTTTGCATGAGTTTGGCTAATAATGTTTAGTGGTATATTGTTTTCATACTTGCATTTAAACAGTTTTAGCCACTGAGCATGGACTCCTGTACCGTCACTACTGTAGCTGCTAGTGTAAAACAAAGTCGAAAGATGTGGCTAGCATTCGTAGAGTCCATTCCCCGTGTTTACCTCGAAGGTAACGTTACATACAATAGCCGCATTAGCAGTTAGCTGCTATTTGTTAACCACAGTAGAGCAATAAAAACACAGTCTTACCTTTTCAATTTCTGGCAAGTCCCTGATGGTTGGGATGGCACCTTTTCCCAAACGGAGCTTCGAGGCCAAGTTCGCCTGATATTGCCCCAAATTTGTAAAAGATTCCGGTGTAAAATGTTTAGCACACACACCTAACGATACGCCACTTGAAAGAGTTGTTGGGACAGCGTCATTAAAAATGAATTTCATCCACTGTTCCCTGATAGTTTCGTCCGTTTTTGGTAGATAAAACACATTTGCATGTTGTTTGTGGCAGTCACCCACAGAGCATCTCAGGTGTGCACTCGATTTCTCCATCTTTCTCGAGTCAACTAAACTGAATCTGAGGGGGAGAGGGGCGGGCTTCCCGCGGCATAGGTTTGCGGTGTCCATATTTGGTATATCCTCCCCCGTCTTGACGTCAAGAAGGGGAAGAAATCAAAATCTCGTTTTTTCGTGCGCGTGCACGTGGCCTATTTTACAAACCCCGAGGTAAACAAACGCTTCACTTTTAAATATCGGCTTCCCGGCCAGTGTACAATCATTATGCAATCATAACATACATTGATTCTCGTGGAAAAGTGAAATTTCTACATTATGACTCCTTTAAAATATTTCTACATGAAAACAATGCTCAACTTTTTCCAGTGCATATGGAGGCATAATACACATTTAATTCAGTACTGAATCTGTTTTTGTCCCAAGTGAATAATCTGTGTGGACTGAATGGATTTGTGGAGACGCTGCGACGTTCAGGACGAGTTTCAGATCCAGAACATCATCAACACAAACACAACAGAACTACAAACTACAATCAACATCAGGACGTCTTAAGTGTCATTATGAACGTATCATTAAGACAGTGTTATTTAAATGATCATTGTTTTACAT
The DNA here is from genome assembly GCF_951802725.1 of Rutilus rutilus. Classification (NCBI taxonomy): domain Eukaryota; kingdom Metazoa; phylum Chordata; class Actinopteri; order Cypriniformes; family Leuciscidae; genus Rutilus; species Rutilus rutilus. Next base: position 50,338,629 of record NC_140210.1, read on the forward strand.
GAAAAATAGACTGGTTAATGATTTAGTTGGGTCACCTTTTAAAAGAAACCTACTTATTACTTCCCTTCGTTTGAAACCAACTAAGTGTGATTTATTGCTATATCAATAGGAAGACAGATACAATATTATTAGTGAAGCTCCAACTGCTCAACCAAAGGCAACACTAATCACCAAAATGATGAGTTCTATCAAAAACATTTTAGACAAATCAACATCAATTTATTAAGTCAGAAATGAGTGAATGCAACTAGAGAAAGATAACTGCAGAAGTGGAGATAATGAATGAAAAGTCTATTAAGAATTTGCCTTTTAAGAATTTGACTATTATTTAATTTTTCCCTTTTCTTTTTTTTAAACCAATCAACTAATCTTAAAGCTACACTGTGTAGGATTTTCTCCTATCTAGCGTTGAAATTGTAAATGACTACCAACTGAATACTATTTTCTAGCCCCTCCCATTCCCAGGACGTTTTAACTCCTACAGTGGCCGTAATATTTCAAATCTGCCGGCAGTCGCGAGTAATCTCCCCCTCGCATTCGCCCAGAGGTGTATAGTCCAGGGGTCAGAAAGTAGAAGTCCTGCCATATGTTTATTCCACCCATAAACTCAGTCAGCTGATTTCACTAATTACTTCTATCTCCTGGTTGAATTATCAAATCCAGGTGATTGGAACAAAATACTGAGGAGGACTTTTACTTTCTGAACCTGGACTTTACACCTCTGCATTTGTCACGGTGCCACTGAGTGTAAAAACGCGAAAGGCGAAGCTTGAATTTCCAGGTATGTCCCTCTTTGTCTAATGCATTTTCAAGATGGAGGCGCAACATGGCTTCCGGCATTCGAGCGACTCATGTGATGATCACAGTGACATCACACCATTCTCATTCTCTGATACTCACACACTGTAAAACTCAACAAGTAAAGCTAACTCATTTCATTGACATTGATACATTGCAAATATATCAAATTCTATGTAGTAGAGAGCTTTAAATCATGTTGTATTTCATGTTGTATCATGTTGTAACATGATCACTTATGCAGATTACCTTCATTTTTTAATTTCTGTTTTACTGTTTCATTATGTCAACTGTGGAGAAAAAAAAAACAGTATTTGATCAGTTTCTCTGTATTGTATTAAACTGGCCTATGAGTGTCATATTTGGTTATTTTATACTGACCTTTATATGCTAATGTCATTATTTCTCTTGCAATTATTATTATAATTTTTTTTGCCGTCTCTCTGTATTGTTCTGACTGTGTGAACCTGAATAAGAGGAAATAGACGTGTCTGAACTGCCTCATACAAAAAATACAGTGAACGCCGCCCATCGGCTGCATATTTGACCTGCTGGTATTAAAAACACGCAGAAGTGAGGCACTTTGAGTATGTACAACTGTTGTAATTTAAATGGAGTAACTCATTCATTTACATTAAACTTATATTTACATTTTGCTATGCCACAGTTACAATCTATACTCAACTTTAAAGGGGACCTATATGCCCCTTTTTACAAGATGTAATACAAGTTTTAGGTGTCCCCAGAATGTCTCTGTGAAGATTTAGCTCAAAACACCCCACAGATCATTCAGTATGTAAAGCCAGCCCTGATTGGCTGCTTGAATCTCAATTTAAAATAACGTCTAGTTTGCGGTCTTTCTTTCTTTTGGCCAATCGGTGGAGAAGAAGTCATAGCACGGTTACTCATGGTTCTTACAGGGCTTTCAACCGAGGAGGTCCTTCAGAAAATATCAGAAGCAGGCATAGAAGTAACCGACGTCGAGATGAAAGGAGATGAAATGGACTTTCAGGCAAATGACTCATACTCAGACGATCATAATTTATATGTAACAAACACATTGTGTTTAAAATGAAATGTTGGAAAATGTGAAAATGAAAAGGATTTAATAAATTCTGATTTTAATTCAGCGTGTGAGTAATATATATATATATATATATATATATATATATATATATATATCATTATAGTCAATGATTGTACCCTGTCACAGCCAATTTTTTACAATTTTTGAAGGGTCCATTTTTGTACTGTTAAATAATGGTACAAAATTGTCACCACAGGTACAAGACTGGTCTCTTAAGGTACAAATCACAAGGGTACAAATATGTACCCTATGCCAAGGGTACAATATTGTACCCTTGAGGGTACAGCCCCAGTGACAAGCCATTGTACCCCTAAAGGTACAATTATGTACTTTATTTTCTGAGAGTGTTCACTTCACTTTAAACTTACACATACACACTTCCCTAAAAGCACTTCCCCTACAGTGTAATCTCCTCTGCCATTGCGGATTCCATTTTTCTTCGTCAAGTGGATGAGGAAAGTTTATATGGACAGACCCTCGACCCCTTAATTTTGATTCAGGGAGCAAGTCTGCACATATTTAGGCCCTGTCCCAAATGTCACACTTCATGTGCTCTTCTGGACTTACAATGGCCGCCGGATGCACGTCCATTAAGTCCACGAGACCGTAGGGCAGAGTTCAGGAACCTTGTGGCACGCGGAGGGATAATCACAGAACCTCCGGTTGCATGAATGGTTTGTCCGATATGTGCGCTAATTCAGATTAAAATCTAACACTTTAAAAGTATGTAATATAGCTCCTAATTAATAAAACAGGTTGACTATATGGAATGATTACCTCAAAATGTACATCCAAATGCAAGTTTGAGGGACTTTATTTAAATTAAATACTTAAACTTTAAATACTTAAATATTTAAATATTTAAATACTTTAGCTATTGTATTAATGTATTATCCTGCCATGCGCCACTGTTGGCACACATGCCATAGGTTGTCGATCCCTGCCTTAAGGTGTCCCATTCGTCATTTTAGGTTTCAGAAGGGTGCTTGTGAGCGCCCCCTTTGCGGCCAAAATGCACCCTTGATTCACACTCTTGCTGAACCCGGACTGAAGCGAGCTCCACAGCAGACTTCTACCCGACAGTCAAAGCTGTGTTACGTCATGAAAGTGTGGACTCAGAGGAAGACCGCAAGTGCTTAGAGTTCCATTTGGGACAGGGCTGTGCATCCAGTCAGCAGGGTTTCTTTTCAGTTCAACAGAAGGTGTACACTCCCCAGACAGCAACATAGTGTCTGCCCAGATCTGGCCTACATCTGGAACGTGTGGAATCCACATGTACCAGATGTGGACCGGATCTGGGCCGACACTATGATGCTGGGTCTAGTCAGCAAGGTTTCTTTTTAGTTCAACAAAACTAAAACTAAAAACTAACTATGGGTTTAGAACAACATAAGGGTGAGAAAAAGGGTTTCATTTAAAAAAAAAAATTTCTCCAACAGCTCAAGCATATCTATACACCTATAGAACAGAGCAAAAAAATAAATAAATACATTTAAAAAAAAGGAAACTATGTAAATAATGAAACATTCCAAGTAATCAAGGCCTTAGGCATCATTTCATTTTGCATGGGTTCCGCAAAAATGGACAGGTAGGTCAGTAGCCTACTGTATAAATAAACCGTACTCATTCTAGAGACCAACGCTCATCTGTGAACACATACTCTACTGTAACTGTAAGAAAGTGCAAATAATGGACTCAGACGTCTATTATGTAAATTTTGAAAGAAGAGATACTGAGGATAAGCCTGGACCTCAAACACCAAATCACCACCAGCATGAAGAAAAAGCTCAAAAGTGCAGTAAGTACAAACTTTATTCTGAAGCAGTGATGGTGGCGATAATGTTTGAGGAACTGGGAAATGTTGCATACAATTTTAATTATTGTTCTCTAAGAACAACACTTCAATGTTTATATTTGCAATTTATTTAAAAAGATTCTTTTTTCTTTTTACTTTTACAGCATATGTTCTTGTTTGCATATATTGCCATATATTAATTTCTGATGATTGTTATTTATAAAACTCTTTAAAAAGCCCTTTCAAAGGTTGACATTTAGTTGTATATTTTAGTAAATTGTAATTTACTGATATCCGTGTGTTTTGTGTCTGTTTGTCAGGAGGACGCAGGTGTTTGGTGTTGATGACAGTGTGTCTCGGGCTCATTTGTGTTCTTCTGCTGGTCTTCATCACACTGTACATCACCATCACAGCAGACCTGTTAAAGAGATACAAGAACACAGTTGAAGAGTTCAATCACACTATCATCAGCTTACAGGACAATTACACTGATCTAATGACTGAAAAAGACCAACTGAAGAATAACTTCAGCTCTTTGAGTCAGAAGAAACTGGAGTTAGAAAGCAAAGTCATGGATTTGAGTGAAGAACTGAAGAAAGAAACATCTAAACAAGGTCAGTACGAATCTATGAAAGCCTGTTTCTGCCACAGCTGAGTAAAATGTCATGTGTAATATGATTCTGAAAGAACTTTTCTCCGAATTTTGACTTAGTATTATATTAAAAAGGTTCCTCATAAAAGTAGGGGAGAGAAGGGCACAAGCTAACACGTGTTTCACACATACTCTGTGTGCAGTGCGTATGTGTCATGGTTTGGTGTGCGTATGTGTCACGGTTTGGTGTAAGATGGTACAGACAGGCAGGATTACATTCACACCAAAAAAACACTTAACATTGACAAGAATGGACAAAGACTGACTGAACTGAAGGGAACTAAATACTAACACTGATGAACAGAAACAGGTGAGACAGATGATGATAATTAACAGGACACAGGTGATTTAACTGAACAAGACAGACATGTGACTGGTGTGACCAAGGCGGAACCGGGGAGACGGGACCAGCGGCGAAGGAAGCTCTGCGGGTATGCCGTTAACAGTCTCTGGCTCGGCGGGCATGACGTGAACAGTCTCTGGCTCGACGGGCATGACATGATGCGCAGGCTCGGCAGGACAGAGGTGAAGTGCAGGCTCGGCGGCGGCCATCTTGTCCGGAGACACGGGCTGGGCGGCGGCCATCTTGTCCGGAGACACTGGCTGGGCGGCGGCCATCTTGTCCGGAGACACTGGCTGGGCGGCGGCCATCTTGTCCAGAGACTCTAGGTGTTTCTCAATGTCAAGGATACTTCCTTGGCAGGACTGGTCCTTCCAAGTCACTTCCTTCAGAGGCTAGGCGAGGCTCCTCTTTAGCATTCGGAGAACACGTAAATGGAACAGGCTAGCAAGTGCACGTCAGTGCGTCATTACGTCAGTGAAAATGAAAAACAGAGCGTTGCTATGGACGCAGTTCTGTTCACTCAGGCAATATAATCGTTTTTAAATCAATAAACTCCTTTTTAATCATATTGATTATTTGACTGTTAAGTGTGTTTAAACAGTGCGGGTCAATTTGACCCATTACATAATGGATGTAATTATTTTTTAAAACAAATTAGGGGTGACCCCGAATAGTCGAAGATTCGATGCTTCGATTGGAGGAGCCTGATTCGACTACCGATCTCATGGTCGAATCTTCGCAGAGGTGTTATGAAACGAGGATCATGCCACTTTGGCTATATGAGGGCGCTCAATGTCTGATTTCACATAGAACTACTGGTTTTCTGTCAATACGTTAATATTCGGCCTATTATGATAATGCTGTATAAAAATGTGCAAAGAAAGAAGCTTTTAATAAATATTTTTTAACGTGCGTGAATAAATCCGAACACCCCGTGACAGATTTAAGTTTCACTTTCAATCCGTAACCGACAGAGGAGCGTCTTCGCGGCAAGGATTTAAATCTTTAACAATGTCTGGGATAAGAAAATCTAAAGTGTGGATGTACACCATCAGCAAGGATATTCTGGATTTAGCATTAGGAAAACCATGATCGCACTTCTGCCGGCCAACGTTATCACGTTTCACGCATAGACTGGGTTTCACTTTAGAATGTATTTTATCCGCGCGCACTATTTGAAAAGACTCCAACGGACACAGTCAGAGTGAAAGACTGGATTTGTTCTCTCGATCAGGTAGGGTACAAGTGATTTCAAAACTTTTCAGCCGGTTCTAATTTGATTTTTGGATGCTGTGAACATTTTTAGCTAAAAAGACTGCCTCTCCAGTTTAGCATTTATTGTTGTTTCTGCAGTTAAAAAGACAAAGTTGAAAATTCTGGCTACTATCGTTATTTTAATAATTTCTTTATTTTTATTTTATTTATTAATCTGTCAGGGTTATCTAATCTAACTATTTGTGGCTTGTGCTTTGAATATGTTCCTCTTTACTTTAGGCATTTTGCACACATTTGCTCATCTTGTGACTTGATTCTGATTTATTTCGTTTTGTATTTTTATTTATTAAAAAAGGTATATTCTGTTCTAATTTAATTTAGTAAATTAATTGTTTATTTTTTCGGTGCATCGATGTTGTGCTGTAGGCTGGCCTGCTCGCACAGGTAATTTAGCCGATTTAATTTGATTTGCATGTGAAATGTAAATCCTGTCTGCAGTGTGGCCTTTCAGGAGTTATTTATATTATTTCTTAGTTTTATTGATCCAAAATGTTTTTATACATTTTCTTCTATATCTTTGTGTGATTTTCTGTACATCGCGGCATTGAAACGTTAAAGCCCCGCCCCCATACACATGATTCGACTATTAGTCGACTATAGGCAAGACAGGACGATTCTGATTCGACTATAAAAATCCATAGTCGGGGACAGCCCTAAAACAAATGTTTGGTAACGTAAATATATTTACATTTGAAAGCATATTGATCCGTTAACGCTCCGACTCCGTTAACGTCCAACATTTTGAATTTTTTGAACAAGATAGCAAAGCTGCGCGCATAGGATTGTGGGTGATTTGAGAGCGCGAAGGCTACACATATGCATCCTTTCCTGTATATGGGATATTTTTCGAACGAAGGACTCAGTCCTTGGTGGAAATTCCGAGGATCCTCGACATTGGAACAGTCCTTCGATGGATGTCGATGACGTAGCATCCTCGAAATTCTGGCTTCCGAGGATCCTTCCTTGACATTGAGAAACGCCTACTGTCTGGGCGGCGGCCATCTTGTCCGGAGATACTGGCTCGGCGGCGGCCATCTTGTCCAGAGACAATGGCTTGGCGGCGGCCATCTTGTCCGGAGACACTGGCTCGGCGGCGGCCATCTTGTCCGGAGACACTGGTGTCGCTACTCGATCCGTACCGGAAACACGATCTGTACTGCGCATGTGCGAGAACGCGTCTCCTTCCTGTCTGATGTCGAAACCATTTACGGCAGTTGTTGTTCGACACTACACGATCCGTATCGTAACTGAAGCCCCTTAATTGACTTTTATTTCTTTTATTTATCCTTTGTCATGTTATTTATTGTTTGTTTATTTATTTTATTTTAACTTTAATTTATTTTCTTCTCCCTAAAGTTGTGTGTTATTCTACGTGCTCCGTTTCCTGTTAACACTCATTGTCAATTCTGTATAAGCCAGTTATTGTTGTAAATTTTACATCTAAAAAACAAAACAAAAACGATCCGTATCGGAAATAGTTATTTACTAGTGATTATCTTAACATATATATATATATATCAAGGTTACATTAAATTGATTCAATTAAATAAATGGAGAATTAAATAGTTTATGTACGGGAAATACAGATGTACATTAAGTGTGGGCATTATGATGGTTGTAGTGTGCGATCAGCCTCCTCTGCAGAAGTAATATTGTAATATATTGTAATATTTACAATATTACTACATGTAATATTTCATTTGGTAAAGGTTTGTTCTACTTATTTCAGCATACTTTAACAAATGTCTGCACTCAAGAAAACACAGAAACACACAGGATAAAATTATTTATTTATTTATTAATAAATGAATTCATCCATACCTACCTCCATCTATCTATCATCCATCCCTCCATCCATCTATCTCTCCCTCCATCTATCTATCTCTCCCTCCATCTATCTACCCCTCCATCTATCTCTCCCTCCATCTATCTACCTCTCCATCTATCTATCTCTCCATCTATCTCTCCCTCCATCTATCTACCTCTCCATCTATCTATCTCTCCATCTATCTCTCCCTCCATATATCTACCTCTCCATCTATCTCTCCCTCCATCTATCTATCCATCCATCTACCCCTCCATCCATCTATCTCTCCCTCCATCCATCTACCCCTACATCTATATCCATCCATCCCTCCATCTCTCCTCCATCCCTCCCTTCTTCCTTCCTCCTCCATCCCTCCATCTCTCTTACAATGATTGGCTGTAAATATATATAATGGCACAAAATAATTAATCTATTTATCTAGCATGCATGTACTGCTTGATATATGACCAATAAAATAATTTACCTTATCAGTGTCCTCTTCAACTACGAACCTCCATCCATCTATCTCTCCCTCCATCCATCTACCCCTCCATCCATCCATCTATCTCTCCCTCCATCCATCTCTCCCTCCATCCATCTCTCCCTCCATCCATCTATCTCTCCCTCCATCCATCTACCCCTACATCTATATCCATCCATCCCTCCATCTCTCCTCCATCCCTCCCTTCTTCCTTCCATCCCTCCCTTCTTCCTTCCTCCTCCATCCCTCCATCTCTCTTACAATGATTGGCTGTAAATATATATGATGGCACAAAATAATTAATCTATTTATCTAGCATGCATGTACTGCTTGATATATGACCAATAAAATAATTTACCTTATCAGTGTCCTCTTCAACTACAACTCTTTTGCTGAGCGACAGTTTGGTGGTGGTGGATTTTGACACCCTAAAGACAGGCTCAAGGTTTCCCTGAAGGAGTTGGGATGCTTCCTTTGTACAACAGCCAAACAAAATCTAAAGTAAATGTATAAGGGTCAAGAGCCCGACTAAAGCAAACACCCATCACCATAACGGTGGCTTACAATTTGTGATTTTCTCCTTCAGTGATTCTGCTTGTTAACATCAGGTGTCTTCAATAATGATCAATCATTACTAAATTAATCACTTAATTAGCTCATTAACTTTAACACTCTTGAGTGTTAATTTAACACTCATATTTTAACACTTTACACTCTTGAGTGTGGACTCATATACACTCCCAGGAGTGTTAATTTAACACTGGAGTTTTTGCTGTGTGGATGCCCTTGAGGTAAGCTAAAACATATCAAAAATTAATTTCAAAGTGAACTATCCCTTTAATATCCATGAAAATAGAACTCACTTAACCCTACCTGTTGAATTTGAAATGTTACAGCTAGAAAGACTATAGAAAAGAAACTCAACACAGAGCAGATAGTGATCCGCTTCATCCGGCTGGCTGCTCCAAGCTGGAAATAGTATGAGATCCTTGGACCTCACGTTTTCCTAATAGTATTGGAACAAAATATTATTCAATTATCATAAACTTCTGTGCCTGTTCCCAAAATAGTTATTTCTTGGTTGATGAGTATATGATAGCAAAAAAAAAAAAAAAACACTTGCAGGCAAACAATGCACTGGGTCCACATTTTGGTCTTTCCAGGTGGGAACCACATAGAGGTCCACAATGTGAACATCTTTTCCCTTATGGAAAGAACATTATACGTTACTGAACACGCATACATTAAAATAAATAAGTTTTAAATAGATATAATAGTATGAAGTACATGTCTTTGTGCAGCTTCTTCCACAATCTTGAGGCAAGCATTTCCGATCTGAAATTAATTGAAAAAAGATTACATCCCAGTGAAAGCTGCCTTGTGGAACATTATGCATTATCTGGGAATTTCGTTTTTTGAGCTGTAAACTAAGACATTGAACATACGCACATTAGATTCCATGCACTGGCTTAAACCCAGGCTCCAGAAGTCTTCTCAGGTGAGGCAAAATTTGCCTTGCTTTATGATCAGTTCTCCTGACGGACGATTTTTGTCTAACACATACTTTAACTAAAAACAAAGAGCATTTGACATGATTAAGTAATGGCTATTTAAATATGCAAAGTTTTATTAAATAGACAGAATGCTTACCAGTTCATCTTGAATAGGGCCCAAGTCCTTCTCCCACTCTGCTCCTGAAAAAGCATATGGATGCTCTATCTGCCACTCAAATATTGAGTAACAGTGGTCCTGGAGAATCATCCTCTCAGTTGGTCCATCTGATGATCCACAAATACGTGACAATTAGTAACAAAAGAAATTTTGTGGAATTTAAAACAAGAAATCCAATATTTCTGAATCTAGCATGTAATTGTAAACTGTTTATCGACTCTTACTTTTCGATCTGTAGTATGTCCTCAGTCTTGACACATTGACCCTCTGGCAAGTTGACCCTTTCACAATAGTAGCCACCCCTTTGGAAGAGATGCTGGCCACAGTAAATGGTCCTTTGTGCTGACTCGTAAACGTGTCTCCTTTCCATCGTTTCTTGGGGTCCCCCGAGAGCAGAACATCATCACCAGCCTGAACTGAACATACTCGCACAAACTTTCGCTTGTGATTTTGAAATGCATTTTGTTGCATTCCCTGTGCGTGCTCTATGTTGCGAAGAACCTACAAAAAAATGAATAAATTACATTCTCCACATCTCTAAATATACAGTGTAACAGTGACATTAGTTACAAATAAAGCAGAATCATAGCAAAGAAAATACATAGATCAGCCTCTGCCTAGGTCTAATTCTGAGAAATTCATTAACCTTTATTATTCAAAAACAAACCGTTTCATTGAGAAGTTTCATTTTATTGACTCTGGTGTCGATGTCATCTTCTGGGTCAGTAACTTCAAAATCATCTGTGTCTAGATGGAGTACTAATCACATAGGAAGCTTCCCATTTACTATCAAATGTGTATTAAATGAAAAACTCCACCCTTAACATTAAATATTGAATAAATTCATCAATTCAGTTTTCCCGTCGACATCTAAATGTAGATATAATAAATATAATAAGTAAACGTGTTAAGACCTGCTTTGCAGTGTTGATACCATACACCACAGCAGGAAGGTGGAGGTCCCAGTCATTGTGGTTGTCATTAACATTCTTTCTGAGAGCACGCTTGATGTTCTGATTGGTTCTTTCATCCTATACATATCAATGCATTTATAAAGTTGATGAATAACCAGCCCAGGCTCATATGGACCATATGGAGCTGGTTAAGTGGTGCAAACTTCAGAATTTATTAGTTTACAAATCATGCACTATGGTAAAAAGGGTTTTGAGGTCATAACATAATATTGTGCAAGGAGCCACGTGAAAACAAGTCATTGATCCATAATCTGCCCTTGCAATCATAATTGTGTATAAAAACTACCCATTGCTTGCTATTTTACTGCCTCTAGTGTTAATTTCTGTTGGAAACTGCAGTGACATAAATATTGCCACAGGAACGTTTTTCTAATGAGCCTGTCTTGTGAATAACCGTAAGACAACAATAGTTCTTCCAGGACAGATATCCTGTATAAGAGTTACCTGTCCGTTGGTCTGGGGATGGTAAGCACTGGAGACAGCATGTTTGATGTTCAGCGTACTGAAAATGCTGCTGTTGAGCTGCAGAGGGATCATCAGTTAAATTTGCAAGACTAGAGTAATTGTAGACAACAACATATATGTTGAGAGTGACTAGAGTAGGGGGAAAACAATTAAACCTTTACAAAACTTCACCTTGTTGACAAACTCCTTCCCTTGGTCGGTAATTATTTTTCTGACCGTGCCGAACAAGTACAACTTTCTGATTATTTTTGCAGACACCTCAGCTGCTGTCTTAGATTGCAGGGGCGCTGCAATCACCCACTTGGTGTACAGGTCTGTCATTGTAAGGACATACTTATTGTTGCGTGCCGTTTCTGGCAGTGGCCCAATCAGATCCAGACCAAGCACCTCCCAAGCTTCTTTTACCTGCATGCCACAAAATTAGCATTAGTCAAATGCTGGTAAAACTGTACACAAGCTCGAGACTAGCTTGTTAGTTTTATCAGTATGCTAAAACATTGTAAGAAGTACCTTAATGGAATGTAAGACTGGCACAACAGTCTTGATTGGGTCATTCAACTGGCAGCGGTGACAAGATCTGACCTAAAAAGCAACACATTTTTTGAACAAATTGTCTAGAAAAATATCCAGTTGATGAGATGGCGGTATTAACATTAAGTGACATGGCATCTGTGGCTTTAATATGTTTAGTCCATATGCTACTGCAGGTGATAATACAGTAGTCAACATTTTAAGGATAAAGACCTTTCATTAAAGTTATATATGACTTTTGAACAATACCCGTTCTTGTTTTTAGCTTTTTTGATCCACTTCAAATATAACTTTTAAATCAAGGAGGTATCTAACAATCAAAGGTGGCAAAAGTAGACACATTCTTAAGAATAGATATAAGATACCCATTAAGTAATAAGTTCAGGCGTTGTGATAGAAAGATCGCTTGCTGAGATCTGATTGAGAAAAATGGTCGGCGGTCCCGGCTCATGGTCTAAAAGAGTTGTCCTTATTCTCTTAATGAGCAATGGGTGTTTTGGGCGCAACGTGAAATAAACCAACTAGAGTCTCATCCCCCATTCCCTTTAAATGCCAGTTGTGCTTGCGCCATGGCGGATTCGCTATTTACATGAAGGAATTTGATAGTGGAAAGACTGAACGCTTCTCCAGAGCGCAAACGGATCTGCTTGTGAGCGAGGTTAAAGCTGTGCGTGTGTGTGTGTGTGTGAGGTTAAAGTGAACGAGCAGACCATCTACGGGACAAGCCGGATTCCACCATATCTTTATGTACACAATAATAATCTTTTACATTGTAATCCTTTAATTTTTCATATTTAAAAATGATTGTGTGATGCTGTGCATCCCTGTGTGTTTAATAAGCAGTGTATGAGCGTTGTGGACCCGCCTATAGGCGCACATTACTAACATGCTCTTTAAATAACAAATATTTTAATAAAAAAATAACAAAACAAAAAAAATAGTGCAATTGACTTTAAACCAGGTTTCAGTTGGTCAATGGCTCGGTCTATTTCAGTTTCTCAAATTAGCAATGCGCCAACAATGCGCCTGAACACAACTGGTTTTCAGACCAGCAGCCCATGGGTGAACAGGTGGGCACAAATGCATTTTCTATTTAAACAATGTGGCGCAGGACGTGTAAATGATACTTGCGTCAGGCTGAAACTAGCAAAAGACACTTGCGTCGCGCCTGGTGGGTGTATGATAGGGCCCTATAGCTTCGATTATACTCCAGTTCAGAGGCGTACTGCACGGATATGGACTACTTGTATTTATACTACTGAAAGTGAATGCTAAGGTCCGCTCGGTGGACATGTTCCACACATGCACAGTAGATCGGCGCGTATACTTCCACACACACAATTTCCCTCCCACATCTGGCTGTCTTTATATTGCTTTAAACGATTCTTCACACAGTGTCTTTTCATATTCGACATCCATGTTGTTTTTCCAGTGCATGCGCAGTTGATGCTTTTGTAAAATAGCGAAGCAAAAAATGGGAGGCATGAGGATGTCCACAAAGAGTCTACGTGTACACCCTCCGATGACGATTTTCTTTGTCACGCGGACCCTCGCGCATGCGGAAAGTATAAAATGTTTAGACAACGACACACATACAAACCTCAACAATGGTGACAATAAAAAAAAAAAATTCACATTTAAATAAAATAATTGATCCATGTATGCACCTAATGCATCCTGGGAGCCATTAATTAACCTAAATGAACCAAAGTTATGGGAATGTGCCCTGTTAGTGTAGCCCCTTCAGTTCGAACCGCCCGCTCAAAGTGGGACTCAAACTCGGGCCCGTCCACATGGGAGGCAGGCATTCTAACAAGGAGGCTAAATACCACAGTCTCTAGCGTCAGTCACTACAGCGCCTTTTGAGATTAGGGGAATGAGGTTTATACAAGGGGTGAGACGAGACATTTTTGCACAGAATTTTTAAGAAAACCTCAATAACAAAACTCATGACTGGAGAAATAGTCTGCGGGTGCATTGGAAATGTTTTAACTAATCATCTTGTAATGAATGTCATTTCAGTTCTACTTTCTGAATTATCGTATGCATTGAAAGACTGACTGAAGCTCAACTGACTGACATTACACACTCTTCAGACATTACTGTACATGAATTATGAGCCTCCAGAAGTTCTGATTGAGACTGTGTGTGACCTCCTATCTGAACTCCTTTCTACAAATTGAACATGGCAATAAAAAGTATAAATAACAAAAGTAAATAACAGTTTTTTCTTAGTCTTATTAAGTGCAAACTATAAGTGCAAGTGCAACCATAATCAAAGTACTCAATATGCAAAGTGCAAACAGAGACCAGAGCTAAGATGTGGTTACAACTCCACAGTCCAGAGATAGGTTTGATATTGGGAGACAGGCTATTGAACGCAGCCTACAACTGTGATTCCTGCTGCACTGTGTGTGATTGAAACTCCTGCTGGATGAGCAGAAGTTTACTATAGTTTACAATTGAAGCGACCGTTATCCAACTGAATTGAATGGTTTTTATTCTTATAAAGAAAGCAAAGCAACATTGGAGGCGGTGACGTGGTGGGCACTGTAATGTAATGTAATGTGAATGTAGCAGTGGCATATTCTATGCTAATTTCACCCTCGCACTCTGTCATGGCGATATCGCGAGACAGCTTTTCACTCGACGAGAAAGCTCATCTTATTTTAATCTCGCAAGATCTCGTTGTACAAGATCTCATCACACACCTAGTTTATACACACAGCTCTCACTGGCCTACGTCTGCTACATTAGCTGTGTATACACTTTTCAGAAGTTTGTGTTTCTCTCAGGATTTCTGTGGGGTCCAGATGGCTTGTTCATATCCAGTGATTGGAAGAGCTGGTCTGAGAGCAGGCGGTTCTGCAGAGATCGAGGAGCTGATCTGGTCATTATCAACACTGCAGAGAAACAGGTGAGTTTGTGTGAGTGCCCTAATGGGAAAAAAAAGTATACTTTTATTGTATTTGAAATATATTCCCTTTTTCAATAGTACATTACAAAATATACTAACAAAAAGTGTACTGTCTTAAATATTAAAAGTATATTAGCATCATGCTTTTGTCACGTTTTGGGTGTTTGTTTCTTGTTCCTGTCTTTTGTCTGTCATGTGATCCCCTGGTTTTAGTCTTGTGATCCTGCTATGCAGGGCTTGAAATTAACTTTTTTGCTCACTAGTCTACACTCAAAAAAAAAAATGTGTCTAAACATAAGATTTATGTATTTGAATTGCATACAAAATTTCCATGCATTTGGATTACATAGTTTTAACATAAACCAATCAATAATCTGAATGTGATTCATATTGTTAAGTCATATATAAATGAAACAGATAAGATTTATGTAATTGTATTAATAAACTGAATGCGATTTATATTTGTCAGTCATACGTAAATGAAACGGGTAAGATTTACTATGTCATAGTACACAGAAAAACGCCAATGTTAAATTAACACTTCTCAGTGTTCATATGTGTGCACACTACAGAGTTAAAGCAGTGTTGAAGTTAATGAGATAATTAACTGATGATTGATCATTAATTATGAACACCTGCTGTTAACAAGCAGAATAACTGAAGTTTACCTGATTTTGTGAGGTAATAAACTCACGGCGATCAAAACGCTTTATCATTTGTTGTTGTGACATCTCCAAATTCTCTTTGGCCAACTCACATGCACGGTGCAACTTGAAACGGAACTCTGAAACATTGTTAAGAATGTTGTTTGGACTCGTGTCCCTAGTCCAATGATCTTTAATCAGCTTCAGGGGGCCACGGACAGTATGCCCAAACACTAACTCGGCCGGACTAAAGCCCAACGACTCCTGCACTACCTCCCTCACTGCGAACATGACAATAGGCACTCCTTCGTCCCAATCTTTTTGAAACTCAAGACAAAACGCACGCAGACAAAAACAAAACTACAGTCAAAAATACAGTCAAACACTGGATCTCTCCAGCACGTAGAGGAGAGGTGGTGAGCAATCTCGCCACGAGGCGAGAGACACCCAGCAGACAAAGAGGAGAGAGAGAGAGAGAGCGCCATATATGCCGTCGCCGCTTAAATAGCAGAAACCCTGATGACGTCACTCCATTTCTGCGGTTCAGGGAAAATCCCTTCCCACGACTCCTCCTACAAGCTCAAATAAAGAAAATCACACACACACAAATAGTTCTACATCCACACCCACGTAACATGTCTAAAAGGTATTTGTGCAGTTTTGTTTAAAAAGTCAAATGCCAGACCATCTGATCTGAACCATGGTAAAGTTGACAGTGAAATGTGAGATTTTTTTTAACAGCAACCCACTAATAATCTGGGATAAGATTTGTGAATCACTCCACTTAATGACCATCACAGAAAACCAACATCACATGATCATCTTTGCTTTTGGCGTGCATTGTAACAAGTAATGTATTTTGTCAAACACACTGCTACAAAAACTACAAACTAACATTAAAAAGTCAAGGGTCAAGATCTAAAGAACTAAAGCAAACACTGATCACCATCATGGTAACTTCAAACGAAACTATTATTTTCAATAAAACATCAACGTCAAAACCCCTGTTAATTCTCAATAAGAACTTCTGTAGACGTCTGACAGAAATAAAGTCAGTCTGGTTAGTAATAAGTAAAGCTGGTCTTATTTTCTCTTCAGTTGATTTCATCTAAGGCTGTGGCTGGAAGTCAGATGTAGTTCTTGTGTTTCTCATGTTTTTCTGTCCTTGTTGTTTCAGTGATTCTGTTTGTTATCATCAGGTGTCTTCAATAATGGTCAATTACCACCTAATTTATCACTTAATTATCTCATTAACTTCAACACTGCTTCAGTGTTAATTTTAACACCCTGTAGTGTGGACACATGTACACTGAGGAGTGTTAATTTAACACTGGGGATTTTGCTGTGCATGATAGTCTCACTGTCCGGTGGTTGGTTTTGACATTGGTTGTCATTAAGCCATTATAACATTTTAAGCCGTATTCACATTACAGCCCTTAAATCTGTATTTGTGGATAAATGTGGACATCGCAGCCTGTTCATTATAGCCTTAATAAAATATAATAATAAAATAGTCACCCTAACATATAAAAATTACACTGCTCTGTTTAAATAGTTAGTAGAACAATTCGTACCATTCACGGTAATCACCGCTCCACTGTGATGCTTCCAAGCACATTTTTGCGCGTGAAGAGGATGATTTTTCCTTCGATATTGGAACGTGAGTGAAGTACAAAGCCTATGATAAAGAATAGTTTAGCATCCAAGTACATCGCAAATGTTGAAACATTTTGATTCTAATGAGAGGGTTACTTGAGCCCAACACTGCTTACTTTCATTTTTATTTTTTACATTAAATTTAAAGCATTTGTTGTGGAATATTTTGAGTGTATCATAAAATCAGAATAAAGTAAGTCAAGTAATATTTTCTGTCTTTTATATATTTATATCAGGGATGGGCAACTTCGGTCCTGGAGGGCCACTGTCCTACAGAGTTTAGCTTCAGCCCTAATCAAACACACCTGAACAAGCTAATCAAGGTCCTCAGGATTACTAGAAAGTTACAGGCAGGTGAGTTTTTCAGGGTTGGAGCTAAACTCTGTAGGACAGTGACCCTCAAGGACCGACGTTGCCCATCCCTGATTTATATATACACTGTTAGACCTTACCGGGTTTTTTTACAGTAAAATACTGGCAACACTGTTGCCAGTAATTTACTGTTAATTGTACAGTTCTTTACTGTAATCTACAGTATGTTACTGTAAAAGTGCACTAAAACTCGAGTTTTAGAGAGAATTTCACTTACAGAAACCGACTACCTTAAATTGATCAACTGTCATTTAAATGTATTAACTAAAATGTATAAAGCATTACTAACATGAGCAAAGTATTAATGTGAACTTCTTTCATTTGAAACCACAACGAAACTTTTGTAAATAAAGAGATTTCCACTGGACCAGCAACTACACAGTCACCGCCTGTTAAATAAAGCAACATGCAGCAAATCATCAATGTTTGTAGATCTTCTCCTGGACTGAAGCACAGGCTCTACTCTTCTGCACAATGGTGACCCAAAAAACAAGATTTTACAGTAAACTACTGGCAACAGTGTTACTTACAGTTTATTACTGTAAAATACATTTTGTGGGTGTGACTTTTTTTTATCTTACACTGTTAACCCTTTCAACCCCACAGGGAAATCCACACTACAAAGAGTAAAAGTAACTTTGAGACAGTGTTGCAGTGAGATAATTAAGAGAATATAAGTGATTGTTGAGCATTAGTGATGAACACCTGCTGTTAGAACAGAAAATAGAGAAACACAAGAACTACAACTGACTTCCAGCCATTACACATTATTACACTTATTATTAACCAGTATGACTTTATTTCTGTCATACATCTACAGAAGTTGTTATTGAGATGTTTAATTGAAAATGTTTGTTTGAAGTTACCATTATAGAGATCAGTGCTTGCTTTAGTTGGGATGCTGATGCTGTAATACTAGTGTTTCTTTTGCTGCTTGAGCTGTTTTTGTGCAAGTCACACTTGTGCACACACACAGTTTATGAATGATTGTAGTTATAATGATTATGATGACAAAATCATCATATTGCCTGTTCATTCACTAAGGAAATTCATTCTCACTCGTTCAGAGTTTAATCCTCAATCAAAAGTGTTTCATTAGCACCACTGTGAAACTACAGCAATAAATTACAATGACTCATTTTTTAACACATCATGCATAAACCAAAAAAAAACAGAACTACACTGTCTTAAAGAAACACAGAGATATCACAATTTAGTACATTAATCTCAACAATGGTGGCAATTTTTTTTTTTTTATTCATGCAGCAGTGCATGCTGGGAGTTTATATTATCCTGGAACCCAGCATGCACTGCGACATGAAACTTTTGATTGTCACCATTGTTGAGATTCATGTGCTGATTGTTGATGTCTGTGTGTGTCCACAGGATAAGCAGGAGTTCAAAATGTTTTAAAGCACTATATGATTTTGATATTCTTCAGAAGACTTATTACAGAAATATTGTTTTCATGTTGTAGATTCACAGATATATGCTAAATATGAAATACCCATAGATTCAAATAATATATGCAGGCAAGATCAGAGAATCAGACATGTCCCAGATGATTGTGACATCATCATAAAAGCCAAAAACACCTGATCATTTTCTTCTTGGTTTTTTCTTGCCATAACAAATGTGTTTTATAAACTCACTGTTACAGCAGCCAGAGAGAGATGAATGGTATGAAGTCAAGGGTCGAGAGACCAACTAAAGCAAATACTGATCTCCATCATGGTGACAACAAACTTTATTATTAACTAAATCTCTGTTAATTCTCAACCAGAACTTTTGTACATGTATGAAAGAAATAATTGTAAACTGGTTTGTAAACTGGTTTCACACTCAGTGTTGCTGGAAGTCAATTGTAGTTTTTGTGTTTCTCTTTTTTCTGTTCTTGTTTCTCTGTCCTTCAGTGATTCTGCTTATCAGGTGTTCATCAGTGTCTCAATTCACTCACTTCTTTACATTCAAAGGGACTATATTAGTGAACTACTGTAGGGAATAGTGAATGAGGGTATAGGGTGTGATTGGGAAAACAGCCTCTGAGTGTCGATTTTGAGCACTGTTAATTCACAGTATATTCCTGTAGGCTATTTCTGTTTTCTACGGTATATTACTGTTTTAATGGAAAATGGTATGATACTGTCAGAATTTGGCCTTTTTTTACAGCAAGGGTTAACAGTGTATATATATATATATATATATATATATATATATATATATATATATATATATATATATATATATATTATTTATTTATTTCTACATTTGCTGATGGGTTCAATAACACATCCTGCAAAACTACTAGCTTCCTTGGCCAGGTTTGGGAACCCCTGTGTTAGTTAATGAGAGGAATCACACTTACTGCTGTTTTTATTCACACACAGAAGCACATATCTTCATTCATCAAGGAGAGTGTGTGGATTGGTTTGTCTGACTCCGAGACTGAGGGGATCATGAAATGGGTGGATAATTCACCACTGAAACAAGGGTAAGTCATACAACACTCACAGAAAATCATGTATATTTATTTGTTTTAGTCTTTTTTTATTGTTATTTCAAAATTAAGACCATACCTCCAGATTGACTGAACATTTGTGAATAATGGAAAATCTGACACATTTTATTCAGGTTTTGGTCCAAAGGTGAGCCGAATAGCCGTGGTGGAAATGAGGACTGTATTGTACTGTATCCTACAGACACCAGCCTGAACAACTGGCATGATTACCAATGCTCAGATAGAAAAAAATGTGTTTGTGAGAAATAGGTTTCATCCATTCCTGTCATGCTTTTACTTCTATTATCTTATGGAATCAATTTTATTTTAATCACATAATTAATTATTACACTGTTAAATCGAATTATTTAGACTTACTTTAAAAATTAGGTTAAGTGAAAGAGGAATAGTATTTTGTACTGATAAATGCTTAGTTAGTATATTTCACTTACACAAGAGTTCTAGTAACTAAAAAAGAACTGAGAGTACTTGATAATTTACTTTAGATTTACTCTTGACTTAGTATAGCTACCATTGTTGTGTTTTCATGCTGAATGTTGAAGTGTGCGAGTCAAGCACGGTCAATTGGTATTTGTGGATTTCTCATCAGTTTTTAACTGTATTTCCCCAAGTACGTTAGCAGAAACCCTGGCAAAATAATTTTCATTAGACTGTAGGTTGCTTACATGAGTGATTGATGTCCTTAGCTTTAGAATCTCACATGTTAAGTTAGGAGGGTCTCTTTCAGATAAAATTATCACTTCAGTTGGATCACCTCAAGGATGTGTCTTATCTCCATCATTATTTATTTTATATACTAATTCCTGTGGTAGTTCTTTGAAAAATAGATTTATTTTCAAGTATGCAGATGATACTGATTCAGAGCCTTCTATGTGATGGGGAGGAAGAGCATGGACCTGTTTTGGACTTCTTTTTAAACTGGTGTGAGAAATCAAATCTCCTCTTAAATGCCTCCAAAACTATATGGTTATTGATTTTAGAGTGAGAGTTCAGGATATAACCCACCCTGCATTAATTAAAGGGGAACAAATTCAATTAGTAACAAATTATAAATACTTTGACATAGTTCTGGATCATAAACTCAAATGGGATGTGTGGACTGATTATGTAAGTAAGAAGACACAACAGAGGTTGTGTTTCTTAAATAAATTACTATCTTTACTGTCCATAGCAGAGTACTTGTGATGTTTCATGGGGCCTTTATTGAAAGCGTTATGACATTCTGTTTGAGTTGCTGGTATGGTAATGTTTCAGATGCTCAGAAGAAATCACTAAGAAAAGTAGTAACAATGACAAGCAAACTGTTGGGAATTAAGTTATAGAGAGTATATACACAGCAAAAAGTCCAGTGTTAAATTAACTCTCCTGGGAGTTTATATGGCTCCAGAGTCAGTGTTAAAATATGAGTGTTAAATTAACACTGAAGAGTGTTAAAGGTAATGAGCTCATTAAGTGATTCATTGAGTGATAATTGACCAATATTGAAGACACCTGATGTTAGCAAGCAGAATAACCAAAGGAGAAAATCTCATTTTTTAAGACACCGTTATGGTGATGAGTGCTTGCTTTAGTTGGGCTCTTGACCCATAAAGCATTAACTTTAAATTTTGTTTGGCTGTTGTATCTGAGTAATAACTCTCAGATGAACAAAGAGAAAAGGTGATCAGGTGGTGTTGGTTGTGATTTGATAATCATAATTTGACCTGAATATCAACTCTCATTTAGAGAGTCAGATTTATCTTGTTGATTACAGCAGCCTGTGATTCTACAGCAAATGATTTTTATCATTATCAATATAATCCAAAATATTTCTTAAAAATTGTTCTGATAAAAATACTTAGAAAATTACTTTATGAAGAAACACTGACATCAATAATCAGCCTGTGAATCTCAACAATGGTGACAATAATAAAGCATGTTGCAGTGCATTCTGGGTGCCACCAATCAAAACTCATTCATGGCTCCCATCATGCATTGTGGTATGAATAAATTATGATCTGAATTGTCTTACTAATTTCCTTTTCCTAATTGAATATTCTGTTTGTCACCATAGTTGAGATTCATACACTGATTCTTGATGTCTGTATGTGCCTAAAAGAAAGATTTTGTTTTATCAGAACAACTTTTAAGAAATCCTTTACACTAGTTAGAAAAAAAGTTCTAATGCTGTAGTATCACAGTGATGCTGTAATCAACAATATATATTTAAGTCATAGATTA
The DNA here is from genome assembly GCF_951802725.1 of Rutilus rutilus. Lineage (NCBI taxonomy): Eukaryota > Metazoa > Chordata > Actinopteri > Cypriniformes > Leuciscidae > Rutilus > Rutilus rutilus. Next base: position 50,360,835 of record NC_140210.1, read on the forward strand.
GACTCTAAATGAGATCAGTGATTCAGGTGAAATTATGATTATGTCAAAACATAACCAACAAAATCTGATCATCTTTCTCTTTGTTCATCTGGCAGTTATAACTCAGATACAACAGCGAAAGAAAATCTAATGTTTACAGTTTATGGTTCAAGAGCCCAACTAAATCAAACACTGATCTCCATAACGGTGTCTTAAAAAATGAGATTTTCTCCTTTGGTGATTCTGCTTGTTAACATCAGGTGTCTTCAATAATGCTCAATCATCACTCAATTAATCACTTAATGAGCTCATTACCTTTAACACTCTTCAGTGTTAATTTAACGCTCATATTTTAACACTGACTCTGGAGCCATATAAACTCCCAGGAGAGTTAATTTAACACTGGACTTTTTGCTGTGTATAAAGAGAGATTGCTGCATAAAGTTTACATCACTTTGAATGATACGAGGCATCCCTTATCGTATGCTTTTGAACTATTGCCCTCTGGCCGACGGTACTGTGTTCCCTATGCACGAAAAACCGGTCCAAACTATCTTTTATCCCCCAAGAAATTAGATTTTTAAATTCTTCTTCTAGTGTTGATTGATGGTCAGCTGGTCTGGGTATCCTGAAATAGATTTATTTGCTTTAAATTATTGTTTGTATTTGCCAACTGTGATTTTTTTTTTTTTTTTTTTTTTTTATGTCTGTGTGAGCTTGCTGTAAACTACTTTCCCTATGGGGATAAATAAACTTACTTGTACTTCTAAGATATTGTCATAAATATAGAGTGATCTTATTAACCAATTAAAAGTTTCACAACATGTTTATGACATAAGTGTTAGCAATATTTAAACATTATTTAAACAAATAACATTTAAAAAGGCATGAAAAATAGACTTTTTAATGATTTAGTTAGAAGGTAGGTCACCTTTTAAAAGCAACCTTAGTACTTATCTTCCTTACCTGTGATTTCTTGTTGCATCACGGCATCAATATGAAGCCTGCATTTATTTGATCAAAAATACATAATTTTTTTTTATATTGTGATCAGAGCATGTGAGCGGAGTGGAGCGGTGAGAATCTCCGCTCATCGCTCACTGAACTGTTCACCCCTCCGCTCCCCCGCTCAAAGCTACATCAGGCCGCTCCGCTCATTTTCGCTCAGCGCTCAACCCAGTTTGCTTCGCGCTCCACTCAAATCACCCCCCGCTCGCTTCAAAAAAGGAAAAAAATCTACATGTATATCACTTGTAGCGGTCCCCAACCTTTTTTGCGCCACGGACCGGTTTAAAATCAGACAATATCAGACACGGACCGGCCTTCATGGTGTGTGGCGGATAAATACAACAAAAATGATTAAAATGATACGACTGGCATAAAAACTGGGGTATTTTTTTAAATAGCCTATAATAATAAACGTGAATCCAATGTGTAGGCCTACTCGCAACTTTATTAACAGCGTCCTCTAACATCGCGCAGGCAAATGAGAAAGTCTGAAAACAAACAAAATGCCCCCAAAAGAAAAAAAATCTCTATGTTTTCAGTGCTGATGCGTTCACGTAACATGTAAGGGCACCTAAAAGCTGTCACAACGAACCGGCAAAATGATTATGAATATGTAAAATATAGCAGAAGACATTTTAATTTTTTTTATGTCTGTCGGCTGGAAAGATGCTGACTCGTGATCTTCGCAGTAGTGAACGCGCCTGAGACAAATGCACATTTCATACGGGAGAGCAGTCTGTTTTCTTTCGTTTTGAATTGTTCTGTTTAAAAGTAGACATTTCAAGCTTTATATATATGTCTCAGGTGTGTGAGGCAAGTAGGCTATACGCTGAGTTTCGGTTCATTCATGAGACAAACTCCAGGTTCACGCCGGCGCCTTCGTATCGTGGTTATCTATTTTCTAATATATTTACTTCTTATTAAATCCAGACAATGGTTGATGAAACCTTGATTAAAATTAAGATACAATTAATACAAAACGAAATTAATTTTAAAGACAGGCTTTGTGCTTTCTGTTTGAGGTCTGAGTGAAAGTTTTAAAGCAGTCTTAGTGCCGCTTTCAGAGCGCTCACGTCCGTAGTTATAGTTATAGTTATAGTCCAGTGCGAGGCTAGGCCTATGTTTTTTCTTCTTCATGGCGCATTTTTTGACTGATGCGCCTTATAGGCTACTCCGGAGCGACTTATAGGCTATTGATAGGCTACACCTGTATGAATTCTCATTTTACTTTTTGAACTCCATTATTGAGCCGAGTTTTGCCTGAAAATAGTCTACTGTTGATGACTGTGCAAGACAAATGGATTCAGGGTCAGGCTTGACTGAGCATGCTTCAGACTCGTGGTGTGAGCGGAGCGGAGCGAAATTGGAGCGGGAAATGCGACGCTCCGTCCTTTTGAAATTGCCGCTCTGCGCTCTGTCCAAGATCCGCCCGCTCGCGCTCCCCGCTCGCTCCCGCTCCACTCCGCTCACATGCTCTGATTGTGATATATTATTACAATTTAAAATAATTTGTTTTCAATTTATTATACTTTAAATTGTCATTTATTTCTGTGATGCAAAGCTGAATTTTCAGGATCATTACTCCAGTCTATCACATGATCCTTTAGAAATCATTCTATGATTCATTATCAAAGCTGGAAGCAAATGTTTTAAAAATAGAAATCTTTTGTAACAACAATATACACTACTGGTCAGTAATTTGGGGTCAATAATTTATTTTCTTTCTTTTTTTGAAATAAATCAATACTTTTATTCAGCAAGGATGTGTTAAATTGATAAAAAGTGATAGTAAAAAAGATTTATATTATTAGAAAATATTTTTTATTATGAATAAATGCAGTTCTTTTAAACCTTTTATTCATCAAATATATTAAGCAGCAGAACTGTTTCCAACACTCATAATAAATCAGAATATTAGAATGATTTCTAAAGGATCATGTGATAAACTGGAGTAATGATCCTGAAAATTCAGCTTTGCATCACAGGAATAAATGATCATTTAAAGTATAATAAATTGAAAAACAAGTATTTTAAATTGTAATAATATCACAATATTAATTTTTTTCAAATGAAAAATAAATTTATTGATCAAATAAATGCAGGCTTGATGAGCAGAAGAAACTTCTTTCAAAAACATTAAAATTAGTAATGTGTCCAAACTTTTGGCCTGTAGTGTATAACATCGACTATGCAATACACTTTCATTTATTTAGTGCTAATAAAATTGTTAAGCCTATTTGGAGAGAGAGATGTTTTGTGACAATATGTCAGTCATCGTGTGATAACGAAATATGACTAAGCCTAGACTACTTGTTCTGAACAGGTTTTGTCAGTGAACAGGCTGTAAAACTGTTGGCTAAGTTACAGACACTCATGAAAAACTGATGCTAATTATCTGGGAAACATTCTCTAACAGCAGTCAAGTTGTCACTGTTTGTGTCAAACAAGTTGTGAATTTGTTGTAGCCTAACATTAAAACAGGAGATCATGACTTACTCTGTGCTCAAAGTGATGCTCGGAGTGGTTTCCTCTGTGAACGATAGAGGTGGGCGGATCGATCCTAAAATATATTATTTATTTATTTATTTATTTAATAAAAACTAAACCCTAAACCAACTTTTTTTAGTTAATGCTCTGTAAGAATGGGGCTTTATTAGTGCTGTTCACTGATTCAAGTAATTTTTTTAACATTTGTGTTTAAAGTGTTTTAATTTTACAAAGTATGGTGTAAAAACTTCTGAGTGCTGCCCTCTTCAGGTTGAACAGTGGCTACTGCAGTTGAATTTTCCTATTGGAAGTTGTGGTACACTCTGACGTCAGAGGGTACCAGTTAACCACGCCCTAGCCTACAGAGAGATACATCTCAGATGCACGCCCCCTCTCCACTGGGCTCTGCCCACTTTTCCAGCATTTTTAAAATATTGCCAGTGGGTGGAGTCAAGCTCTGACCAGGGGTTTAGTTACCCTTTAATACATTTGATATATTTTTTAGTTTTATATGATGAATGTCTTTTTCCACCTTGATGTAAATACACTCAAACAAATTATTCACTGTCCTTGGAGAAATGTAGGATCTTCTAAGCTTCTACCATTCAGATTTGAACTCAAAGTTAAAGGGTATTTATTTACTTGTTTAATTTATTTATTTATACCATCATCGTGAAAATGGCAGAACAGTGACATCTACTGAGAAAATGAATATGTGAATATCCTGTTATTTCACACTTGTGTTTAATAACAGGAAGTCCTCCTCGCACAATCTCTATTTCCCATCATCCTTTCTGTTCCTGAACACGACAGTGATGTAAATCATCATTCCCTTCTAGTTTATGGTCATCAACACACAGGTCCAGTTTGGCCTGTTTTAGGGTGTTTGAGTCAGTTTAGGTGATCACAGATTCCGAGAAAGAGCAAGCGCAAAATGCGGCATCGGCATCTCGAAGCGGCACTTCCGGCAGCATCTCCAGCTGCCATCAGTGAGCGGCATCTCCAGCGGCCAGATGCGGGAGCGGCATCTCCAGCGGCCATCAGTGTGTGGCATCTCCAGCTGCCATCAGTGAGCGGCATCTCAAGCGGCCATCAGTGAGCGGCATCTCAAGCGGCATCTCCAGCTGCCATCAGTGAGCGGCATCTCAAGCGGCCATCAGTGAGCGGCATCTCCAGCTGCCATCAGTGAGCGGCATCTCCAGCGGCCAAATGCGGGAGCGGCATCTCCAGCGGCCATCAGTGAGCGGCATCTCCAGCGGCCATCAGTGAGCGGCATCTCCAGCGGCCATCAGTGAGCGGCATCTCAAGCAGCATCTCCAGCTGCCATCAGTGAGCGGCATCTCCAGCTGCCAAATGCGGGAGCGGCATCTCCAGCGGCCATCAGTGAGCGGCATCTCCAGCTGCCATCAGTGAGCGGCATCTCCAGCGGCCATCAGTGAGCGGCATCTCCAGCGGCCATCAGTGAGCGGCATCTCCAGCGGCCAAATGCGGGAGCGGCATCTCCAGCGGCCATCAGTGAGCGGCATCTCCAGCTGCCATCAGTGAGCGGCATCTCCAGCGGCCATCAGTGAGCGGCATCTCCAGCGGCCATCAGTGAGCGGCATCTCAAGCGGCCATCAGTGAGCGGCATCTCAAGCGGCATCTCCAGCTGCCATCAGTGAGCGGCATCTCCAGCTGCCAAATGCGGGAGCGGCATCTCCAGCGGCCATCAGTGAGCGGCATCTCCAGCTGCCATCAGTGAGCGGCATCTCCAGCGGCCATCAGTGAGCGGCATCTCCAGCGGCCATCAGTGAGCGGCATCTCCAGCGGCCAAATGCGGGAGCGGCATCTCCAGCGGCCATCAGTGAGCGGCATCTCCAGCTGCCATCAGTGAGCGGCATCTCAAGCGGCATCTCCAGCGGCCATCAATGAGCAGCACCTCCAGCCAGGGACTTTTGAATTAAGGGATATTTTGATTTAATAGCCTTTTTTTTTTTTTTTTATAAACCGCATTTTAAAAAAGTAACATTATGTAGCTAGAACATAAACGGTTATTCAGTTAATACAGAAATTAGTTTCTGATGTGCTGAATCAATGAGATTGATTCTTGAAGTGGTAATCTAGGCCTACGAATGATGTTTGTAACAGTTAACACATTTACAAGTGATGAATAGCTCTAGGATTTTGACATATCTTTCACATTACCTTTGACCTGCTGTGGGCTAATTGTTTTAGATGTTTTAAGTCGGTTAGGGCTGTTAATGAATTGGTCAATCAATCGGTATGGTCATGTTCTTGACCTCCAGTAATCCCTCGATTAACACGCATTCACTGCCACTTTACCATCTGACTTTGCACTATTTCCATTTTCATTTGTCATCTTGTGGCCACACATTTGAGAGCATAAAGCTTGATAACTGATTGGTATCCTGGCTAAGAAGAACCAGGCTGATTGTAATGTGAAGCAACCCATCACAGTATTGACATGCTGTTTAGATGGATCTAAAATATATGTTCACAAAAATAGATCAGTGTGAAAAGACATCCATTTTATTAAAAGGAATCTTATGAAGTCTCAAGGAGTATCATGCCCATTCATGGGGTCTTTGATGTTTTAGAATCTTTCTAATTCATTCTAGTTCAACACCTCTGAAACTAGACCTCCAGAAAATGCTTTAGAGCCCAGCGCATAAACATATGGTGTAACACTTTACAATATCGTTCAGTTTTATGTCATTTGTGGTTAGTGATGTCAATGTCAATAGTTAATGATGAACTACAATACATTCTTAAATGATTATCAAGTGATATGCTAACATTGTATGTATGTTTTGTGAATTCCGTTACAAGTAATTTACAAGCAATTAGTAATTGATTAGTTAATGATTTATTTGATGAATTAGTTATGAAACATGACTATAAACAACAGGATAAGAATAAAAAGAATAAAACACAAGGACAAACAGTAGATAAGTAAATGCTACATTTTAATGAGCAATTACATGATGGGGCCTTTGGGAACAGAAGAATGAACGGGACGCCATATGGGTACATATGAACAAAATATAAAACATGAATTGGCTCTATGCACAGCTGCACTACTTCCTGAACTTCAGCCAGCTCCTTTGTTTCCTGTCTGCCATTAGTTAGGCACACCTGAACTAATCAGTTTGTCCAATAATGGCAGACAGGAAACAAAGGAGCTGGCTGAAGTTCAGGAAATAGTGCAGCTGTGCATAGAGCCTATTGAGCAGGACTTACTGCTCCTCAAATCTCGCAAAGACTTTATACTTTTTTTTTTATCAACTAGTTCACTCATGAACTTTTCAAAGTCCTCTCTTTTTTTAAACGCAAAAGTAAAAAGTTCGGCAGGAGACCTTTCATCATATTCACCCTTGAAAGCCCGCAGTTTTTTTAGGCTTTCAATTTGCTTCTCTTTTTGCATGTTAAGGACACTTGGAACCTTAACTGCATCTTGAAATGTTGTGTTGCAGCACCAATCAGCTGCAGCCATGAGGTCTCTCCCAAAAATGTTGTTCTGTTGTAAAAGATCAAACATGGTCAAAGTATTTAGTGAATTATAAACTAATGCTTCAAAGTTGTATAGCATTTACATTACATCATTAATAAATGCTATTTGTAACAAATAACAAAGTCTATAAACATTTGTGTCACAGTTCCCCGTTGTCACCCATCTGTTAGTTGCATTCACGCTCCCCTTATCACTGATTATCATCACCACACTCTGCACCTCATCTTCAGCACTACTTAACCACAGCACAGACCTCTGTTCATTGTCCGGTCTACTTCGACCCACCCGACCCATTTGCTACCCACCTGTATTGTCACCTGTTCCCCGGATCCTGATTCGTCTCTGGTCTCCGTCTCGTCTCTGGTCTCCGTCTCGTCTCCGTCTCGTCTGCCTGGTTCCTCGTCCTGTCTCCCTGTTCCCAGTCTCTCTGGTTCGTTGTCATCGTCTTCATTCAGATAATACATTCAGTCAACTCTTCAGTGATCTTCAACCAGTTACCGTTTATATTAATCTATCATTCACCCTGCTTAATCCGTACTGTGCTCGTTCAATAAACCTATTTGTGAATTACCTGTTTGTGTCCTGACATTCCATGAGATGATGATGGCTTCTGTGCATTGGATTACATGCTGTTTAAGATTAATTACACTATCTATGATCCCAGTTTGTGACGACGAAGGACGACCCTTTTCAGGCAGATAAAACTGGCTGCTTGAGAATCAGCCAATCAGGAGCATCAATGTGCTAAGTTTCGGCGCGCGGAAGGAGACAGTTTCAGTTTCGAGAAAGTTTGGAAGAGAGCGCTGGCGTCGAAAGAGAGTGTTTAAGAGAGTGTTGCTGACTGTACTGATTCACAAGTTCCTCGAATTGTGTGCGTGCAACTTACCAAACCACACACACATTTAAAGTTTTTCAATAAAACACCTAAACGGAACATCTTGACTGCAGTCTAATCGATGCCCCCTGCTGGCCACAACCATTTAAAGACCAGTCAAATTATACAGTCCTTTCCAATCACCAAAACACAGTTGTTGTTTTTTTGTTTTTTTGTTTTTTGTTTTACAAATAAGTGTATATCCATCAACATAATTTATTTGAATGTATGGATTCAATACATGTGAAATAACATCTGCTAACAACTTTCAGTGTGAAGCTTAAAGTATCATAAAATCAGTCAATCATGAAATCAGTTCATGTTTGTTAAAATCTTCTAACTGATTGTTATAATATTGTTGGACCTCACGCTGCAGTAACACAGGGTTTGTGATGAGAATATATTATTGGTACAACACAGTTGTTAGATTCAAATTACCTCAGTGAAGCAGTCTATTTCATGATGATTATAAAACCATCAACAGGTAACCATCATCACCTGATCTCGTTTCACTTTAGCTTTATTTGCTGCAGCAAATGTGTTTGACAAACACACTGTCACAGCGGCCAAAAAAAAAATAGATATAATAAGAGTTAAGAGCCCAACTAATGGAAACACTAATCACTGTTATGGTGACTTCAAATGAAACACATTAGAGTTAAACACCTGTTAATTCTCAATAAAAACGTTTGTAGACGTCTGACAGAAATAAAGTCAGTCTGGTTAGTAATAAGTGAAGCTGGTAATGCTGTTTGTGGAGTTGTTTAATGAAGTTGGAGCCTGACATCAAATGTTTAGACGTCAACCTAATTTTCATTTTCAACTAAAATGTTCAAATCCAATAACATTTATAGCTGGGGTGACCTCATATTGTGGCCATAAAATGAGCACACAGCGAGTGCGCTGTGAGGTTACACTTTTAGCTCACTGTGAACTCACATTGTGGTCATATGGAGAGATCACTGTGAGATCAACGTGTTGACTGGGTTAGCTATGTGAACACACAAAAAAACCATGGACATGATTCTGATATGTAAAGGGTCGTAAAAAAAATAGTCACACTTAGCTTCCTCCCGGTCAAAAATGACCGACATAGGAAATGAATGGGAAATACGAAAAAATACGAAAACTCAGAGAAACTTTTGGTGGTACAAACTACAAATCAGCCACTGTGCAGAAAAAAAGTGCACAGCAATGAAGGGGTGACACTCTAAAACAGTGATTCCCAACCCCCGGTCCCCGGACCGGTGCCGGTCCGTGGACTCGTTAGTACCGGGCCTTGAAATATTCCCAGAATAATGTTTCTTTTTTTTTCTTTTTTTTCTTTTTTTTATAATAATAATAATTGTCTTTTTTAAATGCTTTTTAAGTGCTATGACATCATGTTATTTAATCCAAAAACTAAACATTAAATAGATTAAAATGTGTTTATTTGAGCGCCTTGCGATTGCTTAGCAACGCGTCATATCTGAACGGACTGCAAAAAAGCGCGCTGCACCTGAAGTGACAGGGAAGTGGAGAGATGAGCGGGCCGCGATATTTTTTTTTCAATGGCTAATTTCATTGCGGACAGTTCTGGTAAAAGAAAAGGCGATGACCAACTTGAAAATAGCGAGAGAGAGAGAGAAAGAAAAAAAGTCAAGCTTCATACGATACCTCGTACCTGTACATTGGATTTACGACAACAGGCGATTCCGTGGCGCCAAATCCGTTGTGTTATTTGTGGTGAAAAACTGTAAGCTGGTTTTCGTTCATATTTGTGAAGCAGACCTTTTTAAAATTTCGTTTTATTGTATCCTGGAATTTGTGTGCATTGTTTTGGATGCATATGTTTTTTATGGATGCTCAGGAAGAACAGCTTGTCTTGTGCACAGCTATGTAGTAATATCAATAAGCAGTTCATGCTCACATTAAAATAGTTTTGTTCTCATTGGTCTGATCTGGTATTTTTTGTTAAAGGTTACAGCTTAATCTCTAATTTTATACTTTTAAAAATGATTGGCTGAAATCACTAAGTTATGTGTTTGCTATTGTATTCTGAAACTGTCTGACTGTTGAAACTGGCTCTTATTTTCATACAATTAGCCTTTGTTGTCACCTGTTGGTGATTGAAAACAAAGTTGCTGTTGAAGTGATTGTCTTCAGTGGTTCTGGAGAGATTTGACAGGTGAAATGGACTGGTATTTTCATACAATTTGCCATTACTGCCACCTGCTAGTGAGTGAGTGCTGTGTGAGTTGCTTTTGAAGTAGGCTAGACCTAATTGTATGGCAGAAAAGGGAAAAAATTTGTGAACCGGTCTGAAAGTTTAAAAAGATTGGTATATTCATACAAGTAGCCTTTGTTGCCACCTAGTTCATTATATGCAAATAAATGATAGGCTATTACTGTTTTACACAGTGATATGTTCCAAACGATGCATCTTAAAATTGACAACTGGTCCCTGGAATTTTTTTTATGAATATGCTGGTCCCTGGCACAAAAAAGGTTGGGAACCCCTGCTCTAAAAGAGCCAGATCGTCTCCCACACTGTATTACAGAGAAGAGCTCGTACTTCAGAACGCTAGAGGCTGAAAGACCTGTAAAACGATAGTTATGAAAACTTAAGGGAGGCACTGACAACAAAATAAGTCAGGTAAACTTTATTTTAATATAAAGTTAAATAATAGTTTATGATGGAGTAAAACTGGTAATTGAAGGAATATAATTACAAATAACAGACAATGAAGAAAATGGGAGATAAACTATTAACAATAAACTTGTTAAGTAACAATGCAAAGAGTAACAACTTTAGAAACGGGAAAAGATGTCCCGCAAGGACTCTCTCGGCCGTCCACGCCTCCGTATGAGAGTTTTACAACAGAGTCAGGGTGAGTTAGAGGGTTCAGAGAACTCCAATGAAGAGAAGGAAAAGGGAAGTGAGGATACTGTTCAAGAGAAAGCCTTTAATTATTTTACACGGCCCCAGCCTAAGGATTTAGACCAATAAATGTAATTTTAGGAAAAAATAGGGTTGTCCGTGTTTCTAAATTTTATTTGGGTCCATGGGATGGTCTGGATGGGTGTGGGATTTCCCGGCCTGAAATTGTGTCCCAGTCCGGCCCTGTCTACAGCATTATCTCAAGACAAGGGTAGATTACCTAAAAAGGATAATTCAGCACTGAATCAAGGGTAAGTAATAAAACACCCAGAAGAAACACTCCGGATAAGGTGTTTTATTTACCTTACTTGTGAGCACCCATGACCCTACAGCATACATAACCCTAGTTACCTGTGGTTGGCCTGGCCGTGCGTCACTCAGAAAACAACCGGCCAATCAGAAGAGAGGCTCATGAAAAGTAATTAGACAGGCCAAAATCGACCTGTTCTTAGCAGAGATCGTGAGAAAGTAGCTGTAAATATATTGAGATAGTTTTTGGTACTTATACCGCAAATATATTCTTAAGGACATCAATACCTAAAATAATACTCCAGAAATGTGTACAATATGGGCTCTTTAATAGAGAGAAGAGTTTTGTTTTGCTAAACATCTTTGGTTGTGATGTTTGTGGAAGAGTTGTGTCTCCAGCTATTTTTAGAGGTTTACTTAAATTTAAATGTCCTTAAATGTTTTTGAATTTTTTTTACTTTTTCAATATGTTCGTATTCAGATATTTTACCATATGTTTGTCTTGTAAAAGAATATACTCTATAGAACTGTCTGTAGAATTATCTAAAGACAAATGTAGATTAAAAGGTTGATTTTAAATGTTAAATCTAAAAATATAGAATGAATTGTTCTTAATTTGTGTGTTTTCTCTCTATTTGTCAAGTGGAGTCTTCATCACACTGTTTTTGAATGTTTCTTGTTAAATAGACTACATAAAAATCACAAACAACAATAAAAAACATTTTTTGTCAGTTCAACTTAGGTCACGTACTTCATGTGGTAACATCTACAATAACTGGTTTAGTTGAAATTAAATAATTTATTTAAAATGACTGATTATTACTGAATTCAACCAACCTGAAAAACAAGGTTTTACTGAAGGATATCTGTCAATAGATATAACCTGATTTCTCCAGCAAGGTAAACTCTTACTTTATAAGTGTGATATAATCTTTTTTAGTTTTATATGATGAAAGTCTTTTTCCACCTTGGTGTAAATACACTAAAAAAATAATAATAACAATTCACTGTCCTTGGAGAAATGTAGGATCTTCTAAGCTTACCATTCAGATTTAAACTCAAAGTTAAAGAGTTATTTATTTACTTATTTAATTTATTTATACCATCATAGTGAAAATGGCAGAACAGTGACATCTACTGAGAATATGAATATGTGAATATCCTGTTGTTACACACTTGTGTTTAATAACAGGAAGTCCTCATCCCACAATCTCTATTTCCCATCATCCTCTTTGTTCCTGAACACGACAGCGATGTAAATCATCATTCCCTTCCAGTTTATGGTCATCAACACACAGGTCCAGTTTGGCCTGTTTTAGGGTGTTTGATCAGTTTAGGTGATCACAGATTCCTCTTGTAGGACATTGATGCTAACTTGATCACAGGGAAAACTCCACAATGCTCTGACTATATGAGGATGAATATGCAGTATGTGTTCAATCATACAGTAGTATAAGCATACAGAGAGTTTTAGAGTGAGAATGAAATCTAGATTTATCTGTGTCTGAACTAATAAAAACCACTTCCTGTGTTGGTACTATTTAAAAACACAGCACACATCTTAAAGACCACACCTCATCTGTGAACACATACTGTGAGACTGTAAGACTGTGAGTTTGAGCTAATAATGGAATCAGGAACCTCTTATGTAAGCAGAAATATTAATAACAGATCGAGACCTCCAACACAGAGTCGCAGCAACGATGAAGGAAAAGATCAAAAGCAAAGTAAGCAGAAAGTTTTGTTTGACGCAGAGACGGTGTCACTAATGTTTGAGCGGATGAGAAATGTTACGTAAAGTTTCAATCATAGTTTTCTGTGAAAAAAAACTGTCATTGTTTCTGATTTTATATGAAATGTTCCATATTTTACCGTATAGGAATTCCAGATGTTTGTCATTATAAAAGAACATAAAAACCGTTTATCTAAAAACAATGCTGGGTTACTAACAAAGGTTGATTTGAAACATATTTTCTAATAATATGAAGGTTATTCACTGATATGTGTGTGTTTTGTCTCTGTTTGTCAGGAGGAAGCAGGTGTTTGGTGTTGAAGACAGTGTGTCTCGGGCTCATTTGTGTTCTTCTGCTGGTCTTCATCACACTGTACATCAACATGACAGCAGAGAGAGACCTGTTAAAGAACACAGTTGAAGAGTTCAATCACACTATCAACAGCTTACAGGACAATATCACTGATCTAATGACTGAAAAAGACCAAATGAAGAATAACTTCAACTCTTTGAGTCAGAAGAAACTGGAACTGGAGAACAGAGTCAATGATCTCACTGCTGAGAAAAGCCAGTTACAGAGAAGTGTTGACTCTTTGAATCAGAAGAAACTGGAGTTCGAGACTGAACTAAGGAAGTTATCTACACAAGGTTTGTACAAATGGATTTATATGTTTATTTGCACTTTACAACACAAATATTGAGCAACGTTTTTCCTGTTTATTGAAAGGAAATGACACGTTTTTCATACCCAATGAGCGGAAGAGCTGGTCTGAGAGCAGGAAGTTCTGCAGAGATCGAGGAGCTGATCTGATCATTATCAACACTGAAGAGAAGCAGGTGAGTTTGTGTGAGTGTCTGTTAATCAATGAGAGGAATCACACTTACTCCTGTTTTTAATCACACACAGAGGCACATAACTTCATTAGTCAAGGATAGTGTGTGGATTGGTTTGTCAGACTCTGAGACTGAGGGGATCATGAAATGGGTGGATAATTCAACACTGAATCAAGGGTAAGTGATAAAACACTCACAGAGAAACACTTTGAATGCATTTGTTAAATCCTTTTAATTCTCATTCAATTCTGTTTTGGTTATGTAAACGTTAAAATGTTTTCTTGATGGTAGTGGTACATTTTTTGGTTATGATGTTCCTGAAACATTCTTTCAACTTAATTTTTATTAACAACTTAGTTAAGAAAAATGTACAGTTTCCTGAATGTTAATAGAACGTCATTTAAAGGTTAGTATGATGTTCCTGAAACATTCTTTCAAACATCTGAACACCTGCTATAAACAAGTAGAATAACTGAAGGAAAGGACTAAACAACTTATTGACTTTATTTCTGTCAGACGTCTACAGAAGTTCTTATTGAGAGGTTTAGATGTTGATATTTGGTTGAAAATGTTTCATTTGAAGTCGCCGTTATGGTGATCAGTGTTTGCTTAAGTTGGGCTCTTGACCTTGACATTCCTTATTTTCTTTCAGCAATTGCAGGTATTTGTTGAATAAACACTCTATTAACGTTACTGGAAGAATGTTTGTTCATAACTTTGAGAGAACTTTGCCAGTATGTTAGCCAAAGTTATGAGATCGTTCCCTGTTAGCTGGCGTGGTGCTGTGAATTTTGTTGATTTGTTAAGCTCCTCATTTGTTGTTTTGTGAATGGATAAAAACTTTCATTGAACATCTGGGGTCCTGAATAACTAAAAATCTGACACACTTTATTCAGGTTTTGGGACAGAGGTGAGCCGAATAACTATCTAGGTACAAATGAGGACTGTATTGAACTGGATCCTGGAAGAGACCCTGTGAACAACTGGAATGATGTGGCATGCATGTTTGGGAAGAAATTTATTTGTGAGAAATAAGTTTCATCCAGTCTTGTTGTGCCTTTGCTTTTATTATTGTAGTGAATCATTCTTATTGTGAATGTATAATTTCTGATTGAGGTTGCTGTCTTTTTTTTTTTAACTGCCATCTGATCGTCATATGAATTTGTAAAATTTTCATTATTTTCTCATTGCTATAATAAACTCACAACATCCTGTTTCTCACGATGTGCATGAGGGTGATCTGGGACACCAAACCTCACATTGAGTGTCTGTGAAACTGTTTTTGAGTTGTATTGAATTCACTTTGAATAAAATTATCAATAAGAATTATTATTATTATAGTAAACTGTATTTTTGTTTTTATTTCATATTGCATTCTTGTGCATCTGTATATTGCACTATGGCTATATTTGCTCCCGTCCAGCAGGGGCAGCAGAGAGCAGGTTTATCAGACTGAAGTAATCAGAGAGGATCAGAAACATCAGATTCAGTCACTTCAGGGATGAGAAATGTTACAGAAAATTTCAATCATGTTCCATATTTTAGCGAATAGGTATGGAAGCTTGTTTCCACCACAGAATAAAACATTTTAAAAGATAATTGCGACTTTTTATCTCACAATTGCGAGTTTACATCTCACAATTCTGACTTTATTTCTCAGAATTGCGAGATATAAAGTCAGAATTGCGTGAAATAAAGTCGCAATTGCGTGTTATAAAGTCAGAATTCTGACATTTTTTCTCGCAATTGCGACTTTATGTCACGCAATTAGCCTTTCGCCGAGCCCCGCCCCCCTTAGTTACTGTTGCTACGTCCGACAAACAAATGGTCAAACACGACCAGCGCGACAGATTGCCATGACGGGAAGAGGTATACCCGTGCATGTCAGTGACCTTTTTTGGAGCCTTTACCTCCGCGATATCCTCCAGATCGAGGCAAAAGGGGTTATAGTATGCAGTGGAGGGATATATTCAAAATATAAAAATACGCAATGAAGGAGACACGACTACTATCGAGGCTAATGCTTACCGGTCTCAAGCGAAATCTGAGAAACCCCATGACAATCGCAAAAAAATCTCTAATACCCACACTGTTAACCCTTGCTGTAAAAAAAGGCCAAATTCAGTGTTGCCAGTATTTTACTGTAAAAAAACCTGGTAAGGTCTAACAGTGCACGCAATCGACATAAACACACTTGCAGACGGCATCTTGGAAGTTTGTGATCAACATCTGTAGGCATCGTAGACCTCTTCTTCTGTCTTGATTTTCTCCGATTTGTTGCAGACAATCGCAGTTATCTGAGTTGTTAGCTATATTTTGCTCATTTTTATTAGCAAATTTGAAACATATTTTCTAATAATATGAATGTGCTGATTGTTGATGCCTGTGTGTCATCGGAGCTTGACTCTGGGGTCGGCTTTAAAATGTTGCTATTTTTAATAAACCCTTTAATTTAATTTAATTCAATTTAAATACAGAATTACATTTCTCCTCTGTTTCATGGTTATAACATGCAACATGTGCTATAGTGTAGTTTAGTAGGACATTGCTGCTATGCCATCTACTGGAAATCAAACACTTTCAAAATTAATTTTGAAAATGTAACTACTGTATGCTAGAGAAGTGCTCAATGAATAGAGTTGTGTGCATGAATAGGGATGTAATTATTCTTGCCGTTTGTGTCTTTAAGCTAATCCTGCAAATCCTGGGCCACCTGTTGCAGACATCTCCATCTCAGTACCGCCCAGCGATTCAGCATCAAGCACATCTCTTCCCTTCAGCACCGCCCAGCGATTCAGCATCAGTTTACAAAAAGGCTGCACCATTAGACCTTGCTGACTGGCCATCTGTTTTAATTGAGAAGGTAAGAACAGAGTTTGTTCTCAGAGGACAATATCATATAAAAAACTATTTCACAATTCCGAAACAAAAAAACGGGAGAAGATGTCAGCATGATTATTTTAATAGAGTCTTAGTCAATGGAGAAAAAATTAAAAGAAGCTGGCTAATGTACTCAAAAAAGAAGGACAGTTTGTACTGCTTCTGCTGCAAAATGTTTTCTCAGAAAGATTTCAAATTGATTAGAGAAGGACTAAAGGACTGGAAAATGCAAGCCACTTGCTCAAGGCCCATGAAAATAGCCATGAGCACAATACAAACATGGCAACATGGAAGGAATTAGAGGTTCGTCTTGCATATGGGATGACCAGCAAGAGATGGCACTCGCTGAGGCAGAGAGAAACAGGTGGCTAGTGCTTAGCAGACTGGTGGCAATAATCAGAGTTGTATAGTCCAGGGGTCAGAAAGTAAAAGTCCTGCCATATGTTTATTCCACCCATAAACTCAGTCAGCTGATTTCACTAATTAGTTCTCTCTCCTGTATGAATTAGCAAATCCAGGTGATTGGAACAAAATACTGAGGAGGACTTTTACTTTCTGAACCTGGACTTTACACCTCTGCATAGCAATGCCACATGTCAGCAAAGAGCAAAGAAATAAGAGATGACGCCAACTCCTGCAAGGACTCTAGATGACGCCAACTCTGAATCAACACTCACAACGGCCAAATTTCCCGTACTGTAATCATTATGATTTTTAGGAATTTCACCATTCAATGTGAATGTATCTGATAATAGTCTTAAATAAGGAAATCTACTCAGTGATTGTCATCCAAAATCCCTTTTGTGGCACAGCAAATAGTTGAGAATCATCCCTATAGACTGACACTTAAGATTTAGTCCGACACTTCACTTACATTACGACTGTGATGCTTGATAACTTACTTTTAAGCGCAGCTTTGAGTCAAGATTTTTTTTACTCTCAAGTCAGTTCTTATCAGTATTCTTGTGAGTAATTCTCAGAGGCTTGATAAATACAGGTCCTGATGTTCAGAATACAGAAACATTTTTAAATTATTTCTTGCAAATGATGTAACGTCATGATATCAATTTGCGAAAAATATCAGATGTTGATGATTTTACGGACGTTTTAATAATTTTTTGCACAATGCTTCCGAAATGTTTTGTAATTAATGGCTTTGTTTGAAATGTTCAATGCTGACTTAATCCTACATGAATGAAATTGTACCTCTTGATTCAGATAAAGTTTGCATATTAAAACCCATGTTCTTTATGTGTGTGGCGTATGGATAATCGTTCTCCCTCTCTCTAGTACACTTTAAAAAGTTTAACTATGATGTACTCATTACATGATGAGTACAGCAATACAACACATTTTACACTGTTTTAACATGTAGCCTATACAATATTGCCTACGTTTAAACTCAATTAACAAACATCACAACAGGCGCGACTCTCGTTTAGGTGTCGAATTACTATGGAAGTAAAATAATGCCAAATGTTTTTGAAATAAAAAAGCCTGTTGAATTGCACTACTTGTAAAAATATGCATTGCATTAAACATGCTTGCATTTTAATGCATTGTATTTTTAGGGCTTGCATTTTTATGGGCTGAAATTCAACATGGTTGAATATTTAAGCTGTGAATATTTCAATTCAAAACATTTCAAACACATTTTCATTATTAAAAATTCAATAATCCATATTCACCTTTCATATTTCACTTCCAAAATATTCAAACTGTTTAAAAATACAACCTATAATATTCAACAGGCAATTTTCGGTCCATTTTATTTCGCTTTGCAAATTCGCTTCCACAAATTCAGTGGTTCAAATTTAGACACTATGACAGAATCATATTAAGACATGCAGTCACATGAACACTTAATATATATATATGACAAAAATAATCACTAATGGAGTCAAAGAGTTTACTCTGAATAAGATCAGTGATTCGGGTCACTACATGATCTTTATCATCAACAAGCTTTCTTTTACTGTTTTGTCCAAGCACATTTACAGTAGACAACAAAACAAACAAACAAAAATTCTAATGTTAATAAGCCGTCAAACTGCCAAACAAAAGTAAACACTGATCACAGTACTGGTGACATCAAACTAAACTATTATTTTCAATAAAGCATCATCATCTAAAGCTCTGTTAATTCCCAATAAGAGCTTCAGTGAGTATGGTGAGGCTGCAGACCTGGAGCCGGGAGATATACGGCACAGGCAGTTTTACGGCCCTGTTGTTCCTGATGCGTCCAGTAGGGGGAGGCTGTGCAGTAAACGACACGAATTGAGGTATGTTAAATAATCTGCTAAATGTATTGTTGTTTTGCAATAATGCAACATTTATTATTTATAAACGATTAGCTAAGGGTAGACATCAGTTAATTTCTATATGTCAACAGATGGGTCTAATAGATATGGCAATAGATATGGTATAATTTCGAGAAACAATAAAAGTACTTGACGGTCAGGTTGATGTTCTGTCAGGCTCAAACTTAGCTAACCACGTGTAGGTATATTTCCCCCTAGTCTTCTCTTTACCCGCTCTGTCTCATTCACTTGCAAATTAATTTTCTTTTTAATTATCTTTTGTTGCCTGTCTTCAGCTTGCGTGAGATGGCCTCTTCTGGTAAGACTCTGTTTACTCCTTGCATTAAAACACTCCACATGGTTTCTGTAATATTACAGTAGATATTGGAAATGTGTGAACACACAAAAGACACATTTATAATGGGCATATATGTATGGACAGTATGTATGTAAATCTCTCTCTCTAAGTAAAGAGTTGAACTACAAATATTTTTTATTATGTCCGACGTAAAAATCACATTAAAAACGTTGGTCCCATATGGTTTGGATGTAGCTTACTGTAGATTTTGGTTTGAGTTGTTTCTTATAAATGAGATGATCTAATTATCTAATTTATATCTTAATCTTTTCTCTTTTTTTTTATCAGTGAGCGAGAGCACTTTGACAGGGGATAGAAAAACAGTTAAAGAAGAGTGGCAAGCCATAGGGGGTCATCATAATTCATAAATAGTGTTAATAAATAACTTTTTGTGAACAACAATATTGTCTCTTTCTTCTAAATGGCCCTTGGAATTTTAGAAAAAGGGATAAATTGTGTTTGTCTTCAAAAAATACTATGTAGGACATTGTTTTGTAGCTGTATGACGACCAATAGAGAATATTACAGCAGATATTTCATCGAGGATCCATATGATTACACGGTATGTCTAATGGGCTAAATATGGTTAATATCTAAATGTAACTTTATATAAATTACACAACAACATATATCACTCAGTTTCCTGTATAGAAAAACCTACGTTGAATATAACTATTCTACAGTAAGTCATATATCATTACTTGTCATCTGATCCAACTATGTGTGTTGGAAAACAAATAGTCGTCTGTATAGGCGAAGAGTGAAGAGAGTGAAGCCCAACTGAAAATATAAAATATTTTAATCCGTAGTGCAGATCATTCAACTGTCTATCGTTACACTGTAACGTTTATATTTAAATGAACAAAAAACACTAAATTAGTCGAAGTCTACGGACAGGACGGTTATTAATGCGTAAGTTTCGAGCGTCAATTTAATGATGTTATTTCGCAGTATATCCCCCTACTGGACACATCAGGAACAACAGGGCGTAAAACTGCCTGGGCCGTATATCTACCGGCTCCAGGTCTGCAGTCTCCCCATAGGCTTCTGTAGACTCTGGAATAAAGTCAGTCTGGTTAGTAATAAGTGAAGCTGGTAATGCTGTTTGTGGAGATGAGATTGTGATGTATAAAATGTGAGCAAGATTGTTCAGTTTGTAAATGTATTTCTCTCTGAAGTTTATTTGATTTCTAAGCTTATGCCTAAAACTGAATACCAAAAATTCTGAGATATACATATAATATTGTAACAACAATGACTTGGTGTTGGGGAATTAATTAGCTCGAATTAGCGGTAATATTCATCAATGTGAATATGCATCTGTTGCTTCCATAAATTAATTTATTCAAAAATAGGGAATAGGTCAAAACCTCGGCTTGTATCAGCGATTTCCCAATTACTTGTAGTAATCACTGATAGAGACGGGTAGAATTTACTCAATTAGGGGGAATTTGAGGTAGAAGTTGAAGAATGTTCATTTATCATGCAGACGGGCCGTCCAGCGGACCGAATGTATAAGTTATGAACAGAAATCGGGCGTCTTTAACACTGATAGATAACACTTTCTTGTGGCCACAAAGAAGATAATTATCTTCGTGTTTTAGACAATTTTTAGATTTCTTTTAATAGTAAGACCAATCGTAGAGCTTATAAGGTAAAATCTGCACTCCTCAGGGACTCAGAATTTGAAACAAACAGGCAAACTTAATTCAAAGGATTTAACAAAGTTTATTTAAACAAGCTAGCGATTACACAATTACTTCAAATCACGCATGAATAAAAATGCATAAACAAAACAGGCAATATAACGATCGTAATACAGAAATACAACAAAATAAAAAGGTTTGAGAGAGGGAAAGAGAGAGAGAGAGAGAGAGAGAGAGAGAGAGAGAGAGAGAATCAAACTAATATAGTGGAGGTACGAATGATTTTAGGTGTGCGTGTGAGATGTTGAGATGGTAGCGTTTGTAAGGTGGGTGTGTCGGCGGCTTCGTGAGCACGTGGTAGTGTGTTTATCTTTGCACACGTGGGTGAGAGTATGTGTGTGTGTATGTGTGTGTGTGTATGTGTGTGTGTGAAAGAGAATTTAGAGATAGAGATAGAAACAGTTTAGTCATTCACCACAAAACCCCAACGTTTCTCAGTAATATTTAGACACTTTAAACAGCATTTCCTTCAGA
Organism: Rutilus rutilus; assembly: GCF_951802725.1. Classification (NCBI taxonomy): domain Eukaryota; kingdom Metazoa; phylum Chordata; class Actinopteri; order Cypriniformes; family Leuciscidae; genus Rutilus; species Rutilus rutilus. The sequence continues at coordinate 50,382,147 of NC_140210.1, forward strand.
TTGCAAATTTAAAAGATCTACGTTACTCTGTTTGGAAGATCGGCCTTCTGTGTGTGTGTTCGTCTGGGTTGGATATAAAGGCACCTGGATCACGTGGTCACAGCGTCTGGTTGCTATGGCGACTTGAAGCGAGCGAGAACTCAGCAAAGATTGTCTTAGCCTTAAGTTGATTTCGTGGGTTGGTTTCAGAAGACTATACTGAAGTAATAGTAACTCTAAGAAAGACTTGGAAATAAAACGAAAATAAAAGCGAGCGAAACTTCCTTGAGGGAAGGAGGCGTGTCGTCTTTCTCTCTCTGGCGGAATGCCCTTGAGAGGAGAGGGGCGCGGAATTTTAAAGGGCTAAACTCACGCCTCCCTCACGTACGTGGGCCAATCGTCTTTAACAACGTATCGGGCCCACCTCCTGACGTTTCGAGGTCTATACGCCTCCCTTCCCGCGGGGTTTTGAAACGATGGATTCGTCCATAACTCAATAACGCTGGTATTTAATAAACAATGCCTTCTCTGATATTTTGTGTTAAAGATCCAGCATCGTTGGGGTTTGTGGAACACGGCAATACCGCGAATGACAGTTCTAAGATCTAAAATCAAGGAGGTACATCATTTCTTGTAATTGTGGGCACCACAGAGTGATTGCAGGCCAATAACCTATATAGGCATAACATTTGGGGGCAGGGGATCATGCACATCAAGAAAATGCATTTAAAATATTTTATACAAGGATTTTGGGTCACACGTGGTGGGGCTTCATGTGTTTTCTGTATGTGTGTGGAAAGTTCACAACCGCACGCTGAACTCTTGTCCCTGACGCTGCGGGGTGAGGCTTATGTGTGTGCGTTCGTTTGACTCCTTGCCTTGATGTACTCAGCAGAAACCACATGTTTGGGCATCTGTTCTTACAACACTGTTTTATTGTTGTGAAGAGTTAATTAGTGTCTATGTGCAAATCAGTGTTCGAGAGACTCCCTAGGAGGGGGTGCTTTCGGGCTCGCTCTCATTGGTCAGCGTTAGGCTCTCCAAGCCCTAAACAGACGGTCTTTGTTGATTTAGACGTAAGAGATCACGTAGAGAGAGAGATAGTCCATGATTTACACCATTTTTTGGTGCCATCTGGTCTGCAAGGCACAGAGCAATCTTAAGACAACAGAGGTGTCGTAAATGAGAGTGCTTTGGAATGTCAGAATAGCTTGAGTCAGAGCGAGACAGGGGTTTGGTGGATTTGGACTGCATTAATTAATTTGATTTCATCACCATGCAGACTGGTGATCTGCTCTCCGCTACAATATTGACCTATATATATACATATATTAGTGCTGTCAAACGACTAAAATATTTAATCGCGATTAATCGCATTATTGTCATAGTTAACTCGCAGTTAATCGCAATTAATCGCACATTTTTATCTATTCTAAATGTCCCTTGATTTCTTTTTGTCCCATTATTTTTTTTTCTCATTTTAATGCTCTTATCAACATGGAAAAGTGGATCGGCTTGCTTTGTGCAAATTTTTTTTTTTATTGAAAACAACATTGGCATATACTGTAGTGTTCAATTTCACACTAACATTCACACTCGGAGCAAATAATCGCATCAGTGAATTCGCGTCAAGTGGTATTTCAGACTGGACGTGCTGCGATGATAGCTCAGTTCACAACGACAAAACACACAGATCACTTTGGTCTTGTCAATGGAAACATTTGGCAACTTTTTAAAACATTTTTTAATTGTTTCCGGTCTAGCGATGACCCGGTGTGGTGTTGTAGTTTTTCTAACGTTACTAGTTGTTGCAACAGCATGTGAAAAAAATGACAAAGTTTGCTGGGCCAAAAAGAACGTTAATCTTGCGATAAAAAAATTGACGCCGTTAAAATGGGTTTGCGTTAACGCCGTTAATAACGCGTTTAACTGACAGCACTAATATACACTCACCTAAAGGATTATTAGGAACACCTGTTCAATTTCTCATTAAACAACTCCACAAACAGCATTACCAGCTTCACTTGTTACTAACCAGACTGACTTTATTTCTGTCATACGTCTATGAACAAAGGTTTAGATGTCGATGGTTTAAAATGTTTGGTCACCATTATGGTGATCAGTGCTTCCTTTAGTTGTGCAGTTTGACTCTTGGCATTTTAAGTAGAATTTTGGTCATTGTAACAGTGTTTACCAAAGCACATAATTTGTTACAAAGAAAGCCATAAACAAAGGTGTTAAAGTTTTCAATGTTTTCTTGAACATGACAATGAGTTCACTGTACTAAAATGGCCCCCACAGTCACCAGATCTCAACCCAATAGAGCATATTTGGGATGTGGTGGAACGGGAGCTTCGTGCCCTGGATGTGCATCCCACAAATCTCCATCAACTGCAGGATGCTATCCTATCAATATGGGCCAACATTTCTAAAGAATGCTTTCAGCACCTTGTTGAATCAATGCCACGAAGAATTAAGGCAGTTCTGAAGGCGAAAGGGGGTCAAACACAGTATTAGTATGGTGTTCCTAATAATCCTTTAGGTGAGTGTATATATATATATATATATATATATATATATATATATATATATATAGGCCTTTATATATATAGAACAATGTAACCAAAGCATCAAATACACAAGAAACAGACTTTACATCAGTCCAGACCACAATGACTGTCACTCTCTCACAAAGGGTCAAAGAGAACGAATGAGTCTTAATGTGGGTGATGAACCTGTTTATATTGGTTGTGGTCTGAACAGAGGGGTAAATTATTCCACAACTATACAATAATCCATTTTCTAGTCTAGATTGATATTTGAACACAGACTTCTGTCACTCATTTGACGCTGCTGTAGATCACTGATGAATCTCCCTCAATCTGAACAGTTGATCGCCTAAACAATCAAAATAAACAGGAGCACAACAATATTATAGCTGATATAACATGTGCTGGTTGAGCTGGTGCTGGTTAAGCTGGTGCTGGTAAAGCTGCACTGGTTAAGTTAGTGGTTAAGCTGGTACTGGTTAAGCTGGCACTGGTTAAGCTGGTGCTGGTTAAGTTGGTGCTGGTTAAGATGGTGCTTTTTAAGTTGGTACTAGTTAAGCTGGTGCTGGTTAAGTTGGTACTGGTTAAACTGGTACTGGTTAAGCTGATGCTGGTTAAGCTGGTGCTGGTAAAGCTGCAATGGTTAAGTTAGTGGTTAAGCTGGTACTGGTTGAGCTGGTGCTGGTTGAGTTGGTACTGGTTGAGCTGGTACTGGTTAAGTTGGTACTGGTTAAGTTAGTACTGGTTAAATTGGTATTGGTTAAGCTGGTTAAGTTGGGTTTTCTCACCTCACTGCAGCATCAGGCTGATGAACTCTTATTTCGTCATAATGACATTCATTCTCCTCTGCTCTCTTCGTCTCTGTCTTTCTGTGATATTGGACAGTTGTGTATTGGATCTCCTCAGTATCTCTGGATTCAGGAGTTTTTCCTCTGAATCTTCTGGGTTTCACATTAGCATACAGAGTGTCATTGGCTGAATCCGGTTCAGAAAGAGGCTGGTTGATTGCAGGAGAAGAAAAGGACAGAATGAGTATCAGAAGTGAAATAATCAAACTGATTGTAAATATACTAATGATTATCACATTATTAGAAAATAAATCTATATTAAAACTGTAACTATATCAGAAATTTTAACGAAACCATGTAAAAAAATAAGTGATTTTTTTTTCATGTCAAAAGTGATTTCTTTCTTCATGTGTCACACCACCTGAGGGCGCTGTACATACAGTTTGAGAATCACTGGTCTAAAAAGAAAGAAATATTAGTTTATGAATGTTTTTACTGGATAATATTGATAAAGACTAACAATTTCCCGTACAGTTACAGTCTGAAACACAGATAACGGCTGATCGATTCATTCTCTGCTTTTGTGAAGTCATGTGTCATGAGCTGAGCTGAGTTTGTTCTCTCTCTCTCTCTCTCTCTCTCTCTCTCTGTCTATTTTCCCACCTGTTCATCGTTGTAATTAGCGCTTTCGCTGCTTCTCTATGACACCTGTTCTCACTTTAGTCTCATTACTTTATCGTTTGTTCCCCTTGTTCTTTGTCAGATTATTACGTGTGTATGTGAGTCATGCCTGTGTTTTATGTTATCTCCATGAAAATTTGTGTTATCTTGTCTAGTCTAGAGGAGTTGTGCTCATCTTGTGTTTTCTCTGCCCTGTCACCCTGCTGGCCTTCTACAGTCTTCTCTCTGCGGCTTTGTGGACACTCACAAGGTCTGTGTTACTGCCCTACGTGAATTACCAGCTCTGCAAACTATCACCAAGAGTCTTCTGTTTCTGCTGACCTACTGTCCACTGACTGTGAGTTTATTCCAGTTCTGTGTCGCTGCACGACAGACTGCCTATGTTAATTCTTCATTAAAGACTATTGCAAGAACTTGCCTTTGTACGTGGATCCTCTGTTTCTTCTGACATCATGTTTAGATTTACATCTTTCACTGTGAGATCTTCAGATTTAACACTCCTTCGTTTCTTTCTGTTATAATCACAGACATTAACAGCATATGGATAAATGTATCAATTTAAATGAAAATATGAATGCTGTTTTTGAAGATTACTAATAAAACACAAATGAATAATTTCCTTTTACATCAGAACAAAAGTGAACTTGTACAATCACTGCAGTTTTTTTTATTGAACTCACATAATTAACAAGATGAAGATGATGATGATGAAGATGATGATGATGAATAATCCTCCAAATGCCGCTGTGATCACAATCACATTCCCACCAGCAACATGATGAACTGAAAGAGGAAGATCATCATGATTAACTCTCCAAACTGATGAATGATGTGAAGATACAGGAGTGTGTTAATAAAAGCTTCACCTGTGACAGTTACAGCGTCTGATCTCTGAGATCCATGTTGATTGTGAGCCTGACAGTAGAAGCGTCCACTCTGTAGTGCACTGAAACTCTGTCCAGATCCAACAGCTGAGGTTTCATTCTCCTTAAACCAGCTGAAGTTCAGAGCAGGAGGGTTTGAGTCACTGATGCAGTTCAGAGTCACTGAATCTCCCTCCACTATTACACCAGATCCATTTATCAACACTGAGACGCTCCTGGGAGGATCTAAAACAGACCAAAATGAAACCCTTAAATCATTTATTTTAAACACAATTATATTATATAACTAATGAATCTGCACTCACACATGACATTGAGCTGAACAGCAGGAGAGATGTGAGTGTGTCCGTCTACAGCACAGCTATATCTGCCTGAATCCTCTCTTCTGACTGACTGCAGCAGGAGTTCATTGTTTCTGTCTCTTCTCTCAGTTAATGGCTGTGAGTTTCTGTACCAGATGAATGTTGCTCTGTCAGTCAGAGCGCAGCTGCTTTTACATCTCAGATTGACTGAATCTCCCTCTGTCACTCTCTCAGGAGACTCCACCTGAAGATCTGAACACAACACACACATTATATCTAGTGCTGCTGTCATACACTGATTATTATTCAACATAATGCACAGAAGAAGAGATAAACCTCATCAAAGTCACCTGTGACAGTAAGAGTCACTCCTGGTTTACCAGTATATTTTCCATCTTTATCAGTGATGAATCTGAAATAGTACATGTGTGAATCCTTCAGTGTCACATGACTCAGTCTGATGGTGCAGTTCTGCTGTTTATCTCCCAGATACTGAAGCCTCTGACTGTATTCAGGGTCCTCAGACAGATCTATAGACTCAACACCCTTTATAGACTCGTTGGTCCAGAACACTTTCATGATCTGATATCCAGTAGGGTATTTATAAGTGCAGTTCATTATCACTGTTGAGTTCTTTAGTGCACAGATGTGTGAAGGACTGTAACTCACACCCCAATCAGCACTAGAAACCCCTGAAACACAGAATTCATCAGGATGAAAATGTTGTGTTATAAATTACAACAGACCATGAAAACAGCCTTAATACGATTCATGATGCCTGTGTGTGTCTGAATGTTGTTCATGCGATTGTTTTTAAAGTAAAAAATTGGACAATCTGATCTGAATCATGGCAATATTAACAATGAAAAATTTGAGATTATTAACAACCCACTTTTAATCAGGGATGAGATTTGTGACTCACTTCACTCTAAATGATAATGAAAATTATATAACCTGATCATCTTTGTTTTTGGCTTCATTACCAACAAACAATGTTTACACTTTACAAAAACCACAAACTAACATGAAAACATCAGGAGTCAAGAGCCCAACTAATGCAAACACTGATCACCATAATGACCATGGGCGTCAGTTTGGTTTGAAATGTGCTGGGGACAGAGACACATTCGGAAGTGCTTTTTCAGAAGTGCTGTACGACGCATTCATTTTTTTTCTCTCTTTCGCGCAGGTTATGTTTTGAAAGACGATGTCCTGTAGCTCAGGCACGGCCCCACTTTTCAACAGGCTCACCCAAAAAAAAAAAAAAAAAACTATATTCTATTTTTGTCAATAATTATAAAAAAATCGCCAATAAGCTCATAATTTGTGCTAAAATAGTGTTTAGTTTTAAAAAACATTTTAAAAAGCTGGTTATATCTTGATGTTTCTGCGCAAGTTCAGCAGACAGTGAGGTTCGGGTTTGTTCCGATCAGAGCTCGTGAGTGGAGAGCGCATTTCTGAATATTCCGCTCCGCTCGTTCATTCCGCAGGGTCGCTCGCTCAACCCAGATGTCCTGTTGCCTGGTTCGAAAATATGTGGAATAAGGGCTGCTTCCGACTAACATTTTTTTTTTTTCTAGTCGACTACTAGGCTAGTTGTTCATTTAAGTCATTCGTAGACAAATCGCCCCTTTATATTAATTTAATTTAATTACGTATAGCCTACAGGATAATGAGCGTTTACGTAATATAGCCGCATTTAAGCGCACGACCGCACGCATAAAGCTTGCCACAAAGAACCGGTAAAAGTAATGATTATGAATGCGTCTAAATGTGTCTAAATACGCTGTGAATGTGAATGTGCATTATACACTGAGTTTCGGTTCATTTATGAGATGAACTCCAGTTCACTCGCCGGCGCCTCCATGTCGTGATTCTGCTATATTTACTTTAAATCCAGGCAATTGGTTCATGAAACATTGATTAAAATTAAGATATAATTAATACAAAATGAAATTAAATTTAAAGAAAGGCAGCTGTTCTGTTTGAGGTCTCTGTGAAAGTTGTAAAGCATGCATGCCGCTTTCAGAGCGCTCAAGTCCGTAACCGAGAACTGACACGTTGTTTTTTCCCTCATAAATGTGAACATGAAAAATAAAATAAAATTTATATTATAATGTTTTTTTGTTGGGTCAGACAATGATTACCAAATTTCTCTCTCATATTGCTCCTCATACCCACTGAAAACGGTCAAAAAAATCGAACCAAAAGTCAAATTAATATGGACGGAAGTTAAAAGTGGTGGGTACAAAATGACTCGTGACGAAATCTGGTGGGTACGCGTCCCCCCCGTCCCCCCCGAAATCGACGCCTATGATAATGACACAACTATTATTTTCAATAATAACTTTAAAATAACTTTTCAAAACTTAAACATCTAAGCCTCTGTTAATTCAGAGCTTCTGTAGACGTCTGACAGAAACGAACAGAACAGAACAGAACAGAAATTCCGTACAAGGCCAGTGCTGCTATAATTAATAAAGTAAACCTAACTCAGAAATTGGACTCTATATGAGTTCAGTGATTCAGGTCTAATGATTGTGAAATAATGATTATGTCAAAACACAACCAACACCATCATATCACCTTTTCTATTTGTTCATCTGGCTGTTATAACTCATGTACAGCAGCCAAACAAAACTTAAAGTTAATAATTTAAGGGTCAAGAGCCCAACTAAAACACACACTGATCACTATAATGGTGACTTAAAATTACGTTTTTCTCCTTCAGTGATTCTGCTTGTTAAAATCAGGTGTCTTCAATGTTGGCAATAAAAAATAAAGAGTTCTTAATTCATCTTTGACGTCTCTGTCTGTTATTCAGATATGTTTGTTTAATTTTGTATTTGTGTAAATTTTACTCATTTTAAATGGTTAACTTTTAAGGAATTAATTTGATTAATTATTACTCAATTCTAATTTGTTAAATTTAATTAATAATATTGCTTGTAATCTGTTGCCTCAATTGTATTGATTAGATATAGCATATTCATTTTTACAGTGTAGGTAGCTATGTTTCTGCAAGTCTAAGCATGGACATGTAACCTTGTGATTATGAAAAATGAAAATATGAAACAAGAAAATATTTTCTAAAATACACAGTGTTATGAATGACATTTTACTAGGGTAGATTTATATCAATCACAATAAAAATGAATTACTGGCTTCATTCTTGAATATAACTAATTTAAGGGCATAAGTAAGCCTTTTAGGGAATTGTAATTGCCGTTCTATTTTTTGCTACTTTTTATACATCTTTGACCCTTAAACCTTTTTAAACTAAAATAGCTTCCGGCAGACGGCCCTACGCAAATCGACTTGCACCAAAAGAGTAACCTCTGACATGACGCAGAAGCGCAGAGGATAGAGCAAAACAAAACACCGGTCACGATTTAGAAGTCTAAAATGATACATTTTAAACAGAAATATCGTAGAATTTTGCTATAAGAGAAGAGGAGCCCAGCCCTATTTGTTTGAACCGCAAGAGGCGTCAAAGCTTTCGCTACTCCTACATCCTACATTGCTTCAGAAGTCACTCATTTTGCGCAAGTCGACTGCCGTCTGCCGGAATCTAGTTATTTTAGTTAATAAAGTTTTAAATATGGATATTTTTCTTACAAAAACTAATCGCTTCGACTCAGAAGGCTTTTATTAACCCCCCGGAGCAGTAAGGATTACTTTTATGACGGATGGATGTGCTTTTTTGGGCTTCAAAATCAAGACCACCATTCACCTCAGGACCACTACTCGACCCGCTCCAAGCGGGATTCGAGCTGACTTTTACACACTGCCTACGTCTGTTACACACCTCATAACCTTGCACTGCAGTTTAGAAGTCCGATCCTAAATTCGTGCAACACAAGATTAAATTTCCCAATGAAAGACAGTAGCGGTCGGTAACTCTGGTGTATTTTGAACAGGAGCGGTCTGACAATAGACCGGCCGGTCCAGACATCCATTGACAACAGCGTATCCGCGCTTGAACTTGAAGTGAACAAAACTTGCCTGCCCTGAGCAACCTGGCAATGTTCCTATAATGTTGAATTTTAAATCAAAATTAAGTTAAAAGAAGGTTTGAGGAACATTATACCTTTTAAAAAACGTTCCTCTAACGTCAAGTAAACTGGAAATTTTTTATGTTCCCAGAACCAACACTGAATATTTGGAGAACATTCTTATAACAAAAGTCTGTTAGCTGGGAAGAAGATCACCCATATCCTTTTTTTCTCCTTTGTTTTTCTTCCCGTAAACCAAAACTCACTCCAGGAGTACCAGCTGATGCATTGATCGTCCTCCATTTGTTTTTCTTCTCAAGTCACGTTTGATCTCACAAGTCTCCATGAGATGATACCTCGTCTCACGGTGAAAATGTTACTACAGTCGAGAGGTGTGTGGTCTCGCAGTCTAAACAAATCTTCTAGTATGTGCATTCTGAGGATTACAATGCTAAAATGTCTGTGTCTGTGGTCTCCTACAGTTTTAAAATCAGTTAAGATTGTGTCCCAGGCCTTACACAGATATTAGATGACACAACACCTGTGAAGAGATGACGCCAACTCCTGCAAGGACTTCAGATGACGCCAACTCTGAATCAACACACAACGGCCAAATTTCCCGTACTGTAATCATTATCATAACAACATGTAATCATTGCTTTAACATACTCATTGTTTATGCATAAATGAATGCATGGGTTTGTTAACTGCATGATTTGTATTATCTTGGAAACTGTACATTTCTTAAAAATTGAACATTACTTTGACATAGTCGCCTCTGTTAACAGATTACTCTGAGCTGTAATGTACACACATGCATTTTCTGTAAAGCTGCCTTGAAACAAAGTGTATTATGAAAAGCGCTTTACAAATAAATGTGAATTGAAATGAATAAAAACTCGGGAAACATAACATACATTATGGGGTTTCTTTCTACTTGAAAACAGCGCCTTGTCATACCGTAAATATTTTAAGCAAATCTTCTCAGGATCTTTGGACTGAGAGATAAATTGATCTCAGTGTGAATTACTTCATCAGCTTTGATGGAGGATGATGCAGAAATAAACTCACAGAGTTCGTGTGAAACCACAGCAAAGGAAGTCATGCTGCACTATCAAATAATCAAAGACATTATAATCACTGATGATATAAAAACTGATATTAAAATGTGCGTTTTATGGCTTTTAGTTCATGTCTATCAGATCTGAGATCTTCTGCTAATAAAATCCTTTGACACATAAACCTCAACAATATCTCCACATTGTCTTCTGAGAAAACGAGCCAAAAATAATCATGATCTGGCGATACACTGATGCTTGTCCAATCAAATGCTCTGATGAGTGAGAAAGTCCCTCCCCTGAACCACCTGACACTGACTAGCAAGCAGCAAATTAGCAACTCATGTTCAAGACAAAAAAAACTACTGGATATTTATAAAATATAAAAGCCCATTGGCATGCCTCACCCAAACTTCATGCTTCAAAATTAAATACATCAACATAGCACAGAAAACTGCTTATTAATCATAAAAAAAATAAAAAAAAAAAAACTATCATCAAAATAACATCACAATAAAAGGAAAAATCGAACAGCAACTAGTTGCTTTAGCGCCTCAGAAGTTGAAATGTAAGAGAGACTCACCGTGAATCATGAGCAGAAAGAAGATCAGAGGAAGAGGAGGAGCCATTCTGACCCACATCAGCATAACATATATCTATAATACAGCATTAAACATCACTTATATGCTCATAAACAGTGTATGTTCATCACCCTAAACAGCTCTTAGTGTTAATAAGATCTTTGCACATCTGAAGATTATTAATGCACAACATCAGTGTGTGTAAATGAACTGATCATTAGATGAACAGAATATATTCCTCATGTCAGGAATCATGTGATATATGAGCTTCATCTATAGAAATAATCATCAGTTTTCATTTAATTACGAATGGTGTTGAAGCTCATCAGATCAACAGCAACCAAATGACTGACTGCATTAACACAAGCACTTTTGAATCTAAAGATCGATTAGTAAATGATGCTCTTACCCGTTTCACCAACACTCATGACCAGTGACGAATGAACTGAATAAAACCAGCGTTGGGTTTTTATGTGGTCAACACGTTATATTTATCACAGGATATGATGACACTTCAACCAGTGCTGATAGCGGAAGCAAAGTTTAAACATCACAACATCAGAGACAACATTAGACTAAAGTGATACAAGTTAAACTGGTGAAACTCAGTCATTATAATGTTTTCAAACGTATGTTCATATTTAATGCACTGTGAGGAACGTAGAGGAGCTACAGTATGTGCAAGGAACAGTTTAATTAGGTTCATTTTAGCAAAATGTATCTTTTTAACTATTGTGTCATAACTTGTTTATTGTTTAAAAGACTGATGATGTCCGCATACTAAAGAACCAAGAAAATAATTGATTAATTGTGCATTTGATAAATCTTGACTAATCAATAGCAATTTGGTAATAAAACAAACACTAAGAAATTATCAGTAATAATTAACAAAGTAATAGAATACGGAAGTTTCATCCTTATGTCTGAAGGTTTTATAATATGAGATCTTCTATGCTTTTCATTATCATAGTGACCATGTTGTGTCACTTCTAGTGAAACTCTAAATATGGCCACGCAGTTTCCTCTGTAGTGAGAGGAGAAGTGAGAACAAAACGTATGACGAGTTCACACAGTCCGCCTGGACTCTACGACAACGCAGTCCTGAAGTGTCAACTAGTCTCTCCCCTTTGAAGGCCTCCTTCCCTTCACTTTACCTCTGTACAGATAAAACGTTGTCAAAATAATTCCAGTTCACATGCATACGTGGAAGCGATACATTTTTTTTGTATTAAACATTTTAAGGCCAGACTAGTAAGTAATTTGTTGAGGTCAATTTGTAAAGAAAGACTACACGCCTGTGTAGCGGATCTCGTCTCACACCACAAGAAAACCCCCACGACACCACTGGCTTCGGTGGACCACGTCTGCAGTTTATTGACAAGAGGACAGACAATTAACACACACGCCTTCAGGTTCACTCTCTCTCTCAGCTGACTCTCTCCAGTCACAGGCTGTTCTCAGTTTTATACAATAGTCTTGTTTTACAACAATCAATTTCTCTGTCTTATTTATGGAAATTCACATTCACAAAAATCAAATTAAAGAAATAAAATTCCATTAAAAGTACATATTATTACATTAAGATTTTAGCCAAAATGTCTCAATTTGTTAGATCGTATAGTGGTTTTTTTCCTTATTGCTGTTAAACATACCTGCAGTTTATTGACAAGAGGACAGACAATTAACACACACGCCTTCAGGTTCACTCTCTCTCTCAGCTGAAGGATGTATGAGAAAAGACACATTAAGTACTGTCCTCCATTACAGAAACTGCAATTCATCTAATACAGGTCACACATATGGCTATAAACATACATTCTAGCATCCAAACTAAAGTTACAGACATTCAATATACAAAACAACATTTCTACAGACTCAATCCACCAAAATTATATTTCAGGAAATGTATTTACAGGGAAAAACCCGCACTCTAGTTTGGCGCGCGGGCGGCAACATCAAACAAACACGTGCGTTCATAAAACTCCGAAAATGCATCAAACTGTACTCAGAAAAGTGAATATATCAACTTGTTTCGGTTTCATGACATTTCTATGATAAATATTGACTTCGAACATCACTTTATACAGTATATTTTACTCTTAAATGAAGAGCACTATACAGACATACCTGACTCTCTCCAGTCACAGGCTGTTCTGAGAGAGCAGGCGCGACCAGTCCATTATCAATGACGTCACTCACAGAACAAACTCAAAATGTTAATTATAAATAAAAATACACATTTTCCTTGTTGCAGAGCAAAATAAAAATTGCATTGAGAATGTTTAAAGTAATTGTTTTGACTAATATAACCGATTTAATTATTGAACAAATAAAAGTTTGCTGGAACAGTTACCATGAAAAACTCCATTCACTACACTCTCCCCTCCTAAATTTCAGCAAACTTTAAGGCTGTAGGTGAGACATTTTCCTTTAATGTAGAATTCCCAGACTTAAGTCATTCAAGTGAATAGCAAAACATTTTGCTCGGGAGAAATATGCCCTTATACATATTACCATAAATTCCCACAAAAAGTACTTCTCAAATCCTATCAAAGCTCACTCAGTTCTTAATTCTGGTCAGTTCTTAAGTTCAGCTTAACATTTTACTTTAAGGATCAATTTAACTCTCTATCAAACTTGACACAATTTTGAGCAACTCTGCGAGAGGATCTTTTTGCCCCGATTCAGTCAAGATCATGCTCATACACTCAAGCAGGCGCCTGACAGGTTTCACTAGCCTTCCTGCTCTGGTTCTCACTGTTCCTTCACTTGGTTCTAAGGCAGTATCTGCTACAGTCACCGTTCTTAGGGACTTTCTCTGTCCATGTCCACTTTTGTAACTTGAGGCTTGGTGCTTAGAGCTTTTGAATGATCTGCTCATTGAACTGGCATTACTTGACATGACAATTGATTCACCTTGAACACTCTGATTGTCAACAGATTTTTGAAGCCTTTTTCCATCCCTGCAGCATAAGTGATCTGGTTTACATTCATGTACACTATTGTCATCCTCAGACTGCTCACTGTCAGAGTCTGTATCTCTTGCTTCATGTTCATCGCTAGAACTTTCAGTATGTCCACTTTCACTCCTTGTAGAAAGATCTTTCTCTCTTGTTTGACTTATGCAGACTGATTTTTCCAACTCTGTGGCATGTTCTTTGGTCTCCTTTACAGCACATTTTCCAGTACTCTGAGGCGCTTTGAAAGCGGCACCTTGAAAAATCCATGCAGCCGTTCTACTGCTCCTTGATTCTCTTCCCATACTGAACAAAGATCTTTGATCTTCTGTTTGATCTTTTTCATCTCCTGACACGGTTGATAAGACTGTTGATTCAATGTCCGGCTCTTCCAATGGAAGGAAATTGACTGGAAGGAGGAAGTTACGATGGACAACTTTGCTTTTCTTTGTTGTGGGATTCTCAACTCTGTAGATGGGCATTGACGGATCTTTCCATATCACTACATGAACTGCTGAGTCCCACACATCCGCCAACTTTCCTTTTCCTCTTTCCTTTTTATTCACTAAGAGAACTCGGTCTCCGACCTCCAGAGGAGCGCCCTTAGATCTTTTGTTATACCCTTGGGCCTGTTTTCTCTGTGCATCAGTAGTATTGCTTTTAGCAATGTGCACAGCTTCTCTAAGATCTTTCTGAAGAGATTTCACATACTCATCATAAGTCTGAACATCCTCATTTCTGAGGGCACTTCCAAACATGACGTCTACAGGTAACTTAGGAATCCTTCCAAACATTAAGTAGAAAGGCGCAAACCCTGTTGTTTCATGGGTAGTACAATTATAGGAAAACGTGAGTGTCTGAATGATTTGCGGCCACTTTTCCTTTGCTCGAGGCGGCAAAGAGCGGATCATGCTCCCAAGGGTGCGATTAAACCTCTCTGTCTGGCCATTGCCCATAGGATGGTACGGTGTGGTATGGGACTTTTCAACACCAGACACCAGCAACAACTCAGCGATCAATTTGCTCTCGAAATTTGCACCTTTGTCAGAATGTATTCTCTGCGGAAAGCCATACACGCAGAAAAAGTTGTTCCACAATTTCTGAGCCACTACTTTGGCTGTTTGGTTGGGACAGGGGAACGCATGGGCTAGTTTTGTGAAATGGTCTGTTATGACCAGAACATCAATACTCTCTCCATGGGTTCCTTCTGCAGACCAGAAATCTATACATACGAGCTCAAGTGGTGCATTCGTTCTGATAGACTCTAGTGGAGCCCTGGCCTCAGGTTCCTGTGTCTTCCCAACTACACATCGTTTACAATGCGAGACATACTTCTTAACATCTGTGTCCATACCAGACCAGAAAAACCTCTGGCGTACAAGATGAAGGGTTCTGCTTTGTCCTTGATGGCCTGCATCGTCATGAGTTCCTCTGAGAGCAACAGTTCTCAGTGACAGGGGAAGCACAAGCTGATACCTGACTTTACCGACCCGATCTTTGGACCTGCGGTACAGAACTCCAACTTTTACTTCAAGCTTTTCCCAGTGTTTCAGAAGTCTCATTACTGGTGCAGTTTCATTGTCTCTCTCTCTACGTGATGGTCTTCTTTTCCTTTCGACAAAGAATGCAACACGGGACACAGTGGGATCTGCTTTCTGCTTCATCCGTATATCCTCCACAGAGAAGACTGGAAGAGTGCTGACACCTCCATGGACAAAAGTATTATTCTGGGCTAGATGAATACTCTGAACTGGACTGCTGGCTTCCCAGTTGAGACAGGACTCAAAGACAGCTCTTACCCCTTCACTACTAACCACCTTCAGTTTTTCAACTTGAGAATCCATGCTGCTTTCACCCATTTGATGATGCACATTCACTGATAACCGGAAAGTTTCCTGAATGGTTTCGGAAGTCACATGTTTAGATTTAGTCTCAAGTGCATCACAGACTTCTAATGTTTTGGCAAAAGGTCTGCGGCTCAAAAGATCAGCAGGGATGTTCTTGGTACCAGGTATGTATCTGAGATCAAAGTCAAAAGGGGCAAGCTTAGATACCCATCTCTGCTCGCAGGCATCTAGCTTTGGCTTTGACATTATATACGTGAGGGGGTTGTTATCAGTTAGCACTGTAAATTTAGTCCCCTTCAGCCAATGGGCGAATTTATCACAAACTGCCCACTTCAGTGCATAGAACTCTAACCTATGAGCAGGGTAATGGGACTGGGCTTTTGACAGGGTCTTACTTGCAAAAGCGACTGGTCTAGGTTTTGTCTCATCTTCTGGAATCTGACTCAAGACTGCACCAAAACCATCCAAAGATGCATCGGTAGACAAAAGAAAAGGTCTGTGGAAGTCTGGGTGGGCAAGAACAACAGTGTGAGAAAGTGCATGTTTTATATTTTCTACAGCTGTGTCACACTCTGCAGTCCAGTCTTCAGGTCTTAAACGCCTAGGTTTGGAAACGAAGGGTTTCTTTTGTCCATGTCTTCTCCCGACTTTCTGTCCAGCAGTCAGTTTAAATAATGGTTTAGCTAAAGTCGAGAGACCTTCAATGAAATGGGAATAATAATTCGCCATCCCAAGAAAAGATTTAATTCTGGTTGGTGAAGGAGTCTTTCCGTCTGCTTCCATCAAGTCTGTGGATTTAATGTCACTGATTGCAGACACTTTTGCAGGATCGGTTGCTATGCCACTCTCAGTCACAATATGACCCAAAAACTTGACTGTTTTTCTCAAGAAATAGCACTTCTTTTGAGCCAGTTTCAGGTTATGCTCTTTAAGTCGGGAAAACACCATCTCCAGGCGATCAAGAGCTTCCTTCTCAGTTTTGCCAAAGACGAGTAGATCATCTAAGTAGCAAAGAAGCGAAAGGAAGTTTTGGTCTCCAAAAATAGATGTCATCATGCGTGAGAACGTAGCTGGGCTGTTACATAAACCTTGAGCCATACGATTATATTCATAAAGCCCTACTGGAGTTGTGCATGCCGTATATTTCCGATCATCCTCATGGATTGGAATGTTATAGAAGCCCGATGTTAAATCCATGGTGCTAAAATAACTATTTCCTCCTAATGATGCGAGGGCATCAGCTTGATGGGGCAAAGGATACGCATCCTTTTCTGTCCTTTGGTTGAGCCATCTAAAGTCTGTACATATCCTTAGCTCTCCAGAAGGTTTCCAGACTAAGACTAAAGGTGATGCCCATTCACTGTTTGATTTTTGAATGATACCACGCTCCTCCATCTCATCCAATGTTTGTCTCAATTTCTGATAATGGGTGGGTGGAACCCTTCTGTAAGGCAGTCGGAAAGGCTTCTCATCTTTGAGTCGTATCCGATGAACAGTGTTCTTTACTTCACCGCAATCTAGCTTGTCACGAGAGAAGGTACTTTCATACTGTACTATAAGATCAGTCAGCTCTCCTTTCCAGTAATCACTTACTTCACAGGACTCAATGTCAATTTCTGTCAGGCCCAGATCTCTCAACTTGGCTCTATAGTCAGACTGCAGCTTGCTTTTCTCATTGAGCTCATTAACTTGGACAATATTCTGCTGAACCCCTTCCTGCAGGTATTCTGTACTTTTTTCTGTGAAATCTAGTTCCTCTAGTGCAAGGCATGGGTGCACGTTAGCTATTTTAGTATTGCGGCGCAAAACAATGGGGCGGTCAATCATATTGATCACTCTCATAGGAATCCACTTATCACCCCAGAGTGGGCAAACACTGCGAGCTACCATAACATTTCTTGGTGCAGAACGGGAAGTGGAGGGTTCGAGCATTACTGTGCTTCCAACAGACAAGGGAACTTCTTCCTTTAACCTTCCCCAAACCAAATGTTCTTGCTGTGGCTCTAGTGTAAGACATTGTCGCAATACTACCGTGCCAACTCTCTGCGGTATCTTATCTCCATGCCAGCGGTCAACATTAGAAAGCACATTCAGCAGGGGTTCTTGAACATTATCTTGAACTGGTTGAGATAAGCTTTTCCAGTACCACTCAGTTTTCCTCATCTGCTGAGTCACATGCCTGATGACATTCGATCCAACTATCATTTCATCTTTTTGGCCTGGGACCACTAGAAAGTTGATTGTCATTTTACATTCAAGCATATCCACATTCAACTCATATGTGCACTTTGGTTTTGTTTCATTCCCTCCACAGCCAGTAAGTACTTTTTTAGTGGGTTTACTCGAATCTGTGCAGATCAAGTTCCAGTCTTTAAGCGTGCGTTCAGCTGTTTCACTCAAAGTACAGGTAACAGATCCACTATCGACAAGCGCTAATAGTTTCACTTTCCCCTCAACTAATACTGGAGCATAGAACAGATCATCTTCATCACTAATTCTCTGGTAATTAGCTTTTGGAGCCTCACAGGTAGTCTTTTGCTGAACTGCAAGTACTTCACTTACACTGTTTTGACTTAAGTGATCACTTGTAGTTACCTGAACAGTCAATGGGCTTTCTGGGGTCTTTACTTGTCTGATACCCACACTGTCCCCCCCACAATGCAGGTTTTCTAGTTTAAATGGTGCTCAGGTCTAGTGGCTACGCTGGCTGTGACTTGTTTTACTTGTCTTTTGTCAGGGCATTCAAAACCTCTGTGCCCTGTCTTGAAACACCTAAAACACAGTCCCTCCTTAAAACAGTGAGTCTTTGTCGTATGATCTTGAGCCCTACATATTTTGCAGGGGACTACAGGGGATTCAGGCACGACCTTGCCCTGTTCAGTTTTCTGTTCTTGCTCCTTCTGTTTGACCAGGAACTGCTCTAGTAGAGAAACCACTCGCCCGAGGAGAGCAGAATCTGAACCGCTTGGCTGATTAACTGCAGTGGACTGCTGTTGGGTCATGCACCAGGCGTTAGATGAGGTTTCATCAACCCTTCTCTCTCTATCTACTCTTATAGACTGTTTGTCTCTGTGGTGGCTGTCAATTAATGCTTGAATGTCTTGTGCATTCCAACTTTCCAATGGTTTGCTCCGAAGGGCAGTGTACAGAGCAGGCTCAGGACAATGCCTTACAAACATCATTGCCACTTCGTGACTAGGGTCTTCGACTTTTTTTCCTTGTCGGTTTAGGCATTCATCAGCTAGGTCAACTGCCTTATTTAGTCTGATCCAGTAATCCAAGCCACTTTCTGACTGCTTTGGCAAGGTGTCATAAAAGTCTCTTAAAGGTGTTGTGGAGGAAATTGCATCTCCAAAATGTTGCCTTAGAATTGAAAAGATGACATGTGGATCTCTAGCCACATCAATCACGGGATTGTTGCGAATACATGTCCTCACAACATCTTTAGCATGGCCCATTAGCTTGTCGAGAATCTCTTGGCCCTGTTCAGATGCACTGAAGCCCTTCTTGTTTAAGTAAGCTTGCATCAGTTCTTGCCATTCACTAATGGTGCATCGATCGGTCTTATCACCTCTAAAGGTAGGCGGTTCTTTGATATCTTGATGCCTAACAATTAGGTTCAAATTTGACAAATCAGGACTCTGAGGTGAAGGCTGTTGGGCATTAACCCCCTGAGGTCGGCGGTATCGCCGGCGATACCAGCTCGCTTTTTTTTATCAGTGTAAAAGAAACTCAGAAATACTCTGTTGACTTTGATTTTCCATAGGAGTTTCATACATCAATCGATTCTGTTAAATGTGTATTATTTTTGTGTATACTTACAATAAAAACAAAGTGTGGTGCTTTTTGCCAAATAAAGAAAAATAAACACGAAGCTAGGTTCTGCCTTCTCTCTGTCCGTGTAGTCCATTCTGAAACGCGTCCGAAAATGAATCATAACTCAGCGAATACTTCTCACACAGGCATGTGAGTTATGTCTTTATGAAGCTTGAAATCTCTTCTTTTAAATGAAGTAATTTATATAAAACACAAATGTTTTCAACTCATGTAATCCGCTTGAAAGCAAGGAGAGTTACCGTTTTTCCTTCTCCCTTCATTATCTCTAAATGAGCTGCGGCCGCCCCGCCCCCGGCGCGATTCACATGTAAATAGTTTAGGTGATCTAGTATGCATCGCATACGCCCCCCGATCAATGCCATAAAAACACAGTTTCTATCAGACTTACTGATAGTTCATCGCGTTTTGAGTATGGCACGCTTCTCCGGTAATAAAGACGCCCTTCAGATGATTCTGGACAGCGAGGAAGAACGCACGATACCGGGTTGTTTCCTCAGAGGAAGATTGTAACAGACGACGAACGGCAGCATATTGAAGAGCGAATTCCGCCGAGGACACAATTTCGGAGTAAGTTTTACTTAAAAGTCTTTTGTCTTTTATTTTTCGTGTTCGCATTTATGAGGAAAAAAACAATATTACCTGACAGTTCTCCATTATGGACGCGAGCGCTCTAAGCACTAAAATACTTTCAAACATTCACAGAGACCTCAAAACAGAAAGTACAAATCCTTTCTTTAAAACGAATTTCGTTTAGTATCAATTGTATCTTAATTTTAATAATTTTTTCATTAACAAATTTCCTGGATTTAAAGTAAATATAGGCTAGCAATCACAACATAAGGTCTGAATGGGTTAGATTTGGGTACAGTTTTTACTGTAGAATATACTGCCACATCAAATAAGCTTTTGTTTAGCAATTTCTATATATAAAATAGCCTACTATTTTTGTCAAAAATAAAGTCATCAACTAAGATGTTAGCTGTTCCAATGTTGGCTATATTCAAAGTAATGAATACATAGATAAAATGTAGGCCTATAATCTTTTTTTTTTTTACAAAAAAAGAGTACACTTGAAATATTGTTGAAATTGTAATTATTGTTGTTGTAACCTTTTTAACTTTGAAATATGTATGATAAAATGTATACTTTAGTTTTTACAAAGAAAGATTACACTTGAATTGTTGTTGTAATTGTAACCTTTTTAATAAAAATATATATTTACAAGGTAGATGTAAACAAACTTTTAAAAGGTAAATATAAGCCTTTTCTTTAAATAATTTTTATTGTGTTTTATTAGTGACAAATTTGGGGAGAGGATAAATATTCCAAAACTGAAAATACAGTATGAGAATTAACTGCACAATTACTAGACATGTTTTCCTTGGATATTATAGGCCAAATTGCAAGCACAATATGTGGAAAAATAAAAAAGAATTGAGATGCTTCCAACTGTTGCTCTTGCATTCTTGTGGCTTAGTGACTCACCTGAATGAATGGCTAATTAAGTATGCGGTCCCCATTGTCTCCTGAGGTGTGAACCACTACATATGCATGATCTGTGACGCCCACTCCGCATATGGCCTTTCCAAACAGAAAGTGCTTTGCAAAATTCAAATCAATGTATTGTGTTATGTGAATGATTAGGCAGGGTGATTTTCACATCATTTTGAAGAAAAAACACTAGGCAATGACATCTATTAGACAAAAGTCTTATTGGCACATATTTAGTATGTGTTTTATGGCCTTATTTCAGAAACTTTAGTTTTTAGTTTTTTCAATAACCACGCATAAACATTATTCTCTCAAAAATGCAGACATGTACATTCTTGTTGCTCACATATTATGGTAGCCCTGTTTGTGCTAAATAGTGTGTAATTTTTTTTTTGCCATTAATATGTTTATAAGCAACTGAAAAAAGCACAAATGTCAGGGCATGTCAGAACATCTCAAGGACCCCAAAAACACCTCAGACCCCAGAGGGTTAACATAATCTCTCTGGGGATTTTGCCCTGCAGATCTCAGGTTTGCAGAAATTTGGTTCCCTATTTCGCTACCCAGTTGCTTCATTAAATCTGCCATCGTTTGCCACTGATTCACTGGTTCGCCCACTGGGGGGCAGTATAGTCTTTCTCCATGAGGCACTGTTGTGTCACTACTCATGCCTTGCATAGTTGGGCTACTGGTCGAGGGACGTACTGGAGTGGCTAGATGTATTGGAGTGGCTACCATGCTTTGTTCTAGCATACTATTTAACTGGGCCCCCCTCCCCATTCCAGTAGAGAACCTCTGCGAGCTTAAAACACTACTCCTTACACAACCAGGTGTTACGTTTGCAGGATTAACATCTGCAACTGGCAAGTGTTCTTGTGTTTTGTTGTGTGTAAATCTGTAACTGTCCATGTTTAAGTCACACTGCTTATCTACCACAAAAGTTCTGGTGACTGGTGATGTCTGCGGAAGTTGCTCCCGGCGATCTGCGATGGCTGATCTCTTGAAATCCGGGTCACGGCACCAATTTGTAGCGGATCTCGTCTCACACCACAAGAAAACCCCCACGACACCACTGGCTTCGGTGGACCACGTCTGCAGTTTATTGACAAGAGGACAGACAATTAACACACACGCCTTCAGGTTCACTCTCTCTCTCAGCTGACTCTCTCCAGTCACAGGCTGTTCTCAGTTTTATACAATAGTCTTGTTTTACAACAATCAATTTCTCTGTCTTATTTATGGAAATTCACATTCACAAAAATCAAATTAAAGAAATAAAATTCCATTAAAAGTACATATTATTACATTAAGATTTTAGCCAAAATGTCTCAATTTGTTAGATCGTATAGTGGTTTTTTTCCTTATTGCTGTTAAACATACCTGCAGTTTATTGACAAGAGGACAGACAATTAACACACACGCCTTCAGGTTCACTCTCTCTCTCAGCTGAAGGATGTATGAGAAAAGACACATTAAGTACTGTCCTCCATTACAGAAACTGCAATTCATCTAATACAGGTCACACATATGGCTATAAACATACATTCTAGCATCCAAACTAAAGTTACAGACATTCAATATACAAAACAACATTTCTACAGACTCAATCCACCAAAATTATATTTCAGGAAATGTATTTACAGGGAAAAACCCGCACTCTAGTTTGGCGCGCGGGCGGCAACATCAAACAAACACGTGCGTTCATAAAACTCCGAAAATGCATCAAACTGTACTCAGAAAAGTGAATATATCAACTTGTTTCGGTTTCATGACATTTCTATGATAAATATTGACTTCGAACATCACTTTATACAGTATATTTTACTCTTAAATGAAGAGCACTATACAGACATACCTGACTCTCTCCAGTCACAGGCTGTTCTGAGAGAGCAGGCGCGACCAGTCCATTATCAATGACGTCACTCACAGAACAAACTCAAAATGTTAATTATAAATAAAAATACACATTTTCCTTGTTGCAGAGCAAAATAAAAATTGCATTGAGAATGTTTAAAGTAATTGTTTTGACTAATATAACCGATTTAATTATTGAACAAATAAAAGTTTGCTGGAACAGTTACCATGAAAAACTCCATTCACTACACCTGCACACAAACACACACACACACACACACACACACACACACACACACATATATATATATATATATTCAAATGCGCATACCTATAGACTAAACACATAATACGCACGTGCACGGCGTCAACATTTTCACAGATTTGCGTTTCTGAAGTTTAAGTGGAGATGATCACTTTTTTTTTTCACAATTATTCAACGCTTGCACCTTGGAAACTATTTCAAGGTTTGCGTTCTCGAGCCACCAGGCACTGTTGTTATGCAAATGAGCAGGTTGGAAGTTAGATAATGAAATTAACTGAACATAATGGTGGCATATGCCCCATTTTGACTATGGAGGAGGACGAGGTGATGGTGAGGGGATGGTGAGAGGCAGACGACACTAAAGGATGGTGATGGCAGGATGACGATCTCCTAGGGGCGACGATGGTGGTTGGCCAGTAGCGTTTTTTTTACTGGCATTATTGGAGTGACGTGCTCATTTTTTCCAGGTGCAGCGAGATGAAAAAAAATCTCAAATTTTCAGAATGCCGCAAATGCACCGCAGGTCATGTGACAAGAACCAACCAATCAGCTTCACCCTTTCCGTAACAGCATTGAAAGCTCAGTCAACATGAAGGATGGGGGTGCACCCAAACACTACAGGTGTTTTTCTCTTCTCCGTAAATAAATCTTGTAGCAGAGCTACAGCAAGCGTAGCTCTGCGGTCCTGGCAGGGCATCCCCAGAGATGGCGCAGGGCTGCAGACATCTAGTAGCGATGGGGCTGGAGGACTGAGCATTGTGGAAGCGGAGAGAGGAGACTTGCTAAAGCCACAGTCTCAATGACACAGTCTATGCAGGTTAATGAAAATAAATGCTCCCAGTCCAAAAACAGTGGTTCTTCCGAACAAACTGACAGAATATTGTCCAGACAATTCTCATGGTCTAAAAAGGATTAAGGTACCGGGTGGGAACCGACAAGTCTCCATTGTCCATCAGCCAGTCCTCACCCAGCAGGCACAGGATATATACTACAACGTCGGTCAGACGTTGGATTTTGGTTGAAAATGAAAATCGGGTTGACGTCTAAACCCAACGTTTGTTTAACGTCATGCTCCAACATTGGGCAATCGTTGAATTTTGGTTGGAATAAACCAGACAAAAAGGTGAAATGCATGGCTGTACACTTATTACCAGCTTCACTTAAAACTAACCAGATTTACTTTATTTAATTTTCGTTTTAATGAAATCATATTTTGTATTTTAAAGTCACCATGATGGTGGTTAGCGTTTGCTTTAGTTGTGCTCTTGACCCTTCACTCTTTAATATAAAAATATCTCTGGCTGCTATAACTGTGTTTATAAAGCACAATTGTTGTAGCAAAAAAAGCCATGAGATCAGGAGATGTTTGATGATATCATCATGCAATTGCCTGAATCCCCGATCTTATTCAGTGTCTAATGCTTTGATTATATAGGATTGAGGTTTTAATACTGTTTTATTTATAATAGAAGTAATTTATTTCTACAGCATATCAAGCAATGTTTTTAATAAAATACTTGGTTATTAAAAACTATTTAGTGCACAAAAACCTTTCATCTATGCCAGTACTTAGATGCACACAGACATCAAGAAACAGCGTATGAATCTCAACAATGGTGACAATCAAACAAAATATCCAGACAATCAGATCAACATAATTTATTAATGCCGCAATGCATGCTGGGAGATAAGGTTGAGTTTTGATATAGGCATGCACTGCAGCATGAAGCGTTTCATTGATTGTCACCATTGTTGAGAGTCATACACTGATTTTTGATGTCTAAGTAATAATGTAGAGAGAAAAGTTTAATGCACTAAATGTTTTTAAAATTCTTTATATTATTTGGTAAACAACATTGCTCTCATGCTGTAAAATTAAATGGCTTTGATTATAAAACATTAAAAATACACAGTCCTTTATAATCAAAACATTAGACACTGAATATGATCAGGGATTCATCAATATCACCTGATTTCAATTTCTCTAAACTATTTTGCCACAACAATTGTGCTTTAAAAACACACAATTAAAGCAGCCAGAAAAAAATTTATACTAAGAAGTCAAGGGTCAAGAGCCAAACTAAAGCAAACGCTAAACACCATCATGGTGACTTTAAAATACAACTTGATTTCATTCAAATGAACATTAAATAAAGTCAGTCTGGTTAGTAATAAGTGAAGCTGGTAATGCTGTTTGTGTTGTTTACTCCTCCTCTGCTGAGATCTTCACAGATTTAATGTGCATGTCACATGTTTTTGCGGTGCTTATTCCAACCAAAATTCAACATCTGTCTGAAGTTGGAGCTTGACGCCAAACAAACGTTGGGTTTAGACGTCAACCTGATTTTCATTTTCAACCAAAATATGACGTCTGACTGACGTTGGATTAGTTGGAGTCCAACGTCTTCCTGACGTCACATTGACGTACTGTGCCTGCTGGGCATGTTCCGTTCCCTCGACCGCTGGTGTCTCGGGCTCACACCCCTGGTCAGATTCACACTGAGACTCCACTACCGGGCCGATGGCAAGCTCTGCCCTCTTATCCTCGGGCTCAGGCTCATTCGTGGCGGCGAGTGGTGTTGCTCGTTCTGCGGGGGGCTCTCGTGACTTTTCCACGGTCGCCTGTGTTGAAATTTGCTGTGGGTCTGGGTGGGTTCTGAATCGGGACGCGACGCTCTCCAGACACAGAATGACGGCTTCCCTCCAGTCCAGCCCTGTGGTGTCTGGGATGTCGATATGCTGGTGAAACGTTGCCTCCGATCCGGAATAGGGTCTTTAGGGTCTCGTCGTCCAGGCAGCTGGTAGAAAGAAAATCCTTGACAAATGAAAAAAAGGTATGGCTCTCCTGAGCCAGGACGACAAACTTAGCCCGTTCGTCCATTTTTGGGTGGTCCGATCTAGTGATGTGATGTTCGGCACCGAGGCTTCGAAGCTTGTATCAAAAAAAAAAAAAAAACATCACACATTGAAGCAGTGTATCAGAGCTTAATTTGTTTTGCCATAACCACGTGATCTGTGACGTCCGAAGCTTCGTTTCCACACACAGTCACGTGACTACTTCGTATTCAGATTCAAAAATAGCGCAAACCCCTTGAGCAGGTTTCGAGTGTCATGCCCTTCGGTAGTAGTAAATAAAAAAAGAAATAGACTTAGCCCTCACAAGTCCTGTTCCTTAATAAAAACTTTAATTTATTAAATTACCCACAAAATAATATGTTATCTCCCCAGTTCACAAGCACTTCACCATTCCACGCAATGTTCTTTTATTTTGATTATACATGCCTACATGAGCCTTGCCTATGAACTCCTATGGCTAAAGTTTATGTGAAGGCTGCATTTGTAGATCAAAGCAGATTCATAAGAATTGTTTCTGTACAAGTGAATTAGTCCCATTTACAGTATTATTATTTCTTTCAAAAAATAATTCATACAGTTGTTTGTTATACATTGTATAAGAACTACATCAACACTAACACATGAATTATGAGGATTAATTGTATTGCTTTGTGGTTTACAGAGCACAACGTGATTTATTCAATAAAAAAAAAAAAAAAAAAAAAAGTGTCTTCTGGGCTAAGCTTTTCCACCTTTTGACCACAAGATGTCGTTAGTGTGCAGCGTGTTGAAAAGCTTCGAGTAATGAACCATTTTATGATACAGTCGAGGGGGAAAGCCCCAGTGCTTCACAAAGCTTCATTTCACCATCACTAGTCCGATCATCTGTCACGTGTGGTTTCAGGCAGACAGAAGAAGGCAGAAGAATAAAGTTCCAACATGAAGTTTAATGACAAATATCAGGCTGGGCAACACACACTTAGGGTAACGGTGATCAGACAGTGAATGAATGTGAGGGACCAACTTATATAACACAAATGAGGATGATTATGGATCACAGCTGACAAATATCAACTAATAATGAGGAGCAGGAAAACTGAACAAAGGAACACATGATGAACATGAAAACAAACTAAAATTCCTTGATAATGAAAGTAACTGAACATAAATTAAAGAGGTGCTTGTTACCCTCATGTTTCATGTAGTTACAGGGTAAGTGCAATAAAAATACATACACACTACCTAACATCACTGACTCTGAACCCTTTCTTTGAAAAACAACTTAATTCAAAACAGATTTTTGTTACGTTCTCCTCCCAGTCTAGGGGTCAGGAGGGGGGGTAACAAAGGAAAAGAAAATATGATAATAAAAAAAAAGTAACGTAGAGACGTAAAAATACGTGGAGAATACACTTCAGCCTTAGTCTGAAAAGTAAAAGTATTTATTTCCTTCATATATCAAAAAGGTTAACAAAAGATGGGAATAAATCTTCAGGAGAGAGCATGGCCTAAAATAATAAACAAAACAGAAGCTAACTAAGGGTTAAGGGAGCTACCTACCCTGCACAAAAACAAAGATGAAAATCCACAACACAAACTTCCCTGAGCTTCCTCTCTAACCAAAAACAGGAGAAAAATATATATATATATATAAAAAAAAAAATATATAAAAAAAATATATATTTTTATATATTTTTATATAAAAAATAAAAATAAAAATAAAAATATATATAAAATAATATATAAAAAAATATATACAAAATTAAAAGGTCTCCCTACATTTCCCAGATAATCATAAACAAGTAAACAGAGCTAATAAGAAGTTATACAATACCTTTTAAAGTCAACACTAGAATGTAAGCTAACTGGCCAGCAGCCATATCACCCTGTAGCCCAAGACTGGTTGCCCACTGAAGCTAAGCAGGGCTGAGCCTGGTCAGTACCTGGATGGGAGACCTCCTGGGGAAACCAGGTTGCTGCTGGAAGAGGTGTTAGTGAGGCCAGCAGGGGGTGCTCATCCTGTGGTCTGTGTGGGTCCTAATGCCCCAGTATAGTGACGGGGACACTATACTGCCAAAAGAGCACCGTCCTTCGGATGAGATGTAAAACCGAGGTCCTGACTCTCTGTGGTCATTAAAAATCCCAGGATGTCCTTCGAAAAAGAGTAGGGGTGTAACCCCGGCATCCTGGCCAAATTTGCCCCTTGGCCTCTGTCCATCATGGCCTCCTAATCATCCCCATATACTGATTGGCTTCATCACTGTCTCCTCTCCACCAGTAAGCTGGTGAGCGTTCTGGCGTAATATGGCTGCTGTCGCATCATCCAAGTGGATGCTGCACATTGGTGGTGGTTGAGGAGATTCCCCCCTTCCATATGTAAAGCGCTTTGAGGTCTCAGAAAAAGCGCTATATAAATGTAACGAATTGGCATGTTTACAACAAATGAGCATAGGCTCTAACTCAAAGATAAGCACAGGTTCTCACTCACACGCGCACGCATGCACGCTTTCCAGTCTAAAGGTGATGATTCATAGGGCAAATTTTGGGCAATGTTGCCGTCATCGGGCAACCAGATGAGACACAGGGCCCACGATCTATCTAAATTATCCAGATAGAAATGTATTGCCCATTTTCAATAGGAAAGTGCCCAAGCAACAATCACTCGGCAAGATTGCCCAGCAACATTGCTCAAAAAGTTGCTCTGTGTATCATCACCTTAAGGCCGGCTACACACTGGCTGCGTGGCGTGTCCGTTTTTATTTCGGCTCCCATGTTAACAGGTTAGAGCTTGCGGAGCTGGAGCCGCGTCCGAAAACGCACGCATGCTAGAAACAGAACCGACGCCTATACGCAAGCGTTAGAGATGCGCGGTTGGCGGTTACAGCCGCGGACTCCACGGATAAACCGCGGATTGGGCGGATGACGTGACGAAAAATTATATTTTAATTAAATTCGGTCGGGTGGCGGGCGGTTGAACCAATCAAATGAAAAAATATATGTATACACAAATCAACGGATGGCGGGCGGGTGCGGTTTTGAAAATTGGTCAAAAACGTTGGTGTGGATGGATGATGATTTTTGTGATGCGGTTGCGGATGAAATAATAGCCCATCCGCGCATCTCTAGCAAGCGTGTTGGATGCGTTTCCAGGCAAAATAGAATAGGAAAATATGTTTATTTCATTTTGACACGAACACATTAATAAATTACATTTTGATGTTTGAAAGTCTCTTGACATAAATGCAGATATTGTAATTTAAAAAAATAAATAATAATAATAATATTGGCACCTGTCAATACAGAACGAAAAATTCTGTAGCCTATTTTGCCGTCAATACTGCCGACGTTGTCTTTGCCGTATCAGTAGGCTATATTTTTATGTTTAACATGATGTATAGGCTTCCACAACTCTCTCCCCATATGTCGAATATGTCACCTAGCAGCAGCAGCGCCACGTCAGACACATTTCTGGTGTGCAAAGACATAGAAAACGCCACACCAGCCGCCACGCAGCTGACACGCAGGAGAAACGCCGCGCAACAGAAACGCCACGCTCACACCACGCAGCCAGTGTGTCGCCGGCCTAAGCCTGGGGAGAAGTGTTGCTCAGCACAGGCTTTTCTGGGTGAACCATTTATACTCCTCTGCTCAGTCTCAGGCATGCTCACAATGATTTGATGGTAATTAACCTGAGTCAGAGAGAGTGAGGGAGAGAAACAGAGCACAACACATTACACTGACTTGAATCTATTGACTACTCGTGAGGACATTTTCTTCTTCATTGGTGATATGGAGAAGACCCGAGGATCTCCCGCTTATGGTCAGATTCTCATATTCAGAAGAGTCTGACTGGTGAACATCAGGTCTGGGATGGACAGTCTATGGGGAAAACACATTGATTATTATTACCCGAGTTTTGAATGAACAAACTCTTTTGCACTTGTAGTTTTTGATATTTCATTTACTGTGAGTGTGTCGTAGAGGTCAGATGATCTGGACTTGAGGTCAAGCGCTGCATAAGTGCCTGTTCTGGGATCATCGTCCTATAGGGAAACAGAGAGAAATATATTATATACACTGTATATATATATATTGAATTTATTCTGTAGTTCTTTGATCAGCTCACCTCACACTTGTGTATTGCAGATTGTCTGTTCATTATTTTTCTTGTACTGTCAAAAAAAGGAAACATATATAATTCATATATAGATAAAAATGACATATCCTTCTGCATTCATTTTTTAAGCAAATTATACTTATACTCTTTATTATTTAATTTACATTATAAATAGTATGATGATGATGAAGATGATGATGATGAATAATCCTCCAGATGCCGCTGTGATCACAATCACATTCCCACCAGCAACATGATGAACTGAAAGAGGAAGATCATCATGATTAACTCTCCAAACTGATGAATGATGTGAAGATACAGGAGTGTGTTAATAAAAGCTTCACCTGTGACAGTTACAGCGTCTGATCTCTGAGATCCATGTTGATTGTGAGCCTGACAGTAGAAGCGTCCACTCTGTAGTGCACTGAAACTCTGTCCAGATCCAACAGCTGAGGGTTCATTCTCCTTAAACCAGCTGAAGTTCAGAGCAGGAGGGTTTGAGTCACTGATGCAGTTCAGAGTCACTGAATCTCCCTCCACTATTACACCAGATCCATTTATCAACACTGAGACGTTCCTGGGTGGGTCTAAAACAGACCAAAATGAAACCCTTAAATCATTTATTTTAAACACAATTATATTATATAACTAATGAATCTGCACTCACACGTGACATTGAGCTGAACAGCAGGAGAGATGTGAGTGTGTCCGTCTACAGCACAGCTATATCTGCCTGAATCCTCTCTTCTGACTGACTGCAGCAGGAGTTCATTGTTTCTGTCTCTTCTCTCAGTTAATGGCTGTGAGTTTCTGTACCAGATGAATGTTGCTCTGTCAGTCAGAGCGCAGCTGCTTTTACATCTCAGAGTGACTGAATCTCCCTCTGTCACTCTCTCAGGAGACTCCACCTGAAGATCTGAACACAACACACACATTATATCTAGTGCTGCTGTCATACACTGATTATTATTCAACATAATGCACAGAAGAAGAGATAAACCTCACCAAAGTCACCTGTGACAGTAAGAGTCACTCCTGATTTACCAATCCATTTCTTATCAGGCTTATCAGTGATGAATCTGAAATAGTACATGTGTGAATCCTTCAGTGTCACATGACTCAGTCTGATGTTGCAGTTCTGCTGTTTATCTCCCAGATATTGAAGCCTCTGACTGTATTCAGGGTCATTAGACAGATCTGGAAACTCTTCATCTTTCTTTTTATCTTTTGTTTTGCTCCAGAACACTTTCATGATCTGATATCCAGTAGGGTATGTATAAGTGCATCTCATTATCACTGTTGAGTCCTTTAGTGCACAGATGTGTGAAGGACTGTAACTCACACCCCAATCAGCACTAGAAACCCCTGAAACAGAATTCATATGAAATTGTTGTTTTATCAACTCCAACGGATCACAAAAACTTTAGGCTACTTGTAAATAGTGACTCATTACAGGGAATATTATAAGTAAATCTTCTCAGAATCTTTTGAGTGATAAATGATCTAAGTGTGAATTTCTTTATTGGTTTTGACGAGGATGTTGCAGAAATAAACAGAAGTGAAACCAGAGCAAATAAATCAGTCATGAACAACATGCTGCCCTCTAAAATGATCAAAAACATGACAATTAAAGTCTAAGAAAATGTCTATATGCTGACAAAGTCATTTGACACACAAACCTCTTCCTCAAGGGAGCCAAATCCTGTTCCTGGAGATCTAACTTCCTGCAAAGTTCAGATCCAACCCTGATCACACACACACCTGTCTGCAATGATCACATGCTTCTTCAGATCTTCATTAGCTGGTTCAGTTGTGTTTGATCAGGGTTGAAGCTGAACTTTGCAGGAAGGTAGATCTCCAGGAACAGGATTGGACACTCCTATCATATCTCCACAATGTCTTCTGAGAAAATGAACCAAAATATCTGTTTGTCCAATCAAATGCTCCGATGAGTGAGAAAGACCCTCCCCTAAACCACCGGACAATGACTAGCAAGTAGCAAATTAGCAATTCATGTTTAAGACTGTGATATAACTAAACTACTGGATATTTATAAAATATACAAGCCCATTGACATGCCTCACCCAAACTTCATGCTTCAAAAGGAAATACATCAACATACCACAGAAAACTGCTCATTAAACACTCATTATGTGGTCTTTGAAAATAAAATTAAAATAAAAAAGTAATGTAACATTAACTCACCGTGAATCATGAGCAGAAATATCAGAGGAAGAGGAGGAGCCATTCTGACCAACATCAGCATAACATATATCTATAATACAGCATTAAACATCACTTATATGCTTATAAACAGTGTATGTTCATCACCCTAAACAGCTCTGTGTGTTAATAAGATCTTTGCACATCTGAAGATTATTAATGCTCAACATCAGTGTGTGTAAATGAACTGATCATTAGATGAACAGAATATATTCCTCATGTCAGGAATCATGTGTTATATGAGCTTCATCTATAGAAATAATCATCAGTTTTCATTTAAATATGAGTGTGTTTGTCTTACCGTGTTGTCGCTCACCAGATCAACAGCAACCGAATGACTGTACTGTACTAACACAAGCACTTTTAGCTTTACAGTGAATGACTTTAAAGTGTAAGAAGTGTGGTTAACACTGTTTTTTACACACAGCTGCAGAATGCAGGGATGACGTATTTTTGTAGGCATTTTAGCACTTCCGGGTGCATCGTCCTGAAGTCAATGGGTTTTTGGTTAAATGCTTGATAAAAGGTCTGTGGTGAACACAAGCTCACGATATTTTCATGTTTTTTTCTACGATATGAAATACATATACAATACACATGCAATACCCTCTTGTGATTTTTTTTACAATCTTTTACGTGTTTTGAAAAAGGTGATTGCTAACAAGTGGTTAAATGGGACCACAGAGGTTGTCTGGGACATTAAACTGTCACGGTTCAGGGTGCATCATGGGCTTCCCCTGTTGTCTGTGTTTGTCCTGACATGGTCTGTTGCTCATGACCAGGGCAATCAGCACTGACTTAGCAGGACGGTGTGCAAATCACAAGCTGTGATTTGGTGATTGCCGCGATCAACACCTGTCACTTATATTCTCTGCTGTGTCTGAAGCTCTGAGACTGGCGAGAGCATCTTCCAAATCCTCAGTACTCATCCTTCTGGATCTGTCTGCTGCTTTTGACACAGTTAAACACCAAGATCCTCATGTCAACCCTCATGAAGATGGGCATCTCAGGAACTGCACTCCAGTGGTTCAAGTCTCTTCAGGGTGTCTTGGAGGGGTGAGATGTCAAAGTCACAACATCTAGCTACTGGGGTGCCTCAGGGCTCAGTGCTTGGACCACTTCTCCTCTCCATCTCCATGTCATCACTGTCATTCAGAAACATGGCTTTTCCTATCACTGTTATGCAGATGACACAACTCTGATCTGACAGTAGCTGCTCGCATCTCAGCCTGCCTGACAGACATTTCTTGCTGGATGAAGGACCATCACCTTCAACTCAACCTTGCTAAGACAAAAACTGCTTGTGGTCTCAGCCAACCCAACACTCCATCACAACTTCTCTATACAGCTAGGTTCGTCAACCATAACTCCTTCCAGGACAGCCAGGAATCTTAGAGTTGTGATTGATGATCAGATAAGTTTCACAGACCATATTACTACAACGGCCCGGTCCTGCAGATTTGCTTTATACAACATTAGGGAGATTACACAACTCCTTGTCCAGGCTCTTGCTCTCTCCAGACTGGACTATTGTAATGCTCTCTTAGCGGGCCTTCCGGCATGTACTCTCAAGCCCTGCTGATCCAGAATGCAGCAGCGAGGGTGGTCTTCAAAGAGCCGAAGAAAGCACACGTCACACCTCTCTTCGTCAATTTGCACTGGCTGCCAATAGCCACTTGCATCACATTCAAGGCACTGATGTTTGCCTACAAGACAACCACTGGCTCTGCACCAATATACCTAAACGCGCTAGGTCAGACTTATGGCCCTCCAGAACCTTTTCCTGGTCTGTTCCCTGCTGGTGGAATGACCTGCTTATCTAAATGCGAGAAGCTGAGTCAGATTTTTTCTGAAAAAACAAAACAAAAAAAACACTTCCTATGTGTTGTGCTAGACTAACTGAGACTTGTTACAGCACTTGCATATTGTTGCCCTCTTGTTGGTCTGATTGCTTCTATTGTTCTCCTCATTTGTAAGTCGCTTTGGATAAAAGTGTCTGCTAAATGATTAAATGTAAATGTAAATGAAATTTGTCTGCCCCATGTTGTCAGTAGATCTCAGTAGTGCTCCGTCTCATGTGTTCTTTGGACTGTTCCGTGTGTGTTACTTGTGTCTTACCTTTTGTTTGTTACTGTGCCCAGGACGCTTAGACGAGGAGTTTCTCAGCAGGTTGTTCTCTCCCGTTGGGCACTGCATCTCGGGAGATCTCTACAGCATGTGTGTCCGCTTTTGTTATAAGGACAGCACTGGAGCTCTTATATTCTCAACGCACGTCACTTCACGTTGATGCCGATTTCATGAAGTTTTCTAATAAACTTTGGTCACTCTGAATTTGAGTCCTCTGTTCATGTCCCTGACAGAATCTACTGAACACAACATTGATTCAGCATACACCGAGTCCTCATGGAGCAAGGCATCCTTCTGGGACGGCAGCAGAAGGAACTCACCGCCTCTCGCCGTACCTTCTCTGAGATGTCTCTCCAACTTTCAGAGCTCACAGAATGGCTTGAGAGGTTCCAGACCAATGCTCCCGTGGCTCCGACTGTACCGCCTTCTCCCGACACTGATGTGGCCATTCCCTGTCGTGCCGAACCTCGCTTTAATCCACCTGCTCCATACTCCGGTGAGACTAATTCATGCTGCTCCTTTTTGTCACAATGTTCTCTGACTTTTTAACTCCAGCCCTCCTGTTGTTCCACAGAATGATCCAAAGGGACCTTTGGCATCACACTCCTGGTCGGCCAAGCTAGAGAATGGGGAACGGCCATGTGGGACAATGGGCAAGAATGCTGTGACTCGTTTAAGGATTTTTCTTCGGAGGAGCTCTGCAAGGTTTTTTTAAGGATTTTTCAAGTTAAAACACAGAACAAACAACACTGGCTCGGACTACACACACACACACACACAAGAAAGAAAAAAAGAAATATAATTGGACCAAAATATTAAAGTCCAATAGTAAAAAGCTGCGTAACAGTCCAGGTGTCCAGAAGAGATATGCACCTTAAACCTTGAGCCGACTGAGTGTTTTAACTTATTCAAATGTCCAAGAAATTAACCCCAAACAGCAGAAAACTTTTCAATATGATCAGTCCTCAAAGGTTGGGAGTCTTTCCATCTGTAGGACAGAGATCATGTCCATAATCCACATCTGGAAGGAAGGTTGATTTCCAGTTTTTAAGCACAAGTCACTTAGCCACGACCATACCCAGCATTAGGGACTGTTGCAATGCTCCTGAAAGGCAAGAGGTGCGCTGTGAGAGGCCGAAGATGGCAAGTTCAGTATCCAGTGGAAGAGGCTTATTGTGAGCCTTGGAGTACCAGTCAAAAATGCTTGACCAAAATCCAGAAAATAAAGGGCAAAACCAGAAAGCATGAGAAGCAGTATCCTCTGCTACCTTACACCTGTCACACATAGGTGAAACAGAGGGGAACATTTTATGCAATTTGATGCAACTCTCGAACACATCCGGTGCTTTGATCGATTCTGGAGCGGAGGACTATTTTATGGACATAAAATTGTGTGAAGGACTGTAACTCACAGCACTAGAAACCCCTGAAACACAGAATTCATCATGATGAAAATGTTGATTTGTCAGTTACACAGGGTTGCCAACTTTGGGACTTTGGCTGGAGTGAGACTCTGTAAAACATCAGTGTGCGCGCGTAACCCAACCCTAATTTAAAAAATGTCAGTTCTTGTTTACTTAGTATAAACCCTGATTTATGAAAAAAATATATATATTTAATTTAATTTAATTTATTAATTTAATTTATTGATTGCACTATATATATATATAAAAAAAAAGATAGAGGTGATTAAATGACAAACACGTAAAACAACAACATCAAAACAATAAAAAATCTCAAAACAAAAGGGACACATAATAGTTACTCCACCTCCCCAGAAAACCACAACACAAGTTTCACACATTAGGC
Organism: Rutilus rutilus; assembly: GCF_951802725.1. Lineage (NCBI taxonomy): Eukaryota > Metazoa > Chordata > Actinopteri > Cypriniformes > Leuciscidae > Rutilus > Rutilus rutilus. Next base: position 50,418,326 of record NC_140210.1, read on the forward strand.
CTGTTGTAGCCTGTGCCACAGTGGCAGTGTTGGCCTGCTTCACCACCTCTGCAGGAGCTCGTATCTGAAGCAGGGTTCGATCCGTTCATGAACGTTCATTGCGTTTGTCACGTGACAAATGAACGAAAGACTCGGAAAGTAATTATTTATGTTCCCTGTAAATTATTTTTGACTTCATTATAATGATTTCTTAATTCAGAATATGATAAAGAGTGCGTAGGTTGATGTGTTCGGGGAATTTGGCTGTTAAAAGTATAACATTTAAAGCCCCTTAAATGAACGAAATGACTCGAAAAAAGATTCGTTCATTTTAATGAACGAGATCAAACAAGCGAGTCAGTAAAATGATCCGAACTTCCCATCACTCACAGGGTGCCATCAAGTGCCAGTCTGTTCCTGGTGTCAGTCTTGTTTAGGCCAATAACTGAAAAGGTTCGCTCAGCATCCGCATTTGAGTGTGGCAGGCTCAACACAATCTGGGCAACCTTTGATCATTTGGAGAATTTTAAAATGCTACTAGCCTGATTTGCCAAAACGTAATTTGTACCATGAGCCTATTTTTATTGAGCAATTAGCTAGCCCACACAACGCACGGCACGTCAGACAACGTTCGCAACTATAGTTGAAGTCTGTACTCTCGGCACACAGACTGATTAGGCAAGGCTACGTCTGTAGTGCAAGGCACAACATTTTATTATCTGCTTACCTTGATTGTCATCCAAACTTTCAAACGCGCATCAGTGGCTCCGACTCCGAACCTATGCTCTGAACTCTCTCTGAACTTTTCACACGCAACTGACGTATCAGGTGCAAGGTTTTCAGCGAATCAACGATCAGAGAATACTGCAGTGAGAACGTTGTAGGCAGATATTACAGCTGTGGGCCTTAAACTCCTCTCCTGTCATTAATACGCTGTGGTCTAGTCATCAACAGAAAATGAACGGATTGAGAGGGGAGAAACATGGATTTTGGCGTGACATTTCTTGCGTGAGCGTGAGAGCGTGAGATTGATGCTGAAAGCGTGAGTGTCACGCCAGATGCGTGAGAGTTGGCAACCCTGATTACAACAGACCATGTAAACACAGGAAAGCACATCACTATTTTTGTTACATGTAAATTATATTTCATAACAGATAAAATACAGGCTAATATTCTCAAAATCTAATAAATGATCTGTGAAGTTCTTCATCAGCTTTGAAGAAAGATGAAAACAGCAAAGAAATCAGCCATGAACAACATGCTGCTCTGTCAAACAATGCAACTAATGACACAAAAAAAATTGTTTTTTCTTTTTTCAGCTTTTAGTTTATGTTCATAAAAAATTTAAAATGACTTCCTGTTTCAACAATCATTACTTTTCATTTAAGTAAGAGTGTGTTTGTCTTACCATGTTGTAGCTCATCAGATCAATAGCAACCAAATGACTGCTTGCTATAACAGTATTTTTAGACTGATGGAAGTTGTGTGGTTAACACCGTTTTTTTAACACACAGTGGCAGAAATTTCTGTCTCTCCTTCCCCCTTAAAATAACATCACTGAGCTGAAACTCTCTAAAGTAAAATCATTTTCTTTTCAAGTTTATTTTGGTTTTTTTAATAGTATGTATTTTTCTGTTCACCCTCATCATTGTCACCATTATGTTCTGTTTAGTTCATGGACTTGTAGTTTGCATTTCTTCAGTTCCTGTTTTCCTTGTGTTATCCGTTACTATGGTCACCGTCATTATGAGTTCATCTAGATCAGCTTCATTATCTCGTTTGTGTTTGCCCATTGTACCGTTCTTTCACACCTCGTCCGATCACCGTTATATTTAGTTGTGTTTGCCATTGCCTGTCTGAGGTATTGAGATTACATTTTTGAAAAACTGGATCTGTCTGTCTTTGTCTTCCTGTCTGAAACACAACGGGACAATCATGAAGTTTAACTGTTGTTTTTTCACAGCCTGTATGTCGCCAGCCCTGCTTGACAGCTTTGGTCATTGTGTCACGTGATTCACTGGCAGAAGCGCTTCTGTACAGCAGTGGCGGTCCTTCAGCTCCTCTGGAGCTCAGACGAGTATTATGTAACATGTTTTTTTTATTATTTTTTTTACTTTTCTTTCATTCACAGAGCTTTAGGAACATTTGGAAATCTCTCTGCCAGAGTCAAATTTGCTCTGGTTTCACATCATCTTGGTTCTCTGGATTGACCACTGACAGATTTGTCAAGATTTGGTCTCTCATTGGGAACTTTTCCTTTACTTTTTGAAAGCTTCTGACATAGAATGCTCTGGCATCTTTGAAGAATTGCTTCGTCTTGTGAGTGGAGAGTGCTTCCTCACTTAGCAAATGCCTCCACGTCAAGAACCCAACAAAAAGTTCTTCATCTGGACAGTGAATTTCAGGGTTGCTCACATCTATCTCCTGTCATTTTAGTTCTCTCAATACATTTGGCACAATAAGTCTGCTTGCTATGTCATGCAGGAGTTATTCTACACTGTCATTTAACTTGAAAAGAACTGGTGCCTAGTTTTGAAAAATCTAATTAAAATGATCAAAGCACTGTGAGACATTGTGGAGAAAACAAGTGTAAAGTTTCATAGTAGGGTTTGTCAACCTCTTCTGAATGTCACAGGACTTCTGATTCTCACTATGTGAGGGCTCACCTGTTTTTGAACGCTCATTAATACTCGAACCCCGCCGTTGTGAACGGGAGGGCACGAGGGGCGGGGTCGCTTTCTGAACGTAAGAAAGCTGGTCGCGAGCGCAGTGAAGAGAGCAGCAAAATTTTGATCTGCTGGCAGAGCCAGGATTTGAACACGGGTCTCTGGCGCGATAGGCTTAGGTTTCACCACTGAGCCACAGGGGTGAATGACGTATGACAGTTAGCGCGAGCAGAGAAGAGAGCGGCATGTCTTGTGTCACCTGTAAAACTGTGTTTGTTTGCAGGTGTGCATATTTTATAACAGGCTCGTTTGCTGCAATATTGACATTTCCAGCCGCCCGAACTAAAGAGGGGACTGGGAAATTTGTGAGAAATGGAGGTTAGTCCGGCCTCGGCGGGACTCTAACACTTCCTTTCGCCTATGTGAGTGACGCAGTTTTGAAAACGTACTCACGATGTCCGTCTGGGTCATGCAGAGAGCTCGAGAGGGCTCTGCATGACGTGCAAAACGGGGCGCGAGGGCGGGGTAGCTCTCTTGAGCGTAAAGAAAGCTAGCCGTGGGCGCGAGGTGCGAACATCGCTTCTGTCCGTCCGCTCTGATATCCTTTGTGCGCGGTGCTTCTTTTGCGCAGCTCAAGCAAAGGGGAGGAAGAGTGGGGTCGAGATTGGCGAAACCAGCCAGTCGAGCCTGCAGGGTGGGGAGATCCATCTCGTCGCACTCAGGGCTATTTAGCCGACCTTAGCGAGTGCAGCTTCCTCGTGGTCACGACCCAGACAGGAAGTGCAGCGGATGTGACGGTCTCCGCCGAAGAGAGAGCCTCTGCACGAGGTGCAGGTGGTTCAAGGCATTTGCAACAACGCCTCAAATTTGCTCTTTTTGAAAAAGTGTGACGCAACGGCGAACACCTTAATGCGTTAAAAGAATATATAGCGCGCCGGATGGCACAGCAGAACAGTGGGTTGAAGGCGGCGTCCAGTTGAAAAACCAGGAAAGCCGGCGTCCTCAGAACTGCAAGACTTGTTCCACTGAAGGCATTTCGACAGTGACGAGAAGGCTTCTTATCCAGAGATCAGCGAAGTGGCGAGCTCGCTGAAGGAGATCAAATCTGAGGTCCTTGGCGGTGAAGTAGCCTTTGTAGCCTCTGGCCACGGCCATTCTGGCGGCTCTGACGTGCTAGCGCGAGTGTCCTGATTGGTTCGCGCATTTGAGCCACCTCGCCATAGGTTCGTACAGTTGCTGCAGCACAGCCAAGGACCGCACTCGCCGTTCATCTGTGTATGCTGAAAATTTGGCTTCAGTATTCTCGAGAAAAGGATTTTTTCCATACCGTAAGCTAGCCTTACGCAATACGAGAGGCCTCTCGAAAGGGAACAAGGTGACACACTGGCGACACACTGGGTGCGTGGCGTGTCCTTTTTTATTTCGGCTTCCATGTTAACAGGTTAGAGCTTGCACACTGCCTGCGTGACACGCACGTCTCAGGCACGGCTTGAGCCGCGCGGAAAACACGTGCATGCTAGAAACAGAACCGACGCCTATTTTTCACGCGACACGCAAGCGTGTTGGAAGCATTTCCAGGCAAAATAGAATAGGAAAAGATGTTTATATGTCATTTTAACACGAATGCATATTAATAAATGACATTTTGATGTTTTAAAGTCTCTAGGTTTTGACATAAATGCAGATATAAATGTAATTTAAAAAAACAATAATAATAATTAATCGATTTTCAAATATTGCACCTGTCAATACAGAACAAAATATTCTGTAGCCTATTTTGCCGTCAATACTTCCGACGTTGTCTTTGCTGCTATTAATGTTTAACATGAAGTATAGGCCTTCCACAACTTTCTCCCCAAATTTCGAATATATCATCAATGAGGCTTATCATATGTCACCTAGCAGCAGCAGCGCCGCGTCAGACACGTTTCTGGTGTGCAAAGACATAGAAAATGCCACGCAACCAGTGTGTCGCCGGCCTTATGGTGACTTCAAATGAAACACATTAGAGTTAAACCGCTGTTAATTCTCAAAAAAAAAAAAAAAAAAAATTATAGACGTCTGACATAAATAAAGTCAGTCTGGTTAGTAATAAGTGAAGCTGGTAATGCTGTTTGTGAAGTTGTTTAATCCTCCTCTGCTGAGATCTTCACAGATTTAATGTCTTATTTTCTCTTCAGTTGATTTCATCTTAGACTGAGGCTGAAGTCAGTTGTAGTTCTTGTGTTTCTGCTCGTCTCTTTTTCTGTTCTCTTCTTTCCTTCAGTGTTAACAGCTTGTTAACAGGCTTATTAAGGCTGAGATGACTCCATATTTAATATACACAGGTTTTGTGGCTCAGATAAGGTCCAGTTCTGGTTTATTTCTTTGCTCTTGGCTGACATGTGGCACTGCTGTGGCCTGCTTGTGGCCCAGATCTGGCAAACATGAGTGAGCCGCCCAAGGGCCGTCATTCTACGCTGAATGTGGGCCAGATCATCTTTCCACGTGTGCCAGATGTGGGCCGGATCCGGGACGTCAAAATGTTGCTATGTGGGACCTTATTCATCTGAAGTTTGTTGTCATTCTAATGTTTAAAGGATGTTCCAAGAATATTGTTCTAAGAATTTTTCCTCCCAACATTATGAGAACATTTAAAATAAAATAAAAACTTCTACAAACAATGTATAAATAATATTTTGTGCTAACCTTTTGAGAACATAATTAAAGACCAGATAACATTAAACAAACGTTCTATTAATGTTACTAGAAGAACGTCTGTTCATAACTTTGAGAGAACTTTGCCAGTACGTTAGCCAATGTTATGAGATCGTTCCCTGTTAGCTGGGTTGGTGCTGTGAATATTGTTGGCTCTTTTATGATGAATGGCTTGTTAAGCTCCTCATTTGTTGTTTGCTGAATGGATACAAACTTTCATTGAACATCTAGGGTCCTGAATAACTGAAAATCTGACACACTTTATTCAGGTTTTGGCGCAGAGGTGAGCCGAATAATTATCTATATGGAAATGAGGACTGGCTAACAAGCCATCACCTGCTGTTAGCATTCCTTTTACTTCCATTCATTTTGGCGTCACTTTGACAGTGAATAACTTTACATCTGAGGCATTTAAAGACTCCATTTGTCCATTGTTTATTTCTAAAGAAACACGACAATGTATAAAAGGCTCTCTGGAAATTACCGTATAGACAGGAGGAGAAGCTCGCAGTCATTCAGGGGGACGTGGAGGCATAAAGTCCGATAAAGTCAAGGGAGAAGCCCATAGAGAATCATAAAGTTGCTCCCTCTCCTAGCTCATGGACATCTCCTACTCACGCTCTCCGTCTCTGCGAGATTCGGAAGGGAATGATTCAGATTTCTCTTGGCACAGCTACTAGAAGACTTACAACTGTCAGATAGGTTGCTCACTTCACATCTACGTCATCAAGCTCAGTTTGAGTCTGCGCAGTACGCTCAGCCATCAGGAAGTGAATTTGCTTCACTTTTCTCTGTTGAAACCTATGAGGTCGCTGTGTCCAGTTTATATACTGTCTATGGATTCAGGCACTTCAGGGATGAGAAATGCAATCTCAGTCATTGTTTTCTGTGAAAACTGTCATTGTTTTTGATTTAAATGAAATGTTTCATATTTTAGAGAACAGGAGTTCCAGATGTTTGTCGTTATAAAGGAACATTGGAATTACTAACAAAGGTTGATTTGAAACATTTTCTAATAATATGAAGTGTATATGAGATGGGATTAAAGTATTATTGTAATGTTTATGAATGTATTTTGATAGTAATTTTCTTTTTTCTTTCATTGATCGGTGCTTGTGTGTTTGCCATGTTTTTGCTCTCTTTTTGACATCCATGATAGACTAATCCGTAATCCAGCATGATAGGCTGGTTATGGAAGGGTGGAGACTGTTGCCCTTTAAGAGCGCACCGTGGAGACTGAGAGCGTATGTCGTATATAGGATGTGACAACGTGTAGTCACATGTGGGTGAAGGAGAAAGTTGTATGTCCTGCTGTGGTGCACAGATGCGGGCGTCTGACGCCCATTTCACACTTACTCCGTTTGCAGTGCATATGCGTAACTGATCCGCGGCTGTACCACAAACACATAGGCCTACTCACTATTTTTATTTAAAATCCAGAAGTTATGCAGCAACTTTTATAAAAAAAAAAAAAACTTTGTATATACACTCTTTAATGGACGTATGTACGTTTAAACACAATTCAAACAACGTAGCCCTATTATTCCATGCATTACTTCTATATATATTAGGTTACTCAAGCAAGTGATCAAATATTTAACTATGTAGCCTACTTATATTAAAATCACAAACATTTTAAATTAAAACTTATGCCTTTTCTTTTACATTTAAATTTTAATACAATAAATCTTGCATGTCACAAAGAGCTTGTTTTTCCACCTCCACGAATGAGACGAGTGTTGTTCATTATGTCGCCTTGTTGAGGTGAATTGTAGTTTTCCTTGGTTTACCTCGGTCTTAAAGTAAAAAGATAATAATAGTATTTAATTAAATACGTTTTATTTAAGCAGAAACTGGACATTTTTATGTTCTTGGAATGTTAGAAATCAAAATTAAGTTGAAAGAACGTTTGAGGAACATTATACCTTTTAAAACACGTTCCTCTAACGTCAAGAAAACTGGACATTTTTCACTTTCCCAGAACCAACACTGAATATTTGGAGAACGTTCTTATAACAAAAGTCTGTTAGCTGGGAAGATGAGCCAAATAATGCGGGTGGAGACGAGGACCGTGTTGAACTGATGCCTTCAGAATCCATCCTGAACTGGAATGATGCTCTGAGAAGAGGAAAGAGGTTTTTGAGAAATAGGGTTCATTCCCAAATCAAATTAAGGAATTAATCTTATTGTGATCATAACATTTATGATTGAGGTTCCTATCTTTTAAAACAGTCTGCTACTTTACTTTACTTTACTTTAAACTGGTATCAATTTAATTTTATAATTTTCTATAACATACAAAATCGCAAATTGAAATTCATTAAATAAAACTGTAAAACTGTCAAAAAAATGTATTGCTTTATTAATTAAACGTATACCATCAGTGGGGTGAACTGGGTAATCCGGGACAGTGGCACACCAAATCTCTGATGTGTTCATGTCTTTGTCCATCACAAGCAGCTCTATGTCAATATGATCTTATTCTAGCTTTTATAATGAGCCAGTAAATTACAGAAGTCTGAAGTGTCTGGATTGCAATAATTCACTGTATTGTGCTGATTTTGAATATCTTTGAAACTTTTGAGTTGAATTTCTTTCTCTTTAATATATGTAGTCAGTATAATATAAATATAATTCAATGGTCAATAACTATTATTATTAATGGATTTTTAAAATGTAATTCATATTTCGTCCTTACATTTACTTCGGTGTATCTGATGCGTGATTATAGCAAGATATTTCCTCCAGCCCAGCAGAATGCAGCAGAGAGACATTATATTCCACAGTAATCATCAGAGAGGAAGAGAAACCTCAGATCCAACTTTTTTTTTTTAACCAATTTATAGACATACAGTATTTGTGTTCAAGTTCAAACACTTACATTTATACTTACGAAAGTACCTTTGACAATTATGTAGTTTTATTTCTAAAAAATAACTGTAATTTGTACTGTTTTCAGAGAATTGCATGATAGATTACAAATGGCAAATTCCAAGTGGCATTTATGCGTCTTAATTTATTTATGCGGGTTAAAGGGATAGTTCACCCAAAAAATGAAAATTCTGTCATTACTCACCCTCATGTCGTTCCAAACACGTAAGACCTTCGTTCATCTTCAGAACACACATTAAGATATTTTGGATAAAATCTGAGCGCTTTCTGACCCCACACAGACAGCAATGTCATTGCAACTTTCGAGGCCCAGAAAGTTAGTAAAGACATCATTAAAATAGGCCATGTGACTACAGCAGTTCAACCATTATGTTATGAAGCGACGAGAACAGACATCCCAAGTCTCCTGGAAGTTCCGGGAGTCTCCTGCATATTGATAGCGGCTCCCTGATGCCCGCAAATTAGTTAAAATCTCCCAGAATCTAGAGCGAGCGAGGCAAGAGCGCGCATGCGAGACAGAGACTGTGCTCCAAACCGTGTAGCGCGCGCACGGCAGAGAGGGAGAGGGAGCGAGAGACCTTGTGTGTGTGTGCTAGTGTGCGTGTGTGCCTCATGAAGTGCATGTAAGACAGAGAGCATCTTGATTGGCCTGTTTCGGTAAGTCAACCAATCAATTGTCAGTGTGGGTAGGCTTTTATCTCTTCTCCCAAACCAAATTAATCAGTTCAGTCTATCTAGAAACAGGAGCGGCATGGCAGAGGGAGAATGCATATAATTAATGCTATAATTAATAAAGTAAACCTAACTCAGAATTTGGGCTCTATATGAGTTCAGAGATTCAGGTGAAATGATTGTGAAATAATGATTATGTTTATGTTAAAACACAACCAACACCATCAGATCACCTTTTCTTTTTGTTCATCTGGCTGTTATAACTCATGTACAGCAGCCAAACAAAATCTTAAGTAAATGATTTAAGGGTCAAGAGCCCAACTAAAGCAAACACTGATCACCATAATGGTGACTTAAAATTACGGTTTTCTCCTTCAGTGATTCTGCTTGTTAACATCAGGTGTCTTCAGTGTTGGCAATAACAATTTTTTTTTATTTTACTCATTTTAAATGGTTACCTTTTAAGGAATTAATTTGATTAATTATTACTTAATCAATTTTGTTAAATTTAATTAATAATATTGCTTGTAATCTGTTGCCACAATTTTATTGATTAGATATAGCGTATTCATTTTTACAGTGTAAGCAACTGCAGCCTTTCCTAGAACATTTTCCACCAGCCGTCTCTGATAAATACTTTTACCTGCCATCTGTAGATCCTCCAGTGAAACCTGTGATCTCCATCAGTCCACCTGGTGTAATAGTGGAGGGAGATTCAGTGACTCTGAACTGCATCAGTGACTCAAACCCTCCTGCTCTGAACTTCAGCTGGTTTAAGGAGAATGAAACCTCAGCTGTTGGATCTGGACAGAGTTTCAGTGCACTACAGAGTGGACGCTTCTACTGTCAGGCTCACAATCAACATGGATCTCAGAGATCAGACGCTGTAACTGTCACAGGTGAAGCTTTTATTAACACACTCCTGTATCTTCACATCATTCATCAGTTTGGAGAGTTAATCATGATGATCTTCCTCTTTCAGTTCATCATGTTGCTGGTAGGATTGTGATTGTGATCACAGCGGCATCTGGAGGATTATTCATCATCATCATCTTCATCATCATCATACTATTTATAATGTAAATTAAATAATAAAGAGTATAAGTATAATTTACTTAAAAAATTAATGCAGAAGGATATGTCATTTTTATCTATATGTGAATTATATATGTTTCCTTTTTTTGACAGTACGAGAAAAAATAATGAACAGACAATCTGCAATACACAAGTGTGAGGTGAGCTGATCAAAGAACTACAGAATAAATTCAATATATATATATATATACAGTGTATATAATATATTTCTCTCTGTTTCCCTATAGGACGATGATCCCAGTACAGGCACTTATGCAGCTCTTGACCTCAAGTCCAGAATATCTGACCTCTACGACACACTCACAGTAAATGAAATATCAAAAACTACGAGTCCAAAAGAGTTTGTTCGTTCAAAACTCGGGTAATAAATAATGAATGTGTTTTCCCCATAGACTGTCCATCCCAGACCTGATGTTCACCAGTCAGACTCTTCTGAATATGAGAATCTGACCATAAGCGGGAGATCCTCGGGTCTTCTCCATATCACCAATGAAGAAGAAAATGTCCTCACGACTACAGTGTAAAAAAATGTATGTGCTAATTACTTTAAAAAAATTATGGTAACAATATTACACATGATATTTTTTAGTAGTTAAGGCTTGATTTCTTTCATGGCATCTACCTGAATAAATCATGTAAGATCACCTCATTTATTAAGTCTATAACACAATGAATTTAACATATTTAGTGAAATATGCTTTCTTATTTTAAGTTGACTCTCAAAATTGTGTCAATTTAAGTGAATAGAAATGACCTGTTTATATTTGACTTTGAGTTATTTTTTATAATTAAAAGGCTGTATGCTACTAGAACATCACAGAAACAAACTTGTTTTTCTACTCTCATTACAGCAAAATTATTGCTCAAAGAACAAAGCAAAACATGCTTTGGATCATTAATGTAGTTATTCACAACCTAAGCATAAAGCCCTACTCTTCTGCACAATGGTAACGATCAAAACTTCAACATAATAGAAACTCTTTCAAATGTCAAACATATCTGAACACTAAATTAACCGATGTTTCCCTTTTTTCACCTTAATTATCACCTTTTTTATTTTTTTTTATGAAAATTACAAGACCCACGATTCATTTTTTTTTTTTTTTTTTACAGGTGTAGTCAATATATTCAAGTCAGTGTAATGATTAATCAATAAACCAGTTTTCCACTGTAAGGTTTTGTTGTAATGAAGAACCTTATATATGATAAAAAAAATAAACAAACCGATTTCAGCCCATTGTTTCATATTGGTGCTTTGGAGCTCGTATCAACCTGTCACATGATTTCAACAAACGAGACTTTAGTAAGTCATATCTCCCACAGCAAACACCTGGACCGAAAATGTTGTGTTTCTACATGTCAGTTGTGTAGAAGCTTGAACAAATTAATGTATGAATTTTCTTTTTTATATGAATACTATAAGATATAAACATACATAATTTGTCTACAAAAAAAAAAAAAAAAAAAAAACACACATTGTACTCTGAACACATTTATTGTTGTAAATCTTAAGTTGTTTTTAAAATAAAGTGTTTAGAGTCAGTAATGTTAGGTAGTATATGTATTATATATGTATTATGTATTTTATTGTACTAACTGTACCCTGTAATTACATGAAACACAAGGGTAACAAGCACCACTTTAATTTAAAGCCTGCAGATGTCACACTTACCCTGTAACTGTCACCATTATGTTCAGTTACTTTCATTATCATGGACTTTTAGTTTGTTTTCATGTTCATCATGTGTTTCTTTGTTCAGTTTTCCTGCTCCTCATTATTAGTTCATATTTGTCAGCTGTGATCCATAATCATCCTCATTTATGTTGGCGATATAAGTTGGTCCCTCACATTCATTCACTGTCTGATCACCGTTACCCTAAGTGTGTGTTGCCCAGCCTGATATTTGTCATTAAACTTCATGTTGGATCTTTATTCTTCTGCCTTCTTCTGTCTGCCTGAAACCACACGTGACAGATGACCGGACCACCCAAAAATGGACGAACAGGCTAAGTTTGTCGTCCTGGCTTTCTTTCTACCAGCTGCCTGGACGACGAGACCCTAAAGACCCTATTCCGGATCGGAGGCAACGTTTCACCAGCATATCGACATCCCAGACACCACAGGGCTGGACTGGAGGGAAACATATACTGTCAATACTATATACTGGACAATATACTGTCAGTTTGTTCGGAAGAGCCACTGTTTTTGGACTTTGAGCATTTATTTTCATCAACCTGCATAGACTGTGTCATTGTGACTGTGGCTTTAGCAAGTCTCCTCTCTCCGCTTCCACAATGCTCAGTCCTCCAGCCCCATCGCTACTACACAGTAAAATCCCCAGTGTTAAATCAACACTGCTCAGAGTACATATGGTCCCACTCTACAGAGTGTTAAAATTAACACTGAAGCAGTGTTGAAGTTAATGAGATAATTAAGTTAACACTGAAGCAGTGTTGAAGTTAATGAGATAATTAAGTGATTAATTAAGTGATTGGCCATTAGTGGTGACACCTGATGTTAATAAGCAGAATCATTGACGGAAAGAGAAAAAACAATAACAGAAAAAAGAGAAACACAAGAACTACTGACTTCGAGTCATTACACATTATTGCACTTATTATTACCAGTTTGACTTTATTTCTGTCATACATCGACAAAAGTTCTTGAGATTCAACAGAAGTTTAGATGGTAATGTTTTATGCAAGTTTTCTTAAGTTACCATTATGGTGGTCAGTGTTTTCTTTAGTTGGGCTCTTGACTCTTTTCATTTTGTTTATATTAGTTTTTCTCTGACTGTTCCAACATTGTGTTTATAAAGCACATTTGTTACTGCAAGAGAAATCATGACCTGCTCACAATATGTTTTGATGATAATGACATTATCATCATGTAGTGACCTGATTCACTGATGTCATTCAGAGTCTAAATCTTTGACTATATTCTTGATGTCTTGTTTTAGTATTGGTGATTGTAGCTCTGAGATTCTATAGTTTGAGATCCAACAGCAATATGAAAAATTTTGAAAATACAACAATGGTGACAATAAACAAACTAGTGACAAACAGATCAACTCTGAATATCACAAAACAAGCTACTAAAGTCAGAACAAAACAATAGCAAAATAAAAGCAAACAATGAAAATTACAGGACAATTCAGCTGCATAATTTATTCATGCTGCAATGCATGATGTCAGCCATTGATGCGTTCTGATTGGTGGCTCCCATCATGCACTGCAACATTAAGCATTTGTTTGATTGTCACCATTGTTGAGATTCATATGTAGATTCTTGATGTCTGTGTGTGATTTAAAAAATTTTCAGATCATTAAAACATTGTTGGAATTAACTACTGTAGTGAAAAAAAAAAAAAAAACGTGGATAATCAGTTTATAATGATGGGTGCCATCATTGAATTAAGTCACTAGTAAATTCATCATCAAATCATAACCAGGGACGCATTTCCAAAAGCATCTTAAGCCTTACTTGATTGCAGACCAACTGCAACAAATGGTCTGTACGATCAAATTAGACTTGCGATGCTTTCAGGAAACACAGCCCAGGTCATAGTTTCTTTTGTCACAACACATGTGCTTTATAAACACAGAGTTGGAGCAGCCAGAAAAATACTAATGTTAAAAAGGAAAGGGTCAAGAGCCCAACTAAAGCAAACACTGACCACCATAATGGTGACATGAAATGAAACATTCCATAAAACATTACCATCTAAACTTCTGTTAAATCTAAATAAGACCGTGTGTAGATGTATGACAGAAATAAAGTCAAACTGGTAAAATAATAAGTGCAATAATGTCTCGAAGTCAGTAGTTCTTGTGTTTCTCTTTCCTTCAGTGAGTCTGCTTGTTATCATCAGGTGTCACCACTAATGGCCAATCATCACTTCATTAATCACTTAATTATCTCATTAACTTCAACACTGCTTCAGTGTTAACTTAATTATCTCATTAACTTCAACACTGCTTCAGTGTTAATTTTAACACTCTGTAGAGTGGGACCATATGTACTCTGAGCAGTGTTGATTTAACACTGGGGTTTTTACTGTGTAGATGTCTGCAGCCCTGCGCCGTCTCTGGGGATGCCCTGCCAGGACGTCGAGCCGCAGGTCATGCAATCACTAGCAGCGCCTGTCCTAGAGGATCCTGCGGCTCCACCTCTCGCCTTCGACCTCTTCGCTCCATCTCGGCCTGTCGGCTACGCCCTGGCTCATCCTACCTTCAACTCCACCAGAGACCCTCATCCTACCGGCTCCCACTTGGTCTATCGTTACACTGCCTTCACCACGGACTTTCGTGCCGTCCGCTACGCACCAACCATCCACCCCTTCGTCCTCAGGTGCTCTGGCTCCGCCTCCATCGCTCGTCGCCTAGGCCTCCAGAACCTGCGACTCCGCTCAGCGCCATCGGCTCTCGATCTGCGCCTAGGGATCCATTGGCCTCGTCGACATTGGTTGTTCCCCAGATATTGTAAGCGACCATTTTGGCTCCTCCCTCCTTCAACTCCGCCATGGGCTGTCGGCTTTCAAGAAAGGTAAATTACTGACATTTACAGTGCACATTAGCTTATCTTTTATTATTTATTGTAAAATTCGGTGCAAATTTCCCGTGGCGTCTGTCGTTGCTATGCAACCATGCACTGTGATCTCCCCAACGACAAAGAAGTTTTAGTAGCTAATGGATTTCCACCACCGAAAAAACGCTTGCTGTAGCTCTGCTACAAGATTTATTTACGGAGAAGAGAAAAACACCTGTAGTATTTGAGTGCACCCCCATCCTTCATGTTGACTGAGCTTTCAATGTTGTTACGGAAAGGGTGAATTGGTTAGTTCTTGTCACATGACCTGCGGTGCGCTTGCAGCATTCTGAAAATGAGATTTTTTCATCTCGTTGCACCTGGAAAAGATTTGCGCGGCGCTTCAATTATGAACTCGAGCGCGCAAAAGACCCAATATGTGAACAGCAGGGGGCGCCAGTTTGGCAATTCCACACACAACGAATTGATAGATAATAGAAAACTGCTTCGCTCCACAGAGGATTATTACTTTTTTTAATCTGCCCATGTGTCAAGAAAAAATGCCTGCCCGGTTCGCCCGTGCCAAAAACCGCTACTAGCCAACCACCATCGTCGACACCAGGGGATCGTCATCCTGCCATCACCATATATATATATATATATATATGTGTGTGTGTGTGTGTGTGTGTGTGTGTGTGTGTGTGTGTGCGCAGGCGTGTAGTCTTTCTTTATAAATTGACCTCAACAAATCACTTGTCTGGCCTTAAAAATGTTTAATGCAAAAGTTTTTTATCGCTTCCGCGTATGCATGTGAACTGGAATTATTTTGACAACGTTTTATCTGTATAGAGGTCAAGTGAAGGGAAGGAGGCCTTCAAAGGGGAGAGACTAGTTGACACTTCAGGACTGCGTTGTCGTAGAGTCCAGGTGGACTGTGTGAACTCGTCATAAGTTTTGTTTTCTCACCTCTCCTCTCACTACAGAGGAAACTGCATTCATGGCCATATTTAGAGTTTCACTAGAAGTGGCCACTGTGACAATATGGTCACTATGATAATGAAAAGCATAGAAGATCTCATATTATAAAACCTTCAGACATGAGGATGAAACTTCCGTATTCTATTACTTTGTTAATTATTACTGATAATTTCTTAGTGTTTGTTTTATTACCAAATTGTTATTGATTAGTCAAGATTTATCAAATGCACAATTAATCAATTATTTTCTTGGTTCTTTAATATGTGGACATTATCAGTCTTTTAAACAATAAACAAGTTATGTAAAAATAGTTAAAAAGAGATTTGCTAAAATGAACCTAATTAAACTGTTCCTTGCTCATACTGTAGCTCCTCTGGAAGCTTCCTCACTCCACTTTCCTTTCCTCCTCACAGTGCATTAAATATGAACATAAGTTTGAAAACATTATAATGACTGAGTTTCACCAGTTTAACTTTTATCACTTTAGTCTAATGTTGTCTCTGATGTTGCCATGTTTAAACTTTGCCTCTGCTATCAGCACTGGTTGAAGTGTCATCATATCCTTGTGTTAAATATAACGTGTTGACCACATAAAAACCCAACGCTGGTTTCATTCAGTTCATTCGTCACTGGTCATGAGTGTTGGTGAAACGGGTAAGAGCATCATTTACTAATCGATCATTAGATTCAAAAGTGCTTGTGTTAATGCAGTCAGTCATTTGGTTGCTGTTGATCTGAAGAGCTTCAACACCATTTGTAATTAAATGAAAACTGATGATTATTTCTATAGATGAAGCTCATATATCACATGATTCCTGACATGAGGAATATCTTCTGTTCATCTAATGATCAGTTCATTTACACAACCTGATGTTGTGCATTAATAATCTTCAGATGTGCAAAGATCTTATTAACACACAGAGCTGTTTAGGGTGATGAACATACATTGTTTATGAGCATATAAGTGATGTTTAATGCTGTATTATAGATATATGTTATGCTGATGTGGGTCAGAATGGCTCCTCCTCTTCCTCTGATCTTCTTTCTGCTCATGATTCACGGTGAGTCTCTCTTACATTTCAACTTCTGAGGCGCTAAAGCAACTAGTTGCTGCTCGATTTTTTTTTTTTATGATTAATGAGCAGTTTTCTGTGCTATGTTGATGTATTTCCTTTTGAAACAGGAAGTTTGGGTGAGGCATGTCAATGGTTTTGTCTATTTTATAAATATCCAGTAGTTTTTAGTTATATCACAGTCTTGAACATGAGTTGCTAATTTGCTACTTGCTAGTCAGTGTCAGGTGGTTCAGGGGAGGGACTTTCTCACTCATCAGAGCATTTGATTGGACAAACATCAGTGTATAGCCAGATCATAATTTATATATATAATTTTTTATTTTTTGGGGGATATTGATTCTTTAAATCATCGTTGATTATTTTCTTAGTCTTAATTGTCATGTGTTTGAATATTTGATAGTGCAGCATGTTGTTTATGACTGACACCTTAGTTCTGTTTTCGAACTTCTGCTTTTGTGTTTATTTCTGCATCATCCTCCATCAACGTTCAAGTAATTCACACTGAGATCATTTATAACTCAGTAGAGTCAGTTCTGAGAAGATGAGCTTTTATTTCCTGTAATGAGTCACTCAAAATATATATATATATTTTTTTAAATAGCAATAAAGTGTTGTCATATTTTCATGGTCTGTTGTAACAGATAAAACAACATTTACCTCATGATGAATTCTGTGTTTCAGGGGTTTCTAGTGCTGACTGGAGTGTGAGTTACAGTCCTTCACACATCTGTGCACTAAAGGACTCAACAGTGATAATGAGATGCACTTATAAATACCCTCCTGGACATCAGATCATGAA
Source organism: Rutilus rutilus (assembly GCF_951802725.1). Classification (NCBI taxonomy): domain Eukaryota; kingdom Metazoa; phylum Chordata; class Actinopteri; order Cypriniformes; family Leuciscidae; genus Rutilus; species Rutilus rutilus. The sequence continues at coordinate 50,435,708 of NC_140210.1, forward strand.
AGTGTTCTGGACCAAAACAAAAGATAAAAAGAAAAAGAAAGATGAAGATGAAGATGAAGAGTTTCCAGATCTGTCTGAGGACCCTGAATACAGTCAGAGGCTTCAGTATCTGGGAGATAAACAGCAGAACTGCACCATCAGACTGAGTCATGTGACACTGAAGGATTCACACATGTACTATTTCAGATTCATCACTAATAAAGATGATGGAAAATATACTGGTAAACCAGGAGTGAATCTTAATGTCACAGGTGACTTTGGTGAGGTTTATCTCTTCTTCTGTGCATTATGTTGAATAATAATCAGTGTATGACAGCAGCACTAGATATAATGTGTGTGTTGTGTTCAGATCTTCAGGTGGAGTCTCCTGAGAGAGTGACAGAGGGAGATTCAGTCACTCTGAGATGTAAAAGCAGCTGCGCTCTGACTGACAGAGCAACATTCATCTGGTACAGAAACTCACAGCCATTAACTGAGAGAAGAGACAGAAACAATGAACTCCTGCTGCAGTCAGTCAGAAGAGAGGATTCAGGCAGATATAGCTGTGCTGTAGACGGACACACTCACATCTCTCCTGCTGTTCAGCTCAATGTCATGTGTGAGTACAGATTCATTTGGTCTTTTTGTTTTGTTTTTTAAAAACAAAGATTGTGTTTAAATGAGATGATTAAAAGATTAAATTTGGTCCTATGTTAGATCCTCTAAAGAACATCTCAGTGTCCATCAGTCCATCTGGTGTAATAGTGGAGGGAGATTCAGTGACTCTGAACTGCATCAGTGACTCAAACCCTCCTGCAGAAATCAGCTGGTTTAAGGGAAGAACTTTTGTAGGATCTGGAAGAATCTACAACATCTCAAAGATCAGCTCTGATGACAGTGGAGAATACAAGTGCAAGTCCATCAATGAACATGGAGGGAAATACTCTCATAATGTGACTTTAAACGTCATGTGTGAGTAAATGATCACCTACATATTGTTAAAAAACTTCAAATTCATAATTTTCTAGTATTTGTTGTGAATTTTAATTTTTGGCTTCAGACCGTCCCAGGAACGTCTCAGTGTTGATAAGTGGATCTGGTGTAATAGTGGAGGGAGATTCAGTGACTCTGAACTGCATCAGTGACTCAAACCCTCCTGCTCTGAACTTCAGCTGGTTTAAGGAGAATGAACCCTCAGCTGTTGGATCTGGACAGAGTTTCAGTGCACTACAGAGTGGACGCTTCTACTGTCAGGCTCACAATCAACATGGATCTCAGAGATCAGACGCTGTAACTGTCACAGGTGAAGCTTTTATTAACACACTCCTGTATCTTCACATCATTCATCAGTTTGGAGAGTTAATCATGATGATCTTCCTCTTTCAGTTCATCATGTTGCTGGTGGGAATGTGATTGTGATCACAGCGGCATTTGGAGGATTATTCATCATCATCATCTTCTTCATCATCTTCATCCTCTTTATAATGTGAGCACAATAAAAAAAACTGCAGTGATTGTACAAGTTCACTTTTGTTCTGATGTAAAAGGAAATTATTCATTTGTGTTTTATTAGTAATCTTCAAAAACAGCATTCATATTTTCATTTAAATTGATACATTTATCCATATGCTGTTAATGTCTGTGATTATAACAGAAAGAAACGAAGGAGTGTTAAATCTGAAGATCTCACAGTGAAAGAGGTAAATCTAAACATGATGTCAGAAGAAACAGAGGATCCACGTACAAAGGCAAGTTCTTGCAATAGTCTTTAATGAAGAATTAACATAGGCAGTCTGTCGTGCAGCGACACAGAACTGGAATAAACTCACAGTCAGTGTACAGTAGGTCAGCAGAAACAGAAGACTCTTGGTGATTGTTTGCAGAGCTGGTAATTCACGTAGGGCAGTAACACAGACCTTGTAAGTGGCCACCAAGCCGCAGAGAGAAGACTGTAGAAGGCCAGCAGGGTGACAGGGCAGAGAAAACACAAGATGAGCACAACTCCTCTAGCCCTCCTGTTACCCTCAAATCTACCAACATCTTTTACCCACTGGGGTCAATTTGACCCCAGCAATTTAAACCCCCACAATTAGATTTTTTCCCCAAAGGTTTAAGTCAGGTACTTTATGTTTCTTTGTTGACTACTTAAATAGCCCTTTAAATAAAACACCACCAACCCCCCACCCCCAACCCCACCCCCACCCCCTTATACATCCAGAATACCTATTGCACGACTATGGACAAATTAGCAAATCACTATAAAATGTCACTGATTTACCTAAAATTCTGTTATCTAATGTTTTAATAGCTTTTTATTTATTATATTACACAATATATTTTATCAAGGATGGGTTTGGGGTCAATATGACACTCCCATTGATAGTCTCAGGATGCCTCACTGTTGGCACGACACAGGACTCATGGTAGCGTTCACCTTTTCTTCTCTGGACAATTGATTTTCCAGATGTTCTAATCAGATACATTAACTTTGCACCAGTCTTCTGCTGTCCAATTCTTGTACTTCCTGCAGAATTTCAGCCAATATTTGATGTTTTTATTGGAGAGAAGTGGCTTCTTTGCTGCCCTTCTTGTCACCAGGTTGTTGTCCAAAAGTCTTGGCCTCGCTGTGTGCAGATGCCCTCACACCCACCTGCTGCCAATATTGAGCAGTTCTGCACTGATGGTGACACGATTCCCTAGCTAATTCCTCAGGAGGAGAAGTTCCTGGTACTTGCTGGACACTCTGGGACATCCTAAAGCCTTCTTCACTGCAGCCGAACCTCTATTCTTGAAGCTCTTGATGATCTGGTAAATGGAGGCCATTTTGATGCAAAGATGATCCTCCATCTTTCTTTGGAGGAAACCATTGCTAACAGAAGAACATAATGATTGGAAGCACTTCTTCCTTCCGTATAGCAATTATGTGCTGATGATATGATTAGTAAAATGATGTTAGCTGGTAATTTGGTGCCAAGGACAAAAACAGTAACATTTGGGGTTTTGTGATAAAGCTTTTTGAAATGATGTAAAATGCCTCTGATCACTCCGCACAATAATCTAGAAAAATGTGAATCAACATCATAACAACTGAAGCAGCAAAAATTTCAAATTTGGCCACAGCTGTACCCTGTCATTCAAGTGGGAAGTGTCCGGTCGAACAAGGTGATGTTGGTGGCGCAGCCGCTTTTCAGCTCCCGCAAAAGGTCCACGTACTCGTAGGAGATGCCCTGTTGTTGTAGGGCGAGCAGTACGGCATTGATCTCTATGCTGTCGAAGGCTTTCTCGTAGTCTACGAAGGCCAGTACCAAGGGCATCTTGTACTTCCGGCAGCGTTCGAGCTGTTGGTTCAGCACGTGGATGTGGTCCATTGTGCTGTAGCCAGACCGGAAGCCGGCCTGTTCGGGTGGCTGTTGTTTGTCCAACTGCCTGGCTAGTCGGTTGTACAGCACCTTGGTGAAAACCTTGTACACGGTCGGCAGGAGCCAGATTGGCCGATAATTCCTCAGCTGTTCGTGGTCACCCTTCTTGTACAACAGCACTGTCTTGGCCGTCTTCCATTGATCTGGTGTTCTTCTCTGCGCCATGTAGCGGCTGAAACAGCTGGCCAATGCTGCCCAAAGCATCGGTCCACCCTCTTTGAGCAGCTCAGCCTCGATTCCGTCCAGCCCTGGCGCCCTGTCTTTCTGGATGTTCTGGATCGCATGCCTGACCTCACTGGTCAACACTGACGGCATGGCTGGTATGGCATCGTCCTGCATTTCGGGCGGGTCGACTGGTGTCTTGCTGGCAAACAGGTCCGTATAGAACCCCCCAAAAAAACCAAAAAACTTTGCTAAGAGGTAATTTTCAATTGAGAAAGAGCATAAAGAGAGAGCTCACAAAGCACAAAGAGAAATGGTTTATAAGGCTTCTGTGGAAGCTTTCATACATTTGCTCATCCCCTATATTATGTTTTCCCCTCCCCCACGGCACAAAATATCAAAGTTCTTGCAAGAATTATGTTTTCCCTTCCCTGGAAATATATAATTGGCACTGGAAATATCTAATTTCTTGTGAGAATTATGATTCCCCCCTCCACTATATGTGACCTGATCCAGCAAAATGAGTCACAGTGACCCAAATTTCAAAACTGATATTTTGGTATTAATGGAAAGAGGAGACCATAAGCTTTCAAATGATATCCTAGTCAAAGTCATACCTTGAATGGTTGTAAATATATACACATTTAAATTATGGTCGTCTGCCCTCTTTTTCCAATTGAAAACCTGAGAAAATCGCTTTTAAAGTTTTTTGCCCGTTTTTTGTTGATATCTTTCAAAATCCATTGCATTTAATGGGATGAACTATTTATTGTACAGCTTAATTTGACCAAAGACATTAATATATGCTAGTATTATGCCAGGCTGAAGCTCAAATTATTTTAAAGTTTTTATTTGAATAAATAATTTAAAAGGCACTTTTACAAACATTGACTAAAATCAGAAAGATTGAACAGAGGTGCTACAGTTTTGCTTGAGAGAGGGTGTGTGTGTGTGTGTGTGTGTGTGTGTGTGTGTGTGTGTGTGTCTCTCTCTCTCTCTGTGTGTGTGTGTGTGTGTGTGTGTGTGTGAGAGAGAGAGTGAGAGAGGCAGAGAGACAAGGAAACAGAGAACAAATAATGTTAGCCTATGCAATCATATCTTTGTGTAGGCTAGTTGACAATAACAGTGTAACATATTCATAACGGATATACCAACAGTTAAATATTGGGTTAAAATAAATCAAACACATTGTAATGGATTCTCCTTGCACACTCACAGAATAATTGCACTCACTCACATCTATACACGATAAATACCACAGGGCTGTCACTTTCGTTGTCGCTGTCATCAGAGGATGACACGTCTCCAGATCCAAAACAATCACTGACTAGCCTTAGCCACTCTTGATGACCAGCAGCAGAGCTTAGGTTAGAAGCCTCCAGTGAGTTCAAAGCTTTTGGCGACCTTTTGGCGACTTTGCTCTCTTTTGACAGCGACATTTCTCAAATTAATAATATTTAATCTTTCTGAGGAGATCTGCTAGCTTGTTTACACAGAGCGCCGCGAGTCTGACAGGAGGATGGCTGGACCAATCGCGTGCCGGTCAGTCGAAATGGGGCTTCCCATTGACAAATGATCAGCGTTTGTGTACATTTCTAAGCTTTTTGATTGGTTCTATACAACGTGTAACACCATATTTGGAGAGCAGAGACGTTTCAGGGGATACCCGGGAAATGCTCAGAGGTTACGAGAGGAGTTGAGAAAAGCAATATTCATTTCCAGCGAATTTAGTAAAACTTTGTAAACTTTAATAGTCATTTAAATACCTTTACTCAATTATCTGGACTACGAAACTTTAGGAGATTATTTTTGAATGTCTGTTCTTTGAAATTTAGCACAAAAAAAAAAAAAAAAAAAAAAAAATATATTTCATTGTTTTTCCACATAAACGGCCCATATCTTAAAATGGAACGTTGCGACTTCCGACTCATTTCGCCAGATCGGGTCACATATCGTGTGAACTATCAGTGGTTCTGCAATACTTCAAGTAGGCCTATGGTAATGTCAGGTTAGGGCCCTAAAGCAGAGGGAAGGTTTTTGAAGATCATAAAATCTCAACTTATAATGACCTCAATATCATCCAAAATAAATGTGGGATTTTGTGCCAAATCACCAATGTGAACAACAAAAAAAATTATATTTCTTATATGTTTTATACGGTTTTATACAGCAAAATGAGCCTGGGGTCAAATTGACCCCAAAGAACACCGATGCTACAAAAGTACGTACAGAACATTGAAAACCTATCATCATGTTAATTTTATGTTTACCCAGTTGTCCCCTTTAAATTAGGAAAAGTCTTTAAATATGAAGCAAAAAAAAAATTTTTAAGTATGTATTTAGAGACGTTAAACACTGAATGGGGTCAAATTGACCCCAAAGGTAATAGGAGGGCTAGACTAGACAAGATAACACAAGCTAAATTTTCATGGAGATAACATAAAACACAGGCATGACTCAGGTTCACACGTAATAATCTGACAAAGAACAAGGGGAACAAACGAGAAAGTAATGAGACTAAAGTGAGAACAGGTGTCACAGAGAAGCAGCGAAAGCGCTAATTACAATGATGAACAGGTGAAAATAGAGAGAGAGAGATAGAGAGAGAGAGAGAGGACAAACCCAGCTCATGACATGCAAAAGCAGAGAATGAATCGATCAGCCGTTATCTGTTTCAGACTGTAACTGTACGAAAAACTAACATTATCAATTGTTAGTCTGAATAAATTGTTAGTCTTTATCAATAATATCCAGTAAAAACATTCATAAACTAATATTTCTTTCTTTTTAGACCAGTGATTCTCAAACTGTATGTACAGCGCCCTCAGGTGGTGTGACACATGAAGAAAGAAATCACTTTTGACATGAAAAAAAAATCACTTATTTTTTACATGGTTTCGTTAAAATTTCTGCTATAGTTACAGTTTTAATATAGATTTATTTTCTAATAATGTCATTAGTATATTTACAATCAGTTTGATTATTTCACTTCTGATACTCATTCTGTCCTTTTCTTCTCCTGCAATCAACCAGCCTCTTTCTGAACCGGATTCAGCCAATGACGCTCTGTATACCAGTGTGAAACCCAGAAGATTCAGAGGAAAAACTCCTAAATCCAGAGATACTGAGGAGATCCAGTACACAACTGTCCAATATCACAGAAAGACAGAGACGAAGAGAGCAGAGGAGAATGAATGTCAATATGATAATATAAGAGTTCATCAGCCTGATGCTGCAGTGAGGTGAGAAAAACAACTTAACCAGTACCAACTTTACCAGCACCAGCTTAACCAGTACCAACTTAACCAACTTAACCATCACCAACTAATGCCTAGTTCACACTACATGATTTTAAGCCCGATTTAAGCCCGATTTGCAAGTTAACGAGCTCGCCGACAGGTCAGGCTGTAATCGCATGCAAATCTGCGGGTGATCCGCGCTCGCCAATCTTTGAGTGTGAAATACTTAACGACGCATCAAAACCCCTCGCTGACACATCGCCGACGCGTCGCAGACACCAGAAAAATATCTAGCATGCCAAATATCTGGAATTGTCGGCCGACTCGATAGCCTGTGGTGTCACGTGTCGCGACGAGCAACAGCCAATGATCATCTTGTTATGATATTACAAAAGCCCTTTGTATTTGTAACCATCATTGCCAAACCACAACAGGCAGCTGCTTTTTCATTATAATGTTTTACTCACTTCCAAATCTCTATCTGACAGACAATCCCTGCTGCCCGCGTGTGCTTATCCATCCGTTCACCCATATTCTTTTTTTTTTCTTTTTTTTCTTTCGGGGTTCTAAACAGATCATTGCACAAACAATATAGGCCTATATATATATATATATATATATATATATATATATATGGGGTGTGCGTGTGCCGGTTTCAGAATTGGTGTGACGGTTATGACGTGAGTCAAATGACATAACTCATCGGTTATTATATTGCCTATTTCCTTTTTATTTTATAAATAGGCCTACATGCAATTGGTTGATGAAACATTTATTAAAATTAAGATACAATTTGTACAAAACGAAATTCGTTTTAAATAAATTATTTCTACAAAGCAAAGTGGTAAAAATCATGTCTCACGATTTACAAAACAAAACTTCATTAAGTGGTAAAAACCCAATATAGCATCTTATGATCCTATCTTTTATTACAATTGTTTTTGAGCTAAAATGTAATACACATCATATATACACACTGTATATGTTTCTTTTATCAAACATGTTTGGGGCCAGTCAAGGGGTAATTAAACGGCACGATCAGTTATCGGTAATGATATTGTTTATTATTGCAAATGTTTATTGCTAATGTTTATTATTGGAAATGTTTTTCATTTGTTTAATAAATCAATGATGGCACATCACTATATCATAGTCATAGCTTTTATTTCTATCTCAAATGATTGAAAGAATCAATTACAGTTGGAAACGTATAGACCAATAATAACACAGACTGTCAACAATTGTTTTTAATTAGTATTTAAACATTCTCTATAATAGAAAAGTTTTTTTGCGGTTATAGAGTTCTAATGACGGTGCTCAACTATATATATATATATATATATATATATACCAACAATTTTGTCCCGCTGTCCATTTGCCATTGGAATGCGCCAAGACTTGTTGTCAGCTCCTGTAGTGTGTAAGCCCCTGTTGCAGAAGATTTACGTAGTGTCACATAGTCTGAACACCACAACGACTTCAAGACTCCAGAGCAAGTCATGTAGTCTGAACAGCACAGCGATCTGCCGACGTTTAAAGTTGTGTAGTGTGAACTAGGCATTAACCAGCAACAACTTAACCAGCACCAGCTTAACCAGCACCAACTTAACCAGTATCTACTTAACCAGTACCAGCTTAACCACTAACTTAACCAGTGCAGCTTGACCAGCACCAGCTCAACCAGCACATGTTATATCAGCTATAATATTGTTGTGCTCCTGTTTGTTTTGATTTTTAGGCGATCAACTGTTCAGATTGTGGAAGATTCATCAGTGATCTACAGCAGCGTCAAATGAGTGATAGAAGCCTGTGTTCAGATATCAATCTAGACTAGAAAATGGATTATTGTATAGTTGTGGAATAATTTACCCCTCTGTTCAGACCACAACCAATATAAACAGGTTCATCACCCACATTAAGACTCATTCGTTCTCTTTGACCCTTTGTGAGAGAGTGACAGTCATTGTGGTCTGGACTGATGTAAAGTCTGTTTCTTGTGTATTTGATGCTTTGGTTACTTTGTTATATAAAGGCCTATATATATATATATATATATATATATATATATATATATATATATATATATATATATATATATATATATATATATGAAGAGTTCAGATGCAAAAGCCTCTAAGTGCCATCTGAAATTTTATTCTAAAATTATCATTTTTATCAAGCTTGTATATTTAAGTTCAGTAATTTCACTTAAAAGCCAATGAAAATGACCTATTCATTGTCATTTAAGTGAAATTACTGAACTTAAGTATACGAGCTTGATAAAAATTATCATTCTAGAAGAAAATTTCAGATGGCACTTAGAGGCTTTTGCATCTGAACTCTTCATATATATATATATATATATATATATATATTAGTGCTGTCAGTTAAACGCGTTATTAACGGCGTTAACGCAAACCCATTTTAACGGCGTCAATTTTTTTATCGCAAGATTAACGTTCTTTTTGGCCCAGCAAACTTTGTCATTTTTTTCACATGCTGTTGCAACAACTAGTAACGTTAGAAAACGTACTCGGTTACTAACGTAACCTCTGTTCTCTCTAGAGAGGGAATGAGTATTGCGTAAGCTAGCTTACGCTGCGGGAAAGTCTCCTTTCTCGAGATACTGAAGCCAAAAATTATCCTTAATTTTTTAAATCTTGTCAACGCAGTGCGGCAGCCTGCAGACCTAGGGCAGGCGAATCGCGTGCCCATTGGCTGCTCTGCGGCAACTGCAGCAGCCTATGGCTGAGCCTTGCGCGTGACGTCACGTCCAATGAGCGCGCTTGGCGCGCTTAATGCGTCACAGCCCGTCATAAGGGGTGTGGCTTAGCGTATATAAGCAAGGTACAGAGGCTGCTTCGCTGGTTTCTGTCGCATGAAGCGAAATGAGCTCGTGGCGAGGGCACGGCGGGTTACGCAATACTCGTTCCCTCTCTAGAGAGAACAGAGGTTACGTTAGTAACCGAGTACGTTCTCTTACGAGAGGTTCTCTCGTATTGCGTAAGCTAGCTTACGCTGCGGGAACACCCTTGTCAACGCCGTGCGCGCGCCCAGCATCCTGAATGAATCCCATGGAGAGCCCAGGGAACGCGAAGCGGAGCTGGGCGGCCAAGATACCACAGTACACAAGCACATATTATGGGGCAGGGAGCGGCACAGCCGGTCCAAACTGACACTTCCCACATAGTGCAGCTCAACCAGTAGAGCTAAATCAACAACATAGCCCGCGCACAGACAGTGGGCTGGCTACGCGAGACTTAGACTGATAACACTTTGGCCTGCAAGGCGGGAACTTCCAGGTTGTAAAACCTAACAAATGTGGAGGGGGAGGCCCAGCCTGCCGCTGCACAAATGTCATGAATGGGAATCCCGCTGGACCACGCCCACGATGAGGCCATGCCTCTGGTGGAGTGCGCTCGAATGCCCAAAGGGCACTGCAGGTTTTTAGATGCGTAAGCAGCTGCGATAGCGTCAACTATCCATCTGGATAGGGAGTGTTTCGAGGCGGCGAGACCCTTGGTGCGCCCACCAAACGAAACAAAGAGCTGCTCTGAACGCCTGAAGGCGGCGGAGCGCGAAATATAGCTTCTCAGCGCCCTAACTGGGCAGAGGAGATTACTATCTGTCTCGCAGCCAGCATTCGGCAGGGCTGAAAGGGAAATGACCTGCGCTCTGAAGGGAGTGCCCAAAATTTTGGGGACGTACCCATGCCTCGGTCTGAGAATAACTTTAGAGTCATTGGGTCCGAACTCGAGGCACGCAGCGTTAGTGGATAACGCGTGAAGGTCTCCCACACGTTTTACTGAAGACAGTGCTATCAGAAAAACGGTTTTGAGCGTGAGGTATTTCATATCCACAGTTTCTAAGGGTTCAAAGGGATGTGCTTTCAGTGCGTCTAAGACTAGTGAAAGATCCCACATAGGAACCGAAGGGGGTCGCGGGGGGTTCATCCTTCTCGCTCCTCTAAGGAAGCGGATGACAAACTCGTTCCTTCCTAATGCGCGGCCCGGCTCTGAGATAGAGAGCACTGAAATGGCCGCGACATAGACTTTGAGCGTGGAGGGGGACCTGCCCGCGTCCAGTAGCTCTTGAAGGAAGCACAATACGTGCGAGACCCCACATGTCTGTGGATCGAGCCCTCTGGCAGTGCACCATTTGTTAAACACCGACCATTTAGACGTGTAGAGCCGCCTCGTGGAGGGGGCTCTAGATTGTATGATCGTGTTCATCACCCCTTCTGGTAGATCAGCATGTAATTGTTGAGGCTCCACGCATGCAGAGACCAACGCTCTGGGTGGGGATGCCAAATCGAGCCGGGGGCTTGAGAGAGAAGGTCTCTCCGCACCGGAATCGGCCAAGGGGCTGAGTCTGCCAATTGTATGAGTTCCGGGAACCAAGCTTGGTTCTCCCAGAACGGGGCTATGAGGAGCACTGTGTGGCGCGCTTTCCTGACTCTCTCGATGACCTGAGGCAGCAGAGAGACCGGGGGAAAAGCATATAGCGGGCCGCTGGGCCATGTCTGGGCCAGCGCGTCCTCGTTCTCTGAAAAGAATACTGGGCAGTGTGCGTTGTCTTTTGACGCAAAGAGGTCGACTTTCGCTCTGCCAAAGCGGCGCCACAGCGACTGGACTGTTTGGGGGTGTAGAGACCACTCCCCAGGGGGAACGTTGTCCCTGGACAGTCTGTCGGGGCCCTCGTTCAGATGGCCAGGCACATGCGATGCTCTCAGAGAGCGCAGAGAGTGCTGAGCCCATACGAGGAGGCGTTCCGTCAGGGCGCAGAGCTTCTTTGATCTGACACCGCCCTGGTGGTTCACATAGGCCACTACTGATGTGTTGTCCGTGCGGACTAGAACATGGTGACCATGGAGGAATGGGAGGAAGTGCATGAGCGCTTTCTCGACCGCGAGCATCTCTAGACAGTTTATGTGTAGGAGATTCTCCTGGTCTGACCAGCGGCCATAGACCGGTCTGCCTTCGAAGAGCGCTCCCCAACCTAGGTTGGACGCGTCTGTTGAGACAACTTTCCGGTGTGAAATCACTCCCATAGTCACTCCAGTGTGATACCATTCGGCTGCTAGCCAGGGCTGCAGGGCTGAGACACAGACCTGAGTCACTCTGATTAGCGAGCCGCCGGTCGCCCAGGCTCAATGGGATACGCGCGCTCTCAGCCAGCGTTGAAGCGGGCGCATGCGCAGTAAACCCAGCTGAAGCACTGCTGCAGCTGAGGCCATATGCCCCAGGATGCGCTGAAATGCTTTCAAGGGAACCCGATTGCCTTCTTTGAAGGATGCAGCGAGGCGCTGGATGCGGCGCACGCGCTGCTCCGACAATCTGGCCGTCATCGCCACCGAGTCCAGTTCTATTCCGAGAAAGGAAATTGACTGACGAGGCGAGAGCGAGCTCTTGGTCCAATTGACCGCTAGACCCAGACCTTCCAGATGGCTGAGAAGCGCTGTTCTGTGAGACACAAGTTCTGTCTCTGACTGCGCTAGAACGAGCCAGTCGTCCAGATAGTTCAGAATTCGCATTCCCTGACTCCTCAGGGGAGCGAGAGCCGTGTCCATGCACTTCGTAAATGTACGGGGTGCTAAAGACAGGCCGAACGGCAGGACTGTGTATTGATAAGCTCGGCCTTTGAGAGCGACGTTTCTTTTTACGTGGCCCGGAAGAAGTGGCCAGAGAAGGCGGAGGTTCTTAAAATTTAGCGAGTCGAGCCCGTAGGGTCGACATCGGTAACTCCTCACACTGTTCGCAGCCGCCCTCGGAGAGAGCGCGGGCTGCGTGGTCGAAGCCCAGGCAGAGAGCGCACACCACGTGGCGGTCTCCGTCGCTGAGCGCGGCTCTGCACGAGCCACAGGATGAGCGAGGCATTTGCAACAACGCCTATGGGGAGACTGCAGACCTGGAGCCGGTAGATATACGGCCCAGGCAGTTTTACGCCCCTGTTGTTCCGGATGCGTCCAGTAGGGGGATATACTGCGAAATAACATCATTAAATCGACGCTCAAAACTTACGCATTAATAATCGTCCTGTCCATAGACTTCGACTAATTTAGTGTTTTTTGTTCATTTAAATATAAACGTTACAGTGTAACGATAGACAGTTGAATGATCTGCACTACGGATTAAAATATTTTATATTTTCAGTTGGGCTTCACTCTCTTCACTCAGCCTATACAGACGACTATTTGTTTTCTAACACACATAGTTGGATCAGATGACAAGTAATGATATGTGATGCGATCTGGGAAAACCCGTCGGATGTCGCGCTGGGCCGTTTTTATTATTCTATAACATCTTTCCTCTTATCTCTGAAAATATCTTGGCAAAATTCCCTTGTTTAGTGCAGAAAAACAGCGATTTATAGTGTCAAGCTGAAAATACTCTCTTTCTCTAATGCATTCTATGCGACCATTTTCTCTAACGCCCGGCAGAGGTGAAAAAAACAAAACAATCGCCGTATATCCCATACACCTGTCCGTCTCTTAACACTACAAAGATAGTTTACCTAAAAAATAAACCACATAACATGTACAGTGAATGTGTATTAGTGCGCATTTCGCGCCAATCCTGTTTAAACTATAACGTCACGCAGTTTTATAACAATCGCGAAATGGAGGAGAACAAGAGAACAACGGAGTCTGAAATAGCTGCTCACTTAAATGATCTCGCTCGCCTCAATCTGCTAATTCCTGGGGATGTCAGTGCCCTAAATGATGTCATAATGGACTATTTCACATCCAGAGATGTTGATGAAGGATCTGATGATGAAGTTACCGAAGAGGAGGAGTCCGATGAAGGTATGCTAACGTTATTATTTTCGTGCGCTGTGTTTGCTATTATAAATGTAGGCTTCCAATCACGTTAGTGCTATCTAAACATGCAGTGATTATGTTCTCTGACAAAAGTTCAGAGACTATGCCCAGTATAAACAACAGAAAACTTACTTCACTAACTTACTTCCTGGTTGCTGTCCTCTTCAGGACTAACTTACTGGTAGTCTGCTTGTGTAGTGATACAGTGCTCTTAGTGCTCCTGACAGAGCTTTCTTTTTCTTCTTGAATTTTGCCACGCACCATTTTCATATAAATGTGATTTTCATTTTCAAACGCTGACAGCCTGAACTTAAACTTCAAACTTACAGCTACGAACTGCGTCTGGTTCTCTTACGAGAGTACTCTCGTGTTGCATAAGCTAGCTTGCGCTACGGGTAAAGTCATCTTTTCTTGAGGAGATATTGAAGCTATTATAAGTTGCTGTATACTGTAATACACTAAGTGATTATTAATGTGCCTGATAAGAGTTGATTCTGAACAAATACAAAACATAGCCTACAGAGTTTCTTAACTCTGCGACATACATAACCTAGTCTAGTTATTTTTATTTTTATTATTATTATTATCACAAGTTTTTTGTTATAGGCCTACAAGTTTTAACAGGCCTTAGATGCACTGTCCAGGACAGGTGAAATAGGTGATGCATTGTCAGGGTTGATGTATTAGGAGTGCATGTCTGGTTTAGCCATTTTTAAAACATTTAATATAGTCTAACAGTTATTTGTGTGTCCTTTCGCATTTCAGATGATGACCATCCTATTATTGAAGATGTAGCACAGGTATTACCACCAGCTGCAGTTCAAGATGATGATGAAGATGAAATTCAAGAGTTTGTATGTACTTGCAAACACAATGACGGTTATCCATGTTCAACACGTTTTAAACAAGAGGAGCTGCAGATGATTCGTTGCTGTTACCTGGAAATGACAAAGGAAGAGCTAGATATTGCCATTTTAGCCAAACTCTCGTGTGGAATGCATCTCTCCCAGCTGACATCCTGTTCGCGAAAAAAAGAACAGATATCTCGAAAGTCCCAAAGAAATGTAAGCTTAGCGTTAAGTTCTGCCAGGAAGACTCAATCAGCGCGTTATGAATTAACTCACTTCTAACCAATCATGTGTTAACACTCTCAGTATAAAAGAATGGTACTTACATCCGTCTGAGTTCGCAGATACTGACCAGAGCATGTGAGCGGAGTGGAGCGGTGAGAATCTCCGCTCATCGCTCACTGAACTGTTCACCCCTCCGCTCCCCCGCTCAAAGCTATATCAGGCCGCTCCGCTCATTTTCGCTCAGCGCTCAACGCAGTTTGCTTCGCGCTCCACTCAAATCACCCCCCGCTCGCTCCAAAAAAGGAAAAAAAATCTACATGTATATTGTAGCGGTCCCCAACCTTTTTTGCGCCACGGACCGGTTTAAAATCAGACAATATCAGACACGGACCGGCCTTCAAGGTGTGTGGCGGATAAATACAACAAAAATGATTAAAATGATACGACTGGCATAAAAACTGGGGTATTTTTTTAAATAGCCTATAATAATAAACGTGAATCCAATGTGTAGGCTTACTCGCAACTTTATTAACAGCGTCCTCTAACATCGCGCAGGCAAATGAGAAAGTCTGAAAACAAACAAAATGCCCCCAAAAGAAAAAAAATCTCTATGTTTTCAGTGCTGATGCGTTCACGTAACATGTAAGGGCACCTAAAAGCTGTCACAACGAACCGGCAAAATGATTATGAATATGTAAAATATAGCAGAAGACATTTTAATTTTTTTTATGTCTGTCGGCTGGAAAGATGCTGACTCGTGATCTTCGCAGTAGTGAACGCGCCTGAGAGAAATGCACATTTCATACGGGAGAGCAGTCTGTTTTCTTTCGTTTTGAATTGTTCTGTTTAAAAGTAGACATTTCAAGCTTTATATATATGTCTCAGGTGTGTGAGGCAAGTAGGCTATACGCTGGTTCATTCATGAGACAAACTCCAGGTTCACGCCGGCGCCTTCGTATCGTGGTTATCTATTTTCTAATATATTTAGCCTACTTCTTATTAAATCCAGACAATGGTTGATGAAACCTTGATTAAAATTAAGATACAATTAATACAAAACGAAATTAATTTTAAAGACAGGCTTTGTGCTTTCTGTCTGAGGTCTGAGTGAAAGTTTTAAAGCAGTCTTATGCCGCTTTCAGAGCGCTCACGTCCGTAATGGAGAACTGTCCCGTCCATAACATTTTTTTTTTTTTTTTGTATAAATTTCTAAATAAATGTGACTTATAGTCCAGTGCGAGGCTAGGCCTATGTTTTTTCTTCTTCATGGCGCATTTTTTGACTGATGCGCCTTATAGGCTACTCCGGAGCGACTTATATTGATAGGCTACACCTGTATGAATTCTCATTTTACTTTTTGAACTCCATTATTGAGCCGAGTTTTGCCTGAAAATAGTCTACTGTTGATGACTGTGCAAGACAAATGGATTCAGGGTCAGGCTTGACTGAGCATGCTTCAGACTCGTGGTGTGAGCGGAGCGGTGCGAAATTGGAGCGGGAAATGCGACGCTCCGTCCTTTTGAAATTGCCGCTCTGCGCTCTGTCCAAGATCCGCCCGCTCACGCTCCCCGCTCGCTCCCGCTCCACTCCGCTCACATGCTCTGATACTGACGGCGCCAATTACCTCCATCCTCCCCAACCACCTCCAAGATGGTCCTTTCCCTCCATCCTCCCCACCACCACCAGGATGGTCCCTTCCTTTACCTCCAGGGGGTCGGCTGCGCCCCTGCCTTCATCTTCAGGCGGGATTTGCAGATTCCGTTACCCTCGCATTGCTTGCTAAGGACGGGGCCTACGCCAAAGACTATGCTTGCTGAGCTATTAATAAATTTACTCTTGTTATATCATTTTATCTCCCGAGTCTTTCTGGTAGAACTGATTTCTTTCACCATGGCAAGAAAATATGCAGGGATACATTCAAATATCTTCACACCATTGGACAGGACAAGCTAAATGTTCTTATTAAGCATTACAAGGAGCACGGTGTTACTCCGCGCATCCATGGCAACAAAAAGCGCCAGCCTCCTAATGCACTTAAGAAAGATGACAATATGCAGAAACTCATGCCATTCATCTTCCTGGGAGGGTACCAGTGTCACGACACACACAAGAGGAGACAGATCCAAGTGCAGTATGTTTTAATTAGGAAATTCCAAGAGAGTAAACAATCCAGGCATGAGTCGATATCCATTAAATCAGTCCAACAATAAACACAGATCTCACGGGCAAGGGAACAAGAACACAGAAGTGTCGTACATTTTACAAGGACTCGACAACACACACTGAAACGGACAGGACTATATACACATCATAATTAAGGTGATAGAACGCAGCTGAGACTGTGATGGGAATCAGGTGTAGCGAACAGGATTATGGGAACTGAAGTTCATATGTGATGACACCGTGAGGGAAGGAGGACATCTCGTGGAAACCCGGGGAAAAGCAACCAGACACTGTGACATAACCTCCCTTCAACGGAGTGGCTCCCAGACACTACAAGACAAGGATAACAACAGAACAAGACAAGAGTAAGGGGCGGGAGGCAACACAGTAACGAATCAGGGGGAGGGATGGAGGGCCAGGTCCGTGGAGAGGAACAGGGACAGGAAGTGACAAAAACCTAGGTGGCCGGGAAACACAAAAAAGTTTATCAGGCGGGTCCGGCTCCGGCCGCTCTGGGTCTGGTTCCGGCCGATCAGGGTCTGGGTCCGGCTCCGGCTGACCAGGGTCTGGGTCCCGCTCCGGCCGCTCTGGGTCTGGGTCTGGCTCTGGAACAGCTGGCTCAGCTAACTCTGGGTGTTTAGGGTCAGCTGCTGGGTGCTTGGACTCTGGGTCAGCTGCTGGGTGCTCGGGCTCTGGGTCAGCTGCTGGGTGCTCTGGCTGTTCAGCTGGGTGCTCTGGATGCTCAGCTGGGTGCTCTGGATGCTCAGACATTGGCTCCGGCTCTGGAACTGACACTGGCTCCGGCTCAGGAACTGGAACAGACTCCACCGGCTCAGGAACTGGAACAGACTCCACCGGCTCAGGAACTGGAACAGCCCCCACCGGCTCAGGAACTGGAACAGACTCCACCGGCTCAGGAACTGGAACAGACTCCACCGGCTCAGGAACTGGAACAGACTCCACCGGCTCAGGAACTGGAACCACCGGCTCAGGCACTGGAACTGGCACCACCGGCTCAGGAACAGACACCACCGGCCCAGGAACAGACACCACCGGTCCAAGTGTGTGCGTAGCCCACACACACCACATGGCTGTGGCCATAATGGCCAGTGTCGCGGTCACTGAGGGCTCAGGAACAGACGCCTCCGGCTCCGGCTCAGGAACAGACACTGGCTCCGGCTCAGGAACAGACACTGGCTCCGGCTCAGGAACAGACACTGGCTCCGGCTCAGGAACAGACACTGGCTCCGGCTCAGGAACAGACACCACCGGCTCAAGTGTGTGCGTAGCCCACACACACCACATGGCTGTGGCCATAATGGCCAGTGTCGCGGTCACTGAGGGCTCAGGAACAGACGCCACCGCCTCAGGAACAGACGCCACCGGCCCAGAAACATACACCACCGGCTCAGGAACACGCACCGCCGGCTCTGGAAGACGCACCACCGGCTCTGGAAGACGCACCGCCGGCTCTGGAAGACGCACCGCCGGCTCTGGAAGACGCACCGCCGGCTCTGGAAGACGCACCGCCGGCTCTGGAAGACGCACCGCCGGCTCAGGAAGACGCACCGCCGGCTCAGGAAGACACACCGCCGGCTCTGGACGGCGCGACGGCGACTCTGGACGGCACGGCGGTCGCTCTGTACGACGCGGCGGTTGTTCTGGACAGCGCGGCGGTCGCTCTGGACGGCGGGGCGGTTGTTCTGGACGGCGCGGCGGCTGCTCTGGATGGCGCGGTGGTTGCTCTGAGCGGGGCAGCGGCTGCTCTGGACGGCTCAGCGGTTGCTCTAGACCACTGAAGGAGCGAGCAGAGTCCCTCCTCCCCTGCCGTCCTTGATGGAAAGCTGCCGGCTCCGGATCGAAGGGAGGCCATGATGGACAGTGGCGCCGATCCTCTCGGCTACCTCCCCCTCCGCGACCTCCCCGTGTCCCGCGGAAGATGGCTTGGCGGGTTCCCTGAAAGGATTGTCTCTGGGGAGGGGTGTTGACCACCATGGTCTCCTCAGGCTTACGAGCCCATAAGGCATAACACTCAAAGAGTGTCATGCGAGGCTCTGGCTCTTTGGGTCGAAAGTTCGCTCTCTGCAGCCTCTTCTCCCGCTCGGTGGCTGGGGGAAAAAACATACCGCTGGATCTTGTTTTGGTCGAGTCCTTCTGTCACGACACACACAAGAGGAGACAGATCCAAGTGCAGTATGTTTTAATTAGGAAATTCCAAGAGAGTAAACAATCCAGGCATGAGTCGATATCCATTAAATCAGTCCAACAATAAACACAGATCTCACGGGCAAGGGAACAAGAACACAGAAGTGTCGTACATTTTACAAGGACTCGACAACACACACTGAAACGGACAGGACTATATACACAATCATAATTAAGGTGATAGAACGCAGCTGAGACTGTGATGGGAATCAGGTGTAGCGAACAGGATTATGGGAACTGAAGTTCATATGTGATGACACCGTGAGGGAAGGAGGACATCTCGTGGAAACCCGGGGAAAAGCAACCAGACACTGTGACACCAGGCTTTTGGAGAAGTGATTTGAAACTGCTCCCAACTAACTGCACAAAGGCAATGGTGTACTCCGATTACTGTGTGGCAGTTGCTGCGACAAACCGGCGTGTGGTCTCAGTTGTTACATTTCGTCGCATCTGGCGGGAGGTTGCACCATTTATTGTCACAATGCGGCCAGCAACTGACTTATGTTGGACATGCCAAAAGTATCAAAAAAATATCAGTGAGGCTGCCAATAGATCTGATGCAGAGAAGGCAGAGCTGCATCGTCTGGCCACAGATCACTTAGAGAAAGCTAGAATAGAACGTTCATACTATCAGCAACTTTGTAAGGATTCAAAAGCAAACTTGCCTGCTGAGTTAGAGTTAGGTCCACACATTCCTTGTAGCTTTGAGGGGATGACACATTATAGCATGGACTTTGCACAACAGATTCACTACCCCAGCAATCCCCTACAACCAGGTCCAATGTATTTTAAAACACCGCGTAAATGTGCCGTTTTTGGTGTAGCATGTGAGGCCTTGCCAAAACAAGTCACTTTCCTGTTGGACGAATCCATACAGACTGGGAAAGGTAGCAACTGTGTTATTAGCCTTTTGCACCATTTCCTTGAGAACTACGGATTGGGTGAAATGCACATGCATCTCCATGCAGATAACTGTGCGGGGCAAAATAAGAATTATTTTGTGATGTGGTATATTTTGTGGCGTGTCTTGACAGGTCGCCATGTGTCAGTCACAATGAGCTTCCTTCTTACTGGTCACACAAAGTTTTCCTGTGACTGGTGCTTTGGACTCTTTAAAAGAAACTTGAGAAGAAATAAGGTTGACTGTTTAGATGATATTGCCCAAGTAGTTGAAAGATCAAGTCCATCTGGGGTCAATGTACCCTGTCTTTGCGGTAAAGAGGATGGTACTGTTCTTGTACCAATGTATGAATGGAGCACATTCTTGGGTACATATTTCAGAAAATTAGACAGCATTAAAAGCTATCATCATTTCTCATTCAGTAAGGGCTCCACACTTGTCACAATGAAAAAATTCCTAAACAGTGATGAAGTTTCCCAAGACTTGGGCAAAAATGACATAAACTTGGATCTTCTTGCTCTTGACCCAAATGCATTGCCTTGTCAACTCCATCCAAAGGGCCTTGATGCTTAAAGGCAACAGTATCTTTACAATGAAATAAGGGAATTTGTGAGTGAGGACAAACAGAACTTGGTTTGTCCCCTCCCTCAGGCTGTAAATAATAGTGAACTGTAGGTGTCTGAACTTGCAAGTCTTTTGCAGTTGTAATATATGTATAATGGTGTGTGTCATATTTAAAGTGTAAATTCTACAATAATATGTATAGATATTAATTATTTGTATAGACTTCAACACTAAATGTTTTTTTTTTTTTTTTTTTTATAAGAAAAAATCCAAGGCACTTGAGTAATTCGTTTTTAGAAAAAGTATGTAACTTATAATAACGCTCTTTTACAAACAGAAAATGAGTTAAAAAGTGAATATATTGAACTTCATAAACAGATTGTTCGTAAGTGTTGTGTGTTCCTTGGGGTCAAAGTGACCAATTTGTATCTTTTACAACATGTACAGTCACTAAATTAAGTCTTTTACCACAGTAAAATGACTTTTGCTTGTGATGCCTGACTGTTGTGCATTTATTTTCATTGTCTCTTTAACCCCGTAACCTCTCAGTCCCCTTTTTGAGAATAGACGTGAAAGTGCATTATCCAAACTTAAAAGGTTGTAATTCAAGTATGATTTTTTAATTTTATTTTAGATTATTAAGGAAGTGAAAGCACTTTATAAAATGAAAGTATGAAAACGTTTTGGAAGTTTAAATTTATGGCAAATCAAATGTACTGTACTAAATATTTATTTTATATAACCAAATTAATTAATTAATATAACATACATATATTAATTCATATAAAAATAAAAGCCATAGGCTATATCTAACCAAGGTATGTTCCAAATTTGAAGTTGATGTCACAAAAATTTAAGTTCCTATGAGATTTTGTTTAGGCGCTGTACCAAAAATATCTACCGGGTGTCACACACATTCCATTGAATTTTGTTTGATGCATTCTCCTTTAACAAAATAATACATTTTGTCCAAATATCACTTATATCACAAGATATGGAACATTGAGACATTTCTGATGATATGTGATTTGTTAAGATTAGAAAAGGTTACAGAAAGATACATTTTGTAATATGAAAACTGACAGCCCAATAGGAGAGGAAACCACTAAAAGAATTTAGAGTACCGTTTCCATGGTAACACAATGTCCAATTCCAAAACGGTTTTCACAGTATGAATGTTTAGTTTGTAAGCTTTCAAATGATACCTAATTTATGATAATTACTAAAATGTGTGATATGAAGAAAAAGGCAATAAAAAAAAGAGTGCCAAGCGTCCCGACGGTGACAGTTAATTAAACCTGTTTTTCTCAAAATTCTGTTCCAGAAAATCATAGCGATCGGCCGACTTCAGATAAACATAACTTTTGCTACCAACAAGCTATGATAAAAATAAAAACAGATTTGGAAAGGGCTTGATACCAGCTTCCATATGATATCAAAACCTGTAATAGGTAAAATTTCACCATGTGGTGGGTTTTCCCAGATCGCATCACATATATGACTTACTGTAGAATAGTTATATTCAACGTAGGTTTTTATATACTAAAGTTACATTTAGATATTAACCATATTTAGCCCATTAGACATACAGTGTAATCATATGGATCCTCGATGAAATATCTGCTGTAATATTCTCTATTGGTCGTCATTCAGCTACAAAACAATGTCCTACATAGTATTTTTTGAAGACAAACACAATTTATCCCTTTTTCTAAAATTCCAAGGGCCATTTAGAAGAAAGAGACAATATTGTTGTTCACAAAAAGTTATTTATTAACACTATTTATGAATTATGATGACCCCCTATGGCTTGCCACTCTTCTTTAACTGTTTTTCTATCCCCTGTCAAAGTGCTCTCGCTCACTGATAAAAAAAAAGAGAAAAGATTAAGATATAAATTAGATAATTAGATCATCTCATTTATAAGAAACAACTCAAACCAAAATCTACAGTAAGCTACATCCAAACCATATGGGACCAAAGTTTTTAATGTGATTTTTACGTCGGACATAATAAAAAATATTTGTAGTTCAACTCTTTACTTAGAGAGAGAGATTTACATACATACTGTCCATACATATATGCCCATTATAAATGTGTCTTTTGTGTGTTCACACATTTCCAATATCTACTGTAATATTACAGAAACCATGTGGAGTGTTTTAATGCAAGGAGTAAACAGAGTCTTACCAGAAGAGGCCATCTCACGCAAGCTGAAGACAGGCAACAAAAGATAATTAAAAAGAAAATTAATTTGCAAGTGAGTGAGACAGAGCGGGTAAAGAGAAGACTAGGGGCATCTAAACCTACACGTGGTTAGCTAAGTTTGAGCCAGACAGAACATCAACCTGACCGTCAAGTACTTTTATTGTTTCTCGAAATTATACCATATCTATTGCCATATCTATTAGACCCATCTGTTGACATATAGAAATGAACTGATGTCTACCCTAAAAGCTAATTGTTCATAAATAATAAATGTTGCATCATTGCAAAACAACAATACATTTAGCAGATTATTTAAAGGGATACTCCACTTTTTTCGGAAATATGCTCATTTTACATCTCCCCCAGAGTTAAACAGTTGAGTTTTACCGTTTTAGAATCCATTCAGCCGAACTCCGGGTCTGACGGTACCACTTTTAGCATAGCTTAGCACAGATCATTGACTCTGATGAGTCCAGTAGCATTTCTTTCAAAATGACCAAAGAGTTTCAATATTTGTCCTATTTAAAACTTGACTCTTCTGTAGTTAAATCGTGTACTAAGATCGACGGAAAATGAAAAGTTGCGATTTTCTAAGCCTATATGGCTAGGAACCTATATGGCTAGGAACACCCATGGTACAGCCGCACAGTTCCTTGATTATTACGCCGGAATGAGAGTAGTTCCTAGCCATATAGGCTTAGAAAATCGCAACTTTTCATTTTCCGTCGATCTTAGTACACGGTTTAACTACAGAAGAGTCAAGTTTTAAATAGGAAAAATATTGAAACTCTTTGGTCATTTTGAAAGAAATGCTACTGGACTCATCAGAGTCAATGATCTGTGCTAAGCTATGCTAAAAGTGGTACCGTCAGAACCGGAGTTCGGCTGAATGGATTCTAAAACGGTAAAACTCAACTGTTTAACTCTGGGGGAGATGTAAAATGAGCTTATTTCCGAAAAAAGTGGAGTATCCCTTTAACATACCTCAATTCGTGTCGTTTACTGCACAGCCTCCCCCTACTGGACGCATCAGGAACAACAGGGCCGTAAAACTGCCTGTGCCGTATATCTCCCGGCTCCAGGTCTGCAGCCTCACCATACTCACTGAAGCTCTTATTGAGAATTAACAGAGCTTTAGATGATGATGCTTTATTGAAAATAATAGTTTAGTTTGATGTCACCAGTATTGTGATCAGTGTTTACTTTTGTTTGGCAGTTTGACGGCTCTTTAACATTATAATTTTTGTTTGTTTGTTTTGTTGTCTACTGTAAATGTGCTTGGACAAAACAGTAAAAGAAAGTTTGTTGATGATAAAGATCATGTAGTGACCCGAATCACTGATCTTATTCAGAGTAAACTCTTTGACTCCATTGGTGATTATTTGTGTCATATTATATATTAAGTGTTCATGTGACTGCATGTCTTAATATGATTCTGTCATAGTGTCAAGTCAAGTCAAATCAAGTATATTTGTATAGCGCTTTTCACAATACAGATTGTATCAAAGCAGCTTCACAGTATTAAATTAAAATAATACAACAAGGTTTGATACTAGTGGAATTTATTGATTGATAAAATAAAACAAAATATCCCCAAAATATCCCCAACTGAGCAAGCCAAAGGCAACAGTGTCTAAAAGTGCCATATTGTCTAAAAGTTATTCATGTGAAATATTTTTTTTAAAGTAAAAAATTGGAACATCTGATTTGAATCCTGGCAATGTTGACAGTGACAATTTTGAGATTATTAATATCAATAACCCACTTTTAATTAGGAATGAGATAATTAGGGATGAGATTTGTGACTGTGGCCCCCTTCAGCACACTTTAAACCTGTTGAACAATCAGGACAAACACACAGAACTACATCTGAAGAGTGATTTATGTCTGTACGAGTCACTGCTCAGACTCACAGTCAGTGGATTTGGATTTGTTTGTAATGCTCTCTGACAACAAGATTAACATTTGAAATAACTAACATAACTAATTGTGTTTCGGTTTAGAAACTGTAATGCTTGTTTCTCAACAACAGTAACTGTGCAACAAAATGAATAAAATAAAATAAAAAATAAATCAGTGCATATCCCACCACAAAAACGACAAATGATTAACTCAGGTGAACACAAATAAAAAATAACATTTACATTGATGATGAAACTAAGCCATAAAAATGACACTCTGACAGCACCACCTACAGGTCACACTCCTACAGCAGTCTAATACATAATGCACCAAAAATGGGTTCATTTTTTTTTTTTTTACAATTATTTAGTTTAATGAAATCTGTGAAACCAAAATGTCCAGCCCATTTAGTTTTCTTGTGATAACATAAATACAATATTTTTTATCAAACATATTTTACACACCATTGCTGTTCTAATTTTGAAGAATCTGATGTTGTGGTTCTATTCGTCTTACAATTACACATTTCTAGGGGTGTGTTTTCTCACACACAGAAATAGAGTCCAGCAGCAAACACTGAGAAGTGCTCCTGATGCTGCCGTCTTTCCTGTAGTTAATCAATCTGTTCCCATATAAACAGCTATTGCTGCTCCTTCTATTTTTAGTCAATTATTTTGGTATGTTTAACTCAAACAATCAAGTAAACGATATTCAGAGATTGTATTGACGAAGTTCATAAAGTTAGATATTACTGTAATATTTACTAAGCCACAGACTTATTTTTTAGAGTGCATATAAACAGCTATTGCTGCTCCTAACAGTCCTACAGCTGCTCCAGTCACAAGTTTCTTGAGAATTTTTTTATTCTGAGTCTCCTTATAGTCCTGCTGTCTGTATCTCTCATATACATTCTTTCTCCTCAGTGACCCGATCTTTTCCAGAAGCTCAGTGACCTGAGATCGATCTTTATCTTTGTTGTTAAAAACATGAAAACCCCCTGAACACTGATCAACTACTGACCGCAGTGTTTTACATTCTCCCAGATAATCTTCTATTGGACCGTGTATCTGATCTCCGTGAGTAAAGAGCACTATTGTGTGTTTTAAGACCTTTTCTCCAAAGTTCTCCTGGATCCATTTCACAGCTGTAACGACCTCCTCTGTGAACTTCACACCCACTTTGATCACCAGCAGAAACACATCAACGCCATGAGGTGTACAGTCAAATATCTGCTCGATTTTGCTCTGAACGCTTCTTGTGACTGTATCAGAGAGTCCTACAGTATGACATTGATTGTTCGTCCATCCACCTCTGTATGCGCCAGTGTACACATCTTGGTCTCAGACTCAGCAGAATAACCTTCTTTAAATGTTTTGCTCTCTCCGCCCAGGATGGTGTTTCCTGACGCACTCTTTCCTACTCCAGTCGAGCCCAACAGCGCAATATTCAGATCTGACACTGTAAATGAGATGAACAAGATAGATGATAGATATATGATAGATAGATAGATAGATAGATAGATAGATAGATAGATAGATAGATAGATAGATAGATGGATAGATATACTAATTACTCACTTTTTATTTCCATGCTGATCCTCAGTATCTTGCCGGTCAGTGAAATCAGTGTTAATGATTTTTCCTCTTACTCTTAAAAAAACAAAGTGACATGTGAAGGTCAAGTATGAGGACCCATACTCTGAATTTGTCCTCTGCATTTAACCCATCCAAGTTTGTACACACACATTAGGAGTGAGTAAATACTCTCACACACTGCAAACCAGGGACACACACACACACACACACACACACACACACACACACACACACACACCCGGAGCAGTCGGCAGCCATTTTGTTGCCCGGGGGAGTGATTGTGTGTTAGTTGTCTTGCTCAATGGCACCTCAGTTATTTCCTGCCGGTATTGAGAATCGAACCCGCAACCTTCGGCTCGGTCTAATTCTCTAACCACTAGGCCATAAAACTTGCTGCTTTTTCACACATTACAAAATAAAAAAGTAAGAAAAAAGTTTTTTTTAGTAAGAAGAAATATCTTCTATAATTTTTTCTCTGGAACAGCCTCATAAATTTATTTTCCAGTCATACATAGCAACACAAAATTCCAATTGTTCACTGAATGTTGTCCTGTTCATTTTCTATTTAAAAATATAAATGAATACACAAAACATTCATGTACAGATTATATATTTCATGTGCAGCTGTAGTATGGAAGTAAAATAATGTCAAATGTTTTTGAAATAAAAAAGCCTGTTGAATTGCACCACTTGAAAAAAATAGGCATTGCATTAAACATGCTTGCATTTTAATGCATTGTATTTTTAGGGCTTGCATTTTTATGGGCTGAAATTCAACATGGTTGAATATTTAAGCTGTGAATATTTCAATTAAAAACATTTCAAACACATTTTCATTATTAAAAATTCAATAATCCATATTCACCTTTCATATTCCACTTCCAAAATATTCAAACTGTTTAAAAATACAACCTATAATATTCAACAGGCAATTTTCGGTCCATTTTATTTCGCTTTGCAAATTCGCTTCCACAAATTCAGTGGTTCAAATTTGACAGTAAATTCAACATTGACATCCAGGAACTGCAGGAAAAGCAGTAGATTGCCGAGCATATTCTCCATCTGGTGCAAAAGCGCGTGTTGTTGACGAAGATCAGCAACAGTTAGAGCAAGCCATTCATTCATAAAACTCATTTACAGCAAAGTAAGTGTATTTGTGATTATTATGACGGCTGTTTTATGTTAAATTCAGAGTCTTCACGGTTACTTTTCCTGTGTAGCCTACATGCATCTTTCTCTACCGTGAACGAGATTAATGTTATTCCCCGATGCGGATATACAGATCCAATGTTACATTTTTGAGGTTGACATATATTTCTCTTGGTTGTTTAGTTGCCGTAACTTTATATTGTGGTGATGTGCCTCATGCAGGCTATTAGGGTTTCCCTCAATACTTCAGGATTCCCCTGCTGGACATATAAAATGCTTAACGTAGCTTAAAGGGTTAGTTCACCCAAAAATGAAAATTCTGTCAGTAATTACTCACCCTCATGTTGTTCCAACCATGTAAGTCTTTCGTTCATCTTCGGAACACAAATTAAGATATTTTTGATGAAATCTGACAGAATTTTGACTCCTCCATAGGCTTCCAGTGTGACCGAAACTCACCGGCCCAGAATAGTTATTAAAACATCGTTAAAATAGTCCAAGTAACTACAGTGGCACTACATTAAGTTTATCATGCGACGAGAATACTTTTTGTGCGCAAAAACAAACAAAAATAACGACTTTATTCCACTTTTCATTTCCTTCTCTCTGGGCCTCGTAGTGTGTTTGCGCTGCGCGTCTGTGTTGCACGTCATCACGCAACACACACATGACTGGCGTCGGCCAATAGTGAGCCTACGTGGTGACGTGTAACACAGACGCGCTGCGCAAAAACACTACGCGAACCAACTAGAGGTCGAGAGAGAAGGAAATGAATAGTGGAATAAAGTCGTTATTTTTGTTTGTTTTTGCGCACAAAAAGTATTCTCGTCGCTTGATATACTTAAGATTGAGCCACTGGAGTCACTTGGACTATATTAACGATCTCTTTAATAACTTTTCTGGGCCAGCAAGTTTCGGTCACACTGGAAGCCTATGGAGGAGTGAAACATGGCTCAGATTTCATCAAAATATCTTAATTTGTGTTCCGAAGATGAACGAAGGTCTTGCGCGGTTGGAACAACATGAGGGTGAGTAATTACTGACAGAATTTTAATTTTTGGGTGAACTAACCCTTTAAAGGGACAATGTGTAGTTTTTTCAATCAATAAAATCAATATTTTTATTCTTAAATATGTCCTCAATGGTGTACAAATACCTCTGCCAATGATCTGACTTATCCTCGTAAATGAAGAATTTATTATCTTTATATACATGGGACGGGTAGGTCCATGGAGGCTTCCATGTAGTTCCGCCATCTTGAAAAACTATAATAGCAGAGAGGGACAAAAAGTACTAGGCCAACGCGTTTTCGTTCAGAGCCAGCGTCACGTGACTGAAACCAGCAGAAGCGGAGGAGCAGAGCAGTGAGAGGCTCTTGTCACTGCCCCGGCAAGTTTAAAAGGCTGCACTGTACGGTTAGTCACAGGATAAGGAGTCCTCGTCGTCGAAAAAGTCCAAAGTAGACCGTAAAAACGAAACGTGACCGGAGATTACAAAAAACAAGGGTTAATGTCGGGATAGCTTTTTCCAGGTGGAAAGAGTTGACGCAGGAGAAAGCTTTCAAAAGAGACGCTGAAGTTGCCTGCTTTCTTCTCGACAGGTAAGTCAATGTTACGGTCTTAATTACAAGCTTTTTTTCATTGCTTTGTTGTGTACTTTATTATATAGACAGACAGTATAACTCGATGAAGTGCTATTAAAAGACATCCTGTCATAGCTTTATGGTACGTAACGGCTACCGTAGATGCAACACGCATTTGAAAAAGCGAGGCGCTGGAGAGCATTATTCGTTTGAATGCAAAATACAATTTCACCACTAAATGGCAGAAATTCCTACACATTGTCCCTTTAATGGACTAATTACAGTGATATAAAAGACCAAACTCGCAGGCAAGCAGATGGACTCAGAATAACGCGCAAAGCTTAATGCTGAGCGTTTCCCAGCGATAGACTGGCTTGATGTTGGACATTCGCACATTTAGGGACCATCTCTAAAGTTGCATAAAACATTGGCTTACACGTTTCTAACTTCGATAGCATTGAATAGAACGACTTACAGTCATAAAACCAACTGTAAAGTGTTCATGTAGTGTCAGGCATAATGCGCACCCTTTGGATTTTTTATATTTATTCAAATAAATGTAAGTTTGCTATTGAAGTTAGAAACGTGTATGCCAATGTCGTATACACTTTAGAGACGGTCTGTAAATGTGCGAATGTCCAATGTCAAGCCAATTTTACATTTAGTCATTTAGCAAACGCTTTTATCCAAAGCGATTTACAGTTAAACTAACAATAGGAGAACAACAATATGCAAGTGCTATGACTCTTCCCAGTTTAAGCTAATGCAAAACACGTAGGCATACTATATATAGGCCTATATATATATATAGAGAGAGAGAGAGAGAGAGAGAAGAGAAGAGAATAGAAAGTGTTAGTATTAATTGATCAAGTGTTGATTTTATGCCAGTATATCACGAAACGCTCAGCATGAAACTTTGCGCGTTAAGTTCATATTCTTAGTCCATCTGCTTGCCTGTAGCCTATATAGTAGCCTACAGCCTACATCTCCAATAAGGTGCGAGTTTGGTCTTTTATATCACTGTATTAGTCCATTAAGCTACGTTAAGCGTTTTGTCCCAACGGAAGGGGAATCCTTGAGTATGATTAGGGTATTGAGGGAAAACGATTATAATCCCGTTCAGAGAGAAAGCTGATAACATGTAGGCTACACAGGGAACGTGGAGAGTATGCTCGGCAATCTACTGCTTTTCCTGCAGTTCCTGGATGTCAATGTTGAATTTAATGTCGAATTTGAACCACTGAATTTGTGGAAGTGAATTTGCAAAGCGAAATAAAATGGACCGAAAATTGCCTGTTGAATATTATTGTCACATTCACCATTCTGTCTTCGTCTTCACTACAGCTCCCAGAATCCTCTTTGTTTCCACACCTGAACTCACTCCCTTCATTACCCACCTGTTCATCATCATTTGCATCACCTGTCTTGTGTTCATCTGTCTGTGTATTTAAGTTCTCTCTGTATATCATTCAGTTGTCGGTCAATGTTTGTGTTAGCACTCTGTTTGTGCACGCACACTGTTCTGTATATTCTTCAGTTTAAATAAATATTGAGTATTTAGTATCTTTGCCTACCTTCATTTATCATCTATTTTTAAACAGTTTGAATATTTTGGAGGTGAAATATGAAAGGTGAATATGGATTATTGAATTTTTAATAATGAAAATATTCACAGCTTAAATATTCAACCATGTTGAATTTCAGCCCATAAAAATGCAAGCCCTAAAAATACAATGCATTAAAATGCAAGCATGGTTAATGCAATGCCTATTTTTTTTTCAAGTAGTGCAATTCAACAGGCTTTTTTATTTCAAAAACATTTGACATTATTTTACTTCCATACTGTAGAAACAAACAAACAAAAATATGTTTTTTAGTCACCAAAATAGCAAACTGTGTCATCCCAAAAAAAAAAAAAAAAACAATAACAAGAAAAGCAGCAATTTCTCTCTATTTTATACAGTATTTTCTTACATGGCCAATTATATTGGATGTGTCATGTAATTATGAAAATTTTAATTTATATTAATCGATTCTTTGATATTTATAATTTCTTTGGACAAACACAAGTTTTGTTGAAGTTCGGTTATATCCATGTACTTCCATCTAGTACCATGCAAAATATGTGCATGCTAATCTCAAAATCACATGTATGTTACTGCTTAAAAAAAAAAAAAAAAAAAAACCTTATATCAACTATAAATTGTAACTGATCAGGTTGTTATAGTCACTCATTTAAGTTGGTGTGTGTGTGTGCATCTATTCTTACCTATATGAATACCACAGCAGCAAAAACAGTTTCTGATATAAAATTAACATCTACTTACAGGTAGTTTTCAAGTTGTCCGTCCAAGAGCTTCTGATGCATTGAAGATCTGCTTTGAATCCTGCTTAGTCATTTCAAGTGCAAAAAAGGAAAAAACTCACACACCAAAACACACTCCCTCTGATCTGTCTCTTTTCACAAATGAAAGCTTGCACTAAGTCAATTTACTTTCGAATCTATACCTATTTGACTAACATTTGAGTTTTTTCAAATAGTATTTGTGTCTGCTGTATGCAGTCTCCTTTATTGTGATCTGCTAGATAGCTATTCATTGTTGGTGATGATGGTGTGTAATGGTATGTAATGAAGAATTAAAGAAATACATAATTTTCTCTTTCAATACGCTTGCTGTTTCACTATTGTTCTGGGAGAATGAGGACACACACATTACCTCTTTAGTGCGCCAGTGAAAAGAATGAAAGCGCTGAGACTATTGAAAGTCCTCAAAGAAAATGAAAGCACAAGGTTTTTATGTAAAGTGTGTAGATCATACACTGGTTAGTATTTGTGGTGGGGAAAGTATAAGCCCAACCCCTTATAATTCTAAAGACACACACACCCATAAGCATTAGCAAATACACACTCCCTGATTCCTAACAGTATATAATCTCTGTTTAGTTTTATTTATGAGATGATGAAGAAACTTATTTTGGTCTGATACGTTTATTTAGAAGTAATTTACAAATACATGTAAGAAATTATTTGAAAAATTCAATAAATTAAGCAAATTAAGAAAAAAAAAAATATATATATATATATAATTTTCCCATGTTAAGACATGGCGTATTAGAGAGTATAATTTTAATTTTGAACACAGACCCACACTGCATGTGGGCCAGAACATCTTTCAAATGTGCCAGATGTGGACCGGATCTGGGACGTCACAATGTTGCTACGTGGGATGCACACAGACACACACACACACACACACACACACACTGATTTAAATGTCTGAATGGTCACTAGTCTGTGTGTGTTGTGTTTTCTTTTAATCAAGACAGTCTCATAACATCTTGTAATAATTCATATGAAATAGCAAAATTTAATGAAATAATTTGCAGAAGAAATATAATTTGTCATAATCAACACTGACTGGGATTGGTTTCTTCATGGTTAGATTTATTTTTCCATTATCTTGTATGATTTATGATTTTGCTCAATTGTTCCTAGTTCTGCTTTATGTAACTTGAGGCATTAGTTCTGATTCTTCTGTATTAACATCTTTGATCTACATTAGTTGTGTTTAAATAAATACTAGGGCTGGTCCGAATACCATTTTTTGAGCTTCGAAGCTTCGATAGGAATTAACATCGAATATTCGAAGCTTCGGAGGGAGGGGGCTGAACATATTTTTCTCTCTAATAAAGGCAGGAATCTCTATGTGTCTGTCTGTTTGCATTTAGATTATTTATCTTGCATTTTGAACCGTTCATCCAATCGACTTCACGAGTGCAGTGTCACATTTGGTGCAATATAGACACGCGAGACGTGACACGTTCAGAATTAATAAACTTTTAATACAGAACAGCGCGAGCGGGAAGCGCGCGCGCCTCACGCGCAGGGCTCCGAGAACGGACACTGCACTAGTGATACAAAACACAGCCTAATATTTTTCTGAGTAACAAATAACTCTCAAATCAGAAATCAGCAGCACAGTAATTACTGACACAGCCCAGCGGGCACCTTGATGTCAATTTGACATCAATTTGATGTCAAATTGACATCAAATGCCCACTGGGAGTAAAGGGTAGGCTAATATATTGTTTCTATTCTATTTCCACAATGTCAACGCAACACGTGCTTATAGCCTACAAGCTCAGGCATGCACTTCTGCCCATACAAACACCGCTGTTCTGCGCTCTAAAATAAGAGTATTGTATTTCGCCCAAAAATGCTAAAAAAATAACCGTGTGAGAGCGTTTTAGGCTATATCATGTTATAGCCAGATATGACGACGCTTACAGCACGCGTCACCGCAGATCAGCATCCATTCATCAAGCCAACGTGCAACTAATCAAAGTGAAAGTGGGTCGCAGATGCTTTAACACACAATCAACTTCATTAAAAGTAAAGAACCGAAATGATCTTACCAGGGCTGTTGCGCGCTCTCTTATTGCGGTCTTTGATTTAGAAATTTTAGCTGACGATCAGTAAAATGCAGCTGTTGCTGGTGACGTGCACTCCATTACATCTGCCTATAGCGCGGGATTTGAAGTTCGGATTCATATCCGTTTTGCAAAAACACATTTATGTGTTCATTGTTCATATTGACAAATCAGAGAGAGCTATCCCTCTGAGAAAACGCATGACAGCCCCATTCAAGCGCGAATGGGAACCGTTTCTAGGGGGATGCCAGGTGTGAAAAAAAAAAAAAAAAAAAAATTTAAATGAATATTCGAATGTCAAATTTGAAAATCGTATACCAACCCACCGAACGAATATTCGAATACTCGAATATTCTGGTACAGCCCTAATAAATACACACTTTGCCAAAAATAAATAAATTTCAAATGAAGGAATCAAATATTGTTCAAGAATCATTCAAAAAAATCCCGTCCACACATGCTCGGTTTAAAAGAAATCTCCGCCTACATTAAAACGCAAAAAACACGCTATCACACGCTGTCAAGAGCATGCCACACCAGCAGGCGACGATATAACCCTAATCGTAAAGCCACGTTGGCCAATCAGAAGCCTGAATCAGAAGCAAAAACACCGGTTTTACTGTCTACACGACAACACTGCAACCGGCGTTTCTGAAAATCCTCACCCTGGCAGGGGTTTTCAAAAATGTTCGGTTTCAGTGACCTGATACTGCGTTTTCGTGTGGACGAACGGCCGAACCGCGTAAAAAAAGTCACGGTTATAAAAATACCTGTGTCCGTGTGGACAAGGCCTAAAGAGTGTTAAAGTAAACCTGAATCAGAGTTAAAGTTAATGAGATAATTAAGTGATGATTGGGCATTAGTGATGAACACCTGCTGTTAACAAGCAGAATCACTGAAGGAAAGAGAAACACAAGAACTGCAAATGAGTTCCAGCCACAGCCTTAGCGGCTGTTTACACGACACCATTTTCAACTAAAAACGTAAAACTTGTAAAAATGTAAAATGTAAAAATGAGTTTTGGCTGTTCGTTTACACGACAACAGCGTTTTGGTGGCCTGAAAACTCAAACTTTGGAAACAGGTTTCAAAGTGCAAGTTTTTGAAAACGGTCTCTGTGTAAAAAACAAAAGCGCGAATCTCTGAAGAACATGACGTCATGCACATGAGTATTACGTGTTCAGTCTATAGTGTTTCATCGCCATCTAATGGCCTGGCAGCAGAATACAGTGTGTTCAGTTGTTTTCGCAGATCTGTGTGAATGGGGATCGTTTTGACAATGTCTGTACGTGGAAAACTCAAAGGAAAAACTTCTCAGTTTTAAGCATTATCGTTGTCGTGCAAACGTACCCTTAGATGAAATTAACTGAAGATAAAGAAGACAAGAACTTCTGTAGACGTCTAACAGAAATAAAGTCAGTCTGGTTAGTAATAAAGCTAGTAATTAGGGCTGGGCGATTTAAATCGCGATATTGTCATGCGCATCTCGTCAGTAAAGCCGGTTCCTTGATTTGTAGTAAATCGCCATCACCTGCTTTCAGATGGAGCGGCATTTACTACAAAGAGCTGTTGTTAACTGACAAGCTGAGCCATATCGCATTAATATCGCGGACTTATCGCCAGCGATAATTAATGCGATATGGCTCAGCTTGTCAGTTAACTACGGCTCTTTGTACACAGCAAAAACTCCACTGTTAAATTAACACTCCTGGGAGTGTATGAGTCCCCACTCAAGAGTGTTGAAGTTAATGAGATAATTAAGTGATTAATTTAGCGATGATTGAACATTATTGAAGACACCTGATGTTAACAAGCAGAATCACTGAAGGAGAAAATCACAAATTGTAAGTTACCGTTATGACGATCAATGGTTGCTTTAGTTGGGCTCTTGACCCATATATTATTAACTTTAGATTTTGTTTGTCTGTTGTTTCTGAATTATAATCACCAGTTGAACAAAGAAAAAAGTGATCTGATGGTGTTGGTTATGTTATGACATTCATCATTTGAACTTGATTACTGAACTCATTAAAATCCTTCTTTCTGACTTTGATTTATGTTGTTGGTTAGTGAATCTGCATAAATGCCCAGAATTTTTCATATAATATAAAGGATTTCTTAAAAGTTGTTTAAAAAAAAAATCATTCCTTTAGGCACACACAGATGTCAAGATTCAGTCTATGCATCTCAACAATGGTGAGGAGCAGAATATTCAATTAGGAAAAGTAAATTACATAGACAATTCAGATCATAATTGATTCATATCGCAATGCATGATGGGAGCCATTAATGAGTTGTGATTGGTGGCAGCCACTGCAACATGCTTTATTATTGTCACCATTGCTGAGATTCACAGGCTGATTATTGATGTCTGTGTTTTAAATGAATTTATCTGAATGGCTTTTGATCAGTACAATGTATATTAAATATTTTGAATTATAAGTAAAGTACTAATAATCATAGGCTGAAGAATCCCTAAACTGCAGCTAACAAAGTTAAACTAAACTATCTCAATAAGTTTCCTTTTTCAGATCACAGCATGATTATGTCAAAACATAACCAACACTATAAGATAACATTTTACTTTGCTCATTTAACTGTTATAAATCAATAACAGCAGACAAACAACAGTAAATATTAAAGTAAATATATAATGGTCTAGAGCCCAACTAAAGCAAACACCCATCACCTTAATGGTAACTTACAATTTGTGATTTTCTTCTTCAGTGATTCTGCTTGTTAACATCAGGTGTCTTCAATAATGCTCAATCATCACTAAATTAATCACTTAATTATCTCCTCAGCCCTAAATGCCGCTTCATCTGAAAGCAGGTGATGGAGATTTACTACTAATCAAGGAACCGGCTTTACTGACGAGATGCGCATAACAATATCGCGATTTAAATCGCCCAGCCCTAGTAGTAATGCTGTTTGTGGAGTTGTTTAATCCTCCTCTGCTGAGATCTTCACAGATTTAATGTCTTCTAAATATTTTTCTCCTTCTGACAATCCTAAGTGAAGTCCCGATTATCTTGATGGCTCTATTATCTGATCAGATGTTCCTGTGATGTGTGAGGTGTCTTGAATGTGACTGGATCTGCTCTGAAGAATGTCGGCGCCGCCCCGATTGCGAATCGTAAATATTCAACATGTTGAACATTTATATTTAGAAATCCTGATGTGTGCAAAACATGAAAATACATAAAGATAAAAAAAAACAATCATATGCATTCAAATACTGATAAGAAGTATATTTTCGCTTTCTAAGCTTGTGCCTAAAACTGAAGACCAAAAATACTGAAAAAGAGTATTATATATCAATTTAAGATTACACTCAAAAAAATATTAAACAAAATGAAACATGCATTACATCAGTCAATAGCACACATTAGCAGTCATTCTCTCGCAAAGGGTCAAAGGGAGCAAATGAGGGTCAATCCCTGTCAATTATATTGTGGCTCCGCCCACAAAGCTCAGGATTGGTTCTTTATACAAGAGCTGTATATGTGTCTTCATTGGGATCAGAGATCTATAGGAGAGACAGAAGGATTTGCATCACAAAATAGAGAAGT
The DNA here is from genome assembly GCF_951802725.1 of Rutilus rutilus. Lineage (NCBI taxonomy): Eukaryota > Metazoa > Chordata > Actinopteri > Cypriniformes > Leuciscidae > Rutilus > Rutilus rutilus. The sequence continues at coordinate 50,472,671 of NC_140210.1, forward strand.
CAATATAAACTAAATTTATAGCATTATTTATAATTTATTTTTTAGAATCGACTCATTTGTTTCTGAATCGGACTGTATGTTTGTTCCTGCATGCAGATCATGAAGACACATGATTATACAGATAACGGCTGATCGATTGATTTTCTGCTTCTGTAAAGTCATGTTGTGTTTGGACGATTTACCTCTTTCACTGTGACATTTTCATTTTTAACACTCCTTCGTTTCTTTCTGTAATGATGACAGAAATGAACAGCATATGGACGACTATATTTGAAATGATCAAAGTTGTTTGTGGATCTCACATTATAAACAGGATGACGATGATAATGATGATGACGAGGATGAATATTGCTCCACATTCCACTGTGATCCCAAATGCTTCATGCCAACTGGATCTAGGATGCACTGAAAGAGTGAAACATTATCAGCTATGATTAACAGTCCAGACTAAAGGAAGTTATACAGGTTTGCTCTTACGAAAGCTTCACCTGTGACAGTTACAGCGTCTGATCTCTGAGATCCATGTTGGTTGTGAGCCTGACAGTAGAAGCGTCCACTCTGTAGTGCACTGAAACTCTGTCCAGATCCAACAGCTGAGGTTTCATTCTCCTTAAACCAGCTGAAGTTCAGAGCAGGAGGGTTTGAGTCACTGATGCAGTTCAGAGTCACTGAATCTCCCTCCACTATTACACCAGATCCATTTATCAACACTGAGACGCTCCTGGGTGGGTCTAAAACAGACAAAAATGAAACCCTTAAATCATCTAATTTAAACACAATCTCTGTTTTTTTAAAAGAATAAATGAATCTGTACTCACACGTGACATTGAGCTGAACATCAGGAGAGATGTGAGTGTGTCCGTCTACAGCACAGCTATATCTGCCTGAATCCTCTCTTCTGACTGACTGCAGCAGGAGTTCATTGTTTCTGTCTCTTCTCTCAGTTAATGGCTGTGAGTTTCTGTACCAGATGAATGTTGCTCTGTCAGTCAGAGCGCAGCTGCTTTTACATCTCAGAGTGACTGAATCTCCCTCTGTCACTCTCTCAGGAGACTCCACCTGAAGATCTGAACACAACACACACATTATATCTAGTGCTGCTGTCATACACTGATTATTATTCAACATAATGCACAGAACAAGAGATAAACCTCACCAAAGTCACCTGTGACAGTAAGATTCACTCCAGATTTACCAATCCATTTTTCTTTATAAGTGATGAATCTGAAATAGTACATGTGTGAATCCTTCAGTGTCACATGACTCAGTCTGATGGTGCAGTTCTGCTGTTTATCTCCCAGATACTGAAGCCTCTGACTGTATTCAGTGTCATTAGACAGATCTGGAGGCTCAACACCACTTAGTAATGGGCCTTTTGTCCAGAACACTTTCTTGATCTGATGTCCAGTACGGTATGTATAAGTGCAGTTCATTATCACTGTTGAGTCCTTTAGTGCACAGATGTGTGAAGGACTGTAACTCACACTCCAATCATCACTAGAAACCCCTGAAACACAGAATTTATCAAGATGAAAATGTTGTTTTATCAGTTAAATATATTTACAATAGGGACAACACAACATTTACAGAGCAGACAAAAGTTAAAGAAGTGAAATACAGTCAGAACTCAACATAAATTCTCCAGTAGGGGTCAGTGATGAAGAAGAGTATAAATTAGATTTGCCATGATGACGGATGCTGTACACCCTTACTGAACAAAAATATATTTCCATATATTAATGATCAATATATTATATGGTGCAAATATACTGAAAAATATATGAAATAATTTATTGCGTTAATATAATGTGTTATTACAATATATTGAATAGTACAGTGGTTTTCAACCTCTCCTGCAGGGACCCCCTGACAGGCCATGTTTCTGGTTTAACCCTGAAATGGCACACCTGATTCAGTTAATTAAAGGCTTAATGAGTAGTTGACTAATTGATTAATTGACTAATTCCTACTCTTCCTACTCTAAAAACTACTCATTAATTGAATCAGGTGTGCCATTTCATGTGTATTTTTCAATATATCATAATATATAACACAATATATTGACACAATATATTATTATTCCATATATTATATCAATCATAAATATATTGAAATAAATGGCAAAAAAATGAAACACTTTGAATATGATATAAGTAATATTACGTTGATCAGTGAATATTGAGTGAAGTGTTGCTGTAACATCAGTCACTCACCGTGAATCACGAGCAGAAAGATCAGAGGAAGAGGAGGAGCCATTCTGACTGACATCACCATAGCAACACCTACAACAACCAATAAACAATCAGTTACAGTACCTACAATGAATATGATGTAAACGTCTATCTCTATATAATAACATATGTAAAGGGTCATGACATAAGTTTTTCATATTTTTAACATTTAGAAAAGAAAGAAAAGCATTCAGATCAGCATGAAAGAATTCAACTTTAACACATTTATTCTAAAAACTGACAAAGCAAAAAGAAATTCAAAACAATGTAATAAAGACTCAAGCCAAGAAAAGCAGAGGCGTCGACCAGGAAAATCTGGAACAATTACACAATAGCGGTGAGAACGATTCAACACTATAAACTGCCGAACATAATTCAGTGACATCATCAGCCGCTTCTAATGAGTGAAGATTTACTGCACAAATAATAAAATCCACTGAGAACTATTTAAACAATATTACTTTGAAATTAGCTGTGTTACCTTATCCATGTGTGTGTTCCTTCTGTTTTCTTGTGTGGAACTGAAAGTAAACAGAGCTCTGCAGGAAAAGCCCTGATTTACAGGAAAAGACATCAGGAGTCAGGGTCTCTCTCTCTCTCTCTCTCTCTCTCTCTCTCTCTCTCTCTCTCTCTCTCTCTCTGTGTGTGTGTGTGTGAGTGAGTGAGTGAGTGAGTGAGTGAGTGAGTGAGTGAGTGAGTGAGTGAGTGAGTGAGTGTGTGTGTGTGTGTGTGTGTGTGTGTGTGTGTGTGTGTGTGTGTGTGTGTGTGTGTGTGTGTGTGTGTGTGTGTGTGTGTGTGTGTGTGTTTGCACTTGTACCATCGGAGGGAGGACAAAGAAAGTAAAGTGAGGACATTTTGGCCGGTCATCATTCTCTGAGAGCCCTATACTGTAAAAATGAATATGCTATATCAACTCAATAAAATTGTACACAGCAAAAACTCTTAAATTAACTCTCCTGGGAGTTTATATGACTCATGAGTGTTAAAGTGTTAAAATATCAGTGTTAAATTGACACTCAAGAGTGTTAAAGTTAATGAGCTAATTAAGTGATTCATTGAGTGATGATTGACCATTATTGAAGACACCTGATGTTAACAAGCAGAATCACCAAAGGATAAAATCTAGATTTTTTAAGACACCGTTATGGTGATCAGTGTTTGATTTAGTTGGGCTCTTGACCCTTAATTCATTAACTTTAGATTTCATTTTGCTGTTGTATCTGAGTGAACAAAGAGACAAGTTCATCAGGTGGTGCTGGTTATGTTTTAGCATACTCATAATTTGACCTGAAACACAAACCTCATGTAGTGAGTTATGTCTACCTTAACAGTAGCCCTGTGAATCTGCTACATGTTTCTTAAAAGTTCTGATCAAAAACTTTGTTTAGACACACTGACATCAATAATCAGCCTGTGAATCTCAACAATGGTGACAATAATAAAGCATGTTGCAGTGCATTCTGGGTGCCACCAATCAAAACTCATGCATGGCTCCCATCATACATTGCGGTATGAATAAATTATGATCTGAATTGTCTTAGTAATTTCCTTTTACTAATTGAATATTCTGTTTGTCACCATTGTTGAGATTCATACACTGATTCTTGATGTCTGTGTGTGGCTAAATTAAAGATTTGTTTTATCAGAACAACTTTTAAGAAATCCTTTAGATTATTTAGAAAAATCTGGATCTTATGCTGTAGAATCACAGTGATGCTGTAATCAACAATATACTGTAATAACTGCAGTTATTAAGCGTGGGAGCTGACTGGAGCTTAAACTACGCTATTTACTTTTACTAGGCTAATTACTAGCGCGAGCTAGAGCACTCATGTCCCATACACCGCTCGACCATGAGTGTCTCAGCAAGTGGAGCATCAGTAGCACAAACCAGCAGGAGGCAGTACTATTATCTTACTCTCTCTTTTATTCAGAACAACAGAATAAGAACTGCACAGGCAAAACCCCATCTTACACATCTCTTACCACGACGGTGAGAACCACATTTTTACATAAAGCAGTAAATGAACCAAGAACACTCAAACTAACTCAAACATAAACACACATAACTTTACTAACATAAAAACCCAACCATCTTGCTTAAATAACGCATAAATCAACCCCCAACAAACAAGTACCCATAATGCACCCAGCTGCTAGCGCTGACTGCCAGGTCATTACAATAACCCCCCCCCCCAAGAGGGTTAGTGTCCCCACAACCCTAATCTCCCACAACAAAATCCAACAAATGTCCCGGTCGGCGTCGAACACGCTTCGACCTCCCTGGTGTTCTACCCCCAGCGCCAGGCTCAGCCCTGAGTCCGTTATTGTCCATCTCGGCGCTGGGAGTGGGTTTTGGGGAGCCTCTCTGGCTTCCATCAGTCTTTTGCTCTGGAACCAGTGGGTGGTATGGTGCCAACCGGTCCTTATGAAGCACCACCCGTCTACCCCGTCCCGGCATTCGGACCCGGAAGACAACCTCAGAAATTTTGTCCAGAACCTCCCCGGGTCCCTGCCAATGATGAGTCAGTTTTGGTGACAACCCCCGCTTCCTCTGGGGGCAGAACACCCACACTCTGTCCCCTGGCCCAATCATAGGCCCATGGGCCCGGGCATCGTATGCCCGCTTCTGGCGAGCTCCAGCGTCCTCTAGAGCCTCCCTGGCCAGTTGATGGACCGTACTCAGACGCTCCTTCAATTTTCTGAAATAATCCAATTCTGGCCCCCCAGCAATCTCCGGCTCGGGGGGAGACCCAAACACCAAGTCCACTGGTGTGCGGAGCTCCCTCCCAAACATCAGTGCCGCCGGTGTGCACTGACTCGACTCTTGCACCGCTGTCCTATATGCCCACAGGACCAGGGGCAGATGCTGGTCCCAGTCTCTCTGATGCTGACTGGTCAAGATGGCAAGTTGGGTGGCCAGGGTGCGGTTGAACCGCTCAACTAATCCATCGCTTTGCGGGTGGAGGGGAGTGGTTCTTGTTTTCTTCACCCCTAATCGCTGGCACACCTCACTGAACAGTCGGCTCTCAAAATTGCGCCCCTGGTCACTATGAAGTTCGTCCGGCACCCCAAACCGGGCGAACATCTCGTCCACCAGTCGCTGCGCCGTCGTGGAGGCACTCTGATCCGGCACTGCATACGCCTCTGGCCACTTCGTAAAATAGTCCATAGCGACCAGGACAAAGCGATTGCCAGCCTCTGTGATGGGAAACGGACCCAAGATGTCCACCCCGATCCTCTCCATAGGCGCCCCGACTAGGTACTGCTGCAACGGCGCATGAGAGCGTTGGCTGGGTCCCTTCTGTGCCGTGCAAATATCACAGCAATGAACGTACAGCTCTGTATCTTGCCGACATCCCGGCCAGTAGAACCGCTGCCGCAGTCGCCGCACTGTCTTGGAGTTCCCGAAATGACCGGCTCCAGCTGCCCCATGAACCCAACGGAGGACCTCCGGCCGCAAAGCGTGGGGAACCAGGAGTTGCAGGCGGTCGATGCCCCCCCCCGGTGCCTGCCACCGCCTGTAGATCACGCCTTCGTGGAGCTCCAGGCTGCCCCACTGGGAATGAAGTGTCTTGATCTCAGGCCCCTGGGAGGACACAGCTGGCCAGTCCGGACGGGTTTGGGCCTCCAACCAGCCCCTCACCTTCACCAGAACTCGATCATTCGTCTGATGTTGCCTCAGCTGCTCAGTGGTGAATGGCTCCCCATCTCCCCCACTGCCACCGGGCCTTACTGCTGCCGACGATGGCCCCAGACCTCGTTCTTCCTGGCGACTGCAGTACCGACATTCGTCAGCAAAGCATGGACGTCTGGAAAGGGCGTCAGCGTTAGCATGCTGCCGCCCTGGTCGGTGCTGGACCTCGAAGTCATACTCTTGAAGGATCTCCAGCCACCTTGCCACCTGACCCTCTGGCTGGCGGAAATTCAACATCCAAGTGAGGCTAGCGTGGTCGGTCCTCAGTGTGAACCTGGTGCCCAGGAGGTAGGGCCTGAAGTGACGGACCGCCAGGACCACTGCTAACAACTCCCGCCGGGTGACGCAGTAATTTCTTTCTGGGCGACTGAGGCTGCAACTATAATAGGCCACCACTCGCTCTCCATTCTCCCCCCTCTGAGATAGTACGGCCCCGACCCCCACGTTACTGGCATCAGTGTCCACAAGGAATGGTTGGTTGGGGTCAGGGTAGGCCAGGACAGGAGCATCGATGAGAGCGGCTTTAAGCTGTTGAAAGGCCACAGTGCAGTCCTCTGACCACCCAAATCGTCGGCCCTTGTTTGTCAGCTGATGTAAGGGGCTGGCGATGGTTGCAAAGTCTCTGACGAACCTCCTGTAATACGAGGCCAGACCCAGGAAGCTCCTCAGCTCAGTGATGTTGGTTGGTGGGGGCCAGTCCCTCACCGCGGCCACCTTTGTTGGGTCGGTAGCCACCCCGCTCTCACTGACCACATGCCCCAGGAACAGTGTCTGGCGGGTGAGCATGTTGCACTTGGCCGGGTTCAACCGCAACCCAGCATTACGGATGGCTGTCAGGACCTCCCGTAAGTTGTGTACAGCCTGGTCAAAGTCTCTGGCATGGACTAACAGATCGTCCAAGTAAACCACACAGCGGGTGCGGGGGATGTCTTTAAGGACCCGCTCCATCAGCCTCTCAAAGGTGGCTGGGGCATTACACAGTCCAAAGGGCATCACTTTAAACTGCCACAGTCCTTGCCCTATGGTAAATGCAGTTTTGGGCCGGGCCTCTGTCGCCAGCTCCACTTGCCAATAACCGCTGCGCAAGTCCAAAGAGCTGAACCAACAGGATCCAGCTACATAATCCAATGCATCATCAATGCGCGGCAGTGGGTATGAGTCCTTGCGGGTGACCGCATTTAGTTGCCGAAAGTCTACACAAGGGCGCCACCCCCCCGTTTTCTTCCGCACCATGACCATGGGTGCGGCCCAGGGACTGTCTGAGGGCTCAATAATGCCATTAGCTGCCATTTCTCTGATCATTTCTTCAGCAGCCTGGCGTTTGGCGAGAGGCAGTCTATGGGGGCGTAAACGAATGGGGGCAGCGGGGCCAGTGTCAATGTGATGCTGCACCAGAGCTGTTCTGGTACAATCCTCCTCTCGGGCAGCAAAAATGTCCACAAAGTCTCCCAATAGGCATTGTAACTGCTCCTGCTGTGGTACACTCAGATGCTCACTGCTTCGCCGCCCCAACTCCTCAACAGCAGCAACAGTTTCAGGTGACGTGGGGGCGGATGGAGAGTGGGGTGGTAGTGACTGAGATGCACTGGTCTGAGCTGCAATAGTCCCCGGAGGCTCACCCTGGGTCTCTGCAGCTCTCGGGTGGCGGTTGGGGGCCGGAGCTTCTCCATGACGGCCCCGGCCCAATCGAAGAGGCACGGTTTCGTTACCTAGGCATAGGGCGGCCCCTGGCACATCGACACATGCTCCCCAGCGGGCCAACAAGTCCAAGCCCACAATACACTCATCTCTGATATCGGCGAGCCAGAACTCGTGGCTCGTCTGGCTCATCCCCACCACCACAGACAGCAGCTTCTTTCCAGGCATTACTGTCCTTTCACCTGTGACGGTGAGCAGTTCGGTATTGGTGGGGGTCCAGTCCTTCGGAAGAGGACCGTCAGTTTCCGACAACAGTCCTTTTCGTAGTAAGCAAATGGTGGACCCCGTATCTACCAGGGCACTGCAGGGCTGCCCATCAACAACACAGTCCAGGTACAGTCCTCTGGCAAAACCGCAGCGCCCTACGGTAGGGCAGTCGTAATGGAGGGGTGTTGAAGAACGGGGTGAGGGTCCCCTCACTGCCTCACTCCGAGGTCGTTTCCCGGGGGTGACGTTGCCCTGGGCCGGGGGCTCGGGGCAGGGCAGTCCCTGGCGAAATGCCCCGGTTCCCCGCAGCGGTAGCAGCGGTCTAGCCTCGACCTCCGTCGGGGGGTCGCTGCTGGTTGAACACGGCTGACCTCCTCCTCAGATCGGACCCCGTCCCCCTCCCATTCGGCTGCTCTCGTCAGATGACGCCGGAGTGGAGATTGACCTGTCGCCGTCCCATCCTGTAGCACATCCTCAGCTCGCTCAGCCTCTCTCAGCGCCTCACTTAGATCTCGGGGTGACAACAGGCGGACATGTTGGCGGAGCCGCTCAGGTGTAAGACCCCGCAGAAAAGCATGGAGGCTCAGCTCTTCCCGTGCTGCGGCCTGGAAGGTAGGGTAGCCCTTCCGGGCGTAAACCCGGATATCAGCGGCGAAAGCGCCCACACTCTCTCCCTCGCGGCGACGTCGGTTATTCAGCTCCTCCCTGCTCTGTTCTGCGGAGGTTCTCTGCCCGAAGCGGCGGTTGAGAGCAGCGGTGAGGGCCTGGAGATCACGCCGCTCCTCAGGAGATAGATCGATGAGGACCTGGAGCGCGGAACCCTCCAAAGCGAGGGCCAAGTGAATCGCTGTCTCCTCACAGCTCCATCCATCGTGGAGGGCGGCCAGGTCGACTTGTGCCAGGTAGGGCTCCAGGGGCGTCAACCCGCTATATCGTGGCAGCTTGGCAGGCGATCGTGTGAGGGGGCCTGGCCGGCCATTGGTTTGGAGTGTCGGTGTGATGGATGGAAATTCATTCTGCCTGTGACTAGGAGAGCGGTACACTGTCCGGTGTACACTAGCGCCATCAGGCCGGTGCGGAGCCCTGCTCCTCCACGTCGTCTCACTCGTCAGACGCTCTAGCATGATGCTGTTCTCTTGAATGGCACGCTCTAATTCGCCTATACTTTGCTCCATAATGGCGTCTTCGAAACAGCCTAAATCCCACTTCTGACACCAATGTAATAACTGCAGTTATTAAGCGTGGGAGCTGACTGGAGCTTAAACTACGCTATTTACTTTTACTAGGCTAATTACTAGCGCGAGCTAGAGCACTCATGTCCCATACACCGCTCGACCATGAGTGTCTCAGCAAGTGGAGCATCAGTAGCACAAACCAGCAGGAGGCAGTACTATTATCTTACTCTCTCTTTTATTCAGAACAACAGAATAAGAACTGCACAGGCAAAACCCCATCTTACACATCTCTTACCACGACGGTGAGAACCACATTTTTACATAAAGCAGTAAATGAACCAAGAACACTCAAACTAACTCAAACATAAACACACATAACTTTACTAACATAAAAACCCAACCATCTTGCTTAAATAACGCATAAATCAACCCCCAACAAACAAGTACCCATAATGCACCCAGCTGCTAGCGCTGACTGCCAGGTCATTACAATACATTTAAATGAGTTCAGTGATTCAGGGCAAATTATGATTATGTTAAAACATAACCAACACCACCTGATCAACGTTCCTCTTTGTTTATCTGGCTGTTATAACTCAGATACAACAGCCAAACAAAATCTAAAGTTAATGATTTAAGGGTCAAGAGCCCAACTAAATCAAACACTTAATCAAACACAGGAATTAATTTGATTCATTTTTACTCAATTCTAATTTGTTAAATTTAATTAATGATATTGCTTGTAATCTGTTGCCACAATTGTACTGAGTAGATCAGGGTCCCCGCGGATCCTTAAAAAGTCTTAAATTAGATTTTTTTAATTTAAGGCCATAAAAAGTCTTAAAAATATATATTTTTAAAAAAATGTCTTATTTTTACTTATGAAAGGTCTTAAATTTTAGATGACACTTTGACTTAGACTTATCTAAATGCTTTCGAAATCTAATTAGCGTAGGCCTACGTATTATTTTTTTAATTCTATCTTTGTGGATTTGCTTGTTCACATGACAATTCGCGTCACTTACGGCAGCATATTAGCCTATGTCTGTCTCCTGCACGCGAGAGGAGAGAAGAAAACGAGTAAATGTCAGTTAATTTGTAAGTTCATTCTTTATGTGCTTAGGAGTGTGCAATATTGTCTATGAACTATGATGATATTGTAATCATTGTTTTAACTATGTACGAGGCACTGCGAGTGCGAGCTGACATCGCGTTTGTCTCTCATGCTTGCTTTCACTGCGTGATGTGTCAGTGCAGTTATAGATGTCCCCAAATGAGATTTTGTCTTATATTTATATCATATTATGTTGTTATATTAGAATATCACATGAGCAAGAGTGCCGTTTTCCTTTGCACAATTGCAAATGTGCTATTTATTTTATACAACAGTTAAATTAACAATAAAGTTAACATTGTGAGTTACTTTTTGGACATAATATTGTCAATTTTCACTTTATATCGCCGACGAGAATTTCATAATGAAGCCGTGGTCCAACAGACAGCGATGATTTTATTAAATTTTTTTACTGAAATCCGCGTTTTGAACGAATCATTTTAACGATTCAATGAACAATCACTTGTTTTTCTGAATGAATCAGCCGTTTGAACAAATCGGTTGAATAACGTTAAAGCTGCATTCAGTAACTTCGGGATTTCTTCGCTGTATTCTCGCTTTTTGCTCGCAGGTTTCTCTCTAGAGCTCCCCCCATATGGGGTGAGATTTCGGTCACAATTCTGCGCGCGCAAGATCACATTTTGAGCGTGCAAAAGGGCATTTCGCACGCGCGTTAACTGAGTTTTGCGGAGAAATGTTCGTCTCGCAGATAATAAAATATTGCGAGCGAACGAAAATCAATTTTGCATTTAAAATAAGTATTTGGATGTGCGCGGACGTTCTCTTTCGCGTGTGCAAAGTTTCACTTTCTTGCTCCTTTCATACCAGCCGTGAGCGCTCTCTAAGCGCAGACGGCTCGCTTGCTCAACACAACCCAGCGTTACAATATGCCATAATTCCAGCCAATCAGAGATGAGACTGCTAAATTCTGATTGGCTGGCTTGAAAACCAATCACAAGACTCCCTGCATCACCGACTGCGGAAGAGAACTAGTGCAGTTGAGTTTATTATTTATGAAAAATATTCAAAAGCTTCACTGTAATTCACTGTATTGTTGGCAAATTCAGTTCACACATCACTGCTGTCCTGATGGTTATACTACAAGACTTATTTTGTATAAATATTGTTTTGCGTATTTTTTATGATTATTATTTATGAAAAATATAAAAAAAACTTAAATATAATTCACTGTATTGTTGGCAAATTCAGTTCACACATCACTGCTGTCCTGATGGTTATACTACAACACTTATTTTGGGAAAAATATATATTTTAAATTACATATACAATTGTAAATGTATAATTTTTATGATTTTTATGAAAAATATTCAATAACATAACTGTAATTCACTGTATTGTTGCCAAATTCAGTTCACACATCACTGCTGTCCTGATGGTTATACTACAACACTTATTTTGGGAAAAATATATATTTTAAATTATATATACAATTGTAAATGTATAATTTTTATGATTTTTATGAAAAATATTCAATAACATAACTGTAATTCACTGTATTGTTGCCAAATTCAGTTCACACATCACTGCTGTCCTGATGGTTATACTACAACACTTATTTGGGGGAAAATATATTTTAAGTTGTATATACAATTGTACATTTATGATTTTTTATGATTTTTATGAAAAATATTCTAATTTACTGTATTGTTGCCAAATTAAGTTCACACATCACTGATGTCCAAAGTTATTGAATATTTTCATAAAAAATCATTAAAAAAATCATAAATTTACAATTGTATACAACTTAATTTTTTTTTTTTTTTTTTAAATAAGTGTTGTAGTATAACCTTCGGGACATCAGTGATGTGTGAACTGAATTTGCCAACAATACAGTGAATTACAGTGAAGTTTTTGAATATTTTTCATAAAAATCATAAAAAACTATACATTTACAGTACAATTGTATATACAATTTAAAATATATATTTTACCAAAATAAGTGTTGTTGTATAACCTTCAGGACAGCAGTGATGTGTGAACTGAATTTGGCAACAATACAGTAAATTACAGTGAAGTTATTGAATATTTTTCATAAAAATCATAAAACTTCTACATTTACAATAGTAGGCCTATATATACAATTTAAAATCTATATTTTTCCCAAAATAAGCGTTTTTGTATAACCATCAGGACAGCAGTGATGTGTGAACTGAATTTGCCAACAATACAGTGAATTACAGTGAAGTTTTTGAATATTTTTCATAAATAATAAACTCAACTGCACTAGTTCTCTTCCGCAGTCGGTGATGCAGGGAGTCTTGTGATTGGTTTTCAAGCCAGCCAATCAGAATTTAGCAGTCTCATCTCTGATTGGCTGGAATTATGGCATATTGTAACGCTGGGTTGTGTTGAGCAAGCGAGCCGCCTGCGCTTAGAGAGCGCTCACGGCTGTATGAAAGGAGCAAGAAAGTGAAACTTTGCACACGCGAAAGAGAACGTCCGCGCACATCCAAATACTTATTTTAAATGCAAAATTGATTTTCGTTCGCTCGCAATATTTTCTTATCTGCGAGACGAACATTTCTCCGCAAAACTCAGTTAACGCGCGTGCGAAATGCCCTTTTGCACGCTCAAAATGTGATCTTGCCCGCGCAGAATTGTGACCGAAATCTCACCCCATACCCCCACAGCTTGAGAATAGATATTTGACAACACTGTTGTAAAAACTCGTTGGCGATTCTCAGACACCAGAGGCTAGTAGATCAACGACATCAAAGCAGATGTGATATTCTTTGAAACTGACTCCCGCTCCTGTACCGCTCCCATATATTTTTTTCTTCAATTAGTGTTTAGTTAATACATAGAATTTGATTTAATCTGCTCTCCATCCTGTTTTAGACCAGCTGCTGAGCCCCTGTTTCTAGATTTTCTCCAGAAAATGGAAGACAGCAAATAAAAGAAAAACAAGTACATAGTTCACACCATGTCTACAATAGTTTAATAAACCCAAACAGCACATAAAGCTGCATTTTACTCATTTATTGTTGAATAAACAATACATTTATAGTTTACATTTATAGTTTTTTTTAATTACATGTTAACGATTTTCATCAATTATGCTCTTGCATAATGAGTCCATCTTAGTTATATGTTGCTGTGTAGGAACAAAAGTGCATCTACATTTTCTGGATTGAGGGTAGAACGCCTCTCCTCTATCAGTCTTCCCGCAACACTGAAGCTACGCTCAGAAGGAGTACTTGTTGCGGGGATAGCTAGCAGCCTCTTGGCAACTGGTACGAGCCCACCTGACATCTCCCGCCAGAAGTCAAGAAGACACTGGAAACGTGTCAACTTAGTGTCACTCATGTATTGCAGCACCAACTGGCGACCATGTGACTCCATATCACCACTGTCCTCCTTCCTCTCCTCCTCTTCTACACAACTTGCAAAGAAGTTATGCACCTCCGTAGCTCCTTGCTCTGGGGGTGGATCTTCAGGAAAAAAGACAGATTCTTATAGAACATTGTCATTTACAATCTAGTTCTTTGTAGTCTAACATACTCAATTGTCTAACACACCTATATTAAACATTACCTATAAGGTAATCCTCACATCTGTCCTGTATGTGTGTGTCACTCTAAATAAATGAAAATAAATTTTTTCATTTGCTCTGCAAATGCTGTTGATGCTAGTGTTATTCACCCTCTTTCTCCACAAGGCCTCTCACTCTCTCCTCTGTCCCTGCCGTTTCTGTGAGTGCTGTCAGGGTGCTGATGACCTCCTCATACTCCTGACCGTTGAGAGTTTTCCTTAAGAAACTCCTCAGGCTAGGAGAGAGAGCTGTGGCTACCTTATGGTACAGGTGGACTTTGCACAGCAAAAACTCCAGTGTTAAATTAACACTCCTGGGAGTGTATATGAGTCCACACTCAAAAGTGTAAAGTGTTAAAATATGAGTGTTAAATTAACACTCAAGAGTGTTAAAGTTAATGAGATAATTAAGTGATTAATTTAGTGATGATTGAGCATTATTGAAGACACCTGATGTTAACAAGCAGAATCACTGAAGGAGGAAATCACTAATTGTAAGTTACCATTAAGGTGATGGGTGTTTGCTTTAGTTGGGCTCTTGACACTTATGTTTACTTTAAATTTTGCTTGTCTGCTGTTATTGATTTATAACAGTCAGATGAACAAAGAGACAATGTGATCTGATGGTGTTGGTTATGTTTTGACACAAACTTATTGAGATGGCTTAACTTGTTAGTTACAGCAGCTCTGTGATTCTACAGCACATGATTTTCAGTATCTTTCATATAATCCAAAAATATTTCATAACCATTGTTCTGAACAAAAGACTTACAAATGAATTTATTTCGAAACACAGACATCAATAATCAGCCTGTGAATCTCAACAATGGTGACAATAATAAAGCATGTTGCAGTCGCTGCCACCAATCACAACTCATTAATGGCTCCCATCATGCATTGCGGTATGAATAAATTATGATCTGAATTGTCTGTGTAATTTACTTTTCCTAATTGAATATTCTGCTCGTCACCATTGTTGAGATGCATAGACTGAATCTTGACGTCTGTGTGTGCCTAAAAGAAAGATTTTTTTTTTTTTCAAAACAACTTTTAAGAAATCCTTTGTATTATATCTAAAATTCTGGATATTTATGCAGATTCACATTTATGCTGTAATCAACAACATAAATCTAAGTCAGAAATAAGGATCTTAATGAGTTCAGTGATCAAGTTCAAATGATGATTGTCATAATATAACCAACACCAGCAGATCACTTTTTCTTTTTGTTCATCGGGCAGTTATAAGATACAACAGCCAAACAAAATCTGAAGTAAATGTATAAGTGTCAAGAGCCCAACTAAAGCAAACACCCATCACCATAACGGTGGCTTACAATTTGTGATTTTCTCCTTCAGTGATTCTGCTTGTTAACATCAGGTGTCTTCAATAATGATCAATCATTACTAAATTAATCACTTAATTAGCTCATTAACTTTAACACTCTTGAGTGTTAATTTAACACTCATATTTTAACACTTTACACTCTTGAGTGTGGACTCATATACACTCCCAGGAGTGTTAATTTAACACTGGAGTTTTTGCTGTGTGAATTTCATCTCCACTGCCTGGGCTAACTTCCCTTTCAGCTAGGGGAGGAGGAGCATGACGATACATGCAACATCATTGCACTGTGCTTATGTTTGCTACTTGAATGACCACCAACTAAATGAAAATCAGAAATGTATTGTATTACCTCTTTTACAATCACACTGTCTCCATCCTGGATCGACAAACCCCTCAGTAGAGTAGCCTTGGTCGGGAGGACAAGGTGAAGGGTAGGTGTCTGATCAGTGGAGAGATGCCTGGTAGCCTCATCGAAAGGTTTCAGGAGTTGGATGATGTCTTCAAGAAGTTCGCAGTCTATGTTGTTGAGGTAACGGAGCTCGTTTCGGCGAAGCAGGATGTCATGCAGCCTCCCAGATCTCAGAGCATCATTAACAGATTGGAGCATTGCTAGTCTGGTATTCCACCTCGTCTCCACAGATTGCTTCAGTGACTGGTCCAGTGCTTTTTGCAACCTAAAATATAAAGAGATTGCACAAGAAAAATGGATGTTACGGTGACATAAATTCCAATTCATTGGCCTCTCTTTTGGTAAAACAACATTTATTAAAAAAAAGAGCTTTATTTAAAATTGAGTAAAAAAAACAAAGACCTGTGCAGGTATAAATTACAGTAGCTTCTTTTTATTTATTTCACTTTAATTTCTTTCAAATTATATAAGCAGCTTTACCAGGAAGACATACAATTGTATGCTATTTTACCCTGCTCTTTTGAAGTGTGTGACAAGGGTCTTTGTGTCCTTAAACAGCTTGATGATGTTTCTGTGCACTGGGTTGACCTCGTCCAAGTGGTCAAATACATGTTTTAAGATTAAGTTGATAGTATGGCCAGCACAGGAGAGTCGGACATAATCCTTGAATGCTGCAACCACATTTGAGCCATTATCTGTTACAAAAGCGGTGTCGTTGCTCAGGATGCCAAATTCCTGTGTGAGGTAAAAAAAAAAAAAAAGATTAAAAAAAGACTAACACAAAAGCTTTGCAAAAAGAAGCCCAGATATAAGAGCATCAAAACAGAATGACTAACGGTCCTGTAACTGAACAGAGAACTTTTCAATAAATGTTTATAACTATATTAGGACAAAACATACAGTGTTTACACATATGCTTAATGCATATCAGCACAGGAGGACACTAAGATATGAAAATATGAAAACTATTTTTAAAAGTTTGAAATTTTTATGAAACGGTTTCCTTAATCTATCAAAAAAGTAAAACTGCCTCCGACACAGAGAGCAGCAAATGCAGCTGCCTGCAACAAACTGATGTGCAGTACAGTAAGGGACAGTGACACACACATGGCTACTGTTGTATTTATTGATATATTTCTCTTATTGTATAATTATTCTTGTAAACATGTTTTTTGTTGTTGTTACTGTTGCACTCTGTTCTCATACTTTTCCCAATTTTATCATTAATTAGCA
This sequence comes from Rutilus rutilus, assembly GCF_951802725.1. NCBI lineage: Eukaryota > Metazoa > Chordata > Actinopteri > Cypriniformes > Leuciscidae > Rutilus > Rutilus rutilus. The sequence continues at coordinate 50,489,332 of NC_140210.1, forward strand.
ATATTAATTACATATGCCTTGTGGATAAAGATGATCTGATTTGAGAGACAGACAGACACACGGAGAGAGATACCTGAAGGATTCTCTCCACAGTCCTTCTGATGTGGTCACTGGATTTAACACCTTCCATCTCTCTTGTGGCCAGAATCCGGTTTACCATCTTCCAGTCAAGGATGTAATGCACTGTAACAGTGATGTAGTGTGTGTTGGTCCTTTCCTCTGTCCAAAGGTCTGTGGTTACAGCATGGTCTCTAGTCTGCATGAAAGGAAGAATTATATTTTTAATGGGCCACAAAATATCTTACATGTAAAAAAGATTACCAGTTTAGAATATGGAGATATTATGGCGTTTAAAAATTGTAAGGAAAATCTGGTGTATAGGGTTTAGAATCTATAGATCACAGACTACTGCGTGAGAGGTACAATTTATGTATAAAAATAGTGCAGAGTGACATACCTGACGGAGCTCCTCCATGACCAGCAGTTTTATTTTCTCATACTCCCCTTCTACGTGACGGGAAACTGTGCGTGCACATGGCAGTATGTCTTCCACCTGCACGTTACTTCCATATTTGGCTCCAATGTTGAGCAGCTCCTGTGCTACGTTGGTAAAGCCTTTCCCCTCTACCACAGCAAAGGGTCTGAGATCTTGGCTGCACATGCGAGCAATTTTGTCGGTCAGACGAGACTTGACACCTGACGGCAATTTTCGCTTGATGAACGAAGCGATGCTTGGCTGATTCTTTCCCGAATTTGCCTTGCAAGTGTGCCTCTTCAGACCGCTCGTCCCTGAATCACTTGCGTACTTGACTAAGACTAAGCATGTCTTACAAGCAGCGTACATCGTGCTATCCCCGTCACATTCTACTCTCATAAACTTAATTAATATTTCAGACTTTCCGACCAGTTCTGTGAACTTAATAGACATGTCATTACTTCTGACTTTGCGCTGTAAATCATTTTTTGCCACATCGACTTCTCTGCGGCTGTTATAGCTCCCTCCATCACTGCTCTTTGAATTCCGGCGGGAAGCCGTGACAAAAAGCACTGATGGCTTCTGGGACGGCTGGGTCGTGTAGTTATTTTTTAATTGCGTTACATTGTAGGCGTATTAAAAGGAAACTACAAAATGGTGCATGTACTTTTTTCTTTTTTTGTCGTCTTTGCTATTGGTTGATTCCCGCTCCCGTCTGCTCCCGTTAACCATTTATCCTGTACCGTCCAAATCCCGTGATTAATAGCAAAGATGACTCCCATCCTGCAGGAATCCCACGGGAATCCCGTGACCCGTGGGATTCCCGAAAAAATGTCAGCCTCACTAACCTAACAAGTCAAGTCAAGTCATCTTCATTTATATAGCGCTTTTAACAATGTAGATTGTTTCAAAGCAGTTTTACAGAGATAAACGTATAATTTAAGGTAACAGCAAGAATCTTGCAAGAAAATGTATAAAATTAACTATATTCTTCTTCTTCTTCTTCTTCTTCTTCTTATTATTCTTATTATTTATAAATAATTATTAAATTACTCTCCCAAGTTAAACGTGAGAATTATGTTTTGCAAAAATGACATTAAAAATCCTATAAATAATCGCCGTACACTGTAAAAAAAATCCTAATTTTACAGAAAATAACTGTGATTTTTTGACGATCATTTTCTTTCATTTTAAATTGTAGTCAAAACACTGTAAAATTACAAATAATATCTGTAAAATAAAAATTCAGCTGTTATTTGAGGTATTGTGACATTAATGACAAATTACAGTAATTCACATTTTTTATACAGAAAATTGATTGTATTTTTCATACAGTATTTTTTCTGTTTTCTTAAATTACATAAAAATGTATGTAAAATTACAAATATAATCTGTAATTTAACAGAAACAAAACCGTTGAATGATAAAATGGTCAAATGACTGTCAGCTCCCCAAAAAACTGTAAAACATCCTAAATTAAATAAACTGAAAAACACTGTTATTTTACAGGTATTTCCTGAATAATCACGATCAAAAACCTTCATTGTAAAAAAAATCGTAAAAAAAGGGTCAAATGACTGGCAGCTGCGGCTGCCAAACAAAAACCTTAAAATTAAAGTAAAATATTCTAATTTAAATAAACCGAAAAAACACTGTTATTTCACAGGTATATCCTGCATTATTATGGTCAAACACCTTCATTGTAAGAAAATCGTAAAAAAAGGGTCAAATGACTGGCAGCTGCGGCTGCCAAACAAAAACCATAAAATTAAAGTAAAATATGCTAATTTAAATAAAGTGTAAAAAACTGTAAAATAAATTTGATGTCACCATGATTGAGATCAGTGTCTGCTTTAGTTGGGCTCATGACCCTTGAGTTTTTAACTTTAGTTTTCTCTGGCTGCTTTAACTGTGTATTTGATGCACATTTATTTTAGCATTATATGCTGGAGAAAATATCAGATGACCATGATCACTTATTGGTGATGTTATAATCATCATAAGATGATCTGATTCACTGATATGCCAGTCAAATCTCTGAATATAATAGCTTAGATTACATAATATGTAGATGGATTTTAGCTTTAAACAAAGTCTTTAGATAATGTTAAAATTTATCACATGATCCTTGAATATTGTGGCATCAGTATTATAACCATCTGTAATTGAAAAAAAATATACAGAAAAAGTTTTGAGCTTGTTATATATATTTTTTTTGTAATATAGAGACATCAAGAATCAACATATGAATCTCAACAATGGTGACAACCAACAAAGCCTTTTTGTGACTTTATAGTAGTTCAGATTTCTTTTTCGTTGTCACTATTGTTGCGATTCATACGCTGATTCTTGATGTCTGAGTGAGTCGATATGATCCTATCAAAACATTTTCTGTATAATGACTTCATAAAATCGGAGTATCACAGCACTGCAGGATGTGCTATAGCAGTTTTATCATGCAAAATGAACCACTAAAATGTAACAAGTTAAAGCTTATTACTCTTCTCAGAGTCTCAATGAAGCAGGACATTACATGTTGACTATTATCACTAGAAAGTGAGCAACATCATCTGAGTTTCTCTTGGATTCCCACTATAACAAAGATGCATCAGAGACACACAGTTAAAGCAGCCAGAGAAAACTTAAGTTAAAGTAAAAAAGGTCAAGAGCCCAACTAAAGCAAACACTGATCTCCATCATGGTGACATTAAACTTTATTATTTTCAATAAAGCTTCAACTTCTAAACCTCTGTTAATTCTCAATAAGAATGTTAGTATGAAAGAAATAAAGTCTGGATTGTAATAAGTGAAGATGCTGAGATCCTGATAGTGTTTAATGTTCTGTTGGGGTTTAAAGTGTTTCTGTATGGTGTGTTTCGTGTGTCACCATTGTGTTGAAGAGTAGAGCCTGAGCTTCAGTCCAGGATGAGCAGAGAAACACCGATGATATGCTGCATGTTGCTTTATTTAACAGACAGTAACTGTGTAGTTGCTGATGTAGTGACGTATAGTCACAACAAATCATGCATATAATTAACTGCATGTTTTTCAGTAAAAAAATCAGAAAAAAATGTGAAGTAACTGTGTTTTAACTGTGTGTTTCTGTTAAAAAAGATTAATGAAGATTTCTGTAAAAGTATTTTGCACTTATTTAAATTAGGCTATTTTACATTAATTGTACGGTTTTTGTATGGCAGCCATTGCTGACAGTCATTTGACTGTTTTTTATGGGATTCTTTTACAATGAATGTGTTTGATCGTAATAATTCAGGAAATAGTTGTAAAATAACATTGTTTTTCTATAAAACATTTAAGGAAAATTTCTGTAAACGTTTTTTGCACTTCATTTAAATTAGGATATTTTACTTTATTTTTACGGTTTTTGTTTGGCAGCCGTAGCTGACAGTCATTGACCGTTTTTTTTACGATTTTATTTTTTACAGTGTAGGCAAATGGCAAGGCGCTCGGCTGGGGGAATTGCCAGCCGAAACGATGTGTTCTGCATTATGGTCAGCAGCTTATCAAACTCTGTCTTGTTCAGTCTGAAATAACTCTGAAACAAGACATCGTCAAAACGAAGCTCCTGTACCAAACGGTAGTACTCGCTGTGTGATCTGCGGTACTGGCGTATAGGGTGTACCCAGAACCTATGGCGCCGTCTCCTTCGCATGTAAAGTAGGGTGATAATGACAATCTTTGTTCGATAGTCCATGATGACAACTGACAAACATTGCTGGATACCATTTTATAACCCAGCATTACCTAATTCCAGAATAAAAGCATATTTTACATGCTGATAATTTGTCAGAAGTGCTTTATTTTATTTATTTGATGTTATTAAATTATTTTGCATTCAATCATTTGTTCAGATTGTAGTTCAGCTCTAGTCAATACATTCGCATGTTTTTTTTTATAAACAGTCATTACAGTGGAGTGACTTATTTAAAAACAGCCCTTTTTTGAATCTACGAAATTTTCAAATATCAAATAAGCCGGAAAATGTGTCAGTTGAATGTTTATTTAAACGTTCATAAATTATACCCTTTATTTTTTATTTATTTAGTTACTCATGTGTTTTATTTAGGTCTGTCTTGAACATTTGCTGATGAATTGTTTCATCAGTTTGAACTTTAGATGTTAGATGGCGCTAAAAAAGTACTTGGTTTGCGAACCACCATTAAAAAAAAGAAGAAGAGGAAACGCAAACAAGGTGGAGACATTCGTTTCGGAGGCGTGCTCCACGGTAAATTTATTCACACACCCAAAGTGGAGACGTTACAGCGTTGCCAGCGGCACTGAGCGGAGTTTTGCCGCTGTAGTGGACACGCGCCGTGAGTGGAGTTCACACCAAACGTGAATAGAGCGTCTGGCGCAAGTGATTTCCATGTTAAGTCAATGTAAAGACGCGTTTACGAGCGTCTGGAGGTCCTGCGGCGCGAATGAGGCGTTTAGCACGGCGCGTCTGGCGCGATACGTGCGAGTGATTTGAGGGTGAGATAGAGAGAGAGTCTTTTTTTTATTTTCATGTTGGATTGCATTAGCCTGGTAATACCAAACTCTGCTACTTCGCTTTGCTTCGTAGACAGAGTCGAGCGTTTTCTTTCTCGCGCGGGGGCGCCAATTGTCTGAAGTTTAAAATCATTGGTTACCCGTAAGCCAATCACATAACGTTTGGTTAAGAAGTGTGTTATGCGCTGACTCAGCCGCATTGAACTTCACCTGTAAACACATGTATGATGCGAAAACAAAACCATCGAGTGAAATACCGGACTGAACATGGCTGTGAACGACTTTTGCAGATTATGTGAAGTAAAACTACGCATCCACGGTACAATCAGCGGCTCTCAGCCCGCCCTCTGTTCGTTGATTGGCCGGCTGTTTTGAGGCCGGAGGAAAACTGAAAGACAGGTCGATATCTCAGACTGAGTACAGAAGCGAACTGAAATTGAGCGGAAGTACGAAGTCTGACGTAGTCAGGCTAGGATTGCATAGACGCTCACCTAATTCTGATTAGTCAGAATTCCGTTTAGGCTAAAAATAGGTTTGGCACTTACCGCGGTTTGTAAAGGAACTGCATCTTGAAGTAGCCTACTTTTTAAACAAGGAAATATAGCGGTTTGGTGTGAAACGTTGATGGAGCAGTGAATAGGTTCAGTCCACAGCAAAATTACATGACAAACTTTTTTTTTTTTCTTTTTTTTTTAAATGGCGTTTATCGCATTTTGGAAAATAGCTCTTCAAATGATAGAAACTTCTCACAGCCATGAATAAATAGGTTACCCTGGTGTAAATATAATTTGCCTTTACAATTAACTCAATTACATTCTATCATGATGTATTTATAGTAAACAGTAAATTCTCCGGTGTTAAATTTAACACCGCTCGGTGTTCATATGGGAACCACCAGCAGGGTGTTAAAAGTAACACTGAAGCAGTGTTAGAGTTAATTAGATAATTAAGTGTTTAATTGAGCGATGATTGAGCATTGAAGACACCTGATGATAACGAGCAGAATCACTGAAGAAAAGAGAAACACAAGAACTACAACTGACTTCCGGAGATGAAATTAACTGAAGATAAAAGACGACATTAAATCTGTGAAGATCTCAGCAGAGGAGGATTAAACAACTCTACAAACAGCATTACCAGCTTCACTTATTACCAACTAGTTATTGAGAATTAATAGAGGTGTAGATGTTGATGTTTTATTGGAAATAATATGTTTTAGTAAATTCACCATTATGGTGATCAGTGTTTGCTTTAGTTGGGCAGTTTGACTCTTGGCTTTGCTATGCAAGTTTGTGGTCTTTGTGACAGTGTTTACCAAAACACATACTTTTGTTACAAAGTATGCCAGAAACAAACATGATCAAGTGATGTAGTTTTAACCATCATGAAGTAGAACAATTCACTAATCTCATAAATTGGCAAAAATGGTATTTGGTATTAAAAGATTACTTTTTCACCAATGATGATTTCTCGCCACTGAACAGACATTCTTATTTATTTTTTTTATTTTTTTTGTGAACATTGTTGAGCAAATTATTTAAGACACACACAGACATCAAGAATTGGCATATGAATCTCAATAATGGTGACATGCTTCCTGCAGCAATGCATGCTGGGAGCCACCATATTATAAAACTAATGGCTCCCAGCATGCATTGCAGCATGAAGCATGTAACCATTGTTGTGATTCATAAGCTGATTCTTGATGTCAGTGTGTGTGTTCGGTTTATTTTTTCGCAATGTATTTAAAAGTTAAAATTCAGAATGTTTGATCTTTGAAAAAAATATATATTGATGGTAAAAATCTGTTGATAACAAGTTACTTCTTTTGGTCAGTTATGACATTTGTCAAACTTTTTCTTTATGATGATGATGAAATATACATCATATATTAGTTTATGGTTTTCTTCGTAACACATGATGTGTTTCAGTAAACACTATTATAAAGATAACAATTAACATACATTTTGTTTTATAAATTGTCAAACCACCCAACTAGAGGGAACACTGATCACCATAATGGTGACCAAATATTTTCATCTAAAAATGTGTTCATTCCCAAAAAGAACTTATGTAGATGAATGACAGAAATAAGGTCAAACTAGTTTGTAATAAGAGCGATTTCATGTCTTTTTAGTTGATTTCATCTACAGCTGTGTCCAGAAGTCAGTTGTAGTTCTTTTGTTTCTTTTTTCTTCAGTGATTCTGCTTGTTATCATCAGGTGTCTTCAATAATCGAACAATTATCACTCAATTAATTATTTAATTATCTGATTCACTCTAACACTGCTTCAGTGTTACTTTTAACACCCTGCTGGTGGTTCCCATATGAACACAGAGCGGTGTTAATTTAACACCGGGGAATTTACTGTGTAGGGCTGTTTGTCTTAAACATCTGTTACTGACTGAGTGACATTCAGTGTCTGTTCGATGCAGTGTACAACTGTTTGTTTAGTTTCTTCACTTTAAAAAAAATGAGGAACCACTGCGAAATTCAATATAATTTTGCATTATAATTAAGGTGCTAAACTTCCAGTTCACACAGACTTGAACAACATGTCCTGCGGAAGTTCGAAGGCATTTCCTATCATTATATGAAAGGCGACTTTAATGACATGTAGTATGGACCCATCATGTGCCCATATAAGCCGATAGACACATTTCTATAAAAAAAACATTTGGGTTGGCCAAGCAAGGTCCAAGTGACAGCCCATCAAAAACCTACATGGACATGTTGGCTGGGCTATGCTCATACTCCAGATGGTTTAGGAATGGCAACTGTTTGAGTTCAAGCATGTCATTTTCTTATTTTGGGCTCAAAAGGAAGGTGTGAAGCAAGAGGTTAATATAATTTTGTACGTTATTTTTATGTGTGATTGATTCTCAATGTTTGTGGATGAATCTATTGCAGATAAGAAGAGTACAAGATCAGCTTTTGTACAATGTCACCAATGTAATCGTGAAGGTCTTTTTTACCTAAAAACGGTTGTCTCATGTATCTCATTATTTATGTGAATAATTATGTGATGGATTTTTCTGTATAATGTGTTAATGATTCAGTAGGAAATTATTCAATTAAGTCAGGCTGATGTCTTCAACATCACCATTGGCTGTTGAAGTTTTATAACAATATCTTTAAAGTGCAAGGGGTATATATACAAACATTATCAATTATTATTCATTTCTGCATTTTAGTAAATCATAACGAGACACAACAGTCAAAGATGTCCAGTAGGGGAAACAGACAAAAGAGGAAAAAGAGTTTCCTCTTTCTGAATGAAAAACAGGTTTTTCCACCTCTGGTCATTAATAAACAGTGTTAACCACACAAAGTCCTTCACTGTAAAGCTAAAGTGCTTGTGTTAATGCAGTCAGTCATTCGGTTGCTGTTGATCTGGTGAGCTTCAACACGGTAAGACAAACACACTCTTGCTTAAATGAAACTGATGATTATTTCTATAGATGAAGCTCATATATCACATGATTCCTGACATGAGGAATATCTTCTGTTCATCTAATGATCAGTTCATTTACACACACTGATGTTGTGCATTAATAATCTTCAGATGTGCAAAGATCGTATTAACACTATAAGAGCTGTTTAGGATGATGAACATACACTGTTTATGAGCATATAAGTGATGTTTAATGCTGTATTATAGATAAATGTTATGCTGATGTGGGTCAGAATGGCTCCTCCTCTTCCTCTGATCTTCTTTCTGCTCATGATTCACGGTGAGTCTCTCTTACATTCACATTAGAAACACTGATTTTATTTTATTTTAATTTTAATTTCACTGATTTTTTATTTTATTTATTTTTACTTTTGAAACAGGAAGTTAGGTTGTGTAGCACCAGATCATCATTTTTATGCACCATTTTACTGATGAACCTGAACTGAAAGCCACGAAACTCACGTTTATTTGTCATTTGTTGTATTATTTGATAGAGCAGCATGTTGGTCATGGCTGATTTCTTTGCTATTCTCACTCCTCTGTCTCTGTGTTCATTTCTGCTTTTCTGCAACACCCTCCTTTAAAGCTGATGAAGAACTTCACACTGAGATCCTTCACTGGATTTTAACTTTCACTGCTGGTGTTTTTTTTTTGTTTTTTGTTTTTTTAGGTGCCAGCCACCATCAGCTTTGTTGATAATAATAAAAAAAAAATTATATAAAAGTATTGGCAACAAAATATTTTGTTGTATGAATATCTGAACATGCAATATATCAAAAGAAAGAACAGAACAGAGCCCCTGCTTTAAAGAAAAAGTTTTATTCTAGCTTCATTCATTCTTTTTGAATGTAGGTAAGTTTCATAAAAAGAGCAACATTTTAAACAAAAAGCTGAGAAAATCGTGTTTCATACAAAGACTAACGGGCATAAGCAATAATTGCACACAGTAAATTCCCTGGTGTTAAATTAACACCGCTCGATGTTCATATGGGAACCACCAGCAGTGTGTTAAAAGTAACACTGAAGCAGTGTTAGAGTTAATGAGATAATTAAGTAATTAATTGAGTGATGGTTGTTGGATCACTGAAGAAAAGAGAAACACAAGAACTACAACTGACTTCCATACACAGCTTAGATGAAATCAACTGAAAATACATGAAATCTCTCTTATTACAAACCAGTTTGACCTTATTTCTGTCATTCATCTACAGGAGATCTTTTTGAGAATTAACAGAGTTTTAGATGTTTATGTATTATTGAAAAGGTTTGGTCACCATTATGGTGATCAGTGTTTCTTTTAGTTGTGCAGTTTGAGTTTTTTATGATAGCTGTTGCCTTTGTAACAGTGTTTACTAAAACACACAATTTGTTGCAAATGAAACCATAAACATAGATTATCAGGTGATATATACATTTCATCATCATAAAAAAAAAAGTTTGACTAAAGAAGTCACTTATTATTAATAAAGAATATATATATTTATTTTAACACCAACACTTTTTTTTTTTTTGCCAAAGATTCTGAATTTTAATTTCTAAATACATTTCGAGAAAAGAAAATGTAGTGACACACACACCAACATCAAGAATCAGCATATGAATCTCAACAATGGTGACATGCTGCAATGCATGCTGGGAGCCATTAGTTTTATAATATGGTGGCTCCCAGCATGCATTGCTGCATAAAGCATGTCACCATTGTTGAGATTCAAATGCTAATTCTTGATGTCTATGTGTGTCTAAAATAATTTTCACCACAATGTATTTTTGAAATCTCAATTCGGAATGGCTAATCAGAGGCAAGAAATGTAATAATAACAAATAATCATTTTTGATCAGTTATGAGATTAGTGAATCAATCTACGCCATGATAGTTCAAAATATATCACCTGATCATCTTTGTATTTGGCTTCATTTGTAACAAAAAAGAAAGCGAAAGAAACCTGATATTCTCGGGCCAGCAGTGTCCAAATTTCAATCTTAACTGTTCTATTTCATCAGAAACGATCTGAAACCAGGGCTTTAAGTGTAAAATACCGAACTTGTCCTTTAAACACTAACAGATCTCCCCTATATTAATATTGAGCAAAACACATAAAATAAAACTTAATTGTAACATTTGCTCTCCTTTAACAGTCAGAAGCAAAGCATGCTGGGAACTAGAAATCTGTTGTAACTCATTCCGTGAATGTGTGTGAATTCACATGTATATAGGCACATGTATGTGCAATATATATTTTATATGTATTAATATATATTAGGGCTGGGCGATTTAAATCGCGAGATTGTTATGCGCATCTCGTCAATAAAGCCGGTTCCTTGATTAGTAGTAAATCTCCATCACCTGCTTTCAGATGGAGCGGCATTTAGGGCTGAGGAGATAATTAAGTGATTAATTTAGTGATGATTGAGCATTATTGAAGACACCTGATGTTAACAAGCAGAATCACTGATTGTAAGAAAATCACAAATTGTAAGTTACCATTAAGGTGATGGGTGTTTGCTTTAGTTGGGCTCTAGACCATTATATGTTTACTTTAATATTTACTGTTGTTTGTCTGCTGTTATTGATTTATAACAGTTAAATGAACAAAGTAAAATATTATCTTATAGTGTTGATTATGTTTTGACATAATCATGCTGTAATCTGAAAAAGGAAACTTATTGCGATAGTTTGGTTTAACTTGTTAGCTGCAGTTTAATGATTCTTCAGCCTATGATTATCAGTACTTTACTTATAATTCAAAATATTTAATAAACATTGTTCTGATCAAAACACTTTCAAATGAATTTATTTAGAAACACAGACATCAATAATCAGCCTGTTGGTGCGTTCAAGTCATCTCGTATAGATCGTATTTACGAGTTGAACGCACTTGAACGCCACCACAATGTCGTAAATACCAGTGGGGAGCTCGGGATTTTCTCTAAGCTCTGATCTTTACGAGTTGGGGGCGTGTCAGTGATTAACATGGCGGAATACACAATACGTAAAGGTATTTAGCTGTGATATTGTCAGGCTTTTCTATTAACAGCTAATCGCCAACACAGAATATGATAGTATTATAATATAACAATGCAACATGTAACGATGTGTTGGCAGTGGCTTCATAAATTAATTAAAAACATAAAAATACAAAGTACATCTGATGCACATTTCTTTGTTCTTCATTTTCTAGAACAAGAGTTTAAGAACCTTACTGTATTTCTGTGTAATTAATTAAGAGAAAGTACTCCGCCATTTTGCTCCGACGAAAGTGACTTGAACGCACATGCCGTTATAAGCACGACTTCCCACCTTGTACGTACGAACTTCCCAGGAGGACTTGAACGCACCATGTGAATCTCAACAATGGTGACAATAATAAAGCATGTTGCAGTAGCTGCCACCAATCACAACTCATTAATGGCTCCCATCATGCATTGCGGCATGAATAAATTATGATCTGAATTGTCTATGTAATTTACTTTTCCTAATTGAATATTCTGCTCCTCACCATTGTTGAGATGCATAGACTGAATCTTGACATCTGTGTGTGCCTAAAAGAATGATTTTTTTTTTAAAAAACAACTTTTAAGAAATTCTTTATATTATATGAAAAATTCTGGGCATTTATGCAGATTCACTAACCAACAACATAAATCGAAGTCAGAAAGAAGGATTTTAATGAGTTCAGTGATCAAGTTCAAATGATGATTGTCATAACATAACCAACACAATCAGATCACTTTTTTCTTTGTTCAGCTGGTGATTATAATTCAGAAACAACAGACAAATAAAATCTAAAGTTAATAATATATGGGTCAAGAGCTCAACTAAAGCAACCATTGATCGTCATAACGGTAACTTACAATTTGAGATTTTCTCCTTCAGTGATTCTGCTTGTTATCATCAGGTGTCTTCAATAATGTTCAATCATCACTAAATTAATCACTTAATTATATCATTAACTTAAACACTCTTGAGTGTGGACTCATACACTCCCAGGAGTGTTAATTTAACACTGGAGTTTTTGCTGTATACAAAGAGCCGTAGTTAACTGACAAGCTGAGCCATATCGCATTAATTATCGCTGGCGATACGTCCGCGATATTAATGCGATATGGCTCAGCTTGTCAGTTAACTACGGTTCTTTGTAGTAAATGCCGCTCCATCTGAAAGCAGGTGATGGTGATTTACTACTAATCAAGGAACCGACTTTACTGAAGAGATGCGCATAACAATATCGCGATTTAAATCGCCCAGCCCTAATATATATATAGTAGGGCTGGGCGATTTAAATCGCGATATTGTTATGCGCATCTCGTCAGTAAAGCCGGTTCCTTGATTTAGTAGTAAATCACCATCACCTGCTTTCAGATGAAGCGGCATTCAGTGATGATTGAGCATTATTGAAGACACCTGATGTTAACAAGCAGAATCACTGAAGAAGAAAATCGCAAATTGTAAGTTACCATTAAGGTGATGGGTGTTTTCTTTAGTTGGGCTCTAGACCATTATATGTTTACTTTAATATTTACTGTTGTTTGTCTGCTGTTATTGATTTATAACAGTTAAATGAACAAAGTCAAATGTTATCTTATAGTGTTGGTTATGTTTTGACATAATCATACTGTGATCTGAAAAGTGAAACATATTAAGATAGTTTGGTTTAACTTGTTAGGAGCAGTTTTGTGATTCTTCAACCTATGATTATCAGGACTTTACTTATAATTCAAAATTTTTAATAAACATTGCTCTAATCAAAAAGACGTTCAGACATCAATAATCAGCCTGTGAATCTCAACAATGGTGGTGACAATAATAAAGCATGTTGCAGTGGCTGCCACCAATCACAACTCATTAATGGCTCCCATCATGCATTGCGGTATGAATAAATTATGATCTGAATTGTCTATGTAATTTACTTTTCCTCATTGAATATTCTGCTCCTCACCATTGTTGAGATGCATAGACTGAATCTTGACATCTGTGTGTGCCTAAAAGAATGATTTTTTTTTTTAAACAAGTTTTAAGAAATCCTTTATATCAAAAATTCCGGCCATTTATTCAGATTCACAGTTATGCTGTAAACAACAACATAAATCGAAGTCAGAATGAAGGATCTTAATGAGCTCAGTGATCAAGTTCAAATGATGATTGTCATAATATAATAAACAAAGATCACTTTTTTTTTTCTTTGTTCAACTGGCAGTTCTAACTCAGATACAACCACCAAACAAAATCTAAAGTACACATGAAAGGGTCAGAGCCCAACTAAAGCAACTACCCATCACAATAATGGTAACTTACAATTTGCGATTTTTTCCTTCAGCGATTCTACTTGTTAACATCAGGTGTCTTCAATAATGCTCAATCATCACTAAATTAATCACTTAGTTATCTCATTAACTTAAACACTCTTGAGTGTGGACTCATACACTCCCAGGGGTGTTAATTTAACACTGGAGGTTTTGCTGTATACAAAGAGCCGTAGTTAACTGACAAGCTGAGCCATATCGCATTAAATATCGTTGGCGATACACTGTAAAAAATGAATCATGAGTCTTGTAATTTTCATTAAAAAAATTGAGGTGATCATTAAAAATATTATGTATATTTCATTAAGAAAATTGTGGTTCAGAGTTTACTAGAAAATATTGAGAACATTTCACTAATAAAACCAAGAGATGCATTTTCCTATTTTTTTTAAGGAAACATACACAATTTTAAGGCTTGAATTGAGGAACTGATAAACCTCATAAAATTAAGGAAAAGGGGCTACCTATTTATTTTAAGAGAATTAGCTCATTTATGCGGTTTTATTTAGAGACGCCATTGTTTGTTCCCAGCATGCTTTGCACATGGCTGGAAATGGAGAGTAAATCTTGAAATTAAGTGTTATTTCATGTGTTTTTGAGTAAAGGGAAACATCTGTTAATGTTTAATGTTCAGGTATGTTTGACATTTGAAAGAGTTTCTATTATGTTAAAGTTTTGATCGTTACCATTGTGCAAAAGAGTAGGGCTTATGGTTAGGTTGTGAATAACTGCATTTTTTTAATATTCTGAAGCATATTGTTACATATATGTAGCAATAACTCTGCTAGTGATAGTGCAGTAGCAAGTTTGATTCTGTGCTGTCCTAGCAGCATACAGTCTTTTTATAAAACAATATATCTCAAAGTTAAATATAAACAGGTCATATCCATTCAATTGAGAATAAAAAATACTTCAAATAAAAAAGCACATTTCACTAAATTTTTTTAATTCATTATGTCATAGATTAAATAAATTAGGGCATTTTACATGATTTATTCAGGTAGATTCCATGAATGAAATCAAGCTTTAACTACTCAAAAATATTATGTGTAATATTGTTACCATAATTTTTTAAAGTAAATAGCAGTAACATTTTTTACAGTGTACGTCCGCGATATTGATGTGATTTGGCTCAGCTTGTCAGTTAACTACGGCTCTTTGTAGTAAATGCCGCTCCATCTGAAAGCAGGTGATGGCGATTTACTACTAATCAAGGAACCGGCTTTACTGACGAGATGCGCATAACAATATCGCGATTTAAATCGCCCAGCCCTAATATATAGCCATACAAGGTCAATGCATTTATTGCAGTATATTGAAAAATATAAGCACTAGTTTCCCATATATGGAAATGTATTATGTAATATATTTTGCAGTATATTCCCATTTTTGTTCTGTAAGGGGTAACTGATAAAACAACATTTTCATCAGTATGAATTCTGTGTTTCAGGGGTTTCTAGTGATGATTGGAGAGTGAGTTACAGTCCTTCACGCATCTGTGCACTAAAGGACTCAACAGTGATAATGAACTGCACTTATAAATACCCTACTGGATATAAGATCATGAAAGTGTTCTGGACTAAAACAAAAAATAAAAAGAAAGATGAAGAGTTTCCAGATCTGTCTAAGGACCCTGAATACAGTCAGAGGCTTCAGTATCTGGGAGATAAACAGCAGAACTGCACCGTCAGACTGAGTCATGTGACACTGAAGGATTCACGCATGTACTATTTCAGAATCATCACTGATAAAGACAAATGGCTTGGTAACCCAGGAGTGACTCTTACTGTCACAGGTGACTTTGATGAGGTTTATCTCTTCTTCTGTGCATTATGTTGAATAATAATCAGTGTATGACAGCAGCACTAGATATAATGTGTGTGTTGTGTTCAGATCTTCAGGTGGAGTCTCCTGAGAGAGTGACAGAGGGAGATTCAGTCACTCTGAGATGTAAAAGCAGCTGCGCTCTGACTGACAGAGCAACATTCATCTGGTCCAGAAACTCACAGCCATTAACTGAGAGAAGAGACAGAAACAATGAACTCCTGCTGCAGTCAGTCAGAAGAGAGGATTCAGGCAGATATAGCTGTGCTGTAGACGGACACACTCACATCTCTCCTGCTGTTCAGCTCAATGTCATGTGTGAGTATAAATTTAAGTGTTTATTTTTGAAAAGCAACAAAGCACAGATCAGGTCAGGACTTTGGAAAAAGTTCTGGCAAGATTCTCTCAAAGTTATGAACAAAATTTCTTCCAGTAACATTAATAGAGTGTCTCTTCAACAGTCTTTAATAATGTTCTCAATATTGTAGCAATTTTCTTTTTACTTGTACATTACAGGTGTTTTAAATGCCCTCATAATGTTAACAGAAAACTCGTTTTTGCAGACGCGCCTATACACTGTAAAAAATGTTACTGCTATTTACTTAAAAAAATTATGGTAACAATATTACACATAATATTTTTGAGTAGTTAAAGCTTGATTTCATTCATGGAATCTACCTGAATAAATCATGTAAAACGCCCTAATTTATTTAGTCTATGACACACCATTTTTTAGTGAAAATTTGCTTTTTTATTTGAAGTATTTTTTATTCTCAAAATTGTGTGAAGTTAAGTGAATGGATATGACCTGTTTATATTTAACTTTGAGATATATTGTTTTATAAAAAGGCCGCATACTGCTAGAACAGCACAGAATCAAACTTGTTACTGCACTATCATTAGCAGAGTTATTGCTACATGTATATAACAATATGCTTCATAATATTAAATAAATGCAGTTATTCACAACCTAACCATAAGCCCTACTCTTCTGCACAATGGTAACGATCAAAACTTTAACATAATAGAAACTCTTTCAAATGTCAAACATACCTGAACATTAAACATTAACAGATGTTTCCCTTTACTCAAAAACACATGAAATAACACTTAATTTCAAGATTTACTCTCCATTTCCAGCCATGTGCAAAGCATGCTGGGAACAAACAATGGTGTCTCTAAATAAAACCGCATAAATGAGCTAATTCTCTTAAAATAAATAGGTAGCCCCTTTTCCTTAATTTTATGAGGTTTATCAGTTCCTCAATTCAAGCCTTAAAATTTGTGTATGTTTCCTTAAAAAAAATAGGAAAATGCATCTCTTGGTGTTATTAGTGAAATTTTCTCAATATTTTCAATAAAAACCTAACCACAATTTTCTTAATAAAATATACATAATATTTTTAATGATCACCTCAATTTTTTTAATGAAAATTACAAGACTCATGATTCATTTTTTACAGTGTACCTCGGCGAGATGAAAACATCTCAACTTCTCAGAATGCCGCAAGCGGTGCGCGGGTCATGTGACAAAAAACAACCGACCTTTCTGTAACATCAAAAGCTCGGCCGAACAGCTGATCATAGCTGAACAGGGCGGGTTTTTATTTCTCATCTCCATAAATATATCTAGTAGCCTAGTAAAGCTATTTTCTAATTTTCTAAATAATCTAAAGGATTTCTTAAAAGTTGTTCTGATAAAAGCAAACCTTTCTTTTAGGCACACACAGACATCAAGAATCAGTGTATGAATCTCAACAATGGTGACAAACAGAATATTCAATTAGGGAAAGGAAATTACTAAGACAATTCAGATCATAATTTATTCATACCGCAATGCATGATGGGAGCCATGAATGTGTTTTGATTGGTGGCACCCAGAATGCACTGCAACATGCTTTATTATTGTCACCATTGTTGAGATTCACAGGCTGATTATTGATGTCAGTGTGTCCAAATAAAGTAATTATCAATGTCTTATGATCAGAACAGCTTTTAAGAAACATTTTGGATAATATTGAAAATGATAATAAATCTTTTGCTGTAGATACGCAGGGCTACTGTTATCAACAAGGTAGACATTAGTGATGGGAAGTCCGGTTCTTTTCCGCGAACCGGTTCTTTCGGACAGTTCGTTTCAATGAACCGGTTCAAAAAACCGGTTCACCAGTTCTTTTACGTCATCACGTAATGACGTCAATTCTATCATCCCGGCGTATAAATATACATTCAAATAAAGGCATTTGTAATCATAACTTCAGTTAAATAATGTACTCATCGTCATAATCATCTTGGATAGGTTTCTTACATTTACGTTTTGAAAATGAACCCTGTAGTAGGCCTAAGGCAATGCGCAAACGCGGATGTTTTACATGTCTTAAAGTGAATAAACTGGTCTTCATCATTTTTATTTTATTTGCAATTAAATAAACTTACATTTCGCCGAATTCGGCCCCTCATTCAAGTCATTGGTTCACCCGTGCTCATGTAACAGCACAGCACAGTATAAACACAGCATCAGTTGGCCAAAAGAAAGTTCGGTTCAGAGACGGTGCGATCACGCATGCGCAGTCTCTCCAGCTCATCGGTTCTCCGTATCGAACGCGTCCGAAAGAAACAGTTCACAGTTCTGTACTGGTGATCCGAGAACCGCTGTACCTGTACGTTCGGCAGTGCGCGCATGCTCAATATCAACTGCTCGTGCTCATCACTTCTCTCAGCACAACATGTCTCAGCTCAATGAACTGTTGGATTTACTGGAGTAACATATATGCCTACACAGCAAAAAGTCCAGTGTTAAATTAACTCTCCTGGGAGTTTATATGGCTCCAGAGTCAGTGTTAAAATATGAGTGTTAAATTAACACTCAAGAGTGTTAAAGTTAATGAGCTCATTAAGTGATTAATTGAGTGATGATTGAGCATTATTGAAGACACCTGATGTTAACAAGCAGAATCACCAAAGGAGAAAATCTCATTTTTTAAGACACCGTTATGGAGATCAGTGTTTGATTTAGTTGGGCTCTTGAACCATAAACTGTAAACATTAGATTTTCTTTCGCTGTTGTATCTGAGTTATAACTGCCAGATGAACAAAGAGAAAGATGATCAGATTTTGTTGGTTATGTTTTGACATAATCATAATTTCACCTGAATCACTGATCTCATTTAGAGTCTAATCTATGACTTAAATATATATTGTTGATTACAGCATCACTGATACTACAGCATTAGAACTTTTTTTTCTAACTAGTCTAAAGGATTTCTTAAAAGTTGTTCTGATAAAACAAAATCTTTCTTTTAGGCACACACAGACATCAAGAATCAGTGTATGAATCTCAACTATGGTGACAAACAGAATATTCAATTAGGAAAAGGAAATTAGTAAGACAATTCAGATCATAATTTATTCATACCACAATGCATGATGGGAGCCATGAATGAGTTTTGATTGGTGGCACCCAGAATGCACTGCAACATGCTTTATTATTGTCACCATTGTTGAGATTCACAGGCTGATTATTGATGTCAGTGTGTCTAAATAAAGTACTTTTCTAAGTATTTTTATCAGAACAATTTTTAAGAAATATTTTGGATTATATTGATAATGATAAAAATCATTTGCTGTAGAATCTCAGGCTGCTGTAATCAACAAGGTAAATCTGACTCTCTAAATGAGAGTTGATATTCAGGTCAAATTATGATTATCAAATCACAACCAACACCACCTGATCACCTTTTCTCTTTGTTCATCTGAGAGTTATTACTCAGATACAACAGCCAAACAAAATTTAAAGTTAATGCTTTATGGGTCAAGAGCCCAACTAAAGCAAGCACTCATCACCATAACGGTGTCTTAAAAAATGAGATTTTCTCCTTTGGTGATTCTGCTTGCTAACATCAGGTGTCTTCAATATTGGTCAATTATCACTCAATGAATCACTTAATGAGCTCATTACCTTTAACACTCTTCAGTGTTAATTTAACACTCATATTTTAACACTGACTCTGGAGCCATATAAACTCCCAGGAGAGTTAATTTAACACTGGACTTTTTGCTGTGTACTCCGGGATATTGGTTTATTTTGAGTCGAAGGGACTGTCAGGACTCAGGCATGTCCGAAAGTGAGTAACTTAACTTGTGGATCAGCGCTGACGCAAGACGCGAACTGTTTCGAACGATTCAGTCCGATTTAGTGTACTGGTTCGACCAGTTCACTAAAAAGAACCGGTTCAAAAGAACGATTCGTTCACGAACCGGCCATCACTAGTAGACATAACTCTCTAAATGAGTTTTGTGATTCAGGTCCAATTATGATTGTCAAAACATAACCAACACCACCTGATGAACTTTTCTCTTTGTTCATCTGACAGTTATAACTCAGATACAACAGCCAAACAAAACGTTAAGTTAATGATTTAAGGGTCAAGAGCCCAACTAATGTTGCTTAAATCATTAACTTTAGATTTTGTTTGGCTGCTGTACATGAGTTATAACAGTCAGATGAACAAAGAGAAAAGGTGATATGATGGTGTTGGTTGTGTTTTAAAATAATCATTATTTCACAATCATTTGACCTGAATAACTTAAAAAAATGAATTGATGTTCAACAAATAAAAAACAGATATAATATGGATGAACAAATGATAAAGCTTGGGTTGCTGAATATTCAATCCCTTACTCCAAAAGCACTCATTGTTAATGATATGATTACAGATTATAACCTAGATGTGCTGTGTTTGACAGAAACCTGGCTAAAACCAGACATTTATATTACTTTAAATGAGTCCACCCCGCAAGATTACTGTTATAAACATGAACCTTGTCTGAAAGGCAAAGGGGGAGGTGTTGCTGTAATTTATAGTAATATCTTCAGAATTACTGAGAAATCTTGTTTTAAATATAATTCTTTTGAAGTGTTGTTGCTAAATGTAACACTATGTAGTGTATATGATATATCACGTTTAACATTTGTGCTGGCTACTGTATACAGGCCACCAGGGCACCATACAGACTTTATCAAAGAATTTGCTGATTTTCTATCAGAGTTAGTATTGGCTGCAGATAAAGTCCTAATTGTTGGTGATTTTAATATACATGTAGATACACTGTAAAAAAGAATACATTGATTTTATTGATATCTAATTAATAAAAATGAGGCAACAGATTACAAGCAATATTATTAATTAAATTTAACAAATTAGAATTGAGTAATAATTAATCAAATGAATTCCTTTAAAGGTAACCATTTAAAATGAGTAAAATGTACAAAATATCTTTTATTGCCAACATTGAAGACACCTGGTGTTAACAAGCAGAATCACTGAAGGAGAAAACCATAATTAAAGTCACCATTATGGTGATCAGCATGTGTTTTAGTTGGGCTCTTGACCTTAAATTATTAACTTTAAGTTTTGTTTGGCTGCTGTACATGAGTTATAACAGCCAGATGAACAAATAGAAAAGGTGATGTAATGGCGTTGGTTGTGTTTTAACATAATCATTATTTCACAATCATTTGACCTGAATCACTGAACTCATAGAGTCCAATTTATGAGTTAGGTGAACTATATTAATTATAGCAGCACTGGCCTTGTACGGTATAATGTTTTTTAACTTTTACAATGTAAGGCAAATTATTTCTAAAAGGTTTCTCTTACATAAAAGGAGACACACAGACATCAATAATCAGCCTGTGAATCTCAACAATGGTGACATTTATAAAGCATGTTGCAGTGCATTCTGGGTTCCACCAATCAAAACTCATTCATGGCTCCCATCATGCATTGCTGCATGAATAAATAATGAGCTTATGTTCAGAGGTGATCTGTTCGTCACCATTGCTGAGATTCATACGCAAAATCTTGATGTGTTTGTGCCTAAAAAAATAAATAAAAAAAATATATATATTTATTTATTTTTTATTATTGATTTGATCATTTGGATTTCATTGAAAAGGCTAAAAATATTATACTGCTGTAATTAATAAAGTTAACTTAACTCATAAATTGGACTCTATAAGAGTTCAGTGATTCAGGTCAAATGATTGTGAAATAATGAGTGTTAAATCACAACCAACACCATCAGATCATCTTTTCTCTTTGTTCATCTGGCTGTTATAATTCATGTACAGCAGCCAAACAAAACTTAAAGTAAATGGTTTAAGGGTCAAGAGCCCAACTAAAACACACACTGATCTCTCCACAATGGTGACTTTAATTATGGTTTTCTCCTTCAGTGATTCTGCTTGTTAACACCAGGTGTCTTCAATGTTGGCAATAAAAGATATTTTGTACATTTTACTCATTTTAAATGGTTAACTTTTAAGGAATTCATTTGATTAATTATTACTCAATTCTAATTTGTTAAATTTAATTAATAATATTGCTTGTAATCTGTTGCCTCATTTTTATTAATTAGATATTAATAAAATCAATGTATTCTTTTTTACAGTGTAACGAAAAAGATGCATTGGGATTGGCATTTAAAGACATTCTGAACTCTATTGGAGTTAGACAACACGTGTCAGGACCTACTCATTCTTGTAATCATACTCTAGATCTAATATTATCACATGGAATAAATGTTGATGCCGTTGAAATTCTGCAGCAGAGCGATGACATCTCAGATCATTATCTGGTCTCGTGTAAACTTCATTTTGCCAAGGCTGCAAAGCCGACTCTGTGTTACAAATATATTAGACCTATCACTTCTGCCACTAAAGATTGCTTTATTAATAATCTTCCTAATCAGTTTCATCATGTCAGCATCCCAGATAGCTTAGAAGAACTAGATATTGCGACAGAAACTTTTAACTCTCTCTTTTCTAGCACTTTAGACACAGTTGCTCCTTTGCGCTTAAAGAAGATTAAAGAAAATAGTCCAATGCCGTGGTACAACGAGCACACTCGGGCCCTTAAGAGAGCAGCCAGAAAAAATGGAGCTCAACTGGAAGAAAACAAAACTAGAGGTATTTTGCATTTCATGGAAAGAGAGCTCGATTACAGAGAGGCTTTAAAAGCTGCTAGATCGGCTTATTTCTCAACCCTATTAGAAGAAAATAAACAAAACCCTAGGTATTTATTTGAAATAGTGGCTAAACTAACGAAAAATAAATCCTCAACCCCAGGAACAAGCAGAATAAGAATTGGTTTCCAAGCAACACAGCAGTAATGACTTTATGAACATCTTTACTAACAAGATTGATAATATCAGGGAGAAAATTATAACTATGCAACCATCTACTACAGTATCGCATCAGGCAGTGCACTGTAGTCTCCTTGAAGAATTTTTTTATTAATTCGTTGCTATAGGACAGGAAGAATTTACTAAACTCGTTAAATCATCTAAATCGACAACATGTATGTTAGACCCTATACCGACTAAGCTACTGAAAGAGATGCTTCCAGAGGTCACAGATCATTAATTCATCTTTGTCACTAGGATATGTACCGAAAACTTTTAAGCTGGCTATGATTAAACCGCTTGTTAAAAAAACGCAACTTGATCCTATGCAGAATTATTCAATTATAGGCCGATCTCGAATCTACCTTTTCTGTCAAAGATACTAGAAAAGGCAGTATCCTCACAACTATGTTCCTTTTTAGAAAGAAATGATATCTGCGAGGATTTCCAGTCAGGCTTTAGATTGTACCATAGTGAGACAGCTCTCATTAGAGTCACAAATGATTTACTCTTATTATCCGATCGTGGTTGTATCTCGCTATTAGTGTTACTCGATCTTAGTGCTGCATTTGACACTATCGACCACAACATTCTTTTAAATAGACTCGAAAATTATGTTGGCATTAGTGGAATTGCATTAGCATGGTTTAAATCATACTTATCTGGGCTGCGTTCTCCGAAACTACCTTAACGCTACGTCGTTCTTAAGTTGTACCTTAAGAAGTACCTTATCGTTAATACGTGGTTTCCGAAACCTTCTTAGTTAAGTATACCTTCTGTAAGTCATACGTTCGTAAGGTAGGTCTGGAGCGCTCTT
Organism: Rutilus rutilus; assembly: GCF_951802725.1. Taxonomy (NCBI): domain Eukaryota; kingdom Metazoa; phylum Chordata; class Actinopteri; order Cypriniformes; family Leuciscidae; genus Rutilus; species Rutilus rutilus. The sequence goes on from NC_140210.1 coordinate 50,512,898, forward strand.
AGCTATACCTTATCGCTGCTGACGGTTCATACCGCTAGTGGCCACCACTACGCAAAAAGCTTTTTTACATCGCAGTTTAATTATAGACAATTTTATATGAACATTTAATATAAAATCTGATTTAGTATTAAAATTACATTTTTACTTTACTTTAAAATTTTACACATAAAATACTTAAGTTGTTATAGCCTACACCCAGTGTATGGAAGTGTTTTCATTAATAAAGTTTCCATACACTAATGGTTGTTAGCTTTTTTAATTACTATCCTAAGGCACATCAGCTGGCGAACCATTTGACAGAAAAGGCTTAGGAGTCTATGTCACGGGGTGACAAATAAGCCCGGGACTATCCCCGCTAGAGAAATGCCCCTGTTGAGATCTGGGAAGTGAAACACCGTCCCAAAGCCTGGGTGAGTGCCTGTCGCTATGGTAACCGAGTGGCGGATTGACAGCAGGTGTGGGTAATTTGCGCTGAGCGTTTGAATGGGGCCACGCTAGCTCATGAGAGTATAAAAAGTCGGAGGAAGAGAAAGCGTGCGTTAGTTCCTCTCCTGCTTGTGGTGCTTTGTTCTCGTTTGGATGTGGCTGGCTCCTGTTGGGAAGTGTTCTCTGAAGTGTGTCGTTGAGGGCTCGTTGCGAGGAAGAAGGAACGTCGTGTGTATGAGGAATTGAAGACGGAGAGAGAGAGGATTTAAAGAGGGAAGTGCATCGTCTGGTTGAAAGAGTGAAGATAAGTAACCGATTATTGAATCTCCTACCACACGTTTGATACTGAGATAGATGTGGGTTGAAGTGCTTGGAGTGTACCGTATGGATATCACTGAGTGAATTAAACTGATTCTCTGTCATTCTTATCTCCTCTTCCCGTTCGGATGGTGAAGCGAATCCAGTTTATGCCTATGAAGTGTTTAAATTCTCCTTCCTCTCACTGCCGATCCTTCGCGTTTTGAACCGAGACCCAGGAGAAAGCCCAGTTCAGTCTGTGACTGTGAGTTCGCTACAGCTTTGAAGCCCACCTGTACGGTGTGAAGTTCCTGTCTTCCCCACGACACCTAGAAAGCCCAGTTCAGGCTGTGACTGTGAGTTTGCTACAGCTTTGAAGCCCACCTGTACGGTGTGAAGTTCCTGTCTTCCCCACGACACCTGTGAGAACATTATATTGCTGTGTGAAGTTATGATTCTGCCTGTTCCAGAGAAAGCCCAGTTCAGTCTGTGACTGTGAGTTCGCTACAGCTTTGAAGCCCACCTGTACGGTGTGAAGTTCCTGTCTTCCCCACGACACCTGTGAGAACATTATATTGCTGTGTGAAGTTATGATTCTGTCTGTTCCAGAGAAAGCCCAGTTCAGTCTGTGACTGTGAGTTCACTACAGCTTTGAAGCCCACCTGTACGGTGTGAAGTTCCTGTCTTCCCCACGACACCTGTGAGAACACTATACTGCTGCGTGAAGTTATGATTCTGTCCGTCCTAGAGAAAGCCCAGTTCAGTCTGTGACTGTGAGTCTGCTACAGCCTTGAAGCCCACCTGTACGGCGTGTGGTCTTGTCTTCCTTGCGACACATGTGAGAAACACTAAACTGCTGGGTGAAGTTATGATTCTGTCTGCCCTAGAGAAAGCCCAGCTTGGTCTGTGACCGTGAGTTCGCTACAGCCCTGAAGCCATCGGTACGGTGCGAAGTCCCTGTCTTCCTTGCGACACACGTGAGCCGTTCTACCTGTGACCGTGAGTCCGCTACAGCCCTGAAGTTCATCTGTAGGGTGCGAAGTACTCACCCGTCCAAGACACCCGTGAGAGTTGTGCACCGCTCCTGAGCTTGCCCCCTCCTGCTCTAGGGGAAGTCTCGTACGGTGTTTACGGAGGACCTGCTGCAGTTCTACCTGTCCACTTCTTACCGTTGTAATTGCCCTTGGTGTAGAAGGAGCCTGGTCGACCTACTTACCGTAAGATACCTACCTGCACATTATTGATTGCTGTGAACTGTTCCCCACGTGAAAGAGGAGAGGAAGCTTTGACCATCCGCTCATCGGAGAACTCACCTGTTTCACCTCCCCCCATTGTGAACCTGATACCGGCTTGGAAGAAGGAGCCTGGTCGACCTACTTACCGTAAGATACCTACCTGCACATTATTGATTGCTGTGAACTGTTCCCCACGTGAAAGAGGAGAGGAAGCTTTGACCATCCGCTCATCGGAGAACTCACCTGTTTCACCTCCTCCCATTGTGAACCTGATACTGGCTTGGAAGAAGGAGCTCGGTCAACCTACTTACCGTAAGATACTTACCTGTCCATCATCGACTGCTGTGAACTGTCCCCTACGCGAAAGAGGAGAGGAAGCTTTGACCATCTGCTCATCGGAGAACTCACCCGTCCATTACCTCCCACCGTGCACCTGATACCAGCCTGGGAGAAGGAACGTTGACAACCCATTTACCGTAAGATATTTACCTGTCCATTATCGACTGCTGGGAACTGTTCCCCTCACGTGCAAGAGGAAAGGAAACTTGGATCATCTACCCACCGGTGAGGAACTCACCTGTCCAATACTTACCTGTCCAGTACTCCTCACTGGGAATCGCCGCCCGTGGGGAAGGGTGTGTCTGCTTGCCCCGCCTGGGATCCTCCCTGGACGAGGGAGAGAAGAAGAGTTTTAGATTAGGATTATAAATTATTTTACTCTCAATAAAATTGTTACTTTTATCCTCTGTCTCTGGTCTCGTCTCTGGCACGCTCCTCAAAGTGTTCTTGGTCTAGGGGTGGGTGTAGTCTGGTTCGGCCCATCCCGACCTGTGACATCTATATAAAGAAAGATGAGTTTACACAAACTTTATAGCTATGGCAGCAAGACAGCGAGTACTTGTTTTAAATCAAAGACGGCGCTGTCCGCGGAGCCAGTTAGTGTATGTCAACTAGCCTACATGGCTGGTGGATAATCAGCATACGTTGTGGAAAACATTAACACACTTATGGCCGTAAGGGTTTGGGATTGCACACTTGCTAAATTATAAACACATACTGTTTATACAGTATGTGTTTAAATTATAAACACATACTGAGAGTAGAGGTGACTTCCGGTTTCCGGGTCGAGTACGCTGTGCGCGTTTGTGCTGCCGCTTCGAATCCTGGATTGTTTGTACTGTTTGTCTGGTTCGGATATATATATTTTTTTTTCATCGGAACTCTGTGTTGATTACTCCGTTTCTCACTATTGCTCCCTGGCTTGGACTGTTGTCACTGCACTGACCACCTCTGCTGTCTGCAAGACGTTGAGAATACTGTGCGTGTCTGTGCAGCTGTTTCGCGCCTGGTTGGATTACTCCATTTTTTCACTGTTTAACTCTGAACTGAACTGTTGATAAGTCTGCCATCGGGCTGCTGCGAGCTTTCTTCCCTGTTACATCCCTACCACACTCGGCTCCTCGGATGGGTGAGTTACCGCTCTCTCTGTCGGTTGCGCTGTTTGTTTACTGCTTACTATCTGGGTGCGTTGCCTCCTATTTAGTCAGCTGTTTTGGTGAAGTGACGTTCAGGTTTGGCTAACGTGGTTTTGCTTGTGATTGGGCTTTCACTTTCTCAGCATCAACATGCCTTGTGCAAAAACATTTTTTTCTTTTTTCCTCTGCATTATTTTTTTTTTTTTTTTTTTTTTTTTTTTTTTTTTGTCTTACATCTGTGATGGATATTGAATATTCTACATCACAACTGAGGGCCTTTAACTGCCGCCCGCGTCTTGATTCGGTGACGTATGAATACTGTCAGACACTAGGGATTCTCCGTCGCCCAAGATACATACACCGTTCGCGGCGCACACTCTTGAGTTCCTTTTGTTCAAAGCCTGACGCTCCTCCTTGCATCTGGACCAACAATAGACTATCTTCCATGCCTAGACAACTGCCTGCCGGTCCCACCATTCAGCGTTCTCTGATCTATCTCACTGATAGCGATCAGCAACATACACCTAATTTGAATCCCTCACATCATCACTTTGCACTTTTGAACTGTCGATCAATTTCGGACAAGGCCCCTTATCTCAATGAAATGATCACTGACAATAACCTTGACATTTTTCTTCTCACTGAAACTTGGCAAGTTCCTGAAGATTTTCTACAGTTAAATCTACTTACGCCAGATGGATATAATTATCTGTCCAGACCGCGACCCCATGGTAAAGGGGGTGGTCTCGCTATCATCCATCGTGATAACCTCCGAATCAAGCAACTTGACTTTCATGACACCAATACATTTGAGTACATGGTTTTGAAGGCTGACTCTCTCATAATTATTTTGCTCTATCGACCTCCTAAGGTCCTGTCTAACTTCTTTTCTGAACTCAGTGAACTGTTGACCCTTGCCTGCTCATTGTCATTTCCCATTCTACTGCTTGGTGACTTTAATATTCATGTTGATGCTGTTTGCTCTAACACCAACCAGTTACTTTCTATCTTTGAATGTTTTAATCTAATTCAGCATGTTAATTTTCCAACTCATACGCGTGGTCATACCCTTGATTTGATTTGTACATCAAGGGCTAATATCTCTTCCATCACTTCTACTGACACTGGTATTTCTGATCATAAATTCCTTGATTTTAGCCTCAGCCTGCCTATGCTTAAGAATTGTTCTACAACTGTCATATCTTACCGCAATCTGAAAGCTGTTGATACTGCATTATTTTGTACCTCCGTTTCCTCTTCTAATCTCTCTGATGTCTTTGATATCTCTTCACCCTCACTGATACTATCTAACTATAACTCCATAATCTCGGATATCTTAGATAAGCATGCTCCTGTCAAGACCAGAAGTGTCCCTTCCACACATTCGTCTCCTTGGTACACTCCTGAGCTCCGTATCTTAAAGGCCACTGGTAGACGGCTTGAGCGTTACTACAGGAGAACTGGCCTGACTGTTCACCATTTGGCATTTACTGAACATATCAAAAAGTACAAATCGGCCCTGAACCTGGCTCGTTCCAGTTTTGTATCTGCTACAATCAACAAATCAAGCAACAGGCCAAAAGCATTATTTAACACAATAAATAAACTTACCAAACCTCCATCTCATGTTGCTCTAGCTTCTGATGAACTTTGCACTTCATTCTTGACCTATTTGCTAGAAAAGACAGATGCTGTAAACCAGTGCCTCTTTAATGATGCTACTAACATTAGTTATGTGCCGAATCAACCTGGTCAATCCCTGTCTTTCTTTTCTCTGTCTACTCCTTCTTCTGTCTCTGAGTTAATCTTGAAATCCAACCCTTCATCTTGTCATCTTGACCCTGCTCCTACTACTCTTCTGAAACGTTGCCATTCAGTTATTTCTGCACCTATCTCTCACTTCATCAATGCATCTCTTACCTCTGCTTCATTTCCTCTGTCACTCAAAACTGCAGCTGTTACCCCTGTTCTCAAGAAACCCAACCTTGATCCCTCAGTTTTATCTAATTATCGTCCCATTTCAAATCTCCCCTTCATAGCTAAATTACTAGAAAGTACTGTTGCCTCCCAGCTTCAGTCTTTTCTAGTTGAAAATAATCTTTTTGATCCTTTTCAGTCTGGTTTTCGCCCTTTGCATAGTACTGAAACTGCACTAGTTAAGGTACTGAATGATCTGCTTCTCTCTGGTGACTCTGGTTCTCTGTCTATGCTCCTGCTGCTTGACCTCAGCTCTGCCTTCGATACCGTCTCCCATCAACTACTCATTTCGCGCCTTTCGGATGTGGGTATTTCTGGTGCTGCTCTTTCCTGGTTTTCCTCCTATCTCTCTGACAGACTATTCTACATTTCACTTCAGAATTTTCGCTCACCTACTGTCCCCCTGAAGCAAGGTGTCCCTCAGGGATCCGTTCTTGGGCCATTATTATTCATAATCTATATAATACCTCTTGGTCAGATCCTCCGCCGTCATGGTTTTAATTATCATTTTTACGCTGACGACATTCAATTATATACTGCCTGTACATCGACTTTATCTCTCACAACTGACAAAATCTCTGCTTGTGTACATGAAATAAAAGATTGGCTTCATTCAAATTTTCTAAAACTTAACATGGACAAAACTGAGATTATTTTCACTGGACCTCCGTCACTCAATAATAAAATTCCTACCAACTTCACCTGTGAGATCGCTGGCTCTCTTATCAAACCATCTAGTACTATTAAAAATCTTGGTGTAATTTTTGATTCCTCTCTATCTTTTCACTCTCACATTAATTCTATCACTAAATTGGCATTCTTTCATCTACGTCGTATCGCTCAGCTCCGTCCCTTTATCAGTATCTCAGATGCTGAAACTGTCATCCATGCATTTGTCACCTCACGTCTTGATTACTGCAATGCACTTTTCATTGGCCTATCAGCTAGCTCCATTTCCAAATTACAATACATTCAAAACTCTGCTGCCAGACTACTCACCCACACCAAGCGTTCTGCACATATTTCCCCAATTCTGCATGATCTTCACTGGCTTCCTGTGGCTTACCGTATCAAATTCAAAATTCTCCTTCTCACTTTTAAGTCTCTGCACGGCCTGGCGCCCCCCTATCTCTGTAACCTGCTTCTCCCCTACACCCCGACTCGCTCTTTACGATCCGCTGATTCTAGCCTTCTCGTCGTCCCTCGGCATCGCCTGGCTTCAATGGGGGGCAGATCATTCAGTGTTGTTGCGCCCAAAATGTGGAACTCTCTCCCCCGATCACTCTGTTCTGTTAACACTATCTCTGAATTCAAATCCATGCTCAAAACTCACCTATTTTCTGAATGTTATAATTCTTAATTTTCCAATAATTTTTTTTTTTTTTTTTTTTTTTTTTTCTCTCAGTTATATCTGTTTGTATTCTGTTGGTTGCCGCCCCATCTACCAAATTTTTCACTTACTGTACTCAACTGCCTACTGTTGTCCTGTCTGCTGTCTTTGTCAACTGCCTTTATTGTTGTTTGTTTATTGTAAAGCGTCCTTGAGCTCTGGAAAGGCGCTATATAAATAAAACTTATTATTATTATTATTATTATACTCATATTTATTTCTGCATGTACATATTTCAATGAGCCCCGATAAATGCAGTTTGTACTATTTCTAAAACGCTTCTTTATAAAGAACATTGTTTTCTCAATACTTTACCTATACCGCTGTGAAGGAAAGAGCGCACAATCGATCATCGAGGCATCGATATCAACCTATTCAGCGCCTCCACCATGGACAGCGCCTGCTAAGGTCGAACTTAAGAAGGTTTACCTTAAGCAACATCCTAAGGTATAGTTCGGAGAACACACGTAGGAAAGGTATACCTGTAGTTAAGGTGTACCTTTGGAGTCTTCGTAGCGCGCTAAGAGACAACGTTATCGGAGAACGCACCCATGACCGTTATCAGTTTGTTGCAGTAAATGAAGAGATGTCTTATCGATCACAGTTTCAGTATGGTGTACCACAAGGCTCAGTATTAGGACCGTTGCTGTTCACTCTGTACATGTTACCCTTAGGAGATATGAAGCATGGCATTAGTTTTCACTGTTATGCTAATGATACTCAGCTCTATATTTCTTCACGCCCAGACGAAACTTACCAATTTACAAAATTAAAGGAATGCATAGCTGATATAAAAAAATTGGATGACTAGTAATTTCCTACTACTTAACTCTGAAAAAACAGAGATTCTAATTATTGGACAAAAAACTTCCTCACGTAATAACCTAGAATACTGTCTAACACTCGATGGCTGCTCTGTTAAGTCTTCGTCGTCGGTTAGGAACCTGGGTGTGCTCTTTGATACCAATCTTTCATTTGAAAGTCACGTGTCTAGTATCTGTAAAACCGCATTTTTCCATCTTAAAAATATATCTAAATTACGCCATATGCTCTCATTGACAAATGCGGAACAATTAGTTAATGCATTCATGACCTCAAGGCTAGATTATTGTAATGCTCTACTGGGTGGTTGCCCTGCACGCTTAATAAACAAACTACAGCTGGTTCAAAACGCAGCAGCTCGAGTTCTTACCAGAACCAGGAAGTATGACCATATTAGCCCGGTTCTGTCAACACTGCATTGGCTGCCTATTAAACATCGCATATATTTTAAAATATTGCTGATTACTTACAAAGCACTGAATGGTTTAGCTCCGCAGTACTTGAGCGAGCTCTTAACGCATTATAGTCCTTCACGTCTATTGCGATCTAAAAATTCCGGCCAGTTAATAATATGTAGAATATCAAAATCGACCGCTGGTGGTAGAACCTTTTCCTATTTAGCACCAAAACTTTGGAACAGTCTTCCTACCATTGTCCGGGAAGCAGACACACTCTTGTCAGTTCAAAGCTAGATTAAAGACACATCTCTTTGACCTAGCATTCACATAATACATTACAGACTTCTATAATTCAATGTTAGGCTGCATAGATTAGATCAGCCGGAACCGGGAACACTTCCCATGAATCCTGATGTACTTGTTACATCATAAGAAGAATGGCATCTACGCTAATTTTAGTGTCTTTGTTTATCCAGAGGTTTTTCCCGCAGCCTGCCGAATCCAGGCCGTATCCAGATCTGATGAAGGACCTTCACCTGGACCGATGACAACGCAGTGCTGAAGTGCCACTAGTCTCTCCCTATGGAGGATCCCTTTACCACTCTACAGATAAAGCGTTGTCGGGAAATTCGTTTCGCGTACCTGCCCCGAAGTGACAAAATAAAATATAATTCTGTATCAAAATTTATAAGGAAAGACCAGTACTTTGTTTAGGCTTGGTTTGTAAGGAATTACAAACCTGTGCACATATATTCAAACGCACATAACTATAGAACCAATTCTTAATGCGCATGTGACCGCCATCAGCGTTTCTCACAGGTTGGCGTTTAAAGTCTGTGTAGAGAGAATTGTGTCGTCTTAGCGGCCCCTAATTTAATAACGAATGATCGTTGCGACGGAAGCGAATCAATCAAAACTAACTTTAGCTGAAAAATAACTTTATTTAAAAAACGCTATAAAGCCAAAACAATCTCTGTAAATGATACGTTTATCTCTGTAAAGCTGCTTTGAAACAATCTACATTGTTAAAAGCGCTATATAAATGAGGATGACTTGACTTGACATGACTTGGATCAAAACAGTGCGAGTAGAACCAGTCACACATAAATAAATGCTGAATTTTCGTAAATAGTCCCTGACACCTGTAGATCTTGAATCCTGTGATCTCTGTCAGTCCATCTGCTGAAATAATGAGTCGGTGATGTCAAATTTACTTTGATTGTTAGTGTTTTTGTATATTTCTGTTAGATCCTCCAAAGAACGTCTCAGTGTCCATCAGCCCATCTGGTGTAATAGTGGAGGGAGATTCAGTGACTCTGAACTGCATCAGTGACTCAAACCCTCCTGCTCTGAACTTCAGCTGGTTTAAAGGAGGAACGATTGTAGGATCTGGAAGAATCTTCAGCATCTCAAAGATCAGCTCTGATGACAGTGGAGAATACAAGTGCAAGTCCATCAATGAACATGGATGGAAATTCTCTGATAATGTGACTTTAAATGTCATGTGTGAGTTATTGATCATCTGCACATTGTTAAAAAACTTCAAATTCATAGTTTTCTAATATTTGTTGTGAATTTTCATTGTTTTAGACCCACCCAGGAATGTCTCAGTGTTGATAAGTGGATCTGGTGTTATAGTGGAGGGAGATTCAGTGACTCTGAACTGCATCAGTGACTCAAACCCTCCTGCTCTGAACTTCAGCTGGTTTAAAGGAGGAACGATTGTAGGATCTGGAAGAATCTACAACATCTCAAAGATCAGCTCTGATGACAGTGGAGAATACAAGTGCAAGTCCATCAATGAACATGGAGGGAAATACTCTGATAATGTGACATTAAACGTCATGTGTGAGTAAATGATCACCTGCACATTGTTTACATTTTCTAAATTCATAATTTTCTAATATTTATTGAACTTTAATTTTTGTCTGTTTTAGACCCACCCAGGAATGTCTCAGTGTTGATAAGTGGATCTGCTGTAATAGTGGAGGGAGATTCAGTGACTCTGAACTGCATCAGTGACTCAAACCCTCCTGCTCTGAACTTCAGCTGGTTTAAGGAGAATGAACCCTCAGCTGTTGGATCTGGACAGAGTTTCAGTGCACTACAGAGTGGACGCTTCTACTGTCAGGCTCACAATCAACATGGATCTCAGAGATCAGACGCTGTAACTGTCACAGGTGAAGCTTTTATTAACACACTCCTGTATCTTCACATCATTCATCAGTTTGGAGAGTTAATCATGATGATCTTCCTCTTTCAGTTCATCATGTTGCTGGTAGGAATGTGATTGTGATCACAGCGGCATTTGGAGGATTATTCTTCATCATCATCTTCATCCTGTTCATTATGTGAGTTCAATAAAAAACGTCAGTGATTGTATAAGTTAACTTTTGGTCTGATGTAGAAGAAAATGGCTAATATGTGTTCGATTATTAGTAATCTTAGTAATCAAGTAAAACAGTGTTCATATTATCTCTTAATTTAATACATTCGTCCATATGCTGTTAATGTCTGTGATTATAACAGGAAGAAACAAAGGAGTGTTAAAGCTGAAGATCTCACAGTGAAAGAGGTAAATCATCTAAACACAACACGACTTTACAGAAGCAGAAAATCAGTCGATCAGCCGTTATCTGTGTCTCAGACTGTAACTGTACGAACTGATGGGAAACTAACATTATCAAAGTCTTTATCAACACAATCCAATAAACTTCCATAAACTGATATTTTCCTCTTATTAGACCAATGCATATCAAACTCTATGTGAAGCGTCCTCATGTGGTGTGACTCATGAAGAATTTTTTTTTTTTTTTTCATGGTTTAATTCTAATTTTCTATATACAGTATATGGTATATATTATGATGAATATTATTTGTCTAATCATTTGATAATCATTATCATTTACATCAGCACAGCTGTTTATGTATGTCACATAAAATCCTTATTCTGTCATTTAATTATATGTCTGTATTTTAGTATTTTACATCACTACTTTGATGTGATTTGATCTGATCTAGCACTTGATCTGAAAAGTTTGAAACTGCTCTAGACTGAGAATCTACACTTCAGATCACACTGATTTACTGGTCTTAATAATAATTACAAATGTTCTTGTATTTCAGAATGATCTCTATTCTGATGCGTCACGGAGAGTTTCAGTCCATGATAAGCCTCTTTCTGATCCAGATTCAGCCAATGGCGCTCTGTATGCCAGTGTGAAACCCAAAGATTTCAGGGGAAAAACTCCTGAATCCAGAGATACTGAGGAGATCCAGTACACAACTGTCCAACATCACAGAAAGACAGAGACGAAGAGAGCAGAGGAGAATGAATGTCAATATGACGATATAAGAGTTCATCAGCCTGATGCTGCAGTGAGGTGAGAAAAACCAACATAACCAGTACCAACATAACTAGCACCAGCTTAACCAGTACCAACTTAACCAGTACTAACATAACCAGTACCAACTTAACCAGCAACAACTTAAACAGTAGCAACTTAAGCAGCACCAGCTTAACCAGCACCAACTTATCCGGCACCAACTTAACCAGTACCAGCTTAACCAGCTTAAACATCACCAACTTAAATAGCACTATCTTAACCAGCACCAGCTGGAACACCACCAACTTAACCAGCACCAGCTTAACCAGTTTAACCATCACCAACTTAACCAGCACTATCTTAACCAGCAACAGTTTAACCAGCACCATCTTAACCAGCACTATCTTAACCAGCACCAGCTTAACCAGCACTATCTTAACCAGCACTATCTTAACCAGCACCAGCTTAACCAATACTAACCATCACCATCTTAACCAGCACTATCTTAACCAGCACCAGCTTAACCAGCACTATCTTAACCGGCACCATCTTAACCAGTACTATCTTAACCAGCACCAGCTTAACCAATACTAACCATCACCAACTTAACCAGCACTATCTTAACCAGCACCAACTTAACCAGCATCAGCTTAACCAGTACCAACTTAATCAGCACCAACTTAACCAGGTTAACCATCACCAATTTAACCAGTACTGTCTTAACCAGTACTGTCTTAACTTGCACCATCTTAACCAGCACCAGCTTAACCAGTACTGTCTTAACTTGCACCATCTTAACCAGCACTATCTTAACCAGCACCAGCTTAACCAGCATAGATCATCTGAGCTGTAACATCAATGTTGTCCTGTTTGTTTGTTTTTTAGGCAATCAAATGTACAAACAGTGGAAGAGCCTTCAATAATCTACAGCAGCGTGTAATGAGTAATAGTATATTATGTTGTATTATGTATTAATGTAAGTGTTTTATGAAGAGTTTCCACTTCATGTTTTACTCTGTATGTTCTTAAAGGGGTGGTATAAAGCCCTTTTCACAAGATGTAAAATATGGCTTTGATGTCCACAGTGTGTGTATGTGAAGTTTTAGCTCAAAATACCCCACAGATATTTGTATATAGCATGTTAAAATAGTCAATTATTGAGGGTGAGCAAAAGCGCACCGTTTTGTGTCTGTTCCTTTAAATGCAAATGAGCTGCTGCTCCCGGCACAGGGGGCGGAGCTTCAACAGCTTGCACTCACACAGACATGCACTGAAAATTTCAAAAAACGTTTAGTCTTTATGTTCAAACCGGAGTCAGACGACATTGTGACAACATGTAGAAGCAACAGGACATTTCTGAATGGTTAGTTGATGAATGTATTTAGCTGATGTATAGTTATCTTCTAGTCATTGATTTGCATATTCTGTCTTGATAATGTATAAATTGTGTTCCGGGGGTGGGGTTTATGTACATTTTAGGGTTGGTGATGTGACGTCACTAACCCGGGAGGAATGTCGTGTAGTCCCTACCAGCCGTTTGTTGTAGTCCTTAAAAAGTGATTTATTTAAAAGCAAATATCTCCCTTTGCTTTGAACTTTGAGCATTGTAACTTTGCAGATGTTGTTTATGCTCAAACAGCAACATTACACACTAACTAAAGTTAGAAAAGTGAAATCATAATCAACAACTCTTTAAAACTATTGCTAATGCATTGCTAATGCTTCAATAAACCTGATTAGTCATTAACCTAGTGCTGTTTAAGGCTGTAGTGTCTCTACTGGTTAAACAGGACTGAAAGGTCCTCTAGTGGTTGATGTGTGAATTATTCTTCATGGATGAGACAAAAATAGATTCTTGAAATGCAACTTTCCCTCCCAAAAACTTTTCATTCTTTACTCTGATCAGATATTATTTTCATATTCAGTTCGTTTTTTAATTGTTGTATTTGAAATGAAACTTTAAGACATTATCATTTTACATAAATTTGACAGTAAAGCTACTTTGAAGTGATTTGTATTTCATCTTGAAATATGTTTGATATTTCTTTCTGACAATAACAATTACATTGTGTAAGCAGTGTTTTCAAGGTGCAATTTTACTTACACTGAACATTAAATACATTTTGTTTTTGCAAATATTTATGAATACAAAGATTGGTTAAAAGGACATATTTTTAATGTTTCATCATGTTTCAACATCCTTATTTTTTACTGACCCATGAATAAAATATACTTGAATAAACCAATTAATACTTGATTAAATCAATACACCAACAACAAAACTGATATGTATTAGATATACCAATGTATTATAAACCAGTGCGTTTGTCATTAAATCATAAATGAAACCAATAAACCATATTCACACAGCACACATACAGTATGTATTATTTCTTGAATGGCATTTAGTTTCTTCTTCCCCAACACACATTTCCCATCATCCTCGGCTTTTCTCCTGTCAGGTGAGCTCATATTGCAGCATGTGTGTGTTCAGTCAGTTCAGGCGATTAAACATTTTTCCTCTCTGTTCTTCACTGGGGACGGGTCCAGGACTGCCCGGACAGCTTCATCAAACACCGTCTTAAGGCCTCGCTGTGTTAATGCTGAGCACTCCAGGTACTTCACAGCTCCTGTTTCTTTAGCCATAGCCAGACCTTGTTTGTACGTGATGGGGGTTTGTTTCTTCTCTTTCAGCTCTTCAGTGGTGTTCTTGTCGTCTCTCAGATCAAGTTTAGTCCCAACAAGAATTATCGGAGTCTTGGGGCAATGATGTCTGACCTCTGGAAACCACCTTGCACGGATGTTCTCAAACGAGTCTGGATCCACAAGAGAGAAACAGATCAAGAACACATCAGTCTGAGGGTAGGAAAGTGGTCGAAGCCTGTCATAATCCTCTTGTCCTGATGTATCCCACAGTCCCAGGGTCACTGGATTCCCATCAAACGTTACATTAACCGAATAACTATCAAACACAGTGCAGTCCTCACTTGGAGAGTGACCAATGGTGTAGCTCATCAGAAGTTTTGTTTTATCCACAGCCCTGTCCCCGACGATCACACACTTTATGGTCTGCATTTTTCACTTCACACGCTGTCCTGTTAGCACTCAGCTTTATCTTGGAATGAATCAATAAAAGCTGCTCCGACCGGGATAATCCACCATCAAAAATTCAATAACACAGCGATTCCACACAGAAAAGAAAGAGGTGTGGAGTCGATAAAAGTGAAAGGAAAATTTCAAACTCGACAAAGTAAAGTTAGCTGGTCGACTGCATTTAAACGTGTGTGCTGCTGCTCCAGTCTGTTAGGTTTAGGAAGAAAAGAGAGAAACGAAAGGGCTTTATTTAAAGTCAGAACAAAAAAACTACAGAGAAACATAAACTACCCCGTGGGGCAAAGGTTGGCGGTGATGGGAATGGGGTGAGGCAGGCAAGGCAAGACACGACAGATACAGGAAAACATCCACAGCAAACACTTGTGGAAAAAAGGAAGAAAACGAGGGAGAGGAGGTGGGGCAAATTAACTAATAATCAGATAACAAGCAGGTGAGACTAAGATTAGAAACTGACAGAGGATCACATTAAACACACACTGTAAAAATGTGCGCCGTAAAATAATGGTTATCTACTGGCAGCTGGTTGCTGTTCATTTACAGCCCTTTACCGTTAATTTACAGCTCTCTTTTTTTTACAGTATGTTATGGATTTTTCAGCGTCTGTGTCTGCGTCTCAAGGACGTGAACGCATCAAACTCATGTCCTGACCTGCTGTGAGAGTTGATTTCACAATCATTCCAGTGATTTATCTGAGAAAAGCTACCGTCAATCTCGCCAAAAGAAAAGTCCGGTTCAGAATAGGTGTATTTCTTTTTTAATTTACATTTGTATTATTGATTTCAAGTTTGCTGAATAAAACTTGTCTTTCATTGCATTGATTTTGTGTCGTTATTTTGGTGGTTGATAGTCCATCGGTGTGTGGATATGAAAAGGACATCAAGTTTTTGGAAGTCAGTTTGATTTGCATATTTGACCTGTTATTTTACGTCAATGTTTCATGTCAATTTCAACATCAATTGCCTGCTGGGAAAAGCTGCTCCGACCAGGAAAATCCACCCTCAAATTTTATAAAACAGCGATTCCACAGAAAACAGGAGTAGAGTTGCATGTCAAGGCATATGCTGCTAGCCTGGTAATACCAAACTCTGCTACTTCGCTTTGCTTCGTAGACAGAGTCTGGCATGGCATAATTGAAAAGCGTTTTCTTTCTCGCGGGGAGGCGCTTGTCTGAAGTTTAAAATCATTGGTTCCCGTAAGCCAATCACATAACGTTTGGTTATGGCGTGTGTTATGCGCATGCTCAGCCGCATCTAACTTCCACTGTAAACGCATGTATGATGCGAAAACAAAACCATTGAGCGAAATACCGGAGTGAACATGGCTGTGAATGACTTTTGCAGATTATGTGAAGTAAATCTACGCATCCACGGTACAATCAGCATCTACGTCACGGCTCTCAGCCCGCCCTCTGTACGTTGATTGGCCGGCTGTTTTCAGGCCGGAGGAAAACGGAAAGCTATTAAGCTGTCTCAGACTGAGTACAGAAGCTAAATGAAATTGAGCGGAAGTAAGAAGTCTGACGTAGTCAGGCTAATATGCTGCTGCTCCAGTGAAACAAACAGCCACTTCTCAATATGAGAAGTTGTGCATCTCTGCCAGTCTCTCGTCTTGGACCGAGCTGGACTGGACTGGCTGAAATGCTTGGTTGTTTTAATGAGCACTTTATTGCCTCGGGTTCCTTATTTGATTCAGTCAACTCTACATATCAGAATCGTTCTACAAGCCATACATATGGTCAAAGTAGACTCATTAATTCTTTTAATTTTAATCCATTTTTAGTTTCAGAAGTGCATAAAGCCCTCACACTTTTAGACATTAGAAAATCAGCTGGTCCTGATAAACTGGAGCCTTTTTTTCTACGGTTAGCATCCGATTTTATTGCTCCACCTTTGACCTATCTTTTTAATCTATCTTTAGACACAAATGAAATTCCACTTATATGGAAATCTGCATTTGTTCTTCCTTTGCTAAAAGGGGGTGACCCGTCAGATTTAAATAATTATAGACCCATCTCGAAACTGTCCGTCCTGGCCAAGGTTATGGAAACTATGGTAAATGAACAATTGAAAGAGTTTTTATCTACTAACAATATTTTGTCAAAAATATCAATCAGGTTTTCGTAAAAAACACAGCACAACTACAGCAGCTTTAAAAGTAGTAAATGATTTTATTGATGCTTTAGACACAAAACAACACTGTGCAGCTCTTTTTATTGATCTATCTAAGGCTTTTGACACTGTGGATCACACAATTTTAAAACACAGACTTGTCAGTGTAGGGCTGTCAGATCAATCAGTTGGCTGGTTTGAAAACTATCTATCAGGTAGAACTCAGTGCGTACAGGCAGATGGTCTCACTTCCAGCCCTCTTAGTGTATCTAAGGGTGTGCCCCAGGGGTCAGTGCTGGGACCACTCTTATTTATACTATACATCAATATTCTCGATCAAAATGTTTCCAATGCAAATCTCCATTTTTATGCCGATGATACTGTGATTTACTGCTCTGCATCAACTCCAAACCAAGCTCTTTGCCAATTACAACGCACTTTTGATATTGTTCAACGTACCCTATCCGATTTAAAACTTGTTTTGAATGATAAGAAAACAAAACTAATGTTGTTTTCCAATGCAAAATCAAAGTCAAAGAACCTTGTACCTATTACTACTTCACGGGGTTCCAAGATTGAGTTTGTATCGCAGTACAAATATCTCGGTATATTAATTGATGATTCACTTTCTTTTAAACCTCACATTCAGCAGTTGGTGAAAAAACTGAAGCTGAGACTGGGATTTTATTTCAGAAATAGGTCATGTTTTTCCTTTGAGGCAAGAAAGAGGCTTGTTGATGCTACTTTCATGTCAGTGCTTGATTATGGTGATGTTATATACATGCATGCATCTCTTACAAGCTTAAAATTGCTGGACACGGTTTATCATGGAGTGCTTAGGTTTGTCACAAATTTTAGAACACTAACACATCACTGTTCTTTGTATGACCGGGTTGGTTGGTCTTCTCTGTCCACTCGTAGACTTAACCATTGGTACGTTTTTATCTATAAAGCAATTCTTGGTTTGCTTCCCCCATACCTTCAATCTTACATTATAAAGAAAAACATAGGAAGATATTCTCTTCGTTCCGAGGACTTAATGCTTTTATCTGTCCCTCGTGTACGGACCGAATTAGGAAAAGGGGCGTTTAAGTATGCAGCCCCCTGTGCTTGGAATGAGCTACAAAATGTAGTAAAACTTCAGGAGCGGGTCTCACTTTTTAAGTTTAAAGCAATTTTAAATGAGTTGGAGGCTACCCAAACTACCTGTAAATGTTATGACTGATCATCCGGACGATCCCAGCGAGCATCGCTGTTGTTTTATTGCTTCAGTTAAATATTCGCAACTTTTCTACCTTCATGACCTTGTAATTCACTATTTTTTTTACCAGGTTTATTTGTTATACGTTATATGTTAAATGTTGATGTATTTGTTTTATGTCTGCAACTTTGTTAATTGTGCTGCTGCCTGTCTTGGCCAGGACACTCTTGGAAAAGAGATTTTTAATCTCAATGAGTTTTCTTTCTGGTTAAATAAAGGTAATATATATATATATGGACATGAGGTTGATGCGTTCACGTCCTTGAGACGCAGACACAGACGCTGACAAATCCACGAACGTGTGAAGTTCATGAAACAACGCTACTCATTCACAATTAAACAACAGATGCATTATGACGTTAGTCCATATCATGATCTGAATTTGATTAGCTGTGCATCGCTGCTTCCTTGTTTATTTCAAAATTAGCCAAATTCCGTGACATTATACAGCGAATTATAGACAGCACTTTGGTCCATTCTAATGGTTTTGAAAGTGCTTTATAAATAAAGGTTGAGTTGAGTAAATGAAGAACCATTCAGTATTAATATACTGAGCCAAAGAGCCTAGGGTATTGTCTGGCATCATACAGACTATGTGCCCATTTAAACCATGCCTAAAAATGTACTTCAAAGCCACATCATTAAAATCCACATGATAGCAAATTTCACAAAAATGGTGAAAAATAATTGGTTATCATTAAAAAATGGTTACACATTTTATTTGTCATTTAGAACTTTTTGCTCACAAGGTGGTTTCCTTGATCTTAATTATATGATGTCATGCTGTCTTTCTGCCAGCCAATCACTGCATTACAGCGGTTTGAATTCCCAAATTGGAGCCGAGGAATAAGGGTCTTACACTGAAAAAAATGTGGAGTGACATTTACTTAAAAAAAGCTAGGCAACTTTTTCCACACAGAAAGTGCTTGTAATCTTTACTCGGGCTATTTCAATTAGTAATTAATTGTAAAAGTAATTAAATTGAACAAATTATAATTGAGTAATAATTAATCAAATTAATTCCTTAAAAGTTAACCATTTAAAATGAGTAAAATTTACAAAATATCTTTTATTGCCAACATTGAAGACACCTGGTGTTAACAAGCAGAATCACTGAAGGAGAAAACCATAATTAAAGTCACCATTATGGTGATCAGTGTGTGTTTTAGTTGGGCTCTTGACCTTAAATTATTAACTTTAAGTTTTGTTCGGCTGCTGTACATGAGTTATAACAGCCAGATGAACAAATAGAAAAGGTGATCTGATGCTATTGGTTGTGTTTTAACATAATCATTATTTCACAAGAATTAGACCTGAATCACTGAGCTCATATAGAGTCCAATTTAGTTAGATTAACTATATTAATTATAGCAGCACTGGCCTTGTACGGCAGAATATTTGTAACTTTTACAATGTAAACAAAAATAATTTCCAAAATGTTTCTCTTATCCAAAAAAGAGACAAACAGACATCAATAGTCAGCCTGTGAATCTCAACAATGGTGACATTTATAAAGCATGTTGCAGTGCATTCTGGGTGCCACCAATCAAAACTCATTCATGGCCCCTATCATGCATTGCTGCATGAATAAATAATGAGCTTATGATCAGAGGTGATCTGTTTGTAACCATTGCTGAGATTCATACGCAAAATCTTGATATGTGTGTGTGTGTGTGTGTGTGTGTGTGTGTGTGTGTGTGTGCGTGTGCGTGTGTGTGTGCTTAAAAAAAGTATATATATATATATATATATATATATATATATATAA
Source organism: Rutilus rutilus (assembly GCF_951802725.1). Classification (NCBI taxonomy): domain Eukaryota; kingdom Metazoa; phylum Chordata; class Actinopteri; order Cypriniformes; family Leuciscidae; genus Rutilus; species Rutilus rutilus. The sequence goes on from NC_140210.1 coordinate 50,532,495, forward strand.
ACATTTTTTATTATTGATTTGATCATTTCGGTTGCATTGAGCAGGCTAAAAATATTATGCTGCTATAATTAATATAGTTCACCTAACTCATAAATTGGTCTCTATATGAGTTCAGTGATTCAGGTCTAATTATTGTGAAATAATGATTATGTTAAAACACAACCAACACCATCAGTTCACCTTTTCTATTTGTGTCATCTGGCTGTTATAACTCATGTACAGCAGCCAAACAAAACTTAAAGTTAATAATTTAAGGGTCAAGAGCCCAACTAAAACAAACACTGATCACCACAATGGTGACTTTAATTATGGTTTTCTCCTTCAGTGATTCTGCTTGTTAACACCAGGTGTCTTCAATGTTGGCAATAAAATATATTTTGTCAATTTTACTCATTTTAAATGGTTAACTTTTAAGGAATTAATTTAATTATTACTCAATTATAATTTGTTCAATTTAATTAGTTTTACAATTAATTACTAATTGAAAAAGCCAGAGTAAAGATTACAAGCACTTTCTGTGTGGAAAAAGTTGCCTAGCTTTTTTTAAGTAAATGTCACTCCACATTTTTGTCAGTGTATCTAGCCAAATGATCAGTCATTTTCTATATATATATTTTTAAATGTATATACTTTTTAACCAGAAATGCTCGTCTTGCACTAGCTGTGTTGCGCCACGCATTACGTAATCACGTTGAAAGGTCAAGCTCATCAACATATTGCGGAAGGCAGACATATTGTCACATAGGCAGAAGTACAGACCTAGTCCCACATAGCAACGTTTTGACGTCCCAGATCTGGCACACATCTGGCACACGTGGGAAGATGATCTGGCCCACATGCAGTGTGGAATGACGGCCCTTGGGCACATGTCAGCCAAGAGCAAAGAAATAAACCAGAACTGGACCTTATCTAAGCCACAAAATCTGTGTATATTAAATATGGAGTAATCTCAGCCTTAATGTGCCTGTTAACAAGCAGAATCACTGAAGGGTCAAGAATCAAGAGAAAGGAAAAAGAGACAAGCAGAAAACCCACATGAACATGTTGGCTGGGACTATGGGACTATACTCCAAATGGTTTAGAAAAAAGACAAACATTTGAATTCAAGAATGTAATTTCCTTTGGGCTGAAATGGAAGGTGTGAAACAAGAGGTTAATATACTTTTGTAAGCTATTGTTATGTATGACTGTTGTGATTCTCAATGTTTGTGGATGAATCTATTGAAGAAGAGTACAAGATCAGCTTTTGTACAATGTCACCAATGTAATCGTGTAGTTCCTCATTTTAACCTAAGGACGGTTGTCCTGTCTCATGTATCTCATTATTTATGTGCAAAATTATGTGATGGATTTTTCTGTGTAATGTGTTCAGTATGAAATTATTAAATGAAATCAGGCTGGTGTCTACAACTACACCACTGGTTGTTGAAGTTTTATTACAAAGGGGTATCTATACAAACATTATCCAGGCAAGAGTGTGAAATGCGACAAAATATCTTCAAGTAAGAACACAGACACGAAATTAAACTCATCATCGTGAAGTAATTAAAATGCATGGGCTCCAGCCAATAACAGAAAAATTAAATAAAAGGGTAACACTTTACAATAAGGTTCTTAGTTAACATTAATTCATGTATTTACTAATGAACTAACAATGAACAAAACATTTGTTACAGTATTTATTCATCTTTGTTAATGTTAGTTATTAAAAAATAAAGCTGTTTATTGTTTGTTCAGGTTAGTTCACAGTGCATTAACTAATGTTAACAAATACAACCTTTGATTTTAATAATGCAAAATAATAGTAAATGTTGAAATTAATACGATTAATAAATGCTGAATAAGTATATTGTTCATTCTTAGTTCATGTTAACTTAACTAATGTTAACTAATGAACCTTATTGTAAAGTGTTACCAATAAAAGTATATATTTTTTAAAAATCTGCATTTTAGTAAGTAAATCATAATGAGACACAAAAATTAAGGATGTCCAGTAGGAGAAACAGACAAAAAGAGGAAAAAGAGTTTCCTCTTTCTGAATGAAAAACAGGTTTTTCCACCTCTGGTTATTAATAAACAGTGTTAACCACACAAAGTCCTTCACTGTAAAGCTAAAGTGTTAAAACAGTCTGTCATTCGGTTGCTGTTGATCTGATGAGCTTCAACACGGTAAGACAAACACACTCTTGCTTAAATGAAATCTGATGAAGATGATAAAACACATGATTCCTGACATGAGGAACATGTGCATTAATAATCTTCAGATGTGCAAAGATCTTACTAACACGAAGAGCTGTTTAGGGTGATGAACATACACTGTTTATGAGCATATAAGTGATGTTTAATGCTGTATTATAGATATATGTTATGCTGATGTGGGTCAGAATGGCTCCTCCTCTTCCTCTGATCTTCTTTCTGCTCATGATTCACGGTGAGTCTCTCTTACATTCATATGAAACTCTGATTTTATTAAAGGGTAACTCTCACCAAAATGCAACCTATGGTCTTTTTGTTTAAAAGCATAATTAGAATGGAAACGCCACTTTTAAGATTGACCGTATTTTAGTTTTCGGTCAAATAGCCTGCTGAATGAGCGGGAGTGCTTTGGGCACTTCTATGATAGCATCAAAAATCGCTATTTTTAAAACACTAAGGAGGCTCGACACAACATGAAACTTTTCTGGAAGTATCACCAGGGGCTCTACACATGAACTCGAGCATTGAGAACAGTGTTTGTGTACACAGAGTTTACAAAAAAGAAAGATTTTGAACAACTCACTGTCTCTGTGTCCGCCGGCATTTTTTTGACAGTCAAAAATAGTCGATCTCCGAATGCGAATTAACTGACTCTGAATTTTAGTATTGCTTCTTATATGAGCATCCTTTTTCAAATACAAGGTCAATATTGATTTTCACTAACGACAAAACAACAAATCATCCGTGAATTTATATGGAACTAAGCTTTAGGAGCTTTCCATCTTTACTCTCCTCCCTGTTACGTTGCATTCGGAGATCGACTATTTTTGACTGTCAAAATGCCAATGTGTAATGTACACATGTAATGTGTATACATTCACTCCTCTGTCTCTGTTCATTTCTGCTTTTCTGCAACAACCTCCTTTAAAGCTGATGAAGAACTTCACACTAAGTTCCTTTATTGGATTTTAACTCTTTCACTGCTGTCTTTTTTTTTTTTTTTTGTTACCTGCTACCACCAGCGTTGTATAATAAAATAAAATAAATGTATGGCCCACACAATATTTTGTTGTATGCGTATCTGAACATGCAGTATATCATAAGAAAGAACAGAGCCCCTGCTTAAACAAAAAGTAAAAAAAAAATTTATTCTAGCTTCATGCATTCTTTTTGATCAACTCTTCAATGACAAGTTTCATAAATACAAACAACATTTTGAACAAAAAGCTGAGAAAATCATGTTTTTTTCCCCTTAGACTACAACATGCATAAGCAATAATTTTATCGATTGCTTCTGTTCCTTTTTTTCTCTGTTTTGATCCAAAGATTCTGTACTCTTTACCTCTATTTATTTCTGTACCTCCTACTGTATAACAGGGAAAACACGGACAGCCGGAAAATTCTGTCAATGACGGGGAAAGACTTAAGAAGATTAGACTGTATTTTTTATGTCATGAGCCACCATTTTCATGTAATAAAAGTTTTCACATGCTTTCATTGGCGGTTGTAACTGATAAAACAAAATTTTTATCATGATGAATTCTGTGTTTCAGGGGTTTCTAGTGCTGATTGGAGAGTGAGTTACAGTCCTTCACGCATCTGTGCACTAAAGGACTCAACAGTGATAATAAGATGCACTTATACATACCCTACTGGATATAAGATCATGAGAGTGTTCTGGACTAACGAGTCTATAAAGGGTGATGAGTCTCCAGATCTGTCTAATGACACTGAATACAGTCAGAGGCTTCAGTATCTGGGAGATAAACAGCAGAACTGCACCGTCAGACTGAGTCATGTGACACTGAAGGATTCACACATGTACTATTTCAGATTCATCACTGATAAACCTGATGGAAAATATACTGGTGATCCTGGAGTGACTCTTACTGTCACAGGTGACTTTGATGAGGTTTATATCTTCTTCTGTGCATTATGTTGAATAATAATCAGTGTATGACAGCAGCACTAGATATAATGTGTGTGTTGTGTTCAGATCTTCAGGTGGAGTCTCCTGAGAGAGTGACAGAGGGAGATTCAGTCACTCTGAGATGTAAAAGCAGCTGCGCTCTGACTGACAGAGCAACATTCATCTGGTACAGAAACTCACAGCCATTAACTGAGAGAAGAGACAGAAACAATGAACTCCTGCTGCAGTCAGTCAGAAGAGAGGATTCAGGCAGATATAGCTGTGCTGTAGACGGACACACTCACATCTCTCCTGCTGTTCAGCTCAATGTCATGTGTGAGTGCAGATTCATTTAGTCTTTTCAAAAACCAGATTGTGTTTAAATGAAATTATTAAAATATTTGATTTTTGTCCTGTGTTAGATCCTCCAAAGAACGTCTCAGTGTTGATAAGTGGATCTGGTGTAATAGTGGAGGGAGATTCAGTGACTCTGAACTGCATCAGTGACTCAAACCCTCCTGCTCTGAACTTCAGCTGGTTTAAAGGAGGAACGATTGTAGGATCTGGAAGAATCTACAACATCTCAAAGATCAGCTCTGATGACAGTGGAGAATACAAGTGCAAGTCCATCAATGAACATGGAGGGAAATACTCTCATAATGTGACTTTAAACGTCATGTGTGAGTAAATGATCACCTACATATACACTGTAAAACCTAACAGTAATATTAACTAAATACAATTGAGTTCACAGCACTCAAATATTACCGAAACTTGAATGACTGAAACAGAACTCAAACTGAATGAGTTATAGAACATTTCTAGATCCCAGAATGATAATTGTGTAATTAAGTGATTAATTAAGTGATGATTGAGCATTAGTGATGAGCACCTGCTGTTAACAAGCAGAATCAATGAAGGAAAGAGAAACACAAGAACTACAACTGACTTCCAGCCACAGCAAAATCAACTGGAGATAAAAGAAGACATTAAATATCTCAAGATCTCAGCAGAGGAGGATTAAACAACTCCACGAACAGCATTACAAGCTTCACTTATTATTAACCACTTTGACTTTATTACTGCCATTCGTCTACAGAAGTTCTTATTAGAATTAAAGGTGCTTTATGTAACTTTTTTTATAAAATGAATCCTTTTTTTATTGCCTGTCTGTGAAGGGGTTGTAATCACACATTACAATGATCCACTTTTCGTGTTTTGCTATTACCTCTGAAGGCCTGTATTCCTATTTTTATGTGAAGTCTCCGGGTCGGATTTTCTGCGAAATCCACCAGATGTGACGTGCATGCGCGCTCCCGAGCCTCTCTCCTTTTTATATACAGTCTATGCGACGGCACTGCAGCTAACGACATCTGATAACACCAAAAAACGACCTGCCTCCAGCACAACACAGACTCCAACACAAACCCCAAAAAAATATATTAAAAAAAAATATATATATATCTGCTGAAGCTCGTCAGGCCAAACGTCAATCGGATCGACTCAGGACGAAAACACGGATCAACATTGGCAGAGCGTTTGAATTATGGAGAGACCTCCGCTTTGTTTTAGGTAGCCTATAAAAACAGACCCTGAGTTTGGCTTTTTTTCTGATAAATTACAAGTTTTCAGATATGCTGAAATAAATAATAGTAAACTGTAATGAAATAGCAAGGTAAAATACAACATACATGAGACATGAAATGAATACAAAAGACTGTTCCATGATAACAAAAAGTAGGTGCTTTAGGATGTAACTTTTATTTTATGTACTAGATCTACTGTCTAACGTCACTCATCCCACTACGATCATATTGTTTATAATACACATTTCCAGACACGTTCAGTAGGCCTACAGTAATATTACTTCCTACTGTCTTATTGTTACACTCAAATTGTTCAGTCTAGTTGACTAACCGTTTTCGTTATCATTCATTGACCTATGTTGACATTGCTAATTGTGAAAGATACACGAATAGTTAGTGAAATGCCTTATGCTAGATAACACCACATGTCGGCAAAATACAGTCAATGTAACGTTATCATGGTACGAGCATGGAGCATTAGTTATACGTCAAGCTGATAAAAGTAGCCTATTATGGTAATGTTGCAGTGGGAGTTTACATGAGTTTCCAGCATGTTGTGTGATGCTTTCTCCGTTGTGTTGAAAATCTCAGTGTGGCCGGTAGTGAGTGCGCGCTCTTGAGTTTGAGCACCCGCACGAGCACGAGCGCTGTTGTTGCAATCTGAAACATCACCGCTAGAGGCCGCTGGATCCTACATACAGCACCTTTAACAAAGGTTTAGAAGTTGATGATTTGAGTTTCATTTAAGGTCACCATGATGGAGATCAGCGTTTGCTTTAGTTGGGCTCTTGACCCTTGACTTTTGCACTTAAGATTTTCTTTTGACTACTATAATTGAGTGTTTATAAAACATATTTGTTATGGCACAAAAGGCAAAGAAAAGTCTGATTGGGTGTTGATGGTGAATGACTGATGATGACAATCATCATTTAGTGACTTGATTCACTGATTTCATTCAGAGTCTGATCTCTGATTAAAAGGGTAAGTTATTAGTTTCACTCTAAACTGTGATTCTACAGCATAAGAGCTAGCCATGTTGTGACCATCAGATAATCTGAAGGATTTTACAAATAGTTGTGCACAAAAAGTTTCACAGAAAAGGTATTGCATTACTAAGACTCACACAGACATCAAGAATCAGCATATGAATCTCAACAATGGTGACCATTAAAAAATTATTCATTCTGCAATGCATGCTGGGTACTAGCATAATACAAAACTTATTCATGGCTCCCGCATGCATTGCGGCATAAATCATTTTTTAATGGTCACCATTGTTGAGATTCATATGCTGATTCTTGATTACTGTGTAAGTCAGCATGATACCATAGAGGTTTTTCCAAGTCCAAGTCACCATCATCCAAGTGGATGCTGCACATTAGTGGTGGCTGAGGAGATTCCCCCCTTTCATGTAAAAGCACTTTGAGTAGGCCTACCTAGAAAAGCGCTATATAAATGTAATTAATTATTATTATTATTATTTAAAATCTGATTGTCACAACAATGGGCCTTATAGCAGAATCAGTTCTATTATAATGAATAATACAAGAAATACATCACCTGTCTAATCAGAGATTAGGCTCTGGAAAAGATCAGAGAATCAAGTCACTAAATTATGTTTTTTATTATCTAAACACAACCACATGCTCATATTTTCTTTTGGTGTATGTGCCATAACAAATGTGTTTTATAAACACTCAGTTACAGCAGCCAGAGGAAAAACTGGTGTTATAAAGTCAAGGGTCAAGAGCCCAACTAAAGCAAACACTGATCACTATCATGGTGTCTTTAAATGAAACTCAATAAATCATTAGCATCTAACCCTCTGTTCATTCTCAATAACAACTTCTGTAGACGCATGACAAAAGTCAAACTGTTTAGTAATAAGTGAAGCTGGTAATGCTGTTTGTGTAGTGGTTTAATCCTCCTCTGCTGAGATCTTTAGAGATTTAAACGTCTTTTATCTTGAGTTGATTTCATCTAAGTCTGTGTCTGAAGTCAGTTGTAGTTCTTGTGTTTCTCTTTCCTTCATTGATTCTGCTCGTTAACAGCAGGTGTTAATCACTAATGCTCAATAATCACTTAATTAATCACTTCATTTATTGACTGCAATGTATATCTACTTTTAGTAAACTCAACTGAAATAATTGCAGAGTACTCATAACTATTGTTTTTATAAACTTAATTGGATTAAGGCAATCGGTTTCCTCAAATGTAATAAGTTAGCTTAACTTATTGAATTTGACTTTGTGTGTGAAATTGTGAGCTAACAGTAACTGCAAGTGCTCTGAGTTCATTTAAAGTTTGTCATGTCACTGTTTTTACTCAATAAAGTGAAGTTTCAGCTATATAAAGTATTCAAATGCAGTGTAAAGTTTAATTGTGTATTAATAAATATTATTGTTTTAGTGACCTCGATTAAAATAAGTTCAGAGTACTCATAACTATTGTTTTTATAAACTTAATTGAATTGAGGCAATCGGTTTCCTCAAATGAAATGAGTTACCTTAACTTGTTGGGTTTTACAGTGTTGTTAAGAAACTTCAAATTCATAATTTTCTAGTATTTGTTGTGAATTTTAATTTTTGTCTTCAGACCGTCCCAGAAACGTCTCAGTGTTGATAAGTGGATCTGGTGTAATAGTGGAGGGAGATTCAGTGACTCTGAACTGCATCAGTGACTCAAACCCTCCTGCTCTGAACTTCAGCTGGTTTAAGGAGAATGAACCCTCAGCTGTTGGATCTGGACAGAGTTTCAGTGCACTACAGAGTGGACGCTTCTACTGTCAGGCTCACAATCAACATGGATCTCAGAGATCAGACGCTGTAACTGTCACAGGTGAAGCTTTTATTAACACACTCCTGTATCTTCACATCATTCATCAGTTTGGAGAGTTAATCATGATGATCTTCCTCTTTCAGTTCATCATGTTGCTGGTAGGAATGTGATTATGATCACAGCGGCATCTGGAGGATTATTCTTCATCATCATCTTCATCATCATCTTCATACTGTTTATAATGTGAGCTCAATAAACAAACTGCAGTGATTGTATAAATTCACGTTTGGTCTAATGTAGGAAATGGCTAATTTGTGTTTAATTATTAGTAATCTTTAAAATAAATTAATATGCTGCTAATGTCTTTCATTATAACAGAAAGAAACGAAGGAGAGTGAAATCTGAAGATCGCACAGTGAAACAGGTAAATCATCTAAACATGACTTCACAAAAGCAGAGAATGAATCGATCAGCCGTTATCTGTGTTTCAGACTGTAAATGTACAAAGTGACAGGATTCAAACCTTCCCAATCCAGCGGTAACCAGTTTGTACTATAATATATAAAAAAATATGAAATAAAGCTGATTTTAGTGGGCAGTTGTGAATGGCCTTGGCCGTGAAGTTGTTTTAGTGAATTTAACCAATCTGCTTAAGTTTTTAATTATAATTTACTGTTAAATTTATGATGACTCAAGCCATTACGGGTTTTGAACAAGATACATGACCAATCGGAGATTACTTCATTCACGTGCAATCATTTCTCATTGATTTATATTTTATCTGGTCAAAAAACATGGTCTAATCTCTGTGTTGTGGCTTAAATTAGTTTCGGCTATATGCTTAAATTAAGAGAAAGCAAAGTGAGAAAAACTGCAGAAACTATAAAATCCACATCAAGACCAAACTTTGAAGAAATTCATGTTATTTTATTTTGTTAATGTTATATAGCTTTTACTTACATGAAACATGGAGTAAAATATTTATTCGGTAATCATCTCAGATGAAGGATGTTTTCGACATCAAGAATCAGCATATGAGTCTCAACAAAGGTGATGATAAAAGCGCAGTGCATGATGGGAGCATTCAATCAAAACTCATCAATATCTCCCAGCATGCACTGCAGCATGAATAAATTATGCTGAATTGCCTTAGTATTTTCGTTTATTATTATATCTGCTTTTATTTTTGCTGTTGTTTTTGTTGCAACTTTTTCGTAACTTGTTTTGTGATGTTCAGAGTTTTATCTGATTATTTTGTTGATTGTCACCGTTGTTGAGATTCATACGCTGATTCTTGATGTCTGTGTTGGTGTACTTCATACAGAAGTTCAAAACCTTTTTTATACACCATGTGTTTTTAAAGTTCTTAATATTACTTCTTTGTCACTGCTGGATCACATGTGGTGGTGATAGAACTATTACATTCAAAAATGAGAAATATATTAGTAATAAACATAATGAAAGATCAGACTCTTTATGAGATCAGTGAATCAGGCCACTACATGACGATTATGTCACCATCAATAAATAGCCATCAACATCTGATCACATTTTCTCTCTGATTTTCATGCCATAACGAATGTGTTTTATAAACATACAGTTAGAACAGTCAGAGTAAATATAAAGTTAGAAAGTCAAGGGTCAAGAGCCCAACTAAAGATCCCTAAACACTGATCTCCATAATGGTAACTTTATTACAATAAAACATCAACTTCTAAACCTCTGCTAATTCTCAATAATAACTTTTATGACAAATTGGTTTGTAATACAATATTTTTAAATTATAGGCAAACCACTTTTTTTATTTTTTTTAACCATAAACTGAAGTTCAATGCCATAAAACCTAAAATATTACTGCAGTATTTTTTACGGTAAAGTGCTTGCAACCAGCTGGCAGTTTTTACTGTGAACTTAAGTTCAATGCCGTAAAACACAAATATTTCTAGCGTATTTTTTTACGGTAAAGCACTGGCAACCACAGCTGCCAGCTTTTTACTGTACATTTTTGTTCAATGATGTAAAACATAACAATTGCTACTTTTTTGCTAATTGCTAATTGCTATTTTTACGGTAAGGTACGGTAAATGCAACGGTAAAGTTTTTTTTTTTACACTGTACTTCCAAAATCTGTTCAATTAACATTATTTTACTGTAAAATTGCATGAAGTGTCCTGTGAGAGCTATTGCAGTTTTTCACTGTATATAGTAAGGGTATCTCTGTTAAGCAATTAACATGTCTTTTCCGTTGCTTTTAAAATTACGAACATATGAAAAAGCCCTTTACTTTGAACATTGTCAGGGAACTTTTTTGATAGTGTTTCCATAAAATTGTGAATGTTCAAAGTTTATCATTGATCATGTTTTTAAAAATGTATATTTATTATTCTGATTGTGATATTTTGTGAAGTAAGACCTTCTGTCTCTCCTGTAGATCTCTGATCCCAATGAAGACACATATACAGCTCTTGATCTCAAATCCATGACCTCTGACCTGTACGACACACTTACAGTAAGTGAGACGTCAAAGTCAGATACTCCATCACAGATGATCACATGACCGATCTCTCGCTCTCTTTCACACAGACCATTGATCGCAGACCTCCTGTAGACTCTTGATCCTCAGAGCTTTTCTAAACATGAGAATCCATCAGTAAGTGTCAGAACCTGCAGCTCTTCTCAATATAATCAATAAAACTCTCTTCAGTATAGTGTGATTGTTTTATGTATCTTGTGAAGGGTTTATAATGTTGTTGATGAACTTCAGTCAGTCTTTCTTCATCTTATTGTTTGTTCAGATCAACAGGAAGATTCTGCAGTGAGAGGCGGAGCACAAATGAACCAATCCTGAGCTCTGTGGGCGGAGCCACTGATGATTGACAGGGATCATCAGTGATGAGTGACAACAGACTTATTTCTGTATAGTTTAAGAAACATGATGTAACAGTGGGTTTCAATGAAAGTTAAACTCATTTTCATTCTGTAAATATCTAATGTTAAAATTAAGTTAGCAGAGCAAAACACCTAAAGTGATGTTCAGCTGTCAAACAAGCTATACTTTGTCAAAATTAGGTCAAGAAATAGGTCAAAAATGAAAGTCATATTGACGTCAAAGTGTTGATGTCAATTTGACGTCAAGAGTTTGACCTCTGCTGATGTCATTTTGCCAAACAAAAAGGTGAAACGCATGGCCGTACACTTATTACCAGCTTCACTTACACTAACCAGATTTACTTTATATAATTTCCATTTTTATGAAATCATTAAAATTTTGTATTTTAAAGTCACCATGATGGTGGTTAGCGTTTGCTTTAGTTGTGCTCTTGACCCTTCACTCTTTAATATAAAAGTTCTTTGGCTGCTATACTTGTTATAGGCAAAATAGTCATGAGAAGATAAGATCAGGGGATGTTGGCTGTTTATAGATGATGACAACAATACCATCATGTAAATGCCTGATTTCCTAATCGTGTTCAGTGTCAAATGTTTTGATTATATAGAATTTATGGTTTTTATGATGTATTACAATAGAATCTATTTATTTTTACAGCATTAGAGCAATTTTGTTTAACGAAGACTATAATGGATTTTAAAAACATTTAGTGCATTAAACATTTTCCTCTACATTATTACTTAGCCATCAAGAATCAGTGTATGACCAGAGAATGTCTAATAGGAAGAGTATTGGCACTCTCTGCTTACTTCCGGTTTCTGGACTGGCTGCAGTAACACGTCTCTGTCCATGCGGGGGCGCTCGCAGGCGAGTGCAGAATGAATGGAGGTCTATGGCGAAAAACCCTCAAACCCACTTTTCTCAGGATATAATTTTTTGTCTAGTAATTTGAATGTTGTATTCGAAAGGAGATGCAAATAAATTACACATTGCTGGGTGTTAGATTTTTTAGAGCCACTTTTTGGTTTAAAAAGTCTTTTAAAATGTCAATGACGTCAGAATGCTGACGTCATTAGCAGAATGCTAGCGTGTTATGGGCAACAACAACTCAACCTGTAAGAAATCGAAAAGAAATAAGTACTCGTTCATTCAACTTTCGACCTATAACCCATGTTGAACTTGCAAAACCTACAATAAAATCTGAGATTTCTCATCTCAACGGCAATCGGGTGAAAGAGACACATTTAGCCGTCTAGCCCCATAGACTCCCATTCAGTCTGCACTCGCCCGCGATCACCTCCAGTGGAATTATAATGGAACTGCAACCAAGATCGATACAATGGGGCTAATAGGAAGTGCCAAGGCTCTCCGTAGACGGGCTCTGGTATGACTCTCAACAATGGTGACAATCAATGAAATGCTTCATGCCGCAGTGCATGCTGGGTACCACCAATCAAAACTCACCAAAATCTCCCAGCATGCATTGCAGCTTTAATAAATTATGCAGCTGGAGTTGATCTGATTATCTGGATATTTTGTTTGATTGTCACCATTGTTGAGATTCATACGCTGTTTCTTGATGTCTGTGTGCGTCTAAGTTATGCCATAGATGACAGGGTTTTGTGCACTAAATAGTTTTTAAAAACCAAGTACATTATTTGATAAACAAAACTGCTAGACATTCTGTAGAATCAAATTACTTCTGTTATGAATAAAACAGTTTTGAAACTGCAAGTCCTATATAATCAGAACATAAGACACTGAATAAGATCAGGGCTTCAGGCATTTACATGATGATATCATCGTCATCATCATCATCAATAAACAGCCAACATCACCTGGGGCCTGTTTCAGAAAGGAGGTTCAACCAACTCTGAGTTAAAACTTGAACTCTGAGTTGACTTACCCTGAGATGGGAAACTCTGAGTTTTCGGTTTCAGAACAGCTGAAATTAGTTAGTTCAATCAACTCTGGGTTGACCTACTCTGAGTTAAGCGCCTGCACCACAACTATAAAAAGCCATTATCAATGGAGCACAGATATTATGAGTCACCATGGCAACAGCGCCAGACAAAAAGAGGTCTGCATTTTCTCACCTTTACATTTTAATTAGTTATACAGTGTTGGGTGTAATTAATTACCAAGTAATCTAAATACTGCAATTTAATTAAAGGGATTACTCTTAATTCTTCTGTAATTTAAAGTAAAATCTGATGTAATTGCATTAGACTATAGAACAATTCTGTATATTTAACATACATTTTTAAAAGGTATATTTTTTATGTAACCTTCTCCCTCTACACACTTTGGTCAATTCAAGAATAATTCATGCAATTGTATATATGGTTTATTTGAAAGCATTAAAAGTGGAGTTTCTTGTCTCTCCTTGTATTGTTGAAATGGTTGAGGTTGATATGGGATTTAGTAATTAGTAATAAGTAGACATTAATCTAATTACACTGTTGAAGATGTCATTTGTAGTTAGTAATACAAGTAACTTACCCAACTGTTATAATATCAGAGGTGAAAGAACAGTATGTTATTCAACCTAATTTTAATTTTCATGTAGGTGCAATCCTGCAGGTATTAAAAGAACATGGCAGCAGCTGAAAATTAAATATGAAAACATAATTCAATCAAGTAAGGCTTGAGCACATCATGGGTGTAGGCTACCTGCCTTTACATTTGACATAAATAACTAAATAGCATCCAGTGTCTAGCAGTGCAGCAGCATTTACAGCTGAGGGAATTCCTGGAGGGACTTCAGAGCCAGTCACTCCCGAAGGTCCAAGGGCCTTCATAAAATGTAAGAGGTGTGTTATTTTATATATAGGCTATTTTTGATATTTCCATTTATTTTACTTTGGTTTTGGTTTTTGTTGGTCCCAACAGATTCTGATGGTAATATCTGTCTGTTGGAGCCTCCTGTCCCAACAGAACCCCAGGCAGTTGTAAGTAACCTACTCAATACACCATTATGACAAATAGTGTTATAAAGTGTAGGCTATACTCGACCAAATGCTCATCTTCACAGGACGATGGGGATAAAGAGTTTCTGCTGCCACAGAGAGGCCTACAGTGTCTACACATCAAACAATCTACACATTCAGATTTTTTCACATATTTATGTGGAGTAGCCTATAGAATCAAAGTTTAAATCTAAGTATAAATGGGTATTCTTATCTCTCCCCCCGCCCCAAGAGTGTGGAAGAACAGCAGGAGGACGGTCCATCAACTTCTGCTGCACAGATCAACACAGTTCAGTGATTCTCAGTAAATGCCAGTTGAATTCTGTAGAATTTGTTTACAACTACATTATGTAACTCCAATCTACTACTGTATTTTCAATTGCCAGGTAAGGAGTTATATAGACTTCATCTTATTAAAAAAAAAAATAATACATACCATGGTAACTGACTCTGAGTATAAGTTACCTCTCTTTCAGAAACGGGCTTGACTTACTCTGCTTTCTCAGGTTTAACATACCTCCCATTCTGAAACAGAAAACTCAGAGTTTCCCTCATTTCAGGGTTAACATACTCAGAGTTTTCACTTAACCTCCTTTCTGAAACAGGCCCCTGGTGTTCATTACAATAGAAACAGACTCCAGACCTTCATTACTATAGCAACAGACTCAGGCACTCTTTACTATAGCAACAGACTCCAGGCGTTCATTACTATAGCAACAGACTCCAGACCTTCATTATTAGTCTAGTCCAGTGGTTCTCAACCTCTCCTGCAGGGACCCCCTGACAGGCCATGTTTCTGGTTTAACCCTGAAATGGCACACCTGATTCAGTTAATTAAAGGCTTAATGAGTAGTTGACTAATTGATTAATTGACTAATTCCTACTCTTCCTACTCTAAAAACTACTCATTAATTGAATCAGGTGTGCCATTTCAGGGTTAAAACAGAAACATGGCCTGTCAAAGGGGGTCCCTGTAGGAGAGGTTGAAAACCACTGGTCTCAACTAGCCCAGTCAACACGTTGATCTCACAGTGATCTCTCCATATGACCACAATGTGAGTTCACAGTGAGCTAAAAGTGTAACCTCACAGCGAACTCATTGTGTGCTCATATTATGGCCACAATGTGAGTCACCCAAGCTAGAAATGTCATTGGACATGGACTCCAACATCGCTCAGACGTCAAATTGTGGTTGAACATGAAAATTGCGTTGAAGTCTAAACATTTGATGCCATTTGATAACCCTAACTCCACAAACAGCATTACCAGCTTCACAAAAAAAAATGTGTTGATTGTCACCATTGTTGAGATTCAGATGTTAATTATTGATGTCTCTATACTCCTGAAAGTCCTCAAAGAAAATAAAAGCATAAGGTTTTATGTAAAGTGTGTAGATTATACACTGGTGAGTATTTGTGGTGGGTAAAGTATAAGCCCGACCCCTTATAATTCTGAAGACACACACACCCATTCGCATTAGCAAATACACACTCCCTGGTTCCTAACAGTATATAATCTCTGTTTAGTTTTATTTATGAGATGATGAAAAAACTTATTTTGGTCTGATAAGTTTATTTAGAAATAAATACGAATACATGTAAGAAATTATTTGAAAAAAATCAATAAATAAAGTAAATTAAGAAAAAAATATAGATAATATAATTTTCCCATGTTAAGACATGGCATATTGGAGAGTATAATTTTAATTTTGAACACACACCCACACTGCATGTGGGCCAGAACATCTTTCCAAATGTGGACCGGATCTGGGACCTCACAATGTTGCTATGTGGGATGCACACGCACACACACACACACACACACACACACACACACACACACACACACACACACACACACACACACACACACACACACACACACACACACACACACACACACACACACACACACACACACACACACACACACACACACACACTGATTTAAATGTCTGAATGGTCACTAGTCTGTGTGTGTTGTGTTTTCTTTTAATCAAGACAGTCTCATAACATCTTGTAATAATTCATATGAAATAGCAAAATTGAATGAAATCATTTGCAGAAAAAATATAATTTTGTCATAATCAACACTGACTGGGATTGGGTTCTTCATGGTTAGATTTATTTTTCCATTATCTTGTATGATTTATGATTTTGCTCAATTGTTCCTAGTTCCGCTTTATGTAACTTGAGGCATTAGTTCTGATTCTTCTGTATTAACATCTTTGGTCTACATTAGCTGTGTTTAAATAAACACACTTTGGTAAAAATAAATAAATTTAACTAAAAATCTGTTTCAATTTTCCTATTGGTTTCATATTAACAAAATACCTTGCATTTACAACAAATCTGAATTGAAGGAATCACATATTGTTCAAGGATCATTCACAGCAAAATGCTGAGCTGTATATGTGTCTTCATTGGGATCAGAGATCTATAGGAGAGACAGAAGGATTTACATCACAAAATAGAGAAGTCAATATAAACTAAATTTATAGCATTAATATTTTTTAGAATCAACTCATTTGTTTCTGAATCGGACTGTATGTTTGTTCCTGCATGCAGATCATGAAGACACATGATTATACAGATAACGGCTGATCGACTGATTTTCTGCTTCTGTAAAGTCATGTTGTGTTTGGACGATTTACCTCTTTCACTGTGACATTTTCATTTTTAACACTCCTTCGTTTCTTTCTGTAATGATGACAGAAATTAATAGCATATGGACGACTATATTTGAAACTAGATGTACCGCATCACGGTACAAAATATGACCGCCGCTCAGGCCTGCACTGGCTTTCCACAAAAATAAATGACGTGGAGTAATTTGGCTGTATTGCGTGTTTATGTATATACCTAAAAAAAGTAATAGTATGTGCATGTCTGTCTGTGTGTGTGTGTGTGTGTGTGTGTGTATGTGTGTGTGTTTGAGTATGTGTGTGTCTGTGTGTGTGTGTGTGTGTGTGTCTGTGCGTGTATGTATGTGTGCGTACATGTGTGCGCGTGTGTGTTTGTGTGTGTGTGTCTGTGCATGTGGATTTGTATGTGTGTGTATGGGTGTGTGTCTGTGCGTGTGGATGTCAGTGTGTGTGCATGCTTGCGTTTGTTTGTATTCCTGTGTGTGTGTGACAGTATCATCCTAAACCAGCAACCCTTCGCTCAACAGCACCATCTACAGGCTGATGAGTGTACAGTCACTAAATGTGCACATAAATTAATTTATTTTATACCCCCCCATGGATGAAATTCTACAAAACTTAGCAGAGGATACCCCCAGAGGATGTCAAGTTAATCATACACATGAAATATGGTGCAGTTCTGAACATCTCCACTGAAGATAGGGGCGATCAAAGCAGAATAATATTGCATTTTCATTTTTTATGGGAGGGGCGCAAATCACAAATGAGTGATTATGGGCTAGGTTGATGTGGGCCCTTAAGAGCAACATACCATAAAAATTTCTTCATCCTCGGTGCCACGGTTCAGGTAGTTATTTAGGAAAAACTGAATTTTTTTGGGTTTGGGGGGGCCCAGCGCGGGGGGGGAGTGGCCCCCGGGGACCAAACGAAATTTTTCCGTAGAAGTCTAGTGGGGCTACATGCCCACCAAATGTCATGTTCCCCGGTGTTTCGGTGTCCCTGGTATCGTTGACGAAAAATTTACGGGGGCCCCAGCGCAGGGGGGGGGAGTGGCCCCCGGGGACCAAACGAAATTTTTCCGTAAAAGTCTAGTAGACCAACATACCATAAAAATGTCTTCATCCTCGGTGCCACGGTTCAGGTAGTTATTTAGGAAAAACTGCATTTTTTTTGGGTTTGGGGGGGCCCAGCGCGGGGGGGGGAGTGGCCCCCGGGGACCAAACGAAATTTTTCCGTAGAAGTGTAGTGGGGCTACATGCCCACCAAATTTCATGTTCCCCGGTGCTTCGGTGTCCCTGGTATCGTTGACGAAAAATTTACGGGGGCCCCAGCGCAGGGGGGGAAGTGGCCCCCGGGGACCAAATGAAATTTTTCCGTAAAAGTCTAGTAGACCAACATACCATAAAAATGTCTTCATCCTCGGTGCCACGGTTCAGGTAGTTATTTAGGAAAAACTGCATTTTTTTGGGTTAAGGGGGGCCCAGCGCGGGGGGGGGGAGTGGCCCCCGGGGACCAAACGAAATTTTTCCGTAGAAGTCTAGTGGGGCTACATGCCCACCAAATTTCATGTTCCCCGGTGTTTCGGTGTCCCTGGTATCGTTGACGAAAAATTTACAGGGGCCCCAGCGCGGGGGGGGGAAGTGGCCTCCGGGGACCAAACGAAATTTTTCCGTAAAAGTCTAGTAGACCAACATACCATAAAAATTTCTTCATCCTCGGTGCCACGGTTCAGGTAGTTATTTAGGAAAAACTGCATTTTTTGGGGTTTGGGGGGGCCCAGGGCGGGGGGGGAGTGGCCCCCGGGGACCAAACGAAATTTTTCCGTAGAAGTGTAGTGGGGCTACATGCCCACCAAATTTCATGTTCCCCGGTGCTTCGGTGTCCCTGGTATCGTTGACGAAAAATTTACGGGGGCCCCAGCGCAGGGGGGGAAGTGGCCCCCGGGGACCAAACGAAATTTTTCCGTAAAAGTCTAGTAGACCAACATACCATAAAAATTTCTTCATCCTCGGTGCCACGGTTCAGGTAGTTATTTAGGAAAAACTGAATTTTTTTGGTTTTGGGGGGGCCCAGCGCGGGGGGGGGAGTGGCCCCCGGGGACCAAACGAAATTTTTCCGTAGAAGTCTAGTGGGGCTACATGCCCACCAAATTTCATGTTCCCCGGTGCTTCGGTGTCCCTGGTATCGTTGACGAAAAATTTACGGGGGCCCCAGCGCGGGGGGGGGGAGTGGCCCCCGGGGACCAAACGAAAATTTTCCGTAAAAGTCTAGTAGACGAACATACCATAAAAATTTCTTCATCCTCGGTGCCACGGTTCAGGTAGTTATTTAGGAAAAACTGCATTTTTTGGGGTTAAGGGGGGCCCAGCGCGGGGGGGGGAGTGGCCCCTGGGGACCAAACGAAATTTTTCCGTAGAAGTCTAGTGGGGCTACATGCCCACCAAATTTCATGTTCCCCGGTGCTTCGGTGTCCCTGGTATCGTTGACGAAAAATTTACGGGGGCCCCAGCGCGGGGGGGGGGAGTGGCCCCCGGGGACCAAACAAAATTTTTCCGTAAAAGTCTAGTAGACGAACATACCATAAACATACAATCCCTATATGACCGCTTTCGCTAGCTACGCTAGCGGCGGTCATAATTATCAATGTTGTTTGTGGATCTCACATTATAAACATGATGACGATAATAATGATGATGACGAGGATGAATATTGCTCCACATTCCACTGTGATCCCAAATACTTCATGCCAACTGGATCTAGGATGCACTGAAAGAGTGAAACATTATCAGCTAAGATTAACAGTCCTGACTGAAGAAAGATATACAGGTTTGCTCTTACAAAAGCTTCACCTGTGACAGTTACAGCGTCTGATCTCTGAGATCCATGTTGATTGTGAGCCTGACAGTAGAAGTGTCCACTCTGTAGTGCACTGAAACTCTGTCCAGATCCAACAGCTGAGGGTTCATTCTCCTTAAACCAGCTGAAGTTCAGAGCAGGAGGGTTTGAGTCACTGATGCAGTTCAGAGTCACTGAATCTCCCTCCACTATTACACCAGGTGGACTGATGGAGATCACAGGTTTCACTGGAGGATCTACAGATGTCAGGTAAAAGTATTTATCAGAGACGGCTGGTGGAAAATGTTCTAGGAAAGGCTGCAGTTGGTTATTATTGGACAAGTTCAGCAAACATCCCAGTTAATTTTTCACTGTTTAAGGCTAAAACAGATCCCCCTGTAGGATGTGAGGGAAGGTTGCAAGGAAAGAAAATGAGGACGGAGGAGTCGAGGGAAAGTTTATGGGTGCTTCTCAATACTCAAATTGATGCTTCCTCGTTTCCTCACTCCTCCGTCCTCCAGCCTGTGACCCAGAAACTGATCAAACTCAGTTTGACATCTCAATTCTCTCCATTCCCTTCACATGTCACAATCATTTTTATTTATGCTTTACCTTTGCAGTTTAAATTAATTATGTATCAAACATATATGCTTATTGCTTCATCTTTATTATGTATGAATTTCTTAAATAACCAAACTTTAACAACATAAGGGCAGATCCCTTGATCGCAGCTGTTGACGCTTTGAAGTGACGCTCCAGTGATCAAGAATATTCCAATATACAAATAGGGCGGAACAAAAGGGAACTGGAGCGCTGCTGAAATCCCTTGTATCCTCCGGTGCTCTTGGAAGGGTAATAATTGAAAAAAACGTAGGAAAAAATCCAAGTCCAGGCACTCAGTGGATACAAAAAGTGATACAAAAGTCTTTATTAGAGGGCTAAAAAATTAAAAAACACCAACGCGTATCGGCCCACTGGCCTTCATCAGGGTGTTAGTGACAAACAAACAGGAGCAGTACTTATACAGTGATTGATTTCAGGTGTGCCACTCTGGCACGTGTAACACAACTCTTTGGCCACTAGAGGCAAAAGTTAGGTTCATACAAGTAACAGGCAAAATACAATAAAAAAGATCTCTTAGTGGAAAAACAACACTTCAAATATCTAATATTCTCCACACAATATATACAAATAGGGCGCTTCTCATTTCTTATTTGTGTTTCCTCGTGTCTCAGTTCCACCCCCTGTAGTGGTGCTCATTGCTCAGCGGTGAACACAGGGATTGTGGCAATGGGACGTAACTTCTCCCTTCCCTCCTTCAAGGAATGGGGGTTACATTAGTAACCTAGACGTTCACATTCAGTCATCACTATGAGTTACGTCAGTGACTGATGAATTGGGATCCCTAAGAAAAACGCCACAAACACTGTCTTCCAGCTCCTCGTGTGAACCGCCTGATCCCCCGCACCCTTGGAGAAGGAGAGGGCTTTACACAGAGAAGTCAATCACTGCTGTTCCTACTTGTTCCCACACAGTGAGAATATTGGATAACACTGGGAAAGCGTGCCTACTCCAATCGGAAAGGGACGCTACGGAGACCAAATCCTGCCTGTAGGGAGGCAGCATGTGGAGTTACACATATGGACGGGCCAGAGGACAGTGCTACATATGAAGGTCCCAGCGGAGGATCCAGCCTAGTTAGGGTGGAGGCAACACCTACAGAGAAGACAAAGGCTCACCGTCAGGGAAGCCGTACCGTGGAAGAATACATATATAGGATCACCACATATGGGCACCAGTCTAGCACAGGGGCTGACCACTGACCAGGGGTGCGTTTCCCGAAAGCATCGTTGGCCAACTATGGTCGCAAGTTCCGTCGTTACCAATAGAGTTCAATGGACATTGCGATGAACTTGCGACCATAGTTGGCCAACGATGCTTTCGGGAAACGCACTCCAGAGTCGCTTCTGACTCCAGAGGAGGAGATGGTGGGCGAGTTGTGACATGCGATGGGATTGTGGATCACCTTGATGGTTTATGTACGCATATCGATGTGTTGTCCGTTCAGACCAGTATATGCTTGTCTTGCAGCAACAGCAGAAACCGGCGGAGAGCAAGGAAAACTGTGAGCAACTTGAGGCAATTGATATGCCACTGGAGTCGAGTTTGCTCTTTCCCAATTGGCCTGAAGCCCCAGATGGCTGAGGTGTCTGAGCACCAGGTCCCTGTGTTCGCACAACTGATCTCGCGAGTGGGCCAAGATGAGCCAGTCGTTGAGATAGTTGAGGATGCGAACACCCACCTCCCGTAACAGGGAAAGGGCGGCCTCCACGACCTTCGTAAAGACGCCGGGTGACAGGGAAACTCCGAAGGGGAGGACTTTGTACTGGTATGCCCGTCCCTCGAAGGCAAAGCGTAGGAACGGTCTGTGTCGAGGGAGAATTAAGACATTAAAGTACGCGTCCTGCAGGTCGATTTCTGCGAACCAATCTTATTTTAAGCCAAAATGGGGGTCAACCTTGAACAAATTGCAACAGAAGCAAACTCAACTGATTTTGTATCCTCAATATGTCCTGAGTAAGGGAAAAAAAAGTCCCATTAGGGGAAAGTTTCGAAAAAGACCCAAATATAGCCTATTCATACGCCTATTCATTATTTTTCTTACGTGAATAGGGTACAAATTTTAACCTTTAGATATCACCATGAAAATTACTGAGTTGATTACTTACATCAAGACAAACAAAAAATGTATTACAAGTTTTTTTTTTATTGTTTGTTAACATGGACAAACGGTGCATAATCTAATTACGCATGTGCTATTTTGCATAAATACCGCAACAGATCTAAACATTGGGTATAGCCAGGTGAAAATGTCTTGTTGAATCTTGTTGACATATAACAGTAAAATACTTAATGTTAAGGTCTGAATGGAACCCATTTAGGCTACCCATGAACATTAAAGTTTTTACCCTATTCACGTAAGAAAAAGAATGAATAGGCTATATTAGTTTTTTTTTTTTTGAAACTTTCCCCTAATGGGATTCTTTGGGACTTGTTTTTGCTTACTCAGGACATACTGAGGATACAGAATCAGTTGAGTTTGCTTCTGTTGCAATTTGTTCAACCTTTTTTCATAAAATGACTGGACTATTAGGGGCGAACACACTGCCGACACATGTATGTTCAAACACCATGTAAAAGTGAATTTTGCATAATAGGTGCCTTTAAAAACCTTGTAAAATTAACGTTTACAAAAACGTCATAGAAGTTTAAGATTATAAAAATGTTAAATATATATTTTTAAACTTTATATAAAATATATATTTTACAAAACATGTTCAACTCTAAAACTTCAAGAAAATCAAAGCTAAATATCTGAACAAGTTCTGTGACAAAATTTAGGTTGATGTCTCAAAAATATTTTCATGAAGTTTTTTTGAGCGCAGTACCAAACTTTTCCACTAGATGACATCCAGACTCTTCTGGTGACCATATAAGGACTCTTCGATTTCCATATATGGATTGAGTGATATTAACCATATATTTCCATACTTAAAAAAAATATTTATAAAGTAGACATCCTATTCAGAAGTAGTTTGGGTAGTAATGTTAAAATTGTATTTGAATTCAATCCAATCTCTAAAACACATATGAAAACATATGGAAAGAATCAGAGTGTGTGTTATAATTCGTCTTTTAAAAATTAGTCGCCAAATATGAAAACTACAGTCTGAAAGCTTTCAAATGCTATATAGTTTGTCAAGATTACTTTAGGTTTTGACTACGATATTATTGTTATAAATGTATAATGGCAAGTGTCCCACGGGTGTTGGGGAGGGGCAGTCTCAAAAATAGTGGTTAAAACATTTTTATAAATTATAAATTCAGAAATGTATTCTTTGTAATGTGTGAAAAGTATTGATATTAAAAGTTAATTATTTGTACCTGATTATACGTTGTCGTTGTTGTTTTTTTTATTTTTATATAGTGTGATTTTTAGGGAATTTAATACAATTAAGGTCAATTTGACCTGGACCACACAGACTGTAACCAGAAATCTAAAGTGCATGAGGGTTAAAGAGAGAAAGTCAATCTGTACTCACACATGACATTGAGCTGAACATCAGGAGAGATGTGAGTGTGTCCGTCTACAGCACAGCTATATCTGCCTGAATCCTCTCTTCTGACTGACTGCAGCAGGAGTTCATTGTTTCTGTCTCTTCTCTCAGTTAATGGCTGTGAGTTTCTGTATACGGGACCATCTGATCCTGGGTCAAATTAATTAAAGACATTTATATTACATTGCGATAATACTGTATAGCATATTAACAATTTAGTCCCTTGCCGAACTTCAAGTCAAATCTACACTGTTAACCCTTGCTGTAAAAAAAAGGCCAATTTCTGACAATGTCATACCATTTTCCATTAAAACAGTAATACGGTAAAAAAAAAAAAAAAAAATTGACTACAGGAATATACTGTAAATTAACAGTGTTCAAAATCAGTGCTCAGAATCGACTGTTTTCCCAATCACACCCTATACCCTCATTCACTATTCCCTACATTAGTTCACTAATATAGTCCCCTTGACAGAGAGAATGAAAAGAAGTGAGTGAATTGAGTAACTGATGAATACCTGAACTATAATTGACTTCCAGCAACACCTGAGTATGAAAACAGTTTACAAACCAGTTAAACATTATTTCTTTTGTACAAAAGTTATTGTTGAGAATTAACAGAGATTTAGTTGTTGATGTTTTATTGAAAATAATAAAGTTATTATCACCATGATGGAGATCAGTATTTGCTTTAGTTGGGCTCTTGACCCTTGACTTCATAATGTCAGTGTTTCTTTGACTGCTTTTACTGTGTGTTTATAAAACTCATTTGTTGGGGCTAGATAAAGTCAAGAGGAAGTTGATCAGGTGTTTATGACTGTTGTGATGATTACATAATCATCCAGGACATGTCTGAGTCTTTGATCTTAACCTGAGTATAAGCTTTGAATTTATGGGTATTTTATATTTATCATATGTCTGTTAATCTACAACATGAAGTACAGTAATGTTTCTGAAATCAGTAATATTGAAATAATATGGTTCTTTAAAACATTTTGAATTGTTTAACTCGGACACACACAGACATCAACAATCAGCACATGAAACTCAACAATGGTGACAATAAAAAGTTTCATTTCGCAATGCATCCTGGGTTCCAGGATAGTATAAAACTCCCAGCATGCACTTCTGCATGAATAAAAAATTTTAATAAATGATTGTCACCATTGATGATAGACGTGCAGATTTTTGATATCTCTGTGTTTTAAAGACAATGTAGTTCTGTTTATTTTTTAGGTTGTGCATGAGATGTTAAAAAAAATCATCATCATTAATACTGTAGTTGTGATAATGTAACACTTTTGATACAGGATTAAAAACTGAATGAGACTTAGGGAATGAACAGGCTATATGATGCTTTTGTCATCATAATCATTATAACTGCAATCATTAACAAACGGTGTGGTTGCACAAGTGTGACTTACAAACACACAGTTCAAGCAGCAATTGATAAACTAATGTTATAAAGTCAAGGGTCAGCATCCCAACTAAAGCAAACATTGATCTCTATAATGGTAATTTCAAACCAAACATTTTCAATTAAACATCTCAATAACAACTTCTGTAGATGTATGACAGAAATAAAGTCATTCTGGTTAATAATAAGTGTAAAAATGTGTAATGGCTGGAAGTCAGTTGTAGTTCTTGTGTTTCTCTATTTTCTGTTCGTGTGTTCCTCTTTTCTTAAGTGATTCTGCTTATTAACAGCAGGTGTTCATCACTAATGCTCAACAGTCACTTATTTCACTTATTCACTTATTATTCAACATATTCCCTTAATTATCTTACTGCAACACTGCATCAATGTTACTTTTTACTCTTTGTAGTGTGGATTTTTCTGTGGGGTTGAAAGGGTTAACAGTATTTTAACAGTAATAAACTGTAAGTTAGGGCTGGGCGATTTAAATCACGATATTGTTATGCGCATCTCGTCAGTAAAGCCAGTTCCTTGATTAGTCTTAAATGCGTCAAGTTCAAATGATGATAGTCATAACATAACCAACACCATCAGATCACTTTTTTCTTTGTCCAACTGGTGATTATAATTCAGAAACAACAGACAAACAAAATCTAAAGTTAATAATATATGGGTCAAGAGCCCAACTAAAGCAACCATTGATCGTCGGTCCGTGTACCTTCGGATAATTAGTTTTTTCGTTTTTGTTTAAAAAACGGAAAAACGAAGAAACCGTACGTTTATTGCATATTCAAACCTTCTCGTGGACATAAAAAACGAGTTTCAGTTTCTTTTATTTATATTTTTTATTTTGTTTTCATCACACGTTGTTCTAATGCATCAAATGAAAATACAATAAAACCAAAAACGAAAAATGAAGGTTTTTAATGCACAAAGCGCGTATTATTTCACCGGAAGTTTACTGTATCCCTGGTTACTGGCGCTTGCGATCTATGCTTGCGACAAACAAGTTCATCAATCAAGATGGGGTCAGTCCTGGAAAATCACGCTGAAAACATAGTTAATATGATAAATAATGGAGCAACGTATTCTGATGTTTCCACTGCCTTGGCGTCCATTGGAATTGAAAGAGGCCATTCTGTGGCCAGCATAAAGAAGTTCCTTGGCGACCGCAACCTGGTAAAGAGAGGGCATTTGTCAGATGATCATTTGGAGGTGGCAGTGGCCAGTGCTATTCGAGAGGTGAGTTTATTTTTTATAATCCTGCTGCTGCTGCTGCTGCTACTACTAAGGGATGTGTACTGTCCGCCTGCAATTTGACATATCCGGTTTAATATTATTTCGTACAGACTGGACCGTCTTTTGGCCGAAAAATGATGACGGGTTACCTTGCCTCAAAGGGACTCCGCGTTTCAGAACGCCGCGTTGGGTCAGCACTGAGGCTTGTCCATCAACCTTACCACCAAGCTCGTTTACAGGTGCCTATTTCACAGTGTTGTCTGTCTTTTCAGTTTAATTGTGTAATAATGTATGCAGTGTTTGATTAGTATGTGTATAGTAAAATTGGGGTATGAGGAATTAATACAATACTAATCAAAGACTGCACAATTAAACTGAATAGACAACACATTGTGTATGTTACATTATTAACCTTAATGAACTAGTAAACTCATACATTTATTACCATTTAAATTCCCAGGGAGCACGAAACTTAAACCCAGTTCCTTACAATGCTGAGTATTTTGGTCACAAATTACATATTGACCAAAACGAGAAACTTGTAATGTTCGGAGTTACGCATGTGATCGCAGTTGATGGGTACAGCTACAGAGTCGTTGGGCATGCAACCATGCCTGTCAAGAACAACCTTACTATCTATGAGGAGGTGTACAGGTTAGTTGGAAAACCCCCTGTAATAAGAAATCATTAGTAAAATGAAATAGTTGAGTTCTGGTGTTAAATGTGTGTTGTTTGAGTCATTCTGCTCAACTAATAGATATGTGTTTTAATATCAACTGTATGCTTTTAGGATTTGGGCCATTTTTATTAACGCTTTCCTTATTGTATTTCAGACCAGCTGTTCTGACCAATGGAATCTGGGACCAAGTACACAGCAAAATCCCCAGTGTTAAATTAACACTCCTCAGTGTTTATATGTGTCCACACTACAGGGTGTTAAAAATTAACACTGAAGCAGTGTTGAAGTTAATGAGATAATTAAGTTAACACTGAAGCAGTGTTGAAGTTAATGCGATAATTAAGTGATTAATTAAGTGATGATTGGCCATTAGTGGTGACACCTGATGATAACAAGCAGACTCACTGAAGGAAAGAGAAACAAGAACAGAAAAGAGAAACACAAGAACTACTGACTTCGAGCCATTATTGCACTTATTATTTTACCAGTTTGACTTTATTTCTGTCATACATCTACACACGGTCTTATTCAGATTTAACAGAAGTTTAGATGGTAATGTTTTATGGAATGTTTCGTTTCATGTCACCATTATGGTGACCAGTGTTTGCTTTAGTTGGGCTCTTGACACTTTATTATTTAATATTTCTCTGGCTGCTTCAACTCTGTGTTTATAAAGCATATGTGTTGTGGCAAGAGAAACTATGACTTGGGCTGTGTTTCCTGAAAACATTGCAAGCCTAATTTGATCGTATAGACCATTTGTTGCAGTTGTTCTGCGATCAAGTTAAGTTTAAGATGCTTTTGGAAATTCAGCCCTGGTTATGTTTCAATGATGAAATTACTAGTGACCTGATTCAATGATGTCACCCAGCATTATAAACTGATTATCTAATTGTTTTATTAATTTTTCACTACAGTAGTTACTTCCAGCAATGTTTTAAAGCTCTGAAGGATTTAAAATCACACACAGACATCAAGAATCTACATATGAATCTCAACAATGGTTACAATCAAACAAATGCTTAATGTTGCAGTGCATGATGGGAGCCACCAATCAGAACGCATCAATGGCTGACATCATGCATTGCAGCATGAATAAATTATGCAGCTGAATTGTCCTGTAATTTTCATTGTTTTTTTCTGTTTGCTTTTATTTTGCTATTGTTTTGTTCTGACTTTAGTATCTTGTTTTGTGATGTTCAGAGTTGATCTGTTTGTCACTAGTTTGTTTATTGTCACCATTGTTGAGATTCATATGCTGATTCTTGATGGCTGTGTGTTTAAACACAATAACTTCTTTGCACAAAGTATTTTCAAAATTTTTCATATTGCTGTTGGATCTCAAACTGTAGAATCTCAGAGCTACAATCACCAATACTAAAACGAGACATCATGCATATAGTCAAAAATTTTGAGTCTGAATGACATCAGTGAATCAGGACATTACATGATGATAATGTCATTATCATCAAAACATATTGTGAGCAGGTCATGTTTTCTCTTGCAGTAACAAATGTTCTTTATAAACACAGAGTTGTAGCAACCAAAGAAAAACATATATTAAAAAATGAAAAGAGTCAAGAGCCCAACTAAAGCAAACACTGATCACCATAAAGGTAACTTGAAAAGAAAAATTCCATAAAACATTACCGTCTAAACTTCTGTTGACTCTCAAGAACTTTTGTCGATGTATGACAGAAATAAAGTCAAACTGGTAATAAGTGCAACAATGTGTAATGACTCGAAGTCAGTAGTTCTTGTGTTTCTCTTTTTTTCTGTTATTGTTTTTTCTCTTTCCTTCAGTGAGTCTGCTTGTTATCATCAGGTGTCACCACTAATGGCCAATCATCACTTAATTAATCACTTAATTATCTCATTAACTTCAACACTGCTTCAGTGTTAACTTAATTATCTCATTAACTTCAACACTGCTTCGGTGTTAATTTTTAACACCCTGTAGTGTGGACACATATAAACACTGAGGAGTGTTAATTTAACACTGGGGATTTTGCTGTGTACGTGTAGACTGTGGGAAAGAATTTTATTTATGTCTCTTTATGCAAGAGATACTAGCTGCATACAGATATAACACAGTAAGGGAGCCTTACAAGCAGACACCTTCAACAAAGGTGAGTAGTTAAAAAAAAAAAAAAAAAAAAAAAAAATTAATCATTTGTTTGAAACCTGTGGTAGGCCCTCTATAAGTTAATGTTTTTGATTCATATATTCAGTACGCATAAAAGTGGTGGACTGCAAGATTGTAATTTTAAGTTTTAAATCAGAACCACAGGATTGAGCGAATGTGGCCGGAGATAAACAACCGGGTCAATTACCCTATTAAGGAGGCTTTGATTCAGCTGACTGACCAGGAAATGATTGACATGGAGGACCCCACCACTCGCTACTGTGTGTCTGATATCGCATGTCAGATAGGCCGTATTGGTGTAGGAAGAGTAGTGGACTCGTGGAATGCCCACAGAATACCAGGTATTCTTATTCTTATTAGCAACCAGTTTTTTTTTTGAGAGACAAACTAAAAACACTTAATTTTTTTGCAGGGAGAGGTGTCCCAAATGCCTTGGGAGAAGGTGGTTGCTTCAAAAAGTTAAGTGAAGACCTGCTACCCAATTCCATAGTTGCTGCAAACATGTACTTACAAGAGATGGGATCCTCTCTGACCACACCAACAACATTTGGCATCTACCCTTTCTTAACAGAAGAGGACTGTGCATATGCAGAGCAGTCGTTTATTGATCAGTTTCCTGACCTGTCTGTCCTCTACAACAGTGTAATTAACAACAATTACAGAAATTTTCAGGAAGCAGTTATGTGCCTTATTAACATTACTCACCGATATTCAAATCCTTAAAGGCAGTGTATCTACATGCACTCTTTGTGAAGATAGTGGAATTACATTTTTTGATTATATTTTTAAATAAGATTGTGGGTCTCATTTTGTGAACAAGTCTTCTTAATGAACATTTCTATTTTTTTGTTAAGATTTGTACAACCAGTAGCTGTAATTGAGCAAATTAAAGTTTATCAAGCAAGTACTTGTTTGAACAAAACATTTATTAAAACACATTCATTGAACAATGTTAAATACAATTTTTATACCAATGAGGGAAGACAAATAAAACATCTTTAAAGGTTAATGCTCCTTAATTCTTTGCCCTGGAATGTATGCAAAGCTCTGTGAATGTGTGGGATTTCTCAACCTGGAACTTCTTCCCTGGAAAACAAACACCTTACCAATTCTAGTATAACTACAGTATCTATAAGTTGGGATGATACAGGTTTTTTTCGTGAAATTTTACAACCTGGAACATTGTTGTACTTAAGTATTATTTTATAAACTCCACTGCAGAACAAAAAAAAACTAAAAAAAACCCTGTACAGGTAGTTAAAGATTTTAAATTTGTGTGCAATTACACACTCTGGAACACTTTTAAAGGAACAATTTTACATGCTACATATCAGAAAAAAAAAATGTAGGTAAGGATTTTACTTTTGTGTGCAATTTCACTTCCTAGAACACCATGTCTATAAGAAAAAATGCTTCTTCAGAGAAGCATTTTACAACACATTTCAAACTAACTCTTTCACAACATCTAGAACAGTTGACAGACCAGCCACCCTGATTATGTTTAGCACTGAGAACTCAGACCTGCACTTTAAGCATTGGTTTGATGTTAATGCCCATTCTTCAATGCAAGCTCTACACCCAATGATGCTCCGGCAACATTCGGACAGCATTGGCTCACTGATGATGTCTGTAAAAAAAAAATGGAGGATATGCATTAAAACTATGTCAACATTTTTTGTTGCCTACATTTTAGCATGTTGAGGTATACTGGAGTATATACTGATTGCAAAATAAGTTGCAAAATAAAAATATTTAAGAAGCACTATTCATTCTTTAGAAAAACTAAGCTGGTAAAGGAAAAGTTGTTCAGTTTTGTTCAGTTCATTGCTTAGCCATTTGGAGTCAAATTCACGAACACATCCATAAAAAGAAAAAGTGTAGTGTAGTCCAGGGTATGTGAATGCTGCACACAAATATGGCAAGTTACACTACTCACAATAAGTTAGGGATATTGTTATTTACATGAGTGCTATTCCTATTTGGTCTGAATTTTAATTAAATAAGTAAAAGTATCCTTTGATATTACTAATAATGAATGAGAAGAAACACCATTTTCATTAGTGTAATATTTATTACCCCAAAAATGTAGACAATAACAAGGGTAGCCCCAAATAACAAAAATTGACAATGTCAGTAACGGGTGTTTCCACCATTTGCCGCAATGACAGCGACGTCTCATGCTCCTCACTAGCCTCATGATGTTGTCCTGAGGCAATGCGTTCCACTCTTCCACAATGCTGCACGCAGTTCTGCCAGGTCACGTAGGGGTGGGGTACGATCATCCAGTCTCTGCTTCAGCTGGTCCCAAACGTGCTCTATAGCAGTGGTTCCCAAACCTGTCCTGAAGGCACCCCAACACTGCACATTTTCTTTGTCTCCCTAATCAAACACACCTGATTCAACTCATCAACCCATGTGATAATGAGCTGAGTTGAATCAGGTGTGTTTGATTAGGGAGAAAGTTGGGGGTGTGCTGGCGGAATTGGGGGATGATGATGGGTTCTATGATGTCTCTGAGGTAAGAACGTGCAGTGACTGAGCCATCTACAATAACCCCATCAGTTTTGCGCTGACTGGTGATGCCTGCCCAGACTGTTACACCTCCTCCACCAAAGCTAACCCTGGGGACCATGTTGACCTCGGCGTCTCGCTCACCTCGCCTTCTAAAGCAACACTGAGTGTCGGGTCACCTTGCACAGAAATGATGGTCGTCAGTGTTGCTGGAGAAGGCGAGGTGAGCGAGACGTCG
This sequence comes from Rutilus rutilus, assembly GCF_951802725.1. Taxonomy (NCBI): domain Eukaryota; kingdom Metazoa; phylum Chordata; class Actinopteri; order Cypriniformes; family Leuciscidae; genus Rutilus; species Rutilus rutilus. Next base: position 50,564,650 of record NC_140210.1, read on the forward strand.
CTGTCAAGCTATCATTGCAGCAAATGGTGGAAACACTGACATTGTCAATTTTTGTTATTTGGGGCTACCCTTGTTATTGTTTACATTTTTGGGGTAATAAATATTACACTAATGAAAATGGTGTTTCTTCTCATTCATTATTAGTAATATCAAAGGATACTTTTACTTATTTCATTAAAATTCAGACCAAATAGGAATAGCACTCATGTAAATAACAATATCCCTAACTTATTGTGAGTAGTGTATTTTAACTATAAACCCTTAAAGGGATAGTTCATCCAATTCATTCATGATTTACTCACCGTCAAGCCATCCTAGGTGTATATGACTATCTTCTTTCAGACGAACACATCAGACATACATTTAAAAATATCCTTAGTCCTCCAAGGTTTATAATGTTTGTGAATCACAGCCCAAATTTTGAAGACAAAAAAAAATGCATCCATCCATAAAAAAATTAATCCATACAAATCCAGGGGGATAATAAAGGCCTTCTGAAGCGAATCAATGCATTTGTGTAAGACAAAGATCCTCCTTTAAAACATTTGGGCTGTCATTCATAACTATTATAAACCTTGAAGGACTAAGAATATTTTTAAATACATCTCTGTTCATCTAAAAGATAGTCATATACACCAAGGATGGCTTGCGGGTGAATAAAGCTTGGGATAATTTTCATTTTTGGGTGAACTATCCCTTTAAGTGTGTGGTAAATTGTGAAGTTAATACATCAGACCCTTGGCGTCTCATACCTCTACAAACAAGGCAGGTGAAGGCCTCCTTGAGCTGTGATGCCTGCTGCATGTTGACTTGGTTTCTTTCCCTTGTGGCCAGTGTGTTGAGCTCCCGGAGTCTGACAGAAACACTCTCCAGACCTTGAGATGCCTCCAACACCTCCTCAATCTTTTCCAAAATGTCCTGCAATCCAGAATCTTCTTCCCTACACACACATAATATATATCAGTGGTTCCCAACCACATTCCTGGAGGCCCACCAACACTGCACATTTTGCATGTCTCCTCAAACACACCTGATTAAGGTTATCAGCTCATGATAGATAGATAGATAGACAGACAGACAGATATGCTTGTTTGTAACTTGATCAATAATTATACATTCCAATAACATTTACCTGGATTAATAACAAACAAAATTAAAATAAACTTAATAGATCTAATAAAATAATATCAATCACCTCATCCTTTTTCGTCTGTGTTGAAGCCTGGAAAAATGGCTAATGAGCATCGCGTTAATTTTTCTAGAGGTTTGTCTCCAATACTGGGAACCTTAACACATACAGTACACACAAAGGACACTACGTCAGTAACAGAATTACTAAACAAATGACAATACAATATAATACAAATCGTGAGAGTTTTGTTCGTGTTCCTTCTGAATCCATTATTTCGTTCCAGTTTGAATCCAGCAACACAGGAGATTCTGTAGTCCTTAGGTCAGCTTGAAGTTTCTGAACAATGCCTGTAACACTGGCCTCAGCTTAAGTAAACCTTACCACCACAACACTTTTGGGAACTGGTTTGCCATCTAGCACTTCTGCAATATTTATTGCTCTGAAATTTGGAAACAGATTTAACATTTGATGAACTCTCTAGTATATTTAGTTTACATATAAACCCTGCACAGTAAAAACCCCAGTGTTAAATCAACACTGCTCAGAGTACATATGGTCCCACTCTACAGAGTGTTAAAATTAACACTGAAGCAGTGTTGAAGATAATGAGATAATTAAGTGATTAAGTGATGATTGGCCATTAGTGGTGACACCTGATGTTAATAAGCAGAATCATTGATGGAAAGAGAAAAAACAATAACAGAAAAAAGAGAAACACAAGAACTACAACTGACTTCGAGTCATTACACATTGTTGCACTTATTATTACCAGTTTGACTTTATTTCTGTCATACATCGACAAAAGTTCTTGAGATTCAACAGAAGTTTAGACGGTAATGTTTTATGGAAGTTTTCTTTTCAAGTTACCATTATGGTGGTCAGTGTTTGCTTTAGTTGGGCTCTTGACTCTTTTCATTTTGTTAATGTTAATTTTTCTCTGACTGTTCCATCATTGTGTTTATAAAACACATTTGTTACTGCAAGAGAAAACATGACCTGCTCACAATATGTTTTGATGATAATGACATTATCATCATGTAGTGACCTGATTCACTGATGTCATTCAGAGTCTAAATCTTTGACTATATGCTTGAGTTCTCATTTTAGTATTGATGATTGTAGCTCTGAGATTCTACAGTTTGAGATCCAACAGCAATATGAAAAATTTTGAAAATACTTTGAAGTAAATGCAAAGAAGTTATTGTGTTAAAACACACAGACATCAAGAATCAGCATATGAATCTCAACAATGGTGACAATAAACAAACTAGTGACGAACAGATCAACTCTGAACATTACAAAACAAGCTATTAAAGTCAGAACAAAACAATAGCAAAATAAAAGAAATCAGAAAAAACAATGAAAATTACAGGACAATTCAGCTGCATAATTTATTCATGCTGCAATGCATGATGTCAGCCATTGATGCGTTCTGATTGGTGGCTCCCATCATGCACTGCAACATTAAGCATTTGTTTGATTGTCACCATTGTTGAGATTCATATGTAGATTCTTGATGTCTGTGTGTGATTTTAAAACTTTCAGATCATTAAAATATTGCTGGAAGTAGCTACTGTAGTGAAAAATTAAAGCATTTGGATAATCAGCTTATAATGATGGGTGCCATCATTGAAACAGGTCACTAGTAATTTGATCATCAAAACATAACCAGGGATGCATTTCCAAAAGCATCTTAAGCCTTACTTGATTGCAGACCAAATGCAATTAAAGGTCTGTACGATCAAATTAGGCTTGCGATGCTTTCAGGAAACACAGCCCAGATCATAGTTTCTCTTGCCACAACACATATGCTCTATAAACACAAAGTTGGAGCAGCCAGAGAAATACTAATGTTAAAAAGTAAAGGGTCAAGAGCCCAACTAAAGCAAACACTGACCACCATAATGGTGACGTGAAATGAAACATTCCATAAAACATTACCATCTAAACGTCTGTTAAATCTGAATAAGACCGTGTGTAGATGTATGACAGAAATAAAGTCAAACTGGTAAAATAATAAGTGCAACAATGGTTCAAAGTCAGTAGTTCTTGTATTTCTCTTTTTTCTGTTCTTGTTTCTCTTTCCTTCAGTGAGTCTGCTTGTTATCATCAGGTGTCACCACTAATGGCCAATCATCACTTAATTAATCACTTAATTATCTCATTAACTTCAACACTGCTTCAGTGTTAACTTAATTATCTCATTAATTTCAACACTGCTTCAGTGTTAATTTTAACACTCTGTAGAGTGGGACCATATGTACTCTGAGCAGTGTTGATTTAACACTGGGGTTTTTACTGTGTGTTTAAAAAAAAAAACTCACAGTTAAGTGCAATAATATAAAGTAATAAATAAAAAGAAGGTTTTCAAACCTTGTCCAACTTCGGCTTGCACGGGGCGTTGTTGTGAGAACAGATCCAGATGATGCTGGTCTTGTGAAAGAGAAATGTCGCTGAACTGGTGATGAAGCAAATGCTGAAGTTGATGGGGTGTTTTGCGGCATCTCAATTGGGTCACCATGGACTTCATAATGAGCCCTTAATGTCAAATCCAACGAGCTGAAAGACCCTTCAGCATTGGGAAAGATTGCAACGTTTGAATCATCAGTCAAATAGAGACTATCACTGCTGACCTACACCAGAAAGAACAAGAATTAGCCGAGTAAAATCGTATGTCATTTCAAAGCCAGACATATTCAATTCAGTTTAATCAAGTTATGTAGCAGGCCAATGTTGCATCTATAACAGTTCTATAAAGTAATATGATGGTAAATGTAAAACCTCTGTGCAACAGCAACTTAAAATGTTTCTCTCACCCTTACTTTATATCACTCATGGAAAATATGGGCTGGCATATGTTCTATGCCAGTGCTTCTCATGCTTGGTCCTTGACTGTAGCACTGCACATGTTTCCCTTGTATGCCACATCCATTTTAGAGTACTAGTGAGCTCATCAGGAAGCATTATGTAAGGTGTGTTTGTTGTTTTGGATGTCTCCAATATTTAACACACCTGACATAGTACTCTAAAAACTGAAATAGATGTGCCATAAAAGAAAAATGTGCAGTGCTACATGGCATGAGAAACACTGGCATAGAACACATACCAGCCCATATGTTTCACAACTGTTATTAATAACTTAAGGATGAGATATATAAATTGATGTTGCACAGAGGTTTTACATTTACTGCAAAACCACATTACAAAACTTTTACAGATATAAAATTTCCCAGTTATAGAAATCGATTAAAGTGAACTGACAGCTGAGATGTCAAATATATTAGAAGCAAACCTAAAAATCTTTATTAGATTTCGTACATACATTAGCAAAAAGTGTTACAATGCATGTATGGCTCTACATTTATTCATACTCACATGCTAATAGGTCATTTATTAAGACCAAATTAGTTTAGGACTATTCAATTTCGTTCCTGGAGGGCCATGACCAGCAGAGTTCAGTTCAACTTAATCAAACAAATCAGAACCGTCTAATCAAGCTCTTCAGGATTATTACATTGATTATTACAGGCAGGTGTGTTTTATTAGGGTTGTTGAACTCCAGGAACATAAAGGAATAGCCATGTAACGTTACTAGTTAACTTAGCTTATTGCCATAGTAGTTAACTTATTTAACCCCCTTTAAAATGATCTTTCTGTGAGTCTTGCAAACCTACCAGAAATATGCGCGAAATTTTTTCAGAACGCATATCTTCATCTTTGAGAGTGACTCTCTTGTTTCCATGAAAAAGCACATATGTATCCATTTTATTCGCACCTGGAGGTAATAAGTGAACTTGAAGCCTAATTGCGCGTGCGCGAGTGGATACTTCCGGTGAACTAATACGCGCTTTGTGCATTAAAAACCTTCATTTTTCGTTTTTGATTTTATTGTATTTTCATTTGATGCATTAGAACAACGTGTGATGAAAACAAAATAAAAAATATAAATAAAAGAAACTGAAACTCGTTTTTTATGTCCACGAGAAGGTTTGAATATGCAATAAACGTACGGTTTCTTCGTTTTTCCGTTTTTTAAACAAAAACGAAAAAACTAATTATCCGAAGGTACACGGACCATCGTCATAACGGTAACTTACAATTTGTGATTTTCTCCTTCAGTGATTCTGCTTGTTAACATCAGGTGTCTTCAATAATGTTCAATCATCACTAAATTAATCACTTAATTATCTCTTTAACTTCAACACTCTTGAGTGTGGACTCATACACTCCCAGGAGTGTTAATTTAACACTGGAGTTTTTGCTGTGTACAAAGAGCCGTAGTTAACTGACAAGCTGAGCCATATCGCATTAATTATCGCTGGCGATACGTCCGCGATATTAATGCGATATGGCTCAGCTTGTCAGTGAACTACGGCTCTTTGTAGTAAATGCCGCTCCATCTGAAAGCAGGTGATGGCGATTTACTACTAATCAAGGAACCGGCTTTACTGACGAGATGCGCATAACAATATCGCGATTTAAATCGCCCAGCCCTACTGTGAGGTTACACTTTTAGATCACTGTGAACTCAGATTGCTGATGGTGTGACCACATGGTGACATCACTGTGAGATCAAAGTGTTGACTGGGTAGGTATTTACCTGGTAAATATATGGTAAGTCATAATTGGTTATTGGTAATTACCACAGGTAACAAGTATGTAAATGCAGAGAAACTACAAACTAATTACTAGGTATTTACCTGGTAAATATATGGTAAGTTATACACAGTAAATTCCCCAGTGTTAAATTAACACTGCTCAGAGCACACATGGTGTTAAAGCAGAGGTGGAAAGTCCAGGGGTCAGAAAGTAAAAGTCCTGCCATATGTTTATTCCACCCATGAACTCACACAGCAAAAACTCCAGTGTTAAATGAACTCTCCTGTGAGTTTATTTGGCTCCAGACTCAAGAGTGTTAAAGTTAATGAGCTAATTAAGTGATTGATTGAGTGATGATTGACCATTATTGAAGACACCTGATGTTAACAAGCAGAATCACTGAAGGAGAAAAATCACAATTTTAGTCACCATTATGGAGATCAGTGTTCGATTTAGTTGGGCATTCGAACTTCAAATGACTATCTTTAGATTTTGTTTGGCTGTTGATCTGAGTTATTACAGCCAGATGAACAAAAAGAAAAGTTGATCAGGTGGTGTTGGTTATATTTGAACATAATCATAATTTGATCTGAATCACTGAACTCAATTAGAGCCTAATCTCTGACTTAAATGTATATTGGTCATTACAACATCACAGTAATTCTACAGATTAAGTTCCAGATTTTTCAATATAATTCAAATTATTTCTTAAAAGTTGTTCTGATAAAGAAAAAGAAAATCTTTCTTTAAGGCACACACAGACATCAAGATTCAGTGTATGAATCTCAACAATGGTGACAAAAAGAATATTCAATTAGGAAAACAAGACAATTCAGATCATAATTTATTCATACCGCAATGCATGATGGGAGCCATGGATGAGTTTTGATTGGTGGCACCCAGAATGCACTGCAACATGCATTATTATTGTCACCATTGTTGAGAATCACAGGCTGATTCTTGGTGTCAGTGTGTCCAAATAATATAATTTTTCAAAATTCTTTGATCAGCACAACTTTCAAGAAATCTTTCTGATTACATTGAAAATGATTAACATGACATAATATTAGAATCACAGGCAGCTATAATCAACAAGGTAAACTTAACTCTCTAAATGAGTTTTGTGATTCAGGTCAAATTATGATTATGTCAAAACATAACCAACACCACCTGATCAACGTTTCTCTTTGTTCATCTGAGAATTATAACCTAGATACAACAGCCAAACAAAATCTGAAGTTATTAGTTTAAGGGTCAAGAGCCCAACTAAAGCAAACACTGATCACCATAATGGCAACTTAAAAAAGAGATTTTCTCCTTCAGTAATTCTGCTTGTTAACATCAGGTGTTTTCAATAATGCTCAATCATCACTCAAACAATCACTTAATTATCTCATTAACTTTAACACTCTTGAGTCTGGAGCCAAATAAACTCCCAGGAGAGTTCATTTAACACTGGAGTGTTTGCTGTGTGAGTTCATGGGTGGAATAAACATATGGCAGGACTTTTACTTTCTGACCCCTGGACTCTCCACCTCTGTGTTAAAGTAACACTGAAGCAGTGTTAAAGTTAATGAGATTATTAAGTGATTAATTGAGTGATGATGAGCATTATTGAAGACACCTGATGATAACAAGCAGAATCACTGAAGGAGAAAATCACAAATTGTAAGCCACCGTTATGGAGATAGGTGTTTGCTTTAGTTGGGCTCTTGACCCTTACTGTATATTTTTAACTTCAAACTTTATTTGTCTGCTGTTATTGATTTATAACAGTCAAATGAAAAACAGAAAAAAGAGACGAGCAGAAGCACAAGAACTACAACTGACTTCAGCCACAGCCTCAGATGAAATCAACTGAAGAGAAAAGAAGACATTAAATCTGTGAAGATCTCAGCAGAGGAGGATTAAACAACTCCACAAACAGCATTACCAGCTTCACTTATTACTAACCAGACTGACTTTATTTCTGTCAGAAGTTTTTATTGAGAATTAACAGAGGTTTAACTCTAATGTGTTTCATTTGAAGTCACCATAACAGTGAATAGTGTTTCCATTAGTTGGGCTCTTAACTCTTATTATGTCTTTTATCTTTTTTGGCCGCTGTGATAGTGTGTTTGTCAAACACATTTACAGCAGCAAAGAAAGCTAAAGTGAAACGAGATCAGGTGATGATGGTTACCTGTTGATGGTTTTATAATCATCATGAAGTAACCTGTTTCACTGAGGTAATTTGAATCTAACAGTTGTGTTGTACCAATAATATATTCTCATTACAAACCCTGTGTTACTGCAGCATGAGTTCCAGCAATATTATAACAATCAATTAGAAGATTTTAACAAACATGAGCACGAAAAATTACTGTTCGATAACAAACACAGACATCAATAATCAACGTATGAATCTCAACAATGGTGACAATCTAAAGTACCTTGCTGCAATGCATGCTGGGTACCATCATTGTACAAAACTCCCAGCATGCATTGCAACATGAATACATTATGCAGCTGAATTGTCCTATTATTTTAATTCTAAATATGTGCTTTTATTTTTTTGCTGTTGTTTTTTTTTTTGTGACATTTAGTAGCTTTTCAGTGATGTTATGAATTAATCTGTTTATCTAAAAAAAATATATATATTGTCACCCTTGTTGAGATTCATGTGCTGATTTTTGATATCTTTGTGTGTCACGGTGGATTAATTTTTCATGTTCATGTTTGTTAAAATCTTCTAACTGATTGTTATAATATTGCTGGACCCCACGCTGCAGTAACACAGGGTTTGTGATGAGAATATATTATCGGTACAACACAATTGTTAGATTCAAATTACCTCAGTGAAGCAGTCTATTTCATGATGATTATAAAACCATCAACAGGTAACCATCATCACCTGATCTCGTTTCACTTTAGCTTTCTTTGCTGCTGTAAATGTGTTTGACAAACACACTGTCACAGCTGCCAAAAAAGACAAAAGATACAATAAGAGTTAAGAGCCCAACTAATGGAAACACTAATCACTGTTATGGTGACTTCAAATGAAACACATTAGAGTTAAACACCTGTTAATTCTCAATAAAAACTTTTGTAGACGTCTGACAGAAATAAAGTCAGTCTGGTTAGTAATAAGTGAAGCTGGTAATGCTGTTTGTGGAGTTGTTTAATGAAGTTGGAGCCTGACATCAAATGTTTAGACGTCAACCTAATTTTCATTTTCAACTAAAATGTTCAAATCCAATAACATTTATAGCTAGGGTGACCTCATATTGTGGCCATAAAATGAGCACACAGCGAGTGCGCTGTGAGGTTACACTTTTAGCTCACTGTGAACTCACATTGTGGTCATATGGAGAGATCACTGTGAGGTCAACGTGTTGACTGGGAACTTTCATTCATGGGGATAACATGGATAATTTGACATGGTTTAGTGTAAGATTTTTGCCCATCTTTTGGAAAATGCTGTTTTAAAAGTAACAAATTATCACTTTAACCAGTAGATGGCTGCAGAACGATTTGCTATTTGACTAACTGAAAGACATATTTTCACAAGTTTTTCCAGTTGTATTCATATCTACATATTATGAAATCACAATTATAATAATAAAAGTTACTTTTTGTCAAAGTTTAGGCACTTTTTGTACTGAAGAAAAAAAAAATCTGTTTTTCAGTAATGTTATATTATGATTAGAATCAAATGAATTTTATCAATGGACAAAATTCATCCTCAAAATCAGAAACAACACAGAACACACATAGACAGAAATAAAGTGGCACACTTTAAATTTGTAGAATTATATGAAAAACAGATGTTTGAAATAAATGATAAACTCTAAAAACTACAACTTTTCTCTTTGTAACATCCTGATCAGGTTTGATTCTAATCATAATGTAACATTATTGAAAAACTTTTTTTTTTTTTTTTTCAGTACAAAAACTGCTAAACTTTGACAAAAAGTAACTTTTATTGTTATAATTGTGATTTCATTATATGTAGATATGAATCTACCTGGAAAAACTTGTGAAAAGAAGTCTTTTAGTTTGAAACTTTTAGTATGTTAAGAGCTCTGCAGCCATCTACTGGTTAAAGGGATTTTTTTTTTTTTTTACTTTTAAAACTGCACTTTCCAAATTAGTGCAAAAATCGTACACTAAACCTTGTCAAATTATCCATGTTATCCCCATGAATGAAAGTTAGAAATGTGGGTATTTTATAAGGTGAATTTTACATTTTTATTTTTATTTTTTTGGACATTTTGTGGAGTAAAAATGTCCAAATGTGGAGTAAAAACATTAATAAACTGAGTAAAATTACATTTGTTTAAAATAATTATATATATTGTTACAAAATTTAATTTTGTTGCCTGGGGTCTCTCAGAGCCCAAACAGCCTGACTGTAAACCGCAAACGAACAGCGCACAAGGGTTAAAGTTGTGGAACATAGTGCAGAACAAAGTGCAGCCATAACAGGGCATTATGTATCAAAAAGTTTAATGAAAAAAAAAAATACAAATAAATAGAATGAAGAAAAAAAAATTTTATATAACAAAACTTAACAGTAGAGATGTCATTTAAAGGGTTAAGTTATGTTTATGCACTAAACAAGACCAATAACCTTGATTTATTAACCTATTAACACAGTATACCCCATTTTCCCATGATATATGTACTTACAAGGCATTTGCCCACCGGCAACTATAGTTGCCGCTTGGACTTTTGACTAAGTATACCAAAAAACTATAGATCTCTTGTAAAATTTGTTTTGTTTGGATGATTCTAGAGACCTTCATGATTATGTAGAGATATATATATATATATATATATATATGTCAACAAAAAATACTTATTAGTAACATGAAAATGACCTTTCTTTGGGAGGGTTTGCCGCATGCTTCCTGGAAGTAGGGCTATGAAGTTGACAGCCTCATGTGACAGGGAGGAAGTGAATACCTTTTTTTTTTCTTGAAATCCTTTATTTGGTTGTTTGCTTGCATGTCATTGAGAAATAAAACATGGACAACATCTAGAAAAATACTTACAAAAGGAAAATGACAACTATGCATTGCGGCAACTATAGTTGCCGGTGGGCTTAAATTGGTTAAAAAACATTATGTGTATAAGTTCTGCATTTTAGTAAGTTAATCATAATGAGATACACAAATTAAGGATGTCCAGTAGGGCAACAGACAAAAAGAGGAAAAAGAGTTTCCTCTTTCTGAATGAAAAACAGGTTTTTCCACCTCTGGTCATTAATAAACAGTGTTAACCACACAAAGTCCTTCACTGTAAAGCTAAAGGGCTTGTGTTAAAACAGTCAGTCATTTGGTAGCTGTTGATCTGATGAGCTTCAACACGGTAAGACAAACACACTCTTGCTTAAATGAAACTTGTGATTATTTATATAGATGAAGCTCATATATCACATGATTCCTGACATGAGGAATATATTCTGTTCATCTTGTAGCGTTTATACGCCCACGTATAAATATCATTAATTATTTTTCATAATGGATTATGAATAATAATTAATATTTTAATTATTTTCAGAATTTACTGTAGCAGAATCAATAGTATGATCCTTTTATCAGTTCATCCAATGAACAGAAAGCGTAACAATTATTAATTCTAGGAAATATAATATCTTCCTGGCCGAGAAAGAATAATTCCCCGCTAACAGTAAATTAAGAAATAAATCAAGGGTAAAAGCATAGGTAACTTAGATCGAAGTTCAAGACAATAAATTCGTAATGCTGATAACACAAGTAATCTCTTTTCAAATACACACAATACTTTATTGATTATATAGGCTACTAACACATAAAGCTAATATCTAACACAAACACACGCACACACACACACATTCATACGTGTTGCAGGAAGGGATAGAGTGAGGAAAGAGTGGGTTTAAGAGTGAGAGGATGAAATCTCAAGATTCTATGCACTTATAAGACATGACCTGGAACGAACCATCAATCATTAATTAACCCTTCTATCGTTTCTTAGACAGGTTATTCAATTTATATAAATACACCTGTTCAGCTTTTAGTCTGGAGGTGGCCTACACAGCAAAAACTCCAGTGTTAAATGAACACTCCTGGGAGTGTATATGAGTCCACACTCAAGAGTGTAAAGTGTTAAAATATGAGTGTTAAATTAACACTCAAGAGTGTTAAAGGTAATGAGATAATTAAGTGATTAAATTAGTGATGATTGAGCATTATTGAAGACACCTGATGTTAACAAGCAGAATCACTGAAGGAGAAAATCACAAATTGTAAGTCACCATTATGGTGATCAGTGTATGCTTTAGTTGGGCTCTTGACCCTTATATGTTTACTTTAGATTTTGCTTGTCTGCTGTTATTGATTTATAACAGTCAGTTTAATTAATGGCTCCCATCATGCATTGCGGTATGAATAAATTATGATCTGAATTGTCTATGTAATTTACTTTTCCTAATTGAATATTCTGCTCGTCACCATTGTTGAGATGCATAGACTGAATCTTGACGCCTGTGTGTGCCTAAAAGAAAGATTTTTGTTTTTGTTTTGTTTTTTTCAAAACAACTTTTAAGAAATCCTTTGTATTATATCTAAAATTCTGAATATTTATGCAGAATCACAGTTATTCTGTAAGCAACAACATAAATCTACGTCAGAAATAAGGGTCTTAATGAGTTCAGTGATCAAGTTCAAATGATGATTGTTATAATATAACCAACTCCATCAGATCACGTTTTTTTCTTTGTTCATCTGTCAGTTATAACTCAGATACAACAGCCAAACAAAATTTAAAGCAAACATATAAGGGTCAAGAGCCCAACTAAAGCAAATACTGATCACCATAATGGTAACTTAAAAAAGAGATTTTCTCCTTCAGTGATTCTGCTTGTTAACATCAGGTGTCTTCAATAATGCTCAATCATCACTAAATTAATCACTTAATTATCTCATTAACTTTAACACTCTTGAGTGTTAATTTAACACTCATATTTGAACACTATACACTCTTGAGTGTGGACTCATATACACTCCCAGGAGTGTTAATTTAACACTGGAGTTTTTGCTGTGTACTTGCTTGTCTTTTGCGTTCCTTTTTGGGAATTCCCTTTGTTGCGTAAAAGGGGGTTTCCCGGTCCGTTCGTTGGCTGGTCTCCTCGTGCCTGATGTCTGCGGCGGCCAGTCACGTGGTGTGCTGGAGCTGCTGAATGAAAAGTCTTTGAAGTTGAAAGCGTGCGTTGCAGCCGTGAATCGTTGACCGAAAGTTTGCCGCAAAACTTTACTTAAAACCGAGACTTTCAATCGGAAAAGAAATAATGACTCAGAAAAGAAAGGAAATTGAGAAGAGAGTATAGGCTAGTAAGATGGCTTGGATAAAGCTGTTTAACCCGTTCTTCTGATCTTAATTTGGGTTCCTTCTGCTCCGTCTGTTACATGTTTGCTAGTCTGGTTTAGATCTTCATCTTTTTCTACCCATCTTTGTTCTGCCTTTCTTGAGAGTTCTTCTAAAACTTCGTTTGGGTCTTAAGACTTTAAACTCAAAGTTCGTCCAACCTCCAGAAGAGATCGGACCAATTAGACGCTGGCTTTGTTTGCAAAGTCATAAATCATGTATTGGGGGTTCTCTCGTCTTAAGCGGAGACCAGATGCAAAAGTTTAGACATGATTTCTAGTGATCAGAATACGAAACATTTTACACAGATTTAATTCCAGCCATCTTGCTAGTTGTGTTCGTATTGATATGAAACAGTACACACTTTCATTCACACACCTAATAGTTATACAATTACATGAATTATATGGGATTAAAGCATATTAAATGGACACATATATCGTAGAAACACAGAATGATGTATGATGTTTATAAGTCCATTGAAAACGTTGACCAGTTCTTCCTTCAGTTAACCAATAAAAGTCTTTGGTTAGAGACTCTCTGGAGCCTGGGTGATTTATGGTTCTGGTTTGTGATTTGAGTCTGGGATGTGAAGACTCTTTGTGGGATTATGCATTAACAAAATCACCTAAAAGCTTCAATTGTGTTTGGTTAATTCTCGTAGATGTTACAATCTAATGATCAGTTCATTTACACACACTGATGTTGTGCATTAATAATCTTCAGATGTGCAAAGATCTTATTAACACACAGAGCTGTTTAGGATGATGAACATACACTGTTTATGAGCATATAAGTGATGTTTAATGCTGTATTATAGATATATGTTATGCTGATGTGGGTCAGAATGGCTCCTCCTCTTCCTCTGATCTTCTTTCTGCTCATGATTCATGGTGAGTCTCTCTTACATTCACATTAGAAACACTGATTTAATTTTATTTTATTATCAAAGGCCCCATAATTAGTGATTAATGAGCAGCTTTGTTGATTTCTTTCCCTTTTGAAACAGGAAGTTAGGTTGTGTAGCACCAGATCATCAATTTTATTCGCCATTTTATTGAGAAACATGGACTGAAAGCCACGAAACTCATATTTATTTGTCATTTGTTGTATTATTTGATAGAGCAGCATGTTGTTCGTGGCTGATTTCTTTGCTGCTTTATTTCTGCTTTTCTGCAACACCCTCCTTTAAAGCTGATGAAGAACTTCACACTGAGATCCTTCATTGGATTTTAACTCTTCCTGCCAGCGTTTTTTTTTTTTTTTTAAGTTGCCAGCCAGCGTTGTTGATAATAAAATAAAAAATAAATATATAGATATATATAAATGAAAACACGGAAAGACGGAAAATTCTGTTAATGGCAGGGAAAGAGATTAGCCTGTATTTCTTATTTCATGAGCCACCATTTTTGTATAATAAGTTTTCACACGCTTTCATGGGTGGTTGTAACAGATAAAACACATTTACAGTTTGATGAATTCTGTGTTTCAGGGGTTTCTAGTGCTGGTTGGGGTGTGAGTTACAGTCGATCACACATCTGTGCACTAAAGGACTCAACAGTGATAATGAACTGCACTTATACATACCCTACTGGACATCAGATCAAGAAAGTGTTCTGGACAAAAGGCCCATTACTAAGTGGTGTTGAGCCTCCAGATCTGTTTAATGACACTGAATACAGTCAGAGGCTTCAGTATCTGGGAGATACACAGCAGAACTGCACCATCAGACTGAGTCATGTGACACTGAAGGATTCACACATGTACTATTTCAGATTAATCACTGATATAACAGAAGGAAGATGGACTGGTGCTCCAGGAGTGACTCTTAATGTCACAGGTGACTTTGGTGAGGTTTATCTCTTCTTCTGTGCATTATGTTGAATAATAATCAGTGTATGACAGCAGCACTAGATATAATGTGTGTGTTGTGTTCAGATCTTCAGGTGGAGTCTCCTGAGAGAGTGACAGAGGGAGATTCAGTCAATCTGACATGTAAAAGCAGCTGCGCTCTGACTGACAGAGCAACATTCATCTGGTACAGAAACTCACTGAAGATAGTAACTGACAATAAATACAGTAACAAACTCTCCCTCAATCCAGTCAGAAGAGAGGATTCAGGCAGATATAGCTGTGCTGTAGACGGACACACTCACATCTCTCCTGCTGTTCAGCTCAATGTCATGTGTGAGTATTGTAGTGGATTTTTCCCTAAACCTGACTATCTAGCGTCTGCAAATCGACGTCTTAATAAATAAATCTGGCGTCTTCAAATCGACAACCATAGCGTCTTCTAATCGACACTTAATAACCTTTATACTCTAGCTCTCTGCGTCTTCCGTCGACAACTGGCCGAGTCTCTTACTCTAACTTACTTGCTTCCCTAAACTGACCTGCTGCGCATCAGTAATAACAGACACACTTTCAGCAAATGTCTTTTAAATGCCTTTATTAACGGCCGGGAGAGTATTCGAGCAGTTCTCAGATAAACTCTCCCAAGAAGAATCAAGGCCGGAGGATCTCAGACAAATTCCATTGAGAAAATCCCACAGTACACAAGAATACAACAGTTTTTATAGTATAGAGGTATAGCATAAATGTTATGCTGCATTACATAATTTCCCGACTATTTGAATGGTTCTTCATATGCAAACCCCTCTGTTACTAGGTAAAGCAAACTTTGTTTTAATGATGACTTCATTTGTTAATCACAAGATTCTATCAGACTGTCTAGTTTCATTTCCCAAACTATGTTATTTATACACACACACGCACACACTCAAAGTCACAGTGGCAGGAGAGATCAATATATCAAAGAAAATACAGAAATGATCAGACAGTGCTACATCCTTAATAACAATCGATGAAATGTTTAGACCCTTACTGATAAGTAAATCTAGAGTGTGTCCACGATTGTGTGTGGGTCCATGTACATGCTGAGTCAGATATTTGCTTACATTGATAGATATCTTTAAAAAGAGCAGCTAGACCCCCACCTCTCTTAACAGCTCTGCAGACACTCATAAAAGTAAAGTTAGGAGAGGCTGTTTTATTGAGGACTGTTGCACTGCAGCTGTCTTCTAGCCATGTTACATTTAGAAGCATACAATCCAGGTTGTTTGTGGTTATTAAGTCGTTGACTAGAAGTGATTTATTTTTAAGTGAGCAGATGTTTAAAAGTGCTAACTTAACAGTCTTACTTTTTGTCACCACAGCAATCTTAGTTTGACGTGTAATAGGCACCAGATTAGTTAGGTTTGCTGTACGGCTATTGAAGGCCTTAGACTTTCTATCTTGTAATAGAACAGCAATAGAGAAAGATACAGGCACACTGGGTTCCCGCTTGTTCTGTAAACATTTGAGAAAGTTACTGTTATCAGAGCGGGGACCCGACACATATCACTGAGAGCTGGTATCAGTTGTTTTTGGTTCACCTCGAGCAGACCCAGTCAACACGTTTATCTCACAGTGATCTCTCCATATGACCACAATGTGAGTTCACAGTGAGCTAAAAGTGTAACCTCACAGCGCACTCGCTGTGTGCTCATTTTATGGCCACAATATGAGGTCACCCCAGCTATAAATGTTATTGGATTTGAACATTTTAGTTGAAAATGAAAATTAGGTTGACGTCTAAACATTTGATGTCAGGCTCCAACTTCATTAAACAACTCCACAAACAGCATTACCAGCTTCACTTATTACTAACCAGACTGACTTTATTTCTGTCAGACGTCTACAAAAGTTTTTATTGAGAATTAACAGGTGTTGAACTCTAATGTGTTTCATTTGAAGTCACCATAACAGTGATTAGTGTTTCCATTAGTTGGGCTCTTAACTCTTATTATATCTTTTGTCTTTTTTGGCAGCTGTGACAGTGTGTTTGTCAAACACATTTGCAGCAGCAAAGAAAGCTAAAGTGAAACGAGATCAGGTGATGATGGTTACCTGTTGATGGTTTTATAATCATCATGAAATAGACTGCTTCACTGAGGTAATTTGAATCTAACAACTGTGTTGTACCAATAATATATTCTCATCACAAACCCTGTTTTACTGCAGCGTGAGGTCCAACAATATTATAACAATCAGTTAGAAGATTTTAACGAACATGAACATGAAAAATGCATCCACCGTGACACACAGAGATATCAAAAATCAGCACATGAATCTCAACAAGGGTGACAATATATATATATTTTTAGATAAACAGATTAATTCAGAACATCACTGAAAAGCTACTAAATGTCACAAAAAAAATAAAAGCACATATTTAGAATTAAAATAATAGGACAATTCAGCTGCATAATTTATTCATGTTGCAGTGCATGCTGGAAGTTTTGTACAATGATGGTACCCAGCATGCATTGCAGCAAGGTACTTTAGATTGTCACCATTGTTGAGATTCATACGTTGATTATTGATGTCTGTGTTTGTTATCGAACAGTAATTTTTCGTGCTCATGTTTGTTAAAATCTTCTAATTGATTGTTATAATATTGCTGGACCTCATGCTGCAGTAACACAGGGTTTGTAATGAGAATATATTATTGGTACAACACAATTGTTAGATTCAAATTACCTCAGTGAAACAGGTTACTTCATGATGATTATAAAACCATCAACAGGTAACCATCCTCACCTGATCTCGTTTCACTTTAGCTTTCTTTGCTGCTGCAAATGTGTTTGACAAAAACACTGTCACAGCGGCCAAAAAAGATAAAACATATAATACGAGTTAAGAGCCCAACTAATGGAAACACTATTCACTGTTATGGTGACTTCAAATGAAACACATTAGAGTTAAACCTCTGTTAATTCTCAATAAAAACTTCTGTAGACTTCTGACAGAAATAAAGTCAGTCTGGTTAGTAATAAGTGAAGCTGGTAATGCTGTTTGTGGAGTTGTTTAATCCTCCTCTGCTGAGATCTTCACAGATTTAATGTCTTCTTTTCTCTTCAGTTGATTTCATCTGAGGCTGTGGCTGAAGTCAGATGTAGTTCTTGTGCTTCTGCTCGTCTCTTTTTTCTGTTCTCTTCTTTCTTTCAGTGATTCTTTTTGTTAACAGGCTGAGATGACTTCATATTTAACACAGATTTTGTGGCTCAGATAAGGTCCAGTTCTGGTTTATTTCTTTGCTCTTGGCTGACATGTGGCATTGCTATGGCCTGCTTGTGGCCCAGATTTGGCAAACAGGAGTGGCCCACCCAAGTGCCGTAATTCCACGCTGCATGTGGGCCAGATCATCTTTCCACGTGTGCCAGATGTGGGCCGGATCTGGGCCGTGTGATAGAAATTTTACATTTAGATGTGTTCTTTTACTTTTAGAAGTGGTCTTTTACTTTTAGATGTGTTCTTTTACTTTTAGAAGTGTACAACTTGTATTAACATCTTTCACTTTATTTGTACTCATAAGCATTTGAAGAAATATATTCATATAAGCTAAAGCACGTTATTAAAGATATGTAATCAAGTGTTTAGAAAAGCATAAGTTAAGACAAGCTTGCAGGGACAAAATGTTCTGAGTTATAGGAGACTAAGTAACAGAGAGACTATACACACTCAAGTGACCTTTTGTACTTCAAGTGTCCCTTTGTGAGCTCCAAGTGTGAAAGTATGTGCGTAGCTTAAGATCAAAATAGAGATAGACAAAAGGTGTGAATTTTGAGCAGCAGCTAAAAACAGGAACTTGTATGTTGGCATGATATTGTTCTGTCTAGATATAATTTATGCCAGACAAAGATTTTGAGCAAGATGTATCCTTTTAAGGTAACGAAGGCGATCTTTTGAGAAAACCAGGATGTGTTTTGTGTATATAAGCTAGGCAAAAAGCAGAAGTCGGGGCCTTCTCATACCAGATGCGTTCTGTATGTGAATGTCTATTTCTTGCAAGAAATAAAGCTGATCTTTGTTAACCTTTGAGATATCCTACTGTCTTACGATTATTGATTTGAAGTTGAGAAAAGAATTTCCACGACAGCCGACACAATGTTGCTATGTGGCTATTGTGGTCACAGTTTGAGCACACAGTGAGAGCGCTGTGAGGTTACACTTTTAGATCACTGTGAACTCAGATTGCTGACGGTGTGACCACATGGTGACATCACTGTGAGATCAAAGTGTTGACTGGGGATGGAGGAGGGTGTGGGCCCTGGCGTTGTGGTAGAGGCCGAAGAGCTCTCACAGAAGGAGGGGGAGGGCGAGCTGGGCCCGCAGGCTTTGGTGGTTGCGGTGCCTGCCGTTTTTTTATTGATATCTGGGGGCTTGCAGCAAAAGAGTGGGATAGTTTGGTTCCAGCATACACCAGTTCTTCCATTTTCTGTGAGAAGCACAGAAGTGGAGATGCTGGAGAGAGGGATAACGTGTCTGGTGAAAGGGGCTGTTGCTCAGGTGTTATCGGAGGCTGTAATATGCTGTCCTGGCTTCCCTGGCTGTTTTCCAGGAAGTCGTCCTTGGGTGCTGAATCTTGGAGCAGCTCTAATATGTCTGTCTGTGGTGAGCTCTGTGGGCAGGGCTCAGCTGAGATTGAGTCCGTGAGCAGAGGTTGTTGTGGCGGAGTGGTGTTATCATTGTCCTTGTGTGATATGTCAACATCATGTCCATTTTGCTGCTGAAGTGAAGTCCTGTGGTCATTCATACTGTGTCCAGGTGTGTGTGTGTGCCGTTCAGATTGGCACACACTGCAGAAGGATGATTGAGGGAGAAGTATATATTGTCCTTTAACACTCTTGAACCAAGTTTGTTTGGTGGTGGGTATCCTAATGTAACAGTTGTCTCTGACTCCAGAAAAGATTGAAGTTGTCAATGAAGTTCACTCCTTTTATATTGCAGGTTTTTTGCAGCCATGTATTAAGCCCAAGCAACCATGAAAACCTGTTTGTTCCTCTTGCTGGGAGTGGTCCACTGATGCATTTTTTTAACTTTCAGTCTTTTAAGTGTTTCAAAAAGTTCATTGAAATCCTTCTTAAGGAGTTCTGACTGCTCTTTATAAATATCATTCTTCCCCACATGAATGATGAGTCGATTTGCAGTCTTATGTTTCATCAGAATGTTCTGAAGTTCCCTGTTTACATCAGAAGTTGTTGCTTGTGGAAGGCAGCACGTAGTTGTGTCCCTGCTGCTAATGTTTCTGATTATGGAGTCCCCCACTATCAGAGTCCTGGGCTCGGCTGCGCTCTGAGCTGAGTGCCGCTGTCTGCTCGACCTTGAGCGCCAGTTAGCATCAGTGTTAGCTACAGGCTGATTCAGTCTGTGTTCGATCACATTCATCACGTTTGGGGATTCCTCATTTACATTCATTAGTACTTCAAATCTGGTCTTAAGATGTATAGGCAGTGGTAGGAGACCAGTGTTTGCAATCCTTGTCAGAGCTGTATCTGGGGTAGAGGATGTTACTGCGGCAATATGCGATGCTCGTGACAATCTGATGTCTCGAGTGCCTTTGGGTCTCGCTCCCTGTTTGTGCCATCGATTAGTAAGTCGATCGGCTTGTTTCTCTACCTGTCGAGGAGCACTAGTTTCATGGGACTCACCGGCTGTATGCTGAGGGTGTCCATGACGAAGCTCTGTTGTGTGCTCCGTCTGGTTTGGTGGTCCCGTAAGTAACTTTGTTTCAAGAACTGCAATCCTTTGTAAAACTCTGTGGCAGTTAGTGCAGCAAGTAGATTCCAGAAGAGGCATTTTCTCTCTTATACTTATGAATGTAGTTGTGTTTTCCTTTCCCAGAATGTAAGCTGGTCGGGTAAAAGAATTCTGCGTTTTTGTGGTAATCCAAACTTTGTTGTATGAGCACTGTGCTGATTTGCTGAAGTTAAAATTAGGTGATAAAAGGAAATAAAATATAAAAATATAGGAGATAAAATATAAAAGCGATAGAGCAAAGCGCGGAGCAGTAAGCAAGAGCGTCCGAACAGTAGCTGAGCAGGAAGTCAAATCACAACATGAAATCAACGCGACATGGCCCTAAAACTTAAAACTGTTAACCTCAAGCTCTTTTCCCTTCCTCTTTCGCCGCTTCCTCTTTTTTTCAGCGCACATTAAAACTACAATTGCCAAAGTGTGATTCATCATTGTCTTTTTGTTTACAACTAGCACATGCTGATGACGTTTATTCTTCTGTAGAAACTTGCATCGTAGCCTACGAGTCAACCCACTAAGCAAAATGATGTCCGAAAGACGTCTTTTCAATGTCTTTGTTACAAAAATCGGACGTTGAAATGACGTCCACTGAGGAGCCAGAATGAAAGTTTTTATGACGTCTTTTTTTGACGTGTTCTGGACGTCCGATATAGACGTTCATCGAACCTTCGTACAAGGTTAAAACTAGTTCAGATGTGGCCATTGTGGACATATTTCAACATCATTTATGGTCTCATTTAGACATAATTACTTTGACTATTGCTGTCAGATGATCTTAGTGAGAATTAACAGAGGTTTAGATGTTGATATTTTTTTAATTTGAAGTGTCACCATTGTGGTGATCAGTGTTTGCTTTAGTTGGGCTCTTGGTCCCCTTTCTTTTTACTTTAACTTTTCTTTGACTGCTGTAACAGTGTGTTTGTTAAACACAATTGTTGTGGCAGAGAAAGCCTAGAAAAAGTTTGAGGTGTTATCAGCTCAATGTTGATGATGACATAATCATCACAAAATGGGCATCTGTGTTTAAAGTTTTGTGTTTATATTTGGTATTCATAACCACCAACCTTGTGGAACTGCATTATTGGTGCCAAAAGCATTAAAATGATCACTTATTTGAAGGTGAATGCTGTAGAATATCAAAATCGACTGCTGGTGGTAGATCCTTTTCCTATTTGGCACCAAAACTTTGGAACAGTCTTCCTACCTTTGTCCGGGAAGCAGACACACTCTCGTCAGTTCAAAGCTAGATTAAAGACACATCTCTTTGACCTAGCATTCACATAATACATTACAGACTTCTATAATTCAATGTTAGGCTGCATAGATTAGGTCAGCCGGAACCGGGAACACTTCCCATAAATCCTGATGTACTTGTTACATCATAAGAAGAATGGCATCCACGCTAATTTTAGTGTCTTTGTTTATCCAGAGGTTTTTCCCGCAGCCTGCCGGATCCAGGCCGTATCCAGATCTGATGAAGGACCTTCGCCTGGACCGATGACAACGCAGTGCTGAAGTGCCAACTAGTCTCTCCCTATGGAGGATCCCTTTACCACTCTACAGATAAAGCGTTGTCGGGAAATTCGTTTCACGTATCTACCCCGAAGTGACAAAATAAAATATAATTCTGTATCAAAATTTATAAGGAAAGACCAGTACTTTGTTTAGGCTTGGTTTGTAAGGAATTACAAACCTGTGCACATATATTCAAACGCACATAACTATAGAACCAATTCTTAATGCGCATGTGAACGCCATCAGCGTTTATCACAGGTTTGCGTTTAAAGTCTGTGTAGAGAGAATTGTGTCGTCTTAGCGGCCCCTAATTTAATAACAAATGATCGTTGCGACGGAAGCGAATCAATCAAAACTAACTTTAGCTGAAAAATAACTTTATTAAAAAAACGCTATAAAGCCAAAACAATCTCTGTTACCTTAAATTATACGTTTATCTCTGTAAAGCTGCTTTGAAACAATCTACATTGTTAAAAGCGCTATATAAATGAGGATGACTTGACTTGACTTGACTTGGATCAAAACAGTGCGAGTAGAACCAGTCACACATAAATAAATGCTGAATTTTCGTAAATAGTCCCTGACACCTGTAGATCTTGAATCCTGTGATCTCCGTCAGTCCATCTGCTGAAATAATGAGTCGGTGATGTCAAATTTACTTTGATTGTTAGTGTTTTTGTATACTTCTGTTAGATCCTCCAAAGAACGTCTCAGTGTCCATCAGTCCATCTGGTGTAATAGTGGAGGGAGATTCAGTGACTCTGAACTGCATCAGTGACTCAAACCCTCCTGCTCTGAACTTCAGCTGGTTTAAAGGAGGAACGATTGTAGGATCTGGAAGAATCTACAACATCTCAAAGATCAGCTCTGATGACAGTGGAGAATACAAGTGCAAGTCCATCAATGAACATGGAGAGAAATACTCTGATAATGTGACTTTAAATGTCATGTGTGAGTTAATGATCATCTGCTCATTGGTAAAAAACTTAAAATTCATAATTTTCTAGTATTTGTTGTGAATTTTCATTTTTGTCTTTAGATCCTCCCAGAAACGTCTCAGTGTTGATGAGTGGATCTGGTGTAATAGTGGAGGGAGATTCAGTGACTCTGAACTGCATCAGTGACTCAAACCCTCCTGCTCTGAACTTCAGCTGGTTTAAGGAGAATGAACCCTCAGCTGTTGGATCTGGACAGAGTTTCAGTGCACTACAGAGTGGACGCTTCTACTGTCAGGCTCACAATCAACATGGATCTCAGAGATCAGACGCTGTAACTGTCACAGGTGAAGCTTTTATTAACACACTCCTGTATCTTCACATCATTCATCAGTTTGGAGAGTTAATCATGATGATCTTCCTCTTTCAGTTCATCATGTTGCTGGTAGGAATGTGATTGTGATCACAGCGGCATTTGGAGGATTATTCTTCATCATCATCTTCATCCTGTTCATTATGTGAGTTCAATAAAAAATGTCAGTGATTGTATAAGTTAACTTTTGGTCTGATGAAGAATAAAATGGTTAATATGTGTTCGATTATTAGTAATCTTAGTAATCAAGTAAAACAGTGTTCATATTTTCTCTTAATTTAATACATTCGTTCATATGCTGTTAATGTCTGTTATTATAACAGGAAGAAACAAAGGAATGTTAAAGCTGAAGATCTCACAGTGAAAGAGGTAAATCTAAACACAACACAACTTTACAGAAGCAGAAAATCAGTCGATCAGCCGTTATCTGTGTCTCAGACTGTAACTGTACACAGCAAAATCCCCAGTGTTAAATTAACACGCCTTGGTGTACATATAGGTCCAACTACAGAGTGTTAAAAATTAACACTGAAGCAGTGTTAAAGTTAATGAGATAATTAAGTGATTAATTAAGTGATGATTGGCCATTAGTGGTGACACCTAATGTTAATAAGCAGAATCATTGATGGAAAGAGAAACAACAAGAACAGAAAAAAGAGAAGCACCAACTGACTTCGAGCCATTACACATTATTGCGCTTATTATTACTAGTTTGACTTTATTATCTGTCATACATCGACAAAAGTTCTTTTTGTAGATGTTACCAAATATTATTTGTCTAATCATTTGATAATCATTATCATTTACATCAGCACAGCTGTTTATGTATGTCACATAAAATTCTTATTCCGTCATTTAATAATATGTATGATTTTTAGTATTTTACATCACTACTTTGATGTGATTTGATCTGATCTGGCACTTGATCTGAAAAGTTTGAAACTGCTCTAGACTGATAAATCAAACTGATTTACATGTCTTAATAATAATTACAAATGTTCTTGTATTTCAGAATGATCTCTATTCTGATGCGTCACGGAGAGTTTCAGTCCATGATAAGCCTCTTTCTGATCCAGATTCAGCCAATGGCGCTCTGTATGCCAGTGTGAAACCCAAAAATTTCAGGGGAAAAACTCCTGAATCCAGAGATACTGAGGAGATCCAGTACGCAACTGTCCAACATCACAAAAAGACAGATACGAAGAGAGCAGAGGAGAATGAATGTCAATATGACGATATAAGAGTTCATCAGCCTGATGCTGCAGTGAGGTGAGAAAAACCAACATAATCAGTGCCAACATAATAGTCCAGGCGTTTTAGGAAAAAAGGGTGAACAAATTGCAACAGAATCAAACTCAACTGATTTTGTATCCTCCATATGTCCTGAGTAAGGAAAAAAAAGCCCCGAAGAATCCCATAATGCTGCGTTCACACCAAACGCGAATATGCGTCTGGCGCGAGTGATTTCAATGTTAAGTCAATGGTAAGACGCGTTTACGCGCGTCTGGAAGTCTTGCGGCGCGAATGAGGCGTTTAGTGCGGCGCGGTAGACGCGAATTCGCCTCATTCGCGCGAACTAGACGTGAATTGAGCGTCTGGCGCGTTAAGCGCGAATTGTGCTTTTTGTGTTTCACGCGTTTGACGCGAATTCGCGTCTGCCGCCCGAGTTGAAAAATCTGAACTTCTGCGTCAATTCGCGCCGCGTTAACCAATCAGGAGCCTGCCTGCTTGCTGCTGTCACGTGGTGAACTGACAGTTTAATGTTATTTTATGTTTGGCCTCAATAAATTATTTTGTAATATGACTAAAATGCACAACAAAGCAAATCTTTCACATAAAACTCGATTTCAATATGAGAGATAGCCTACTCATTTGTATTGAATGCTATTTATTCCATATCTATTCTAGATTAGCCTATATTAAACTTTATTAATCTAATGTAAAGACACCAAACACAATTAAGTGTATAAAAACTTTTCAAAAAAAATAACAGGACAGGTTTCACTTTTGGAGGCTGGCTCCATTTATTATCAAAACAAAAATAAATGACAGATTAGGTGCGGGAGAGGGTGAACCTCGCGCCGGGCTTTACAGCGCGGGCTCGTCAGGCAGCGACCATTCGAGGCCGAGGCTTTATATGGCCTACGCTGTCCTCGTCAGAGTCCTCACCGTTAGGTCCACCAAACCTACCTCCTGGAGCAAATTGTGAAACTCCTGAAACCCTCCGGAGGTTTTGGTGGACCCGAGTACAGCGACGATGTCCCCTACGCAGCTGTTTCTGCTCTTCAGATCATATAAGAGCGGTGACTCTCTCGATTAATGCTATTGTTAATGCTCTATAAACATCTAAAAAAGATGGCCGCCAACAGCTTAGAAACTTTCGCCCCCTGACTTCGCCTCTTGACGCGCGTAAATTTCGCTTCAAACTTTTGATTTTACGCGCGTCAATTTCACTCTTGACGCGCGAATGCACACAAAGTGGTCACGCGTATAACTAGACGCGGCAGGCGCGAATTTTGACGCAGATTCGCGTTTGGTGTGAACGCAGCATTAGGGGAAAGTTCCGAAAAAGACCCAAATATATCCTATTCATACGCCTATTCATTATTTTTCTCACATGAATAGGGTACAAATTTTAACCTTTAGATATCACCATGAAAATTACTGAGTTGATTACTTAAATCAAGACAAACAAAAAATGTATTACAAGTTTTTTTAATTGTTTGTTAACATGGACAAACGGTGCATAATCTAATTACAGATGTGCTAATTTGCATAAATACCACAACAGATCTAAACATTGGGTATAGCCAGGTGAAAATGTCTTGTTGAATCTTGTTGACATATAACTGTAAAATACTTAATGTTAAGGTCTGAATGGAACCCATTTAGGCTACCCATGAGCATTAATACATAGAGGCAGGAAGAAGTACTTTAGAAACCAGCCTTTATTAATTTTTAAGAGATGGGGTTTAGGGCTGGGTCCATGGGACTGTTTCTGGGGGACGAGTCTGAGGCAAGAACAGGAGACAATGGTAAGGAGAATGCAGAAGACAAAAGGTAAGTAAAATAAAAAGTAAATCCCCAGAAACAGTCCCACGGTCCCAGCCCCAAACCCCATCTCTGCAATAATAATTAAAAAAGGCTGTTTTAAAGTACTTCTTCCTGCCTCTATGTATTAATGCTCATGGGTAGCCTAAATGGGTTCCATTCAGACCTTAACATTAAGTATTTTACAGTTATATGTCAACAAGATTCAACAAGACATTTTCACCTGGCTATACCCAATGTTTAGATCTGTTGTGGTATTTATGCAAATTAGCACATCTGTAATTAGATTATGCACCGTTTGTCCATGTTAACAAACAATTAAAAAAACTTGTAATACATTTTTTGTATGTCTTGATATAAGTAATCAACTCAGTAATTTTCATGGTGATATCTAAAGGTTAAAATTTGTACCCTATTCATTTGAGAAAAATAATGAATAGGCGTATGAATAGGATATATTTGGGTCTTTTTCGGAACTTTCCCCTAATGGGATTCTTCGGGGCTTTTTTTTCCTTACTCATGACATATTGAGGATATAAAATCAGTTGAGTTTGATTCTGTTGCAATTTGTTCACGGTTGACCCCCATTTTGGCTTAAAACGCCTGGACTATAACTAGCACCAGCTTAACCAGTACCAACTTAACCAGTACTAACATAACCAGTACCAACTTAACCAGCAACAACTTAAACAGTAGCAACTTAAGCAGCACCAGCTTAACCAGCACCAACTTATCCGGCACCAACTTAACCAGTACCAGCTTAACCAGCTTAAACATCACCAACTTAAATAGCACTATCTTAACCAGCACCAGCTGAAACACCACCAACTTAACCAGCACCATCTTAACCAGTTTAACCATCACCAACTTAACCAGCACTATCTTAACCAGCAACAGCTTAACCAGCACTATCTTAACCGGCACCATCTTAACCAGTACTATCTTAACCAGCACCAGCTTAACCAATACTAACCATCACCAACTTAACCAGCACTATCTTAACCAGCACCAACTTAACCAGCATCAGCTTAACCAGTACCAACTTAATCAGCACCAACTTAACCAGGTTAACCATCACCAATTTAACCAGCACTGTCTTAACCAGCACCAGCTTAACTTGCACCAGCCTAACCAGCACCAGCTTAACCAGCACTGTCTTAACCAGTACTGTCTTAACTTGCACCATCTTAACCAGCACCAGCTTAATCAGTACTGTCTTAACTTGCACCATCTTAACCAGCACTATCTTAACCAGCACCAGCTTAACCAGCATAGATCATCTGAGCTGTAACATCATTGTTGTCCTGTTTGTTTGTTTTTTAGGCAATCAAATGTACAAACAGTGGAAGAGCCTTCAATAATCTACAGCAGCGTGTAATGAGTAATAGTATATTATGTTGTATTATGTATTAATGTAAGTGTTTTATGAAGAGTTTCCACTTCATGTTTTACTCTGTATGTTCTTAAAGGGGTGGTATAAAGCCCTTTTCACAAGATGTAAAATATGTCTTTGATGTCCCCAGTGTGTATGTGAAGTTTTAGCTCAAAATACCCCACAGATATTTGTATATAGCATGTTAAAATAGTCAATTATTGAGGGTGAGCAAAAGCGCACCGTTTTGTGTCTGTTCCTTTAAATGCAAATGAGCTGCTGCTCCCGGCACAGGGGGCGGAGCTTCAACAGCTTGCACTCACACAGACATGTACTGAAAATTTCAAAAAAACGTTTAGTCTTTATGTTCAAACCGGAGTCAGACGACATTGTGACAACATGTAGAAGCAACAGGACATTTCTGAATGGTTAGTTGATGAATGTATTTAGCTGATGTATAGTTATCTTCTAGTCATTGATTTGCATATTCTGTCTTGATAATGTATAAATTGTGTTCCGGGGGCGGGGTTTATGTAAATTTTAGGGTTGGTGATGTCACTAACCCGGGAGGAATGTCGTGTAGTCCCTACCAGCCGTTTGTTGTAGTCCTTAAAAAGTGAAAAAACTCCCTTTGTATTGAACTTTGAGCATTGTAACTTTGCAGATGTTGTTTATGCTCAAACAGCAGCATTACACACTAACTAAAGTTAGAAAAGTGAAATCATAATCAACAACTCTTTAAAACTATTGCTAATGCTTCAATAAACCTGATTAGTCATTAACCTAGTGCTGTTTAAGGCTGTAGTGTCTCTACTGGTTATACAGGACTGAAGTGTCCTCTAGTGGTTGATGTGTGAATTATTCTTCATGGATGAGACAAAAATAGACTTTCCCTCCCAAAAACTTTCCGTTCTTTACTCTGATCAGATCTTATTTTCATATTCAGTTCGTTTTTTAATTGTTGTATTTGAAATGAAACTTTAAGACATTATCATTTTACATAAATTTGACAGTAAAGCTACTTTGAAGTGATTTGTATTTCACCTTGAAATATGTTTGATATTTCTTTCTGACAATAACAATTACATTGTGTAAGCAGTGTTTTCAAGGTGCAATTTTACTTACACTGAACATTAAATACATTTTGTTTTTGCAAATATTTATGAATACAAAGATTGGTTAAAAGGACATATTTTTAATGTTTCATCATGTTTCAACATCCTTATTTTTTACTGACCCATGAATAAAATATACTTGAATAAACCAATTCATACTTGATTAAATCAATACACCAACAATAAAACTGATATGTATTAGATATACCAATGTATTATTAAATCATAAATTAAACCAATAAACCATATTCACACAGCACACATACAGTATGTATTATTTCTTGAATGGCATTTAGTTTCTTCTTCCCCAACACACATTTCCCATCATCCTCGGCTTTTCTCCTGTCGGTGAGCTCATATTGCAGCATGTGTGTGTTCAGTCAGTTCAGGCGATTAAACACTTTTTCCTCTCTGTTCTTCACTGGGGACGGGTCCAGGACTGCCCGGACAGCTTCATCAAACACCGTCTTAAGGCCTCGCTGTGTTAATGCTGAGCACTCCAGGTACTTCACAGCTCCTGTTTCTTTAGCCATAGCCAGACCTTGTTCGTACGTGATGGGGGTTTGTTTCTTCTCTTTCAGCTCTTCAGTGGTGTTCTTGTCGTCTCTCAGATCAAGTTTAGTCCCAACAAGAATTATCGGAGTCTTGGGGCAATGATGTCTGACCTCTGGAAACCACCTTGCACGGATGTTCTCAAACGAGTCTGGATCCACAAGAGAGAAACAGATCAAGAACACATCAGTCTGAGGGTAGGAAAGTGGTCGAAGCCTGTCACAATCCTCTTGTCCTGATGTATCCCACAGTGCCAGGGTCACTGGATTCCCATCAACCGTTACATTAACAGAATAACTATTTAACACAGTGTAATCCTCACTTGGAGAGTGACCAATGGTGTAGCTCATCAGAAGTTTTGTTTTATCCACAGCCCAGTCCCCGACGATCACACACTTTATGGTCTGCATTTTTCACTTCACACGCTGTCCTGTTAGCACTTAGCTTTGTCTTGGAATGAATCAATAAAAGCTGCTCCGACCGGGATAATCCACCGTCAAAAATTCAATAACACAGTGATTCCACACAGAAAAGAAAGAGGTGTGGAGTCGATAAAAGTGAAAGGAAAATTTCAAACTCGACAAAGTAAAGTTAGCTGGTCGACTGCATTTAAACGTGTGTGCTGCTGCTCCAGTCTGTTAGGTTTAGGAAGAAAAGAGAGAAACAAAGGGCTTTATTTAAAGTCAAAACAAAAAAAACAAAAAAACTACAGAGAAACCCTTACGAAAAAAAGTATACTTCAAGTTCATTTTATGAAGTATACTTGAGTAATGTTCAAGTATATTTTTAAGTATACTTTATGTAGTAAGTATATTAATGTCAATATGTACTAGTAGTAAACTTGTAAGTGTACTATTTTAATACCGCTTGGGACTAAATTGGCCCACTTGAAGTATATAAAAGTATGTTTAAGTGTACTATAAGTGTAACAGTAGTAAACTTTAAGTGCACAACTAGTTCATAATTATGTTTCTCATTTGTACTGCAAGTGAACTTATGAGTATACTAGTAGTTTACTATTTTAATACTTGTAGCAACTTTGAAGTATACTCTCAGTAAACTACTAGTTTAGTAGTTTTATACTACAAGTTTTCTTTAAGTGAACTTAACATTATACTAATAGTTTACTATTTATATACAATTTTTGCACTTGCAGTAGGCCTATACTACTATGTTCATTTTTTATACTTGAAAAATACCTTTAACTCTACTTTAATTTTAAAAACCTTTTATTAGCTCCTTTTTTATCAACACTTGAATGTAGGTAAGTTTCGTAAAGAAAGGCAACATTTTAAACAAAATAGTTGAGAAAATCACATTTTTGTCAAAGACTGCCTTGATCAGATTCAGAACGATGATCAAACACAGATGGAGTAAATCGAGTCCGACACCCCCACAGCTTCAGTCGTTTTCCCTTAATGGGTTACGCTTCATTTGGAAACATTAAGCAGTTTTGATTTACAAGCTGTTTAATGTTTGATGATCACATTATTTTACATTTGAGTGAGCAATCTCCTATCACTTGTTTCAGCTTCTTCTTCTCCTGTGTTTTGATCTGGAGATTCTGTACTAGAAGATGTGTCATAGCGCCCCCTACCGTATACCAGTGAAAACATGGAGAGCTGGAAAATTCAGTCAATGTGGGGAAAAGTTGAATTAAAGTCAATTCCTATGTACACCAGTGTACTAGCCTACACTAAAATTCAGATACGCAGAATTAGAAACATATCTGTTTTATATCAATATTTTAATCAATATTTTCAAACAAAGTTTCATAAGACTGTATATGAAAACCGATGTAAAAAAAGTATATTTAATAGGCTACTCGATCAAAAGAGTTAACACAACTACAAGCAAAGTATACTTTGAATAATTAAACTTTTAAGTATATCTCGATCAAAAGATTGAGTACAAGTATAGGCCAAGTACACTTAAGTGGAATTTTAAGTATATTTCTGAGAAGTACATAAAGTATATTTCTGAGAAGTATATAAAAAGTAGACTGAAAGTATACTTTCTTATTTTTAGTTTAAAAGAAGTATACTAATAGCACACTTGAATAAACTTCTTTTTCGTAAGGGAACATAAACTACCCCGTGGGGCAATAACACAATCCAGGGTTGGCAGTGATGGGAATGGGGTGAGGCAGGCAAGGCAAGACACGACAGATACAGGAAAACATCCACAGCAAACACTTGTGGAAAAAAGGAAGAAAACGGGGGAGAGGACGTGGGGCAAATTAACTAATAATCAGAGAACAAGCAGGTGAGGCCAAGATTAGAAACTGACAGAGGATAACATTCACTGTAAAAAATTGCGCTGTAAAATAATGGTTATCTACTGGCAGCTGGTTGCTGTTCATTTACAGCCCTTTACCGTTAATTTACAGCTCTCTTTTTTTTACAGTATGTTATGGATTTTTCAGCGTCTGTGTCTGCGTCTCAAGGACGTGAACGCATCAAACTCATGTCCTGACCTGCTGTGAGAGTTGATTTCACAATCATTCCAGTGATTTATCTGAGAAAAGCTACCGTCAATCTCGCCAAAAGAAAAAAGTCCGCTTCAGAATAGGTGTATTTCTTTTTTAATTTACATTTGTATTATTGATTTCAAGTTTGCTGAATAACACTTGTCTTTCATTGCATTGATTTTGTGTCGTTATTTTGGTGATTGATAGTCCATCGGTGTGTGGATATGAAAAGGACATCAAGTTTTTGGAAGTCAGTTTGATTTGCATATTTGACCTGTTATTTTACGTCAATGTTTCATGTCAATTTCAACATCAATTGCCTGCTGGGAAAAGCTGCTCCGACCAGGAAAATCCACCCTCAAATTTTATAGCACAGCGATTCCACAGAAAACAGGAGTAGAGTTGCATGTCAAGGCATATGCTGCTGCTCCAGTGAAACAAACAGCCACTTCTCAATATGAGAAGATGTGCATCTCTGTCAGTCTTGGACCGAGCTGGACATGAGGTTGATGCGTTCACGTCCTTGAGACGCAGACACAGACGCTGACAAATCCACGAACGTGTGAAGTTCATGAAACCACGCTACTCATTCACAATTAAATTAAACAACAGATGCATTATGACGTTAGTCCATATCATGATCTGAATTTGATTAGCTGTGCATCGCTGCTTCCTTGTTTAATTCAAAATTAGCCAAATTCCGTGACATTATACAGCGAATTCTGGTTTTATGCCTGGATTCCGCGATTCCTTCTGCGTTGTCCGCATCGCTGAAACCATAGCCTATAAAGGACATATTAATCCCTTATCAGTCTCAACGTCCCCTACGCATATTTTCTGTTGCGGCTCCTGCACTTTGGAATGTGTCGCCATTATCTTTAAAATCCTCGTCAAGCATGGACATTTTTAAAAAGGACTTGAAGACTCATTTATTTTATCAAGCTTTTGGCATTTGATTAGGTCTGAGAACTGTGAGGTATTTGTTGTTTGATTTTCTTTGTGTCGTGTTTTGATGTTATTTTATGTTTCTTTGTATTTTAGAGTTATTTACTACTTATGGACAGCACTTTGGTCCATTCTAATGGTTTTGAAAGTGCTTTATAAATAAAGGTTGAGTTGAGTAAATGAAGAACCATTCAGTATTAATATACTGAGCCAAAGGACCAGTCTAGGGTATTGTCTGGCATCATACAGACTATGTGCCCATTTAAACCATGCCTAAAAATTTACTTCAAAGACACATCATTAAAATCCACATAATAGCAAAGTTCACAAAAATGGTAAAAAATTATTGGTTATCATTAAAAAAATGGTTACACATTTAATTTGTCATTTAGAACTTTTTGCTCACTAAGCTGTTTCCTTGATCTTAAATATATGATGCCATTACATTGCTGTCTTGCTGGCAGCCAATCACTGCATTACAACGGTTTGAATGTCCAAATTGGAGCCGAGGAATAAGGGTCTTATCTAGCCAAATGATCAGCCATTTTTTATTTTATTTTTTTATGTATATACATTTTTACCAGAAATGCTCGACTTGCACTAGCTGTGTTGCGCCACGCATTACGTAACCACGTTGAAAGGTGAAGCTCATCAACATATTGCGGAAGTGAGCTCAATAAAAAAAACCCTGCAGTAATTGTATAAATTCACTTTTGGTTTGATGTAGGAAATGACTAATTTGTGTTTTAAAACAAATCCATAAGCCCTATTTGGACGGGACTAGTTTTCCAAACGACGTTTGAGTTACAATTCTTATCAACCTACGTCTGTGATTTCATGTACGGATTCGGACGGGACTAACATCTCCGTGTTTATTACCGAGGTAGGAGTGTTTTACATGTGGTCATTGCAGAAGATCACGTGTTCAGAATGCGTGGATTGCGTATGAAATTTGATCAAATGTATTTTGAAATTAAGTACTTTTAAAATTAAGCACTTTGAAATATAAAGTAAAACGTCCTAACGTATTTAGTGTTTTGTAAACATTTTATAAAAAATGTAGTATAAAAAAAACTAAACATACATTTATCATCATGATTTTATAGAACTGTTTTCTTATAATAAACCCACTGGAATAACAAGTTTTAACTTATATAATTTACACGTTATGTAATTAAGTGCAGAAATGAAAGTAATCTTACCTGAAACTGATATTACAGTGGCCAGTTTGATTTGGCTCTTCTTGTTGATTTCATTTTTTTATTTCTTCGCAGTGTACCGAACACATCTACATCCATTATCGGTGCGCAAAAAGCAGAAACGTGAATACCGGCGCGATAGCGAGAGATTGTACGGTAGTTCACGTTGACCAAAACACACAAGAAAAAGCGTTTTGGAAAAAAACATTTTCGGCAATCACAGACATTCGCATTCGGACGGGATTAGATTTCTCTGAGGACCGCCGAGTTTGACGAAAAACAGTAGGTAATTTGCTCTGGAATTTTTACATAGGTCGTGTGAGAAAAAGACAGACATGGCAGATTCGGACAGGATTAAAATCTCAAAGTACGTCTGTGAAACAGAAATTTCTCTAACGTCCCCGTGAAACTAGTCCCGTCCGAATAGGGCTATAGTCTGCTAATGTCTTTTATTATAACAGAAAGAAACGAAGGAGTGTTAAATCTAAAGATTGCACAGTGAAACAGGTAAATCATCTAAACATGACTTTACAAAAGCAGAGAATGAATCGATCAGCCGTTATCTGTGTCTCAGACTGTAAATGTACAAAGTGACAGGATTCAAACCTTCCCAATAGTGATGGCCGGTTCGTGAACGAATCGTTCTTTTGAACCGGTTCTTTTTAGTGAACTGGTCGAACCAGTACACTAAATCGGACTGAATCGTTCGAAACAGTTCGCGTCTTGCGTCAGCGCTGATCCACAAGTTAAGTTACTCACTTTCGGACATGCCTGAGTCCTGACAGTCCCTTCGACTCAAAATAAACCAATATCCCGGAGTAGGCATATATGTTACTCCAGTAAATCCAACAGTTCACTGAGATGAGACATGTTGTGCTGAGAGAAGTGATGAGCACGAGCAGTTGATACTGAGCATGCGCGCACTGCCGAACGTACAGGTAAAAGTTACAGCGGTTCTCGGATCACCAGTACAGAACTGTGAACTGTTTCTTTCGGACGCGTTCGATACGGAGAACCGATGAGCTGATGAGCTGAGCATGCGTGCAATTTTTTTAGAGTGACGAAATGCATGTTTCTTAAGTATTTTATTGAACATCAATAAGTGTAACAAAATAAAACATGTTAGAAACATGTTTATCACATAGGCTACTGCCTTTTCACTGTATTATTTTAAAGATTGGAAACAATGAATGGATTATAAAACTAAACATTTATTATTATACTAAAGCATTATTTTCAGGAACAGATCATTTAATTTCTAAGTAAGGTGATATACGTTTTTGACGTAGCCTAAACTCTTTCCAAGGTTTTAAAGGGTGCAAATGTTTATAATGTGTTAATCAAAACATAACGTATTAAACATACTGGAGACATGCATCGAGTTTTTAGTTTTGTCGACTGATTTAGCCTAGTAAGGTTTCAGTAGTTTTCAGCTCACACACAGGCATGCTACGGTTCTCGAGTCAAGAACTGGTTGTTGCAGCAGTTCTCGGATCACCAGCACAGAACCGAGAACTGTTTCTTTCGGACACGTTCGATACGGAGAACCGATGAGCTGGAGAGACTGCGCATGCGTGATCGCACCGTCTCTGAACCGAACTTTCTTTTGGCCAACTGATGCTGTGTTTATATACTGTCTACCCAGCTAACAAAAATATGTCCTAAGAACGTTGTGGGAACGTTGACTTGAAACGTTCTAAAAATGTTGAAATGTCCAGTTTGCGAAACGTTGCTGGAATGGTATCTTAATGTTAGAAAAAACATTGCCGGAACGTTAGCATAATGTTGCTGGAACGTTATCTTAAGGTTAGCATAACGTTGCCAGAACGTTAGCATAACGTTGCTGGAACATTGTCTTAAGGTTTGCTAAGAACGTTGTGGGAACGTTGACTTGAAACGTTCTAAAAATGTTGAAATGTCCAGTTTGCGAAACGTTGCTGGAATGGTATCTTAATGTTAGAAAAAACATTGCTGGAACGTTAGCATAATGTTGCTGGAACGTTATCTTAAGGTTAGCATAACGTTGCCGGAACGTTAGCATAACGTTGCTGGAACATTGTCTTAAGGTTTGCAAAATGTTTCTGGAACATTATCTTAAGGTTAGCATAACGTTGCTGGAACGTTAGCACAACGTTGCTGGAACATTATCTTAAGGTTTGCATAACGTTGCTGGAACTTTATCTTAAGGTTAGCATAACGTTGCTGGAACGTTATCTTAAGGTTTGCTTAACGTTGCTGGAACGTTATCTTAAGGTTTGCATAACGTTGCTGGAATGTTATCTCAAGGTTAGCATAACGTTGCTGGAATGTTAGCACAACATTGCTGGAACATTATCTTAAGGTTTGCATAACGTTGCTGGAACGTTATCTTAAGGTTAGCATAACATTGCTGGAACGTTATCTTAAGGTTTGCATAATGTTGCTGGAACATTATCTTAAGGTTTGCATAACGTTGCTGGAACGTTATCTTAAGGTTTGCATAACGTTGCTGGAATGTTATCTTAAGGTTAGCATAACGTTGCTGGAATGTTAGCACAACATTGCTGGAACATTATCTTAAGGTTTGCATAACGTTGTTGGAACGTTATCTTAAGGTTAGCATAACATTGCTGGAACGTTAGCACAACATTGCTGGAACATTATCTTAAGGTTTGCATAACGTTGCTGGAACGTTATCTTAATGTTTGCATAATGTTGCTGGAACGTTATCTTAAGGTTAGCATAACGTTGCCGGAACGTTATCACAACATTGCTGGAACATTCTTAAGGTTAGCATAACGTTCATGGAACATTATCTTAAGGTTAGCATTACGTTCATGCAACGTTATCTTAAGGTTAGCATAACATTGCTGGAACATTGGCATAACGTTGCTGGAACATCATCTTAAGGTTAGCATTACGTTCATGCAACGTTATCTTAAGGTTAGCATAACATTGCTGGAACATTGGCATAACGTTGCTGGAACATCATCTTAAGGTAAGCATAACGTTCCTGCAACGTTCTTTCCCCCAAAATGTTATTATCAATACAACATTCAAAGAACGATAAAATGTCCACTTTCTTTCAAGTTAAAATGTTATTTTAAGGTTAGAAAAAAAATTCTGCACTATTCGTCCAACTTTATTTTTTTATTAACACAACCATGTGAATTATAAGTGCACACTTTTACAGCACATCAAAAAGCAGAAAATTTCATATGATTATCATACATTTTAAACGCTACATTATAGCTTAAAAAAACAACTACAAATATTTTCATATAAACATTTAAATGAAATGAAAACGGTGTTTAAGGGTTAGTTCACCAAAAAAATCTGTCTGTAATTACTCACCCTCATGTTATTCCAACCACGTAAGACTCCCGTTCATCTTCAGAACACAAATTAAGATATTTTTGATGAAATATGAGAGCTGGCTCACTCCTCCATAGGCTTCTAGGCAATTTTATTCTGGCGAGTTTATCAAGCGACGACAACAATTTTTGTACACACAAAAAAAATAAAAAAATAAAGACTTTATTCAACTATTAATTTTCTTCCGTATGGGCCTCTGAGTGACTTCACTAGTGCTGGGAGAAAAAAATCGATTCACCTAGGTATCGCGTTTTTTTTTAACGTAATATCCCTTTCAAGTGGATGCGTAAAAGCGACGTGAGATTGCATGCATTGAAAAGCCCTCGCGCTACTCATATACTGGGAGAGAGATAGAGGTCTGCTACCCGACCCGAGCCCGACGGGTCCCGAAAAATGTGCGGGTTTCGGGTCGGGTTCGGGTTAATGTTTATTGAACAGCCTCGGGTTCGGGTCGGGCTCGGGTTTGTAACTAAGAAAAACTATATAAGCTATATATAGTTTGCGTGCCGTGTGCTTTGCCTGCTTGCTGTATTGTGGTGACCGGCACGCGAGAGAGAGATCCGGCGACTCAAAACTGAGGTTGGAGGTAACGGAACAAAAAAAATAAAAAAAAATAAATAATTACACTGCCTACGTAGTTTCTCTGCAGGGACAGCGCCAGAGAATTTTTAACGCATGTGCTGAGTGGGTGGGTGCAAGATCATTGACGGGGAGCAGCGCAAAACTTGGCCACAAAATATTTAATATTCAGTTAAGTTATGTTAATGATCAGAATTAATGCTTTAATTTTATTAAATTGAACAAGCGCAACATTCAGCATTCAATCAAATATTCTAAAAGATATAGGCTATTATTAATAATGTTATTTCAACACAATATCTCGTTATTTCGAAATAATATGTGAGTGTGCATCTGTAAATCCGGTGACGCGTGTATTGATTTTTATTAATAAACAAGTGTTTTCTCTAAAAGTGTCGACTCGGCTGCAAAGATGAAGTTGATCGCCATCTCCGTGTGAACGCGCTTATAGAGAGAAATGCACATAAATAAGCCTAATGGATTACATAATCAGAGAGTAGCCTTTTTCTTTTTTCGTTTTGAATGATTTCGTTTAAAGACATTTCAAGCTTTGTGTATTTGATGTATTTGTCATGTCTGTGTGAGGCATACACTGAGTTTCGTTAAGTTAGGATGTGCTAGTTCACGTGCAATGCAAGTGAGCGCGCGGGCGCCTCCGTTATATTTATTTCGTAGCCTATTCATTAAATAAATACAGGCAATTGGTTGATGAAAAATTGATTAAAATTAAGATACAATTTAAACAAAACAAAATTCACTTTAAAGAAAGGCTTTCTACAAAACAACTTCAACTTCAACGATCAAAATCATGTCTGACCCGCTGCATGTCTCATATTGCGCATCCTATCTTACTCGGTCGTGCTGTTCACTTTTCATAAATCAACATAAATGAAAAAAAATAACATTATAATATTTTAACAAATATGAAACTAAATGCGCTTTACAACAGTAGGCCTACATACTCTCTATTTGTACACATTTCTGCGCATTAATTTAATTCTGAATTTTGCACACACAAGTTGAAAGGCATTTGTTCAAATCAAGTTCACGGAAAATTGTGCGTGCATTTATTAATCATTATGATACTAAAATCCTAACAAATAGGCTGCTATGTACAAAAAATCAGATGAGCCAATAATATGAACGCATTTACACGTTAAGCATTTTCCTCCTATAGAAAACCATTATAAGAAAGCTTAATGTGGCTTAATGCAGATTAGAATGTCCCCTTATTTTGTT
The DNA here is from genome assembly GCF_951802725.1 of Rutilus rutilus. NCBI lineage: Eukaryota > Metazoa > Chordata > Actinopteri > Cypriniformes > Leuciscidae > Rutilus > Rutilus rutilus. The sequence continues at coordinate 50,604,107 of NC_140210.1, forward strand.
GAAATAACGAGATATTATGTCGATAGGCTACTGTGTCCACCGTGGTCTCCTTTTTGATCAGCGGAAACGATTTTTGCTTGTTTGGGATCTGACTGTCCAGCGTATTTTAAAAAGTTAAGCAAACTTTCCTGTCTTTTTGACATTTTTCCCCTGAGTGAAACGATCGAGGCTAACAGCAATCTCAACTCGTACAAGCGCGCAAGTCATGAGTCACAAACATTGAACACTACACAAACAGTAATTTTATTTTATTTTATTTCATTTAGGCAATTCATTTTAGTGACACAGGAGGTGCCGGATCCAATAAAAAAGGTTCCGGATCTAATGTCGGAGGTGGGGCTCAAATTAAGCCCTGGCTGTTGTTCATTTTATTTGTTTTAAAATTCACATTTCATCCAGAGCGGTTTCTTCTCGCTTTGCAATGTTTTCGCTTTCTTCTCGATGTGCAATGTATGCATAGGCTACACAGACCACAGACACACAGGCTCTCTCTCTCAAAAATGGCATTTATTTGCTGTGAGAAATAGAGTGGACCTCGGGTTCGGGTCGGGTTCGGGCTTAACATGTAAATTTAATTGTCGGGTCGGGTCGGGTCGGGTTAAATGATCGCGGGTACGGGCCGGGTTCGGGCTTCAGTTTAAAGCCCGTGCAGACCTCTAGAGAGAGATAAGACAATAGAGCTGCACGATTCATCTTTAAAAAAATGTGATCTCGATTCAAACACCCACGCAATCTGCTTCCATTTTGTCTGTCTATTAAACCTTTGACAAAATCACATCGCAACATTTAAAGCTGTGCTGACTCAGAGTCGTCATGAAACAGCTTCACAAACAGTCTTTTCAACCTCATAGTATCATTATTTCTGTGATACAATAGTTAAAATTATCATAGAAGTACTAGGATAAAAGTTAAAATTTCAAATATAAACACTGATGTTTATGATAGCGATCAAAATAGAGTAAAGCCCCAATCACACCTAACGCGTTTTTCCGGTTCGAAAACGCGAGGCGCACAGCACTGCCCCAATCACACAGAACGAGCAGTGAACTGCGTTTTTTGTTGCTAGGCAAACACAGAAACCGCTGTCCTGTCAGACAAGTAAACGTCAAATCAGCCTTTTATTAACTTTGTTTATTTTCTGTTAACATTGTGGTAGTTACGATTCGTGCAGTAAAAAATCGTTACGAAAAGACAAAATCATAATACCAGCAGTATCAGCACCTATAGGGATGTTCGCCGGAGTCAAATGTGACGTCACGATATGGGCGTGGGCGCGAACTGGTTGGCAGAAAGAACCAAAACATGTCGCAGCAGTCTACCTGTGTTTTGTCAGCATATGTTAATTATTTGTCCGAAGAAGCTAAAAAGAGATATAATTAAGCTTTTATATAACCAGGGTTCATGCCTATCACCTGAGTGAGAATTTTTTGTTGTTCTTTGACATTTAAACGAAGTCAGCAATTTCGTTGGATTTACAGCTAAAAAATCTGGCGGCACATTACTGGAGTAAAAAAAGCATCTGTGAAAGCAGTGCAGTTCGAGTGTTTCGGTACGTGTATGTGATCGGAGAGAAAGATGAGGCCCTTCTCTGACTACGTTGGTGAGATGAGATGAGATGAGATCATGCAATGCTGACAGTACAATGACAGTTGCACAGATGTTGGGAGTTGGGAACCGGTGAGAAAATGTCCGGTAGCCTACCCGGTAACTTCACCAGTAATAACAATATTAATTTAGTTCTGCTTAACGGTTCCTGAACGCTGTAACTAACAGCTGCCCAGCCATCAACACAGCCACGTGTAATTTGTTTACATACGAGCTGCACTAGGTCTATATCTGTATTCTAAGAGTTATTATTACTTATGGATCTCGTTAATAACTTGACAGCACTTAAATGTGTATTCTTACAAGTTAAAGAACAAATGTTTGTGCAATTCCTTTTTTTCACCTTTTATGAGGCCAAAAAAAAAAAAAAACCTGTCTGGTAAAAAGTCAAAAAAGTTAACTTCAGGCCCTGTATATAACATTGGTTAACATACGTAAAAATGTATGAAAATACAATAATTTGCCCTTAATTTATAAGGATATGTACACAGATGATACACACAGTACAGTAACCAATCTTGCTGATCACACAGCACGATACAACCATTTTTGTTCTGTGTTTGCGCTGCGCAGCAAGCGGCTATTACTTTTCTTCTGCCAACCAGAGCGCATGTAACCGCGTCGTGACGTCACGGCGAAGATCCCTATCGTGATAGTATCGAATCGGGAGATAGTTGTATCGTCCCAGCCCTAGAGTTCACAAGAGCAGCGAGAACTGAGAAGATGACGCAGATGGGTCTCGGATGTAGTGCGGCACTTTTGTGAACTCACTCAGAGGCCCACAAATAAAAAAATTAATAGTTGAATAAAGTTGTTATTTTTGCACACAAAATTGATTGTTGTCGCTTGATGAATTTAAGGTTGAGCCAGTCACTTGGACTATTTTAACAATGTCTTGACTAAGATTCAATTTTGGTATGTTTTAGCTTACCTCAAGGGCATCCAAGATGTAGGTGTCTTTGTTTCCGCAGTAGTTTCAATTTTGATATTTTTAGGTCAAACCGTTCTTGTCTGTCAGTCATATCATGCAGGTCTATGGTTACTGTCTCAAAGAGCATGCACAGAGTCCAAATTAAAACATCGTCCAAATTAAACAATTCCCCATCGTAAGTACACATTGATGGCCTAAGACACGAAACGAGCGGTTTGTGTGAGAAAACGAACAGTATTTATATCGTTTTTTACCTCTTATACACAGCCACGTCCAAGTGATCTGAGGGCAGGAGCGCATCCTGGTGTGTGACGTGTGCGCAGACTGGTGCATAGATATATACACTAGATGTCGCCTTGGCTACGGCAGTTCATTGGAACGAATGCCGTAGGCAAGGCGACATCTATTCTAGTATATATACATCTATGCCCTCAGATCACTTGGACGTGGCTGTGTACAAGAGTTAAAAACGATAGAAATACTGGTCGTTTTCTCACACAAACCGCTCGTTTCGTGTCTTAGGCCATCAATGTGTACTTACAATGGGGAATTGTTTCATTTGGACGATGGGGAATTGTTTAATTTGAACGATGGGAAATTGTTTAATTTGGACGATGGGAAATTGTTTAATTTGGACTCTGTGCATGCTCTTTGAGACAGTGACCACAGACCTGCATTCATAGGACTATCAGACAAGAACGGTTTGACCTAAAAATATAAAAATTCAAACTACTGCGGAAAAAAAGACACCTACATCTTGGATGGCCTTGAGGTAAGCTAAAACATACCAAAATTTAGTTTCAAAGTGAGCTATCCCTTTAAGGGATAATTCCAGTATTTAGCACTTTGAGTCTCTTTTCTGGTTCGTTTTGGATGAACTAGAGTGGTGGACAAATCGCCTTTGACAGCTTCAGAGTCGCTGGCTACCGGCATGCACGAACATGTCCTTAAAACAACCCTCAACGCTCATTTCCAAAACTGTGCAACTCACCGAGTGGCTATGGTGTTCGTTGATGTTCCAAAACAAGTAGCGTAGCGAAATACAGTTTCTGTCGTGTTTTATTTGACATTTTGTAAAATCCCATTGATTTCTGTTGGAGGACTCATTGCTCGTTGATATTACTGTGCTTCAGACTCAAATATCGAGCGGAAGTTTATACGCAGTCGTGAGTTATCTGAATAAATAGTTCCACTATAGCAAATAACACGGATTGAAATCATACATTGTGCCGATATATTTGTTTTTAATCATCAACGAACACCACTCTGTGAGTTGCACAGTTTTGAAAACTAACGTTAAAGGTTGTTTTAAGGACATGTTCGTGCATGCCCGTAGCCAGCCACTCTGAAGCGGACAAAGGCGATTCTAAACGAGTCAAAAAGTCGAGACAGGACCCATCGTCAACATTTCTGTGTCCACCACTCTAGTTCATCCAAAACAAACCAGAAAAGAGACTCAAAAGTGCTAAATACCGGAATTATCCTTTAAAAGGATTAGTTCACCCCTAAATGAAAATTTCCCAATAATTTACTCACCCCAATGCCTTCCAAGATATCTATGTCTTTCTATCCTCAGTGGGAGAGAAATTATGTTTTTCGAGGAAAACATTTCTGGATTTTTCTTCTAACAACAGACTTCATTGGTGACCATCGTTTTTAAGTCCAAATCAATGCAGTTTCAAAAGTCTTTGAAGTGTTTAAACGGGCTGTACGCGATCACAGCTGAAGAAGAGGTTGTTATCTAGCGAAACGATAGGGCGTTTTCAATTTTTTTTTATAATTTATAGACTTTTTACCTTCAATAGTTCGGATTGAGCTGATCAACAAACGGACAGGGAACTACGTCATCACGTTGAAAGGTCACGCCGGCACCGGCAGAAGTATCGCCCCACTGTTTACAATGCGACCGTACGTAGGAGGATAGTTCAAATAGTATTGTTTGCAATTATATATAGTAATAGTATTCACTGAATATGAATAGTATATGAATAACATTCTGCTGAATATGAAAAGTAGTTCAAATAGTATTGCCGGCGTGACCTTTCAACGTGATGACGTAGTTCCCTGTCCGTTTGTTGATCATCTCAATCCGAACTATTGAAGGTAAAAAGTCTATAAATTATAAAAAAAAATTGAAAACGCCCTATCGTTTCGCTAGATAACAACCTCTTCTTCAGCTGTGATCGCGTACAGCCCGTTTAAACACTTAAAAGACTTTTGAAACTGCATTGATTTGGACTTAAAAACGATGGTAACCAATGAAGTCTGTTGTTAGAAGAAAAATCCAGAAATGTTTTCCTCGAAATACATAATTTCTCTCCCACTGAGGATAGAAAGACATAGATATCTTGGAAGGCATTGGGGTGAGTAAATTATTAGGAAATTTTCATTTAGGGGTGAACTAATCCTTTAAGGGGTTGGAACAACATGAGGGTGTATAATTACTGACAGAATATACATTTTTGGGTGAACTAACCCTTAAATATAAGTAGTGTGGGGGTGCCAAACTAGCACTGTGGTCCAGTCTCTTCATGCTGTGGTCCAGTCTCTTCATGCCCCGTCTATAAAGTGAACAGATTGACTGATGTTACTAATGGTGATTTATTGTTTCATAAACATTTAATAATAACATTGTGACTACTCAATAAATGTTAACCCTTAAGTTATTTAGGCTGTGCTTTGAGTCCTATAAATATTAAACCACACAAGATTAAAATGTAGCTTACAAATGTTATACAATGGAAAGGTTCAATAACACATTGTAAAGGATTAGCTACACCTGAAAATGAAAACTATCATTGAGGGGAAAATAAGATAACGTGCATCAAAATTCTGTACCTGCTAAACTTTTCTAATTTGTACTAATTTGCCATACTATATGGAAGTAGGAATATAATACTTTCATTGTATGACAATAGCAGCATTGAGAAAGGTCTTCTGAAGCTAACGTTATTATAATAAAATTATAAAAATGTATAAACCAGGGGTCAGTTGCATAAACATAACCACTATGTTAAGACTGTGTCTTAAGAACTAGTATGATCAACTAGAAGTTAATTAGGGGTAATAATCAGTCTTACTGTTCGGTGTCAAATTAGACCAATCTATTATGTTACTGACTTTAAAAAGTTATTAACAGTTTTAAAGAATAAAATTGGATGACTAACTTGTAAGACTAGTCTTAACAGTTTATGCAACTGGCCACAGGGCTTGGCATTAACCCTGGTCTTGTAAGTTACTTGTCCTTTGGACAAATAAATCGTTCATTCACTTGTAAAAAAAAAAAAGTAGCTTGTCCAGGAATATATCTTTTTTTTTTAAGTAAGGTTATTAATCTGTGTGTAACGTATGTGTGTGTGTGCGGCTGTATGCTTAAATTAAAAGAGCACATTAATAATATAAAACGGTGATTCAACTGACTTGAAACTTGACTTGAAACGGTTGCATGTTAATACTAGGGATAAATGGCATTATAAAACCCCAATTTGCCCTCCAGGTGGGCATTCCGTCACGTGAAAACTATGAATTAACGGTCCAGTGAATACTTTTAAGTTAATTACTTTTAAGATAATTTAGTTTACTTCCATTCACATTGAAAAAATGCCAGCAAAACCTTTACAAAACCTCTGATTAAAAGCCTAAAGCCTAAACTTAGCAGCTAAAGTCTAATCAACCTAACCTTACCTTGACGTTAGCCTAAAAGTTGAGATGCTAACGGACTTTTCCCGAAGACACTAAAACCATTTCTATAAAGTAAATATTCAACGGAAGCGTATCATTTACATGAAAGAATGTGTCAGAAACATTTTTATGTACAATTTGTTTAATTTTGGTGACTAAACTTACCTGAAATTAGCGAAGAGACAACAGTGAGAGACGGAGTTGCTGCTTGTCGTCAGCATAGACTGTGGTGTGGTCGTCAGTTGAGCTCCCCGCCCGTTTCCATGGTAACTCCAGTTCAAATCTGGTTCAAATCCAACTCGAGTGCGCGCGCTAATTAAAAGACGTAGAAGTCACGCTCACGCAGCATTTAATATAAAAGAAGAATTGATGGAGGGAATTATTTGATAATCATATAAAATATCCTGAAATGTGAGGTTAACATTATTAAGTGTATGGCTAGTGGCCATCACCAAACTGTAAACGGAATGAGTATATGAAGTATGAGTGTAAAACAATGTTTACAAAATCATTTATATAATAGGTTAATAGGCTATATATAGTTATATATTATAATATAATGTAATATATTATATAGCTTTATAAATGGTTAACGTGGTGTAGAAATAAAATTGCAAAAACATTTATTAAAAACTAAACATGATAAAAGGCATGAATATATTTTGTGAAATATACACAATATGTACACATATTTAAAGATGTAACATGAGGAACAATTTAAAAGGTTTATGTTCAATGTATTTTTGAAATAATATATTTTCAAAATGTATTTCAATATATTTAACAGTGCTTCACATATTTGAATAGCATATCTATCTATCTATCTGTACATCTATCCAAATTATAGGAAGGTCTGTCTGTCTGTCTGTTAACAACATTTTCAAACTTGACAGGTTTTTTGCTACGGGCACAAGTAAGTGCAGTCAGTGTAAAGTTTGACGTTGTTTGGATTAGAAATGCAAAAGATATTGTTAAATATATCGGTAAAAGAAGGTAATTGTCTAAAAATTAACATTCTGGCATAAACACTCTGTCAGCTACACTGTTTACTTCTGAATATTGTATTTTATTCACAGCTTTTCTCAGAGTTCACTGTAGCCTGCTCCCTGAATCGTATATAGTCAAATTTTACTTGGTGCTTTCTTCCATGCATAAATAAAAATGTCACTGAACTTTTGCTGTGTAATTGTAACAATGAGCACTCAAACACACCAAAACAACAATTATTAAAAACACACAAAAAAACTGATTTTGCACGGGCACTTTCCCATCATTTGTAGTAGCTATTCACACACTGTTTGCTCAAGGGTAGCGTTTCCTCTGAGTTCACTGTGTAGCCAGCTCCCTGAATCATCACGCTTACTCATTAGTGGATGTTAACTGAATCTGTAAGTCAGCTATGCTGTTAACTTCTGAATATTTTATTTCATTCTGGTGTGCTTAACGTTATCACTACTATGTAATAGTAGCTTATGCTATTAACCAACAAAACATATCCTATTCAATGCATTCACAATCTCTTTCATGGGCATCATTTGTAGTAGCCTATTCACAAACTGTTTTTACTCAAGCGTAGCGTTTTCTCTGAGTTCACTGTGTAGTCTGCTCCCTGCATCATGTAGTTCAATTTTTTACCTTTATTTATGTCATTATTTCAGGATCAGTACTTGCTTTCTACCATTCACAAATAAAAATGTCACTGAACTTTTGCTGTGTAATTGTAACATCAATGAGCACTCAAACACACCAAAACAACAATTACTAAAAACACTCAAAATATGATAGCCTATGATAGCCTATGATAGCCTAAATATAACATTCAGAAAATACTAATAACATTATAAGGACGTTCTGAGAATGTTGTTCTAAGAACGTTTTCTATCAACGTTATGAGAACTTTCATCAATCACAAATAACGTCATAAAGACGTTCCAAGAACCTTGTTCTAAGAACGTTTTCTATCAACGTTATGAGAACTTTCATCAATCACAAATAATGTCAAAAAGATGTTCCAAGAACTTTGTTCTAAGAACGTTTTCTATCAACATTATGAGAATGTTCATCCATCACAAATAACGTCATAAAGACGTTCCAAGAACCTTGTTCTAAGAGCGTTTTCTATCAACGTTATGAGAACTTTCATCAATCACAAATAATGTCAAAAAGACGTTCCAAGAACCTTGTTCTAAGAACGTTTTCTATCAACATTATGAGAATGTTCATCCATCACAATATAACGTCAAAAAGACGTTCCAAGAACCTTGTTCTAAGAACGTTTTCTATCAACGTTATGAGAACTTTCATCAATCACAAATAATGTCAAAAAAACGTTCCAAGAACCTTGTTCTAAGAACGTTTTCTATCAACATTATGAGAACGTTCATCCATCACAACATAACGTCAAAAAGACGTTCCAAGAACCTTGTTCTAAGAATGTTTTCTAACAACGTTATGAGAACGTTCATCAATCACAAATAACGTCAAAAAGACGTTCCAAGAACCTTGTTCTAAGAACGTTTTCTATCAACATTATGAGAACTTTCATCCATCACAACATAACGTCATAAAGACGTTCCAAGAACCTTGTTCTAAGAACGTTTCCTATCAACATTATGAGAACTTTCATCAATCACAAATAACGTCAAAAAGACGTTCCAAGAACCTTGTTCTAAGAATGTTTTCTATCAACATTATGAGAACTTTCATCAATCACAAATAACGTCAAAAAGACGTTCCAAGAACCTTGTTCTAAGAACGTTTTCTATCAACATTATGAGAACGTTCATCAATCACAAATAACGTCAAAAAGATGTTCCAAGAACCTTGTTCTAAGAACGTTTTCTATCAACATTATGAGAACTTTCATCCATCACAACATAACGTCATAAAGACGTTCCAAGAACCTTGTTCTAAGAACGTTTCCTATCAACATTATGAGAACTTTCATCAATCACAAATAACGTCAAAAAGACGTTCCAAGAACCTTGTTCTAAGAACGTTTTCTATCAACATTATGAGAACTTTCATCAATCACAAATAATGTCAAAAAGACGTTCCAAGAACCTTGTTCTAAGAACGTTTTCTATCAACATTATGAGAACGTTCATCAATCACAACATAACGTCATAAAGACGTTCCAAGAACCTTGTTCTAAGAACGTTTTCTATCAACTTTATGAGAACTTTCATCAATCACAAATAACGTCAAAAAGACGTTCCAAGAACCTTGTTCTAAGAACGTTTTCTATCAACGTTATGAGAACGTTCATCAATCACAAATAACGTCAAAAAGACATTCCAAGAACCTTGTTCTAAGAACGTTTTCTATCAACGTTATGAGAACGTTCATCAATCACAACATAACGTCATAAAGACGTTCCAAGAACCTTGTTCTAAGAACGTTTTCTATCAACTTTATGAGAACTTTCATCAATCACAAATAACGTCAAAAAGACGTTCCAAGAACCTTGTTCTAAGAACGTTTTCTATCAACGTTATGAGAACGTTCATCAATCACAAATAACGTCAAAAAGACATTCCAAGAACCTTGTTCTAAGAACGTTTTCTATCAACATTATGAGAACTTTCATCAATCACAAATAACGTCAAAAAGACATTCCAAGAACCTTGTTCTAAGAACGTTTTCTATCAACGTTATGAGAACGTTCATCCATCACAACATAATGTCATAAAGACGTTCCAAGAACCTTGTTCTAAGAATGTTTTATATCAACATTATGATAATGTTCATCCATCACAACATAACGTCTTAAAGACGTTCCAAGAACCTTGTTCTAAGAACGTTTTCTATCAACGTTATGAGAACGTTCATCCATCACAACATAATGTCATAAAGACGTTCCAAAAACCTTGTTCTAAGAACGTTTTCTATCAACATTATGAGAACTTTCATCAATCATAAATAACGTCATAAAGACGTTCCAAGAACCTTGTTCTAAGAATGTTTTCTATCAACGTTATGAGAACGTTCATCCATCACAACATAATGTCATAAAGATGTTCCAAGAACCTTGTTCTAAGAACGTTTTCTATCAACGTTATGAGAACTTTCATCAATCATAAATAACGTCATAAAGACGTTCCAAGAACCTTGTTCTAAGAACGTTTTCTATCAACGTTATGAGAACGTTCATCAATCACAAATAACGTCAAAAAGACGTTCCAAGAACCTTGTTCTAAGAACGTTTTCTATCAACATTATGAGAACGTTCATCCATCACAACATAACGTCATAAAGACGTTCCAAGAACCTTGTTCTAAGAACATTTTCTATCAACATTATGAGACCGTTCATCAATCACAAATAACGTCAAAAAGACGTTCCAAGAACCTTGTTCTAAGAACGTTTTCTATCAACGTTATGAGAACGTTAATCAAATCAAAAATAACATCAAAAAGACGTTCCAAGAACCTTGTTCTAAGAACGTTTTCTATCAACGTTATGAGAACTTTCATCAATCACAAATAACGTCATAAAAACGTTCCAAGAACCTTGTTCTAAGAACGTTTTCTATCAATGTTATGAGAACGTTCATCAATCACAAATAACGTCAAAAAGACATTCCAAGAACCTTGTTCTAAGAACGTTTTCTATCAACGTTATGAGAACTTTCATCAATCATAAATAACGTCATAAAGACGTTCCAAGAACCTTGTTCTAAGAACGTTTTCTATCAACGTTATGAGAACTTTCATCAATCATAAATAACGTCATAAAGACGTTCCAAGAACCTTGTTCTAAGAACGTTTTCTATCAACATTATGAGAACGTTCATCCATCACAACATAACGTCATAAAGACGTTCCAAGAACCTTGTTCTAAGAACATTTTCTATCAACATTATGAGAACGTTCATCAAATCAAAAATAACATCAAAAAGACGTTCCAAGAACCTTGTTCTAAGAACGTTTTCTATCAACGTTATGAGAACGTTAATCAAATCAAAAATAACATCAAAAAGACGTTCCAAGAACCTTGTTCTAAGAACGTTTTCTATCAACGTTATGAGAACTTTCATCAATCACAAATAACGTCATAAAGACGTTCCAAGAACCTTGTTCTAAGAACGTTTTCTATCAACGTTTTCTGCTTCTGCCAAGGGCTGGGGGGCCACGTACAAAGGGCATGCAGTCTCGGGTCTGTGGACGGGGCCCCAGCTGCATTGGCACATCAATTGCTTAGAGTTGCAAGCAGTACGCTTAGCCTTGTGTCGCCTCAAGGGCCATCTCAAACACAAGCACGTACTGGTCCGTACGGACAGCACTGCGACCGTTGCGTACATCAACCGACAAGGTGGTCTACGCTCCCGTCGTATGTCGCGACTCGCCTCCCACCTCCTCCTGTGGAGTCAGAAGCATCTGAGGTCGCTTCGTGCCGTTCATGTCCCCGGGGAGCTCAATCGTGTGGCCGACGAGCTTTCGCGTCAGCCCCCCCCTTCCGGGAGAGTGGCGACTCCATCCCCAGGTGATCCAGCTGATTTGGCGAATCTTCGGAGCTGCACAGGTAGACCTGTTTGCCTCTCCGGACACGACCCATTGCCAGTGGTTTTACTCCCTGACCGAGGGAACTCTCGGAACGGATGCCCTGGCACACAGCTGGCCCCGGGATCTACGCAAATATGCGTTTCCCCCAGTGAGCCTTCTTGCACAGACCCTGTGCAAGGTCAGGGAGGACGAGGAGCAGGTCCTTTTGGTGGCCCCGTATTGGCCAACCCGGACTTGGTTCCCAGAACTCATGCTCCTCGCGACAGCCCCTCCTTGGCCGATTCCTCTGAGGAAGGACCTACTTTCTCAGAGAAGGGGCACCCTAGTGCACCCGCGTCCAGACCTTTGGAAACTCCATGTCTGGTCCCTGGACGGGACGCGGAGTTTCTAGATGGCCTGCCACAGGCAGTGGTAGATACCATCTCTTCAGCTAGAGCCCCCTCTACGAGGCGCCTCTATGTTCTGAAGTGGAACCTGTTCGTCGGCTGGTGTTCTTCCCACGGGGAGAACCCATGAACTTGCCCGATCAGAGTCGTGCTCTCCTTCCTACAGGAGGGGTTGGAGCGAAGGCTGTCTCCCTCCACCCTCAAAGTGTATGTTGCCGCAATAGCCGCACATCACGATGTAGTTGAAGGTAAGTCCGTGGGGAAGCACGACCTGGTCGTCAGATTCCTCAAGGGTGCCAGGAGGCTAAATCCACCTCGCAATTTGCACCCTGTACCCTCTTGGGACTTAACTTTAGTGCTTAGAGCACTCCAAAGTCCTCTTTTTGAGCCTTTGACGACAGTTGAGCTTAATATCCTGTCCATTAAGACAGCGCTCCTGTTAGCATTGGCTTCCTTCAAGAGGGTAGGGGATCTGCAGGCTTTTTCGGTCGACGAATCGTGCCTAGAGTTCGGGCCTGGCCTGTTTCATGTTATATTGAGACCCCGGCTCGGATATGTGCCCAAGGTTCCTACCACTCCCTTCGCGGACCAGGTAGTGAATCTGCAAGCGCTGCCCCAGGAGGAGGCAGACCCAGCCCTAGCTTTTCTCTGTCCCGTCCGGGCCCTCCGGGTTTATATAGACAGAACGCAAAGCTTCAGGACCTCAGATCAGCTCTTTGTTTGTTATGGAGGCCAGCGGAAGGGGAAGGCTGTCTCCAAGCAGAGGTTAGCCCACTGGCTAGTGGATGCTATCACCAGGGCTTATGAGTCCCAGGGTGAGCCCTGCCCACCCAGGTTACGGGCTCACTCCACTAGGAGTGTTGCCGCTTCCTGGGCTCTGGCACAAGGCGCCTCGCTAACAGACATTTGTAGAGCTGCGGGCTGGGCGACACCGAACACGTTCGCTAGGTTTTATAGCCTACGTGTGGAACCTGTTTCCTCCCGAGTACTTGCTACGGCCAGTAATTAGAGGGAATAGGTGTGTCGGCTTGCGACGCCATTCTGTGACCGGATACGTGCGTCTTTTTGCTCCGTTGGTTACCCAACAAACGGCTAACCTCGTGAGTTCCTCCATCACCCCCTCCGGTGCCAGGCGTTGCGGACCGCCCGGCACCAGGTCTGCTACCTTCAGTAAGGAGTTGCTAGTAGACTGAGTGCCTTTTCCAGTGGTCCCTGCGGCGACCCATGATTGCCACGTGCAGTTCAGCCGTGTCTTCCCCTTGACAGACTCGTTCTGTCGTCCCTGTTGAGTACGCTCCTCACTCCTCCGGATTGGGACTACCTTCAAGGACTGACATATGTTTCACTACCCTACGTGGTTAGTATATGTGTTTATTGAGGGCCTTCCTCTAAGCTGCCTCAGCTTCCGCAGCGTCCCCCCCCCCCCCCCCCCCCCCCCTTATTATTTTCCTTGGGGTCGGGCACGCTTTCCCAGTGTTATCCACTGATTGGGTCTTGCGGAACAGCAGTGTGATTCCCTAGCTAGCTCCCGCAAATTTTCTGGAAACTGCTGCAGGGTAGCTTAGCTGGGCGCTGGAAGGGGCCAGCACCATGGCGTTTTGGTAGGGATCCCAATTCGTCAGGGGAACTCCCCCGACGAGGCGTTACGTATGGTAACCCTCGTTCCCTGAGTCCAGGGAACGGAGACGCCTCGTCCCGTCGCCATGTTGCTGTACCTTCGCGGAGGACTGGACACTGTTCGGCTCCTCAGCGAAAAGTATTGCGCAATGTTTACTTCCGCCTTTTATACCCGCGCTGGTAGGCGGGCCGCGGAATGCAAATATTGCATGCCAATTCAGTTTCTCTTTCATTGGCTCGTTGTTAACTCTCTCGAAGGCAATTGGCTCCCTAGCGTGATCCCAATTTGTCAGGGGAACTCCCCCGACGAGGTGTCTCCGTTCCCTGGACTCAGGGAACGAGGGTTACCATACGTAACCGAGACGTTTTATAAACACATAGTTAGAATAGAATAGAATAGAATAGAATAGAATAGAATAGAATAGAATAGAATAGAATAAATCTTTATTGTCCACCGAGGTGGAAATTTTTCTTTGGCTCACAGCAGCGTACAAGACAGATAAACATACAAATAATGTGTCAGACATAATAATAAAAACGATATATCTAGCTAAACAGAACAAGATACAATATAAAATATCATATTGAGAATAAATATACTTAAATACAATAAAATAGCAGCTCATTTATGGTAGTTACTTTGTTTGGTTAAGGATACTAATGGCGTTTGGAATGAAAGATTTTTTAAAATAACTTTTTGCCAGAGGCACTCTGAAGCGCCTCCCAGACTTCAGTAGTTAAAACTCACTAGAGAGAGGGTGAGTACTATCTACAGTGATTTTCCTAGCCTTATTCTTCGTTCTATCAATGTATATTTGGCACAGTGGTTTTTGTGGTTTTCCCACTATTTTGCTGGCCATCAAGACTATCCTATTGAGCTTTTTCTTAAGCTTGCAGTTTAGATAATCAAACCAAGCAGAGAGATGAAAAGTTAAAACACTTTCAATATGTGTAATATACACTAGCTCGATAATCTGAGCACTGACACCCAGGCAACTCAGTCTTCTAAGAAGACTGAGTCGTTGTGAGCATTTCTTGAAGATAAGTTCTGTATTATCGGTAAAACTCAGGTGGATATCCAGAACCGTACCTAGATATTTAAAAGTTTCCACAGTTTCAACTACTTGATTATTAATTAAAGCTGGCTCTGTTATGTCCTGTTTTTTGCAAAAAATTAGCTCATTTGTCTTTGCCACATTAATTTCTAGCTCGCTATCTTTGCACCATGCTTCAAGGGCCTTTACATGTGCAAGATAAGAGGCTTCATCCAAGGAATTCTTTTTTTGTAAAAGTCCTACTAAGGCCATATCATCTGCATATTTTATCAATTTAAAATTGCTATTATTTATATTAAAATCATTTGTAAATAAGGAAAAAAGCATAGGTGAAAGAACGCTGCCTTGTGGACAGCCTGTACTGATGGTACGCACTCCAGACAAAAAACTATTTACACTTACCCTCTGAGGGCGACAGGAGAGAAAGTCTCTGATCCAGAGAATCAGGCTGTTATCTATATTAATGTTAACTAGTCTTTGCAGGAGAATGTGTAACTTCATAGAATTAAATGCTGCACTAAAATCTATAAATAAAACTCTAGCATACCCTTTAGAGAGTGCAAGCTGTTTTGAAATGGAGCCTAAAAGGACCAACACAGCATCATCGGTCCCTCTATTACTTCTATAAGCAAATTGCAGCGGATCTATCACACTGGTTACTTGGGAGGTCAAGAGATCTACCAGAACTCTCTCCATTGTTTTGCATAATATGGAGGTGATGGCTATAGGTCGAAAATCTTCAGGCTTACTTGCACCAGGCTTTTTAGGTATCGGCCTTATTAGAGAAAATTTCCAAGATGTGGGTACACCTGCAACTAGAAGAAAGTTAAAAAGCCTTGAGAGAACACCTTTTAATTGTGGGGCACAGTCTTTAAGTAAGCGGGCTTTTAGGCCATCAGGGCCGGTGGCCTTATTCGGTTTTAATTTAATGAGGCTTTTAGCAACATCATCTTCTGTGATAAGTATTGGTGAGCCTATGGAAAGATTTTTACAGATGTCATCACACTCATCCTTATCATCCACGGTGTCAAACCGGCAGAAGAACATATTCATTTCATCTACAAGACTTTGACTACAAACTACAGAACTGTTGCTTTTATTGCAACTTTTTCCCATTAAAATGTTTAAGCCTTCCCAAGCCTGTTTTATATTCCCGCTAAAAAATTTACTCTCTATTGTGTTTTTATATTCAATTTTTGCCTTAAGGATATCTGCCCTTAATTGTTTCCTTTTTTCCTGCACTAATTCCATGTTGCCTGAACAAAAGGCAATTTTTCTTTCATTAAGGCAGGTTTTTAATTGTTTGGAAACCCAGGGTTTGTTATTTGGGAATATTCTAATAGTCTTTGTTTCAGATACACAATCCTCACAAAACTTAATGTATGATGTTAAAGTGTCTGTAAGTTCGTTCCCATCCTGGCAGGATTCAAAGAAGGTGTCCCAGTTTGTGTTGTCAAAACAGTCCCTGAGTTGATCTTTATTTGTTCCAGACCACGTCTTTATCTGCTTGATAACTGGTTTCGTCCTTTTTAGCATAGCTTTATATTTAGGCAAAAGGTGAATTATATTGTGATCGGAATTGCCCAGGGGTGGTCTACACACTGCTTTATATGCCTCAGGGATATTTCCATAACAGCGGTCAAGGGTCCGATTTAACCGTGTAGGACAGTCAACATATTGATGAACAGTGGGCAGATGTGTAGACAAGTTACATGAGTTGAAATCCCTAAGGACAAAGACAGGCTGATCTGTAGAGCGGGCGAGTGCATCATTATAGCTCTCTGTTATTTTTTCACCCGCTGCTGCGTCATTCGGTCCGGGCACATACACAAGAATAATAGTAATTTGACCGAACTCTCGCGGGAGATAGAATGGTCGGAAAGTTACAGTCAGTAATTCATAGTCCGGTGTGCACACTTGCTCCCGAACGCAATACTGTGTAGCCCAGCGATTGTCAACAAATAAACACAGCCCTCCTCCAATTGACTTGCGTGAGCTACGCTCATTTCTGTCTGCTCTTATGGTAGTGTACCCGGGCAGGGTTGGAGTGTCATGATAGTCTTTAAGCCATGATTCGGTCAGACACACAAGGTTGCTCTGCCTAAATTCACAATCATGTTCTGCTCTCAATGCCAGTTCATCAAGTTTGTTGCTTACCGATCGGACGTTGGTCAGAGTAATGACGGGCAATGGGAATCTATTGCCGCGTCTCCAAAGTCTGTGCCTCACACCTCCTCTTGAGCCTCGCTTTTTCTTTACTTTCTTCCTCCTCTCTGGCCATTTGGCAGGCCAACAGATTTCCATACAGTCGACAGGAAGAGTTGGTGGAGCTTCACCGATTGCTCGTAGAGAGAGCAGGTGCTCACGGGTGTAAGTGAGATAGTATTGACGGCCTGATAAACAATCCCCAGTTCCAAATGCCCATAAGCAAAGTAGTATCCATAGTAAAGCGATTTTCATGACGATAATATCCATAGCGAGATGCTATTTCGAGATTATATTTAAGATACCGTTCAAGATGCTATTCTAGCATGTAAAAAACTAGTCACAGACAGACAAACAAACAAACGGTGAGCACAGGGTCGACAGCAGGCCGCGCCCCCGGAAGCCGTTAAAGCAGTCAGAGAAAATCTAAAGTTAGAAAGTCAAGAGCCCAATTAAAGCAAACACTGATCTCCATAATGGTGACTTCAAACTCTATTATTTTCAATAAAACATCAACTTCTAAACCTCTGCTAATTCTATATAATAACTTTTATGACAAATTGGTTTGTAATACAATATTTTTAAATTACAGGAAACCACTTTTTTATTTTTTTTTTAAGTTTTTTTATGAGATCTAATATTGCTGGATCTCATGCTGCAGTAACACAGGGTTTGTGATGTGAATATATTAATGGATCAACACAATTGTTATATTCCAAAGACATCAGTGAATCAGGTTATTTTATGATGATTATAAGACCATCAACAGGTAACCATCATCACCTGATCTCATTTCACTTCAGCTTTCTTTGCTGCAGCAAATTATTTTGACAAACACACAGTCACAGCAGCCAGACAAAGACAATAGATATAACAATAGTTAAGAGCCCAACTAATGGAAACACTAATCACTGTTATGGTGACTTCAAATGAGTTAAACCTCTGTTAATTCTCAATAAAACTTCTGTAGACGTCTGACAGAAATAAAGTCAGTCTGGTTAGTAATAACTTAAACAAATACAACATCAAAACTCATCGGCTTAGACTGCATTTGAAGAAAAATAAACACAACAGTTTTCTGTAGCCTTGTGCGAACTTATTCAATAGAATTAGACTTCTAGAATGTTCTTTCCAGTGCAAAAAATAATATTTTTAGTTTAATTAGACAACATTTTAAGGAAGTGTAGTGCAAAAATCTTTATATAATTATACTTCCCTTATAGTTAACTTTCTTTCTAGTGCAAAACAAAAATACATAAAAAAACAGCTAATAAAGAAAATAGAAAATATTGCACTCAAATACTGCATTCAAGCAATACAACACCTCTATGTATGCACATACAATGGAAATCTCCTTTTCTCGAGAATATTGAAGCCTTTATTTTAAAACGCATTGCAGCTGCACAGCGAGAGCATCATAGCTCGTCTGAGCGAGCTGATTGGCTGTGCTGCGGCAACTGCATGAACCTATGGCGAGTTAGCAGTGGCGTGCGGTCCTATGGGAGCGCTTTGGTGCCCTGCCAACCTCGAGCGCGCCAATTTGGACGCGGCTGGAGAGTATAAATTCAGAGAAAACTCGCCAAAGGACTTTAGGTAATTGACTGAAGCGAAGTACCTGATATGAGGGAAATAGCAAATGTCTTCGTTCATAGTCTGACATATATTAGAAGCTATGTGTCTGTCATGGATTTGCACTGAATTGATTCTCAAAAATACGGAACAAAGTGCATTCCGTATCAGTTCAATACGGAACAAGACTTTTATGTGTCAAATACGGGACGATTCCGTATTATACGGAACGGTTGGCAACCCTAGTTGTAGTTCTTGTGTTGCTGCTTGTCTCTTTTTCTGTTCTCTTCTTTCTTCAGTGATTCTGCTTGTTAACTTATTAAGGCTGAGATTACTCCATATTTACTATACACAGACTTTGTGGCTCAGATAAGGTCCAGTTCTGGTTTATTTCTTTGCTCTTGGCTGACATGTGACATTGCTATGGCCTGCTTGTGGCCCAGATCTGGCAAACAGGAGTGAGCCGCCCAAGTGCCATCATTCCACGCTGCATGTGGGCCAGATCATCTTTCCATGGGTTCCAGATGTGGGCCGGATCTGGGCCGAAACAATGTTGCTATATTGCTCTATGGTGAAGTTACCCTGACGAAGGCACAAAGGCGAACTCCTGGGTCCATGGTTTAGCTTTCTTTCTGAAAGTAAATCCAATGATGGCAAGTTTGAAGATATCAAGTGTAGTTTTATTGGCATGTAGTATACAGGGAACAAAGTAAACATGAGGTCTATTTATACACAGAATAATGACTAAAAAGACACACGTGAACAATCAAGACAATAAACCAATGACAAAACAGAACTGAGAACACATGACTAAAACAACCAATCAGAACATGACATTCACAAGACAAGCACATGGCAAGATACATGAGGGCAAGGGAATCACATGACAAACAGGAAGCAAGACTATTAAAATTACACAATAAAAGACATGAAAACAAGAACATAAAACATAAACCAAAACCATGTGACATATTTATTTGTGAAGGAATAATTATCTCCTCATTTTATTGCAGTCAAACACACATGACATATAGTTTGTCTGAGCTGTGCATTAATTTTAACTTTAAGCTTTTATGCATAGCAAGAGAAGCAGACTCGCTTCTCAAATCTCAAAATACTTTTATGATGCACAATTAATTAAATTTATACACAGCTATGTCTTAAAGGATTTATAAACTTGAATTAATGCTGTCAAATTAAATGAACTGATAATTACAACACTTTTGACATGCAAAAATGCAAAATGTAAAAATACTAAAAATGGTGGTAATCGGTAAATGGTTACACATTTTATTTGTCTATTATAACTTGATCTTAATTATATGATGTTATTATGTTGCTGTCTGGCTGCCAGCCAATCACTGCATTACTGATCATGGTTTCTAGTATCGATATATATATATATATATATATATATAGTAATCTCAGACAACTTAATCCAGATATTTTAATTAAGATATAAATTGTTTGAAGAACCAAATTAGCCATAAAACATCTGTCATCTGTCAAATAATCTCATGTATTAAGCCAGGTGCGAAGAACTGACCCCCTGGTCAAATTCCGGCAGGTTGTCTTTCACATCCACAATGGTGACGAGGACCACAGCACCAGCTGTCTTACTGGCATCATCCTGCTGAGTTGCCTGTTTTAACAAGGAAACACTTTTTAGAAAATATATACAAAGTACATGATTTATTTTAGATTGATAAGATCAGCCTAATGGTTTTCATTTATGTCTTGAGAGGCTTCTGCTACCTGAACGAAAACAGCAATCTTCTCCATTCCCTCTCTGTCTAGAGCTGTCGTCACAGAGATGACCCCACTGTTTCGGTCAATTTTAAAGTTGTTCTGAAATTCATTTGGAATGACTGGAACAAAAATGACAATATATGCTTTGTTATTATCAGAAACTTACCAGATTGTGAGTGTATTTCATTATTATTTATTGTTTAGATTAGGACGTATAAGTGTGTCGTTGAGGGTACCGTTTGTTATGCTGTAAACTACAGGCTCGTTGATGCCTGTGTCTCCATCTTGAGCTTTTATGGCCTTAGGAGTGATGTCTGAGAAGCGTCCTACCTGTGCATGGACAGAAAGAGGGTTTTATGGCTGTGTGTCCTCAGACATGCGTTTAAAGTATCAATCTTGTCCTGACGTCATTTACCTGTTTTTCCTCAATTAATGCCTTGTAGAGACGGTGATCAAAGTAAGGGTTTAGGTTGTCAAAATCCTCAATTGTTATTGTAACTGTTGCTGTGTCATTGAGTCCTCCTATATCCTGCAAGAAAACAAACTCACTTACATTACTTATTTTGTAAAACAAATAGATACTTTGTATATACCAAATCTTTTTTGATATAAAAATAATAACATATATATATATATATATGGTCCCACTCTACAGAGTGTTAAAGTAACACTGAAGCAGTGGTTAATGAGCTAATTAAGTGACAATTGGGCATTAGTGATGAACACCTGCTATTAACAAGCAGAATCTCTGAAGGAAAGAGAAACACACGAACTACAACTGACTTCAGCCACAGCCTTAAGGCGGGCATACACTGTGCGATGACTGTGCGATTTCAGCAAGGTACCTACTCACACTGAACAACTAGATCGCATGCGATGTAAAGCCAAAGTAAAGGGTTTCTGTGCTCACAATATACGGTCCGAACGTCGAGCTGCGACTTCACTGCTCACACTATACGTGTGAAATATTCACGAATCAGCGCGATAAACCCCAGTGCCGGGTTGTGCCTATAGACGATATCATGTATCCAGAGATATTGTCAAAACAAGCATCAGTTATCAATATCAAGATGATTTATCATTTCCAATTTATGTATTAAATTATTATTAGTATTATTGTATTATTATTATTAATATTAGGGAAGGTCTAGGCTACTTTTATAATTAAATTGATAGGCTATTATAATTAAATTGCCACGCAATAATTTCATAGCGCATCACGGCATAACCAACACGCTGTGAGGATAATAAAATATTACATAGAAGCTTACTCCTCCTCATTGAAAATTGTCTAAAACATTTAGGTCAATTACAATAAATTATAGGCATATACCTAATTATTAACAGTCTATATGTCCGAACACTGCAATAATTCATCAATGCAAATTAAAAACAGCTTTATTCAAAAACATTGTTTAACAAATTAATAAAAGAGGCAAAGTGTACATCGCAGGTGGAAGAAGTGGGTAATGGTTAATCCATTTTGCAACACGAACTGGAGGTAAGCAACCGAAATTTGTATCTAGTTTGAACTACAGAACTTAAAGATCTCCCTCTTTTCATTTTTTATATATATTTTTTTGCTGCAGATGAAACTTCTATTTTCGCGCAGGAGCAGTGAGGGAAAAAAACACTGAGTTTAGGGCAATCGGTTCGTAGCTCTGCTTCAACTGTGCGATATAGTCACGAGGAGCGACCAAAATTTCTAACATGCCAGAAATTCATCCGACCATCCGATTGCGGGTCGGGAGAGGTTTATCGCCTCTCGTTTCCCCCTGTATACTTCACGAACACTGCACGACAAACGACGCACGACAAAGCTATAAATCGGCCCGACCCGAAAAAGAGTCGCATGAGTCAGAATTCAGCTCAAAATCGGATGAAAATCGCAGTGTATGCCCGCCTTTAGGGGCTGTTAACACAACACTGTTTTCAACCAAAAACATAAACCTTTTATGTGTTTTGGCCATTCTTTTACACAACAATGGCGTTTTGGGTGCCTGAAAACGCAAACTTCATCATAAAGTAGAATCATAAAGTAGAGTAGTTCATTAATTTTATCCCTGATTAAAACAGGTTATTTGTTATTAATATAATATATTTGCCAACAATACTTTCTTGCTACAGATCATCCAAAATTTAGATTTTTAAATACATTGTGGGAGAATAAAAAAATCTTAAAACAAACACAGCCATCAAGAGTCAGCAAATTAATACTAACAATGTTGACATGCTTCAACTTCCCACAATGTATTTAAAGTTGACATTAACATTGATTTAACATTATTTCAATGGTTTTTGCTATCTGGGGTATACTGGTAGGATGTCAGAGGGTTTGTATTTACTCTAGCTAACACAGTGAAGATATACTGTGTAGCATTGTAGTTCAGATGTTTGATCAATATGATGCCCCCGTTCCCTACAATTGTGAAGACAGCTGGTACCGGAGGCTGTTAACAGAGAAGAAGGAAGGAATTAAAATGGGACATGCATAAATTCATATAGACAAACTGAATTTTTTTTGTAAAAATAAACTTTAGGTTTTTTGTTTATAATCAAAGTGCAGAATTTCCAACACAAGAACCCTCTAGCATCTGTAAGGTACAACAGTTGGGGCTTGAACATTGTCAATTCAAATGTAGGAAGCCATTTCACACATTTAGTCTATGTAGGACTTTCGCATTCAACAGTTTTGTGGAAGCTTATTGTGTATATAAAATATTTAAAAATTGTTCATGACTCACCAGTATAGAATATGAAACTCTATTGTTTCCTTCAGTAATATCTTTATCAATAGCCGTCACCTTGAGCACTTCTGAACCCTGAATCGTCGACTAGAATGAAAGACACAGTTTACTAGAGATGTGAGGGCCTTCAGAGGCCAAACACACTACATCTGTATAAAGATGTGACATTATACACACCTTTAACAGTGTGATGTTGTATGTTTTGCTCTGGAAGATTGGAGGGTTGTCATTGACATCCATAACATTTACTATACGGGAGTTTTTCGGCTGAAATGGAAAATGAAGACTTTATAGAAAAGGTTTATTTGCTGAATCCTTATTTCTATAATACTTTGTCTTATTAATTTATTTTATGATGTTATTGTTTAAATAAACATACCCCATTGAAGCAGGTGACATGATAAGTCAAATATGTGTAATCCTAGAAGGAACAAAACATACAAAGAGACACTATATGAAAAAATCAAATGCAATAATATCTATCTATCGACAGTGGATCAGTGAGGGTGGAACAGACCATCTTTATTTCTTCAGCATCCAGTGGTCTGATGGTGCGTACAGTAGCGTTCGAGTCTCCCGCAGAGTAAACCAGCTCTAACATTGACAGAACATTGAAAGACATATGTGGCTCCAGATACAGACGATCATAGGGTCCGATATTAGTGATAATCTCTACATCTCCTGTAAACCAGATCAAATACACATTAAAATACATTTTCTAACACACAATCTAAAACATAAATACTCGATAATGCCAGTATTATTTCGCATTACTTGTGATACTCTTTAATTACCAAGGTCCATTTAAGGTCCTTTATCTAAATATTTACAACAAATTAAAATTAATAAAACATTATTTTTATATGAATTATTGTAATTAAAAACAAATAATTATATTCAGAGGTGGAGAGTCCAGGGGTCAGAAAGTAAAAGTCCTGCCATATATTTATTCCACCCATGAACTCGTTCATGGGTGGAATAAACATATGGCAGGACTTTTACTTTCTGACCCCTGGAATCTCCACCTCTGATTATATTATATGATGTTGTATTATATTATATTATATTATATTATATTATATTATATTATATTATATTATATTATATTATATTATATTATAAATGTGGGCATATCTCACCTTCATATCCCTCCGAGATCAATCCTACAACGATATTACTTCCACTTGCACAGTTTATCTCTGTGGAACCTTGAACAACAAGCCATTAGTTTCAGGATTAAATGATTAAATGTAATAGATAGATAGATAGATAGATCGAATAAATTTGACTTACCAATAGCGCTCCTAACACTGTGGACATGCAGACAAGCTAAAATAATTAAAACAGAGAATAAGGCCATCTTTTCCATAATTCACTGACGGTGCAGCTTGTATTTTGAAGCCTGGCAATGAAGAGAATGACTATATATTCTCTGTTATTTATTGTATACCATAAACAGTTATGGCCTCTGCTGTAAGCACGTATCAAAGGTGCTTCATATAGGCCGATAATGCAAGATTGACAGCAAATGGGACGGAGTGACTGGAAAGAGTATCAGATTACAAGTTCATTTATGGATATCTGACATTTTAAACCTTTGTAACTATTGGGACATTCTACCAGAAATGTACATTATCTGTCCTTGAATTGTTACAGTGAATAAAAAAGTATTTCATCCAAAAATTTCTAAAACGGGCTCATAGTTGATTTCTGTTAGGTTCTCAGATATTTTTTTCTTTATTAAAAACACTTTTGAAAATTACAAATCCTGTCCATGTCCTTGTCCTCAGCCAAATTGGAGCTACAGCTTTCATAGTTTTGTTATGCTAAAAACTGTTATTTAGAAAAAAAAACTCATCAATAACAAGTTTAAGCTGTTATCATTCACATCAACTGATCAAAAACATAAAATTATATATAAATTCTACAAATAAATTCTATTTTACAACTGTCCCCATGTTTTGGTCAGTCCTGTCACGTTTACATAAAACTCTACATAAAATGTGTGAAATACACCTTTAAGGGAATCACTCAGAGGAAGTGACATCATTTGACCCAGGTGAAGCTTACATTGATTAAGGCTGAATTCTTGCATTGAATTGTATGATTTTAAGCTTGTTTTTGTATGTTTTTTTTTTAGGAAGACGAGCTAAAGGGTCAGGCCCTGTCACGGTTAAACATTCCAGAAAATAATGAAAATGTTTTAAATCCAAAACATGTCTAAAAAGGTTATTGAAATTCCTTGCTTGCATGTTAACAGTTTTTATGCTAGCATGCTAGCAGGCTGAGTAATGGCAGTTTACAATAGGGCTGGGCGATTTAAATCGCGATATTGTTATGCGCATCTCGTCAGTAAAGCCGGTTCCTTGATTTAGTAGTAAATCTCCATCACCTGCTTTCAGATGGAGCGGCATTTAGGGCTTAGAAGATAATTAAGTGATTCATTTAGTGATGATTGAGCATTATTGAAGACACCTGATGTTAACAAGCAGAATCACTGAAGAAGAAAAGCACAAATTGTAAGTTACCATTAAGGTGATGGGTGTTTGCTTTAGTTGGGCTCTAGACCATTATATGTTTACTTTAATATTTACTGTTGTTTGTCTGCTGTTATTGATTTATAACAGTTAAATGAACAAAGTAAAATGTTATCTTATAGTGTTGGTTATGTTTTGACATAATCATACTGTGATCTGAAAAGTGAAACATATTAAGATAGTTTGGTTTAACTTGTTAGCAGCAGTTTTGTGATTCTTCAGCCTATGATTATCAGGACTTTACTTATAATTCAAAATATTTAATAAACATTGCTCTAATCAAAAAGACGTTCAGACATCAATAATCAGCCTGTGAATCTCAACAATGGTGGTGACAATAATAAAGCATGTTGCAGTGGTTGCCACCAATCACAACTCATTAATGGCTCCCATCATGCATTGCGGTATGAATAAATTATGATCTGAATTGTCTATGTAATTTACTTTTCCTAATTGAATATTCTGCTCCTCACCATTGTTGAGATGCATAGACTGAATCTTGACATCTGTGTGTGCCTAAAAGAATGATTTTTTTTTTTTTAAACAAGTTTTAAGAAATCCTTTATATCAAAAATTCTGGCCATTTATTCAGATTCACAGTTATGGTGTAACCAACAACATAAATCGAAGTCAGAAAGAAGGATCTTAATGAGCTCAGTGATCAAGTTCAAATGATGATTGTCATAATATAACCAACAAAGATCACTTTTTTTTCTTTGTTCAACTGGCAGTTTTAACTCAGATACAACCGCCAAACAAAATCTATAGTGCACATGAAAGGGTCAGAGCCCAACTAAAGCAACTACCCATCACAATAATGGTAACTTACAATTTGTGATTTTCTCCTTCAGCGATTCTACTTGTTAACATCAGGTGTCTTCAATAATGCTCAATCATCACTAAATTAATCACTTAGTTATCTCATTAAAGGAGAACTCCGGTCAATTTTAACATTGAGCTCATTTTTTTGTACATTTGGAGTGCTGTCAATACAGAGAACAACGACAAAAATCGGTGTTGCCTACACCGAGTTATTCTATTTTTAAAATTTGCACCCTATTGACTTCAATGGGGCAAGTAGTAAGCCTGCTTTTTAGCCTCTTAACATCCTTTAAGTGTCATTACAAGTGCACAGAAAATGTGAGTGATTCCTTCCGAGTGAACACGAGTGGATCTGACTGCAGTAGATGTTAGAGATATTAATAAAAATGAAGTTAATTCAGCCAGCGCTCATACCTTTGTTTACGTCCTGTTTTCGGTGGAAGGCCATAGTAATCGATTGTCGAGTTCACGCGCGTGATCATAGGTACTAAACCTATGCGCGTGAACTCGACAATCGATTACTATGGCCTTCCACCGAAAACAGGACGTAAACAAAGGTATGAGCGCTGGCTGAATTAACTTCATTTTTATTAATATCTCTAACATCTACTGCAGTCAGATCCACTCGTGTTCACTCGGAAGGAATCACTCACATTTTCTGTGCACTTGTAATGACACTTAAAGGATGTTAAGAGGCTAAAAAGCAGGCTTACTACTTGCCCCATTGAAGTCAATAGGGTGCAAATTTTAAAAATAGAATAACTCGGTGTAGGCAACACCGATTTTTGTCGTTGTTCTCTGTATTGACAGCACTCCAAATGTACAAAAAAATTAGCTCAATGTTAAAATTGACCGGAGTTCTCCTTTAACGTAAACACTCTTGAGTGTGGACTCATACTCTCCCAGGGGTGTTAATTTAACACTGGAGATTTTGCTGTATACAAAGAGCCGTAGTTAACTGACAAGCTGAGCCATATCGCATTAAATATCGTTGGCGATACGTCCGCGATATTGATGTGATTTGGCTCAGCTTGTCAGTTAACTACGGCTCTTTGTAGTAAATGCCGCTTCATCTGAAAGCAGGTGATGGCGATTTACTACTAATCAAGGAACCGGCATTACTGATGAGATGCGCATAACAATATCGCGATTTAAATCGTCCAGCCCTAGTTTACAATGGCCAACCGCCAGGCCCTGTCACATCAGGCCCTGTCACATTCCTGTGTGACACGGCCTTACAAATTAATGTTATTGTTCTTTTTTATTACATTTATTGCATATGTTATGTATTTAACGCATGCAATAGTAAAATGAAGGCCCAGGTGCTTGATTTTTATACAACTGTGGCCATGGAAGTGATTTAAACACCTGAATTCAATTATTTGGAGGGCTGTCCCAATACTTTTGGCAATATTATGTATGTCCTTGGCTGAATTTTACCATAGTCTAATAATACTTTAACATTAAAATTATAATAATAATTTAAAAAAGAAATGCCAATCAAAACCTAAATAAAGAACACAAAACATAACTTTTTCTGCATCATCAAAATCCATAAAGTCAGTCCTGTCACAGTACCGTCAGTCCTGTCACGCCATGGTCAGTCCTGTCACACAGGAAATATGACAAAAGTGTACTATTTGAGGAAATATTAATTAATTAATCTCTTTAACTGTGTAGATGAAGGTGGGGGTATATATCCACTACTATGTTTTTATAAAAATCTCCTATGTAAAGGTAGTTATTTTACAACTATATGAGTGCCTGGCGGGTATTCTGTGATTTTGTGTACTACAGTTGACCGAAAAGTTACTTATATTTCTTAAAGGAATTATAAAACCATGTTAGATACAATCAGGGACATGTGATCAATAAGAAAATGCTATCTGTATCAAAGAAATTCATTAGGAAACCATTCTAACATATACAAATTTGTCTGTGACAGGGCCTGACATTTTAGGGGTGAAATGCGTATAAAAATGTATTTTATTTAATCATAAAAACATGCTGAGATGGCATGATATGTGTTTCTCATAGTTTAACATGTCCTCCATATGTCTCAACGTTCAGATTTAAGAAAAATATATTTTTTTCCCCAAGATTTTTTAAAGTGGAAATGTACGTTTCTGGTAGAATGTCCCCTTTACTTAATCTTCTTCTGTTACTCATTAAATGGTTTTAATAGCTATGTTTCCATCCAAAGTTGCAAATTTAACTTATGCACAAAATTGAAATATCGCATAAAACATTTGCAAAAAGTAGGAGAAGCCGCTGTATATAATAATTTCCGTGTATGATAAATTACTTGCACCTCAACACAATAAACGTGTTATCTTGGTTTCGGAGGCGGATGCTGCTGTTTTTCGTGTAAGAGAGTTCTGGGAGGTGATTATACTAAACCACTTTGACGACAGACTTTGCAAGTCGCACGGGTATATTTGTGGCAATAGCCAACAATACGTTGTTTGGGTAAAAATTATCGATTTTTTTTTTATGCCAAAAATGATTGGGATATTAATTCTTAACCAGCAGCGGCCCGCCGGCGGGCCGGATGGGGCGTGGCTAAACTTTTATTAATTTTTTATGCTTTGTTTTATAACAAATATTCAACTGACAATCATAAACTATGCATCATTTGAAAGCTAAAACACTCAAGAATCATGTTCTAAACTTGTTTTTGCAATCAATACACCAGAGAGGAAAGGGTTAAATTAAATGCAAGAGGACTGGTTATGAAAAAATAAGCAAAATGAACCGCTATACTCATCTTTCATCTCGTATGGTTCATATCAGTTCGGACGAATCCAAGAAACAACAGCATACATTACACTGTAAGGGTCCACTCTTCAAAATGCATCCCACTTTTTAATCCAAAACAATGACAAAATAGGGAAAAAAATGAAATATCCTCCTTTGTTTGCATGAGCGTTTTCGAGATAGAGTTCGCATCACGTTCATTTTCAAAGAAATATCGATTCTAATCCGTATTCCAACACTCAAAAGCCATCTCACCCCCGTACTTTACACTCTTCCGGATAAAATGAGACATTCCACAGGTCTCTCCTTCAATCACAGGCTTTGTTACTGACCAAAACAGTAAGAGACCGACTGACAGGCTGAGCGCGCTGTCAATCTCGCACCTGGGGTTTCGACTGGATAAAAGCCTGGATAAAGCCGGCCAATGTCCAGTCGGCAAAGTTTTGATTGATGGGAGTATTAGCCAACTAAAATCGATTGCAGTGATAGTCAGTTTATGCAAGCATATTCGTCAAATTCAAGTGCTCAATGTTTTCATTCACATGCGCGCTTTCGCCACACGCGCGGCTCGCAGACACGCACACACATAATGCACCGACCATAGACTGTAAACAAACACACACACGCAACGTTTTGACACATGAAGCTTGCATAAATGCACGGATTTACTCCAAAGCATGTTTCTGATCATCTCGATCATGGATCGTCGACTACAGAAGAGATTTGAACGTGTTATTGATGAAGATGAAGATGAAGAGGAGCCGCGACGAAGAGCAGCAGAAAGTAATAGGATATTCATTATAATTATCAGTTTATTGCAATTTATTTGAGTAAAAACCACGTTTGTAATTACAAAATATTCTAAAACATTTATTGTTTTCTTTTTATGTATGTTATACATTAGTTTGAAAACGATCACTGCTGGAATGTCTATAGATGTAGTGAGAAATCACTGTTTTTGCTATTAGAATTGTTCAAAATAAAGGGAATTTTGTTCAAATGTTCAAATGTTGTGCTGAAATCGTTTTTTTTCTTGTGTGGTTTGAAGGGCAGAACAGTTCTGAATTGATATACATGTATGTAGTAGGCCTATGTAGTGTTTACTCCTTATGTCAAGGTGTTGGGTGCCAGGTGTACATTTGGAGTCTCCAAATTGCATTTTGGAAAGGACGCCTATACTTTTCTTGAATAAAAGCTTACAGAAACTACATTTTTGGGAGTATCATCCTCAAATTTGAATCTAAACATGGTCAGACATTCAGTTTTATCTGTATGGTGTTTTCAGGCCCTTAACATAAAAGTCTGATACATTTTTCCCTAAGTGAAGTTAATTCAAAGAAATCGTGAGTCACTTTCATGTAAATTTGACCTTGTTTTATTCTGTTCCTATGCTAATTTGAGTTATAATGACTCTTGAGTAACTAAGTTTCAAGTGTCTAGATTAAAAAAAGATCAGAGTTATGAATGTGGACCATAGGGTTTAAGAGCTACAGACATTTGTATTTGGGTATGTCATTTTCTGAAAATTCTCAAAAATAGGGGCGCTGGTTAAGAGGTTTTAAGTAAAGATCATGTTCCATGAAGATATTTTGTAAATTTCCTACCATAAATATATAAAACATTTTTTTTTTTTTTGTGAATAAATGCAGCACAATCGCAAACATAAATGTACAACTTTAAAGGTGATTTTCTTAATGTTTCGATTTTTTTTTGCACCCTCAGATTCCAGATATTCAAATAGTTATATCTCGGCCAAATACTGTCATATCCCAACAAACCATACATCAATGGAAAGAATTTTTATACAGCTTTCAGAGGATGTAGAAATCAATAATAAAAAAATAAATAAAAAAATACTCATGTGACTGGTTTTGTGGTTCAGGATCATAATTGTTAGATTCCCAATGCAGCCAAAAATGACTAATGCACAATAAGAGTTAACAGTCCAACTAATGGAAATACTAGTCACTGTTATGGTGACTTCAAATGAAACACATTAGAGTTAAAACTCTAGAGTTATAGAGTTAACTAGAGTTATAACAGAAATAAAGTCAGTCTGGTTAGTAATAAGTGAAGCTGGTAATGCTGTTTGTGGAGTTGTTTAATCCTCCTCTGCTGAGATCTTCACAGATTTAATGTCTTCTTTTCTCTTCAGTTGATTTCATCTAAGACTGTGTCTGAAGTCAGTTGTACACTGTAAAATTAAATGCAAAAAAAAAATTATGCAAATCGATTGCCATAAAAAACACAAGTGAAATAGGAATAGAATGTTGTACTGACAAATGCTTAGTAAATATTGTTCACTTACACATGAGTTCTAGTAACTAAAAAATAACTGAGTACTTGATAATGTACTGTAGATTTACTCTTGATTTACTATAGCTAGCATTGTTGTGTTTCACATGCTGAATGTTGAAGTCTGTGTGTCACTCAAGCTGGTCAATTGTGAGATGTTGTCACAAATATAGAGGGATTTTATCAACCCAATACATTTTTTGCAAGGTGTTAAATGACACAAGTGTTAGCACACATAAAAAAATAAAATAAAATAAAAAACAGTAAAAACAAATTAAACGACATGAGATAAGTAATAAATAGTTTGCTTTTAAAAGGTAACTTTACTCAAACTAAATCAGTCATAATAGAGTTAGTTAGAAGTTAAAAGTAACCTATTTATTACTTATCTTACTTTGAAAACAAATAACTGTGATTTCTTGTTGCATCGCTGCATCCATATGAAGAGATTTACAAACATGTAAATTAAGTTATAAGTGCCCAACTAACGGGACACTGATCACCATAATGGTGAGTTCAAACAAAAACATTTTAGGAAAATCAACATCAATTTATAAAGTCAGCTTATGATGTTCTCTAAAAGAATTTTTTTTTTGTATTTACAATTCAACTTTCATGATGACTTTGGACAATGAGTGACTGCAACTATGAAAGATAACTGCGTAAGTGGAGGAAATAAGTAAAAAAGTATCTTAAAATTGATAAAAACATACAAAAGAGTGTCGGGACAATGATAGACTGTGCATGTGCGTTTATCAAATCTTTACTAGCGAGATATTGGCTTGCTTTATCCAGCTCATAGTCCTGACTTTAGCAGTGACTGAGGCAATAAAATAATCTTTTCAGATTATATTTGAGGAAACTGATTACAATTTACGATATAAGTGATAACGCAAGAGCTCCCACGAAACTTACTGATCATTTATTAGTGTTATGTAGTCTTAAACTGCTATCTTTTCAAAGACAAAGAGGAAAGGTCAATCTGCTCTCACACATGACATTGAGTGCCATCTGTTAATTCTCAATAAAACTTCTGTAGACGTGTGACAGAAATAAAGTCAGTCTGGTTAGTAATAAGTGAAGCTGGATATGCTGTTTGTGGAGTTGTTTAATCCTCCTCTGCTGAGATCTTCACAGATTTAATGTCTTCTTTTCTCTTCAGTTGATTTCATCTTAGGCTGTGTCTGAAGTCAGTCGTAGTTTTTGTGTTTCTGCTCGTCTCTTCTCTTTTTTTTCTATTTTTATCTCTTTTTATCTCTGCTTCAACACATACGCCGTCAGATCTGGGAAAATGTGCACCTTTTTTCCTTTATACTCCAGAGATTTCTCTCTGGCCAGCTTCATTATTAACTCCTTCGTTTGGTAATGATGTATCCTGATAATAAATGCTCTTGGACGATCGTCTCTCGGTCTGTGCAGCGTACTGTGTGCCTGGTCGATCACGATAGGTTTGGTGAAATGTTCCGCTCCCAGCTGTTTTGGAAGTAACTCTGCAATAAATTCGGTACGTCTGCCGTTTTCTTCCTTCTCTGCAACGCCTACCAGCCGGATGTTATTGCGTCTGGAGCGAGACTCAAGATCATTACATTTATCTCTAAGTTTCTTACATTCTTCCATCAGTTCCACACACTGCTTTTCAACACTAGTCAGAGTTTCCTGATTCGTAGTAGCGTCTTCAATTGCCGTGACTCTTTCTGCGATGTCTGTCAGTGTAACTCATAGTATCAGTGTAACTCATAGTTCAGTAACTGTTTGCGTGAACGTGTTGAATTTTTGGCTAAAGGAAGCATTTAAAGCTGTTATCGCATCCATGATGTCTTGATTACTAGGATAAGTTGCACTACCAGTAGCGCTAATTAGCCCCGACTCCCCCGTAGCATTTTCCGCGGCCTTGCCCTGGTTGTCGGTCTCTTCATTTTGTTTGTCTTTTTTTTCTGGATGTTTTGGCATTGTTTTAGTTGATTCCTGACTCAAGATTGAACAAATTTAAGGGTTAAATGTCTAATTACAGATTATTTTATCGTGAAATTATTGGAGGATTTGCGGAGCTTAGACAAGAGCAGCTCTCTTCATGCAAACCAAAACCAGAAGTCCTGCATGATGTGTTTAATAAAAAAAAAATCATCATTGTACATTGTACATCATTTCATGTGGTGGTAGTGAAACACTTTTGATACAGAATTGAACTCTGAGTAATATTAGTGAATGAACAGGCTATATGGTAATTTTGTCTTTTTTTTTCTCTTTGCGTTTCCAAAAAAAAAAAAAAAGGAAAAAGCATTAACGTGCAACAAGTAGGCTACGCACTGAAATAAATTACTCATCATTAAAGTCATTTTGGCTTCATACTTTTGGCATAAAGTTATTAAATATTTGTCATACCTGACCAGAAGATGATCAAATAAATGTCACATTAGACAAGGAAGTTGTAGGTTGTGTTTGAATCATTACATATCTTATTTAGCTGAGGTAAATTAAACGCAATTCTCACGTATGGATTGCTCGATGAAGAATGAGAGATGGCCCAATGGTCAGTTGAAATTTAAAAGGCTGATTTTCACGCTTCAGGGCAGTGACGAGTACATATGTCGTCCAGTGGTTGTCTAGCCACCCTTGGCACAAACTTAAGCAATGGCCCTGAACGGTGGTTTAATGTCAACATTGTGACAACGTAGTTATAGCAATCTTTTGGCCATGTTGTTAAAACGTTGTTAGAAGGTTGGGTACGTTGTGCCAACATTCTGTGTTTGCTGGGTGTGGCTTTAAGTCAGTTGTAATTGTGTTTCATTTTCTGAGAGTGCAAACATGTTGTTGAATCAACATCACATTGTAACATTGATTCAACGCCATTACCATTGATTTATGGATGAAAAAAAAAAATTTTTTTTTTTTTTTTTTAAATTAATTACTGGAGCAAAAGAGATGTTGATTCAATACAGTTAACATTGACACATTAACATTATTTTGATGGTTGCTGTCTATCTGGGACCCTAATCAAACACACCTGAACCAGCTAAGCAATGTCTTCAGGATTACTAGAAAGCTACAAACAGGAGAGTTTATCAGGGTTGGAGCTAAACTCTGGAGGACAGTGGCCTTCCAGGACTGAGTTTGCCTGTCCCTGTTCTATAGCATGTGATTCATCAGTGTTGTGATAATCTGAAGAATTATAAAAACATTTTGCACAACCAAGGTTTAAACTACTGTATCTTTCAGACACACACAGACATCAAGAATCAGCATATGCATCTCAGTGCATGATGGGATCCATCAATCAAAACTCATAAATATCTCCTATCATGCATTGTAGCATGAATAAATTATGCTGATTTGCCTTAGTATTTTCTTTTATTATTACTATCTGCTTTTATTTTTGCTGTTGTTTTTGTTGCAACTTTTTAGTAGCTTGGTTTGTGATATTTAGAGTTTTATCTGTTGATTGTCACCGTTGTTGAGATTCATACGCTGATTCTTGATGTCTGTTTAGGTCTAAAGTGTAAAGTAGTTAGAAACCTTTTTTTGTACACTATGTTTTTTTTTAAAGTTCTTCAGATTATGCTGGCTCGCATGCGGTAGGATCACAGAGCTATTATACTCAAAAACATGAAATATGTTAATATTAAACATTTTTCATACAATGAAAGATCAGACTCTTTATTAGATCAGTGAATCAGGCCACTATGTCATCATCAATAATTCATGCCGTAATGAATGCTTTATAAGCACACAGTTAAAAAAGTCAGAGAAAATCTGACATTAGAAAGTCAAGGGTCAAGAGCCCAACTAAAGCAAACACTGATCTCCATAATGGTGACTTCAAACTTGATTATTTTCAATAAAACATCAACGTCTAAACCTCTTGTAATTCTCAATAATAAATGTTATGACAAATTAGTTTGTAAAATAATATTTTTAAATTACAGGCAACCACAACTGCCTTTTTTCTATATATACCTGTATAACATTAACTGAAGTAGGGCTGGGCGATATATCGCACGATATTGTTATGCGCATCTCATCAGTAAAGCCGGTTCCTTGATTAGTAGTAAATCGCCATCACCTGCTTTCAGATGGAGCGGTGTTAAATTAACACTCCTGGGGCTGGGAGTGTATATGAGTCCACACTCAAGAGTGTAAAGTGTTAAAATATGAGCGTTAAATTAACACTCAAGAGTGTTAAAGTTAATGAGATAATTAAGTGATTAATTTAGTGATTATTGAGCATTATTGAAGACACTTGATGTTAACAAGCAGAATCACTGAAGGAGAAAATCACAAATTGTAAGTTACCATTATGGTGATGGGTGTTTGCTTTAGTTGGGCTCTTGGACCTTATATGTTTATTTCAATTTTTACTGTTATTTCGTATGCTGTTATTGATTTATAACAGTTAAATGAACAAAGTAAAATGTGATCTGATAGTGTTGGTTATGTTTTGACATAATCATGTTGTGATCTGAAAAATGAAACTTATTCAGATAGTTTAGTTTAACTTGTTAGCAGCAGGATTGTGGTTCTTCAGCCTATGATTATCAGTACATATAATTTCAAAAATATTTAATAAACATTGTTCTGATCAAAAGACTTTCAACTAATTTCATTTAAAACACAGACATCAATAATCAGCCTGTGAATCTCAGCAATGGGGACAATAATAAAGCTTGTTGCTGTGGCTGCAACGAATCACAACTCATTAATGGCTCCCATCATGCATTGCGGTATGAATAAATTATGATTTGAATTGTCTATGTAATTTACTTTTCCTAATTGAATATTCTGCTCGTCACCATTGTTGAGATGCATGGACTGAATCTTGACATCTGTGTGTGCCTAAAAGAATGATTTTTTTTAAACAACTTTTAAGAAATCCTTTATATTATATCAAAAATTCTGGGCATTTATGCAGATTCACAGTTATGCTGTAACCAACAACATAAATCAAAGTCAGAAAGAAGGATCTTAATGAGTTCAGTGATCAAGTTCAAATGATGAATGTCATAATATATGTCTTTTTTTCTTCATTCATCTGGCAGATATAACTCAGATACCTCAGACAAACAAAATCTAAAATTAATAAGATAAGGGTCAAGAGCCCAACTAAAGCAAACATTGACCGCCATAACGGTGGCTTACAATTTGTGATTTTCTCCTTCAGTGATTCTGCTTGTTAACATCAGGTGTCTTCAATAATGTTCAATCATCACTAAATTAATCACTTAATTATCTCATTAACTTCAACACGTGGACTCATACACTCCCAGGAGTGTTAATTTAACACTGGAGTTTTTGCTGTGTACAAAGAGCCGTAGTTAACTGACAAGCTGAGCCATATCGCATTAATTATCGCTGGCGATACGTCCGCGATATTAATGCGATATGGCTCAGCTTGTCAGTTAACTACGGCTCTTTGTAGTAAATGCCGCTTCATCTGAAAGCAGGTGATGGTGATTTACTACTAATCAAGGAACCGGCTTTACTGATGAGATGCGCATAACAATATCGTGCGATATATCGCCCAGCCCTAAACTGAAGTTCAATGCCGTAAAACCTAAAATATTACTACCGTATATTTTACGGTAAAGCACTTGCAACCAGCTGCCAGTTTGTTACCATAAACTTTAGTTCAGTGCCGTAAAAACAAAAATATTTCTATGTATTGTTTATGGTAAAGTACTGGCAACCACAGCTGCCAGTTTTTTACCGTAATCTTTAGATCACTGCCGTAAAACCTAAAATATTACTACCAGATTTTTTACGGTCAATCACTTGCAACCAGCTGCCAGTTTTTACTATAAACTTTAGTTCAATGCCGTAAATATAAATATATCTACCGTAACTAGAGATGCGCGGATGGGCTATTATTTCATCCGCAACCGCAAAACAAAACTCATCATCCGTCCGCCATCCATCCGCACCAACGTTTTTGACCAATTTTCAAAACTGCACCCGCCCGCCATCCGCTGATTGCTGTATACATAATATTTTTCATTTGATTGGTTCAACCGCCCGCCCGCCACCCGCCCGAATTGAATTAAAATATTATTTTTCGTCACGTCATCCGCCCGATCCGCGGTTTATCCGTGGAGTCCGCGGCTGTAACTGCCAACCACGCATCTCTAACCGTAACCACAGTTGGCAACCACAGCTGGCAGTTTTTTTTACCGTAAATTTTTGTTCAATGATGTAAAACCTAAAAATTGCTACCGTATTTTTTAAAATCTGTACACTTAACATTTAACAGTGTTTTACTGTAAAATGACATGAAATGTCCCGTGAGAGCTATTGCAGTTTTTCACTGTAGTAAGGGTACATAATGTTAAGCAACTGACATGTATTTTCCATTGTTTTTTTTTTTTTTTTTTTTTTTTTTTTACAGTGTATATTTTATATATATATATATATTAGGGTGGGGAACCGAAAACCGGTTCTTATCCAGAATCCAGAAAGTGTTTTTTGAAAAATACCGGAACCGTGCGAAATTCCTAAGTTTCAGTTTCCAAATCCGGTTTAAATGTTTAAATTCGGTTTAAAATCCTTTAATAGCGACGTCTCACAATCACCTCATGAATATTAAAATAGTAACGAAAGCACTCGCGCTACTCATATAAGTTCATACTGTCTATGTATAAGTTACGTTTTTTGAGAGAGAGAGAGCACTGTAAAAAATCCAACTTGCAAATTGTTAACTCAGTTTAAAATTTTAAGTTGAGTGGGCAAATTTTTTACTGCAATGTTGAGTTTACTTATAAAAACTATTTAACTGCAAGTGCACTACTATTTTGTCCAATGAACACAAACAATTAAGTTGAGAAAACTTAATATTTTGATTTCATAGTTCGAACGTTTAACTTCCCGTCATCGCGCATGCGCAGTCTGTCTCGCTGTACGTTACCTTGGGGTTTCCTCCTCCAACCACGCTATCGAAGGGACTGGATTTCATCTGATTGCGGTAAGTTTTCTTTAAGCTTTATGAATGAAAATAGGCTATAAATTGCACACATATGTTGATAAAATATAGTATTATGTTAAAAGATATATTTCGTGGTGACGATAAGTTTCTATTGTTAGAGATTATCCACGTAGCACATTGCTACTTAACGTGCTAACGTTACCCAGACTAACGTTAGAGTGAGGAAACATGCTTGAAAAAGAAGGACAAGGACGTGCATGGTGTTTAAAAGATGTTAAAAATGTTAAGCTCAGTAAGTCGTGAATAAAGACTTAAATGCGGTGCTTGCGCTGATTGAGAGACAGAAAGCCGCTTCTCTCGGACTCGGACAGAATCTGAGTGCGAATTCAGCTATCTTTCGTGGCGTATTGCGATTTAATAATGACATACACATACAATTATGTCAATAACAAAAAACAAAACAAAAAAAGTATTCAAGTAAACACAGTCGGCAATGTCTTAAGTGAACATAACCAATTTGGTGAAACCTAGATGTTTCAGTATTAGATCCATGAGCTCTTAAAGTGACCGCAGTCCGTTCAATTAATTTCAAGTTTATTTGTCACGTATACAAATTTCAGTTACAATTTGTACATGCTTAGGTTGAGGCTCAGTCATTCTACAGTAGTGCAATATAATTAAATACAATACAATTTAGAGGAAAAATTTAATAATAGAAGCCTATGCAAAACTAATGTGTTATGTTAAAAATATGTATGTTAGCTTTGCATATCAAATAATAGAATGGGTAGTATGTGTGCGGTATGTTTTAAAGTGAATAGGATAAAAATATTGTGTATCCTTAAACAAATATTAGGCTAAATCCTTAATGTTAATCAATTAACAAAAGACAAAATCGCTGTAAATACAGTAAAAACTATGCATTGATTCTTTTTCACATTTGATTATTCATTTTCTGTATTATTTTTGCTACATGTTAAATTAACCTACTCTAACTGATGTTTTTGTTGTTGTTTTGTTTAATAAAATTATGTATCTTTGTTCTGTTGTATTTGTCTTTTTTAGACTAAAGAACATCAGTACAGTGACTAGATCCTTGGATGTGCTAAAACAGTGGCCTTTATTTTTTAAAAGATCAGGTGAGTTGAACTGAATTTACTTACTGTTTCTTAATGTTTCAACAATGTTTTTTTTTTTTTTTTTCAGGGTCTCTGCTCTCTGCTGAGTATTACAGTATCACACAAACTGATCCGAAGAGCACCTTTTTCTCTTAGTTAAATGAATACACATCTAGTTGTACAGAGCAAGTGGTGGAGATGAAGATCCTCACTTGATCATCAAGTAATTATTTTGCATGTGATCATATCTCTCTGGTTAAAGGCTGAATGGTGCCATCTCTTTTTCAAGGTAATTCCCATGCTTCACTTTGTATATAACTTGTTCCGTATTTGTTTTTCTGTCTTTCAGACACAGAAACTCCAATGTGCTTCCTCAAAGAAAGTCTACAACTCTTAAAGGTCTGCCTTTGTTTATGAGGGAAAAGTCTGGAAACATCCTGAAGACTTGCCTGGTAAGAAGATCATCAGCATATACACTCACACCTGATATATTTCACCTATGTACCAGATGCTGTTAAGAGATAGGTTTTGTGTGATATACAAAACTTATCATCAACAGACAAACCCAGCCAGCACAGCCATGTGGGGCCCAAATGGGTTTGACCTGGGCTATCTAACTGGGACCCAGCCAGTTTTGTCCTCGGTTTCCATGTAGGCCCCACATGGGTTTGCCCAGATGAAATGAACACTGCTTAGTGTGCACAGTACAGGCTGTTTAATGTAACACTGAATCAGTGTTGGAGGTAATGAGATAATTAAGTGATTGAATAATGATTGTGCATTATTGACGAACACCTGCTGTTAACAAGCAGAATCACTGAAGGAAAGAGAAACACAAGAACTACTTCCAGCCACAACCTTGGATGAAATCAACTGAAGATAAAATACATTACATCTCTCAAGATCTGATTAAACAACTCCACAAACAGCATTACCAGCTTCACTTATTACTAACCAGACTGACTTTATTTATGTCAGACATCTACAGAAAATAATTAAGAAGAGGTTTAGATGTTGATTACTTATTTGAAAGTAATAGTTTGAGTTGATGTTACCATTGTGGCGATCAGTGTGTGCTTTAGTCAGGCTCTTGACTTTTTAACATTAGTTTTTCTCTGGCAGCTGTGTCTGTTTGTTATGGCGAGAACAGCAAGAGAAAATATAATCAGATGCTGTAAGTTGATTGATGATAAGAGTATAATCATCATATAGTGGCTTAGCTCATTGATTATGTGTGAGGTTTATACGGGTAGTATGTTATTCATTTTGTTTATTGTTGTGATTCTACAGCAAAAAAATAATAGAATTTAATCAGAACATCAAATGATTTTTAAAACCCCATTTACACATGTTGGACTACTGAAAATTCTACTTGCACACAGACATCAAGAATCAGCATATGAATCTCAACAATGGTGACATGCTTCATGGTGCATGCTGCAATGCATTCTGAGTGCATCATACGAAACTTATCCATGGCTCCCAGAATGCATTGCACCATGAAGCATGTCACCATTGTTGAGATTCATATGCTGATTCTTGATGTCTGTGTGCAAGTAGAATTTTCAGTAGTCCAACATGTGTAAATGGGGTTTTAAAAATCATTTGATGTTCTGATTAAATTCTATTATTTTTTTGCTGTAGAATCACAACAATAAATAAAATGAATAACATACTAACCGTATAATCCTCACACATAATATCAGTGAGTTAAGCCACTATATGATGATTATGTTCTTATCATCAATCAGCTTACAGCATCTGATTATATTTTCTCTTGCTGTTCTCGCCATAACAAACAGACACAGCTGCCTGAGAAAAACTAATGTTAAAAAGTCAAGAGCCTGACTAAAGCACACACTGATCGCCACAGTGGTAACATCAAATCAAACTATTACTTTCAAATAAGTAATCAACATCTAAACCTCTTCTTAATTATTTTCTGTAGATGTCTGACATAAATAAAGTCAGTCTGGTTAGTAATAAGTGAAGCTGGTAATGCTGTTTGTGGAGTTGTTCAATCAAATCTTGAGAGATGTAATGTATTTTATCTTCAGTTGATTTCATCCAAGGTTGTGGCTGGAAGTAGTTCTTGTGTTTCTCTTTCCTTCAGTGATTCTGCTTGTTAACAGCAGGTGTTCGTCAATAATACACAATCATTATTCATTCACTTAATTATCTCATTACCTCCAACACTGATTCAGTGTTACATTAAACAGCCTGTACTGTGCACACTAAGCAGTGTTCATTTCATCTGGGCAAACCCATGTGGGGCCTACATGGAAACCGAGGACAAAACTGGCTGGGTCCCAGTTAGATAGCCCAGGTCAAACCCATTTGGGCCCCACATGGCTGTGCTGGCTGGGAAGTCATGGTAAAAATTACTTTATTAAATAATTGTAGTTGAAACTTTCTCAGTGATCAGTTTGACTTCATCTGATAGCACAAATTCAACAAGTTGTTATTTTACCAAAGCAAAGACAGTGGAAAAGTACTGCTTCACAACACTGTCCGGAGACATTCCCTCCGATATCTAACCTGTTAAAACAATACAGTGCACAATCATAAGGTTAAACAGTAATGTAGCAATAGCAGAGTAAATAAAATTAATATAATATGAATATAGGAGATATAAACAAGAAAAGGCAGCATGAAAGTAATCCATGTGACTCTAGTGATTTAAACCAATCTTCACTGATGCAATATGACCAGTTTTGGGTGATAAACAGAATGTGTGCCTTAATACATGTACGATTTTGGGTGACCTAAAATAACTAAACTAAAACTAAAAAAAGCATTAAATCAGAATGGCCGTGGATTCTGCTGTGGATCACATCAATGCTGATATGGCATTGTTTGGAGTTGGGAAAATGTTTTCCGTTTATCAGTTTTAGCTCTATGGCTGAATTTGAACATGCTTAAAAAACATGACCACCTTTACTTTTCAAGTGAAGTTACATGAGCAGACCTTTAGGAACACTCTGTGGTCTAACATAATTCAATAAAATAAAAAAATGACCCTAATTTTATGCTGATTTATTTTCTACTGCAGGACACAGAGCCAGAAGACATTCACAAGGGGAGAAGATGAGGACCTTAACTATCGTTGAAGATGATGTTGCCACTATCCACTCAAACCCAAATATAAGGTGCCTCTCTGTAGTACTATAAGAGCAGTTTGGGCCAGATAATGTGCAAGACCTTTGCCACAGTTGTTACTCTCCTCTTTGGCTTGATTTATGGCCCCAATGTCAACTATTCTAAAGCATTAAAATACACCAGTAGTAACTGGTTAAGAAAAAAATTGTTTAGTTTGTTTAGAAAAAAAAACGTTTATTTATCTTGACCTAAAGTGCTCCGCAAGGCTGATTTTTTTTTTTTTGCATAGTCCTTCAAAAGATTGTCCAAGTAGCTGCAATCCATATGGATAATTGTAAGGTTGAGCATTTATTTATTCCAGTTTGTACTCTAATTTTGTGCAGTCTTTTTTTTTTTTTTTTTTTTTTTTAATAAATCTTGAAGAGTGGAATAGAACTTCATCACCTTAAAATATGTGTACCTAA
The DNA here is from genome assembly GCF_951802725.1 of Rutilus rutilus. Classification (NCBI taxonomy): domain Eukaryota; kingdom Metazoa; phylum Chordata; class Actinopteri; order Cypriniformes; family Leuciscidae; genus Rutilus; species Rutilus rutilus. Next base: position 50,647,158 of record NC_140210.1, read on the forward strand.
TGCAAATAGAAAATGTGTTGTTTTGCAGAATATTTGTCAATAAATAAGTTCTGTAATGATAGCAATGTCTTTTGTATTGTGTTGTATTTACAGTATGGTTTACTCCCTGCATTTGGATTCTTAATGTGAAGGCTATACAAGTATCTGGGTGAGATATTTGAAAAAGTTGAATCAACTTAAAAAAGTAAAAAAGTTGAATCAACTTAAAAAAGTAAAAAATTGAATCAACTTAAAAAAGTGAAGCAACCAGCTGCAAAGCTTTTTTGAGTTTACTGAACTTCAGGACCTCTGTAGTTGTGCTTACTCGTTTCTTTGAGTTGGACTGGTAGTTGGATGAACTTCGACCACTGAAGTTGAGTAAACTCAAAAATGCTTTGCAGCTGGTTGCTTCACTTTTTTAAGTTTACTCAACTTTTTATTTTTTACAGTGAGAGAGAGAGAGAGAGAGAGAGAGAGAGAGAGAGAGAGAGAGAGAGAGAGACGATCTCGATTCAAACACCCATGCGATCTTAATGACAAAAACATCACAATGGAACATTCAAATCTGTTTGCGCTGTCGCTGAGAGAGCAGTTGTCAATATGAAACAGCTTTCACAATCTTTTCAACAACACAGTAGCAGTATTTCGGTGTTACAAATATTCAAACGATCACAGAAGTACTGAAATAAAAGTTTATAGTTCGAGAATAAACACTGATGTCTACGGTAGCAACCAAAACAGAGTAAATCACCTTTTGAAAGTCGTTTCAAATAATGAAAATTCGCTCCAGAATTTACTAAATGTATATAATGAGCGAGTACATCATGAATGCCTTTTTTCAAGATTTAACTGCTAGAGCGCTGATTCATCCAGTAATGAAGTGAAGTCTTATGTTTCACCTGTCTGGATCTTATGTGTGTTCAAGCATATTCTACCCATTCTGAGAGGGTATTCTCCACTGCTGGAGATACAATAAGCTATAGGAGAGGTCCCAAATTATCCTAGAGAATGCAGAAATATTTATTTTCCTTCAGAAAAATTAATTATTTTTGCAAAAATTGCTAAATAATATGTTGAATTTGTTGACATTACCAGTCTGTTAAACTCATTTGACAAGTATAAGAAATAAACACAAAAAGGATTGTGCATATTCCACTTTTTTTTGCACATTTAAAAAAAAGAATTATTAGTTGTTTTAATAATTTGTATTGAATGGGAACCGGAACCGCAATCGTTTGGGGGAACCAGAATCGGAACCGGAACCGGAAAATGTCTTACAATTCCCAACCCTAATATATATACACAGTAAATTCCCCGGTGTTAAATTAACACCGCTCGGTGTTCATATGGGAACCACAAGCAGGGTGTTAAAAGTAACACTGAAGCAGTGTTAGAGTTAATCAGATAATTAAATAATTAATTGAGTGATGATTGTTCGATTATTGAAGACACCTGATGATAACAAGCAGAATCGCTGAAGAAAAGAGAAACAAAAGAACTACAACTGACTTCCAGACACAGCTTTAGATGAAATCAACTGAAAAGACATGAAATCGCTCTTATTACAAACCAGTTTGACCTTTTTTCTGTCATTCATCTACATAAGTTCTTTTTGAGAATGAACACATTTTTAGATCAAAAATGTTTGGTCACCATTATGGTGATCAGTGTTTCCTCTAGTTGGGTGGTTTGACAATTTAATTATTTTTTATGTTAGTTGTTGGCTTTGTAACAGTGTTCACTGAAACATTATTTATTGCAAAGGAAACCAGAAACTAAGATATAATATATATATATTTCATCATCATAAAAAAGAATGTTTGACAAATGACAAAAGATGTAACTTATTATTAACAGAATTTTACCATCAATTTTTTTTTTTTTTTCAAAGATCAAACATTCTGAATTTCAACTTCTAAATACATTGCGAGAAAATAAACCGAAGACACACACACACACACACTAACATCAAGAATCAGCTTATGAATCACAACAATGGTGACATGCTTCATGCTGCAATGCATGCTGGGAGCCATTAGTTTTAGAATATGGTGGCTCCCAGCATGCATTGCTGCCGGAAGCATGTCACCATTGTTGAGATTCATATGCTAATTCTTGATGTCTGTGTGTGTCTTAAATAATTTGCTCCACAATGTTCACAAAAAATAAATCATAATTCAGAATGTCTGTTCTGTGGCAAAAAATTACCATTGGTGAAAAAATATATTTTTTTAATAACAAATGACCATTTTTGGCAATTTATGAGATTAGTGAATCATTCTACTTCATGATGGTTAAAAATACATCACTTGATCATCTGTGTTTTTGGCATGCTTTGCAACAAATTATGTGTTTTGGTAAACACTGTTACAAACCCCACAAACTTGCATAACAAAGCCAAGAGTCAAACTGCCCAACTAAAGCAAACACTGATCACCATAATGGTGAATTTACAAAAACATATTATTTCCAATAAAACATCAACAGCTACACCTCTATTAATTCTCAATAACTAGTTGGTAATAAGTGAAGCTGGTAATGCTGTTTGTGGAGTTGTTTAATCCTCCTCTGCTGAGATCTTCAGAGATTTAATGTTGTCTTTTCTCTTCAGTTGATTTCATCTCCGGAAGTCAGTTGTAGTTCTTGTGTTTCTCTTTTCTTCAGTGATTCTGCTTGTTATCATCAGGTGTCTTCAATGCTCAATCATCGCTCAATTAATCACTTAATTATCTAATTAACTGCTTCAGTGTTACTTTTAACACCCTGCTGGTGTTTCCCATATAAACACCGAGCGGTGTTGAATTTAACACCCGGGAATTTACTGTGTATATATATATACTGTATAACAGTATTATATATATATACTGTATATAACTCAAACAGATAAAAATAATTAAAACAAATACACAAACACTTAAAAATACGCTTTTCTGAAAAGAAAGGTTTTCAGTTCTTTTTTAAAAACATCCGTGGTCTTAGGAGCTCTGAGTTTTTCTGGAAGGGCATTCCACAGACGAGGAGCGGATGCTTTAAAAGCCCTGTCGCCCATAGTCTTGAGCCGTGTCCTAGGTGTAACCAAGAGGTGCCGTTCGCCTGCTCTGGTCCGGGTGGAGGTGTGTGGGGAAAGGAGATCAGTGAGGTATGTGGGTGCTGCACCGTGTAGACAGTGATGGGTGTGCAGAAGGATCTTATATTCTATGCGGAGGTGAACAGGGAGCCAGTGAAGGGATTTTAGGATAGGGGTAATGTGCTCATGTTTCCGCACCCTCATTAGGACCCTGGCAGCACTATTCTGCACAAACTGGAGCTTTTGGAGGCTCTTGCCAGGGATTCCCAACAGGAGTGCGTTACAGTAATCCAGCCTGGAGGAGACAAAGGCATGGACGAGCTTCTCTGCAGCTGAAAGGGAAAGAGAGGAACGCAGTTTGGAAATGTTACGGAGGTGAAAAAACGAGGTTTTACAAATTGAGGTGACATGATTGTCAAAAGAAAGGTAGGGGTCAAACTTGACCCCAAGGTTAGTAACGGAGGGAGAGAGGGAAATAGTATTACCAAAAAATGAAACAAGTGTGATGGGAGACGAACGTAGTTGATGAGGTGTTCCGATTTGGATGGCTTCTGTTTTAGAGCCATTCAGCTGCAGAAAATTTTGATTCATCCATGCCCCGATCTCCTCCAGGCAGGAGCTAAGGCGGGAAATGGTGGCAGAGGGGGAGCCGGAGGGAGTGATATGAAGATAAAGTTGTGTGTCGTCAGCATAGCAATGGTAGTGAATTCCATGCCTGCTGACGACACGACCAAGGGGAAGCGTGTAAATTGTAAAAAGGGTTGGACCGAGTACGGAGCCCTGGGGGACCCCACAGGTAACAATGTGTGGTGAGGATTTTGCCTCCCCCAAGGCTACATACTCGGTCCTATCTGTGAGGTAGGAGCGAAACCATTTTAGGGAAGTGTCGGAGAGACCAATATAGTGCTGAAGTCTGTGAAGGAGGATACGATGATCAACAGTATCAAACGCAGCAGAGAGGTCGAGAAGAATAAGCAGAGAAGTGGAGCCAGAGTCAGAGGCCATAAGGAGGTCACTGGTCACTCTGAGGAGGGCTGTCTCTGTGCTGTATTGAGAGCGAAAACCAGATTGATATTTATCATACAGACCTTTGGAACTGAGATGGGTATGGAGCTGGGAGGAAACCACTTTTTCTAGCATTTTTGAGATGAATGGGAGGTTAGAGATAGGTCTGTAATTTGACAGAGGTTCAAGATCTAGGGAGGGTTTTTTAAGAAGAGGTTTAATAATAGCTGTTTTTAGGGCTGTTGGAACATTTCCTGTTTGCAGTGAAAGATTTATCAGTTTAGTTATAAGAGGGCTAATGGAAAGATGGTGGGTTTTGAGCAGAGCAGTGGGGAGTGGATCAAGAGAGCAAGTGGATGGTTTAGATTTACGGATGATATTCTCGACCTCTTGCTGCGTTGTAGACGAAAAATGTGACAGTTTTTGCGTGATCAGTACTGTAGGGATGTCGGGAGTGGAACATGTGAGAGGGGAGAGAGCTGAGTGGATACAGTCTATTTTGGAAGTGAAAAAATGCATAAATTTATTACAATTTGAGTCGGTATGGCTGAAAAATGAGGCAGTCTGTGGTTTGAGAATGTGGTGAATTGTGGAGAACAATTTTTTGGAGTCACCTGCATTGTTGTTAATCAGCATGGAATAATGCTGTAACCTAGCCTTTGAGAAAGCTCTAGCATAGGCCCTACGGTGCTCTCGGTAGGCCAATTTATGCACCATCAAGCCAGATTTTTTATAGGTGCGCTCCAGGACACGACCAGACTGCTTCATCTCTCTAAGTTCTCCTGTGAACCAGGGTGCGGACCTAGAGAAAGTGACAGTCCGGCTTTTAACTGGAGCATGACTGTCCAGAATGGAGCTAAGGCTGGTGTTGTAAAAATTCACAAGTTCATCCATTGACAAATCTGGGGAAGGGGAGAGAAGATGTAAATCCTGACTAAAAGAGATGAAGTCGATGTTCTTAATATTTCGGAAAGTCATCTGACGTTTAGGTTTATGAAAAGAAGATGACAGTGGGATTTTGAATAATGTTGCCAGATGGTCAGAGACGCCAACATCATACACCTCAAGGCCAGTAACTGTAAGAGAGTCAGTAATCACTAAATCCAGTATATGGCCTTTAGTATGTGTTGGGACATCAACAAGTTGATGGAGATTAATACAGTCTAATGTGTATTTGAAGTCAGACGCCAGTCGGCAGGTCTGGGAGTCCATATGTACATTAAAGTCACCAATAACTAAAATGTTGGAGTATATTGTACAAAGGGAAATAAGAAAACTGTGTATGTCAGAGATGAATGTTGGATGTGGTTTAGGCGGGCGATAAATAAGAGCTATTGTTGCAGAAAACGGATGTTTACAATTAAAAACAAGACTTTCAAATGTGTCCGTATTGGGAATGGCCACGGGGGATAGCACCAGATTGCTGCGATGTATTACAGCAAGCCCCCCACCCCGGCCAGTTGTACGAGGCTTAGAAAGGTAGCAATACCCAGGTGGGCAGGCCTCATTAAGAGAGGAATAGACATCAGGCTGCTGCCAGGTCTCACTTAGGCAGAGAATATCTATCCCTTTGTCCAAAATGTGATCGTGTATGAGTCCAGATTTATTTGACAATGACTGCACATTGAATTGTTCAATAATAATGTGAGTTTTAAGGTCCAGTTTGTTACAACAAGGACGTAAGACGCTGTGATCCACTCCGGGTTTTCTGTTATACCAATCGGAGTTAAATGTTCCTCCAGTGGCGGCGCTCTGATGACGTAATCCAGGTGCGGCGTATGGAAGGCATTTTCTGCCAAATTTAAATAAATAAATTAAATGATTAAAATGAAAATGAAAACCAGATTAACGATTTCATTACAGAAATCTGTACGCAAAATATGTGACACAATTGAGAATTAAAATTAAATGATTTCATTTTCACGGTGACAGTGCATCATCCCTGTCAAATTGAAAAATAAAATGCAATTGGTGATTTTACATTTCATTTTCACTACAGTCTCGAGGCAAGACTGCCAATATTAAAATGAAAAACCAAACGTGAAAAAGAAACTACAAATACAGTTTTTACAAAGCTCTTTATTAATGCTCACGCAATAATAGTGACACAATTCAAATTCAAATGTAAATTTTCGTTTTCATTTTACTTCCTCTTTTATTTCACAGTTTTCATTTTCGTTTTCATTTTCAAAGACAACCTGCATGCAAATTCTATGTTAATGAGTGGGTGTGGCTTGTAACGGCGCTAGAGGCACGCCTTCTGTAAAGCGAAGTCACCGACGTCCCTGTTGCTGCATAAGTTGAATGTGTGAAACGAAATGATTTAAATGTGATTATATTGTAATTGAGACGACGAGATATGGCGAAATCTGTTAGTGAGCTTTTGCAGGAAGCTGCCGCAGCATTAGTGGAAACAACCAGCCTGACCAGCATACTTCAAACCCTCGGCGCACTGCAGTTCGCACTGAGTCGCGGGCATCTTCAGTTGCCAGAGAAACTGTTCAAACAAAGTATCCGCTAGTAAGGCCATTATGATGTTAGACTAGATCATAATCGATGAGGTTCATTCATGTATTAGGCTGTTTTGGAAATTCAACTATTTGGGTGTACAAAAGTCTTAGTAACACAATTTCTACAACAATTATAGCCAGACGGCCTGCATTTACAGTAGGCTAGATATATATATTATAGCATTTTCCTTCAGGTCAGTCCTATATTCATAATAAAAAATCCGTTTGAGGGGCGCTAGAGGGACCTCGCCGATGATGGCCGCATAATCTGTTAGCTCCGAGCCAGTTCCCTTTTTTTCTAAGTTATCTTTCAGCTAATTCGACGCAAACTTGAAGTCTATCGCTCTTACATTAAGCATCAATGTCCGAGATTAAAGAATCACGAGATTTTCCGCTCTTCGCGCCCTCTCGGCCTTCCAGAGCTGCAAAGAAAAAACAGGCTGAGACGGAGGAGGCCTCGTCAGATCAATCTGACGCCATGCTGACAGAAATTCGCTCGTTGGGAGCCAGCCTGGGCAATATCGATGGCAGACTGAGTGCAATCGACAGCCGCTTGGACAATATTTCTACATCAGTTGTCGCAATACAGGAATCCCTCTCTAATTTAACCGGTAGAGTGGCGTCGAACGAGTCACGACTAACCGAGGCAGAAGCAAGAATTTCCGCCGCTGAAGATGGCATGCTAACGCAGGAAAGAAGAATCACGTCTCGGGACAAAGAACTATCATTACTTCGAGCCAAAATAGACGACTTGGAGAACCGAGGCAGGCGGAAAAATCTGAGGATAGTCGGCCTCCCTGAGAAAGCCGAAGGATCTGACCCTATCGCGCAATATCTAACAAGGATGTTGCCGAAATGGCTGGACCTTACTCCTGAAACACGCTTTGAGATTGAAAGAGCTCACAGGTCTCTTGGCCCCGGTGCCGGGAGCAAACCATGCTCCACGAAGTGTTTTGGTGCGTTTCTTACGTTATGTGGACAAGGAGTTGATACTGCAAGCAGCGCGGAAAAAACGGAACATCAGCCATGAAGGGATTCATTTGCGATTTTTCCAAGACGTATCCGCCGAGGTGCTAAAGAAACGCCGGGAGTTCGACGATGTCAGAAAAAAACTGTCTGCTTGTGACATGTTCAGAGGCTTTGCCTATCCTGCCAAACTTCGCTGCCTCCACGGAACTCGGATACATCTGTTTTCCTCCCCAGCCGAAGTCATGGAGTTTATGAAAACATTGGAAGATAAGTAATGCCAGAAGGATATAATAGAGACAAGTATATCAAACTGAAAGTTGTTGGTTCTTTTATAGACTTTGTTTATGGTGTTGACTTTTAACAATAATCTGAGGACAATTTATTTGAAAAATGGATACGTGGCCAGGATATAGATAATTTTATTATCTTTTTATTTTTTCTTCTCTCTTCCCTTCTTTTTGTTTTTTTATATTATAATCGTTGTGAAAGAAAAGAGATATATTATTTTATTTTATTTATATTTTTTTATTTTTTTTGTGGAACGATCGCTGGTCAAACGTCGAATCCTCAGATATTGGGTTTATGAGAAGGGAACTGGTCTGTAGCACTTGCGCGCCCCCTATGGGGATAACTCTGTATTACTACTTGGTATGGGCTGTTACTATCTTATGCTCGGTACCGGTCGGGTACAGTAACCTAAGTTTTGTCTCTCGGGGTGTGCCTCGTCGTTTGGGGACGAGGCCGGAGGGCAGGGGGAGGGGGTTTTGGGTTCAATATGTTATGTTTCGTGTTCCAAAATACAAAAATCTTTCTCGTCGGTTTTATATATGTCTTTGGTTTGATGCAGTCTTGAACTTACAGCTTTTTTTGTTTTTACTTTTCTCTGTTTCATGACTACGTACAATACGACCAGGGTTATTACATGGAACGTTAAAGGGCTGGGACATGTGATTAAGAGGAAAAAAATATTAACCTATCTGAAAAAACAAAGAACTACTATTGCTATGCTACAAGAGACTCATTTATCTGACTCAGAACACTTAAAATTAAAACGGGATTGGGTTGGACAGGTATTCTTCTCATCGTGTAAAGCAAACACCAGGAAGAGAGGTACAATTATTTTAATCAGTAGGCATTTCCCTTTAATTCTAGAACATCAGATTAACGACCCAGATGGAAGATATGTGTTAATTACAGGCACAGTATATGGGCAACCTATCACTATACTTAATGTTTACGCTCCAAACGAGGATTCCCCTGAATTTATATCTAAAGTTATACTTTTGTTTAATCAGTACCGCAAGGGCTTGGGACTGTGTGCTGGTGACTTTAACTGCGTCATGGATCAAAAAATGGATAAATCCTCTTCAGAAACACTCACCCACCCTAGAGCATCCCTAGTCCTCAAGGAACTTTGTAACGAGTCTGGAATCTCTGATGTTTGGAGAGAATTTAATGGGGGAAGTAAAGAATACACCTTTTACTCTAATCCTCATGGCTCGTATTCTAGATTAGATTACATTTTGATCCCCATTCAATATCTTCATGCAGTATCTGCATGCCAGATCGGCTCAATTGTTTTGTCCGATCATGCTCCAGTCTACATAGACATGACGCTAAACGTACACAGGTCCACAAGGGTCTGGAGATTTAATTCTTCCATGTTGAATGATCTATTGTTTTGTGATTCAATTAGGGAAGGGCTAAAAAATTATTGGACAGATAATGAAAATTCGCCAGTATCATCGGCAACTATTTGGGATGCTGCTAAAGCTACAATTAGAGGCCATATCATATCTTATACCTCTGCATACAAACGAATTTGGTCTAGAAAAAGGCAGGAGTTAGAAAAGGAAGTAAAGAGACTGGAATGTTTACATAGTACAGCCCCTACTCAAGCAAACTGGGCTCAACTATGTCGAGCCAGAGCGGAACTTAATCTGGACCACACAAACCACATTAAAAAACTTATTTTTTTTTCAAAACAAACGTACCATGAATACGCAAATAAACCTAATAGATTATTGGCCCATCTAATTAAAAAAACACAGAATGAGAGAACAATTAAATCAATGAAGACTCCAGATGCGTCAATTACATATGATGCCGCCTCAATTAACAAATTATTTAGAAACTTTTACGAAACATTATATAAATCACAAGTTACTGCGGGGCAATCTGACATTACTGAATTCTTAGATAGAATTCCTCTTTCAACTATTTCTGATAAAGATAGGACATTTTTAGATTCACCTTTGTCACCAGAAGAAGTTCTTAGCGCAATCCATTCTATGCCGTCAAATAAATCTCCAGGCCCGGACGGGTTCCCTTGTGAATTTTATAAAAAATTCTGGCCAGAACTTTCTCCTATTTTAATACCCGCCCTCCAAAATGCATTAGATCGCGGAGTAGCTCCTGAGTCATGGAAAACAGCATCTATTTGTTTAATCCCTAAAAAAGACAAAGATCTTCAAGACTGTGCCTCTTACAGACCAATAAGTCTCCTGAATACCGATTACAAAATACTTGCCAAAATACTTGCTCGCAGACTTGAAACTGTGTTACCACAGGTTATTAAGCCAGACCAGACAGGATTCATAAAATCACGTTTTGGCACAGACAACATTCGTCGACTTTTAAATGTTATAAATTCAATACAAGCACGTAAAACTCCATCCCTTATTATTTCCCTTGACGCAGAAAAAGCCTTCGACCGAGTCGAATGGAAGTTTCTGTTTGCCACCCTTAAGAGATTTAATCTAGGTCCCAAATTCATTGACCTGATAAAACTGCTTTATGCTAGCCCTCTAGCTACTGTGACTACAAATGGCCTAACCTCAAAACCTTTTGACATAGAAAGAGGTACAAGACAGGGGTGTCCTCTCTCACCCCTGCTCTTTGCCCTTGTAATTGAGCCACTAGCTGAATCTATAAGGCAATGCCAACATCTTTGTGGAATAACTGTAGGGGACGAAGAACATCGGATTTCTTTATATGCAGACGATGTGCTGCTGTATATTTCTGAAGCAGATAGGTCAATCCCAGCGATATTAAAATGTATTTCAGATTATAGTATTTTATCCGGATATAAAATTAACCTGTCAAAATCTATGGCACTCTCTTTCCATATCCCTAATCTACTTGATCTTTCATCCCTTTCACCCTTTAAAATTACTTCTGTTGGTTTTAAATATCTTGGCATATTTATTACACCAATACTTAAGGATTTATTTAAAGAAAATTATGCCCCTCTTTTTGAAGTTATTAAAAAAGACCTTAACATTTGGAGGACACTTCCTATTTCTTTTTTGGGTAGGATTAATGTGATTAGAATGAATATTCTCCCTAAATTTTTATATTTATTTCAATCGCTTCCTTGTTACTTACCTAATACTTTTTTTAAAGATATTAATAAGCACTTTTCTAAATTTATATGGAACCATAAAATGCCAAGAATTAACCTTAATAAATTAATGAAACCAAAAGAAATGGGAGGAGTCGCTTTACCAAATTTACGCATTTACTTTTGGTCAGCACAGGTGAAACATATGGTTAGCTGGTACAGCGAAAGGACAGACTCTAAATGGTTCAATATGGAGGCAACAGCCTGTGCTCCTCTCCCAATAAAATTCTTGCCTTTTATTATAAATATTAAAAAACTTGAATGTGTTTCAACAAATTTCATCATCTCAAACACTCTTTTGACTTGGGGAGACATAAAAAAGTATTTTAAAATTCCAGCTAATATCACTTTGTTTTCGCCTATTGCTTTTAATCCTGATTTCCCTGTATCTTTACAAAATATTGGCTTTTCAGATTGGTCTAAATTAGGGATTTTAAAGTTATCGTGCCTCTTTACAGGCAGTACACTAAAATCTTTCCAAGAAATTTCCAACCAGTATAACATACCGCAATCCAATTTTTTTAAATACCTTCAGCTGCGTCATTTCATAAAATCCTTGTTTGATAAGGGTAAATTGAGATTTGAACTTGCTGCCATAGAGGAAATTGTAACGAGCAGTTTTTCCAAGGGGTTAATATCCAAAATATACAAAGCTCTATCTTACTCATGTACATCTTCTTTTGAGAGTTTAAAGAATGTGTGGGAAAAAGATTTAGGTCACGAAATTGAAGATACAGATTGGTCTGAAATATGTAACAATTTGTACTCTAAATGTACTTCATTGGGTATTCATGAACTCAATTATAAATTCATTAACAGAGTCTATCTCACACCTTTACGTCTGAAAAAGATTTACAAAAACTCCTCTGATCTTTGTTTTAACTGTAAAAAATGCAAAGGAACATTCCTTCACTGTTTTTGGTATTGCGACAAAATCATTTCTTTTTGGAAGAAAGTACATAATTTTCTACAAAGGCTTTTTAAGTTAAAATTGTGTTTTTTTCTGGAATTTTATTTATTATATAGAGGAGTAGAGAATGCGTTGGACTTCCACACCAAACACTTGTTTCTAATTTTGGTTTATCTGGCAAAGAAATGCATACTTTTATTGTGGTCATCTCCTCAGGTACCATCTTTTAAAATGTGGTTGTCTCAAGCATGTACATTATTTCCTCTCGAGAAACTCACCTATGATATACATCAAAAGTCAGATGATTTTTGGCTGTTATGGACACCTTTTTGGTGCTACATTAATAATTTCTCTTGACTCTCTATTTTATGGCGCATATTTAGTCCCTAGCCCGATTATGTTAATTTGTTTACTTGTTTGTATATTTCCCATTATTTCTTACTGTATAAGCTGAGACTGTATTTGTATGTGCATGTGTATTAAAATAACCGACGTTTAATAAAAAAAAAAAAAAAAAAAAAAAAAAAAATCAGTTTGAATGTCCGCTGTGATATTTTGTACTTTTAACAGTTAAGGGGTTGTCCGTGCCTATTCTTGTCAGTTGCGTCTTTCTTCTCCGTGATCACAAGTTTGAGTCATTTCAAAAGTCTTCTCTACTGACTGACTCACTCATTAAGACAGTCTTTGTCTCCATCTAATGGAGAAATAATGTAAGTTCTCCTGTTGCTTTATGGTCAGGGACTTTTTTTTTTTTTTCCAGCGGAATGAATTGGCTTTTAGTGATTTTACTTCATGAAAGTTGCATATATAGGCTACATATTTTTCGGGTTTAATATTTGTATTGTGTGGTAACCGTTTTATAAAAGCAATAAGGTACTCTAGGCTAGTGCTGAAGGGCGTTGTTATATGGAAGGCATGACGCGAATATGAAACATTGGCCGAGGTCCTCGGTTAAAGCTAGTGATCAAGACTTGACTTGACTAACAGTTTCTCTGGCAACTGAAGATGCCCGCGACTCAGGCCGAGGAACTGCAGTGCGCCGAGGGTTTGAAGTATGCTGGTCAGGCTGGTTGTTTCCACTAATGCTGCGGCAGCTTCCTGCAAAAGCTCACTAACAGATTTCGCCATATCTCGTCGTCTCGATTACAATATAATCACATTTAAATAATTTCGTTTCACACATTCAACTTATGCAGCAACAGGGACGTCGGTGACTTCGCTTTACAGAAGGCGTGCCTCTAGCGCCGTTACAAGCCACACCCACTCATTAACATAGAATTTGCATGCAGGTTGTCTTTGAAAATGAAAACGAAAATGAAAACTGTGAAATAAAAGAGGAATTAAAATGAAAACGAAAATTTACATTTGAATTTGAATTGTGTCACTATTATTGCGTGAGCATTAATAAAGAGCTTTGTAAAAACTGTATTTGTAGTTTCTTTTTCACGTTTGGCTTTTCATTTTAATATTGGCAGTCTTGCCTCGAGACTGTAGTGAAAATGAAATGTAAAATCACCAATTGCATTTTATTTTTCAATTTGACAGGGATGATGCACTGTCACCGTGAAAATTAAATCATTTAATTTTAATTCTCAATTTTGTCACATATTTTGCGTACAGATTTCTGTAATGAAATCTTTAATCTGGTTTTCATTTTCATTTTAATCATTAAATTTATTTATTTAAATTTGGCAGAAAATGCCTTCCATAGCGGCGTGGCGTGAGGCCATCCAGAGAGATGCGATGTTGCTGTGGTCACCGTGCTTGGACACAACAAACCGGCGACCCGACCCTCTATGGATATACCGGGTTCGGCGTGGAAGATCCAGTTGTGAATGGATTCCAGTGCTGCTGGAAATCCTGTGTTGTTCCATTGGGATGTCGGTCGTCAACACAGTGCCGGGTTGGGCACCGCTGCTCGCGGTTAGCCAAGATCCAGAAGGGCAGTGAGGTATAATAGTCACACACACAACCAAGATGATCCACAGCATAATCCACGGCGTCAGGAGGAATATTATTTCTTTGCAGATATCCGTTTAAAGGCAGAGGTATTGCAGGAACCAAAGAGCTCGAGAAAGCCTCATCACTATTATAGCCTCGCCATAGTAAGGTGGCAGGTAGGCATCAAAACTTCATGGCAGTCCAAATAATATAAACTGGTATACTTACAGTCCATTAATTACTATAGTGGACACATCCAGTATGTAAAAGGCACTCAATTGAAACAGATAACTGGGAAAAGCGTCAAAAACCGGGAGAAGCGGCGAACAATCAGCGCCAGCGTCCTCTCCCATCAAACAAACAAATCATGTAGTGACCTGATTCACTGATGTCATTCAGAGTCTAAATCTTTGACTATATGCTTGACGTCTCGTTTTAGTATTGGTGATTGTAGCTCTGAGATTCTACAGTTTGAGATCCAACAGCAATATGAAAAAATTTGAAAATACTTTGTGCAAAGAAGTTATTGTGTTAAAACACACAGACATCAAGAATCAGCATATGAATCTCAACAATGGTGACAATAAACAAACTAGTGATGAACAGATCAACTCTGAACATTACAAAACAAGATACTAAAGTCAGAACAAAACAATAGCAAAATAAAAGAAATCAGAAAAAACAATGAAAATTACAGGACAATTCAGCTGCATAATTTATTCATGCTGCAATGCATGATGACGCCATTGATGCGTTCTGATTGGTGGCTCCCATCATGCACTGCAACATTAAGCATTTGTTTGATTGTCACCATTGTTGAGATTCATATGTAGATTCTTGATGTCTGTGTGTGATTTTAAAACTTTCAGATCATTAAAATATTGCTTGAAGTAACTACTGTAGTGAAAAATTAAAGCATTTGGATAATCAGCTTATAATGATGGATACCAACATTGAATTAGGTCACTAGTAATTTCATCATCAAATCATAACCAGGGCTGCATTTCCAAAAGCATCTTAAGCCTTACTTGATTGCAGACCAACTGCAACAAATGGTCTGTACAATCAAATTAGGCTTGAAATGCTTTCAGGAAACACAGCCCAGATCATAGTTTCTCTGGCCACAACACATGTGCTTTATAAACACAGAGTTGGAGCAGCCATAGAAATACTAATGTTAAAAAGTAAAGGGTCAAGAGCCCAACTAAAGCAAACACTGACCACCATAATGGTGACGTGAAACGAAACATTCCATAAAACATTACCATCTAAACTTCTGTTAAATCTGAATAAGACCGTGTGTAGATGTATGACAGAAATAAAGTCAAACTGGTAAAATAATAAGTGCAATAATGGTTCAAAGTCAATAGTTCTTGTGTTTCTCTTTCCTTCAGTGATTCTGCTTGTTATCATCAGGTGTCACCACTAATGGCCAATCATCACTTAATTAATCACTTAATTATCTCATTAACTTCAACACTGCTTCAGTGTTAATTTTAACACTCTGTAGAGTGGGACCATATGTACTCTGAGCAGTGTTGATTTAACACTGGGGTTTTTACTGTGTAGTATATGTAAAAAAAATATATATATAGAAATAGATATAGAATAGAAGATAAAGTGTTAGTATTAATGGATCAAGTGCTTCTTCAGCCGTTTCTTCTTATAGTGTATGCAAAGATGATAAAATTTACTGCAACCTTAGGTAACTTGTTGATTTGTTTAGGGTCACCAGACGGCTTTAGTGTTGGTAACTCAATTTGACAAGTTCTGCCAACAATACAGTTTACTTACAAATCTTACAAATTCCTAAAACATTAAAAAAATTCCATGAGGAAACTGATTTTTAGAAAATAAAAAGATTGATGTCCCTTTTCTGATATCATGTAATTCTAGATTTACCTGGTCAAATAGAAAAACTTGTAGGGTTGAACATACACAAAGACATTTGCTTTCCTGTCTCAAACAGTAACTAAGGCCCTGTTTACTCCTTATATTAAGATGCGTTTTGGTCGATCAGATCACAAGTAGACGAGGGAGACAAATTCCTGTTTACACCTGGTGTTTTATTCCATCTCTTTTGTCCACTTCCATCCACTTCTGTCCTGATTTCTTCGAGGGGAGGGTCTATGAGCGAGTGTAGGGGCTTTTTTCAGATCTTTTGGTCTAATAGGCAGACATGGGGACTTGTGACTTGGTGACTTGGACTCGAGTCGACTCGAGTCGCTATTTTTATGACTTGTGACTTGACTTGACAAAAAATAAAATACTTGAGACTTGACTCGGACTTGGTAGTTCAAGACTCGGGACTTGACTTGACTTGAGACACGATGACTTGAATGACTTGAGTGTTAATCACATAATTTTTTCAGTTTGAATATAAAATATATAAATTATTTTAAAAAAATAAAGTTGATTACCCAGCTGGAGCGCAGGCTGAGAATAGCGTTGTCATGACTGGATCACTACACTATCATCAGTCGCGCCCTCTCGTACCTTGCACACCACGCCCACTTAGATCAGATATCACATCAACATGTCAGCCGGAGGGGTACCGAGGGTCATCGCTTTCGGCCTCGAGAATTATTCACAAGATGGCAAAAGACGAACAGCGCTTTGCAAGACATGCACCATTAACATCGTGGCCAACTCTCACGCATTCACCGTGAGACACACGCGACACTGACTTTTCACACGCTCTCATTCATTTTCTCACGCACAGAAAAATCGTGACACAAGAGCAGGTTACGATATAAAAAAATCTCAGCTCTCAGATTCTGTCATTTTTATTACGAAATTCAAACAATAAATACCGTTTTGGCGCTTGTAAATGTGACGCAGATCCCTAGCGCGGCACGTGAACCGATCATCTCTAGCTAGTAAATAAACACGAATGAACAATGTTGAAAGATACAGTACAGCTGAACTTACCGAAATGTATATTCCTCATACATAATATCGACCAATCAATCAAACAAATGGGTCAATAAAACAGCTGGAGAACAATTATGTCACATAACATTTACCTCAGGAAAGCCATTTGATGACCATATAGGCTATAGCACGTTAGTTGGCTATAAAAAGTATTTTGCTAAATATGTGTACTATATTACATATTTATTATATTTTTACTTATCATTAAATAAAGTTGTTATTATAAAAAAAAACGCATTATATCTCTCTGTATGTTTACAGCATTAGGTGAGTTGTTTTTTTCTTGAAAAAAATTAGTGCCTATCTTGTGTAGCCTACCTAATATTTATCCAAATGAGTCAATATTAAGTCAGATCACAATAATTGAATTGAATTGAAATAATAAAAAAGCGTAGCTTACCAGAAATTGTACCATGTAAACATTGTAACATGTTGTCACTAAACCGAATACAATTCAGTTTAGTTACTAAAATGTTTTGACAATCACAATACACTTATTGTAAACACAGTTTATGTACAACATTAAACTTTGTTACATTTTAAACACCGTTGGCCGAAGTGAAAAATAAATAATTTTATGAAGTTACAATTTTGCTTGATTCCATGATGTATTTTACTGAACATGAGTATTTACAATGCAAATCCAAATTATTGTAATTTATTGACAGTAACTGATATCTTGTCTTTTCACTTTATTAAGATCAGATTCTGCAGGTAAAATTACAATAATAAGGTGACTTGACTTGGACTTGACTTGACCTACTACAGGACTTGACTTGACTTGACTTGACATAGCCTGTGACTTGACTTGACTTGACTTGCCCAAGAAAAAAATACTTGGGACTTACTTGAGACTTGAAGGTTAAGACTTGAGACTTACTTGAGACTTGCATATGTATGACTTGGTCCCATCTCTGCTAATAGGTGAAATGAACGCATGCAATTAACAAATATACGCGACCGGAGATGATGGGAAAACACACAGAGTTCATCAGCTTTCGTTTCTACCCAGACAGCCGCGATACCAGCCGAACGCTATAAGTGCGTGTAATCAGGAATGTTTAGAGAACATTGTGCTTGGCACGTATTTCATCTTCAAATCTATTTTATTGCTTCAGCCGACAATTTAAAGCCCGTCTGGCTAGCGTGCTTCCTATTTGGTTTATTGTTTCAGTAAGCAGAGAGTAGGCTTTGGTCTTTTGTGGCTGTTTGAACACATTTGACCACATGAGTGTCTACACTATGAAAGCAATTAAGTCGAATACGTTTTTCAACCACCTTTGGAAATGGTCGAAAGTGGACGAGCTCCAAACATTTTAGACCCCATTTGCACCTGTTTTTAGGGATCGTCCACCAGTGATCCGATCGACCAAAAAGCATCTTAATTCCAGGTGTAAACAGGACCTAAAGCGGCATTTAGCATTCCTGAAGACACAGATGTACTGATAGCGATCAAGGAAGGGATAAAAGAAGATTGTAAGTGTGTTGGACATCGGCTGTGTCTGGATGTAACCGATCAGCGAGAGTTGCCGCATGAAGGCGGGAGGAGCTGGAAACGGAGACGTGAAGTCGGACACTTTCTGCTTCCTGTAGTGACCGCTCACATGGTGTATGCATACTTTACCACAGCTGAAGTGAAATAAATGTAATATTGATCAAATCAATGAAGTGGGGTCTAATGTTTTTTTATCAGTTTTATTTTGATAAACATGACACACATTGCGACTACATGAAAATACATTTTACTGTTATAAAAAACAGATTTGTTAGCATTAATGGAACTGAAGGCATGAGAATAAACACGACACACACGTGAACTCTGTCATGCAGTGAATCCGGCCAATCGTGGAACAGTTGTGTCGTCATCAGAGCTCGTGCAGCCACTCTGGAGAAACTGCTCCGGCTGAGTCCTCCGGCTGCTCTCGAATTGCTCTTGCTGTACTTTGATGGCACACATCACAGTCATGTGGCATCGACGCTGTCTCAAGTCGGACAACATTTCAAACCAGCATGCACTGCTTCAAGTCAGGAGCCGATCGGTCTGCACAGCGCTGCATCAAGTGGAACAAGCCTTATGAAATCCACGCTTGTTTCTTCACGGGAGGTGTAACAAGTAGGTGTAGTAAGTGTAACTTGAAGAGCTGTGGTTTGTAGTACTCAGTTATCGTTTAAAGGAGAACTCTGCAACTCTAGCGAACTCTAGTCAATTCTTCGCTGATTTTCCCTTTTGTTGTCGCGTGTTTTCCCCACGAGCTTCCCCTACAGCTGTGGAGGGGCATATATTTCACAACACAGTCGTAAAAAACTCACTTGCGGCGGTCTCCTCCCCCTCTCTACCGCTGCTCATGTGCGTTTGTTTTGATCGGAGCAAGCCAACTGTATCGTGTGGAGCTATGTCTACACTGTTAAAAAAAACCGGTGAAATTTACGGTAAAAAACCGGCAGCTGTGGTTGCCAGTATTTTACCGTAAAAAATAAGGTAGCAACCTTTTATGTTTTACGGGATTTAAATTTACGGGCAAAAAAACACAATGTAAAAAAAAACCTGTGAAATTTACGGTAAAAAAACGTCAGCTTGGTTGCCAGTATTTTACCGTAACAAATACAGCAGGAACCTTTTAGTTTTCACGGGACAACCGTTATATTACATAAACCGATAAATGGTATCATTAAATTTCACTAAAGTATTAAAGTCTGCTTTATATCTTTGTAATATACTGATAACCATCATAATAACACAAGAGGTAAATAAGAAAAAAACACAATTTAAGTATATCATTAGATTTCCACAAACTGAGGCACATGTTAATATTTAGAAGGTGCACAGTGTAATACACACAAACACAAAACACCATCATGGTGACACACACATGACTCCAAATAATGCCATAAACATTCATTAAACAATATATGATGTAATATAAACCCCAAATGTATAAAACTGATAACAAAAACCAAGAAGAAACATAATTATTTAAATGAAATAGCATCAAATGTGAAGTGTCACACAGGGAATTCTGGGAATGTCCATTTAGAGAAACAACAGGAACAGAAAAAAGAGACGAGCAGAAACACAAGAACTACAACTGACTTCAGCCACAGCCTTAGATGAAATCAACTGAAGAGAAAAGAAGACATTACATCTGTGAAGATCTCAGCAGAGGAGGATTAAACAACTCCACAAACAGCATTACCAGCTTCACTTATTACTAATCAGACTTTAATTCTGTCAGACATCTACAGAAGTTTTATTGAGAATTAACAGATGGCACTCAATGTCATGTGTGAGTGCAGATTGACCTTTCCTCTTTGTCTTTGAAAAGATAGCAGTTTAAAGGAGAACTCCGGTCAATTTTAACATTGAGCTCATTTTTTTTTACATTTGGAGTGCTGTCAATACAGAGAACAACGACAAAAATCGGTGTTGCCTACACCGAGTTATTCTATTTTTAAAATTTGCACCCTATTGACTTCAATGGGGCAAGTAGTAAGCCTGCTTTTTAGCCTCTTAACATCCTTTAAGTGTCATTACAAGTGCACAGAAAATGTGAGTGATTCCTTCCGAGTGAACACGAGTGGATCTGACTGCAGTAGATGTTAGAGATATTAATAAAAATGAAGTTAATTCAGCCAGCGCTCATACCTTTGTTTACATCCTGTTTTCGGTGGAAGGCCATAGTAATCGATTGTCGAGTTCACGCGCATAGGTTTAGTACCTATGATCACGCGCGTGAACTCGACAATCGATTACTATGGCCTTCCACCGAAAACAGGATGTAAACAAAGGTATGAGCGCTGGCTGAATTAACTTCATTTTTATTAATATCTCTAACATCTACTGCAGTCAGATCCACTCGTGTTCACTCGGAAGGAATCACTCACATTTTCTGTGCACTTGTAATGACACTTAAAGGATGTTAAGAGGCTAAAAAGCAGGCTTACTACTTGCCCCATTGAAGTCAATAGGGTGCAAATTTTAAAAATAGAATAACTCGGTGTAGGCAACACCGATTTTTGTCGTTGTTCTCTGTATTGACAGCACTCCAAATGTACAAAAAAATGAGCTCAATGTTAAAATTGACCGGAGTTCTCCTTTAAGACTACATAACACTAATAAATGATCAGTAAGTTTCGTGGGAGCTCTTGCATTATCACTTATATCATAAATTGCAATCAGTTTCCTCAAATCTAATCTGAAAAGATTATTTTATTGCCTCAGTCACTGCTAAAGTCAGGACTATGAGCTGGATAAAGCAAACCAATATCTCGCTAGTAAAGATTTGATAAATGGATATGCACAGTCTATCATTGTCCTGACACTCTTTTGTATGTTTTTAATATTAGCAACTTACAACTTTGCTAGGCATGGCAAACCTAAGGAGATAATAAGTGATTATGTGCCATTTGCTAGTGCAGAGGTGTGTCTATTTGACTGGGGAATAACCTGGAAATATTCAAGCCCAAGATACCCACAGTATAACGGAATGGCTGAACGGTCCTTAAAGGTCCCATGACATGCTACTTTTAGTAGGCTTTAATATAGGCCTTAGTGGTCCCTAGTACTGTAGTATCTGAAATCAATTTCCAAAAATTCCAAAAATTCAGCCTCGGTGCAGAATTATAAGCACTACAAATTAGTCCCAGAAAACACAGTTTCGGTGTCTGTATAGCTTTAATGAGGAGGAGAATGGCGGTGCAAGGTGGAGGGTGGGTGTGGCCTTGACCATCTTGTGCAACGGTACCATGCATGTTTACGTTTGGATATATATTATTATATTATATTATTATTATATTTATATTGGATATATTGCAATGGCACGAAGACACGCAGTCATTCAAGCATTTCAGTTTGACCCAGAATCTGATCCAGATGGAGAAGCAACGGATAAAGAAGTTGCAACTCAGCGGCTCCAGCAGGACGTTTCCGAATGTTTAGTTTAAAATATTATGTCTGGATACGGTACTTTATTCGGATGGTTTACAGTTATTATCATGTAGCGCTAACCTACTGTTGCCTTTTCATGTTGCTCTGATTTGCTATTGGTGATCATCTATATCAGTAATATTAGATAAGTAATATCAGAAAAAAAAAATTAAATTTGTGCCTAGATGTTGTAGTACAAAGATATCTGTAACGTCTGTAATTTATCTTATTAAAATTTTTGCGATCTCTGCGATCTTGAAATGCGGATATTGCGTGCGCCATATCATCAACAGGAAAACGGTTATCCAAATAACAAAGAAGTGTATGACACTTGCGTTACAGTGTGTGTATTCACACACATACTTGATGCTGTCTACCTTTACATTAATGCAAGTAACGTTAACTGCATAGCTAATGTTACAGCCACATTCTACGTGTACAAGCTAGGTAATGTTAACCATAAACAGTAAAGCAACACACTTATATATCATTAGTTGACTTGCTTGTCCGAGGTGTGTAGCTGAGCCAAAGAGAGTTGGTACTGATCCAGACTTTAGTTTCAGACGTTCAGCAAGCCCAGCTCTGTATTGACCCAAGTTGAGGAAACAGTCGTCGGTGAAATATTTGCCGCAGACATGCAAATCTTTGGGAAGTTGTGTCGGCGCATTTGCAGAGAAAATGAAATTAATCCACTGGTTCTTCTGGGGCTTGGATGAAGGAACTAAAAAAAGGATTCGGTGTTCATTTGTACATTCAATTATTGAGCAATTATTATGCTTCACTCGCTCAAAAGCCATGATATCTCTCGTGGACAAACTAAAATCGCGCGCACGCGTAGCTAATTTTCTCATGGGTGGGAAATATTCTCTGGGCGGGCAAAGCAGAGAAAGGGGAGGTAACATTTCTCCTTATAACGTCATAAGGAGGAGATTCAAGATCAGCCCGTTAGAGCTTCCATTTTCTCAAAGGCAGAGAAAGATAGCAAAAGCTCGATTTACACTGATTAAAATTTCTAGAAACTTGGGGACCATATACAGGCTAGGGGAACTCATATTAATGTTAAAAAACCTCAGAAAGTGAAAAATTCATGTCATGGGACCTTTAAAAATTATCAAAATAATGCTAAAGAAAGCTGAGCAAGCTCAGCCAGACCCACATCACAAAATACCCAGTGTTAAATTAACACCTCTCCGTGTACATATGTGTACAATTGTGGTGGGGCAATTTGTAAGACACTTTTTACTTATTTCCTCCACTTATGCAGTTATCTTTCATAGTTGCAGTCACTCATTGTCCAAAGTCATCTTGAAAGTTGAATTGTAAATACAAAAAAAAAATTCTTTTAGAGAACATCATAAGCTGACTTTATAAATTGATGTTGATTTTCCTAAAATGTTTTTCTCTGAACTCGCCATTATGGTGATCAGTGTCCCGTTAGTTGGGCACTTATTACTTCATTTATATTTTTGTAAATCTCTTCATATGGATGCAGCGATGCAATTATTTGGTTTCAAAGATAAGTAATAAATAGGTTATTTTTAACTTCTAACTAACTCTCATGACTGATTTAGATGTGAGTAAAGTCAGCTTTTAAAAGCAAACTATTTATTACTTATCTCATGTCGTTTAATTTGTTTTTACTGTTTTTTTTATTTTTTATGTGTGCTAACACGTTTGTCATTTAACACCTTGCAAAACTTTTTATTGGGTTGATAAAATCCCTCTATATTTGTGACAACATCTCACAATTGACCAGCTTGAGTGACACACAGACTACAACATTCAGCAGTGTGAGCACACAGTGAGGGCGCTGTGAGGTTACACTTTTAGATCACTGTGAACTCAGATTGTGATCATATCATGATGATCCTGGGAGCTCATGGTGAGATCACTGTGAGATCAAATTGTTGACTGGTATGTCTATGCTGTTTATGTTCACTGATCAATGTTTGTATGTGAATAAAAGCCTAAAACAAATCTGTTGAATGAATGAATGAGGCATTTATATAGCGCTTTCTTATGTACTACTGTACACCCAAAGCGCTTTACAATCAGGAAATCTCTCCTCAACCACCACCAGTGTGCAGCGTCCACTTGGATGATGCAACGAGAGCCACAGTACAACGGCGCCATATTATAATCCATAATATATAATATGGATTAGCTTTAAGATCTCTTTATGAACTTTTAGAAGTGTCAGTTTCAGTTTCAATTGCATACAGTATGTTAATGGAGGGATAGAAATCTCTCAGATTTCATTAAAAAGAAATTTATTTGTGTTTCAAAGATCAACAAAAGTCTTCAAGTTTGGAACAATATGAGGATGAGTTATTAATGACAGAAATTTCCTTTTTGGATAAACTAATCATTTAACATTATAAGGTTAATAATCCAGTTTATTGAAGCACTGGCCCTAGTTATAAAAACATGAGGAAACTCATTCCAATACTGATAAGTATATTTCTGGTTTCATAGCTTTCGCCTAGAAACTGATGACCAAAAATACTGGGGAGGAAAAAAATAGACAAGAAAATCTATATTAATGCAAGATTACACTCCCCCCAAAACATAACAATATATACACATATATACATGATCCCTGTCAATCATGTGTGGCTCCGCCCACAGCGCTCAGATTTGGTTCATTTGTGTTCCACCTCTCACTGCAGTATCTCCTTGTTGATCTGAAAAAAACAATAAGATGAAGAAAGACTGACTGAAGTTCATCAACAACATTGATTGTACTGCACATATCAGAAGATTATAATGAGGAAGCTAAATGCCCCAATTTGGAGCTTTATTTGCAAACTACAATTCCTGTTCGTCGTGCACAATAAAATCCCCAGTGTTAAATTACCTATGTAATATTACCTATGTAGTACACATGTGTCCACACTACAGAGTGTTAGGTTCTGCTAGATGTCTACAGAAGCTCTTATTGAAAATTAACAGAGGTTTAGATGTTGATGTTAAAGGGATAGTTCACCCAAAAATGAAAATGCTGTCATCATTTACTCTTTCTCAAGATGTTCCAAACCTGTATGACTTTCTTTCTTCTGCTGAACACAAAAGAAGATATTTTGAAGAAAGTCGGTAACCAAACAACTGATGGACCCCATTGACAAAAAAATAAATAAAATACTATGGAAGTCAATGGGGACCAGCAACTGTTTATTACCAAGCTGTTTTATTACCAACCTTCTTTAAAATATCTTCTTTTGTGTTCAGCAAAAGAAAGGAAATCATACAGGTTTGGAACAACTTGAGGAAGAGTAAATGATGACAGCATTTTCATTTTTGGGTGAACTATCCCTTTAATGGTGTAGGCTATATAATGTATTCACCATTTATCCCTTTAATGGTGAATATAATTATTATAATATAATATATATAAAACAGTGTTTAACAAACCATATTATTTGTTGCTAAAAAAGCAAAAATCAAAAATGATCAGGCAATTCTGATTTTGTATTTTTGAGAGTGTGGAGAGTTTCTGATTTTTGTATCACTTAAACCTTAGTTAATTCTCAATAAGAGCTTGTGTAGACATCTGAAAGAAATCAAGTCAAACTGGTTAGTAATAAGTGAAGCTGGTAATGCTGTTTGTGGAGATGTTTAATCCTCCTCTCTGCTGAGATCTTCAAAGATTAAGGGTACATTTACACGACAACAATGCTTAAAGCAACATTAAGTAGGATTTTTTTACCTTCATATATATATATATATATATATATGAAGAGTTCAGATGCAAAAGCCTCTAAGTGCCATCTGAAATGTTCTTCTAGAATGATCATTTTAATCAAGCTTGTATATTTAAGTTCAGTAATTTCACTTAAATGACAATTAATAGGTAATTTGCATTGCCATTTAAGTGAAATTGTTGAACTTAAATATAGGTGGAAAGCCCAGGGGTCAGAAAGTAAAAGTCCTGCCATATGTTTATTCCACCCATGAACTCATACAGCAAAAACTCCAGTGTTAAATGAACTCTCCTGGGAGTTTATTTGGCTCCAGACTCAAGAGTGTTAAAGTTAATGAGATAATTAAGTGATTGATTGAGTGATGATTAAGCATTATTGAAGACACCTGATGTTAACAAGCAGAATCACTGAGATAGAAAATCTCTTTTTTTAAGTTGCCATTATGGTGATCAGTGTTGGCTTTAGTTGGGCTCTTGACCCTTAAACTAATAATGTTAAATGTTGTTTGGCTGTTGTATCTGAATTATAACTCTCAGATGATCAAAGAGAAAAGTTGATCAGGTGGTGTTGGTTATGTTTTGACATAATCATCCTTTGACCTGAATCACAAAATTCATTTAGAGAGTTCTGTCTACCTTGTTGATTACAGCAGCCTGTGATTCTACAGTATACTATTTTCAGAATTTATTAAATAATCAGAAAGATTTCTTAAAAGTTTTTCTGATCAAAAGACTTCCATTAAAAAATGTAAAAAAAAACAATAAAAAAAAAACATTTGGACACACAGACATCAAGAATCAGCCTGTGATTCTCAACAATGGTTACAATAATAAAGCATGTTGCAGTGCATTCTGGGTGCCACCAATCAAAACTTATTCATGGCTCCCATCATGCATTGCGGTATGAATAAATTATGATCTGAATTGTCTTAATAATTTTTCTTTTCCTAATTGAATATTCTGTTTGTCACCATTGTTGAGATTCATACACTGATTATTGATGTCTGTGTGTGCCTAGAAGAAAGATTTTTTATTTTATTTTTTCAGAACAATTTTTAAGAAATCATTTGGATAATACAGAAATTTCTGGATCTTATTCTGTAGAATCACAGTGATGCTGTAATGACCAATATAAATTTAAGTCAAAGATTAGGCTCTAATGAGATCAGTGATTCAGGTCAAATGGTGATTATGTTAAAACATAACCAACACCACCTGATCAGCTTTTCTTGTTGTTCACTTTGTTATTATAACTCAGTTACAACAGCCAAACTAAATCTAATGTCAATAGTTTAAGGGTCAAGAGCCCAACTAAAGCCAACACTGATCACCATAATGGTAACTTAAAAAAAGAGATTTCCTCCTTTGGTCATTCTGCTTGTTAACATCAGGTGTCTTCAATATTGCTCAATCATCACTCAATCAATCACTAAATTATCTCATTAACTTTAACACTCTTGAGTCTGGAGCCAAATAAACCCCCAGGAGAGTTCATTTAACACTGGAGTTTTTGCTGTGTGAGGTCATGGGTGGAATAAACATATGGCAGGACTTTTACTTTCTGACCACTGGACTTTCCACCTCTGAAAAAGAGAAACACAAAAACTACAACTGACTTCCAGCAATACTGAGTGTGAAACCAGTTAACAAACCAGTTTACGATTATTTCTTTCATACATGTACAAAAGTTATTGTTGAGAATTAACAGAGATTTAGTTAATAATAAAGTTTGTTGTCACCATGATGGAGATCAGTATTTGCTTTAGTTGGTCTTGTCTCTTGACTTTTTACCACTCATCTCTCTCTGACTGCTGTAACAGTGAGTTTATAAAACACATTTGTTATGGCAAGAAGAAGTCAAGCGGAAAATGATCAGGTGTTTTTGGCTTTTGTGATTATGTCCCAATCATCTTGGTCATGTCTGATTCTCTGATCTTTTCTGTATTTATTCTTTGAATTTCATATTTAGCATATATCTGTAAATCTACAACATAAAACCAATACTTCGGTAATAAGGTCTTCTGAAAATCATACTCATAGTGCATTAAAAAAATTCCTGCTTTACTCAGACACACACAGACATCAACAATCAGCACATGAATCTCAACAGTGGTGACAACCAAAAGTTTCATGTCGCAATGCATGCTGGGTTCCAGCATAATATAAAACTCCCAGCATGCACTGCTGCATGAATAAAAAATATATATATATTGCCACCATTGTTGAGATTCATGTGCTAAATTGTGATATCTCTGTGTTTCTATGAGATAGTGGAGCTCTGTTTCTCTGGTTGTGCATGATGTGTTAAAAAAATGAGTTATTGTAATTTATTGTTGTGGTTTCTTAGTGGTGGTAATGTAACACTTTTGATTGAGGATAAAACTCTGAATGAATGAGAATGAATTCCTTAGTGAATGAACAGGCAACATGATGATTTCGTCATCATAATCATTATAATCGCAATTATTCATAAACTGTGTGCGCACAAGTGTGACTTGCAAAAACAGCTCAAGCAGCAACAGAGAAACTAATGTTTTAGCATCAGCATCCCAACTAAAGCAAACACTGATCTCTATAATGGTAACTTCAAACCAAACATTTTCAATTAAACATCTCAATAACAACTTCTGTAGATGCATGACAGAAATAAAGTCATACTGGTTAATAATAAGTATAATAATGTGTACTGGCTGGAGGTCAGTTGTAGGTCTTGTGTTTCTCTATTTTCTGTTCTTGTGTTTCTCTTTTCTTCAGTGATTCTGCTTATTAACAGCAGGTGTTCATCACTAATGCTCAACAATCACTTATATTCCCTTAATTATCTCACTGCAACACTGCCTCAATGTTACTTTTTACTCTTTGTAGTGTGGATTTCCCTGTGGGGTTGAAAGGGTTAACAGTGTAAGATAAAAAGTCACACCCACGAAATGTATTTTAACAGTAATAAACTGTAAGTTATAAAACAGGTTTATACTGGCAACACTGTTGCCAGTAGTTTACTGTAAAATTTATTTTTTGGGTCACCATTGTGCTGAAGAGTAGAGCCTGTGCTTCAGTCCAGGAGAAGATCTACAAACATTGATGATATGCTGCATGTTTCTTTATTTAACAGGCGGTGACTGTGTAGTTGCTGGTCCAGTGGAAATCTCTTTATATACAAAAGTTTTGTTGTGGTTTCAAATTAAAGAAGTTCACAGTAATACTTTGCTCACGTTATTAACGCATTATACATTTTAGTTAATACATTTAAATGACAGTTGGTCAATTTAAGGGAGTCGTTTTCTGCAAGTGAAATTAGTTAACTCGCGTTTTAATGCATTTTACAGTAACATACTGTAGATTACAGTAAAGAACTGCACAATTAACAGTAAATTACTGGCAACAGTGCTTCCAACCTGTAGGGTGACCGAAGAGCAAAAGTTCCTTGGTGTTGCTTTAAAATAGAAAAGTTTTCTGCTTAGACAACATCATTGTCAAAACAATCCTCATTCACACAGATCCACGAAAATGACAATAAACGCTGTATTCTGCTGCCAGGCCATTATGGCGATGAAACACTATAGACTGAACTAGGGCTGGGCGATTTAAATCGCGATATTGTTATGCGCATCTCGTCAGTAAAGCCGGTTCCTTGATTAGTAGTAAATCTCCATCACCTGCTTTCAGATGGAGCGGCATTTAGGGCTGAGGAGATAATTAAGTGATTAATTTAGTGATGATTGAGCATTATTGAAGACACCTCATGTTAACAAGCAGAATCATTGAAGAAGAAAATCACAAATTGTAAGTTACCATTAAGGTGATGGGTGTTTGCTTTAGTTGGGCTCTAGACCATTATATGTTTACTTTAATATTTGCTGTTGTTTGTCTGCTGTTATTGATTTATAACAGTTAAATGAACAAAGTAAAATGTTATCTTATAGTGGTGGTTATGTTTTGACATAATCATGCTGTGATCTGAAAAAGGAAACTTATTGAGATAGTTTGGTTTAACTTGTTAGCTGCAGTTTAGTGATTCTTCAGCCTATGATTATCAGTACTTTACTTATAATTCAAAGTATTTAATAAACATTGTTCTGATCAAAAGACATTCAGATAAATTCATTTAAAACACAGACATCAATAATCAGCCTGTGAATCTCAACAATGGTGACAGTAATAAAGCATGTTGCAGTGGCTGCCACCAATCACAACTCATTAATGGCTCCCATCATGCATTGCGGTATGAATAAATTATGATCTGAATTGTCTATGTAATTTACTTTTCCTAATTGAATATTCTGCTCCTCACCATTGTTGAGATGCATAGACTGAATCTTGACATCTGTGTGTGCCTAAAAGAATGATTTTTTTTTTTTAAACAACTTTTAAGAAATCCTTTATATTATATGAAAAATTCTGGGCATTTATGCAGATTCACTAACCAACAACATAAATCGAAGTCAGAAAGAAGGATTTTAATGAGTTCAGTGATCAAGTTCAAATGATGATTGTCACAACATAACCAACACCATCAGATCACTTTTTTCTTTGTTCAACTGGTGATTATAATTCAAAAACAACAGACAAACAAAATCTAAAGATAATAATATATGGGTCAAGAGCCCAACTAAAGCAACCATTGATCGTCATAACGGTAACTTACAATTTGTGATTTTCTCCTTCAGTGATTCTGCTTGTTAACATCAGGTGTCTTCAATAATGTTCAATCATCACTAAATTAATCACTTAATTATCTCATTAACTTCAAAACTCTTGAGTGTGGACTCATACACTCCCAGGGGTGTTAATTTAACACTGGAGTTTTTGCTGTGTACAAAGAGCCGTAGTTAACTGACAAGCTGAGCCATATCGCATTAATTATCGCTGGCGATACGTTCGCGATATTAATGCGATATGGCTCAGCTTGTCAGTTAATTACGGTTCTTTGTAGTAAATGCCGCTCCATCTGAAAGCAGGTGATGGCGATTTACTACTAATCAAGGAACCGGCTTTACTGACGAGATGCGCATAACAATATCGCGATTTAAATCGCCCAGCCCTAGACTGAACACATAATACACATGTGCATGGCAGCCAGAGGTGGAGATTCCAGGGGTCAGAAAGTAAAAGTCCTGCCATATGTTTATTCCACCCATGAACTCACACAGCAAAAACTCCCGTGTTAAATGAACTCTCCTGGGAGTTTATTTGGCTCCAGACTCAAGAGTGTTAAAGTTAATGAGCTAATTAAGTGATTGATTGAGTGATGATTGACCATTATTGAAGACACCCGATGTTAACAAGCAGAATCACTGAAGGAGAAAAATCACAATTTTAGACACCGTTATGGAGATTAGTGTTCGATTTAGTTGGGCAGTTGACCTTCAAATCATTATCTTTAGATTTTGTTTGGCTGTTGATCTGACTTATAACAGCCAGATGAACAAAAAGAAAAGTTGATCAGGTGGTGTTGGTTATATTTGAACATAATCATAATTTGATCTGAATCACTGAACTCAATTAGAGCCTAATCTCTGACTTAAATGTATATTGGTCATTACAACATCACAGTAATTCTACAGATTAAGTTCCAGATTTTTCAATATAATTCAAATTATTTCTTAAAAGTTGTTCTGATAAAGAAAAAGAAAATCTTTCTTTAAGGCACACACAGACATCAAGATTCAGTGTATGAATCTCAACAATGGTGACAAAAAGAATATTCAAATTATGATTATGTCAAAATTTAACCAACACCACCTGATCAACGTTTCTCTTTGTTCATCTGAGAGTTGTAACCCAGATACAACAGCCAAACAAAATCTAAAGTTATTAGTTTAAGGGTCAAGAGCCCAACTAAAGTAAACACTGATCACCATAATGGCAACTTAAAAAAGAGATTTTCTCCTTCAGTAATTCTGCTTGTTAACATCAGGTGTTTTCAATAATGCTCAATCATCACTCAATCAATCACTAAATTATCTCATTAACTTTAACACTCTTGAGTCTGGAGCCAAATAAACTCCCAGGAGAGTTCATTTAACACTGGAGTGTTTGCTGTGTGAGTTCATGGGTGGAATAAATATATGGCAGGACTTTTACTTTCTGACCCCTGGACTCTCCACCTCTGATGGCAGCATCGTCTTCAGTTATTCTGCTTATTAACATCAGTTGTCTTCAATAATAGCCAATCATCACTTAATTAAACACTTAATTATCTCATTAACTTCAACACTGCTTCAGTGTTAATTTTAACACCCTGTAGTTGGACACATATGTGTACTGAGGATTGTTAATTTAACACTGGGGATTTTGCTGTGTGACAACCCAACCTATTATAAATCTAAATATACTAGATTTAATTAAATTAATTGAAAAGTGTAGTATCCAAGTAGTAATAGAAGATGTTGATGTCGTAATGATGACAGTAACGCACAGCACACAATAGTTGTAGTTGTTCTGTGTTTCAGTGCGGTCATGTGATCATCTGTGATGGAGTATCTGACTTTGACATCTCACTTACTGTGAATGTGTTGTACAGGTCAGAGGTCATGGACTTGAGCTCAAGAGCTGTGTCTTCATTGTAATAAGTGAGCTATAGGGACAGAGACAGAATGACTTACATTAAAAAAATAGGAGGAGGCAATGTAAGCAAAATATATAGCATTATATATTTATTATATATGTATACAACAGTTCTTTTTGGTTCTCAAATTTCTTTGGCTGAGAGCCTTTTCCAGCCATATGCTATTTGCGCAGTAACATCACTCTTAACTGCTTCACCGTTTGTATCACTCCGCTTGCGGTGACTGTCATGGTGGTCGATTAAATCCAACATATTTTTAATAAATAGTACTGTAGTTGTGTCACGAAATTAAGTTTTAAGAGTTTTTTTTATTGTGTTTTATAATGGCTATTGTTGTTAATTTAAAAATTGTTGTTCAATAAATATTATTCTATACAAATAATATAATAATGCATAATATTATGGACATGAATGCTATATTAGATGCAGGTAATACACTTGTTTAGTCGATCTCTCTCATAATACCATAATACTGCACTCTACATACACTGTTAACCCTTGCTGTAAAAAAAGGCCAGATTCTGACAGTATCATACCATTTTCCATTAAAACAGTAATATACCATATAAAACAAAAATAGCCTACAGGAATATACTGTGAATTAACAGCGCTCAAAATCGACACTCAGAGGCTGTTTTCCCAATCACACCCTATACCTGTCTAGATTTGTCTCCACCCCCAAAAGTCCCTCCTCCTTGTAAATGTATAAAAAAACTATACTGTATAGAACTCAGTTAGACTTGAAAGAACACTACAGAATAAATCACTTCTGCTTATCCCAACGTCTCCTGGTCCTGCTTTGAAGAAAGAAAAACTTTACAACAATAGGCAAAAAATAGTAATTTCAGCCACAGCTTCAGATGAAATCAACTGAAGAGAAAAAAAGACATTAAATCTGTGAAGATCTCAGCAGAGGAGGATTAAACAACTCCACAAACAGCATTACCAGCTTCACTTATTACTAACCAGACTGACTTTATTTCTGTCAGACGTCTACAGAAGTTTTATTGAGAATTAACAGAGGTTTAACTCTGTGTATCATTTGAAGTCACCATATCAGTGATTAGTGTTTCCATTAGTTGGGCTCTAAACTCTAACTATATATATTATGTCTTTTTTAGCACAATTTTCCACCGGACAAAATTGCGATTGTTAACTCATGATTTCTGTCTCATGATTTCTGTCTGTGCGCACCAATCTTGTACTTCTATCTACTCCTCAACCAGACCACCTAGAGACTTCGGGTTTTCGGCATTATGTTAAGGAAGGTCTAATCTCGGGAACGCACAAAAAAAATCCAGGAAAAGATTTTGGATTTCCTGCAAATTCCAGAAAAAAATCTGTTTTTTGCAAATTTCTCGGCAACCATAATAGCTATCGAGTTGAAACAAATTGCAATCGATAGCTTCTAAAATTTACAATAATATTAGAAAAAAAGAATTGATCAAAAATCTTTCCTTTATGCTTCAAAAATTAATTAAACCTTTATATGAAGGAAAATAAGAAAAATATTGCCTTTTCACCTATAAAACTATTGTTGTATATTTGGAGAAATATTGATTAATTATCATATTCACAAATCTCTTAGTGTTGTGATCCCATGACGTGAGAAATTGCACTAAAACACTCACTGAGTTTGTATTACTTGTTTGGTTGCTATGACAGTGTGTTTGTCAAACACAGCAGCAGCAAAGAAAGCTAAAGTGAAATGAGATCAGGTGATGATGGTTTCCTGTTGATGGTTTTATAATCATCATGAAACAGACTGCTTCACTGAGGTATTTTAATCTAACAATTATGTTTTTTCACAACACAAACCCTGTGTTACTGCAGCATGAGATCCAGCAATATTATAACAATAAGTTAGAAGACTTTACCAAACATGAACACGAAAAACTAGATTAATATGACACACACACAGAAATCAACAATCAGCATATGAATCTCAACAATGGTGACAATCAAAAGTACCTTGCTGCAATGCATGCTGGGTACCAGCATAGTACAAAACTCCCAGCATGCATTGCAACATGAATAAATTATGCAGCTGAATTGTCCTATAATTTTGTTTGATTCTAAATATTTGCTTTTATTTTTTGCTGATGTTTTTGTTGTGAATAGTAGCTTTTCAGTGATGTTCTGAATTAATCTGTTCATCTAAATATTTCTGATTGTCACCATTGTTGAGAGTCATACGCTTATTGTTGATATCTGTGTGTGTCAACATAGTTTAATTATTATTTTTTTTTTTTAATTCATGTTTGTTTAAAGATTTAAACCGATTATTATATTGCTGGATCTCATGCTGCAGTAACACAGGGTTTGTGATGTGAATACATTAGAGGAACAACATAATTGTTAGATTAAAATTCCTCAGTGAAACAGTCTATTTCATGATGATTATAAAACCATCAACAGGTAACCATCATCACCTGGTCTCATTTCACTCTAGCTTTCTTTGCTGCTGCAAATGTGTTTGACAAACACACTGTCACAACGGCCAAAAAATACATAACATTTATTAAGAGTTAAGAGCCCAACTAATGGAAACACTAATCACTGTTATGGTGACTTCAAAAAAAAAACAGAGTTAAAACTCTGTTAATTCTCAATAAAACTTTTATAGAAGTCTGACAGAAATAAAGTCAGTCTGGTTAGTAATAAGTGAAGCTGATAATGCTGTTTGTGGAGTTGTTTAATCCTCCTCTGCTGAGATCTTCACAGATTTAATGTCTTCTTTTCTCTTCAGCTGATTTCATCTGAGGCTGTGGCTGAAAATACTATTTTTTGGCTACGATAAGGTCCAGTTCTGGTTTATTTCTTTGCTCTTGGCTGACATGTGGCATTGCTGTGCAGAGATGTAAAGTCTAGGTTCAGAAAGTAAAAGTCCTCCTCAGTATTTTGTTCCAATCACCTGGATTTGCTAATTCAGCAGGAGAGAGAACTAATTAGTGAAATCAGCTGACTGAGTTTATGGGTGGAATAAAATTTTATTTTGAGCGCTGTTAATTCACAGTATATTCCTGTAGGCTATTTTTGTTTTCTACGGTATATTACTGTTTTAATGGAAAATGGTATGATGTTGTCAGAAATTGGCCTTTTTTACAGCAAGGGTTAACAGTGTGTTCTAAAGTGATGTTTTATAATTAGTAACGGAGGCTTGGTCTCAACTGTCAAATTGAGATTTGAATCTGTGGCGGAAGGAAGTAGTTCTGCAGAAAAGAGGGTTTTTAAAGCTACACTGTGTAATTTTTCAAGTTGATTCTTACCAAAAATCTATTTGTTCTTTCAAAATTTTATGTGCTCATTCATGTGTAATTACTTCCACCAACTAATCAAGTATTCTTGTAAGCATAAAATCTGCCATTAAGAATACATACGAGCAAGTCGCTCGAATGGCGACAGCCATGTTGCACCTCCATCTTGAAAATACATTAGCCAAAGAGGGACATACCTGGAAATTCAAGCTTTGCCTTTCGCGCTTTTACTCAGTGGCACCGTGACAAATGCGAGGGGGAGATACTCATAATACGGCCACTGTAGGAGTGGGAGGGGCTAGAAAGTAATATTCATTTGGTAGTCATATACAATGTCAACGCTTGATGGGAGAAAATCTCACACAGTGTAGCTTAAAAGACATTTCGTTGTTGTTTCTTATTTATTTACTCACGTGTGCCATCGAACTGTTGTATAAATGCAAAATCACAATCACTAGCCGTGCGAGTTGGTTGTATATCCGCACGCTGTGATTACCTAGGGCCGAATCACAGCCGTGCTGATATACAGCAATACTGCACTACTACTTGTGTGATATTGCTCATATATATATTTAGAATCGACTCATTTGTTGTTCCTGCATGCAGATCATGAAGACACATGATTATACAGATAACAGCTGAGCGATTTATGTTCTGCTTCTGTAAAGTCATGTTGTGTTTGGATCAATTACCGGTTCCTCAGTGAGATCTTCAGATTTAACACTCCTTCGTTTCTTTCTGTAATAATGACAGAAATTAACAGCATAATGATGACTATATTTGAAATGATCAAAGTTGTTTGTGGATCTCACATTATAAACAGGATGACGATGATAATGATGATGACGAGGATGAATATTGCTCCACATTCCACTGTGATCCCAAATACTTCATGCCAACTGGATCTGTGATGCACTGAAAGAGTGAAACATTATCAGCTAAGATTAACAGTCCAGACTAAAGGAAGTTATACAGGTTTGCTCTTACAAAAGCTTCACCTGTGACAGTTACAGCGTCTGATCTCTGAGATCCATGTTGATTGTGAGCCTGACAGTAGAAGCGTCCACTCTGTAGTGCACTGAAACTCTGTCCAGATCCAACAGCTGAGGTTTCATTCTCCTTAAACCAGCTGAAGTTCAGAGCAGGAGGGTTTGAGTCACTGATGCAGTTCAGAGTCACTGAATCTCCCTCCACTATTACACCAGATCCATTTATCAACACTGAGACATTCCTGGGTGGGTCTAATAACAATCACCAAACTTATTGTTATAAGGAATCATAAAACATTTTGTGCAAATAATTATTGATGAAAATCATTATAAACATGCTGGAATGTTCTGCAGCATCTTGTGTTTTATTTTAAACTCACACATGATGTTTAAAGTCACAGCATCAGTGTATTTCTCTCCATGTTTATTTATGGACTTGCACTTGTATTCTCCACTGTCATCAGAGCTGATCTTTGAGATGCTGTAGATTCTTCCAGATCCTACAATCGTTCCTCCTTTAATCCAGCTGATTTCTGCAGGAGGGTTTGAGTCACTGATGCAGTTCAGAGTCACTGAATCTCCCTCCACTATTACACCAGATGGACTGATGGACACTGAGACGTTCCTGGGTGAGTCTGAAAAGAACAAAAGAAAACTCTGTACTTTTGGCCAGTTCCAGTTTGGATCCAGCCTCTTATGAAGACTTCAGAAGACTTCAACAACAGAGATAGCGCCAACTCCTGAGAGGACTAAATCAACATGCACCAAGGTAAATTTTTTCTATGTATCCATTTGTTAACATGTATTCATTGCCTCAACAAGCTCATAGTTTCTGCCATAAATTAATACATTGTTACCTCCGTAATTTGTACAGCAAAATCCCCAGTTAAATTTACTCTGCCCAGAATACATATGGTCCCACTCTAAAGAGTGTTAAAGTAACACTGAATAATGGTATAAGTTTACATGAAAACGATTTGTCAAAACGATCCCCATTCACACAGATCTGCAAAAAAGACAAAAAAAACGCTGTATTCTGCTGCCAGGCCGTTAGATGGTGATGAAACACTATAGACTGAAACGTAATACGATTGTGCATGAGGTTATCATCTTCAGAGATTTGCTTTTTTATTCTTTAGACAGAGACCGTTTTCAAAAACTTGCACTTTGAAACCTGTTTTCAAAAGTTTGCGTTTTTCAGGCACCCAAAACGCCGTTGTCGTGAAAATGAATGGCAAAAAAGTTGAGAATGGTGTCATGTTAAAAGGTCCCTAAGTGTTAAAGTTAATGAGATAATTAAGTGATGATTGAGCATTAGTGATGAACACCTGCTGTTAACAAGCAGAATCACTGAAGGAAAGAGAAACACAAGAACTACAACTGACTTCAGCCACAGGCTTAGATGAAAGATAAAAGAAGACATTAAATCTGTGAAGATCTCAGCAGAGGAGGATTAAACAACTCCACAAACAGCATTACCAGCTTCACTTATTACTAACCAGACTGACTTTATTTCTGTCGGACGCCTACAGAAGTTCTTATTCAGAATTAACAGAAGGCTGCGTTTACACTTGGCATGGACATGCGATCACCGAGATCAATCAAGCAGATCGGATCATAAGCCAATCAGGACACGGTGCGTTTACACCTGTCTACATAAAGTGGCATCTGTATTTGGATAACAGAACGGATCTTGCATTCCTGTGAAAAAAATAAAAAAATAAAAAATAAGTATGGCTCCGGTACAAAGTCGACCTGAAGTGGTGGGTTTTCTTTTAAAAACAGTTTTCAGTTGGGGTACATTTTACAAATCTCGCAAGTTGAGGAGGATGAAGTACTAATAAAGTGGATAGATGCCGTAATGGAACAACACAATTGTTAGAGTCAATATACATCAGTGAATCAGTCTATATCACAACAATTATAAAACAGTCAATAGGCAGCCATCATCACCTGATCTCATGTCACTTTAGCTTTCTTTGCTGCTGCAAATGTGTTTGACAAACACACTGTCACAGCGGTCAAAAAAGACAAAAGATATAATAAGAGTTAAGAGCCCAACTAATGGAAACACTAATCACTGTTATGGTGACTTCAAATGAAACAAATTAGAGTTACACCTCTGTTAATTCTCAATAAAAACTTTTGTAGACGTCTGACAGAAATAAAGTCAGTCTGGTTAGTAATAAGTGAAGCTGGTAATGCTGTTTGTGGAGTTGTTTAATCCTCCTCTGCTGAGATCTTCACAGATTTAATGTCTTCTTTTCTCTTCAGTTAATTTTATCTGAGGCTGTGGCTGAAGTTGTAATTATTGTGTTTCTGCTCGTGTCTTTTTTCTGTTCTCTTCTTCCTCCAAGTGATTATTTTTGTTAACAGGCTTATTAAG
The DNA here is from genome assembly GCF_951802725.1 of Rutilus rutilus. NCBI lineage: Eukaryota > Metazoa > Chordata > Actinopteri > Cypriniformes > Leuciscidae > Rutilus > Rutilus rutilus. The sequence goes on from NC_140210.1 coordinate 50,685,700, forward strand.
GCTGAGATGACTTCATATTTAATAAACACAGATTTTGTGGCTCAGATAAGGTCCAGTTCTGGTTTATTTATTTGCTCTTGGCTGATATGTGGCATTGCTATGGCCTGCTTGTGGCCCAGATCTGGCAAACAGGAGCGGTCCGCCCAAGTGTTGTCATTCCACACTGCATGTGGGCCAGATCATCTTTCCACATGTGCCAGATGTGGGCCGGATATGGGCCAACACAATGTTGCTATGTGGGTTGCTGAACGACCATTAACTCACACATGATGTTTAACTTCACATTATCAGAGTATTTCTCCCCATGTTCATTGATGGACTTGCACTTGTATTCTCCACTGTCATCAGAGCTGATCTTTGAGATGTTGTAGATTCTTCCAGATCCTACAATCGTTCCTCCTTTAAACCAGCTGATTTCTGCAGGAGGGTTTGAGTCACTGATGCAGTTCAGAGTCACTGAATCTCCCTCCACTATTACACCAGATGGTCTGATGGACACTGAGACGCTCCTGGGAGGATCTGTATAGACAAAAAAGTGTAAAATGACATGCAGTGAGACAAATCATTGCAAAAAAACAAAACAAAAAAAAACTACCAGAACTGGTTAAAAATAAAGGCAGACTTACACATGATATTCACATTCACAGCAGCAGAAGTCTGAGATCCATGTTTATTTCTAGCAGAGCAATGATAGTCTCCGCTGGCCTCAGACTTAATATTAGTGATGCTGTAGGTTTCACCAGATTGCAAAATATTCCCTTTTCCTTTAATCCAGCTGATTTCTGCAGGAGGGTTTGAGTCACTGATGCAGTTCAGAGTCACTGAATCTCTCTCCATTATTTCACCAGATGGACTGATGGACACTGAAACGCTCCTGGGTGAGTCTGAAAAGGACAAAAGAAACTCTGTACTGATGTTTTGCATTTGGTAATGACCAAATATGTTGTTTACTGAACCATCATTAACTCACACATGACGTTTAAAGTCACAGGATCAGAGTATTTCTCTCCATGTTCATTGATGGACTTGCACTTGTATTCTCCACTGTCATCAGAGCTGATATTTGAGATTTTGTAGATTCTTCCAGATCCTACAATCGTTCCTCCTTTAAACCAGCTGAAGTTCAGAGCAGGAGGGTTTGAGTCACTGATGCAGTTCAGAGTCACTGAATCTCCCTCCACTATTACACCAGATCCACTTATCAACACTGAGACACGCCTGGTAGGATCTGTTAAGACATAAAAAAAGGTTAAAATGACATGCAGTGAGAAATCATTGCAAAAATACTCTTCCAGAAATAAAGGCAGACTTACACATGATATTCACATTCACAGCAGCAGAAGTCTGAGATCCATGATTATTTCTGGCAGAACAACGATAGTCTCCGCTGAACTCAGACTTAATATTAGTGATGCTGTAGGTTTCACCAGATTGCAAAATCTTCCTTTTTCCTTTAATCCAGCTGATTTCTGCAGGAGGGTTTGAGTCACTGATGCAGTTCAGAGTCACTGAATCTCCCTCCATTATTACACCAGATGGACTGATGGACACTGAGACGCTCCTGGGTGAGTCTGAAAAGGACAAAATAAACTATATACTCATGTTTCGCGTTTGTTAGTCCACTTACTCAGATAGCAATTGTTGTCTGGTCCAGCTCCGGGTCACACAGCCAGTTTCTCTCGGCCCACATACAGCAAAGAATGACGGTCCTGGGATGGACCAGATCTGAACTACAGACATGAGCCACACATGAGCCATAAGTGGCCCAAATCTCAGACAAATAATAACCCATAACCAGCCCTGAACTGCCATCAGTAAACCAGATCAACACCAGTCTTTAGAAAGACAAAAAAAGAAAAAAATGTCCAGGGTGCTCAGGGAGTTCAATAAAAAAGAAAGTGTTTGAAGGTGCTCTTTGGGGTCAGGAATTCAAATAAATGTAGGAAAGAGAAGATCCAAGGCACTCTTCAAAATTATTTAAAAAGCCTTTATTTGACTGGCTATATCATGGTAGAAATTTTAAAAGACATGGGGGGAAAAAGCAACCCATGTGTAGCGGCACAAACAGCCTTCTTCAGGATGTGCTTTCCAACCAAACAATTTCCTCTTTTATGTGTGCTAATTAGAAACACCTGAGTGACATAATGCATACACATACAGAGAAAGTCCACTAGGTGGCTACATTGCAAATTGAATCCAAAGACAAAAAAAAAAAAAAAAAAAAGAGGATGAAAGACAAAAGTAGGCTAGACACAGAAAGCATATATCACAAAAAAGGACTGAAGTCTATTTCTTCATTCAACCCAGGGTTTACTGTGGCCTGTAGCTCATATATATATATATATAATGTTTCTCTCTGTAAAAGTAATTTTAATTGGTCACCACCCCTAATACTCTGTTTAATAGTTTCTAAACCCTCAACCATTAGGCCTTCTGGATTACTATTGTGCACATTTTGGAAGTGTTTTGCCATAGGGTAATCTAAATGAGCTTTTCTAATGGCAGTTTTATGCTCCGATACTCTGTCTTTGAGACGTCTCTTGGTCCGGCCTACATAAAAGCGTCCACATTTGCATGATAACCCACAAAAGTAGTATTGCAATTAATGAATGGTATATTCATTTTTATGAATATACCATTATATATTATTATCAAGGTATATTGTTTTTTTTAGCCAATTTGGATGGAATCTATCTGCTTTTAACATAGTGTTCCTATCTGTTGTTTTACGATACACAGTAGTATGGAGCTTCCCATCTTTACCAGTATAAATGGTTATATCTAAAAAGTTAATAGCCATTTTGGAATGTTCCATGCACAATTTTATATTCCTATCATTATTATTCAAGTGATCATAAAATTATAACAGTTCATCATAAGAACCACCCCATATCAAAAGAATATCATCAATGTACCTCCCCCAAAAAGGTTAGCATAGTTAGGGGCAAAGCATGTACCCATCGCAGTGCCCCGAACCTGAATATATAGTAGGTCTTGGAAAAGGAAAACCCTGAGTTCGGAGGGAGGCAAAGAGTCTGTAGGTCTATTCATCAGAAAATGTTGTAGAGCTTTTAGTCCATCATTATGAGCAATATTTGTGTAAAGAGACTCCACATCCAGTGTGACTAGGAAGCAGTTGTCTGGAGCTCTCATGTCACTTAAGACCATTAACACATGAGTAGTATCCAGGAGGGAAGTTGTTGGCTTGATGTGAAAGTCTATAAAAGCTCTGTGAGAGAACTGTTGAACGATATGATGGGCCTGCCTGGAGGATATTCAAGAGACTTGTGGACCTTTGGGAGCATAGAAGGTGGGTATTCTAGGATGTTGACATAGGAGGAAATCATGCTCCTGGTTTGAAATCCACCCAGTATCCTTCCTGTTCGCAGGAGTGATGAGATAGTTAGTAGATTATGTTCCCTTAACGGTTGGCTGTCTCGGTGGTGTCCGCTTAATAATATAGAATTCATAGACAATTGGAAAAAATGTTGGGGCAAACCTGACCTGTTGAAAAGAGATGGTATTCATCCCTCCTGGGATGGTGCTGCTCTTCTCTCTAGTAATATGGCTCATAGTCTTAGAGCTCAAACATGACAATCTGGGGCTCAGGTCAGGAAGCAGACAGACTGGCTTAACCGACTGTCTGCTAGCGGCCTCGCGTCACCAAGGTCAGATAAATCCTATCACATAGAGCCTCTTTCACCTAGCTATCATCATATAGAGACTGTGTCTGTTCCCCGAATTTGGAAATCCAAAAAACGTTTAAACCCAACTAAGGTTAAAAATTTAATTGATGTTCAACAAATAAAAAACAGCTATAATACAGATGAGCAAATGCTAAAGCTTGGGTTGCTGAATATTCGATCGCTTCCCAGCCAGCACAGCCATGTGGGGCCCAAATGGGTTTGACCTGGGCTATCTAACTGGGACCCAGCCAGTTTTGTCCTCGGTTTCCATGTAGGCCCCACATGGGTTTGCCCAGATGAAATGAACACTGCTTAGTGTGCACACTACAGTCTGTTTAATGTAACACTGAATCAGTGTTGGAGGTAATGAGATAATTAAGTGAATGAATAATGATTGTGCATTATTGACGAACACCTGCTGTTAACAAGCAGAATCACTGAAGGAAAGAGAAACACAAGAACTACTTCCAGCCACTGCCTTGGATGAAATCAACTGAAGATAAAATACATTACATCTCTCAAGATCTGATTAAACAACTCCACAAACAGCATTACCAGCTTCACTTATTACTAACCAGACTGACTTTATTTATGTCAGACATCTACAGAAAATAATTAAGAAGAGGTTTAGATGTTGATTACTTATTTGAAAGTAATAGTTTGATTTGATGTTACCACTGTGACGATCAGTGTGTGCTTTAGTCAGGCTCTTGACTTTTTAACATTAGTTTTTCTCTGGCAGCTGTGTCTGTTTGTTATGGTGAGAACAGCAAGAGAAAATATAATCAGATGCTGTAAGCTGATTGATGATAAGAATATAATCATCATATATTGGCTTAACTCACTGATATTATGTGTGAGGATTATATGAATCTCAACAATGGTGACATGCTTCATGGTGCAATGCATTCTGGGAGCCATGGATAAGTTTCGTATGATGCAGTCAGAATGCATTGCAGCATGCAGCATGAAGCATGTCACCATTGTTGAGATTCATATGCTGATTCTTGATGTCTGTGTGCAAGTAGAACTTTCAGTAGTCCAACATGTGTAAATGGGGTTTTAAAAATCATTTGATGTTCTGATTAAATTCTATTATTCTTTTGCTGTAGAATCACAACAATAAATAAAATGAATAACATACTACCCGTATAAACCTCACACATAATATCAGTGAGTTAAGCCAATATATGATGATTATACTCTTATCATCAATCAGCTTACAGCATCTGATTATATTTTCTCTTGCTGTTCTCATCATAACAAACAGACACAGCTGCCTGAGAAAATCTAATGCTAAAAAGTCAAGAGCCTGACTAAAGCACACACTGATCGCCACAGTGGTAACATCAAATCAAACTATTACTTTCAAATAAGTAATCAACATCTAAACCTCTTCTTAATTATTTTCTGTAGATGTCTGACATAAATAAAGTCAGTCTGGTTAGTAATAAGTGAAGCTGGTAATGCTGTTTGTGGAGTTGTTTAATCAGATCTTGAGAGATGTAATGTATTTTATCTTCAGTTGATTTCATCCAAGGCAGTGGCTGGAAGTAGTTCTTGTGTTTCTCTTTCCTTCAGTGATTCTGCTTGTTAACAGCAGGTGTTCGTCAATAATGCACAATCATTATTCAATCACTTAATTATCTCATTACCTCCAACACTGATTCAGTGTTACATTAAACAGCCTGTAGTGTGCACACTAAGCAGTGTTCATTTCATCTGGGCAAACCCATGTGGGGCCTACATGGAAACCGAGGACAAAACTGGCTGGGTCCCAGTTAGATAGCCCAGGTCAAACCCATTTGGGCCCCACGTGGCTGTGCTGGCTGGGTTACTTCAAAAGCACTCATTGTTAACGATATGATTTCAGATAATAACCTAGATGTGCTGTGTTTGACAGAAACCTGGCTAAAACCAAACGATTACATTACTTTAAATGAATCAACCCCGCAAGATTACTGTTATAAACATGAGCCTCGTCTGAAACGCAAAGGGGGTGGTGTTGCTGTAATCTATAGTAATAGTTTCAAAACCACTAAGAAATCAAGTTTTAAATATAATTCTTTTGAAGCATTGGTGCTTAATGTAAAAATATATAGTGTAAACGATAAATCACGTTTGAGATTTGTGCTGGCTACTGTATACAGGCCACCAGGGCACCATACAGACTTTATCAAAGAATTTGCGGACTTTCTATCAGAATTAATATTGACTGCAGATAAAGTACTAATTGTTGGTGATTTTAATATACACTTCGATAATGAAAAAGATGCATTGGGATTGGCATTTAAAGACATTGTAAATTCAATTGGAGTTAGACAACACGTGTCAGGACCTACTCATCGTCGTAATCATACTCTAGATCTAATATTATCACATGGAATAGATGTGGATGCCGTTGAAATTCTGCAGCAGAGCGATGACATCTCAGATCATTATCTAGTCTCGTGTAAATTACATTTAGCCAAGGCTGCAAAGCCAACTCCGTGTTTCAAATATGTGAGACCTATCACTTCTGCTACTAAAGATTGCTTTATTAATAATCTTCCTAATCAGTTTCATCATCTCAGCATCTCAGATAGCTTAGAAGAACTTGATATTACAACAGAAACGTTTAACTCTCTCTTTTCCAGCACTTTAGACACAGTTGCTCCGTTGCGCTTAAAGAAGATTAAAGAAAATAGTCCAACGCCGTGGTACAACGAGCACACTCGGGCCCTTAAGAGAGCAGCCAGAAAAATGGAGCGCAACTGGAAGAAAACAAAACTAGAGGTATTTCGCATTTCATGGAAAGAGAGCTCAATTACTTACAGAGAGGCTTTAAAAGCGGCTAGATCTGCTTATTTTTCAACCCTATTAGAAGAAAATAAACATAATCCTAGGTATTTATTTGAAACGGTGGCTAAACTAACGAAAAACAAAGCTTCAAGCCCAGAAGTTTCCAAGCAGCACAGCAGTAATGACTTTATGAACTTCTTCACTTATAAGATTGATAATATCAGGGACAAAATTATAACTATGTGTAGCAGGGTGAAGTGTATCTGTGTTGATTATTGGCCAGTGTCATGTGAAACCATTGAACCTATCAACAGTCTGGTGTCATGGTATAAAATGGGGAGGTTGTTTGTCACTTGGGATGCGTCGTCGACACCCGTACCGCCCCTTTACGGAGGCCGCCATTTATGAATGGAGAGTATGAAGTGCTGTCTCGGCTCTGTGCGGCCGTGCACAGTCTGCCCCGGGCTTTGAGGTTGGTAACCTACGTCTGTTTTGAGGATTTTCATCAATGGAATGTGTATTTACTATTTTGAGTCTGTGTAGTTCATTGACGAGCAACCGGCGGTATGTTGAGGCCAGCGAACACGCATAGTGCTGCGCTGAGAACGTTTCCGGTATGTATGAGAGCCATTCGCGTGGTTTGTCCCTTTTATTGTTTTATTAGTAATTTTTTCTGTTTCATGTTCGACAGATTTGAGTGACGAGAGCAAGGGTTTCACCTCTATATTGCGGGAAGAGATGCGCGTCTGTTGACGTAACGCACTGCTGTCTTGCCTGGGCTTAGTTTTGTCGTCTTTTCGTTGGAGCGAACTTAAACTTGCATAACAGCGAGCTGGGACGATTCCTCGCCGCAGTGTGCGAATTAACGTGGAAGCGCGGCTGTTTCCTCGCTGACTTGTTCTGCTCTTTGAGTGTGTGTGCGGCCGATCGTGGCATGTTTGTTTTATTTTGATGTGTCTTTTGGTTTGTTTCGAATTTTAATTTAGATTTCTTTATTTTTGTCTTGTGCTCATTTTTGCGTATTTTGTATGTAATTTATTTTTCTTTGTTTAAGTTTAATTAGTTTATGTTTTGTTTGTGTATTTTTATTTATTTAATGTTTGTGAACTGACGGTGTCCTTTCTTTTTTTCTCGTAAACAACGTGACGAAGAAAGTGTATTGAGGAGGGGTTTATAGCTGCTGTTTAACGGGGTTTACATTGAGTGCTGTGTTTGAGTGACCTGACTTCACCAGAGCGGGTGTGTGTGGATATTAAGTGTGTTGTGTGAATTGAGGGTCACAGCAGGCCATCTCCCTCCTAATTAAGCTTTCTTGTGTATTTGTATTTTTGTATTTATTTCTTTATTTTGAAGTTTTGTAAAGTGGTGTTTGTTTTCCTTTTCTTTTTGACATGTGAATATTGAGCCCTTGATAGATTAATGTATTGATGGTTTTAAATTTTGTATTTGAATAAAACTGCCTCATCATTGATATTCCCTGGCCTATCTCTCTGCTTACCCATTTCTTTTGGTAACGAACCTGTGCGCTCCCTGATTTGGGGCTGATAGTTCCCGGTATATACCGGGTGGCGTAGTCGAACGTTATATAATAGTTTCATACAGTTCCCTCAGTACCTGACGCCACTGGCTACATTTGGCGTAGTGTCGGCAGGGTTTCCATATTTTGGGTGAGCTTATTTTGAGAAGTGGGTCTGGGAGTAGGCTACTTGAGGCAATATTTTATATATTTTTTTTACTGTTGGTACATTGTATGTTTGAAGTTTAATTTCTCTTTGTTTTTCTTTTTTTTTTTCTTGTTTTCTCTTTTCTTTTTTTCTAAAGGCAAGGCAGCAGTGTGTTTGTAAGTCCCCTCTGTTGGTGACTCCCTCTGCATGTGGTAAGTGTGTAGCAATGGAAGCATGGGAAGAGATTAGGCTCCGCCCTAGTGTTGAACGGGGGGATTGCACTAGTTATATTCGCATTGCGGGAATTATTTGGCTGTTCTCAGTCATATGTAGCCGTCATGGCGGAGCACTGTAACCAGTGTCTCGTGTTTCCCGTTGTGTGGCCGTCATGGCAGAGCACTAACCAGTGTCTCGTGTTTCCCGTTGTGTAGCTGTCATAGCTGAGAACTTGTGTATCACTTGTTCCTCGTCGTATAGCCGTCATGGCAGAGCACTGTAACCAGTGTCTCGTGTTTCCCGTTGTGTAGCTGTCATAGCTGAGAACTTGTGTATCACTTGTTCCTCGTCGTATAGCCGTCATGGCAGAGCACTGTAACCAGTGTCTCGTGTTTCCCGTTGTGTAGCTGTCATAGCTGAGAACTTGTGTATCACTTGTTCCTCGTCGTATAGCCGTCATGGCAGAGTACTTGTAACAAGTATCTCATTCGTGTTTCTTGTGTAGCTGTCGTAGCTGAGAACTTGTGTATCACTTGTTCCTCGTCGTATAGCCGTCATGGCAGAGCACTGTAACCAGTGTCTCGTGTTTCCCGTTGTGTAGCTGTCATAGCTGAGAACTTGTGTATCACTTGTTCCTCGTCGTATAGCCGTCATGGCAGAGCACTGTAACCAGTGTCTCGTGTTTCCCGTTGTGTAGCTGTCATAGCTGAGAACTTGTGTATCACTTGTTCCTCGTCGTATAGCCGTCATGGCAGAGCACTGTAATCAGTGTCTCGTGTTTCCCGTTGTGTAGCTGTCATAGCTGAGAACTTGTGTATCACTTGTTCCTCGTCGTATAGCCGCCATGGCAGAGTACTTGTAACAAGTATCTCATTCGTGTTTCTTGTGTAGCTGTCGTAGCTGAGAACTTGTGTATCACTTGTTCCTTGTCGTATAGCCGTCATGGCAGAGTACTTGTAACAAGTATCTCATTCGTGTTTCTTGTGTAGCTGTCGTAGCTGAGAACTTGTGTATCACTTGTTCCTCGTCGTATAGCCGTCATGGCAGAGCACTGTAATCAGTGTCTCGTGTTTCCCGTTGTGTAGCTGTCGTAGCTGAGAACTTGTGTATCACTTGTTCCTTGTCGTATAGCCGTCATGGCAGAGTACTTGTAACAAGTATCTCATTCGTGTTTCTTGTGTAGCTGTCGTAGCTGAGAACTTGTGTATCACTTGTTCCTTGTCGTGTGGCCGTCATGGCAGAGTACTTGTAACAAGTATCTCATTTGTGTTTTTCGTTGTATAGCCGTCATGGCAAGAAGACTCATAATAAGGTTCTCCCTTAGTGTTTGCTGGGACCCACGGCAGAGGTGAGTCTCTTGGGGCTGGGGACTAATCGTCGGGGCGACGATTCATAATGTGGGGGTGGAATGTAGCAGGGTGAAGTGTATCTGTGTTGATTATTGGCCAGTGTCATGTGAAACCATTGAACCTATCAACAGTCTGGTGTCATGGTATAAAATGGGGAGGTTGTTTGTCACTTGGGATGCGTCGTCGACACCCGTACCGCCCCTTTACGGAGGCCGCCATTTATGAATGGAGAGTATGAAGTGCTGTCTCGGCTCTGTGCGGCCGTGCACAGTCTGCCCCGGGCTTTGAGGTTGGTAACCTACGTCTGTTTTGAGGATTTTCATCAATGGAATGTGTATTTACTATTTTGAGTCTGTGTAGTTCATTGACGAGCAACCGGCGGTATGTTGAGGCCAGCGAACACGCATAGTGCTGCGCTGAGAACGTTTCCGGTATGTATGAGAGCCATTCGCGTGGTTTGTCCCTTTTATTGTTTTATTAGTAATTTTTTCTGTTTCATGTTCGACAGATTTGAGTGACGAGAGCAAGGGTTTCACCTCTATATTGCGGGAAGAGATGCGCGTCTGTTGACGTAACGCACTGCTGTCTTGCCTGGGCTTAGTTTTGTCGTCTTTTCGTTGGAGCGAACTTAAACTTGCATAACAGCGAGCTGGGACGATTCCTCGCCGCAGTGTGCGAATTAACGTGGAAGCGCGGCTGTTTCCTCGCTGACTTGTTCTGCTCTTTGAGTGTGTGTGCGGCCGATCGTGGCATGTTTGTTTTATTTTGATGTGTCTTTTGGTTTGTTTCGAATTTTAATTTAGATTTCTTTATTTTTGTCTTGTGCTCATTTTTGCGTATTTTGTATGTAATTTATTTTTCTTTGTTTAAGTTTAATTAGTTTATGTTTTGTTTGTGTATTTTTATTTATTTAATGTTTGTGAACTGACGGTGTCCTTTCTTTTTTTCTCGTAAACAACGTGACGAAGAAAGTGTATTGAGGAGGGGTTTATAGCTGCTGTTTAACGGGGTTTACATTGAGTGCTGTGTTTGAGTGACCTGACTTCACCAGAGCGGGTGTGTGTGGATATTAAGTGTGTTGTGTGAATTGAGGGTCACAGCAGGCCATCTCCCTCCTAATTAAGCTTTCTTGTGTATTTGTATTTTTGTATTTATTTCTTTATTTTGAAGTTTTGTAAAGTGGTGTTTGTTTTCCTTTTCTTTTTGACATGTGAATATTGAGCCCTTGATAGATTAATGTATTGATGGTTTTAAATTTTGTATTTGAATAAAACTGCCTCATCATTGATATTCCCTGGCCTATCTCTCTGCTTACCCATTTCTTTTGGTAACGAACCTGTGCGCTCCCTGATTTGGGGCTGATAGTTCCCGGTATATACCGGGTGGCGTAGTCGAACGTTATATAATAGTTTCATACAGTTCCCTCAGTACCTGACGCCACTGGCTACATTTGGCGTAGTGTCGGCAGGGTTTCCATATTTTGGGTGAGCTTATTTTGAGAAGTGGGTCTGGGAGTAGGCTACTTGAGGCAATATTTTATATATTTTTTTTACTGTTGGTACATTGTATGTTTGAAGTTTAATTTCTCTTTGTTTTTCTTTTTTTTTTTCTTGTTTTCTCTTTTCTTTTTTTCTAAAGGCAAGGCAGCAGTGTGTTTGTAAGTCCCCTCTGTTGGTGACTCCCTCTGCATGTGGTAAGTGTGTAGCAATGGAAGCATGGGAAGAGATTAGGCTCCGCCCTAGTGTTGAACGGGGGGATTGCACTAGTTATATTCGCATTGCGGGAATTATTTGGCTGTTCTCAGTCATATGTAGCCGTCATGGCGGAGCACTGTAACCAGTGTCTCGTGTTTCCCGTTGTGTGGCCGTCATGGCAGAGCACTAACCAGTGTCTCGTGTTTCCCGTTGTGTAGCTGTCATAGCTGAGAACTTGTGTATCACTTGTTCCTCGTCGTATAGCCGTCATGGCAGAGCACTGTAACCAGTGTCTCGTGTTTCCCGTTGTGTAGCTGTCATAGCTGAGAACTTGTGTATCACTTGTTCCTCGTCGTATAGCCGTCATGGCAGAGCACTGTAACCAGTGTCTCGTGTTTCCCGTTGTGTAGCTGTCATAGCTGAGAACTTGTGTATCACTTGTTCCTCGTCGTATAGCCGTCATGGCAGAGTACTTGTAACAAGTATCTCATTCGTGTTTCTTGTGTAGCTGTCGTAGCTGAGAACTTGTGTATCACTTGTTCCTCGTCGTATAGCCGTCATGGCAGAGCACTGTAACCAGTGTCTCGTGTTTCCCGTTGTGTAGCTGTCATAGCTGAGAACTTGTGTATCACTTGTTCCTCGTCGTATAGCCGTCATGGCAGAGCACTGTAACCAGTGTCTCGTGTTTCCCGTTGTGTAGCTGTCATAGCTGAGAACTTGTGTATCACTTGTTCCTCGTCGTATAGCCGTCATGGCAGAGCACTGTAATCAGTGTCTCGTGTTTCCCGTTGTGTAGCTGTCATAGCTGAGAACTTGTGTATCACTTGTTCCTCGTCGTATAGCCGCCATGGCAGAGTACTTGTAACAAGTATCTCATTCGTGTTTCTTGTGTAGCTGTCGTAGCTGAGAACTTGTGTATCACTTGTTCCTTGTCGTATAGCCGTCATGGCAGAGTACTTGTAACAAGTATCTCATTCGTGTTTCTTGTGTAGCTGTCGTAGCTGAGAACTTGTGTATCACTTGTTCCTCGTCGTATAGCCGTCATGGCAGAGCACTGTAATCAGTGTCTCGTGTTTCCCGTTGTGTAGCTGTCGTAGCTGAGAACTTGTGTATCACTTGTTCCTTGTCGTATAGCCGTCATGGCAGAGTACTTGTAACAAGTATCTCATTCGTGTTTCTTGTGTAGCTGTCGTAGCTGAGAACTTGTGTATCACTTGTTCCTTGTCGTGTGGCCGTCATGGCAGAGTACTTGTAACAAGTATCTCATTTGTGTTTTTCGTTGTATAGCCGTCATGGCAAGAAGACTCATAATAAGGTTCTCCCTTAGTGTTTGCTGGGACCCACGGCAGAGGTGAGTCTCTTGGGGCTGGGGACTAATCGTCGGGGCGACGATTCATAATGTGGGGGTGGAATGTAGCAGGGTGAAGTGTATCTGTGTTGATTATTGGCCAGTGTCATGTGAAACCATTGAACCTATCAACAGTCTGGTGTCATGGTATAAAATGGGGAGGTTGTTTGTCACTTGGGATGCGTCGTCGACACCCGTACCGCCCCTTTACGGAGGCCGCCATTTATGAATGGAGAGTATGAAGTGCTGTCTCGGCTCTGTGCGGCCGTGCACAGTCTGCCCCGGGCTTTGAGGTTGGTAACCTACGTCTGTTTTGAGGATTTTCATCAATGGAATGTGTATTTACTATTTTGAGTCTGTGTAGTTCATTGACGAGCAACCGGCGGTATGTTGAGGCCAGCGAACACGCATAGTGCTGCGCTGAGAACGTTTCCGGTATGTATGAGAGCCATTCGCGTGGTTTGTCCCTTTTATTGTTTTATTAGTAATTTTTTCTGTTTCATGTTCGACAGATTTGAGTGACGAGAGCAAGGGTTTCACCTCTATATTGCGGGAAGAGATGCGCGTCTGTTGACGTAACGCACTGCTGTCTTGCCTGGGCTTAGTTTTGTCGTCTTTTCGTTGGAGCGAACTTAAACTTGCATAACAGCGAGCTGGGACGATTCCTCGCCGCAGTGTGCGAATTAACGTGGAAGCGCGGCTGTTTCCTCGCTGACTTGTTCTGCTCTTTGAGTGTGTGTGCGGCCGATCGTGGCATGTTTGTTTTATTTTGATGTGTCTTTTGGTTTGTTTCGAATTTTAATTTAGATTTCTTTATTTTTGTCTTGTGCTCATTTTTGCGTATTTTGTATGTAATTTATTTTTCTTTGTTTAAGTTTAATTAGTTTATGTTTTGTTTGTGTATTTTTATTTATTTAATGTTTGTGAACTGACGGTGTCCTTTCTTTTTTTCTCGTAAACAACGTGACGAAGAAAGTGTATTGAGGAGGGGTTTATAGCTGCTGTTTAACGGGGTTTACATTGAGTGCTGTGTTTGAGTGACCTGACTTCACCAGAGCGGGTGTGTGTGGATATTAAGTGTGTTGTGTGAATTGAGGGTCACAGCAGGCCATCTCCCTCCTAATTAAGCTTTCTTGTGTATTTGTATTTTTGTATTTATTTCTTTATTTTGAAGTTTTGTAAAGTGGTGTTTGTTTTCCTTTTCTTTTTGACATGTGAATATTGAGCCCTTGATAGATTAATGTATTGATGGTTTTAAATTTTGTATTTGAATAAAACTGCCTCATCATTGATATTCCCTGGCCTATCTCTCTGCTTACCCATTTCTTTTGGTAACGAACCTGTGCGCTCCCTGATTTGGGGCTGATAGTTCCCGGTATATACCGGGTGGCGTAGTCGAACGTTATATAATAGTTTCATACAGTTCCCTCAGTACCTGACGCCACTGGCTACATATGCAACCATCTACTACAGTATCGCATCAGGCAGTGCATTGTAGTCTCCCTGAGGAAAAATTTGATTTATTCGTATCTATAGGAGAGGAAGAATTTACTAAACTCATTAAATCATCTAAATCTACAACATGTATGTTAGACCCTATACCGACTAAGCTACTGAAAGAAATACTTCCAGAGGTTACAGATCCTCTTCTTAATATCATTAATTCATCTTTGTCTCTAGGATACGTACCAAAAAACTTTAAGCTGGCTTTGATTAAACCGCTTGTTAAAAAAACGCAACTTGATCCTTCAGAATTAGTCAATTACAGGCCGATCTCGAATCTACCTTTTCTGTCAAAGATATTAGAAAAGGCAGTATCCTCACAACTGTGTTCCTTTCTTGAAAGAAATGATATCTGCGAGGATTTCCAGTCCGGATTTAGACCGTACCATAGTACCGAAACAGCTCTCGTTAGAGTCACAAATGATTTGCTCTTATCATCCGATCGTGGTTGTATCTCTCTATTAGTGTTACTCGATCTTAGTGCTGCATTTGACACCATCGACCACAACGTTCTTTTAAATAGATTAGAACATTATGTTGGCATTACGGGAATTACGTTATCAGTTTGTAGCAGTAAATGATGAGATGTCTCATCGATCACAAGTTCAGTATGGCGTACCACAAGGCTCAGTACTAGGACCGCTGCTGTTCACTCTGTACATGCTACCCTTAGGAGATATCATTAGGAAACATGGCATTAGCTTTCACTGTTATGCCGATGATACTCAGCTCTATATTTCTTCAAAACCTAACGAAACTTATCAATTCACAAAATTAACGGAATGCATAGCGGATATAAAAAATTGGATGACTTGTAATTTCCTACTTCTAAATTCTGAAAAAACAGAGTTTCTAATTATTGGACAAAAAACTTCCTCACGTAATAACCTAGAATACTGTCTAACACTTGATGGCTGCTCTGTTAAGTCTTCGTCGTCGGTTAGGAACCTGGGTGTGCTCTTTGATACCAATCTTTCATTTGAAAATGCTTGGGTCTGAATTCCTCATTATTATAGCTCCACAGGCCCCTTTTCTACCCCCCAGCGGGCATCTTGATGTCAAAATTACGTGAAGAAATAGGTCAAAAATGAAAGTCAAATTGACGTCAAAGTGTTGATGTCACCCACTAAGCAAAATGATGTCCGGAAGACGTCTTTTCAATGTCTTTGTTACAAAAATCGGACGTTGAAATGACGTCCACTGAGGAGCCAGAATGAAAGTTTTATGACGTCTTTTTTTGACGTGTTCTGCACGTCCGATATAGACGTTCATCGAACCTTCGTACAAGGTTAAAAACTAGTTCAAATGTGGCCATTGTGGACATATTGCAACATCATTTATGGTCTCATTTAGACATAATTACTTTGACTATTGCTGTCAGATGATCTTAGTGAGAATAAACAGAGGTTTAGATGTTGATATTTGTTTAATTTGAAGTGTCACCATTGTGGTGATCAGTGTTTGCTTTAGTTGGGCTCTTGGTCCCCTTTCTTTATACTTTAACTTTTCTTTGACTGCTGTAACAGTGTGTTTGTGTAACACAATTGTTGTGGCAGAGAAAACCTAGAAAAAGTTTGAGGTGTTATCAGCTGAATGTTGATGATGACATAATCATCACAAAATGGGCCTTTAATATTGTGTTTAAAGTTTTGTGTTTATATGTGGCATTCATAACCACCAACCTTGTGGAACTGCATTATTGGTGCCAAAAGCATTAAAATGATCACTTATTTGAAGGTGTATAAAAAGCATGTGCACATGTTTTCAGCAAATGTGTCATATAGTCACACACAGACATCAAGATTTTGGATATGAATCACAACAACGGTGACAATCAAATAAAAAAGCTTGGGAATTAAGGATGAGTTTTGTACTACGAAAGCTACCCATCATGCATTGCAGCATGAAGCTTTTTTTTTTTTAAATTGTCACCATTGTTGTGAATCATATGCACAATCTTGATGTCTGTGTGTGACTATATGATACATTTACTCAAAACATCATGCTGTTGAGCACATGCTATTTATACATCTTCAAATAAGTGATCATTTTAATGCTTTTGGCACCAATAATGCAGTTCCACAAGGTTGGTGGTTATGAATGCCAAATATAAACACAAAACTTTAAAAACAGATGCCCATTTTGTGATGATTATGTCATCATCAACATTGAGCTGATAACACCTCAAACTTTTTCTAGGCTTTCTCTGCCACAACAATTGTGTTACACAAACACACTGTTACAGCAGTCAAAGAAAAGTTAAAGTAAAAAGAAAGGGGACCAAGAGCCCAACTAAAGCAATCACTGATCACCACAATGGTGACACTTCAAATTAAACAAATATCAACATCTAAACCTCTGTTAATTCTCACTAAGATCATCTGACAGCAATAGTCAAAGTAATTATGTCTAAATGAGACCATAAATGATGTTGAAATATGTCCACAATGGCCACATTTGAACTAGTTTTTAACCTTGTACGAAGGTTCGATGAACGTCTATATCGGACGTGCAGAACACGTCAAAAAAAGACGTCATAAAAACTTTCATTCTGGCTCCTCAGTGGACGTCATTTCAACGTCCGATTTCTGTAACAAAGACATTGAAAAGACGTCTTTCGGACATCATTTTGCTTAGTGGGCAATTTGATGTCAAGATTTGACCTTTGCTGATGTAATTTTGCCAAACAAAAAGGTGAAACGCATGGCCGTACACTTATTACCAGCTTCACTTAAAACTAACCAGATTTGCTTTATTTAATTTCCGGTTTAAATAAATATAATATTTAAATAGTTTAAAATATATTAAACATATTTTGATGACACCATGATGGTGGTTAGCGTTTGCTTTAGTTGTGCTCTTGGCCCTTGACTCTTTAATATATTTTTTTTTTTTTCTGGCTGCTGTAATTGTGTGTTTATAAAGCACAACTGTTGTAGCTTAAAAAGCCTTGAGATCAGGAGATGTTGGTGGTTTATTGAAGATGATGACAATATCATCATGTAATTGCCTGAATCTCTGATCTTATTCAGTTTCTAATGTTTGATTATATAGGACTTGTGATTTTAATGTTGTATTATAATAGAAGCCATTTAATTTAACAGCATGAGAATATTATATATATTTTTTTTTATTAATACAGGATTTTAAAAACATTTAATGCATTGAACTCAACATAATTACTTAGCTATCAAGAATCAGTGTATGACTCTCAACAATGGTGACAATCAATGAAATGCTTCATGCTGCAGTGCATGCTGGGTACCACCAATCAAAACTCACCCATATCTCCCAGCATGCATTGCGGCTTTAATAAATTATGCAGCTGGAGTTGATCTGATTATCTGGATATTTTGTTTGATTGTGACCATTGTTGAGATTCATACGCTGTTTCTGGATGTCTGTGTGCGTCTAAGTAATGCCATAGATGAAACATTTTTGTGCACTAAATAGTTATTAAAAACCAAGTACATTATTTGATAAACAACACTGCTAGATCTGCTGTAGAATCAAATTACTTCTATCATGAATAAAACTGCTTTTAAACCACAAGTCCTATATAATCAAAACATTAGACACTGAACATGATCAGGAATTCAGGCATTTACATGATGATATCATTGTCATTATCATCAATAAACAGCCAACATCACCTGATCTCATTTTCTCATGGCATTTTTAGCTACAACAACAGAGCTTTATAAACACACAATTATAGCAGCCAGAGAAATTTTTATATTAAAGAGTAAAGGGTCAAGAGCACAACTAAAGCAAACGCTAACCACCATCATGGTGACTTTAAAATACAAACATTATTTACCTGTCAGGGATCACTGGTGATCCCAGATTATTTTAGTTCAAAATATGTTTGAGCTTATATATCTCAATATTAATAACAGTCTGGTTAATTTTGAGTCTTGAACTATAAACTCTCAAGTGTTGGCTTTCTAAATGTATGTGTGTTATGTTTCTATTCAGAATTACTTATGAGCAGTTACCTTTTTATTTTGGCCATTTCATGTATGCAGCACTTGCCAAAATTGGGGGTGATGGGGAAGGGGTTAAAATACAAAATATGATTTCATTAAACTGGAAATTAAATAAAGTAAATCTGGGTAGTTTAAGTGAAGCTGGTAATAAGTGTACGGCCATGCATTTCACCTTTTTGTTTGGCAAAATGACATCAGCAGAGGTCAAAATCTTGACATCAAATTGACATCGACACTTTGACGTCAATTTGACTTTCATTTTTGACCTATTTCTTGACGTAATTTTGACATCAATTAATGTCATATTGATGTTAAATTGACATCAAATGCCCACTGGGCCCTTTTCTGATGTGCGTCTGAGAGCAACTCGTTTTGGTACGGTCTATTTAAATACAATTGAGACACTTCATACCCCGCCCCCTCTCCAGGTTGCAGAGGTTCAACTCCACCCCGTTCGGCCATTTTTGTAGTTTGATAGCAGAGATACGATTATCTAGCAGCACAGAAACTTTTTATTCACACGTTATTAACAAAATGTCAACAACGGAAGACTTGTCCAGCCAGCCTTACATGTTCGAGCCAGAGTCGGAGCCGGAGCGAGATGAAAATGAAAACGACGAACCTGTAGAACAACGTCTTCATATGGATGTAACGTTATCGCAATGGTGTGTTACTGTATTTACACATGAAACTTTGGTCTTCCGACCTTTTACCACCGTGTCGATTTATTTTGATTAATATGTGCGAGGGAGAGAGAGCAAGACAGCATCTAGTTTGGAGGCGGTGAAGTCTTGTTTACACTTTTGCCTGGCTCCGAAGAGAGAGAGAGAGCACCATTAGACGGTGTAATGAACCGTGTGGGTTACTACATCCAACAACCGAACATTTTAACTTACCCTCTCGTAACTTCTGCATCCTTTAGCTTGGACTACAAAATTGCAGCGAGAAATAAAAATGGCGGATTGCTCGAAGTGTTGGGCCAGAAATCAATGTCCTTATTTGGCAGTTCCGCTGCAAATACTGTGACGTAATAGTTCAAAAAACGTCATAGATAGAAAAATCGGAACAGGTTGAAAAATATGACCAAAACAGAATATGAAGATATCAACGAAGCACCTGAAGAGAATAATTTCAACTTTTCTGTACTTCTAAACACTCCAAATATACAACAAAATGCACTTAAGGGCTAAAAAAGTGGATTTAGCATGATATGTCCCCTTTAATGTCAAACCAAAATTAGAATTTTTTCCAACTCAACTCAACTCAACTCAAGAGTGTTAAAGTTAATGAGATAATTAAGTGATTAATTGAGTGATAATTGAGCATTATTGAAGACACCTGATGTTAACAAGCAGAATCACTGAAGGAGAAAATCACAAATTGTAAGTTACCATTATGGTGATCAGTGTTTGCTTTAGTTGGGCTCTAGACCATTATACATTCACTTTAAATTTTACTTGTCTACTGTTATTGATTTATAACAGTCAAATGAACAAAGAGACAATGTGATCTGATGGTGTTGTTTATGTTTTGACATAATCATGTTGTGATCCAAAAAATTAACTTATTGAGATAGTTTGGTTTAACTTGTTAATTACAGCAGCTCTGTGATTCTACAGCATATGATTTTCAATATTTTTCATATAATCCGAAATATTTAATAAACATTGTCCTGATCAAAAGACTTTCAAATGAATTTATTTAGAAACACAGACATCAATAATCAGCCTGTGAATCTCAACAATGGTGACAATAATAAAGCATGTTGCAGTGGCTGCCACCAATCACAAATCATTAATGGCTCCCATCATGCATTGCGGTATGAATAAATTATGATCTGAATTGTCTGTGTAATTTACTTTTCCTAATTGAATATTCTGCTCAAAACCATTGTTGAGATGCATAGACTGAATCTTGACGTCTGTGAGTGCCATAAAAAAAAAGACTTTTTGTGTTTTTTTTTTTCAAAACAACTTTTAAGAAATCCTTTGTATTATATCTAAAATTCTGGATATTTATGCAGAATCACAGTTATTCTGTGATCCACAACATAAATGTTAACATCAGGTGTCTTCAATAATGCTCAATCATCACTAAATTAATCACTTAATTAGCTCATTAACTTTAACGTTAATTTAACACTGGAGTTTTTGCTGTGTACTTTGAGTTAAGGTAAACCGTTGAGTTGGAAAAAAATACAATTTTGGTTTGACATTAAATCAAAATTTATGGTTTTAACTAAATCATAAATACAATTTGAGAAAAAAAAAAAGTAGCTGTAACAAATTACATCAATTGTTTTAAGTTAATCCAAAGTATCATTTTTTTTCAGTGATAGCGTAACACTTACTTTGAGGCAAAGTGAAAACAGAAGGTATAAACTGAAAATCACAATTTTCCATTGGACTAATGTAAATATTAGGGCTGGGCGATATATCGCACGATATTTTTATGCGCATCTCGTCAGTAAAGCCGGTTCCTCGATTAGTAGTAAATCACCATCACCTGCTTTCAGATGGAGCGGTGTTAAATTAACACTCCTGGGGCTGGGAGTATGAGTCCACACTCAAGAGTGTAAAGTGTTAAAATATGAGCGTTAAATTAACACTCAAGAGTGTTAAAGTTAATGAGATAATTAAGTGATTAATTGAGTGATAATTGAACATTATTGAAGACACCTGATTGATGTTAACAAGCAGAATCACTGAAGGAGAAAATCACAAATTGTAAGTTACCATTGTGGTGATCAGTGTTTGCTTTAGTTGGTCTCTTGAACCTTATATGTTTACTTTAATCTTTACTGATGTTTGTCTGCTGTTATTGATTTTTAAAAGTAAAATGATCAAAGTAAAATGAGATCTGACAGTGTTGGTTATGTTTTGACATAATCATGCTGTGATCTGAAAAATGAAACTTATTGATATAGTTTGGTTTAACTTGTTAACAGCAGGTTTGTGGTTTTTCAGCCTATGATTATCAGTACTTTACTTATAATTCAGAATATTTAATAAACATTGTTCTGATGAAAAGACTTTCAACTAAATTCATTTAAAACACAGACATCAATAATCAGCCTGTGAATCTCAACAATGGTGACAACAATAAAGCATGTTGCAGTGGCTGCCACCAATCACAACTCATTAATGGCTCCCATCATGCATTGCGGTATGAATAAATTATGATCTGAATTGTCTATGTGTTATGGGAAAATTGATATTTTCTCTATATTTTATTTTCAATGATTTAACAAAAGAATGCCATGCGTTCTTTTGCTGTATTTTGAGTTTTGTGATGTTGATACAGCTGCAGGGTGTGTGTGTGTGTGACTTCAGAGGTGAGAGGATTTCCGGGGTCAAGGGGGGTCCCTTTTGTTCCTTGTGTTTGGGGTGGGTGACAGGAGATAGCTTTGAAAAGAACACTATAAAGAAGCTGGCCAACCCCTGCTCTGGGTCTCACTCCGCCTGCAGCTGGACTGTGGATGGACTGGGAACATTCTTGCAAGAATAAATATATTTTAAGGACAATTTGAATCATGGAGTCTCTTATGCCTGATGCTGTTTTGTTAGTTGTTTGTTTTTGCCTCAACACTATGTAATTTACTTTTCCTAATTGAATATTCTGCTCGTCACCATTGTTGAGATGCATAGACTGAATCTTGATGTCTGTGTGTGCCTAAAAGAATGATTTTTTTTAAACAACTTTTAAGAAACCCTTTATATTTTATCAAAAATTCTGGGCATTTATGCAGAATCACAGTTATGCTGAAACCAACAACTTAAAGTCAGAAAGAAGGCTCATAATGAGTTCTGTGATCAAGTTCAAATGATGACTGTCACAATATAACCAACACCATCTGATCACTTTTTTCTTCATTCATCTGGCAGATATAACTCAGATACCTCAGACAAACAAAATCTAAAATTAATAAGATAAGGGTCAAGAGACCAACTAAAGCAACCATTGATCGTCATAACGGTGGCTTACAATTTGAGATTTTCTCCTTCAGTGATTCTGCTTGTTAACATCAGGCGTCTTCAATAATGCTCAATCATCACTAATCACTTAATTATCTCATTAACTTCAACACTCTTGAGTGTTCATATACACTCCCAGGAGTGTTAATTTAACACTGGAGTTTTTGCTGTGTACAAAGAGCCGTAGTTAACTGACAAGCTGAGCCATATCGCATTAATTATCGCTGGCGATATGTCCGCGATATTAATGCGATATGGCTCAGCTTGTCAGTTAATTACGGCTCTTTGTAGTAAATGCCGCTCCATCTGAAAGCAGGTGATGGTGATTTACTACTAATCAAGGAACCGGCTTTACTGATGAGATGTGCATAACAATATAGTGCGATATATCGCCCAGCCCTAGTAAATATATATTTTGAATGAATTGCACTGATGTTTCACTTTTTGCAGTGCTTTAACTCACTCATGACGTTTAAAGTCACAGCATCAGAGTATTTCCATCCATGTTCATTGATGGACTTGCACTTGTATTCTCCACTGTAATCAGAGCTGATTTTTGAGATGTTGTAGATTCTTCCAGATCCTACAATCGTTCCTCCTTTAAACCAGCTGAAGTTCAGAGCAGGAGGGTTTGAGTCACTGATGCAGTTCAGAGTCACTGAATCTCCCTCCACTATCACACCAGATGGACTGATGGACGCTGAGACGCTCCTGGGAGGATCTGTAAAGACAAAAAGTGTAAAATGACATGCAGTGAGAAATTATTGCACAAAGAACTGATTAAAAAATAAAGGCAGACTTACACATGATATTCACATTCACAGCAGCAGAAGTCTGAGATCCATGTTTATTTCTAGCAGAGCAATGATAGTCTCCGCTGGCCTCAGACTTAATATTAGTGATGCTGTAGGTTTCACCAGATTGCAAAATATTCCTTCTTCCTTTAAACCAGCTGATTTCTGCAGGAGGGTTTGAGTCACTGATGCAGTTCAGAGTCACTGAATCTCCCTCCACTATTACACCAGATGGACTGATGGACACTGAGACGTTCCTGGGTGAGTCTGAAAAGGACAAAATCAACTCTATACTCATGTTTTGCATTTGTCAATCCACTAATTTGTTGATCACAGTTACTGAACCATCATTAACTCACACATGACGTTTAAAGTCACAGTATCAGAGTATTTCCCTCCATGTTCATTGATGGACTTGCACTTGTATTCTCCACTGTCATCAGAGCTGATCTTTGAGATGCTGAAGATTCTTCCAGATCCTACAATCGTTCCTCCTTTAATCCAGCTGAAGTTCAGAGCAGGAGGGTTTGAGTCACTGATGCAGTTCAGAGTCACTGAATCTCCCTCCACTATTACACCAGATGGACTGATGGACACTGAGACGCTCCTGGATGGGTCTAATAAGAATCACAAAACATAATTGTTACAAGGATCATAAAAAAAAGTGCAACTAATTATTGATGAAAATCATTAAACATGCTGGGATGTTCTACAGCATCTTGTTTTTTATAATAAACTCACACATGACGTTTAAAGTCACAGCATCAGAGTATTTCTCTCCATGTGTATTGATGGACTTGCACTTGTATTCTCCACTGTCATCAGAGCTGATCTTTGAGATGCTGTAGATTCTTCCAGATCCTACAATCGTTCCTCCTTTAATCCAGCTGATTTCTGCAGGAGGGTTTGAGTCACTGATGCAGTTCAGAGTCACTGAATCTCCCTCCATTATTACACCAGATGGACTGTTAGACACTGAGACGTTCCTGGGTGAGTCTGAAAAGGACACAATAAACTCTATACTCATGTTTTGAATTTGTTAATCCACTAATTTGTTGATCACAGTTACAGAACCATCATTAACTCACACATGACGTTTAAAGTCACAGCATCAGAGTATTTCTCTCCATGTTTATTGATGGACTTGCACTTGTATTCTCCACTGTCATCAGAGCTGATCTTTGAGATGCTGTAGATTCTTCCAGATCCTACAATCGTTCCTCCTTTAAACCATGTAATGTTCAGAGCAGGAGGGTTTGAGTCACTGATGCAGTTCAGAGTCACTGAATCTCCCTCCACTATTACACCAGATGGGCTGATGGACGCTGAGACGCTCCTGGGAGGATCTGTATAGACAAAAAGTGTAAAATGGCATGCAGTGAAAAATTATTGCACAAAGAACTGATCAAAAAATAAAGGCAGACTTACACATGATATTCACATTCACAGCAGCAGAAGTCTGAGATCCATGTTTATTTCTAGCAGAGCAATGATAGTCTCCGCTGGCCTCAGACTTAATATTAGTGATGCTGTAGGTTTCACCAGATTGCAAAATATTCCTTCTTCCTTTAATCCATCTGATTTCTGCAGGAGGGTTTGAGTCACTGATGCAGTTCAGAGTCACTGAATCTCCCTCCACTATTACACCAGATGGACTGATGGACACTGAGACGTTCCTGGGTGAGTCTGAAAAGGACAAAACAACCCAGCTAGAAATGTTTTATTCTAAAAATGTTCTGAGAACATTACCATGAAGTTCTAATAATGTTTTCAGCGGGTAGTTTTATTTTGGTTCCCAGAATGTTATCCTAAAAGGTACACAGCAGAAACTCCAGTGATAAAAGTTAATGAGATAATTAAAGGGATAGTTCACTTTGAAATTAATTTTTGATATGTTTTAGCTTACCTCAAGGGCATCCTATATCACTATATATGACTATATCAAAACATAACAACATCTGATCATCTTTTCTCTTAGTTCATCTGGGAGTTATAACTCAGTTACAGCAGCCAAACAATATCTAAAGTAAAAAATGTAAGAGTCAAGAGCCCAACTAAAGCAAACACTGATCCCCATAATGGTGACTTGAAAATAGTGATTTTCTCCTTCAGTGATTCTGCTTGTTAGCATCAGGTGTCTTCAATAATGGCCAATCATCACTTAATTAATCACTTAAAGGGATAGTTCACTTTGAAATTAATTTTTGAAATGTTTTAGCTTACCTCAAGGGCTAGATGTCGCCTTGGCTACTGCAGTTCATTGGAACGAAACCGTAGCCAAGGCGACCTCTATGTATATATCTATACCCGCCCGCGCCGTCAGATCATTTGGACGTGTGCTGTTTTCAAGAGATAACAACGATATAAATACTGTTCGTTTTCTCACACAAACCGCTCGTTTCGTGTCTTAGGCCATCAATGTGTACTTATGATGGGGAATTGTTTCATTTGGACGATGGGGAATTGTTTTAATTTGGACTCTGTGCTTGTGTTTTGAGCCAGTGACCATAGACCTGCATTATATGACTGACAGACAAGAACGGTTTGACCTAAAAATATCAAAATTGAAACTACTGCGAAAACAAAGACACCTACATCTTGGATGCCCTTGAGGTAAGCTAAAACATATCAAAAATTAATTTCAAAGTGAACTATCCCTTTAAGTGATTAATTAAGTGATGATTGGCCATTATTGAAGACACCTGATGCTAACAAGCAGAATCACTGAAGGAGAAAATCACTATTTTCAAGTCACCATTATGGGGATCAGTGTTTGCTTTAGTTGGGCTCTTGACTCTTACATTTTTTACTTTAGATATTGTTTGGCTGCTGTAACTGAGTTATAACTCCCAGATGAACTAAGAGAAAAGATGATCAGATGTTGTTATGTTTTGATATAGTCATCATTTGACCTGAATCACAAAACTCGTTTAGAGCTTAATCTCTGACTTAAATTTGTATTGTTTGATTACATCATCACAGTGATTCTACAACATAAGATCAATAATTTTCTATATATTAGTTGTTTTGATAAAAAATAAAAAAAAATGTTCAGGCACAAACAGACATCAAGATTGAGTGTAGGAATCTCAACAATGGTGACAAACGAAATGTTTAATTAGGAAAAGGAAATTACTAAGACAATTCACATAATAATTTATTCATAACACAATGCATGATGGGAGCCATGAATGAGTTTTGATTGGTGGCACCCAGAATGCATTGCAACATGCTTTATTGTTGTCACCATTGTTGAGATTCACAGGCTGAATCTTGATGTTAGCATGTCTAAAAAAATTAGTTTATATTTATAATAGTATATAATACAGTCATATTTTAACACTTTAACTCTCTGAGTGTGGTGTCAAATAAACTTCCAGGAAAGTTCATTTAACACTGGAGTTTTTGCAGTATAGAATAACATTCTCTAAAAACATCCTCAAAATGTTACACAAATCTTCTTGCTTTAAAGTCCACATGAATTCAAAATTGACCATATTTACTTTGTTTGCCTAAATTGTTAGTTTTGTGGTGAACAATTCATCCATGCAAGTCAATCCACACAAAATTTTTTTGGGGCTTTGTAATCTTTAATCAAAATCTGAAAATGCCCCTCCCCTCTGCCTTGGAGGACCTTCTCTGATGACGTATGTTTGACGGCTTGGTTTGGGAAACGCTTAACCACTCCCCTCAAACCGTTAGTCTGCTATGAGCGAGAGATGGAGAGGAGGAGCGCTAGAGTAAAACCCTGCCCTCTGTTCAATATTCCTTTTCACTGGGAAATACGTCACAGCACTGGAGAAAAGTCGTTTGCAACTTCCGGTTCACGCGGACTTTAAAGCTATGGTCTACGATTTCAAAGATTGTTCATTATTAATAACCTCGTTTAGATGCTGGTTATGGTTCTACAGTACAATCCTAACAATATGAATAGAAAAAAGAATGAAAAAATCCATTCACTCTATTGGGTGTACAGCTGCAGAGAAGTTGACCAATGTAAGCTGTCCGGACAGCTTACATTGGTCAACTGCTCTCATCCAATCCCCCGCTCCACTTGAAACTCCACCTGGCGCTCACGTCTCCACCCCACCGCACCCCACCCAAAACTGCGGAGGTTGGACTTGTGGATGCAGAGGAGACCGGCTGAGGTGGATCTGAGCGACCGCGAGGGTTGGTAAGGGGAGAGGAGGTCAGTGAGGTATGATGGGGCCAGATGGTGAAGGGCTTTGTAGGTGAGGACCAGAATTTTGTAGGTGATCCAGTGGGAGATAGGAAGCCAGCGGAGATGTTTCAGGACTGGAGTGATGTGGAGCCAGGATTTGGAGCAGATGATGAGTCGGGCAGCTGCGTTCTGGACCAGTTGGAGTCGTTTGATGTAGGTAGAGCTGATGCCAAGGAGTAGTGAGTTGCAGTAGTCCAGTCGGGAGGAGATGAAGGCGTGAATGATTCTTTTAATAGCGGGGGTGTGAGAGAGGGTCTGATTTTGGCGATGTTGCGGAGATGAAAGAAGGTGATTTTAATGAGATGAGGGATATGGGGCTCAAGGGAGAGGGTGGAATCAAAGATCACGTCAAGGTTGCGGGCCTGGGGAGATGGGAAGACAATGGTGCCGTCGATGATGAGAGTGGGGTTATTGATTTTGCTGAGTGTAGATTTGGATCCTATGAGGAGGAATTCTGTTTTATCGCTGTTGAGTTTGAGGAAGTTGTGTTGCATCCAGGTTTTAATAGCTGACAGACAGGTGCTGATGTGGGAGAGGGGAGGATTGTGGGGGGATTTAGTGTTGATGTAGATCTGGGTGTCATCAGCATAACAGTGGAAGTCCAGGTTGAAGTGGCGGAGTATCTGACCAAGGGGGAAGATGTAGATGATGAAGAGGAGGGGGCCGAGTACGGAGCCTTGGGGAACACCTTGGGTGACTGTGGCTGTGGCAGAAGTGTGGTTATGGAGAGAGATGAAGTGGGATCTGTTGGAAAGGTAGGAGCAGAGCCATATGAGTGCAGTACCTTCGATACCGAGGTCTTTGAGTCTGGTGAGCAGGATTTTATGGCTCACGCCACGGTATCAAAGGCTGCACTCAGGTTGAGGAGGATAAGGATGTTGAGGGAACCGGTGTCAGCGGATGAGAGGAAGTCGTTGAGGACTTTCAGGAGAGCGGTTTCTGTGCTGTGGAGGGGTCGAAAACCAGATTGGAGAGGTTTGAATTGGTTACTGGCATGAAGATAGGATTGTAGTTATGAGGCGACTATATGTTCCAGGGTTTTAGACAGAAAGTGGAGGTTGGATATTGGGCGGTAGTTGTTGAGGGAGGAGGGATCCAGACCAGGTTTTTTAAGGATTGGGGTGACAGCGGCATTTTTGAAGGCAGAAGGGACAGTTCCAAGGGACAGTGAGGAGTTGAAGAGGTTAGCGAGGTAGGGGCATAGGATGGGGAAGCAAGACTTCAGGAGTGGAGTAGGGAGGGAGTCAAGGGAGCAGGTAGTGGGATTGGAAGAGCTTATGAGTTTAGAGATTTCAGGAGGGGTGACCAAGTCAAACTGGGAGAGGTGGCAGTGTGGAGGAGGGGAAGGGAGGTCAGGAGGGATGGGAAGAAGAGGGGCCATGGTAGGTGCTGGAGTATATACTGGGTTGTCAGATACATAGGATAGAGATTGGTGAATGATGTTGATTTTGTCAGTGAAAAAGTGGAGGAATGAATTGCAAAGATCCGGAGTAGAGGTAGGGAGGGTGTTGGTCCGAGGCTTGATGAGGTTGTTCATTGTGGAGAAGAGGGTTCTGGGGTTTTGAAAGGGGTTGGTGAGGATGGTGGAGAGGAAGGCAGATTTGGCAGCAATGAGGGCATCTTTGTACACAGCAAAATCCCCAGTGTTAAATCAACACTCCTCAAAGCACATATGGTCCCACTCTACATGGTGTTAAAGTAACACTGAAGCAGTGTTAAAGTTAATGAGACAATTAAGTGATCAATTGAGTGATGATTGAGCATTAGTGATGAACACCTGTTGTTGTTGTTGTTGTTGTTAACAAGCAGAATCACTGAAGGAAAGAGAAACACAAGAACTACAACTGACTTCAGCCACAGCCTTAAATTAAATCAGATGAAGATAAAAATACATTAAATCTGTGAAGATCTCAGCAGAGGAGGATTAAACAACTCCACAAACAGAATTATCAGCCTCACTTATTACTAACCAGACTGACTTTATTTCTGTCATATGTCTATGAACCGAGGTTTAGATGTTGATGTTTTAAAATGTTTGGTCACCATTATGGTGATTAGTGCTTCCTTTAGTTGGTCAGTTTGACTTGGCAATTCGAGTGCAATTTTGCTCTTTGTAACAGTGTATACCAAAGCACATCATTTGTTACAAAGGAAGCCAAACACAAAGGTGTTCAGGTGTTATAGATTGCATTATCATAACGTAGAATGATTCACTAATCATATCCCTGACCAAAAGTTGTCATTAATAAATAACTTTCACCTTTATTGATAGAGAAAATATTCTGAATTTTGACCTTTATATACTGTGCAGACATTTTTTGAAAATCACTTTTATTTAATTTATTTTTTAGAAACAGATATCAAGAATCAGCATATAAATCTCAACAATGGTGACATGCTTCATGCTGCAGTGCATCCTGGGAGCCATGAGTTTTGTACTATGGTGCCACCCAGAATGAATTGCGGCATAAAACATGTCACCATTGTTGAGATTCATATGCTAATTCTTGATATCTGTATATAAAGGTCAAAATTCAGAATGTTTTCTCTGAATTTTGATAGTTGATTGTGAGTTGATAGATTTAAGGTTGCGGAAGGTGAAGGTCGAGCACCGGTTGGTTTGTGGAGCATACCAGATCAAGGATGTGTCCTTTTTCGTGGGTGGGGAATGTGACATGTTTGGTGAGAGTGAAGTTGTCCAGTAAAATGGTTAATTCTGATCACAGCTTGCAGGTGGGGGAGTCTATGTGGATGTTTAAATCACCGAGTAGCAGCAGACGTGGAGAAAGAGATGAGACTAGTGTAAGGAGTTCAGTAAAATCAGAGAGGAAGGAGGGATTTGGTTTAGATGGCCGGTAAATGAGGATGACTGTCATGGAGGAAAGAGCAAAATAAAAGCAAACAGGAAAAAAAAAACAATGAAAATTACAGGACAATGCATTATGTAAGCAATGGATGCGTTTTGATTGGTGGTTTCCATCATGCACTGCACCATGAAGCATTTGTGTGATTGTCACCATTGTTGAGATTCATATGTTGATTCTTGATGTCTGTGTGTGAATATAAAATTATAATACTTTTAAGCATTGTTAGAATTAGCTTCATTAATGCATATGAATTAAACATTTGTTAAATCAGTTAATAATGCTGGTTCAGTGAATCAAGCTATTACAAAATTGTATTTCCATCATCAGAACATAACTATCATGACCTGGGTTTCATTTCCCGAAAGCATCTTAAGCATAACTTGATTGTAGAACAATTGCAACAAATGGTCTGTACGCTGCTTCAGTGTTCATCTTAAAGCGGGGCTCAGTAGTTTCGGGATTTCTTCGCTGTATTCTCGCTTTTTGCTCGCAGGTTTCTCTCTAGAGCTCCCCCCACAGCTTCGGAATAGATATTTGACAACACTGTTGTAAAAACTCGTTGGCGATTCTCAGACACCAGAGGCTAGTAGATCAACGACATCAAAGTAGATGGGACATTCTTTAAAACGTCTTCTTCATTCGGGTTCGAACAGCGTCAGGGAGCGCAATAATGACAGCATTTTAACAGATTTCTTTTGGCCGTAAAGCAATTGTTTACATCGCGAGACCTGATATCACGCGATACTTCCTGACGCGGTGGTCGGCGGCTCGCCGGCTCAAAGTTGCAAGTGTGGGTTTTCCGCTCACGGGCACCAGGGGGGTGTGAAACGACCACCATTCAACCCGAAATAAGTAATATAACCATTCCAATGACTCCGAAGCTGATCAGTTAAGGTAAAAAAGTTACTTAGTTCACCTTTAACACCCTGTAGTTAGACCTATATGTACACCGAGGAGTGTTAATTTAACACTGGGGAGTTTGCTGTGTATAATCTTTTGTCTCAACAACATTCCTAAAACATCCTCTAAATGTTAGAGTTAAAATGTTATATCTTAGTTTACATTTAACCTTATAGAAACATTATTTGAAATGAGAAAACATCCTTAAAACATTCTTTGAACATCACATTCAAATGTTTTCTTTAAAACATTAACCAAACTTGTAGGGAATGTTAGCCAAAGTTCTGATAACGTTCCCTGCTAGCTGGGAAACTCTATACATGTTTTGCATTTGTCAATCCACTAATTTGTTGATCACAGTTACTGGACCATCATTAACTCACACATGACGTTTAAAGTCACAGCCTCAGAGTATTTCTCTCCATGTTTATAGATGGACTTGCACTTGTATTCTCCACTGTCATCAGAGCTGATTTTTGAGATGCTAAAGATTCTTCCAGATGCTACAATCGTTCTTCCTTTAAACCACGTAATGTTCAGAGCAGGAGGGTTTGAGTCACTGATGCAGTTCAGAGTCACTGAATCTCCCTCCACTACTACACCAGATGGACTGATGGACACTGAGACGCTCCTGGGAGGATCTGTAAAGACAAAAAGTGTAAAATGACATGCAGTGAGAAATTATTGCACAAAGAACTGATTAAAAAATAAAGGCAGACTTACACATGATATTCACATTCACAGCAGAAGTCTGAGATCCATGTTTATTTCTAGCAGAGCAATGATAGTCTCCGCTGGACTCAGACTTAATATTAGTGATGCTGTAGGTTTCACCAGATTGCAAAATATTCCTTTTTCCTTTAAACCAGCTGATTTCTGCAGGAGGGTTTGAGTCACTGATGCAGTTCAGAGTCACTGAATCTCCCTCCATTATTACACCAGATGGACTGATGGACACTGAGACACTCCTGGGTGAGTCTGAAAAGGACAAAATAAACTCTATACTCATGTTTTGAATTTGTTAATCCACTAATTTGTTGATCACAGTTACTGAACCATCATTCATTAACTCACACATGACGTTTAAAGTCACAGCATCAGAGTATTTCTCTCCATGTTTATTGATGGACTTGCACTTGTATTCTCCACTGTAATTACAGCTGACATATGAGATGCTGAACATTCTTCCAGATCTTACAAACGTTTCTCCTTTAAACCACGTAATGTTCAGAGCAGGAGGGTTTGAGTCACTGATGCAGTTCAGAGTCACTGAATCTCCCTCCACTATTACACCAGATGGACTGATGGACGCTGAGACGCTCCTGGGAGGATCTGTAAAGACAAAAAGTGTAAAATGACATGCAGTCAGAAATTATTGCACAAAGAACTGATTAAAAAATAAAGGCAGACTTACACATGATATTCACATTCACAGCAGCAGAAGTCTGAGATCCATGATTATTTCTAGCAGAGCAATGATAGTCTCCGCTGGCCTCAGACTTAATATTAGTGATGCTGTAGGTTTCACCAGATTGCAAAATATTCCTTTTTCCTTTAAACCAGCTGATTTCTGCAGGAGGGTTTGAGTCACTGATGCAGTTCAGAGTCACTGAATGTCCCTCCATTATTACACCAGATGGACTGATGGACACTGAGACTTTCCTGGGTGAGTCTGAAAAGGACAAAATAAACTCTAAACTCATGTTTTGCATTTGTTAATGCACTAATTTGTTGATCACAGTTACTGAACCATCATTAACTCACACATGATGTTTAAAGTCACAGCATCAGAGTATTTCTCTCCATGTTCATTGATGGACTTGCACTTGTATTCTCCACTGTCATCAGAGCTGATCTTTGAGATGTTGTAGATTCTTCCAGATCCTACAATCGTTCCTCCTTTAAACCAGCTGATTTCTGCAGGAGGGTTTGAGTCACTGATGCAGTTCAGAGTCACTGAATCTCCCTCCACTATTACACCAGATGGGCTGATGGAGATCACAGGTTTCACTGGAGGATCTACAGATGTCAGGTAAAAGTATTTATCAGAGACGGCTGGTGGAAAATGTTCTAGGAAAGGCTGCAGTTGGTTATTATTGGACAATTTCAGCAAATATCCCAGTTTAATTTTTCACTGTTTAAGGCTAAAACACATCCCCCTGTAGGATGTGAGGGAAGGTTGCAAGGAAATAAAATGAAGATGGAGGAATCGAGGGTGCTTCTCAATATTCAAATTGATGCTTCCTCGTTTCCTCGCTCCTCCGTCCTCCAGCCTGTGACCCAGAAACTGATCAAGCTCAGCATCTTGAAGGACATCTCAATTCTCTCCATAACCTTTGCAGTTTGAATTAATTATATATCAAACATATATCAACAGGGCATATCGCGTTATCTTTATTATGTATGAATTATTTAAATAACCAAACGTTAACAACATAACCCAGCGGGCACCTTGATGTCAAAATTAGGTCAAGAAATAGGTCAAAAATGAAAGTCATATTGACGTCAAAGTGTTGATGTCAATTTGATGTCAAGAGTTTGACCTCTGCTGATGTCATTTTGCCAAACAAAAAGGTGAAACGCATGGCCGTACACTTATTACCAGCTTCACTTAAAACTAACCAGATTTACTTTATATAATTTCCATTTTTATAAAATCATTAAAATTTTGTATTTTAAAGTCACCATGATGGTGGTTAGCGTTTGCTTTAGTTGTGCTCTTGACCCTTCACTCTTTAATATTAAAGTTCTTTGGCTGCTATACTTGTTATAGGCAAAATAGTCATGAGAAGATAAGGTCAGGGGATGTTGGCTGTTTATAGATGATGACAACAATACCATCATGTAAATGCCTGATTCCCTAATCGTGTTCAGTGTCAAATGTTCTGATTATATAGAATTTATTGTTTTTATGACGTATTACAATAGAATCTATTTAATTTTACAGCATTAGAGCAATTTTGTTTATCGAAGACTATAATGGATTTTAAAAACATTTAGTGCATTAAACATTTTCCTTTACATTATTACTTAGCCATCAAGAATCAGTGTATGACTCTCAACAATGGTGACAATCAATGAAATGCTTCATGCCGCAGTGCATGCTGGGTACCACCAATCAAAACTCACCAAAATCTCCCAGCATGCATTGCAGCTTTAATAAATTATGCAGCTGGAGTTGATCTGATTATCTGGATATTTTGTTCGATTGTCACCATTGTTGAGATTCATACGCTGTTTCTGGATGTCTGTGTACGTCTAAGTAATGCCATAGATGACAGGGTCTTGTGCACTAAATAGTTTTTAAAAACCAAGTACATTATTTGATAAACAAAACTGCTAGACATGCTGTAGAATGAAATGACTTCTGTTATGAATAAAACAGTTTTGAAACCGCAAGTCCTATATAATCAGAACATAAGACACTGAATAAGATCAGGGCTTCAGGCATTTACATGATGATATCATTGTCATCATCATCAATAAACAGCCAACATCACCTGATCTAATTTTCTCATGGCTTTTTTAGCTACGACAACAGAGCTTTATAAACACACAATTACAGCAGCCAGAGAAAATTTAATATTAAGAAGTCAAGGGTCAAGAGCACAACTAAAGCAAACGCTAACCACCATCAGGTTGACTTTAAAATGCAAAATGTGATTTCATTAAACCGGATATTAAATAAAGTAAATCTGGTTAGTGTAAGTGAAGCTGGTAATAAGTGTACGGCCATGCGTTTCACCTTTTTGTTTGGCAAAATGACTTATTATCAAACTCTTGATAGAGGTCAAACTCTTGACGTCAAATTGACATCAACACTTTGACGTCAATATGACTTTCATTTTTGACCTATTTCTATCACTGCTCTTCCTACTTGTTCTCACACAGTGAGGATATTGGATAACACTGGGAAAGCGTGCCTACTCGTTGTTGTGTGTTCAAGTCATCTCGTAAAGATCGTATTTTCGTATCCCAATCGAGTGGAAAGCTCGTGATTTTCTTAACCCTCTGGGGACCAAAAACGCGCCCACGCGTTTTGCTCGTTTTTTTTTTTTTGCAATGAAAAATAAACACAAAATGCTCTGTTAATTTTGATCTTTCATTTTCGTGTAATACATCAATCGATCCTGTTCAGTTTCTATTTTTTTTCTGTATACTCACAATAAAAATAAAGTGTTTTGCTTTTTGACAAATAAAGAAAAACTAACATGATGCTATTTCTGCCTTCTCTCTGTCAGTAAACTCCCATTTGAAACGCGTTCGAAAATGATCTATAACTCCGCGAAAATTCAGTCAAACAGGGAAACAGACCCACGGGCATAAAGCTTGAGATCGCAGCTTTTAAATGAAGTAAATTATATAAAAAACAAATATTATCAGCTTCTGTAATCTGTATAAAAAGAGAGCGACTCCAGTCGAGCTCATTACGAGATGATTCACAGTAATTTGACCACGCCCCGGAGAGCGCGTGCTATTCAAACGCAAATTTTGAGAACCATTTCAGTCTGTGAAACGCCCACATCAACTGTAAACAAAGAGGCATAATATAGCCTACCTTATGGAGAAAATTTTCCGTGCGGATATGAGGAGCAGATCCCGCTGAGGAGTGAGGTAGGCTAAGTTATCCTTTCTCAAGTGTTAATGTGGAATAACGTTATGGAATAACGTTATGGAATAACGTTAGTGTAGGCCTATGTAAACAAAAAGATGAATCGCGTTTCTATAATATGAATCGCGTTTCTGTGAGATGAATGAAGGGTACATATTTGTAAAGACTGTTTACCCTAAATATGAATCGCGTTTCTGTGAGATGAATGAAGGGTACATATTTGTAAAGACTGTTTAGCCTAAATATGAATCGCGTTTCTGTGAGATGAATGAAGGGTACATATTTGTAAAGACTGTTTACCCTAAATATGAATCGCGTTTCTGTGAGATGAATGAAGGGTACATATTTGTAAAGACTGTTTAGCCTAAATATGAATCGCGCGTCTGTGTGTGAAAGAATAAACTGCTTTGCTAGAGCCTACTGAGATGAGTAAAAATCGACTGAAATATGTTGAAATAAAATGTATTTGTATAAGCAACGTATTAAACTGCAAATTAACATTTATAGGCTATGCCCTAATATTTCATAAAAACAACGTTACGGTCAGGCGAAGTATGAAAGACAACATTTTGTTGACTAGATTTGGGTACAGTTTTTACTGTAGAATATACTGTCACATCAAATAAGCTTTTCTGCTCATATATATAAAATACTATTTTGTCAAAAATAAAGTCATAGACTAAGATGTTCCAATGTTG
The DNA here is from genome assembly GCF_951802725.1 of Rutilus rutilus. Classification (NCBI taxonomy): domain Eukaryota; kingdom Metazoa; phylum Chordata; class Actinopteri; order Cypriniformes; family Leuciscidae; genus Rutilus; species Rutilus rutilus. The sequence continues at coordinate 50,721,997 of NC_140210.1, forward strand.
GCTATATTCAAACTAATGAATACATATGATAAAATGTAGGCCTATAATCTTTTTTTTTTTTTTTTACAAAGAAAGAGTACTTTTTTTGCAGAAATATTGCTGAAATTGTAATTATTGTTGTAATTGCAACCTTTTTAATAAAATAGCAAAACATATTTACAAGATAGATGTAAGCAAAATCTTAAATGGTCAATATAAGTCTTCTTCTAAATATATAGGCTATTTTGTCCTTGCATTGTGGCTCAGTCAGTGTCACACCTGAATGAATGGCTAATTATGCAGAGTCATTATGCAGAGTGGGTGGGACTGGGTAATCTAAGGTGTAAACTACTCCTCCCCCTCGCATATTGGCTTTCCAAGCAAAACCTGTTTTACACCATTTAAATCAAATTTTTTTTTTTTTTGTGAACGATAAAGCAAGACTATTTTCACATAATTTTGAAGCTAGAACTCGAAGAGAAAACATCCATTAGTCAAAAGTCTTGTGGGCACATATTTTGTATGAGTTTTGTGGTCTTATTTCAGCAACTTTCACGCATAAACATTATTCTCTTAAAAATACAAACATCTACATACATGTTGCTCGCATATTATGGTAGGCCTGTTTGTGCTATATAGAGTGAATTTACACCTTTGCCATTAACATGTTTATAAATAACTGAAAAAAGCACAAATGTCAGAGCATGTCAGAACATCTCAAGGGCCCCAAAAACAGCTTGGTCCCCAGAGGGTTAAAGGCCCGATCTCTATGAGTTGAGGGAGTGTCGGTGAGAAACACAGCGGAATACCACAATACTTAGAGGTATTTAGCAGTCTTTGCTAGACTTTTCTATTTACAGTGAAGTAAGCTAATTGCCTGCCCAGAATATGATAATGCATTATAATATAACAATGTAATATGTAACGATAAAGTTTGCAGTGGCTTTATAAATTAATTAAAAACATAAAAGTACACAGCAAAATCCCCAGTGTTAAATTAACACTCCTCAGTGTACATATGTGTCCACACTACAGGGTGTTAAAATTAACACTGAAGCAGTGTTGAAGTTAATGAGATAATTAAGTGATACATTTAGTGATGATTGGCCATTAGTGGTGACACCTGATGATAATAAGCAGAATCATTGAAGAAAAGAGAAAAAACAATAACAGAAAAAAAAAAGAAACACCAACTGACTTCGAGCCATTACACATTATTGCGCTTATTATTACTAGTTTGACTTTATTTCTGTCATACATCTACAAAAGTTCTTGAGATTCAACAGAAGTTTAGACGGTAATATTTTGTGGAATTTTTCATTTCACGTCACCATTATGGTGATCAGTGTTTGCTTTAGTTGGGCTCTTGACTCCAACTCTCTGTTCATAAAGCACATTTGTTGTTGCAAGAAAAACTATGACCTGGGCTGTTTCTGAAAGCATTGCAAGCCTAATTTGATCATACAGACCATTTGTTGCAGTTAGTCTGTGATCAAGTTAAGCTTAAGATGCTTTTGGAAAATCAGCCTGGTTGTGTTTAGATGATGAAATTACTAGTGACCTGATTCACTGACCTCACTCAGCATTATAAACTGATTATACAAATGTTTTATTAATTTTTCACTCTAGTAGCTATTTTCAGCAATGAGTTTATAACCTGAAGATTTTAAATCACACACAGACATCAAGAATCTACATATGAATCTCAACAATGGTGACAATCACACAAATGCTTCATGTTGCAGTGCATGATGGGAGCCACCAATCAGAACGCATCAATGGCTCACATCATGCATTGCAGCATTAATAAATTATGCAGCTGAATTGTCCTGTAATTTTCATTGTTTTTTTCTGTTTGCTTTTATTTTGCTATTGTTTTGTTCTGACTTTAGTAGCTTGTTTTGTGATGTTCAGAGTTGATCTGTCCGTCACTAGTTTGTTTATTGTCACCTAACTCATAAATTGGACTCTATGAGTTCAGTGATTCAGGTCAAATGATTGTGAAATAATGATTATGTTAAAACATAACCAACACCATCAGATCACCTTTTCTCTTTGTTCATCTGGCTGTTATAACTCATGTACAGCAGCCAAACAAAACTTAAAGTTAATAATTTAAGGTCAAGAGCCCAACTAAAACACACACTGATCTCCATAATGGTGACTTTAATTATGGTTTTCTCCTTCAGTGATTCTGCTTGTTAACACCAGGTGTCTTCAATGTTGGCAATAAAATATATTTTGTAAATTTTACTCATTTTAAATGGTTACCTTTAAAGGAATTCATTTGATTAATTATTACTCAATTCTAATTTGTTAAATTTAATTTATAATATTGCTTGTAATCTGTTGCCTCATTTTTATTAATTAGATATCAATAAAATCAATGTATTCTTTTTTACAGTGTATGTACTCTGAGCAGTGTTGATTTAACACTGGTTTTTTTGCTGTGTATCTATTATCTGCTTTACTTATAATTCATTAAATCCAGGCAACTGGTTGATGAAACATTGATTAAAATTAAGATACAATTAATACAAAACGAAATTAACTTAAAAAAGGCTTTGTGCTTTCTGTTTGAGGTCTCTGTGGAAGTTTTAAAGCAGTCTCTTTTAGTGCCGCTTTCAGAGCGCTCACGTCCGCAACCGAGAACCGTCACTGTTTTTCCTCATAAATGCGATCACGAAAAATAAAATAAAATTAATATTTTAAATGCTCTGTGGAGAGCATATAGCTTGGAGAGTTTACATTAGTAAGCTACAGGACATCGTCTTTCAAAACATGACCTGCACGAAAGAGAAAAAAAATTACTGTCATTGTACCCAGCACTTCTGAAAATGCACTTGCGAATGCGTCTCTGTCCCCAGCACATTTCAAACCGAACTGACGCCCATGCTTGAAATGCCTCCACATGTTAAGTTGCTGGCCCTCATGCACGGTCGTCATGTGCACATAGGAAACACACCACCCTATCGGCAAGGCTCATCGGCAGAAATGATCATATCGATCGATACCGATGTTGTGCCGATATCATCGTGCATCCCTAATTTTCATTGTTTTTTTCTGTTTGCTTTTATTTTCTATTGTTTTGTTCTGACTTTAGTAGCTTGTTTTGTGATGTTCAGAGTTGATCTGTTTGTCACTAGTTTGTTTATTGTCACCATTGTTGAGATTCATAGCGTCGCTGTCCGATGAAAACCGCGTATGTCCATTTTGCCGATTTTGAGATTTTTCAACGGATAGAATGTCCAGGTTCATTTCCGTATACAGTATGCTTCACATGTCTAAATGACCAATGAAAAGTTGTGAAATCATGTCATCTGATTTTCACATATATCCATTTGCTATCAAAGCTGTCAATCACGCCGCGTATCTCCGGCCCTGTGGAGGCATCTCGCCGATCTAAGCGTCTCTGTAAGCTCAGCATTGGATAGCCGAATAACTCTGTGAGGTAAAGTATCAGCAAACGTTGGTTTTTGACAACTGTTCAAGTTTATTATATATTCGCAATATATTCACAACTGTTATTTACTGGTAAATGGTCTCTAGACGAAGTAATTGTCACTGTTTATTGTGGAGATGTTCACGCACGGGTCTGTTAACTTAAGCAATACTTTTAAGGTGCTTTCACACTTGGTTCGATTGCCTGTTCCGAACCCGAGATCGATTGCTCCCCCCTCCCCCCGCCCCCGATGGACTGTGTTCACATTATATTATTTGTATCTGAACTGCGGTACGCTTGCGTCATCAAGCTGCAGCTGGCGCGTGCTCGCGTTGCTTGGTAACCGCTATGAAAAAGCGTCAAAATGGATAGAATTGCTCGCTTCACATTTGTTCTTCTTTTTTTAACCTTTGGTTTTGTTTTCAAAGAAAAGATACAGAAACACACTTACGTCTGTCTGCCGCAAAAATATTAAAACCGTTCCAAAGACAGCGGGATGTCCGCCGAAGACAATTTTTGTGGAGGCAAGCAGAAATCATCTCTGCTTGCAGTGCGTCAATCCCGCTTTTCGTCAAGGTAAGTGTATAGACCCTTTTACAGTTGTTAAACATACACGCACGCAGGCACACACCACATTATATGGCATCAATAGTGGTTCACTTCCGCGATTTGGTACGATTGCGTTCATATCAGCAGCGAACCGTACCCGAGTTCACATGAACCGTACCCCAGACCACCTTTTTAAGCGGACTCGAGTACGGTTCGCGGGTGCGCACCCGAGTTCGGAAAACAGCGTTCACATCATCCAAACGAACCGAACTCTGACGTCATTCGAACCCGGGTGCGCACCAAAAGTGCTAGTGTGAAAGCCCCCTTAAGGTAGTCTAATATTTTTCTGACTAATAAATTACTGACACAGTAAAGGGTAGATTTAAATAAAGAATAACGAATTTTAAAAAAAGAAAAAATGAAATTTAAATAAAGAAAAAACTAAATTTAAATAAAGAAAAATGACATTTAAATAAAGAAAAAACGAAAATTAAATAAAGAAAAACCCGAAATTTAAATAAAGAAAAACGAAATTAAGTTAAATTAAAAACGAGATTAATTTAGATTGATAACGGATAAAAAGGCTAATAGCCTACATGTTGGGTCCGTGTACTTTATCGTTCATTCATTATTCTATTTCGGAATGAAAGATGAAATGTAAAAAAAAGGGTGCAGCTTGTTTTTTTGTTTAAAAGAAAAAAACAGAAATGGCTGTATTTTTTTGTACATAGCATAGCCTACTTTGTTATGATTTTAGTATCATAATGATTAATAAATGCACGCACAATTATCTGTGAACTTTATTTGTACAAATTGCTGCACATTCATTTAATTCTGCATTTTGCACACACAAGTTGAAAGGCTTCAAATCGAGTCTGTAGGTCTACTATACTGTTGAAAGTATGAAAAGTGAACAGTAATAGGATGCACAATTTGAGACGGGTCAGACATGATTTTGACCACTTCATTAAGTTTGGTTTTGTAGAAAGCCTTTCTTTAAAGTGAATTTCGTTTTGTATAAATTGTATCTTAATTTTAATAAATTTTTCATCAACCAATTGCCTGGAGTGGATTTAATAAATAAGAAGCAAATATATAGCAGACAATATAATCATGGAGGCACCCGCGCGGTCACTTGCATTGCACGTTAACTGGAGCGCATCTCATCCTAATTTAACGAAACTCAGTGTATGCCTCACACAGACATGAGAAAGACATCAAATACACAAAGTGTTTTGATGAGTCACGAGGCTCCATCTGAAAGTGGCATTTCATTCACTTCACCCAACCCCCAAACTAGACGACAACGCAGAAAGGGTCACAATAAAAAGCCTGTAACTAATAATGCTGCAGATGTGCTTTCTGGGTTACTAAAACACATGACTGTTTAACAATACTGTACTGAATTAAGAGTTTTTGCCCATTGCTGCTACTCTCAAGTCACATGAGAGAGAGCGATGAGAAGGGTCATTGTCCATACATACACTGTTAGACCTTACCGGGTTTTTTTACAGTAAAATACTGGCAACACTGTTGCCAGTAATTTACTGTTAATTGTACAGTTCTTTACTGTAATCTACAGTATGTTACTGTAAAAATGCACTAAAACTCGAGTTAACTAATTTCACTTACAGAAACCGACTGCCTTAAATTGACCAACTGTCATTTAAATGTATTAACTAAAATGTATAAAGCATTACTAACATGAGCAAAGTATTACTGTGAACTTCTTTCATTTGAAACCACAACAAAACTTTTGTAAATAAAAATATTTCCACTGATCAGCAACTACACAGTCACCGCCTGTTAAATAAAGCAACATGCAGTAAATCATCAATGTTTGTAGATCTTCTCCTGGACTGAAGCACAGGCTCTACTCTTCTGCACAATGGTGACCCAAAAAACAAGATTTTACAGTAAACTACTGGCAACAGTGTTGCCAGTATAAACCTGTTTTATAACTTACAGTTTATTACTGTTAAAATACATTTTGTGGGTGTGTCTTTTTATCTTACACTGTTAACCCTTTCAACCCCACAGGAAATCCACACTACAATGAGTAAAAGTAACATTGAGACAGTGTTGCAGTGAGATAATTAAGGGAATATGTAAGTGATTGTTGAGCATTAGTGATGAACACCTGCTGTTAATAAGCAGAATCACTGAAGAAAAGAGAAACACAAGAACAGAAAATAGAGAAACACAATAACTACGACTGACTTCCAGCCATTACACATTATTACACTTATTATTAACCAGTATGACTTTATTTCTGTCATACATCTACAGAAGTTGTTATTGAGATGTTTAATTGAAAATGTTTGTTTGAAGTTACCATTATAGAGATCAGTGCTTGCTTTAATAGGGATGCAGATGCTAAAACATTCATTTTTCTTTTGCTACTGTGTTTTTGCAAGTTACACTTGTGCGCACAGTTTATGAATCATTGCGGTTGTAATGCTTATGGTGACAAAATCATCATATTGCTGGTTCATTCACTAAGGAATTAATTCTTATTCATTCAGAGTTTTATGTGAAACTACAGCAATAAATTGCTATGACTCATTTTTTTTTAACACATCATGCATAAACCAAAAAAAAAAACAGATCTACACTATGTTTTAGAAACACAGAGATATCACAATTTAGCACATTAATCTCAACAATGGTGGCAATATTTTTTATTTTTTTTATTCATGCAGCAGTGCATGCTGGGAGTTTTATATTATCCTGGAACCCAGCATGCATTGCGACATGAAACTTTTCACCATTGTTGAGATTCATGTGCTGATTGTTGATGTCTGTGTGCGTCTGAGTCAAGCAGGAGTGAAATAAAAATGAATGCACTATATGATTGTTATTTTTCAGAAGACATGATTACAGAAATTTTTATTTCATTTTGTAGATACACAGATTTATGCTAAATATGACATACCCATAATTTCAATGACTATATACAGGAACAATCTGAAAATCAGATAATCCAAGATGACTGTGACATCATCACAAAAGAATAAAAACACCTTATAAACTTCCTCTTGACTTTTTCTTGCCATAACAAATGTGTTTTATAAACTCACTGTTACAGCAGTCAGAGAGAGATGAAAGGTAAGAAGTTAAGAGACAAGACCAACTAAAGCAAATACTGATCTCCATCATGGTGACAACAAATTTTATTATTAACTAAATCTTTGTTAATTCTCAACAAGAACTTTTGTACATGTATGAAAGAAATAATCGTAAACTGGTTTGTAAACTGGTTTCACACTCAAGTGTTGCTGGAAGTCAATTGTAGTTTTTGTGTTTCTCTTTTTTCTGTTCTTGTTTGTCTCTGTCCTTCAGTGATTCTGTTTATCAGGTGTTCATCAGTGTCTCAATTCACTCACTTCTTTTCATTCACTCTGTCAAGTGGACTATAGTAGTGAACTAATGTAGGGAATAGTGAATGAGGTATAGGGTGTGATTGGGAAAACAGCCTCTGAGTGTCGATTTTGAGCACTGTTCATTTACAGTATATTCCTGTAGGCTATTTTTGTTTTCTATGGTATATTACTGTTTTAATGGAAAATGGTATGATACTGTCTGAATTATGCCTTTTTTTACAGCAAGGGCTAAGGCCGGCTACACACTGGCTGCGTGGCGTGAGCGTGGCGTTTCTGAAGCGTGTCAGATGCGTGGCGGCTGCGTCGCGTTTTCTGTGTCTTTGCACACCAGAACTGTCTGACGCGGCGCTGCTGCTGCTAGGTGACATATTGGTGACATGGGGAGAGAGTTGTGGAAGGCCTATACTTCATGTTAAACATAAATATATAGCAGCAAAGACAACGTCGGCAGTGTTGACGGCAATATAGACTATAGAATAATTCGTTCTGTATTGACAGGTGCAGTATTTGAAATTGAAAATCGATAATATTTTTTTAAATTGCATTTATATTTGCATTTATGTCAAACCCTAGACACTTCAAACATCAAAATGACATTTATTAATATGTATTCGTGTCAAAATGTCATATAAACATCTTTTCCTATTCAATTTTGCCTGGAAACGCTTCCAAGACGCTTGCGTGTCGTGTGAAAAATAGGCGTCGGTTCTATTTCTAGCAGGCACGCGTTTTCCGCGCGGCTCGAGCCGCGCCTGAGACGCGCGTGTCACGCAGGCAGTGTGCAAGCTCTAACCTGTTAACATTGGAGCCGAAATAAAAACGGACACGCCACGCAGCTGAGACGCTTACGCCACGCAGCCAGTGTGTAGCCGGCCTAACAGTGTACAGAGGAGCTATTGTGTCTTCTGGGGAAGTACCGCTGACTGGACAGTCATGTGGGCATCGGAAAAATTGTTAGAGACAAGCTGAAAACAGCAGTTGTTCATGTAATGTTGAAATCATGTGTGCCTTACAGTAAATATGATGAAGACACCTGAAATCGGACTATAAAGGAAGGGAACCGGACAGGACTCAGGGCTCTTCCTTGCATCTCCAACTCGGGACTCCAGCTTTTCCGAGCGCAAGAAGCCATATGCTTTAGCTAAATATTCCTCTGTTAGACTAGTACTTATATTATAATCTGTAACAAGTAATATTGTTAAACATTTATTATAATCATTGGACTGGAACTTGGATTTTTGAGTACGTGTCCCTTTCTTCACACGGGATCAGGAAGACCCACAACTGAAGAAAGACATCACAGGAAAGGTGAGCATCTCTTTTCTAAAAAGAAAATATATGCACTGTGATATTTGATTGATTTAATAAGCCTAGCCAAAGAGGCAGTTTACGACAGGGTTATTGTTGTATAACAAACACGGTTCAAGGGTACCTAAAAAGGTAGACTTATATTACAACGGGGACATCTATTGTCATTATAATGAACTATTTTTATAGTCAATTATTATGATTATGGTTTATTATCTTTATAATAGAATACAAAGTTATAAAGACTGATCACCTAACTCTTAGTGGCACAACTATAGGATAGGCTCTGTAGTTACCGCGGGGTTATTTTACGTCCTGGATAGGATATAAGGTAACTTGGAATGGTATTAATTGTGAAAAATCCAGTACAAAAGCTTGAAAAGTCTTTAAACTAAATAATTCAAAACGAAAAGAAAAAGGCTCTCTGATTATGTATGATTATATAATCATATAGTCTAGCCTATTTTGTGAATTGTTCATTCCCGGTTGGCACACATTTTGCTGCCCTTACAAAAGTGCTGCTCTAGGCAATTGCCTAGTTCGCCTATATGGACGCACCGGCCCTGGGGTCAGCAATGAGTGTATTGATTCATTGTCCCTTCATAGTTTGCAAGATACATTTAATAAACTGAGACGTAGACTATTTAATAAACTGAGCGTAGCCTATTCATCTGTCAATATGAAACGCGACTTGGCCATTCTAATTAATGATCGGAAGAACGCGTATCGACCACCGTTACTGTAAAATATGCACGTATGTCCATTTAAACTCGATTTTGGTTAAATGTGGATTATATCATTACACTGGCAAGAATATGGTTACATTTAAAGATGCCGTACCAAGTATGACAACGCTACGTTCAACTGCTTTTGAAATTACGGTGTTTTTTTCACTTCCTGAAAAGTAACCGTTTTGGACATACGTGAGTTTCATCGGGCAGCGACGATATGCTGATTCTTGATGTCTATGTGTTTAAACACAATAGCTTCTGTGCACAAAGTATTTTCAAAATTGTTCATATTGCTTTTGGATCTCAAACTGTAGAATCTCAGGACTAGAATCACCAATACTAAAACGAGAAATCAAGCATATAATCAACGATTTAGACTCTGAATTGCATCATGGAGTCAGGTCACTACATGATGATAATGTCATTATCATCAAAACATATTGTGAGCAGTTTGTTTTCTCTTGCAGTATCAAGTATGCTTTATAAACACAATGTTGGAACAGTCAGAGAAAAACTAACATTAAAAAATGAAAAGGGTCAAGAGCCCAACTAAAGCAAACACTGACCACCACAATGGTGACGAAAAAATGGTGAAACGAAAAATTCCATAAAACATTACCGTCTACCTTCTATTGAATCTCAAGAACTTTTGTCGATGTATGACAAAAATAAAGTCCAACTGGTAATAATAAGTGCAACAATGTGTGATGACTCGAAGTCAGTTGGTGTTTCTTTTTTTTCTGTTATTGTTTTTTAACAACGGACGCGCATGCGCTCTCTCATTTCATTCAAATTAGGGATGGGGCCGATCCGATCCAGTATCGGTATCGGGACCGATACCGGCGTAATTCACGTATCGGATTTTCCCGATACAACCTGCAGAGATATCCGATATCCATGAGTCATGTCTGCGCTTTAACCATAGACTGTAAATAAATAACGTTGTCTGCTGAAATGACTCCAAAAGTGATTCCCGCCGGCTACACAGCAAAATCCCCAGTGTTAAATTAACACTCCTCAGTGTTTATATGTGTCCACACTACAGGGTGTTAAAAATTAACACTGAAGCAGTGTTGAAGTTAATGAGTTAATTAAGTTAACACTGAAGCAGTGGTGAAGTTAATGAGATAATTAAGTGATTAATTAAGTGATGATTGGCCATTAGTGGTGACACCTGATGATAACAAGCAGACTCACTGAAGGAAAGAGAAACAAGAACAGAAAAAAGAGAAACACAAGAACTACTGACTTCGAGCCATTATTGCACTTATTATTTTACCAGTTTGACTTTATTTCTGTCATACATCTACACATGTTCTTATTTAGATTTAACAGAAGTTTAGATGGTAATGTTTTATGGAATGTTTCGTTTCATGTCACCATTATGGTGACCAGTGTTTGCTTTAGTTGGGCTCTTGACCCTTTACTTTGTAACGTTAGTATTTCTCTGGCTGTTCCAACTCTGTGTTTATAGAGCATATGTGTTGTGGCAAGAGAAACTATGATTTGGGCTGTGTTTCCTGAAAGCATTGCAAGCCTAATTTGATCGTGTAGACCATTTGTTGCAGTTGGTCTGCAATCAAGTTAAGTTTAAGATGCTTTTGGAAATTCAGCCCTGGTTATGTTTCAATGATGAAATTACTAGTGACCTGATTCAATGATGTCACCCAGCATTACAAACTGATTATCTAATTGTTTTATTAATTTTTCACTACAGTAGTTACTTCAAGCAATGTTTTAAATATCTGAAGGATTTAAAATCACACACAGACATCAAGAATCTACATATGAATCTCAACAATGGTTACAATCAAACAAATGCTTAATGTTGCAGTGCATGATGGGAGCCACCAATCAGAACGCATCCCTGGCTGACATCATGCATTGCAGCATGAATAAATTATGCAGCTGAATTGTCCTGTAATTTTCATTGTTTTTTTCTGTTGGCTTTTATTTTGCTATTGTTTTGTTCTGACTTTAGTAGCTTGTTTTGTGATGTTCAGAGTTGATCTGTTTGTCACTAGTTTGTTTATTGTCACCATTGTTGAGATTCATATGCTGATTCTTGATGTCTGTGCGTTTAAACACAACAACTTCTTTGCTCATAGTATTTTCAAAATTTTTGATATTGCTGTTGGATCTCAAACTGTAAAATCTCAGAACTACAATCACCAATACTAAAACGAGACATCAAGCATATAGTCAAAAATTTAGACTCTGAATGACATCAGTGAATCAGGACACTACATGATAATGTTTTTATCATCAAAACATATTGTGAGCAGGTCATGTTTTCTCTTGAAGTAATAAATGTGCTTTATAAACACAGAGTTGTAGCAACCAAAGAAAACTAATATAAATAAATTAAAAGAGTCAAGAGCCCAACTAAAGCAAACACTGATCACCATAATGGTAACTTGAAAAGAAAAATTCCATAAAATATTACCGTCTAAACTTCTGTTGACTCTCAAGAACTTTTGTCGATGTATGACAGAAATAAAGTCAAACTGGTAATAATTAGGGCTGGGCGATTTAAATCGCGATATTGTTATGCGCATCTCGTCAGTAAAGCCGGTTCCTTGATTTAGTAGTAAATCTCCATCACCTGCTTTCAGATGGAGCGGCATTTAGGGCTGAGGAGATAATTAAGTGATTAGTTTAGTGATGATTGAGCATTATTGAAGACACCTGATGTTAACAAGCAGAATCACTGAAGAAGAAAAGCACAAATTGTAAGTTACCATTAAGGTGATGGGTGTTTGCTTTAGTAGGGCTCTAAACCATTATACGTTTACTCTAATATTTACTGTTGTTTGTCTGCTGTTATTGATTTATAACAGTTAAATGAACAAAGTAAAATGTTATCTTATAGTGTTGGTTATGTTTTGACATAATCATACTTTGATCTGAAAAGTGAAACATATTAAGATAGTTTGGATTAACTTGTTAGCAGCAGTTTTGTGACTCTTCAGCCTAGATGATTATCAGGACTTTACTTATAATTCTAAATATTTAATAAACATTGCTCTAATCAAAGAGACGTTCAGACATCAATAATCAGCCTGTGAATCTCAACAATGGTGGTGACAATAATAAAGCATGTTGCAGTGGCTGCCACCAATCACAACTCATTAATGGCTCCCATCATGCATTGCGGTAAGAATAAATTATGATCTGAATTGTCTATGTAATTTACTTTTCCTCATTGAATATTCTGCTCCTCACCATTGTTGAGATGCATAGACTGAATCTTGACATCTGTGTGTGCCTAATAGAATGATTTTTTTTGTTTAAACAAGTTATAAGAAATCCTTTATATCAAAAATTCTGGACATTTATTCAGATTCACAGTTATGGTGTAACCAACAACATAAATCGAAGTTAGAAAGAAGGATCTTAATGAGTTCAGTGATCAAGTTCAAATAATGATTGTCACAATATTACCAACAAAGATCACTTTTTATTCTTTGTTCAACTGGCAGTTTTAACTCAGATACAACCGCCAAACAAAATCTAAATGAAAGGGTCAGAGCCCAACTAAAGCAACTACCCATCACAATAATGGTAACTTACAATTTGCGATTTTCTCCTTCAGCGATTCTACTTGTTAACATCAGGTGTCTTCAATAATGCTCAATCATCACTAAATTAATCACTTAGTTATCTCATTAACGTAAACACTCTTGAGTGTGGACTCATACTCTCCCAGGGGTGTTAATTTAACACTGGAGATTTTGCTGTATACAAAGAGCCGTAGTTAACTGACAAGCTGAGCCATATCGCATTAAATATCGCTGGCGATACGTCCGCGATATTGATGTGATTTGGCTCAGCTTGTCAGTTAACTACGGCTCTTTGTAGTAAATGCCGCTCCATCTGAAAGCAGGTGATGGTGATTTACTACTAATCAAGGAACCGGCATTACTGATGAGATGCGCATAACAATATCGCGATTAAATCGCCCAGCCCTAGTAATAATAAGTGCAACAATGTGTAATGACTCGAAGTCAGTAGTTCTTGTGTTTCTCTTTTTTCTGTTATTATTTTTTCTCTTTCCTTCAGTGAGTCTGCTTGTTATCATCAGGTGTCACCACTAATAGCCAATCATCACTTAATTAATCACTTAATTATTGCATTAACTTCAACACTGCTTCAGTGTTTACTTAATTATCGCATTATCTTCAACACTGCTTCAGTGTTAACTTAATTATCGCATTAACTTCACCACTGCTTCAGTGTTAACTTAATTAACTCATTAACTTCAACACTGCTTCAGTGTTAATTTTTAACACCCTGTAGTGTGGACACATATAAACACTGAGGAGTGTTAATTTAACACTGGGGATTTTGCTGTGTAGTCTGCTAGCTGGCTGCAAACTGCGGAATGGATTTACTGAACGGAGGCGCGGCTCAAAGAGACACAGAGTTATGAGGCACGCCCCCGCTCAGGAAATCCATTCCGCAGTTTGCGGCTAGCCAACATGTCCGTTGAGTGGAAATACTTCACACTGGAATCACCGCAGAGCAAGACAGCACAATGCAATGTTTGCAAAGCCGTAATTCAGAGCTCGTTGAAGCTTCCTCGCGTCGTACAACACAACGAACGCAATCAAACATTTAAAAAAGCACCACGTTACTGTGCGTTCACACCAAACGCAAATAGCGCGTCAAATTAGCGTCTACCGCGTCTAGTTGGACGCTTGAATATTTTGAATCCATTCGCGCGTCCAGAGCGAAATTGACGCACGTAAAAAGCAAAAGTTTGAAGCGAAATTGACGCGCATCTGAGGCGAAATCCATTTGTCTGTTTGCAAGATGCTGATGTTGATCGAGCATTCATCGAGAGAGTTACTGCATTGGAGCGAGGATCACCCTTCAGATAGTGTGTGTGTAAGATGTTTACACTTGCACTTTTCTTATATTTCAAGACTCAAGTATTTGACATTTTGGGAATGTAATAAATATTGACATGAAAATCAATTTGAAACCCTTACAGTTGCATATTTGTTTTCAGAATGGGATTTTTCCTGTTAACAGGATTTCCTGTTTTTCTGACTTCCTTTTCTGACCTTATACTTACCTCAAGTTGCCTTTTGGGACATACATGCATACATACGTACATATCATACTTGCCTGTTGAGAGAAATTTATTTCAGCATCATATAAAATAAACAATAATGATAATAATAATATTAAAGCAAATTGGCTCTGGTATCGGAATAGTATCGGTATCGGCCAATATCCAAATTCAGGTATCGGGATCGGATCGGAAGTGAAAAAATGTGGATCGGTGCATCCCTAATTCAAATACAACTTGCCGTCTTGCTCGATTGTCGATCGTCATTGTCGATTGTATTGAAAATGAAATCAGAGTTGATTTATTGTTTACTGAGTTTGATAATATTTTTTTGATCATGTAAGATTTAAAACATTAATCTGCCTTCCGCCATTCCTTCTTGAATAAAAAAACAACAACATTGCGCGCTGCGCCTGCGTCAGCCTGTTGCTGGCTGGACAGGATTTACAGTGAGTTATTAAAATCATGATAATCAAACACGGTTTTAATGATAATTCAATTTTAAACGATAATACTAACCGTCAGTACATTTTATCGTGGTGAAACCGGTAATCGTCCCATCCCTAAACGCACATGACGTCGTGAACGCACCATAGGATCACAACATATGGGCACCAGTCCAGCACAGGGGCTGACCACTGACCAGAGTCACTTCTGACTCCAGAGGAGGAGATGGTGGGCGAGTTGTGACATGTGTTGGGAGCGTAGATCACCTTGACGGTTTATATACGCATATCGATGTGTTGTCCGTTCAGACCAGTATATGCTTGTCTTGCAGCAACAGCAGAAACCGGCGGAGAGCAAGGAATACTGTGAGCAACTTGAGGCAATTGATCTGCCACTAGAGTCGAGTTTGCTCTTTCCCAGTTGACCTGAAGCCCCAGATGGCTGAGGTGTCTGAGCACCAGGTCCCTGTGTGATGATCTCGCGAGTGGTATATGTAACGACTGGGCTATTGAATCATTCGTACGTTTGGTCTGAATTAACAAATTCGGACTCTCTGTGTTTTCTAAGCACATCTCTTCCAAACACATTCTCTGCAAAGCTTACTAAAGCTTTTAACCTCCTGACTCCCAAATACAAATCATACGTCGGCTCCAGAAAGCCTAGAGCAAAATTACTCCTCCGACACCTTTTACAAGCCCGCTGAGTTTACCCAGGAAAAGCAGACATTCCACGCGAGTCACATTTGAGCAGCTTCAGAGAGATTACGAACTCTCTCTGCACCTTTACACACACACACACACACACACACACACACACACAAACGTCCTTTGTATGTATCCCAGACTTGTATCTGACCTTCCTGTGTGCATGCATGTTTGATTAGTTTTGTTTTGATCATATAGTTATGATCTTCTAGTGTGTGGCTCTGAATGTTTCCCCCAATGGAATCGCATCCTGTAACCCGACCCCCTTGCTATAGGATAACACTTTACAACCCCCGGGAGACTGAGAAGTCACCTCACACACACACACGGACCCCTTTTGATGAAAAGTGCCTTTAAATGTATTAAATGTATTCCTTTTGTGCTTAGATGTCTTCACATGTCACACTGGAATTATCCACAATTTTATCGTGTGTTAATCAAACGTAAAATGCCTATAATCGTGCATTTGATTGTAACTTGATATACTTAACTGTTCTATAATTCATTCTTGGTATCTGTTTAACCGTCTTGCTTTGACGGAACCACTCATACATAGGAAATTACAGTAAAATGTATTATTCTGTAATTACCATCTTGCTGGAATATAATTGCTGAATTTTGACAACACCATAACTCACTCGTGTGGGTGTCTCCCCAGAGACAAAGGAACTTTTTCCCGCTTCAGATCTTTGGACGTTCATTGGTTGTTCGCGCGAACAGAGGCGTGAACCAAGTCGCTCCATAAGAAGACTGACACAGAAAGTTCTCAGTGCACTTCGTCTGAGAGAATTTCTGGTTCCATGGCTCCTTAGGGAGCTCTCATCTCCATTTTTCTTTTCTTTTCTTTACTAAGTTTTATTCTCATATTCGCCTCTCCCTCCACGAGGGAGATGAACTCTGAATCATTTCTTTGGTAACTTCACGTTCGGCGAACCTTTAAAACTTTGCGCGAGTCTGCTCGCCCCGGAAGACACGAGAGAACACGCCCAGCTCCAAAAGAACGACACACGCACGCTCATCTTTCGCAGTCACAAAGAGAACCACATGCAAGTATTATTTTCTCTAGAGATGTAAATGCTGCTTAAGGTTGTCTATTCCCTTTTTCAAGGTGATTTGATTCCTTGTTGTCTTTCAAAAGGTTACTGTCTGTGATTTGGCCATACTGTGCGATCATTCTGTGATCTCTCCCTATTCCTCTTTCACTTTCGCTCGCTCACCCTTTCATCCTCTCTCTCTCATCTGTTATCCGTTTTGTCTTGTATCGTTTTTACTCTTTGTATTGTTATGCGCATATTTACTCTGTGTGAATCGTAGTTCGATGTATTATTAGTTCAATTATTAAAATCCAATATATATTCCTGATTGATTCTGTCTGTCTGCTCATATTGCAAAGTCAATGATTTGTTGATCCTAGCCACAAAGCTTTACGATTTGGTACTTTTCAGTAACCTAAACTTTATAAGAACGGGAGAGTTGTTTTCATGGCCAGAAAACAGCTTTCTTTGAATTATAAGAAAGAGATAATTTTGGTTGAGAAATTGTTGGCTTAATCTTACGGCCGTTTGCTGGACAAACAGTTTGATAGCTCCATTAATTTCCATTAAAAATTATTCTGATAATTGATCTGAGGAATGGACTGTTGATATATTAGTGATTAAATCATAATTCATTATGATGGGTTACTGATGTATACAATTGATCTAATTTTCAGTTTCAATAATGTAATGTAACTGTAATATGCGATATATATTAATCATATTCCTGATTAATTATTAAAATTCCCTATATAACATTTGAGCTAATGTTAATGTACTACCCAGTGCTATTACAGCCAAGATGAGCCAGTCGTTGAGATAGTTGAGGATGCGAACACCCACCTCCCGTAACAGGGAAAGGGCGGCCTCCGCGACCTTCGTAAAGACGCCGGGTGACAGGGAGGACTTTGTACTGGTATGCTCGTCCCTCGAACGCAAAGCGTAGGAACGGCCTGTGTCGAGGGAGAATTGAGACATTAAAGTACACGTCCTTCAGGTCGATCGCTACGAACCAATCTTACGGGCGAACACATTCGAAAAGGTGTTTCTGTGTTAGCATTTTGATTCAAAACCACCACCACTCTTGTGGGAACAGTGAAGTAGGGGCTGTTAAACCCTGACCTCACATCGGCTGGAGGGACCAGCTCGATCGCGTCCTTCGCCTAAACTTTTGATGTGCTTGGACCAGACTCCATAGTGGGTCACAGCTGCTGTGTGTTCAAGACACACGATCCCTGTGTGTGTGTCCTTAAAAAAATGTAGTCAACATGCTGATGAAAATTCTCATTACTATAAGAATTCTTCTCTAGCTACACAGTTTACATGTAATTAAATTTAGATTTAATTTACAAGGTAACTGCAAATTTAGCCGACAGCACTCAGCAAGGTCTACTCCTAAACTAGTGGTGGTAAAATTCAACTGGGAAGAATTGAAAGTAAGGAAAGAGAAAGTGAGAGATCAGAACCCTAACTGGGGTTAGAGGAAAAGTATGATAGATCACTTTGCACTGTGCACAGCACAAGCTGTAGTTGAAGGCTTCAAGTAAATGATGCTAACCGCTAACTGTAGCAGTTATTATTTAGCTTAGCCTAAGCTGAACAGACGCTAGGTTAGGTTAGCTGAGCCATCTGGGCTGGCTTGTTTACAATATGACGTTACGAGTTTGCACTTCCTGTGACAAGTCGTTGTCATGGGAACCATGTCAGAGCGATTCAACAGTCTATGAAGAATGTCTGCACATTTTAAATGATTTATACATGTTTAAATGAGTTAAAATGTGGCACCTATACTTTGAGTCTTCCAAAAACTTGATGTTACATTCAGTAAAATGCAAATGTGGTCTGGAATTTGCCAATTTTACTCGAGTAACTCTTTCCTTTACTTTAAACTACTTCTTCTACTTATTTAAAAGGTAAGGAAATAGATTTGTTGTAAGTCGTAGCTTGTCTAAGCATACAAGGTTACGTCCATCTCATGCATAAATATTGACTTTTAGCGAGTGAAACAATTTTGATCACTAGGTAGCGCTGCTTGTAGATGCAGCCAAAATTTCGATGAATTACATCAATCTAACAGGAATTGTTGAGGCCTTTACATTGCAGAAAGGGGGCATCACCCAGTCTGTATATAACACTGTACTGAGATTTCTTCGTCAGAAACAGATGCTGCACTTTGGATTTCTCCAATCAAGTAGAATATTAAATACCAGTACAGCATGCCGCTGACTTGAGCTTCCTTTGTCAAACAGACTTATGCTTTAATGCTGAAATTACCGATACTAGTTAAAAATCTAAGACTTTTTCACTTTTAATAAAGGATTTAAATTCCAGCTATCGTTTTATCTGCATTTAATCAAGCCAGTAACCAGTAATCAAAATGCGTGTCGCATGTTGCGTCCTATTTGGATCGGGATGATCAAATGCACACTTTAGGATAACAGTAGATAAGCGAAGGGCCGCTAGGTTATGTTAGTTTATGAAGCTCTGGTGGTTTGCTTACTATCTGGCGTTGGGGGGACGCATGCCCTATTTGAGGTTAGTATTTCCTGTAACAAGTCATTGCCATGGAATCTAATATGCAGCAGTGCCAATTTCAACCAGAAGGTGACAAATGTCTGTATGGTTGGAAAGCAGTGCATAGTCTGTTGGCACGTGGGGCTTACACATCCATTCAAGATTTTCTTTAAGTCAGTAAAATTCTAATTTTACTAATGCAGCTTCCTGCTTCTTTTGAGCACACATTTTCATCTACTTTAAAAGTTCTATGTCCTATGCTGACTATGAACTTTGTAGCAGCGGCTTGCATTATGGTCGTGCTGTGTGCCTTCTGATCTTTGCAGTTCAGGGTCTATGGGGTTTAGGAACCCTTTCTGAGGAGGCCTCGTGTGTTAAAGGCATTCTGCGTCAAGTCACACATCGTTGAGTGGGCATCGCGTGGAGCTGTCAGAAATGGTGACTAACTGGTTTTGGAGGAAATGGTTCTTGGAGCTGGCGTCTTCCTCTGTCACAGGTTCGTTGCCAGCTCCAGGGTAAGCTTGTTCGGAGTCTGTGGTAGTAGCACAGGCACTTTTAGATCTGTTTGGTGTCTGGGAAGTGCCCAGTCTGCATTCAGACTCTTAAGTCTAATAATCCTGTTATGATGGCTTGTTCCATCTGCTGGTAGTTAGACTGGATGTTTTCTGGCTGCCGAGCCAGAAAGCGTCGCACCTCTGGGCTGGATGTGATCCAGATCAGATAGAGTCTATCTTGGTGGTGCACACTCATCAAAGATTGCAGGTGAAAGTCAATTTATCGCAGGTAGGCATGGACGTCGGGGTCTCCTGCAAGCTCTGGTGTAAAGGCAGGGATGTTACTGACCATTCGCTGGAGATCTTTTAGTATCACTTCATGTGCCGTTTCAGGGTTTGTCTGAATGAAACCTTTTCCTCTGCGCCTGCAGAGGCTCTCAGGACACTGGCGAGTGAATGTCAGGCCGAGGGTTTGGCTCCTCCCCCCTTTGTGCAGGGCTGGGGGAGCTTACGTGGGTGATGTAAAGTTTAGCAGGATACATCTTTCTTGTGGGGTCCGTTTGCAGGTGGTTGGACTGTTTCGGTTCTGTTCAGGACCACATTGCGTTTGCCTATAATGTTGCAGCATTGCTGAGTCAGTGTTTGGACTTCAGCTCTGGCTTTACACTGATGGCTTTAGTGTCTCTCTTTGAGTTCAACCAGTTCTTTAAGGTCTTTGCATCTGTCCTTTGCCTGCTGATGCTGAGAAGGGTTCGTTCTCTGTGGGATTCTGTGGCTGGCAGCATTAGTTCATTTACCTCCGGTTTGAGGCCTGCGGGAGCGTGGCCAAGGAGAAGATGATGCTGGTCAGCTCTTGGTGGCTCAGGCTGGGTGTCAGACGTCCGCTTTCATTGTCGTCTAACGGTTCACTTCTCTGCCTCGGCAGGTCGTTGTCTGCTTCAGGCTGAAGGATGTCGAGGATGCTGCTCTGCCGGTCTCCAGGTGGAGACCGGTGGGTCTCTTCTGGTGGGTGGCAGGGCTGTATGTCTGAGGCCTACTGGCAAACTTGTGGGAACACAAGAGAGGAGTGGCAAAGGCAAATGCAAGTTTCTACAGAGGTGGTACGCTATGTGGGATAACAGCTATGTGGGCCATTAAATTTAGTGTTGGTGAGCACACAACCCAAGGGTTTTGATTCTCTAGTTGACATGCTTTAAGCAGCGTCGGCTGATGACTGGACTTTTACATGTCAAGACTATTACTCAAAACTGATGGTTCTTTTCACGTTTTACTACGAGAGTAGCAAATAGAGCAAAAACAAAATATAAACAATAGAAATCGGAAAGGAAAGGGAAGGAATGAGTGTTTTACCTATTTAAGTTTAGCTAGGAGACATAGGTAAACAAGTGTCACGTATGGATTAAGCTGCTGTTGGACGAAGCTAGCAGGGACACATCAAACATCAATGTCAAAAGAAGAAGAAACAGCAGGAAGAGTCTCCCGTTCTGTCTGGGGCCTACTGTGCGTTTACGTTAACAGTACTTCATGTACTTAACTTGGTGCTAAGGATTGAGGAGGGGTAAAGCACAGACAGGGGTTAGGATTCTAATGACCTGGGTAGTTACAGAAACAACAGTTGCTAGAACTACTGTAATCCTATAGAGAGAGGGAAGATGTCGAAAGGAAGTACCTAAGATAAGGTATAAGTAAAGATAGAATGTCCTTATAGCTCAAAAAACTAAAGGAAAGGAAAACAATTGATTTATTTAAATTTCAAATTTAGTTAAACTTTATTTAGCTGAATATGGAAATTCAGGCTGAAATAAAGTAAGTAAATAAATTGAAATAAAATCAAAATCAAAAGTAAACAGGGATTGTCCTCATAGCCCTGGTAGCTAAAAGGGAAATTGAATAAGCAAATTGATTTAATTAAATTTCGAATTTAATTAAATTCAACTTAACTGAATAGGAATATTCAGGCTCAACAGGTGTGAATACACACACACACACACACACACACAAAAAAGGTAGGCTTAAGTCGAAATAAATGAAACACAAAATAAAAACCAAGGTATGGGTTTCAACTAAAAGTGAAACCAAAAGGGAGGGGGTCGAGAGAAAAAGAGAGAGACAGAGAGAGAGAGAGGATGGAGTAGTTTAACCCTCTGGGGTCTAAGGTGTTTTTGGGGTCCTTGAGATGTTCTGACATGCCCTGACATTTGTGCTTTTTTCAGTTGCTTATAAACATATTAATGGCAAAAAAAAAATTTACACTCTATTTAGCACAAACAGGGCTACCATAATATGTGAGCAACAAGAATGCACGTTTGCATTTTTGAGAGAATAATGTTTATGCATGGTTATTGAAAAAACTAAAAACTAAAGTTTCTGAAATAAGGCCACAAAACACATACTAAATATGTGTCAATAAGACTTTTGACTAATGGATGTCGTCGCCTAGAGTTTTATCTTCAAAATGATGTGAAAATCATCCTGCCTAATCATTCACATAACTTGCAAATTGGCCTATAATATCCAAGGAAAACATGTCTAGTAATTGTGCAGTTAATTCTCATACTGTATTTTCAGTTTTGGAATATTTATCCTCTCCCCAAATTTGTCACTAATAAAACACAATAAAAATTATTTAAAGAAAAGGCTTATATTTACCTTTCAATAGTTTGTTTACATCTACCTTGTAAATATATATTTGTATTAAAAAGGTTACAATTACAACAACAATTCAAGTGTAATCTTTCTTTGTAAAAACTAAAGTATACATTTTATCATACATATTTCAAAGTGAAGGATTTGATTGATTATTTGATTACTTTATTTTTGACAAAACATACTATATTTAACATAATTATGAGCAAAAATTGGCAAACAAAAGCTTATTTGAGATGGCAGATATTTTACAGTAAAAATGTATAATCTATCCAAAACTAATCAACGAAATGTTGTCTTTCATATGTCTGTAACATAGGTCTTTTGTTTTTATTATAAGAAATATAAATGCTAATTTGCAGTTTAATACGTTGCTTATACAAATATATTTTATTTCAACATATTTCAGTCGATTTTTACTCAGTATAGCAATACAGTTTGCTAAAAGCCAAACATTCATTCACACACATAAACGCCTGACTGTAACGTTGATTTTATGAAATATTAGGGCATATAAATGTTAATTTGCAGTTTAATACGTTGCTTATACAAATAGCCTACATTTTATTTCAACATATTTCAGTCAATTTTTACTCATCTCAGTATAGCAACACAGTTTGCTAAAAGCAAAACATTCATTCACACACAGAAACGCAATTTAAATTTAAACTGTCTTTTTGCGAGCTCTGGTAAACAGCACGCATCTCTGCCATTCATTCATTCACACACAGGAACGCGATACACTTGAGAAGGAAAAAAAAACTTACTACAGTATTCCTCAGCTCAGTCGGATCCTTGCTCCTCGAAATACCCGCACTTCTGAGGTACATTTTCCATTATGTAACAAGTAAACAAGTACAATTATCTGATTAAACTTGTGTTTTCTTGATCTGATATGGGGGCGTTTGCAGGATTGCCTCAGTCATTTGCGTTTGAATAGCGCGCGCTCTCCGTGGGCATGGTCAAATAAAAAATAATTAGATGAGAACATATGGCGTCAAATGGTGGACAAAACAGCGCAAGCGCATAAACACAGCGTGCAAGTGAATTGCAACAGTGTGAGCAACGTGACAAAGCTTGCACGTGAAATGTAAACATGCAGAACTCTCAAATCCCAAACTGGAGTACAAAAAATATGATTGTGCGCACAAATTAACAAGTCGCAAGCAGAAATAACAGCTGCGAGTCCTGACAGGTTCTACACGCGCAAGTTCTTTTCTACACGCGCAGGCAGACAGTGTTGCCAGATTGGGACGGTGATTTCCAGCCCAAAAGCTCACCAAAACCCGCCCACTACAAGAAAAAACCGCCCAAAATTTTACTGCCGCCAAAATAATATGATATAAATTCATTACCATGTCATTCAAGGTTGATAAGCACAATTTTTATCTCCTTAAAACAAAATAACAATGATAAAATAAAATAAAAAATAAAATTCCAGGAAAACAGATCAAAACAGGGCAATAATAAAGGAGAATTAGCCAATATGACTAAAATGTCCAGATGGACACTGTCAAAACGGCAATCAAGAAATGAACCGATGACTTAAACCCTCGGAAGTACACATTGCAGAACATAACGCAGAATTTAGCAGTCAAACTCATTCATCGTTGATTCAAACCTTTTTCAGCAGCTGTCAGGGTCGAGTATAGTGCAATCTGGACGGTGTAAAAGTTGCCGATGTCTCTGGTAAGGTTAGGTTAGTGTGCACATGGCCATGGACATATTTCACGTCCCATATTTCATTTCATTTCAAGTCATTCAACTGTGCTCTCCTCAGAGTTATATTCACCATCTATCTCCCACCAGGTGTACGTTTTTAGAGTTGCTCACTATCTTACTCTTTACTGTGTAGATAAAACTTACTGTTTAGTAGGCTATAGCTAGCTAGCCTATCACTTTGGCATTAGCGATTACTTGAATATACAGCTACAACTTATCGCGCTCAGTCGCATCTGCCTGCTGATCACTGATTGGCTAAAAGTGCGTGCTCGTTGGGGATGTCAACACTAACGCCAGCTGACTCTGCATGGGCGCGCGTGTGTGTACAGTAATGTCATGATGACTGATTTTATGGACTACATGCACACTTTAGTTTAGTTTTTTAATCAATTAGACTTTAAAATGTAGATGTTTGAAAACCGCCGAACTGACCCCAAACCAGCCCAAATTTTGTCCACCCGCCCAAACCCTTTTTTACCCGCACAATCAAATTCAAAACACTGCACGCAGATTTGAACACAAGCTCGAGTTCTTTTCTACACGCGCGCGCAGATTTGAACACACGACATGCGCAGCTGAAATCTTTACGCACACGAGTCAGTTTTAACACTTTAAGGGGCGGGGCTCAGACCTTCCTGTTAACAAATGCCATATCTGCAGCTTCTCTGAAAATCTTTTGATTGGTTGCTATGCCGTGAATGATGTCCTCCTGTTGCGATTGGCTGTTGTTGGCTCTCTCCGAATGAAGACACTCAAAACAGAAAGCAGGATGACAGACCTTAAGAAGTTTTTTTTACGTTTATTAGTTATACACAATCGTCCCCCAGAAACAGTCCCACAGACCCAGCCTCAAACCCAATCTCTTAAAAATTAATAAAGGCTGGTTTCTAAAGTACTTCTTCCTGCCTCTATAGCACTTAGAATTTGCTGTGGAGCTATAAGATCAACTCCTCTAGATGCTGTCAGGGTTGAAATGGGGGAAATGCCATTAGACCTGAGAAGAGAAAAGCTTGCAATGATGTATTGGGCTAACTTGAAAGGTGGTAAGAAGAATCATTGTACACGCGTAATACTAAATGACTGTTGGGAATACAAAAAGAATGGAGGAAATAGCCTTGGCTGGAAATATGGACAGTGGGTCAAGGATTATGGTATAGAGGATGAAGCAATTTGTCCTAACATGCCATTAGGTGGTGTGGCAGTGTGGAATATTACTGAACCTGTTGTTGAAATGAGATTATTGGAGGCTCGGGAAAAAGCAGAAGAAATATGCAGTAATAGTTATAGAGTTAATGTTTTTTATGAGAGAAAACTTTAATTCTTTTGTGCAGATTTACACAGATGGATCTAAGGATCCAATTGAGCAAAAAGTGGGCATAGGAGTGTATATTCCAAATTTTAAGACAGAAATAAGCTTGAGGCTAAGTAACAAACTGTCTGTGTACTCTACTGAGCTAACTGCAATTATAGTAGGACTACAATGGGTTGAACAGGTTAGGCCAAACAGGATTTTAATTTGCTCAGATTCTTCATCAGCTCTTAAAAGTATAAAGTATACAAAAAGTGATAGAGAAGTTTATTCTTATAGAAATGTATACTTTATTGTACAGACTGAAAATGGAAGGTATAACTGTATATTTTTGTTGGGTGCCAGCACATATCGGGATAATAGGGAATGAAATAGCTGATAAATTAGCAAAAGAGGCATTAAAGAAAAACGTGGTGAAAGTTAAAGTCCCTTTGGGTAGAAGTGAAATAAAATCTGTGATTAATAGGAAATTAATACAAGAATGGCAACAAAGATGGGAAAATAGCAGAACAGGTAGGTGGTTTTATAGTATTGAGAAATCAGTAGGGAAAAAAGTGCAGTTTTTTGGAAGATATAGAAAAGAACACTGAAAAAAATGTGGAGTGACATTTACTTAAAAAAAGCTACACTGTAAAAAAGAATACATTGATTTTATTGATATCTAATTAATAAAAATGAGGCAACAGATTACAAGCAATATTATTAATTAAATTTAACAAATTAGAATTGAGTAATAATTAATCAAATGAATTCCTTAAAAGTTAACCATTTAAAATGAGTAAAATGTACAAAATATCTTTTATTGCCAACATTGAAGACACCTGATGTTAACAAGCAGAATCACTGAAGGAGAAAACCATAATTAAAGTCACCATTATGGAGATCAGTGTGTGTTTTAGTTGGGCTCTTGACCTTAAATTA
The DNA here is from genome assembly GCF_951802725.1 of Rutilus rutilus. Classification (NCBI taxonomy): domain Eukaryota; kingdom Metazoa; phylum Chordata; class Actinopteri; order Cypriniformes; family Leuciscidae; genus Rutilus; species Rutilus rutilus. The sequence continues at coordinate 50,748,257 of NC_140210.1, forward strand.
TTAACTTTAAGTTTTTTTTGGCTGCTGTACATGAGTTATAACAGCCAGATGAACAAATATAAAAGGTGATCTGATGGTGTTGGTTGTGATTTAACATAATCATTATTTCACAATCATTAGACCTGAATCACTGAACTCATAGAGTCCAATTTATGAGTAAGGTGAACTATATTAATTGTAGCAGCACTGGCTTTGTACGGCATAATATTTTTTTTAACTTTTACAATGTAAGGCAAATAATTTCTAAAAAGTTTCTCTTACATAAAACGGAGACACACAGACATCAATAATCAGCCTGTGAATCTCAACAATGGTGACATTTATAAAGCATGTTGCAGTGCATTCTGGGTTCCACCAATCAAAACTCATTCATGGCTCCCATCATGCATTGCTGCACGAATAAATAATGAGCTTATGTTCAGAGGTGATCTGTTCGTCACCATTGCTGAGATTCATACGCAAAATCTTGATGTGTGTTTGTGCCAAAAAAAAAAAAAAAAAAAAAAAAAAAACCTTTTTTATTTATTTTTTATTATTTGACCATTTGGATTTCATTGAAAAGGCAAAAAATATTATACTGCTGTAATTAATAAAGTTACCTTAACTCATAAATTGGACTCTATATGAGATTCAGTGATTCAGGTCTAATGATTGTGAAATAATGATTATGTTAAATCACAACCAACACCATCAGATCATTTTTTATATTTGTTCATCTGGCTGTTATAACTCATGTACAGCAGCCAAACAAAACTTAAAGTAATTGATTTAAGGGCCAAGAGCCCAACTAAAACGAGTATTATGAAGCTGCAGACTCGGAGCCTGCTGCATCTACAGTCCCGCACCCAGAGTCCCGCATTCTCAGACCCCTCGTTTTTCGAGACAGCGCCTCCTATCAAATTAGATCGGATAAACATGTGAAGAACGTGAGTATCGTCAATTTTATTTAGCGAATAATACCTCATTTGGTTTCTTTTTTAATCAAACTACTTTATTAGCTCATCGATACACCAACATATGAATAGTCCATTTAATATTTGTAAAGATAGTTTGTAACAAAATTTGAGCCGTTAATGTATGTTTTTTCGCCTCTTTTACTTAAATTAGTTCTTATAAAACGTAAGTATTAAAATGAATCAATATTAATTTAACTGATATGAAGTTGTTGCCAGCCATTTCCTCCGTGGCCCGATTTATCACCCTAGATATGCTTGTAATTTGCATTTGCAAAAAAATATTATTTATTATTACACAATATTTTTGACAATGGCATTCATCTTTTATTTTAGTGAAGCCGAGGAAGTCCCGCATTACAAAACATTACAAAACCTGTTGTAATGCATTTACAACAGGTTTTTTTGAAAAATTTGCATTTTTTTAATGCAATTGAAGAAGAAAAGTAAAGTCACTAACACAATTCTTTCCTTTTTTCTTTGCTTTGTCCTGTTTACAGCAAGATGATGTTTAGGTGATCGTTAAATAAAGTACAGAATTGTTTATTATTGGTGTTTTGTCTATTCTTATTTGAGTTTTGCTTCGCATTCAAAATATCAAAAAACAGGTTTTGTAATGTTTGCATGGTATAATGTTAATTACACCATTATAGGTTGAACTGAAAGAAAAATTGGAATTTGAAAAAAAAAAAAACGTAGCAATATAATAGGCTATCACATAATATTTTTCAGAAGATAGTTCAATCTGCAATTGCGACTTTATTTCTCAGAATTACGACTTCATATCTCGCAATTGTGACTTTATTTCTCGCAATTCTGACATCATATCTCGCAATTCTGAGAAAAAAGTCAAAAACTCTGACTTGATATATCGCAATTGTGAGGAAAAAAAAGTCAGAAGTGTGAGATAAAAAGTCGCAATTATTATTATTTATTTATTATTCAGTGGCGGAAACAAGCTTCCATAGTAGGCTAATTGTATCCCTTCCATCAGTAATTTTCTTTCAATTACACCCACACTCAAAAACTACTGGGTAATTTGTTAGTCAGAGAACACAATAAGTTTTTTTGGCACATGCATTAAGCAGGGAACGCAAATATTTATTTGGATAACTTTAAAAACGAGACTGTATTGCATCCTATTGTTTTCAATGGCATTTGGATAAGGGTGTTATACGATCTTCTGAACAGCAGGAGGCGCTGTCTCGAAAAACGAGGGGTCTGAGAATGCGGGACTCTGGGTGCGGGACTGTAGATGCAGGCTCCGAGTCTGCAGCTTCATAATATTGACTAAAACACACACTGATCTCCACAATGGTGACTTTAATTATGGTTTTCTCCTTCAGTGATTCTGCTTGTTAACACCAGGTGTCTTCAATGTTGGCAATAAAAGATATTTTGTACATTTTACTCATTTTAAATGGTTAACTTTTAAGGAATTCATTTGATTAATTATTACTCAATTCTAATTTGTTAAATTTAATTAATAATATTGCTTGTAATCTGTTGCCTCATTTTTATTAATTAGATATCAATAAAATCAATGTATTCTTTTTTACAGTGTAGGCAACTTTTTCCACACAGAAACTGCTTGTAATCTTTACTCGGGCTACACTGTAAAAAGGAATACGCTATATTTACTCAATAAAATTGTGGCAACAGATTACAAGCAATATTATTAATTAAATTGAACAAATTAGAATTGAGTAATAATTAATCAAATTAATTCCTTAAAAGGTAACCATTTAAAATGAGTAAAATTTTTATTGGCAACATTGAAGACACCTGATGTTAACAAGCAGAATCACTGAAGGAGAAAACCGTAATTGTAAGTCACCGTTATGGTGATCAGTGTTTGTTTTAGTTGGGCTCTTGACCTTAAATCATTATCTTTAGATTTTGTTTGGCTGCTGTACCTGAGTTATAACAGCCAGATGAACAATGAGAAAAGGTGATCTGATGGTGTTGGTTGTGTTTTAACATAATCATTATTTCACAATCATTTGACCTGATTCTCTGAACTCATATAGTTAAAAATAATATTATACTGTAGAGGGACAGAGCTGCTATAATTAATTATCTAATATATCTAATATATAAAAAAAAATTGTTTTCGTTTTTAAATACACAGACATCAAGAATCAGCCTGTGAATCTCAACAATGGTGACATTTATGAAGCATGTTGCAGTGCATTCTGGGTTCCACCAATCAAAACTCATTCATGGCTCCCATCATGCATTGCTGCATGAATATATAATGAGCTTATGATCAGAGGTGATCTGTTTGTCACCATTGCTGAGATTCATACGCTAAATCTTGATGCCTGTGTGTGCCTACATAAAAAAAAATGTTTTTTTTTTTTTTTTTTTTTATCATTTGAATTTCATTGAAAAGGCTAAACATATTATGCTGTACAAGGACAGTGCTGCTATAATTAATAAAATAAACAAAACTCAGACATTGGGCTCTGTATGAGCTCAGCGATTCAGGTGAAATAATGATTATGTTAAAACACAACCAACACCATCAGATCACCTTTTCTCGTTGTTCATCTGGCTGTTATAACTCATGTACAGCAGCCAAACAAAATCTAAAGATAATGATTTAAGGTCAAGAGCCCAACTAAAACAAACACCGATCACCATAACGGTGACTTACAATTACGGTTTTCTCCTTCAGTGATTCTGCTTGTTAACATCAGGTGTCTTCAATGTTGCCAATAAAATTTTTACTAATTTTAAATGGTTACCTTTTAAGGAATTAATTTGATTAATTATTACTCAATTCTAATTTGTTCAATTTAATTAATAATATTGCTTGTAATCTGTTGCCACAATTTTATTGAGTAAATATAGCGTATTCATTTTTACAGTGTATTTCAATTAGTAATTAATTGTAAAAGTAATTAAATTGAACAAATTATAATTGAGTAATAATTAATCAAATTAATTCCTTAAAAGTTAACCATTTAAAATGAGTAAAATGTACAAAATATCTTTTATTGCCAACATTGAAGACACCTGGTGTTAACAAGCAGAATCACTGAAGGAGAAAACCATAATTAAAGTCACCATTGTGGAGATCAGTGTGTGTTTTAGTTGGGCTCTTGACCCTTAAATTATTAACTTTATTTTACTAATGAGTTATAACAGCCAGATGAACAAATAGAAAAGATGATCTGATGGTGTTGGTTGTGTTTTAACATAATCATTATTTCACAAGAATTAGACCTGAATCACTGAACTCATATAGAGTCCAATTTAGTTAGATTAACTATATTAATTATAGCAGCACTGGCCTTGTACGGCAGAATATTTGTATCTTTTACAATGTGAACAAAAATAATTTCCAAACAGTTTCTCTTATAAAAAAAAAAGAGAAAAACAGACATCAATAATCAGCCTGTGAATCTCAACAATGGTGACATTTATAAAGCATGTTGCAGTGCATTCTGGGTGCCACCAATCAAAACTCATTCATGGCTCCCATCATGCATTGCTGCATGAATAAATAATGGGCTTATGATCAGAGGTGATTTGTTTGTCACCATTGCTGAGATTCATACGCAAAATCTTGATATGTGTGTGTGTGTGTGTGTGTGCGTGTGCGTGTGCGTGTGTGTGCGTGCGTGCCTAAAAAAAGTGTGTATATATATATAAAAACATTTTTTATTATTGATTTGATAATTTGGATTGCATTGAACAGGCTAAAAATATTATGCTGCTATAATTTATATAGTTCTAGAGAATCTAACAAACTGTCTTTGTATTTGGTTTGTAAATGTATTATTTTTAGGTCTCCCAGCAGGCATAGAGGCGGAGAGAGAGGGATTCTACAGCTCAGAACGTCTGAAAGTTTTTGTGTAACTATTGTCCAAAAGTTGTAAACTGGTGTACATGCCCAAACTGCGTGGAAGTAATTGTCAGAAACACCCATGGTGCACTGTGAGCAGATGTCAGTAGTTGCAAGTCCCATTTTATATTTTTTATATTGAGTGATGTGAGTTCTATGAATGATTTTATATTGGATTAGTTGTAAATTAGTGTTTGTTGTCATTGCAAATATATTATTACATATGTCAGTCCAGTATTGGGAGGTAAGAGGGGTGGATATATCTTGATTCCATTTAGTTTGTGGTACGTGTATTAAAGTGTCTGATTTAATTAATAATTTATATAATTTAGAGATCAATTTATTATCATTTCCGATTTGCATAATTTCTTCTGATATCTGTGGGGGTGTGAGAGTATTATTTCTTATGTTGATTTTATTTTTTATGATTGTTTTAAGTTGTATATAATATCGCCAAGAAAACAATTCTACAAAACTGGAAATCCAAAAATATTCTTAGTTTAAACCATTGGGAAAATTTACTATTGGAATTCATAACTTTACTAAAAATCACAACTTTCCAAAACGGTGACATACCGTCCTTCAGGGAAAACTGGAAACCATTCCTCAACTATTTCAACCTCGACCTAAACTGAAGCTGATGCCACGAACATTCTTAAACATTCTTACACATATTTCCTCATGTCTTCTCACATTCCTATCAAGAGAAGAAATGATACTATAATACTACTACAATATTATTAATAATACTATACTATATTTACTATAATACTATATTATAATACGATAACAATACTACTATGTACATATTTATTCAAAACAAGATGCATACCTTAACTAATTATTTATGGTATATGATTAAAATAAATATTACAAACATTCAATTATATTTCTCAACAATACACTATTATTATTAGTGATGATGAGGATGGTAGTAATGACTATTATTGTTATCATTATTATTATTATTATTATAAGAAGCATTACTACTACTATACTATAAGGATTATTGTTATATAAGTATGATCATAAATATATATTACTGTTATTGTTATCGCTTTATTTTGACATCTTATTTTATTCATTTATTTGACCTTAGTTATTTTATACTTACTGACATATTTATTACTATATTATCTCTCATTATAGGATTCCAATTTTTTTTATTTTTTTTGCTGCCATGATGCCATTACAGCTATTATTATTGTTGTTGTTAATGATGGTAATGATAATGATATTATTATTATTATTATTATTATTTCTTATTGATATTGTTATTATTATTGTTGTTATTGTTATTGTTGTTGTTATTACTATCATAAATAGTATTACTAAAGTAATCGTATTGATTATACAAAATTTTGTCGTGTCTCCGTCCTGCTATCCTATAGACATGATGGTCCCTGGGCCGGGGTTTTTTATTTTTTATTTTTCTCAGGGTGGGGATGCCTGTGGGGCCTGCTCCCGGGGTGCTCTGGGCTGGGCTTGGACAGCCGCAACACTATTGTCTTTTTTAATGCATCTAATTAGTTGTTCTTATTAAAAAAATAATAATAATAATAATAATAATAATGATAATAAATAAATAAATTAAAGGAAGAAAAAAAAAAAGAAGAAAAAAAAAAAACACATATAGAACAGGGTAAGCATGGTGCGTTACTTCTGACCGAGGTTAGATACACTGTAAAAAAAAATCCTAATTTTACAGAAAATAACTGAAAACAGAAAATATTTATTATAATATAAATTTCAGATGATTTTGGCCATTCTTTGATGATGTCATGATGGCTTGATTCTCTGATATGACAGTCAAAAATATGAATATATTAGCTTAGATTACATGTAGATGGAATTTAGCTTTATACAAAGTCTATAATGTCATAATTTCTCACATGATCCTTGGCAACAATATTGTAATAATCTGAAATTTAAAAAGATATATATTATATGGAAAAAGTTTTGAGCTGGTTAATTTTTTTTTTTGTAGTATAGACATCAAGAATCAACATATGAATCTCAACAATGGTGACAACCAACAAAGCCTTTTTGTGACTTTATAGTAGTTCAGATTTTTTTTCGTTGTCACCATTGTTGAGATTCATACGCTGATTATTGATGTCTGAGTGAGTCTATATAATCCTGTCATAACATTTTCTGTATAATGACATCATAAAATCTGAGCATCACAGCACTGCAGGATCTTCTATAGCAGTTTTATCATGCAAAAATTAACTAATATTTAATTACTTAATCAGATTTACTCTTCAGGTGGTATCAATGAAGCAGGACACTACATGATGACTATTATCACTAAAAAGAGACCAACATCATCTGATCTGAGTTTCTCTTGGATTCCTACCATAACATGCATCAAAGACACACAGTTAAAGCAGCCAGAGAAAAACTTAAGTAAAACACTAAAAGGTCAAGAGCCCAACTAAAACAAACACTAATCTCCATCATGGTGACATCAAACTTTATTCTTTTCAATAAAGCTTCAACTTCTAAACCTCTGTTAATTCTCAATAAGAATGTTAGTATGAAAGAAATAAAGTCTGGATTGTAATAAGTGAAGATGCTGAGATCCTGATAGTGTTTAATGTTCTGTTGGGGTTTAAAGTGTTTCTGTATGGTGTGTTTTGTGTGTCACCATTGTGTTGAAGAGTAGAGCCTGAGCTTCAGTCCAGGATGAGCAGAGAAACACTGATGAAATGCTGCATGTTGCTTTATTTAACAGACAGTAACTGTGTAGTTGCTGATGTAGTGACGTATAGTCACAGCAAATCATGCATATAATTAACTGCATGCTTTTCAGTAAAAAATCTGAAAAAATGTGAATTAACTGTGTGTTTCTGTTAAAAAAGATTAATGAAGATTTCTGTAAAAGTATTTTGCACTTATTTAAATTAGGATATTTTACATTAATTTTACGGTTTTTGTATGGCAGCCATGGCTGACAGTCATTTGACTGTTTTTTATGGGATTTTTTTACAATGAAGGTGTTTGATCGTAATAATTCAGGAAATAGCTGTAAAATAACACTGTTTTTCCGTAAAACATTTAAGGAAAATTTCTGTAAAAGTTTTTTGCACTTAATTTAAATTAGGATATTTTACTTTATTTTTACGGTTTTTGTTTGGCAGCCGTAGCTGACAGTCATTGACCGTTTTTTTACGATTTTATTTTTTACAGTGTAGCACAGGGGTGGCAGAGGTCAGAATTCCACTCGGGCCTTGCCATCAACTGGCTACCCCTGGGTCTGTGTTTCATGCCATGTCTCATTTTAATGCAACATATTAGATTAGGAACATTGTCACATTAACTAGGCCAAGGCTGGCAATTTGGTGGTAGCGGCTTGTCTGCGATGGTGGGAGTTGCCAGGGTACTTGGGGTGTTCTGGGCTCTACGGTATCTTCCCTTGTTGATGGGTGGCACGTTCTGGGCACATCCTACAGGCTGTGGTTGGCAGTGCGGAGACATGACAAAACACAACACGACTGGATATTAGGGATAATTATTTGCTACTGCATTTAGTTATTTATTGTATATTATGATGCTGGTGGAAATAATGGTAGTAATTATTGATATTATCATTTTTATTATTATTACTATCGTTATCATAAGTAGTCGGAATGGTGACAGTAGTATCTTTTCTTCCCCCTTTTTTTTTGTTGTTGTTGTTGTTGTTGTTGTTGTTGTTATGTTGTTATGTTGATAATATTATTAATGCTAATGTCATTAGCTATATAGAGCACACAAACAAACATCTCTATTCAGAAATTCAAACAATTCAACTGTTGCTCCGTTGAGATCCAATTTGATGTTTCACTGTATATACATACACTGTTCTCACTGTAATTTCACCCCTTCCACAATAAAAAAAAAAAAAAAAAAAAAAATTATATAGTTCACCTAACTCAAAAATTGGACTCTATATGAGTTCAGTGATTCAGGTCAAATGATTGTGAAATAATGATTATGTTAAAACACAACCAACACCATCAGATCACCTTTTCTCTTTGTTCATCTGGCTGTTATAACTCATGTACAGCAGCCAAACAAAACTTAAAGTTAATAATTGAAGGGTCGAGCCCAACTAAAACACACACTGATCTCCACAATGGTGACTTTAATTATGGTTTTCTCCTTCAGTGATTCTGCTTGTTAACACCAGGTGTCTTCAATAATCCGTGTATCATTCGTTCAGTCGTTTTTTAATTTAATATTGAAAGTAGAAAAATAAGAAAACAGTTCCTTTTTCGATGTTCATTTTTTCCAAAACAACGAAAAACAAGAATTCAGCTTGATTTTTCGTTTTTCGTTCTGAGGTAGAAAAATTTATAAACAGCTGGAATATTTTATTTCTACATGTAGGCGGGAATGAAACGCCCCTTTCCTTTGATTTGTCAGCCGAAGATCAAACTGTCCCGTCATCAGTTCTTCCGGTTCTTCCTCAGTTCTGCACTGCAGAATAAGAGTCCTCGCGTTGTGATTCTTAACGCGTTTATTGCAACTACATTTCATCTTTTTTTTTCATCAAATAACCAGACTAACATGGCTCGACTCAACCCGTACTGGGGAAAACACTAGACAGGGCTTTCTTCTGTGTAGACCAGGAGTTCTCAAGTGCCAGGGGTTTGCTATTTTCCTATTTCCAAACTGTAAAGTCACGTTTATTTATTTGTTTATTTGCATGAACCACGCTGTGTTTTATTCTTAAGTGACTATATAATGCATTTTACTTCAAATAATCTAAATGTTGACTTTGAAAAGTAGGCACGTCAGAAGGCTATTCACTCTATTTTAGTTCATTTGTGGTGTGCGCCAGAAAGATGTTCAAGGAGACGCGCTAAAGCAGCGCATCATGTTGTTTTCTTTATTTTCCAAAGGCATGACATTTTGTAGTCATTTTGAATGTACACAAATAAAAATATAAATGTTACTGTTTCGAATGACAGATTATTAAACGACAGAATATTATTATTTCCCCTGCTGAGCAACAAATCCAAGTGATGTCGCCGGCGCATCGCTCGCTCACACAGCATCTCTATCAGTTCACTTCTGGCATTGCTAACATCGCAGCCTGTTCATTATTAAAATAAAACACAGCCAACCAAACATATAAAAAGTTATTCTGCTTAATTTAATTGGTCTGTTGTAAAGGCTGTGCCGCACATTAGGCTACTTGCTGTTATTCCAAACTCATTTCCCTTGCTGTGAAGATGATGATTTAGCATATACGTGTATTGGGACTTGACTTAAGTATAAAAGCCTTCTTTACATTACTAGTTAGCATCCAAATATTACATTGCAAATAAGGAAACTTTGGACCGAATGAGAGATGCGCGAAACCAACGTCGGTACAGTTTCAGTTTCGATTCAAATAAATTCGTTTAGGCTTGGCTTTTAAAATTGGCTAAATGTTGTTTATAATAAAGGACAAAATAGGCTATTTTTATAAGCTATTAGGCTATATTTTTATTGTAGCCTACGTGGCTACTTATTTTTCATTCTTGTTGTTTTCTGAATAGGATACCATTCATTTAAGGATTTGACATTGGCTACAGTAAGGGGAAGTAAAATACGCATAGTAGACATAGCCTATATGTTATTAATAGTGTTTATAATGTTAATGTTGCATTTTATTTACCGATCTTTTACACTATTTCTGAATAGGCTAATAATAAAATGCGTTTGTTTCCCTCTCAACATGACCCGGTGCGCTGCGATACAAGCGCACATCTTTGAGATATAAATTAATACATTTTAATAAAACACAAGGCCTACATCATAAAACTCAGAAGAGTATGTATTTTAATATCTCTGTTGTTCTCTGTTCTCCGGTTGTTAGATAGTCAGTCTGAATGTCATGCGTTTACGTTAATATAGACATATTGTACATGCATTATTCTTTTCTTTTTGTATTAGTGTTAAAAATATTAAATTTACAACTAATTATATTGATTTATATCTTCATTTATTATTTAAAAAAAAAAATATTGGGCGAGGGCGACCATGTAGGCTAACAGCCGTCATTTAGGCTACCTGCATACCCAGCTGATGCAAAGCGTAGGTGAATTTATATCTACACAGAAGAAAGCCCTGTCTAGTGTTTTCCCCAGTAGCCTACGGGTTGTGTCGAGCCATGTTAGTCTGGTTATTTGATGAAAAAAAAGATGAAATGTAGTTGCAATAAACGCGTTAAGAATCACAACGCGAGGACTCTTATTCTGCAGTGCAGAACTGAGGAAGAACTGATGACGGGACAGTTTGATCTTCGGCTGACAAATCAAAGGAAAGGGGCGTTTCATTCCCGCCCACGTGTAAAATACGAATATTCCAGCAGTTTATACATTTTTCTACCTCAGAACGAAAAACGAAAAATCAAGCTGAATTCTTGGTTTCGTTGTTTTGGAAAAAATGAAAATCGAAAAAGGAACTGTTTTCTCATTTTTCTACTTTCAATATTAAATTAAAAAACGACTGAACGAATGATACACGGATTTTCAATGTTGGCAATAAAAGATATTTTGTACATTTTACTCATTTTAAATGGTTAACTTTTAAGGAATTCATTTGATTAATTATTACCAGGCTTGTGCAAAAATCAGAATTTGAGAATTGGCCTCCATTCAATTCATGAATTTGAATTTGAATTGAATTTACTCCGCCCCACAGGACATTGAATTGAATTGGAATTGGAATGACAGGAAGTGGAATTAAATTCATGGCAATTCAAAGAAATTCCACTCAGTCACACAACAGAAAGAATGTGTTGAGTCTCACATGCATTCAGTGTTAGGAAGGTTATTTTGGAAATGTTTTTGCTTATTACTGTTATTAGTTACCCATTATAAATGTGGTTTGGATTACTTTATTTGGATAACTTTATCAATGCAAAGCAATTTCGTTTTAAGTTGATTATAACTAATTGAATTAAACATTTTACCTCAGTAATACAACTAAATACAATTACATTAATTTTGTAATTTATTAACAGAAATTTCATTTCACGTAACTATTTACTCCTCAAAAAAAATTTCCTCAAAAATACATTTTGTTCTAAAATAGATATTGATCAAATTCTTGAAATAAATTACCCCCTCAATGTTGTTTAATTCGTTTTTTTTTTTTTTACATTGCTTTTAACATTCATCGCTGGGGGAAAACATATCCTTTTAATGTAATCTGTACAAGTAGTTCAAACTAATATCATTTATAATGCAATCATATCTGACGTAAAGCTTCATTGTTAAACACTTCACTTAAAATATGTATATGAATTTCTTTGAATTTTTATTGAATTGCAATTCTGCTTCCTTTAATTCAAATTCGAATTGTAATTCTAGATCCTGTTTTTGACATCAATTCAAATTCAATTCAAATTCAAAAATTGAATTGGAATTAAGGAGTCATTCTCAATTCAATTCTGAATTGTGCACAAGCCTGATTATTACTCAATTATAATTTGTTCAATTTAATTACTTTTACAATTAATTACTAATTGAAATAGCCCGAGTAAAGATTACAAGCACTTTCTGTGTGGAAAAAGTTGCCTAGCTTTTTTTAAGTAAATGTCACTCCACATTTTTTTCAGTGAAGAAGTAATGATATCTAGATTAAGAATGGGACATACAGGATTAAACTCAACATTAGCATTAATGGGGAAGCATGATAGTGGGATGTGTAACGAATGTAATATTTTAGAAACAGTTGAGCATGTGCTTTTTAATTGTGGTAAATATGATGGTCAGCGTGACAGTCTTTTTAATAGTATTAAAAATAGGCCAGTGAGCGTTGTGGATCTTCTGGGGAAGGGTTTAAGTGACAATCAGATATATAGGGCTGTTTTAACCTTTTTGGAGGTTACAGGTCTATGTTACAGGATATAGAAATATAGGGTCTGAGGGTGAGATGTATGGTGCCTCTGCCTGCCTTAAAGGCTGAGGAGCCCAGTGTGGAAGTTGGAGGAGCTGAACACGCAGCGTCAGCTGAAGCCTGGGCTCTGATCCTTTGGGGTGGGTGGGGTATCCACCCCCCTTTTTTACAATAAAAGAAAAGAAAAGAAAAGAAAAGAAAAGAAAAGAAAAGAAAAGAAAAGAAAAGAAAAGAAAAGAAAACCATACAGATTCATCACCCAGGTGGATAAAATATTCAGTAGGTGGCGGTAATGCTCCTATGGAGTGAACGGCCAGACAACTAAAAGAAGAAGAAGAAGAAGATGATACTTCCTTGTCTCGTCGTCATCATGGAGATCGCAGTTCATGATTGCATAGCAACGACCATAGACAGTAAAAGAAATGGACACAGCGACCCCATTGGATTCAACGGAGACAAAGTGAAGCCCATTAGAAACTTTTACTTCCTGGGGGTCCAGCGTACTGCGCAGACTCAAACTGAGCTCGACGACGTAGATGTGACGTGAGCAAACCGTCTGTCTTCTAGTAGCTGTGCCAAGAGAAATCTGAATCATTACCTTCCGAAACTCGCAGAGACGGAGAGCGTGAGTAGGAGCTGTCCATGATCTTGGAGCAGGAGAAACTTTTTGTAGGTGTTCTGATTAATTACTTTGTCATTTTGCCTCGACGTCCTCCCGATTGCCCGCGAGCTTCTCTTCCTGTCTATACGGTAATTTCCTACTGTGCGACAGAGAGTCGCGTGGTTATGACGCAATCGTTAGCCTACTTTTACAAAAACTGCTTCTACAGGGCCATAACGTAAGCTACAAGGTAATGGAGCCTTTTATACATTTTCGTGTTTCTTTAGAAATAAATAATGGACAAATGGAGTCTTTAAACGCCTCAGATGTGAAGTTATTCGCTGTCAAAGTGACGCCAAAATGAATGGGAGTCAATGGGATGCTAACTGCAGGTGGGGTTCCGTTAGCCAATGGCGGCGTCCGGGGGTGCTTCAAAATAATACAAATCGCTGCACCCTTGGCAACGACAGATGCCACGGGAGCGCAATCGCTTGTGGAAAGAAGGAGAAAGCGGTGCGGCCGTGCTTTTCCATGCATTTTTAGACGCGATATGTGAACGGTCCCTAATTCAGGAATCTGTGTGGCTTAAAATCATTTTTGTTTTGTTTAAAATGGAGATCACGATTACATACATCAGACAACTACTCAGAATAACATGTTTAGTCTAATAGTCAAAAAAATGTTTTAACTCGTTTGAATAATTAATTCAAACACTAATTAATTCAGTGTCTCATAAATACTTGTTTATTTAATGAATGATTCGCTTTTTGCCACCTAAGTTACTGTTAGACTAAGATATTATTGTTATAAATGTATAATGGCAAGACCCACGGGTGTCGGGGAGGGGAAGTCTTAAAAATAGTGGTTAAAACATTTTTATAAATCATAAATGCAGATATTTATTCTTTGCAATGTGTGAAAAGTATTGATATTAAAAGTTCATTATTTGTACCTGATTGTAAGTAAGTGTCATTTTTGGGGAATTGAATACAATTACAGTCAATTTGAACCAAACTATACGGGCTGTAACTAGAAATTGAAAGTACATGAGGGTTAAAGAGAAAAAGTCACTCACACATGACATTGAGCTGAACAGCAGGAGAGATGTGAGTGTGTCCGTCTACAGCACAGCTATATCTGCCTGAATCCTCTCTTCTGACTGACTGCAGCAGGAGTTCATTGTTTCTGTCTCTTCTCTCAGTTAATGGCTGTGAGTTTCTGTACCAGATGAATGTTGCTCTGTCAGTCAGAGCGCAGCTGCTTTTACATCTCAGAGTGACTGAATCTCCCTCTGTCACTCTCTCAGGAGACTCCACCTGAAGATCTGAACACAACACACACATTATATCTAGTGCTGCTGTCATACACTGATTATTATTCAACATAATGCACAGAAGAAGAGATAAACCTCACCAAACTTATCTGTGACAGTAAGAGTCACTCCTGGATCACCAGAATATTTTCCATCAGATTTATAAGTGATGAATCTGAAATAGTACATGTGTGAATCCTTCAGTGTCACATGACTCAGTCTGACGGTGCAGTTCTGCTGTTTATCTCCCAGATACTGAAGCCTCTGACTGTATTCAGGGTCATTAGACAGATCTGGAGACTCTTCACTATTTGTATTAGTCCAGAACACTTTCTTGATCTGATATCCAGTAGGGTATTTATAAGTGCATCTCATTATCACTGTTGAGTCATTTAGTGCACAGATGTGTGAAGGACTGTAACTCACACTCCAATCAGCACTAGAAACCCCTGAAACACAGAATATATCAAGATGAAAATGTTGTTTTATCAGTTATATTGAGCTTGTGGAGAAGGCGCTTTACAGCACACCTCTTGAAGAGTGGTAGAGTCTGTGATGGGGAATACATTTTATTTATTTAAAATGTAGTTTAAATTTGGTGTGTGTGTGTGTGTGTGTGGTGAGGGGTGGTGAGGGGTGGGGGGGTGGAATATATTTACAATAGAAACACATATCCGCAATATACACAGCAAAATCCCCAGTGTTAAATTAACAGTCCTCGGTGTACATATGTGTCCACACTACAGGGTGTTAAAATTAACACTGAAGCAGTGCTGAAGTTAATGAGATAATTAAGTGATTAATTAAGTGATGATTGGCCATTAGCGGGGTCTTACGTCAGCAGCTTCACTGCGGAGTCGTGAACGAGGATTGACAACAGACCCGGAAGAGAATACAATGCTGAATAAAGTCGTAGTTTTTGTAATTTTTGGACCAAAATGTATTTTCGATGCTTCAAACACTTCTAACTTACCCACTGATGTCACATGGACTACTTTGATGATGTCTATATTACCTTTCTGGACATGGACAGTATACCGTACATACATTTTCAATGGAGGGACAGAAATCTCTCGGACTAAATCTAAAATATCTTCAACTGTGTTCCGAAGATGAACGGAGGTCTTACGGGCTTGGAAAGACATGAGGGTGAGTCATTAATGACATAATTTTCATTTTTGGGTGAACTAACCCTTTAATATTACCAGTTTGACTTTATTCCTGTCATACATCTACTTGAGATTCAACAGAAGTTTAGATGGTAATGTTTTATGGAATTTTTCATTTCAAATCACCATTATGGTGGTCAGTGTTTGCTTTAGTTGAGCTCTTGACCTTTTTAATTATTTGATGATAGTTTTTCTCTGACTGTTCCAACATTGTGTTTATAAAGCATATATGTTACTGCAAGAGAAAACATGACCTGCTCACAATATGTTTTGATGATGACAACATCAGCAGCATGTAGTGACCTGATTCACTGTCATTCAGAGTGTACATCTTTTATTATATGCTTGATGTCTCATTTTGTAGTCTTGAGATTCTACAGTTTGAGGTCCACACTTTAAAAGAGATGTGTTAAAAAACAACACACAACATGTGTTGATGGTATTTTGACACGTTGTGTATATTTTTAACACACAATGTGTGTTAAAATGTAACTCTGGATAGAATAGCACTGGGTGGAGGAGAGTTTGTGTTTATGAAAAAAATTATAGGTATATTTTATATGGTATCCCATAAAATGCTCTAAAATAAATAAAACAATACATTCAAATAAATAAATAAAATCTTAATTCATGAAAACTTAAAGATTAACGGGTGTTTTTTTGGCAGCCAATCACATCATGCCTCTTTTCCAATGTCTTTTTCAAATGCTGCTTTCACTTGTTATTAATAACCAGATTGACTTTATTTCTGTCAGACTCTACAGAAGCTCTTATTGAGAATGAACAGGTTTTGGTGTTGACGATTCATTGAATGTTTCATTTTCAGTCACCAGAATCGTGATTAGTGTCAGCTTTATTTGGGCTCTTGACCTTTAACTCTTTAACATTAGTTTTCTCTGATTGCTTTAAATGTATATTTATTTAACACATTTAAAACAGCAGAAATAATCATGAGAAAAATATGCTCAGATGATAATATTATGTAGGGTTGCTAAGCTCAGCAAGAGATCAATATTTGAAAGAGTAATCTAATTTTTAAAAGGATTAGCATATTACAATTAGCTTAAAATCAGTTTTTAAATACACAGCTTGTACAGAATCTTACAGTCTAAGGCAGGGGTGTCAAACTCATTTTCACTGAGGGCCACTTCAGCATTATGGCTGCCCTCAAAGGGCCGGTTGTAACTGAGACTTTTAAAATGTTAATATATTGTCTTTTTATTTGATTATTACTTATTTAAGTTACAAATATTGTATATGCATTTGAAGGGGTGTTTCTAGGTTTTAAAAACATCAGGGGATGAGCCCGAAACATCAGGGGCTGGGTAATAATGATTTGATACAGAGAATAATATATATCGTATATGCAGGGGCAAACAGGCTAAAAAAATCAGCCCTGGCACTGTAGCCACACCAGCACACATTACCACACAGTCATGCGTATTCAAATGTGAGGTAGTTAGGGGGGTTCGGGGACATGCTCCCCCGATAAAATTTGGATTTCTCAGACCTACATATGTGCATTTTTAGGTGTTTAAAGGCCAAAAAAATTAGGATAACAATAGCTTTAAAAGCATGTCAGTGGGCAGTAGCATAAATTATTTGTCAAGATAACAGATTCTTAAAAATGAGAATGAGGATAAATGTTGCAATGAATGATCCACACTACAAAATGGAAATGCAGAATGTTTATGCTTATTGTTGACAATACACAATCACATATTCCAGAATGGCCTTAAATGAGAAATCTTTCATGGATTATTTTGCATAGATGTTACATTTCAATCAAAAACCAGTGCAATCTTTTTGTGTCCAGAGGCAAATGAGCAGTTTATATTAGCATTAAAGATTAGTTTCAGAAACTTGTTTCTTTCCTGCGTTAATCAATGTTTTTGGCACTAATCAGTTTAAAGTTCAATTGTTCACTCATAAAGACAGTCACTTGTCGCCATATTACTGGTACCTATATTAAAATAATATAAAATATCAATATATTATTCTTCAATCAGTTCTATGCAGCAGAATCAGATTTATTTTTTGACCAATTGTCAAAATAAAATATAGTCCTACAAAGCTGTTTTTATCAGAGCATGAGCAGAGCAGGGAGAGGACCAGTGAATGAGAGGATCGTGATTCGTGTAATTTTACCAGTGTTGCCCAGCACGGCTATACACACCATGTTACAGCACAGTAGTGCTATTGCAAAAAAAAAAAAACAAGTCCAGAGAAATTTCATGTCGGCACGTTTTTTTTTTAGCGGACTTTGCCTTTCCGGTGAGCGTGAGCAGAGCTCGCAACACAAACACACGCGCACACACACACACACGGAGGTTGCTTGCGGAACATTGAGCAGAACGCGCTGTGAACACGGAGCGGAGAGCACAGCGCACACACACAGCGGAACGCGCTTCGAAGTTATCTATCTTCGGAAGCGGACTCGCACGCAAAGTCATAAAACACGCTAAGCCAGAGTCAAACCATCGTCGAACACGGAGGAGCGCGGCGGCTTTTTAGTATCTTTCGGCCAAAAAACGAATTTTCGGCCGCCTAAATTTCGTTGCATCCCTAATTTTAAGACACCCATATGCTCTCGCGGGCCATATAAAATAATGTGGCGGGCCGGAATAGGCCCGCGGGCCTTGAGTTTGACACATGTGGTCTAAGGTATCAAACAGACATCAAGAATCAGCGTATGAATCTCAACAATGGTGACAAATGAAAAGCTTCATGCCGCAATGCATGCTGGGTGCCACCATAGTACAAATCTCATCCATGACTCCCAGCATGCATTGCGGCATGAAGCTTTTCATTTATCACCATTGTTGAGATTCATACGCTGATTCTTGATGTCTGTGTTTGACTAATTTCTGCTGTAGATTAAAATTATAAGAAAACATTATTTTATTTTTTTCTGCACTGCTGAATAGCATGATGTAGTGTCACAAGATTGTTATAACTAACAGCACATAAATAAACTAAATGCGCACCATCCATATACTCAAAAACTTGATCAGATCAGCACTTGCTGATTATGACATCATCAAGAAACATCTGAGCAATTCCACGCAAAACTGTCACATCCATAACGCCAACACAATGCCATGGTATTTAGTTGGCATTATGGATGTGACAGTTTTGCGTGGAATTGCCCACCTGATCATATTTTCTCTCACTATAACAAATATATTTTATTAAAATACAGTTACAGCAGCCAAAGAAACACTATAAGAAGAGTAAAGGGTCAAGAGCTCAAATAAAGGAGCCATTAATCACGATTCTGGTGACTTCAAATAAAACATTCAATGAAACATCAAAAACTCAGTTAATTCTCAATAAGAGCTTGTCTATGTAGATTAATGATGTCTAAAACATCCAAATGTTCAAACAAACTCTTTATTAAACGTCACTGGACTCCATAAACACAAGTTAACAATATGTTTCAGTTTTCACTCAGTTGTAAAAACACAGGCACTCTGACAAATACACACCGACTACAGTCACATGTGACACATATCTGACACAATCACACAAATTCTTCGTTGCAATGCATGATGTGAGCCATGGATGCATTTTGATTGGTGACTCCCATCACGCACTGCAACGAAGAATTTGTGTGATTGTCACCATTGTTGAGATTCATATTTACATTACATTTACATTTATTCATTTAGCTGACGCTTTTATCCAAAGCGACTTACAATTGCTATATATGTCAGAGGTCGCACGCCTCTGGAGCAACTAGGGGTTAAGTGTCTTGCTCAGGGACACATTGGTGTCTCACAGTGGATTCGAACCCGGGTCTCTCACACCAAAGGCATGTGTCTTATCACATGCCTTTGTTGCGCCACACCACCCCTATTCATATGTATTATTGAAATTAATTACTTTAGTGATTATTCAAGCAAAAAGTAAAAAAGTAAATTATTAAAGCATTTGTATAATCAGATGCTTTAATACTGCTTATGTTTAATGTTAACGAAGGTGTTTAATGTTCTTTTGAGATTTAAAGGGGGTTCTTTGGGTTTTGTGGGTCACCATAAGTGATGGGCGATACTGCAAATTTCGGTATCGATCCGATACCAAGTAAATACAGGGCCAGTATCGCCGATACCGATACCAATACTTTTTCATTTTAAAAGCATGCACTTGAACTTGTATGCACTTTCCTGTGCTAGAGCAGTGTGTCATGATTTATGAGGTGAATGCATCATTAATATGCTAAATCTGAATACGTCTTCATAACTACTATGCCTAAATATTTTGTGATTTGTGCTCTCAACTCGCCAGATGCTGAATTTTGATGTCAGAGAGTATAGAAATAACACTGTCTTTGCTAACTTTGTTTAAAATTTGTTTAGTGTTGCATCAACATTCGGCATATGAAACACAACAATGGTGACGTTTTCTGAAAACTCCTGCAAAGAATGAAACAAAAGTAACTTAACAAACATCAAGAGTCACGAGCACAACTAAAGTAAATGCTGATAAAGTAAACGTTCCCAGAACCAACACTGAATATTTGGAGAACGTTCTTGTAACTAAACTCTGTTTGCTGGGAAGCTTTGTGGTTTATTATAAAATAAACATGTATTTAAATAACGCTGACACACGAGCAAGACATACAATAATGACCCTGAGAAATCACTGTATGGATTAACAAATCAATTGGAGGCAACAATATGTTGCTACTGTATTTTCTACAGTAAAGTACTGGCAACAACAGCTGACGTTTTTAATTAATTATAGTGGTGCAGTAAATATTTCATTCTTCTGACACACACACACATCTATCCAATGACACAGAGCGGCGTTTCCTAAAAGCATCGTAAGCCTAAGTTGATCATAGAGACCATTGTGTCAGATGTTCTACAATCTACTTATGCTTATGATGATTTTGGGAAGTGCAGCCCTGATCTGTAGCCTACATACATTAGAAAACACTCAGAAAATAAGCCAATAGAGACACAGTGTGTAACATTACCAGGTGAGATGGCCACTGGTGTGACAGTTGTAGGGCTGGTGTTAAAGGGTCATGAAACCCCAAACCAAATTTTCTGAGATTTTAACAGAGGTATGTGTGTTGATTTAATAGTAGGGGGAAAATGGATACATTTGCGTTTTTTTCCGCTATTTTCATCTTCCGGTTTTAAAATCTTTAAACAGGCTATGACGTGGCAGAGCACTATAGTACTTTGATGATTCATCGGTGTCTCGTTATTATTCATGTACTGAGTTTTCTTATCCAATGAGAAGACACTTGCTCTTAATCATTCATGACACCACGTGGAACTTTCCAATGACAGACATGTCAAACTGAAATCGCGTAGTAGATGAGAGAGCAATGATGGGACGCGCGTTTGTTTTCGTGGTGCAAAAGTTCCAGTGCATCTTTCCCCGCGATGCTGCCCGGGCTAGACTCTGGCTGCGGGCGGTTGGTTGGCCATCAATCATGGCCACATCTAAACGATGTGTGTGTAGCAACCATTCAACGGGAGAATGGTGGACTTCGGCCTTGTACACCAATGCAGCAGGGTGCTTCTTGCCAGTGATGCGGTTCCGAGGACTTTTCTAGAGGTGTGTGTGTGTGTCTAAAATGTAACCCTGACCGTTTTACTTGCCTTTTGTTAAATAATCACTCGCTATTAAAATTGTAATATTTTGATAATACCTCAAGTGCAGGGGCGGCCTTAAGCATCTGGGGGCCCGTTTCAATAACTAATATGGGGCCCTGCCCACATAAAATGTAAACATGAGCAGAAAAAGCAAGGATTCTTTTTGGTTTGCATTATTTTATTACGCGCACTTTCAGCTTCATGAACAGGCACCACTGGCATATGTACGTTTCATTTCCTATTCAAATTATTTCCCTGCTCAAAAAAAAAACGTTTTAACCTTACGGAAAAAAGGCAAAGTATAAACACATAAACTACCGGTATTTATTTACTTCAGATCACCATTCCCGGGGGCGGTAAACGTCGCCATGGTAACCGCGGCGCGACTCAAGTTCGACCAATCAGAGACGTCAGTGTTTTGCTTAGAATTATGGGTAGTGTAGTATTTCTCCAAAAGATCGCAAATAACAAGGTTGATTTTTATACTTTGTGGCTTTTATAGGAGCAGAAACTTTCGTTTCACAGCCTCGTAGCTCGTGGTCAATCTAACTTGGATGGTTTAGGGGTCTCCAACCTTTTTTAGCTACTTTTTAAAAATGAAAGTGGCCGAGAGCTATATGCAATAATTAAAGGGATACTCCACTTTTTTCGGAAATATGCTCATTTTACAACTCCCCCAGAGTTAAACAGTTGAGTTTTACCGTTTTAGAATCCATTCAGCCGAACTCCGGGTCTGACGGTACCACTTTTAGCATAGTAGTCCAGTAGCATTTCTTTCAAAATGACCAAAGAGTTTCAATATTTTTCCTATTTAAAACTTGACTCTTCTGTAGTTAAACCGTGTACTAAGATCGACGGAAAATGAAAAGTTGCGATTTTCTAAGCCTATATGACTAGGAACTGCAGGTGCAGCAGGCGTAGTGATATGACGCAGCGCCTGAAAATAGGTCTAATAGGTTAGACAAACTTAGTCCCGGTCACGTTGGAAGAAGTTACCGAGCTGGGGACTATTTTCAGGCGCTGCGTCATATCATTACGCCTGCTGCACCCATGGTACAGCCACACAGTTCCTTGATTATTACGCCGGAATGAGAGTAGTTCCTAGCCATATAGGCTTAGAAAATCGCAACTTTTCATTTTCCGTCGATCTTAGTACACGGTTTAACTACAGAAGAGTCAAGTTTTAAATAGGAAAAATATTGAAACTCTTTGGTCATTTTGAAAGAAATGCTACTGGACTCATCAGAATCAATGATCTGTGCTAAGCTATGCTAAAAGTGGTACCGTCAGACCCGGAGTTCGGCTGAATGGATTCTAAAACGGTAAAACTCAACTGTTTAACTCTGGGGGAGTTGTAAAATGAGCTTATTTCCGAAAAAAGTGGAGAATCCCTTTAAATCTCTTAAATAATGTCTCATAACTCTCATATTAACACCTATGCTAACTGTTTTAGACCTAAACGAGTTATTGTAGGCCTATATATGTCACCCTTAATTGACATAAAAAAAAATTATTATACTGTAAAAACACATAATTATTGTTGATTTTATAGTGCATCATAACTAGAGATGAAATGGTATGAAAATGTAATTTCATGATTATAGTGACCAAAATGAGCATGGTTATCACATAATCCTGTTCAAAAAGTACTAATACTACACAATAAAATCAATTCACCAAGTTTTATGTCGAAAACCAGCAAATAACAAATAAACTTACCATCAATATGCACTTTTTGTTTGCATAAACATTAAAATAGTAACATTAAAAATGATGGCCAAATTTGAAAGGAGTGTCTTGCAACATGTTATCTACTAACATGTACAAGTTCAAATAAAGTTTTGACAAAAAAAGTTTTTATAAAAAGATAAACCTCGCATATTTCAGCCTTTAAATCATTTTTATAAAAAGAATGATTCAAAAAAGACAAAATACTGACATTTACAATGCACATTAGCTTATCTTTTATTATTAATAGTAAAATTCGGTCCGATTTTCCCGTGGCGTCTGTCGTTGCTATGCACCATGCGCTCTCCACAATGACAGAGAAGTTTTAATAGCTAATGGATTTCCACTACCGATAAACGCTTGCTGTAGCTCTGCTACAAGATTTATTTACGGAGAAGAAAAAAACACCCGTATTTTGGGTGCACCCCCATCCTTCATATTGACTCGCGCCTGGAAAAAATGAGCGCGTCGCTTCAATTATTTGAAATAACGAACTTGAGCCTGCAAAAGACGCGATATGTGAACGGCCCTTGGCGAGCTACCTCTTATCAGGCCACGAGCTACTCTCGCGAGCGACGTGTTGGAGACCACTTTAGACATTATGTCTGAAAATAAATATCCTAGGGAGAAAATGAATGGGATTTTCCTGTTCTGTTGGGGGCCCCCTTGGAGGGCGGGGCCCGTTTCAATTGAAACGGGTGAAACATAGGTAAGGCCGCCTCTGCTCAAGTGTATGGAACGTATGTTTAATTTGTGCAAATTTCTGTCACTGTCCATCTTTATTATCTGGGTTTAGGGGGCGCATAGATCTAGGCTATGTGGAACGTTTTGGGGGTTTTTTTAAGTGGAAAATTGATTATTTTCAAATATATGCATTTATAGTGTGTATAGAAACAATTTATATGTTTTAAACACAATTATGATTACTGTAGGCTAATATATGTAGCAGCAGGGCATTCAGTTACTTTTGAAAGGACAAAAATAAGGTGTCCGTGTATTTCATTATACTTTAACTTTGCCAGCTATAATGTTTTACCACTGATTTTTAGTGACAGTCGATATGCACAGGCCACTGGCGATGACAGTTTCTCCCCTCTCCCCTGCCCTGCCATACCACACCCACTCCCCTCCATAGACTGTAAAAAAAGATGGATGACGCCCCTTCGCTCTCCTCCATTGATGAGAACTAAAGCCGCCAGAGTCCTGATATGCCGCTGACATATTGGAACTTGAGTCTGCGCAGTAGCGATCTTGGGACCAGACCTGCGCAGTAGTGAGCAGGAAGTAAAGCCGCGAAATCAACGCTCCGCCTCACTCGCCTCAGCGAAAGTGTATTCTGCACACTTTTTAAAAAATTGATTGCAGTACGACAAGAGACTTGTTAAAATAAAGTAAATACAATCTCCTCAGTCCTCCGAAGATCCCCCAAAAAATGTCCGTTGGTGCTTCAGTGACTACATCGCTCGAGAACCTGTCAATCACAGCTGTCAATCATGACGTTACACCACCGCATCACGTAACTAACTAAAAACCAACTTATTTTAGAAACAGACACTTGAACTTACATCAGCGTGATAAAAACGACAGCGAATGAAAGAAACCACATTTGGAAAAAGATATTTGAAGTGTAATTTAATTGTTTAGTTGGTCTCACGGGACGTGTGGTTGAATAACACGGGGAGACGGGGCTTATGACCTATACTAGGACCAGTCACCGGGGGGCGATCGAGACGTTTTGGCTTCACTTTTCCGGGCTTGTGTGGCACGCTTGCTCCCCTCCCTTCTTCTCACAGCCACCACGCCCATTTAAGTTGCATTTTTCAAAAAGATTGTGAGCTAGACTTGAGCCAAAGAGTATAGAAGCCCAAGAGGCGAAACTCAATAGAACGCTCCATAGCAACAGTTGCCCCATGACGTGACGGCGCGGCCGCCATTATGGACTGAAAACTAAAGGAAAACGCAGAAAAATAATGGGAGTCATTGGCACTGAACCAACTTAACATAACAAATGTAAAGTAATATTAATTTTTTCTGGCCGTCATATCTAAATATGAAAACAATTTAAAATACATTAATGAGGACTACCGACGTTAAATGACAGAAAATGTTACATCTATGTGTTGGTTATGCATGGCCTAATTACCCTTAAGAAAATAGTATTTTGGGACAAATCGTTGACTGGCGCTAACAATTTCAGCAGCTTTCAGTCCATAATGGCGGACGTGCCTCCGCAGCACCATCTACAGACTGTTACCCATAACACAACAGAGTTTCGCCTCTTGGGCTTCTATACTCTTTGCTTGAGCTGAAAGAGGGGGGTTTCATGACAGTGTCTGAAAGTTTGGATGAATAGTGATTAATGAACAGAAACACAAATATCATGAGTGTGTAGAAAGAGCTCATGTGAATATAATTACCTGCACAGTATGCTGAACAGTAGTAACCAGCCGGACTAACCAGCTCATAGACATAATAATTGCCTGGACAGGCTTTGACTTTAATGGGATAAGATCCGTGAGCGCAGCAGTAACTCCCATCATCACCGCAGACATCTCGAGTGACGACTCCATCTGTTACTGTTGGGTGTCCACCACGGATCCACAGAGCGATATCAGTGCCACAGCTGTACCTCGCAACACACGTGTCTGGGATATGAGCACTCATGTTGTTAATGAAGAGACGATACCAGCCGCTCCAGGAGACAGACGTGTCGTCACAGTTTCTGACTGAAGCACGTGTATTATTGATGGATCTCCATGTATCGTCCAGCACAGTGTAGTTGTAGCAGGGGTCTGCAGAGAGATTAATTTATGAAATATATATTAAGAAATTAACGAGTTTCTGAAAAACATGTTTTATTACAAAATGTAACCAAAAGTGCAGCTTTAGACATTACTTTCTTTTCTTCTTCTTCTTCTTCTGCTAATTCGGAGCGATTCATTTCGATCCACACTATTTTTTCAAATGCATTTATAGGATTATTTAAACATCAATGCGTCTTAAATAAATAAAATAAAAATCTTTTAAATTGGAAGTAAACATGTTACATACCAGTATAATCATGTACATATTATTATTATTACTATTTTTTTAAGATTTTATTTCCATTTTTTTTGGTCTAAAAATTACCATTTCAAAATTAACATTGCCAGGTTTTCAGCGGGAATCCATAAACTAATATTAAAGTAACAATCTGACATTCAGTTTCCTCAATATTTCATATGCAAAATAAGTGAGTTTCTCCGCCGCGTGTGAAGTGTTTTATTCCAGTAGTGTCCTCAGCAACACTGTATCAGTGGTTTGATCGGGTCTGACTCTAAACTAGCACTATTGAGAGAGAGACAGAGATCTGTCGTTCACTCAGTGACAGTCAGTGTTTGAGCTGAGAAGAGATCAGACACGAGGTGCTCAGAAAAGTGTCACTAAAGCTCAGGATGGACAGATTCGACACATGCGCACTCCGACTGCACCAGTCCTATAGAGGGCAGTGTAGTCGTGACTCGTGTCAGCTACAGGACCTCTCCACTGTGTGTGTGTGTGTGTGTGTGTGTGTGTGTGCTCTCCGCTGTGTGTGTGTGCTCTCCACTGTGTGTGTGTGTGTGTGTGTGTGTGTGTGTGTGTGTGTGTGTGTGTGTGTGTGTGCTCTCTGCTGTGTGTGTGTGTTTGTGTGTGCTCTCCGCTGTGTGTGTGTGCTCTCCGCTGTGTTTGTGTGTGTGTGTGTGTGCGCTCTTTGCTGTGTATGTACTCTCTGCTGTGTGTGTGCTCTCCACTGTGTGTGTGTGTGTGTGTGTGTGTGTGTGTGTGTGCTCTCCACTGTGTGTGTGTGTGTGCTCTCCACCCAGCCAGCAGAGCCATGTGGGGCCCAAATGGGTTTGACCTGGGCTATCTAACTGGGACCCAGCCAGTTTTGCACCCAGTTTCCATGTAGGCCCCACATGGATTTGCCCAGATGAAATGAACACTGCTTAGTGTGCACACAACAGGCTGTTTAATGTAACACTTAATCAGTGTTCGGGGTAATGAGATAAGTGATTAAGTGATTGAATAATGATTGTGTATTATTGACGAACACCTGCTGTTAACAAGCAGAATCACTGAAGGAAAGAGAAACACAAGAACTACTTCCAGCCACAACCTTGGATGAAATCAACTGAAGATAAAATACATTACATCTCTCAAGATCTGATTAAACAACTCCACAAACAGCATTACCAGCTTCACTTATTACTAACCAGACTGACTTTATTTCTGTCAGACATCTACAGAAAATAATTAAGAAGAGGTTTAGATGTTGATTACTTATTTGAAAGTAATAGTTTGAGTTGATGTTACCATTGTGGCGATCAGTGTGTGCTTTAGTCAGGCTCTTGACTTTTTAACATTAGTTTTTCTTAGGCAGCTGTGTCTGTTAGAACAGCAAGTGAAAATATAATCAGATGCTGTAAGCTGATTGATGATAAGAATATAATCATCATATACTGGCTTAACTCATTAATATTATGTGGGAGGTTTATATGGGTAGTATGTTATTAATTCTGTTTTATTGTTGTGATTCTACAGCAAGAAAATAATAGAATTTAATCAGAACATCAAATGATTTTTAACACACCATTTACATATTTTGGGCTCCTGTGAGTTTTACTCGCACACAGACATCAAGAATCAGCATATGAAACTCAACAATGGTGACATGCTTCATAGTGCAATGCATTCTGAGTGCATCATACAAAACTTATCCATGGCTCCCAGAATGCATTGCACCATTGAAGCATGTCACCATTGTTGAGATTCATATGCTGATTCTTGATGTCTGTGTGTGAGTAAATCTAACAGGAGCCCAAAATATGTAAATGGTGTGTTAAAAATGTTGTGTGCGTTTGATGTTCTGATTAAATTATATTATTCCCTTGCTGTAGAATCACAACAATAAAACAGAATGAATAACATACTACCCGTATAAACCTCCAACATAATATCAATGAGTTAAGCCAGTACATGATGATTATATTCTTATCATCAATCAGCTTACAGCATCTGATTACATTTTATCTTGCTGTTCTCATCATAACAAACAGACACAGCTGCCAGAGAAAAACTAATGTTAAAAAGTCAAGAGCCTGACTAAAGCACACACTGATCGCCACAGTGGTAACATCAAATCAAACTATTACTTTCAAATAAGTAATCAACATCTAAGCCTCTTCTTAATTCTTAATTCTTAATACGAACTTCTGTAGATGTCTGACAGAAATAAAGTCAGTCTGGTTAGTAATAAGTGAAGCTGGTAATGCTGTTTGTGGAGTTGTTTAATCAGATCTTGAGAGATGTAATGTATTTTATCTTCAGTTGATTTCATCCAAGGTTGTGGCTGGAAGTAGTTCTTGTGTTTCTCTTTCCTTCAGTGATTCTGCTTGTTAACAGCAGGTGTTCTTCACTAATACAAAATCATTATTCAATCACTTAATCACTTATCTCATTACCCCGAACACTGATTAAGTGTTACATTAAACAGCCTGTAGTGTGCACACTAAGCAGTTCATTTCATTTCATCTCATTCAGTTCATTTCATCTGGGCAAACCCATGTGGGGCCTACATGGAAACTGGGTGCAAAACTGTCTGGGTCCCAGTTAGATAGCCCAGGTCAAACCCATTTGGGCCCCACGTGGCTCTGCTGGCTGGGCACTGTGTGTGTGTGTGTGTGTGTGTGTGTGCTCTCCACTCTGTGTGTGTGTGTGTGTGTGTGTGTGTGTGTGCTCTTCGCTGTGTGTGTGTGTGCTCTTCGCTGTGTGTGTGTGCTCTCCGCTGTGTGTGTGTGTGTGTGTGTGTGTGTATGTGCTCTCCACTGTGTGTGTGCTCTCCACTGTGTGTGTGTGTGTGTGTGTGTGTGCTCTCTGCTGTGTGTGTGTGTGTGTTTGTGTATTTGTGTGTGCTCTCCGCTGTGTGTGTGTGTGTGCTCTCCGCTGTGTTTGTGTGTGTGTGTGTGTGTGTGTGTGTGTGTGCTCTCCACTGTGTGTGTGTGTGTGTGTGCTCTCCACTGTGTGTGTGTGTGTGCTCTCCGCTGTGTGTGTGTGTGTGTGTGTGTGTGTGTGCTCTTCGCTGTGTGTGTGTGCTCTCCGCTGTGTTTGTGTGTGTGTGCTCTCCACTGTGTGTGTGTGTGTGTGTGTGCTCTCTGCTGTGTGTGTGTGTGTGTGTGTGTGTGTGTGTGTGTGTGTGTGTGTGTGTGTGTGTGTTTGTGTGTGCTCTCCGCTGTGTGTGTGTTCTCCTCTGTGTGTGTGTCAAGTCAAGTGTATTTGTATAGCGCTTTTCACAATACAGATTGTATCAAAGCAGCTTCACAGTATTAAATTAAAATAATACAACAAGGTTTGTTTCTAATGGAATTTATTGATTGATAAAATTAAAATTAAATATCCCCAAAATATCCCAAAATATCCCCAACTGAGCAAGCCAAAGGCAACAGTGGCAAGGAACCGAAAAACTCCATCAAGTGACCTAATGGTGTCCTAAAACTCCATCAGGTGACCTAATGGAGAAAAAAAAAACCTTGGGAGAACCCAGGCTCAGTCGGGAGCCAGTTCTCCTCTGGCGTTTATGAACTAGAGACCGGATTTAACTGTAAGATTGAAAATATTATATGAATGCCTGGCTGAAGAGATGCGACTTTAATCTAGTTTTAAACTGGGAGAGCGAGTCTGAGCAACGAACAGTATCAGGAAGACTATTCCAGAGTTTTGGAGCTAAATGTGAAAATGCTCTCCCTCCTTTGGTGGATCTGGATATCCTAGGTATGACCAAAAGCCTCGAATTAAGTGATCTTAAAGAGCGCGATGGATTGTAGGGCGATAGAAGAGCCGTTAAAGGAGAACTCCGGTCAGTTTTAACATTGAGCTCATTTTTTTGTACATTTGGAGTGCTGTCAGTACAGAGAACAACGACAAAAATCGGGGTTGCCTACACCGTGTTATCCTCTTTTTAAAATTTGCACCCTGTTGACTTCAATGTTTACACATACCTGTATTTACATCCTGTTTTCGGTCGAAGTCCACAGTAGTCGATTGTCGAGTTCACGCGCGTGATCATAGGTACTAAACCTATGCGCGTGAACTCGACAATCGATTACTGTGGACTTCGACCGAAAACAGGATGTAAATACAGGTATGTGCGCTGGCTGAATAAACATCATTTTTATTAATATCTTTCACATCTACTGCAGTCAGATTCACTCGCGTTCACTCCCAAGGAATCACTCACATGACCTGTGCACTTGTAATGACACATCAAGGATGTTAAGAGCCTAAAAGCAGGTTTAAAACTTGCCCCATTGAAGTCAACAGGGTGCAAATTTTAAAAAGAGGATAACACGGTGTAGGCAACCCCAATTTTTGTCGTTGTTCTCTGTACTGACAGCACTCCAAATGTACAAAAAAATGAGCTCAATGTTAAAATTGACCGGAGTTCTCCTTTAAATAGACTGGCGCTAAGCCGTTTAGGGCTTTATAAGTCAGTAGCAATACCTTGTAGTTAATACGGGACTTAGGTAACCAATGTAGTGATGATAAAATCGGTGTTATATGATCATATTTTCTTGATTTAGTAAGAACTATAGCGGCTGCATTTTGGACTAACTGGAGCTTGTTTATTGAGGATACAGGACAACCAGCTAATAAAGCATTACAGTAATCTAGTCTCGAGGTCATGAATGCATGAACTAACTTTTCTGCATCAGAAACTGATAGCATATTACGTAGCTTAGCAATGTTTCTAAGGTGGAAGAATGCTGTTTTTGTAACACATGAAATATGATTTTCAAAAGACAGGTTGCAATCTAATATAACACCCAGGTCTTTTACTGTAGAGGATAAAGTAACAGGACATCCTACGATGTTAAAATTGTATTGTGAGAGGTTTTGTGGGTGGTTTTTTGAACCGATAAGTATTAGCTGTCTACTCTGTCTTGTCTGGATTTAATAAAAGAAAATTACGCGTCATCCAATCTTTTATATCTTTAACACACTCTGTCAGTTTGGATAATTTAGCATTTTCATCCGGCCGTGATGAAATATATATTTGAGTGTCATCGGCATAACAATGGAAACTAATTCCATGTTTCCTTATAATATTTCCAAGTGGCATCATATATACTGAGAATAACAGAGGGCCTAACACAGATCCCTGCGGCACTCCATAGTTTACTGAAGTTATGATCGATTTTTCTCCATTTAAACAGACAAAATGATAGCGGTCAGATAAGTATGATCTAAACCAGCTTAATGCTTGTCCTTGAACACCAGTATAATTTTGTAGTCGATCTAAGAGTATTGTGTGATCTATAGTATCGAACGCAGCACTAAGATCAAGTAAAACTAATATTGAGATACAGCCTTGGTCAGAAGCTAATAGTAAATCATTTGTGATTTTAACGAGCACAGTTTCAGTGCTATGGTGCGGCCTGAAACCAGACTGAAACTTTTCATAGATGTCATTTTCGTGCAAGAAAGAGCCCAGTTGAGCGGACACCACTTTTTCTAATATTTTAGACATAAATGGAAGATTTGAAATTGGTCTATAATTTGCTAGGTTATTATGATCTAATTGTGGTTTCTTAATGAGTGGTTTTATAACTGCCAATTTAAATGTTCTTGGAACCTGACCTAAAGATAAAGACGAGTTAATAATATTGAGGAGAGGCTCTTCCACTACAGGTAACACTTCTTTCAGTAGCTTAGTTGGTATAGGATCTAATAAACATGTTGTTGTTTTAGATGAAGTGATACGTTTATTTAACTCTTTTTGTTCTATAGTTGTAAAGCACTGTAATTGTTCTTGCGGGGTGATAATTGAGGCTGAATTATAAGGCACGATTGAAGATTGAACGTTTACAATTGTGGTTCTGATGCTTTCTATTTTCTCGGTGAAGAAGTTCATGAAATCATTACTACTAAACTGTAACGGGATATTTTGTTCAGGTGACGCTTGTTTATTTGTTAGTCTAGCCACGGTGTTAAATAAAAACCTTGGATTATTTTGGTTATTTTCTATTAGTTTGCGGAGATGCTCAG
The DNA here is from genome assembly GCF_951802725.1 of Rutilus rutilus. Lineage (NCBI taxonomy): Eukaryota > Metazoa > Chordata > Actinopteri > Cypriniformes > Leuciscidae > Rutilus > Rutilus rutilus. Next base: position 50,780,423 of record NC_140210.1, read on the forward strand.
CCCTGGCCGCTTTAGGGCCTTTTTATAACGTGACATACTGTCTTTCCACGCGATTCTAAAGACCTCTAAATTAGTTTGTTTCCATTTACGCTCTAAATTATGGGTTTCTCTCTGTAGAACACGCGTAGTATTGTTGTACCATGGTGCTTTAATTTTCTCTCTCACCTTTTTTAATTTAACGGGTGCAACAATATCCAATGTTCTGGAGAGAATGGTACTCATAGTGCTAGTTAGTTCTTCTAGTTCATCTGTTTGTTTGGGTTCAGGCAGCAGCAGAGACAGATCGGATAAACAATTTGAGAAATTATCTATGGTAGATGGGAGGATTGTTCTGCCTAGTCGATAACGCGGCGCAGCATGACATATTACAGCAGTACGTAATATGCAAGTTACCATGTAATGGTCAGTGACATCATCACTTTGCGGTATAATATCTATATCGGTTGGATCGGTTCCATATGATATAATTCAATCGAGTGTATGATTAAGACGATGAGTGGGACCAGTGACGTTTTGCTTGACCCCAAAGGAGTTTAATAAATCTGTAAACGCAGCCCCTAACGCATTATTTGAATTAGGGCTGGGCGATTTAAATCGCGATATTGTTATGCGCATCTCGTCAGTAAAGCCGGTTCCTTGATTAGTAGTAAATCGCCATCACCTGCTTTCAGATGGAGCGGCATTTACTACAAAGAGCCGTAGTTAACTGACAAGCTGAGCCAAATCACATCAATATCGCGGACGTATCGCCAGCGATATTTAATGCGATATGGCTCAGCTTGTCAGTTAACTACGGCTCTTTGTATACAGCAAAAACTCCAGTGTTAAATTAACACCCCTGGGAGAGTATGAGTCCACACTCAAGAGTGTTTACGTTAATGAGATAACTAAGTGATTAATTTAGTGATGATTGAGCATTATTGAAGACACCTGATGTTAACAAGTAGAATCGCTGAAGGAGAAAATCGCAAATTGTAAGTTACCATTATTGTGATGGGTAGTTGCTTTAGTTGGGCTCTGACCCTTTCATGTGTACTTTAGATTTTGTTTGGCGGTTGTATCTGAGTTAAAACTGCCAGTTAAACAAAGAAAAAAAAGTGATCTTTGTTGGTTATATTATGACAATCATCATTTGAACTTGATCACTGAGCACATTAAGATCTTTCTTTCTGACTTCGTTTTACAGCATAACTGTGAATCTGAATAAATGGCCAGAATTTTTGATATAAAGGATTTCTTAAAACTTGTTTAAACAAAAAAATCATTCTTTTAGGCACACACAGATGTCAAGATTCAGTCTATGCATCTCAACAATGGTGAGGAGCAGAATATTCAATGAGGAAAAGTAAATTACATAGACAATTCAGATCATAATTTATTCATACCGCAATGCATGATGGGAGCCATTAATGAGTTGTGATTGGTGGCAGCCACTGCAACATGCTTTATTATTGTCACCACCATTGTTGAGATTCACAGGCTGATTATTGATGTCTGAACGTCTCTTTGATTAGAGCAATGTTTATTAAATATTTTGAATTATAAGTAAAGTACTGATAATCATAGGCTGAAGAATCACAAAACTGCTGCTAACAAGTTAAACCAAACTATCTTAATATGTTTCACTTTTCAGATCACAGTATGATTATGTCAAAACATAACCAACACTATAAGATAACATTTTACTTTGTTCATTTAACTGTTATAAATCAATAACAGCAGACAAACAACAGTAAATATTAGAGTAAACGTATAATGGTTTAGAGCCCTACTAAAGCAAACACCCATCACCTTAATGGTAACTTACAATTTGTGCTTTTCTTCTTCAGTGATTCTGCTTGTTAACATCAGGTGTCTTCAATAATGCTCAATCATCACTAAACTAATCACTTAATTATCTTCTCAGCCCTAAATGCCGCTCCATCTGAAAGCAGGTGATGGTGATTTACTACTAAATCAAGGAACCGGCTTTACTGACGAGATGCGCATAACATTATCGCGATTTAAATCGCCCAGCCCTAATTTGAATTATCTACGTGTATGTTAAAATCTCCAACAATTAATGCTTTACCGACGTTGACCAATAGATCTGAGAGAAAATCTGCAAACTCTTTTAGGAAATCAGCGTAAGGCCCAGGCAGTCTATATATGGTAGCCAAAGCTAAAGATAATATGGATTTTTTTCTTACATCTGAGAGCGTAACATTTAGTACGAGTACTTCAAACGAATTAAACTTATAACCTGTTTTCTGGGTAACATTAAGAATTAGGGCTGTGACATTAACGCGTTAATTTCGATTAATTAATCTGAGAAAAAATAACGCGTAAAAAAAAATAACGCAGATTAATCCATTCCGTATTGACATTTGAACCTGGAGCTGTTCTAGCCACCATTCGACTGTAAAATGAAGGAGGGAGATGAGAACGCGCTGGCGCTGCCTGGATCATTGATTGGAACATTTACTTATAAAAAAACAGCCAGCATTTCAACGTTGATTCACCGATGAACGTAAGGGACCAAGGTCGAATCAATGTTGGATTATGTTTCGATTGTGCAAAACGAATCAACGTTGAAATTGTGACGTTGTTTCACCATCTCTTCTTTCAATATGGGTAAATAAAGATTGTATGTCGACGTTGAACCAATGTTGAATTATGCTTCGGTTTTGCAAATTGAATCAACGTTGATATCGTGACGTTGTTTCACCGTCTTACATCATGGGATAATGAGTCATGACAATGCTGACTGAATTTGTGATTAACTGTACACTAAAATATTGTTAACTGTCAAATTACTTGCAGCAATGGCTTAATTAAACACATTTAATAAAAATATAACACATGCTCAAGATTGTAAAATAAGTTTTATTCTGAAAAAACAAGTCTAAAAATACTTTCTAAAACAGATGAAAAACATCTCAAACTTTAAATTGCAGCATTTTCGAAGTAATGTTAAAAACCTGTAAAGCAAGTGTAAATGTTTATAATTTAATGTTTAATATTAAATGTATAATTTAATAATGTTCAATAATTTAATAATGTTCAATTGTATTGTATTGATTATTTGCTAGGCACAATTATTTCAATGCTCACCCTTTGAACATTTGAACATTTCAATAACATGTTCAACACAATTATTTTTAATTGATTGACAGCCCTAATTTATATGCAATTAAAATGCGATTAATTTCGATTAATTAATTACAAAGCCTCTAATTAATTAGATTATTTTTTTTAATCGAGTCCCGGCCCTATTAAGAATATCTCTATAGATTGTTGCAACACCGCCGCCACGACCAATCAGATGGGGCTCATGCTTATAACAGTATCCAGGAGGAGTAGACTCATTAAGACCGAAATAATCATTTGGTTTAAGCCAGGTTTCAGTAAGGCAAAGTACATCGAAGCTATTATCTGTGACCATTTCATTTACAATAACTGCCTTAGGTGTGAGTGATCTAATGTTTAGAAGACCTAGCTTTAGAAATTGTTTTTGTTCAGTAATAGCAAGATTTTCTGTTTCAATAACAATTAGATTTTTCCTAGATCTTGCAGTAGATTTATTTGATCTCACTAAACGAGGAATAGACACAGTTTCTATGCAATGTTCTACACTAGTATTTATATCAATTAAATTGGTGCAGCAGAGACTGTAATTTGGACTTTTGGTTACTAGTCAAAAGTATTTAACATTTTGGAGATGTTATCAGACAGAAGATCTGCTCCGATTCTACTTGGGTGTAAGCCATCAGCGCGGAAGAGCCTAGGACGCTCCCAAAACAGATTCCAATTATTTACAAAGAGCAGTTTCTGCTCACTGCACCATGACATTAACCATTCATTTATCGCGAATAATCTACTGAACTTTTCATGCCCTTGTCGGTACGTGGGAAGCGGTCCAGACACAATGATCGTTTTTTTCAGGTGATGTGCTGCGTACCGTCTTGATCAGGCTCCTGAAGTCTTTCTTCAGAACCTCCGTCTGCCGCAGCCTGATGTCGTTCACTCCCGCGTGCAACACGACGGCTCCGACACGCTCGTTACCGTTCAAGATCTCGGGTACCCGCGCAGCGATATCGAAACCACGAGCACCAGGAAAACAGTGAGTACGCAGCTTACTTTTTATTTATTTTTTTAGAAACAGATATCAAGAATCAGCATATGAATCTCAACAATGGTGACATGCTTCATGCTGCAGTGCATGCTGGGAGCCATGAGTTTTGTACTATGGTGCCACCCAGAATGCATTGCGGCATAAAGCATGTCACCATTGTTGAGATTCATAAGCTGATTTTTGATATCCGTTTGTTTCTAAGAAAATAAATCAAATAAAAGTGATTTTCAAAAAATGTCTGCACTGTTTATAAAGGTCAAAATTCAGAATGTTTTCTCTGTTAATAAAGGTGAAAGTTATTTATTAATGACAACTTTTGGTCAGGGATATGATTAGTGAATCATTCTACGTTATGATAACGCAATCTATAACACCTGAACGCCTTTGTGTTTGGCTTCCTTTGTAACAAATGATGTGCTTTGGTAAACATTGTTACAAAGAGCAAAATTGCACTCGAATTGCCAAGTCAAACTGACCAACTAAAGGAAGCACTGATCACCATAATGGTGACCAAACATTTTAAAACATCAACATCTAAACCTTGGTTCATACACATATGACAGATATAAAGTCAGTCTGGTTAGTAATAAGTGAGGCTGATAATTCTGTTTGTGGAGTTGTTTAATCCTCCTCTGCTGAGATCTTCACAGATTTAATGTATTTTTATCTTCATCTGATTTAATTTAAGGCTGTGGCTGAAGTCAGTTGTAGATCTTGTGTTTCTCTTTCCTTCAGTGATTCTGCTTGTTAACAACAACAGGTGTTCATCACTAATGCTCAATCATCACTCAATTGATCACTTAATTGTCTCATTAACTCACACACCGGCTTTACTGATGAGATGCGCATAACAATATCGTGCGATATATCGCCCATCCCTAATATATATATATTTTTTTTTTTACAATGAAGTAGGGCTGGGCGATATATCGCATCATATTGTTATGCGCATCTCGTCAGTAAAGCCGGTTCCTTGATTAGTAGTAAATTGCCATCACCTGCTTTCAGATGGAGCGGCATTTACTACAAAGAGCCGTAGTTAACTGACAAGCTGAGCCATATCGCATTAATATCACGGACGTATCGCCAGCGATAATTAATGCGATATGGCTCAGCTTGTCAGTTAACTACGGATCTTTGTACACAGCAAAACCTCCAGTGTTAAATTAACACTCCTGGGAGTGTATATGAGTCCACACTAGGGCTGGGCGATTTAAATCGCGATATTGTTATGCGCATCTCGTCAGTAAAGCCGGTTCCTTGATTTAGTAGTAAATCACCATCACCTGCTTTCAGATGGAGCGGCATTTAGGGCTGAGAAGATAATTAAGTGATTCATTTAGTGATGATTGAGCATTATTGAAGACACCTGATGTTAACAAGCAGAATCACTGAAGAAGAAAAGCACAAATTGTAAGTTACCATTAAGGTGATGGGTGTTTGCTTTAGTTGGTCTCTAGACCATTATATATTTACTTTATATGATCATACTGTGATCTGAAAAGTGAAACATATTAAGATAGTTTGGTTTAACTTGTTAGCAGCAGTTTAGTGATTCTTCAGCCTATGATTATCAGGACTTTACTTATAATTCAAAATATTTAATAAATATTGCTCTAATCAAAAAGACGTTCAGACATCAATAATCAGCCTGTGAATCTCAACAATGGTGGTGACAATAATAAAGCATGTTGCAGTGGCTGCCACCAATCACAACTCATTAATGGCTCCCATCATGCATTGCGGTATGAATAAATTATGATCTGAATTGTCTATGTAATTTACTTTTCCTCATTGAATATTCTGCTCCTCACCATTGTTGAGATGCATAGACTGAATCTTGACATCTGTGTGTGCCTAAAAGAATTATTTATTTTTTTTAAACAAGTTTTAAGAAATCCTTTATATCAAAAATTCTGGCCATTTATTTAGATTCACAGTTATGCTGTAACCAACAACATAAATCGAAGTCAGAAAGAAGGATCTTAATGAGCTCAGTGATCAAGTTCAAATGATGATTGTCATAATATAACCAACAAAGATCACTTTTTTTTCTTTGTTCAACTGGCAGTTTTAACTCAGATACAACCGCCAAACAAAATCTAAAGTACACATGAAAGGGTCAGAGCCCAACTAAAGCAACTACCCATCACAATAACTAATAACTAAGAGAAACATCTCGGAAACCCTCAATTTGTTGTTTCCCTCTCAAATGTGATTGGATTGTGCAGGCTCCACTGATTGGGACAGCCTATCAGCAATCACCTTCAGCTTTCCGCCAAATTTAGTCAACTCCATGGTCAGATTTAGATAAGAGACGAAACCATGGACGACACAATGGATGAAGACGCAGCAGATCCATCACGGGAGTATTTTTTTTCCCAGGATGGTAGGGGAAGACTCATGAATATTCATTAGGGAAGTCATCCCTGATTGGTCTTAACCCCAGTGACGGGTAGGTTTAGGGGCGGGGTTAGGGAGGTCATCAGATCAATCAGGGATGACTAATGAATATTCATGAGTCTTCCCCTACCATCCTGGGAAAAAAAAATATCGCATCCCGAACCCGTGGCCCCACCTCGCCAGACTATTTCAATTTTCTGAACAAGTTGATGATAGTTTTCACTTCAAGTGTTTGCTGTGTTTACCAATGTAAGCACTGTGGCAGTAGTAATGCAATATTTAGAAAATGTACTCTTGTACTCTTGATACTCAAGTACTTTTAAAAACAAGTACTTTAGTACTTTTACTTAAGTAGACATCTGACTGTAGTACTTTTACTTGTACTTGAGTAAAATTTAGCAAGGGGTATCTGTACTTTTACTCAAGTAATGAAGCTGTGTACTCTGTCCGCCTCTGATTATACCAATGGTTTTGAGATGCAATACTTACATTTTCATTTATAACATGATAAATACTGAAATTAATGATTTTATTGACACTACGTTATACTTTTGCGCAAAAAAAAACACGGACGTGGGCTTCCTAAACATTGATTTCAATCGTCTCTGGGTTTATTTCGCGTAACACCACTGCTGATTCGTATATCATTCGGTTCAGGAACTTCTTTTCTGTGTATTTTCTATTAGAGAGAGTAAAAACAGACTTTAATATCAATCCGCGAGCGCTGGTAATCAGGTCAATACAATGAAAAAAAAAGAGAGATGTCAGCCGCGTTTAGATGTCTGTGGTGATTTTTTCTTGTCATAGCCAATATTTTAAGAACTGCTTATTTGTTTTGTAGCTTAGTATTCTGCCAATAATATTAAACTTATTTTAAGTACATTTTTGGTCTGCTACGTGTTATTTTCTGGATGGTAACGTTAATGCATTGTTTTGACATCTATGAGCAGTATGAGCAGGAACGGAAAATAGCTGCTTGCTTAAACAGCTTGCTTGATATTAATCTCTGTGTAATTGCTTGCCCCAAATTATGATTTAACTGGTTTTATTGCGGATTTTTTTCTGGAGGATGATTGTGATGATGAACAGAACACTTCTTTGACGAAACTGACGAGGAATTTGACGGTAAGTTTTTGTTATTATTTTTTTATGCTAAATATGTAAATGTATACTGTCAGTGTCCAGCCAATGTAATGCTAACACATATCTGTGATGCAAAAATAGTGGATTTAAATGTTCATTACATTTGTTGATTGGGATTGAGTCAGTTTAAATTAATTACGTTTATGGCATGATGTTTATTTGTTGCATTACACTCTGAATTGAAGTCTGCTTACCACACAGTAAATTCCACAGTGTTAAATCAACACTGCTCAGAGCAAATATGGTCCCACTCTACAGAGTGTTAAAGTAACACTAAAGCAGTGTTAAAGTTAATGAGCTAATTAAGTGATTAATTTAGTGATGATTGAGCATTATTGAAGACACCTGATGTTAACAAGCAGAATCACTGAAGGAGAAAATCATAAATTGTAAGTTACCATTATGGTGATGGGTGTTTGCTTTAGTTGGGCTCTTGACCCTTATATATTTACTTTAGAGTTAGTTAGGCTCTTGTATCTGAGTTATAACTGCCAGATGAACAAAGAAAAAAAGTGATCTGATGGTGTTGGTTATATTATGACATTCATCATTTGAACTTGATCACTGAACTCATTATGATCCTTATTTCTGACTTCGATTTATGTTGTTGGTTACAAAATAACTGTGAATCTGCATAAATATCCAGAATTATTTATATAATATAAAGGATTTCTTAAAAGTTGTTTAAAACAAAAAAATCTTTCCTTTAGGCACACACAGACGTCAAGTTTCAGTCTATGCATCTCAACAATGGTGACGAGCAGAATATTCAATTAGGAAAAGTAAATTAAATAGACAATCCAGATCATAATTTATTCATACCGCAATGCATGATGGGAGCCATTAATGAGTTGTGATTGGTGGCAGCCACTGCAACATGCTTTATTATTGTCACCATTGTTGAGATTCACAGGCTGATTATTGATGTCTGTGTTTCTAAATAAATTAATTTGAAAGTGTTTTGATCAGAACAATGTTTATGAAATATTTTGGATTATTAGTAAAGTATTGATAATCATATGCTGTTAAAATCACAAAGCTGCTGGTAACAAGTTAAACCAAACTATCTCAATAAGTTTCATTTTTCAGATCACAGCATGATTACGTCAAAACATAACCAACACTATCAGATCACACTTTACTTTGTTCATTTTACTGTTATAAATCAATAACAGCAGACAAACAACAGTAAATATTAAAGTAAACATATAAGGGTCAAGAGCCCAACTAAAGCAAACACCCATCACCATAATGGTAACTTACAATTTATGATTTTCTCCTTCAGTGATTCTGCTTGTTAACTGCAGGTGTCTTCAATAATAGTCAATCATCACTAAATTAATCACTTAATTATCTCATTAATTTTAACACCGCTTTAGTGTTACTTTAACACTCTGTAGAGTGGGACCATATTTGCTCTGAGCAGTGTTGATTTAACACTGTGGAATTTACTGTGCACCTGTTACACAATCATGTTTTTAGGTATCTTGCTTTGAATTGAAAAAAAATTTATCTTTGCTTTTTCAGGCAGTGACCAATATGATGAGGAGGACAAGCCAGTTTTGGTGATTGAACCCCAAGCTATTTGTCTGGCGAACATGAAGTGGGAACACCAGCAAGAAGAATTTGCTTTGAATGCTGGAAGTCCAGATGTGAAACTGAAAATCAGTTTCTCTTGCAACTGCAAGTATTTCAATGGGGAAAAGTGTTCTTTATTTTTCAAGGAGGGAGAGTTGCTGTCACTCAGGATTTTATTTTGCATCTAGACAATTTTAGAATGTGTACAAAGTTTGAGACTGACCTGTTAAAGGGATAGTTCACCCAAAAATGATTTACTCATACTCACCCTCATGTTATTCCAATCCTGTATAAGTTTCTTGCTTCTGTTTAACAAAAAATAAGATATTTAAAAAAAAAAAATTGGTAACCAGACCAGACCTATGGAAGTCAATGGGTGCTGTCAACTGTCTGGTTACAAACAATATTTAAAATATCTTATTTTGTGTCCAGCAGAAGAAAGAAACTCAGACAGGTTTGGAACAACATCAGGGTGAGTAAATTATGACAGAATTGTAGTTTTTGGGTAAACTATCCCTTGAAATTGTATTTATTTATTTATTTTCTACTCCAGATTTACTCATGTTACACCGTGGGCCAGTAAGAGAATGATAATTTCAGAGATGTTATGTTATTTAATTGATATATTATTGACATTTCACTGATATTACATTTTACTAATAAAGTTATACAAATCATTCCACTGAATTGACATGGTAATTGTTGCTACGATCAAGCTCTTGTAGTACCCCCATTCGTTTCAGTGTTTTTATGCTTTTAGCTTTTTGGACATGTACATCATAACAAATAGATCTGTTTTTACAAAACTTTAAGAATTTTTCCACTGATGTGTCATATACCACTAAAAAGGGGAGAATCTCAGCTTTAATGTGTTATAAGGCACATATGCAGGATAACTATGGATCAAATGTGTTGCAGTTTTAACAAATAACTTATCTTTAAATTGGAATTTCTCAAAAATATGATTTTCTGAGCCCGAATATTAGCAAATCTTTGACATGGCCTTACTCAGTCAATTTTAAAGATATCAAGGTTATATTTTCACAGAATGTTCTTTACATTGTGTAGGATGATTTTATGTAAAAAACATTGAATCACAAAAAAATGACTTTAGCTGGGTTTTCACAGGCAGGGTCACATATACACTCCCAGGAGTGTTAATTTAACACTGGAGTTTTTGCTGTGTACAAAGAGCCGTAGTTAATACGGCGATACGTCTGCGATATTAATGCGATATGGCTCAGCTTGTCAGTTAACTACGGCTCTTTGTAGTAAATGCCGCTCCATCTGAAAGCAGGTGATGGTGATTTACTACTAATCAAGGAACCGGCTTTACTGACGAGATGCGCATAACAATATCGTGCGATATATCGCCCAGCCCTACAATGAAGGTATATGATCGTAATAATTCAGGAAATACCTGTAAAATAAGTGTTTTTCAGTTTATTTAATTTAGGATGTTTTACTTTAATGTTACAGGTTTTTTGGGGCTGCCAGTCATTTGACCGTTTTATCATTTAACTGTTTTGTTACTGTTTAAATACAGATTAAATTTGTAATTTTACATATCTCTATCATACTGCTTCTTGCTTCTTCATAGTGACGAAGTGCATTTGTCCATTTAGGGCCACTGTAGAAACATGTAGAAACATGTCGACACATTTCAATGTAAGGGGACCCACGGTGTGTGTCTAGAGAAATGGCTCATTCTAAGGTAATAAAACATAACGGTTCATTAAGTAAGGTCTTTATACACCACTGAAAACATAGTTATGTTTATGATATTGCATTTCTGTCTTATTTAACAGTCTGATTCAATTCTGTTTAAGTATATGCCTGTGTAGGGACTAATTACATGCTTGATTAGTTGATTAAAGTGTTCTTTATTTGTATTACAAGTATATTACACATTCATTACGAGGGTCTTCGAAACACACAAACCATATACCATAATTATATTTGAGTAAAAAGTATATGCTCAGAAATACCTTTGGCTTCAAAATACTACAAATTTCACATGTTGCCTATTGTATACTATAATGTATTTTACTGGTCGAGTAAGTATTTTATTCTGACACGCACACATCTATGGTACAGAGCAGCGTTTCCCAAAAGCATGTAGAGACCATTGGTGTCTTCTGGGAAGTGCAGCCCTGATCTGTACACTGTAAAAAAAATACTGTAGAATTTACAACAACTTACTGGCAATTTTGGTTGCCAGTAAGCCTGTAAATTTTACAAGAGTACTGTAAATCATAAACTACAATTATACAGCACACCTGTAAAAGCAGCAAAACAAGAGCAGCTGTGCATTTACAGTTCTTTACTGTAATCTTTACAGTATGTTACTGTTATTAATAATGTACTGAATTAAAACCTGAGATAAGTCAATTGCCATTAAATATTTATACTGTGAGATTATTTCATTTGATTCCACTAAGAAAAAGACTTTATGAGCTAACTAAATCCTATAGTGATCATCATCACACATTACACAGTCACTGCCTTTAAGTAAAGCAGCATGCAGCATAACATCAGTGTTTCTCTGAAGCACATACTCTACTCTTCAGCACAATGGTGACACACAAAACTCAACAGAAACCCTTTAAATCCCAACAGATCATTAAACACTAACAGATCTCCACTATAGCATTATGTGCAAAAACACATAAAATCACACAAAGCAAATCACAGAATTTTACTTTTTGTTTAGTAAATTTGACAGTGAGATTTTACTGTAACCAACTGACTTAAGCCACAGCTTTAGATGAAATCAACTGAAGAGTGATAATCATAATCAGACTTAATGAGAAATAACTGAGGTTTAGATGTTGATGATGTATTGACAATATTTCATTTGAAGTTACCATGATCGTGATTAGTGCTTTCTTTAGTTGGGCTCTTGACTCTTTATTTCTTTAACATTTGTTTTTTCTTTAGCTGCTATAACCATGTCTTTATAAGACAAACTTGTTATGGCAATGAAGGCCAAGGAAAATATACTGTGGTGTTGATGGTTGTGTGTTGATGATGGGATATCAACACCTAGTGGATGATTTGCTGATGTTGACAAGAGACTATTCTGTTGACAAGAAAAATTGGTTGTAATAGTCATATGATACTACAACATGATCTCATAAGATAAGATATTTGTGTTTTACATATTTACGAATCACAAAACTTCTCAGTTTACAGGAACACACACATATATCAAGAATCAGCATATGAACCTCAACAATGGTGACAAACAAAATATTCAGATAAACTCTGAACATCACAAATCAAGCTACTAAGCCTACATACATTAGAAAACATTCAGAAAATAAGCCAATAGAGACACAGGGCCCTATCTTGCACCCAGCGCAATTGACTTTGTACACGGACGCATGTATCATTCCTATTTTGCACCCGCGCAAAGCGGACTTTTCCCTCCACAGAAGCACGTCGGTTAACTAAGAAATACACTTGCGCTCCCCGGGGCGGTTCAGCGCAAAGAGGAGGCGTGTTCCGGCGCAAACGTTCCCTCATGCTATTTTACAGGTTTGGAAAACAATTGCGCCACTAACCGAAAAAAAACAGTTTAAAGTCAGTGGCGCGTTGCGCATGTTATTCATATGCTATTTTAAGGGCGCATGCTTGGCCTTAATCAATGTAGCGTGTGCACAACGCCCATACACTTTGATTCTCTCATCTACACACAGACGCAGCAGTTATCATTTTTGCAAATCATACATTATTACGATAGATAGATAGATAGATAGATAGATAGATAGATAGATAGATAGATAGATAGATAGATAGATAGATAGACAGTTTATTATAAAAGCATACATCTAGCTTACACATTTACCCAAATTATCATACGCCTGTTTAACCGAAGTTAATTTGGGTGTGTTTCTTCATCCCCAACGTCCCTGACGGGAACGTCGGTCTCCTCGGCTGTGAAGCGCTCCTCGCGTGCGCCTGGCAAATCCGCCGTTATAATAGGAATCCGCTTTAGAACAAGCGCGCCTGCTCTTAAAGGGAATGTGAGATGTCGCTCTGATTGGTTTATTTCACGTTACGCCCAAACCACACCTATGAATAATGAAGCTACTTCAGACCAACCCCTTTTAGATTTGCGCCAGGCGCAAGAGTCATTTATCCCGCCGGGAAAATAGCAACAGCGCCAAGAGCCGCCCACAAAGTTACTTGCGCTTTGCGCTTTGACACTTGCGTTTCAGATCGTTAAAATAGGGCCCATAGTGTGTAACATTACCAGGTGAGATGGCCACAGTTGTAGGGCTGGTGTTAATGCTGCCAGTGTCTGAAAGTTTGGATGAATAGTGATTAATGAACAGAGACACAAATATCATGAGTGTGTAGAAAGTGAATGTGAATGTGAAGTGAAAGTGAGTATTTCATGTGAATATAATTACCTGCACAGTATGCTGCACAAAATGAAGAGTAACCAGGTGGACTAACCAGCTCATAGACATAATAATTGCCTGGACAGGCTTTGACTTTAATGGGAAAAGACCCGAACAAGCAGCAGTATCTGTCATAGTAACCGCAGACATCTCGAGTGACGACTCCATCTGTTACTGTTGGGTGTCCACCACGTATCCACAGTGCGGTAACAGTGCCACAGCTGAACGGAGCAACACACGTGTCTGGGATATGAGCGCTCATGTTGTTAATGAAGAGATGATACCAGCCGCTCCAGGAGACAGACGTGTCACACTTGGAGTTATTGTAATGTAAGCCATCTGTATTACTGATGGATCTCCATGGATCGTTCAGCACAGTGTAGGTGTAGCAGGGGTCTGCAGAGCGATAAACTTATGAAAATATATTAAGAAATTAACAAGTTTCTGAAAAACATGTTTTATTACAAAATGTAACCAAAAGTGCAGCTTTAGACATTACTTTTTCTTCTTCTCCTTCTTCTTTTGCTAATTCGGAACGATTCATTTCGATCCGCAATATTTTTTCAAATGCATTTATTGTATTAGCCTACGGAAGCCCTGAACCGCAACGTAAAAAAAAAATAATAATTCTAGCATTTCGAGAATAAAGTCGAAAAATTTCGAGATTAAAGTCGAAAAATTTCGAGATTAAAGTCAAAATAACAAACGCAGCCTCATTGACGTAACGTGAAACACACTACAGTCCTGCGCCAGCCGCCAGTGTTGAACAGGGAGTCGAAAACTTTCACGATCCATCAGGAATGCTTACTATACTATAACTCTTTTAATCAATGATTAGGCCTACGGAACTGCTGTGATTGTGAATATAATTAAATAAGCCCCTTTATCAATATTATCATATGCATTAATACCTGCTCAGTTCTACCACTTTAGCAAAATCTAATTAAAAATCCCTGCACTTTTTTTGGATGTGTTCACATAAACATTTCTATGGGGCAATGTGAAATACTGTAAGAGATTTAAATTTAAAAAGACCAGATAAGCGTGACCATCCAGTCTGGAAAGTCTTTTCGCCTGTAAAGTCTATTCCGGCGCAGTATATTTTGTAACGTCCTAAGACAAATGGTAATGCCATGTTGGTAGATTAGGACCTGTAGAATTTCTTTTTGTTGAAAGCCCAGATAAAAGTAAAAAGCTACTATTATGTTTAGATCCATGTCAGAAGCAGTTCGACTTCACGAGCGCAGGTCTTTACTAAAAACAAATATTACGACTTTATTCTCGTAATGTTTCGACTTTAATCTCGAAACATTTCGACTTTAATCTCGAAACGATAGATTTTTTTTTTTTTTTTTTTTACGTTGCGTTTCAGGGCTTCCGTAATTATTTAAACATCAATGCGTCTTAAATAAAAAATAAAAAAAATCTTTTAAATTGGAAGTAAACGTTACATACCAGTATAATCATGGTTGAAATCAGTTTAATCAGTAATCTTAAATAATTTATTTCATTTCCACATTTCAACCAGTTATTGTAGATGTTTCCACATGAAGTATATTTTCTAAGTTGAAATGACAAAACGCTTTTTACAGTGTACATTACCTATTTCAGTCGTCACCGGTGAGACAGATGAAAAGGCCAAGTACAGTCTTAAGACATCTAAAAAATAATTATAAATACAAATGAATCAACATGTTTAGGACACAATAAAATAGAAATAAACATATATAAATATAAGCTTGTACTTAAAATAATAGTTCACCCAAAAATGAAAGTTCTGTCATCATGACTTTTTCTTTCACAGAATATTGTATTGTCTATCCTAGAAATTATTATTATTCTCATCCATCTTTTCCACTTAATGAAACTCTCAAGCCTTTTCTGTTCAAACTAACAAAAAAGCACCATTGCAGCACTACAGTATCTATATGAAGTATGATGTGTGTTGATATAAAAAGCTAAGATTGCACAACCAAAATAAAGACCAATTCAATAAAAACAAACATTTTCAATAAATCATTAACATCTAAACCTCTGCTAATTATCTGATGAATGACAGAAAAAAAGTCAGTCTGAAATAGAGATTTAATGTCTTTTCAGTTGATTTCACATTAAGCTGTGGTTGAAGTCAGCTGTAGTTCTTTTGTTTCTCTTTTCTTCAGTGATTCTGCTTGTTATCATCAGGTGTCTTCAATAATCGAACAATTATCACTCAATTAATCACCTAATTATCTCATTAACTCTAACACTGCTTCTGTGTTTCTTTGAACACTCTGCTGGAGTTTCCCTTATGAACACTGAGCGATGGTAATTCAACACCGGGGAATTTACTCTGTGAAGTGACGTGAAGGATAAACCAGATCTGATTCACTGGTCATTACATCATCATACAGACAAAAAAATAAAAATAAACACTGTTTAGACTTACACAGAATAACAGAGATGAGAGGATGAGTTTTTATAAAACCTGAAATATGAAGAAAAAGTCAATAAAAAATACTGAAAGTCTGAGTCTGAGAAAACTACATTCATCATAGGTTCACAGTTCATAAGGTTTTTGGGGCGATGAGAGCCAACCTTTAAACACAAGAAGAATACTCACCTTTATGAAAGGAAGCCATTGTCAGTTTATTTCTGTTTATCCACAAACCAGTTCAGAGGACGAGTTTCCTTTACAGTTAGAGAATAAACAAATTAGCCATTGCACTGACGCATGACTTATAAAAAGCTGTTTTCTCTTTGTTTCAAACACACATGCTAAACATTCCACAGCATTTATGATTTTGAGAGTTGAAATTGAGACTTTTAAAACCGTTACTGTAAAGCACAATGCAATAAAGGATGAAACAACTGGATCAATTTCTCATATTTTATGAGGTGACTATTGGCTAATTTGTATGAATGACCTACCCTTGACCCCGCCCCTAAACCTACCCCTCACCCCACCCCTAAACCTACCACTGACCCGCCCCTAAACCTACCCCTGACTCCGCCCCTAAACCTACCACTGACCCTCCCCTAAACCTACCCCTCACCCCACCCCTAAACCTACCCCTGACTCCGCCCCTAAACCTACCACTGACCCTCCCCTAAACCTACCCCTCACCCCACCCCTAAACCTACCACTGACCCGCCCCTAAACCTACCCCTGACTCCGCCCCTAAACCTACCACTGACCCTCCCCTAAACCTACCCCTGACTCCGCCCCTAAACCTACCCCTGACTCCGCCCCTAAACCTACCACTGACCCCGCCCCTAAACCTATCCCTGACCCTGCCAGAGGTGGAGATTCCAGGGGTCAGAAAGTAAAAGTCCTGCCATATGTTTATTCCACCCATAAACTCACACAGCAAAAACTCCAGTGTTAAATGAACTCTCCTGGGAGTTTATTTGGCTCCAGACTCAAGCGTGTTAAAGTTAATGAGCTAATTAAGTGATTGATTGAGTGATGATTGACCATTATTGAAGACACCTGATGTTAACAAGCAGAATCACTGAAGGAGAAAAATCACAATTTTAGACACCGTTATGGAGATCAGTGTTCGATTTAGTTGGGCAGTTGACCTTCAAATGATTATCTTTAGATTTTGTTTGGCTGTTGATCTGAGTTATTACAGCCAGATGAACAAAAAGAAAAGTTGATCAGGTGGTGTTGGTTATATTTGAACATAATCATAATTTGATCTGAATCACTGAACTCAATTAGAGCCTAATCTCTGACTTAAATGTATATTGGTCATTACAACATCACAGTAATTCTACAGATTAAGTTCCAGATTTTTCAATATAATTCAAATTATTTCTTAAAAGTTGTTCTGATAAAGAAAAAGAAAATCTTTCTTTAAGGCACACACAGACATCAAGATTCAGTGTATGAATCTCAACAATGGTGACAAAAAGAATATTCAATTAGGAAAACAAGACAATTCAGATCATAATTTATTCATACCGCAATGCATGATGGGAGCCATGGATGAGTTTTGATTGGTGGCACCCAGAATGCACTGCAACATGCTTTATTATTGTCACCATTGTTGAGAATCACAGGCTGATTCTTGGTGTCAGTGTGTCCAAATAATATAATTTTTCAAAGTCCTTTGATCAGAACAACTTTCAAGAAATCTTTCTGATTACATTGAAAATGATTAACATGGCGTAATATTAGAATCACAGGCACCGATAATCAACAAGGAAAACTTAACTCTCTAAATGAGTTTTGTGATTCAGGTCAGATTATGATTATGTCAAAACATAACCAACACCACCTGATCAACGTTTCTCTTTGTTCATCTGAGAGTTGTAACCCAGATACAACAGCCAAACAAAATCTAAAGTTATTATTTTAAGGGTCAAGAGCCCAACTAAAGCAAACACTGATCACCATAATGGCAACTTAAAAAAAGAGATTTTCTCCTTCAGTAATTCTGCTTGTTAACATCAGGTGTTTTCAATAATGCTCAATCATCACTCAAACAATCACTTAATTATCTCATTAACTTTAACACTCTTGAGTCTGGAGCCAAATAAACTCACAGGAGAGTTCATTTAACACTGGAGTGTTTGCTGTGTGAGTTCATGGGTGGAATAAATATATGGCAGGACTTTTACTTTCTGACCCCTGGACTCTCCACCTCTGGACCCTGCCCCTAAACCAGGGGTGGGCAACTTCGGTCCTGGAGGGCCACTGTCCTACAGAGTTTAGCTTCAACCCTAATCAAACACACCTGAACAAGCTAATCAAGGTCCTCAGGATTACTAGAAAATTACAGGCAGGTGATTTTTTCAGGGTTGGAGCTAAACTCTGTAGGACAGTGGCCCTCCAGGACCGAAGTTGCCCACCCCTGCCCTAAACCTACCCCTCACTGGCGTTTAGACAAATCAGTCATCGTATTAAATAATGCTCTGTTGTTTTAAAGAATTTAATTAAAGATTAACGGGTGTTTTTTTGCAGCCAATCACATCATGCCTCTTTTTCAATGTCTTTTTCAAATGCTGCTTTCACTTGTTATTAATAACCAGATTAACTTTATTTCTGTTAGACTCTACAGAAGCTCTTATTGAGAATTAACAGGTTTTGGTGTTGATGATTCATTGAATGTTTCATTTAAAGTCACCAGAATCGTGATTACTGTCAGCTTTATTTGGGCTCTTGACCCTTGACTCTTTAACATTAGTTTTCTCTGATTGCTGTAAATGTGCATTTAATTTAACTCATTTAAAACAGCAGAATTAACTATGAGAAAATGCTCAGATGATAATATTATCATGGACATGAAGGATTATTCAGCTCAGCAAGAGTTCAATATTTAAAAGATTAATATAATATTTAAAAGATGACTTGCAATTAGCTTAAAATTAGTTTTTAAATTCACAGTTCGTACACAATCTTACAGTCTAAGGTATTAAACAGACATCAAGAATCAGCACATGAATCTCAACAATGGTGACAAACAAAAAGCTTCATGCTGCAATGCATGCTGGGTGCCGCCATAGTACAAATCTCATCTATGACTCCCAGCATGCATTGCGGCATGAAGCTTTTCGTTTGTCACCATTGTTGAGATTAATACGCTGATTCTTGAGGTCTGTGTTTGACTAGTTTCTGTTGAAGTTTAACATTTTTAGAAAACATTTTTTATTATGATGATAGCATGATTTAGTGTCACAAGATTGTCAAACTAATAGTAAATAAATTAAATGCACACCATCCATATACTCATAAACTTGATCAGATCAGCACTTGCTGATTATGACATCATCAAGAAACATCTGATCATATTTTCTCTCACCATAACAAATGTATTTTACTAAAAAACAGTTAAAGGAGCCAGAGAAAAACAAGGAGAAGAGTAAAGGGTCAAGAGCTCAAATAAAGGAGCCATTAATCACGATTCTGGTGACTTCAAATAACATCAACATCTAAACCTCTGTTAATTCTCAATAAGAGCTCGTCTATGTAGATTCATGATGTCTAAAACATCCAAATGTTCAAACAAACTCTTTATTAAACGTCACTGGACTCCATAAACACAAGTTAACAATACGTTTCAGTGTTCATCCAAACACTCGGTTGTAAAAACACAGGCACTCTGACAAATACACACCGAATACAGTCACATGTGACACATATCTGACACAAGTTGTGTAACTATAACACATTAGTGTGTAAAAGGTTTCAACACACTGGTTGAGTTAAAAGTAACACAAAATGTGTTGTCCTTAACTAGACACACAGGTTTGTTAAGATATAACACAGGTTGTGTTGTTTTTAACACATCGGTTTTAAGAGTGTACAGTTAAGACTTTTGTATGTTACATTTTAAATAGATATGTTGCAAAAGATGGCTTAATTTTATTTTTTATTTCACAAACTATTGTCTACAGTTTATTGTCTCTATTTTATATACATATATCAAATATATATATGAAGCCAAGAGAAAATATGATCAGGTGTTTTTGGGAAACTGTTGATCTGAACTGCTGATAATGTTGTTTTTTTTCTTCCCTCATCACTGAAATCATTCATAACTGATTGCTGTAAAATGCATAATGTGTGACCTCCTGCTGGTCCTAGTCAAAAGCCTAGCAGCTACATTTTGTACAACTTGCAGTCGATCTAAAGAAGACTTACTCAAACAAGTGTACAGCACATTGCAATAGTCATTCTCTACATTTCATTTCGACTTTTTTTCTCGAAACACGACTTTATTCTCGAAAATTTAATGAGTTTATTCTCACGATTATTTCGACTTTTTTTCTCGAAATTTAACAAGTTTTTTCTCGAAACACAACGACTTTATTCTCGATATTTAATGAGTTTATTCTCAAGATTGTATTTCAACTTTTTTCTCGAAATTTAACGAGTTTTTTCTCGAAACACAACGACTTTATTCTCGATATTTAATTAATTTATTCTCAAGATTGTATTTAGACTTTTTTTTCTCGAAATTTAACGAGTTTTTTCTCGAAACACAACGACTTTATTCTCGATATTTAATTAATTTATTCTCAAGATTGTATTTAGACTTTTTTTTCTCGAAATTTAACGAGTTTAATCTCGAATTATAATGACTTTAATCTCGAGATGGTTTTATTTTTTTATTATTGCCTGGCCCTAATCCTCTTCCGTACATGACTGTTAAAACACATCGATCTGTCAAAAATGACACCCAGATTTCAATGTCACAACGGTCAGAGGATGATAGATCACCAAGGGCCTGCCTAATCTTAGGGGTAATGTTGTCTGGGGCAAAAATCATCACCTCTTTTTTTTTCTGATTTATGGATGAAATTGAAAAAAAAATAAACAAATCAACATTAATTGCTGGAGCAAAAGAGATGTTGATTCAGTGTAGTTAACATTGACACATTAACATTATTTTGATGGTTGCTGTCTATCTCGGACGCTGATCAAACACACTTGAACCAGCTAATCAATGTCTTCAGGATTACTAGAAAGTAGGGCTGGGCGATATATCGCACGATATTGTTATGCGCATCTCGTCAGTAAAGCCGGTTCCTTGATTAGTAGTAAATCGCCATCACCTGCTTTCAGATGGAACGGTGTTAAATTAACACTCCTGGGGCTGGAAGTGTATATGAGTCCACACTAGGGCTGAAACGATTAGTCGACATTGTCGACAACGTCGACAATAAAAAATTGTCGACAAATATCTTTGTTGTCGAGTAGTCGTTTGATCCCACGTGACCTAATGTAAGGGCCTGCAATATCGCGATTTGACCGCTACGGCGCTGTAGCGCTAGAGTGTAATGCAGCCGTTACAAATGCTATTGCGGTAGAAGAAAACACAGCGCGAATTATGACGGAGTGCAAACGAATCCGAACTAGTAAGGTGTGTAAAGTTTCACAAAACTGCAAACCAAGAATGCTGTCGTATGCAATACATGCAAGGCGGAACTTGCTTTTCACGGGAGCACAACATGCATGTTAAAACACTTAAAGAGGAAAAACCCGGCACGAGACGAGCCGGTGAGAGGTGAATATTCTCCAGCTGAAGCTAAATAACTAGCAGTAAATCTCTTTTTAGAGAATGCAATACTACTAATAATAGCAATAATATTAACAATAATAATATAATTACAGTAATGTGATGATTCATTTTTGCATAGAATAAAGCTTGATCGAGCTTAGGAGTCGGGGCTGTTTTTATTATTGTAGCTCTATTAGGTAACGTTATTACAGTCTTATCCCTTGCCTGTATTTTGTTACATATTCATGAAGACTTACAAAAGGAGATGTTATGAAGAATATCATGTCAGTTAATTTTTTATACTGTAAATTAAAAGGTGAATGAGAATGTCTCTGTCAGCTCAGCTCAATTGTCATATCAATTAAAAAAAAAAAAAGATTCTTATAATAATTGTTTGCAGTTTAAGTGTGTCTGTAATGCAGCTGATAATTTTTTTTGTTTATTTTTTTCTATTGAAAGAGAACAGAATATTTAAACAATGCTTAGAGAGCATTTGTGTGTGATTTGAGTTGGACAGAAATCTGAAAACTTAAAGAGAATGACCTGTTTAGTTGCTCGAAGTTCATTAAAACAACCATTTCAAAAGCTGAAGTGATTTTCTTTTTTTATATTATAGTTAGAATATGTATAACTCCGTGTTTTAACTAATTGAAAAGGCTGAATAATCGTTCCAAACGTACTGATTAGTCGGCGAAATAATCGATGAATAGTCGATTAATCGTTCTAATAATCGTTAGATTAATCGATTATCAAAATAATCGTTTGTTGCAGCCCTAGTCCACACGTGTAAAGTGTTAAAATATGAGTGTTAAATTAACACTCAAGAGTGTTAAAGTTAATGAGATAATTAAGTGATTAATTTAGTGATGATTGAGCATTATTGAAGACACCTGATGTTAACAAGCAGAATCACTGAAGGAGAAAATCACAAATTGTAAGCCACCGTTATGGCGATCAGTGTTTGCTTTAGTTGGGCTCTTGACCCTTATATGTTTACTTTAAATTTTACTGTTGTTTGTCTGCTGTTATTGATTTATAACAGTTAAATGAACAAAGAAAAGTGTGACCTGATAGTGTTGGTTATGTTTTGACATAATCATACTGTGATCTGAAAAATGAAACTTATTGAGATAGTTTGGTTTAACTTGTTAGCAGCAGCTTTGTGATTCTACAGCTTATGATTATCAGTATTTTTCTTATAATCCAAAATATTTAATAAACATTGTTCTGACCAAAACACTTTCAAATGAATTTATTTAGAAACACAGACATCAATAATCAGCCTGTGAATCTCAACAATGGTGACAATAATAAAGCATGTTGCAGTGGCTGCCACCAATCACAACTCATTAATGGCTCCCATCATGCATTGCGGTATGAATAAATTATGATCTGAATTGTCTATGTAATTTACAATTGAATATTCTGCTCCTCACCATTGTTGAGATGCATAGACTGAATCTTGATGTCTGTGTGTGCCTAAAAGAAAGAGTTTTTTTTTTAAAAGAACTTTTAAGAAATACTTTATATTATATTTCAAATACTGGATATTTATGCAGAATCACAGTAATCCTGTAATCAACAACATAAATCTACGTCAGAAAGAAGGATCTTAATGAGTTCAGTGATCAAGTTCAAATGATGATTGTCATAATATAACCAACACCATCAGATCACTTTTCTCTTTGTTCAACGGATAGTTATAACTCAGATACAACAGCCTAACAAAATCTAAAGTAAACATATAAGGGTCAAGAGCCCAACTAAAGCAAACACTATTCTCCATAATGGTGGCTTACAATTTGTGATTTTCTCCTTCAGTGATTCTGCTTGTTAACATCAGGTGTCTTCAATAATGTTCAATCATCACTAAATTAATCACTTAATTATCTCATTAACTTCAACACTCTTGAGTGTGGACTCATATACACTCCCAGGAGTGTTAATTTAACACTGGAGTTTTTGCTGTGTACAAAGAGCCGTAGTTAACTGACAAGCTGAGCCATATCGCATTAATTATCGCTGGGATACGTCCGTGATATTAATGCGATATGGCTCAGCTTGTCAGTTAACTACGGCTCTTTGTAGTAAATGCCGCTCCATCTGAAAGCAGGTGATGGCGATTTACTACTAATCAAGGAACCGGCTTTACTGACGAGATGCGCATAACAATATCGTGCCATATATCGCCCAGCCCTACTAGAAAGCAACAGACAGGAGAGTTTATCAGGGTTGGAGCTAAACTCTGCAGGACAGCATTTGTCCATCCCTGTCCTAGAGTTTCTTCTAATGAGCTGATGAGTTGAATCAGGTGTGTTTGATTAGGGAGACAAAGAAAACGCAGTGTTGGGGGTACTTCAGGAGCAGGGTTGGGAAGCACTGATTTAAACATTACTTTGAAATTAGCTATGCTATCTTATCCATGTGTGTGTTCCGTCTGTTTTCTTGTGTAAAACTGAAAGTAAACAGAGCTCTGCAGGAAAAGCCCTGATTTACAGGAAAATACATCAGGGTCAGGGTCTCTCTCTCTCTCTCTCAATCTCTCTCTCTCTCTGTGTGTGTGTTTGTGTGTAGCAGAATCACTGAAGGAAAGAGAAGAACAGAAAAAATAGAAACTTTCAGCCACAGCCTTAGATGAAATCAACTAAAGATAAAATAAGACATTTAGGGTACATTTACATAACTGTCAGCACTGTGACTCGGATTAAGAATATTCACACATAGACACACACTCACATGCAGATTGACATGTTATATTTTTGTTAGACTTATAGATGTAAGATGTTCTTTAATCTGGTGTTATTATTAAGTGTACTGTTAAGTTTGTTCTAGTAGACAAATTTAAACACACACACAAGCCAAACAGACATAGTCTTTTATTGAGAGAGAGAGAGAGAGAGAGAGAGAGAGAGAGAGAGAGAGAGAGAGAGAGAGAGAGAGAGAGAGAGAGAGAGAGAGAGAGAGAGAGAGAGAGAGAGAGAGAGAGAGAGAGAGAGAGAGAGAGAGAGAGAGAGAGAGAGAGAGAGAGAGAGAGAGAGGGGTATGGCATCCATTTTTACTTCTTTTGTCTATTGTTACAATTTACCCCAGCATGTGTTAACGTACCCCGGTATAGTGGTATCAACTCACAAGGTCTGTGATATCCTTGTAGAAGGTTGAATTGGTTCCATTTGTAGTAAACAAATGTGGGTAGTTTATATAACATCCCTGGTCTCCCCTATAGTAGTTATGATTTTTTTTTTGTTGTTGTTCTGTCTATGTTTTTTAGAAGTACATTTAGAATTTATTATAATTAGCAAGCTGTCTGGATATCTTGGCTGTATGTTTTAGTATGGAAGTAAATGATAGAAACTTATCACAGCCATGAATAAATAGGTCACCCTGGTATAAATATAATTAGCCTTTACAATTAACTCAATTACATTCTATCATAATGTATTTATAGTAGGGCTGTCTGTCTTAAACATCTGTTACCAATTCAGTGACATTCAGTGCCTGTTCGATGCAGTGTACAACTGTTTGTTTAGTTTCTTCACTTAAAAAAAATGAGGAACCACTGCGAAATTCAATATAATTTTGTATTGTAATTAAGGTGTTAAACTTCCAGGTCACACAGACTTGAACAACATGTCCTGTGGAAGTTCAAAGGCATTTCCTATCATAATATGAAAGACGACTTTAATGACATTCCTCCAGACCACATTCGGGTCAGAAAGTAAAAGTCCTGCCATATGTTTATTCCACCCATGAACTCACACAGCAAAAACTCCAGTGTGAAATGAACTCTCCTGGGAGTTTATTTGGCTCCAGACTCAAGAGTGTTAAAGTTAATGAGATAATTTAGTGATTGATTGAGTGATGATTGATCATTATTGAAGACACCTGATGTTAACAAGCAGAATTACTGAAGGAGAAAATGTCATTTTTTAAGACACCGTTATGGTGATCAGTGTTGGCTTTAGTTGGGCTCTTGACCCTTAAACTATTAACGTTAGAAATTGTTTGACTGTTCTATCTCAGATGAACAAAGAGAAAAGTTGATCAGGTGGTGTTGGTTATGACATAATCATATTTTGAACTGAATCACAAAGCTCATTCAGAGAGTTAGGTTTACTTTGTTGATTACAGCAGCCTGTGATTCTACAGTATACTATTTGACATGAAATATAGTTATGTATCATTCATAGATTGATATGTAGATACAGAATATTTATTACTTGTCTTCCTTTGAACCCAAATAACTGATTTCTTGTTGCATCACAATAGGAAGATAATTGCATTCATATAAATGAAGTTCCAAGAGCCCAACCAAAGGGAACAATGATCACCATAATTTCAAAATAGTCTTGATAGACTTTTCACTAATTTCCTCCAGTTCTACAGTTATTTTTCTGTTTACATTCACATATTTCCCAAAATAATCTGAAATGTTCAATTGTATTGTTTTTTTTTTTTTGAAAGAACATCACATAAGCTTACTTCATAAATTGATGCTGATTTTCCCCCAAAAATGTTGTCTAAACTCACCATTATGGTGTTATTTTGGTTGAGTTCATGGACCTTCATTTATAACATTGCAAATCTCTTCCTATTGATGCAGCAATGAAACATATAATCACATAGTTATTATATATATATATATATATATATATATATATATATATATATATATATATATCAGTGGCGGCTGCTGGTCTTTCAAAGAGGGGAATCTCATTTTCGGCCTGCATCATAAAAATTGTCCATTTATTTATACGTAAATTCTGCCCTACGTTCCTTTTCAAGAAAATGCTCTGTGACCCTGTCGTACAACTAGGCGTCTTTTCCAGTGACTTGACCAGTGTCCTCTCAATGGCCAGCAGAGCTACACTGTAAAAAATTATCGTAATTTTAACGGTAAAAGACTGTAAAAATGCTACAGTGAAAAACTGTTAATTGGTTAACAGAAAGTTTCCGTACTATATACGGTAAATAACTGTGATAGATCTAACGGTACATTTAATGTAATTTTACTGTAACATACCGTTAAATTTACAGTTTTTGAAAGTGAAAAAACAACTCATTGTATCATTTACAGTGAAAAAACGTAAATTGACATTCCCACAATTCCCTGTGACACTTCACATTTGATGTATTTTTGTTGAAATAACTATGTTTGTTTCTTCATAGTTTTCTTCGTTTTTTCTAATCAGTTATGTACATTAGGGGTTTATGTTACATTTAATGTTGTTAAATTAATGTTTATTGCATTTTTAAAATTTCATGTGTTACCATGATGGTGTTTAATGTTTGTGTGAATGACACTGTGCAGCTTCTATATATATTAGTATTAACTCTCTTGTGGAAGAACTGCTTATGTTGAGCTTTGATGATCATGTGACTCTCATCACTGCTGAGATTGGTGGTTATCAGTGTAAAAAACAGATATTAATACTTCAATAGGATGGTAAATTAACATTATATCATATTACCGAAATCCAATGTTAAATATACATTTTTTTTTCTGTAAAAACAACGGGGAGAAAGACCATTTTTTTACAGTATTTTTCCGTTTTTTAACAGGAATTTTCTGGCGCCCCAGCTGCCAGAAAAATACCGTTTTTTTACGGGTTTTTTTTTTACAGTGTAGGTATAATTGTATAAATGTAATAATATAATAAAGGTATAAATAATAATATAATAATGTATAATACTACTACTAATATTTTTTTAATTATTTTAATAATTATTACTAATAATATAAAAAAATATAATAAGTAATAATTTAATAAAGATATAAATGTATAATTGTTGAAGGCTAGCAATTTCGACAAGCAAATACCAAGAAATAGGTTGCAGCAGTTTGTCTTTATACAACACTTGCAAAATCCGTGATGGGACTGAGCTCGAATAGCTTCAGCGGCAGCGACTTTTTATTGTATGAAATCGCTGTCAATCAAAATGAGCTGCAATCTTTTGACAGACTCTCCAATCATCACGCAGAAGCCCAGAGTCCAGGCCAGCCCACTCCACATTCACCCCCAGAGACGCTGAGCGTCCGTGGGCAGGACATAATCGCAGCATTTATACAATGACTGTCTAGTTTTGAAGCAAAAACTGAAAAAAAAAAAACCTGTTCAAAGCAGCCCCACTGAAGTCCATGGACGCTGGGCTTCAACAGGGAAATGCACTGTGACGATACGGGAATGTATGAGAAGGAAATCGAGTCAGCTGACCTGCTGTATGTAACTGATTCTGAACCAACTCATTCAGGGATGAACGTTTTTCTAACACATTTTTAGTCAATAAAATGTTAACACAATAGTACATATTTGACCATTAATTTTTTGACATTATAGGGGAAGCCAAGCGACGAGAATACTTTTTGTGCGCTAAAACAAACAAAAATAATGACTTTATTCCACTTTTCATTTCCTTCTCTCTGGGCCTCGAGTCTTTTTGCATAGTGTTTAAGCGTAGCGCGTCTGTGTTGCACGTCACCACGTAGGCTCACTATTGGCCGACGCTGGTCATGTGTGTGATACAAAAAGTATTCTCGTTGTTTGATAAACTTAAGATTAAGCCACTGTAGTCACTTGGACTATATTACCGATCTCTTTAATAACTTTTCTGGGCCAGCAAGTTTCAGTCCCTTAGAAGCCTATGGAGGAGTGATCCAGCTCTCAGATTTAATCAAAAATATCTTAATTTGTGTTTCGAAGATGAACAAAGGTCTTACGGGGTTGGAACAACATGAGGGTGAGTAATTACTGACAGAATTTTCATTTTTGGGTGAACTATCCCTTTAATCTTTTAGATTTAGGTCTGGATTTTCAGGCTAATAATCCCTCTAAATGTGTGACAGTGTCTTGCAGTTGATCGTGCTTGAGTCACACACAGACTTCAACATTCAGCATGAAAAACACAACAATGGTAACAATTACTTTTTATCTAAAGTAAATTATGAAGTATAACTTATTCTTTTTAAGTTACTAGAACTCTTGTGTAAGTGAACTATACTATCTAAGCATTTGTCAGTACAACATACTATTTCTATTTCTTACATGATTTTTAAGGCAATCGGTTTCCATGCTTTTTTCAATGTCTAACTAATTTGATTTTACAAAAATAGATGTTAGTAAGATGTTAGCCTACGTTCACTAGACTCCAGATCAGCAAATTGATTACTGCTGAACAATTACAACAATGCAAGCAAGAACAGCAGAAAACATTTTCCAGTGCTTTACAAAAGTTGTATGACGAACGAAGTAAAAACAGAGAAATATGTAATAGTTTTTACCGTGTTTCAGTGAGTCTCTCATCTATCGGAGGTGAAGTGATGAAAACAGACTGAGGAAGCAGGAGGTCAGAGAATTTTCCTCATTAACTCTTAATTTTTTCCTGCTTCATTTCGCCCTTTCTCTTCCTCAAACAAAAACAATGACATTAAAAGAGAAGCCAGGAAACGCAGAGGCGTAGACTAGGAAATTCTGGAACAATCACTCAATAGCTGTGAGAACAATTCAACACTATAAACCCCCAAACAGAATTTAGAGACAACATCAACCGCTTCTACAAATGAGTGAAGATTAGCGGAGAGTGATAGAGATTTGCTGCACAAATAATGAAATCCACTGAAACAATATTGCTTTGAAAACAGCAGTGTTTTTGAAGTGTTGCTGTAACATCAGTGACTCAATATGAATCTGATTTCAGTCTGTAGTAGAGTTCTCAACGGGCCTGAAAATAACAACCCGACCCGACCCGACCCGGCCCGTGGCTTTTAAAGCCCGGACCCGATGTAACCCGACACATCAACATGAATTATCTGCCCGAACCCGGCCCGCGGCCCGACGCCGCGTCGGATTTTTTTTTTCTCATACACGTATTATCATGACCAGCAGACGGAAATTCAAATCAACCTTTAATGTTAACGCCTTTTAACAATACAAACAACTGAAACAATAAACTTTAAATATATAAATAGGCTGTAGTAGCGACAGTGAATTCACCTGAGGCAAGTTTACTTTTCACCAACTCCATCTTCTTCTCCAGGCTAAAGGCGTGCACGCAGCGGCGTCAGGTCTGCCCCCGCCCCTCTCCGTGATGCGCTTGCACGCAGCAGCCAGACTTTCTTTACGGTGAACAGCAGCGATGATTAATACATTTTTTTTTTTTTTTTTTTACTGACTGGAAAAGATTAAGCCCGAGGTCCGACCCGACCCGAGTCATTTGATTATATTTTCGACCCGAACCCGGCCCGAACCCGCGGGTCCCGTCGGGTTTGTCGGGCCGACCCGACCCCCCAGCCAGCACAGCCATGTGGGGCCCAAATGGGTTTGACCTGGGCTATCTAACTGGGACCCAGCCAGTTTTGTCCTCGGTTTCCATGTAGGCCCCACATGGGTTTGCCCAGATGAAATGAACACTGCTTAGTGTGCACAGTACAGGCTGTTTAATGTAACACTGAATCAGTGTTGGAGGTAATGAGATAATTAAGTGAATGAATAATGATTGTGTATTATTGACGAACACCTGCTGTTAACAAGCAGAATCACTGAAGGAAAGAGAAACACAAGAACTACTTCCAGCCACAACCTTGGATGAAATCAACTGAAGATAAAATACATTACATCTCTCAAGATCTGATTAAACAACTCCACAAACAGCATTACCAGCTTCACTTATTACTAACCAGACTGACTTTATTTATGTCAGACATCTACAGAAAATAATTAAGAAGAGGTTTAGATGTTGATTACTTATTTGAAAGTAATAGTTTGATTTGATGTTACCACTGTGGCGATCAGTGTGTGCTTTAGTCAGGCTCTTGACTTTTTAGCATTAGTTTTTCTCAGGCAGCTGTGTCTGTTTGTTATGGCGAGAACAGCAAGAGAAAATATAATCAGATGCTGTAAGCTGATTGATGATAAGAATATAATCATCATATATTGGCTTAACTCACTGATATTATGTGTGAGGGTTATACGGGTAGTATGTTATTCATTTTATTTATTGTTGTGATTCTACAGCAAAAAAAATAATAGAATTTAATCAGAACATCAAATGATTTTTAAAACCTCATTTTACACATGTTGGACTACTGAAAGTTCTACTTGCACACAGACATCAAGAATCAGCATATGAATCTCAACAATGGTGACATGCTTCATGGTGCAATGCATTCTGGGAGCCATGGATAAGTTTCGTATGATGCACTCAGAATGCATTGCACCATGAAGCATGTCACCATTGTTGAGATTCATATGCTGATTCTTGATGTCTGTGTGCAAGTAGAACTTTCAGTAGTCCAACATGTGTAAATGGGGTTTTAAAAATCATTTGATGTTCTGATTAAATTCTATTATTCTTTTGCTGTAGAATCACAACAATAAATAAAATGAATAACATACTACCCGTATAATCCTCACACATAATATCAGTGAGTTAAGCCAATATATGATGATTATACTCTTATCATCAATCAGCTTACAGCATCTAATTATATTTTCTCTTGCTGTTCTCGCCATAACAAACAGACACAGCTGCCTGAGAAAAACTAATGTTAAAAAGTCAAGAGCCTGACTAAAGCACACACTGATCGCCACAGTGGTAACATCAAATCAAACTATTACTTTCAAATAAGTAATCAACATCTAAACCTCTTCTTAATTATTTTCTGTAGATGTCTGACATAAATAAAGTCAGTCTGGTTAGTAATAAGTGAAGCTGGTAATGCTGTTTGTGGAGTTGTTTAATCAGATCTTGAGAGATGTAATGTATTTTATCTTCAGTTGATTTCATCCAAGGCAGTGGCTGGAAGTAGTTCTTGTGTTTCTCTTTCCTTCAGTGATTCTGCTTGTTAACAGCAGGTGTTCGTCAATAATGCACAATCATTATTCAATCACTTAATTATCTCATTACCTCCAACACTGATTCAGTGTTACATTAAACAGCCTGTACTGTGCACACTAAGCAGTGTTCATTTCATCTGGGCAAACCCATGTGGGGCCTACATGGAAACCGAGGACAAAACTGGCTGGGTCCCAGTTAGATAGCCCAGGTCAAACCCATTTGGGCCCCACGTGGCTGTGCTGGCTGGGCCGTTGAGAACTCTAGTCTGTAGCTCCTAAAACATAAACGGTTTATCAAGTGAATCAATAATAATAAGTGCAATGTAAACAGCAAAATCCCCAGTGTTAAATAAACACCCCTCAGTGTGTCCACACTACAGGGTGTTAAAATGAACACTGAATCAGTGCTGAAGGTAATGATATATATAAGTGATGATTGGTCATTATTGAAGACACCTGATCTTAACAATCTGAATCACTAAAGGAAAGAGTCACGAGAACAGAAAAAAAAAAGAAACACAATAAAAAGTGTCTTCTAGCCACAGTCTTAAGGACATCTACATTAATCCAGATACATTTGAAAACTGCTTTTTCCGATGTTTCAGTGTGGAGGAAAAACGTACTCGGTTACTAACGTAACCTCGGTTCTCTCTAGAGAGAGGAACGAGTACTGCGTAGAATACGCTAGGGGAAAATCCTTTTCCACGAGAATACTGAAGCCAAAAAATTATCCTTAATTTTGTATTAATGTAAAACGCGTTGCGACAGCATACAGACATAGGCGAGGCAGCTCGCGCGCCTATTGGCTGGTCTGCTGGCAACTGCTTAAGCCTATCGAGCGAGACCTAGAGTGACGTAAAACGCCGTGCGTGCTGGGATCTGATACCATAGACTCAAGGGCGACAGCCCGGAGTTCATACAGTACATAATCACCCAGGGGACTCACAGGGAATCCTGGAAGAGAGGGGGGTTAGCCACTTTCTTCCTTATAGCAGCATAGAGCAAGGATTGCAATACTCAATAGCTGCATAACTGACAGCGCCAGTTATGAGATTTTGGCCATACTAGACCGACAGTAGTCTGGCCTGTAGTGCGGGAACCTCTAGGTTGTAAAACCTTATAAATGTAGACGGAGAGGCCCAGCCTGCCGCCATACAAATATCTTGCAAGGCAATCCCACTTGACCATGCCCACGATGAAGCCATGCTTCTCGTGGAGTGCGCTTTGACACCCAGCGGGCACTGCATGCCCTTGGTTGTGTAAGCTAGCGCTATTGCGTCCACTACCCATCTGGATAGGGTCTGTTTCGAAGCGGCTAGTCCCTTAGAACGCCCGCTGAACGAAACAAAGAGCTGCTCCGTCTGTCTGAAAACAGACGAGCGAGACACATAAGCTCTTAACGCCCTGACTGGGCAAAGGGAGCTTTCGTCCATATTACCGTGCTTAGGTTTGAGTATAACTCTAGAGTCATTCGGCCCAAATTCCATGCACGTCGCGCTTACTGAGAGCGCGTGTAAGTCCCCTATGCGCTTCACTGAAGCGAGAGCCAGAAGAAACGCCGTCTTGAAAGACAGGTGTTTAAGATCAATCTTCTGCAAGGGCTCAAATGGATGACCTTTCATGGCTTCCAGTACCGTAGAAAGGTCCCATATAGGGACTGTGGGAGGTCTGGGAGGATTCAGTCTCTTAGCTCCTCGAAGGAAGCGAATGACTAAATCGTTCCTTCCAATAGACTGGCCGAGCGTGGTCGAAGAGAACACTGCTATGGCCGCTACATAGACTTTGAGCGTGGAAGGGGACCTGCCCTTATCCAACAGCTCCTGTAGGAAGGAGAGAACCTCCGTCACACCGCAATGCAGGGGTGACACACCACGAGCTGTGCACCAGCTAGAGAACACTGACCATTTTGAGGCATAGAGACGTCGCGTAGACGGAGCTCTGGCCTGTGTGATAGTGTTTAACACTCCCTGTGGGAGGTCAGCGGGTACCCGTTGATGGCCCACACATGGAGGGACCACAGCTCTGGGTGAGGATGCCAAATCGAGCCGTTGGCTTAGCGAGCTCGCTAACTGCATCACAATTGGGAACCAAGGTTGGCTCATCCAAAGTGGGGCTACAAGCAGCACTGAGCATCCTTCTTCCCTGACCCGTTCTACCACCTGAGTCAGGAGGGAGACGGGGGGAAAAGCGTAGAGAGGACGGCGAGGCCACTCGTGGGTCAGCGCGTCCTTGCTCTTCGAGAAAAATTCTGGACAGTGAGCGTTTTCTTGAGACGCGAACAGGTCTACTTCCGCTCTGCCGAATTTCTTCCACAGCAGCTGGACTGTCTGTGGGTGCAAAGACCATTCTCCTGTCGGAACCTGGTTCCTGGACAGTCTGTCTGGTCCTATATTTAGGAGCCCTGGCACGTGCGCTGCTCTCAGCGAGAGCAGGTTGCTGCGGGCCCATATCAGGAGGCGCCTGGTTAGCCTGTACAGAGTCAGGGACCTGAGGCCGCCCTGGCGATTTATGTAGGACACCACTGAGACGTTGTCTGAACGTATTAGCACGTGGTGTCCCTTTATGAGGGGACAAAAGCGCGTGAGCGCTTTGCTCACTGCCAACATTTCGAGGCAGTTGATATGTAAGAGCTTCTCCTGCTTTGACCATTGGCCAAAAAGCGGTCTGCCCTCGAGCAGCGCTCCCCATCCTGAGGTGGATGCGTCCGTGGACACCACCATCACTCTCGAGGAAGTCCCCAGGCTTACACCTGATTGGTACCAGTCTTTTGCCTCCCAAGGTTACAAAGCTGCAATCAGGGCTCGAGACTAACGGCGTCCTATCGTCCTGGGGACGATAGAAAATGTGTTTAGGACGAACAGAAATATTCTCTAGGACGCCTACAGGACGAAAGACATTTTTGTATGTGTGTTCATTTATTACTAGCCTATTAGGGTACCTTACTTAGAAAATGCCAAAATTAACCGACCAAGCGCTGACTACAACGGAGCGCGTCTTCTCATGCTGTTACTATAGTTACTATCACTGGCCGGCTACTCACCCGGAGACTTGTTTCGCGGTACATCTATCACATGGCTTATTTTCACAGACAAAAACGAGACGATAACTAAATAAAAACTAGTTTTGAATGACAAAAACCATGACGAAAATCTATTGACATTTTCGTCAACGAATAAAAACTAGACAAAAATGTTAGATAATGACGATTTGGGAAGCGATCCAGTCAGAACTGATGTCCTGCGTTTGTGGTAGATGCGCACATTTGTACTGTAACGTGGTGATCTACCCAGCGGCACACGGGTTGACATGCGCTGCATGTCTCATAAAACGTTAAAAAATGTAAACGTCTGGGAGAATGAGTAGAGCAGACAGATATAGATCTGAATAAGAGTGACGACGCGAAAAAAGAGCTGTATTCAGTACGGTTTTCTGTGCGCACACACCCGACCCGAAGCGTGCAGCCGTGCACATACTGAATTGAGCTCTCTTTCGTGTCTGAATGGAGAAATACACACAACATTATGTCGAAATGTATGGCAAGCCGTTTGCTGGGTACAATTTAAGCTAAAACGGCTTGGCATAGAAATGTCCGTTTTGGAGAGTATTCACGTAAACTATGTTGGTTATGTCTTAAACAGTTTTGAGTGTATCGGATGTGCATCAGCGCACGTCACTCGACATGATCCGATGTCTTAAAGTGACAGTGGGTAATAAACCTAATGCGGTCTGTGTATTGATCAAGCAACAAAAGAAAAAGAGAAAGGCATTCACTGCTCGTTAATAGCTTTAATAATAATTCATTATATTTAAATCATACAAATAAATATGTCTGCTGCTTGAAAGAATAAAGAATGATGATATTTTTGAGATATGTTGTCACCAGTATTTATTTGTTATTTTTTAATCCAACCAACTCTAAAACGTTTTGAGCTGTATGTATTTTTATCTTAATTTTCGTATATGTAAAAAAAACAAAAAAAATCTGCATGAATACAAAAAAGCATACACACTCCTGTTATTTTTTATTAAATCTGTTTTTTACCTGTTTACAGATAATTACTTTGAATGGAGCTAAATAAATATAATACTATATATCATAAACATTTTAATGATGTTTTTGTTATGTGACTAACAACTAACAACTATAGATGATAATAACAAAGTACAGAAACAACATGTTTATTTTGGGACGGTTGACATTCACTTTAGGACGGTTCAAATCGTTTTTCAGGACGGTTCCAGGACGGAGGTGAAAAAAGTTAGTCTGGAGCCCTGGCAATGCATGCTTGATTGACCTTGACGCGAAGCCGACCGGAGGGCCACGCTGTGCGTGGTACTCTCTTTCTGAGCCAGAACTGCAGTGGGCGCATGCGCAGAAGGCCCAACTGGAGAACTGAAGATGCTGAGGCCATCAGACCGAGCATCCTTTGAAAGGCTTTGAGAGGGACTATCGCGCCGCAGCGGAACGAGCCGGCTGCGCGCCGAATGTCCAGTGTGCGCTGAGATGACAGGCGTGCTGTCATTAGCAGCGAGTTCAGCTCTATTCCCAGAAAAGGTATAATCTGTCTGGGGAAAAGCGAGCTCTTTTCCCAGTTCACTGCGAGACCGAGATTCTCGAGGTGATCGAGTAAAATGGTCCTGTGCTCTACGAGCTCTGAGTGAGATTGGGCTAGAATCAGCCAGTCGTCCAGATAGTTCAGCACTCGTATGCCCCGTAATCTGAGGGGTGCGAGCGCTGCGTCCATGCACTTCGTAAATGTACGGGGTGCCAGGGACAAGCCGAAAGGCAGGACTGTGTACTGATATGCCTGGCCCTCGAAGGCGAATCTCAAAAATCGCCTGTGACGTGACGCTATCTGTATTTGAAAATACGCGTCCTTTAGATCTATTGACACAAACCAGTCCCTCTGGCGGACGTGCGCGAGGATTTTTCTGGTTGTGAGCATCCTGAACTGGCGCTTCATAAGCGCTCTGTTCAGCTGCCGCAGATCTAGTATGGGTCTGAGACCCCCGTCTTTTTTGGGCACCAGGAAGTATCTGCTGTAAAGCCCCCCTTCGCTTTGAGCTTGAGATAGGGGTTCTATAGCCCCTTTGCTCAACAGTTTCAAAATCTCGGCTCGAAGTAGATGAGCTACTTTCGATTCTACCGTGGTCTCGACGCGCGCCATGAAGCGGCGAGGGCGTCGGCGAAACTGCAGCGAATAGCCTTCTTTTATGATGTTCAGCACCCATCTCAAAACCCCGGGAAGCTTTTCCCACGCAGGTGCGCGAGTAGCTAGGGGCTGGATGCGAAGCACGCTCTGATCGGCTCGCGATACAGCGGCTTTTGTGTGCTGTGACATAAGCGTCGCGCTCATGACATCTGAGGCAGGGGGCGCGCTGATAACAGCGGGCAGAATGCCCGCGCTCGACTCCTCCGCAGTGTCTAGCTGAGAGGAGGAGGGCTGGGCTAGTTTCATGTCTGTGTGTGGGCGTGGGCGCAGAGCAGCGGGCACATACACCACCTTTACAGCATTGCTCGCGTGAGCAGAGCATATGCATACTGGTCCTGTATTTACAGGGACCGTGAGACATGTGGGAAGTAGCGTTTGTGGGCACTGGGTAGTGGGCACTTTTGCTACATTTGAAGCGCAATCGATCTGAGTCGATTTTATGTGCGCGGGCCCTGTGTGAAGGGCTGTGCTTGTGTGTAGGAATGGGCACTGAGTAGTGGGCATTTTTTCTACACATGAAACACCGTCGGCCGTGGCCGGGACACCAGAAAATACACTCTTTAAGGGATTTATCTGGGTAGCCGTAAAAACGGCTTTTGTGTGCAGGCAAGCGGGCAATGGAACCGGCTTGTTGGCTGCTAAATACGCTGGACCAGTCACATTTCATGGAACTGGACGAGCGGCAAGCTTTGGTGGAAGTCCGGCCGCAGCGGGACTTGGACACCGTCGCTTTCCTAGGCGTGCTAGGACGATTTCGGGGCCTCTGGCTTCAACGCAATCTTCTGCCGCGGGCCACGCGGGGCGGGGCGGCGGCCGGATGAGCGAGAGCGCGGTCTCGAGCTCTGGGTTTGGCGGCGTTGAGAAGAGGAGGCGGCGGGCGGAGGCTTAGGCTGTGAGCTCTGAGCAGACGGTTTCGCACGGCCTGCTGCAGAACCGGAGCGCTTCGGGAGGAAGTGCTTCATGGCCTGGGTCGCTTTCTGCACCTCAGCGAACCTATCGGCGAAATCTTTGACCGAGGTTCCGAAGAGGCCGGCAGGGGAAAACGGCGCGTCGAGGAACGCGGTGCGTTCTGACTCAGTCATGTCAGAGAGCGTCAGCCACAGATGTCTCTCAGACACGGTGAGCGAGGCCATGCTCCGTCCAATGGCCTGTGCTGCTGACTTGGTGGCGCGAAGAGCGAAGTCTGTAGCGCTCCTCAAGTCCGGCACGCAGATTGCATCAGGTCCTCTCTCGTCCAGCTGACGGAGGAGATCGGCCTGGTATATCTGGAGCGTGGCCATGGTGTGCAACGCTGACGCGGCCTGCCCGGCGGCGGAGAAAGCGCGGCGGAGCAGGGCTGACGTCGTGCGGCAGGCTTTTGAGGGCAGCGCCATCTTAGCACGCCGTCCAGCAGAGGGCGGGCATAAGTGCGCTGCAATAGCCTCTTCGACCGGCGGTAGGGAGTGGTAGCCTCTGTTCTTTGCGTCGTCGACAGCGGAGAACGCCAAAGAGACAGAGGATCGTGTCCTGGTCGAAAAAGGGGAGCCCCAAGACTTAGCGACTTCTTCATGAAGCTCAGGAAGAAAGGGCGCTGGCTTGGATGCAGGTGAAACGCGCTCCCCAGGCAGGAAGTAGCCGTCCAGCCGGTTGTGAGCAGGCTGCTCAGGCGTAATCCACTCGAGGCCGAGGCTCGCCGTGGCCTGAGTGAGCACGCGCATGAGCTCCGCCTCAATGCTCGCTCTCTTACCCGTGGAAGCACGGGCAGGGGGGGCGGGATCCTCAGAGCTCGCCCAATCCTCACTGCCTGATGCTATGAGAGAGCAGGAATCCCCCTCTCGTAGCAGCGCGTCGATCTCATCAGCGTCATCGACAGAAGCGGCGGCAGACCGCGGCCGCTGTCCGTCCGGAAGTGAAGCTGATGAAACCGGAGAAGCAGGCGGGCGCACCGGCGAGCTTTGACGGCTGGGAGAGGGCTCCGGGATTCGCTGAGCGCGGCGCTTTTTACGGCGCGGCACAACAGCAGGTGTGGGCGCAGTCTCGCTGAACAGTGCCAAGCGAGTCCTCAGAGTCGCTAATGGCAACAGCTCGCAGTGATGGCAGCCGCCATCAGCGAGCACGAGAGCTGCATGTTCTTGACCCAGGCAGGAAGCGCAGATGACATGGCGGTCCCCGTCGCTGAGTGTGGCTTTGCACGAGCCACAAGCAGGCATCTTGAAAAAGACGCAGCTCTTTTAGACAGTGTGAGTCGCGCCGGCGAACACACACACACAGTGCAATAAAGGATATGGGCGCTGGATAGCGCAGCAGGAAGGCGATGAAGGCGGCGCGGCCAGCAGCTTCGTCGACTCGTCCCGCTGAGGTGCTTCTTCAACAGCGCGGCTTCTTCTCGGATCCAGCGATGTGAGTTGCTTCGCTGAAGGATGAAAAATCAGAGAAATAATGCCTGCGAGCGGTATTTATAGACCAAAGCCACGCCCGTCTTGGCGGGACGTGACGCAGAGGGCGCGAAGCGCCCTCATTGGGTCTGACGTCACTCTAGGTCTCGCTCGATAGGCTTAAGCAGTTGCCAGCAGACCAGCCAATAGGCGCGCGAGCTGCCTCACCTATGTCTGTATGCTGCCGCAACGCGTTTTACATTAATACAAAATTAAGGATAATTTTTTGGCTTCAGTATTCTCGTGGAAAAGGATTTTCCCCTAGCGTATTCTACGCAGTACGAGAGTATCTCTCGTAAGAGAACTTGAAAAACACCTGAAAATGCGAAATTCACATTAATTTAGTTTAGTGAGAGGAATTGTGAGTAGTTTAGTTTTCATGTGAGTAAATTCTGTCATCTTTTCAGGATTGTGATATGAAGAGTCAAAGTAACATTTTAGCAACAGTGTGACAGTGGATAGCACATAACAGGCACAATGCCAGTATAAACGGGGTGGTGTGGCACAATGGATAAGACACATGCCTTTGGTGTGAGAGACCTGGGTTCGAATCCACTGTGAGACACCAATGTGTCCCTGAGCAAGACACTTAACCCCTAGTTGCTCCAGAGGCGTGCGACCTCTGACATATATAGCAATTGTAAGTCGCTTTGGATAAAAAGCGTCAGATAAATGTAAATGTAAACATGAATATCTATTGGTACAATATGTGTCACGTGACTAATCTTACATCATCGTTTTCAAATACCTCAGTTTTGACAGTCCACTCTACTTTCAAATGTATCCACTTTGGAGAGCGTTTTCATTAATAAAAAACGCTGTCTCAGTGTGGACAGAAGGCCAAAACTGAGAGAAAATGAGGAGTTTGGACAAGGCCTTAAATGAAATCAACTGAAGATAAAAGAAGACATTAAATCTCTGAAGATCTAAGCTTCACTTATTACTTACCAGACTGACTTTAATTCTGTCAGATGTCTACAGAAGATCTTATTGAGAATTAACAGAGGTTTAGATGATGATGTTTTATTGAAAATTATAGTTTAGATTGATGTCACTACTAGTATCGTGAATAGTGTTTGCTTTTGTTTTTCTCTCTCTTCTGTTACTGTGTTTGTCAAGTTCAGAAAGATAAAATGTGGTCAGATGATGTCTGCTACTTTTTGATGGTAAAGATCATGCAGTATTAATAACTGATTTTATCCAGAGTTATCTCTTTGATTAAATTGGTGATGGTTTTGTCACATTAGCATTCATTTGAATGCACATTATGCACATACACATTATTTCATTTTGAAGAATAATACTGTAAAAAAAATAAAAATTAAAACATTGGTAACACTTTACAATACGGGTGCACTAATATGCATTAATGCTTAACTAATGCACAGATAATAATGTGTTAATGTATGACTCGTGAAGAACTAAACCATTACACTGTAAAAAAAAAAAAAAACATAAGCTTGAACAACAACAAAACAATCTTAGTACTAATTTCCCTTAGCTTTTTCTTGTTGACTCAACTTATAACAGTTATACGAAACTGAAAATAAGATGTATGTGATACAAAAAAAAAAACGTTTAGTTGAGTCAACTTGACATTATTTGTTTTCTGGAGAGGTGCAAGTATTCTGTAACAAATCTTTTGTTGTTGAGCCAATTCAACATTTTTTGTCTATTGGAAATCAATTGGTCATCACCATTTTGCTGATGAGCGTTTCCTTTGGTTGGTCAGTTTGACTTGATCTTTTGTGTGAGTTTTTGTGGTGTTTGTAACAGTGTTTAGCAAAAGACATAATTTGTTGCTAAGATAAAAGAAACCAAGATGATCAAGTTTTCAGCCTCATAAACTAGAACAAATCACTCATCTTATTTCTGAACAAAATGCATTATTTTATCTATTAATATTTTACCAACAAAACTTTCTTGCTGCAGATCAGACATTCTGAATTGTGATTTTAAAATACATTATAAGGAAAAAATAGGGGTCGGCGGATCGATCCTAAAGTACTGACGTGGTATCGAAAAGGATCGATCCTCACATAAAAATATCGATCCAAATGTATGTTTTTTTTTTTTTTTACAAGTAATTTTTATTCATTTAGCACGCAATTTAGTGCATAAAATAAGCTTCTAAGTGGAAAAATAAGCGAATGTTCGTGAATAATTGTGTAGGATTATTTCTACTAGTCATCTGGATACAAGACGAAACCAATCAATCACAGAGAGCATTGCGTTTGGGAAACGAAGCCATGCTTAGATGACAGAAAAACAATCGGGAGTTATTTCGCAATAAACAAACTAAAAGTGTACATAACATTTCAAAATGTTGACGTCAGTAAGATTTTTTTTTTTTACGAAATTAATATTTTTATTCATCAAGGATGGATGCATTAAATTGATCAAAAGTGACAGTCAAACAATCAAATAATTCTGCATAAAATAATGGTTATGGTGGTTTCCACAAAAATATGTAATATTATTGTAAACATAATATGTTTTCAACATTGACAATAATGAGAAATGTTTCTTGAGCAGCAAATCATCATTAGAATGATTTCTCATCATGAAGACTGGAGTAATGATGCTGAAAATTCAGCTTTGATCACAGGAATAAATTACAGTTTACTATTAAATTGTAATAATATTACAGTTTTTACTGTATTTTTGATCAAATAAATGCAGAAGAGAATTAAGTCTTACAGACCCCAAACCTTTGAACCGTAAGCTAGTGAACAAAAGTGCATTTACTATAATTAGGATTGTTAGGTAAAAGTCACTGAATAATTACGGGTGAGTTGAAAGCACAAAACATTGAAAACGTATTCAGATTTAGCATATTAATGATGCATTCACCTCATAAACCATGACACACTGCTCTAGCACAAGAAAGTGCATGCTATTAAAATTAAAAAGTAAAAAATGTATCAGTATCGGTAATATTGGCCCTGTATTAACTTGGTATCGGATCAATACCGAATTTTGCAGTATTGCTCACACCTATATTTGGATACATACACAGACATCAAGAATCAGCATATGAATCTCAACAATGGTGACATGCTTCATGCCGCAATGCATGCTGGGAGCCACCATAGTATTCAAATCATGGCTCCCAGCATGCATTGAGGCATGAACCATGTCACCATTTTTGAGATTCATATGCTGATTCTTGATGTCTGTGTATTTAAAAAAATAATAATTACACAATGAATTTAAAGCAGAACTTGGTAACTTTTTTTAACTTAATAAAACTGTCTAGAAATCATTTGGATGGTTAAACAACCTGTTCTGGTGATATTGGTGACTTTTCCAGCTCCCCCCAGCGTTCCCAGGCGGAAAACCAACCTTGCAATTTGGGGACTACCGTCCCGGCAAGATAGAAATTGGAAGTCTCATGAGAGGCGAGAACGAGAACAAGCGCGAAACACGAATTGCTTTACGGCAATTCGACATAAACAAACACGCATTTATGATGTCTTACCAGATTACCCACCTCGGTAGACATAGCTCCACACGATACAGTTGGCTTGCTCCGATCAAAACAAACGCACATGAGCAGCGGTAGAGAGGGGGAGGAGGCCGCCGCAAGTGAGTTTTTTACGACCGTGTTGTGAAATATACGCCCCCCCACAACTGTAGGGGGAGCTCGTGGGGAAAACATGCAACAACAAAAGGGAAAATCAGCAAAGAAGTGACTAGAGTTCGCTAGAGTTGCGAGTTCTGCTTTAAAAATCAAAACGTAAAATGTCTGATCTGTTGCATTGTTGCATGTTTTTTTTTTTTGCTTTTTTTTTTTTTTTTGCAATAAAACTTCAACATCTAAGCATCTGTTAACTCTAAACAAGAGCTTCTGTAGGCGTCTGACAGAAATAAAGAAAATCTGGTTAGTAACGTAAGACTTGATTTTCCTGCTGAGACAAAAGCTCAGATCAAACTCCCTGCAATTAAACAATAAAACCCAGCCCTGGAGAAAAGATCTCAAAGAAAGAGCACAGGACATCGCCTTGCCCAAACTCAACTACTAATATATACATCCCCCTCTCCCTCCTCCCTTCCTTCCCCCCTGATTCAAGTCACTGGAAGTTCACTGAGAATGTCTTTAAATCACATCCCTGATAGCAGACCAACACTGACTCAAGGTTGAATCTTAACATTGATTTTTCATCAGGTTTGCACCCTGAAATAATGTTATTTCACTGATGAAAAATAGATCAATATGAACATAAAATCGTTATTTGTCCAACATTAATTAAATCACTTACTTTACATCGAATCAACATTGAAACAATAACAAATCAATCTTGCTTTATGTACATCTTAAATAAATCTTAAATAAATAGAATAAATCTTACTTTATTTCTATGCCGGTGAATCACGTCCGTTTCGACATCTTTTAAGCAGAGACGATGCAGGGGTGAAATTAACAGGGTTTTGAACCAAAAAGTCATTAACTCCAAAACAACTCAGAACTAAACCGCATTACCTTCTTCAATTATTACTAACCAGTTTGGTTTTATTTCTGTCAGACGACTACAAAGGTTCTTACTGAGAATTAACAGAGGTTTAGATGCACTGGCTGGGGGTTCCTTGTTCACTGGACCTCTGGTAAGGTATGCGTGTCCATAAATAGGGCAAGACTTTATCTTTTTCCCACGTGGGTTCCTTTCCTCCTCTATTTGGGCCATGTGTGGACCGCCCTAAGTCACAGTGAGAGCCAAGTCCTGCATGAGAGAACACACAATCCCTATATTGTATACCCCACAAAGTCCAAAGCATTATCACATCTCATCGCCACCAACGGATGATGGTGGGATGTGTAGAGATAGCTAGAGGATGATGATAAAAAAACGAAGAAAAAACAAACTTTTGTTGACTTAGGAAAGTAATTCTAAGTTATCGCGGGTGTGCTGTCCAGGGGTTGGATGGGTGTGGGCTTCTGGATAGGGCTGGCCCTGTGGGAGGCGCAGCGTCCTTCACCCGGGGATGTGCACAGATACATATTAATCATAAAGTCGTATTACTTTATTATCATTGTTATTGTTTGGAGGATTGGGAGGAGAGGAAAGTGGGGGGACGAGAGAAAGGAGAAAATATGTTAAATTACTGAATACACTCTCAGAAATAGGGGTACAGTAGGAGTCCATTTCTGTCCCTCAAGGTACATATATATACCATTTCTTTTAAAGGTTAAGGTACAATATCAAAAGACAGCCTCTGCCTTTCTTTTTTTTTTAGTTCAGTGGTTCAGGTAAAATTATGATTGTCAAAACATAACCAACACCACCTGATCAATTTTTCTCTTTATTCAGCTGGAAGTTATAACTCTGACACAACAGCTAAAACAAAATCTAAAGTTAATGCTTTAAGGGTCAAGAGACCAACTAAAGCAAACACTGATCACCATAACGGTGTCTTAAAAAATTATATTTTCTCCTTCAGTGATTCTGCTTGTTAACATCAGGTGTCTTCAATAATGCTCAATCATCACTCAATGAATCACTTAATTATCTCATTAACTTTAACACTCTTGAGTCTGGAGCCAAATAAACTCCCAGGAGAGTTCAATTAACACTGGAGTTTTTGCTGTTGGACCTCAAGGTACATATATGTACCTTTTTGATGGTCAAAAAGCATTAAAAGTTACATATATGTACCGTTTCTTTTAAAGGTTAAGGTACAATATTGTACCCTTGAGGGTACAGCCCCAGTGACAAGCCATTGTACCCCTAAAGGTACAATTATGTACTTTATTTTCTGAGAGTGTATGTAAAGCCAGCCCTGATTGGCTGCTTGAATCTCAATTTAAAAGAATGTCCAGTTCGCGGTCTTTCTTTCTTTTGGTCATCGGTGGAGAAGAAGAT
Organism: Rutilus rutilus; assembly: GCF_951802725.1. Classification (NCBI taxonomy): domain Eukaryota; kingdom Metazoa; phylum Chordata; class Actinopteri; order Cypriniformes; family Leuciscidae; genus Rutilus; species Rutilus rutilus. The sequence goes on from NC_140210.1 coordinate 50,825,382, forward strand.
ATAGCACGGTTACTCATGGTTCTTACAGGGCTTTCAACCGAGGAGGTCCTTCAGAAAATATCAGAAGCAGACATAGAAGTAACCGACGTCGAGATGAAAGGAGATGAAATGGGCTTTCAGGCAAATGACACTTACTCAGATGATAATAATTTATATGTCACAGTTAGACATTGTGTTTAAAATGAAATGTTGGAAAATGTGAAAATGAAAAGGATTTAATAAATTCTGATTTTAAATCAGCGTGTGTGTAATACACACACATAAGGGATAATGTATAGGGAGGCGTATCGCCTGCGATAATTAATGCGATATGGCTCAGCTTGTCAGTTAACTACGGCTCTTTGTAGTAAATGCCGCTCCATCTGAAAGCAGGTGATGGAGATGTACTACTAATCAAGGAACCGGCTTTACTGACGAGATGCGCCTACTAATGTCATGAGATATATCGCCCAACCCTAATCTACAGAAGTTGTTATTGAGATGTTTAATTGAAAATGTTTGGTTTGAAGTTACCATTATAGAGATCAGTGCTTGCTTTAGTTGGGATGCTGATGCTAAAACATTTGTGTTTCTTTTGATGCTTGAGCTGTTTTTGTGCAAGTCACACTTGTGCACACACGCAGTTTATGAATGATTGTAGTTATAATGATTATGATGACAAAATCATCATATTGCCTGTTTATTCACTAAGGAGTTCATTCTCAATCATTCAGAGTTTAATCCTCAATCAAAAGTTGTACATTACCACCACATCAATAAATTACAATGACTCATTTTTTTTTTAACACATCATGCATAAACCGAAAAAACAGAGCTACACTGTCTTTTAGAAACACAGAGATATCACAATTTAGCACATGAATCTCAACAATGGTGGCAATATTTTTTTTATTCATGCAGCAGTGCATGCTGGGAGTTTTATATTATCCTGGAACCCAGCATGCATTGCAACATGAAACATTTGATTGTCACCATTGTTGAGATTCATGTGCTGATTGTTGATGTCTGTGTGTGTCTGAATCAAGCAGGAGTTAAACAAAAATTGAATGCTCTATATCAGTGGTTCCCAATTCCAGTCCTCGTGACCCACTGCTCTGCACATTTTGTAGGTCTCTCTTATCTGACACACTCAGTTCAGTTCATGGAGTCTCTCCTAATGAGCTGATGATCTGGTTCAGGTGTGTTAAAGCAGCACTCAGTAGCTTCGGGATTTCTTCGCTGTATTCTCGCTTTTTGCTCGCAGGTTTCTCTCTAGAGCTCCCCCACAGCTTCGGAATAGATATTTGACAACACTGTTGTAAAAACTCTTTGGTGATTCTCAGACAGCAGGGCCCAGTTTTTCAAAAGTAATCCAGTGGGATTTTGGATCACAGATTGGATCAAATCTTGGAAATGGGTTTTTCAAAAGCAAAAGAGGGATTCTGAACTAAGATCAGATCATGTAATCCGATCTTAAATTTGATCTGGATCAAACCTGCCCTTTGGGTTTTTCAGAACTTTGAACTCGGATTAGGATCTATTTGATCCAAAAAAACAGGATTATCCTGATCCCATCAGAAGGGTGGATTCAGTTGTGATTTTTCGAACCAAATAAAACCAGAGAGTTTTTGTTTTTTTAAGTGAATGATCACAAAATCAATGTTTACTGATGATATATACATTTCTTCATATTTTAAGCATATATGAAGCATGTCACATCTAATGAGATATGGTAAAACAACAAAATCTACAATTTAACATTATAACAAAATAAGGAAAGTAAAATGTTTCTGTTTATTACAGTGTTTCTGTTTCTTAAAATTAAAATAAACAACGGTTATTTGTGGCCACCGGTATTTTGCCAACTGCTGTTCTTTGCTAAGCCAGTAGGCTACACTGTTGGTTCCATTTAAGGCTCTAGTAAACAGGATTTGGTGATCCTGAAAAGTTCCTATCCGGATCAGATTGATCCAATCCGATGTTGCTTTGAAAAACTGGCTCAAAAGTGAGCTGGATTACGTGATCACGGATCGCAAAAAAAAGGATTACTAAATCCGGATCAATTTTATCCGGATTAAACCTTTTGAAAAACCGGGCCCAGAGGCTAGCAGATCAACGACATCAAAGCAGATGGGATATTCTTTAAAATGTCTTCTTCCTTCGGGTTTGGACAGCGTGAGGGAGCGCAATAATGACAGTATTTGAGCAGATTTCTTTTGGTCGTAAAGCAATTGTTTACATCGCGAGACCTGATATCACGCGATACTTCCTGCCGCGGCGGCCCGCCGTCTCAAAGTTGCAAGTGCGAATTTTCCGCTCACGGGCACCAGGGGGGTGCGAAACGACCACCATTCAACCCGAAATAAGTAATATAACCATTCCAATGACTCCGAAGCTGTTCAGTTAAGGTAAAAAAGTTACTTAGTTCACCTTTAAATAAGGGAGACATACAAAATGTGCAGAGCAGTGGGTCACGAGGACTGGAATTGGGAACCACTGCTCTATATGATTACGATATTCATCAGAAGTCCTGATTACAGAAATATTGACGCATGTTGCAGATTCACAGATACATGCTAAATATGAAATACCCATAAATTCAAAGAATATATACAAGAAAGAAAAGTGAATCAGACATGACCAGGATGTTTGTGACATCATTTCAAAAGCCAAAAACACCTGATCATTTTCCTCTTGGCTCTTTCTTGCCATAACAAATGTGTTTTATAAACTCACTATTATAACAGCCAGAGAGAGATGAACGGTAATTAAGAAGTCATGGGACAAGAGACCAACTAAAGCAAATACTGATCTCCATTATGGTGACAACAAACTTTATTATTAACTAAATATCTGTTAATTCTGAACAAGAGCTTTTGTACATGTATGAAAGAAATAATCGTAAACTGGTTTGTAAACTGGTTTCACACTCGGTGGCTGGAAGTCAGTTGTAGTTTTTGTGTTTCTCTTTTTTCTGTTCTTGTTTCTCAGTCCTTCAGTGATTCTGCTTATCAGGTGTTCATCAGTGTCTCAATTGACTCACTTCTTTACATTCAAGTGGACTATATTAGTGAACTAATGTAGGTAATAGTGAATGAGGGTATAGGCTGTGATTGGGAAAACAGCCTCTGAGTGTCGATTTTGAGCGCTGTTAATTTACAGTATATTCCTGTAGGCTATTTTTGTTTTCTACGGTATATTACTGTTTTAATGGAAAATGGTATGATACTGTCAGAATCTGGCCTTTTTTTACAGCAAGGGTTAACAGTGTGAGTATACGCAAAAAATACACACTTAACAGGATCGATTGATGTATAACACAAGTATGTAAGATCAAAATCAAAAGAGTATTTTGAGTCTCTTTTGCACTGATAAGGAAAAAAGCGTCCAGATCACGCCGGCGTGATTGCCGACCTCGGGGGGATTAAATCCTTAACTACTGATATAATAAAAAAAAATATTTGTGTTTTATTTGAATGGTTTTATAATATCTGCATCACATATATTTCCCTACATATGCCATCTTGCGCCCACTTAGCGATTGTATTGAAAATAACTACTTGTCTTGTTGCCAGGACGATTGTTTATACAAGCTGGATTTACATTATCCCTTAAATCTTAGGACTTTTATTACAAACAACAGATAATAGAAATATCATATATTTTGTCTGTATAATACAAATAATAGGATTTTTGAGTAGGATACATTTTTTTTAAGGCATGAAATGACTCAAGACTCGGACTCGTGACAAAGGACTCCAGTCTCGACTCGGACTCCAGCTTAAAGACTTCAGACTTGACTCGGACTCCAGATGAAAGACTTGTCAATTTAATTATGTTGATAATAGCTTGGAGATGTTGTGTAAGGAGCAAACAAACATCTCTGGTGTGGACTGACTAGATCATCTCAAGGGGGTTTATATACACACTGGGGGCACAGAAATCAAACGGTGGGAGTGATTATGTTACAATGCTTTTTTTGGAGTTCAGTTTTGGATGATGTTGTGAACTATTAACCCGGTCTGAACCTGTATCGTCTCTGTTAATGTTTTACAGAGAAGAAACATCATCAGCTCTGACTGGATCAATTCATTCTCAGGAGACAATTACATGCCAGTCAAAACCCCTCAGTAAATAAGACCAATGGTGAAACATCAAAACACTCAATAATGAGGATTTTTTTTTTTTTTTGAGAGGGACACCTACATTAACTTTAGTTTATCTACTCAACTTTTTAAAATGCACATCAGCTTCTCCGTGAAGAACAGGCTCAGTTTAAATGAAAAAATGACTGTGAATATATTGTGAGGAAAATAACTGACCTTGTATTCACTTTCATTTTCTGTTTCAGTGCTGCTCTTTCACCCAGTTAAGGCTGATAAGGGTTTCATGATGTCTTACACAACATCTCCAAGCTATTGTCAACATAATTAAATTGATATTAGAAAATCTTTCAACTAATGCTATTTCTTCCTCAATGATTTTGTTGTTACTAGAATTTTTTTCTGTATTCTATGTCAAAGAAAGTTTTCTTAGGAAATTCTCTGCCAGAAAATGTCATTCGTCATTAGTTCTATCACTCTTGGATATGAGTATACACCATTAAAATCATAACACATATCTTGCAATCTAAATAAGCAACCCTACTGGTCATGTTCCCTATTATTAAAGAACATTAATGCTGTTGTTTATCTGGTAAAGTGAATCAAGTCTTTCTGCAGTGAAAAGTGAAAGTGATTGTACACAGAGCTCTGTCTGACATAAACAGTCCTGATTTACAAGAAGAGGTGGGGTTCCTGCTATTTCCTTTTGGCAGTATTGAATATGTGGCTCTAATGCTGTACGCCCATAATATCCGGTGAAGTGAATTAGGAAGTGCACAAGTTGTGTTTGTTTGCTCTTTTACAATAAACTTTTAAAATTGCGATAAATCCAATCCAAATCCATTTCATAGCTAAAATCCAATAAACCCAAAAGATAGTCCGATGTAGAAATCTCACGGGAGTTTCACATTAGAACTAAAAAGTTCCCCATGCAGATGTTGCTCAGATCTCACTACATGATGACTATACACTAAAAAGTGACCAACATCATCTGATTAGTTTGTCTTACTTTTTGTTACCATTACTAAAACACATCTAAAACACACAGTTAAAGCAACCAAAGAACTGATGTTAAACAGTCAAGAGTGAAGAGCCCAACTAGAGCAAACACTGATCACCATAATGGTAACTACATTATTATATATATATATATTTTTTAAGACATCAACATTTAAACATCTGTTAATTCTCAAAGAGAGATTCTGTAGACGTGTGACAGAAATAAAGTCAGTCTGGTTAGTAATAAGTGAAGCTGGTAATGCTGTTTGTGGAGTTGTTTAATCCTCCTCTATATTTTTTATATAATATTCCAAGTTTTATAGTCATTTCCAAGTCTTTGACTATTCTTTTAAGACCAAATGTCACATTTAATTTGTGATAGTTGCCCTCCATTCATACTGAAAACAAAAATAAGATCACAGACAAGCGTGCTGCTCCTATCTGACCTGATCTATAAATCCATAATCACAGTTATAACCAGATATAATTTGAAATCTAAATACATGTGCACACTTTGAATGTTTGTTGTAATGAGTTTATTGTGTAAGTTACAAATTATATAATCACAACCCATTCTCACTCTCAAGGAGGCCAAAGGCACCCCTCGGCGTCACTCTTTGACGAATTTGGAACTCCATTCCTTTCAATGGGAAACTGGCGACAACAACAGATGCAAATCTTATCTACATTTACATTTACATTTACATTTAGTCATTTAGCAGACGCTTTTATCCAAAGCGACTTACAAATTAGGACTAAATTAAGCGGGTCATCATGAAGAGGCAAAAACAATGCAAGAAGTGCTCAAAATACGAAGTTCAGGCATTATTCAGAGTAGCATAAGCCCGATAAGTGAGGTTTTAACGGGAATCTAATCAACAGATAATTCGAATTGAATCTAGTTTTGCCTTTTTAGCTTTCCATCTCCTCTATTTACTTCTCCTCAAACACTGACTGAGTCCGAAAGGCCCTTTTGGTCTTTTCAGCTAAAAAAAGAGAAAAGAAAATACCTTTATGTATAATATAGCCCCCTATAGGATTATTTAAAGGAAAAAGTACTAAAAAATATTGGATTTTACATGATAAGGCATTAAAAGCATGGTAAGTGTTGTACTGTTTTATTATGCATTTACAACAAATATCACTTTTAAACTACCAATACTGAGGTGAAAGCATGGTAAGTTTTGTGGTTTCTATCCTTTTACTATACCTATCACAGTACAACTAAAATTACTGTGGTAAAAGCATTGTAAGTGTTGTGCTTGCTGTGCGTTTACAACAAATATCACATTAAAACTACCAATAATGTGGTAAAAGCATGATAAGTTTTGTGATTACTGTCCTTTACTACACCCATCACAGTAAAATTAAGGTTACTGTGGTTACTAAAAGCATGGTAAATGTTGTTTTTACTGTGCTTCTACTACAAATACAACTTTGAAACTAATTGTACTACTTTAAACCTGATATGAATATGATTAACTGATTGAAGGTCTTGGCCTATAGCACGTCACGTGACAGACAGTGTTTAATCACCCTGTTTTGAATTAGAAAGCAATGAAACGCAAAGCCTCCGTGGAGAAGACAGATATAATGCAGTGACTGAACATGCGAGAGCAAATCAGATTAATATCGACAAGCAGAAAATACATTATATCAAACATTATTATAACAGCGTATTTACGACTACTAATCAACATCTGGCACACATGAACTGATGCCAAATATCGCAATGTGTTCTGAATGAGACTTCTTCAGCGCTATTTTGGTAATTTTGACTTTGGCATCTTCATTGTGACGCTTCAGTTTTTGACGCCTTGGGAGTGAGAATGGGTTGATGGTCAGCCTTAAAAATTGGAATGAAAAGTTGATTTAAAAAATTTGAATAAATTTCGCTACTTGTTTGACTTTACAGTACGGCTTTCTTTTTATGTTTATGTAACGGCACTCCATCTAGAATATGTACCATTCATTCAAAGCAACCAGTCTGACGCGACGAACTCATCCAAGTCGTTATATTCCTTTTTCATTCTTGATTAATTTGTACCTCAAAGCAAGAACAACCTTTTAACTTTATATAACAACACAATATGGAACAATGGTCAAAAACCATGTCGCTCCGTGATTTGCTACTGTCCACCACACGGATATGACGTCTTAATCTCCTCATCAGTTAGCAAGGACACAACAAAAGCATACATAATTATGGTATAAACATTCTCAATCTTCATAAAAAAAAATACAAGTACAATAAGTAATAATCTAACAACACTTCAATATTATCAAATTTGCAAAACGTATATTATGGCTCTAACATTCTGGCCCCTAATTGTATAGGAGGGACACTATATCAATTATCAGTCACTTAGGTGGAGCCATAAACACTGAGAATAATCCTTTCGTTTTTCTTTTGTTACCAGTTTAAACAGTCTCTTCTAAAAAACAAAGTTTAGTTATAGGGCTTTCTAGAGTACTGGTTTTTGTTTGCATCATCACACATCTTATGTTCCGTTTGAGTCTGGCATAGTCTTTATGATCCTGCCCATCAACCATGAGTTTCTTGGTGCACAATGATCCACTACGAGAACCACATCTCCTATCTGTAAGTTTCTGAGGGTCTTAGATCATTTTTAACATTCTTGTAATTGAGGCAAGTAATTCAGCAGCCCATCTGGTCCAGAATAAATCTGCGAGATACTGCACTTGCTTCCAACGTCTGTGTGCGTATTGATCTTCTTGTCTGAATATGCCAGGTGGCAGTATTGCCTGTGTTTTTAACAACAATAAGTGATTAGGTGACAACGCATCAAGATCATTGGGATCATCTGATGTCTTTGTGATCAGTCTGTCATTAACAATGGCTTCTACTTCACATAAAATCATTTGAAGACCTTCATCATCCAAGTTTTGCTGCTTTTACACGGACGCCACAATATGATATGTACCATGGTAAATTTGAGGTACTGCAAAATGTACCATGGTAAATCTGAGGTACTGCAGAATGTATCATGGTAATATCTGAGGTACCGCAGAATGTACCATGGTTGTATGTACCATGGTTATATGTAAGGTACCATGGTAGTATACCATAGTATGTACTATAGTTTATCATGGTAAACTTTCTTATGGGTGGTGTTTCTGCAAAACTATTCCAGTATAGATCAAACTGAAGGCACTAATGAATGGAGCATGGGGCACATCATTAAGGAGACCCTCTGATTTCTGACTATTAGCATGATGCAAGCTCGCAACTATTAAAACAATTACACCTTTGTTATGAGTCAGCAGTGAGCTGCCCGCTTAGGGTAAAATAGTTGCAGATTTTAAATATTTAAAATGATACCAAACATGAAAAGGGAAACCAATAGATTCGCAAGATACATCATGTGAAATTTAGACATTCTCAGTGAACTTTTGGTGACTTGAATCAGGGAGAAAGGAAGGGAGGAGGGAGAGGGGAATGCAGAGATAAGGTAGGAGATAAGTTTGGACAAGACAATGTCCTGTGCCCTTTCTTTGAGATCTTCTGTCCAGGGTGCGTTTTATTGCTTTATTGCAGGGTGAGTTTTATCTCAGCTTTTGTCTTAGCAGGGAAATCAGTTCTTACATATTGTTTTGTTTAACATTACCATTATGGTTATCAGTGTTTGTGGTAGTTGGTTTTATGGTCAAAAATATTACTGATTTACCCTTTATGCTGTAAATATGTTTAATTATTTGACCTACTCCCCATATTTAGTTTTGGTTATTTGATTTGAGTGTGGTGTGTGTCCCTGCTCTTTGCTCACCTGTTTGGCAAGTTGGAGACAAGAGCAGGTTATGATGTCACGTGACACATTGCATTTCACATAGTTCATTTTGATGTATTAGTTCACTAGTTTAGGAGTGTTGCCACCCGCTGTTAGTTTTGTTTGTTTAGTTACTAAAGATAAGTTAGGGTGTGCGAGTAGCACGCTGGAGATGTTCTTTTGATTGTTATTTTGATTATTCTAGGTTAAATTTGAATTCTTTAGGTAGAAGAATTTTGTTTTATTTAATTCTTTGATTTGGCTGAATAAAAACTGACTGAGCTTTTGCCATCTGACGCTGCATTACTGAATGAACAACATGTTCTGGTAACGGTACACTGTAAAAAAGAAAATGTTGGTAATTTTATCAGTAAAAGACTGTAAAAATGCAATGGAAAAAAACATGTTAATTGGTTAACAGTATGTACCCTTACAAGGAAAACTGTAATAGATCTCAATTTTACAGTAAAATATTCTAAAATGTAAAGATTTTGTAAAGAAATGTAAAAAACTGGCTGCTGTGGTTTCCAGTACTTTACTGTAAAAAAAAAAAAAAGATATTACAAACAAATTTGTCACAAAAGTTTTTATTAAGAATTAACAGAAGTTTAGAACAATTACACAACAACAGTTGTGAGAACAATTCAACACTATAAACCCCCAAACAGAATTCAGTGACATCATCAGCCGCTTCTACAAATGTGTGAAGATTAGCGGAGAGTTACAAAGATTTGCTGCACAAATAATGAAATCCACTTAAAACTAATTAAACAATATTGCTTTGAAAACAGCAGTGTTTTTGAAGTGTTGCTGTAACATCAGTGACTCAATATGAATCTGATATAAGTCTGTAGCTCCCAAAACTTAAACGGTTTATCAACTGAATCACAATTGCAACAAAAATGTAGAAAAATATCTTCTTTTTTTTTTACATTTTCCCTGGTTTCCATTCCTGAACATGGTCATCTTACCCATGTACCCATTTTTTTAACCAAAAAAATCTTAAACTGTGCGTGCGTGCGTGGTAAATTCCCTGGTGTTAAATTCCCTGGTGTTAAATTAACCCTCTGGGGTCTAAGGTGTTTTTGGGGTCCTTGAGATGTTCTGACATGCCCTGACATTTGTGCTTTTTTCAGTTGCTTATAAACATATTAATGGCAAAGGTGTAATTACACTCTATTTAGCACAAACAGGGCTACCATAATATGTGAGCAAAATGTATGTACATGTTTGTATTTTTGAGAGAATAATGTTTATGCATGGTTATTGAAAAAACTAAAAATGAAAGTTTCTGAAATAAGGCCACAAAACACATTTACATTTACATTTAGTCATTTAGCAGACGCTTTTATCCAAAGCAACTTACAAATTAGGACTAAATTAAGCGAGTCATCATGAAGAGGCAAAAACAACAACAACGCAAGAAGTGCTCAAAATACGAAGTTCAGGCATTATTCAGAGTAGCGTAAGCCCGATAAGTGAGGTTTTAAAGGGAAAGGTTTTTTATTTTACTTTAAAAAAAAAGTTTTTTAAGGCAGATTTTTTTTTTTTTTTTTTTTTTTTTTTTTATGAAGTTAAGTGCTCACGGAAGAGATGAGTTTTCAGCTGTTGGGATTCTGCATTCCGGATGAGGGTGGGGAGAGTGTTCCACCAGCATGGAACTGTGAATGAGAATGTTCTGGAAAGTGATTTTGTGGCTTTCTGTGATGGAACCACGAGACGTCACTCGTTGACCGATCGTAGGCGTCTGGTAGGGATGTAGGCTCGTAGGAGTGAGTGAAAGTAGGAGGGAGCTGAGCCTGTGATAGATCTGTAAGCAAGCGTCAATGCCTTGAACTTGATGCGAGCAGCGAGAGGTAGCCAGTGCAGAGAGATGAACAGAGGAGTGACGTGGGCCCTCTTGGGCTCGTTGAAGACAAGACGAGCTGCAGCATTCTGGATCATCTGTAGAGGTTTGGTTGCATATGCTGGAAGTCCGGCCAGAAGAGCATTGCAGTAGTCAAGCCTAGAAATGACCAGAGCCTGGACGAGAAGTTGTGTTGCATGCTCAGTTAGGAAAGGCCTGATCTTCCTGATGTTGTGCAGTGCAAACCTGCATGATCGAGCTGTCTTTGAAATGTGATCTGTGAAGGTCAGCTGGTCATCAAACGTTACTCCAAGATTTCTGACCGACCTTGATGGGGTGATTGATGATGAATCTAGCTGGATGGTGAAGTCGTGCTGTAGAGACGGATTGGCAGGGAGGACGAGAAGCTCAGTCTTTGCCAGGTTGAGCTGCAGGTGATGTTCCTTCATCCATGTGGAGATGTCCGCCAGACAGCTTGAGACCCGTGCAGCTACTGTGGGATCATCTGGTTGAAATGAGAGGAAGAGCTGTGTGTCATCAGCATAGCAGTGGTAGGAAAAACCGTGTGCCTGTATGATGTGTCCCAGTGATGTAGTGTAGATGGAGAAGAGGAGGGGACCAAGAACTGAACCCTGGGGAACCCCTGTGGTCAGTTGATGTGCTCTGGATACCTCGCCTCTCCATGCGACCTTGAAGGACCTACCTGTGAGATAGGACTCAAACCAGTGGAGTGAAGTTCCTATGATGCCCAGTGATGAGAGGCTGGACATAAGGATCTGATGATTCACAGTGTCGAAGGCAGCAGACAGATCCAGGAGAATGAGGACTGAAGATTTGGAAGCAGCTTTTGCAATCCGTAGAGCTTCTGTGACCGACAGTAATGCAGTCTCAGTTGAATGCCCTTTCTTGAAGCCAGATTGGTTGACATCCAGCTGGTTGTTTAGAGACAAGAAGGATGTTACTTGGTTTTCGCAATGAATGGTAGGAGAGAGATAGGTCTGTAATTCTCTACAAATGATGTGTTTAGTGTTGGTTTTTTAAGCAGTGGAGTAACCCGAGCCTGCTTGAATGCTGTAGGGAAAGTGCCAGTATGGAGGGATGAGTTGATGATGTGTGTGAGTGCTGATAGAAGTGTGGGAGAGATGGCTTGTAGAAGGTGTGAGGGGATGGGGTCTAGAGGGTAGGTGGTAGGATGACTGGAGAGGAGAAGTGTAGATACTTTCTTCCTCGGTTAGCGGAGAAAAGGAGGACAGAGGGTTATTGGCTGTGGAAGGGGTCAGTCTGGGTTCCTGTGTGTGTGGAGCTGAGAACTGACTGCTGATAGTTGTTGTTTTGTTGGTGAAGAAGTTCGCAAAATCGTCGGCAGTTAAAGAGGAGGTGGGTGGTGGTGGAGGTGGACAGAGTAGAGAGTTGAATGTCTTGAAAAGTAATCGTGTGTTGGAGGAGCTGTTGATCTTGTTGTGGAAGTATGAAGATTTTGCAGCATGAACATCAACAGAAAAGGACGAGAGGACAGATTTATACATACTCAGGTCAGATGAGTCTTTTGATTTGCGCCATTTCCTCTCTGCTGCCCTGAGTTCGGTCCGGTGTTCACAAAGAACCTCAGATAACCAGGGGTTAGAGGGAGTAGCGCGTGCTGGCCTGGAGGAGAGAGGGCAGATATTGTCTAGAGAAGAGGTTAGAGTGGAGCATAAGGTATCCGTTGCGGTATTCACATCCAGAGATGAGAATTGTGAGGGTGGGGGAAGAGAAGATGACACGGCAGAGGAAAGATGGGAGGGGGAAAGTGAGCGCAGGTTTCGCCTGAAGGTGACTGGTGGTGGGGTTAGTAGTGCAGGGGTAGAGAGTTGTAGACTGAAAGTAATGAGGAAATGATCTGAAACATGGAGAGGTCTCACCAAAATGTTGTCTGTGATGCAGTTGCGTGTGTAAACCAGGTCCAGTTGGTTGCCTGATTTGTGAGTACCTGTGGTGATGTGTCGTTTGAGATCGAAAGAGGCTAGGAGAGAGGTGAAGTCTGTTGCATGTGGCTTTTCGAGATGAATGTTGAAGTCACCGAAGACTAGAAGTGGGGTGCCGTCCTCAGGGAAAGAGGACAGCAGCACATCCAGCTCCTCTACGAAGTTACCCAGCTGACCTGGGGGGCGATAAATGACTACAATATGGATCTTACTGGGAGTTGTAAGTGTGATAGCATGATATTCAAATGAGTTGTTGTTGCATAGAGAAGAGAGCGCTGAGTATTTCCAATTGTTAGAAACGAGAAGCCCTGTACCCCCACCCCTCCCAGACTGACGAGGGGAGTGAGAGAAGGAGAAATTGCTAGAGAGAGCAGCGGGGGTTGCTGAGTCTTCTGGTTGAATCCAGGTCTCAGTCAAGCCCAGGATACTGAGAGTAGAATGAGATGCAAAGGCTGGAATGAAGTCAGCTTTGTTGACTGCTGACTGACAATTCCATAGACCCACGGAAAGAGAGAGAGGAGTGTGTGAGGATGAGAGAATGGGACGCAGATTAGCAGTATTGCGCTGCCTTTTGCGCGTGATGAAAGGGCGTTGTCGAGAGATAACAGGAATGTATTGAAAACACATGTTGATTAAGGTGAACAATAAGATAAAAACTGGGAAGGAAAAGGGAAAAGGAGATACTTAAGTGCCTTTCTGGTGTCCTTGCTCGGTGGAGTCGCGCAGGTAGAGTCGCTGGTCTTTACCCGAGTCGGTCTTCACACGAGGAGGCTGAACACGAGAGCTGAACGCTTCCGCTGACGCTTCCGCGAAGGCGCGCAAATTACATAGATATAGATATAATGCTATCACCGCTTGAGTGAGGACAGCTGTCTCGGTCCGGCAAATAAGTCAATAAAGCGAAAATGGGGCAAATCGAAACTGCTAGGAGCAAATACTTAAGTGCAATTAAACTGCAATAATAATTTTCACACGCGACTGTTTCTTAATGTAGCAACGCGTCTAAATAAAATACAGAATTATGTGAAGTTAAAAATACAAAATAAGCAAAGAATCGAAGATAGGCTTACCTTGACTTAAATACAACACTGAAATAACAGGAGAACTCAGTATTCTAAAAAAACACTTGCGCGCTCTTGCCGTGCGTCTTCTGCTGACCGCTGGTCCTGGTACTAAATATGTGTCAACAATACTTTTGACTAATGTAATACAGTTTTTTCTTCAAAATGATGTGAAAATCATCCTGCCTAATCATTCACATAAAACAATACATTGATTTAAATTTTGTAAAACACTTTTTGTTTGGAAAGGCAATATGCAACGATCCAACACCATCATGAATATAGAGTAGTTCACACCTGAGGAGACAATGGGGCCCGCATACATAATGAGCCTTTCATTCAGGTGACAGTCACTGAGTCACAGGAAAGGATGCAAGGACTATATACACTCACCTAAAGGATTATTAGGAACACCATACTAATACTGTGTTTGACCCCCTTTCGCCTTCAGAACTGCCTTAATTCTTCGTGGCATTGATTCAACAAGGTGCTGAAAGCATCCTTTAGAAATGTTGGCCCATATTGTTAGGATAGCATCTTGCAGTTGATGGAGATTTGTGGGATGCACATCCAGGGCACGAAGCTCCCGTTCCACCACATCCCAAAAGATGCTCTATTGGATTGAGATCTGGTGACTGTGGGGGCCATTTTAGTGCAGTGAACTCATTGTCATGTTCAAGAAACCAATTTGAAATGATTCGAGCTTTGTGACATGGTGCATTATCCTGCTGGAAGTAGCCATCAGAGGATGGGTACATGGTGGTCATAAAGGGATGGACATGGTCAGAAACAATGCTCAGGTAGGCTGTGGCATTTAAACGATGCCCAATTGGCACTAAGGGGCCTAAAGTGTGCCAAGAAAACATCCCCCACACCATTACACCACCACCACCAGCCTTCACAGTGGTAACAAGGCATGATGGATCCATGTTCTCATTCTGTTTACGCCAAATTCTGACTCTACCATCTGAATGTCTCAACAGAAATCGAGACTCATCAGACCAGGCAACATTTTTCCAGTCTTCAACTGTCCAATTTTGGTGAGCTCGTGCAAATTGAGATGAGTGGTACCCGGTGGGGTCTTCTGCTGTTGTAGCCCATCCGCCTCAAGGTTGTGCGTGTTGTGGCTTCACAAATGCTTTGCTTCATACCTCGGTTGTAACGAGTGGTTATTTCAGTCAAAGTTGCTCTTCTATCAGCTTGAATCAGTCGGCCCATTCTCCTCTGACCTCTAGCATCAACAAGGCATTTTCGCCCACAGGGCTGCCGCATACTGGATGTTTTTCCCTTTTCACACCATTCTTTGTAAACCCTAGAAATGGTTGTGCGTGAAAATCCCAGTAACTGAGCAGATTGTGAAATACTCAGACCGGCCCGGCTGGCACCAACAACCATGCCACGCTCAAAATTGCTTAAATCACCTTTCTTTCCCATTCTGACATTCAGTTTGGAGTTCAGGAGATTGTCTTGACCAGGACCACACCCCTAAATGCATTGAAGCAACTGCCATATGATTGGTTGATTAGATAGATGGTTGAGTCTTCTGTGTCGGTCAATGTTTAATGTTAGGTAGTCTTGTTCTGAGCACACGCTCCCTGTTTTTGTGTATCTGTTATTATTGAGAATTAAAGCCTTGGAATTCTTCATCTTTGAGTTTGCCTCCTACTTCATCCACCCGGAAGCCTAACACTAACACTGTGGACATGCAGACAAGCTAAGATAATAAAAACAGAGAATAAGGCCATCTTTTCCATAATTCACTGTCAGTGCAGCTTGTATTTTGAAGCCTGGCAATGAAGAGAATGACTATTTATTCTCTGTTATTTATTGTATACCATAAACAGTTATGGCCTTTACTGTAAGCACGTATCAAATGTGCTTCATATAGGTCGATAATGCAAGATTGACAGCAAATGGGACGGAGTGACTGGAAAGAGTATCAGATTACGAGTTAATTTATGGATATCTGACATTTTAAACCTTTGTAACTGACCTTTACTTAATCTTGTTCTGTTACACATTCAATGGTTTTAATAGCTATGTTTCCATCCAAAGTTACAAATTTAACTTATGCACAGAATTGAAATATCGCATAAAACATTTGCGAAAAGTAGGAGAAGCCGCTGTATATAACAATTTTTGTGTATAATAAATTACTTGCACCTCAACACAATAAACGTGTTATCTTGCTTTCGGAGGCGGATGCTGCTGCTTTCATGTAAGAGAGTTCAGAGAGGTGATTATACTGAACCACTTTGATGACAGACTTTGCTCAGGCATTTCAGATGCTGTGCAAAAAAGATTGTTAGTCCAGTTATGCCATCCCATCACAAAGTCACGTCTTTTCTGATGCGCATCGAGGAATTTATTTGATGAATGTGTTTCCATGGTCGTTTATGTACATGTTTTCTTATTGGATAAAACATTTACCCTTCTTAAATGGGCGCATACATTTTTTTTTACACGCATTTTTAAACATGTATGCACATCTTGATAGCTTTATTAACACAGGATTTAAAAATATATCTGTATTCATGGCACAACACAATTGTGACCCTGGATCACAAGTCGCACGGGTATATTTGTGGCGATAGCCAACAATACATTGTTTGGGTCAAAATTATCGATTTTTCTTTTATGCCAAAAATCATTGGGATATAAACTGAAGATCATGTCCCATGAAGATATTTTATAAATTTCCTACCATAGATATATAAAACATTTTTTTTTTTTTTTTGTGAGTGAATGCAGCACAATCGCAACATTTGTAAAACTTTAAAGACGATTTTCTTAATGTTTCATTTATTTTTGCACCCTCAGATTCCATATTTTCAAATAGTTATATCTCGGCCAAATATTGTCATTTATTAACAAATCATACATTAATGGCAAGCATTTTTATTCAGCTTTCAGAGGATGTATAAATCAATAATTAAAAAAATATATTACCCATGTGACTGGTTTTGTGGTCCAGGATCATAATTGTTAGATTCCAATGCAGATGTTTAATTTTCTTTTAATGTTAAGAGTCCAACTAATGGAAAAACGAATCACTGTTATGGTGACTTCAAATGAAACACATTAGAGTTAAACCTCTGTTAATTCTCAATTATTAAAAATTCTCAACGTAACTAAGTTACGTTGGATTTATGTAACATTATTTATTTCAATTAACTAAAGTCAATTACATAAGGTTAATCCAATGCCGTTTAGTTGAATAAGGTTAACAGTCTTAATTTGGTCCAAAACTGTTAACCTTATTCAACTAAAAAAAAAAGTTAATTAAAGCCAACATAGCATTTTTTTTTAGTCTAGTCTTTGTGCACTTTGACCTCACATTGTGACCGTAGTATGAGCACACAGTGAGGGCGCTGTGAGGTTACACTTTTAGATCACTGTGAACTCAGATTGTGATCATATCATGAGGATCCTGGGAGCTCATGGTGAGATCACTGTGAGATCAAATTGTTGACTGTGATGTCTATGCTGTTGATGTTCACTGATCAATGTTTGTATGTGAATAAAAGCCTAAAATAAATCTGTTGAATGAATGAATGAATGAATGAATGAATGAGGCATTTATATAGCGCTTTCTTATGTACTACTGTACACCCAAAGCGCTTTACAATCATATCATGAAATCTCTCCTCAACCACCACCAGTGTGCACCATCCACTTGGATGATGCAACGACAGCCACAGTACAACAGCGCCATATTATAATCCATAATATATAATATGGATTAGCTTTAAGATCTCTTTATGAACTTTTAGAAGCATCAGTTTCAGTTTCAATTGCATATACAGTATGTCAATGGAGGGACAGAAATCTCTCAGATTTCATTAAAAAGATATTTATTGGTGTTTCAAAGATCAACAAAAGTCTTCAAGTTTGGAACAATATGAAGATGAGTTATTAATGACAGAAATTTCCTTTTTGGATACACTAACCATTTAACATCATAAGGTTAATAATCCAGTTTATTGAAGCACTGGCCCTAGTTATAAAAACATGAAGAGGAAACTCTTTCCAATACTGATAAGAAGTATATTTCTGGTATCATAGCTTTAGCCAAAAAACTGATGACCAAAAATACTGGGGAGTAAAAAAAAACATAAAATAGACAAGAAAATCTATATTAATGCAAGATTACACTCCCCCCCCAAAAAAATTAACAATATATACACATATATACATGATCCCTGTCAATCATGTGTGGATCCGCCCACAGCGCTCAGAATTGGTTAATTTGTGCTCCGCCTCTCACTGCAGAATCTTCTTGTTGATCTGAAAAAAACAATAAGATGAAGAAAGACTGACTGAAGTTCATCAACAACATTGATTGTACTGCACATATCAGAAGATTATTATGAGGAAGCTAAATGACCCAATTTGCAGCTTTATTTGCAAACTACAATTCCTGTTCGTCGTGCACAACAAAATCCCCAGTGTTAAATTACCCCTCAGCGTACATATGTGTCCACACTACAGAGTGTTATGTTCTGCTAGATGTCAACAGAAGCTCTTATTGAAAATTAACAGAGGTTTAGATGTTGATGTTAATGATGAAAATAATAGTTTTATAAAAGTCACAATTATGGTGATCAGTGTTTGCTTTAGTTTGGCTCTATATATATATATACACTCACCTAAAGGATTATTAGGAACACCATACTAATACTGTGTTTGACCCCATTTCGCCTTCAGAACTGCCATAATTCTACGTGGCATTGATTCAACAAGGTGCTGAAAGCATTCTTTAGAAATGTTGGCCCATATTGGTAGGATAGCATCTTGCAGTTGATGGAGATTTGTGGGATGCACATCCAGTGCACGAAGCTCCCGTTCCACCACATCCCAAAGATGCTCTATTGGGTTGAGATCTGGTGACTGTGGGGGCCATTTTAGTGCAGTGAACTCATTGTCATGTTCAAGAAACCAATTTGAAATGATTCGAGTTTTGTGACATGGTGCATTATCCTGCTGGAAGTAGCCATCAGAGGATGGGTACATGGTGGTCATAAAGGGATGGACATGGTCAGAAACAATGCTCAGGTAGGCCGTGGCATTTAAACGATGCCCAATTGGCACTAAGGGGCCTAAAGTGTGCCAAGAAAACATCCCCCACACCATTACACCACCACCACCAGCCTGCACAGTGGTAACAAGGCATGATGGATCCATGTTCTCATTCTGTTTACGCTAAAATTCTGACTCTACCATCTGAATGTCTCGGCAGAAATCGAGACTCATCAGACCAGGCAACATTTTTCCAGTCTTCAACTGTCCAATTTTGGTGAGCTCGTGCAAATTGTAGCCTCTTTTTCCTATTTGTAGTGGAGATGAGTGGTACCCGGTGGGGTCTTCTGCTGTTGTAGCCCATCCGCCTCAAGGTTGTGCGTGTTGTGGCTTCACAAATGCTTTGCTGCATACCTCGGTTGTAACGAGTGGTTATTTCAGTCAAAGTTGCTCTTCTATCAGCTTGAATCAGTCGGCCCATTCTCCTCTGACCTCTAGCATCAACAAGGCATTTTCGCCCACAGGGCTGCCGCATACTGGATGTTTTTCCCTTTTCACACCATTCTTTGTAAACCCTAGAAATGGTTGTGCGTGAAAATCCCAGTAACTGAGCAGATTGTGAAATACTCAGGCCCGTCTGGCACCAACAACCATGCCACGCTCAAAATTGCTTAAATCACCTTTCTTTCCCATTCTGACATTCAGTTTGGAGGTCAGGAGATTGTCTTGACCAGGACCACACCCCTAAATGCATTGAAGCAACTGCCATGTGATTGGTTGATTAGATAATTGCATTAATGAGAAATTGAACAGGTGTTCCTAATAATCCTTTAGGTGAGTGTATATATATATATATATATATATATATATATATATAAAACAGTGTTTAAAAAAAAAACATTATTTGTTGCTAAAAAAGCAAAAATCAAAAATTATCAGGCGATTATTTTATTGTTTAGTGTAGTATGCCATCCCTGATTAAAAGTGGGGTATTGTTAATAGTAATCTCAAAATTTGTATTGTCAACATTAAGATCCAGATTAGATGTTCTGATTTTGTACAGACTTATTATTTATTATTTCCAATAAAACATCATCACCTAAACATCAGTTAATTCTCAATAAGAGCTTGTGTAGACGTCTGACAGAAATAAAGTCAGTCTGGTTAGTAATAAGTGAAGCTGGTAATGCTGTTTGTGGAGTTGTTTTCTCCTCTGCTGAGATCTTCCAAAGATTAAGGGTACATTTACACAACAACGATGCTTAAAATAGAAAAGTTTTCTGCGTAGACGACATCATTGTTAAAACAATCCTCATTCACACAGATCCACGAAAATGACAATAAACGCTGTATTCTGCTGCCAGGCCAGTATGGCGATGAAACACTATAGACTGAACACGTTATACACATATGCATGGCAGCATCATCTTCAGAGATTCTGCTTATTAACATCAGGTATCTTCAAAAATGGCCAATCATCACTTAATTAAACACTTAATTATCTCGTTAACTTCAACACTGCTTCATTGTTAATTTTAACACCCTGTAGTTGGACACATATGTGCACTGAGGATTGTTAATTTAACACTGGGGATTTTGCTGTATAACAACTCAACCTATTATAAATCTAAATATACTATATATAATTTAATTAAATTAATTGAAAAGTGTAGTATCCAAGTAGTAATAGAAGATGTTGCAGTCGTAATCATGTGATCATCTGTGATGGAGTATCTGACTTTTGCTGCGTTCCAGTCCACTTTTAGACACGCACTTGCAAACTTCCCTAAGCACTTCCCCTCGGGGGAATTCCTGCCGCCATTTTGAAGTGCGTTCCACTTCGTGAAGTGGACGAGGGAAGTTTATATGGACAGACCCTTGTTCCCTCGATTTTGACCAAGTCTACTTCATATGTACACTTCAGGCACCTATATGTCCCACAATGCAGTACGATTGTGATGTCACCACAGATCGTCTAATCACCACCACAACAAACAACTCTATGATATATTAATTATATATATATTTTTATTTAAAACATCCCACACACACCTATATACATTTGGATGCTGCATTAAACAAATTATTAAAAGGATTTTTTTTTTTTTATAATAAATCAACTCTATAGCTGATTCCAAGTGATCAAGGGCTTAGGACGTTCCAGTTCAGCCCATTGCAGTTTCCGCCAGTAGTGGGCACTCGTGCATCGTAAGCAATGACGTACATCTGAGTGAACGAGACGGAGGGAAGTTAGCGAGTGAAGGGCATGACAATTTTGGACTGGAAAGCAGCCCCAGAAATCTCACTTACTTTGAATGTGTTGTACAGGTCACAGGTCATGGACTTGAGCTCAAGAGCTGTGTCTTCATTGTAATAAGTGAGCTATAGGGACAGAGACAGAAAGACTTACATAAAAAATAGGAGGAGGTTATATAAGCAAAATGTATAGCATTATATACAACAGTTCTTTCTGGTTCTTGAATTTCTTTGGCTGAGAGCCTTTTCCAGCCATACGCTATTTGCGCAGTAACATCACTCTTAACTGCTTCACCGTTTGTATCACTCCGCTCGCGGTGACTGTCATGGCGGTCGATTAAATCCAACATATTTTTTTATAAATAGTACTGTAGCTGTGTCAGGAAATTAAGTTTTAAGTGTTTTTTATTGTGTTTTATAATGGCAACAAATTTATCTATTGTTGTTAATTTTAAAAATTGTTGTTCAATAAATATTATTCTATACAAATAATATAATATTTATAATATTATGGACATCGACCTGAAGAATGAATGCTATATCAGATGCAGGTAATACACTCGTTTAGTCGATCTCTCTCATATACAAAAAGCATCAATGAAGCGACTCAACGTTCCTTCGTTAGTTCTAAAGTGATGTTTTAGAATTAGTAACGGAGGCTTGGACTCAACTGTCAAACTGTCAACTTGAGATTTGAATTTGTGGTGAAAGGAAGTAGTTCTGCAGAAAAGAGGGTTTTTAAAGCTACACTGTGCATTTTTTTAAGTTGATTCTTACCAAAAAAACACTTTGTTCTTTCACATTTTTAAGTGCTCATTCAGGTGTAATTACTTCCACCAACTAATCAAGTATTATCGTAAGTGTAAAATCTGCCATTCAGAATACATACGAGCGAGTCGCTCGAATGACGGCAGTCATGTTGCGCATCCATCTTGAAAGAAGGACATACCTGGAAATTCAAGCTTTGCCTTTCGTGCTTTTACACTCGGTGGCACCGTGACGAATGCGAGGGGGAGATTACTCATAATACGGCCACTGTAGGAGTGGGAGGGGCTAGAAAGTAATATTCAGTTGGTAGTCATTTACAATGTCACCGCTAGATAGGAGAAAATCTCACACAGTGTAGCTTAAAAGACATTTCGTTATTGTTTCTTATTTATTTACTCACGTGTGCCATCGAACTGTTGTATAAATGTAATATCACAATCACTAGCCAAGCAATTTGGTAGTATATGTGATTATCTAGGGCCGAATCACAGCCGTGCTGATATACAGCAATATTGCACTACTACATGTGTGATACTATTTATACATTTAGTATCGACTCATTTGTTTCTGAAACTCTGCTTCTCCTGCTGTATTTTTGTTCCTGCATGCAAATCATGAAGACACATAATTATACAGATAACGCCGATTTCACACTGTCCGCATTAGCAGAGCGTAAGCAGCAGTATGGTGAGCAGGACATGCGCGTTTTGCTTTCACACTAGCAACGTTTGTCACGCACGGCTGAACTGCGGCATGTGTACAGACAGAGTACTCTATAATGGGTAAGTTGGCATTGCTTTATTTCGTTTTCAAATACATGTAAGAGAAAAGCTTTTCTCTAACTTTTCTGTAACTTTTGGTTCATCTTTGTTTTTATTGTTCGGGATGAAACAATTTATTGTTGTTTATAACCCAATAGATGTCATCAATGCGCTTTTTGGGTAAAACTGCTGTGTATTTTGGCCATGATCAATGCATTGTCACTTTAATTCAGCGTAAGCGGCGCATCAAAAATAGACTGGGCGCCGAAACTATCGCGGCACTGCTGCTCCTGCTACGCGCTGCTGCGCCGCCTCTGTGTGTGGTGTGAATGCTCTAATCTGTTAACATGGGCGGCGAAAAAAATACGCTCTGCTAAAGCGTGCAGTGTGAAAGCAGCGTAATGGCTAATCGATTGATTTTCTGCTTCTGTAAAGTCATGTTGTGTTTGGATCAATTACCGGTTCCTCAGTGAGATCTTCAGATTTAACACTCCTTCGTTTCTTTCTGTAATAATGACAGAAATTAACAGCATATGGATGACTATATTTG
The DNA here is from genome assembly GCF_951802725.1 of Rutilus rutilus. Lineage (NCBI taxonomy): Eukaryota > Metazoa > Chordata > Actinopteri > Cypriniformes > Leuciscidae > Rutilus > Rutilus rutilus. The sequence continues at coordinate 50,848,476 of NC_140210.1, forward strand.
AAATGATCAAAGTTGTTTGTGGATCTCACATTATAAACAGGATGACGATGATAATGATGATGACGAGGATGAATATTGCTCCACATTCCACTGTGATCCCAAATACTCCATGCCAACTGGATCTAGGATGCACTGAAAGAGTGAAACATTATCAGCTAAGATTAACAGTCCAGACTGAAGAAAGATATACAGGTTTGCTCTTACAAAAGCTTCACCTGTGACAGTTACAGCGTCTGATCTCTGAGATCCATGTTGGTTGTGAGCCTGACAGTCGAAGCGTCCACTCTGTAGTGCACTGAAACTCTGTCCAGATCCAACAGCTGAGGTTTCATTCTCCTTAAACCAGCTGAAGTTCAGAGCAGGAGGGTTTGAGTCACTGATGCAGTTCAGAGTCACTGAATCTCCCTCCACTATTACACCAGATCCACTCATCAACACTGAGACATTCCTGGGTGGGTCTAATAACAATCACCAAACTTATTGTTATAAGGAATCATAAAACATTTTGTGCAAATAATTATTGATGAAAATCATTATAAACATGCTGGAATGTTCAACAGCATCTTGTGTTTTATATTAAACTCACACATGACGTTTAAAGTCACAGTATCAGAGTATTTCTCTCCATGTTCATTGATGGACTTGCACTTGTATTCTCCACTGTCATCAGAGCTGATCTTTGAGATGCTGTAGATTCTTCCAGATCCTACAATCGTTCCTCCTTTAATCCAGCTGATTTCTGCAGGAGGGTTTGAGTCACTGATGCAGTTCAGAGTCACTGAATCTCCCTCCACTATTACACCAGATGGACTGATGGACACTGAGACGTTCCTGGGTGAGTCTGAAAAGAACAGAAGAAAACTCTGTACTCATGGCATTTGTTATGCCAGTTCTAGTTTGGGTCCAGCCTCTTATGAAGACTTCAGAAGACTTCAACAACAGAGATAGCGCCAACTCCTGAGAGGACTTCAAATGACACAAACTCTGAATCAACATGCACCAAGGTTAATTATGCTATGTATCCATTTGTTAACATGTATTCATTGCCTCAACAAGCTCATAGTTTCTGCCATAAATTAATACATTGTTACCTCCGTAATGTGTACACATCAAAATCCCCAGAGTTAAATTTACTCTGCCCAGAATACATATGGTCCCACTCTAAAGAGTGTTAAAGTAACACTGAATAATGGAATACGTTTACATGACAACGATTTGCTTAAAACAGAGACATTTTTCCAAACGACACCATTGTCAAAACGATCCCCATTCACACAGATCTGCAAAAAAGACAAAAAACACTGTATTCTGCTGCCAGGCCGTTAGATGGCGATGAAACACTATAGACTGAAAACGTTATACGCATGTGCATGACGTCATCGACTTCAGAGATTTTCTTTTTTGTTCTTTACACAGAGACCGTTTTCAAAAGTTTGCGTTTTCAGACACCCAAAACGCTGTTGTCATGAAAATTAATGGCAAACAAAGTTGAGAACGGTGTCATGTTAAAAGGCCACTAAGAGTTAAAGTTAATAAGACAATTAAGGGATTAATTAAGTGATGATTGAGAATTAGTGATGAACACCTGCTGTTAACAAGCAGAATCACTGAAGGAAAGAGAAACACAAGATCTACAACTGACTTCAGCCACAGTCTAAGATGAAATCAACTGAAGAGAAAAGAAGACATTAAATCTGTGAAGATCTCAGCAGAGGAGGATTAAACAACTCCACAAACAGCATTACCAGCTTCACTTATTACTAACCAGACTGACTTTATTTATGTCAGACGTCTACAGAAGTTCTTATTGAGAATTAACAGAAGTAAAGGCTGCATTTACACTTGGCATTGACATGCGATCACCGAGATCCGATCAAGCAGATCGGATCATAAGCCAATCAGGAACGGTGCGTTTACACCTGTCCACATAAAGTGGCATCTGTATCTGGATAACGGATCAGATATTGCATTTGTCTAAAAAAAAAAGTATGGCTTCGGTACAAAGTCGACCTGAAGTGGTGGGTTTTCTTTTAAAAACAGTTTTCAGTTGAGGTACATTTTACAAATCTCGCAAGTTGAGGAGGATGAAGAGGCTGCAAGTACTAATAAAGTGGATAGATGCCGTATGGAAACGGTAAAGAGAAAAGTATCCAAGAACTTTGCCAGCTGTGGTGGGAAAAATGTGTGTTCTTTACAGAAAATTAATGGTTCTGCAACTTTAGGGTGTGAAAGTTAACATTTCAGTATATTTGCGATGTACTTCGCACTCGACTATATTGCGAAACCACACAACTACATGCAGCAATTCCTGGAGAGAGGAGGGGGAATAATGACAGTGGGCGGGGTTTTGTGTGACGTCCACCAGTGAATGCAGACACAATGGCTGGATTGTGTTTACATTACACTGAGATCCAATCACAATGCGTCCTCGACTACCTGCAAACCTGGACACGCTGATCGGATAACATTCCGATCAGAAGTGCGTTTACACTTGTCTTTTCAATGTGCATGTTAATTTAACTCTGGATATTTTGTTGTGTAAATGTACATTTCTGAAATGCATTTCTTGGACACAGTCAACTCTGATAACAGATCGCTCTAAATTGTAATGTAGACACATGCATTTTCTGTAAAGCTGCATTTGAAATCTGTTATACAAATAAATGTGAATTAAATTTAATTAATTTGTTGATCACAGTTCCCACACAGCAACATTGTGTCGGCCCAGATCCGGCCCCCATCTGGCACATGTGGAAAGATGATCTGGCCCACATGCAGAGTGGAATGAAGGCCATTGGGCGAACTGCTCCTGTTTGCCAGATCTGGGCCACAAGCAGGCCATAGCAATGCCACATGTCAGCCAAGAGGAAAGAAATAAACCAATACTTTTTCATTTTAAAAGCATGCACTTGAACTTGTATGCACTTTCCTGTGCTAGAGCAGTGTGTCATGATTTATGAGGTGAATAAATCATTAATATGCTAAATCTGAATACGTTTTCATGACTACTAAATATTTTGTGATTTGTGCTCTCAACTCGCCTGTAATTAGTCAGTGACTTTTACAAAATTACCCTAATTATAGTACTAGCCTACTACTAGCCTACTGTTCAAAAGTTTGGGGTCTGTAAGATTTTTAATTCTTTTCTGCATTTATTTGATCAAAAATACAGTAAAAACTGTAATATTACAATTTAACATAGGTTTTCTATGTCATAGTAAACTGTAATTTATTCAAGTGATCAAAGCTGAATTTTCGGCATCATTACTCCAGTCATGATGAAAATTCATTTTAATATGCTGATTTGCTGCTCAGGAAACATTTCTTATTATTATCAGTGTTGAAAACAGTTTCATATTTTTGTGGAAACCATGATACATTTTATGCAGAATTATTTGATGAACAAAGTTGAAAGAACAGCATTTAAATATGAAGTAGATTTTTTTTAACAGTGTAAAACCCTTGACTGTCACTTTTGATCAATTTAATGCATCGATCCTTGTTGAATAAAAATATTAATTTCATTAAAAAAATCTTACTGACGTCAACATTTTGAACCGTTATATACACTTTTGCTTTGTTTATTGCGAAATAACTCCCGATTGTTTCTCTGTCATCTAAGCAAGGCTTCGTTTCCCAAACGCACTGGGCCTGTGAGCTCAGCGAAGCCGTTTATATACTGTCTATGAGCGAAGCACCAGCATCGAACGCTCTCTGTGATTGATTGGTTTCATCTTGTATCCAGATGACTAGGAGAAAAAGTTCTATCTTACACAATTATCTGCTAACATTCGCTTATTTTTCCACTTAGAAGCTTATTTTACGCACTGAATTGCATGCTAAATTAATAAAAAATGACTGGTAAAAAAACACACATTTGGATCGATATTTTTATGTGAGGATCGATCCTTTTCGATACCACGTCAGTATCGATAGTATCGATACTTCAGGATCCATCCGCCCACCCCTAATAATCATCATAATATAATCATATCTGATGTCATTTGAATCTAAAAACTGTGTTGTGCCATTAATATATACATTTTTATATATATCACAAACCCTGTGTTACCGCAGCATGAGGTCCAGCAATATTATAAAAATAGATGAGCACAAAAAAAATGTATATATGATGACAAACACAGACATCAATAATCAACGAATGAATCTCAACAATGGTGACAATCAAAATTACCTTCCTGCAATGCATGCTGGGTACCAGCATAGTACAAAACTCCCAGCATGCATTGCAACATGAATGAATTATGCAGCTGAATTGTCCTATTATTTTGTTTAATTCTAAATATGTGCTTTTATTTTTTGCTGTTGTTTTTGTTGTGACATTTAGTAGCTTTTCAATGATGTTATGAATTAATCTGTTTATCTTAAAAAATATGAATGTCACCATTGTTGAGATTCATGTGATGCTTGTTGATGTCTGTGTGTGTCATCTTATATTAATATGTTGTGCTCATGTTTGTTAAAATCTTCTAATTGATTGTTATAATATTTGCTGGATTTCATGCTGCAGTAAAACAGGGTTTGTGATATATATTATCACATATTATGTTTGTGTATATATTAACGGAACAACACAATTGTTAGAGTCAATATACATCAATGAATCAGTCTACATCATGATGATTATAAAACCATCAACAGGTAACCATCATCATCTGATCTCGTTTCACTTTAACTTTCTTTGCTGCTGCAAATGTGTTTGACAATCACACTGTCACAGAGGCCATAAAAGATATAATAAGAGTTAAGAGCTCAACTAATGGAGACACTAATCACTGTTATGGTGACTTCAAATGAAACACATTAGAGTTAAACCTCTGTTAATTCTCAATAAGAACTTCTGTAGACTTCTGACAGAAATAAAGTCAGTCTGGTTAGTAATAAGTGAAGCTGGTAATGCTGTTTGTGGAGTTGTTTAATCCTCCTCTGCTGAGATCTTCACAGATTTGATGTCTTCTTTTCTCTTCAGTTAATTTTAGGGCTGGGCGATTTAAATCGCGATATTGTTATGCGCATCTCATCAGTAATGCCGGTTCCTTGATTAGTAGTAAATCGCCATCACCTGCTTTCAGATGGAGCGGCATTTACTACAAAGAGCCGTAGTTAACTGACAAGCTGAGCCATATCGCATTAATATCGCGGACGTATCGCCAGCGATAATTAATGCGATATGGCTCAGCTTGTCAGTTAACTACGGCTCTTTGTATACAGCAAAATCTCCAGTGTTAAATTAACACCCCTGGGAGAGTATGAGTCCACACTCAAGAGTGTTTACGTTAATGAGATAACTAAGTGATTAATTTAGTGATGATTGAGCATTATTGAAGACACCTGATGTTAACAAGTAGAATCACTGAAGGAGAAAATCGCAAATTGTAAGTTACCATTATTGTGATGGGTAGTTGTTTTAGTTGGGCTCTGACCCTTTCCTGTGTATTTTAGATTTTGGTTGGCGGTTGTATCTGAGTTAAAACTGCCAGTTGAACAAAGAAAAAAAAGTGATCTTTGTTGGTTATATTATGACAATCATCATTTGAACTTGATCACTGAACTCATTAAGATCCGTCTTTCTGACTTTGATTTATGTTGTTGGTTACAGCATAACTGTGAATCTGAATAAATTGCCAGAATTTTTAATATAAAGGATTTCTTAAAACTTGTTTAAACAAAAAAAATATTCTTTTAGGCACACACAGATGTCAAGATTCAGTCTATGCATCTCAACAATGGTGACGAGCAGAATATTCAATGAGGAAAAGTAAATTACATAGACAATTCAGATCATAATTAATTCATACCGCAATGCATGATGGGAGCCATTAATGAGTTGTGATTGGTGGCAGCCACTGCAACATGCTTTATTATTGTCACCACCATTGTTGAGATTCACAGGCTGATTATTGATGTCTGAACGTCTCTTTGATTAGAGCAATGTTTATTAAATATTTTGAATTATAAGTAAAGTCCTGATAATCATAGGCTGAAGAATCACAAAACTGCTGCTAACAAGTTAAACCAAACTATCTTAATATGTTTCACTTTTCAGATCACAGTATGATTATGTCAAAACATAACCAACACTATAAGATAACATTTTACTTTGTTCATTTAACTGTTATAAATCTATAACAGCAGACAAACAACAGTAAATATTAGAGTAAACGTATAATGGTTTAGAGCCCTACTAAAGCAAACACCCATCACCTTAATGGTAACTTACAATTTGTGCTTTTCTTCTTCAGTGATTCTGCTTGTTAACATCAGGTGTCTTCAATAATGCTCAATCATCACTAAATTAATCACTTAATTATCTTCTCAGCCCTAAATGCCGCTCCATCTGAAAGCAGGTGATGGTGATTTACTACTAAATCAAGGAACCGGCTTTACTGACGAGATGCGCATAACAATATCGCGATTTAAATCGCCCAGCCCTAGTTAATTTCATCTTAGTATGTGGCTAAAGTTGTAATTATTGTGTTTCTGTTTGTGTCTTTTTTTCTGTTCTCTTCTTCCCCTAAGTGATTATTTTTGTTAACAGGCTTATTAAGGCTGAGATGACTCCATATTTAATATACACAGACTTTGTGTCTCAGATAAGGTCCAGTTCTGGTTTATTTCTTTGCTCTTGGCTGATATGTGGCATTGCTATGGCCTGCTTGTGGCCCAGATCTGGCAAACAGGAGCAGTTCGCCCAAGTGCCGTCATTCCACACTGCATGTGGGCCAGATCATCTTTCCACATGTGCCAGATGTGGGCCGGATATGGAACAACACAATGTAGCTATGTGGGTTGCTGAACCAACATTAACTCACACATGATGTTTAACTTCACATTATCAGAGTATTTCTCCCCATGTTCATTGATGGACTTGCACTTGTATTCTCCACTGTCATCAGAGCTGATCTTTGAGATGTTGTATATTCTTCCAGATCCTACAATCGTTCCTCCTTTAAACCAGCTGAAGTTCAGAGCAGGAGGGTTTGAGTCACTGATGCAGTTCAGAGTCACTGAATCTCCCTCCATTATTACACCAGATCCACTTATCAATACTGTGATGTTCCTCGGAGGATCTGTAAAGACAAAAAAAAAAGTGTAAAATGAAATGTGGTGAGACAAATTATTGCACCAATAATCTTCCAGAAATAAAGGCAGACTTACACATGATATTCACATTCACAGCTGCAGAAGCCTGAGATCCATGTGTATTTCTAGCAGAGCAATGATAGTCTCCACTGGACTCAGACTTAATATTAGTGATGCTGTAGGTTTCACTAGATTGCAAAATCTTCCTTTTTCCTTTAAACCAGCTGATTTCTGCAGGAGGGTTTGAGTCACTGATGCAGTTCAGAGTCACTGAATCTCCCTCCATTATTACACCAGATGGACTGATGGACACTGAGACGCTCCTGGGTGAGTCTGAAAAGCACAAATTAAACTCTATACTCATGTTTTGCATTTGTTAGTACTCAAATTTGTTGATCACAGAAACCTGGCAAAATTCCCAGAGCTAAATTAAATATGCTCAGAGCACTCTACTGAGTGGTAAAGTAACACTGAAGCAGTGTTAAAGTTAATTAGATAATTAAATGATTAATTGAGTTATGATTGGCCATTAGTGGTGACACTTGATGATAATGAGCAGAATCACAGAAGGAAAGAGGACAAAACAGAAAAAAGAGAAACAAAAGAACCAGAACTGACTTCAAACACAGCCTTAGATGAAAGATAAAGACATTAAAGGCCAACTGAAGTGACATAGAATGCACAGCTTTGTATGATGCATTGACTTAGGGGCTGTTTACACAACACCATTTTCAACTAAAAACGTAAAACTTTGTAGCTGTTTTGGCCATTCATTTACACAATAACGGCATTTTGGGTGCCTGAAAACACAAACTTTTGAAAACGGATTCCAAAATGCAAGTTTTTGTAAACAGCAAACACATGAATCTCTGAAGAGGATGACATCATGCACATGCGTATTATGTTCAGTCTGTAGTGTTTCATTGCCATCTAATGGCCTGGCAGCAGAATACAGCGCTTTTTGTCTTTTTTGCGGATCCGTGTGAATGGGGACTGTTTTGACAATGGTGTCGTCTCAAAGGAAAAAATGTCTCAGTTTTAAGCATATTGTGTAAATGTACCCTTTATTTCCATTGAAACAGGAAGCTAAGGTGGGACATTTTCAATGGCTCCTCCCAATTTTTGTCTGTGGTGAGATTAGTGAATCATTTTACCTTATGATGATAAAAGCTATTTCATCTGATCATCTTTATTTCTGGCTTCCTTTTTTAAAGAACACATAAAAAGTCAAGTCAAACTGCCCAACTAAAGTAAACATAACAAACCATAATGGTGACCAGACATTTTCAATAAAACATCATCATCTAAACCTCTTTTAATTCTCAAAAAAAAAAAAAAAAAAAATCTTTAAGGCGTCTGACAGAAATAAGGTTTATCTGGTTAGTAATAAGTGAAGCTGGTAATGTTGTTTGTGGAGTTGTTTAATCCTCCTCTGCTAAGATGTTCAGAGATTTATTGTCTTCTTTAATCTTCTGTTGATTTCCTCTAATGCTGTGGCTAGAAGTCAGTTGTAGTTCTTGGGCCCTATTTTAACAATCTGTAACGCAAGTATCAAACGCGAAACGCAAGCAACTTTGTGGGCGGAACTTGGGCTCTGTTGCTATTATACCCGCGGGATAAATGACTCTTGCGCCCGACTCAAATCTAAAATGGGTTGGTCTGAAGTAGCTTCATTACTCATAGGTGTGGTTTGGGCGTAACGTGAAATAAACCAATCAGAGCCTCATCTCACATTCCCTTTAAGACTAGAGCAAGTATGCTTGTTCCATGGCAGATTGTTCTTATAACAGCAGATTTGCCAGGTGCACGCCAAGAGCGGTTAACAGCCGAGGAGACCGACGTTCTCGTCAGGGCCGTAAAAGACAGAGAAGTGACATTGTATGGGGATGGGAGAAACCCACCCAAATTAGCTTCAGTTAAACAGGCATATACTAATTTGGGTGAATGTGTAAGCTAGATTTTTTTTTTTTCACATATTCATGGACACCACAATGATTTCCCTCATGCGGTAATATTTTTCCTTGTAATAATGTATGGTTTGCAAAAATGGGAACTGCTGCATCTGTGTAGATGAGAGAAGTAAAGTGTATGCACTTTGTGCACATGCTACATTATGGCCAAGCATTCGCCCTTAAAATAGCATCTGAATAACCTGCCACTGACTTTAGACTAGGTTTTTCATGGTCAGTGGCGGAATTGTTTTCTGAAACCGCAAAATAGCACCAGGGAACGTTTGCGCCGGAACACGCCTCCTCTTTTCGCTGAACCGCCCCCTGGAGCGCAAGTTCATTCCCTAATTTACCGATGTGCGTCTGTGGAGTGGAAAAAGTCTGCTGTGCGTCGGGTGCAAAATAGGAATGATACATGCGTCTGTGTACAAAGTCAATTGCGCTGGGTGCAAGATAGGGCCCTTAGTGTTTCTCTTTCCTTCAGTGATTCTGATTGTTAACAGCAGGTGTTCATCATTCATGCTCATCATCCCTTAATTAATCACCTAATTATCTCATTAACTTTAACACTGCTTCCACTATTACTTTACCATATGTGTTATGACTAGTGTTGATTATACAATGGGGATTGTGTAGTGCACTGAACCATCATTACTCACACATGACGTTTAAAGTAACAGCATCAGAGTATTTCTCTCCATGTTCATTGATGGACTTGCACTTGTATTCTCCACTGTCATCAGAGCTGATCTTTGAGATGCTGAAGATTCTTCCAGATTCAACAAATGTTCCTCCTTTAAACCACGTAAAGTTCAGAGCAGGAGGGTTTGAGTCACTGATGCAGTTCAGAGTCACTGAAGCTCCCTCCACTATTACACCAGATGGACTGATGGACACTGAGACGCTCCTGGGAGAGTCTAATAAGAATCACAAAACATAATTGTTACAAGGATCATAAAAAAAAATGTGCAACTAATTATTGATGAAAATCATTAATCATTAAACATGCTGGAATGTTCTGCAGCATTTTGTTTTTTTATAATAAACTCACACATGACGTTTAAAGTCACAGCATCAGAGTATTTCCCTCCATGTTCATTGATGGACTTGCACTTGTATTCTCCACTGTCATCAGAGCTGATCTTTGAGATGTTGAAGATTCTTTCAGATCCTACAATCGTTCCTCCTTTAATCCAGCTGATTTCTGCAGGAGGGTTTGAGTCACTGATGCAGTTCAGAGTCACTGAATCTCCCTCCACTATTACACCAGATGGTCTGATGAACACTGAGATGCTCCTGGGAGGATCTGTAAAGATACAAAGTGTAAAATGTCATGCAGTGAGACAAATCATTGCAAAAAAAATTGGTTAAAAATAAAGGCAGACTTACACATGATATTCACATTTACAGCAGCAGAAGCCTGAGATCCATGATTGTTTCTAGCAGAGCAATGATAGTCTCCGCTGGACTCAGACTTTATATTAGTGATGCTGTAGGTTTCACCAGATTGCAAAATCGTTCCTCCTTTAAACCAGATGAAGTTCAGAGCAGGAGGGTTTGAGTCACTGATGCAGTTCAGAGTCACTGAATCTCCCTCCACTATTACACCAGATGGACTGATGGACACTGAGACGTTCCTGGGAGGGTCTGAAAAGGACAAAAGAAAACTCTGTACTCATGTTTTGCATTTAGTAATGACCAAATATGTTGATTACTGAACTATCATTAACTCACACATGACGTTTAAAGTCACAGCATCAGAGTTTTTCCCTCCATGTTCATTGATGGACTTGCACTTGTATTCTCCACTGGCATCAGAGCTGATCTTTGAGATGTTGTAGATTCTTCCAGATCCTACAGTTGTTCCTCCTTTAAACCAGCTGAATTTCAGAGCAGGAGGGTTTGAGTCACTGATGCAGTTCAGAGTCACTGAATCTCCCTCCACTATTACACCAGATGGACTGATGTACACTGAGACGCTCCTGGGAGGATCTGTTAAGACAAAAAAAAAAAAAGTGTAAAATGACATGCAGTGAGAAATCATTGCAAAAATACTCTTCCAGAAATAAAGGCAGACTTACACATGATATTCACATTCACAGCATCAGAAGTCTGAGATCCATGTTTATTTCTGGCAGAACAACGATAGTCTCCGCTGGACTCAGACTTAATATTAGTGATGCTGTAGGTTTCACCAGATTGCAAAATCTTCCTTTTTCCTTTAATCCAGCTGATTTCTGCAGGAGGGTTTGAGTCACTGATGCAGTTCAGAGTCACTGAATCTCCCTCCATTATTACACCAGATGGACTGATGGACACTGAGACGTTCCTGGGTGAGTCTGAAAAGGACAAAATAAACTATATACTCATGTTTCGCGTTTGTTAGTCCACTAACTCAGATAGCAATTGTTGTCTGGCCCAGCTCCGGGTCACATAGCCAGTTTCTCTCGGCCCACATACAGCAAAGAATGACGGTCCTGGGACGGACCAAATCTGAACTACAGACATGAGCCACACATGAGCCATAAGTGGGCCAAATCTCAGACAAATAATAACCCATAACCAGCCCTGAACTGCCATCAGTAAACCAGATCAACACCAGTCTTTAGAAAGACAAAAAAATGTCCAGGGTGCTCAGGGAGTTCAATAATAATAATAAAAAAAGTGTTTGAAGGTGCTCTTTGGGGTCGGGAATTCAAATAAATATAGGAAAGAGAAGATCCAATGCACTCTTCTTCAAAATGATTTAAAAAGCCTTTATTTAACTGGCTATATCATGGTATCATGGCTATATCATATCATCCACTGATGCAGTTCAGAGCAACCCACGCGTAGCGGCACAAACAGCCTTCTTCAGGATGTCCTTTCCAACCAAACAATTTCCTCTTTTATGTGTGCTAATTAGAAACACCTGAGTGACATAATACATACACATACAGAGAAAGTCCACTAGGTGGCTACATTGCAAATTGAATCCAATAAAAAAAAAAAAAAAAAAAAAAATTATGATGATGATGAAAGAAAAAAGTAGGATAGACACAGAAAGCATATATCACAAAAAAGGACTGAAGTCTATTTCTTCATTCAACCCAGGGTTTACTGTGGCCTGTAGCTCATATATATATATATATATATATATATATATATATATATAATGTTTCTCTCTGTAAAAGTCATTTTAATCGGTCACCACCCCTAATACTCTTTTTAATCGTTTCTAAACCCTCAACCATTAGGCCTTCTGGATTACTATTGTGCACATTTTGGAAGTGTTTTGCCGTAGGGTAATCTAAATGAGCTTTTCTAATGGCAGTTTTATGCTCCGATACTCTGTCTTTGAGACATCTCTTGGTCCGGCCTACATAAAAGCGTCCACATTTGCATGATAACCTGTATACCACAAAAGTAGTATTGCAATTAATGAATGCTTTTATGTTGTAAATCTTATGTGTCTTGAAATTAAAGAATTCTTTGCATTCTTTAATATTAGAACAATGATTACAAGACCCACATTCTGTCTGTGAAGCCAAGTAATCTGTTTTTTTGGCCGGAAGATGACTACACAGCAAAATCCCCAGTGTTAAATTAACACTGCTCAGTGTTTATATGAGTCCACACTCAGAGTGTTATAATTAACACTGAAGCAGTGTTAAAGTTAATGAGATAATTAAGTGATTAATTGATTAATTTAGTGATGATTGAGCATTATTGAAGACATCTGATGTTAATAAGCAGAATCACTGAAGGATAAAATAAAACATTTTAAATGGTCACCATTATGGTGATCAGTGTTTAGTTTAGTTGGACTCTTGACCCTTACTTTTTTTGTTTTAGATTGTGTTTGGCTGCTGTAATTCGGTTATAACAGCCAGATAAACAAAGAGCAAATGTGATCTGATGGTGTTGGTTGTGTTTTAACATAATCATTAGATGGCCTGAATCACTGAACTCATTTAGAGTATAATTTCTGAGTTAAGTTTACCTAATGGATTATAGCAGCACTGTCCTTGTCGAGCATGCCATTTTTAGCCTTCTCAATGAAAACCAAATGATCACATCAATTACGAAAAAAAAAAAAAATCTTAAAAAGTGTTCTTTTCAGGCACACACGGACATCAAGAATTAACGTATGGATCTCAACAATGGTGACAAACATATCAACTCTGAACATAATCTCATTATTTATTCATGCAGCAATGCATGATGGGAGCCATGAATGAGTTTTGATTGGTGGTACCCAGAATGCACTGCAACATGCTTTATTATTGTCACCATTGTTGAGATTCACAGGCTGATTCTTGATGTCTGTGTCAAAAAAAAAAAAGAAAAAAAGAAAAAATGTAAGTGAACAACTTTTAGGAAATTATTTGGATTACATTGTAAAAGTTAAAAATATTATGGTTTTCAAGGACAGTGCTGTTATAATGAATAAAGTATATCTAATTCAGAAATTAGGCTCTATATGAATTCAGTGATTCAGGTCAAATGATTGTGAAATAATGATTATTTTAAAACACAACCAACACCATCATATCACCTTTTCGCTTTGTTCTTCTGGCTGTTATAACTGAAGTACAGGAGCCAAACAAAATCTAAAGTTAATGATTTAAGGGTCAACAGTCCAACTAAAGAAAACACTGATCACCATAATGGTAACATACCAATTACATTTTTTCTCCTTTAGTGATTCTGCTTGTTAACATCAGGTGTCTTCAATAATGCTCAATCATCACTCAATTAATCACTTAATTATCTCATTAACTTTAACACTGCTTCAGTGTTACTTATCACACTCTGAGTGTGTACTCATATAAACACTGTGAGTGTTAATTTAACACTGGGGATTTTGCTGTGTATGTACTAGCCTATCTCGTAGTGTTGGAGCCCTCTTGAAACGAATTTTTGGAGATGCAGAAAACACTTCTCTAAGAACAGGATCACCCTTGATAAGATTCCAATTTGAGTGTATAATCCTTTTTATGGGATTGGCCAATAAGCTATATTCTGTCACAAAATAGGCCTGATTTTGTAAACAGGATAGTTTTTTCTTCTTCTGGAATAGCTCTGAACTAGGAATAGACTGGGCTTTCTTGTAAGCATTATGTACAATTTCTGTGTGATAGCCCCTTTCTAAAAATCAATTAGACATGACTTTAGCTTGCACTTCATATTTATTATCGGTATCACAAATATGTCTAAGTTGGAACTGGCCAAAAGGTATATTGTTTTTTTAGCCAATTTGGATGGAAGCTATCTGCTTTTAACATAGTGTTCCTAAATGTATATGATCCATCCACATAGGCATTAAACCATACATTCACACCTATAGGCAATGTAGTGTCTGTAATTCACACATCTTTGGATTGTGAGGGAAATCAGATCAGAGGGAAAGGCCTTCTGACTCAGTTGGGACTCGAACCAATGACCTTGCTATGAGGTGACAGTGTTTCTCACTGAGCCACTGCGATTAGATGGATCCCTATAGATGGATCGGTAACACTTTAGAATACTGTTCCTTCATTAATGAATAAGTACACAGGAACAAATGAGTAACGCACTATTAACATTGTAGTAACTATAGCTATGAAAAATTTTGAAAATACATTATTAATATTAATTATGAACCTGTATACACAGCAAAATCCCCAGTGTTAAATTAACACTCCTCAGTGTTTATATGTGTCCACACTACAGGGTGTTAAAAATTAACACTGAAGCAGTGTTGAAGTTAATGAGTTAATTAAGTTAACACTGAAGCGGTGGTGAAGTTAATGAGATAATTAAGTGATTAATTAAGAGTCTGGCTGCTCCAACTCTGTGTTTATAGAGCATATGTGTTGTGGCAAGAGAAACTATGATTTGGGCTGTTTCCTGAAAGCATTGCAAGCCTAATTTGATCGTATAGACCATTTGTTGCTATACATTTGTATAGCATGCATTTGTAGTATACTATTAACTAACAAGAAACTCTGATTAACGAATTAATAAGTCATAGCATTCAGTCGAATGTGGTAGTTCACCATTAGCTAATCAGTAACTACTATTTTTCATACCTCACTGAAGACTACTAAGAACTACTATATACAGGTTCATAATTAATATTAATAATGCATAATATATAATAATGTAATGGTAACTCATTACACAGCAAAAACCCCAGTGTTAAATCAACACTGCTCAGAGTACATATGGTCCCACTCTACATAGTGTTAAAATTAACACTGAAGCAGTGTTGAAGTTAATGAGATAATTAAGTTAACACTGAAGCAGTGTTGAAGTTAATGAGATAATTAAGAGATTAATTAAGTGATGATTGGCCATTAGTGGTGACACCTGATGATAACAAGCATATCAGCATATGAATTTTTTTTTTTTCCTGAGCACGTCTATAAACTGAAACAAAACTCAGCGAACACTTGTCACACATTTATGAGCCATATACCTTTATAAACATTTAAGTGTGTACTTTTAAATGATCGGATTCAAACTGAAAACAAATATTCTCTGTTTAACATCGACTTCACTACCGGATCACAGTAGGGCTGATAATGTAACAACCTGCGCTCTGAAGGGAGTGCCAAGCACTTTGGGGATATAACCATGTCTCGGCTTGAGGATAACTTTAGAGTCATTAGGTCCAAACTCGAGACACGCGGCGTTAACAGACTCGAGCCTCCGGCTTGAGAGAAGAGATCCCTTCTCACCGGAATCGGCCATAGGGCTAAGTCCGTTAGCTGCATCAGCTCCGGAAACCAAATTTGGTTCTCCCATCACGGGGCTATGAGGAGCACCGAGTGGCCAGTCTCCCTGATTCTCTTGATTACCTGTGGTAACAGCGAGATCGGGGGAAATGCGTACAGAGGGCAGCTGGGCCATGTTTGGGCCAGCGCGTCCTCGTTCTTCGAAAAGAATATTGGGCAATGAGCGTTGTCTTTTGACGCAAATAGGTCGACTTTCGTTTTGCCGAAAAGGCGCCACAGCAGCTGGACTGTTTGGGAATGCAGGGACCATTCCCCCGGAGGAACGTTGTCCCTGGACAGTCTGTCTGGACCGTCGTTCAGGCGACCAGGCACATGCGTGGCTCTCAGTGAGAGTAGGGAGTGCTGAGCTCAAACGAGGAGGCGTTCCTCGCTGAGATTGAGCATTGAGATTTCTGGATCTGACACCGCCCTGGCGGTTCACGTAGGCCGCCACTGACATATTGTCCGTGCGAACTAGTACATGGTGGCCTCGCAGGCATGGGAGAAAGTGCCTCAGCGCCTTCTCGACCGCTATCATCTCCAGACAGTTTATGTGAAGGCATTTTTCCCGGTCTGACCATTGCCCGAAGAACGGTCTGCCCTCGAAGAGGGCGCCCCAATCTAGGTTGATATACTGATTGGCTTTATCACTGTCTCCTCTCCACCAGTAAGCTGGTGTGTGGTGGGCATTCTGGCGCAATATGGCTGCCGTCGCATCATCCAGGTGGATGCTGCACATTGGTGGTGGTTGAGGAGATCCCCCCTTCAATGTAAAGCGCTTTGAGTGCCGAGAAAAGCGCTATATAAATGTAATGAATTATTATTGTTGTTATTATTATTCGGTTGGTGGCGTCTTTCGAGATAACCTTCCGGTATGAGATAGCTCCCATCGTCACTCCTGACTGGTACCATTCGGCCGCTATCCAAGGCTCCAGAGCTGAAACGCAGCTCTGAGTCTCCCTGATATGCAGACCGCCGGAAGCCCAAGCTCGATGTGGTACTCGTGCATTCAGCCAGCGTTGTAGCGGGCGCATACGTAGCAAACCCAGCTGAATCACTGCTGCAGCTGAGGCCATGCCACCTAACATTCTCTGAAAAGTTTTCAGGGGAACAAGGCTGCCCGTCCGGAATGAAGCGGCCAGGTGACGTCAACAGGCGGGCCATCATTCGCCACAGTGGGGAAATGACAAAAGCTTTTCGTTAGCATGAGCAGATAAGAGAGCGTCACGTGAGTCATGCGGCAGGGCCGGCACGGGCTCATGTGTTTAAAAACGCTTTATATACTCGAGCCCTGCCAATGAACGGGAGGGCGCGAGGGGTGCGTCACTTTCTGTACGTAAGAAAGCTGGCAGCGAGCTGTGTTTAAAAGCTCATAGTACTCGAGCCCCGCCTTTGAACGGGGGGGGGGTGCGAGCCCAGAGAAGAGCACAGTATAATTTATATCTGCCGTCAGAGCCGGGATTTAAACACGGGTCTCTGGCGCGAAAGCCTTAGATTTCGCCACGGGGGAAATGACAAAAGCTTTTCGTTAGCGTGAGCAGATAAGAGAGCGTCACGTGAGTCACGCGGCAGGGCCGGCATGGGCTCATGTGTTTAAAACGCTTTATATATGTACTGTACGTAAGAAAGCTGGCCGCGAGCTCTGTGTTAAAAGCTCATAGTACTCGAGCCCCGCCATTTGAACGGGAGGGCGCGAGGGGCGGGTTCGCTTTCTGTACGTAAGAAAGCTCACCGCGAGCTCAAGACGACAGCACCATAATTTTTTTATCTGCACTCTCAGAAATAGGGATACAGTGGGAGTCCATTTCTGTCCCCCAAGGTACATATATGTACCTTTTTTAGGGTCAAAAAGGTACATATATGTCCCCAAGCATTAAAAGGTTGATATATATACCGTTTCTTTTAAAGGTTAAGGTACAAGATTCTGCTTGTTAACATCAGGTGTCTTCAATAATGCTCAATCATCACTCAATCAATCACTACATTTTCTCATTAACTTAAACACTCTTGAGTCTGGAGCCAAATAAACTCCCAGGAGAGTTCATTTAGCACTGGAGTTTTTGCTGTGTGAGTTCATGGGTGGAATAAACATATGGCAGGACTTTTACTTTCTGACCCCTGGACTCTCCACCTCTGATTTTCTGAGAGTGTATGTAGAGCCAGCCCTGATTGGCTGCTTGAATCTCAATTTAAAAGAACGTCCAGTTCGTGGTCTTTCTTTCTTTTGGCCATCGGTGGAGAAGAAGTCATAGCACGGTTACTCACGGTTCAACCGAGGAGGTCCTTCAGAAAATATCAGAAGCAGACATAGAAGTAACCGTCGTCGAGATGAAAGTAGATAAAATGGACTTTCAGGCAAATGACACTTACTCAGATGATAATAATTTATATGTCACAGATAGACATTGAGTTTAAAATGAAATGTTGGAAAATGTGAAAATGAAAAGGATTTAACAAACCCTGATTTTAATTCAGCGTGTGTGTAATATATACATATCATTATAGTCAACGATTGTACCCTGTCAAAGCCAATTTTGTACCATTTTTGAAGGGTCCATTTTTGTACTGTTAAATAAAGGTACAAAATTGTCACCACAGGTACAAGACTGGTCTCTTAAGGTACAAATCACAAGGGTACAAATATGTACCCTATGCCAAGGGTACAATATTGTGACAAGCCATGACAATAAGGTTTCGGTTCACGTGAGCAGATATGCATGTATTATAACAGGCTCATATGCTGCATTGTCCCCGTCGAACTCGTCGAGCACGGTGGTGGAAGCCGGGCGCTGGCCAGCCGTGAGCGAGGCGGGATAGCGAGGGGAGAGATCCGGCAAGCGCTTGTAATCCACGATAGGCTCCGATGGCCTCTGGGAGCGACGCTTCTTCCTGCGCGGTCCAGCAGAGGCAGGTGGAGGTGCAGTTTCAGCATTGAACATGTCAAGTCGAGCCCACAGGGTCGACATCGTCATGTCATCGCAGTGGACGCAGCCGCCCGAAGAGCGAAAGCTGCGTGGTCTCGGCCCAGGCAGAGAGCGCAGATCACGTGGCGGTCTCCGTCACTGAGCGGGGCTCTGCAAGAGCCACAGGAGGTGCGAGCTCTTTTAGGAAAAGAGTGTGTGTTGCAGCGGCGAACACACATAGGCAAGAAAAAGGATATGTCGGCAGCGATAATAGTCCGGCTTCTTCAGGCGCTGTCCTAGGCTTGCTCTGTCGCTTGATTCAACGGCGGCGGCTTCTTCCCAAAGATCTAGCTATGCGGAGAGCTTCGCTGAAGAGATGAAAATCAGGTAAGAAGCTCCCGAGCCCGTCCTTTTATACGCTAAACCACCCATTGGGCGTGACGTCACTCAGGGCTCATTGGTAGGCTGCTGCAGTTGCCGCAGAGCAGCCAATGAGCACGCTAGCTAGCCCGCTCTAGGTCTGCTAGCTGCTGCAACGCGTTGACAATAAATACAAAATTAAGGATAATTTTTGGGCTTCATATCTCGAGAAAACCTCTCGTAAGAGAACAAATAAACAAGCTGGTTTTCATTTCTTGTTATTCCATTCCAAACAGGAAATGAAAAGATCAAAAAGTACATGGACCTTTAACACTCTTCAGTGTCCATTTAACACTAATATTTTAAGTAAACACTTTAACATTTGAGATAAGACGAAATTGTTGAATAAAGTAATTAATTTTTGTATTTTTTTTGGAACACAAAAAGTATTCTCGTCGCTTTATAAAATTAAGGTTGAACCACTTTAGTCACAAGGACCATTCTACCGATGTATTTAGTGCCTTTCTGGGCCTCAAAAGTGTTAATTAAATAGCTGTCAACGGAGCCGCACCCGTGCCATTCGATTTCATCACAAAATATCTTCATTTGTGTTCCAAAGATGAACGAAGGTCTTACAGGTTTGAAACGACACGTGGGTGAGTAATTTATGACATAATTTTCATTTTTGGGTGAACTATCCCTTTAACTCACTCATGATGTTTAAAGTCACAGCATCAGAATATTTCCATCCATGTTCATTGATGGACTTGCACTTGTATTCTCCACTGTCATCAGAGCTGATCTTTGAGATGCTGTAGATTCTTTCAGATCCTACAATCGTTCCTCCTTTAAACCAGCTGATTTCTGCAGGAGGGTTTGAGTCACTGATGCAGTTCAGAGTCACTGAATCTCCCTCCACTATTTCACCAGATCCACTTGTCAACACTGAGACGCTCCTGGGAGGATCTGTAAAGACAAAAAGTGTAAAATGAAATGTAGTGAGAAATTATTGCACAAAGAACTGATTAAAAAATAAAGGCAGACTTACACATGATATTCACATTCACAGCAGAAGTCTGAGATCCATGTTTATTTCTAGCAGAGCAATGATAGCCTCCGCTGGCTTCAGACTTAATATTAGTGATGCTGTAGGTTTCACCAGATTGCAACATTTTCCTTTTTCCTTTAAACCAGCTGATTTCTGCAGGAGGGTTTGAGTCACTGATGCAGTTCAGAGTCACTGAATCTCCCTCCATTATTACACCAGATCTACTGATGGACACTGAGACGTTCCTGGGTGAGTCTGAAAAGGACAAAATAAACTCTATACTCATGTTTTGAATTTGTTAATCCACTTATTTGTTGATCACAGTTACTGAACCATCATTAACTCACACATGACGTGTAAAGTCACAGCATCAGAGTATTTCTCTCCATGTTTATTGATGGACTTGCACTTGTATTCTCCACTGTCATCAGAGCTGATATTTGAGATGCTGTAGATTATTCCAGATCCTACAATCGTTCCTCCTTTAAACCAGCTGAAGTTCAGAGCAGGAGGGTTTGAGTCACTGATGCAGTTCAGAGTCACTGAATCTCCCTCCACTATTTCACCAGATCCACTTGTCAACACTGAGACGCTCCTGGGAGGATCTGTAAAGACAAAAAGTGTAAAATGAAATGTAGTGAGAAATTATTGCACAAAGAACTGATTAAAAAATAAAGGAAGACTTACACATGATATTCACATTCACAGCAGAAGTCTGAGATCCATGTTTATTTCTAGCAGAGCAATGATAGCCTCCGCTGGCTTCAGACTTAATATTAGTGATACTGTAGGTTTCACCAGATTGCAACATTTTCCTTTGTCCTTTAAACCAGCTGATTTCTGCAGGAGGGTTTGAGTCACTGATGCAGTTCAGAGTCACTGAATCTCCCTCCATTATTACACCAGATGGACTGATGGACACTGAGACGTTCCTGGGTGAGTCTGAAAAGGACAAAATAAACTCTATACTCATGTTTTGAATTTGTTAATCCACTTATTTGTTGATCACAGTTACTGAACCATCATTAACTCACACATGACGTGTAAAGTCACAGCATCAGAGTATTTCTCTCCATGTTTATTGATGGACTTGCACTTGTATTCTCCACTGTCATCAGAGCTGATATTTGAGATGCTGAAGATTCTTCCAGATCCTAAAATCGTTCCTCCTTTAAACCACATGTTCAGAGCAGGAGGGTTTGAGTCACTGATGCAGTTCAGAGTCACTGAATCTCCCTCCACTATTTCACCAGATCCACTTATGAACACTGAGACGCTCCTGGGAGGATCTGTAAAGACAAAAAGTGTAAAATGACATGCAATGAGAAATTATTGCACAAATAACTGATTAGAAAAATAAAGGCAGACTTACACATGATATTCACATTCACAGCAGCAGAAGTCTGAGATCCATGTTTATTTATAGCAGAGCAACGATAGTCTCCGCTGGCCTCAGACTTAATTTTAGTGATGCTGTAGGTTTCACCAGATTGGAAAATCTTCCTTTTTCCTTTAATCCAGCTGATTTCTGCAGGAGGGTTTGAGTCACTGATGCAGTTCAGAGTCACTGAATCTCCCTCCACTATTACACCAGATGGACTGATGGACACTGAGACGTTCCTGGGTGAGTCTGAAAAGGACAAAATAAACTCTACACTCATGTTTTGCATTTGTTAATCCACTAATTTGTTGATCACAGTTACTAAACCATCATTAACTCACACATGACGTTTAAAGTCACAGCATCAGAGTATTTCTCTCCATGTTTGTTGATGGACTTGCACTTGTATTCTCCACTGTCATCAGAGCTGATATTTGAGATGGTAAAGATTCTTCCAGATCCTACAATCGTTCCTCCTTTAATCCAGCTGATTTCTGCAGGAGGGTTTGAGTCACTGATGCAGTTCAGAGTCACTGAATCTCCCTCCCCTATTACACCAGATGTACTGATGGACACTGAGACGTTCCTGGATGGGTCTAATAAGAATCACCAAACATAATTGTTACAAGGATCATAAAAATAAAATAAAAAAATGTGCAACTAATTATTGATGAAAGTATTTATCAGAGACGGCTGCTGGAACATGTTCTAGGAAAGGCTGCAGTTGGTTATTATTGGACAATTTCAGCAAACATCCCAGTTTAATTTTTCACTGTTTAAGGCTAAAACACATTCCCCTGTAGGATGTGAGAGAAGGTTGCAAGGAAATAAAATGAAGATGGAGGAATCGAGGGAAAGTTTATGGGTGCTTCTCAATACTCAAATTGATGCTTCCTCGTTTCCTCGTTTCCTTGCTCCTCCGTCCTCCAGCCTGTGACCCAGAAACTGATCAAACTCAGCATCTTGAAGGACATCTCAATTCTCTCCATAACCTTTGCTGTTTGAATTAATTATATATCAAACATATATCAACAGGGCATATCACTTTATCTTTATTATGTATGAATTTCTTAAATAACCAAACTTTAACAGCATAAGGGCAGATCCCTTGATCGCAGCTGTTGATGCTTTAAAGTGATCAAGAATGATTCTTGATCCAGTGATCAAGAATATTCCAATATACAAATAGGGCGCTTCTCATTTCTTATTTGTGTTTCCTCGTTTCCTTTCCTCATGTCTCAGTTCCACCCCCTGTAGTGGTGCTCGTTGCTCAGCGTGAACACAGGGATTGTGGCAAAGGGACGTAACTTCTCCCTTCCCTCCTTCAGGGAACAGGAGTTACATTAGTAACCTAGACGTTCCCATTCAGTCATCACTATGAGTTACGTCAGTGATTGATGAATTGGGATCCCTAAGAAAAACACCACAAACACTGTGTTCCTAGCCTAGAAATCTAGACGCACCCTAGCGGCAGCAAAATTATTTTGCAGCCAGGGTGGGTCTAGACACTCTCAATAGACCTTTTTGCTGCAAAAACCTAAATTGGGTCAGGCCAATCACGTCGTGTATAGAGTAGGCGGGGGCGGGCTTAACATATGACGACAGAGTTGCGACGGTTACCTGCCACTTGAAAACAAAGAATGGCTGCTGCGGATGGAGAACAACGGTCTTTCGAATCGGCTTTGGCCGCAACTCTGGATGAGTTGGAGTTAAGTTTTTCTTTGAGAAAAGAACAAAGAACGGCACTTAAGTCATTCTTAAAAAAAGGAAGATGTGTTCGTAGTTTTGTCGGCCAGGTTTAAAAGTTGAATCTATCAACTAAGCTCCGCTGTTGGGAAAACGCTCTGATTGGTTGTAGCGCTGTCCTATTGTGTGCAGAGGGAATTTGAAAGACAGCCGTTTATCCCGCCCATCAGATTGACCGTGTCTATGGTGAGTTGCCAGACTAAACATCTTGATGTACGTCTGGCTTGCCAGGCTACTGTGTTCCAGCGCCTCGTGTAAACCGCCTGATCCCCCGCACCCTTGGAGAAGGAGAGGGCTTTACACAGAGAAGTCAATCACTGCTGTTCCTACTTGTTCTCACACAGTGAGGATATTGGATAACACTGGGAAAGCGTGTCTACTCGTTGTTGTGTGTTCAAGTCATCTCGTAAAGATCGTATTTTCGTATCCCGAATGAACCTTGCTGTATTCTTGTGTAATTAGTTAAGAGAAAGTTAGGGCTGGGCGATTTAAATCGCGATATTGTTATGCGCACCCCTGATCTAGACCATTATATGTTTACTTTAATATTTACTGTTGTTTGTCTGCTGTTATTGGTTTATAACAGTTAAATGATCAAAGTAAAATGTTATCTTATAGTGTTGGTTATGTTTTAACATAATCATGCTGTGATCTGAAAAATGAAACTTATTGAGATAGTTTGGTTTAACTTGTTAGCTGCAGTTTAGTGATTCTTCAGCCTATGATTATCAGTACCTTACTTATAATTCAAAATATTTAATAAACATTGTTCTGATCAAAACACTTTCAAATGATTTTTTTTAGAAACACAGACATCAATAATCAGCCTGTGAATCTCAACAATGGTGACAATAATAAAGCATGTTGCAGTGGCTGCCACCAATCACAACTCATTAATGGCTCCCATCATGCATTGCCGTATGAATAAATTATGATCTGAATTGTCTATGTAATTTACTTTTTTCTAATTGAATATTCTGCTCCTCACCATTGTTGAGATGCATATACTGAATCTTGACATCTGTGTGTGCCTAAAAGAATGCTTTTTTTTTTTTTAAACAACGTTTAAGCAATCCTTTATATTATATGAAAAATTCTGGGCATTTATGCAGATTCACTAACCAACAACATAAATCGAAGTCAGAAAGAAGGATTTTAATGAGTTCAGTGATCAAGTTCAAATGATGATTGTCATGACATAACCAACACCATCAGAGCACTTTTTTCTTTGTTCAACTAGTGATTATAATTCAGAAACAACAGACAAACAAAATCTAAAGTTAATAATATAAGGGTCAAGAGCCCAACTAAAGCAACCATTGATCGTCATAACGGTAACTTACAATTTGTGATTTTCTCCTTCAGTGATTCTGCTTGTTAACATCAGGTGTCTTCAATAATGCTCAATCATCACAAAATTAATCACTTAATTATCTCATTAACTTAAACAATCTTGAGTGTGGACTCATACACTCCCAGGAGTGTTAATTTAACACTGGAGTTTTTTCTGTGTACAAAGAGCCGTAGTTAACTGACAAGCTGAGCCATATCGCATTAATTATCGCTGGCGATACGTCCCCGATATTAATGCGATATGGCTCAGCTTGTCAGTTAACTACGGTTCTTTGTAGTAAATGCCGCTCCATCTGAAAGCCGGTGATGGCGATTTACTACTAATCAAGGAACTGGTTTTACTAACGAGATGCGCATAACAATATCGCGATTTAAATCGCCCAGCCCTAACCGGCATCATACTCTGACGAAAGTGACTTGAACGCACATGACGTCTTAAACACGACTTCCGACTTTGTAAATACGAACTTCCCAGGAGGACTTGAACGCACCATAGGATCATAGGATATGGCCTCAGCAACCTTCATAAAAACCCATGGTCCGGAGGAACTTGACTTGAACGCACCTAGGGATGGGACGGTATGAAAATTTCATATCACAATAATAGTGACTAAAATTATCGTGATTATCAGTATTATCACGGTTTTGTTAAAACAAGATGAAAGTGTTCAAAAATAACTGATGCACACACTGAAAACATTTCAACAAGTTTTATATTTGAAAATATCTCTATGCGTTTTTTAAGCAAGATTATATTCTGTGCCATTTCCATCCTTAAAATGACTGTCGTCAATAACAACGCATTATAACACAGCGCACATGTATCACAACGGACGCTCATGCGCTCTCTCATTTCATTTAAATACAACTTGCCGTCTTGCGTCTCCGTTTTCGATTGTATTGAAAATGAAATCAGAGTTGATTTATTGTTTACTGAGTTTGATAATATTTTTGTGATCATGTAAGATTTAAAATATGAATCTGCCTTCCGCCATTCCTTCTTGAATAAAAAAACAACAACATTGCGCGCTGCGCCTGGGTCAGCCTGTTGCTGGCTGGACAGGATTTACAGTTATTAAAATTACGATAATCAAACACGGTTTTAATGATAATTCAATTTTTAACGATAATACTAACCGTCAGAACATTTTATCGTGGTGAAACCGGTAATCGTCCCATCCCTAAACGCACATGACGTCATGAACGTGTAACCCACCCAATTAATTGAGGCTGTGTTTTGATGTATTTTTCATGTATGATTTTTTTTTGTTTATTTTGATTTTATATTTTTCCTTGCCTAATGCATGAAATGTTCAGACATAATTTTTTATTATTTTATTTTATTTATTATTTTTGTTTTCGCTGATTGACGAAAGTAATAAAGAATTGTGTCGATGGATGTCTGAACTGTTTTATTGCATTAGGTAAGTCACAATTGTTTCATATTTTCATAAATAATGTTTAATTTGGTGTTTGTTCATATAAGAAAATGTGGATGGTTAATGCTGTTCGTAATCGAGTATAAAGTGTGCCATAGAACACATGTAAAATGTTTATGCTGTAGAAGTATACTTGTTAAAACTTGTTTGCACATTTGTGTAATGGGAATAGTGTTTTGAGTTGAAAAGTTATGACTGTTAAATGCATTTTGTGATGGGTGCTGACGTCACATACGCGCCAGCTCATTGAAGAGAGAGATGTGAGCCACATGTGTGTAGGGTTGCCAACCGTTCCATATAATACGGAATCGTCCCGTATTTGACACATAAAAGTCTTGTTCCGTATTGAACTGATACGGAACGCACTTTGTTCCGTATTTTTGAGAATCAATTCAGTGCAAATCCATGACAGACACATAGTTTCTAATATATGTCAGACTATAAACAAATACATTTTACGGAAGCGTATTGCATTCACTTGAGGAAAAAAATCTACTCTGTTTTTCTGAATTAATGAGTTAATTATCTCAGAATTACGAGATAATTTTTCATGAATAAATTTTTTTTGCTCTGTTTTTCTTAATTAATGAGTTAATTATCTCAGAATTACGAGATCATTGTTCATGAATAAAAAGTTTTTGCTCTGTTTTTCTGAATTAATGACTTAATTATCTCAGAATTCTGAGATCATTTTTTCTTGAAATAAAAATATTTGCTCTGTTTTTCTGAATTAATGACTTAATTATCTCAGAATTATGAGATCATTTTTCATAAAAAAAATATTTTGTTCTGTTTTTCTGAATTAACGACTTAATTATCTCAGAATTCTTAGATAATTAAGTCATTAATTCAGAAAAACAGAGCAAATTTTTTTTAAATGAAAAATTATCTCATTCTGAGATAATCTCAATTCTGAGATAATTAAGTCGTTAATTCAGAAAAACAGAACAAAATATTTTTTTTATTCCAACCATCGTTGTCAATATTTTCCTAAATGGATGTCTGAACTGTTTTATTGCATTAGTTTGGACTGTTTCAACGCTCCGTGATCGTGTTGGATTCGCGCAGCGAGGGAGAACCGCGCTGGATTCCACTGTGGAGGAATTGCGTCATCTGGGACTCTGCCTTCACGAGGAAGAAAAAAAAGATTTGTTCATCGTTCATTCCTGCAAAGATTTGTAGTAGGCATTCACATGCAAACGAACCGAACTGAGTCACTTCCACTTTCACGCGAACTGAGTCACTTCCACTTCCACGCGAACTGGGTCACATTCACATGAACTGAACTGAGTCAATTACATTCATACAAATTGAACTGAGTCAATTACATTCACACAAACTGAACTGAGTCAATTGCATTGCACTCGGATCTTAGTGTACACGGATTGATTTGTTGTTTTTTTTTTATTTATTTTTTTATTGTCATTGATGAATGATATATTTTGTTTTCAAATGGTGATTTGTGAAGGGGCACAAGTTTTCTCATGTGATGTGTGAAAAGTGATACGTGCAAAATATTTTGATCATACAGAATAAAAATTCTATTCATTTTCCACTGAATTATGCGATCTTCTCTGAAACAATCAGTTAACTGAACAGTAACTGTATTCACTGAAATCTTTTAACTTCAATTCAATGCGAATTGAAGTTAAAAGATTTCAGTGAATACAGTTACTGTTCAGTTAACTGATTGTTTCAGAGAAGATCGCATAATTCAGTGGAAAATGAATAGAATTTTTATTCTGTATGATCAAAATATTTTACTAACATGTGATAATTAATCATTTTTCTCCAAATATGCGCACTATTGGACCAATAACCCTGGCGGCAGAGGTGGAGAGTCCAGGGGTCAGAAAGTAAAAGTCCTGCCATATATTTATTCCACCCATGAACTCACACAGCAAACACTCCAGTGTTAAATGAACTCTCCTGTGAGTTTATTTGGCTCAAGACTCAAGAGTGTTAAAGTTAATGAGATAATTTAGTGATTGTTTGAGTGATGATTGAGCATTATTGAAGACACCTGATGTTAACAAGCAGAATTACTGAAGGAGAAAATCTCTTTTTTAAGTTGCCATTATGGTGATCAGTGTTTGCTTTAGTTGGGCTCTTGACCCTTAAACTAATAACTTTAGATTTTGTTTGGCTGTTGTATCTGGGTTATAACTCTCAGATGAACAAAGAGAAACGTTGATCAGGTGGTGTTGGTTATGTTTTGACATAATCATAATTTGACTATATGGGGAGGCTGCAGACCTGGAGCCGGTAGATCTACGCCCCAGGCAGTTTTACGCCCCTGCTGTTCCAGATGCGTCCAGTAGGGGGATATACTGCGAAATAACACCATTAAATCGACGCTCAAAACTTAGACATTAATAACCGTCCCGTTCATAGACTTTGCCCAATTTTGTGTTTTTTGTTCATTTAAATATAAATGTTACAGTGTAGATCTGCACTATGGATTAAAATATCTGTAGATATTCAGTTGGGCTTCACTCTCTTCACTCTCTTCACAAACAGCCTACAGATGACTGTTTGTTTTTGTGAATTAAAAAATGTATAATACTCATAGTTGGATCAGATGACAAGTAATGATATATGACCTACTGTAGAATAGTTATATATGACCTGTAGAATAGTTCATTGAATATTGAATATAGAATATTCACTGTATGTTTTTGGAGACTGAGTGAAATATGTTGTTGTGAATTTATATAAAGTTACATTTAGATATTAACCATATTTAGCCCATTAGACATACAGCACCGTGTAATCATATAGATCCTCGATTATATATGCTGTACTATTCACTATTGGTCATCATACAGCTACAAAACAGTGTCCTACAGCATTTTATGAAGACAAACACAATTTATCCCTTTTCTAAAATTCCAAGGGCCATTTAGAAGAAAGAGACAATATTGTTGTTCACAAAAACATTATTTATCAACACTATTTATGAATTATGATGACTCCAGTAGATGACTCCCCTATGGCTTGCCACTCTTCTTTAACTGTTTTTCTATCCTCCTATCAAAGTGTTTCTGCTCATTGATAAAAAAAATAAACATAAAAAAAAATGTAAAAAGGACATCCATGGTGAATTTGATCTTGTCAAATTCACACGCAGCAGGACTCACTGTTACATTTTGTATAACATTCCTGAATCCTTAATTTTTTATCACAGGTGCTTTGGTACATTTCTCAGATCACTACTGAAATTCTCATAACTACTTTTGAACAAATTGCCAATGCTTTGGTAAATTCATGCAATTGATTATGAATTGCCTTGCTGCTTCCTAATTTATCAATTCATTATTTACTTCATTAGTGAAATTCTAAACACAGCAAAAACTCCAGTGTTAAATTAACTCTCCTGTGAGTTTATTTGGCTCCAGACTCAAGAGTGTTAAAGTTAATGAGCTAATTAAGTGATTGATTGAGTGATGATTGAGCATTATTGAAAACACCTGATGTTAACAAGCAGAATCACTGAAGGAGAAAATCTCTTTTTTAAGTTGCCATTATGGTGATCAGTGTTTGCTTTAGTTGGGCTCTTGACCCTTAAACTAATAACTTTAGATTTTGTTTGGCTGTTGTATTTGGGTTATAACTCTCAGATGAACAAAGAGAAACGTTGATCAGGTGGTGTTGGTTATGTTTTGACATAATCATAATTTGACCTGAATCACAAAACTCATTTAGAGAGTTAAGTTTACCTTGTTGATTATAGCTGCCTGTGATTCTAATATTATGTCATGTTAATCATTTTCAATGTAATCAGAAAGATTTCTTGAAAGTTGTTCTGATCAAAAGACTTTGAAAAATTATATTATTTGGACACACTAACACCAAGAATCAGCCTGTGATTCTCAACAATGGTGACAATAATAAAGCATGTTGCAGTGCATTCTGGGTGCCACCAATCAAAACTCATCCATGGCTCCCATCATGCATTGCGGTATGAATAAATTATGATCTGAATTGTCTTGTTTTCCTAATTGAATATTCTTTTTGTCACCATTGTTGAGATTCATACACTGAATCTTGATGTCTGTGTGTGCCTTAAAGAAAGATTTTCTTTTTCTTTATCAGAACAACTTTTAAGAAATAATTTGAATTATATTGAAAAATCTGGAACTTAATCTGTAGAATTACTGTGATGTTGTAATGACCAATATACATTTAAGTCAGAGATTAGACTCTAATTGAGTTCAGTGATTCAGATCAAATTATGATTATGTTTACATATAACCAACACCACCTGATCAACTTTTCTTTTTGTTCATCTGGCTGTAATAACTCAGATCAACAGCCAAACAAAATCTAAAGATAATCATTTGAAGGTCAACTGCCCAACTAAATCGAACACTAATCTCCATAACGGTGTCTAAAATTGTGATTTTTCTCCTTCAGTGATTCTGCTTGTTAACATCAGTGTCTTCAATAATGGTCAATCATCACTCAATCAATCACTTAATTAGCTCATTAACTTTAACACTCTTGAGTCTGGAGCCAAATAAACTCACAGGAGAGTTCATTTAACACTGGAGTGTTTGCTGTGTGAGTTCATGGGTGGAATAAATATATGGCAGGACTTTTACTTTCTGACCCCTGGAATCTCCACCTCTGCCTGGCGGATGCTGTTTATTATATGTATTTGACCACAAATAAACCGGAGAAGACGAGAATGAATGTTTTGTGAGTGATAATTTCTATTCAAAATAACGATCGTTACAGATGAATTATTTTGCACTCCTGGCATAAATTAAGAAATTAATGTCACTGCAAACCACTTAAATCATAAACAGTGTTCAAATATCGAAGCTGGAGTCTTAAACCTTCCTTATGATGCTGAGTTTGTCCAGATCAAGTAAGAGTGTGATGATTTGACGAGTAATGAATTTTGAACAACAAAAATTTGGGATCACCAGTGATCCCTGCTAGGCAAGGGGTTAATAAAGGTGAAAGTTATTGGTCCTAACTTTTGGTCAGGGATATGATTAGTGAATCATTCTACGTTATGATAATGCAATCTATAACACCTGAACGCCTTTGTGTTTGGCTTCCTTTGTAACAAATTATGTGCTTTGGTAAACACTGTTACAAAGAGCAAAATTGCACTCGAATTGCCAAGTCAAACTGACCAACTAAAGGAAGCACTGATCACCATAATGGTGACCAAACATTTTAAAACATCAACATCTAACCCTCGGTTCATAGACATATGACAGAAATAAAGTCAGTCTGGTTAGTAATAAGTGAGGCTAGTAATTCTGTTTGTGGAGTTGTTTAATCCTCCTCTGCTGAGATCTTCACAGATTTAATGCATTTTTATCTTCATCTGATTTAATTTAAGGCTGTGGCTGAAGTCAGTTGTAGTTCTTGTGCTTCTCTTTCCTTCAGTGATTCTGCTTGTTAACAACAACAACAGGTGTTCATCACTAATGCTCAATCATCACTCAAATGATCACTTAATTGTCTCATTAACTTTAACACTGCTTCAGTGTTACTTTAACACCATGTAGAGTGGGACCATATGTGCTCTGAGCAGTGTTGATTTAACACTGGGGATTTTGCTGTGTAGTAAAGCTAATGCAAGGGCTATAAATCAATTAATCATTTGCTGATACGTCCTTGTCTCGTCGTCATCATGGAGAGCGCAGTTCATGATTGCATACGCCACGGGAGCGCAATCGCTTGTGGAAAGAAGGAGAAAGCGGCGCGGCCGTGCTTTTCCATGCATTTTTAGACGTGATATGTGAACGGTCCCTAATTCAGGAATCTGTGTGGCTTAAAATCATTTTTGTTTTGTTTAAAATGGAGATCACGATTACATACATCAGACAACTACTCAGAATAACATGTTTAGTCTAATAGTCTATTTTTTATATAATTAATTCAAACACTAATTAATTCAGTGTCTCATAAATACGTGTTTGATTAATGAATGATTCAACGTTTTTGAACGAATCTCTCGAGTCTTCTTGAATAAATAATTCAATGAAAAAAAGTTGATTTTTGCCACCTAACCCAGTCAACACGTTGATCTCACAGTGATCTCTCCATATGACCACAATGTGAGTTCACAGTGAGCTAAAAGTGTAACCTCACAGCGCACTCGCTGTGTGCTCATTTTATGGCCACAATATGAGGTCACCCCAGCTATAAATGTTATTGGATTTGAACATTTTAGTTGAAAATGAAAATTAGGTTGACGTCTAAACATTTGATGTCAGGCTCCAACTTCATTAAACAACTCCACAAACAGCATTACCAGCTTCACTTATTACTAACCAGACTGACTTTATTTCTGTCAGACGTCTACAGAACTTTTTATTGAGAATTAACAGGTGTTTAACTCTGTGTTTCATTTGAAGTCACCATAACAGTGATTAGTGTTTCCATTAGTTGGGCTCTTAACTCTTATTACATCTTTTGTCTTTTTTGGCTGCTGTGACAGTGTGTTTGTCAAGCACATTTGCAGCAGCAAAGAAAGCTAAAGTGAAACGAGATCAGGTGATGATGGTTACCTGTTGATGGTTTTATAATCATCATGAAATAGACTGCTTCACTGAGATAATTTGAATCTAACAACTGTGTTGTACCAATAATATATTCTCATCACAAACCCTGTGTTACTGCAGCATGAGGTCCAACAATATTATAACAATCAGTTAGAAGATTTTAACGAACATGAACATGAAAATTGAATCCACCGTGACACACAGATATATCAAAAATCAGCACATGAATCTTAACAAGGGTGACAATATATATATATTTTTTAGATAAACAGATTAATTCATAACATCACTGAAAAGCTACTAAATGTCAAAAAAAAAAAAAAAAACAACAGCAAAAAACAAAAGCACATATTTAGAATTAAAATAATAGGACAATTCAGCTGCATAATTTATTCATGTTGCAATGCATGCTGGGAGTTTTGTACAATGATGGTACCCAGCATGCATTGCAGCAAGGTACTTTAGATTGTCACCATTGTTGAGATTCATACGTTGATTATTGATGTCTGTGTTTGTTATCGAACAGTAATTTTTCATGCTCATGTTTGTTAAAATCTTCTAATTGATTGTTATAATATTGCTGGACCTCACGCTGCAGTAACACAGGGTTTGTAATGAGAATATATTATTGGTACAACACAATTGTTAGATTCAAATTACCTCAGTGAAACAGGTTACTACATGATGATTATAAAACCATCAACAGGTAACCATCATCACCTGATCTCGTTTCACTTTAACTTTCTTTGCTGCTGCAAATGTGTTTGACAAACACACTGTCACAGCAGCCAAAAAAGATAAAAGATATAATACGAGTTAAGAGCCCAACTAATGGAAACTCTATTCACTGTTATGGTGACTTCAAATGAAACACATTAGAGTTAAAGCTCTGTTAATTCTCAATAAAAACTTCTGTAGACTTCTGACAGAAATAAAGTCAGTCTGGTTAGTAATAAGTGAAGCTGGTAATGCTATTTGTGGAGTTGTTTAATCCTCCTCTGCTGAGATCTTCACAGATTTAATGTCTTCTTTTCTCTTCAGTTGATTTCATCTGAGGCTGTGTTAGGGCTGGGCGATTTAAATCGCGATATTGTTATGCGCATCTCCTCAGTAAAGCCGGTTCCTTGATTAGTAGTAAATCTCCATCACCTGCTTTCAGATGGAGCGGCATTTAGGGCTGAGGAGATAATTAAGTGATTAATTTAGTGATGATTGAGCATTATTGAAGACACCTGATGTTAACAAGCAGAATCACTGAAGAAGAAAATCACAAATTGTAAGTTACCATTAAGGTGATGGGTGTTTGCTTTAGTTGGGCTCTTGACCATTATATGT
Organism: Rutilus rutilus; assembly: GCF_951802725.1. Classification (NCBI taxonomy): domain Eukaryota; kingdom Metazoa; phylum Chordata; class Actinopteri; order Cypriniformes; family Leuciscidae; genus Rutilus; species Rutilus rutilus. The sequence goes on from NC_140210.1 coordinate 50,882,361, forward strand.
TTACTTTAATATTTACTGTTGTTTGTCTGCTGTTATTGATTTATAACAGTAAAATGAACAAAGTTAAAGTCTTATTTTATAGTGATGGTTATGTTTTATTGTAACATAATCATGCTGTGATCTGAAAAATGAAACTTATTGAGATAGTTTGGTTTAACTTGTTATCTGCAGTTTAGTGATTCTTCAGCCTATGATTATCAGTACTTTACTTATAATTCAAAATATTTATTAAACGTTGTTCTGATCTAACCACTTTCAAATGAGTTTATTTAGAAACACAGACATCAATAATCAGCCTGTGAATCTCAACAATGGTGGTGACAATAATAAAGCATGTTGCAGTGGCTGCCACCAATCACAACTCATTAATGGCTCCCATCATGCATTGCGGTATGAATAAATTATGATCTGAATTGTCTATGTAATTTACTTTTCCTAATTGAATATTCTGCTCCTCACCATTGTTGAGATGCATAGACTGAATCTTGACATCTGTGTGTGCCTAAAAGAATGATTTTTTTTTTTTAACAACTTTTAAGAAATCCTTTATATTAGGCCTATATGAAAAATTCTGGGCATTTATGCAGATTCACAGCTATGCTGTAACCAACAACATAAATCAAAGTCAGAAAGAAGGATTTTAATGAGTTCAGTGATCAAGTTCAAATGATGATTGTCATAATATAACCAACACCATCAGATCATTTTTTTCTTTGTTCAACTGGTGATTATAATTCAGAAACAACAGACAAACAAAATCTAAAGTTAATAATATATGGGTCAAGAGCCCAACTAAAGCAACCATTGATCGTCATAACGGTAACTTTCAATTTGAGATTTTCTCCTTCAGTGATTCTGCTTGTTAACATCAGGTGTCTTCAATAATGTTCAATCATCACTAAATTAATCACTTAATTATCTCATTAACTTAAACACTCTAACACTCTGTTATCTGAAAGTGTTGGTTATGTTTTGACATAATCATGTTGTGATCTGAAAAACGAAACTTATTGAGATAGCCTAGTTCAGGGTTGTCCAAACTCAGTCCTGAAGGGCCACTGTCCTGCAGAGTTTAGCTCCAACCCCAATTAAACACACCTGAACCAGATAATCAAGGTCTGATTATCTGGTTCAGGTGTGTTTAATTGGGGTTGGAGCTAAACTCTGCAGGACAGTGGCCCTCCAGGACTGAGTTTGGACACCCCTGGCCTAGTTCCTCTGTGATTCTACAGAATATGATTTTCAGTATTTTTCATATAATCCAAAAATATTTCATAAAACATTGTTCTGATGAAAAGAATTTCAAATTAATTTATTTAGAAACACATTCACACTCGTCACCATTGTTGAGATGCATAGACTGAATATTGATGTCTGTGTGTGCCTGAAAGAAAGTTTTTTTTTTTTTTTTTCCAAAACAACTTTTAAGAAATCCTTTATATTATATCTAAAATTCTGGATATTTATGCAGATTCACAGTTATTCTGTAATCAACAACGTAAATCTAAGTCAGAAATAAGGATCTTAATGAGTTCAGTGATCAAGTTCTAATGATGATTGTCATAATATAACCAACACCATCAGATCACTTTTTTTCTTCGTTCATCTGTTAGTTATTACTCAGATACAGCAGCCAAGCAATATCTAAAGTAAACATATAAGGGTCAAGAGCCCAACTAAAGCAAACACCCATCACCGTAACGGTGTCTAACAATTTGAGATTTTCTCCTTCAGTGATTCTGCTTGTTAACATCAGGTGTCTTTAATAATGATCAATCATCACTCAATGAATCACTTAATTATCTCATTAACTTTAACACTCTTGAGTGTTAATTTAACACTCATATTTTAACACTTTACACTCTTGAGTGTGGACTCATATACACTCCCAGGAGTGTTAATTTAACACTGGAGTTTTTGCTGTGCACAGGTGTCGTGGAGGGAAAGTCTTAAAAATAGTGGTTAAATCATTTTTACAAATCATAAATGCAGATATTTATTCTTTGCAATGTGTGAAAAGTATTGATATTAAAGGTTCATTATTTGTACCTGATTGTAAGAAAGTGTCATTTTTGGGGAATTGAATACAATTATGGTCAATTTGAACCAAACTATACGGGCTGTAACTAGAAATCGAAAGTACATGAGGGTTAAAGAGAAAAAGTCACTCACACGTGACATTGAGCTGAACATCAGGAGAGATGTGAGTGTGTCCGTCTACAGCACAGCTATATCTGCCTGAATCCTCTCTTCTGACTGACTGCAGCAGGAGTTCATTGTTTCTGTCTCTTCTCTCAGTTAATGGCTGTGAGTTTCTGAACCAGATGAATGTTGCTCTGTCAGTCAGAGCGCAGCTGCTTTTACATCTCAGAGTGACTGAATCTCCCTCTGTCACTCTCTCAGGAGACTCCACCTGAAGATCTGAACACAACACACACACATTATATCTAGTGCTGCTGTCATACACTGATTATTATTCAACATAATGCACAGAAGAAGAGATAAACCTCATCAAAGTCACCTGTGACATTAAGAGACACTCCTGGATCACCAGTATAACTTCCATCAGGTTTATCAGTTGTGATTCTGAAATAGTACATGTGTGAATCCTTCAGTGTCACATGACTCAGTCTGATGGTGCAGTTCTGCTGTTTATCTCCCAGATACTGAAGCCTCTGACTGTATTCAGGGTCCTCAGACAGATCTGGAGACTCTTCACTATTTGTATTAGTCCAGAACGCTTTCATGATCTTATATCCAGTAGGGTATTTATAAGTGCATCTCATTGTCACTGTTGAGTCCTTTAGTGCACAGATGTGTGAAGGACTGTAACTCACACTCCAATCATCACTAGAAACCCCTGAAACACAGAATTTATCAAGTTATCACTGCTGACGTAAGACACTGCTGACACGTCTCCCTCAGACTGTAAAAGAAGCTCGGGTGTACCAGATAACACGTCAGCAGCGTCTTACGTCAGCAGCGTCACTGTGGAGTCGTGAACGCGGATTGACAACAGACCCGCGAGAGAATACAATGCTGAATAAAGTCGTAGTTTTTGTTATTTTTGGACCAAAATGTGTTTTCGATGCTTCAAAAAATTCTAACTAACCCCCTGATGTCACATGGACTACTTTGATGATGTCTATATTACCTTTCTGGACATGGACAGTATACCGTACATACATTTTCAATGGAGGGACAGAAAGCTCTTGGACTAAATCTAAAATATCTTAAACTGTGTTCCGAAGATGAACAGAGGTCTTACGGGCTTGGAACGACATGAGGGTGAGTCATTAATGACATAATTTTCATTTTTGGGTGAACTAACCCTTTAATATTACCAGTTTGACTTTATTCCTGTCATACATCTACTTGAGATTCAACAGAAGTTTAGACAGTAATGTTTTATGGAATTTTTCATTTCAAATCACCATTATGCTGGTCAGTGTTTGCTTTAGTTGAGCTCTTGACCTTTTTTTTATGATTATGACCTTTTTTCATTATTTTATGATAGTTTTTCTCTGACTGTTCCAACATTGTGTTTATAAAGCATATATGTTACTGCAAGAGAAAACATGACCTGCTCACAATATGTTTTGATGATGACAACATCAGCAGCATGTAGTGACCTGATTCAATGTCATTCAGAGTCTAAATCTTTTACTATATGCTTGATGTCTCATTTTGTAGTCTTGAGATTCTACAGTTTGAGATCCACACTTTAAAAAGAGATGTGTTAAAAAACGTCTCGGTTACTGATGTAACCCTCGTTCCCTGAAGGAGGGAACGGGAGACGTAACGTCGACGTGACGACGTAATTGGGATCACTTCAGGGAGCCCTATTAACTTCGAGTGTCTACAGAACGAGCCAATGAACGTTGGCGGGCGTGAATCGCGTCACGCGCCCCCGCCCCGCCGCGCGGGTATAAACAGGAAGCGGGCGCACGCACACATTGTTTTTCGCTGAGGAGCCGAGATTTGTGACGGCCATGCAGCGATGGTCAGCAACAGTGGCAACGGGACGTTACGTCTCCCGTTCCCTCCTTCAGGGAACGAGGGTTACATCAGTAACCGAGACGTTCCCTTTCAGTCGCTCACGTTCGACGTAACGTCGACGTGACGACGTAATTGGGATCCCTTGGAAAACGCCACAGTTGCTGCCACATCCAGCGCCCTACGCAAGACTCTCAGACCCCCAACTGTTGGGGCGGAAGACCTGCGTAGAGGGAGTTCAACTGCTGTTCCATTATACCCCACACAGCGGAACTCTTGGAGAACACTGGGAAAGCGTACCTCTCCAGGGGAAAGAACGCTGCGGAGCCACATCCTGCCCGAAGGGAGGTAACATGTGGAGAATACACATATGGACTGGCCGAAGGGGCAGTGCGACATATGGAATGTCACTGGGGTGGCTCCAGCCGAAGGGGGAGACTACACCGACAGTGACGGCAGAGCAGACTCTGCCAAGGGAAGACACGGGCTCACCGCAGGGAGCTGGTCGTGGAAGAATACACATATGGGATCCAGGCTTGTGCAAAATTCAGAATTTGAGAATTGGCCTCCATTCAATTCATGAATTTGAATTTGAATTGAATTTACTCCGCCCCACAGGACATTGAATTGAATTTGAATTGGAATGACAGGAAGTGGAATTAAATTCATGGCAATTCAAAGAAATTCCACTCAGTCACACAACAGAAAGAATGTGTTGAGTCTCACATGCATTCAGTGTTAGGAAGGTTATTTTGGAAATGTTTTTGCTTATTACTGTTATTAGTTACCCATTATAAATGTGGTTTGGATTACTTTATTTGGATAACTTTATCAATGCAAAGCAATTTCGTTTTAAGTTGATTAGTACACTCTTAAAACGGATGTGTTAAAAACAACACAACCTGTGTTATATCTTAACACACCTGTGTGTCTAGTTAAGCACAACACATTTTGTGTTACTTTTAACTCAACCAGTGTGTTATTGTTCTTAACACAGGGAGTGTGTTGAAACCTTTTACACACTAATGTGTTATAGTTACACAACTTGTGTCAGATATGTGTCACATGTGACTGTAGTCGGTGTGTATTTGCCAGAGTGCCTGTGTTTTTACAACTGAGTGTTTGGATGAACACTGAAACGTATTGTTAACTTGTGTTTATGGAGTCCAGTTACATTTAATAAAGAGTTTGTTTGAACATTTGGATGGTTTAGACATCATGAATCTACATAGACAAGCTCTTATTGAGAATTAACTGAGGTTTAGATGTTGATGTTTCACTGAATGTTTTATTTGAAGTCACCAGAATCGTGATTAATGGCTCCTTTATTTGAGCTCTTGACCCTTTACTCTTCTTTTAGTTTTTCTCTGGCTGCTTTAACTGTATTTTAATAAAATAGGCCTACATTTGTTATGGTGAGAGAAAATATGATCAGATGTTTCTTGATGATGTCATAATCAACAAGTGCTGATCTGATCAAGTCTTTGAGTATATGGATGGTGTGCATTTAATTTATTTATTTGCTAGTTATAACAATCTTGTGACACTACATCATGCCATCCATCATAATAAAAAATGTTTTCTAAAAATTTTAATCTGCAGCAGAAACTAGACAAATACAGACATCAAGAATCAGCGTATGAATCTCAACAATGGTGATAAACAAAAAGCTCCATGCCGCAATGCATGCTGGGAGTCATGGATGAGATTTGTACTATGGTGGCACCCAGCATGCATTGCGGCATGAAGCTTTATGTTTGTCACCATTGTTGAGATTCATGTGCTGATTCTTGATGTCTGCTTGATACCTTAGACTGTAAAGTCCTGTATGCACTGTACATTTAAAAACTAATTTTAAGCTAATTGTAATATGCTAATCCTTTTAAAAGTCATCTTTTAAATATTACATTAATCTTATAAATATTGAACTCTTGCTGAGCTTAACAACACTACATATCCATGGTGATAATATTATCATCTAAACATATTTTTCTCATGATTATTTCTGCTGTTTCAAATGTGTTAAAATAAATACACATTTACAGCAATCACAGAAAACGAATGTTAAAGAGTTAAAGGTCAAGAGCCCAAATAAAGCTGACACTAATCACGATTCTGGTGACTTTAAATGAAACATTCAATGAATCGTCAACACCAAAACCTGTTAATTCTCAATAAGAGCTTCTGTAGAGTCTGACAGAAATAAAGTTAATCTGGTTATTAATAACACGTGAAAGCAGCATTTGAAAAAGACATTGAAAAAGAGGCATGATGTGATTGGCTGCCAAAAAACACCCGTTAATCTTTAAGTTTTCATGAATTAAGATTTAATTTATTTATTTGAATGTATTGCTTTATTTATTTTAGAGCATTTTATGGGATACCATATAAAATATACCTATAATTTTTTTTCATAAACACAAACTCTCCTCCATCCAGTGCTATTCTATCCAGAGTTACACTTGAACACACATTGTGTGTTTAAAATATACACAACATGTGTCAAAATACCATCAACACATGCTGTGTGTTGTTTTTTAACACATCTCTTTTTAGAGTGTAACTAATTGAATTAAACATTTTACCTCAGTAATACAACAAAATACAATTACATTAATTTTGTAATTTATTAACAGAAATTTCATTTCACGTAACTATTTACTCCTCAAAAAAAATTTCCTCAAAAATACATTTTGTTCTAAAATAGATATTGATCAAATTCTTGAAATAAATTACCCCCTCAATGTTGTTTAATTCGTTTTTTTTTTTTTTTTACATTGCTTTTAACATTCATCGCTGGGGGAAAACATATCCTTTTAATGTAATCTGTACAAGTAGTTCAAACTAATATCATTTATAATGCAATCATATCTGACGTAAAGCTTCATTGTTAAACACTTCACTTAAAATATGTATATGAATTTCTTTGAATTTTTATTGAATTGCAATTCTGCTTCCTTTAATTCAAATTCAAATTGTAATTCTAGATCCTGTTTTTGACATCAATTCAAATTCAATTCAAATTCAAGAATTGAATTGGAATTAAGGAGTCATTCTCAATTCAATTCTGAATTGTGCACAAGCCTGATGGGATCGCCGCAGGCGGCACATATGGAACCCAGCCTAGCACAAGTTACACAAGCATACGAGCACTTGGCCTGGCGTCGGACGCTCCGCAACGTCCGACTGCCGAAGGGGTGCGGAGGAACTCACAGGGTTCGCCAATGGGGAACTCGACTGGAGTAAAAAGCGCACGTATCCGTTCCTAGGAAGGGAGTGGCGCAGCAAGCCAACACTAGAGCGGGAACTTCGGTGTTACCGGCTAGTAGAAGCGGGCACACAGGAAGAAACCGGCTCAACACGTAAGCTATAAAACCTAGCGAACGTGTTAGGTGTCGCCCAGCCCGCAGCTCTACAGATGTCTGTCAGCGAGGTGCCGTGTGCCAGCGCGCAGGAAGAAGCGACACTCCTAGTGGAGTGGGCTTTCAACCCAGGCGGGCAGGGCACGCCTTGGGCTTCGTAAGCCAAGGCGATGGCATCCACTATCCAGTGGGCCATCCTCTGCTTGGAGAAAGCCTTCCCTTTCTGCTGGCCTCCGTAACAGACGAAGAGCTGATCTGAGGTCCTGAGGCTTTGCGTTCTGTCCACGTACAGACGCAGAGCGCGAACGGGACAGAGAAAAGCCAGGACTGGGTCTGCCTCCTCCGAAGGCAGCGCTTGCAGGTTCACTACCTGGTCCCGGAAGGGAGTGGTAGGAACCTTGGGCACGTATCCGGGCCGGGGTCTCAGACGTGAGACGTGAGAGTTATCCGGGCCGAATTCTAGGCACGATTCGTCGACCGAAAATGCATGCAGGTCCCCTACCCTCTTGATAGAGGCCAATGCAACCAGGAGTACTGTCTTACAGGACAGAATACGGGTGAACAGAATGCCCCTGAAAGCAGGGGGACACCGGGCGAACTGAATCGCATAGCCGAGTCTGATGGTACGGATGAGCCAGCGAGACGGGCTGGGAAGCGTTAACCAGGCTCCCAGAGACCGAGCAAGCGGGACTAACGGCACCACAGACGTACCCGGGGTGGGGCAGCGCGGCGGAATGCAGGGACCCGACTCGGATGGCATGGCGGCCCGAAGTGGGGTCTGCGTGTGTGGTGCAACACATACCTGCTTCCGTCGAAGAGCAGAGTGAGTGTGTGGAGGCGTCAGCACGTCCGGAACACAGCCACTGCTGCTCGCTGGCGATAAAAGAGGGGCTCGGGAGTGACAAGGCATGGCGGCGTCGTTGACTGCCAAATTGCTCTTTTTTTGAAAATGTGGGTACCACTGACCCGTGGGTCAGTGGCGGAACAAAAAGAAAAGGAAATAAAAGATTATCCGCCCGGCCCTCCACCGGGGGAAGGAGTGGCGCCTTCGCCGTCTCCTGAAGAGCAACTTGATCCACCTCCGGGCCGCCCGTCTCAGGGTCGTTTGCACCGTCGCTTGCTTCCTGGTTTGGCAGTGGCCTGGACGGGCGGGGTCGGCTTCCTACGGCTTGCTCCGCGCTGAGACCTGGATGGTTGCTGCTGCTGCTGGGGCTTAGCGGGAGCGGAGGACGCCGCAGAAGGCCGACCTCGGCGACGAGTAGACGGAGGGTCTGCGGCCGGCGGACGGGTGGGAGCTGCAGCGGTCCGCCAGGGCAGGATGTGTCGGATGGCCTCCGTCTGCTTCTGTGCGGCCGAGAACTGTTGGGCAAAGCTCTCGACCGCGTTGCCGAACAACCCAACCTGGGAAAGAGGGGCATCCAGGAACCGATATTTATCGGTGTCCCTCATATCCGCCAGGTTGAGCCAGAGGTGGCGCTCCTGGACCACCAAGGTGGACATCGCCTGACCGACTGAACGTGCGGTTTCCTGCACACTGAGAACCAGCACGGCCCGCCCCGAGAAACCAATCGTCCAACCGAGAAGGTTCGGGACGTGGTGGAGGATTCCACGCAAGCCCGACCTTCTCGGCGGCCAGGGAAAGCATAGCAGTCCATTCTGGATCTGGCTCGGACAACGCTACACACCCCGAGGGGGGCAACGCAGCCGAGTCGTCATTTCCAGAGGACAGCTCCCCCTCCGATGCTGCGATTGACATCTGATCGTCAGCTGGGGCCCCAAAGGAAACGGTGCGGGGCAGAATAGACTCTAGATCGGGCCATAGGCGAGGGGACTGCACCTCCCTTGAGGTAAGCGAGTCTCGATCTCAACGCTGTGATAGTCATATTCCCGCAATGAGAACATGAACTATCCACAAAAGCTTCCTCAGCGTGCTGAATGCCCAAACACGAGAGGCAACTCTTGTGGCCATCTGCTGGCGCCAGGGAACGACCACACCCAGAAACGCACAAGCGGAATGACATCTTGAAAAAGACGCAGGGTCACGCTTGTGTTGCTCTTTTAGTTGAAAAATAAAAAAGGATTTGAAAAACTCTCTTTGTGTTGAGGCACCCAGGGGTAGCCGCAGTGTGAATGCACACACAGGGGAAACGCCCACCGAACCGACACACACACACACAGACACAAACACAGTGCTGTGAAAACAGCAGTTGAGAGCTGCAATGCTCGCGGCCACCACTGATCGCGCCGTCACACCAACACAGCAACAGAGAGATGATCCTCTTTTGAAGTCTTCAAACAGCTGATTCTGATAGACAAAAGTCTCATAGAAGCTCGGCTCCGAAGTGAAAGACAATGTGTGCGTGCGCCCGCTTCCTGTTTATACCCGCGCGGCGGGGCGGGGGCGCGTGACGCGATTCACGCACGCCAACGTTCATTGGCTCGTTCTGTAGACACTTGAAGTTGATAGGGCTCCCTGAAGTGATCCCAATTACGTCGTCAAGTCGACGTTACGTCGAACGTGAGCGACTGAAAGGGAACAACACACAGCATGTGTTGATGGTATTGTGACACATGTTGTGTATATTTTTAATACACAATGTGTGTTAAAATGTAACTCTGGATAGAATAGCACTGGTTGGAGGAGAGTTTGTGTTTATGAAAGAAATTATAGGTATATTTTATATGGTATCCCATAAAATGCTCTAAAATAAATAAAACAATACATTCAAATAAATACATTAAATCTTAATTCATGAAAACTTAAAGATTAATGGGTGTTTTTTTGGCAGCCAATCACATCATGCCTCTTTTTCAATGTCTTTTTCAAATGCTGCTTTCACTTGTTATTAATAACCAGATTAACTTTATTTCTGTCAGACTCTACAGGAGCTCTTTTTGAGAATTAATAGGTTTTGGTGTTGATGTTTCATTTAAAGTCACTAGAATTGTGATTAGTGTCAGCTTTATTTGGGCTCTTGACCTTAAACTCTTTAACAGTCGTTTTCTCTGATTTCTGTAAATGTGAATTTAATTTAACACATTTAAAACAGCAGAAATAACCATGAGAGAAATAAGCTCAGATGATAATATTGTGTAGGGTTGTTAAGCTCAGCAAAAGTTCAATTTTTGAAAGGATAATGTAATATTCAAAATATGACTTTTAAAAGGATTAGCATATTACAATTAGCTTAAAATCAGTTTTTAATTACACAGTTCGTACAGAACCTTACAGTCTAAGGTATCAAACAGACATCAAGAATCAGCACATGAATCTCAACAATGGTGATAAACGAAAAGCTTCATGCCGCAAAGCATGCTGGGTGCCACCATAGTACAAATCTCATCCATGACTCCCAGCATGCATTGCGGCATGAAGCTTTTTGTTTATCACCATTGTTGAGATTCATACGATGATTCTTGATGTCTGAGTTTGAATAGTTTCTGCTGCAGATTAAAATGATAAGAAAACATTTTTTATTATGATGGATAGAATGATGTAGTTTCAAAAGATCGTTATAACTAACAGCACATAAATAAACTAAATGTGCACCATCCATATACTCATAAACTTGATCAGATCAGCACTTGCTGATTATGACATCATCAAGAAACATCTGATCATACTTTATCTCACCATAACAAATGTATTTTATTAAAATACAGTTACAGCAGCCACAGAAAAACTAAAAGAAAAGTAAAGGGTCAAGAGCTCAAATAAAGGAGCCATTAATCACGATTCTGGTGACTTCAAATAAAACATTCAGTGAAACATCAACATCTAAAACTTAGTTAATTCTCAATAAGAGCTCGTCTATGTAGATTCATGATGTCTAAAACATCCAAACGTTCAAACAAACTCTTTATTAACCCTCTAAGACCGGCGGGGACGCCGGCGCTCCCTTTTGCGTGTGTCTGTTTAAGAGCCTATAGTAACTGAAACCAAATGGCTAACTCAATAATTCTTTTTGCATACAAAACCAGAGATGTAACATGTTCAGATCAAGCCTCCAACATGCTCCTGTTGCGTTGTTTTCACCCTCTAATCAGTCTGTACAAATTGCGTAATATGCGTTTCCAAAAAAAACCCACAAAAATGCATTGCACGTCTTTGCACACATGTTCTGTAGATCTGCGATTGATAGTTACGTCTTCCGATGGCTCATTGACGTAGCACGTTCTGTGCACTATGACCCCAGCGTGTGTCGCATGTTGTGACGTCACAAGCTGCGTCATTTGACCATGCGTTTGACTCCCGTTTGACTCCCATTTGCTGTATGTTTCATTCTTATCGATATTGTCTTTTTGTCATTGCTTCATTTGATCATTTCTTTCACAAATACACTTTTACAAATACAAGCACATTCACACACACACATGCGCCCGCGCGCGTAACGCTATTTCTAAACGGAAGTACACGGACGCAGAGGTTTTGGCAATACTAATTGCGTCCGATGACGATGAACTCTCCGTCTGCTCATCGGCTCCTGATTCCGTTTCAAGTGGGGACGAAGCTGACTTTCTTGACGGTATAGATCCGTCCCAGGACATGTAAGTATATATTTATGAAATATACTTTGCTTTTGAGTTAGAGAATAAACAAAACAAACATAGAATGAACTTGAGCTTATGACGCACCATTTACTCATTTAGTCAGTTCTATATTGCTATATTCTATATTACATTTCTACATTTCTATACAAAAACATTACTTACCATTTTACTTACCTTTTTTGTTGTAGTGTTGAAAATGTTGGAGAGCCATTGGAGCCCTCTGAGCCATCCTGCACCTCTGAGTCACCCAGCACCTCTGAGCCATCCGTGCCAGTTTGCAGAGGGAGAGGTTATGGTCGGAGGGCTAACACCAGAGGCTACAGAAGTCGGAGCCAAGGGTCCCGTGGTAAGGGCTCTACATTAGAGACTGCCCCTAATCAATCTGGTGGATGGAAAACAGAAAAGGACCCTGACCAGTTGCCTAGACCCCCCCATCATTTCCTGCCCAAAAGAAAGCCAGGTGTGCAGCCACCTCTGTCAACTTCTGTGGACAGCCCAACACCCACTGAGCTTTTCAAAATGTACTTTGATAAGTCCACTATCAAAACACTGTGTTCCAACACTAATAAAAAAGCAGCAATAAATATTGCTGCAGGGAAAAAATTCAAGTGGACTGAAATCACTGACGAAGAACTTTACAAATACATTGGCCTCACACTGTACATGGGCATTCTAAAGCTTCCAAAGCTCAGAGATTTCTGGCGTGTTGAATCCATCTTCCATGTTCCCTTCCCTCAAAAGGTTATGTCCAGAGACCGGTTCCTCCACATCACGTGGAATATGCACTTGAGCGACCCTGCAGAAGATGCTGCCAATGACAAAAAAAAAGGCACTGCCGATTATGACTGTCTGCATAGAATACGGCCTCTATATGACAGTTTGCGCGTAGCCTGCAAAGCTGTCTACCAACCTGACAGAAACCTTTCCGTGGATGAGCGCATGGTAGCCACAAGCCAGAATCAGCCTGAAACAATACATCAAAAATAAGCCTACAAAGTGGGGAATAAAACTTTTTGTGCTGTGTGATTGTAGTGGCTACACAGTAGATTTCAACATCTACACAGGGAAGTCCAATGTTGCAAGTGGGAAGGGACTTTCGTTTGATGCTGTGATGTCGCTGGTCAGGAAGGAGTTCTTGGGATCTGGATATCACATTTACTGTGATAATTTTTATACCAGCCCAGTACTCTTTCAGCACCTTTACGACCTGGGATTTGGAGCCTGTGGAACCATCAGAGACACAAGAATTGGTGTCCCAAACACCAAAGTAAATGCGATGTCAAAGAAATCTCCACGGGGATCGATAAGGTGGATCAGACTTTTCACAAAGTGGATGGACACACGAGAAGTGAGTGTGTGCACTACTCTGCACACTGCATACTTGGGAGACACAGTGAAAAGAGTGTGCAAATCCAGCAGTGAGTACAAGAAGTTGGATGTTCCAATTCCACCGGCTGTGAAAGATTACAACCGCTTCATGGGGGGAGTTGACCTATCGGATCAGTTGATTGGCTACTATTCCTCGTGGAAGAAAAGCAAGAAGTGGTACATGACTGTACTGCACCATTTCATTGACATTGCTGTCACTAACAGCTACTTGCTGCACAAGCTACTGTGTAGCAGCAAGGAGGAGCAGCCCATGACACACCAGGCTGTGTTTTAGGTCAACAACCAACTGTTGTTTAGGTCTGAAAAGTAAAGCACAGTTTATTTATTTTATATTTATTTTATTATTAATTGTTCTGACAGGGTCTATTTATTTTATATTTTATCCATTTCAATGTTCAATCAATATTCAAAAGAAAAATGTTATCTGTTTGACCACAAAGGAAATTGAATATTTTACATTGCATTTTTCCCCATTTTTTTTTTGAATGAGTGTAAAAATGAGTGTATCTTAAAAACTAATGTATGTAAACAGTTCAAATCAATTCTATTTAGTTTTAAATTGTTTTATGCACGTTTTCCACATTGACAAGTTTGAGGTTGAGATTTATCCAATTTTTGTATTGAATAAAATATGTAGAAATAATTTTTATTAAAATTGTTTTTCTTTTTGTTTATTGCACTTTTGAGATATTTATCTAGTTACTATTGATTTATTACAAACATAGCCTTCGAATTGGGACAGTAAGGATTATTTTGATGTATGGCATTTGAAAATGCTCAAAAGAATGACAGCACAGCATTTAAAAATACAAAGATATACTCTGGTGGAATTGTTCTATGGCAGGTCATAAAGGGTTAAAGGTGGTATCAGTGATTTCAGGCCCAAAAATATTTTTATCACATTCATCTAATCTTTAGGGCCAGTATCACCGATACCAATACTATTTCATTTTAAAAGCATGCACTTGAACTTGTATGCACTTTCCTGTGCTATAGAGCAGTGTGTCATGATTTATGAGGTGAATGCATCATTAATATGCTAAATCTGAATACGTTTTCATGACTACTATGCCTAATTATTTTGTGATTTGTGCTCTCAACTCGCCTGCACTGTAAACCCTAACGCTCAAAATAATTAATTGGTTTGAGTAGGACAAACTTAAATTAAACTAATCAGTTGAGTCAAATTAACTTGTATGACTATTTAGCACTTTCTTTTTCTTTCAAGTTCACAGAACTGATATATTTTAAGTAAACTGAACTGTTTCATTGTTTTGAGTTTTATGAAATTATTTATTTTAATTTAGACAAACTTAAGTTTAACTGAAATGGCTGGGATGTCTATTTCCCAGCATGCTTTGCCGATGGCACTCGGAAGGGAGAGTAAATGCTAAAATTAAGTGTAATATAATGTTTTTTTGTGTGTGTGTAAGATTAATGTTAAGTGTGAGATTTAGTAGTGATTAATGTTTTGTTATGCTAATTTAGAATAATTTCTGTTAATGTTGGCTTTACAATGTAAAAAATAAAATCTTAAAAAAACGGCTGCCAAACAAAAACCGTAAAAATAATGTAAAACATCCTTAATTTAAATGAAGTGCAAAAAACTTTTACAGAAATCTTGATTAATCTTTTTTTTAACAGCAACACAGTTATTTCATATTTATTTTCTGATTTTTTTACTGAAAAGCATGCAGTTAATTACATGCTTGATTTGCTGTGACTATACATCACTGTATCAGCAACTAACTACACAGTTACTGTCAGTTATGCAATATGCAGCATTTCATCTGTGTTTCTCTGCTCATCCTGGACTGAAGCTCAGGCTCTACTCTTCATCATATCATCAGTGTTTCTCTGCTCATCCTGGACTGAAACTCAGGCTCTACTCTTCAACACAATGGTGACACACGAAACACACCATACAGAAACACTTTAAACCCCAACAGAACATTAAACACTACCAGATCTCTCAGGATCTCAGCATCTTCACTTATTACAATCCAGACTTTATTTCTTTCATACTAACATTTTTATTGAGAATTAACAGAGGTTTAGAAGTTGAATCTTTATTGAAAAGAATAAAGTTTGATGTCACCATGATGGAGATCAGTGTTTGCTTTAGTTGGGCTCTTGACCTTTTAGTGTTTAACTTGAGTATTTCTTTGGTTGCTTTAACTGTGTCTGTCACCCCGCAAGCATCAGCGGCGCATGAACAGCGCATATTTATTTCGGCGTCCATGTTAATCAATGAGTGCATTCACACCGGGAGCAGGAGCAGCGTGTGAGCGTCAGGCAGGAGCGTCGCGTGAACAGCAGTGCAGCGGGGGTTTCGGCGTCCGGTCTATTTTTTGCTGTGCTGCTTCACGCTCAATTAAAGTGAAAGCACACTTTTAATGCTTTTGATGGACAAAATAAATGTGATTTAACACAAAACGTGCTCAAAATGCACAGAATAAGCATGTCAAGAGTTTTAACAACAATGCCAATGTCTAGTGTTTTAACAATTATGCCAGAAAAGAAAATTAAGTATAACAAATATGTATTTACCCATTTAAACTCTTTAATTATTCGTTTTGGGTGAAAGTAAAGGCCTATTTATACTTCTGCGTCGAACTGCCGCCGTAGCTACGTCGTAGGCTGTGTGTAGCGCGCATACCATACGGCGTACCCTGACGTGCACCTCTCCAAAAATGTAACAACGCGTCAATTCTACGCGGACACAAGCGCTGTGATTGGTCTGCCAGAACCCCTCCCTCGGGGTTTCACACGCTTCCTAGGTACACGTCAACGCGGACAACGACACAGAAGTATAAATTAAAACCAACACGTTGCCTACGGTGTATAGGCTCCGGCATAGGTCCGACGCAGAAGTATAATGAGGCCTTAAGGTGTATATAAAAACTAAAATGTTGAAAGAACTGACCCATTGTTTGAAATGGTTATATTGTCTGCCAAACACGGTTTGCAGCCGCTGCTGTGACACTGTACTACGCTTCCAGTGTGAATACTCGCGGGAGTCTGCTGCTGCAGTCACGATGTAGTTGCGCGGATGTGCCGCTCACGCTTGCGGTGTGAAAGAGGGGTTAGTCTGTTTGTCTTTGATGCATGTTTGTTATGGTAGGAATCCAAGAGAATCTCAGATCAGATGACATTGGTCACTTTTTAGTGATATTAGTCATCATGTAGTATCTTGCTTCATTGATACCATCTGAAGTGTGATATCTGATTAAATTGATAAATATTAGTTTATCGACCTTCAGCAGATAAAAACTTTTTTCTTTTCTTTTTTTATCAATTTGTGTTGGAGTCTGTGTTGTGCTGGAAGCAGGTCATTTCTTAGTGTTATCAGACATGTCATAAGTTGCATAAGTCATAAGTCCATGTCATAAGTTGCAGTGTCGTCGCTGTTGAGTGCAAAATCAGTAGGCTAGACGAGGCCAGAGGCTCGGGAGTGCGCGTGCAGGTCACGTCACTGGATTTCGCAGTATATCGGACCCTGCACCTTCACATAAAAATTAGAATACTTGCTTTCCGAGGTAATAGCAAAACCCGCAAAGTGGATCGTTTTAATGTGAGATTACAACCCCTTCACACACAGACAATAAAAAAAGAATAAATTTTAGTAGAAAAGTTTCATACAGCACCTTTAATTATAGACTTTGTATAAAGCTTAAATACATCTACATAAATAATCTAAGATAATATATTCAGAGATTCGACTGACATTTTAGTCAATCAAATCATTATGATGACTATAACATCACCAATGAATGACCAAGACCATCTGATATTCCTCCTGCATTTATTGTTATAAGAAATGTGTATCAAATACAGTTAAAGCTGCCAGAGAACACTAAAGATAAAAACTTAAGGGTCATGAGCCCAACTAAAGCAGAGACTGATCTCAATCATGGTGACATCAAATTTATTTTAAAGTTTTTTACAATTTATTTAAATTAGCATATTTTACTTTAATTTTATGGTTTTTGTTTGGCAGCCGCAGCTGACAGTCATTTGACCCTTTTTTTAAGATTTTTTTACAATGAAGGTATATGATTGTGATTATTCAGGAAATACCTGTACAATAACAGTGTTTTTCAGTTTATTTAATTTAGGATGTGTTACAGTTTTTTGGGGGGCTGACAGTCATTTGACCATTTTAGCATTTAACTGTTCTGTTACTGTTTAATTACAGATTATATTTGTCATTTTATATACATTTTTATGTAATTTAAGAAAACAGAAAAAATACTATATGAAAAATACTAAATACTGTATAAAAAATATGAATTACTGGAATTTGTCATTAATGTCACAATACCTAAAATAACAGCTGAATTTTTATTTTACCGATATTATTTGTAATTTTACAGTGTTTTGAGTACAATTTAAAATTAAAGAAAATGATCGTCAAAAAAATCACAGTTATTTTCTGTAAAATTAGGATTTTTTTTACAGCGTAGGATAGTTACCATCATGGTGACAAGTGGTGCATGCAGCTTGATTTGAGAGCAAATAATCCCTTTTTTATTGTTGCACTCATACAGCAAGTGCTTCTGTATAACATACTACTGCTAATGTGTTAGAAAATTAGTATGTTAACAGATTAGCTTTTAAGTCAATACTAATAAAAGTGCTCACATTTTGAATACAAGAAAGTTTTAAGTTAATTATATGAATTAATGTACTTTAAGTTTCAGAACTTAAAAAAAATTGAGGCAATTGATTGTCTTAAGTGTTTTGAGTTCTGCCAACTTATTCGGGTTTACAGTGTACTTCATAGATTTGAGTTATATTGATTGAATGGACTTAGTACTATTAACTTTATTTACCAAAGTTATCTTGACAATAAGTTATTGAGTTACTTGGACACAAATCAAATATTTTTTTTATGCTTAAATTGTTTGAGTTAATAAACTTAAAGGGATAGTTCACTTTGAAATTAAATTTTGGTATGTTTTAGCTTACCTCAAGGGCATCCAAGATGTGGGTGTCTTTTTTCCCGCAGTAGTTTCAATTTTGATATTTTTAGGTCAAACCGTTCTTGTCTGTCAGTCATATCATGCAGGTCTATGGTCAAGGTCTAAGGTCTTCCTGCTGTCTGACGTGTACGCAGACTGGTGCATAGATATATATACACTAGATGTCGCATTAAAGACATTCGTTCCAATGAACTGCCGTAGCCAAGGCGACATCTAGTGTATCTATGCACCAGTCTGCGCACACCTCACACACCAGGATGCGCTCGCGCCCTCTGATCACTTGGACGTGGCTGTGTGACCTGCATGATATGACTGTCAGACAAGAACGGTTTGACCTAAAAATATCAAAATTGAAACAACTGCGGAAAAAAAGACACATACATCTTGGATGCCCTTGAGGTAAGCTAAAACATACCAAAATTTAATTTCAAAGTGAACCATCCCTATAAGGCGAGACACAGCAGGCAAAAACATCGTTTTTTTTTTACTGGTCAATTTTGAGATTTTTGGATATTTGTCTTCAATAACATGTCTTCTTTCAGACTGTGGTGAAAAAAAGTCTGAAATACACATTTAGGTCTTTATTTTATTACACTTTGTCTGTTTGCGTCTGTAGATTTCGCATAAATTCAACAGAAGTTGTCGTTGTAAATTATCCCGCCGATCCGCGATCTCTGTCTGCTCTCTGTCATCACAGGCACGGCTGGAAAGCTCTCTCTTCACTGTACAATGCTGTCGGATCCAAATATGGTCATTTCCTTTTTATCAGCAACCAATCGCGAAAGTAAAAGGGCTGAATGCGCAATCTCATTGGCTGATGATAAATCTTTAAAGCCCGTTTTCTCAAAATGACCTTTCTCTCATACTCCAAGTCCGAAATCTCCACTTCAGTAGCACCTATATACACCATAAATAAATAAAGTCAGTCTGGTTAGTAATAAGTGAAGCTGGTAATGCTGTTTGTGGAGTTGTTTAATCAGATCTTGAGAGATGTAATGTATTTTATCTTCAGTTGATTTCATCCAAGGCAGTGGCTGGAAGTAGTTCTTGTGTTTCTCTTTCCTTCAGTGATTCTGCTTGTTAACAGCAGGTGTTCATCACTAATACACAATCATTATTCAATCACTTAATTATCTCATTACCTCCAACGCTGATTAAGTGTTACATTAAACAGCCTGTAGTGTGCACCCTGGCTGGGTCCCAGTTAGATAGCCCAGGTCAAACCCATTTGGGCCCCACATGGCTGTGCTGGCTGGGCTGTAGCCTACATACATAAGAAAACACTCATAAAATAAGCCAATAGAGACACAGTGTGTAACATTACCAGGTGAGATGGCCACTGGTGTGACAGTTGTAGGGCTGGTGTTAATGCTGCCAGTGTCTGAAAGTTTGGATGAATAGTGATTAATGAACAGAGATACAAATATCATGAGTGTGTAGAAAGAGCTCATGTGAATATAATTACCTGCACAGTATGCTGAACAGAACACAGTCGGTCTAACCAGCTCATAGACATAATAATTGCCTGGACAGGCTTTGACTTTAATGGGATAAGATCCGTGAGCGCAGCAGTAACTGTAAGCGTAACCGCAGACATCTCGAGTGACGACTCCATCTGTTACTGTTGGGTGTCCACCACGTAGCCACAGTGCGTTATCAGTGCCACAGCTGTACTGAGCAACACATGTGTCTGGGATATGAGCGCTAGTGCTGTTAATGAAGAGACGATACCAGCCGCTCCAGGAGACATAGTAGTCACAGTTTCTGACTGAAGCATTTATATTATCGATGGATCTCCATGTATCGTTCAGCACAGTGTAGTTGTAGCAGGGGTCTGCAGAGAGATTAATTTATGAAAATATATGAAGAAATTAACAAGTTTCTGAAAAACATGTTTTATTACAAAATGTAACCAAAAGTGCAGCTTTAGACATTACTTTTCTTCTTCTTCTTCTTCTTCTTCTTCTGCTAATTTGGAGCGATTAATTTCGATCCACAATATTTTTTCAAATGCATTTATAGGATTATTTAAACATCAATGCATCTTAAATAAAAATACATTTTAGACCAATTACCTAACATTAACAGGTTTTCAGCGGGGATCATGGGGCATAAACTAATATTAAAGTAACAATCTGACATTCAGTTTCCTCAATATTTCATATGCAAATAAAAAAATAAAATAAACTAAATGATTTCAGTAAATCTTTTTTTTTTTTTTACAGAAAATAACTTTATTTTACAGTGTAGTGTCCTCAGCAACACTGTATCAGTGGTTTGATCGGGTCTGACTCTAAACTAGCACTATTGAGAGAGAGACAGAGATCTGTCGTTCACTCAGTGACAGTCAGTGTTTGAGCTGAGAAGAGATCAGACACGAGGTGCTCAGAAAAGTGTCACTAAAGCTCAGGATGGACAGATTCGACACATGCGCACTACGACTGCACCAGTCCTATAGAGGGCAGTGTAGTTGTGACTCGTGTCAGCTACAGGACCTCTGCTCTGAAGGACAAAGAAGATAAAAGGTGTGTGTGCTCTACACTGTGTGTGTGTTCTCCTCTGTGTGTGTGTGTGTGCTCTCTCTCCACTGTGTGTTTGTGTACTCTCCACTGTTTGTGTGTGTGTGTGTGTGTGTGTGTGTGTGTGTGTGTGCTCTCCACTGTGTGTGTTTGTGTACTCTCCACTGTGTGTGTGTGCTCTCCACTGTGTGTGTGTGTGTGTGTGTGTGTGTGTGCTCTCCGCTGTGTGTGTGTGTGTGTGTGTGTGTGTGTGCTCTCCACTGTGTGTGTGTGTGTGTGTGTGTGTGTGTGTGTGTATGTGTGTGCTCTCCACTGTGTGTGTGTGTGTGTGTGTGTGTGTGTGTGTGTGTGTGCTCTCCACTGGTGTGTGTGTGTGTGTGTGTGTGTGTGTGTGTGTGTGTGTGTGTGCTCTCTGCTGTGTACACAGCAAAATCCCCAGTGTTAAATCAACACTGCTCAGAGCACATATGGTCCCACTCTACATGGTGTTAAAGTAACACTGAAGCAGTGTTAAAGTTAATGAGACAATTAAGTGATCAATTGAGTGATGATTGAGCATTAGTGATGAACACCTGTTGTTGTTGTTAACAAGCAGAATCACTGAAGGAAAGAGAAGCACAAGAACTACAACTGACTTCAGCCACAGCCTTAAATTAAATCAGATGAAGATAAAAATACATTAAATCTGTGAAGATCTCAGCAGAGGAGGATTAAACAACTCCACAAACAGAATTATCAGCCTCACTTATTACTAACCAGACTGACTTTATTTCTGTCATATGTCTATGAACCGAGGTTTAGATGTTGATGTTTTAAAATGTTGGGTCACCATTATGGTGATCAGTGCTTCATTTAGTTGGTCAGTTTGACTTGGCAGTTCGAGTGCAATTTTGCTCTTTGTAACAGTGTTTACCAAAGCACATCATTTGTTACAAAGAAAGCCAAACACAAAGGCGTTCAGGTGTTATAGATTGCATTATCATAACGTAGAATAATTCACTAATCATATCCCTGACCAAAAGTTGCCATTAATAAATAACTTTCACCTTTATTGACAGAAAAAATATTCTGAATTTTGACCTTTATACAGTGCATACATTTTTTGAAAATCACCTTTATTTTTTTTTATTTTTTTAGAAACAGATATCAAGAATCAGCATATGAATCTCAACAATGGTGACATGCTTCATGCTGCAGTGCATGCTGGAAGCCATGAGTTTTGTACTATGGTGCCACCCAGAATGCATTGCGGCATAAAGAGGTGTAGATGTTGATGTTTTATTGGAAATAATATGTTTTAGTAAATTCACCATTATGGTGAACAGTGTTTGCTTTAGTTGGCCAGTTTGACTCTTGGCTTTGCTATGCAAGTTTGTGGTCTTTGTAACAGTGTTTATCAAAACACATAATGTGTTACACAGTATGCCAGAAACAAAGATGATCAAGTGATGTAGTTTTTAACCATCATGAAGTAGAATGATTCACTAATCTCATAAATTACCAAAAAATGTTATTTGTTATTTAAAGATTATTTTTTCACCAATGGTAATTTCTTACCACAGAATAGACATTCTGAATAATAATTAATTTTTGTGAACATTGTGGAGCAAATTATTTAAAACACACTCAGACATCAAGAATTAGCATATGAATCTCAACAATGGTGACATGCTTCCTGCAGCAATGCATGCTGGGAGCCACCATATTATAAAACTAATGGCTCCCAGCATGCATTGCAGCATGAAGCATGTCACCATTGTTGTGATTCATATGCTGATTCTTGATGTTAGTGTGTGTGTGTGTCTTAGGTTTATTTTCTCTCAATGTATTTAGAAGTTAAAATTCAGAATGCTTGATCTATAGATAAAAAAATATTGATGGTAAAAATCTGTTAATGACAAGTTATATCTTTTGGTCAGTTATGACATTCGTCAAACATTCTTTTTTATGATGATGATGATGAAATATATATCATATCTTAGTTTATGGTTTCCTTTGCAACAAATTATGTTTCAGTGAACACTGTTACAAAGACAACAACTAACATAAAAAATATATAAATTGTCAAACAACCAAATTAGAGGAAACAGTGATCACCATAATGGTGACCAAACATTTTCATCAAAAAATGTGTTCATTCTCAAAAAGAACTTCTGTAGATGAATGACAGAAATAAGGTCAAACTTGTTTGTAATAAGAGTGATTTCATGTCTTTTCAGTTGATTTCATCTAAAGCTGTGTCTGGAAGTCAGTTGTGGTTCTTTTGTTTCTCTTTGTTGTTTTGTTTCTCAACAATTCTGCTTGTTATCATCAGGTGTCTTCAATAATCGAACAATCCTCACTCAATTAATTATTTAATTATCTAATTAACTCTAACACTGCATCAATGTTACTTTTAACACCCTGCTGGTGGTTCCCATATGAACACCGAGCGGTGTTAATTTAACACCGGGGAATTTACTGTGTATAATGTATTTTACTGGTAGAGTAAGTATTTTATTCTGACACACGCACACATCTATGGTACAGAGCAGCGTTTCACAAAAGCATGTAGAGACCATTGTGTCTTTTGGGAAATGCAGCCCTGATCTGTAGCCTACATACATAAGAAAACACTCAGAAAATAAGCCAATAGAAACACAGTGTGTAACATTACCAGGTGAGATGGCCACTGTGACAGTTGTAGGGCTGGTGTTAATGCTGCCAGTGTCTGAAAGTTTGGATGAATAGTGATTAATGAACAGAGACACAAATATCATGAGTGTGTAGAAAGAGCTCATGTGAATATAATTACCTGCACAGTATGCTGAATCATGCACAGTTGGTCTAACCAACTCATAGACATAATAATCGCCTGGACAGGCTTTGACTTTAATGGGAAAAGACCCGTAAAAGCAGCAGTAACTGTAAGCGTAACCGCAGACATCTCGAGTGACGACTCCATCTGTTACTGTTGGGTGTCCACCACGTATCCACAGTGGGACATGAGTGTCACAGCTGAACTGAGCAACACACGTGTCTGGGATATGAGCGCTCATGTTTTTAATGAAGAGACGATACCAGCCGCTCCAGGAGACAGACGTGTCACAGTTGGAGTTATTGTAATATAAGCCATCTGTATTACTGATGGATCTCCATGTATCGTCCAGCACAGTGTAGTTGTAGCAGGGGTCTGCAGAGAGATTAACTTATGAAAATATATTAAAAAATTAACAAGTTTCAGAAAAACATGTTTTATTACAAAATGCAACCAAAAGTGCAGCTTTAGACATTACTTTTCTTCTTCTTCTTCTTCTTCTTTTGCTAATTCAGAGTGATTCATTTCGAACCACAGTATTTTTTAAATGCATTTATACACTCTTAAAAGAGATGTGTTAAAAAACAACACACAACATGTGTTGATGGTATTTTGACACATGTTGTGTATATGTTTAACACACAATGTGTGTTAAAATGTAACTCTGGATATAATAGCACTGGGTGGAGGAGAGTTTGTGTTTATGAAAAAAATTATAGGTATATTTTATATGGTATCCCATAAAATGCTCTAAAATAAATAAATAAAAATACATTCAAATAAATAAATTAAATCTTAATTCATGAAAATTAAAGATTGATGTGTGTGTTTTTTGGCAGCCAATCACATCATGCCTCTTTTTCAATGTCTTTTTCAAATGCTGCTTTCACTTGTTATTAATAACCAGATTAACTTTATTTCTGTCAGACTCTACAGAAGCTCTTATTGAGAATTAACAGGTTTTGGTGTTGACGATTCATTGAATGTTTCATTTAAAGTCACCAGAATCGTGATTAGTGTCAGCTTTATTTGGGCTCTTGACCCTTGACTCTTTAACATTAGTTTTCTCTAATTGCTCTAAATGTGTATTTATTTTCACACATTTGAAACAGCAGAAATACTCATAAGAAAAATATGCTCAGATGATATTATTATCATCATGGACATGTAGGGTTGATAAGCTCAGCAAAAGTTCAATGTTTGAAATATGAATGTAATATTTAACAGATGATTTTTAAAAGGATTAGCATGTTACAATTAGCTTAAAATTTGTTTTCTAAATACACAGTTTGTACAGGACTTTACAGTCTATGGTATCAAACAGACATCAAGAATCAGCACATGAATCTCAACAATGGTGCCAAACGAAAAGCTTCATGCCGCAATGCATGCTGGGTGCCACCATAGTACAAATCTCATCCATGACTCCCAGCATGCATTGCGGCATGAAGCTTTTCATTTGTCACCATTGGTGAGATTCATATGCTGATTCTTGAGGTCTGTTTGTCTAAATTTAGCTGCAGCTTAACATTTTTAGAAAACATTTTTTATTATGCTGGATAGCATGATATAGTGTCACAAGATTGTTATAACTAATAGCACATAAATAAATTAAATGCACACCATCCATACACTCATAAACTTGATCAGATCAGCACTTGCTGATTATGCATCATCAAGAAACATCTGATCATATTATCTCTCGCCATAACAAATGTATTTTATTAAAATACAGTTAAAGCAGCCAGAGAAAAACTAAAAGCAGAGTAAAGGGTCAAGAGCTCAAATAAAGGAGCCATTAATCACGATTCTGATGACTTCAAATAAAACATTCAATGAAACATCAACATCTAAACCTCTGTTAATTCTCAATAAGAGCTCGTCTATGTAGATTAATGATGTCTAAAACATCCAAATGTTCAAACAAACTCTTTATTAAACGTCACTGGACGTTCTCCCCCACTCCCCCACTGGGCCCTGCAGGCCTCTGCAGGCCGAGTCAGACTGCCTTTCCTAAATCCAACCAAGAAGAAAACGGACAACTCTTGTCTTAAGGATGCCGTGCGGTCCAGCGTGGCCTCAACAGGCCCAGGGCAGGAGGCTTCGAAGATCTTGGATTTTCGGGAGTCACTCTGAAGTCCCTCCAGGAATTCCCTCAGCCAAAAATGCTGCTGCACTGCTAGACACTGGATGCTATTTAGTTATTTAATATGTCAAATGTAAAGTCAGGTAGCCTACACCCATGATGTGCTCAAGCCTTACTTGATTTAATTATGTTTTTATATTTAATTTTCATGTTCTTTTAAAACCTGCAGGATTGCCCCTACATGAAAATTAAAATTAGGTTGAATAACATACTGTTCTTTCAGTTTCACCTCATATATTATGGGTAAGTTACTTGTATTACTAACTACAAATGACATCTTCAACAGTGTAATTAGATTAATGTAATAATGACTATCTCTAGAAAGTATTGGTCTACTTATTACTAAATCAACCTCAACCACTTGAACAAGACAAGAAACTGCACCTTTAATGCTTTCAAATAAACAATATAAAGTTGCATGAATTATTCTTGAATTGACCAAAGTGTGTAGAGGGAGAAGGTTACATTAAAAATATACCTTTTAAAAATGTATGTTAAATATACAGAATTGTTCTATAGTCTAATGCAATTGCATCAGATTTTACTTTAAATTACAGATGAATTAAGAGTAATCCCTTTAATTAAATTACAGTATTAATGTTCTAATACTGTAAAATTACAGTAATAATGTTCGTACTGGTGAGAAATATGAAGACCTCTTTTTTGTCTGGCGCTGTTGCCATGGTGACTCATAATATCTGTGCTCCATTGATAATGGCTTTTTATAGTTGTGGTGCACGCGCTTAACTCAGAGTCAGTCAACTCAGAGTTGATTGAACTAACTAATTTCAGCTGTTCTGAAACCGAAAACTCAGAGTTTCCCATCTCAGGGTAAGTCAACTCAGAGTTCAAGTTTCAACTCAGAGTTGGTTGAACCTCCTTATTGAAACGGGCCCCAGATCTTTAGAGATGTAATGTATTTTATCTTCAGTTGATTTCATCCAAAGCTGTGGCTGGAAGTAGTTCTTGTGTATCTCTTTCCTTCAGTTATTATGCTTGTTAACAGCAGGTGTTCATAAATAATGCACAATCATTATTCAATCACTTAATTATCCAACTGTCCAATTTTTGTGTGTTACTTTATTTCATTGGCTATATCTACAGGTTATATCTACAGACAGTTATGCTTCAATAAAACCTTGTTATTTTAGGTTGGTTGAAATCAGTTTAATCAGTAATCTTAAATAATGTATTTCATTTCCACATTTCAACCAGTTATTGTAGATGTTTCCACATGAAGTACATTTTCTAAGTTGAAATGACAAAACATTTTTTTCAGTGTACATTACCTATTTCAGTCGTCACCGGTGAGACAGATGAAAAGGCCAAGTACAGTCTTAAGACATCTAAAAAATAATTATAAATACAAATGAATCAACATGTTTAGGACACAATAAAATAGAAATAAACATATATAAATATAAGCTTGTACTTAAAATAATAGTTCACCCAAAAATGAAAGTCATCATGACTTTTTCTTTCACAGAATATTGTATTGTCTATCTTAGAAATTATTATTATTCACACAAATCTTTTCCACTTAATGAAACTCTCAAGCCTTTTCAGTTCAAACTAATAAAAAAGCACCATTGCAGCACTACAGTATCTATATGAAGTATGATGTGTGTGTTGATATAAAAAGCTAAGATTGCACAACCAAAATAAACACTGATTCAATAAAAACCAAACATTTTCAATAAATCATTAACATCTACAGGAAAAAAAGTCAGTCTGGTTTGAAATAGAGATTTAATTTTTTCCAGTTGATTTCACATTAAGCTGTGGTTGAAGTCAGTTGTAGTTCTTGTGTTTATTTTTTCTTCAGTGATTCTGCTTGTTATCATCAGGTGTCTTCAATAATCAAACAATCATCACTCAATTAATCACTTAATTATCTCATTAACTCTAACACTGCTTCTGTGTTTCTTTGATCACTCCCCAGCCTTGACCTTGATGTCAAAATTACGTCAAGAAATAGGTCAAAAATGAAAGTCATATTGACGTCAAAGTGTTGACGTCAATTTGACGTCAAGAGTTTGACCTCTGCTGATGTCATTTTGCCAAACAAAAAGGTGAAACGCATGGCCGTACACTTATCACCAGCTTCACTTAAAACTAACCAGATTTACTTTATTTAATTTCCGGTTTAAATAAATATAATATTTAAATAGTTTAAAATATATGAAACATATTTTGATGACACCATGATGGTGGTTAGCGTTTGCTTTAGTTGTGCTCTTGGCCCTTGACTCTTTAATATAAAATTTTCTCTGGCTGCTATAACTGTGTGTTTATAAAGCACAACTGTTGTAGCTAAAAAAGCCATGAGATCAGGAGATGTTGGTGGTTTATTGAAGATGATGACAGTATCATCATGTAATTGCCTGAATCACTGATCTTATTCACCGTTTAATGTTTGATTATATAGGACTTGTGATTTTAATGTTATATTATAATATAAGCCATTTAATTTAACAGCATGAGAATAACATTTTTTTAAACTAATACAGGATTTTAAAAACATTTAATGCATTAAACTTAACATTATTACTTAGCTATCAAGAATCAGTGTATGACTCTCAACAATGGTGACAATCAATGACATGCTTCATGCCGCAGTGCATGCTGGGTACCACCAATCAAAACTCACCCATATCTCCCAGCATGCATTGCGGCTTTAATAAATTATGCAGCTGGAGTTGATCTGATTATCTGGATATTTTGTTTGATTGTCACCATTGTTGAGATTCATACGCTGTTTCTTGATGTCTGTGTGTGTCTAAGTAATGCCATAGATGAAACATTTTTGTGCACTAAATAGTTACTAAAAACCAAGTACATTATTTGATAAACAACACTGCTAGATATGCTGAAGAATCAAATTAATTCTATCATGAATAAAACCGTTTTTAAACCACAAGTCCTATATAATCAAAGCATTAGACACTAAACATGATCAGGGATTCCGGCAATTACATGATGATATCATCAATAAACAGCCAACATCTCCTGATCTCAGTTTCTCATGGCTTTTTTAGCTACAACAATTGTGCTTTATAAACACACAATTAAAGCAGCCAGAGAATTTTTAATATTAAAGAGTAAAGGGTCAAGAGCACAACTAAAGCAAATGCTAACCACCATCATGGTGACTTTAAAATACAACATATGATTTCATTAAACCGGAAATTAAATAAAGTTAATCTGGTTAGTTTAAGTGAAGCTGGTAATAAGTGTACGGCCATGCGTTTCACCTTTTTGTTTGGCAAAATGACATCAGCAAAGGTCAAAATCTTGACATCAAATTGACATCGACACTTTGACGTCAATTTGACTTTCATTTTTGACCTATTTCTTGACCTAATTTTGACATCAATTTGATGTCAAATTGACATCAAATGCCCACTGGGTCTGCTGGAGTTTCCCTTATGAAGACTGAGCGATGGTAATTCAACACCGGGCAATTTACTGTGTGCAGTGACGTGAAGGATAAACCAGGGGTGCGTTTCCCGAAAGCATCGTTGGCCAACTATGGTCGCAAGTTCCGTCGTTACCAATAGAGTTCAATGGACATTGCGATGAACTTGCGACCATAGTTGGCCAACGATGCTTTCGGGAAACGCACCCCAGATCTGATTCACTGCCCAGTGGGCATTTGATGTCAATTTAACATCAATATGACATCAAATTGATGTCAAAATTAGGTCAAGAAATTGGTCAAAAATGAAAATCAAATTGACGTCAAAGTGTTGATGTCAATTTGACGTCAAGAGTTTGACCTCTGCTGATGTCATTTTGCCAAACAAAAAGGTGAAACGCATGGCCGTACACTTATTACCAGCTTCACTTAAACTAACCAGATTTACTTTATTTAATTTCCGGTTTAATGAAATCATATTTTACATTTTAAAGTCACCATGATGGTGGTTAGCGTTTGCTTTAGTTGTGCTCTTGACCCTTGACTTCTTAATATTAAATTTTCTCTGGCTGCTATAATTGTGTGATTATAAAGCTCTGTTGTTGTAGCTAAAAAAGCCATAAGAAAATGAGATCAGGTGATGTTGACTGTTTATTGATGATGATGATGATGATATCATCATGTAACTGCCTGAAGCACTGGTCTTATGTTCTGATTATATAGGACTTGCAGTTTCAAAACTGTTTTATTCTTAACAGAAGTCATTTGATTCTACAGCATGTCTAGCAGTTTTGTTTATCAAATAATGTACTTGGTTTTTAAAAACTATTTAGTGCACAAAACCCTGTCATCTAAGGCATTACTTAGACGCACACAGACATCAAGAAACAGCGTATGAATCTCAACAATGGTGACAATCAAACAAAATATCCAGATAATCAAATCAACTCCAGGTGCATAATTTATTAAAGCTGCAATGCATGCTGGCAGATTTTGGTGAGTTTTGATTGGTGGTACCCAGCATGCAGCATTTCATTGATTGTCACCATTGTTGAGAGTCATACACTGATTCTTGATGGCTAAGTAATAATATAGAGGAAAATGTTTAATGCACTAAATGTTTAAAATCCATTATAGTCTTCGATAAACAAAATTGCTCTAATGCTGTAAAATTAAATAGATTCTATTGTAATACGTCATAAAAACCATAAATTCTATATAATCAAAACATCTGACACCGAATACGATTAGGAAACCAGGCATTTACATGATGGTATTGTCGTCATCATCTATAAACAGCCAACATCCCCTGACCTTATCTTCTTTTAACTTCTTCTTTTTTAACTTTTATATTAAAGAGTGAAGGGTCAAGAGCACAACTAAAGCAAACGCTAACCACCATCATGGTGACTTTAAAATACAACATTTTAATGATTTCATAAAAATGGAAATTATATAAAGTAAATCTGGTTAGTTTTAAGTGAAGCTGGTAATAAGTGTACGGCCATGCGTTTCACTTTTTTGTTTGGCAAAATGACATCAGCAGAGGTCAAACTCTTGACGTCAAATTGACATCAACACTTTGACGTCAATATGACTTTCATTTTTGACCTATTTCTTGACCTAATTTTGACATCAAGGTGCCCGCTGGGAGGTCATTACATCAGCATACAGACAAAAAAAAAATAAAAAATAAACACTGTTTAGACTTACACAGAATAACAGAGATGAGATGATGAGTTTTTATAAAACCTGAAATATGAAGAAAAAGTCAATAAAAAATACTGAAAGTCTGAGTCTGAGAAAACTACATTCATCATGTGTTCACAGTTCATAAGGTTTTTGGGGCAATGAGAGCCAACCTTTAAACACAAGAAGAATACTCACCTTTATGAAAGGAAGCCATTGTCAGTTTATTTCTGTGTATCCACAAACCAGTTCAGAGGACGAGTTTCCTTTACAGTTAGAGAATAAACAAATTAGCCATTGCTTTGACACATGACTTATAAAAAGCTGTTTTCTCTTTGTTTCAAAGACACATGTTAAACATTCCACAGCATTTGATTTTGGATCAGAGTTCAAATTGAGACTTTTCAAACCGTTATTGTAAAGCACAATGCAATAAAGAATGAAACAACTGGATCAATTTCTCATATTTTATGAGGTGACTATTGGCTAATTCGTACGAATGACCAACCCCTGACCCCGCCCCTAAACCTACCCCTGACTCCACCCCTAAACCTATATCTGACCCCGCCCCTAAACCTACCACTGACCCGCCCCTAAACCTACCCCTGACTCCACCCCTAAACCTACCCCTGACTCCACCCCTCAACCTATCTCTGACCCCGCCGCTAAACCTACCACTGACCAGCCCCTAAACCTACCCCTGACTCAGCCCCTAAACCTACCCATCACTGGCGTTTAGACAAATCAGTCATCAGTATTAAATCAGTATTAAATAATCTCAAATCAGTATTAAATAATGCTCTGTTGTTTTCCTAGAAATTAAGAATCACAAGTGCTCTGGAGTTATTCATGAAGTTTCATCCTTCAAAATGTTAGTAAGAGTCCTGACCTGGTCAAAGCCCAATGTGTGTTAAAATGTAACTCTGGATATAATAGCACTGGGTGGAGGAGAGTTTGTGTTTATGAAAAAAATTATAGGTATATTTTATATGGTATCCCATAAAATGCTCTAAAATAAATAAAACAATACATTAAAATAAATAAATTAAATCTTAATTCATGAAAACTTAAAGATTAACGGGTATTTTTTTGCAGCCAATCACATCATGCCTCTTTTTCAAATGCTGCTTTCACTTGTTATTAATAACCAGATTGACTTTTCTGTCAGACTCTACAGGAGCTCTTATTGAGAGTTAACAGGTTTTGGTGTTGACGATTCATTGAATGTTTCATTTAAAGTCACCAGAAACGTGATTAGTGTCAGCTTTATTTGGGCTCTTGACCCTTGACTCTTCAACATTAGTGTTTTCTGATTGCTGTAAATCTCTGTTTACTTTAACACTGTAAGAACTGATTTTCCTGCTAAAACAAAACGCACCCTGCAATAAAGCCATAAAATGCACCCATGTCAGCAGATAGCAAAGACAGAGCACAGAACCTTGTCCTGCCCAAACTTATCTCCTTGTCCCCTTGTTTGATTTCAACTCATCCCCCCTCTCCTTCCTCAAGGCACTGAAAGTTCATTAAGAATGTCTATTAACACATATGGTGTATCTTGTGAATATGTTGTTTTTCCTTTTCATGTTTGGTGTCATTTTAAGGATCACATTGCGATTGGTAAAATGGTCTTAATTTCATTGCAGTCATTGGTTTAATGAAAAAGATTGCGAATTTAGGAGAATCCTGTATCTCCTCTCTGGCTGATATCTCTTTACGATATCTCCTGAAACCAGGTGCTACCCCCCTGGGGTACATGGATTGGCCCAAACAACTCTAAACAACATTTGTTTAACCCCTGTTGTTCTGGTCTGGTATTTAAGGTGAGGGGACAGAGCAATCTGGGGGGACTCTTTTACCAGGATCACCCCCACACAGTAATGCATGTCAGTATTTTCCTGTTGGAAAACCCTGACACATTACTGCGTGTCTCTGTCAGGAAAACATTACTTACTTTTAGAGTCATCTTTGAGTAAATTATGTCATATATTTTTTTAATTGGCTTTTAATAATTTACTTCTGTAATTGGCATGAAACATTTTTACCTGACAAATAAATGTTAACCTTGATTTATTCTGTATTCTTCTGAAATCATTATTTCCAGTAGATTAATGTGTAGTCTGGTGTTTCCGCAAACTTTGTCCAGAATAGATCAAACTGGAGGCACTTTGAATGGACCATGGGGCACATCTTAGGAAGACCTTCTGATTTCTGACTATCTCCTGACTTAGCATGTTGTATGCTGCAAATATTATATAAATTACACCTATGGGTCTGTAGTGTGCGGCCGCATAGGGTAAAATACTTGCACTGCACCCTCTGACTATTTCAGGACTGGCTAGTTTGTGATCGTGAGCGCGCAGTCGCGACGTGACGTCTCAAAGCGACACTAGGTCCGTGATGAACGAATAATTGAAAGTATGGGATAATCAGAATAATCAAAGATCTAAATTAATTCATAATCAATATTTCTGATTATTTTCTAATCAGAAATATGATCTAAATTTGATTATCATTTGAAATTGGAGTCAGATTAAACATAGAGCTAAAGTAATACTAAAACTAAATTCCAATAAATTAAGTGAACTTCACTGGAGCGCTGAAAAGACATGCACGCTTTAAACCTTCGCCAGGCCATTATCATCATGGACATGTAGAATTGTTAAGTTCAGCAAGAATTCAATATTTAAAAAAATATTTTTAAAAGGATTAGCATATTACAATTACCTTAAAATTAGTTCTTAAATACACAGTTCGTACAGAACCTTACAGGTTATGGTATCAAACAGACATCAAGAATCAGCACATGAATCTCAACAATGGTGCCAAACGAAAAGCTTCATGCCGCAATGCATGCTGGGTGCCACCATAGTACAAATCTCATCCATGACTCCCAGCATGCATTGCGGCATGAAGCTTTTCGTTTGTCACCATTGTTGAGATTAATACGCTGATTCTTGAGGTCTGTGTTTGACTAGGTACTGCTGAAACTTAACATTTTTAGAAAACATTTTATATTATGATGGATAGAATGATGTAGTGTCACAAGATTGTTATAATTAATAACAAGTAAATAAATTAAATGCGCAACATCCATATACTCAAAAACTTGATCAGATCAGCACTTGCTGATTATGACATCATCAAGAAACATCTGATCATATTATCTCTCACCATAACAAATATATTTTATTAAAATACAGTTAAAGCAGCCAGAGAAAAACAAAAAAAGAGTAAAGGATCAAGAGCTCAAATAAAGGAGCCATTAATCACGATTCTGGTGACTTCAAATAAAACATTCAATGAAACATCAACATCTAAAACTCAGTTAATTCTCAATAAGAGCTCGTCTATGTAGATTAATGATGTCTAAAACATCCAAATGTTCAAACAAACTCTTTATTAAACGTCACTGGACTCCATAAACACAAGTTAACAATACGTTTCAGTTTACAAAATGAGTTGTCCTTAACTAGACACACAGGTTTGTTAAGATATAACGCAGGTTGTGTTGTTTTTAACACATCCGTTTTAAGAGTGTACAGTTAAGACTTTCGTATGTTACATTTTAAATAGATATGTTGCAAAAGATGGCTTAATTTCATTTTTTATTTCACAAACTAGGATATTTTTCTCAAATTAGAGTCAGTCTATTTTATATACATATATCAAATATATATATAAAGCCAAGAGAAAATATGATCAGGTGATTTTGGGAAACTGTTGATCTGAACTGCTCCCAGTCAACATGTTGATCTCACAGTGATCTCTCCATATGACCACAATGTGAGTTCACAGTGAGCTAAAAGTGTAACCTCACAGCGCACTCGCTGTGTGCTCATTTTATGGCCACAATATGAGGTCACCCCAGCTATAAATGTTATTGGATTTGAACATTTTAGTTGAAAATGAAAATTAGGTTGACGTCTAAACATTTGATGTCAGGCTCCAACTTCATTAAACAACTCCACAAACAGCATTACCAGCTTCACTTATTACTAACCAGACTGACTTAATTTCTGTCAGACGTCTACAAAAGTTTTTATTGAGAATTAACAGGTGTTTAACTCTAATGTGTTTAATTTGAAGTCACCATAACAGTGATTAGTGTTTCCATTAGTTGGGCTCTTAACTCTTATTGTATCTTTCATCTTTTTTGGCCGCTGTGACAGTGTGTTTGTCAAACACATTTGAAGCAGCAAAGAAAGCTAAAGTGAAACGAGATCTGGTGATGATGGTT
The DNA here is from genome assembly GCF_951802725.1 of Rutilus rutilus. NCBI lineage: Eukaryota > Metazoa > Chordata > Actinopteri > Cypriniformes > Leuciscidae > Rutilus > Rutilus rutilus. The sequence continues at coordinate 50,917,450 of NC_140210.1, forward strand.
ACCGGTTGAAGGTAATTTAAATCTAACAACTGTGTTGTACCAGTAATATATTCTCATCACAAACCCTGTGTTACTGCAGCATGAGGTCCAACAATATTATAACAATCAGTTAGAAGATTTTAACGAACATGAAAAATGAATCCATCGTGACACACAGAGATATCAAAAATCAGCACATGAATCTCAACAAGGGTGACAATATATATATATATTTTTTTTTAGATAAACAGATTAATTCATAACATCACTGAAAAGCTACTAAATGTCACAAAAAAAAACAACAGCAAAAAATAAAAGCACATTTAGAATTAAAATAATAGGACAATTCAGCTGCATAATTTATTCATGTTGCAATGCATGCTGGGAGTTTTGTACAATGATGGTACCCAGCATGCATTGCAGCAAGGTACTTTAGATTGTCACCATTGTTGAGATTCATACGTTGATTATTGATGTCTGTTTTTGTTATCGAACAGTAATTTTTCATGCTCATGTTTGTTAAAATCTTCTAATTGATTGTTATAATATTGCTGGAACTCATGCTGCAGTAACACAGGGTTTGTAATGAGAATATATTATTGGTACAACACAATTGTTAGATTCAAATTACCTCAGTGATACAGGTTACTTCATGATGATTATAAAACCATCAACAGGTAACCATCATCACCTGATCTCGTTTCACTTTAGCTTTCTTTGCTGCTGCAAATGTGTTTGACAAACACACTATCACAGCGGCAAAAAAGATAAAAGATATAAAACGAGTTAAGAGCCCAACTAATGGAAACACTATTCACTGTTATGGTGACTTCAAATGAAACAGAGTTAAACCTCTGTTAATTCTCAATAAAAACTTCTGTAGACGTCTGACAGAAATAAAGTCAGTCTGGTTAGTAATAAGTGAAGCTGGTAATGCTGTTTGCGGAGTTGTTTAATCCTCCTCTGCTGAGATCTTCACAGATTTAATGTCTTCTTTTCTCTTCAGTTGATTTCATCTTACACTGTAAAAAAGAATACATTGATTTTTATTAATATCTAATTAATAAAAATGAGGCAACAGATTACAAGCAATATTATTAATTAAATTTAACAAATTAGAATTGAGTAATAATTAATCAAATGAATTCCTTAAAAGTTAACCATTTAAAATGAGTAAAATGTACAAAATATCTTTTATTGCCAACATTGAAGACACCTGGTGTTAACAAGCAGAATCACTGAAGGAGAAAACCATAATTAAAGTCACCATTATGGTGATCAGTGTGTGTTTTAGTTGGGCTCTTGACCCTTAAATCATTTACTTTAAGTTTTGTTCGGCTGCTGTACATGAGTTATAACAGCCAGGTGAACAATGAGAAAAGGTGATCTGATGGCGTTGGTTGTGATTTAACATAATCATTATTTCACAATCATTTGACCTGAATCACTGAACTCATAGAGTCCAATTTATGAGTTAAGTTAACTTTATTAATTACAGCAGTATAATATTTTTAGCCTTTTCAATGAAATCCAAATGATCAAATCAATAATAAAAAATAAATAAATATATGATCTTTTTTTATTTTTTTGGCACAAACACACATCAAGAATTTGCGTATGAATCTCAGTAATGGTGACGAACAGATCACCTCTGAACATAAGCTCATTATTTATTCATGCAGCAATGCATGATGGGAGCCATGAATGAGTTTTGATTGGTGGAACCCAGAATGCACTGCAACATGCTTTATAAATGTCACCATTGTTGAGATTCACAGGCTGATTATTGATGTCTGTGTGTCTCCTTTTTATGTAAGAGAAACTTTTTAGAAATGATTTGCCTTACGTTGTAAAAGTTAAAAAAATATTATGCCGTACAAGGCCAGTGCTGCTATAATTAATATAGTTCACCTAACTCATAAATTGGACTCTATGAGTTCAGTGATTCAGGTCTAATGATTGTGAAATAATGATTGTTAAAACACAACCAACACCATCAGATCATCTTTTCTCTTTGTTCATCTGGCTGTTATAACTCATGTACAGCAGCCGAACAAAACTTAAAGTTAAAAATTTAAGGTCAAGAGCCCAACTAAAACACACACGGATCACCATAATGGTGACTTTAATTATGGTTTTCTCCTTCAGTGATTCTGCTTGTTAACACCAGGTGTCTTCAATGTTGGCAATAAAATATATTTTGTACATTTTACTCATTTTAAATGGTTACCTTTAAAGGAATTCATTTGATTAATTATTACTCAATTCTAATTTGTTAAATTTAATTAATAATATTGCTTGTAATCTGTTGCCTCATTTTTATTAATTAGATATCAATAAAATCAATGTATTATTTTTTACAGTGTAGACTGTGTCTGAAGTCAGTTGTAGTTCTTGTGCTTCTGCTCGTCTCTTTTTTCTGTTCTCTTCTTTCTTTCAGTAATTCTTTTTGTTAACAGGCTGAGATGACTTCATATTTAATATACACAGATTTTGTGGCTCAGATAAGGTCCAGTTCTGGTTTATTTCTTTGCTCTTGGCTGAGATGTGGCATTGCTATGGCCTGCTTGTGGCCCAGATCTGGCAAACAGGAGTGGCCCACCCAAGTGCCGTAATTCCACGCTGCATGTGGGCCAGATCATCTTTCCACGTGTGCCAGATGTGGGCCGGATCTGGGCCGACACAATGTTGCAATGTGGGTATTGTGGTCACAGTTTGAGCACACAGTGAGAGCGCTGTGAGGTTACACTTTTAGATCACTGTGAACTCAGATTGCTGACGGTGTGACCACATGGTGACATCACTGTGAGATCAAAGTGTTGACTGGGCTGATAATGGTGTTTTTTTTCTTCCCTCATCACTGAAATCATTCATAACTGATTGCTGTAAAATGCATAATGTGTGACCTCCTGCTGGTCCTACACTGTAAAACCTAACAGTAATATTAACTAAATACAATTGAGTTCACAGCACTCAAATATTACCGAAACTTGAATGACTGAAACAGAACTCAAACTGAATGAATTATAGAACATTTCTAGATCCCAGAATGATAATTGTATAATTAAGTGATTAATTAAGTGATGATTGAGCATTAGTGATGAGCACCTGCTGTTAACAAGCAGAATCACTGAAGGAAAGAGAAACACAAGAAATACAACTGACTTCCAGCAACAGCAAAATCAACTGGAGATAAAAGAAGACATTAAATATCTCAAGATCTCAGCAGAGGAGGATTAAACAACTCCACAAACAACATTACCAGCTTCACTTATTATTAACCACTTTGACTTTGTTACTGCCATTCGTCTACAGAAGTTCTTATTAGAATTAACAAAGGTTTAGAAGTTGATTATTTGTTTCATTTAAGGTCACCATGATGGAGATCAGCGTTTGCTTTAGTTGGGCTCTTGGCCCTGGACTTTTGCACTTAAGATTTTCTTTGGCTGCTATAATTGAGTGTTTATAAAACAGGCAAAAAAGGCAAGGAAAAGTCTGATTGGGTGTTTATGGTGAAGGACTGATGATGACAATCATCATTTAGTGACTTGATTCACTGATTTCTTTCAGAGTCTGATCTCTGATTAAAAGGGCAACATATTAGTTTCACTCAGAACTGTGATTCTACAGCATAAGAGCTAGCCATGTTGTGGCCATCAGATATGAAGGATTTTACAAAGAGTTGTGCACAAAAAGTTTCACAGAAAAGGTATTGAATTACTAAGACTCACACAGACATCAAGAATCAGCATATGAATCTCAGCAATGGTGACCATTAAAAAATTATTCATTCTGCAATGCATGCTGGGTACTAGCATAATACAAAACTTATCCATGGCTCCCAGCATGCATTGCGGCATAAATCATTTTTTAATGGTCACCATTGTTGAGATTCATATGCTGATTCTTGATTACTGTGTAAATCAGCATAATACCATAGAGATTTTTAAAATCTGATTGTCACAACAATGGGTCTTACAGCAGAATCAGTTCTATTATAATGAATAATACAAGTAATACATCACCTGTCTAATCAGAGATTAGGCTCTGGAAAAGATCAGAGAATCAAGTCACTAAATGATGATTTTTAGCATCTGTGTTTTATAAACACTCAGTTACAGCAGCCAGAGGAAAAACTGGTGTTATAAAGTCAAGGGTCAAGAGCCCAACTAAAGCAAACACTGATCACTATCATGGTGTCTTTAAATGAAACTCAATAAATCATTATCATCTAATCCTCTGTTCATTCTCAATAACAACTTCTGTAGACGCATGACAAAAGTCAAACTGTTTAGTAATAAGTGAAGCTGGTAATGCTGTTTGTGTAGTGGTTTAATCCTCCTCTGCTGAGATCTTTAGAGATTTAAACGTCTTTTATCTTCAGTTGATTTCATCTAAGGCTGTGTCTGAAGTCAGTTGTAGTTCTTGTGTTTCTCTTTCCTTCATTGATTCTGCTCGTTAACAGCAGGTGTTAATCACTAATGCTCAATAATCACTTAATTAATCACTTAATTTATTGACTGCAATGTATATCTACTTTTAGTAAACTCAACTGAAATAATTGCAGAGTACTCATAACTATTGTTTTTATAAACTTAATTGAATTAAGGCAATCGGTTTCCTCAAATGTAATAAGTTAGCTTAACTTATTGAATTTGACTTTATGTGTGACATTCTGAGCTAACAGTAACTGCAAGTGCTCTGAGTTCATTTAAAGTTTGTCATGTCACTGTTTTTACTCAATAAAGTGAAGTTTCAGCTATATAAAGTATTCAAATGCAGTGTAAAGTTTAATTGTGTATTAAGAAATATTATTGTTTTAGTGAACTCGATTAAAATAAGTTCAGAGTACTCATAACTATTGTTTTTATAAACTTAATTGAATTGAGGCAATCGGTTTCCTCAATTGAAATGAGTTACCTTAACTTGTTGGGTTTGTAAAAATGAACTCAGAGCACTTGCAGTTACTGTTAGCTCACAATGTCACACACAAAGTCATATTCAATAAGTTAAGCTAACTTATTACATTTGAGGCAACCGATTGCCTTAATTCAATTAAGTTTATAAAAACAATAGTTATGAGTACTCTGCAATTATTTCAGTTGAGTTTACTAAAAGTAGATATACATTGCAGTCAATAAATTAAGTGATTAATTAAGTGATTATTGAGCATTAGTGATTAACACCTGCTGTTAACGAGCAGAATCAATGAAGGAAAGAGAAACACAAGAACTACAACTGACTTCCAACCACAGCCTTAGATGAAATCAACTCAAGATAAAAGACGTTTAAATCTCTAAAGATCTCAGCAGAGGAGGATTAAACCACTACACAAACAGCATTACCAGCTTCACTTATTACTAAACAGTTTGACTTTTGTCATGCGTCTACAGAAGTTGTTATTGAGAATGAACAGAGGGTTAGATGATAATGATTTATTGAGTTTCATTTAAAGACACCATGATAGTGATCAGTGTTTGCTTTAGTTGGGCTCTTGACCCTTGACTTTATAACACCAGTTTTTCCTCTGGCTGCTATAACTGAGTGTTTATAAAACACATTTGTTATGGTGCATACGCCTAAAGAAAATATGAGCATGTGGTTGTGTTTAGATGATACAAATCATCATTTAGTGACTTGATTCTCTGATTTTTTCCAGAGTCTAATCTCTGAGTAGACAGGAGATGTATTACTTGTATTAATCATTATAATAGAACTGATTCTGCTGTAAGGCCCATTGTTGTGACAATCAGATTTTAAAAACCTCTATGGTATCATGCTGACTTACACAGTAATCAAGAATCAGCATATGAAACTCAACAATGGTGACCATTAAAAAATGATTTATGCCGCAATTCATGCTGGGAGCCATGGATAAGTTTTGTATTATGCTAGTACCCAGCATGCATTGCAGCATGAATACTTTTTTAATGGTCACCATTGCTGAGATTCATATGCTGATTCTTGATGTCTGTGTGAGTCTTAGTAAATCAATATCTTTTCTGTGAAATTTTTTGTGCACAACTCTTTGTAAAATCCTTCATATTATCTGATAGACACAACATGGCTAGCTCTTATGCTGTAGAATAACAGTTTTGAGTGAAACTAATATGTTACCCTTTTAATCAGAGATCAGACTCTGAATGAAATCAGTGAATCAAGTCACTAAATGATGATTGTCATCATTAATTCTGCACCATCAACACCCGATCAGACTTTTCCTTGCCTTTTGTGCCATAACAAATATGTTTTATAAACACTCAATTATAGCAGCCAGAGAAAATCTTAAGTGCAAAAGTCAAGGGTCAAGAGCTCAACTAAAGCAAACGCTGATCTCCATCATGGTGATTTAAATGAAACTCAAATAATCAACTTCTAAACCTTTGTTAATTCTAATAAGAACTTCTGTAGACGAATGGCAGTAATAAAGTCAAACTGGTTAGTAATAAGTGAAGCTTGTAATGTTGTTTGTGGAGTTGTTTAATCCTCCTCTGCTGAGATCTTGAGATATTTAATGTCTTCTTTTATCTCCAGTTGATTTTGCTGTGGCTGGAAGTCAGTTGTAGTTCTTATGTTTCTCTTTCCTTCAGTGATTCTGCTTGTTAACAGCAGGTGCTCATCACTAATGCTCAATCATCACTTAATTAATCACTTAATTACACAATTATCATTCTGGGATCTAGAAATGTTCTATAACTCATTCAGTTTGAGTTCTGTTTCAGTCATTCAAGTTTCGGTAATATTTGAGTGCTGTGAACTCAATTGTATTTAGTTAATATTACTGTTAGGTTTTACTGTAAACCCTAACGCTCAAAATAACTAATTGGTTTGAGTAGGACAAACTTAAATTAAACTGATTAGTTCAGTCAAATTAACTTTTATGAGTATTTGGCACTTTCTTTTTCTTTCAAGTTCACAGAACTGATATATTTTAAGTAAACTGAACTATTTCATTGTTTTGAGTTTTATTAAATGATTTATTTTAATTTAAACAAACTTAAGTTTAACTAAAATGGCTGGGATGTCTATTTCCCAGCATGCTTTGCCGATGGCACTTGAATGGGAGAGTAAATGCTAAAATTAAGTGTAATATAATGTTTTATTTGTGCAAGATTAAAGGTGCTGTATGTAACTTTTCTACTAAAATGAATCCTTTTTTTTATTGCCTGTGTGTGAAGGGGTTGTAATCTCACATTAAAATGATCCACTTTGCGGGTTTTGCTATTACCTCGGAAAGCAAGTATTCTTATTTTTATGTGAAGGTGCCGGGTCGGATTTACTGCGAAATCCAGTGACGTGACCTGCACGCGCGCTCCCGAGCCCTAGCCTACTGCATTTGCACTCAACAGCGACGACACTGCAACTTATTACATGGACTTATGACTTATGCAACTTATGACATGTCTGATAACACTAAGAAATGACCTGCTCCCAGCACAACACAGACTCCAACACAAACTCCACATATTGATAAAAAAACAAACAAAAAAGTTTTTTTCTGCTGAAGCTCGTAAGGCCAGACGTGAATCGGATGAACTTCGGGTGAAAAAACACGGCTCAACATCGGCAGGGCATTTGAGTCATGGAGAAACCTTATCTACAAACCTAGAATGTACATTTCCTGAAGAAAATGTGAAGTGCACAGTAAATTCCCCGGTGTTTATATGGGAACCACCAGCAGGGTGTTAAAAGTAACACTGAAGCAGTGTTAGAGTTAATGAGATAATTAAGTGATTAATTGAGCGATGACTGAGCATTGAAGATACCTGATGATAACAAGCAGAATCACTGAAGAAAAGAGAAACACAAGAACTACAACTGACTTCCAGAGATGAAATCAACTGAAGAGAAAAGACCACATTAAATCTGTGAAGATCTCAGCAGAGGAGGATTAAACAACTCCACAAACAGCATTACCAGCTTCACTTATTACCAACTAGTTATTGAGAATTAATAGAGGTGTAGATGTTGATGTTTTATTGGAAATAATATGTTTTAGTAAATTCACCATTATGGTGATCAGTGTTTGCTTTAGTTGGGCAGTTTGACTCTTGGCTTTGCTATGCAAGTTTGTGGTCTTTGTGACAGTGTTTACCAAAACACATACTTTTGTTACAAAGTATGCCAGAAACAAAGATGATCAAATGATGTAGTTTTAACCATCATGAAGTAGAATGATTCACTAATCTCATAAATTAGCAAAAATGATATTTATTAAAAGATTAATTTTTCACCAATGATAATTTCTTGCCACTAAACAGACATTCTGAATTATGATTTTTATTTTATTTTTTGTGAACATTGAGAAGAAAATTATTCAAGACACACACAGACATCAAGAATTAGCATATGAATCTCAACAATGGTGACAAGCTTCCTGCAGCAATGCATGCTGGGAGCCACCATATTATAAAACTAATGGCTCCCAGCATGCATTGCAGCATGAAGCATGTCACCATTGTTGTGATTCATAAGCTGATTCTTAATGTTAGTGTGTGGATGTGTTTGTCTGGCTTATTTTCTCGCAATTTATTTAGAAGTTAAAATTCAGAATGTTTCATCTTTGGAAAAAAAAATATTGATGGTAAAAATCTGTTAATAACATGCTATCTATCCAACCTTGATAAACTCTCCTGTCTGTAGCTTTCTAGTAATCCTGAAGACATTGATTAGCTGGTTCAGGTGTGTTTGCAGAGGTGGAAAGTCCAGGTTCAGAAAGTAAAAGTCCTCTTCAGTATTTTGTTCCAATCACCTGGATTTGCTAATTCAGCTGGAGAGAGAACTCTGCTGAACTCTTGTTTGGCTGCTGTACCTGAGTTATAACAGCCAGATGAACAAAGAGAAAAGGTGAACAGGTGTTGGTTATATTTTAACATAATCATCATTTGACCTGAATCACTGAACTCATTTAGAGTCTAATCTCTGACTTAAATGTATATTGGTCATAACAGCATCACAGTGATTCTACTGAATAATATCGAGATTTGTCAATATAATCCAAATAATTTCTTAAAAGTTGTTCTGATATTACTTCTTTTTTTTTTTTATCTTTCTTTAAGGCACACACATACATCAAGAATCAGTGTATGAATCTCAACAATGGTGACAAAAAGAATATTCAATTAGGAAAAGGAAATTACTAAGACAATTCAGATCATAATTTATTCATACCGCAATGCATGATGGGAGCCATGAATGAGTTTTGATTGGTGGCACCCAGAATGCACTGCAACATGGTTTATTATTGTCACCATTGTTGAGATTCACAGGCTGATTCTTGATGTCTGTGTGTCCAAAAAAAATAAAAACTTTTAAAAGTGTTTTGATCAGAACAATTTTAAAGAAATGTTTTGGATTATATTGAAAATGCTGATTATATTGAAACGAGTGTATCGTAAAATCATAGACTGCTGTAATCAACAAGGTAAACCTAACTCTCTGAATGAGCTTTGTAATTCAAGTCAAAAGATGATTATGTCAAAACATAACCAACACCACCTGATCAACTTGTCTCTTTGTTCATCTGAGAGTTATAACTCTGAAAGAACAGCCAAACAAATCTAACGTTAATCGTTTAGGGGGCAAGAGCCCAACTAAACCAAACACTGATCACCATAATGGTAACTTAAAAAAGAGATTTCCTCCTTTGGTCATTCTGCTTGTTAACATCAGGTGTCTTCAATAATGGTCAATCATCACTCAATCAATCACTAAATTATCTCATTACATTTAACACTCTTGAGTCTGGAGCCAAATAAACTCCCAGGAGAGTTCATTTAACACTGGAGTTTTTGCTGTGTGAGTTCATGGGTGGAATAAACATATGGCAGGACTTTTACTTTCTGACCCCTGGACTTTCCACCTCTGTGTGTTTGAGTAGGGTCCCAGTGGCCCTCCAGGACAGCATTTGCTCATCCCTGTCCTAGACCTAGAGTTTCTTCTAATGAGCTGATGAGTTGAATCAGGTGTGTTTGATTAGGGAGACAAAGAAAACGTGCAGTGTTAGGTGTCCTTCAGGAGCAGGGTTGGGAAGCACTGATTTAAACAATATTACTTTGAAATTAGCTATGTTATCTAATCCATGTATGTGTTCAGTCTGTTTTCTTGTGTGAAACTGAAAGTAAACAGAGCTCTGCAGGAAAAGCCCCGATTTACAGAAAAACTCTCTGCGCGTGCGTGAGTGTTTGTTGAGTGAGTGGAGTGTGACTGATTCGGAGACTGTTCTAGCGGTGGGAGAAATAGTGGGTCATGATAGTATTCGAGCAGCTTCTAGGATGAACGGAGCGGTTGTTTTGTTCTTGGACAAAGATGTAAAAGTTAACGACATTGTAGAAAGTGGCATAGTTCTCAATGAGCGTTTCATTAAGATTTTTCCACTGGTTAATCCAGCAAGGAAAGTCTTGTTGTCTAATGTACATGTTCATTAGTGATGAAGCATTGCAACGTGAACTGTCTAGATACGGACAGTTCACGTCAGCAATAAAAAAAATTCCGATGGGTTGCAAATCTCCCCTGTTAAAACATGTGATGTCTTTCTGACGATTTGTTTACACGATATTGAGAACGGATATTGAGGAAATAAACGCTGCTTTCAAGTTCAAAGTTGATGGCTTTGATTATGTTATTTTTGCTACAACGGAAAACATGAAGTGCTTTGGATGTGGAAAAGAAGGGCATTTAGCACGAGCTTGCCCTGATAAAGATCGTTTAGTAAACGCTGCATATGAGAATGAACCTCAAAGTCAAAATGTAGACCAAGGAATTAATGTGGAAAGGGATAGGCAAGCTGACGAAGGGGCAGAAACGAATGTAGTACATTTGGAGAAAGAGGACAGTGGAAGTAAGGGCTGTAAAAAGGGAAGCCTGAGAAGTGATGAGACAATGGATATTGAGATTGATGAGGTAGAGAATGAAATCCTTAATGAAGAGGAGAACATTTTTAAAGTACCAGCAGTAAAAAGAAAATTAAATCCTTGTGAAACAGCTGATAAATCTAAGAAAAAGATGCAGGATGAGAAAAATAAGCAAATGTCTGATGTATCTGATTCAGGAAGTGAGCAAGAGGGTTCTGAGGCATCTGTGGAAGATAATGGGAGCCAAGATTGCAGTGGCTACAGTTTAGAACAGATGAAGAATTTCTTACAGAGTACAAAATGAATGAGAAATGTTGAGGTGATAGATTTTTTTCCGGATCTCTCTCTGTTTATTTACTCTGCAAAAAATCTAATGAAACAAAAGGGTGATGAGTGTTTGTCGAATCCAGAGGTGTATAGATTAAAGAAAATTGTGCAAAAAGCATGCACCCAGACAATGCAAAATGAGTCACAAGAATAATGCAATATTTTGTTGTTTGCTTATATTGCTACTCTCTTCCCTCATAATGAGCACTTTTAAAATCGCCTCCCTAAATGTTAATGGGATGAGGGATGCAAAAAAACGGATGCAGCTCTATGATTTAATCAAAATAAAAAAAAATAGATATTGTGTTTTTACAAGAGACTCGTAGTACAAAAGAAAATGAAGAAATATATTTTTTAGTCATAAGACTTCTCTTAGTTCTGGGGTTGCAGCCTTGTTTTCAAAACATTTTATGCCAAGGTCTTGTGATCGCTTTGAAATAATAGAAGGTAGAGTTCTTAAGCTAATTCACCTTATTCAGGAAGTAGCACTGGGTGGCGCCATCCGCGTAATCTCACTTCCTGGTTTAGCTACTTAGCGCTTTGTTTGCCCTGGTCCAATCTGTTATCTGTCTTGATATAAGTAGATAGTGGAGTTGAGCCGGATACTCGGCTGAAACGAGTATCCGGTACGGATAAAGCACTTTTGTCGAGTACGAGTATTATACGAGTAATACGAGTCAATATCTGTGCTCGGATAAAAAAAAAAAAAGAAAGTTATGTTGAGATTAGGGCTGGGCGATATATCGATATAAAGAACATATATATCTTTTTTTTTTTTAAATGCGATATGGAATTAGACCATATCGCATATATCAATATAGTTCAAATTTGCGCTGTGATCCTTGCTCCAAGCAAGCTGACCCGGAGCTCTCTGCACTGCTCCCCGCGCCCCCGCCCATCCTTTTCCACTTTGCGTGCGTGTTTAGAGCATGTTATGTTATAACATGAAATAAAGTCTTTCACCTCAGAAAAACGGACTTTCTTGTCCTGTCAGCCGTTATACTGTAGTCGTAGTAGCGCACACTCAATTGCACGCGCAAATGCGGCGGCGCGCGCTGTGTATCGCCTCACTGTATATAAAGGGCAAAATAAACTACGAGCATGCAACGCCGTTACGTTGTAAATTACACGAAATAAAAGTAATGCAGGTATAATTCTCATTCTATTCACCAGGAGCAGTTTCCATGTTTCATTAACAGTTCTTGTTAGTATTGTGTATTCACCATGGTAACTGTCGTTTCAATATTAACCCCAAAATGCCACTATTTTTCTTTGTGTTATTTTTTTATATTTTTAAATGACTGTGGTGGCTCATACCAACATTGTATTAACAAAAACTAGTTTGGGACTGCTATTTAATACCTTTAGCATAGACCAATGTTTATTAGTACTAGTCTTTACTATGAGTCATATTCTTACAATTTATGTTAAGTAAAGGGGGACAGTACTTCAGTGTGTGTGTCAACAAATTTTGAAAAAAATAAAACATGAAAAATAAAAAAATATCGGGATAGCCTATATATATCATATATCGAAATTCAGCCTAAATATATCGGGATATGACTTTTGGTCCATATCACCCTGCCCTAGTTGAGATGAAAACTCTTGTTCATTACATTTTACTTCATAATTGCAACCGCATGTGTTGTGTATTCATTGTTGCAAAACTTGTTCTGTAGTTCGTTTGTTATCGTGATCAAAACCATTGATCTGAAGCTCAATGCTGATGCTGTCATGTAAATAGTTTTCTAATCAGCAATAAATATAACAATTTCTGATCAACCCATATCAATTGCATGCTTAAAATAACATACCGGTTAAAGCCCCGCCCATTTCAAGACAACCCAACCCACTTCCGGGTTAAATCCCGCCCACTTCCGGGTTAGGCCCCACCCAGTCCGAGTACAGATACAGATACAGATAATTCATATGGTTAACAGATACAGATACAGATACAGATACAGATAATGCTGTACTCGCTCATCCCTAGTAGATAGACTATAATATTATAGCCAAATGCGTTGGCCTATGGTTATTAACAACTGCTGCAACGTACTAAAGTACATTTCACTTGAAGCTTTTGAAACAATGCCACAATCAAATTATTTAATAGCTGTGTCTTTCTAATAGCTATTACTTAGTTATGAAGATGTGCACAAACACTACTACATGTAAAGTTTGAAACAGTATTACACCAGTTTGTTTGCTCAATCACCAGATACATTTGCAGTGTATAGCCAACAGATGAGAAAAAAATAGCCACGAACTGGTGTAGAAAGAAAGTAGAGCCTCAACTAGATGAACAAGAGGGTAACGTTAGCTTAGCTAACTGCTAGCTGCAATTTCTTATGGTTTGATCTCTAACACAAGTAATGGCTGTAAAATAAATCCAGCGACTGAATTCTAGAGGACCATAGCTTTCAAACAAGGTATAGCATGTGTATGTGTCCTGTAGTGAGACCATTACAACATTAGATGTTTGTGGCTAATGTAGGCTAAACACTACACATCGGCCGGGCTGCGATCAGACAGGCAGACGGGTCATATAAACACCTAAAAGTCGTTTAAAAATTACCCCGAGAAACAGTGCATTGCTGTGCTGTTGGTACACACGTACATAGCACATTTGGCACAAATTAGCTTATCTTATGTGACATTTTATCAGTGAGACTTCTCTGCAGTTCTCCTCGAAATTGAACTATATGGGGAGGCTGCAGACCTGGAGCCGGTAGTCGGTAGATCTACGCCCCATGGCAGTTTTACGCCCCTGGCAGTTTTACGCCCCTGCTGTTCCTGATGCGTCCAGTAGGGGGATATACTGCGAAATAACACCATTAAATCGACGCTCAAAACTTACACATTAATAACCTTCCCGTTCATAGACTTTGCCCAATTGTGTGTTTTTTGTTAATTTAAAAATAAACGTTACAGTGTAGATCTGCACTATGGATTCAAATATCTGTAGATATTCAGTTGGGCTTCACTCTCTTCACTCAGCCTACAGAAGACTATTTTCTTGTGAATTAAAAAATTAACATAAGACTATGTTTTTGTGAATTAAAAAATTAATAATACACATAGTTGGATCAGATGACAAGTAATGATATATGACTTACTGTAGAATAGTTCATTGAATATTGAATATAGAATATATTTTTATAAACAGGAGACTGAGTGAAATATGTTATTGTGAATTTATATAAAGTTACATTTAGATATTAACCATATTTAGCCCATTAGACATACAGCACCGTGTAATCATTTAGATCCTCGATTATATATGCTGTACTATTCACTATTGGTCATCATACAGCTACAAAACAGTGTCCTACATAGCATTTTATGAAGACAAACACAATTTATCCCTTTTCTAAAATTCCTAGGGCCATTTAGAAAAAATAGACAATATTGTTGTTCACAAAACCATGATTTATCAACACCATTTATGAATTATGATGACTCCCCTATGGCTTGCCACTCTTCTTTAACTGTTTTTCTATCCTCCTGTCAAAGTGTTTCTGCTCACTGATGAAAACATTTTTTAAACATTAAAAAAAGGACATCCATGGTGAATTTGATCTTGTCAAATTCACACGCAGCAGGACTCACTGTTACATTTTGTATACAATTCCTGAATACTTAATTTTTTATCACAGCTTTGGTACATTTCTCAGATCACTACTGAAATTCTCATAACTACTTTTGAACAAATTGCCAATGCTTTGGTAAATTCATGCAATTGATTATGAATTGCTTTGCTGCTTCCTAATTTATCAATTCATTATTTCCTTCATTAGTGAAATTCTAAATACACCTCTGCAATTCATCAATTCAGGACACATTTACAAAATAAAGTCTAATAGAAATGTATTGAAAACATGCTTGACAGTTTATATAGTCAACCATTTTGCATTTAATGACTTATGCAAGGAACTAATGCCTATGTTTTGAGAAGTATGACAATTCAACAGAGAAATAGTATAATAGGCCTATATTTTGATCAACATGACCTAAAGAGTTGATAATGTAGGAAACAGCAGACAGTTGTACATTATCAATTGCATGAAGGTACTGAAGCATTTGCAATTTGTATAAAATAATGAGAAATTGCTTTTATGATGTGCACAAGTGACAAGATGATGTGATTTCAGTTGTGATCTGAGAAATGTACCAAAGCAACTGAGATAAACTATAAGACTTATTGGAGACCCTGCAAAATCACTGTAGACCCCCTAAGAGTCACAGACCACATAAAATAACGTGTTACGAGAACACAAACTGCCTTTTTAATTTGAGTTTCATATCTGTGGGTATTTCATAAAAATAAAAAAAAATAAACATAAAAAAATGTAAAAAGGACATTCATGGTGAATTTGATATTGTCACAGTGTGTGTGGGTGTGCTGCCCAGAATTTATGTCAGGAGAGTGTGGATTGCATCAATTTGCTCCTGATCTTCAAAGTACAATGGCACAGGCACTTGTTGGTGGAACACTTTTGGAAAAAGTGTCAAGACACTTTTATTTCTTTTGGCCACTGATGATGAACTGTGCAGAGAAAATTGAAAATGACATTAAAAACATGTCCATGTATGTCTCTGTAAGTCATTTATTTACTAGAGAAGCTATTGGTTTGGAATGCAGTTAAAAAAAAAGATGGGATGCAAGTTAAAGAGAACTTGGTAAAGACAGAGTATGATAATTCCCACATTAAGTTCACACAGACTACATTTTAGTCCAGATCAGTAAACAATTTTAAGAAAAATTTATATTTAGATTTAAATTAGATAGTTAGATCATCTCATTTATAAGAAACAACTCAAACCAGAAAGGAGTAAACAAAGTCTTACCAGAAGAGGCCATCTCACGCAAGATAAAGACAGGCAACAAAAGAAAATTAATTTTGAAAGTGAGTAGAGAAGACTAGGGCAGCTAAACTTACACATGGTTAGCTAAGTTTAAGCCAGACAGAACATCAACCTGACCGTCCAGAACTTTTTGCTATTAAATAATAAATGTTGCTTCATTGCTAAACAACAATAACTTTAGCAGATTATTTAATATACCTCAATTCGTGTCGCTGTACAGTCTCCCCCTACTGGACGCATCAGGAACAGCAGGGGCGTAAAACTGCTGGGGCGTAAAACTGCCTGGGGCGTAGATCTACCGGCTCCAGGTCTGCAGCCTCCCCTTACTCAAATTGAACGAGGGTCCGTTAAACCGGAAGGTGGTTTACAACGGAAGTACTGGACAGAAGTAAAAGTGGGCGGGGCGGAATAAGGTGAATAGCAAGGTTTGAAAATGTCACAATGGAATTGATTAATATCTATGCGCCTGTTAAACCTATTGAAAGAATGTTGTTTTTGGAAACATTGAGTGAGAATCTTAAACAGTGTGATATGGAAAACATTTTTATACTTGCTGGTGACTTTAATTGTACATGGTATGATATTGACAGAAATCATATTGAACCACATATGGTTTCAAGACGTAAATTGTTAAACATCATTAAAACCTACCAACTTTGTGATGTTTGGAGGAACTTTCATTTTAAAGATAGGCAATACACTTGGGCTCATGTGAAAGACAATTCTGTTTCGTTAGCACGATTCGATTTTTTTTTATTGTCTTAAACATCAAGTACAGTATTTTAAGTCTTGTTCTATTTGTCCTGTTGTGTTTTCTGACCATTCAATGGTAGAAGCTTGTGTGTTCATTGAATCTGTTAAGCAAAAGAGTGCATATTGGCATTTTAACAATGCTTTGCTTGAGGATGCTGCTTTTGGACAATGTTTACTTTTTTTTGGATGGGATGGAGAAGTCAAAAGCCTAATTTCGCTTCAATACAGCAATGGTGGGATATCGGGAAGTTAAATATACAAAAACTATATGTAATCAGTATACTTCTAATGTCACTGGGGACACTCTTAAAAATATTAGGATTTTAGAGATGGATATTGTGGAGCTACAGGGGCTGTGTGGAGCTCATGGAGATCCAGGTCAAATTCAGACTCTTAACGAGAAATAAGTTGCACTAGCAGATCTGTTGGACACTAGAGCTCAAGGGGCGTTAGTTAGGTCCAGATTTCAAAGTATTTCTGAAATGGATGCCCCGTCCCGATTCTTCTTTAATCTGGAAAAGAAAAATGGTCAAAAAAAGAGTATTCAATGTTTACGGTCTGTGGAGGGGAAAGATCTGACTAGGGACTCTGACATTCGGAAGAGGGCTGTTAGCTTCTACAAGGAGCTGTATGCCTGTGAATGTGGAACGGATCAGTCAACAAATCATTTCCTTTCAGATCTTCCACAGATGACTGAGGAGTCGTGTGCTAGTCTGGTGCATCCTTTGACAACAGATGAACTTTTTAAGGCACTGCAAAGCATGAAAACTGGCAGAGCACCAGGTTTAGATGGCCTGCCTGTGGAATTTTATACGGCATACTGGCACTTCCTGGGAGAAGACTTGTTTGCAGTGCTAAGTAGCAGTCTGTCTGAAGGGCGATTGCCAATAAACTGCAGGAGAGCAGTTTTAACTCTGCTCCCAAAGAAAGGGGACCTCAAAGAGGTCAAGAACTGGAGACCAGTGTCTTTGTTATGCACCGACTACAAGATCCTGTCGAAAACCTTGGGCAACAGATTGAGGGAGGTATTGGGGCAGGTCATCCATATAGATCAGTCTCATTGTGTACCCAACAGATCGATAGTGGACAACATATCGTTAAACAGAGATGTTTTGGAAGTCTCTAGACTCTTTGATCAAAAGGTTGGTCTGATTTCACTGGACCAAGAAAAGGCTTTTGACCGGGTGGAGCATCAGTTTTTATGGCATACTCTTGAGGCATTTGGTTTCCCACCTGAGTTTGTTGCTATGATTAAAGTGCTCTATACCCAGTCAACACGTTGATCTCACAGTGATCTCTCCATATGACCACAATGTGAGTTCACAGTGAGCTAAAAGTGTAACCTCACAGTGCACTCGCTGTGTGCTCATTTTATGGCCACAATATGAGGTCACCCCAGCTATAAATGTTATTGGATTTGAACATTTTAGTTGAAAATGAAAATTAGGTTGACGTCTAAACATTTGATGTCAGGCTCCAACTTCATTAAACAACTCCACAAACAGCATTACCAGCTTCACTTATTACTAACCAGACTGACTTTATTTCTGTCAGACGTCTACAAAAGTTTTTATTGAGAATTAACAGGTGTTTTAACTCTAATGTTTTTCATTTGAAGTCACCATAACAGTGATTAGTGTTTCCATTAGTTGGGCTCTTAACTCTTATTATATCTTTCGTCTTTTTTGGCAGCTGTGACAGTGTGTTTGTCAAACACATTTGCAGCAGCAAAGAAAGCTAAAGTGAAACGAGATCAGGTGATGATGGTTACCTGTTGATGGTTTTATAATCATCATGAAATAGACTGATTCACTGAGGTAATTTGAATCTAACAACTGTGTTGTACCAATAATATATTCTCATCACAAACCCTGTGTTACTGCAGCGTGAGATCCAACAATATTATAACAATCAGTTAGAAGATTTTAACAAACATGAACATGAAAAATGATTCCACCGTGACACACAGAGATATCAAAAATCAGCACATGAATCTCAACAAGGGTGACAATATATATATATTTTTTTTAGATAAACAGATTAATTCATAACATCACTGAAAAGCTACTAAATGTCACAAAAAAAAAACAACAGCAAAAAATAAAAGCACATATTTAGAATTAAAATAATAGGACAATTCAGCTGCATAATTTATTCATGTTGCAATGCATGCTGGGAGTTTTGTACAATGATGGTACCCAGCATGCATTGCAGCAAGGTACTTTAGATTGTCACCATTGTTGAGATTCATACGTTGATTATTGATGTCTGTGTTTGTTATCAAACAGTATTTTTTCGTGCTCATGTTTGTTAAAATCTTCTAATTGATTGTTATAATATTGCTGGACCTCATGCTGCAGTAACACAGGGTTTGTAATGAGAATATATTATTGGTACAACACAATTGCTAGATTCAAATTACCTCAGTGAAACAGGTTACTACATGATGATTATAAAACCATCAACAGGTAACCATCATCACTTGATCTCGTTTCACTTTAACTTTCTTTGCTGCTGCAAATGTATTTAACAAACACACTGTCACAGCTGACAAAAAAGATAAAAGATATAAAACGAGTTAAGAGCCCAACTAATGGAAACACTATTCACTGTTATGGTGACTTCAAATGAAACACATTAGAGTTAAACCTCTGTTAATTCTCAATAAAAACTTCTGTAGACTTCTGACAGAAATAAAGTCAGTCTGGTTAGTAATAAGTGAAGCTGGTAATGCTGTTTGTGGAGTTGTTTAATCCTCCTCTGCTGAGATCTTCACAGATTTAATGTCTTCTTTTCTCTTCAGTTGATTTCATCTGAGGCTGTGGCTGAAGTCAGTTATAGATCTTGTGCTTCTGCTCGTCTCTTTTTTCTGTTCTCTTCTTTCTTTCAGTGATTCTTTTTGTTAACAGGCTGAGATGACTTCATATTTAATATACACAGATTTTGTGGCTCAGATAAGGTCCAGTTCTGGTTTATTTCTTTGCTCTTGGCTGACATGTGGCATTGCTATGGCCTGCTTGTGGCCCAGATCTGGCAAACAGGAGCGGCCCACCCAAGTGCCGTAATTCCACGCTGCATGTGGGCCAGATCATCTTTCCACGTGTGCCAGATGTGGGCCGGATCTGGGCCGACACAATGTTGCTATGTGGGTATTGTGGTCACAGTTTGAGCACACAGTGAGGTTGTGCTGTGAGGTTACACTTTTAGATCACTGTGAACTCAGATTGCTGACGGTGTGACCACATGGTGACATCACTGTGAGATCAAAGTGTTGACTTGGTAGTGACATTGAAAGTATATTGAAAGTCAATGGTGGCTTATGCAGTCCTTTTAAAATTCAAAGAGGTATAAGACAAGGTTGTGCCCTATCAGGCATGCTGTATTCAATAGCTTTAGAACCAATGTTAAATACAACCAGAGTAGAGTTAGATGGTTTTAAATGTGAAAATTGTTTTCCACCTGTTGTAAACTCAGAATCGAAGACCAGGAGACTTGGTTGTTTCTTCAGCAGGATTGTTTATTGAAAACACAAGCTGTCGGTAGCTGCAGTCACCAAGTCTGAATCAGTGAAATGTTCTCTTACAGTTTATATACATTTAGGGGCAAGAACCAAAAAGACAGGTTTAGGAACCGGTTCTAGACTGAGAGTGCTGCCCACCCTAATTCACTCAGCATATCTATTCAAATGCTGAGACCCGAGTACAGGACTGGCAGGACTCTCTTGTTAAAACACAAAATCCGAGAGCCATTAAGAGTTTCAGTAAAACAGGACTGACCGGAGTCTTTTGCTAGAAAACTCTGCTAATAATAATTTATACCTCCTTAACATGCTAAATTCAATGTAAACCTAAATGAAACATTTTAATAAATTTGGAATCCACCACACCGATAAAACTGTCAGCATTTGCTGATGATATAATGGTTTTAATAAGTGGGCAGAATGATATTAATAAGTTAGTTGATATTGTTAATATGAAAAAATTTCTTCTGCAAAAGTGAATTGGGCCAAGAGTGCAGCATACTTAGTTGGAGAATGGAAGGAGGAAAAAATGTTATTGCCAGGCGGAATGAGCTGGTCACAGTGTGGTTTAAAATACCTTGGAATCTTCCTAGGCGATAAAGTAACCAATAAGAAAAATTGGGAGAATATGTGTGAAAATGTTGAAGGAAGATTAGAAAGGTGGAAATGGATATTGCCTAAAATGTCTTTTAGGGGAAGGGCTCTGATCATTAACAATCTGGTAGCCTCCTCGTTATGGCACAAATGATCTGTTTTAGAGCCCCCTGTTGGGATTCTTGAAAAAATACTCAGAATGATAAGTTTTTTCTGGGATAAATTGCACTGGGT
Source organism: Rutilus rutilus (assembly GCF_951802725.1). Classification (NCBI taxonomy): domain Eukaryota; kingdom Metazoa; phylum Chordata; class Actinopteri; order Cypriniformes; family Leuciscidae; genus Rutilus; species Rutilus rutilus. Next base: position 50,938,576 of record NC_140210.1, read on the forward strand.
ACCTAGGGCTGTTTTATATCTACCGAAGGAAGAAGGTGGTCAAGGTATTGTAGACCTCAAGAGTAGAAAAGCAACATTTAGGCTACAATTTGTTCAGAAATTCTTATATAAACCAAACGTTTTGTGGACTGGATTACCTTCTTGCCTTTTAGGTAAGGTTGGTGGGTGGGGTTTTGGAAAAAATCTTTTTTGGACGGACTGCAATAAATTTGATTTTGGTTTTATTTCTCCTTTTTATGAAAGTGTGAGAAAAGCTTGGTGTGTGGTGCAAATCAGAAGATCCTTGCCCTACAAGTCTTTACAATGGTTTTTAGAAGAACCTCTGATTAATGGTGCACGTTTGGATATATGTGATGATACAACACCTTGGTTAAAACAGGTTTTAACAAATGCTAAGGTTGTGAAAATGAAAAGCCTAGTGGAAGTGGCTCGTAAGACTTTTGCGTTTGCAAATAAACTGGGCATAAGATCAACAAGGACAATTTATCTTCTGTTGAGAAAATTTAGAGAGACAACCCAGTGGGCATTTGATGTCAATTTGACATCAAATTGATGTCAAATTGACATCAAGGTGCCCGCTGGGAATGGAGTAAAGAGGACTGGACTTTTTTATCATCACCAAATGAAATGGATCGCTTTCCAAGCATGGTTATACCTAAGACTGTTTTAGAAATGGAGAATTCTTCAGTCACTTCAAAGAGTTCAGGAGATATTGTCTTTGATACAATGGCTGGTAAGAGTTTATATCAAGTGTGTGTAAGAGTGATGAATAAAGACAAATTACAACGGGTGGATACGCCATGGAGAAACCATTTAAATGTTGGGGTTGGTTTTAAGCCTTCTTGGGGTTCGTTTTACAAGCCACCATTGACTAAAAAAGTTGGAGATCTGCAGTGGCGAGTATTACATGGCATTATTGCAGTCAATGCTTTCATTTCAATCTTGAACCCAAATGTGCAAGATAAGTGCCCTTTTTGTATTAACAGAGAAACCATTTTTCATTGTTTTATGCATTGTGAGAGACTGAAATCTCTTTTTGTTTTATTGGAAACTTTATTTTCCTCGGTCAATGAGAAGTTTACAATGTCTGTTTATATCTGTGGCTTTGAATATTGTACAAAAAAAGAAGAGGAAAGGACGGTTGTTAAATTTCATTTTAGGACAAGCTAAAATGGCTATATATGCTAGTAGAAGATACAAGATTCTTCATGACTCAAATTGTGTCGTTGAATTGTGTTTTAAAAGGCTTATAAAAGCAAGAGTGAGGCATGGTTTGTTTTTTTATCTATTTATGAAGAATGTGGAAACGTTTGAAGACATTTGGAGTGTTGAAAAATTGCTGTGTTGGGTCGAAAATGATGGGTTGTTTTTTGCTGAGACTATGGGATAATTTAATGATGATTTTGTAATGGTTTTGTAGAATAAAGGTGTTATAAAATTCAAAAAAAATTCTCTCTCTCTCTCTCTCTCTCTCTGTGTGTGTTTGTGACGGCGTGACGATCGAGTCTGTCCCAAAAATACCTCTCAATGCGCCCTCGTGGACTCGCGCCAAGGGCCCTGTAGGTCTGCACTACATGAGGTCACCAAAGTGTGGACTCTGAGGAAGTCCACAAGTCCGGAGTGTGCCATTTGGGACAGGGCCTTACTTTCTGAACCTGGACTTTCCACCTCTGCTGTTAAACATATTCAACTAAACGGCATTGGATTAACCATATGTAGTTAATTTAAGTTAATTGAAATAAATAATGTTACATAAATCTAACGTAACCTAGTTACGTGGAACCTGTTGACATAAAAAAGTTAATTAAAGCCAACATACCATTGTTGTGTTTTGCATGCTGAGGCTACGTTTACACGTGGATGGCTATTTTCATAAACGGACATTTCACCCCTCTTCGTTTTCAAAAATAACATCGTGCACACGAACCTGTGTATATGCTGTCAAGAGCATGCCAAACCTGTAGGTGGCAGTGTAACGAGAAGCTCAAGCCCACCTTAGCCAATCAGAATCCCGAAAATAGTCACATTCTGTGACGTCGCTGCCTAAAACTCAGTTTTTCTCAGTTTACATGCAAACGGACAAACGAAGATTTTCAAAATCTCCACTCTGGCCGGAGTTTTTAGAAAGAATCGGTTTCATTGGCGAATCCTCCGTTTGCATGTAAACGAAGGGCGCAAACGAAGAGAAATGTCTCCGTTTTTCAAAATAACCATATACGTGTAAACGGGGCCTGAATGTTGAAGTCTGTGTGTGACTCAAGCATGGTCAATGATGTTGCCACAAATATAGAGGGATTATATCAACACAATTAAAAGTTTCACAAGGTTTATATGACATAAGTGTTAGCAAAATAAACTTAAAAAATCATTATTTGACATGAAATATAATTTTGTATCATTCATAGATTGATAGGTAGATACAGAATATTTATTACTTGTCTTCCTTTGAACCCAAATAACTGATTTCTTGTTGCATCACTGCATCAATAGGAAGATAATTGCATTCATATAAATGAAGTTCCAAGAGCCCAACCAAAGGGAACACTGATCACCATAATTTCAAAATAGTCTTGATAGACTTTTCACTCCTTTCCTCCAGTTCTACAGTTATTTTTCTGTTTACATTCACAGATTACCCAAAACAATCTGAAATGTTCAATTGTATTTTTTTTTATTTTTATTTTTTTTAAAGAACATCAAGCTTACTTCATAAATTGGTGCTGATTTTCCAAAAATATTTTTGTCTAAACTCACCATTATGGTGATCGGTGTTATTTTGGTTGAGTTCATGGACCATCATTTATAACATTGCAAATCTCTTCCTATTGATGCAGCAATGCAACATATAATCTGAGTTATCATATATATATATATATGATCAAATCTAAATTTTTAAATGAGTCTGACGTATTATCTCTCATTGAGCCAATGTTAACAGACTGTTGCAACAAGAATTGCACTTGGGCCAATTTAAAAAATTTAGATGTGACCAGTCACTAGAACATTTTGACTTGGAGAGGTTTGAATTTTTTTGACAGTGCACACAGACTGCAACATTCAGCATGCAAAACACAACAATGGTAACAATTACTTTTTATCTAAAGTAAATTATAAAGTATTTTTTATTCTTTTTAAGTTACTAGAACTCTTGTGTAAGTGAACTATACTATCTAAGCATTTGTCAGTACAACATACTATTCCTATTTCACTTTACATGATTTTTAAGGCAATCGGTTTCCATGCTTTTTTCAATGTCTAACTAATTTGATTTTACAAAAATAGATGTTAGTAAGATGTTAGCCTATGTATGAAAGAGAATGTGTTCATTGTACTTCATTGGACTCTTTTTATTTCTCACAAAATGAGCTATTTATAATTTGTCGACAACGATTAATCTGCTGAATATGGATGAAGGTTTTCATAATCAAATGTCATGGTTCACTAGACTCCAGATCAGCAAATTGACTACTGCTGAACAATTACAATAATGCAAGCAAGAATAGCAGAAAACATTTTCCAGTGCTTTACAAAAGTTGTATGACGAACAAAGTAAAAACAGAGAAATATGGAATAGTTTCAGTGAGTCTCTCCTCTATCGGAGGTGAAGTGATGAAAACAGACTGAGGAAGCAGGAGGTCAGAGAATTTTCCTCATTAACTCTTAATTTTTACCTGCTTCATTTCGCCCTTTCTCTTCCTCAAACAAAAACAATGACATTAAAAGAGAAGCCAGGAAACGCAGAGGCGTAGACTAGGAAATTCTGGAACAATCACTCAATAGCTGTGAGAACAATTCAACACTATAAACCTCCAAACAGAATTTAGAGACAACATCAACCACTTCCACAAATGAGTGAAGATTAGCGGAGAGTGATAGAGATTTGCTGCACAAATAATGAAATCCACTGAAACAATATTGCTTTGAAAACAGCAGTGTTTTTGAAGTGTTGCTGTAACATCAGTGACTCAATATGAATCTGATTTCAGTCTGTAGCTCCTAAAACATAAACGGTTTATCAAGTGAATCAATAATAATAAGTGCAATGTAAACAGCAAAATCCCCAGTGTTAAATAAACACCCCTCAGTGTGTCCACACTACAGGGTGTTAAAATGAACACTGAATCAGTGCTGAAGGTAATGATATATATAAGTGATGATTGGTCATTAATAAAGACACCTGATCTTAACAATCTGAATCACTAAAGGAAAGAGTCACAAGAACAGAAAAAAAAAGAAACACAATAAAAAAGTGTCTTCTAGCCACAGTCTTAAGGACATCTACATTAATCCGGATACATTTGAAAACAGCGTTTTCAGGCTTTTTCCGATGTTTCAGTGTGGAGGAAAAACTTGAAAAACGCCTGAAAATGCTAAATTCACGTTCATTTAGTTTAGTGAGAGGAATTGTGAGTAGTTTAGTTTTCATGTGAGTAAATTCTGTCATCTTTGCAGGATTGTGATATGAAGAGTCAAAGTAACATTTTAACAGTGTGACAGTGGATAGCACATAACAGGCACAATGCCAGTATAAACATGAATATCTATTGGTACAATATGTGTCACGTGACTACCCAGCGGGCACCTTGATGTCAAAATTAGGTCAAGAAATTGGTCAAAAATGAAAGTCATATTGACGTCAAAGTGTTGATGTCAATTTGACGTCAAGAGTTTGACCTCTGCTGATGTCATTTTGCCAAACAAAAAGGTGAAACGCATGGCTGTACACTTATTACCAGCTTCACTTAAAACTAACCAGATTTACTTTATAATTTCCATTTTTATGAAATCATTAAAATTTTGCATTTTAAAGTCATCATGATGGTGGTTAGCGTTTGCTTTAGTTGTGCTCCTGAACCTTCACTCTTTAATATAATGGTTCTTTGGCTGCTATACTTATTATAGACAAAATAGTCATGAGAAGATAAGGTCAGGGGATGTTGGCTGTTTATAGATGATGATAACAGTACCATCATTTAAATGCCTGATTCCCTAATCGTGTTCAGTGTCAAATGTTATGATTATATAGAATTTATTGTTTTTATGATGTATTACAATATAATCTATTTATTTTTACAGCATTAGAGCAATTTTGTTTATTGAAGACTATAATAGATTTTAAAAACATTTAGTGCATTAAACATTTTCCTCTACATTATTACTTAGCCATCAAGAATCAGTGTATGACTCTCAACAATGGTGACAATCAATGAAATGCTTCATGCCGCAGTGCATGCTGGGTACCACCAATCAAAACTCACCAAAATCTCCCAGCATGCATTGCAGCTTTGATAAATTATGCAGCTGGAGTTGATCTGATTATCTGGATATTTTGTTGGATTGTCACCATTGTTGAGATTCATACGCTGTTTCTTGATGTCTGTGTGCGTCTAAGTAATGCCTTAGATGACAGGGTTTTGTGCACTAAATAGTTTTTAAAAACCAAGTACATTATTTGATAAACAAAACTGCTAGACATGCTGTAGAATCAAATGACTTCTGTTATGAATAAAACAGTTTTGAAACCGCAAGTCCTATATAATCAGAACATAAGACACTGAATAAGATCAGGGCTTCAGGCACTTACATGATGATATCATCATCATCAATAAACAGCCAACATCACCTGATCTCATTTTCTCATGGCTTTTTTTAGCTATAACAACAGAGCTTTATAAACACACAATTACAACAGCCAGAGAAAATTTTATATTGAGAAGTCAAAGGTCAAGAGCACAACTAAAGCAAATGCTAACCACCATCATGGTGACTTTAAAATACAAAATATGATTTCATTAAACCGGAAATTAAATAAAGTAAATCTGGTTAGTGTAAGTGAAGCTGGTAATAAGTGTACGGCCATGCGTTTCACCTTTTTGTTTGGCAAAACTCTTGATAGAGGTCAAACTCTTGACTTCAAATTGACATCAACACTTTGACGTCAATATGACTTTCATTTTTGATCATTTTTGATGTCAAATTGATGTTAAATTGACATCAAATGCCCACTGGAATATATATATAGTGTGTTTCAATATATAGTGAGTAGACTCTGTATTTATATTTATTTGGCGAGTTTACAAACCTTGCAACGGAGAGCCGAACAAACGGCGGAAGCTTTGATGAGAGAGGAGCCGTTACTTTCAAACCCAATGATGGCGATCAGCTGAGCTTTGTTGCGCGCGAGCATCACTGAAGCGACGACAGCAGAGGAATAGCAGCAGTTTCGTGACACAATAAAACTTCTCTCCTCCTGGTTCTTTTTCTTCATAGTATTCATATTATTATTATTTAGTGTTGTTGTTTAAGGTTTAAATTACTTAATAAAATAGGCCTATACTAAATAAATGTAAGCTACCCAAGTGAAAAAGACGTAGGCTACTGTTAAATGTATTAAAAATGTAGGTCTACTAAAAACAGACTCAAGTACATTTTTAATACCTTTAATAGTACGTCTTTTTCACCTGGGTATGTATACTGAATCAAACTTAAGTAGCCTATAATAATAATAATAATAATAAGATAAGAATAATAATCTTATTCTGGCCTCACTGAACCATTGGGCTCCTCCATGATGCTGGCTTTAACATAAGAGATCTTCCAGGAACCACTTAAATGTTAAAAGATCTTCCAATAACGCTTTTATCGCATTCAAGTTCCTCTATTTTCCCCCAAAGCACTTCGAGGTCTCATGGTAATGAAAAGGTGACTCCAGAACCTCTGAACTAAATACAAAGTGCTTAAAGGATCCCATAAGTTCCAGCAAGAACCTCAAAGTTTGTCAATGCTCCTCCAGTAACCCTAGGAGAAAGAGCTTTGAGGCACCTAAATTACATTTTGAAGTTCCTTGAGTATCCGACAGGATATTTGAGGCTCCTTTAGTTTTTACAGTGAATAATACTGTAAAAAAAAAAACATAATAAAAAAAAACAAACATTGGTAACACTTTACAATAGGGTGCACTAATATTTTAGGGCTGGCCAATATAGCGCATGACATTGTCATGCTTTCAGATGGAGCGGCATTTACTACAAAGAGCCGTAGTTAACTGACAAGCTGAGCCATATCGCGTTAATTATCGCTGACATATCGCCAGCGATAATTAATGCGATATGGCTCATCTTGTCAGTTAACTACGGCTCTTTGTACACAGCAAAAACTCCAGTGTTAAATTAACACTCCTGGGAGTGTATGAGTCCACACTCAAGAGCAGGGCCGTGGGAAGAGGTTTTAAGTTGGGGGTGCTGTAGTGGGAGGTGCATTTTTTGCGCGTCAGGTGGACACCTCTTAATAATGTCTAATGTCTAAGTGTTAATAATTAACAAAGTAAACACACTAATAAGAATGAAACATATTTATACCAATCTTGTAACCAGACTCCGTTGAACACAGCAGACACGTACAAATAGCCAAGATAGTTAAACAGCTCCAAAAGGTTGTCGCGCACAGCGGACAAGAACATCCACAAAAGCAAATATTTTTAACAGCACATATAAGCCTAAACTAGCAGGCCTACTAGGCATCTGTCGGTGTCGGGATGCTTTCCTGTAACTTATTCTCTGGACTTCCGTCGTGCTCTTTTTAGAAGCTGGTGTACCAAAAAAAATCCAAAATTCTTTTCTGTGCCATTTTGATATCTAGATACCTTCATGTTTTTTTAATTATTATTTTTATACCTTCACTGTTGCAACGTCTTCGCCTTGACGTTCAACGTGAGGTCAGTTGACAATGATGCATTCTGGCTGACCCCCCAGGGCGAGTTTTTCAAGGAAACCGTTATTTAGAATGTGTCACTTTATGGTTTCCATGGTGACGCGTCATTGCTTGTCACGTGACACCGCAACAACAACAGAGCTGAATGAATGATGATATGCTTTTATGTCATTTTTCCTTTTTATTCAAAATATTCACACATTTGTTAGATATGGCATTAAATATCTGATATTCCGATTGTCAAATATATGCAAGTGGAAGTGTTTTGTTGTTTAAACACCTTTAACGATCGCGTTAGTTGAGCTGTATGCGCGATGGGCGACGGCATCTTAGTTTGTGCCGCAGACGCAGTTCAGAGAATCGGATCTGTTGGATTTACCACATGTGAATTCATCCACTTCTCCCGAAATACATAAAACTAAGTGGCTGGTGAACTGGGAGAAGAATAGAGTAAACTTTAAAGTTACTTTCACAATGTGTATCTGATATGAATAAAACAACGTATCTCATTATAATGGAAAGGACTATTATTGCCTCTTCCTTTGACATCAGTGTGTATTTTACAAACTCTAAATGTATTGTGTTTTTTTTAGTACTTATATGTCTGAAACCTAAAATAAACATTATGTGGTTGAAAACACTGAAAAGTTGTGATATATGACAGCTCTGAGCGCGCCTGTCTCTGGCTCAGCGCCAGCCAACAAGCGAAAGCACATTTGAATTTAGCAGTTGATTACGTCATGCACTGGGACCAGCCTAGACTGATAACACCGGTGTGATCGTACGTACGTGCGAAAGGGTCAATAATTATTTAGTTGTACTCAAAACCTCCTCGTGCATAAACTTCTTAGGTTAATAACAAACAGGAAAAAATAAAAAAAATGTTTTAATACGTTTATTTATTTGCATCTGTCAGAGAGTGCTGTAATGTCTGCATTTTCCAACGGGGGTGCTGCAGCACATGCAGCACCCCTACTTCCCACGGCCATGCTCAAGAGTGTTAAAGGTAATGAGATAATTAAGTGATTAATTGAGTGATGATTGAGCATTATTGAAGACACCTGATGTTAACAAGCAGAATCACTGAAGAAGAAAATCACAAATTGTAAGCCACCGTTATGGTGATGGGTGTTTGCTTTAGTTGGGCTCTTGACCCTTATATTATTTACTTCAGATTTTGTATGGCTGCTGTATCTGAGTTATAACTGCCAGATGAACAAAGAAAACAAGTGATCTGTTGGTTATATTATGACAATCATCATTTGAACTTGATCACTGAACTCATTAAGATCCTTATTTCTGACGTAGATTTATATTGTTGGTTACAGCATAACTGAGATTCTGCATAAATATCCAGATTTTTAGATATAATATAAAGAATTTCTTAAAAGTTGTTTTAAAAAAAAATCTTTCTTTTAGGCACACACAGACATAAAGATTCAGTCTATGCATCTCAACAATGGTGATGAGCAGAATATTCAATTAGGAAAAGTAAATTACATAGACAATTCAGATCATAATTTATTCATACCGCAATGCATGATGGGAGCCATTAATGAGTTGTGATTGGTGGCAGCCACTGCAACATGCTTTATTATTGTCACCATTGTTGAGATTCACAGGCTGATTATTGATGTCTATTTCTAAAAAAAATTCATTTGAAAGTGTTTTGAGCAGAACGATGTTTATTAAATATTTTGGATTATGTGAAAAATACTGAAAATCATATGCTGTAGAATCACAGAACTGCTGCTATCAAGTTAAACCAAGCTACCTCAGTAAGTTTAGTTTTTCAGATCACAGCATGATTATGTCATAACATAACCAATACTATTAGATGACACGTTTATTTGATCATTTGACTGTTATAAATCAATAACAGCAGACAAAGAAAATTTAAAACAAATTTTTAAGGGTCAAGAGCCCAACTAAAGCAAACACTGATCACCATAACGGTGTCTTACAATTTGTGATTTTCTCCTTCAGTGATTCTGCTTGTTAACATCAGGTGTCTTCAATAATGCTCAATCATCACTAAATTAATCACTTAATTATCTCATTAACTTCAACACTCTTGAGTGTGGACTCATATACACTCCCAGGAGTGTTAATTTAACACTGGAGTTTTTGCTGTGTAGTAAATGCCACTCCATCTGAAAGCAGGTGATGGCGATTTACTACTAATCAAGGAACCGGCTTTACTGACAAGATGCGCATATCAATGTCATGCGATATATCGCCCAGCCCATGCTTAACTAATGCACAGATAATAATGTGTTAATGTATGACTTGTGAAGAACTAAACCATTACACTGTAAAAAAAAACATAAGCTTGAACAACAACAAAACAATCTTAGTACTAATTTCCCTTAGCTTTTTCTTGTTGACTCAACTTTGGTAAATAACAGTTATACGAAACTGAAAATAAGATGTATGTGATACAAAAAATGTTTAGTTGAGTCAACTTGACATTATTTGTGTTCTGGAGAGGTGCAAGTACTCTGTAACAAATCTTTTGTTGTTGAGCCAATTCAAAAAAATGTGTCTATTGGAAATCATTTGGTCATCACCATTTTGCTGATGAGCGTTTCCTTTGGTTGGTCAGTTTGACTTGGTCTTTTGTGTGAGTTTTTGTGGTCTTTGTAACAGTGTTTAGCAAAATACATAATTTGTTGCTAAGATAAAAGAAACCAAGATGATCAAGTTTTCAGCCTCATAAACTAGAACAAATCATTCATCTTATTTCTGAACAAAATGCATTATTTTATCTATTAATATTTTACCAACAAAACTTTCTTGCTGCAGATCAGACATTCTGAATTGTGATTCTCAACAAGAGCTTCTGTAGGCGTCTGACAGAAATAAAGAAAATATGGTTAATAACGTAAGACTTGATTTTCCTGCTGAGACAAAAGCTCAGATCAAACTCCCTGCAATTAAACAATAAAACGCAGCCCTGGAGAAAAGATCTCAAAGAAAGAGCACAGGACATCGCCTTGCCCAAACTCAACTACTTATATATACATCCCCCTCTCCCTCCTCCCTTCCTTCCCCCCTGAATCAAGTCACTGGAAGTTCACTGAGAATGTCTTTAAATCACATCCCTGATAGCAGACCAACACTGACTCAAGGTTGAATCTTAACATTGATTTTTCATCAGGTTTGCACCCTGAAATAATGTTATTTCAATGATGAAAAATAGATCAATATGAACATAAAATCGTTATTTGTCCAACATTGATTAAATCACTTACTTTACATCGAATCAACATTGAAACAATAACAAATCAATCTTGCTTTATGTACAACTTAAATAAATCTTAAATAAATAGAATATATCTTACTTTATTTCTATGCCGGTGAATCACGTCCGTTTCGACATCTTTTAAGCAGAGACAATGCAGGGGTGAAATTAACAGGGTTTTGAACCAAAAAGTCATTAACTCCAAAACAACTCAGAACTAAACAGCATTACCTTCTTCAATTATTACTAACCAGTTTGGTTTTATTTCTGTCAGACGACTACAAAAGTTCTTACTGAGAAATAACAGAGGTTTAGATGCACTGGCTGGGGGTTCCTTGTTCACTGGACCTCTGGTAAGGTATGCGTGTCCATAAATAGGGCAAGACCTTCTCTTTTTCCCACGTGAGTTCCTTTCCTCCTCTATTTGGGCCATGTGTGGACCGCCCTAAGTCAAAGTGAAAGCCAAGTCCTGCATGAGAGAACACACAATCCCTATATTGTACACTGTAAAAAAGAATACATTGATTTTATTGATATCTAATCAATAAAATTGAGGCAACAGATTACAAGCAATATTATTAATTAAATTTAACAAATTAGAATTGAGTAATAATTAATCAAATTAATTCCTTAAAAGTTAACCATTTAAAATGAGTAAAATTTACAAAATATCTTATATTGCCAACATTGAAGACACCTGGTGTTAACAAGCAGAATCACTGAAGGAGAAAACCATAATTAAAGTCACCATTGTGGAGATCAGTGTGTGTTTTAGTTGGGCTCTTGACCCTTAAATAATTTACTTTAAGTTTTTTTTGGCTGCTGTACCCGAGTTATAACAGCCAGATGAACAAATAGAAAATGTGATTTAATGCTGTTGGTTATGTTTTAACATAATCATTATTTCACAATCATTTGATCTGAATCACTGAAAGTGAATTCAAGGTCAGAGTGTTTTGAGTCTCTTTTGCACTGATAAGGAAAAAAGCGAGCAGATCACGCTGGCGTGATTGCCGACTTTGGGGGGATTAAATCCTTAACTACTGATATAATAAAAAATATATATATTTGTGTTTCATTTGAATGGTTTTATAATATCTGCATCACATATATTTCCCTACGTATGCCATCTTGCGCCCACTTAGCGATTGTATTGAAAATAACTACTTGTCTTGTTGCCAGGACGATTGTTTATACAAGCTGGATTTACATTATCCCTTAAATCTTAGGACTTTTATTACAAACAACAGATAATAGAAATATCATATATTTTGTCTGTATAATACAAATAATAGGATTTTTGAGTAGGATACATTTTTTTTAAGGCATGAAATGACTCAAGACTCGGACTCGTGACAAAAGACTCCAGTCTCGACTCGGACTCCAGCTTAAAGACTTCAGACTTGACTCGGACTCCAGATGAAAGACTTGTCAATTTAATTATGTTGATAATAGCTTGGAGATGTTGTGTAAGGAGCAAACAAACATCTCTGGTGTGGACTGACTAGATCAAGGGGGTTTAGATACACACTGGGGGCAAATTCTCTGCCAGAAAATGTCATTCGTCATTAGTTATATCACTCTTGGATATGAGTATACCCCATTAAAATCATAACACATATCTTGCAATCTAAATAAGCAACCCTACTGGTCATGTTCCCTATTATTAAAGAACATTAATGCTGTTGTTTATCTGGTAAAGTGAATCAAGTCTTTCTGCAGTGAAAAGTGACAGTGATTGTACACAGAGCTCTGTCTGACATAAACAGTCCTGATTTACAAGAAGAGGTGGGGTTCCTGCTATTTCCTTTTAACAGTATTGAATATGTGGCTCTAATGCTGTACGCCCATAATGTCCGGTGAAGTGAATCAGGAAGTGCACACGTTGTGTTTGTTTGCTCTTTTACAATAAACTTTTACAATTGCTTGATGCAATTTCATAGCCAAAATCCAGGAAACCCAATAGATAATCCGATGTAGAAATCTCACGGGAGTTTCACACTAGAACTAAAAAGTTCCCCATGCAGATTTTGCTCAGATCTCACTACATGATGACTATATACTAAAAAGTGACCAACATCATCTGATAAGTTTGTCTTACTTTTTGTTATTATTACAAACACACATCTAAAACACACAGTTAAAGCAAACAAAGAACTGATGTTAAACGGTCAAGAATGAAGAGCCCAACTAGAGCAAACACTGATCACCATAATGGTAACTACACGTTTTTCTTTTTTTTTCAAGACATCAATATTTAAACCTCTGTTAATTCTCAAAGGGAGATTCTGTAGACGTCTGACAGAAATAAAGTCAGTCTGGTTAGTAATAAGTGAAGCTGGTAATGCTGTTTGTGGAGTTGTTTAATCCTCCTCTATATTTTTAATATTATCCAGTTCCTCCATCTGGTTGAAGATCGGAGTCATTTCCAAGTCTTTGACTATTCTTTTAAGACCAAATGTCACATTTAATTTGTGATAGTTGCCCTCCATTCATATTGAAAACAAAAATAAAATCGCATCTTACAGACAAACGTGCTGCTCCTATCTGCACAGCAAAAACTCCATTGTTAAATTAACACTCCTCGGAGTGTATATGAGTCCACACTCAAGAGTGTAAATTGTTAAAATATGAGTGTTAAATTAACACTCAAGAGTGTTAAAGTTAATGAGATAATTAAGTGATTAATTTAGTGATGATTGAGCATTATTGAAGACACCTGATGTTAACTAGCAGAATCACTGAAGGAGAAAATCACAAATTGTAAGTCACCATTATGGTGATCAGTGTTTGCTTTAGTTGGGCTCTTGACCCTTATATGTTTACCTTAAATTTTGCTTGCCTGCTGTTGTTGATTTATAACAGTCAGATGAACAAAGAGACAATGTGATGTGATGGTGTTGGTTATGTTTTCATGTTGTGATCTGAAAAACAAAACTTATTGAGATAGTTTGGTATAACTTGGTAATTACAGCAGCTCTGTGATTCTACAGCATATGATTTTCAATATTTTTCATATAATCCAAAATATTTAATAAACATTGTTGTGATCAAAAGACTTTCAAATTAATTTATTTAGAAACACAGACATCAATAATCAGCCTGTGAATCTCAACAATGGTGACAATAATAAAGCATGTTGCAGTGGCTGCCACCAATCACAACTCATTAATGGCTCCCATCATGTATTGCGGTTTGAATAAATTATTATCTGAATTGTCTATTTAATTTCCTTTTCCTAATTGAATATTCTGCTCGTCACCATTGTTGAGATGCATAGACTGAATCTTTATGTCTGTGTGTGCCTAAAAGAAAGTTTTTTTGTTTTGTTTTTTCAAAACAACTGTTAAGAAATCCTTTGTATTATATCTAAAATTCTGGATATTTATGCAGAATCACAGTTATGCTGTAACCAACAACGTAAATCTATATCAGAAAAAAGGGTCTTAATGAGTTCAGTGATCAAGTTCAAATGATGATTGTCATAACACCATCAGACCACTTCTTTTCTTTGTTCATCTGTCAGTTATAACTCAGATAAAACAGCCAAACAAAATCTAAAGTAAACATATAAGGGTCAAGAGCCCAACTAAAGCAAACACCCATCACCATAATGGTAACTTACAATTTGTGATTTTTCTCCTTCAGTGATTCTGCTTGTTAACATCAGGTGTCTTCAATAATGGTCACTCATCACTCAATTAATCACTGAATTATCTCATTAACTTTAACACTCTGGAGTGTTAATTTAACACTCATATTTTAACACTTTACAGTCTTGAGTGTGGACTCATATACACTCCCAGGAGTGTTAATTTAACACTGGAGTTTTTGCTGTGTTGTTTTTGTTTTATATGCTCCTAAGAAGATTCAAGAATAGCTCCATCATTTCTCAAAGAAAAAAAAAATTATCATACTTTATGACGTTAGTTTTAATAAAATATAAAAAAATAAAACCAAGGAAATTTCTCTGGCATTTCTTTCTTTTTGCTGTATCGAAAACGTACCGAACCATGCATTTGCCGCATGCGTCAACCATTTTTCCTATCGTTAAACTAGCAAAAGTGGATTCGGACAAGCCATAAGTGCACTTGTGCCTGCGCTTTAGACCATGAGCTTAGATCGTTAAAATAGGGCCCTATGCTTTTTATGTGAGTTTTAATGAAATTGCAGCAAATCTGGCACTGAACCCTGTTTAGGGGTTTAGTGTTGAACTGTTTTATTGCTGATTGTTCTCACTATTGCATTATTGTTTCAGGATTTCCAGGTTGATGTTTCAAGACCTTATTTTTCTTTGCTTGTGTCTCAATTTCATTGTTTTGAGTTTTTGTTTGGTTTGTCCATTTGTTTTTTTGTGTTTTTAAAGGTTTAAAGTTGCATTCTTGACAGGTTTCATGCAGATCTGAGTGTCTTGATGCAGAAAGAGGCAAAGAAAGCCCGAAATAGAAGCAAGTTAACATTTACAGTTCATGAGGAGACATGTCTGACCTCCTGCTTCCTCCGTTTGTTTTTCATAATTTCACACCTGATGGACGAGAGACTCACTGAAACACGGTAAAACTATTCCATATTATTTCTGATTTTACTCTGTAAAATCGAAATAGTTAGACTTACTGGAGAAAAAAAAGCCCTGATGTCACAATTGTGATAAAAAAGTCGCAAATATCTTTTTTATTTTTAATCTGTGGAGGAAACAAGCTTACATAATATAATGTATAATTCTTAATGTGTTTTCACACTGGGCACGTTTGTACTGTTCCCCTGCAGCGTCGGTCTGGTTTCCCAACTTGATTATATCGAACCCTGGTACCCTTGCGTTTATCTAATATCACCACAAACATGTGTTGTGGACAGAAAGCCAAAACGGAGAGAAAAAGATGAGTTTTCAAACAAAAACGTATTATTGTGGGCAAGGCCTCACTGTTACTTTTAACACTCTGTAGTGTGGAGTGTGGACACATGTATACACTGAGTAGTGTTAATTTAACACCGGGGATTTTGCTCTGAATGATATTTGAACACTGAAGGTATTTTCCCTGGTTTCCATTTCTGAACATGGTCATCTTATCCATGTGTGTGTTTCTTCTGTTTTCTTCATGGGAAATGATCGTATGATCTTTATTTATTTTTTTCAAAGTGAAAGTAAACAGAGTTCTGCAAGAAAAGCCCTGATTTACAGAAAAAATACATCAGGAGTGTGTGTGTGTGCACAGTAAATTCCCCGGTGTTAAATTTAACACCGCTCTGTGTTTATATGGGAACCACCAGCAGGGTGTTAAAAGTAACACTGAAGCAGTTAATTAGATAATTAAGTGATTAATTGAGTGATGATTGAGCATTGAAGACACCTGATGATAACAAGCAGAATCACTGAAGAAAAGAGAAACACAAGAACTACAACTGACTTCCGGAGATGAAATCAACTTAAGATAAAATAAGACATTAAATCTGTGAAGATCTCAGCAGAGGAGGATTAAACAACTCCACAAACAGCATTACCAGCTTCACTTATTACCAACTAGTCATTGAGAATTAATAGAGGTGTAGATGTTGATGTTTTATTGGAAATAATATGTTTTAGTAAATTCACCATTATGGTGATCAGTGTTTGCTTTAGTTGGCCAGTTTGACTCTTGGCTTTGCTATGCAAGTTTGTGGTCTTTGTAACAGTGTTTATCAAAACACATAATTTGTTACAAAGTATACCAGAAACAAAGATGATCAAGTGATGTAGCTTTAACCATCATGAAGTAGAATGATTCAATAATCTCATAAGTTACAAAAAAAAATGGTTATTTGTGTGTGTCTTCGGTTTATTTTCTCCCAATGTATTTAGAAGTTAAAATTCAGAATGTTTTATCTATGGATAAAAAAAATATTGATGGTAAAAATCAGTTAATAACAAGTTACATATTTTGGTCAGTTATGACATATGTCAAACATTCTTTTTTATGATGATGATGAAATATATGTCATATCTTAGTTGATGATTTCCTTTGCAACAAATTATGTTTCAGTGAACACTGTTACAAAGACAACAACTAACATAAAAAATATATAAACTGTCAAACCACCCAACTAGAGGGAACACTGATCACCATGATGGTGACCAAACATTTTCATCACAAATTTTTTTCATTCTCAAAAAGAACTTCTGTAGATGAATGACAGAAATAAGGTCAAACTGGTTTGTAATAAGAGAGATTTCATGTATTTTCAGTTGATTTCATCTAAAGCTGTGTCCAGAAGTCAGTTGTAGTTCTTTTGTTTCTCTTTTCTTCAGTGATTATGCTTGTTATCATCAGGTGTCTTCAATAATCGAACAATCATCACTCAATTACTTATTTAATTATCTAATTAACTCTAACACTGCATCAGTGTTACTTAACACCCTGCTGATGGTTTCCATATGAACACAGAGCGGTGTTAATTTAACACAGGGGAATTTACTGTGTGTGTGTGTGTGTGTGTGTGTGTGTGTGTGTGTGTGTGTGTGTGTGAACGCTGAAATGTTGTTTCGGTAAAAAACTAAACAACCGCACCCATTCTGCCCTACAAAGGCAAAAGACCTTAAGTTGCTAGAGTGTGGAACTGAGAAAAATGACTTTAAAGATTTTTAGTTGTCCCGTCAAATTAATTATAGGTAGGACACTGGAAATCTGGCAAATAGTTGTTTTAGTAATGGAAATTATATACATAAAAAAATTTTGAGCTCAAACTTGACTTTTGACCACTATTTTAAAGTTACTGTACTCTGCCTTTGTATTGTCAGCAAAAAGTGAGAAGTCATGCCAAGGCAAAAGGCAGTAACTTCCACATTATCAATATTTGGTTGCTGATCACCATTAACAAAATCATTATAGTAACACCTGTATAAAATCTAGTCACCATGGCATTTATTTTGTATGATTTACAATTATTTATAGCCATCTACTTATTGCTATCCTCTGCTTTGGTTGCATTCTGATGGCATTATTAATACATTTGACATGACAAAATACCTCCATAGATATATTAGTCCAGCATTGGCTCGACCGTGTTTAGGGCGGGGCTGAAGTCGCCGGCGAAGTTTTGGCACTCTGCCAGCTAGATGCATGAGTGTTTCAACCAGGTCCTGTACCCGAACTGAGTGAGGCGGGGCTTTAATTCTTGGTTGTATTCATCTGATACGGCAATGCGTAACGTTTTTCTGTCAACTCTGCATAATCCTTCGCGATCGTTTTCGCACGTTTGTCGACGGCGGGTTCAGACCATACTAAATGTTCTGACCGCAGTTGTGCAGGAGAAAGCTCTGTGGACATTAGAAGTTAGAGGGACTGATGGCAGCTGTACAAAGTACACAGGCTACACCGTAATTTTAACATTAAAACAAAGGCAGATAACAGTACAATCTGGTAGGTAGCATTATTTGATAGAACACCGGCACAGTAACTTCATATTGACGCACGGCTAAACAAAGGCAGAGCACCGTAACTCCATTTCGAGCGTTCCAAAACAAAGCCAAAGAGCCGTAACTGATGTTACGGTGCTCTGCCTTTGTTTCTCATGGGCTTTTGGAAGTTACTGTTAAGACAATTCATTATTTTCTCGAAAAAACAACGGAATTGATTTAAGATACTTATCCACATGATAAAGGAGATCTTGAATGTGCCAAAAATATAAATAACTCATTTTCGACCAAAAACGAAGTTACGGTCTTTTGCCTTTGCACGGCAGCATTGTAATTGCCATCGTTAATGCAATAGGTGCAGATATGATGTTTTGCCAGCTATTGTGGACTATGTGTTTGATCGCACCAATCAAGCTAGCATACAAACAAGCATTACTCACCGGGAGAATTTACCAACAGCCGCTGCTACCCCATGTTTCCTCCCGTGGGTTACATCTAATGGGAGAAGAGCCTACGGCCTTCCAGCAGTATGTATGTGTCACGGAGTGACGAACAAAGGGGAACTATTGTTTCCGGACATGTTCCCGGGGGGGAGCAGGTTCAGTGGAACACTGGGACGGTTCCGGGGTTTCCCCCGTGTAATGCGTCCGGGCGTGGCGATTAGATGACGAAAGGAGCATCAGCTGTGGGACAGGAGGAAGAGTTACAGCGATTGGGACACGTATCGACCGTGTGGATTATAAAAAGGGCATTCTGGCGTGAAGTGGGCGTGAATGGAGCGGGAAGGATTATTGCAGCGTAGAAGTGAGATTGTATCTTCAGCGTCTCGGGACTTGTAAAGACGGATCCATGAAGAGAAAGTGAAAGGGGTCGAAGAGTGGCTGAGCATCCACGTTGTCTATACAACAGATAAGTGTCTTTTGATATCCTTCTGTGAAGACTTTCTATCTTCAAGATGCATGTGAATGTGCCAATCAGCGGGCAGTGGCTCTAAGATTCGACGAGGTATTGACCGAAATCCTTGTTGTAGTATATTCTTTACAGACGGCCAGATCTATAAAAGGGAGAGAACGCCGGCTGGGATCGCGAGTGGGAGCCTTATTCACGAGTTGATGTGGACCGTAGTGCCTAGTTTGAAGTGGACACGTGTGATTCTTGATGTGATTTATTGCTTGTACGAGTGTGGGTGTACAAATCTGCTCCCCCCGTCGGCCCAGTGGGCAGGTTGACCATCGCTGTCTACCCTGAAGAAAAGTCATTGCCGCTGTTTGAAAGTATCCTACCACAGCTGTTCCATCGTTTGCCGCTGCCTGCTTTAAAGAGAAGTCACGGTGAGTAGAGCTTTACCACTGCCTGTTCTAATCATCTACTGTCTGCTCTGAAGATAAGTTGCCGTTTGGAGGTCTTTCAACATAGCTGTCCCATCGTCTGCCGCTACCTGTTCTAAAGTGAAGCCGCTCTGTTCCATCGTCTGCCGCAGCCTGAGCTAGAGAGAAGCCGCTGTGAGTAGAGCTTTTACCACTGTTTGTTCTATTCTTCACTGTCTGCTCTGGATATAGGTCGCTGCTTGAAAGTTTCCTATCACAGCTGTTCCACCATTTGCCGCTGCCTGCTTTAAAGAAGTCACTGAGCTAAGTCGCTGCTTGGAGTCCCCTCCACTACAGTTGGCCCATCGTCTGCCGCTGTCTGTCCTAAAGGGAAGTCACTGTGAGTAGATCTCTTACCATTGCCTGTTCCATTATCCACTGTCTGCTCTGGAGATAAGCCGCTGCTTGGAGTCTCTTACCACAGCTGTTCCATCGTCTGCCGCTGCCTGCTCTAAAGAGAAGTCGCTGTTCGTAGTTCTCTTACCACTGCCTGTTCCATTATCCACTGTCTGCTCTGGAGACAAGTCGCTGCTTGGAAGTCTTTCACTACAGTTGGCCCATCGTTTGCCGCTGTCTGTCCTAGAGGGAAGTCACTGTGAGTAGAGCTTTTACCATTGCCTGTTCTATTCTCCACTGTCTGCTCTGAAGATAAGTTGCCGTTTGGAGGTCTTTCAACATAGCTGTCCCATCGTCTGCCGCTACCTGTTCTAAAGCGAAGCCGCTCTGTTCCATCGTCTGCCGCAGCCTGAGCTAGAGAGAAGCCGCTGTGAGTAGAGCTTTTACCATTGTTTGTTCTATTCTTCACTGTCTGCTCTGGATATAGGTCGCTGCTTGAAAGTTTCCTATCACAGCTGTTCCACCATTTGCCGCTGCCTGCTTTAAGGAAGTCACTGAGCTAAGTCGCTGCTTGGAGTCCCCTCCACTACAGTTGGCCCATCGTCTGCCGCTGTCTGTCCTAAAGAGAAGTCACTGTGAGTAGATCTCTTACCATTGCCTGTTCCATTATCCACTGTCTGCTCTGGAGATAAGCCGCTGCTTGGAGTCTCTTACCACAGCTGTTCCATCGTCTGCCGCTGCCTGCTCTAAAGAGAAGTCGCTGTTCGTAGTTCTCTTACCACTGCCTGTTCCATTGTCCACTGTCTGCTCTGGAGACAAGTCGCTGCTTGGAAGTCTTTCACTACAGTTGGCCCATCGTTTGCCGCTGTCTGTCCTAGAGGGAAGTCACTAGAAGTCGCTAAAGAAGTAACTGAGATAAGTCGCTGCTTGGAGTCCCCTCCACTACAGTTGGCCCATCGTCTGCCGCTGTCCGTCCTAAAGAGAAGTCACTGTGAGTAGATCTCTTACCATTGCCTGTTCCATTATCCACTGTCTGCTCTGGAGATAAGCCGCTGCTTGGAGTCTCTTACCACAGCTGTTCCATCGTCTGCCGCTGCCTGCTCTAAAGAGAAGTCGCTGTGAGTAGAACTCTTACCGCCGCCGTTCCATCATCTGCTGTCTGCTGGGGAGATAAGCCGCTGCTTGGAGACTCTTACCATAGCTGTTCCATCGTCTGCCGCTGCCTGCTCTAAGGAGAAGTTACTGTGAGTAGGTCCTTTCCCACAGCCTGTTCCATTATCCACTGCCTGCTCTGGGGATAAGCCGCTGCTTTGAAGTCTCTCACCACAGCTGTTCCATCCTCTGTCGCCGTGAGCTCTAAAAGAGAAGTCACTGCGAGTAGATCTCTTACTACTGCCTGTTCCATTAATCACTTGCTATTCCGGAGACGAGTCGCCGCTTGGGAGTCTCTTTCCGCCGTGGCCCATCGTCTGCGGCTGCCTGCTTCAAAGCGAAGTCGCTTGTCGCCTAGAGGACCACCCAATTGTCTTGTTGGAAGAGGAACGATCGAGTCGACTGGCTATCTCCGCGGCTGGATAGAGGAGAACGGAGTTGGATCCCTTCCACTGAGTTTTAGAGATTAGGATATTTATTTAATAAAGACTGAACTTTTATTACTTACCTTGTGGTCCGTCTTTGTCTCTGGGTAACTCCTCAAGGTGGTATATCTAAACAGGGGCTTTTCTCGGCCCGTGACATATGCCCGCTGTCTGAGCATCAATGGATGGCTTTCCAGTCTCATGAAAAAGTCTATAGAGACAGTTTGAACACCAAACGCCAACGCGAGACGAGCTTTTGTTGCTTCGGTGATCCAGGAAAGTGGATAACGCTTGTTAAACTGTTAAACGGGGTATTCTTTAAGAACGGACTTTTTACAGCTGAAAGCCATATTGGTAAACCTTTCGGATTACAACTCCTGAAATATGTGGCGCGAGTTTTAAAGAAGTTCCCGGCGACACAATCATGTCCTGAAGACTTAACATCGGTCTCGACAGCTGACTGGATCCGTGAACAGCTGCGCTATCTGCCGGAAACTGTCCTGCCCTCACTGTGGACGCGAGCGACTCAACCCAAGCGGAACAGAAAGGTGAGCAGGAATAAACTTGCATACCTGTGGCAGCACAGAAGATCTAAAGCGATTCAAGTCATTTTAAACAACAGTGAATATCCTGTCCGTCCATCGTGCTCTAGTGATATCACAGTTATACAAACTTATTATGACAATAAATGCCTAAATCAGAGACGTAATGATGATCTCCCACCTCCACCCTGGTATTTTAACGTGCCGCCAATGAGACCAACTTTTTTCCCTGAAACCACGCACTTCACATTTAAGGAAGTAGAGACTGTCTTAAAAAAACTCCCTAACAATAAAACAAGTGGTAAGGATGGTGTGACATATGAGACTCTTAAAACCACACAGTCATGTAAGATTTTAACAACTATCTTTAACGTCTGTTTGGAAAATAAGAGGGTACCAGATTTATGGAAAGGAGCACTAATCCATCGTATACCAAAAAAGGACAACATTCCTGATGTTCCATCGACATGGAGAGATATATCCCTTCTCCCCACCATCTATAAAGTGTTCATGAAATGCATACTGGCTAGAGTTCTCCCTTGGTTGGTGGAAGCTGACATCTTATCCACTAAGTAAAAGGCATACATCAATAGACAAGGTATGAACGAGCATGTATTTTGCCTCAAAACAGGGATAGACGACTTTAAGCATGAGTCATGTAGACTGTATTCAGTCTTCTTAGACTTTAGAGATGCATTTGGAACTTTGTCTCACGATGTCATGATCAGATCATTGGAGGAAATACAGCTACCTCAGCTGTTCATAGACATAGTGAAAGATGTATATAGTGGCTCCTTTATTGAAGTAATCTGTGGAGAACAGCTCACTCATCCACCACCCCTCCAGATAGGCATTAAAACTGGCTGCCCTTGGAGTGCAATTAATTTTATAATTGCCATCAACCAATGGTTAAAGTGGATGTGTCATTGTGCCCCCCCTGACGTGATATCTCCTATCCCAGTACAGGGCTATGCAGATGATGTCCAGATTGCCTCCAGAGAAGAGAGCGTCATTAAAGACATGCTGGCCAGGACAGACTCTTTTCTGAAGTGGTCCAGCATGGAGATTAACAACTCTAAATGTGCTGTTCTGTACAAGAGGAGAAGTGGAGGGAACAGGTGGTACCGTTCAAAAACTGATAAATGCCCAATGTTCACAGTAGCAATAAAACCTGTACGTGTATATTCTCTTCATGAGACATACACTTATCTTGGACATAAAATTAATATTGCAGGAGAATGGAAGGAGCAAGAAAACATCATCCTGTCAGAATTTACATCCAGGCTGGACCTGATTGACAGCACTGCCACTGTTTCTGAAGTTAGAGGCTATTAGACAGGTGGCGCTTTCTAAAGTACAACATCTATTCTCCAACGTTCATATCCAACAGAAAGTGCTGAGTGAAATGAATAACACAACAGTGAGCTTAGTGCGAAAGTGGTTTGGACTGAACACGCACAGTACCCGTGATATTATTTTTCACCCCCAATGGGAAGGAGGGTTGGGGGTACCAAACGTGATATGGATTTATACCAGCATGCGGATTTCCCATCTTCTGAACATGCTGAATAATGATGACAAAGATGTGAGACAGCTGGCCCGATCCTCCCTGTTCCTGGATCTCCGGAGACGCAAGGTGCCGTTGGCCAAGGAGTCGGAGCCACACTTCCTCGGCTTTAAAAGAAAACCCAGCGGGAAACTTGACACCCATTCTGCCGGCTTTGGTGTCTGGTCAGATTGGCCGGACCTGAACGACCTTTGCGTCCGAACTGGAGTATCACTGGAGTGGGTGCGGTCTGACTCTGGGACTGTGAGGGTCTCTGAGGACATCATTACTGACCCCCTGACCTCTGTCAGGGCAACAGCCACATACGGTGGTCACACCAACACGTTAACATCTACAGGTGCCCGGACAACTCTCCTGGACCTACACCAGTATCAAGAGAAACAACACTGGACTGGACTGAAACTTCAGGGGAAGCTGGCGTGTCTCTCCTCTGCTGCACTGTAAAAATGAATACGCTAT
This sequence comes from Rutilus rutilus, assembly GCF_951802725.1. Lineage (NCBI taxonomy): Eukaryota > Metazoa > Chordata > Actinopteri > Cypriniformes > Leuciscidae > Rutilus > Rutilus rutilus. The sequence continues at coordinate 50,962,768 of NC_140210.1, forward strand.
ATTTACTCAATAAAATTGTGGCAACAGATTACAAGCAATATTATTAATTAAATTGAACAAATTAGAATTGAGCAATAATTAATCAAATTAATTCCTTAAAAGTTAACCATTTAAAATGAGTAAAATTTACTTTTTTTTTTTAAACAAAAATATCGAAATAACAGACAGAGGTCAAAGATGAATTAAGAACTCTTTATTTTTTATTGCCAACATTGAAGACACCTGATGTTAACAAGCAGAATCACTGAAGGAGAAAACCGTAATTGTAAGTCACCGTTATGGTGATCAGTGTTTGTTTTAGTTGGGCTCTTGACCTTAAATCATTAACTTTAGATTTTGTTTAGCTGCTGTACATGAGTTATAACAGCCAGATGAACAACGAGAAAAGGTGATCTGATGGTGTTGGTTGTGTTTTAAAATAATCATTATTTCACAATCGTTTGACCTGATTCTCTGAACTCATATAGTTAAAAATATTATACTGTACAGGGACAGAGCTGCTATAATTAATTATCTAATATATCTAATATATGTAAAAAAAAAAAAAGTATTTCGTTTTTTAAATACACAGACATCAAGAATCAGCCTGTGAATCTCAACAATGGTGACATTTATGAAGCATGTTGCAGTTCATTCTGGGTTCCACCAATCAAAACTCATTAATGGCTCCCATCATGCATTGCTGCATGAATATATAATGAGCTTATGATCAGAGGTGATCTGTTTGTCACCATTGCTGAGATTCATACGCTAAATCTTGATGCCTGTGTGTACCTACATAAAAAAAATTGTTTTATTTTAAAAATTTTTTTATCATTTGGACTTCATTGAAAAGGCTAAACATATTATGCTGTACAAGGACAGTGCTGCTATAATTAATGAAATAAACACAACTCAGACATTGGGCTCTGTATGAGTTCAGCGATTCAGGTGAAATAATGATTGTTAAAACACAATCAACACCATCAGATCACCTTTTCGCTTTGTTCATCTGGCTGTTATAACTCATGTACAGCAGCCAAACAAAATCTAAAGTTAATGATTTAAGGTCAAGAGCCCAACTAAAACACACACTGATCACCATAACGGCGACTTACAATTACGGTTTTGTCCTTCAGTGATTCTGCTTGTTAACATCAGGTGTCTTCAATGTTGCCAATAAAAAATAAAGAGTTCTTAATTCATCTTTGACCTCTGTCTGTTATTTCGATATTTTTATTTTTTTAAATGTAAATTTTACTCATTTTAAATGGTTACCTTTTAAGGAATTAATTTGATTAATTATTACTCAATTCTAATTTGTTCAATTTAATTAATAATATTGCTTGTAATCTGTTGCCACAATTTTATTGAGTAAATATAGCGTATTGCTTTTTACAGTGTGATCACTCTGTTTCTCACTCATTTCTTAAGAATACTGCACTCAGTGAGGACATTGTTATTTTTACAGTAAAAGCCAGACTACAAGTTCTTCCAACTAGACTCAACCTTTCTATCTGGTTTCCAACAGCTCAGGTACCTCATTGTTTGCATCACACTACAGAACAGATCACTGAGACACTGCCACATATCTTGAATGGCTGCCATGCCTATAAAGGAATGTACATTGCACGTCATGACAGAATAGTGGATCTTATAGTGAAAGACATATCAAGTAATGTCTCATCTTTAGTAAAAATGTATAAACATTCTTGTGTAAAACCATCCATGTTTCAGAATTGTAATAGCTTTGAAACCTTTTCTCATGTGTCTGCTAATACACCAGATGTGGTTGTGGTTAATGAGGAGATCAGCGAGGTGTTCATTGTGGAGGTTGCATGTACCTTTGACTATAGTATGGAAGAAGCATTTATGACTAAGATTATTAAATATCAACCACTCCTAAACATAATTTCAGAGTTAGGTTATCAGAGCTGACTACTTGTGTTCATATTTGGCAGCTTAGGACACACACACAGGCTGGTTGTAAGAGGGCTTCAACAACTAGGGATGCCCAAAAAGAGGGCTAAACGGCTAGCAAAGTATTGTGCCCTGTCTGCTATTATAGGTAGCCGCCATATCTGGCGGAGACGGTGTTACTTGTATCCATAACAACTGAGTGATATGCTTTATATTGTGAAGATCTGCTGTATGCCACTGGTCCATGATTATGTGCATGCATCTGACTGCATCTATGTCCCTGTAAATCATGTCTTTTAAGTGCACTTAAATAAATATTTAAAATGTGTGTGTGTGTGTGTGTGTGTGTGTGTGTGTGTGTGTGTGCCTTTGATTGTGGGAACCAAATGTCCCCACAAGGATAGTAAAACCTGAGATCACCTCCATTGTGGGGACCAGCCAGCGGTCCCCATGAGGGGAATGAGTAAATAAACATACTTAATTATATATTTTTTGAAAATGTGAAAATGCAGAAAGTTTTCTGTGATGGGTAGGTTTAGGGGTAGGGTTAGTGTAAGGGGACAGAATATACAGTTTGTACTGTATAAAAACCATTAAGTCTATGGAGAGTGTGTGTGTGTGTGTCAATGGGACAGTGTGCTAAAGAATGAACACAGATGCAGATAAAACACAAGGAAATGATGCAAGTAATGATAAATGAAGGATGGAGGAACAAAAAAAACTTATTTATATAACCGAATGTTCTTGATCACTCAAGCGTCACTTTAAAGCGTCATCAGCTGATCATAAATTTATGTTGTTGAAGTTTTTCATAATATTCTGTATAATTTGTCTTTAATTTCAGAGGAACGTAGGAATCAGAACATGACCCATGTTGAACTCAAACTTGACGTAAGAAAAACCATCCAGGTTTGTAGAATCCTCCACATTCCCCTCATGTTTCTCACATTGTTGAGTTATAATCAGAGGAATCAACTTCAAACGCATTTCTGCCCAGGAAGTGTTTCCTGCTGAACTCTTTCCTGATCCATTTTTACCCAGCAGAACAATTAAGATTAAAATAGACCTGTCCTGTTTTTTATAAACTGTGTCTGATATAAAAAAATCCTAATATTACAGAAAATAACTGTGATTTTTTTACTTCCATTTTCTTTTCTTTTAAATTGTACTCTAAACTCTGTAAAATTACAAATAATATCTGTAAATTAAATATTGGATAATGAACCATGAACTGAAACTACATCCTCAAATTATTACCACAAGACATTTTTGACATGCTAGATAATTAAGTGAAATAACACTAAGCACCTTATTTAACTAGATGTACCGCATGGCGGTACAAAATATGACCGCCGCTCAGGCCTGCACTGGCTTTCCACAAAAATAAATGACGTGGAGCAATTTGGCTGTATTGCGTGTTTATGTATATAGCCTACCTAAAAAAAGTAGTAGTATGTGCATGTCTGTCTGTGTGTGTGTGTGTATGTGTGTGTCTGTGTGTGTGTGTGTGTCTGTGCGTGTATGTATGCGTGCGTAGGTGTGTGCGCGTGTGTGTTTGTGTGTGTGTGTCTGTGCATGTGGATTTGTATGTGTGTGTATGGGTGTGTGTCTGTGCGTGTGGATGTCAGTGTGTGTGCATGCTTGCGTTTGTTTGTATTCCTTCATGTGTGTGTGTGACAGTTAGGGTTGCCAACTTCAGAAAAGGAAAATGCGGGACAATCGTGGTTATTTATAAGAAAATGAGGGACACTCAAAATATTTGTACTGTATCACACAGTGTACGTCATTTCAGTGTCTGCAGTTAAGTTTGTGTTTAAAAGGTTATCAGACATAAACACATTTGTATTGCTTAACCTATTTATGTATTTAATTCTAAAAATAATTTTAATGTCATACATGAAAAAAGTCACATTACAAACAAACCATAGTTCAAAATAACAGAATTTTATCTAAAATAGAAAGCTTTTTTAACATTATACACTAGGCTTACAGTTCAAAAGTTTGGGGTTAGTAAGATTATTTTTTGGGAAAAAAAATAAAGAAAGTAATTGCCTACTTTTATTAAGCAAGGATGCATTACATTAATTCTCATTCTCAAGTGTCGTGGTCAGCACTGCTGCTGTTGCTGTTGTATCAGTCAGTGGTTTATCAGCTTGTCAAAAAACGGGACACGGGAGGTCACGCACGGGACATATAAATTAGGCCCAAAATACGGGACGTCCCGCCTAATTCGGGACAGTTGGCAACCTAGTGACAGTATCATCCTAAACCAGCAAACCCTTCGCTCAACACCACCATCTACAGGCCGATGAGTGTACAGTCACTAAATGTGCACATAAATGAATTTATTTTATACCCCCCCATGGATGAAATTCTACGAAACTTAGCATACCCCCAGAGTATGTCAAGTTAATCATACACATGAAATATGGTGCAGTTCTGAACATCTCAACTGAAGATAGGGGCGATTAAAGCAGAATAATATTGCATTTTCATTTTTTATGGGAAGGGGCGCAAATCACAAATGAGTGATTATGGGCTAGGTTGATGTGGGCCCTTAAGACCAACATACCATAAAAATTTCTTCATCCTCGGTGCCACGGTTCAGGTAGTTATTTAGGAAAAACTGCATTTTTTGGGTTTGGGGGGGCCCAGCGCGGGGGGAAAGTGGCCCCCGGGGACCAAACGAAATTTTTCCGTAAAAGTCTAGTGGGGCTACATGCCCACCAAATTTCATGTTCCATAAACAAACACACCGTGTTTCGGTGTCCCTGGTATCGTTGACGAAAAAATTCAGTAGATGACAAAAAAAAAAAAAAAAAAAAAACTTTGACAATCCCTATATGACCGCTTTCGCTAGCGGCGGTCATAATAATGGGCAATTTGCAATATGAATTTAACTACTCTTGCTGTGTACGTTGGAAAGTATACAAATTTCATTGTATGTTTGTACAATGACAATAAAGGAATCAATCAAATTAGGATATTTTACATTCAGTTTATGGTTTTTGAATGGCAGCCTTTGCTGACAGTCATTTGACCATTTTTATGTTTTTTTTTTTTTTTTACAGTGAAGGTGGAGGTGTTTGATTGTAATAATTCAGGAAATAGCTGCAAAATAACAGTGTTTTTTTTCTGTAAAACATTTAAGGAAACATTCTGTAAATGTTTTTTGCACTTTATTTAAATTAGGATATTTTACTTTTTTTTTTACGATTTTTTTTTACAGTGTGAACTCCATGTTAGCACAGGGTGCCAAACGTTTACCATTAATGGAAAAAAAACAGTCGAAGACCATCAACTGAAGTAACAGGAAAAGGGCAGCAGAATGTTTATTTTCACTTCTCGTATTGTAATATAAATAGAAGTATGTTACTGTAGTAATACAAATGTATTTCATTTGAGTGTACAAATAAAGAATATTGCTTAATATAAACTTAAACTACAAACCAATAACAAAATATAACCATTAAAAAAATCAACTTATTTATTGTAAATATTGTCAATAAATATTATTATTTATTATTATTTATTTCTTTTAGACGTCTACAGAAGTTCTTATTGAGAATTAACAGAGGTTTAGATGTTGTTTTACTGTTTTGTTTAATGTTGCCATCAGTGTTTGCGGTAGTTGGTTTTATGGTCAAAATATTACTGATTTACCCTTTCTGCTGTTAATATGTTTAATTATTTGACCTACTCCCTGTATTTAGTTTTGGTTATTTGATTTGAGTGTGGTGTGTGTCCCTGCTCTTTGCTCACCTGTTTGGCAAGTTGGAGACAAGAGCAGGTTATCACTAGTTTAGTTCACTAGTTTAGGAGTGTTGCCACCCGCCAGAGGTGGAAAGTCCAGGTTCAGAAAGTAAAAGTCCTCCTCAGTATTTTGTTCCAATCACCTGGATTTGCTAATTCAGCAGGAGAGAGAACTAATTAGTGAAATCAGCTGCAGCAAAAACTCAAGTGTTAAATGAACTCTCCTGGGAGTTTATGTGGCTCCAGACTCAATAGTGTTAAAGTGTTAAAATATGAGTGTTAAAGTTAAAGGGATACTTCACCTCTGGAAAGATGAATATGTATTTAAAATAGGTCATTTATGTAGAATAAATGTGAAGAAATTTTTGAATTTGGAGCTTTCTAGACTGAGAAAAGCCAGAAAATGTATTTTTGGCTTATGTGGATGAAAGACAACAACTCCCAGAATGCACTTGCTTCGCTGCCCTAGGAAGCCACTCCCAAGCCACGCCTACCGGTTAGAGAGCGCAGTTGAAAACAACAAGGTTAGGCTACTAGTCTCTGTGACGAGTTTGCCCGGGTTTTTGAGATCGCACAAAATGTCCGGCATTCTGCTTTTGCGTTCTACAGTCGCCATTCATCATGTTTACTGTGGCGAGCAGGACGAGACTGAGGGCCGCGGGAGAACGGCGCGAGGCCGGTCATTACTGAGAAGCGCCGGTCTCGTATCTCTCACGGAGGAGCGGGAATTTTCTTTGCAGTGTTAAAACGCACATCAACCGATCACTTGTTTAGCGTTCATGTAAACACTACATTCAGATTCACCAATCGGAATGAATCCAGTTAGATTGAAACAAAAGGTGTGCATGTAAACAATGAATGGCGACTGCAGAAAGCAAAAGCCGAATCCCGGACATTTTGAACGATCTCGCCCGCCGGACAAGTCCGGGAAAAGGAGGATGGTAACCCCTACTCAGCTTTCTCCTACTACTCAGCTTTCTCCACAGAACAAGAGCCTGTTAACTTAGCTTCCAAAGAAAGACGGCTGAACTGTGTGTACATTCTGTGAGGGAGATCCCACCTCCTATGGGCGGGTTGAAAACATGCGGAACAGCTCCTACTACTGGCTGTAGTCTTTAGCCTCTGGCCAGAAAATCCTCTGATGACGCAATATGACGATTTTTCCAGACAAAAAATACATAAATCTCTTGTCTCAGGGGGATATGAGGGTGGAAAGCATGGTAATTCGAAAATACTACAGTTTTTTTACTAATACAAAGCTTAATGCTAAATCCTGAAGTATCCCTTTAATGAGCTAATTAAGTGATTGATTGAGTGATGACTGACCATTATTGAAGACACCTGATGTTAACAAGCAGAATCACTGAAGGAGCAAAAGCACAATTTTAGTCACCATTATGGAGATCGGTGTTTGATTTAGTTGGGCGGTTGACCTTTAAATGTTTAACTTTAGATTTTGTTTGGCTGCTGTACCTGAGTTATAACAGCCAGATGAACAAAGAGAAAAGGTGAACAGGTGTGGATTATATTTTAACATAATCATCATTTGACCTGAATCACTGAACTCATTTAGAGCCTAATCTCTGACTTAAATGTATATTGGTCATTACAGCATCACAGTGATTCTACTGAATAATATTGAGATTTGTCAATATAATCCAAATGATTTCTTAAAAGTTGTTCTGATATTTAAAAAAAATAGAAAAAAAATCTTTCTTTAAGGCACACACAGACATCAAGAATCAGTGTATGAATCTCAACAATGGTGACAAAAAGAATATTCAATTAGGAAAAGGAAATTACTAAGACAATTCAGATCATAATTTATTCATACCCCAATGCATGATGGGAGCCATGCATGAGTTTTGATTGGTGGCACCCAGAATGCACTGCAACATGCTTTATTATTGTCACCATTGTTGAGATTCACAGGCTGATTTTCTTGATGTCTGTGTGTCCAAATAAAATGCTTTTGATCAGAACAACTTTTAAGAAATATTTTGGATTATATTGAAAATGCTGGTAATGATACACTGTTTTTGCTGTGTGAGTTCATGGGTGGAATAAACATATGGCAGGACTTTTACTTTCTGACCCCTGGACTTTCCACCTCTGTATTGTTACTGATGTATTTTCGCCATTGAAACCTGGATTGAGCAATTTTACAAAATACACAGAAAATTCCCCTGTGTTAAATTTAACACCACTCTGTGTTTATATGGGAACCACCAGCAGGGTGTTAAAAGTAACACTGAAGCAGTGTTAGAGTTAATTAGATAATTAAATAATTAATTGAGTGATGATTGTTTGATTATTGAAGACACCTGATGATAACAAGCAGAATCACTGATAGTCAGGGGGCCAAAACTGATATTAAAACTTTGTTGGACACTTTTTGGTACAAGTATACAACCTATCCAGTATTAATATTTAACCCCTCAACATGTATTCTAGCCAGGTTGTCAGCTTAGAAAATGTTTTTTTTTTGTCCATTTTAACACTATATTCTTAAAAGTGGTAAAAGCGGATTTTTTTCCCAAAGTACTTCCATTTTCTTCCATGTTACCTATTGCAATTTTGGGCAAATGTGCAATATAATCCAACTTATGTGCAAGCATGATCATTAAAAAATAATAATCAATAAATACCACAAGAGTATCACACCACAAGGGGCACTGTTGTGTCAGTACAGCTGTGATTTGGCAGCAGATTGAGGCAGCAGATCCAGAGAAGATGATCACAGCAGGTGTCAACAGTACAGTCTGAACAAAACTTTATAAAGGAGTGAATCACACAATCACACAACAGATTAACTTGATCTATTTGTCTACACAAACATTTACCTCAAGATTATACCATCAAATGTTGCCAGAAACAGGTAAGCTAAACTGTTTTCCAACTAGCTATATACTTACCAGACATACACTCACCTAAAGGATTATTAGGAACACCATACTAATACTGTGTTTGACCCCCTTTCGCCTTCAGAACTGCCTTAATTCTACGTGGCATTAATTCAACAAGGTGCTGAAAGCATTCTTTAGAAATGTTGGCCCATATTGATAGGATAGCATCTTGCAGTTGATGGAGATTTGTGGGATGCACATCGAGGGCACGAAGCTCCCGTTCCACCACATCCCAAAGATGCTCTATTGCAGGGGTGTCAAACTCAGTTCCTGGAGGGCCACAGCCCTGCAGAGTTTAGCTTCAACCCTAATTAAACACACCTGATCAGCTAATCAAGTCATTCAGGCTTATTTGAAAACTGCAGGTGAGTGTGTGTTGAAGCAGGGTTGGAACAAAACTGTGTAGGGCTGTGGCCCTCCAGGAACTGAGTTTGACACATGTGCTCTATTGGGTTGAGATCTGGTGACTGTGGGGGCCATTTTAGTACAGTGAACTCATTGTCATGTTCAAGAAACCAATTTGAAATGATTCAAGCTTTGTGACAGGGTGCATTATCCTGCTGGAAGTAGCCATCAGAGGATGGGTACATGGTGGTCATAAAGGGATGGACATGGTCAGAAACAATGCTCAGGTAGGCCGTGGCATTTAAACGATGCCCAGTTGGCACTAAGGGGCCTAAAGTGTGCCAAGAAAACATCCCCCACACCATTACACCACCACCACCAGCCTGCACAGTGGTAACAAGGCATGATGGATCCATGTTCTCATTCTGTTTACGCCAAATTCTGACTCTACCATCTGAATGTCTCAACAGAAATCGAGACTCATCAGACCAGGCAACATTTTTCCAGTCTTCAACTGTCCAATTTTGGTGAGCTCGTGCAAATTGTAGCCTCTTTTTCCTATTTGTAGTGGAGATGAGTGGTACCCGGTGGGGTCTTCTGCTGTTGTAGGCCCTCCGCCTCAATGTTGTGCGTGTTGTGGCTTCACAAATGCTTTGCTGCATACCTCGGTTGTAACGAGTGGTTATTTCAGTCAAAGTTGCTCTTCTATCAGCTTGAATCAGTCGGCCCATTCTCCTCTGACCTCTAGCATCAACAGAGGTCAGCAACAAGGCATTTTCGCCCACAGGACTGCCGCATACTGGATGTTTTTCCCTTTTCACACCATTCTTTGTAAACCCTAGAAATGGTTGTGCGTAAAAAAAAACAGTAACTGAGCAGATTGTGAAATACTCAGACCGGCCCGTCTGGCACCAACAACCATGCCACGTTCAAAATTGATTAAATCACCTTTCTTTCCCATTCTGATATTCAGTTTGGAGTTCAGGAGATTGTCTTGACCAGGACCACACCCCTAAATGCATTGAAGCAATTGCCATGTGATTGGTTGATTAGATAATTGCATTAATGAGAAATTGAATAGGTGTTCCTAATAATCCTTTAGGTGAGTGTATAGCTAGGCTAATTTACTTTCATAATTACTAGCTTACTTACTAATAGGTAAATTAAGTTTTGTGCATATGTGTAATGGAAATATTATGTTTTTAATTTATTTGCTGCACAGCAGCCTATTTTACAGTCTGCTATAGCTAAAAGTTTTAATAAGTTTGTTAGATAGCAAAGCCCTCAGCTTATGTCAGAGGACATTGTAGTGATCCACTCAGAAACCAATCAGACTAGTGTAGTGAAAAAATTCTTATTGTAGTATAATATTGTGCAATATTTTATAATAGACACACACCATTATTTGCATTGCGCTTAGCTTGACCTTGCTTATTCAATCCATTCAGTCTCAAAGGGATGAGACTGACAACCTGAGAGCCAACCTCTGCCAACCTCTGCCAACCTGAGAGCCACTGCTTTGATGGGGAAAAACATACCTTTGCCATACGACTATTACATAGTTATCACTACTAACTAGTTACTAACCCCTAACCCTAAAGAACCCAGCGGGCACCTTGATGTCAATTTGACATCAAATTGATGTCAAAATTATGTCAAGAAATTGGTCAAAAATGAAAATCAAATTGACGTCAAAGTGTTGATGTCAATTTGATGTCAAGATTTGACCTCTGCTGATGTCATTTTGCCAAACAAAAAGGTGAAACGCATGGCCGTACACTTATTACCAGCTTCACTTAAACTAACCAGATTTACTTTATTTAATTTCCGGTTTAAATAAATATAATATTTAAATAGTTTAAAATATATTAAACATATTTTGATGACACCATGATGGTGGTTAGCGTTTGCTTTAGTTGTGCTCTTGACCCTTGACTCTTTAATATAAATTTTCTCTGGCTGCTATAACTGTGTGTTTATAAAGCTCAACTGTTGTAGCTAAAAAAGCCATCAGAAACTGAGATCAGGAGATGTTGGCTGTTTATTGATGATATCATCATGTAATTGCCTGAATCCCTGATCATGTTCAGTGTCTAATGCTTTGATTATATGGGATTTGTGGTTTAAAAGCGGTTTTATTCATGACAGAAGTAATTTGATTCTACAGCATGTCTAGAAGTGTTGTTTATCAAATAATGTACTTGTTTTTTAAAAACTATTTAGTGCACAAAACCCTGTCATCTATGGCATTACTTAGACGCACACAGACATCAAGAAACAGCGTATGAATCTCAACAATGGTGACAATCAAACAAAATATCCAGATAATCAGATCAACTCCAGCTGCATAATTTATTAAAGCCGCAATGCATGCTGGGAGATATGGGTGAGTTTTGATTGGTGGTACCCAGCATGCACTGCAGCATGAAGCATTTCATTGATTGTCACCATTGTTGAGAGTCATACACTGATTCTCTATAGCTAAGTAATAATGTTAAGTTTAATGCATTAAATGTTTTTAAAATCCTTTATTAATAAAAAAAACCCCATTATTCTCAAGCTGTTAAATTAAATGGCTTATATTATAATACAACATTAAAATCACAAGTCCTATATAACCAAACATTAGACACTGAATAAGATCAGCAATTCAGGCAATTACATGATGATATTATCATCATCTTCAATAAACCGCCAACATCTCCTGATCTCATGGCTTTTTTAGCTACAACAGTTGTGCTTTATAAACACACAGTTATAGCAGCCAGAGAAAATTTATATTAAAGAGTCAAGGGTCAAGAGCACAACTAAAGCAAACGCTAACCACCATCATGGTGTCATCAAAATATGTTTAATATATTTTAAACTATTTAAATATTATATTTATTTAAACCGGAAATTAAATAAAGTAAATCTGGTTAGTGTAAGTGAAGCTGGTAATAAGTGTACGGCCATGCATTTCACCTTTTTGTTTGGCAAAATGACATCAGCAGAGGTCAAATCTTGACATCAAATTGACATCAACACTTTGACGTCAATTTGATTTTCATTTTTGACCAATTTCTTGACGTAATTTTGACATCAATTTGATGTCAAATTGACATCAAATGCCCACTGGGAAGTGAGAGAGCAGTTTTGTTAGGATGAAATTAATAACTATAGTGATATGTGAATTAAATATAATTTGTGTTACAACCTGGTACACTAATTAAGTCAAAAAGCACCATAGATCATCATCTACAGTTCTAAATTTCCGCCTTGACATTAAAGTATTATAACTTGTGCAGCATTGCACTGTCTCTCCCTACAAGCTTTAAACTTGGCTTGACTCATTCCCATAGATATGGGTACTGATTGATAGAGGTTTTGGGATACTAGGTTATGTTTCCAAGCTGATATTCACTTTGAAAACTGGTTCTCTTTAGGCGGAGATTGTTTTTTTCATGTTCTAGTTCTGTTGTCTCTTACACTGTACAATAAATGTTCATTCTGACACTTCAGCAGACACCCCATGAGTGTTGGCTTTCATTTGATACCATTTTTATGAATATGGTCCTTGTGGTTGTGGAGATATTCAACATTTACTGTTGGCATGTTGTGTTGAGCAGGAAGCCAAACAATTGGCCTGAAATTGCTTGTACAAGTCACAAAAAAAAAAATTCAGCTTGACAACCACCCTAATATCTTACCTATGGGTGTCTTCTAACTAAAAAAATAGGGTGACAGCTTGTACCAAAACATGTCCGTAAAAGTCTTAACGGAAGCCCTTTTCAGAATTGGCCCCCTGACTATGAAGAAAAGAGAAACAAAAGAACCACAACTGACTTCCAGACACAGCCTCAGATGAAATCATGAAAAGACATGAAATCTCTCTTATTACAAACCAGTTTGACCTTATTTCTGTCAATCATCTACAGAAGATCTTTTTGAGAATGAACAGAGTTTTAGATGTAGATGTTTCATTGATAATGTTTGATCATTATGGTGATCACTGTTTCTTTTAGTTGGGCAGTTTGACCTTATGTTTTTATGTTAGTTGTTGTCTTTGTAACAGTGTTTACTAAAACACAGACTTTGTTGCAAAGGAAACCATAAACAAAAATGCTATATATAACAACTGTTCATCTTTTGGAAGAGGATGTTATTCTCTCGCGTGCATGACCACAGTTCCGACGCGCTCGTCACCGTTCAGAATCTCGGGAACGCGAGCAGCGATTTCAGAAACACGAGCACCAGGAAAGCAGTGACTGTGCACCTTACTTTTACCTAACGTTGCGCGTACGTGCTGAACGATGGAATCGCCGATGATCACAGCATCGCGTTCTGTTTCGGGAAGAAGGGAGAAACGGTTTTGGGTGGATATCTCGAAAACCGGGAGGGTCGGAGAGAGTCTTGGTCTAGACCTGACTCGTCTCTTCCGCTGCGGAACCACCCAGGCTTCGTGGTGGCGTGTTGGAGCCGGAGTGAACGAGACCATGGCTGATCGCGACCTCGGCGCTCGGGACCGATGCTGAGTAACACACGGAGTAGATGAGGTCGGAGTCAGCGGGTTAGTAACGTTAATCACTGATTTGTGTGCATCGGCGCGTGATGTTTCAAGAGCAGAGGTGGAGAGTCCAGGGGTCAGAAAGTAAAAGTCCTGCCATATATTTATTCCACCCATGAACTCACACAGCAAACACTCCAGTGTTAAATGAACTCTCCTGTGAGTTTATTTGGCTCCAGACTCAAGAGTGTTAAAGTTAATGAGATAATTAAGTAATTGTTTGAGTGATGATTTAGCATTATTGAAAACACCTGATGTTAACAAGCAGAATTACTGAAGGAGAAAATCTCTTTTTTAAGTTGCCATTATGGTGATCAGTGTTTGCTTTAGTTGGGCTCTTGACCCTTAAACTAATAACTTTAGATTTTGTTTGGCTGTTGTATCTGGGTTATAACTCTCAGATGAACAAAGAGAAACGTTGATCAGGTGGTGTTGGTTATGTTTTGACATAATCATAATTTGACCTGAATCACAAAGCTCATTTAGAGAGTTAAGTTTACTTTGTTGATTATAGCTGCCTGTGATTCTAATATTATGCCATGTTAATCATTTTCAATGTAATCGGAAATATTTTTTGAAAGTTGTTCTGATCAAAAACCTTTGAAAAAGAATATTATTTGGACACACTGACACCAAGAATCAGCCTGTGATTCTCAACAATGGTGACAATAATAAAGCATGTTGCAGTGCATTCTGGGTGCCACCAATCAAAACTCATCCATGGCTCCCATCATGCATTGCGGTATGAATAAATTATGATCTGAATTGTCTTGTTTTCCTAATTGAATATTCTTTTTGTCACCATTGTTGAGATTCATACACTGAATCTTGATGTCTGTGTGTGCCTTAAAGAAAGATTTTCTTTTTCTTAATCAGAACAACTTTTAAGAAATAATTTGAATTATATTGAAACTTAAATTGGAACTTAATCTGTAGAATTACTGTGATGTTGTAATGAACAATATACATTTAAGTCAGAGATTAGGCTCTAATTGAGTTCAGTGATTCAGATCATATAATGATTATGTTCAAATATAACCAACACCACCTGATCAACTTTTCTTTTTGTTCATCTGGCTGTAATAACTCAGATCAACAGCCAAACAAAATCTAAAGATAATCATTTGAAGGTCAACTGCCCAACTAAATCGAACACTAATCTCCATAACGGTGTCTAAAATTGTGATTTTTCAGTGATTCTGCTTGATCAGGTGTCTTCAATAATGCTCAATCATCACTCAATCAATCACTTAATTAGCTCATTAACTTTAACACTCTTGAGTCTGGAGCCAAATAAACTCACAGGAGAGTTCATTTAACACTGGAGTGTTTGCTGTGTGAGTTCATGGGTGGAATAAACATATGGCAGGACTTTTACTTTCTGACCCCTGGAATCTCCACCTCTGTTCAAGAGCTAAACGGCGGTCTCTCAGCTCGGCTTGTCTCACTAAAAGGTCGTGGATCTGTTTCTCAACAGCTTCCAGCTCAGACTGCAGTGTGTGCAGCTCAAATGTGTCGTCACCTGCACCAAAAGGTAGACTGCTCCACTGGCCATACACTGGTCACTCCACTGCACACAATCTCAGATCACTTCCTCCTCACTCTTAACCTCAACCTGCCTCAGGACACAACACACACTCCTCCACAGGCCACCTTTACGCTCACACTCACCCTCTCGCCTTTCCTCTTTGGTCTCATCCACACTTCCTCCACCTGATCAGCTCTCTTCTTAGCCCTCCTCCTCCTCAAATCTAGACTAAAAACACATCTCTTTGACCTAGCATACACATAACACATTATAGACTTATATAATTCAATGTTAGGCTGCATAGATTAGGTCAGCCAGAACCGGGAACACTTCCCGTAAATCCTAATGCACTCGTTACATCATAAGAAGGATGGCATCTACACTAATATTAGTCTCTCTGTTTATCCCGAGGTTTAAAGCAGTCCGCCGGATCCAGGCCGGATCCAGATCTGATGAATGACCTGCGCCTGGACGTGACGACAACACAGTCCTGAAGTGTCAACCAATCTCTCCCCTGTGAAGGTGTGTTAAAACGGTGTTGTGTTAGCGGCCCCTAAGTTAATAACTAATGACCGTTGCGACGTAAGTGAATCAATCAAAACTAACTTTAGCTGGACAATAACTTTATTCTAGAGCTGCTGTAAAGCCAAAACACTTTCTGTTACTTTAATTTCCTATTATCACTGTAAAGCTACTTTGAAACAATCTATATTTTTAAAAGTGCTATATAAATGAAGATGACTTGACTTAGCTACCGCTGTGCTACGCTGGGAAGGAGACCAGAGGCCATTTTTGAATGGATGTCAATGGAGGAGAGGTTTCATAAAACTGAATAAACCGCTTTAGTGAAGAGATAGCTTATCATTTAATGAATCGACAGCCCATCAGCTAATCTTCAACATGTTTGCTCCAGTAGTAATGAAAAGATTCACCTTGAACTCTGTCATGGAAACTAGCATGTATAAACCTTAATTGAACTATTTAATAATCAATAAAAAAGGAATTTATACCTGTTGTATATTATGCTGTAGCGACATTGGACCAGCGGTTTGGAAAATGGATGGATGGATGATTCAGTTGCGGCGCCATCTTCTGTTCAGATGCAGGAATTCATTTGGCAATCGACTCTCACAGTGCATTGTGGGTATTCTCTAGCCGTTGAGTATGGCCCTGTCCCAAATGGAACCCTAAGCACTCGCGGTCTTCCTCTGAGTCCGCACTTTCATGACGTAATGCCGCTTTGACTGTCGGGAAGAAGTCTGCTGCGGAGCCCGCATCAGCGCGGGTTCGGCAAAAGTGCGCATCAAGGGCGCAAATTGACCACATGGGGGCGCTCACGAGCACCCTTCTGAGATCTAAAAATGACAAATGGGACACATTGCGGTCTCATGGACTTAACGGACATGCGCATGCGGCAACCGTTGTAAGTCCACAAGACCGAAAGTGCACATGAAGTGTGCCATTTGGGACAGGGCCTATATATCTGTTGTACACTTGTTATTGCGGTGCATTGTGGGATTGAATGAGTGCCCTCGATGACGTCCACTATGGTTTCAGACACCACTACAAATGGCTGTTCCCTCAAATAATGCCCTATTTAAGGGTATAGGGGGCGATTTCGGACACAGCCTCAATGACGTCAAGGCTGTAATGCGATTGGTTATCAAGGCACACATGATCCAAGTTAGCTGTTACACTTTTTCCAATGGTAGAGCCACAGATCCGGGTCTCTCCCAGTAATGAGACCATCTCTGGTATAAAGCAGGCTTTAGGTGATCGTCAGCTCCTAACGTCCGGTCTGAAGCTGCTGGCCTGAAACTGCTGTCACGTATATAGTTCTGCAGTCAGACACATCTCGTCTCATATGTGCTCGTTCAATCCCTCAAACTGCCACCAGAGGTCACCATCTCCTGCGACTGACATCAACCTTGATGAGCCTCACCTGTAAATCACTATCATTCATCTTCATAATTATTCATCTTCAACTTACAGAAACAGATCATCATTATTCTTTAATTTAGTTTAGTTCAGTAATGTTGTTCTCTTGTTGAGGGAGGGACAGTGATATTTCCGTCGCTGGGCGTTCGTTAATAAACAGTGTTAACCACACAAAGTCCTTCAATGTAAAGCTAAAGTGCTTGTGTTAAAACAGTCAGTCATTTGGTTGCTGTTGTTCTGATGAGCTTCAACACGGTGAGACAAACACACTCTTACTTAAAAGAAACTGATGATTATTGCTCATATAACATGCGTGACTTTACATGAGAAATGTTAAGAATAGGGTGATTTACATATACCTGTTTAAGTGATTATATGAATGCTGTATTATAGATATATGTTATGCTGATGTGGGTCAGAATGGCTCCTCCTCTTCCTCTGATCTTCTTTCTGCTCATGATTCACGGTGAGTCTCTCTTACATTCACATTAGAAACACTCTGATGTTTTATTTAAGGCCTCATGAGCGGCTGATCTGCACTTTCTTCTGTCCTGTTCTCACATATTTCTCTCTGAAACAGGAAGTTTGTGTTGAACATGTCAAACGCTCGTCCCTTTTAGAAATGTCCAATAGTCTTTTGCTACTTGCTAGTCAGTGTCACATGGTTTAGGGGAAGGGACTTTCTCAAAGTTCAGAGCATTTGATTGGACAAAACTCTCTTCACTCTGTTTCTACATTTACTTCAGCTTTTCTGCAACACCCTCCATCAAAGCTCATCAGGGCTGCCAACTTTTGAGTTTAGTTTGGAGTGATGATTATGGAAGGGGGATTGATGGGGTGTAAAAATAAAATAATTTTAAATCTCTTTCACAAATTCAATTCTTGTGATTTGATTCCGATTTGATTCAATATCGATTAATTTGGATAAACATTAGGTACAGTAGATACATGTTCATTTTCCTCAAGGAAATAAAAAAAAAATCACACATTGCTGTAATCATACAGAGCCCTGTCAGCTATTATTATTAAAGATTAAAAATAACAACTCTAATTAAATATGTGTGTTTATAATATAATAACAACATAATGCTATGTAAGTGATATAGGTAAAAATATAATAAATATGTAGGCTAATATAGTGCACATATTTAGCAAATGGTCTCTATAGCTAATATTTCTAGCCAACTAACATGCTATGGTCATTAAATGGATTTCCTGGGGTAAATTTAGGCAAGGCAAGGCAAGTTTATTTATATAGCACATTTCACACAATGGCAATTCAAAGTGCTTTACATAGAAGAAATTAAAATAATAAAAAGAAATAAGAATAATTAAAACAGTTTAGAAAAATAAAATAAAATACAGTACAGTAAACAGTCGGACGAACAGTGGCACAGTGCTCATTCAGTAAATGCATAGTTAAACAGAAGTGTTTTGAGTCTGGATTTGAATGTGACTACTGTAGGAGCACGTCTGATCTCCTCTGGAAGCTGGTTCCAAATGTAATGTTATGCTTCTCCAGCGTTATGTAACGTTATGTGATGCACTTGTTCTCCAGCTGTTTTATTGACTTATTTCCGTGGTTGAAAAACACTTATTGATCGATATTATGTGTGAGGTGTTGCACACACAGAAGAGGCTGTGTTTTCTGGTGGCACATATAATTTGTATTTCTGTCACACGCTGTACAATCTGAAAATTCAACAAAGACAATAATAAATTAGTTTTTGTTTCAAAAGTGTTGAAATAGCAAGAAGGGTCTGACTGCAGAGCCGCAGAGCCACAGTTTTACCCCAACTACAGTTTTACCCCACAGCACTTTTGTATTCAAAAGTATTCAAAATGCTCTTCTTGCTGTTCTTGCTGTTGCCAATTTCACAATTTTTTTCTTTTTACTTCTTGGTGTAATTGCGCTTGTATAATTTCATAGTGAATGATCAATGGTAATATGGTAATGGTAAAATAATGGTATGTCTGACCTGATATACACCATAATGGTGTGTCCGCACTGAAAGGTAACTGTAAATTAAATTGTATTCTTGGTTATGACTCCAACAAATTAATAATATGTTCACACTTTAAGTCTGTTTGAAATTAACTTTTATTTGTGCTCAAGTTTACGCATTAACCCCAGGCAGAATTAATTAACTTAAGGAATTAGAGTTATCTTGACATTAGACTAATAATGACCCTTTGAATGTCTATTCAAAAGTTTGTTTGTTATGCCAGGCTTTCAAAAATAAAGTGTGTTTATTATACAAGGCTGTTCATTTTTGGAGATTAAAGTGTTCATGACACAAGCATTATTTTATTTCATTAAAGGAGCCTTAAGGCCTGTGAGCAACAGCAGGAGCAAAAAATAACAGCAGGAGTAACAATAACCATTAGATAGTTTTAGGACAGAACAGTCGCTAAGATTTAAAAATGAAATGTGACAGGGCAAAACTGCTGGGGTGAAACTGCTGGGGCTGCGGTCCAGTCCAAAACTGTCATGCCCTTCACTCGCTAACTTCCCTCCGTCTCGTTCACTCGGATGTACGTCATTGCTTACGTTGCACGAGTGCCCACTACTGGCGGAAACTGCAATGGGAACATCCTAAGCCCTTGATCACTTGCAATCAGCTATGGAGCTGATTTATTATTTAAAAATGTTTTTCCTTTAAGAATTTGTTTAACGCAGCATCCAAATGTACATAGGTGTGTCTGGGTTGTGTTAAATTGGGTTGTGGTGATTAGACAAGATATGTGGTGACGTCACAATCAAATTGTGGGACATATAGGTGCCTGAAGTGTACATATGAAGTAGACTCGCTCCCTCTGTCAAAATCGAGGGAATGAGGGTCATAAAAACTTCCCTCGTCCACTTCACGAAGTGGAACGCACTTCAAAATGGCGGCAGGGATTCCCCCGGGGGAAGTGCTTAGGGAAGTTCGCAGGTGCGTTGTCTAAGGCCCTGTCCCAAATGACGCACTACATGTGGACTTTCGGTCTCGTGGACTTAAATTGCGTGTGCTCGCTGAGTCTACGAGTCCGTAGGCCGTCCCATTCCACACTGTAACGACTGAGACAAATCAGACAAGTATTTGTTATAGTTTAACAAATAATATTTAAAACTCACTCTGGGATCTGTGGTCTCATCCCGCCAACAAGGGCAAGAAGGTCTTAGTTACCATGACCACGATCAAGTTGGTTTTATTGCTGCTAAAAATGAAACCAATCCAGCTGCACATGCAAATGAGCACGCTTAAAACAAAGATTCCTAAATCAACCACAGAGGAATTTTCCCACTTGGAAATTCCACCCTTCTCGTTGGTCAAGCAAACCAGGAGAGGTGGGGCCTTTCTCAGGCTTTATTAGAGACAAATTCACAGTGACCCTTCTCTTTCTTCTACTGCTGTGTCTTCGGGTTGATGTCTGGCTGTGACCACCGCCTGCTATCCTTTCACTTTCCCAAAGGATTCAGACTGTCTTTTCTTCAATCTAACTCAGAAGAAAACTGCAACCTTACCATCACTGAATGGGCAACAATCAACTCTTGGCCTTCTCGGTACGTTCAGGGTGCCGTGCTGTCCTGCATGGCCTCAGCAGGCCCCAGGGCAGCAGGCCTCGACTCACAACAGCCATGTGCTCATCCAGGAGAGAGAGGACTCTCTCAATCACAACAGAATCAAGGACAACCTCAGGAGTTTGGCACAACATCTTCATTCAATGCAGAAGAAGTACATCACAACTCCCACCATTTGCTCTGTGTGTCCTCTCCGGCCCAGGGCTGGCAGGCCACAATCTGCACTCCAGCCATGAGAACAGAGTCGAACTAACCATGCAAGTTGATCATATCTTCTTCATCCAATGGAGAAGAAAACGATCGCAACTTTAACATTTGACACTCACGGAACCATCAACAACTTCAATTTTCAACCACTTCAAGAATTGTGTCCACTGCACAGACCATGAAAGTATCAATTTAATGAGGTGCTCTGAAAATGATAAGCTGATGGTTCTTTTCATAGTTAAATGGATCTTTTCCATAGTTCCATTTGTAAAATTGTATTCTTAGTTCAAATGGAACATTATGTATTATTATGTACAACTGTATACATCATTTAAATAAGCATGATGTATCTATTATCTAATGCCCAGGAGGCATACACAATATCAAAATAGAGAACTGTAAAAGCAAAAAGCAGGCTGTGTAGATAATGACATGAAGATAAAATGTCGGAGCGCAAAAATGTGATTTCTCCTGTCCAACAACAACCACACCGTTATTTCCGCCGTGACGATCGAGTCTGTCCCAAAAAATACCTCTCAATGCGCCCTCGTGGACTCGCACCAAGGGCCCTATAGGTCTGCACTACATGACATTACCAAAGTGTGGACTGTGTGGAAGTCCACAAATCCGGAGTGTGCCATTTGGGACAGGGCCATAGTAGCTGGCATTGTGACTTCTTCATGTCAAAAAGTGAAACGCCCTGCGGCTCACCACTGCCCCTTAACGTCACCCGCCAGTACACACAGGTTTAAGTGATGTCAACATAAACATCTATACTTAATAAATGACAACAGTACATAATAATAAAACATATGAATAACAATATACGAGTATTTGAATCTCTACGACTACAGAGGCATATGTGACCGATCACGGAAACCAGGGACTCAAGTCGGCAGCACAACTTTCGAGCAAAATGGGAAAGAAGCGGGTTTTTTCTCAAAATGGGTTATTTTCGTTTTTTTGCAGAATCTGTTAGTTGAGATCACGAAGAAGCCTCTCCATGTTTGAGACAGCAGTATTGGTATATTTAAAAAAGTACATTTTGAGGTTGAAATCGGCTTGTTTTTCTGAGATTCTAGCACGCAGTAGGGGCGTGTCATTGTCGGTGCGTATTTCCATACTGAATAAGCCGGCTTTTGTTTCTTTTGTTATTGCCCCCGCCCTCCAAGGGAACAGCGTGGCTACTTAGGCTATTATGCAGCGCTCTGGCCGGCTCTATCTGATTTCAAAATTCAATGAAGATGGACGCCAATAACATTACGATTTCCAGCAATCGATTTACAGTTTTTCTCGATTGTTTACACACATTTTCTGAAAGCATGCCTCATATTCTCAAAACTCTACACACAAATCCAAAAACACACACACAATGGGCAAAACCCCTCAATGCTCCTGCAAAATGAAACTTTACATTCAAAACAATGTTATTTCTTCTCAAAATGGTATTTTGTTTTCAAATGACACACACAAACCATCATATGAATAGACATTTATAAGAACCATTGTAAAACACTATGATGAATGGAAAACACTTCTTCTCCATTCATCATAATGACTTAGGCCTTTTTTTGTTCAGTGTTACACTTACTACAGACAGTACATACTTACAGTAAGTGTGTTGTAAAATATCTGAGAATATTGTTTTTATACTCAGAACACACAAATACACGGGAACGAATATATTTTATTTTTCCCACAAAAACAATGTACACAGTGTACATCCCAACCAACACAAAGTAGGACATACAGTGGTCTACATACAAAACAACAGAAGAATTTACTGTATACAGTTACAGTAATAAAAAAAAAAACCACTATGCTGCATCCTCTCTTCTGTTGCGGTCTGGCCACAGCACCTCATCCACATCACAAGCAATGTTTTCCCTGGCCAAGCAGCGGGGGAAATATCGCCTAGCATGGCGATTCCAGCCATGAAAAGCATCAGCTGCTATATCTCCACATGCGTCCTCCATAGCTTGGAGAAGAGGTATACGCGTTTGTGGATTTCGGTCATACACTTTCCATCTCCAGGCAGAAAAAAATTCCTCAATAGGATTGAGGAATGGAGAATATGGAGGGAGATAAAAAACTAAAAAGCGTGGGTGGGCAGTGAACCAGTTACGAACCAGAGCAGCCCTGTGGAAACTTACGTTGTCCCAAATGACAACGTACCTGAGCTGCTCTGGGCCATCTACCTGATCTGGTGGAATGAGTGTGTTGTGTAGGGTGTCCAGGAATGTGATCAGATGGGCGGTGTTGTAGGGGCCAAGGGTAGCATGGTGATGGATGACGCCGTGATGGGTAATCGCTGCACACATTGTGATGTTCCCTCCGCGCTGGCCAGGGACTTCAACAATGGCACGCTGGCCGATTATATTCCTTCCCCTCTTTCGTCTTTTTGTGAGGTTGAACCCAACCTCATCAATGAAGATGAACTGGTGCTCCACTGCAGCCACCTCTAGCTCAAGGACTCTCTGAAACACACATGACAATATCAGAAATAGACATGGAGTGGTCACTATTGTGAAGCACAATCATTATGATTACAATATTGAAATATGTATAATTTACTGTATACAGTGTTGGGAGTATGCATCAATTGTGGGACTCACTTGCACATAGTTATGTCGCAATTCTTTGACTTGCGTTCAAATGGCACCCTGTAGACCTGCTTCATCCTGAGATGATTTCTGCGCAAGACACGGTCCAGTGTTGATAAGCTTACCCTATCAATATTTTGAAATATGTCATTGTTTTCTATTATCTTTCTTTGTATTTGCCGTAATGTTATGGCGTTGTTTTCTAGGACCATGTTAATGATTTGAGTTTCCTGTTCAGGAGACAGAACACGTTCCCGACCGCCTTGTGTTGGTAATCTTTCAGTTCTGCCAAACAAATAGTAAAATACTGTAAATACAAAGTAGGTATACATTTCCTATATACATGAAGCATACTTTACAGTATTTTTACAGTCCTACAGAACAGTCCACAGGCAATACTGTACTACTGTACTCATTGAGTACTGTATTGATATGTAGTACTGCAATTTTCTAGTGAGAGTAGATTTCTTACCTATTCTCATTTCGGAAAGTCCGGATGATGGATGCCACAGTGTACCTGCTCAAATTTGGCTGTACTCTTTGCCCAGCCTCCCTCATTGTTAGACCATGGTTGACCACATGATCAACCAAAGTGGCTCGGATCTCATCAGAGATTACGGTCCTTGGCCGTCCTCGTCCTCGTCCTCGTCCTCGTCCTCGTCCTCCTCGTCCTCGTCCTCGTCCTCCTCCTCCTCCTCCTCCTCCTCCTCCTCCTCCTCCTCCTCCTCCTCCTCCTCCTCCTCCTCCTCTCACTCCTCTGGCTCTGCCTCTGTTTCCAATGTTGGCATCCATTGCTCCATTGAAGAGCTCACCTGTTGCCCTTTTATGCTAAAGCTCTGATTGCTAATTGTAAAACTGTGTGACAGGTGTTTGCCCATGTGAAGAGTCAGTGTGCATATTTGAATGGCAGTGTGTTCCTTGTGAAAACAAGAAATTTTCCGCATGAAAATTGTGCCTAAAGCAGAGAATTGTGTGTAGTGTTTTGAAAAAAGTGTGTTTTAGAACTGCAGTTTGAGTGTAAAGCAGGAATTGTGCTTGTAGTTTAGCAGAATTGGCTCAGGGGGTTGGTGAATGAGTTACATGTTGTGGTCATTGTTTCTCAAGTACCAGAAAATGTGTGTAAACAATCGAGAAAAACTGTAAATAGTAGGTTACATGGGGTTTAAAGGGGTCATGACATGGTTTTTTCTTTTCTTTTATTATGTTCCCTTAGGTGCAATTATAGTATTACTATAGTTTTTTGGACAAAAAACGTTTAAAATTGAGTGATTTATGACCTTTTCCCACCCTGTTTCTCATGCTCTGATTCAAACAGTCTGTTTTGGGGGTGTTTCCCCTTTAAGAGTTCAATGTTAACACCCACTGTTATGATTGGCTAACGTCAGCGCCTATGCATCAATTATTAACATAGATATAGAAAGCCAGAAAATGAACCATCTGTCCACCACTAACAACTAAGAATGGATTACCCCGTGTCCACATGGACAGTGTGAAGCTATTTTGAATGAATATGTCAGATTTGTAACCAGAAACACTTGAATACGGGTTATTTTGATTAGGGCTGGGCGATTTAAATCGCGATATTGTTATGCGCATCTCATCAGTAATGCCGGTTCCTTGATTAGTAGTAAATCGCCATCACCTGCTTTCAGATGAAGCGGCATTTACTACAAAGAGCCGTAGTTAACTGACAAGCTGAGCCAAATCACATCAATATCGCGGACGTATCGCCAACGATATTTAATGCGATATGGCTCAGCTTGTCAGTTAACTACGGCTCTTTGTATACAGCAAAACCTCCAGTGTAAAATTAACACCCCTGGGAGTGTATGAGTCCACACTCAAGAGTGTTGAAGTTAATGAGATAACTAAGTGATTAATTTAGTGATGATTGAGCATTATTGAAGACACCTGATGTTAACAAGTAAAATCGCTGAAGGAGAAAATCGCAAATTGTAAGTTACCATTATTGTGATGGGTAGTTGCTTTAGTTGGGCTCTGACCCTTTCATGTGTACTTTAGATTTTGTTTGGCGGTTGTATCTGAGTTAAAACTGCCAGTTGAACAAAGAAAAAACAGTGATCTTTGTTGGTTATATTATGACAATCATCATTTGAACTTGATCACTGAGCTCATTAAGATCTTTCTTTCTAACTTCGATTTATGTTGTTGGTTACAGCATAACTGTGATTCTGAATAAATGGCCAGAATTTTTGATATAAAGGATTTCTTAAAACTTGTTTAAAAAAAAAAAAATCATTCTTTTAGGCACACACAGATGTCAAGATTCAGTCTATGCATCTCAACAATGGTGAGGAGCAGAATATTCAATGAGGAAAAGTAAATTACATAGACAATTCAGATCATAATTTATTCATACCGCAATGCATGATGGGAGCCATTAATGAGTTGTGATTGGTGGCAGCCACTGCAACATGCTTTATTATTGTCACCACCATTGTTGAGATTCACAGGCTGATTATTGATGTCTGAACGTCTTTTTGATTAGAGCAATGTTTATTAAATATTTTGAATTATAAGTAAAGTCCTGATAATCATAGGCTGAAGAATCACAAAACTGCTGCTAACAAGTTAAACCAAACTATCTTAATATGTTTCACTTTTCAGATCACAGTATGATTATGTCAAAACATAATCAACACTATAATATAACATTTTACTTTGTTCATTTAACTGTTATAAATCAATAACAGCAGACAAACAACAGTAAATATTAAAGTAAACATATAATGGTCTAGAGCCCAACTAAAGCAAACACCCATCACCTTAATGGTAACTTACAATTTGTGCTTTTCTTCTTCAGTGATTCTGCTTGTTAACATCAGGTGTCTTCAATAATGCTCAATCATCACTAAATGAATCACTTAATTATCTCCTCAGCCCTAAATGCCGCTCCATCTGAAAGCAGGTGATGGTGATTTACTACTAAATCAAGGAACCGGCTTTACTGACGAGATGCGCATAACAATATCGCGATTTAAATCGCCCAGCCCTAATTTTGATGCATATGCGCGAGGGAGGGAGGGAGAGAGAGAGAGAAAGACAGTGAGAGAGCGCGCGCGCGGCCGGGGCGCTCTTGCTCGCTCTCTCAGTAACATGCGCCCTGTCACAATCGTCTCTACACATCACTCACCGATCAAATAAGGCTTTGGCGGCCCCATAGCAATCTTGTAAAGAGACCCACTCGCTGCACGTCGACGACTGAACTCCTGTGGGGCGCGTGACAACGAATCATGCGACGATGCGAAAGTGCGAAATGACTATGAGGCACAGACAGTAGTCTTGTGCTGGAGGCGGTCATATGCAAACGACTGGTGCGTCACTTCGTACCGTGACGTCACTTCTTACCATGGATCCAGAACGAGCTGTATTTAGAGCTTGATTAAATAAATGATTCGTTTATAATGGGGAGGGCGTCTAAAGCTATGAAACTTGCAGGAAGTTTTAATGGTACAAAGACCTCTTATATACCAAAAGATCAAGGCAAATTTGGTTTCTCATGTCATGACCCCTTTAATTTGTCGTTTAATGAGATGTAGCCTAATACATGTTGTCAGTGCCAATACATAGATCCGACTATTGAAACAACGTGTATCTTAATGGTCCAGTGGTACAGCTTTCACCAGCTGTGTCAGAGGTTCATGATTCTAATCCGCTCGTATAGGTTTTTTTTTCTCGTATAGTTTTTCCCTCATCAAAACTGATGTTCATCAGTGGTTGAATATCAAGCAGGGACACGCAAACGTTTGCATTATGTTTTGTGATTTCACCAGAACGAATAAGAGAGTATCCGCAACGCAAGCGCGCGTCCAAGTGAAGACAGTGCGGTGTGTGCGCAAGCCACACGAGAAAACACTGTATCCGCACCACTGATCGCTACAGCACGTTAGTGTACGCTGATTGACCGAACGCACGTGGAACACCAGCACCCGCCATTTTTAAAACAGCTAGAATGTAAACACACAGATTATAGCCTATATATTTACTCCATAAACTAACTATACAAACATGGAAAACAGTGATAGGTGGGTCTCTAAACCTTTATGCTGAAGAGAAAATCCAACGCAACTTTGAGGGGACCAAGCCAAACATGATTATGTTTATCTGCCCAGCTAGCAACACTAGACATCAACCACACGGCATAGGCTAATAACGTTTTTTTTTCATATACTGTCTACTTTCTATAACAGCTCTATCTAATAACATATTAAACAGTACTGTTAGACAGATCGCTAACTAATAAACACAGAGAATGCGAGCATTGTTTGCTCTGGCGTTCTCAGCGCCGCCAAAATAAAGGCCCGTCGCGCCGTCAAAATAAAAGTCACCGTGCCTGCGTCACTCCCTTACCCCTCCTACCAGTTCCTATGGCCACTTGGCCAGTGCGAACGCAAACAGCAAAACCGAGTTTGGGGGAGAGTAGTTCTTAGAACTGTTTAGAAGTGGACAGTTCCTAGAACTAAGTTCCTGTAACTACTTGGTCGGAAAGCGGCTTATATATATATAGCCTATGTCACATAGCACATCCTGTTTTTGATTTGAACATTGTCTAGAGTTTAGCTTATTTTTTATTCAGTGTACATAAGAGTTACCTATACAGTTTTATCGGTAGATGCTAAGAGACATTTATTTATATATTACCTGTTTGCAAACTTCTTTTTTTCTTTTTCTTTGATGGCACATTTTCCTGGCCTTTTTGCTCCCCCCTGTGCTTTACAGCTTTACAGGGGGCATGGCTTATCTTAATGAGATGTAAATGAGCCCTATTGTCACTCCCAGCAGGAGAGAGAGGTGAAAACTGCACAATCTTTAGAGGCTGTTTTCTTCCCTTTGAGCTTTTTTGAGTGCCTACCTTCAAATGGCCACAACTTCTCCAAATATTATCAGATTTCCATGTGTTACACATTGTTGGAAAGCTTGGAGACTACACTTTCAGAATCTGTGAATAACTCAAAATGCCTTGAGTGATTTACTTGTGTCCACTTTCCATGATCGATCACATATACATTTCAGTAAGTTTTACTGTGTCTTTCAACATAGCCTACCTATTGTTCATTCGTTGATGATCGGTTCATGTGCCGCTTGAACTGAGGTGCTACAGTGATCTGCCACTTCACATTTACAAGCGCCAAAACTATATTTATTCTTTGTATTTCGTGATAAAATTGACAGAATCTGAGAGCTTAGAATTTAAAAGTAACCAGCTCTGTCTTGTCTGTCAGTGCAAGAGGTGTAAAGTCCAGGTTCAGAAAGTAAAAGTCCTCCTCAGTATTTTGTTCACCTGAATTTGCTAATTCAGACAGGAGAACTAATTAGTGAAATCAGCTGCTGAGTTTATGGGTGGAATAAACATATGGCAGGACTTCTACTTTCTGACCCCTGGACTTTACACCTCTGCCCATAGAAAGGCGTTGGCCGTTTTTATGGTGCTTGCAGTTTGCCGAGTTCTGCTGTTCTCACGCAATGAATGTTTAGCAATTTTTCTCTGTGTGAGAAAATGTGTGTGTGGCGTGAGAGTGTGTGAAACATGTCGATTAGAGTCTCAGGCTGAATGTGTGACAGTTCACAGCCCTGCCCTAGCACTAGATCGTGAATATCTTGTGTTCTTGTTCTCAGAAGTGAATGTGTATGTTAAATATTTATTTTGTCATATTCCAGGATTTACAGTTTGTCTGAATTGCTAAAACACTAAACCCACTTCTCTGAACCAAATTCTCAATAGCCTAAACCAATTTGACGAATAAATCACTCTTTCTGTAAAACATTAAACAAGTTCAGGAAGTTAAAACGCTGTTTGCAAATCTCATGCACTCTTTTTGCAAAACACTAAACACATTCTCACTCATTAAAACACATTTCTCACTGTGATGCACTTATGTTTCAAAATGCTAAACACAGGCAGGCTAAAGTCAAACACAACTACAACACAGTTGTCATCGTTTACACACAACGACTCACAATTGTTCAGACTTATTTCTAATGATGAGAGGAAACCAACTGTACAAAATACAAGACAGTTTAAAGTGCCTAGATTTACTCAAAATGTTGCATTGAATGTTGAGAACAACAATGGATGGAAGCAATATAAGAGGGAGAGGAGGAAGAGTGTGAGTCTAAGAGGAAGAGTATGAATATAAGAGGAGGAAGAGTATGTGTATAAGAGGAGGAAGAGTGTGTGTATAAGAGGAGGAATAGTATGTGTATAAGAGGAGGAAGAGTGTGAGTATAAGAGGAGGAAGAATGTGAGTATAAGAGGAGGAAGAGTGTGTGTATAAGAGGAGGAAGAGTGTGAGTATAAGAGGAGGAAGAATGTGAGTATAAGAGGAGGAAGAGTATGTGTATAAGAGGAGGAAGAGTGAGTATAAGAGGAGGAAGAGTGTGTGTATAAGAGGAGGAAGAGTGTGAGTATAAGAGGAGGAAGAGTGTGTGTGTATAAGAGGAGGAAGAGTGTGTGTATAAGAGGAGGAAGAGTGTGAGTATAAGAGGAGGAAGAGTGTGAGTATAAGAGGATGAAGAGTATGAGTATAAGAGGAGGAAGAATGTGAGTATAAGAGGAGGAAGAGTGTGTGTATAAGAGGAGGAAGAGTATGAGTTAGAGGAAGAGTGTGTGTATAAGAGGAGGAAGAGTGTGAGTATAAGAGGAGGAAGAGTGTGTGTATAAGAGGAGGAAGAGTGTGTGTATAAGAGGAGGAAGAGTGTGTGTATAAGAGGAGGAAGAGTGTGAGTATAAGAGGAGGAAGAGTATGAGTATAAGAGGAGGAAGAGTGTGTATAAGAGGAGGAAGAGTGTGAATATAAGAGGAGGAAGAGTATGTGTATAAGAGGAGGAAGAGTGTGAGTATAAGAGGAGGAAGAGTATGAGTATAAGAGGAGGAAGAGTGTGAATATAAGAGGAGGAAGAGTATGTGTATAAGAGGAGGAAGAGTGTGTGTATAAGAGGAGGAAGAGTGTGAGTATAAGAGGAGGAAGAGTATGAGTTAGAGGAGGAAGAGTATGTGTATAAGAGGAGGAAGAGTGTGAGTATAAGAGGAGGAAGAGTGTGAATATAAGAGGAGGAAGAGTATGTGTATAAGAGGAGGAAGAGTGTGAGTATGAGAGGAGGAAGAGTGTGAGTAAGAGGAGGAAGAGTGTGAGTATAAGAGGAGGAAGAGTGTGTGTATAAGAGGAGGAAGAGTGTGTGTATAAGAGGAGGAAGAGTATGTGTATAAGAGGAGGAAGAGTGTGAGTACAAGAGGAGGAAGAGTGTCTATAAGAGGACGAAGAGTGTGTGTATAAAAGGAGGAAGAGTGTGAGTATAAGAGGAGGAAGAGTGTGTGAAAGAGGTGATGAACGAAGAGGAAGATGAAGGTGTGGAGAATGTGGTCAAGGCTGGATCTGCTTCAGGGTTTTCCTCTTCTCCTGCAGAGATGATATTCTCCGGCCGGACCGACATGAAGACGTGAAGCTGAAGCAGAATAAATCTCTCTCACTGACCTTGATTCTGCAGTTGCTCAACTCTTCTGACTGTACTTTACAGTAACATGCTTTTCATTTACAGTTTTTTACTGTAACCTTTTGGGCTTCTGCAGTTGGTCACTGTATTTCACAGTATGCAAATGCTGAATATACAGACATTCGATACTATGCAATATTCAGTACAATACTATACAGTACTTGCAGTGCATACAGTATTTATTAACTCACCACTGTCAGGTGTCAGTACTACTTTATTGACATAATTGCAAAATTTGTTTACTTTGTTACAATAAATAAATAAATAAATATTTCTCCTGTAACTGCATGCTTTGGATTCTGTGTTCTCCATTCTTCATGTAGTGTCTAACGAATGATCTGTAGTGTTTCTAATATTGACTGATGTGTGTAAGATCTGAAAGCATTGTTTGATTTTGCCAGAAGAGTCAGAGATTCTCTGAATGAGTTTTGAACATTTGCTTTTGTGTTTAAGGTTTTGAGAAAGGGAGTGATGGTTTCAAGAAACGTGTTTTAGCAATTCAGAAAAACTGTAATTGTGCAGCTTGTTGTTTTTGGCTGATTTCTTGGTTCTCTCTTCACTCCTCTGTCTTAAAGTAATTCACACTGAGATTATTTATTCACATTTATCTTATATTTCCTGTAATGAGTCGCTGTTTTCTAATAGTAATAAAGTATTGTCATGTTTTCATGGTCCAATATAACAGATAAAACGTACTCGGTTACTAACGTAACCTCGGTTCTCTCTAGAGAGGGAACGAGTACTGCGTAAGAACTTACGCTTGGGGGAAAGTCTTTTTCCGCGAGATACTGAAGCCAAAAATTATCCTTAATTTTTATATAATGCAAAACGCGTTGCAGCAGCATACAGACATAGGCGAGGCAGCTTGCGCGCCTATTGGCTGCCCTGCGGCAACTGCAGCAGCCTATCGAGAAGGCCCTCTTGACGCCTTGACCAATGGGGGTGCTTCGCGCCCATTTGCATAGCGTCCCGCCGAAATAGGCGTGGCCTAGGGCTATAAATATAGCGTCGAGAGGCTGGTTCACTGGTTTTCATAGCCGGGGCGAACCAGAGCGAACTGCAGGCACGGCAAGGATACGCAGTACTCGTTCCCTCTCTAGAGAGAACCGAGGTTACGTTAGTAACCGAGTACGTTCTCTTACGAGAGGTTCTCTCGTACTGCGTAAGAACTTACGCTTGGGGAACACAATGTAAAACGCTGTGCGTGCTGAGATCCAATACCAAAGTCCCAAGGGCATGTGCCCGGGGCCCATATGGTACATGATCATCAGGGACTCACAGAGAGCCCAGGAAGAGAGGCTAAAGCATCATTCCTGAATAAGTAGCATCCCACCAGGGTGCTTTAAGATAATAGTGTTCCACACAGTCAGGGCGAAATTTGGCCTGATCTGATGAAAATTATGGGTCTTACAATTGCCCTCAGGGCTGCATAATCGATCCGTGAGCATTGCTCAACAACTCCCAGTATTCTGAGCCGACATCGGGGCAGATAGTACTGACTTATTAGACCGACAGCAGCTTAGCCTGCAAAGCGAGAACTTCCAGGTTATAAAACCTGATAAATGTAGACGGGGAGGCCCAGCCTGCCGCCATACAGATATCATGTAAAGAAATCAGGAGGTCTGGGAGGGTTTAACCTCTTCGCTCCTTTTAGGAAGCGAATGACCAGATCGTTCTTCCCAAGTGACTGGCCTAGCGTTGGTTTAGCAAACGCCGCTATAGCTGCCACATAAACCTTGAGCGTGGAAGGGGTTCTGCCGTTTTCCAGAAGCTCTTGTAGGAAGGAAAGAACGTCCGTCACCCCACAGTCCTGGGGCGACGCGCCACGGGCTGTGCACCAGCTAGAAAACACAGACCATTTTGAGGAATAGAGCCGTCTCGTAGAGGGCGCTCTAGCCTGCGTGATCGTGTTTAGCACTCCCGTAGGGAGGTGAGGATGCCAAATCGAGCCCTTGGCCTGGGTGAGGAGGTCTCTCCTCAGCAGTATCGGCCATGGGGCAGAGCTCGCTAGCTGCATCAGAACTGGGAACCAAACCTGTTTTTTCCAGAATGGAGCTACTAGTAGCACCGAGCATCCACTTTCCCTGATCCGCTCTATTACCTGAGGTATGAGCGTAATGGCCATACATGAGCCAGCGCGTCCCTGCTCTTGGAGAAGTATATCGGGCAGTGAGCGTTTTCTTGAGACGCAAACAGGTCTACTTCCGCTTTGCCGAACTTCTTCCACAGCAATTGGACTGTCTGTGGATGTAGGGACCATTCTCCTGCCGGAACATTGTTCCTGGACAGTCTGTCTGGTCCCAGATTCAAGTGGCCGGGCACATGGGCTGCTCTCAGAGAGCGCAAATTGTGCTGGGCCCAGACCAGGAGGTGTTCCGTCAGCCTGTGAAGGGTTCGGGATCTGACACCTCCCTGGTGATTTATAAAGGCCACCACCGCCATGTTGTTCGAACGGACTAAAACGTGGTGTCCTACTATCTGGGGATAGAAGCACCTGAGCGCTTTGTGTGTAGAAGCTTTTCCCGTTCTGACCATAGGCCAAAGAACGGTCTGCCCTCGAGCAGCGCTCCCCATCCCGAGGTGGAGGCGTCCGTGGACACCACCTTCACACTCGAGGAAGTCCCCAGGCTTATTCCTGACCGGTACCAGTCGGTCGCCGTCCAAGGTTTCAGAGCTGAAACGCATTTCTGATCGACCTTGAGGCGAACACGACCGGAAGTCCACGCTCGGCGCGGCACACACGCTTGTAGCCAGAACTGTAGTGGGCGCATCCGAAGGAGGCCCAGCTGAAGCACTGGCGATGCTGGGGCCATGAGGCCCAGCATCCTTTGAAACTGTTTTAGCGGGACCATAGCGCCGCAGCGGAAGCTTTCCGTCATGCGCTGAACGGCCAGTCTGCGCTGTGGCGATAACTGAGCTGTCATAGACAGCGAGTTCAGGTCTGTGCCCAGAAAGGATATTTCCTGACTGGGAGACAGCGAGCTCTTCGCCCAATTGACTATGAGACCTAATTTCTCGAGGTGCTCGAGCAAAACGGTCATGTGTTCTATGAGCTCTGTACGAGACTGAGCCAGAACTAGCCAATCGTCCAAGTAGTTCAAAACTCGCATCCCCCGAATTTTCAGGGGAGCGAGGGCCGCGTCAATGCACTTCGTGAACGTACGGGGTGCTAAAGACAGGCCGAACGGTCGGACTGTATACTGATATGCCTGGCCCTCGAAGGCGAATCTCAAAAATCGCCTGTGACGTGACGCTATTTGTATCTGGAAATACGCGTCTTTCAGATCTATCGACGCAAACCAGTCCCCCTGGCGAATTTGCGAGAGGATTTGTCTGGTCGTGATCATTCTGAAAGGGCGCTTCGAGAGCGCTCTGTTCAGCCGTCTTAGATCTAAAATGGGTCTGAGACCCCCGTCTTTTTTCGGTACCAGGAAATATCTGCTGTACAGGCCCCCTTCGCTCTGAGCTTGAGATAGGAGTTCTATGGCCCCTTTGCTCAATAGTTTCGCTATTTCGGCTCGAAGTAGATGAGCTACTTCCTTCTTTACCGTAGTTTCGTCTTGCGCCTCGCAGCGGCGAGGGCGTCGAGCGAACTGTAGCGAATAGCCTCTTCTTATAATGTTCAGCACCCATTCTGATACCCCGGGAAGCTGTGCCAATGTGTTCGCATGAATAGCTAGGGGTTGAATGAAATCTGCGCTCTGGCCGTGACAGTGTGGCGGCTGAAGAGCTCTTATGTGCTGAGACATAGGTGCCGTGCTTGCAGCAGACGAGGCGGGGGGCGCGCTGATAACAGCGGGCAGCCTGCCCGCGCTCAACTCTGATACAGCGAGTAGCTGAGATGAGGCGAGCGGGCGAGACCCTTCGGGGTTTGACATGTCTGTGAGTGCATATGGGTGCGACACAGCGGGCACATGAGAAGCACTGAACACACCTTTGGCCTGTGACCGTATGTGTTTTGGTTTCGTTTTTACAGAAACCGGAAGACATGCAGTGTGCAGTGTATGTAGGCACTGAGTTGTGGGCACATTCACTACTTTTAATGCGCAATCGACCTGAGTCGATTTTATGAGCGCGAGCTCTGTGTGAAGAGCTGTGCTTGTGTGTAGGAATGAGCACGTGATAGTGGGCATTTTTTCTACACTCATAACACCATCGGCCGTGGCCGGAATACCAGAAATTACACTCTTTGAGGGATACATCTGGGCCGCCGTAAAAACGGCGTTTGTAAGCAGGCAAGCGAGCTGTGTTACCGACTTGCTTACTGCTAAATAAGCTGGAACAGTCACATTTTCTGGAACTGAGCGAGCTGGTAGTTTTGGTGGAAGTCTGGCCGCAGCGGGACTTGAACACCGTCGTTTTCCTAGAAGGGCTAGGACGACTTTGAGGCCTCGGGCTTGATATCAATCTTTGGCCAGGGACCACGTTGAGGGCGGCGGCCAGCAGAGCGAGAGCGCGGTCTCGAGCTTCTGGCCTGTTTCCGCTGTGAGGCGGCGGCGGCGGGCGGTGGCTGCGGCTGTGAGCTTCGAGCAGACGGCTGTTTAGAGCGACCTGTTGCGGAGCTAGCGCGCTTAGGCAGGAAATGTTTCATGGCCTGCGATGTCTTCTGTACCTCAGCGAATCTGTCCTTGACGGACGATCCAAAGAGCCCAGCAGAGGAGATGGGAGCGTCGAGGAACGCAGCGCGCTCCGAGTCCGGCATCTCAGACAGTGTTAGCCACAGGTGTCTCTCAGCAACGGTGAGAGAGGCCATGATCCGCCCTACGGCCTGTGCAGCAGACTTAGTAGCGCGCAGAGCGAGGTCTGTAGCGCTTCTCAAATCCGCGACGCTTACAGCTTCCAGTCCTTCCTCATCAAGTTTGCAGAGAAGGTTGGCTTGGAAAACTTGTAGCGTGGCCATCGTGTGCAACGCAGCTGCAGCCTGTCCAGCGGCGGTGTAAGCGCGGCCGTGCAGAGCTGAGGTGGTGCGGCAGGCTTTAGAGGGAAGCGCAGTCTTAGCGTGCCGTCCAGCGGAGGGCGGGCAAAGATGATCGGCTACAGCTTCCTCTACTGCAGGGAGAGACTGGTATCCTCTGTTTTTAGCATCATCAACAACGGAGAATGCTGCAGAAACAGAAGTTTTAACTCGGGCTAAAAAAGGGTGCAGACCAGGATTTCGCGAGTTCTTCGTGAAGCTCAGGAAGAAACGGCGCGGGTCTAGACGGTGTTGCAACACGGTCCCTTTTAAGAAAACAGCCATCCAGTCGGTTGTGTGCTGGCTCTACGGGCGTCGACCACTCGAGGCCGAGGCTCTCAACGGCCTGAGAGAGCAGACGCATCAGCTCTGACTCAATGCTGGCCCATTTCCCAGACGACTCACGGGCAGGGGGTGCGAGATCCACAGAGCTCGGATAATCCTCACTGCCTGATGCTAGGATAGAGCAGCTGTCCTCCTCCGCAATTTCCACATCATCAGATTCATCCGCGACAGAAACGGCGGCAGACAGCGGCCGTTGTCCGGGGGTGATCGACTCGAGTGAAGCGGGCGGTGAAGCTGGCGGGCGAACCGGCGAGCTTGCCTCAGCTCGCCGCTGAGCGCGGCGCTTCTACGGTGCGGCAGCGCGGCGGGCTGGGGTGCAGACTCGTGAAACTGTGCTATGCGAGTCCTCAGAGTCGCCATAGACATCAGCTCGCAATGAGGGCATCCGCCGTCAGCGAGCGCGAGAGCTGCGTGATCTTCTCCCAGGCAGGAAACGCAAATAACATGGCGGTCCCCGTCGCTGAGAGGGGCTCTGCACGAGCCACAGAAGGTGCGAGGCATCTTAAAAAAGACGCTCGGCTCTTTTAGAGAGAAAAGTGTGAGTCGCGGGGCGAACACACACTAGCAATGAAAGGATATAATGCACCGGATAGCGCAGCAGGAATGTCAGCAGAAGGCGGCGCGGCCAGCGGCTTCGATGCAGACTCGTCCCGCTGAAAAGGCTTCCTCAGACGGCGCGGCTTCTCTCAGGATCAGCGATGCGTGAGCTCCGCTGAAGAGATGAAAATCAGTGAACAAGCCTCTCGACGCTATATTTATAGCCCTAGGCCACGCCTATTTCGGCGGGACGCTATGCAAATGGGCGCGAAGCACCCCCATTGGTCAAGGCGTCAAGAGGGCCTTCTCGATAGGCTGCTGCAGTTGCCGCAGGGCAGCCAATAGGCGCGCGAGCTGCCTCGCCTATGTCTGTATGCTCCTGCAACGCGTTTTGCATTATATAAAAATTAAGGATAATTTTTGGCTTCAGTATCTCACGGAAAGAGACTTTCCCCCAAGCGTAAGTTCTTACGCAGTACGAGAGAACCTCTCGTAAGAGAACAACATTTACAGTTTGATGAATTCTGTGTTTCAGGGGTTTCTAGTGCTGATTGGAGAGTGAGATACAGTCCTTCACACATCTGTGCACTAAAGGACTCAACAGTGATAATGAGATGCACTTATACATACCCTACTGACCATCAGATCATGAAAGCGTTCTGGACAAAAGGCCCAATTCAAAGGGGTGTTAAGCTTCAAGATCTGTCTAAGGACCCTGAATACAGTCAGAGGCTTCAGTATCTGGGAGATAAACAGCAGAACTGCAACATCAGACTGAGTCATGTGAGACTGAAGGATTCACGCATGTACTATTTCAGAATCATCACTGATAAACCTGATGGAAAATATACTGGTGATCCAGGAGTGACTCTTACTGTCACAGGTGAGTTTGATGAGGTTTATCTCTTCTTCTGTGCATTATGTTGAATAATAATCAGTGTATGACAGCAGCACTAGATATAATGTGTGTGTTGTGTTCAGATCTTCAGGTGGAGTCTCCTGAGAGAGTGACAGAGGGAGATTCAGTCAATCTGAGATGTAAAAGCAGCTGCACTCTGACTGACAGAGCAACATTCATCTGGTACAGAAACTCAGAGCCATTAACTGAGAGAAGAGACAGAAACAATGAACTCCTGCTGCAGTCAGTCAGAAGAGAGGATTCAGGCAGATATAGCTGTGCTGTAGACGGACACACTCACATCTCTCCTGCTGTTCAGCTCAATGTCATGTGTGAGTACAGATTGACTTTTCAAAAGTTACAAAGAATAAATATCTGAATTTATGATTTATAAAAATGTTTTAACCACTATTTTTAAGACTGCCCCTCCCCGACACCCTTGGGACACTTATACATTTATAACAATAATATCTTAGTCTAAACCTAAAGTAATCTTGACAAACTATATAGCATTTGAAAGCGTTCAGACTGTAGTTAAGATCACTTAATCCATATATGGAAATCGAAGAGTCCTTATATGGTCACCAGAGGAGTCTGGATGTCATCTAGTGGAAAAGTTTGGTACTGCGCTCAAAATATCGTACTGATTTTTTTATTTTTTTATTTTTTAAATATCAACCTAAAATTTGTATTAAAAAGTTTTTAAGATTTTTTTTTTTCCACTTTAATTTTTATTGTATTTTTAGTATGTCACATCTGTTTACAATCAAATACAACTTTCCAAATAGAAGAAAAGGCTAATTTGAGTCAGACATGATAAGCCATTTCAATAACAAGCAAATAACTAAAACAAAACAAAGCAAAAAAAAAAAAAAAAGTACAATAAAAACAGAGCCTGTGTTGAGAATACTGTAGAAAAAGTAAAAACATGGTGCATACAGAAAGGGAAGACAATTGGGTATATAAGAGCACAGTTGACATTTATGTCCAAAACTTTGGTGAGTACAGTCTGAGGGCCAGTGACCTTATGATTTGTCAAAGTAAAGTTTCCATTTTTGCCATCTTTTGGCATACAAGTCCACCTTCAATCGTAACACACCAGTCCTATGTTCTAACGCCCTTATTTCCTGAATTACATCAAGCCATTGTTGTGGTTTAGGTGAATCAGGCTTATACCAGCTTCTGGTTATGGTTTTCCTTGCTGCTGTAAGGAGTGTTTTTACCAGGTATCGGTCCTCCTGAAGTGTAACCAGTGAAATATGATCCAAGTACAAGACAATGCATGACAGTGGAATCTCATACCCAAGCACCTTTTTTAAGGTTAGATGCACATTTTCCCCAAATGGCTTCAATTTTTCACAGCTCCAAAAAATGTGAGTATGGTGTGCTTCTAAGCAGCCACATCGTCTCCAACATTGTTGGGGTGTAGAAGAAGCTTTACTGCTGATTTTAGGTGTAATAAAGAATCGTACCAAATTCTTCCAATTGAATACCCTCATTTGTTGCGAGCTTGTGGAGGACTGTTGAATTTCACACATATCAAACCATACACCTGGTAGAATTTCTACATTTAATTCTTTTTCCCACCTTGATTTAAGGTATAATGTTGAGTTGCCCTTACTTTCCATAATACTTACGTAACACATGGAGATTATTTTTGCACTTTAACTATTTGATTTGTATGCATTCATCATAGTCTTCACAACTGGATTAATTTCGTGTGATATTTCCATTTTTATTTCTCTGTTAAAGTAATCTCGTTTTTAAGATTTTTAAAGATTTTTAAAAGGCACCCATTATGCAAAATTCACTTTACATGGTGTTTGAACATAAATGTATCAGCAGTGTGTGTGCACAACCACCCTATAATGATAAAAATCTTCCCATTGTTCTATTTTAATCCCCATAAATCATAAGCAGTGTCTCAGAACAAGCCGTATGCTTTCTCTCGCACCCCTGCCAAACTGTGGAGCCAGGTAGTGTTGCTCTGCACACTCAGACCCCACTCCGGGACGGGTAGCTGGATATAGTATATGGTAGCCATGTTCTTCCATGTCTCAATTCTCCCACGACACAGACCGTTCCTATACTTTGCAATCGAGGGACGGGCATACCAGTACAAAGTCCTCCCTGTCACCCGGCGTCTTTACGAAGGTCGCGGAGGCCGCCCTTTCCCTGTTACGGCAGATGGGTGTTCGCATCCTCAACTATCTCAAAGACTGGCTCATCTTGGCCCACTCGCGAGATCAGTTGTGCGAACACAGGGACCTGGTGCTCAGACACCTCAGCCATCTGGGGCTTCAGGTCAACTGGGAAAGAGCAAACTCGACTCCAGTGGCAGATCAATTGCCTCAAGTTGCTCACAGTATTCCTTGCTCTCCACCGGTTTCTGCTGTTGCTACAAGACAAGCATATACTGGTCCGAACGGATAACACATCGATATGCGTACATAAACCATCAAGGTGATCCACACTCCCATCTCATGTCGCAACTCGCCCACCATCTCCTCCTCTGGAGTCAGAAGCGACTCTGGTCAGTGGTCAGCCCCTGTGCTAGACTGGTGCCCATATGTGGTGACAACAGTGACAAGTAGGCGTTAACAAGTAGGAACAGGAGTGATTGACTTCTCTGTGTAAAGCCCTCTCCTTCTCCAAGGGTGCGGGGGATCAGGCGGTTTACACGAGGAGCTGGAAGACAGTGTTTGTGGTGTTTTTCTTAGGGATCCCAATTCATCAGTCACTGACGTAACTCATAGTGATGACTGAATGGGAACGTCTAGGTTACTAATGTAACTCCTGTTCCCTGAAGGAGGGAAGGGAGCCAAGGTGAAAAAGACGTACAATTAAATATATTAAAAATGTACTTGAGTATGTTTTTAGTACAATACAAATATACTTTAATGCATTTTTAATACATTTAACAGATCGTCTTTTTCAACTGGGAGAAGTTACGTCCCGTTGCCGTTGAGCAACTCGGCTCCTCTGCGAAAACTTGGTGAGTGTCTGTGATCGCTTCCTTTATAACCACAGCACCGGGTCCGCGATGCAAAGCTCACTCGACAATGTCCATTGGACCGGTTCTGTTAAAACTCGATGATGATATGTTCTCAGGCGCGATCCTAATTCGTCAGTCATGCAACGTCTCGGTTCCCTCCTTCAGGGAACAGGGCTTACATCAGTAACCTAGACGTTATATACAGTACAAATTTATTTAAATTTTAAAATAAAAATTATTGCTAGGGACAAATTAGTGGTCACTGATTTGTTAAATAACAAATAAAATTCTATCCTTGCAACCTTCCCTTGAATCCTACAGAGGGTGGAACTGAGACACGAGGAAAGGAAACGAGGATACACAAATAAGAAATGAGAAGCGCCCTATTTGTATATTGGAATATTCTTGATCACTGGAGCGTCACTTCAAAGCGTCAACAGCTGCGATCAAGGGATCTGCCCTTATGTTGTTAAAGTTTGGTTATTTTAAGAAATTCATAAATAATAAAGATAAAGCAAGATGTCCTGTTGATTTATGCTTGATATATAATTTATATAAACTGCAAAGGTAAAGCATAAATGAAAATGATTGTGACGTGAAGGGAATTGAGAGAATTGAGATGTCCTTCAAGATGCTGAGTTTGATCAGTTTCTGGGTCACAGGCTGGAGGACGGAGGAGCGAGGAAAAGAAGTAGCATCAAAATTGTAGTTAAATATAAAACATCTCTAAACAAATGTAACATGTTTTTTTCCTCTCAGTTTTTGCAGTTGCACTATATACATTCATTGTAAATTAGGAAAAGCAAAAAAAAAGTCTTCCTCAAACTTGTATTTCATGTATTTCAAATGTTTCAAGCCTCTCAAATTTTTGTCTTAATAGTTTTTCCTTGTTAACTTTTTTGCTTAAACTTTTTCTTTAACTTTGAGCATTAAACAGTGAAAAATTAAACTGGGATGTTTGCTGAAATTG
Source organism: Rutilus rutilus (assembly GCF_951802725.1). NCBI lineage: Eukaryota > Metazoa > Chordata > Actinopteri > Cypriniformes > Leuciscidae > Rutilus > Rutilus rutilus. Next base: position 51,004,269 of record NC_140210.1, read on the forward strand.
TTCAATAATAACCAACTGCAGCCTTTCCTAGAACATTTTCCACCAGCCGTCTCTGATAAATACTTTTACCTGACATCTGTAGATCCTCCAGTGAAACCTGTGATCTCCATCAGTCCATCTGGTGTAATAGTGGAGGGAGATTCAGTGACTCTGAACTGCATCAGTGACTCAAACCCTCCTGCAGAAATCAGCTGGATTAAAGGAGGAACGATTGTAGGATCTGGAAGAATCTACAACATCTCAAAGATCAGCTCTGATGACAGTGGAGAATACAAGTGCAAGTCCATCAATGAACATGGAGAGAAATACTCTGATAATGTGACTTTAAACGTCATGTGTGAGTTAATGATCACCTGCACAATGTTCAAAAACTTTAAAATCATAATTTTCTAATGTGTTGTGAATTTTCATTTTTGTCTTTAGATCCTCCCAGGAATGTCTCAGTGTTGATAAGTGGATCTGGTGTAATAGTGGAGGGAGATTCAGTGACTCTGAACTGCATCAGTGACTCAAACCCTCCTGCTCTGAACTTCAGCTGGTTTAAAGGAGGAATGATTGTAGGATCTGGAAGAATCTACAACATCTCAACGATCAGCTCTGATGACAGTGGAGAATACAAGTGCAAGTCCACCAATGAACATGGAGGGACATACTCTGATAATGTGACTTTAAACGTCATGTGTGAGTTAATGATAGTTCAGTAACTGTGACATTAAATCCTCGAAATATCTGTGATGTGAAGTTTAATATGATTGTTAATGATATCAATATTTCTCTGTGTTAGACTCACCCAGGAGCGTCTCAGTGTCCATCAGTCCATCTGGTGTAATAGTGGAGGGAGATTCAGTGACTCTGAACTGCATCAGTGACTCAAACCCTCCTGCAGAAATCAGCTGGATTAAAGGAGGAACGATTGTAGGATCTGGAAGAATCTACAACATCTCAAAGATCAGCTCTGATGACAGTGGAGAATACAAGTGCATATCCATCAATGAACATGGAGGGAAATACTCTGATAATGTGACTTTAAATGTCATGTGTGAGTAAATGATCACCTGCACATTGTTTAAATTTTCTAAATTCATAATTTTCTAATATTCATTGAACTTTCATTTTTGTCTGTTTAAGACCCACCCAGGAATGTCTCAGTGTTGATAAGTGTATCTGGTGTAATAGTGGAGGGAGATTTAGTGACTCTGAACTGCATCAGTGACTCAAACCCTCCTGCTCTGAACTTCAGCTGGTTTAAAGGAGGAACGATTGTAGGATCTGGAAGAATCTACAGCATCTCAAAGATCAGCTCTGATGACAGTGGAGAATACAAGTGCAAGTCCATCAATAAACATGGAGAGAAATACTCTGAAGCTGTGACTTTAAACGTCATGTGTGAGTTTTATGAATCATATTTTCATTTTTCATACCTTCTACTTGACACAGATCCTCCTATCCAATAATTCCTGTGATTGCATCAGTCCATCAGGTGAAATAATGGAGGGTGATTCATAAGTCTGATGTCAAATTTAATTTGATTGTTAAAATGTTTTGTTTTTTTGTATTAGATCCTCCCAGGAGCGTCTCAGTGTCCATCAGTCCATCTGGTGTAATAGTGGAGGGAGATTTAGTGACTCTGAACTGCATCAGTGACTCAAACCCTCCTGCAGAAATCAGCTGGATTAAAGGAGGAACGATTGTAGGATCTGGAAGAATCTTCAGCATCTCAAAGATCAGCTCTGATGACAGTGGAGAATACAAGTGCAAGTCCATCAATGAACATGGAGAGAAATACTCTGATAATGTGACTTTAAACATCACGTGTGAGTAAATGATCATCTGCTCATTGTTCAAAAACTTTAAAATCATAATTTTCTAATATGTGTTGTGAATTTTCATTTTTGTCTTTAGACCGTCCCAGAAATGTCTCAGTGTTGATGAGTGGATCTGGTGTAATAGTGGAGGGAGATTCAGTGACTCTGAACTGCATCAGTGACTCAAACCCTCCTGCTATGAACTTCAGCTGGTTTAAGGAGAATGAACCCTCAGCTGTTGGATCTGGACAGAGTTTCAGTGCACTACAGAGTGGACGCTTCTACTGTCAGGCTCACAATCAACATGGATCTCAGAGATCAGACGCTGTAACTGTCACAGGTGAAGCTTTTATTAATACACTCCTGTATCTTCACATCATTCATCAGTTTGGAGAGTTAATCATGATGATCTTCCTCTTTCAGTTCATCGTGTTGCTGGTGGGAATGTGATTGTGATCACATTGGCTTCTGGAGGATTAGTCTTCATCATCATCTTCGTCATCATCTCCGTCATCATCCTGTTTATACTGTGAGTTAAAAAACTGCAGTGATTGTACAAGTTTTGTACACTTTTGGTCTGATGTAGAAGGGAATTATCCATTGATTATTAGTAATCTTTAAAAACAGCGTTTAAATTCTCTCTTAATTTAATACATTCGTCTAATGTCTGTTAATGTCTGTGATTATCACAGGAAGAAACAAAGGAGTGTTAAAGCTGAAGATCACACAGTGAAAGAGGTAAATCATCCAAACACAACACGACTTTACAGAAGCAGAAAATCAGTCGACCAGCCGTTATCTGTAGCCGCGTTTCCATTACCCTTCAAATTGTGCAAATTGAAATTTCGAATTCAAAATACGCCCAATGGAAACACGTCAATTTCGCAAAAACTCCCATTTATCGCAAAAAAGTATTTACGCTCGCATGAGGGGGTTTTTCAGGCAATTCAAAAAAAGAATATTTTGCAAAACTGCAATGGAAACAGTTTTTGCGCATTTACAGTCACCTGACGTAGTGGTGTGTTTGGACAGAATATGAGATATATATATATATCAAATATATCAAATATATCAAATATATCAATATATATATATCAAATATATCAAATTCATAAAAAACAAAAGAATGACAGAAATACTGGATTCTAAACCTCAATGAAATTCCACAATCAAGACCTCAGAGCAGAAATGAGTGAGAAAAACCCAGTAACACCTCATATGTGCCGCTCACAGTATAAGGGTCTTTCCTTGCCATTAATGCTTGGATAACACGCTTACGTTTCCTTCCATTAATAATAATAATGTCTAGTGCGGTACGTGGCTGTGATATATATATAAACTTACCAACGTCCGTTGCCATGATTTTTGGAATGACTTATCGCGAGAGGAAAAAATTATGTTTTAGTCGCATGACATCGGTAAATGGAAGCGCTGTCATTTCGCAATAGTTTTTTATCAATATTTAGAATATTTAAAAATCGCAAAAGTTTTGGGCAAATCTTTAATGGAAACGCGCCTTGTGTCTCAGCCTGTAACTGTATGAACTGATAGGAAACTAACATTATTAAAGTCTTTATTAACACAGTCCAGGAAAAAAATTATTAATAAATAAAACTGAAGAAAACATTTAACTAATTGTTCCATGGTTTAATGGAATACTTATATATTTATTGTTTTAATATAGGTTTGTTGGTCTAATTGCATAATCATTTACATATAGTGTGATGAATGAACATGTCACTTCATTTACTCATTCTGCCCTATTCTTCTCCACTCCATGTGTGAATCAATGAAATATACATGCATTTTACATCACTACATTGATTGGTCTAACCTGATACTTGATCTGAAAAGTTTGAGGCAAACTGCTCTAGACTGAGAATCTACACTTCAGATCACACTGATTTACTGGTCTTAATAATAATTACAAATGTTCTTGTATTTCAGAATGATCTCTATTCTTGCGTGTCACAGAGCGTTTCAGTCCATGATAAGCCTCTTTCTGAACAAGATTCAGCCAATGATTCTCTGTATTGTAGCGACAATGCCTCTATTTTAGGGAATTTATTAGCTCAAATGAGGGGTAATATTCATAAGATATGAATATGCATATGCCATTTACACAAATTAAATTATTACAAATAGGGAATAGGTCAAACCTCGCCTTATATTAAGAATTAAACACGATTACTCGTACTAACTCTTAAAGGTAAAATTATATCTTTGATCAGGGGAAATTTGGATAGAATTCACTATTCAGTTATTACGCAAATGTCCGTCCAGCAGACTGTACTCAATTTCTGTATAGAAACCTACCGGTCTGTAACACCGACAAATAATCTTCCTGTGGCCACAAGAAAACACTATCTTCGGGTTTTAGACAATTTAGAGATTTTGATAGTGAACTAAATTAGAGCTGTAACTTAGATCACACTTTCAGGGACTTCAATCATGGAACAAGGAGTCAAATTAAATTCAAAAGATTATGGAGTTTAATATAAAACAAGCTAAAGATTACATGTACTATTTCAATCACGCAGGAGTAAGTATGCATAACAAACAAAACAAACAATATAACATGATTGCAATAAGAAATAAAATAAAAAGAAGAGTATGAGAGAATTTTGAGAGTGAGAGAGAGAGAGAGAGAGGATTTGGTGTGTGTGTGTAAAAGAGTGTGTGGGTTTAAGAGCACGTGTGTGTGAGCGTGCGGGTGTGCGTGTGAGTGTAAGTGTGTGTGTAAAGAATGAGTGAGAGAATTAGAGAAAGGCAAAGACAGTTTAAAACATTCCTTCACAACGAGACCCCAACAGTTTCTAATAATTCTTAGACAACTTAAACAGCATTTCTTTCGGATTGCGAATTTAAGAATGTAAAGTTACTTTACTTGTTTTGCCTATTGGCCCTCGTTTGTGCGTCTGTTGTGGACAAAAGGAGCCTGGAAACACGTGGTCAGATGTGTCGTCAAGGCGGAGTTTGTTGCGATGGTAACTCAGAGCGTTCGTTAACTTAGCCAAAGGTGATTTAGTCTTAAGTTGGTTTCGTTGGTGTTTTAAGGAGAATATCAAACTGAAGTAGAGTATCAAGAAAAGAAAGACTTAGAATAAAACGAAAATAAAACAAACGAAGGTTCCGAAGAAGGAAGGAGGCGGGTTTCTCTCTCTGGCGAACTGCAAGGATCGAGAGATATGGCGCCGTGTTTTGAAGGAGCTAAGGTCACGCCTTCTCACGTGCGTGACCCAATCGTCTGGAAGGACGATTGTGGCCACCTCCTTACGTTTTGCAAAGGTACACGCCTCTTCCAACTATGTACTGACGGAATAAACTCGTTCATGAACATTTATAAAACTGGTATTAATGAAAGAATGCATCCTCTGATATTTTGTGTTAAAGATTCAACACCGTTGGGTTCTTAGGAACAAAACAATACCTCGAATGATAATTCTGTGAGTTAATAACAAGGAGTTACTTGATTCTTCCTAATAATAAGCATTTCACTTTTGATTATACAATAAAACTTAGTTATATCGGTCTGCCGTATGGGGACCATGAGACACACCACAAATACATTTCAAAAATACATTGACGAAGGGTGATTTTTGACCACAAAGTCCAGGGATGAGAGTGTCTCTGTGTGTGTGTGTGTGTCTGCAGTTCATTTGCAGTTCGCACCGCGTGGTGAACTTTTGTCCTTCCGAGGTTTGTATGTATGTGCGCATGTGTGTGCGCATGTGTGTGCGTATGCAGAGTCATTCAAACGTTGAACCGCGTGGCAAACTTTTGTCCTCTCCCCCAGTGTAGGTATGTGCGTATCTTCTTGAATTGATGACATTAACCAGGGTACATGGTCGGACATCTGTTAACAATGTTGTCTTGTTTTGAGGCGTTGAGCGATAGGGGAAATGTCAGCGGGGTGGCCGCCAGAGTGGCGTCTTGCGGACCATATGTCTCAGTATCGTGATAAGACAGGATGCTTCTTTGTTTACCCAGGGATCTGTGTTCTCTGATCAGAAATCAATGATTTACACAAATGGGAAGGGGGGTAAACGCCATTTGCTCTGAATGTCGCAGTTCAAGAGAATAGAGGGTGTTTGTAAATGAGGATTCCAGTAAGTTAATTAAATCCCCTAGGGACTGGAAGGGGGTTTGAGCACGGGGAGGATGACGCTAATTTAGATCACCTGCAATGGATCATCTGCTTTGTGTTACAGCATGCCAATGTGAAACCCAAAAGATTCAGAGGAAAAACTCCTGAATCCAGAAATGCTGAGGAGATCCGGTACGCAACTGTCCAACACCACAGAAAGACAGAGACGAAGAGAGCAGAGGAGAATGAATGTCAATATGACGAGTTCATCAGCCTGATGCTGCAGTGAGGTGAGAAAAACAACTTTACTAGCACCAACTTAACCAGTACCAGCTTAATCAGTACCAACTTAACCAGTGCCAACCTAACCAGCACCAGCTTAACCAGCACAAGTTTAACCAGTACTGCAACTTAACAAGTACCAACTTGACCAGCACCAACCTAACCAGTACCAACATTACCAGTTCCAACTTATCCAGTTCCAACTTAACCAGTACCAACTTAATCAGCATCAATTTAACCAGTACCAACTTAACCAGTACCAACTTAACCAGCACCAACTTAACCAGTACCAACTTAACCAGTACCATTTTAACCAGTGCCAACTTAACCAGTACCAACTTAACCAACATCAACTTAACCAGTACTAACTTAACCAGTGCAATTTAATCAGTGCAACTTAACCAGCACAAACAACCAGCACAAAAGTAACCAATACTAACTTAACCAGGGCAACTTAACCAGTACCAACTTAACCAGCATCAACTTCACCAGCACAAACCAAACCAGCTTAACCAGCACAAACTTAACCAGTACCAACAAAACCAGTACCAGCTTATCTAGCACCATCTTAAAAAGTACCAAGTAAGCCAGCTTAACCAGCACCAGCTTAACCAGTACCAACTTAACCAGCACCAGTTTAACCAGTACCAACTTAACCAACTTAACCAGCACAAATTTAACCAGGTCCAACTTAACCAGTACCAGCTTAACCAGTACCAACTTAACCAGCTTAACCAGCACCAACTTAATCAGTACCAGCTGAACCAGCACCATCTAAACAACCACAGATCATATAATCTGGGCTATAATATTGTTGTGCTCCTGTTTGTTTTGATTGTTTATGCGATCAACTGTTCAGATTGTGGAAGATGCATCAGTGATCTACAGCAGCGTCAAATGAGTGAAAGAGACCAGCAAACACAAAGCCTGTGTTCAATCGTTTAATGAACGATTGTTGTAATGTTTGACCATTTTAACCAGCACCAACTTAACTAGCTTAACGAGGAAACCAACTAAACCAGTGCCAGCTTTACCAGCACCAACTTAACCAGTACCAACCTAACCAGTACCAGCTTCACCAGTACCAACTTAACTAGTACCAGCTTAACCAGCACCATCTAAATAACCACAGATCATTAAATCTGGGTTATAATATTGTTGTGCTCCTGTTTGTTTTGATTTTTTAGGCCGATCAACTGTTCAGATTGTGGAAGATTCATCAGTGATCTACAGCAGCGTCAAATGAGTGATAGCCACTAACAACTTAACCAGCACCAACTTAACCAGCTTAACCAGTACCAGCTTAACTAGCACCAATTTAACCAGTGTCAGCTAAACCAGTACCTACTTAACGAGTACCAACTTAACCAGTACCAGCTTAACCAGCACCGACTTAACCAGTAGCTTACCTAGCTTAACCAGCACCAACTTAACCATTACCGACGTAACCAGTACCAGCTTAACTAGCACCAACTTAACCAGTACTAGCTTAACTAGTACCAGCTTAACCAGTACCAACTTAACCAGCAGCTTAACCAGCCCCTTTTGGGCGTAATCATGTTTCATAATTTATGATCAAAATCTTTTCTAATCTTAAAAATATTGTCAGAAAGGTCTGAGTCTCAAGGTTCAATATTTTGTGACAGAAGTGATATTTGGACAGAAATGTAAATCTCATGGGAACTTCAAGTTTTGTGATATCAACTTTACTAATACCATTTTAACCAGCACCAACTTAACCAGTGCCAGCTTTATCAGCACCAGCTTAACCAGCACCAGCTTAACCAGTACCAGCTTAACCAGTACCAACTTAACCAGTACCAACTTAACCAGTACCAGCTTAACTAGCACCAATTTAACCAGTGCCAGCTTAACCAGTACCAACTTAACCATTAAAAACTTAACCAGTACCAACTTAACCAGCACCAACTTAACCAGTAGTTTAACCAGCACCAGCTTAACCAGCATAAACTTAACCAGTGCCAGCCTAACCAGTACCAATTTAACCAGTACCAGCTTAACTCGTACCAGCTTAACCAGTACCAGCTTAACCAGTACCATCTTAACCAGTACCTGCTTAACCAGCGCCAACTTAACCAGTACCAGCTTAACCAGCACTATTTTAACCACCACAGATCATATAATCTGGGCTATAATATTGTTGTGCTCCTGTTTGTTTTGATTTTTATGCGATCAACTGTTCAGATTGTGGAAGATTCATCAGTGATCTACAGCAGCGTCAAATGAGTGATAGAGACCAGCGAACACAAAGCCTGTGATCAATCATTTAATGAACGATTGGTGGATGATTGTTTAGTTGTGGAATAATTTACCCTTCTGTTCAGACCACAACCAATATAAACATCACCCACATTAAGACTCATTCGTTCTCTTTGATCCTTTGTATATATATATATATATATATATATATATATATATATATATAGATTGGCTTTAAATTTGTTTAATCTGTTAGTATATAATTTGTTGTTATTCTGTATTATTTTTATTTATTTTTTTCAGATTGGGGTGTAAGATTAGAAATCAGACAAGTGATAACTGCACAACTTATTAATATTTAAATGCAAAAGTATTTCATTTTATGTATTAATGTATTTTAATAGAGTTTTCTCTGCCTGTTTTACTTTGTATGTTTTTTCAACTAGGACCAGCGCTTCAATAAACCTGATTAACCTTCAAGATATTTAAGTCTGTAATGTCTTTACTGGATTCACAGCACTGGTAGGACCTCTAGTGGTTGACTTGTGAATTATTGTTCTGTTTTATTATTCAATGCCACAAGAACAAGAGGTATTACATATTCACAATATCATATTAACATTAGCTGCCAAAAAAAAAAAAAAAAAATTTTTTACATAAAATCCAGTCCTTTCAATGCATTACATTTTTTCATTGCTTTTTTGTTTTTAGCTTGTTCCAAAAGATGTACATATAATGTAAAGTCATTTATAAAATTTGGAAAATTTGGTTTAACTTGAGCCCACTTCTTTTTCTGTATATGGTATTTTCCTAATAAAATAAATAACTGTATAATATGTTCTTTACATTCCAAATTGTCATTCTGAGAATAAAAAGCACATCAAAAACACAAATTTCCATCATACACTTCAGTTTTCTATTAATAAAGGTTTCTAAATCTTTCCAAAATAATCTTTAGTAAATATAGTGAAAAAACAGATGCACAATTGTTTCTTTTTCTAGCGCACAAAATTCACAAGCAAATTGAAATATTAATCAGAACCAGAATCAGAATCAGAAAGAGCTTTATTGCCAAGTGTGCTTGCACCCACAAGGAATTTTTCTTGGTACTGAAGCTTCCAGTGCACATACAAATACAACAAGAACATAGTAATACAAATTCTAAGAATAAAAATATATAAAAAATAAATAAAAATAGTATAAAAGTAAAAAAGTAGGGTCACAGTTGGGTTTAGTCTGAATACACATTTACAGATTATGAACATATTTACAGTATTTTGAGTAGTTTGAATAATATAAATATAAATATCACCTGAATTAGAGAATATTACACTAGACAGTGGGAGTCTAGCGCATGTTACAGATTATAAACATATTTACAGTATTTTGAGTAGTATGAATAATATAGATATAAATATCACCTGAGTTTATTGCACTAGACAGTGGGAGTATTGCACTTACAGGCATATGCTTTGGGGGGCATGTTAAGTGTTCAGAAGGGAAATGGCCTGTGGAAAGAAACTGTTCCTGTGCCTGGAAGTTCTTGTGGCCAGTGATCTGTGTCGCCGTCCTGACGGTAACAGTTCAAACAGGGGGTGTCCAGGGTGAGTGGAGTCTGTGATGATTTTACCTGCTCTCTTCCTCACTCTGGAAGAGTACAGGTCCTGGAGGGTTGGCAGGGGGGCACCAATAATCCTCTCTGCAGTCCGGACTGTCCGTTGTAGTCTCCTGATGTCCGATTTGGTAGCTGAACCAAACCAGACAGTGATGGAAGTGCTTAAAACAGACTCAATGACGGCTGAGTAGAACTGGATCAGCAGCTCCTGTGGCAGATTGAACTTCTTCAGCTGGCGAAGGAAGTACAGTCTCTGCTGGGCCTTTTTCACAATGGAGTCAATGTGATTTGCCCACTTCAGGTCCTGGGAGATGGTAGAGCCCAGGAACCTGAATGACTCCACTGCTTCCACAGTGCTGTTCATGATGGTGAGAGGGGGGAGTGCTGGGGTGTTTCTCCTGAAGTCCACGATCATCTCCACTGTTTTGAGCGTGTTCAGCTCAAGGTTGTTATAACTGCACCAGACAGCCAGCTGTTCAACCCCCAGTCTGTAAGCAGACTCGTCACCATTTTGGATGAGACCGATGACAGTGGTGTCGTCTGCAAATTTCAGGAGCTTGACAGAGGGGTCTTTAGAAGTGCAGTCATTAGTGTACAGGGAGAAGAGCAGTGGGGAGAGAACGCACCCTTGGGGGGCGCCAGTGCTGATGGTGAGGGTCCTGGATGTGAGTTTCCCCAGTCTCACTAGCTGCTGCCGGTCCGTCAGGAAGCATTAAGCTTAAATATTTCCAAAACATGCTTAGCAGGATAAATTATGTGAAGTATTTTGTAAGTCACTTTCTTAATTTTGTTATTAACACAAAACTTATTTGGCTTATTTCCATGTTTAACCCAAGAGATTTCACCAAATAAAGAAGACCAAAAGAATCTTGCTGCAGGAAAAGACACAGAACCAAGAGCATTTCTTCTATTATTCCCACTAAGCAAAATGATGTCCGAAAGACGTCTTTTCAATGTCTTTGTTACAAAAATCGGACGTTGAAATGACGTCCACTGAGGAGCCAGAATGAAAGTTTTTATGACGTCTTTTTTTGACGTGTTCTGCACGTCCGATATAGACGTTCATCGAACCTTCGTACAAGGTTAAAAACTATTGTTCTAAAAACATAATTTATGGTCTCATTTAGACATAATTACTTTGACTATTGCTGTCAGATGATCTTAGTGAGAATTAACAGAGGTTTAGATGTTTATATTTGTTTAATTTGAAGTGTCACCATTGTAGTGATCAGTGTTTGCTTTAGTTGGGCTCTTGGTCCCCTTTCTTTTTACTTTAACTTTTCTTTGACTGCTGTAACAGTGTGTTTGTGTAACACAATTGTTGTGGCAGAGAAAGCCTAGAAAAAGTTTGAGGTGTTATCAGCTCAATATTGATGATGACATAATCATCACAAAATGGGCATCTGTGTTCAAAGTTTTGTGTTTATATTTGGCATTCATAACCACCAACCTTGTGGAACTGCATTATTGGTGCCAAAAGCATTAAAATGATCACTTATTTGAAGGTGTATAAAAACCATGTGCACATGATGTTTTGAGCAAATGTATCATATAGTCACTCACAGACATCAAGATTGTGCATATGATTCACAACAATGGTGACAATTAAAAAAAAAAAGCTTCATGCTGCAATGCATGATGGGTAGCTTTCGTAGTACAAAACTCATCCTTAATTCCCAAGCTTTTTTGTTTTGATTGTCACCGTTGTTGTGATGCATATCCAAAATCTTGATGTCTGTGTGTGACTATATGATACATTTGCTCAAAACATCATGTGCACATGGTTTTTATACAAATAAGTGATCAAATACCTTCAAATAAGTGATCATTTTAATGCTTTTGGCACCAATAATGCAGTTCCACAAGGTTAGTGGTTATGAATGCCAAATATAAACACAAAACTTTAAACACAGTATTAAAGGCCCATTTTGTGATGATTATCTCATCATCAACATTGAGCTGATAACACCTCAAACTTTTTCTAGGCTTTCTCTGCCACAACAATTGTGTTACACAAACACACTGTTACAGCAGTCAAAGAAAAGTTAAAGTAAAAAGAAAGGGGACCAAGAGCCCAACTAAAGCAAACATTCATCACCACAATGGTGACACTTCAAATTAAACAAATATCAACATCTACCCTCTGTTAATTCTCACTAAGATCATCTGACAGCAATAGTCAAAGTAATTATGTCTAAATGAGACCATAAATGATGTTGAAATATGTCCACAATGGCCACATTTGAACTAGTTTTTAACCTTGTACGAAGGTTCGATGAACGTCTATATCGGACGTGCAGAACACGTCAAAAAAAGACGTCATAAAAACTTTCATTCTGGCTCCTCAGTGGACGTCATTTCAACGTCCGATTTTTGTAACAAAGACATTGAAAAGACGTCTTTCGGACATCATTTTGCTTAGTGGGTTGCTACATTTTTGTTTTAAAACATCAACATTATCAATGAAACTTTTATCACAAAGATTGTTCATGTTGATGAAGAGTAACATCACACTCTTTGGAATCACGTCAAGAACAATAGCAAACTCTCTTGGTTTAACTGGTAATTTAATTTATTTTTAGAAATTCAGTATATGATAACAAATATCCATTGGAATTAACCAATTGTCTTACTAATATAATCCCTTCATTGAACCAAGTATGATAGAATAGTGATTTGTTTTTAAATAGTATGTCTTTGTTATTCCATACGAAATAGTTGTGTGGTGAAAAAATGTGCTTATATACCAATTTCCATGCTAGCAGGGCTTGTTTGTCTGTGAAAACTGGCCAATTTTACACAAATTTTGTCAGCAGAAAAATGACATTTCAACAAAAAAATCGATGCCTCCAAGAGTATTAAATATGTAATTAGGAAAACCGTTCCAAAGACTTTCTCTATTGTTCAAAAATTCTATCAACCATTTAATTCTGAAAGTGTCATTAAGTGTGCTATAATCTAAGACCTCGAGTCCCCCTTGCTCTTTGGTGTTACATATTACCTCCTTTTATAAATAATGCAGCGTTTCTCTCCATATGAAGTCAAAAAGTGTCTTATCTAATTCATTAATCACCTTAGGAGGCACATCTAATGATAAAGATGTATATACTGATCTAGAAATACCTTCCGCCTTTGACAATAATACCCTCCTAATTATTGATATATCTCTCATTAACCACCAATTACATTTATTTTTTGGTTAAAAATTTGGTTCAAAATTTAACTGCTTTTCATTTTTACAAATTACAACACCTAGATATGTTAATTGGTGTTTAACTGGGATGTTCTCTATTTCTGTAGAGGAGCAATAATTAAAGGTCCCGTTCTTAGTGATCCCATGTTTCAAACTTTAGTTAGTGTGTAATGTTGTTGTAAGAGTATAAATAATATCTGTAAAATTATAAAGCTCAAAGTTCAATGCCAAGCGAGATATTTTATTTAACAGAAGTCGCCTACATCGAACGGCCGGTTTGGACTACATCCCTCTACTTCCCTCTCTAATGACGTCACTAGAACAGTTTTTTGACTAACCTCCGCCCACAGGAATACAGGCGTATTGATGGCGAAATGTCAACAGGCGTGGTTGATGGATTGCTCGGACAGTCCGTATAAACACAGACACCATCTGCGGCTGTAACGTTCCTGGTCATGAATTTCCGTATTCATTTCCTTGACTTTATAACTAGGAGAGCCATTGCATTTTTTAGGATTTTGTTTTCTTTCTGCAGCTCCATTACATCATCATGAACTGACGTATAAGAGATTTGCCCAAAGCTTCAATGTTGGAAGAATTCTCCTTCACCATCCTTTCAATCTGGCCGGATCTCTCGTTAATCTTCTCAGAGAGAATTCAGATGATATTCTCCTGCGCTTCACTTCAGACCCTGAATTAGCACACAATGAGAAGAGTAAATGGATCAAAAGATTACCATGAAGATAAAAAAGATAACACAGACATAAGCTATTGAACCAGAGTAACTAAAATCAAAATTTCTCTGTACAGTAATTTTTTGGTAAATATTTTTGTTTTGTTCAAATCAACTGTGATAGAGAGGCTGAGGCGGTCAGATCCATCTGCAGTAATTTATTAAAACGGGTAATGAAACCGAGAAAAGCAGACATTGAACTCAGGAAGGCATATGTAGCGAATACGACTCTGGGTAAATATGAATTAGCTCAAGAATATGGGGAATCTTGGTAATATTAATATTTATGACTCATGGTCATAATTCATAAGTCGCATGTACATTTATTTTATCAATAATCGAGATTACCTTGTTCTATAACTATCTGACCAACATTTAATTCGTCCAGCGAAACAAATGTAAAATCATTACAGTCAAGAAGAGGTATTCACAAACTTCAAGAGAGTTTCATGTCCTGGCCACGGACACCCAACTTTCTGAGTTTATAAATTAAAACTACTGAATGTAGTCTAATATCGAGCTTGTAGCTTAAATAAGATCTTTGATTTCATTGACTTCATAAAAAGTGGTTTTTCAAACACAGAGGCAGTGAAAAGTATAAATGGGTTTATTAATAAAATGGCACACACTAAGAGATCACTTGAGGCTCACTTGAATTTAACGTTACCGAGAAAGTTCAGATCGTTTCCCTTTGTATGAGCTTAGTTGCGAAGAACGGCAGCTACGACTCGAACATGTGTTGGTCCGAGGAGAAGGCCTGAGCCTTTCAGATGTTTCTTGAAGCCGGGGAGAAGAGGAAGAAGGTCAGAGCGATCGAAGAGAGAAGAGAGGGATCAGAGAGAAAGATGAGGGGGTTTCTGCCTTTTAACAGACCTCTGTTTACGCCCTGTTTTGGTGACAGAGCGAATCAAAACTTCTGATGTGTAGAGGGAAGAAGTCTTCTTTGTGTGGAGAAGACCCGCCTACCTTTACCATATGTCTTATGAGAGAAATAATTCATATTTCCTCTTACGACTGTACACACAGAACAATACATTTTACTGTAATCTCCTATGTGTGACTGGTTGAATTAAAACAGGACGGTCAGACAGATACCAATTATGACAGGTAAATATAAAGGAAACATAACGTTACATTTATATGCATGATTACACACAAATAAAGTTTGATTAAACACACAATAAAATTGTCAGTGTTTCCGTTATGGTAAGTGAAGGCACCTGGGAAACAAAGGAATACGTATCAAACATTTGAAGGGTTTTCTCTGAAAAGTTCCCTGAAAAGTTCCATGTGTTGGAATGTTGGCTTGCATAGGAACTGGATAAGATGCAGCTTTGGAGTCATAAAGTTTACGACCATGTCGGGGTCGGTTTACAAGACACTATTGAGGAACCTTCTTTCAGTGAACATTTAGAATTCAAGATTTTACTCTTAGCAACCCACACCTCTATTACACGTGCATATAGGAATGTACACACATTATGAAAATAAAAGAAAAGATATTTCTCGTATTCTCAGTTATACACAAAAGGGTGTTTGTGTGTGTGTGCGGAATGTCACAAGGCTGTAAAGTAACAGAAAGTCCAAGCTGAACTAGGGGGTTTTACAAGGGGTTCTTAAAAACTGGGTCCTCTTTATGGCTCAAATGTCCCTCTGGGGAACACCAGATTGCCATTTTGACATGTCCAAGCAGACTTAGTGACGCCGTGGACAGACCCGTTGTCTAAAAAGACAACGAAGGATGTGTTTGGAAACAAGGAATTACTAATTGGAACAGCATGTGACCGCATGTCAGGCATTGTCGCTACACATATAATGAAGGGGCAATCCAGTATTTGAGGTGAAACACAGGCAAGGGTCAGGGCAGGCGGCAAAGGTTCACGTAAAGAGTCCAGAGTCCAGGCAAAGATCAAAAGACCAGGTAAACACAGGGCACGTAGAAACACCAGGGAAACGCTTGGAAATGTCTGCGGGGCAAAACAAGACTTCGCAAGGGAACAATGGGGGAGCAGTCCAGATAAAGGGTAGATAATGATGCGCAGGTGATAGTGATGAAGGTGATCAGGGAAACCAGGCAGGGATAGACACTGATGAGAGCATATATGAATGATGGGAATTGCAGTTCTAGAACTCAGGAGATAGAGAGCGAGTGAGACCAGAGGGAGGCGTAGCAGTTCGCTCCGTGACATCAACGAATTTTAAAAGTCAAATCAAGTGCTTAAGGTAACTACATGAAGTTATTTATTTTACAATATATACACTAGACCAGTGGTTCTCAAACCTGTCCTGGCGTACCCCCAACACTGCACGTTTTCTTTGTCTCCCTAATAAAACACACCTGATTCAACTCATCAGCTCATTCACCCATGTTATAATGAGCTGATGAGTTGAATCAGGTGTGTTTGATTAGGGCGACAAAGAAAACGTGCAGTGTTGGGGGTACGCCAGGACAGGTTTGAGAACCACTGCACTAGACAGTAGGCCTACAGGAAAAATGGTACCACTTCATCACTGTACCCCATAGTATATGGAATTATTTCCATAATAGTACCGCAATACTACAGTACATAATAGCTACAACATAACTGTAAACAAACCAACCAACCAACCACTAGCCACATGCTGCATCATATTCTTAAAAGAAAACAATAGAAAACGCCATCATCACGCGGAAACATTATCGCATTTGCGGTTTGCGAAGTCCCTGCGCTTCACTTCACGAAACCCTAATAAAATTCTAACAAAAGGTTTTGCAGCTGTTTTTTTGTAGTATTAGGTGTTTATTTTTAATAGTATAACACCTAATACTACAAAAAAACAGCTGCAAAACCTTTTGTTAGAATTTTATTAGGGTTTCGTGCTATATTTACTTAATAAAATTGTGGCAACAGATTACAAGCAATATTATTAATTAAATTGAACAAATTAGAATTGAGCAATAATTAATTAAATTAATTCCTTAAAAGTTAACCATTTAAAATTAGTAAAATTTAAAAAAAAAAATTAAACAAAAATATCGAAATAACAGACAGAGGTCAAAGATGAATTAAGAACTCTTTATTTTATATTGCCAACATTGAAGACACCTGATGTTAACAAGCAGAATCACTGAAGGAGAAAACCGTAATTGTAAGTCACCGTTATGGTGATCAGTGTTTGTTTTAGTTGGGCTCTTGACCTTAACCCTCTGGGGACCAAAAACGCGCCCGCGCGTTTTGCTCGTTTTTTTTTTTAGCAATGAAAAATAAACACAAAATGCTCTGTTAATTTTGATCTTTCATTTTCGTGTAATACATCAATCGATCCTGTTCAGTTTCTATTTTTTTTCTGTATACTCACAATAAAAATAAAGTGTTTTGCTTTTTGACAAATAAAGAAAAACTAACATGATGCTATTTCTGCCTTCTCTCTGTCAGTAAACTCCCATTTGAAACGCGTTCGAAAATGATCTATAACTCCGCGAAAATTCAGTCAAACAGGGAAACAGACCCACGGGCATAAAGCTTGAGATCGCAGCTTTTAAATGAAGTAATTTATATAAAAAAACAAATATTATCAGCTTCTGTAATCTGTATAAAAAGAGAGCGACTCCAGTCGAGCTCATTACGAGATGATTCACAGTAATTTGACCACGCCCCGGAGAGCGCGTGCTATTCAAATGCAAAATCTGAGAACCATTTCAGTCTGTGAAACGCCCCCACATCAGCTGTAAACAAAGAGGCATAATATAGCCTACCTTATGGAGAAAATTTTCCGTGCTGATATGAGGAGCAGATCCCGCTGAGGAGTGAGGTAGGCTAAGTTATCCTTTCTCAAGTGTTAATGTGGAATAACGTTATGGAATAACGTTAGTGTAGGCCTATGTAAACAAAAAGATGAATCGCGTTTCTATAATATGAATCGCGTTTCTGTGAGATGAATGAAGGGTACATATTTGTAAAGACTGTTTAGCCTAAATATGAATCGCGTTTCTGTGAGATGAATGAAGGGTACATATTTGTAAAGACTGTTTAGCCTAAATATGAATTGCGCGTCTGTGTGTGAAAGAATAAACTGCTTTGCTAGAGCCTACTGAGATGAGTAAAAATCGACTGAAATATGTTGAAATAAAATGTATTTGTATAAGCAACGTATTAAACTGCAAATTAACATTTATAGGCTATGCCCTAATATTTCATAAAAACAACGTTACAGTCAGGCGAAGTATGAAAGACAACATTTTGTTGACTAGATTTGGGTACAGTTTTTACTGTAGAATATACTGTCACATCAAATAAGCTTTTCTGCTCATATATATAAAATACTATTTTGTCAAAAATAAAGTCATAGACTAAGATGTTCCAATGTTGGCTATATTCAAACTAATGAATACATATGATAAAATGTAGGCCTATAATCTTTTTTTTTTTTTTTACAAAGAAAGAGTACTTTTTTGCATAAATATTGCTGAAATTGTAATTATTGTTGTAATTGTAACCTTTTTAATAAAATAGCTAAACATATTTACAAGATAGATGTAAGCAAAATCTTAAATGGTCAATATAAGTCTTCTTCTAAATATATATTTTGTCCTTGCATTGTGGCTCAGTCAGTGTCACACCTGAATGAATGGCTAATTATGCAGAGTCATTATGCAGAGTGGGTGGGACTAAGGTGTAAACTACTCCTCCCCCTCGCATATTGGCTTTCCAAGCAAAACCTGTTTTACACCATTTAAATCAATGTATTTTTTTTTTGTGAACGATAAAGCAAGACTATTTTCACATAATTTTGAAGCTAGAACTCGAAGAGAAAACATCCATTAGTCAAAAGTCTTGTGGGCACATATTTTGTATGAGTTTTGTGGACTTATTTCAGCAACTTTCATTTTTATTTTTTTAAATAACCACGCATAAACATTATTCTCTTAAAAATACAAACATCTACATACATGTTGCTCGCATATTATGGTAGGCCTGTTTGTGCTATATAGAGTGAATTTACACCTTTGCCATTAACATGTTTATAAATAACTGAAAAAAGCACAAATGTCAGAGCATGTCAGAACATCTCAAGGGCCCCAAAAACAGCTTGGTCCCCAGAGGGTTAAATCATTAGCTTTAGATTTTGTTTGGCTGCTGTACATGAGTTATAACAGCCAGATGAACAACGAGAAAAGGTGATCTGATGGTGTTGGTTGTGTTTTAACATAATCATTATTTCACAATCATTTGACCTGATTCTCTGAACTCATATAGTTAAAAATAATATTATACTGTAGAGGGACAGAGCTGCTATAATTAATTATCTAATATATCTAATATACAAAAAAAATTGATTTCGTTTTTAAATACACAGACATCAAGAATCAGCCTGTGAATCTCAACAATGATGACAATAATAAAGCATGTTGCAGTGCATTATGGGTTCCACCAATCAAAACTCATTCATGGCTCCCCTCATGTATTGCTGCATGAATATATAATGAGCTTATGATCAGAGGTGATCTGTTTGTCACCATTGCTGAGATTCATACGCTAAATCTTGATATGTGTGTGTGTGTGTGTGTGTGTACCTACATAAAAAAAAGTTTTTTTTTTTTGTTATCATTTGAATTTCATTGAAAAGGCTAAACATATTATGCTGTACAAGGACAGTGCTGCTATAATTAATAAAATAAACACAACTCAGACATTGGGCTCTGTATGAGTTCAGCGATTCAGGTGAAATAATGATTGTTAAAACACAATCAACACCATCAGATCACCTTTTCTCTTTGTTCATCTGGCTGTTATAACTCAAATACAGCAGCCAAACAAAATCTAAAGTTAATGATTTAAGGTCAAGAGCCCAACTAAAACAAACACCGATCACCATAACGGTGACTTACAATTACGGTTTTCTCCTTCAGTGATTCTGCTTGTTAACATCAGGTGTCTTCAATGTTGCCAATAAAAAATAAAGAGTTCTTAATTCATCTTTGACCTCTGTCTGTTATTTTGATTTTTTTTTTATGTAAATTTTACTCATTTTAAATGGTTACCTTTTAAGGAATTAATTTGATTAATTATTACTCAATTCTAATTTGTTCAATTTAATTAATAATATTGCTTGTAATCTGTTGCCACAATTTTATTGAGTAAATATAGCGTATTCATTTTTACAGTGTAACATACTAAAAGTTTACCAAAGTTTGACAACTAGAAAGGTGTAATTTTCAAGATGGCGTCTAAGATGGGCAGAAAGCCTTTAAAATATCCTAACTCCTTCATTATTTGACCTAGCCAAGTAATCTTGGTGTCTAACCCCATGTTTTCTGGGTCTATGAATCCATTGGACTTTAAATTGCACTGACATGATTACATACTTATGGAATACATGATTTTGTGAGATAACTGTAAGGTTTTATCTTTGTTTGGGGTGAACCAGAGATGTAAACGATTTAGCCTATGTCATGAAACTCCTACTCAGTACGTGTTTTTTTTTTTTTTTTGCTAAAACACAGACTTGACATTCAGTGTAAAAGTTATTGCACCCAAACGTAACTTAAATTGGAGTTGTATAACTTTGATCATAAACAACTCTGAATTAGTCCGAACAGAGGCATGTGTGTGAACCCTCTAAAATGGTCACTCATTTCAATTTGAATAAGGGAATACATATGTAATACATCCTCTATTAGTCCAGTCATTTTATGAAAAAAGGTTGAACAAATTGCAACAAAATAAACTGATTTTGTACTCTCAATATGTCCTGAGTTAAGGAAAAAAAAGTCCCGAAGAATCCCATTGGGGAATGTTTCGAAAAAGACCCAAATATAGCCTATTCATACGCCTATTCATTCTTTTTCTTATGTGAATAGGGTAAACATTTAAACCTTTAGATATCACCATGAAAATTACTGAGTTGATTACTTACATCAAGATAAACAAAAATTGTATTACAAGTTTTTTTAAATTGTTTGTTAATATGGACAAACAGTGCGTAATCTACCAGCCTTTATTAATTTTTAAGAGATGGGGTTTGGGTCTGGGTCCGTGGGACTGTTTCTGGGGGACGAGTCTGAGGGAAGAACAGGAGACAATGGTAAGGAGAATGCAGAAGACAAAAGGTAAGTAAAATAAAAAGTGAATCCCCAAAAACAGTCCCACAGACCCAGCCCCAAACCCCATCTCTACAATAATAATTAATAAAGGCTGGTTTAAAGTACTTCTTCCTGTCTTTATGTATTAATGCTCATGGGTAGCCTAAATGGGTTCCATTCAGACCTGAACATTAACCCTCTGGGGTCTGAGCTGTTTTCTGGGCCTGGAGGTGTTCTGACATGCTCTGACATTTGTGCTTATTTCTGTTACTTGTGACATTTTCATGGCTTAAGTCTGATTACACTGTATTCAACACAAACTCTGCTACAATAATATATCAGCAGCATGTGTGTAAAAGTTTGTAGTTTTGAGATAATGACATTTATGCGTGGTTTGTGAAAATACAAAAAAAAAAAATCTCACTGAAATAAGGCCATGAAACCCATACTGATTATTTCTTCACAAGACTTTTGAAAATTGTATGACGTAGCCTAGAATATTTGCGATGTGCTATGTGCTAAAACTATGTGAAAATCATCCTGACTGCTCATTCAGAGAAGACAATATATTGATTTAGAATTTTTACGACGTGTTTTGTGTGAAAAAGCTTTATGCGGGAGCTCATTAATATGTAAGGATTTTCACACCTGAGAAAGACAAAGACACTCCCTAATGGCCCTATTAGGAGCTATCAAGCCCTGCCATTCTGACCAACCTTGCACAAATAATGAGGAGATTTAAAAAAGAATGGCTTTTAGACTGTTTGGATGTATTTACAACACAACATAATCCAAAGATACACAACAAATGACAAAAAAAGCACTCATTGAAAACAATGATCCAAAGAAAGAGACCTTTGTGCCATTCCTAAAAACATTGTACATACCTTTCATTTCCAAGGTGTTTGATTTTCACTTTACCATGTTCATATACAGAGACTCATGTGAATGTTGAAGTCAGCAGGACTCAGTGGCATCTGGGCCCTGAAAGAAAAAAAAAGTGAACATACTGATATCAAGAGAAAGGCCTGCACGATTTTGGGAATACATTTTAGATTTTTCTGGTTAAAATTGCTTTTTACAATTCACACAAATGTTTCCAACAATATTTAATATAATGAACACCAGGTTTGTTGTGCCTTGTAGGCATAGGCTATGTGCAGTGCTGCATAAAATAATAACAATAACCTATAGCAGCATATAAATCTTCCAAAAGATTTCAGTAACAACTTAGCTAGAGAAAAATATATTGATTATCATGTTACTTCAAATGTTTCCATTCGTTATGATGATATGAAATGAGATAATAGTAAAAACATGAAGCCATTTGGTGTGTTTTGCTTTTCAAACGATCCAAAATATGATACATTCAAACGCGATCGCGCTCAAATATGAAACATTATGGTTACCATATATCTACGTTTGAGCAGATATCCACAAACACAGTAACAGTAAACATGGGTCTAAATATTATAATATTCACCATATATCTAGCAACAGTTCAACTGCAATGTGAAATTTATGCAACAATAACAAACTAATATGTAAGAATTAGTTGGTCAAATAAAAAAAAATGAGGAAGCGTTTGAGAAGCTGGACATCTTGTTGGTTTTATACAAATTACTTAAACAGAGAATATTTGTTTTCATTTTGAATCCGATCATTTAAAAGAACACACTTAAATGTTTCTAAAGGTATATGGCTCATAAATATGTGACAAGTATTCGCTGAGTTTTGTTTCAGTTTATAGAAGTGCTCAAGAAAAAAAGTTCACCGCGACGGAGAGGCAGAACGCACACCGTTTATTTTCTTTATTTTATAAAAGCACAATGTTTTGATTTGATTGTAAGTGGACACATACAAAAGTAGAAATATCACAGATTCTTTTTTTATATTTCTTTTTTCTGTATGACTATAAATGACGGAGTAATTTAAGTTTAAAGTGCTACAATGTGAAGAAAATACAGCAAAATGCGCCGGCGCGTTTTTCGACCTCAGAGGGTTAAGTATTTTACTGTTATATGTCAACAAGATTCAACGAGAAATTTTCACCTGGCTATAGCCAATGTTTAGATCTGTTGTGGTATTTATGCAAATTAGCACATACGTAATTAGATTATGCACCGTTTGTCCATGTTAACAAACTATTAAAAAAAACTTGTAATACATTTTTGTTTGTCTTGATGCAAGTAATCAACTCAGTAATTTTCATGGTGATATCTAAAGGTTACATTTTTTACCTATTCACGAATGAATCGGTGTATGAATAGGCTATATTTGGGTCTTTTTCGAAACTTTCCCCTAATGGGATTCTTCTGGACTTTTTTTTCCCTTACTCAGGACATATTGAGGATACAAAATCAGTTGAGTTTGCTTCTGTTGCAATTCGTTCAAGGTTGACCCCCATTTTGGCTTAAAATGACTGGACTATATAGATGTTTTTGAGTATAAAGGTGGCATTATACTAAACCTTAGGTTAGATACGCCTTTGGGGGAAAGGCGTATCAGTATCAGGTCCTTCCATTTGGTCCAGCTTTGGCTCCACGGACATTCTCAAAGTGCATGGATGCAGCTCTGGCCCCCTTGAGGCTCCAGGGCATCCGTGTACTAAATTATCTAGACGACTAGCTCATTCCAGAGAGTTGGTGTTTCGTCACAGGGACGTCATTCTCCACCACCTCCGTTCTCTTGGTCTCAGGTTGAATGCTCAGAAGAATGTCTTAACTCCTTCTCAGCAGACCACTTTCCTGGGTGCCCAACTCGATTCTCTCTCGATGCAGGCCCATCTGGCCCCTGCTCGAGTTTCCAGTCTTTGTGCGTGCTTGGCCCGTTTCAGGCTCAGCCATCATGTAGCGGTGGCAGGGACGGATTGACAATCTGTGCGTTCTGGAAAAGTCCAGAACGGCCGTCCAACCGAGGGCCGTCGGCACAAAAAAAAAAAAAGTCTAATAAAGCAGTATTAACAGCCAACAGCAGGGGCTCTAATATGGTCACTTATGCTACGTGTAAAAAACAACAACTGAGGAAGAAGAGTCGGCCTATAGCCACTGACATTTTATAAGGCTGCACTTTTAAATTTGCTTACATTATATTTGAATAGCTGTGGTCTCCAACGTGGTGCCTGTGAGTTGCCCGCTAAACACATTCTATAAATAGCCCCAACTTGCCGTCGGGGTTCCAGACTTCGAATAAATGGTATAATTTTGCGACCTTATCAACTAAACGTTTCAATTTGAACTTTTGCCTCTACAAAATTACCCAACTCTCTTTGATTGTACGCTGTCATTTGCGTTGCGTATGAGAAACATCAAATGGCAAACGCTTAAAAAGCGGAACAAAACTTGTTTGATCTGAGCAGCGCATTATCAGCTCGGCCCAAAAAACAGCGATCGCGGACAAAGCTGATCTCGATCACGCGAACATTATTACACAGAGCTGCGCGATCCACTGAGAAGCATTTCAATTCAGCGCAGAATTCTCTATCTCTATTATAAACCACAAATGACTATGTGATTTAAGCTTGTAAAAAGCCAGATGAAACAGCGCTGATATTCTCAACATATTGACGCAAAAAAAAAAAAAACAGGTGAAACATTGTTCCGAGAACAAACCAGTTAGAAGACATTACACACCAAAACCTATGAATTAACTATTAAAAATGATGTTATATTAATACAGTTATGTATAAATGTATTAAATGTAATGCAGTAATGTTTTTGTTTAGAAGTTATGGCAGTTTATTATTTTTTATTTTTTTATTTTTTTTCATTTATATTTATACTAAATGTTTGGGCTACTGTTTTTGATAACACGTACAATAGGTTTATAGAAAATCAACAAAAAAAAACTAAAAAAACTAAACAAAAAAATAAATTTTCATAAGTTTTCAGGATTTTTTTTAAACGCTTTTAAGTCTGAACCAGAATATCAAGATATTTTTTTATTTCCCATATGATGGTGAAAAGTAAAAAAGCTTCACCATGTTATGTATAATAAATATTGGAGTATAACAAATAAAAATTCCTTCTAGATGTAGCCCTTGCACACAAAAAGGTTGGAGATCCCTGGTATACAGTAGCCTAACTATATGTTTTATAATTACAAGTTTGTGTAATTTGGGTTACTGTAGCCAGTGACATTTCATTATTTGTATTTTATGGCATTGTACATTTTTTGTTTTTATTTGAAGGCTGAGGCTTCATTAATAAACACAACCCCAATTATCATCATTGGTTTTGAGATGTTACTTGCTGTGAATACCTGTCTGATAGGCTACAGTATTGTGGCATAGTATCAGGACATCCTGGCTAGTGTCTGTCCCACACGGCTAGAGGCGAATGGCCGAATGATGGGCCTATTTGGGAGAAAGTCCAGGGCTGTTTTTTAGCCCCAGTCCGTCCCTGAGCGGTGGGCATATGTGGCAGGCATTCGGGGCTCATGGCAGCAGCCTCTCCTGTGCTGCCCTTGGGTCTCCCTCATATGAGACCATTCCTGTGCTGGATGAAACTCAGGGGAATCCGCCCTTCTTGGTCTGCCTTCCGCCTGCTGAGAGTGTCGCACAGTTGCCTTCACGCTCTTTGGAGGTGTAAAGACTCCCCCTTTTTACTTCAGGGGGTCAAGATGGGTGTAGTTTGCCGTTGGCAGGTTGTCACGACGGACGCCTCTTTGACTTGTTGGGGTGCGGTCTTCAAGGGCAGACCGGCGTACGATGTTTAGACGGGCAAGCTTCTTTTGTGGCACATAAATTGCCTCAAGTTGCAAGCTGTCTCTCTGGCCCTGGATCAATTTCTCCCGGCCCTGATGGACTCATGTCATTGTCAGGACGGACAATATGGCAGTGGTGTCCCATGTAAATCGCCAGGGGGGCTCGTGGTCGCGCACCACCTCCTCCTTTGGGCTTAAAACAGGTTTATTTTGCTGAGAACAGTTCACGTTCCAGGGGACCTGAACATCGCAGCGGACTTTCTGTCGAGACAGAAGCTCAAGTCGGGGGAATAGATGTTGCTCTAATTTGGAGCATGTTTGGCGAGGCGGACCTCTTTGCATCGCAGAGCTCGACACAGTGCCCCCTATGGTTTTCCCTGTTTCAGCTCATCCGACACCTCTGTGGATAGATGCCCTCGCTCATCCGTGGCTGGAGTTGAGACTGTATGTATTCCCTACGTTCAAGCGAATCCCTGCAGTCCTTTGCAGAGTGAGGGAGTGTAGGATCCACCTCCTTCTGGTAGCCCTATTCTGGCCATCCCAGACGTGGTTCTTGGAACTGAGCTCCCTGGTGGAGGAGTCCCCTTGGCAGATTCCTATCAGGAGAGATCTGCTGTCTCAGCTCCAGGGCAGGAATTGGCATACTTGACCCGAGATATGGATATGTCCTTTCTCTGGCCTTGGCTTTGGCAATGCTCACACCTGCTGCGACCTGTAGTGGCTTTTGTGGAAGAATCTGCTGCATGAACGGCAATTGGCACAGGAATATGACCTGCAGGTACCGGGACCGGAGCAGCATGGAGAGGCTTACCACAGAGTTCAACAGTCAGCTCCTCCATGAAAGCTTTGTGTGTCAGGGGTGTTGTTTGCTGGGCCAGACAGAGTTCCTTGTGGAGGATGTAGCTGTTGGTGGTGGCAATGTCCAGAAAATGGTAAAACAGGTGTCTGTACCAGCGCATTGTTTTGTGTTGTGCAGAGTAATACTGAATGAGCTGGTCTGAATGATCAACTCCCCCCATGTGTTCATTGTACTCCATAACTGGTGTGGGACAGGGGATTGATGTCTTTGTCCAAGAGCCATCTTGTTGTTTCACCCTCCTCTGCACAGTGTTACCAGAGTATGCTGTGTGAAGTGTGGAGCAGACTGATACTTCCCTCGTGTCCATCCATTTCACATAGATGAGGGGGCCGTCCCGGATCCATCTTATGGAGCCTCTTTCTGACTTCTTTGTGAGGGCATTATTTGTTGTCCGAGGGCAGTCCTTGCGGTTCTCCCTGTAGGTCCCACAGGCAGCAAATTTTTGCTCATGGAGAGCCCTGAAGAGCTTGGGGCTGGAATAAAAATTGTCCATGTAAATGTGGTAGCCCGTGCCAAGGTAACCTGGTTGTACCAGGGACATCACAACATCATAGGAAAGGCCATGTCCAGAGGGGATGTCACTTTTGCCGGTGTAAACGGAAAAGTCCACTGTATAGCCATTCCGTGAGTCTGCCAAGACAAACAACTTGAATCCCCACTTTATTGGTTTTGCCTTCATGTACTGCGTCATCCCAGTTTTGGCCTTTGATGCAACCATTCTTTCATCCACAGCCACATCTCTGTGAGGATGATAAAATGACTTGCAGGCATTTTTGATGGTGTTCATCAGGGGTTTCAGTCTGAAAAGTTTGTCATGGTCGGCTGTGCCCTTTTTTTGGTCGTTCTGGACATCCTCTTCAGGGTCGCTAAGGTGAAGGTTCCAAGAAAGTGCTCTGTATCTGTCCCGTGGCATGATCTGTACTGGAAGTGGCAAAGAAAAGAAGTGATTCTGTCTCCAGTAATCTGCAATGCTGTCGAGTTTCACCATGGCCATGTACAGAAGCAGTCCAATGTACTTGTAAAACTCCCCAATGTTCACATCTAACCATTTATATTTCTTTCCCTGTGCCATTTGTTTAGCAGCCTGCTTGTTTGTGTTTTGGCACAGTGTTTGTATGGTTTGTACAGGAAAGAAAAGTTTGAAGAGATCGAGGGGTGTATATGTGGAAGTGGAGCTGAGCTGTGGCCCTGGTGTTCGAGCTGGTTGAAACCTGGAGACAGGGGGAGCGATGTCTGGGTCTTTTTCCGCCTTCCAAGACAGTGGAGTTGGCTGCTGTGTAGGTGGGGGTGCTGGTTGATGCTGGGGGGTACGGGACCTCTTGGCTGGCCGGGTTGGTGATGATGGTTGCTGTGTAGGTGGGGGTGCTGGTTGATGCTGGGGGGTACGGGACCTCTTGGCTGGCCGGGTTGGTGATGATGGTTGCTGTGTAGGTGGGGATGCTGGTTGATGCTGGGGGGTACGGGACCTCTTGGCTGGCCGGGTTGGTGATGATGGTTGCTGTGTAGGTGGGGGTGCTGGTTGATGCTGGGGGGTACGGGACCTCTTGGCTGGCCGGGTTGGTGATGATGGTTGCTGTGTTGGTGGGGGTGCTGGTTGATGCTGGGGGGTACGGGACCTCTTGGCTGGCCGGGTTGGTGATGATGGTTGCTGTGTAGGTGGGGGTGCTGGTTGATGCTGGGGGGTACGGAACCTCTTGGCTGGCCGGGTTGGTGATGATGGTTGCTGTGTAGGTGGGGGTGCTGGTTGATGCTGGGGGGTACGGAACCTCTTGGCTGGCCGGGTTGGTGATGATGGTTGCTGTGTAGGGGCTGGTGGTGACCTGGTGGCAGGCACAGGTGAGGCTGCCTGTGTTACACTGGGCCCTGGTAGCTGTGAATCCTCTCTGAAAAAAACACAAAAACAAATAAGTTAGGACTTGCATTATAAATTTCATTGAAATAAAGTTTACACCTCCTCTCTTGTCTTCATTCCAGATCTCGCTCTCACACACACACACACACACACACACACACACACACACATCAATCTACTAACAAGAATGTGGAGGATGTGTGAGGATTCGACATATCTTCAGCTAATCTTCTCTTTATCTATTCCAATTTATCACATGTGCTAGCTGTCCTGTCCACCCCAAATCACAGCAAATAACACCTGAATGAGATGTGGGAATACTGTCTCTTCCATTTCAAAACTCTACAGAGATTTACAATTTTACATTCAGTATAAATATAGGCCTACTAAACATAAATAAATAAAATGATATGAAAGATCAAGCCACATCTATACAAGTATAAACAATATGATAAAATAGTAAATGGACATATCGATTCATCAAAACATATCGATTCATCACTACAAGAGATAATGTTATTCAAATTGTGTATTGAGGTGAATAAATATTATTACATTAGTTATCAAAAGGAGACCACCAAGAACAGCCTACATCGTTACTATTTGTAAGTGTACCCTAGTTTTACACAACACATTGCTAAAGGCACAGTCAATTTGTCAAAGTTCAGATACACCAAGCAGCACAGCGCAGCTTATTTTAGCCAAGATGGTCACAGTTATCCTAGCACAAAGTGCACCATGCGAACAAGGTTTTTTTTATAAAATAAATACGCTTACCCGTCTTCAACTGGATCTCTTCTGTGATCATAATCCTCATCTTCATCAGAAGAAAATCCATCAGGCTCGGAAACTCGCCTTTCATCCTCGTCGCTGCTCTCCAAAACCGCCGCAAGTACGTCTTTCAATGTCATCGCCATTATCTCTCCTCGGATTCTTCTTACTTTTCCTCTTCTTTATATATGTTTTTGCCATGTTTTTTTCGCGGTCTTTTTCTTTCGCGGACTTTTTTACTCTTTCTCTCTCCATGTCACTCAGCTTGGTATTTTCCTCACTGTGAGGAGATGGGAGGGTACTTATGGATTTCAACCGCATCTATTGGTTGGTTTCACACAAAATGCAGACAGGCAATCTAGGCCACCAATCACGCAAGGTGAACGGTCTTTTTTTTTTTTCTTTTTTTTTTTTTTCTTTTTTTTTTTGGTGAACGGTCATCTTGTCTTCCCTCTTGCTCTCTGTGTGAGTCACGTACGATCTCGCGAGAATAAGGACGTTGAAGCTGAGAATCTATCGATTACGGCAAAATCAGATCCATTTATGTGTGCTGCACAATCGCGGAGATATTAATAGAAACATTTAGTAAACATCGAGTTGACGCGCCCGCGCGTCATCCGACCTCAGGGGGTTAATCAAAGCGTTTCAATCTTCTTGACTATTCAGCTACAGCGACAGGGATTTCCTGGAATGATGCGCCGTTATTGTACTTCTGCGGCGGGGCATATTTAGCGTGTTTGCGTGAGAGCGCCCTCTGGTGTTCAAATGGGGCAGTGTTTACTACCGATCAGCCGCACTCCACTGACAAGCTGCGCTTAAAATAATCGCAGCCTTTGCCAAATCGCGTGCTGTTTTATTGCGATTAATCGTGCAGCCCTAGATAGGATGAACTTGTATTGTCGCTGTTCTCATGGCTGGAGTGCAGATTGTGGCCTCCACGCTCTGCCGGCAGGACACAAAGAGCACATGGTGAAAGTTGCGAGGGACTTCGTCCGTGTTGAATGACGCCTCTGAACTCCTGAGGTTGTCCTTGATGCTGGAGTGAGCACATGTCCTGGAAGCTTCGAAGCCTCATGCCCTGGGCCTGTTGAGGCCATGCTGGAACACACGGCATCCTTAAGGCAAGAGTTGTCCGTTTTCTTCTTGGTTGTATTTTAGGAAGGCAGGCTGACTCGGCCTGCAGAGGCCTGCAGGGCCCAGTGGGGGGGAAGGGCCCCCCCACGGGATTCACTTGAAGCTGCAGTTTAGGTCAGAGGACAAGAGCTAAAAAAAAAAGCCGGATCTTGTGGTCAGTGACTTTTAAAGCTTGACAAAGGACAGCCCTATGCAGGCTAGTTCACCCAATGAGAAGGGTAGAATTTCTAGCGGGAGTTTCCTCTGTCACCAGGATTTACAAGCCTTTGTCTTAAACATGCTCTTTCGGACTGGCATGCTGGATTGGTGTTTAATGACACTACTAAGGAAGATTCTTAGTAATACTAATGTGTTGCACAGCTATTGGCATATCATTTACACAATCATTTCAATCTTCAAAGTACCAATTTATCGAGTCCAAACATGGTATAAGTGGGGTTACATTGACAGTTGGTCCTGTAATAACTACATAGTATCAAAGAGATCATAGTATCAACAGAATTATTAAAAGACAAAACACACAACAGTAAATCATTCTCAAAATGTTCTGGAATGCATGTTCATTTCATGTTAGTCAGTTCATCAATAAATGAATGCAGGAGAGTTGGTTCTGATATCTGTGTCAGAGTTAGTTACTTGTTAGCTTTTCTGAGAGTCATAAAAACATCCAATCGCGGCCATGGCAACCAGGCCCCTTTCGCCCCGCCTGGGGGGTTGGGACCACAGCTCTCGGATGAAAGTTTTTAAAGATTTGTTTGTGCATATGGTAAATAATTGTGTCTGATTTGTCTCAGTCGCTACAGGCTGCAACTACCTTTAGAGTTTATGTCAGCTATCGCTGCCTATCAGGAGTCAGACGAGGTCCCCTTAGGTAAACACTGTCTGGTCGTCTCGTTTAAGCGTGGAGTTAGACACTTGAGGCCTGCACATCCTATTAGTGTCCCCACCTGGGATTTATCAGTTATATTATTAGACTATTAGGCTATTAGAGCCTTCCTTTGAACCCTTGGAGTCAGCTCCGGAGTGCATTCTTACTCTCAAGGTGGCACTTTTGTTAGCGTTGGCCTCTCTCAAACGCGTGGGGGATCTGCAGGCTCTTTCTGTGAGTGAGCCTTGTATGGAGTTTGCCCCAGGTCTTATGAAGGTGTTTCTATGGCCTAGACCTGGTTATGTCACCAAAGTTTTGTCCAAGTCATTCCGCTCTCAAGTTGCGCCACTGAGGAGGCGCCCGCGCCATCAGCCAATGAATTGGTGTGATTCTATACGGGTTCAGACAATCAGCACATGCCTTCACGTGGCAGCCCACTTGACTAATTTGACAGTACCTCACGGTTCTAATGAATGTATTCTTTATTGGAATCAAAAGAATGGTTATGAACCACAGAAACCACCAACACTAGGCAAAACTATATGAGAAAGGAGAAATATGCAATTACTTAAGGCGAGACACGGCAGGCAAAAGCATCGTTTTTTTTTTTTACTGGTCAATTTTGAGATTTTGGAATATTTGTCTTCAACAACATGCCTTCTTTCAGACTTGTGGCAAAAAAAGAGTCTGAAATACACATTTAGGTCTTTATTTTACTACACTTTGTCTGTTTGCATCTGTAGATTTCTCATAAGTTCAACAAAAGTTGGCGTTCTAAATCATCCCGCTGCTCCGCGATTGCTGGAGCACCCTGCACCCTGTCATCACATACACCGTATTTTTTTCCCATCTAATATGTGAACACAATGAACAAATTATTTTGAACCTGGCTTTATCCAATACTCAGATTTCGTTTTTTTTATATGCAAATAAGAGCATATTTAATTAGATAATGCCTAATTTGCATATTTAAACATTAAATTACAGAAAACTTGTAATACATTTTTTTCTCACCTTAATGTAGACAATCAACTGGGAAAATTTCATGGTGATATCTGCTAGTTAAAAATTTTACCCTATTCACCTGTAGTGTCTCGCCTTTAGTGTCTCGGAAATTGTACTTATTTTTTGCACAAATATGCTTGTGACCAATTGCTTTAATATATAATTGTACTGTAATCACTTATCTATCATGCAAATATGTTAATTAGAATATTACATGTCCCAAACATGTATCTGGCACCAGTATTCCTGGTCTAGGAGGAATACAAAGGAGTAATGGTCATTTTAAGGGTCCTGACGGCGGCCATTTTGAAAATGGGACCTTTCTTGGAGTCAAACTTTGGTAAACTTTTAGTATGTTTTTAAGTACATCTGATACTACTGTAAACCACTGAGAAACCTTTTGTTAGAATTTTTTTGGGGTCAAGCCATATTTGCAGCTGACTATAAAGAGAGTTCACTTTCTTTGGCAGAGGAGGCCACCACATTTTGATGCCTTTTGGAAGGTTGATTTTTGCTTGGTGTGTTTGGACACGAATCACAACTTCCTCCGTTTTCTACCTTATAGGCATACGAGTGTGTATCGCTAAAGTTTCTCTACTCTTTTTGTACTTCTCTCAGATCAGTGATGTTTACAGTAAAGACTCCAGTAGAAGCTTGTAAAAGACACAAATTCCAGGATATGATAAAACAAAATTTCACAAATATGAATGAAAACCAGCTTACAGTCTGATATCCATATCAGTGAGACCCCTGGGATTGCTTGGCAACCACAAGAACATCATACCGGGGCTTGATGGTTGACAATGAGACACGCAGGGTAGTCCTCACATCCAGTCTGTTTCTAAGTCTGGTCTTAGTGGCAGTCATGGCAGAGAAACCTGCCTCGCACAGATATGAAGTCGGGAACGGGAGACGGGAGGTCTTCAGTTCAAGGGTGCTGATCTCAATGTATTCTCTTGATGCTTTGATCCTGAAGGATGTCAGTGGTGTTGAATTAAAGACAGTTTTCAGGCCTCAAACAGGCGTTAACCTCTGCTTTCTCATCAAATCACACTCCACTGTTATGGTGGCCATTTCAGTAGATTTACTCACTAACATTGTTGTGGAAACATAATAAGCATGGAAACTAAAATATGGTAGTATCGTGCTACAGCGCACATTCTATCAGCTGCAGTTCTGGCGCCTCAGTCCCAATACTGTACCGGTATGTTAATGCAGCGGTAGAGTTACACTCACAGGACACTGCACTTATTCACAATCACAAAAGTTCATTATTTGCTTGTGCTTTAAAGCTTTGCCGGGTAAACATTTCATTGGCATTCTGTTCATACACCCCGAAGCGCGCACGCAGTCAAACAGTGCCAAACTGAACTTTTGTAGGGTCAGACCCATCTGCTAGTGATGGAAAAATATGCACAAAACAAGCCACTTTGAAATTCAACAAAGAATAAAAAGACATGATCGACCCTCCCCTATTTTCCTCCGGTGGTCCATTCCATGAATACCGAACGGTCCCTTACTTCAATGAGCTCATTGTTTTTGCCTTAAATTGTTACAATGTTTAAATTAATACATTTTTAGCTAACTGTGATTTTGTATATGTACATTTCTGAAATGCATAACTTAGACAGTTTCCTCTGATAACAGATCACTCTAAATTGTAATGTGGACTCGTGTATTTTCTGTAAAGCTGCTTTGAAATGATGTGTATTGTTAACACTAGAAGTGGCAGAATTCCATAACTACTAGCAACTGCCGCAAGCGGTCATTTTGACCGCTAGATTCCAAACTCTATATCTTTAATGATAAATACCCAATTTAGAGATTAATGCATTTATTGTATTAGGATATCTTTTAAAAACAAAACAACACCAAACTGTACATAAAACAAGTGTAATTATACATCTATAAATAATAATATCCGTAGATGTCCAAAATGACGGAGCAGCTTGTTTTCATGTTTACACTGTTCGATCGCGCCCGCGCCTTACACACACACACACACATACACATACACACACACACACACACACACACACACACACACACACACCATATTTCAGCATTGCATATCTTGACATCGCAGCCTGTTCCATTATAGCCATACTAAAATATAATAATAAAATAGTCAACCTAACATATAAAAAATCCACTGCTCTGTTTATATAGTAGCCTACAATTCAATGTGAAGATTTTTTCCGTTGATATTGGAACGTGAGTGAAGTAGCCTACAAAGCATAATAAAGAATAGTTTACCATCCAAATACATCGCAAATGTTGAAACATTTTTATTCTAATTAGAGAGTTACGTGAGCCCAACGCCACTTACTTTCACTTTCGCTTGAAAGTAGCCTATTTCATTTTGGCTTGTTTATAGTTATTTTTTCATTCTTGTTCTGTTCTGAATATCATTCCATTTAAATGATTTGTTGTGGAATATGTTTTGTGTATTTTTTACCACATTTTATTGTTGTGTATATTGGTATATGTATAATAATACCGCGAAATTCAGTGCGGTCAATCTGACCGTCTATGGCCGAAATAGGTAAATATGTTCATTTGTTTTTTTGCCTTATGTGTAATTTATATGAAAAACATTTTAAATGAAAATACAGACACTTTTAGGAAAAGTCAGGTACCAGCGGGATTTTATTTATTTTTTCAACAAAGTTATTGCAGATATAAAATTCAAAACGGTCAAAATGACCGCCATGGCAGTTCTAGTGTTAAAAGCACTATACAAATGAATGTGAATTGAATTGAATGCTGTATTATAGATATATGTTATGCTGATGTGGGTCAGAATGGCTCCTCCTCTTCCTCTGATCTTCTTTCTGCTCATGATTCACGGTGAGTCTCTCTTACATTCACATTAGAAACACTCTGTTTTATTTAAAGGGATCGTTCACTTTGAAATTAATTTTTGATATGTTTTAGCTTACCTCAAGGGCATCCAAGATGTAGGTGTCTTTTTTTCCGCAGTAGTTTCAATTTTGATATTTTTAGGTCAAACCGTTCTTGTCTGACAGTCATATAATGCAGGTCGATGGTCACTGTCTCAAAACACAAGCACAGAGTCCAAATTAAAACAATTCCCCATCGTCCAAATGAAACAATTCCCCATCATAAGTACACATTGATGGCCTAAGACACGAAACGAGCGGTTTGTGTGAGAAAACGAACAGTATTTATATCGTTGTTATCTCTTGAAAACAGCACACGTCCAAATGATCTGACGGCGCGGGCGGGTATAGATATATACATAGATGTCGCTAAATGGTAAAGATGTAAGCTAAAACATATCAAAAATTAATTTCAAAGTGAACTATCCCTTTAAGGCCTCATGAGCGGCTGATCTGCACTTTCTTCTGTCCTGTTCTCACATATTTCTCTCTGAAACAGGAAGTTTGTGTTGAACTTGTCAAACGCTCGTCCCTTTTAGAAATGTCCACAGAACCACAGATCATATAATCTGGGCTATAAAATTGCTGTGCTCCTGTTTGTTTCGATTTTTTAGGCGATCAACTGTTCAGATTGTGGAAGATGCATCAGTGATCTACAGCAGCGTCAAATGAGTGATCGAGACCAGCGAAAAGCCTGTGTTCAATCGTTTAATGAAAGACTGTTGGATGATTGTATAGTTGTGGAATAATTTACCCTTCTGTTCAGACCACAACCAATACAAAAATGTTCATCACCCACATTAAGACTCATTTGTTCTCTTTGACTCTTTGTGAGAGAATGGCAATGACAATGTAATGTTTTTTGTTTGTTTGTTTTTTTAAATTGCCACAATTTAAGTTTGTCTAAATTAAGTTTAATCTGTTAGTAGCATATATATATATATTTTTTTTTTCAGTATTTTTTTGGTCTTCAGTTTAAGCTTCAGTAAAACCAATCTTAAGATAAGACGAAGAATGTCAGTTATACTAATTTGTAAGTCACTTTGGACAAAAACGTATGCTAAAATATTAAAAGGAAATGTAAATGTTATACTGTAGCAGTTTGTAACTTTTAGAAGAATGTTGCATGTATTAATAATAAAGTATGTTTTGACATAAGCTAACAACAACAGTGATGTCTGTACTGCTTATCAATATTCAAATGCATTAAGTGTTTTATTTGAGTCTCGTCCTGTCATGGCCGCCACACCTTAGCCCTCTGCCAAGATGGCCGCCATGCTCTAGTCGGCTCCAGACAATGTAGCGCTGAACATTATGACCATGGCCATTTGGTGTGTGTGTGTTCTGCACACTTGTTGATTTCAGCCCCTGACCGGAGTCCAGTGATGGCTTCAGGCCCAAAACCTGCTCCAGAGTACACTGAAGTCCTTGAGTCCAGTCCAGAGCCCATTTCTGCCCCAGAGGGCAGTCCTGAGTTAATAATTTAATTAATAATAATTTGTTACATTTATATAGCACTTTTCTAGGTACTCAAATCACTTTACATATGGAAAGGGGAACCTCCTCAACCACCACCAATGTGCAGCACCACCTGGATGATGCGAGGACAGCCATATTGCACCAGAATGCCCACCACACACCAGCTTATTGTTAGAGAGGATGAAGCCAATCAGTATATATGTATTTATATTGTTGCTGTCGGGCGGAGTCCTCATATCTCCAAAACCATTATTTTTCAGGAAATGAAAAAAAACTGCATATTTTTTGAGTTATTAAACATTGTATCGTTAGAGTTGGTATTATACCTTTTATTGCTATCATATACTGTTTACCAACATTACAGTTTTACTCAATTGCTAAAACACAATTTCTAAAACCTTGCTCCATTTTCTGAAAACATTAAACACAAAACCTCATCTTCAAGCACTATTCACAAAACCTCTGACTCATCTCGCAAAATGAAACTTTCACCTCAAAACAGTTTTACCTGTGTTCAAAATCAAACACTGAGGCTTGGGTATCGAGTATCGAGTATCGATTGGAACCGGGACTAGCTTTGCGATTTTCCCGGAATCGTTCAAAAGTTTAAATTTCGATTCCTAGTTTCGATTCCCAGTCTGCCGGCCGGAAGAAGACACCGCTGTTAGGGGCTGTTTACACCTGGTCACTTCATGCGTTTTCTCATATAGCTATCTGATTTATCAAAACGATTCCATTTACACCTGGTCACATAAATGTGTTTTTGCGAAACAGATTTAAATCCGATCTTCAATTCCCGCGCTATATGTAGATTTAACGGAGTGCACGTCACTGAAAGCAACAGATATGAGCTGCATTTTATTGATCATCAGCTAATTTCAAAATCAAAGACCGCAATAAGAGAGAGTGGCAACAGCCCTGGTAAGACCATTTCTTTCTTTACTTTTAATGATGATGATTGTGTGTTAAGCATCTGCGACTTACTTTCACTTTACTTTGCGATAGTTTGCACGTTGGCTTGATGAATAGATGCTCAGCTTCTCATCTGCGGTGACGCGCGTGTTCCAGTATCGTCGGATCTGGCTATTACATTACATAGCCTATAACACGCTCTCACACGTTTATTTTATTTTTTTGCATTTTTGGGAGGAGGACAATTTACCAGAGATGGGACCAAGTCATACATATGCAAGTCTCAAGTAAGTCTCAAGTCTTAACCTTCAAGTCTCAAGTAAGTCCCAAGTATTTTTTTCTTGGGCAAGTCAAGTCAAGTCAAGTCACAGGCTATGTCAAGTCAAGTCAAGTCAAGTCCTGTAGTTGGTCAAGTCAAGTCCAAGTCAAGTCACCTTATTATTGTAATTTTACCTGCAGAATCTGATCTTAATAAAGTGAAAAGACAAGATATCAGTTACTGTCAATAAATTACAATAATTTGGATTTGCATTGTAAATACTCATGTTCAGTAAAATACATCATGGAATCAAGCAAAATTGTAACTTCATAAAATTATTTATTTTTCACTTCTGCCAACAGTGTTTAAAATGTAACAAAGTTTAATGTTGTAAGTAAACTGTGTTTACAATAAGTGTATTGTGATTGTCAAAACATTTTAGTAACTAAACTGAATTGTATTCGGTTTAGTGACAACATGTTACAATGTTTACATGGTACAATTTCTGGTAAGCTACGCTTTTTTATTATTTCAATTCAATTCAATTATTGTGATCTGACTTAATATTGACTCATTTGGATAAATATTAGGTAGGCTACACAAGATAGGCACTAATTTTTCTCAAGAAAAAAACAACTCACCTAATGCTGTAAACATACAGAGAGATATAATACGTTTTTTATTATAATAACAACTTTATTTAATGATAAGTAAAAATATAATAAATATGTAATATAGTACACATATTTAGCAAAATACTTTTTCTAGCCAACTAACGTGCTATATAGCCTATATGGTCATCAAATGGCTTTCCCGAGGTAAATGTTATGAGTAGTACTTATCCTACACCATGTGTCAAAATGATTGATGACTTCCGGTCCCGCCCCCAGATAAGACATCTGGTCACCGCCCTTCCGGTTGACCGTTGAGCTGTCCCGCCCTTTCTGGCGTGTATAGATATGGATATGGATTGTCATATTGACCGTTCGATCATGTGTTTTGACAGTTTTATCTACCGGTGTCTTTCCGGCATATGTTGTTGTTATGGTTTGCCCTATTGTCCTAGTTAGTCGTAGATCATGTGGTTTTGACAGAAAGTTTGAAGACTGTGTCACACAAGCATTATCTCTTGTGCACACGAGTTGGGTGTATTTTCTGTGTTTGTGTACTGGTCATTTTAGCAGTCCGTTTGACTTTACGATCTGTATTCGCTGAATCGGACATAAACACTGATATCTCTGCTACACAGACGTCCACCCTCACATTCCTGAGGTAACTGCAAAAGTGAGAAAAAGAGAGTTGTCCCTAATCATGTTTTATATTTCACACAAATGATATACAATAATATCTTAGCAAAAATCTACTGAAACCATTTAATTCAGTTTTAGAGAAACAAAAAGAATAAAATGAATAAGGATTTTACTAAATACTAAAACCTATCACAAAAAAAGAGTTGAAAAACATACTGTTCTTTAAAAAAAGAGTTGAAAACATACTGTTCTTTAAAAAGTATAAATGAAAAGATTATAAAATAATTTAACCAAGGTTGAAAACATACCGTTCGTTTAAAGTATAAATGAAAAGATTATAAAATAATATAATATAAATGTCAGTGTTTCTCTCTCTCTCTCTCTCAGCTCCATCTGGCGTCGTCTCACTCATTCAGTGATTACGGTGCACGCGCGCGTGTCTGTGTCTAAGCGCGCGTCCTCCTGCTCCTCATTAGGCTATTCCATAGGTAACAGGGAATTTTAGATGAATAAATAAAATTCTTAATCTCACATGTTTATAGAGAGTTACAACTCCCGAACTTATGTGTGCAATAAGCTGATGTAAGCGCCTTTGTAAACAATCATTATCTCTTGTGCACACTAATGGCTGTTTTTTCACTTTGTGTAGGCCTACTGGTCATTTTGCAGTCCGTTTGACTTTGCGGTCTGTATTCGCAGAATTGGCCATAAACACTGATATCTCTGCTACACATGGTTGAACATGTTAGCCGTTCTGTTTAAAGAAACACAGAGGCTGGTCATTTTAGCAGTCCGTTTGACAGGTTGAAATAGATTATTGCCGTTGCATAGGGTGCGGACATCCTGCTCCGATCCTGACTCGTGATGTTCATTTCCTGAGTACAAATTTATTCCTTATGCAAGAGCGCCATCTTTTGGTGAAGTACCGTTTTTCAGCACAGACACAACAGGTCTATAAATACAGAGCTTGGACTTCAGCCAAACCATCAGTTTTACCGACTCTGACCAACTCACCTTTTCAAGATGCAAAAAAGTAAGTGTTTTATGTTATATTACTACGCTGTTTTTATACATTAGGAATAACTCATTACTGTTTTAAATCATTGATTGACTATAGTTGCTTGGTTGGTATTGCAGCTGTTTTATCTAAAAACATTGTTTTAACTATTTTATTTTTATCTACTGTTTAAACTACTTTGTCTACTATTTTTTTATACATTAGGAATAACTCATTACTGTTTTTAATCATTGATTGACTATAGTTGCTTGGCTGGTATTGCAGCTGTTTTATCTAAAAAACATTGTTTTAAACTACTTTGTCTACTATTTTTTATACATTAGGAATAACTCATTACTGTTTTTAATCATTGATTGACTATAGTTGCTTGGCTGGTATTGCAGCTGTTTTATCTAAAAAACATTGTTTTAAACTGCTTTGTCTACTATTTTTTATCTCTTGGCTTTATCTGTTTTTATATACATTAGGAATAACTCATTACTGTTTTTATCATTGTTTGACTATAGTTGCTTGGCTGGTATTGCAGCTGTTTTATCTAAAAAACATTGTTTTAAACTGATTTGTCTACTATTTTTTATCTCTTGGCTTTATCTGTTTTTATATACATTAGGAATAACTCATTACTGTTTTTATCATTGTTTGACTATAGTTGCTTGGCTGGTATTACAGCTGTTTTATCTAAAAAACATTGTTTTAAACTGCTTTGTCAAAAAGATGTGTTTGCGTTTTCCCATGACTTTTATTATGAAAAGACTAGGCCTTCCTTAACCCCCGCCGGTTGGTTAGCCATTATGCTACATTTGTTTTTGTTGTTTATGTTCGCAACAAATGTTTTTTTCCCCACACCTATGCTTTCATTACGCCTTTGCCCTGGTTTTGTTCTATCGCTACCCATCTGATCTCATTTCGATGTTCTATTATAGTTCTTGGCTTATCATATCATATGCCTGCTAACTGTTACTTATGTTCTATGAGTTCTACGTTTAATTGTTTACTCAAACTATTTTTCTGTCGTCTACATGGTTTTTAAGATAGGTCGATATGTTTTCGCAATGTTTTAAAACATAAAAGTCTGTTTTTAACACTGTCTGAAAAGCGGGTCATTCACCCCGTTGTTGTTGTTGTTGTTTAAACCGATACCACAGCAACCCTAGCGTCGGGGATGTAAGAACTACATCCTGTTTTTGGTAAATTGTTCCTCGATTGTGGTTGAAACCGAATACATATAGTGCTCTGCTACCATCTTGTGGTTGTTATTGGTACGACAAGCTGTTTTTAAATACTGGCATCTAGTGGTTGTTTTTGTTATTGCAGCCTCCTGTTTTGTAAAATACTGCCATCTCGTGGTTTGTTATTGTTACGACAAGCTGTTATAATTTATTTTATGATTGATAATCTGTTTAATTTAGTTTTATTTATTTATTTAAATTTATTTATATTCAATTATTTATTTTTTATTTATTTTTTAATTTATTTATATTTAATTATTTTAAATGATTTATTTTATTTTAAATGATTTATTTTAAAATTTAATTTTTATTTTTTATTTTTTTAAATGTAATTTATTTATTTTATTTTTTAATTTATTTTAAATTCACGTTTGGTGTCTGTGTCTGTGTGTGTGTGTGTGTGTGTGTGTGTGTGAAATCAGCTCACTAAATTGTCTTTCATGCATAAACAGGTTTTATATTTTTCCAGGCTCGAATAACCCGAATATTGAATTGAACGCCTTCCAAGCCATTAATGATGCATGTGAGAACTTATCTTTTATATTGTTTTATATTATTAAAGATCTTATTTTATTCCATTTATTTTAACAAAATTTTTAATTTACAGTATCGGCTGTGATAGATCTTACGAAAGATGATGACGACGGCGAGAGTGCTGGACCAAGCGGTGAACCTTTGAGAAAGGTTAGAAAGACCAACGATTCCACCACGCACGACGATGACGGTGAGAGTGCTGGACCAAGCGGTGAACCTTTGAGAAAGGTTAGAAAGACCAACGATTCCAGTCCGCACGACGATGACGGTGAGATTGATGGACCAAGCGGCGAACCTTTGGGAAAGACCGTCGGTTCCAGTTTCCCCGATACCCCGCCAGCCATTCCACTAGCCGTCCCACCCCCCAGTCCTATTACATCACATGCCAGACCTCCTGTCACACCTCCTACCACCCCTCCGGTCATTCTACCTATCACCCCGCCTGTCACCCCACCCGTCATTTCCCCTACTACCCCGCCTGACAATCAGTCAGCCAGACCATCTACCACTGGCGCAAGCAGTCAGCAGCACAGTCCTGACACGACCGGGTTTTACGGTAAGACTAAC
The DNA here is from genome assembly GCF_951802725.1 of Rutilus rutilus. Taxonomy (NCBI): domain Eukaryota; kingdom Metazoa; phylum Chordata; class Actinopteri; order Cypriniformes; family Leuciscidae; genus Rutilus; species Rutilus rutilus. The sequence continues at coordinate 51,046,611 of NC_140210.1, forward strand.
TACATTATCATAAGTTTTAAAAATCCAAATTGAAACAGACCATTAAGAATTTTGTTATTTTTCTACACAACAGGTTCGACCGGAAAGCACGATGATGTGACGACTTGGAATAGTGATCAACTGGAAGCATGGGAGCGTGGTTCTTGGGCAAGTGAGCTCGACGACGACGACGATGAGGTATCGATCGTAAACACTAATCAAACAATTGATGAAAACAGCGGTCAATCATCGGAAGATGACGAAGGAACCATTGAGGAAGAAGTAGCCCCAGCGGGAGGGTCTCAGGCAGTTGATGACGACGCTGCTGCTGCTCCTCTGATGCATATGCTTATTGATTCAATAGAATCATTGAGACAACAGTTTCGTGATGCACACAGCGAAACACAAAACCGATTAGAGACACTGTACGTTCAGGTTCGTGACACACAGATAGAAACACATAGTAGATTAGCCGCATTGAGCAATGATCTTCACAACTCTCAGCTGCAGGTACATAGCAGAATCGATGCGCAAGATCGATTTATTCAAAATCTGGTTGATGAAATATTTCGACGTATCAATAGAAACGGACGTGTGTTCAACGAACACCATCGTGAACTAGTACTTTTGGTTCATCATCTTCTTCTCATTCTCATCGAACAGTCAGATGAGTAAAATACATGTGTTCCATTAAATCATGTATTGATTTTTATATGCTATGTTTGCTTTTGATTTTTATATTGTACTACTTCATTTATGGTTTTATACTCTGATTTGTACTATTTTATGTTTGCTTTTTATACTTTTTTACATATACTCTGATTTTGTACTATTTACTTTTTACATATACTCTGATTTTTTACTATTTACTTTTTTACATATACTCTGACTTTGTACTATTTCATGTTTTGGTCTGAAATCTAAAATGGACGGTGCTAAAAGCTTTGACGCAGACGACACAGAACTGTCACCCGACGAAATTGAAATGCTAAGTATACTTCCTGATTCTTTAGAAGAGTATCTGTTTAATTTAGAATCTTCACAACCCTTCGCTAATTTGGATCTTTTCGAATTAGCTGTAAATCCAAATACGAATTTGTACGATCACATGCTAAGTGTAGACGGTGATCCTGTTGTACAATTTGGCGGTGTTTTAAACAACCAACCACCACCACCACCAGACCACCCCTGCGGTAATGATACTTCGCAACCATCCACATCAGGTAATGTCGATTCTACTACACACACTCTAAGTCGCACAGACATTGACAGGTTGATTCGTGAGGGCGGGGACATTAACGGATATCATGTTTTACCACGACCTCGTTTCAATAGCGTGACGTTGAGAAGGACTACGAATCTGAGAGAGATTAACTCTACAGATTTGGCCTCTTACCACACACGTTTACACGACATGGTCAATGGGATTGTTAACTTTGCTAGAGAATTCGACCACAATTCCGTAATCAATATCACATTGTCAGCTCCCAGTCTCCAAACACCAGTCACCGGGGTTTTAACTCATGGTAATAATTACAACGTGGATTTACTTCTCGATCAAATTGAAAAAGTTTTACAGAGCAACAATCGGTTACTATCTGACCAAACCGTTGAAATTGATGCGTCAGTAGCAATGAACAGACAAGGCGGAGGCCGTCGAAAACTTACAGATCTGGCCGTTGATCAGGTAATTAAAAGAAAAAAGACGAGCTTATTCTGCCCAAACAATATTTCAAATAATTTGTGCTTTTCCATCTGTATCGCCCATTTCCTTAACCCACAACAGCCCGAGAGTGAGTTAGAAAAACTGGCGGCCGTTATCCAAAACAGCGTCGGCTTCTCAATCCAAGACAAAATCGGTCTTGACGACATAGCGTCGTTTGAACGTGCGCTAGACATTAAAATCGTCGTATTTCACAGATCTAACGCCATGGTCTTAGAAACATACAAAAATTCTGACGAACCCCACCCAAAAACGATTTTCCTTTACCTACACAATGATCATTACTACATGATAACGAGTTTGACAGGGTTCATGGGTTCGCCATACGTATGTCCATTTTGCTACAAATCTTACACCAACCGCAGAGATCACCGATGTAAGCACGCTTGCAACATCTGTTTTGACGCCGAATGTTACAGGTTCCCTGTAAGAATCATACATTGCCTCGATTGTTTTCGGTACTGTAAATCGGCATATTGTTTCGAAATGCATAAAAAAAACTCACCTCCCGGTCAGGAATACCCAGCCTGTGATATGATTAAATACTGTAAACTATGTAACAGACGTTACGACGTTAAACCGGGTGACAAGAAAAAAAGTAAACACATCTGTGCCCCGGACAAATGCATACACTGTCGAGAGTGTCTGACGGTCGATGGGGAGCACCAATGCTTCATACAACCTCTAGAGCCTAAGGAACCGTGTGAGAAATACATCTTCTATGATTTTGAAACGCGTTACGAAAATGGTAGGCACGTGGCTAATTTTGTTTGCGCCATCACATTCAAAGGTAAGAAATTTACTGCTCATGGTACCAACTGCATCGCTAAGCTAATCAACCATTTCAGACAACCTCGATACGAAGGCTACTGCTTCATCGCTCATTACGCCTCCAGATTTGACTCCTTTCTAATCCTCGAGTATTTTTGCAAATCCGGGATCGCGCTTGAGGTCATAATGCAAGGGTGCAAATTACTTCTGTTGTACGACGAAGCATTCTCCCAGCGATATATCGACAGTTACTCATTTTTCCCATTCGCTCTGGCCAAAATGCCCGCGGCATTAGACTTAGCGACGGATGAAAAAGGTTACTTTCCACATCTTTTCAACAGGGTGGAAAATGAGAACTATTTCGGACCATACCCCGACAAAAAGTTCTACAACTACGATAACATGTCTGATAAAGACAGAGAAAAGTTTGATGCGTGGTACAGCACGGTTCAGGGTAAGTTCTTTGACTTCAAGAAAGAACTGTACGCGTACGGCGTTAACGACGTCGTCTTATTACGTGAAGGGTGCATGACATACAGAAAGTCTTTCATACAATGCACAAAACTTGACCCTTTTGCGTTCACGACGATCGCCAGCTGCGCGATGGGGGTCTTCAAAACACATTATCTCGACAGAAACACGCTTGCGCTGACCCATAACAAAGCGTACGTCCATCAGAATAAGGCCTACTCAAGCGGTTCGATCGAATGGTTAGAGTATGTAAAAAAGACTCGAAACGTTGACGTTCACCACGCCGTAAACCATGGCGAAGTATCGATCGGTAAGTACTTTTTAGACGGCTACTACGAGCAGGACGGTGTTAGGCATGGTTTAGAGTACGCCGGCTGCATCTTCCATGGCCATTGCTGTCGCTTTGAACCCCATCATAGCCACCCCCTTTCGGGAGTACCCTATGGGGTTCTCAGGGACGAGTTTGACGATAAGATTGAAATTCTGCGGAACGCGTATGGTTTACAAATCGAAGTTCTTTGGGAATGCGAATGGAACCGGATGAAAAAGACCGACCCCTCTGTGATAGAATTTATGACCGATTATTCCGCCCCGTAGAGATTGAACCCCCGAGACGCGTTGTACGGTGGCAGAACGAACGCCTACAAACTTTATCACAAAGTGACCGGTGATGAGAAAATAAGGTATCTCGATTTCACTAGCTTATATCCGTATTGTCAAGCGAGGTAAACCTATCCGATCGAACACCCCGAAATCATATTCACAGATTTTGAACTGATTGAAAATTATTACGGACTTATCAAAGCGACCGTGTACCCTCCGCGTAAATTACTACACCCGGTTCTCCCTTACAGATGTCAAGGAAAACTCATGTTCCCGCTATGCAGAACCTGCGCTCAGGAGCAAAACCAAACCACGAGTTGTAGTCACACGGACGAGGAAAGATCGCTCTCGGGCTGTTGGGTCAGTATCGAGCTTTTAAAAGCCATCGAGAAGGGATATGTGGTGGTCAAGATAGACGAGGTTTGGCATTTTCCACAGCGGTCAGACACGTTGTTTGCCGAATACGTAAAAACGTTTTTGCGTTTGAAACAACAAGCGTCCGGCTACCCGTCCAATGTCGTCACGGATGCTGAGAAAGAGACTTACATTCGTGAGTATTTTGAAAAAGAGGGGATTCAACTCGACCCCGAAAAGATTAAGTACAACGCCGCCCAGAGGGCAATAACGAAATTAATTTTGAATTCGCTATGGGGACGTTTCTCTTTAAGACAGAACTTGCCTCAAACTACTCTGGTGAACGACCCCGAAGATTTCACCAGAATTGTTTTTGGCAATACCGACACGTTGTCGTATTTCTCATTCGTTTCAGATGACGTAGCGCTCATCCAGCATAAACCATCCAAAGAGGATGTTTGCAAGGCGCGCGACGTAAACGTTTTTTTTAGGTGCTTTTACCACCGCACACGCCCGACTGGAATTGTACGAATTGATGGACAGACTCGGCAGCCGATTGTTATACTCTGACACAGATAGTGTTATTTTTGTGTCTAGGGAGGGGGACTGGGAGCCTCCTCTGGGCGATTATTTAGGAGATCTGACTAGCGAATTGGACGATGGGGATTTTATATCACAATTTTCGTCGAGCGGTCCCAAATCGTACGGTTTTGCCACGGCCAAAGGTAAAGTGTCTATGAAAGCTAAGGGGATAACCCTGAATGCTAAAAATTCACAAGCTATCTGTCTCGAATCCCTGATTGGTCTGGTTGACAGCTATGTGACGTCGCATGATAGATCCAAATACATCCTGGCTCAGAGCGAGAATATTGTACGAAATAAGAAGACTTTGACATTGCACAACAAATCAGTCGTTAAAAGGTTCAAGGTGGTGTACAATAAACGTAGACTCCTAAGCGATTACTCGACTCTTCCTTATGGCTACTGATCAGATGATGCACAGAGGCTCTCAGGATGTTTCCAATTTTGATTTCAGACTTCAACATCCTTTTAGTTGTGTCGTGAGTGGGCCGTCCAACTCTGGAAAGTCTTATTTTGTAAAACTTATGTTGGAAAAAGGTTTGAATATCATTTCCAAGAAAATTGAAAACATTGTTTGGTTGTATGATTGTTGGCAGACTTTGTACGATGATTTACTTCAATTGTATGACATTAAATTTGTGCAAGGAATACCCCAGACTCTGAATGATGATGATTTACTGCCTGTCACCAAGACAAACCTGCTCGTGGTGGATGATTTAATGGAGCAAGCTAGCGCTAACTTGGAACTTCAACGGGTTTTTACGCAATACTGCCACCACCGCAATCTCACCTCTATTTACATAGTGCAAAATTTATTTGCACAGGGTAAGTCCAGCCGAACCATAAGCTTAAACGCCAATTATACGATCCTGTTTAAAAATCCTCGGGACGTGCATCAAGTGGCTATGCTAGGACGTCAAATGTACCCTGGAAACACAAAATACTTTATGGAGTGTTATCACGACGCGGTCGACCGTCCTTTCGGGTACCTAATGATAGACTATAAAGCAAAAACTCCGGAGCAGTACCGTCTCAGAACAGGATTGCTTTCCGACCGTCAAGTGGTTTATATTCCGAAAAAAAGAAGAACGTGATCAATCGTCATGTCCGCCAGACTTTGTAAACATCTGCCTGTGTTAAAACTGCTACATAAAGCCGCTCCTAAACAACGACGCCTTATTTTACAATCGGCGTCCGACGAATTCATTTTAACGCTCTGTGAAGTGGCTCTTAATATCCTATATGGCACAATTCCGGTCAACAGACAGCAGTACCAAAAACTGAAAAAGAGAAAAGCGGATATTAAATTTTTAGCCAATAAAAAAATTGGCATAGCGGCCAAGAAACGAGTCTTCAACCAGAAGGGCGGATTCCTGTTACCGCTCCTAAGCATCGCTGTACCCTTTATTTCGAGCTTGATAGCAAATCGATAGGATGGAGTATGCCGAGAAGATGTATTTAGTCCCGCACCATCAACTGGATAAGATCAAGAGCGAAAATGCTCGTGAGAACATTCAACGGAGCGTGGAGAACGATTTGGATGATACCATAAGAAATATTTTACAGCGGACTGATTTGAATACTTACGAAAAAGCCAAACTTTACACCAATTCCCTGAGCAGGTTTTTGGCCATCGTTAAACAAGGCGATCGTGAGAGTAGTGTTTTAACGCTTTCGTTACCCCATACCGATCTCGGTCATAAAGATGAACCACCGACTGCTGCTAACGTCGAAGACGGTAAAGCCGAGGAGGCTGTTGTCGACGAAGTTCTGAAGAATGTACCTTCGAGAAGTGTGAAAAACAGCAGATACATATTAGACAAGATGTCTAAAGCTAAAGGACTAAGCGCATGGAACGAATCGGGGGAGTTTGTGTTCAGGGGAAAAGTCATACAAGGTTCACACATGCTCGATTTGTTAAGAAATGTTACGGCCTCGCACAAAGTTAGGGATGACCGGAGACCTCTAGGCTGGTCAGAGTTTCTACACGCCTTTGCCGAATTAAACATCCCATTTTCTACAGTGCCGAATCAACAGGTCAGACGCACGATTAACTCTCTAAAGAGTAAACCTGTAGAACCTTATAAAAAAAAGGTACAGAGATATTCACCTCGCCTGGCTCCAGAGTTCGGAAACTCGGCTCTAAAGAGTAAACCTGTAGAACACCGTCTTCCGAACGAGGACAATGGTTAGAATTTTAACTACTTATATTTTGTGAGCATTAATATGTATCTTATGATTAAAATAAAAGACGATAAAAAATATAATGGTTTTAAGATTTTATTTATACGTCAAACACGTCTGCACACAATGAACGCAGGATAACATTTTATCATTACAAACATATGGTCTTAATCTCTTCACAAAGAGGGATACCATTTTATCATTTTTGATATAATCATTGGTGTATAGTTTCATCACGTGGTTATAGTCGCGACCTCTGGCTAAATGATACAGAAAAAACACACAATGCTGCCCGCAGGTATCCGATGAAAAATCCTGGACGCGCCTGTCGGAATATAACACGTCGACGTCGTTGGTTGTTAGAAAGTTGTTGATAGTGATTGGAAAGCGGGGGCTGTTGGGTGGATTACCGAAGCTGTTGAAAAAACAAGCGGTTCCCTCTTGGGTTAAATAAACCGCGACCCAATGCTCCCCCGGCAATCGAGCAGGGTGGGTATTAATGATACCCATCGACGGTAAGATCCTCAACGGTTTTTTGGGTAGTTGATCGCTCGGTAGAACTCCGAGAAAATGAGTCCGGCACGTTATTTTATCCATGATGGCGGTGAGTTGTAGCGTGTTCATCTCAATAGTAGTCGAGCAGTACCTGTCTGCGGTTAGACACTTCAATGATGCTGTCGAATACGGCGTAAATTAATAAGTTAACGGTATTCGGCAACGGTTTTCTGAAACGAGCTTCGAGTCTGATATTCCCGGACTTGATGAGCGAAATGTGCTGACCGCAGTCTTCATCAGGCGTAAGATTAAATGCGTAAAGCGTGTATCCGTTCAGGAAATCGACCCTGTCGATAGAGAGCGATTGGTTCTTAAGGTGTCTTCCTGTCGTCATCGCCAACTGATAAAATTCGCGTACTGCCGAACCAGCTTCGAAATTTGGTTGTAGAGGCTTGGCGGGGAATTGTTGTCCGTCGACGTAGACGGCTAGGAACTCCAGATCGTAATGTTTGAATGCGAATGGATTTTTTTCGTAGGACCCTGTGAATGCGTCATTGTCGACCATGGCAATGACGATAGATTTTGGTAGGGTTCCTAAAAACAGATTTTCTTGATTTGAAACACGAGTCCCCTGAGGTATGGAGAAATTTTTTACACACACCCTATCTATGGGGTACTTGGCCGTTGTCGAGAGTAACGCCTGAGCATGCCCCAGTCTCACCGGCGGTGATACAGAGACTTTCTTGACAAATAGGGACGCCGACTCTATTTTTATTTTGTAAGCCACGTCGTCGGACCTCATCAGACAGAATTCATCTTTTGCTCGAATGAAGCGTATCTTGATGTCCACGCCGTTCAACATAACTTTTTCTTGAAAGAATATATTGCTGTGTATAGGGGCCAGCAGTTCCACCTCATTGCTTTCGCTGGTGTAGACCGCTCTCATCGTCAACCCCGCGTTACGGCCTGTGGGGTCAGCCACATCCATGTGACCGGCGGTGTCTTTGTAAAACAGTCCGGCGGAGAAAAGAGATTCCAGCGCATCTTTACTATAGTTGATCAGACTCTCGATGATACAGCGGTAAGGGTAAGTCGAGGAACTCTGGGATATCAGACGGTCGCCGAGGGTCACGTCGACTTGTGAAAAAATTGTGGCTCCGGGGTAATTTATTAGACCCACCTTCGCAGGATTTGCGATGTCTGCTCCATTTGGTCTCGTGATTTTCAGACGTGTATAGAGCATCGTGTTATTTAGATCCACGTAATCGTCGCCGTTGCCTGCGATAAAAAACTCTAATGGTGCGGTGTCCGATATGGCGGATAAAGGGGCAACTTCTAAATACCCATTTTTCTCAATAACAGTCTGCGTCATTGGAACCGTAAATAAGTCCAACTCGGACTTGATGCATTCTCCCGACATACGATGCAGTAGCGCCATGTTAGAATATGGTTTTTACGGATCTCTTGACCGATGCTTTTCGACTAACAGACTTGTTACGTTTTCTGCGTATGACTGGACGCTTCTTTGTTCCTCGTGTTGTTTTCTTCTTCTTACCCCATTGACCACGCCTCCTTACACCCGGTGGTTTAGACATCCTCTTACGGGCCATGACCATCAGCCCAGATCCGTCTTGAGCATTATTGCTATGCGCACGCGTCAATACGTTTGAGACGACGTCGGATACTATATTTTTAGCAGCGGATTTTAGGTGGGGTTTCGCAATGCTAAATCCTCTTTTTAACAGAGGTATGGCCATCCTGAACAGACCTCTGAAAAGTCCTCCTAACCCCGCACCGTACATAACCCCTCCTCCGGCATAGCCTGGTAAACCCCCGCCTGCCTGATTTCGGTAATAGTCCACATAGTCGGCGGTCTCTCCAGGTCTATAATATGCCATTTTTTGGTTTAAAGTGTAGTTTTACGATGACTTTCCCGTAAGAAAATGGTATTTCGCGGTTTTGGTCGTCCTTCAACTCTATGGTAATGCTGGTGATGTGATCCTTGTTGATCGATGCGTAATGCGGGTTGTCGTATCTAGCAATGACCGTGTCGTTGCTTTTACCCGATATATGTACGCATCTCAAAAGCGGGACGTAAGAATCACCGACCGATTGATATTGAATGATGTCGGTGTAAACGTACATTGTGTAGAACCCGGCGTTGATATCGGATTGATGAGGAGCGTACGCGATATGGCTCGTAGTAAAATCTGCTTCTTTATGGTAGTTTGAACGTCCGAGAGCATCGTCCGGTATCATTCCTAAAATAGTGGCTAGTCTGCCTTGAAAGCTGACTGAAACATTGGGTTTCGCGATCAGAAACACTTTGTTTTTTAATTCATCGTAATCCAATACGGCCGTGGGTGCTAGAAGTTGATTTATCACGCGGAGGATCGCACGAATGTTCGCGTAGTACCCACCAGATATGTATAATATCCTCGATACAAAAAACGTGGATAAGTCTTTTTTAAGCGTGTCTTTGGGGCCCCCGCTATTTGTGTATACGGGGGCTGTGTACAGGGTGAAATTCCCGTCTTTGTCATTAAAGTTATACCAACTTCTAGGATATTCGATTTCGGCGAGCCCCACCTCCCATTCTCCTTTCAATTGTATAGCTTTTGCTAGCCTGGTTGTATAGCCGGATATGCGATTTTCGGGGTAAACCGAGCTCGATGCATTGCACGGTAGCGTAATGTAGAACCCTTGATCATCCACGACTGTCCTTCGCTCGTATGAACTCATCCATTAAACGTCAGGGTGTTTTAAGTCCAACAGTGTTTTTTTATCTATATAACTATTAAATTTTGAAGGCCACCCTAGCCATTTCACTAAAACAAGCGTAGATTTCCCTTGTTTTTTCTGACCTAAAATCTTTTCCACCTTAAAAGATTTGTTTTTACTCACAATTATTTTTTGCAACTCTTTTTCATAAAAAACCCCCTCGATGACATCACCGTCATAATCGCTGAGTCTGTAGACCGGGGGTTGTCGCGGAATGCATGCGGATATGGTGAAAAATTCTTCAGTGTAGTTCTGCTCATAACCTTTGGCGAACGGACCTCTCACTTTAGAAATCCTGACGACATCGCCGACTTTGAAATTAAATACGGGTCTCTCGGTCTTCTTTATATCCCCGTACAAGTTTTGAAACACTTGATCCTCGTTTACTTTGGTAACGTCCACGGGTCTCATTCTGATACTTCGATGATAACTGGTGTTGTACCCCTGCATGATGTCTTGTAAAACATCTATGTATCGTCGGGAATTTGTAGCTGTTAAAAATCTCCACATACGACTCTTTAACGTTCTATTAAATCGTTCTACGACGCTGGCTTTCAAATCGGTAGCGGTAGCGAAATGATCAATGTTGTGCTTTTTCATTACATCTTGAAATTGTTTGTTAAAAAATTCCTTCCCCTGATCCGTCTGCAATTTCTGTGGCACACGACCCTCCTCGAGTATAGACTCGAACGCTCTAGCGACCTCGGGCCCACTCTTATTCTTCAACACGCGACTCCACGCATACTTGCTAAATACGTCTATGCAAGTCAACAGATATTTATTGCCGTCGTTATCCTTGGCATAGGCGATCATGTCGACTAGATCGGCCTGGAACTGGGTATCGACCCCGTACACAACCACTCTATTTCGTTTGTATTTTATAGGAGCTGTTTTGTGTAATGTGTAAGCATCCTCACCAGCCAGCCATTCTGAAACCTTTTTATCGCTTAAACGGACCCCACTTTCTTTTAAGACGGCGTCTTTTAATCGTTTTTTACCCCCTAAAGATCCGGGGTTGGAGGGTGTATAATAAGCCTTTTTCATGAGCTCCGACATGCTGCCGTTTCAACCGATGCAAAAGAATAACGCGTACATGTGGTTTGAATCAATCTTTTATTAAAAAAGTTACAGGATACATGATATAAGTAAACATGGATAAATGCCATTAATATAACACAAGTAAAATGGTTATAACACAAGATTGTAAAAATGATTATAATAGAACATAATAGTATAAATGGATATAATAATAATGTTAGTACAACAAAAAAAATCTAAGTAAAATTGAATATAATGATGTTAGTACAAAACGGAATATAGTAAAATTAGATATAACGATGTTACACGCATAGTCTAAGTAAAATGGATCACTGATAGTCTAACCAGAAAAGAAAATCGCGACAGGCCATCATGTTTCTGTCTAGGATGTAATCGACGTACATTTCAACAATTTCACCGATGGCGACATCCATTTCGTTCTCATCATTGATGTCATATTCTTTTGTTTTCTTCACCAGCTCGGTACACACATCAACCACATAGGTACAAGTACATAGCACATCGTTGACCCCGAGCGGGTGTTGCGATTCACACATCATATCTAGAACCTGTTTTATCATTACACCGGGGGGGTCGAAGCCATAAGAACATTTGTCCGTCAAATCATCCCATGAATTAGCCGCTCCTCTTATATACACCATTTGTTTCTTGAAATTTGCTTCACGCGTAGAGTCCTCCATAGGTGGATGACCATCGCGTGATGCATCATCGATAATCTTATTCATCAGTTTGGTCATCTGTCGTCTGTAATGTCCTTTAAACAGGAATTGCATACAGCTGGTTAGGCTACTGGCAGCACCCATACTGGTGGGGTCTTGGTCACTCTCCATTCACGATCGAAATACCTTCCCAGAGATCAACGACGTCGTGCACTATTTCCTCACAGGGTTTGTCCAGAAGTCTCGTCCTGATTTCTTCTAGCTTAGCGGCGATGAATGGTTCGTCTTTTAATTCGTGCAGAATAGTCCCGACTGTTCCTTGAATACGTTGGGGGTGAGATTTTAACCCCAACCGTCCTAGGAGGATACCGATGATGGCATGAAAATAGGGTCTAAACAGTTTGGCTGAAAGTTCATCAAAATATGTGTCAAAGTAGTAGTTAGGTGGGTCGAACAGGCAGGAATGTTGCAGTTGACTGGGATGATCAATCTCACACCCTTCGCAGTCGTCCTTCAGCTTATTTCCGATGAGATGTTGCAGCAAAACCACTGTCGCAGCTTTTATGATTTTGAATCCCACGTCACTGAAACATCCGTCTGTGACGTCGAAGCCATGATTAGCATGAGAGAGGTCAGCCAGGTTGGGAGATTCAAGCTTTTTGTTGGATGGTGGTGGTGGTGGTGGTGACCAAGGTTTAGTACAATCACAGTCGCACTCGATCTCCGGATCCCAGTCTAAGCTACGTTTGCGTCTTTCAGCTAGAGCCCAGTCTTTGCGCAGGTCCAATGGTTCAGGGTTGAAAATGTTACCCGAACCCCAATCGCTTTCAATGCATGATTCAAAGTCTATGCGACGTTTGATAGTTTTAGCCGGAGCCCAGTCTTTGTGTATGCCCAATGGCCCGCAGGCGTCAGTCAGAGTATGGAGGGTTGCGTTGTCGTCGGGAGGGTCGAGAATGCTGCCGAAAGAGATACCGCAGCTGCATACATGATTGGGTTCTGAAGCGGCGTCTTCGGCCATGGTTTCTAAATGCTGCTTGGAAGGGTCTGGTCGCAGGAATTTATGATAGCTGTAGTAAAGGGGGCGGGGGTTGTTGTAGCACTCAAAACCTGATTAATAGGAGTTATTTGGGTTGGTCTGGCTTGCGAGCTTTCTCATGACCGTAGAAAATGGGGCCGGATGGCTGAGACCATATGCCGCTCCGTCCACATGTCTGAGGCTGGAACAGCTGCACTTTAATTTTGTTGTATCCGTCATGCATGTCGCACCATTTGAACATTTTGTTGATGATTGAAAAAACCATATTCAGGAGATTCAGATCGCACCACTCGAACAAAAATTGCATTTCATACAGTTTGTGATGCTCGTTAGGCCGTATGCGCGCAGACCGCTTGTTTTTGAGCTTTGTCTTGTCTTTACAGCAGAATATGTAAACAGAATCAGTAGGGATCTTGTTAGTATGGTCACCTACCACACGGTACCGGACATTATCGTTTACCCCGTCCCACTCTGAAATGTACAAAGGCTCCTCACCACAATCATTCAGATCCTTCCATACACGATTGTAGAAGAGAGTCCAGTCTTTTTCAGGAAATACCAGACACACGTCTTGCCCAGTCTGAAACTCTCCGAGGCTGTCAGTGGTGTAGAGTGTAACAACTCGAGTTGGTTTGTGAAATTTGTATCCGAATACACGGTTCCTACCCATTACATATTCAGCTGTAGTCCATTCCGAAATTTCATGGAGAAAACTTGTCAAACGGACATGTCCGAAAGGTTTTCTCGGTGCCATAGTCAGCCTTTCCATCATTTGGTTGCTCAGCTCCGACTCTGAGGATTCAGGAGAGGATGAATCATCCATGGTCATGTAGCTCATGTTTCTGGTGATGGTTTTACAACACACTCCCCACCATTTATATACATTGCTCTGGAATGTGAGGGTGGACGTCTGTGTAGCAGAGATATCAGTGTTTATGTCCGATTCAGCGAATACAGATCGTAAAGTCAAACGGACTGCTAAAATGACCAGTACACAAACACAGAAAATACACCCAACTCGTGTGCACAAGAGATAATGCTTGTGTGACACAGTCTTCAAACTTTCTGTCAAAACCACATGATCTACGACTAACTAGGACAATAGGGCAAACCATAACAACAACATATGCCGGAAAGACACCGGTAGATAAAACTGTCAAAACACATGATCGAACGGTCAATATGACAATCCATATCCATATCTATACACGCCAGAAAGGGCGGGACAGCTCAACGGTCAACCGGAAGGGCGGTGACCAGATGTCTTATCTGGGGGCGGGACCGGAAGTCATCAATCATTTTGACACATGGTGTAGGATAAGTACTACTGTTATGTGACATAATTGTTCTCCAGCTGTTTTATTGACCCATTTGTTTGATTGATTGGTCGATATTATGTATGAGGAATATACATTTCGGTAAGTTCAGCTGTACTGTATCTTTCAACATTGTTCATTCGTGTTTATTTACTAGCTAGAGATGATCGGTTCACGTGCCGCCCTAGGGATCTGCGTCACATTTACAAGCGCTAAAACGGTATTTATTGTTTGAATTTCGTAATAAAAATGACAGAATCTGAGAGCTGAGATTTTTTTATATCGTAACCTGCTCTTGTGTCACGATTTTTCTGTGCGTGAGAAAATGAATGAGAGCGTGTGAAAAGTCAGTGTCGCGTGTGTCTCACGGTGAATGCGTGAAGCCTTGTTTATACTTTCGCCTGGCTCCGCAGCGCGAGTCTCCGCAGACTGCGCGCGCACCTCTGTTTATACTTGACGCGCTCGCCGTTGTACTATTCTTTGAAACGACAGGGGGCGACTCGAGTAATTGTCCTCTAAACCTTCAGGAATCAGCAGTGAGAAGAAGAAAGCTATATACACGTGACAGTGTTTATTTTAGTACACCGCCACCAACACCACAAAAATAATCGTGTAAAACCCAGTAAACCCTGAGATTATTACTCGTGACAATAAAACAAAATATATGGATATGAGAATGTGTATAAAACACAACTAAATTAACTATCTCTTACATATTTTCTAATTTCACTAAACATTTCATTAAGTTTCGTGAACATTTTTATTAAACATGGACCTTTATGTTCATTAAAAATACTTTGTATGCTATTGTATGCTCATTTTTTAAATGTAAGCAACTCATTTAGACGTGCAAACTGGGTGCCGGTGTGGTGAGAAGTTCGAGCTCGGCCAGATTCGGCTCGAAGTCGTTCATCTTCGGATGCGGCGCCGCGCGCGTTGTTACAAAAAATGTCGCGCACACCGCCAGGCGAAATTGGGTCTTGCGAACCCAACGCGCACGACCGCCCACACCGCATTGACGTCATTTTTGCCGCGCGCACCTTCGCGCTCGTGCGGACGCGTCGAGTAAACCAGGCTTGAGAGTTGGCCGCGATGTTAATAGTGCATGTCTTGCAAAGCGCTGTTCGTCTTTTGCCATCTTGTGAATAATTCTCGAAGCCGAAAGCGATGACCCTCAGTACCCCTCCGGCTGACATGTTGATGTGATATCTGATCTAAGTGGGCGTGGTGTGCAAGGTACGAGAGGGCGCGACTGATGATAGTGTAGTGATCCAGTCATGACAACGCTATTCTCAGCCTGCGTTCCAGCTGGGTAATCAACTTTATTTTTTAAAATAATTTATATATTTTATATTCAAACTGAAAAAATTATGTGATTAACACTCAAGTCATTCAAGTCATCGTGTCTCAAGTCAAGTCAAGTCCCGAGTCTTTAACTTCCAAGTCCGAGTCAAGTCTCAAGTATTTTATTTTTTGTCAAGTCAAGTCACAAGTCATAAAAATAGCGACTCGAGTCGACTCGAGTCCAAGTCACCAAGTCACAAGTCCCCATGTCTGCAATTTACATATGTGGTTTCAACAACCAGATGCATTTACACTTGTCCAGTTTCGTCTGGAATGCGGCCCAGGCCACCTCCTGAAGTGGTTTGAGCGATCGGATTCATTTTACTCACGTTCCCCTATTAACTCACAGTGCCTCATAAAATGTATTCAGAGCAAACAACCCTGACGTTAAACCTTAAAAACGTACTTATATGATGTTTTCTTATTCTTCGGTATCTTGTAAGTTACAACCATATTCTCTCATCCTCTGCTCGTTCGTTTGAAAACTGCGCGCGATGCCGGCGAACGTAAAATAAATAAATAAATAAATGATGAAAACACATTTACACATGAGTGTAAACAACCTTATTTAGCCTATTTTACCTGATAGCCCATTTAGGTCAGACTATTTCCTTCAGAAAGACCGTTGGTTAGCTAGCTCGATTAAAATATCCTAAAAAAATTGTTTAAAATAGATTTGATATTTATATTGTACTGTAGTTGAAAACAGCCCTGTGAGAAATTCATAGTAAAGTTCATAAAAAGTAAAAAATTCATAGAATTAAAATTGATCTAAACTTTTTTGACCCTACCTCTTAAAAGAATCGGAATCGAGAATCGTTAAGAACCGGAATCGAAACAAGGAATTGGAATCGGAATCGGAATCGTTCAAATTCAAACGATACCCAACCCTGCTGTCAAATCATAAACAAAGTGATCAAAATGATATACACTATCAAGCAGTCAGTAAACAATACACCAAAAATTAGAAAACACATTGTTCAAAACATATAGTTCTCGAAAGATATCTATGGACTGCTATTCTGTTTAGACTTACCCGTGACACCTTACTGTACCAGGAAACAGGGAGAAGTACAATTTTAATCTCAAAACAAATTTCATATTTTTCCGTCATTGTCTTTTGATGAACGAAAACATGTTCTATCGTAGTAGCTCAGAACTGATCAGAAATTACTACTCTGCTTTGCTCTTTGCAATTTTTTTATGTTCTTCCTCCTCCTTGTACCCCTGTTTTTACAGTACTGTACCCTACATCTCACAAACTTGTCCTTTGTCTCTGTGATACTGTAATTCTTGTTCTTTGTTGATATGAACCTGCAACCAGTCAAAATCTATTGAGCAGTCAGTGCTGTTAACAAATGGAAAGCACAATGTTCAGGCTCATTCAATTTGTTCATTGTACAGTATACAGCCTACAATGCACTGTACTACAGTATACAATACTAACAGGGACAAAAATCAAAGGAGTAAACGTGATCAGTGTGCTTCTTCTTGTCTTTGGGCATCATTTGAAACAGGTTAAATCAATTTTGAGTGGTTGTGTTCAATCAATGAAAAGTGTTCTCTATTTGTATTTGATTAATGCCACTTGTGTTTACCAGCATGGATGACATGTGCATTACAGTGCAGAATGTGTTTTGAGAATGAGCTCAGCCGGCACCGCCGTGGTCTCCTCCTCAGCCTCCTGTCTGTCCTGTCCCTGTTCTCCCTCCGGTCACTTGCTCAAGGATGCCCCACCCCCTTTTTTCTGTAAATCAGGGCTTTTCCTGCAGAGCTCTGTTTACTCTCAGTTTCACACAAGAAAACAGAAGGAACACACACATGGATAAGGTAACATAGCTAATTTACAGTAAAGTAATATTGTTAAAATAGTTCTCAGTGGATTAATTTTTCACTCATTAGAAGCGGCTGATGATGTCACTGAATTATGTTCAGGAGTTTATAGTGTTGAATTGTTCTCACCGCTATTGTGTAATTGTTCCAGATTTTCCAGGTCGATGCCTCTGCATTTCTTGGCTTGAGTCTTTATTACATTGTTTTGAATTTTTCTTTGCTTTGTCAGTTTTTAGAATAAGTTTGTTAAAGTTGCATTATTTCATGCTGATCTGAATGCTTTTCTAAATGTTAAAAATATGAAAAACTTATGATCCTTTACATATGTTATTATATAGAGATAGACGTTTACATCATATTCATTGTAGGTACTGTAACTGATTGTTTATTGGTTGTTGTAGGTGTTGCTATGGTGACGTCAGTCAGAATGGCTCCTCCTCTTTCTCTGATCTTTCTGATCATAATTCACGGTGAGTGACTGTTACAGCAACACTTCACTCAATAGTCACTGATCAACGCAATATTACTTATATCATATTCAAAGTGTTTCATTTTCATTTCCATATATGTCTGATTTATTTAACCCTTTCATACATGAATTATGATAACCTCAGTCAGGATTTTTTTCCTATGTGTTTTTATTGCGCTGAGGGCATGGAAAACAAGATTTTATTTTTTATTTTTCATTTTACAGATCTTACAGATTTTAAAGATCTTCAGATGTCCACTTGAGTGGACAGCATGCATTTATGGTTTAAACTGAAGAGATATTGTATTAAATATAATACAATAATCAAACAGACCAAGTATGTGTATTTAACAAACTAATCAATACAATTATATCAAATCATCTTATAACTATAAAATATATACAAACAATATAAATGCGAAATATTGCAAAGGCAGTTGAACTTCATACAATTTGCACTTCGCATATCTTTGATATCAGAACATGAGGACGTGATTCCATCAGAATTTTCTACAGTCTGTCAAGGTACTACTGTGGAAACCACTCGGATGCTCCCTCCAGTGCACCAGAGTATGGAGATTTACCCGTATTTGTGGTATATGTGCCATATGCTAGAGTTACACATCCCACTGCCATTTCAGGGCTTGAATTTCGGTGCAGGAATATGGGGATTGTCCATAATTTAAACCATTCCCGCAAG
Source organism: Rutilus rutilus (assembly GCF_951802725.1). NCBI lineage: Eukaryota > Metazoa > Chordata > Actinopteri > Cypriniformes > Leuciscidae > Rutilus > Rutilus rutilus. The sequence goes on from NC_140210.1 coordinate 51,064,973, forward strand.
GTTAGCTTTTATAGTGCGAGAAATTCCCGCACAAATATATTCGCTTCATCTCAGAACAAATGGCCGTAGACAGATCATATGTTTCACGCTGTCAATACGACAATTCACCATGACGTCACAACAGTAATAGACGTTATTCCGGGTGGCAAAAGCCGAAGCGTTCCTATGGCAACGCTAGTAAATTGCTTGGAAGAGAGGCCCACCGTCGACAGTAAAAATGTAATAAAAAAAAAAAAAATATTAAATATAATGCATTTTTTTTATCATAACAACAACTGTGTTTAATGATATAAGTAAAAAAATATAATAAATATGTAATATAGTAGGCCTACACATAATTAGCAAAATACTCTCCATAACTCTTTTTCTAGCCAAAAGAACGTGCTATATAGCCTATCATAGTCATTAAATGGCTTTCCTGAGGTAAATATGTGACAATTGTTCTCCAGCTGTTATATTGACCTTTGTGCGGTTGAAAAACACTGATTGGTCGATATTATTTATGAGGAATATACATTTTGGTTAGTTGCGTGAGAAAATGGATGTGTGGCGTGAGAGCGTGCGAAAAGTGACAATTGCGTGAGTCTCACGGTGAATGCGTGAGAGTGGGCAGCCCTATTTTACTTTAAGCAGTGACTGGCAATGAGTCTCTTCATCAAAAGAGACAAGTTTACTAATATTAGTCTCGAATTTCCCCAACGAAGATAAATTCTCTGCTGTGATTTTGTAGATGGACCGTTTTGCGAATACACGAAGCAGAGTTGAAGGGCAAACAGGGTTGGCAGCAGAAATGTAAACGTTGGATGAATCATATAATTTAGGGGATTGTTAAGATTTCCTACTTTTGACGACACGTTTTAAGAACTTTTAAGGCATTAACCGTTAAAAAGGATTGCAACACCCGAAGATTTGTTATTGTTATCTCCAGACCATATTGACTGACCATATGCCCATCTGTCCTCTAGTTGTTTGTAATCTAGTTTAAAACGTATATTACACTCCTGAAGTAAGCAAATATCGTGACCTGCATTATGTAGATAAGAAAACACAGAATTGCATTTCACTGGATCCATAATGCCTCTTGTGTTGATAGTTGATACCGATAGGGGGGCCATAGAGGGAAAGGGGGAAGGATGGGCAGAGAGCTGTTCCGTTATACTTTTCGGCCTTTTCCTCTTTTTCTTTTTGTCATGCGTTCCCGTTCTTATAGGAAGCGGCTGTTTGTTCATTTGCATAGTACAAGAAAGGGTAGTCATTTCGTTAGAGTCAAGGAAAGGGGTCGAATTGGATGACATGGATGCCCAACTTAAGTCCTCTTGATCTTGGATTCCCGATGGTACATTGGACAATGGATAGGAATCTCTTCCTTCTACCATAGGATCGCCAGATGAAGAGGAATCCGAAAGAAGTGGAAAGGATGCAGGAAAGAGTCGCCAAAGCATCAAGTAGTATATTTCCATTGAAGGACTGGGGTTTCTGTGCAGGAGTGGAAGAACCCAAAAGAGGAAAATTTACAAGTGATTTAGGTGAATTCATTTCCAGATGGAACTCTTGCTCTTGCGGAACAGTGTTTTCGCCATTTCCTTCAACGTTTTCTTTCCCTGATAGTCCAAAATCTTCTTTGCCGGAACTTGGAAGGGAGAGGGTTCTCAAAGAAGCATCTTCGTCCTGTTCCTTTGTTGTATTGGCTACTGAGAAGTGTTGTTTGCTAAGGATATGGTCACCCATTTCAGTTACTTACGGAGGATTAATCTCCTCTTTCCAAGTAGTCACTGGTTGATGTCGAGCTTTATTTGCATATGCAGATGGACAATTTTGAAATCTATGATTATCTGCACCACACAGATTGCACTTCGTAGGTACTGGGCAGTTTTTTGAAAGATGCCCATGATTTTTGCAATTTCTACAAAAAAACGATTCACATTGGGCTGCTAGATGGTTCAGTGATCCACATTTCCTACACTCCTTAGGTTGGCCATTATAGAACACAAAGCCTCTAATGGTGCCTAATTGGATAACAGACGGCAGATGGAGGAGCTCTCCTTTTTCATTAGTTCTCAGACGAACCTGGTATTTGGATGCTCCAGTCTTAAATCCGTCTTCGTCTTTAACTTGAAAGGATTTTGTGACTGTGCAGTGCAATGAGAGCCATGTGGAAATATTTTCAATTTTGATCCTCTCTGAATACATCATCACAGTCACAGTTCTGAGCTCTCTCTCAGCCAAGGGGATCAATTCAATCTTTTGAAAACAAGCAGCTTCTTTCTTTTTTGTCTGAAATCTTTCCAAGCATTGTTCATATAACAATAGAGTGGCAAAAATAACTTCAAACGTTTTCCTACCTGGTAAGGCAAAAATGTATGCAATGCATGATGTCAGCCAGGGATGCATTTTGATTGGTGGCTCCCATCATGCACTGCAACATGAAGCATTTGTGTGATTGTCACCATTGTTGAGATTCATATGTAGATTCTTTGATGTTTGTGTGTGATTTAAAAATTTCAGATATTTCAAAGCACTGCTGGAATTAATTACTGTAATGTATATGAATAAATAATTTGTATAATAAGTTAATAATGCTAGTTCAGTGAATCAGGACACTACAGGATTGTAACTTCATCACCTAAGCATAACCATCATGGCCTGGGCTTCATTTTCCAAAAGCATTTTAAGCCTAACTTGATCGTAGAACAATTGCAACAAAAGGTCTGCACAATCAAATTAGGCTTGCGATGCTTTCGGGAAACACAGTCCAGGTCATAGTTTCTCTTACCACAACAAATGTGCTTTATAAACACAGATTTGGAGCAGCCAGATAAAAACTAACGTTAAAAAGGAAAGGGTCAAGAGTCCAACTAAACCAAACACTGATCACCATAATGGTAACCTGAAAAGAAATATTCCATAAAACATTAGCGTCTAAACTTCTGTTAAATCTAAATAAGAACGTGTGTAGATGTATGACAGAAATAAAGTCCAACGGGTAATATTAAGTGCAATAATGTGTAATGGCTCGAAGTCAGTTCTTGTGTTTCTCTTTTTTCTGTTCTTGTTGTTTCTCTTTCCTTCAATGATTCTTATTAACATTAGGTGTCACCACTAATGGCCAATCATCACTTAATTATCTCATTAACTTCAACACTGCTTCAGTGTTAATTTTTAACACTCTGTAGTTGAACCTATATGTACACCGAGGAGTGTTAATTTAACACTGGGGAGTTTGCTGTGTACAAAATCTCACAGATTCTTTTTTCATATTTCTTTTTTCTGTATGACCATAAATGACGGAGTAATTTAAGTTTAGTGTGCTACAATGTGAAGAAAATCCAGGACCCCAGAGGGTTAAAGCTTGATGGTCCATTCGTAGAGTAAACTTACGCCCCCAAAGATAGGTCCTCCATTTTTCCACCGCCCACACGCATGCCAAAGCCTCTTTCTCCACTGTTGCATACTTCCTCTCAGTCTGAGTTAAGGATCTGGAGGCAAAAACGAATGTTATCTGGGTGAATCTGGGTGAACACTGCACCAAGACCGTAATCTGATGCACCTGCAGAGATTATGGATGGTAAATTAGGGTCGTACAATGTTGCTGGACTTGCAACCAACAATTGCTTCACAGTGACAAAGCAGTTCTCCGTTTCCTCACTCCACTGAAATGGTCCCTCTTGGTGGATGCATGCACGTAAGGGTTCAACTACGGTAGCATAACTGGGTATAAATGTATTATACCATGAGAGCATACCCAGGAACGATTGTAGGGCTGGCACATCATTAGGACCTGGAGCTTGTACGATTGCCTGTAAGTGCTCAGTATCTGGCTGAACTCCTTGTGCTGTAACGAAGTGTCCCAAAAAACGCAGGCTCTTTTGCCTAATTTGACACTTTTGTTCATTCAACCGTAACCCCGCCTCCTTTAGTCGGCTCAGTACTATGTTCAGCGCAACATTGTGTTCCGCTGCTGTGCGTCCAAAGCAAATCTGCCGTGCAAAGGCAAAAGACCGTATAACTTCGTTTTTGGTCTAAAATGAGTTATTTATATTTTTGGCACATTCAAGACCTCCTTTATCATGTGGATGAGTATCTTGAATCAATTCCGTTGTTTTTTCGAGAAAATAATGAGTTGTCAAGTCAAGTATATTTGTATAGCACTTTTCACAATACAGACTGTATCAAAGCAGCTTCACAGTATTCAATTAAAATAATACAACAAGGTTTGTTTCTAGTGGAATTTATTGATTGATAAAATAAAATAAAATATCCCCAAAATATCCCCAACTGAGCAAGCCAAAGGCAACAGTGGCAAGGAACCGAAAAACTCCATCAAGTGACCTAATGGTGTCCTAAAACTCCATCAGGTGACCTAATGGAGAAAAAAAAAACCTTGGGAGAACCCAGGCTCAGTCGGGGGCCAGTTCTCCTCTGGCATTTATGAACTAGAGGCCGGATTGTAGTTTGAACTGTAAGATTAAAAATATTATATGAATGCCTGGCCGAAAAGATGCGTCTTTAATCTAGTTTTAAACTGGGAGAGCGAGTCTGAGCAACGAACAGTATCAGGAAGGCTATTCCAGAGTTTTGGAGCTAAATGTGAAAATGATCTCCCTCCTTTGGTCGATCTGAATATCCTAGGTATGACCAAAAGCCTCGAATTTATTGATCTTAAAATCTCCAACAATTAATGCTTTATCGACATTGACCAATAGATCTGAGAGAAAATCTGCAAACTCTTTTAGGAAATCAGCGTAAGGCCCAGGCGGTCTATATACGGTAGCCAAGGCTAGAGATAATAGGGATTTTTTCCTAACATCTAAGAGCGTAACATTTAGTACAAGTACTTCAAACGATAAACTTATAACCCGTTTTCTGAGTAACATTGAGAATATCTCTATAGATTGTTGCAACACCGCCGCCACGACCAATCAGACGGGGCTCATGCTTATAGGAGTATCCAGATGGAGTAGACTCATTTAGACCGAAATAATCATTTGGTTTAACCCAGGTTTCAGTAAGGCAAAGAACATCGAAGCTATTATCTGTGACTATTTCATTTACAATAAGTTGTCCTAACAGTAACTTCCAAAAGCCCATGAGAAACAAAGGCAGAACACCGTAACATCAGTTACCACTCTTTGGCTTTGTTTTGGATCGCTCAAATTAAGTTATGGTACTCTGCCTTTGTTTAGCCGGGCGTCAATATGAAGTTACTGTGCCGGTGTTCTATCAAATAATGCTAGCTACCAGAGTCCTCAGAGCTTTGTCCTGCACAATTGCGGTCAGAACATTTAGTATGGTCTGAACCCGCTCCATCGACAAACGTGTGATATCGATCGCGAAGGATTATGCAGAGTTGACAGAAAAACGTTACACATTTCCGTATCAGATGAATACAACCAAGAATTAAAGCCTCGCCTCACTCAGTTCAGGTACTGGACCTGGTTGAAACACTCATGCATCTAGCTGGCAGAGTGTCAAAACTTTGCCGGCGCCTTTAGCCCCGCCCTAAACGCAGTCGAGCCAAAGCTGGACTAATATATCTATGGAGGTATTTTGTCATGTCAAATGTATTAATAATGCCATCAGAATGCAACCAAAGCACAGGGTAGCAATAAGTTGATGGCTACAAATAATTGTAAATCATACAAAATAAATGCCATGATCACTAGATTTTATAAAGGTGTTACTATAATGATTTTGTTAATGGTGATCATCAACCAAATATTGATAATGTGGAAGTTACTGCCTTTTGCCTTGGCATGACTTCTCACTTTTTGCTGACAATACAAAGGCAGAGTACAGTTACTTTAAAATAGTGGTCAAAGGTCAAGTTTGAGCTCAAGATTTTTTTATGTATATAATTTCCATTACTAAAACATCTATTTGCCAGATTTCCAGTGTCCTACCCATAATTAATTTGGCGGGACAACTAAAAATCTTTAGAGTCATTTTTCTCAGTTCTACACTCTAGTGGCAGAAATGCCGCTAGAGTGTAGAACTGTCATCAAGATAGTTCTGCACATTTGGTACACCTTTGAGTATGCACTCCATCATCTTTTGGAATACCGTCGGTGCTGAAGCCAAACCGTACGGTACCTTGCAAAACCGGAACAGTCCTTCATGCGTGATAAACGCTGTTAAATCACGGCTCTCAGGATGTAAAGGGACTTGATGATATGCACTCTCCAGATCGATTGTGGAGAAGATTGTAGATCCAGCTAAAGCATTCAATAATTCCTCGATGTGAGGCAGGGGTAACTATCTATTATTACAGCCTTATTCGGTTCCCTGAGATCTACACACATTCGTATGCCACCAGTCTTTTTCATTGTAACCACAATTGGTGACACCCATGGAGATGCGTCAATTCGCTCTATAACTCCAGCAGAAAGTAGTCTATCCAACTCAGCGGACACGGCTTTTCTCACAGAAAAGGGAAGGCATCGTAATTTCTGTCTAACTGGCACGGCTGAATCTGACACTTTGACTTTATGCATAAACCCTGCAACACAGCCAACTGAGGGTGAGTCCACTTGAGTAGAAAGCTGTAACACTGGTTCTGAAGAGCAAGATGCAGAGGTTGTAGCAGGATTTCATTTCCTTTAATGCACAGTTAGAGCACGTTTATCTGATCCGCAGCGAAAGCAGGTGCGTGAAGTCACTGTCCGAGGCCATGTGAATGAAGCAGTGGAGCGCGTGCCGGCGGTTCTATTTTTAGATCCCCCAGCGCTGCGTCCATGTACTTTTGCATTTCTTTATTATTAAAGAAATTAGTGACGCTTTCCACCAGCTGGTCACAAATCATATCATCTGCATTTGTAAAGTCACACGTAAACGAAAGTTCTCTCAGTGCAGCAACATACTGGATTATAGACTCACCAGCTTGTTGAGTTCTTTTCCGGAATGTGTGTCTCTCCATAACCACATTCAACTTGGGTGTAAAATGAGCATGTAAAGCAGTAATAGCAGCGGCCATTGTATCAACCGTTTCTGGTAACGTGTAGAATATTATCTGCCCCTCCGTGCCCAGGCAATGTAATAGAAGGGCTCTTTTCCTGGCTTCCGACCATTCTTGTCCTTCAAAGTCGATCACTAGTAGATAATTCTGGAACATCCGCTCCCATGTCTTGAAAGGGATCGCGGGAGTCGCCCGGAGCAGGAAAGAAGAAGTTAGGAAATGGTGCAGACGATGCCATCTTTGCAGCAATAGTGGGTCGCCTCGTCGCCAATTTGTAGTGTTTTAGGTATCAATACGAAGCCAAACCACAGCAGGTGAACGGGTTACATGGTTATTTATTGCTCATTCTCTTAACACCTACATACCTCGTATTCATCCTTCTTTTTCTACCCCTCTCCTATTGATATTTCCCTCTTTAACCTACTCCCCCCCTAGTGATCTCAGCAAGTATTGCACTGAATAACAGGACACCACACATCGCTACTCTACTCTTCAGCACAATGGTGACCCACTAAACCCCAGGGGGGCAGGGGGGCAGGGGGGCAGGGGGGCAGGGGGGCACCCCCCCCCCCCACACACACACACACACACACACCAAATTTAAATTACATTTAAAAAAAAATAAAATGTATTCCCCATCACAGACTCTACCACGTTCAAGAGGTGTGCTGCAAAGGGCCTTCTCCACAAGCTCAATTTAACTGATAAAACAACATTTTCATCTTGATAAATTCTGTGTTTCAGGGGTTTCTAGTGATAATTGGCGTGTGAGTTACAGTCCTTCACACATCTGTGCACTAAAGGACTCAACAGTGATAATGAACTGCACTTATACATACCCTACTGGATATAAGATCATGAAAGTGTTCTGGACAAAAGGCCCAATACTAAGGGATGTCGAGCCTCCAGATCTGTCTAATGACCCTGAATACAGTCAGAGGCTTCAGTATCTGGGAGATGAACAGCTGAACTGCACCGTCAGACTGAGTCATGTGACACTGAAGGATTCAGACATGTACTATTTCAGAATCATCACCGATAAACCTGATGTGAAATGGACTGGTAATCCAGGATTGACTCTTACTGTCACAGGTGACTTTGATGAGGTTTATCTCTTGTTCTGTGCATTATGTTGAATAATAATCAGTGTATGACAGCAGCACTAGATATAATGTGTGTGTTGTGTTCAGATCTTCAGGTGGAGTCTCCTGAGAGAGTGACAGAGGGAGATTCAGTCAATCTGACATGTAAAAGCAGCTGCGCTCTGACTGACAGAGCAACATTCATCTGGTACAGAAACTCACTGAAGATATTAACTGAGAATAAATTCAGTAACAAACTCTCCCTCAATCCAGTCAGAAGAGAGGATTCAGGCAGATATAGCTGTGCTGTAGACGGACACACTCACATCTCTCCTGATGTTCAGCTCAATGTCATGTGTGAGTACAGATTGACTTTCTCTCTTTAACCCTCATGCACTTTCTGGTCCAGGTCAAACTGACCATAATTGTATTCAATTCCCCAAAAATGACACTATTAAAAAAAAAAAAAAAGTTTTCAGGTTAACAATCAGGTACAAATAATTAACTTTTCATATCAATACTTTTCACACATTGCTAAGACTAAATATCTGCATTTATGATTTCTAAAAATGTTTTAACCACTATTGGATATGCCTCTCCCCAACACCCGTGGGACACTTGCCATTATACATTTATAACAATAATATCTTAGTCTAACTGAAGTAATCTTGACCAACTATATAGCATTTGAAAGCGTTCAGAGATTGTAGTTTTCATATTTGGCTTGTCTGAAGTTTAAAATCATTGGATACCCGTAAGCCAATCACATAACGTTTGGTTATGACATATGTTATGCGCTGGCTCAGCCGCATCGAACTTCCACTGTAAACACATGTACTGTATGATGCAAAAACAAAACCATCGCGCAAAATACCGGAGTGAACATGGCTGTGAATGACTTTTGTAGATTATGTGAAGTAAATCTACGCATCCACGGTATCAGGGCCTCTAAACTAATATTTGACAGTAGAGAGAAACAAGAAAATATTTGCAGCCAACTGTCAAAGTTAGGATTAACGTTAGTTCTGTTAAACACAGTTCTTTGTTCATCTCGAGTCTGTCGGAAATGCTGCAACTTAATTGCAAGATTACAGCATGACATGGCAATATTTAAGGACTGGAAAAGAAAGGACACACTGACCTGTTAAAAGGGTGCCAGTTCAAGCTCGACAGATAAAAGAGACCGAGATACACCCTCTAAAACTCCAAGGACCATAAAAAAGCAGAGGAAGGCCATGGGCTTGCCATCACGGAGCAGTGTCACCGAGGTGGGTTAAACACTACAATGCTAGGTTTGAAATAGGTCCAGTAACAGAGCGAATTGCATCTTGTGTCTCCATATCCGCGGTCGTTTTCGATTTCCCTAACCTAAACTACAATCTTAAACTCTGTGCTTAGCGTCTACGTCACGGCTCTCAGCCCGTCCTCTGTTCGTTGATTGGCCGGCTGTTTTGAGGCCGGGAGATAGGAGAAACTGGGAGATAGGTCGCTATCTCAGACTGAGTACAGAAGCGAACTGAAATTGACCGGAAGTATGAAGTCTGACGTAGTCAGGCTAGGAAGACACAGTGTTTGTGCCCTTATGTTGTTAAAGTTTGGTTATTTACGAAATTCATACATAATAAAGATAAAGCAATAAGCCCTGTTGATATGTTTGATACATAATTAATTTAAACTGCAAAGGTAAAGCATAAATAAAAATGATTGTGACGTGAAGTGAATGGAGAGAATTGAGATGTCCTTCAAGATGCTGAGTTTGATCAGATTCTGGGTCACAGGCTGGAGGACGGAGGAGCGAGGAAAATAAGTAGCATCAATTTGAGTATTGAGAAGCACCCACAAACTTTCCCTCGATTCCTCCGTCTTCATTTTCTTTCCTTGCAACCTTCCCTCACATCCTACAGGAGGATGTGTTTATATGTGTATATGATCAACTGCATATTGTTCAAAAACTTTAAATTCATCAATCTGTAAAATGTATTATCAATTTTAATTTTTGTCTGTGTTAGACTCACCCAGGAACGTCTCAGTGTCCATCAGTCCATCTGGTGTAATAGTGGAGGGAGATTCAGTGACTCTGAACTGCATCAGTGACTCAAACCCTCCTGCAGAAATCAGCTGGATTAAAGGAAGAACGAATATTTTACAATCTGGTGAAACCTACAGCATCAGTAATATTCAGTCTGAGGCCAGCGGAGACTATCATTGCTCTGCTAGAAACAATCATGGATCTCAGACTTCTGCTGCTGTGAATGTGAATATCATGTGTAAGTCTGCCTTTATTTTTAACCAGTTCTGGAAGATTATTTGTGCAATGATTTGTCTCACTGCATGTCATTTTACACTTTTTGTCTTTACAGATCCTCCCAGGAGCGTCTCAGTGTCCATCAGTCCATGTGGTGTTATAGTGGAGGGAGATTCAGTGACTCTGAACTGCATCAGTGACTCAAACCCTCCTGCTCGGAACTTCAGCTGGTTTAAAGGAGGAACGATTGTAGGATCTGGAAGAATCTACAACATCTCAAAGATCAGCTCTGATGACAGTGGAGAATACAAGTGCAAGTCCATCAATGAACATGGAGAGAAATACTCTGATGCTGTGACTTTAAACGTCATGTGTGAGTTGTATGAATCATATTCTGTATTTTAACCACATACTTCCTTATCTGTCATTATATTTTGTCTGATCTAGTCCTGTTAAACATTGGTGTGTGTTTTGTCTGTATTTCAGCAGTCAGATGTTTCTCGTCTGTAACTGTTGCTGCTTGTGTTGGTGTTTTACTCGGTGGAGCATCAGGGGCTTTTGTGATGTACATTTGGTAAGACGTTCATTTAAAAAATCTACTTCTGTATATATGAAGAATTACTGTATTACATTTAGGTTAAGTGTTGCATTTAAAGCGGTAGTGCGTAAGCTTTGCCTCTTTGTCGCCATCTCTGTTTGAATCCTGAAATTGCAGTTATTTGTGGCGTTAAATGTGTTGTTTATTCTTCTTTCTTCTTACTAAAAGGATGAACAGATGATCTGCTATGAAGGAGGTGAGATGATCTCAATTATTCACAGTGTTTTCCTGCATGCAGAGATGTTTCCTACAGCCGCTATGAGCCGTACACAGATATTAAGAGTATAAAACACACGAGTCTCGTGACCAAACACCCGATTCTTCAGTTCTAGATCCAGTAAAACTGATTTCCATCAAGATCCTCTAAACCAGTGGTTCCCAAACCTGTCCTGGAGGACCACCAACACTGCACGTTTTCTTTTTCTCCCTAGTCAAACACACCTTATTCAACTCATCAGCTCATTAACCCATGTGATAATGAGCTGATGAGTTGAATCAGGTGTGTTTGACTAGGGAGAAAAAGAAAACGTGCAGTGTTGGTGGTCCTCCAGGACAGGTTTGGGAACCACTGCTCGAAACATTACATTTAAAAAAAAAAATTTGTTCTTTGTCCAAATGGCATGAAACTTTGTACGGCTCTCAACCCTTTCTAGATCTAAAAAAATATATAAATAAATAAATTGTAATGATATCTGTTTTTATGTTAAATGAAAAAGATCCAGAGACCCCAGGAAATAACATGTCATTTTGTAACAGAATAATAGTTTGTTTTTTGTTTTTTTACAAATGTAATTTTACTCTGTTTATTAATGTATTTACTCCACATCTGTGCAGTCTTTGGAGGATTTATGATATATTTTACATTTATATAAATAAATGTAAAAATTTTTAAAAAAAATAAACAAATAAATAGGTTTTTATACAAAAAAAAATCTCCATAAATGAAATTTAGAAATTTGGGTCTTTTATAAAGTGAATTTTACATAAAAAGCTGTTTTTGTATAAAAACCTACTTAAAAAAAAAACATGTATTTATTTATTTATATAAATTTTAAATATATCATAAATCCTCCACAAATGTGGAGTAAACACATTAATTAACAGAGTAAAATGACATTTGTTAAAAAAAAAAAATATATATACATTATTCTGTAACAAACTTACATGTTATTGTCTGGAGACCACGAGTGTCACTCCAAACGAAGACCATCAGAGGGTTAAAACATGAACTCACAATGTGTGTGTCTCTCTTCTGTCTCTCCTGTAGATCTCTGATCCCAATGAAGACACTACAGCTCTTGAGCTCAAGTCCACGAACTCTGACCTGTACGACACACTCACAGTAATGCCGCGTTCCAGGCAACCTGTAATCCGTGTTTTTCCAACCTTATACCCGTGAAAGTGCACTGGAACGGCAGTCAAACCTGTGACTTCCCACCCGTGAACTCGTTCTAGATCGATGTACTTCCAGTTACGAGTTGGAAAAACATGGGTTACAGGTTGCCTATGAATCACAACAACAGTGACAATCAAAACAAAAAAGCTTGGGAATTAAGGATGAGTTTTGTACTATGAAAGCTACCAATCATGCATTGCAGGATGAAGCTTTTTTTTTTTTTTATTGTCACCGTTGTTGTGAATCATATGCAAAATCTTGATGTCTGTGTGTGACTATATATTGCTACACTTTATATAGATACACTTGCTCAAAACATCATGTGCACATGCTATTTATACACCTTCAAATAAGTGATAATTGTAATGCTTTTGGCACCAATATTGCAGGTCCACAAGGTTGGTGGTTATTAATCCCAAATATAAGCACAAAACTTTAAACACAATATTAAATGCCCATTTTGTGATGATTATGTCATCATCAACATTGAGCTGATAACAATTCAAACTTTTTCTAGGCTTTCTCTGCCACAACAATTGTGTTACACAAACACACTGTTACAGCAGCCAAAGAAAAGTTAAAGTAAAAAGAAAGGGCACCAAGAGCCCAACTAAAGCAAACACTGATGAAATGAAACAAATATCAACATCTAAACCTCTGTTTATTCTCACTAAGATCATCTGACAGAAATAGTCAAAGTAATTATGTCTAAATGAGACCATAAATGATGTTGAAATATGTCCACAATGCCCACATGTGAACTAGTGTTTAAACTTGTACGAAGGTTCGATGAACGTCTATATTGGACGTGCAGAACACGTCAAAAAAAGACGTCATAAAAACTTTCATTCTGGCTCAGTGGACCAACAAATCGACAGATCTTTGTCATAAAAATCGGACGTTGAAAAGACGTCTTTTGGACATCATTTTGCTTAGTGGGCTGTCCGTTTGTTGATCAGCTCAATCTGAACTATTGAAGGTAAAAAGTCTATAAATTCGTTTTTTTATTTATTTAAATGACCTATCGTTTCGCTAGATAACAACCTCTTCTTCAGCTGTGATCGCGTACAGCCCGTTTAAACACTTCAAAGACTTTTGAAACTGCATTGATTTGGACTTAAAAACAATGGTGACCAATGAAGTCCATTGTTAGAAGAAAAATCCAGAAATGTTTTCCTCAAAAAACATAACTTCTCTCCCACTGAGGAAAGAAAGACATGGATATCTTGGATGGCATTAGGGTGAGTAAATTATTAGGACATTTTAATTTTGGGGTGAACTAGGGATCGACCGATATGGATTTTTTAGTGCCGATGCCGATACCGATTTTTTTTTCATCAGCCTTAGCCGATGACCGATACGGGTTGCCGATTTTCTTGGGCCGATATTTGGAGCCGATACTGCTTTTGCTCACTCAGTTTACATCATAAAAATGACACGTATATAATATATAATGATAACAACTGTTACAAGTCTCAATTAAGAAAGGAACATTTATTGAACTTAAAAAAAAAACTATATTTGACAAATATTAAAAACATGTGAGTTAGAACAGAAAAAAAAGTTCAGTGCTGAAAATACTGAAAATACATATTTAAGCATAATTCAAATTCTGAAAATAAATTCTGAAAATAAATATTTAAGCATAATAAAATAATTTGACTGGAACATGTTATTCTGTGTAGTTGCCTGATCTATGTAATCGTGATCTCCATTTTAAACAAAACAAAAACGATTTTAAACCAAATAGATTCTAAGTTTATTATGAATTAGGGATCGCGTCTAAAACGTGTGGAAAGCACGGCCGCGCCGCTTCTACAAGCGCTTGCGTCTTACAAGCGGTTGCTATGCAAACATGAACTGCTCTCTCCATGATGACGAGGAAGTAAGGATTAATTTATTTCCAGCCCTTTACGACTACATATATTTATGGAGATGAGAAATAAAAACCCGCCCTGTCCAGCTATGATCCGCTGTTCGGCCGAGCTTTCGACGTTGTCATGGAAAGGTCAGTTGTTTTTTGTCACATGACCTGCGTGCGCTTGCGGCATTCTGAAAAGTTTTGATGTTTTCATCTCACCACGGCATAGGAGCGCCTGGACAAACCGTTTATACTGTCTATGGGACAAACCGTTTATATACTGTCTATGGAACAAACGAGCGCGCTGCATCGCGTGCGTGTCACAACCGCGTCGCTTCTTTTACGAGCACACGTCCAAACGTCAGCCAGGTGGTCGCTGAATAAAACTCCCACAAATATCACGGAATCACCGAACAACGTCGGCATTATTTAATCCTATGACCAGTGTTTGTAACATCTGCCATATGCATATGGATAGCCTCAAACTTAGCTATTTGCAGCTCCCTAAATACAATGACAAGCAGTTTTATAGATGAGGCATTCGCGTTTTCCATTTGGACCCACAAACTTGCTTAGCTATAGTTGCACGCACATATAGAGCAACGTGTTTCCACTTTCAAAGTGTATTTCAGCTAAGTCAAACAGTTAAAAAGATGCTTTGAAATTTTAAAACTAACCGCTGTCTTGAAGAGGTTTCCAGCACTCTGCTAGTGTGGGAGGGGCAGTGCATGGGCTGCACGTGAACTGCAGCGTCTCCAGCAACACAGAGCTGCCTGTGGACGCCTGTCTGTAATTAATGCCGGGAAAAAAACTATCGGCGAACGCAGCAGCCGCGTATCGGCCGATGCCGATACATGTCAAACCCGCAAATATCGGCCCGATTTATCGGCCGACCGATATATCGGTCGATCACTAGGGTGAACTAATCCTTTAAGGGAAATTACAGAACTTAAATATACAAGATTGATAAAAATGATCATTCTAGAAGAAAATTTAAAATGGCACTTAGAGGCTTTTGCATCTGAACTCTTCATTTATATATTTATATATTATTTTCAAGTATACTTGCAAGTTTTCTTTTAGTGTGCTCTGAGTAAACTACTAGTTTAGTAGTTTTATACTACAAGTTTTCTTTAAGTGAACTTAACATTATACTTATAGTTTACTATTTATATATCATTTTTGCACTTGCAGTAGGCCTAGTCTGTACCACGTTCAATAAAAAAAATGTATACTTGAAAAATACTTTTAACTGTTCTTTAATTTTAAAAACATTTTATTAGCTTCATGCATCCTTTTTTATCAGCACTTGAATATCGTTAAGTTTCATAAATAAAGGAAACATTTTAAAAAAGATGAGAAAATCTAAACACAAAACTCAGATGGAGTAGATTGAGTCTGACACCCCCAAAGCTTCACAGTCGTTTTCTCTTCATGGGTTACGCTTAAGTTAATTTGGTAACATTAAGCAGTTTTGATTTACAAGCTGTTTAGTGTTTGATGATCGTTATTTTACATTTGAGTGAGCAATCTTCTATCACTTGTTTCAGCTTCTTCTTCTCCTGTGTTTTGATTCTGTACTAGAAGATGTGTCATAGCGCCCATTACCGTATAACAGTGAAGACATGGATAGCTGGAAAATTCAGTCAATGGGGAAAAGTAGAATTAGAGTAAATTCCTATGTGCACTACCAGTAAACTTAGCCTGGTTCTACCAGACTCTCGTACATTTCATTTGTACAGAGAGTCTGGCCTCTCTCCATTGAGAAACGTTTACTTCCTTGTAGGCGGGTTCTCTGTTAAAGTTCAAAACTATTGGATCTGCCCAGAGTCACTCAGGATCTGCCATAGCCAATCGCTAACGTGTGGTCGTAACGTAATGTCATGCGCCGAAACCGGCCGGAAACAACAAGTCCGAATGATCAGAGGATTATGTTTAGAATAAGATGTCTGTCTTTTATAAAGTTTATAAAGCGACGAGAATACCTTTTGTGCGCAAAAACAAACAAAAATAACGACTTTATTCCACTATTCATTTCCTTCTCTCTGTGCCTCGAGTCTTTTCAAGTAGTTTGATAGAGCAGCGCGTCTGTGTTGTACGTCACACGTTGGCTCACTATTGGCCGACGCTAGTCATGTGTGTGATCACATCAACGTCATCGTTCTCAGCCACTCCCTCTGTTCGCTGATTGGTCCTACAAAAAATTGATTTCTGGAAACCTAAGAATATACAGCAGTCCCAGACGTAGTACTGAAGGAAAATGAAATTGAGCGGAAGTGCGTAGGAGGGCGCAGCCAGGCTACAGTGGACTAGCTTGCACAACAATTCAGATACACAGAATTAGAAACATATCTGTTTTATATCAATATTTTAAAACAATGTAAATTTCATAAGACTGTATATGAAAAACTATGTTAAAAAAAGTACACTTAATAGGCTACTCAATCAAAAGAGTTAACACAACTACAAGCCAAGTATACTTTGAATAATTAAACTTTTAAGTATATCTTGATCAAAAGACTGAGTACAAGTATAGGCCAAATATACTTGGACTTTTCTCTCAGTATAAGTCGGGTACACTTAAATGTCTCCACATCTCTGCCCTCTCCTTGTCACGATCCACACTCAAGGAAACACACAAAAAGTATTCTCGTCGCTTGATAAACTTAAGATTGAGCCTCTGTAGTCACTTGGACTATATTAACGATCTCTTTAATAACTTTTCTGGGCCAGCAAGTTCCAATCCCTTAGAAGCCTATGGAGGAGTGATCCAGCTCTCAGATTTCATCAAAAATATCTTAATTTGTGTTCCGAAGATGAACAAAGGTCTTACGGGGTTGGAACAACATGAGGGCGAGTAATTACTGACAGAATTTTCATTTTTGGGTGAACTAACCCTTTAATGCTGTTGTTTATCTGCTAAAGTGAATCAAGTCTTTCTGCAGTGAAAAGTGAAAGTGATTGTACACAGAGCTCTGTCTGACAGAAACAGCCCTGATTTACAAGAAGAGGTGGGGTTCTTATTTCCTTTCTGGCAGTATTGAATATGTGGCTCTAATGCTGTACGCCCATCCGGTGAAGTGAGACAGGAAGTGCACAAGTTGTGTTTGTTTGCTCTTTTACAATACACTTTTACAATTGCTTGATGCGATTTCATAGCCAAAATCCAATAAACCCAATAGATAATCCGATGTAGAAATATCATGGGAGTTTCACATTAGAACTAAAAAGTTC
This sequence comes from Rutilus rutilus, assembly GCF_951802725.1. Taxonomy (NCBI): domain Eukaryota; kingdom Metazoa; phylum Chordata; class Actinopteri; order Cypriniformes; family Leuciscidae; genus Rutilus; species Rutilus rutilus. The sequence goes on from NC_140210.1 coordinate 51,082,341, forward strand.
CCCATGCAGATTTTGCTCAGATCTCACTACATGATGACTATACCCTATACTAAAAAGACAATTTATGAATTTTATGAAGCTATGCGAGGGCTTTGTTTACCTCTTTATTTGTAAAGTAATATTATCCAAAGCGCATTCACGGAACTATGTCAGCTTTCGAGTCAAGTCTCAAGTGGTGCTCCCCTACTGGGTTGCAGTTCAATATTTTTGTAAATAAAGTGGTAAATTATGTTGTTGTTGTTTTTTTTCAAAATTGAGGTTGAACCACTGAAGTCACATGGATTACTTCAATGATGTATTTACCTTTCTGGGGCTTAAAAGTGGTAGTTGTGTAGCTGTCAATGGAGGGACAGAAAGCTCTCAGATTTCATAAAAAAATATCTTAATTTGTGTTTTGAAGATGAACAAAGGTCTCAAGGGTTTGGAACGACATGAGGGTGAGTACATGGTCTAATGCCTCACACACTGGTTCAGTTCTCAGTTTTTCAGGCTGCCAGCCATTCCAATCCAACAAATATCTGGGGAATCCTGTTGGAAATCTTAGCAGTGACTTATTTGTCGAAGCAAGTTCTACTTATGCTTCACACAGCAAAAACTCCAGTGTTAAATTAACACTCCTGGGAGTGTATATGAGTCCACACTCAAGAGTGTTAAGTGTTAAAATATGAGTGTTAAATTAACACTCAAGAGTGTTAAAGTTAATGAGCTAATTAAGTGATTAGTTTAGTGATGATTGATCATTATTGAAGACACCTGATGTTAACAAGCAGAATCACTGAAGGAGAAAATCACAAATTGTAAGTTACCATTATGGTGATCAGTGTTTGCTTTAGTTGGGCTCTTGACCCTTATACATTTACTTTAAATTTTGTTTGGCTGTTGTATCTTATAACTGCCAGTTGAACAAAGAAAAAAAGTGATCTGATGGTGTTGGTTATATTATGACAATCATCATTTGAAAATGATCACTGAACTCATTAAGATCCTTATTTCTGACTTAGATTTATGTTGTTGATTACAGCATAACTGTGAATCTGCATAAATATCCAGAATTTTAGATATAATACAAAGGATTTCTTAAAAGTTGTTTTGAGAAAAAAAAAAAAATCTTTCTTTTAGGCACACACAGATGTCAAGATTCAGTCTATGCATCTCAACAATGGTGACGAGCAGAATATTCAATTAGGAAAAGTAAATTACATAGACAATTCAGATCATAATTTATTCATACCGCAATGCATGATGGGAGCCATTAATGAGTTGTGATTGGTGGCAGCCACTGCAACATGCTTTATTATTGTCACCATTGTTGAGATTCACAGGCTGATTATTGATGTCTGTGTTTCTAAATAAATTCATTCGAAAGTCTTTTGATCAGAACAATGATTATGAAATATTTTTGGATTATATGAAAAATACTGAAAATCATGTGCTGTAGAATCACAGAGCTGCTGTAATTAACAAGGTAAGCCATCTCAATAAGTTTTGTTTTACGGATCACAACATGATTATGTCAAAACATAACCAACACCATCAGATCACATTGTCTCTTTGTTCATCTGACTGTTATAAATCAATAACAGCAGACAAGTAAAATTTAAAGTAAACATATAAGTGTCAAGAGCCCAACTAAAGCAAACACCCATCACCTTAATGGTAACTTACAATTAGTGATTTCCTCCTTCAGTGATTCTGCTTGTTAACATCAGGTGTCTTCAATAATGCTCAATCATCACTAATTTAATCACTTAATTATCTCATTAACTTTAACACTCTTGAGTGTTAATTTAACACTCATATTTTAACACTTTACACTTTTGAGTGTGGACTCATATACACTCCCAGGAGTGTTAATTTAACACTGGAGTTTTTGCTGTGCAGTTTTTTGTGTCTAGTGGAGTATAATAACTCTGGTGTTAAACTAAGTCGAGAGGCCTGGACATCAGCATGTTTGACAACATTCAACTACAACAATCACCTTTTGTACATCTTGGTAAGATCATGCCTCCTAAGCAAACTAAAGCCGCAGTGTGTGAGGATGAGTCTGTTGTCACCATGAGTGTATACTCTCCCAAATGCTGGAGCAGCAGAGAGAGTTTTATAAAGACATGCTAACTCAGCAACAAGATAACTTTAAATGTTTCATACAAGTGATTATGGAGGGAACAAATAAGAGACTGGATGGTGTTATGCGCGATGTACAGGAGTTGAAGACAAGTCTGGAATTCACACAACAAATGATGGAGGAGATCAAATCAGGATATAAAGAAACTGAAGCCAAAATAAAATCTTTTGAAAATGACAATGAATTTAAAACATGACATTGATGAAATGTTCACTAAGCTTGACTACATTGAAAATCAACATAAAAGGAAAAATCTAGTCATTGATGGTATAATAGATGATAAGGAAGAGAGTTGGAGTGGTTTGGAGCAGAAGGTACAACACATGTTCTCCAATAATCTTGGACTGGATGGGAAGATTGAAATTGAGCGTGTCCAGAGGATGGGTCAGTACCAGGAGGGTGGAAGGCCCAGGAGAATTATGGTGAATTTCCTGCATCTCAAAGACAAACAACGCATTCCTTCCTCTGCTAAAAGGCTCAAGGGGATTAACATCTACATAAATGAAGATTTCTCTTGGGCTGTGCTTCAAAGAAGAAAGGAACTGTGGCCTAAGCTTAAAGCTGCTAGAGCTCTAGGTGAAAAGGCAATACTAAGGTATGATAAATTGGTAATTTTGCCTAGAGAGGAAAGGATTCAGGACTAAGATATATTTAGGGTAAAAATATTATGTTTCTTACGTGTTTGTAATTATATTCCTTATATCATACTAATGTGTACAACCAAAACTAGTAAAGGTTTGGTTTTGGCACATTAAAACATTTGTAGTATAAAGAACAAAATACAAGACGTTATTAATTTAGTGCACAAGTATTCAATTAATATATTAACCCTATCTGAGACACATCTCCAAAACTCTGAATTACCAGTTAAAGGTTTTAATGTTTTTAGAGAGGATAGAAATACATTTGGTGGTGGTGTGGCCATCTTTGTGCAAAGCAACATTCCTTGTAAGTTAAAACAAAATTGAATATGCTATGACATTGAAGCTATATGGGTAGAAGTCCATGTACCTTATATGAAACCATGGGGTTGTTGATTTATGAGACCATAGTGAGTTTGTCTAGTTTTAACATGTTTGTATTTGTTTTCTGTTTTAGTGTTCTTATGGGAATGGTGTTGATTGGTGCCTCAGAGAATTAAGCAGATATATTTGAGAATACAGGTACTGATATTAATTGAACTATTTAATAGGGAGATGTGGTTTTAAGTTTTGTTTTATTTTATTTTATATTTGTGTTTGTTTTAATGGTTAAGGTTTTTTTCATCTGCTATTACACAGCCTTAAAAGACACCAAACAGCTTTTCCTGTTTGCCACATGGTACCACAAAGAGGAAGTCTAAACAGTTTGGTTTCCCTTTATAGTATCTTAATTCATGGGATTTGTAGTCCATCCAATTTGTAGTCCCTCTTCTACCCCATTACAGTTAGGTTTACCTTGTTGTAGGGGTGACCCCGAATAGTCGAAGATTCGATGCTTCGATAGGCTGATTCGACGACCGATCTCACGGTCGAATCTTTGCGGAGGTGTTATGAAACGAGGATCATGCCACTTTGGCTATATGAGGGCGCTCAATGTCAATACGTTAATATTCAGCCTATTATGATAATGCTATATATAAAAATGTGCAAAGAAAGAAGCTTTTAATAAATATTTTTTAACATGCGTGAATAAATCCAAACACCCCGTGACAGATTTAAGTTTCACTTTCAATCCGTGACCGACAGAGGAGCGTCTTGGCGGCAAGGATTTAAATCTTTAACAAAGTCTGGGATAAGAAAATCTAAAGTGTGGATGTACACCATCAGAAAGGATATTCTCCAAGGCTGGATTTAGCATCAGGAAAACCATGATCGCACTTCTGCCGGCCAACGTTAACACGTTTCACACATAGACTGCACGTTAGAATGTATTTTATCCGCGCGCACAATTTGAAAAGACTCCAACGGACACAGACAGAGTGAAAGACTGGATTTGTTCTCTCGATCAGGTAGGGTACAAGTGATTTCAAAACTTTTCAGCCGGTTCTAATTAGATTTTTGGATGCTGTGAACATTTTTAGCTAAAAAGACAGCCTCTCCAGTTTAGCATTTATTGTTGTTTCTGCAGTTAAAAAGACAAAGTTGAAAATTCTGGCTACTATCGTTATTTTAATAATTTCTTTATTTTTAATTTAATTTTATTTATTAATCTGTCAGGGTTATCTAATCTAACTATTTGTGGCTTGTGTTTTGAATATATGTTCCTCTGCACTTTAGGCATTTTGCACACATTTGCTCATCTTGTGACTTGATTCTGATTTATTTCGTTTTGTATTTTTATTTATTAGAAAGGTATATTCTGTTCTAATTTAATTTAGTAAATTAATTGTTTATTTTTTCGGTGCATCGATGTTGTGCTGTAGGCTGGCCTGCTCGCACAGGTAATTTAGCCGATTTAATTTGATTTGCATGTGAAATGCAAATCCTGTCTGCAGTGTGGCCTTTCTGTTATTTATTTAGTTATTTATGTTATTTCTTAGTTTTATTGATCCAAAATGTTTTTATACATTTTCTTCTATAGCTTTGTGTGATTTTCTGTATATCGCGGCTTTGAAATGTTAAAGCCCCGCCCCCGCCCCCGCCCCGCCCCGCCCCGCCCCCGACCCCGACCCGCCCCTACCTGCCCCTACCTGCCCCCGACCTCTTATTCTGTAGAATCACTGATGCTGTAATGACCAATATACATTTAAGTCAGAGATTCGGCTCTAAATGAGTTTTGTGATTCAGGTCAAATGATGATTATGTCAAAACATAACCAACTCCACCTGATCAGCTTTTTTTGTTGTTTATCTGGCTGATATAACTCAATTACAGCAGCCAAACTAAATATAACGTCAATAGTTTAAGGGTCAATAGCCCAACTAAAGCAAACACTGATCACCATAATGGTAACTTAAAAAAGAGATTTTCTCCTTTGGTGATTCTGCTTGTTAACATCAGATGTCTTCAATAATGCTCAATCATCACTCAATCAATCACTAAATTATCTCATTAACTTTAACACTCTTGAGTCTGGAGCCAAATAAACTCCGCAGGACTTTTACTTTCTGACTCCTGGACTTTCCACCTCTGCTTGTGTTAAAACAGTCAGTCATTTGGTTGCTGTTGATCTGATGAGCTTCAACACGGTAAGACAAACACACTCTTACTTAAATGAAACTGATGATTATTGCTCATATAACATACGTGTCTTTACATGAGAAATGTTAAGAATAGGGTGATTTACATACTTGTTTAAGTGATGATTATATTAATGCTGTATTATAGATAAATGTTATGCTGATGTGGGTCAGAATGGCTCCTCCTCTTCCTCTGATCTTCTTTCTGCTCATGATTCACGGTGAGTCTCTCTTACATTCACATTAGAAACACTCTGATGTTTTATTTAAAGTCCACATGAATTCAAAATTGACCATATTTACTTTGTTTGCCTAAATTGTTAGTTTTGTGGTGAACAATTCATCCATGCAAGTCAATCCACACAAAAAAATTGTTTGGCTTTGTAATCTTTAATCAAAATCTGAAAATGCCCCTCCCCACTGCCTTGGAGGACCTTCTCTGATGACGTATGTTTGACGGCTTGGTTTGGGAAACGCTTAACCACTCCCCTCAAACCGTTAGTCTGCTATGAGCGAGAGATGGAGAGGAGGAGCGCTAGAGTAAAACCCTGCCCTCTGTTCAATATTCCTTTTCACTGGGAAATACGTCACAGCACTGGAGAAAAGTCGTTAGCAACTTCCGGTTCATGCGGACTTTAAGGCCTCATGACCGGCTGTTTTGCACTTTCTTCTGTCCTGTTCTCACATATTTCTCTCTGAAACAGGAAGTTTGTGTTGAACATATCAAACGCTCGTCACTTTTAGAAATGTCCAATAGTCTTTTGCTACCTGCTAGTCAGTGTCACGTGGTTTAGGGGAGGGACTTTCTCATTGTTCAGAGCATTTGATTGGACAAAAATCACCTTAGCAGCAGATCATGAATATTTTTGGCTTATGTTCTCGGAAGTGAATGTGTACATGTTAAATATGTATCATGTCAAAGGAGTTCACTAGCATAAATGAGCTCTGAGCTGATAGGTGAGAACTAAAAGCCACAAAACTAATATGTTGGTCATTAATAAATCAACTTTGATTATTTTAGTCTTAGTTGTCATATATTTCATTATTTGAGAGTGCGTCATGTTGTTCGTGGCTGATTTATTGGTTCTCTCTTCACTCTGTCTCTGTACATTTACTTCTGCTTTTCTGCAACACCTTCCATCAAAGCTGATGAAGTAATTCACACTGAGATTATTTATTCACATTTATCACTCCATAGATTCTGAGAAGATGAGCTTATATTTCCTGTAATGAGTCGATGTTTCCAATAGTAATAAAGTATTGTCATATTTTCTTGGTCCAGTGTAACTGATAAAACAATATTTTCATAAGTACACTCTAAAAAGAGTTGTGTTAAAAATGACACATTAAAATTGTGTTAAAAATTACACATGTTGTGTCAGTTTTAACACACGTAGTGTGTGTGCTCAGACACAACACGTTGTCAAATGTAACACAATAGTTGTGTACGTCATTTTAACACACAAATTGTGTCACGTTATTACATACTCAGAATTTCTAAAAATAAAGGGAAAAATATTAACCATTTAATCAATAGTCGAGTACAGAATGCAAGTGCACACAAAGTACAAGACAATGTCTCAAGCTCAATGACTGGACAGACTCACTGTACTGGACATTATTCAGTTATTCACGCTTCAACCCCTAACTGATAATGCTGCTTTTGACAAAAGTTCATGAAGAGATAACAGTTCACCGATTAGTATAACTAACTTTTATTTACACAGGCCTGTTTGTTTGAGAACACAGCAAACACTGCATACGATACACATTGATAATTAATGTCGGCGCACTCTTATAAAATTATGTGTCGAAAACAACACAACGTGTAAAAAGAAATGCTTTAAAAATGACACATGTTGTGTAGAATTTAACACACAACCTGTGTAATTTCTTTACACATCTGTGTGTTTATATAAGGACTACACGTGTAATTATACTAATGTGTTATTCCTCTTTACACAGAAGTGTGTTGAAACCTTCTACTCACTAATGTGTAGATACACAACTCGGATCATTCAACAGAGGTTTATGTTTATGTTTCATTGAATAATTAGTGGCACATTTACTCTTGAACCCTTTACTTTTCTGTAGACTTTTCTCTGGCTGTTGTAACTGTATTTGTATAAAATATGTTTGTTATGGCAGGAGAAAATATGATCAGATGTTTATTGATAATTATATAATCATCAAATATTAATCTGAGTAAGTTTTTGAGTATATGTATGATGTTCAATTTGCAGTTAGTGTGAAATTACATCATGTTATCCAGCCGTGCAGAATGATGTCTTTAAAAAAGTGTTTTCAGAAAGTCTTAGTCAAACAATTACATCAAGAATATGCGTATGAATCTCAACAACGGTGACAATCGACAAAATATCCATATACACAGATCAACTCTGTACATCACAAGACTTTAGAATATTGTTCCATCATTAATGAATAATTACACAGGAACAAATAAACTCAGCAAAATTCCCAGTGTTAAATTAACACTCCTCTGTGTACATATGTACAACTACTATATAGTAGGGAAGTAGTTTGGACGCAGAGAGTGACTTAGAGGAGGAAGAGTGTGAGTATAAGAGGAGGAAGAGTGTGAGTTTGAGAAGGAAGAGTGTGAGTATAAGAGGAGGAAGAGTGTGTGAATAAGAGGAGGAAAAGTGTGAGTATAAGAGGAGGAAGAGTGTGAGTATGAGAAGTAAGAGTGTGAGTATAAGAGGAGGAAGAGTGTGAGTATAAGAGGAGGAAGAGTGTGTGTATAAGAGGAGGAAAAGTGTGAGTATAAGATGAGGAAGAGTGTGAGTATGAGAAGGAAGAGTGTGTGTATAAGAGGAGGAAGAGTATGAGTATAAGAGGAGGAAGAGTGTGAGTATAAGAGGAGGAAGAGTGTGAGTTTGAGGAGGAAGAGTATGTGTGTAAGATGAGGAAGAGTATGAGTATAAGAGGAGGAAGAGTGTGAGTATAAGAGGAGGAAGAGTATGAGTATAAGAGGAGGAAGAGTGTGTGTATAAGAGGAGGAAAAGTGTGAGTATGAGAAGGAAGAGTGTGTGTATAAGAGGAGGAAGAGTATGAGTATAAGAGGAGGAAGAGTGTGAGTATAAGAGAAGGAAGAGTGTGAGTATAAGAGGAGGAAGAGTGTGTGTATAAGAGGAGGAAAAGTGTGAGTATAAGACGAGGAAGAGTGTGAGTATAAGAGGAGGAAGAGTGAGTTACAGGAGGAAGAGTATGAGTACTAACCAGACTGACTTTATTTCTGTCAGACGTCTACAAAAGTTTTTATTGAGAATTAACAGAGGTTTAACTCTAATGTGTTTCATTTGAAGTCACCATAACAGTGATTAGTGTTTCCATTAGCTGGGCTCTTAACTCTTATTATATCTTTTGTCTTTTTTGGCCGTTGTGACAGTGTGTTTGTCAAACACATTTGCAGCAGCAAAGAAAGCTAAAGTGAAATGAGATCTGCTGATGATGGTTACCTGTTGATGGTTTTATAATCATCATGAAATAGACTGCTTCACTGAGGTAATTTGAATCTAACAACTGTGTTGTACCAATAATATATTCTCATCACAAACCCTGTGTTACTGCAGCGTGAGGTCCAACAATATTATAATAATCAGTTAGAAGATTTTAACAAACATGAACATGAAAAATGAATCCACTGTGACACACAGAGATATCAAAAATCAGCACATGAATCTCAACAAGGGTGACAAAATATATATATTTTTTTTAGATAAACAGATTAATTCAGAACATCACTGAAAAGCTACTAAATGTCTTTAGATTTTGTGGCTCAGATAAGGTCCAGTTCTGGTTTATTTCTTTGCTCTTGGCTGACATGTGGCATTGCTATGGCCTGCTTGTGGCCCAGATCTGGCAAACAGGAGTGGCCCACCCAAGTGCCGTAATTGGGCCCACATAGCAACATTGTGTCGGCCCAGATCCGGCCCACATCTGGCACACGTGGAAAGATGATCTGGCCCACATGCAGCGTGGAATTACGGCACTTGGGTGGGCCACTCCTGTTTGCCAGATCTGGGCCACAAGCAGGCCATAGCAATGCCACTGCCACATGTCAGCCAAGAGCAAAGAAATAAACCAGAACTGGACCTTATCTGAGCCACAAAATCTGTGTATATTAAATATGAAGTCATCTCAGCCTGTTAACAAAAAGAATCACTGAAAGAAAGAAGAGAACAGAAAAAAGAGACGAGCAGAAACACAAGAACTACAACTGACTTCAGCCACAGCCTCAGATGAAATCAACTGAAGAGAAAAGAAGACATTAAATCTGTGAAGATCTCAGCAGAGGAGGATTAAACAACTCCACAAACAGCATTACCAGTTTCACTTATTACTAACCAGACTGACTTTATTTCTGTCAGAAGTCTACAGAAGTTTTTATTGAGAATTAACAGAGGTTTAACTCTAATGTGTTTCATTTGAAGTCACCATAACAGTGATTGGTGTTTCCATTAGTTGGGCTCTTAACTCGTATTATATTTTTTATCTTTTTTGGCAGCTGTGACAGTGTGTTTGTTAAATACATTTGCAGCAGCAAAGAAAGTTAAAGTGAAACGAGATCAGGTGATGATGGTTACCTGTTGATGGTTTTATAATCATCATGTTTCACTGAGGTAATTTGAATCTAACAGTTGTGTTGTACCAATAATATATTCTCATTACAAACCCTGTGTTACTGCAGCGTGAGGTCCAGCAATATTATAACAATCAGTTAGAAAATTTTAACAAACATGAGCACGAAAAATTACTGTTCGATAACAAACACAGACATCAATAATCAACGTATGAATCTCAACAATGGTGACAATCTAAAGTACCTTGCTGCAATGCATGCTGGGTACCATCATTGTACAAAACTCCCAGCATGCATTGCAACATGAATAAATTATGCAGCTGAATTGTCCTATTATTTTAATTCTAAATATGTGCTTTTATTTTTTGCTGTTGTTTTTTTTGTGACATTTAGTAGCTTTTCAGTGATGTTATGAATTAATCTGTTTATCTAAAAAATATATATATATTGTCACCCTTGTTGAGATTCATGTGCTGATTTTTGATATCTCTGTGTGTCACGGTGGAATCATTTATCATGTTCATGTTTGTTAAAATCTTCTAACTGATTGTTATAATATTGTTGGACCTCACGCTGCAGTAACACAGGGTTTGTGATGAGAATATATTATTGGTACAACACAGTTGTTAGATTCAAATTACCTCTGTGAAGCAGTTTATTTCATGATGATTATAAAGCCATCAACAGGTAACCATCATCAACTGATCTCATTTCACTTTAACTTTCTTTGCTGCTGCAAATGTGTTTGACAAACACACTGTCACAGCTGCCAAAAAAGATAAAAGATATAATACGAGTTAAGAGCCCAACTAATGGAAACACTATTCACTGTTATGGTGACTTTAAATGAAACACAGAGTTCAACACCTGTTAATTCTCAATAAAAAACTTTTGTAGACGTCTGACAGAAATTAAGTCAGTCTGGTTAGTAATAAGTGAAGCTGGTAATGCTGTTTGTGGAGTTGTTTAATGAAGTTGGAGCCTGACATCAAATGTTTAGACGTCAACCTAATTTTCATTTTCAACTAAAATGTTCAAATCCAATAACATTTATAGCTGGGGTGACCTCATATTGTGGCCATAAAATGAGCACACAGCGAGTGCGCTGTGAGGTTACACTTTTAGCTCACTGTGAACTCACATTGTGGTCATATGGAGAGATCACTGTGAGATCAACGTGTTGACTGGGCTTCCATCTCGAAGCCACAAACCGGCGACCAGAAGGAAGTCATTTAAAATCATTCCTTAAGGGATGCGACCGATCATTCAAGACAGCACTTGCTTTCCTGTACAGCTGATTTGTATAAATATTTCCTAAATTCCGTTGAGTTACTCCTATAATCCTACTCGCCCATTTAACAATTTGGTTTAAGAAGTTCTTATTCTTCACTGACAGGCTTCCATACCATACCACAATGGAAAATGACATAATAGATTCAATAAAAGCAAAGTAAAACAAAGTCAGCCTGTGTCTGTCAATGTTAAATTTAGCAAGTTTCCTGAGGCAACTCTTGTTGATGACCCTTTTTGCAGACCATTTCACAATTCAACTCAAATGACAGTTTTGAATCTATGACTGTGCCAAGATATTTATTACTCTACACACGATCCACAACCTGTCCTTTGAGTGTCGTAGTGACGTGATCAACAGCGTGTGTTCTAAAATCAATGATCATATCTTTCGTTTTGGTAATATTTAACTTTAGATAAGAATCATCGCACCAGGTCACAAAATCATTCACAACTGGACCGTGACCAGACTCTTCCCCCTGTAGCAGACTCACTATCACTGTGTCATCAGCAAACTTAATAAATATCCTGTTTTCATGTGAGCTTTGACACATATTGATGTACAAAATGTATAGTAATGGTGAAAGAACAGCCTTGAGGGGATCCTGTAGATAAACATTAATACACAGCAAAAACTCCAGTGTTAAATTAACACTCCTGGGAGTGTATATGAGTCCACACTCAAGAGTGTAAAGTGTTAAAATATGAGTGTTAAATTAACACTCAAGAGTGTTAAAATTAATGAGATAATTAAGTGATTAATTTAGTGATGATTGAGCATTATTGAAGACACCTGATGTTAACAAGCAGAATCACTGAAGGAGAAAATCTCAAATTGTAAGCCACCGTTATGGTGATCATTGTTTGCTTTAGTTGGGCTCTTGACCCATATATATTTACTTTAGACTTTGCTTGTCTGCTGTTATTGTTTTATAACAGTCAATTGAAAACAAAGAAAAAACGTGATCTGATGGTATTGGTTATATTATGACAATCATCATTTGAACTTGATCACTGAACTCATTAACCTGTTAACCTTTGCCAGTGCGCGGGCGCACTGAAGCGTTTTTTTTTCCCACTAGTTTAATGTTTATGAATGGATTTAACGTGAAAGAACATCATTAATATTGGCAAACTATATATCATTTTAAAGGTCTAAGCCTCAAGCATCGATGATAGAGCTCTGTTTTACGATGAAAAGCTTATAACGAATGTATTTCTTGCATTTATGTAAGCAGTACAGATCAAAACACACGTAATCAAAAACGGAGTACATACCAGTAGTGTCGTAATAACGAGCCACACACGCATCCACTGCTAAAAGTTCCAGATTGAATGGAAAGGCGAGGGTCCACTGAATAACATCCCATAGAGCATTTTTAGTCCAAAGAAACAATAACGTTGTAATATCGATGTTTATTCCTTTGTTTACATCGAGTTTCTTCAGGGTGAAGTATCATACTTGTCGGTTATGCAATAAAATTATGCATAAAAAACAGACTCCCGGTAGCCAAACGTTATATGGGTGTGTTGCTTAGAGTGTAATGAACAAATTAAGACCGCACACACACACACAAATACGAAGATAGGCAATATATAGGTCAAAATATCCAAACACTGCGGTCAGTTTTTTTGGCGTCATGATCTGCTGATCCTATTATTTTGTCTTTACAACGAAAGCCAATGAAAGAATTGAAATTATATGACTAATAGAAAATGTAGCCAATCAGTGCACGATTCCAACGATACCCGGGAAGTTTAAATTCCTCGCGAACAAGATGTTTATTTATTTATTTGAATCAGTCACTCTCCATTCCGCTTGAGGAGCTAACCTGCGACGTAGGCTGTGACCACACCCCCGTAATTTGACAGCTAACTCGCCATAGCAAAAAGACGGTTCCCCAGTCAACATCTGTTTTCGCGTCTTTCTTACTGGACGGATTATCTTATCAAATGGATCGTCAGAAGAAGTTGTTTTCTGCTGAAGATGTTTTATTTGAGATCACTCGAAGCAGCGATGACGAAATTGAGGAGAGTGAAGACAGCGACGAGGGTGATATGCTTGAGGACGGAAAAGATGATCCAGTTTTATATCGGTGAGTTGCTATATACATTATGTAACATGCACATATTATACGTGTGTGTGTGTGTGTGTGTGTGTGTGTGTGTGTGAGAGAGAGAGAGAGAGAGTGAGTGAGTGAGTGAGTGAGTGTGTGTTTGTTTTCCCATTTGTTTTATAAGGTAAATGCATTGTGGTCTGAAAAGATAATGCTACTTTATATGTATTTATTTATCTATTTATATTTGTAGGCTATATATTGGATAATTGTACCGGTGTTTAGTTGTTTCTGTCATTTTTCCTAGCACACACACACTATATATCTATATATTTATATATCTACAACGTTAGTGTATGTGCTAGGAAAAATAAAACCCAGAAACAACTAAACACCTGTACAATTGTCCTATACAGTATAAATATAAATAGACGACATTTTTTCTGTAATTTTTCCTAGCACACTATATATATAGCCTAGTGTGTTTGTGCTAGGAAAAATTATATATATATAGTGTGTTTGTGCTAGGAAAAATTACAGAAATAACTAAACAACTATACAATTGTCCAATATATACAAATAGAAATAAAGTAGCATCATCTTTTCAGACCACAATGCATTTACCTTATAAAACAAATGGACTGTGTGATGGCCGGCCATCAGTGTGATTGTTGGTTCTATGTCTGACCATCCATATGAATGCTGTCTGTATCACTGGCCATCACCAGCCATTGATTGTTGAATGGGCGACTATCAGTATGAATGCTGTCTAAATGACTGCCCATCAATTTGATTGTATGGATGACCTTTAGTATGAATGCTGTCTAAATGACTGCCCATCAATTTGATTGTTGATTGAATGGGCAAGTTTTAGTATGAATGCTGTCTAAACGGCTGCCCATAAGTTTGATTGTTGATTGAATGGCCAGCCACATAAAAACTATACAGAATTATTTACTTGACATGCGGTGCTACACTGTAAAAATGAATACGCTATATTTACTCAATAAAATTGTGGCAACAGATTACAAGCAATATTATTAATTAAATTGAACAAATTAGAATTGAGCAATAATTAATCAAATTAATTCCTTAAAAGTTAACCATTTAAAATGAGTAAAATTTACTTTTTTTTTTTAAACAAAAATATCGAAATAACAGACAGAGGTCAAAGATGAATTAAGAACTCTTTATTTTTTATTGCCAACATTGAAGACACCTGATGTTAACAAGCAGAATTAGAGTTCTCAACGGGTCGGGTCGGCCCGACAAACCCGACGGGACCCGCGGGTTCGGGCCGGGTTCGGTTCGAAAATATAATCAAATGACTCGGGTCGGGTCGGACCTCGGGCTTAATCTTTTCCAGTCAGTGAAAAAAAACAAACATTTATTAATCATCGCTGCTGTTCACCGTAAAGAAAGTCTGGCTGCTGCGTGCAAGCGCATCACGGAGAGGGGCGGGGGCAGACCTGACGCCGCTGCATGCACGCGTTTAGCCTGGAGAAGAAGATGGAGTTGGTGAAAAGTAAACTTGCCTCAGGTGAATTCACCGTCGCTACTACAGCCTATTTATATATTTAAAGTTTATTGTTTCAGTTGTTTGTATTGTTAAAAGGCGTGAACATTAAAGGTTGATTTGAATTTCCGTCTGCTGGTCATGATAATACGTGTATGAGAAAAAAAAATTCCGACGCGGCGTCGGGCCGCGGGCCGGGTTCGGCCAGATAATTCATGTTGATGTGTCGGGTTACATCGGGTCCGGGCTTTAAAAGCCACGGGCCGGGTCGGGTCGGGTTGTTATTTTCAGGCCCGTTGAGAACTCTAAGCAGAATCACTGAAGGAGAAAACCGTAATTGTAAGTCACCGTTATGGTGATCAGTGTTTGTTTTAGTTGGGCTCTTGACCTTAAATCATTATCTTTAGATTTTGTTTGGCTGCTGTACATGAGTTATAACAGCCAGATGAACAAAGAGAAAAGGTGATCTGATGGTGTTGGTTGTGTTTTAACAAAATCATTATTTCACAATCATTTGACCTGATTCTCTGAACTCATATAGTTAAAAATATTATACTGTACAGGGACAGAGCTGCTATAATTAATTATATAATATATCTAATATATATAAAACAAATTTTGATTTTGTTTTTTAAATACACAGACATCAAGAATCAGCCTGTGAATCTCAACAATGGTGACATTTATGAAGCATGTTGCAGTTCATTCTGGGTTCCACCAATCAAAACTCATTCATGGCTCCCATCATGCATTGCTGCATGAATATATAATGAGCTTATGATCAGAGGTGATCTGTTTGTCACCATTGCTGAGATTCATACGCTAAATCTTGATGCCTGTGTGTACCTACATAATTTTTTTTTTTTTTTATTATTTTTTTTATCATTTGGATTTCATTGAAAAGGCTAAACATATTATGCTGTACAAGGACAGTGCTGCTATAATTAATGAAATAAACACAACTCAGACATTGGGCTCTGTATGAGTTCAGCGATTCAGGTGAAATAATGATTATGTTAAAACACAACCAACACCATCAGATCACCTTTTCGCTTTGTTCATCTGGCTGTTATAACTCAGGTACAGCAGCCAAACAAAATCTAATGTTAATGATCTAAGGTCAAGAGCCCAACTAAAACAAACACTGATCACCATAACGGTGACTTACACTTACGGTTTTCTCCTTCAGTGATTCTGCTTGTTAACATCAGGTGTCTTCAATGTTGCCAATAACAAATAAAGAGTTCTTAATTCATCTTTGACCTCTGTCTGTTATTTCGATATTTTTATTTTTTTAAATGTAAATTTTACTCATTTTAAATGGTTACCTTTTAAGGAATTAATTTGACTAATTATTACTCAATTCTAAATTGTTCAATTTAATTAATAATATTGCTTGTAATCTGTTGCCACAATTTTATTGAGTAAATATAGCGTATTCCTTTTTACAGTGTAATTATTTTTCCATTCTTTCCCATGCAACAGCCATCAAGTTGAATCTTCAGATGAAGAGTGGCGTCCAAGCACCAGCCAACCAGCAGAAAAGAGATGCAAGCTCTCAGATTCTTCAAGATCTGCACTTGCTGTTTTAGACCTGAATCGACCAGTAAAAGGGAGAGGCAAAAAGAGCAGCAGAAAAACCAAGTCCTTACCCGCTGTGTCCCCAAGCACCCCTAAAGAAAAGTGGAACTGTTCAACTGACGAGGACATTACACCACCGCCTGCAGTCTTCAGACCATTTAGAACACCAGGCCCACAGCTGATCCTCACAGCATCATACACTGTGTTGCAGTTGTTCCAGCTCTTCATATCCACGTCAATGCTGCAGACAATCGTGCAAAACACAAATGCCTATGGAACACTTCAGCAAAAAGAACAAAAACAGTGGCAAGATATTTCTTTGAATGACTTATATGCTTATCTGTCACTTGTTATATTCATGGGTCTGGTAAAAGTGCCTTCGCTGACGGATTACTGGAGGAAATCCAACATTTTCCACATAGCCTTTCCTGCCCAAGTCATGTCTTCAAGGAAATTCTTTACCATCTCCTCTGCACTGCATCTCAGTGATCCCAAGGTGGATGCCGAAAACAACAACAAAAAAGGAACAGCTGCATATGACCGTCTCTGCAAGATCAAGCCAATGTACCAGGAGCTGAGAGATGCATGTAAGAACTTTTTCCATCCTTTCCAGAACATTGCCATTGACGAGAGGATGGTGGCATCAAAAGCTAGGAATGGACTAAAGCAGTATATGAAGGCCAAGCCAACAAAGTGGGGATATAAACTGTTTGTGCTTGCTGACTCGCTGTGTGCATACACATGGGACTTTTTTGTTTATGAGGGTAAATCACCTGCAGCACCCATTCCACAGAACAAAGGACTGAGTTATGAGTCTGTCATGGCACTGGTTGATGAGAAGATGTTGGGAACAGGCTACAGACTGTTTGTTGACAACTTCTACACTAGTCCAGCTCTGTTTAGAGATCTCCTGAAAAAAAACATCTGGGCTTGTGGAACTATTCGGTCCAACAGGATAGGCTACCCTAAAACCGGCATGAACAAGCTTCTCAAAAAAGCTCCTCGTGGCACACATCATTGGCTGAGAGAAGGGGACTTGCTGTTTGTGGAATGGAAGGACACGAGAGAGGTACAGATGTGCTCCACCATTCACAGAGGCAGCGGAGGGAGTGTTGTGAAGAGGAAAGTGAAAGGTGGAAATGGACAGTGGGAAACCTTGGATGTACCTGTTCCAGACTGTGTTGCAGAATATAACAGGTTTGTAAAATATATTCAGTAGTGTCAATTTTACTTGTTTATATTTCATCTATATTGAATATCAAGTACATTTCTGAAAATGTATTCTAAAATATGACTGTTTCTATTTCTATTCAGGTGCATGGGTGGAGTAGATGTCTCAGATGCACTCATTGGCTACTACTCAGTCTCACACAAAACAAGAAAGTGGTATCGTACCTTCTTCTACCACTTCGTGGACATAGCCATTGTCAATGCCTTTATACTCCAACGTCAAATGGCCTGTATGAAGAACCAGAAGCCACTGACACAGAAACAATTCAGAGAACGTCTTGTTGAGGAACTTACTGTGTTGGTGTGTGCTGATGTTCCTTCATCTCCTCCATCCCACAAAGATGAGACTCGCCATTTACCAGGGAACTTTGCTTCAGACAGCACCAAAGGAAGGCGTGAGTGCAGGATTTGTTCCAAAAAAATTCCTGTTTTTTGCAAGACTTGTTCAACACCATTGTGCTTTCAGCCAAAGCGTGACTGCTTCGCTGTTTGGCATGACCAGCACTGAATAAACAGGACTTAGCATTTTGCCGGAGACATCAGCATTGTAGATTTTTTTTCTTTGCCTTTTCTGTTGCAAAGAAATTCAGTTATTTTTTATATATTTATTTTTTTAAATATTTCATTATATTTGACTTATATTTTTATTGTTCTGTTGTGCAAATAAATCACTTGTATAAAGAACTTATGGTTGTGTGGATTATTTTATAATTGAAAAAGCATGGAGCAGTGTATATGATGACTAAAATAGCTTGCAGTACCCTTCATAACATTTGGTCATTAGGTTGCTTTTTGAGGTATCCAAGGAGGCTTCTTGGTACCTGGACATCTCATTTTTCATAATATCTTCCTCAAATGTGAAATATAAACTGATGAGACTTGTGGCTTTCATTCAATTACCTAACTGGATTCCTCCAGGTTTGTTTTCATTTATTTTTTCATAAAATAATAAAATGTTACTTGCAGTACAAATTATTTTCAAGACACTTTAAATTCTATAAAAAAAAATCTGTGTAAGTTTTTTCAACTTTTACATTTGGGTAATAAACTCTAAAGTGTCTTCTTTTTAAATATGTCTAAATTGTGCATGTAGAGCACATTGTTCAACAACTACAATTATTTTAGCTTGGGGATGTCATTTCTGGGGATGTGCCTCAGGCAGGGGGAGGGAGAAAGGGAACTGACATAGTCTTGGAAAAAAGCTTGCAGGAACCCCATTTTTCATTATATCTTCTTCAAATTTGAAATATAAACTGATGAGACTTGTGGCTTTCAATCCTTTACCTAATTGGATTCCTCCAGGTCTATTTTTATATATTTGTACATGAAATAATAAAACATTCTTTGTAGTTCACATTATTTATGAGGCACTTCAACTTTTATAACTTTTTATTTGTTTGAGCATTATCAACTCTGATTGATTGTTAGTAGAGTGCCAATTGTCTTCTTTCCAAAGAGACCTTAATTGTGCCTGTGGTACACTGTTCTCAGGAGCTATATTTATTTTAATTCAGGTATGTCATTTTCAGCTGTGAGCCCCTGAGTGGGGGTGCAGGTTAAGATCCTTATTTCTGACTTAGATTTATGTTGTTGATTACAGCATAACTGTGATTCTGCATAAATATCCAGAATTTTAGATATAATATAAAGGATTTCTTAAAAGTTGTTTTAAAAAAAACCAAACAATTCTTTAAGGCACACACAGACATCAAGATTCAGTCTATGCATCTCAACAATGGTGACGAGCAGAATATTCAATTAGGGAAAAGTAAATTACATAGACAATGCAGATCATAATTTATTCATATCGCAATGCATGATGGGAGCCACTGCAACATGTTTTATTATTGTCACCATTGTTGAGATTCTCAGGCTGATTATTGATGTATGTGTTTCTAAATAAATCCATTTGAAAGTCTTTTGAACAGAACAATTTTTATTAAATATTTTTGAGTATAAGAAAAATACTGAAAATCATATGCTGTAATATCACAGAGCTGCTGCAATTAACTAGTTAAACCAAACTATCTCAATAAGTTTAGTTAGTTTAATTAGCTTTTCAGATCACAACATGATTATGTCAAAACATAACCAACACCATCAGATCACATTTTTTCTTTGTTCATCTGACTGTTATAAATCAATAACAGCAGACAAGCAAAATTTAAAGTAAACATATAAGGATCAAGAGTCCAACTAAAGCAAACAATGATCACCATAATGGTGACTTACAATTTGAGATTTTCTCCTTCAGTGATTCTGCTTGTTAACATCAGGTGTCTTCAATAATGCTCAATCATCACTCAATTAATCACTTAATTATCTAATTAACTTTAACACTCTTGAGTGTTACTTTAACACTCATATTTTAACACTTTACACTCTTGAGTGTGGGCTCATATACACTCCCAGGAGTGTTAATTTAACACTGGAGTTTTTGCTGTGTACATCTGAAAAGCTACCATTCACTTTTACTCTCTGCATTCTGTTAGTTAAAAAGTCCAGTAACCATCCCACTAAATTGTGGTTCAACTTGTAATACTCTAGCAATCTTCTGGCTAGGATGTGGAGTTGTATAGTATTAAAAGCAGAAGATAAGTCAATGAACAACAGTCTTGCATGGGTATTTTTCCCCTCCAGATGCTTAGTCAGTAAGTTTAACAACATAAGTGAAGCATCCTCAACACTTTTATTCACTCTATATGCAAATTGCATAGGATCGAGGGCTTGTCCAGTCTTACTCAATATCTCAGACTTCACCAATTTCTCAAATGATTTCATTACTAACGGTACGTTCACACGGGGCGTCAGCGTCAACGCTTGACGGAAGGCGTGGCTGAAGTTTGGCACTGACGCCATGGTCATAGCAGCGTCAGCCAATGAAATTGCTGCTCTTGAACAGGATGAACGTGATGAACGTGATTGGCTGCCGCCTGGCTACTGTATTTGCATAGAGCGATCCTGATTGGCTGACGCTGCTGCCAATGAGTATGAAAAATTCTCAACTTCTGCCGCGAGCAACGCCAGTGAAGCGCCGCCAACGGATCCACAATTCTTTTCGGCAACGCTTGACGTCACCCATTCAAAGTCAATGGGAAGCGTTGACGCTGACGCCCCGTGTGAACGTACCGTAAGGAGGTGAGGGCAACTGGTCTCAGATCATTTAACACTTTAGGGTTATTGGATTTGGGAACAGGAGTAATAATAGACTTTTTCCACAGGCTAGGTACCTTTTGTGCCCGTAGTGACCAATTAAAAATATCAGAAAATATTGAAGTTAATTGCTTTGCACAGTGCTTTAATATTCTCCCACATATGTAGTCTGGACCAGGACTCTTATTCACCTTAGTGGATAGAAAAATGTTCTCCACTGCTGCCTGTTCTAAGACTATGTGGGAATCATCCTTACACAGGCATCGTAATTCTTCTACTTCATCTTTAAAATCAAAACTTTAAAATCTTGAATAAAACCTATTAAGAGCATTTGTAAAGTCATCATTTGATCTAAAACCATCAATACACACAGTGCTCTTATTCACATTATGCTGTAATCCCACAATTTTCTTCATAGATATTTGTCTATTATTCAGACTGGTAAATTTAGCTCAAAGGAATTATTAATCAATTTATAGGGAATTCGAAAGAATCACTTATTACGACCGAGCAAATGACTCGTTCAGGGTTCATTTGAACCATCCGCTATGCAGCAGATATAAATTTCCAAACTATAGTGAAACACTATAGTTAGCAGGGTAACTTAGATCAGCAGTTTAAGACATTAAATTCGTAAGCACATAACACAAGTAACACTTCTCTTTAAAAATACAAACAAGATTTTATTGATTATTCTAACACATACAGTAAAGCTAATACCTAACACAAACACACGCACGCACACACACATTCATACGCGTTGCAGAAAGGGATAGAGTGAGGAAAGAGTGGGTTTAAGAGTGAGAGGATGAAATCTCAAGATTCCATATGCACTTATGACCTGAACGAACCATCAAACATTAATTTAACCCTTCTATCGTTTCTTATGGGTTATTAAATATATCAAATACACCAGTTCAGCTTAAGAGTCTGGAGGTTACTTGCTTGTCTTTGCGTTCCTTTTCGGGGTTCCCTTCGTTGGGTAAAAGGGGGTTTCCTTGTGCCTGGGTCTGGGGCGGCCAGTCACGTGGTGTGCTGGCGCTGCTAGCGGATGGATGAAAGTCTTTGTCTGAAGCTGGTTTTGCCGTCGAATCGGGACCGAAACTTTGCCGCAAAACTTAACTTAGAACCGAGACTCACAACGGAAAAGAAAGGAAAACTTAGAAAAGACAGAAAATTGTGACGAGATGTAGTTAGATGGCTTGAAAGAAGTTGTTTAACCCATGTTCTTCTGATCTTGATTTGGGTTCTTTCGTCTGCGTGTTTACATGGTTACTAGTCTGTCTGGTTTAGATCTTCATCTCCCTTCGCGCACCTTTTCTTACCTTGTTGAGAACTCTTCTAAAACTTTGTTCGGGTCTAAGATTTTAAACTCACATGTTTGTCCGGCCTCCTGGATCAGTCCTGACCAATTAGACACTGTCTTTATTTGAGAGGTGGCACTGAATCACGCGTTATCTGTGATCCCCTTACTCTCTAAGCTCTAGCAGAGAGAACAGAGGCCACAGTGTAAACATCATACTATTATAAGAATACGAAACATTTTACACAGATTTCAATCAAGCCATCTTTTGAATTAAGAACATACGATCATGCTGACAGGAAGCACAACACACTTTCATTCAAACATCTAATAGTTATAACAAATCATGACTTATATATGGGATCTAAGCATATTAGACACACACATAAATGGCAAACACAATATAGAATTATGTAGTTGCATGATGTTTGATTATAAGTCCATCGAGAATTGTTCTGGGATGATTTTATGTATTGTTAGGTAAAATCTCAGTTCTCTGTGGTTTGAAGTGATTTCGAAGCTGTGGGTCATTCAGAGGTCCTTATGAGACTGGGGTCTGTTTTGTGTCTGTGTGGAGTCCAGCAGCTTCTCTGCTGTTATCTTGATCGAGCGCCGAGCTTTTGCCATCTCTGAACCAATCATTCTTTTCCAAGCTATCTCACATTGACAAGTTCTTCCTTTAGTTTGGCTCATCTCTTTGAAGCTTGCATGGCCGAAAAGTTCTTAGCTGGGGTTTTTTGTTGGTTATCGGAGACTGGCTGGAGCCTGATTTTATGGCCCTGGACTGGTAATTTGGGGTCTGGAATATTGAGTTCTGTGTGGAATTATGTTTGAACAAATCACCTGGAAGATTCATTTGTGTTTGGTTCGTACTCAATCCTACACCAGACCAAGCTGAGCCTAAATTATTGTCTGCCAAATTATTTTCTAACTTAACTTTGTATGCTTGCTTAGCAGTGGGCATTTGATGTCAATTTGATGTCAAGAGTTTGACCTCTGCTGATGTCATTTTGCCAAACAAAAAGGTGAAACGCATGGCCGTACACTTATCACCAGCTTCACTTAAAACTAACCAGATTTACTTTATTTAATTTCCGGTTTAAATAAATATAATATTTAAATAGTTTAAAATATATTAAACATATTTTGATGACACCATGATGGTGGTTAGCGTTTGCTTTAGTTGTGCTCTTGACCCTTGACTCTTTAATATAAAAT
Organism: Rutilus rutilus; assembly: GCF_951802725.1. Lineage (NCBI taxonomy): Eukaryota > Metazoa > Chordata > Actinopteri > Cypriniformes > Leuciscidae > Rutilus > Rutilus rutilus. Next base: position 51,105,577 of record NC_140210.1, read on the forward strand.
GTTCACTGGCTGCTGTAACTGTGTGTTTATAAAGCACAACTGTTGTAGCTAAAAAAGCCATGAGATCAGGAGATGTTAGTGGTTTATTGAAGATGATGACAATATCATCATGCAATTGCCTGAATCGCTGATCTTATTCAGTGTCTAATCTTTGGTTATATAGGACTTGTGATTTTAATGTTGTATTATAATATAAGCCATTTAATTTAACAGCATGAGAATAATGTTTTTTTTAATTAATAAAGGATTTTAAAAACATTTAATGCATTGAACTTAACATTATTACTTAGCTATCAAGAATCAGTGTATGACTCTCAACAATGGTGACAATCAATGAAATGCTTCATGCTGCAGTGCATGCTGGGTACCACCAATCAAAACTCACCCATATCTCCCAGCATGCATTGCAGCTTTAATAAATTATGCAGCTGGAGTTGATCTGATTATCTGGATATTTTGTTTGATTGTCACCATTGTTGAGATTCATACGCTGTTTCTTGATGTCTGTGTGCGTCTAATTAATGCCATAGATGACAGGGTTTTGTGCACTAAATAGTTTTTAAAAACCAAGTACATTATTTGATAAAGAACACTGCTAGACATGCTGTAGAATCAAATTACTTCTGTCATGAATAAAACCGCTTTTAAACCACAAATCCCATATAATCAAAGCATTAGACACTGAACATGATCAGGGATTCAGGCAGTTACATGATGATTTCATCAATAAACAGCCAACATCTCCTGATCTCAGTTTCTCATGGCTTTTTTAGCTACAACAGTTGTGCTTTATAAACACACAGTTATAGCAGCCAGAGAAAAATTTATATTAAAGAGTCAAGGGTCAAGAGCACAACTAAAGCAAACGCTAACCACCATCATGGTGTCATCAAAATATGTTTAATATATTTTAAACTATTTAAATATTATATTTATTTAAACCGGAAATTAAATAAAGTAAATCTGATTAGTTTTAAGTGAAGCTGGTAATAAGTGTACGGCCATGCGTTTCACCTTTTTGTTTGGCAAAATGACATCAGCAGAGGTCAAACTCTTGACATCAAATTGACATCAACACTTTGACGTCAATTTGATTTTAATTTTTGACCAATTTCTTGACGTAATTTTGACATCAATTTGATGTCAAATTGACATCAAGGTGCCCGCTGGGAAGGATCTCCGTTCTAACCTCCTTCCTCGCTAATACCCTCTCTAAGCCTTCCCCCTGCTTGCAGGCTAGCTTCTTGTTCTGCAAACTTGTTTTGACTGATTTTGACATCCATGGGTTAGTATTTGGGAAAACCTTAAATTTACGTGTAGGCACAATCATATCCTCACAAAAAGTTATATATGAACATACAACATCAGTCAGTTCGTCAATATGTTCACAAGAGTCTTTGAACACCTCCCAGTCCGTACAATCGAAGCACCCTTGCAGACGGGCGATAGAGTCTTCAGACCACATCATTCATCTGAGGTTTTTCTCTCTAGAATAAGGGTCTATATATAGGAAGGAGCTGCACACAGTTGTGGTCAGCAGATCAGTGCTGACAATGGTACAGACTTATATGCCCCCTTTATAGTCCCATAACAGAGATCCAGCATCTTATATTGTCTTGTTGGGCATGCGATGTATTGATAGAAATTTGGCAGGGTCTTTTTAAGTGACACATGATTAAAATCTCCCAAAATAAAATTCGGCGCCTCTGGTGAAATATTCTAAAGTCCTTGAACAACATCAAATACAATGTTCGATGCAATGACGTTGTTAGCTTTCGGATGAATGTACACAACGGTTATAAAAATTTGTGGAAATTCCCGTGGCAAATAAAATGGACGAAGAGATACTGATAATAACTCAATGTCGGGTGTACAGATTTTCTGTATTTTCCTGTCCGAGCGAAATGGAAAACCAAAACCATCAATACACAGGCCATTGTCCAAAGCTGATGATGTGTGTAAGATCTGAAAGCATTGTTTGATTTTGCCAGAAGAGTCAGAGATTCTCTGAATGAGTTTTGAACATTTGCTTTTGTGTTTAAGGTTTTGAGAAAGTGAGTGATGGTTTCAAGAAATGTGTTTTAGCAATTCAGAAAAACTGTAATTGTGCAGCTTGTTGTTTTTGGCTGATTTCTTGGTTCTCTCTTCACTCCTCTGTCTTAAAGTAATTCACACTGAGATTATTTATTTACATTTATCTTATATTTCCTGTAATGAGTCGCTGTTTTCATATAGTAATAAAGTATTGCCATGTTTTCATGGCCCAATATAACAGATAAAACAACATTTACAGTTTGATGAATTCTGTGTTTCAGGGGTTTCTAGTGATGATTGGAGTGTGAGTTACAGTCCTTCACACATCTGTGCACTAAAGGACTCAACAGTGATAATGAGATGCACTTATACATACCCTACTGGACATCAGATCATGAAAGTGTTCTGGACAAAAGGCCCAATTCAAAGGTGGTGGGGTGTTGAGCCTCCAGATCTGTCTGAGGACCCTGAATACAGTCAGAGGCTTCAGTATCTGGGAGATAAACAGCAGAACTGCACCATCAGACTGAGTCATGTGACACTGAAGGATTCACGCATGTACTATTTCAGATTCATCACTGATAAAGAGAAATGGACTGGTTCTCCAGGAGTGACTCTTACTGTCACAGGTGACTTTGATGAGGTTTATCTCTTCTTCTGTGCATTATGTTGAATAATAATCAGTGTATGACAGCAGCACTAGATATAATGTGTGTGTTGTGTTCAGATCTTCAGGTGGAGTCTCCTGAGAGAGTGACAGAGGGAGATTCAGTCAATCTGAGATGTAAAAGCAGCTGCGCTCTGACTGACAGAGCAACATTCATCTGGTACAGAAACTCACAGCCATTAACTGAGAGAAGAGACAGAAACAATGAACTCCTGCTGCAGTCAGTCAGAAGAGAGGATTCAGGCAGATATAGCTGTGCTGTAGATGGATACACTCACATCTCTCCTGATGTTCAGCTCAATGTCATGTGTGAGTGCAGAGTGACTTTTCAAACATTACAAAGAATAAATATCTGAATGTATTATTTATAAAAATGTTTTAACCACTATTTCTAAGACTGCTCCTACCTGTGGGACATTTACTATTGTTATACATTTATAACAATAATATCTTAGTCTAAACCTAAAGTAATCTTGACCAACTATATAGCATTTGAAATTGTTCAGAGACTGTAGTTAAGATCACTTAATCCGTAGGCTATATGGAAATTGAAGAGTCCTTATATGATCATCCAACGCATTCTCATCCTAGGGCGTCATATACTGACGCTTTTGACATTTCGTCTACATCCAACACACATGTCAATATGAGACGCAGATAGCTTTGTTCGGTTATGGGTAGGTTTAGGTCTGGGGTAGAGTTAGGGTTAGACCGCTAGGAGGCGCCTTCTGGCCCATATCTATCTGCATCTCATATTGAAGATAAAGGGTGCCATGTGCGTTGGATGTAGACGAAATGTCAAAAGCGTCAGTATATGAAGCCTTGATCATCAGAGGAGTCTGGATGTAATCTAGTGGAAAAGTTTGGTACTGCGCTCAAAATTTTTTATTGATTTTTATTTTTATTTTTTTTAATGAAATTTTTAAAAAAATATATTTTAAAAATCAGTGCGGGGGATCAGGCGGTTTACACGAGGTGCTGGAAGACAGTATTTGTGGCGTATTTCTTAGGGATCCCAATTCATCAGTCACTGACGTAACTCATAGTGATGACTGAATGGGAACGTCTAGATTACTAATGTAACTCCTGTTCCCTGAAGGAGGGAAGGGAGCCAAGGGGAAAAAGACATACAATGTAAATGTATGTTTTTAGTACAATACAAATATACTTTAGTGCATTTTTAATACATTTAACAGTACATCTTTTTCAACTGGGAGAAGTTACGTCCCGTTGCCACAATCCAGTGGTCACTGATTTGTTAAATAACAAATAATATTCTATCCTTGCAACCTTCCCTTGAATCCTGCAGGGGGTGGAACTGAGACAAAAGTCAAGTCATCTTCTCTTATATAGTGCTTTTAACAATGTAGATTGTTTCAAAGCAGCTTTACAGAGATAAACGTATAATTTATAAATTAGGGGCCGCCAAGACGACACCATTCTCTCTACACAGACTTTAAACGTGAACCTGTGAGAAACGCTGATGGCGTTCACATGTGCATTAAGAATTGGTTCTATAGTTATGTGCGTTTGAATATATGTGCGCAGGTTTGGAATTCCCTACAAACCAAGCCTAAACAAAGTACTGGTCTTTCCTTATAAATTTTTATACAGAATTTTATTTTATTTTGTCACTTTGGGGTAGGTACGCGAAACGAATTTTCCCGACAACGCTTTATCTGTAGAGTGGGAAAGGGATCCTCCATAGGGAGAGACTAGTTGGCACTTCAGCACTGCGTTGTCCGGCAACCGGCAGGCTGCGGGGAAACCTCAAGATAAACAAAGACACTAAAATTAGCGTAGATGCCATTCTTCTTATGATGTAACGAGTACATCAGGATTTATGGGAAGTGTTCCCGGTTCTGGCTGACCTAATCTATGCAGCCTAACATTGAATTATAGAAGTCTATAATGCATTATATGAATGCTAGGTCAAAGAGATGTGTTTTTAGTCTAGCTTTGAACTGACAGAGTGTGTCTGCTTCCCGGACAATGTTATTATTAACTGGCCTGAATTTTGAGATTGCAATAGACTTGAAGGACTATAATGCGTTAAGAGCTCGCTCAAGTACTGCGGAGCTAAACCATTTAGTGCTTTGAAGGTAATTAGCAATATTATAAAATTGATGCGATGTTTAATAGGGAGCCAATGCAGTGTTGACAGAACCGGGCTAATATGGTCATACTTCCTGGTTCTAGTACGAACTCGAGCTCTTCAACTCGAAGCACTGCTACTTGGGCGTGATATCTCTGTGCCCAAGTAGCAGTGCTTCGCCTGTGCTTCCCCCAATATAGTCCCAAGTCAGTATCTGCATAGGAAATCGCCTAGTGTCAATCTGCATCGCTATTTGTATTCGTTGTGAATACGCAGGCCACAAGAAGTAATTAGGTGTTTTTAAAAAAATTTATATCACTTTTACTCAGGACATGCTAGCTGGCAACAAAGGATTCCATTCATTATGCTAAGCTAGCACCGACCCTGTCAAACTAAAACAATGCATGCACTGAGATAAAAATGCATTTGCCCACCTATCTAAATGTAGGAAAGAAGGTGAATAAGCCCTATTTCAAAAAACGGTGGAGTGTTCCTTTAAGCGTGCAGGGCAACCACCCATAAGAGCATTACAATAATCTAGCCTTGATGTCATGAACGCATTAACTAATTGTTCCGCATTTGTCAATGAGAGCATATGGCGTAATTTAGATATATTTTTAAGATGGAAAAATGTGGTTTTACAGATACTAGACACGTGACTTTCAAATGAAAGATTGGTATCAAAGAGCACACCCAGGTTCCTAACCGACGACGAAGACTTAAAGCAGCACTCAGTAGCTTCGGGATTTCTACGCTGTATTCTCGCTTTTTGCTCGCAGGTTTCTCTCTAGAGCTCCCCCACAGCTTCGGAATAGATATTTGACAACACTGTTGTAAAAACTCGTTGGTGATTCTCAGACACCAGAGGCTAGTAGATCAACGACATCAAAGCAGATGGGACCTTCTTTAAAACGTCTTCTTCATTCGGGTTCGAACAGTGTGAGGGAGCGCAATAATGACAGCATTTTAGCAGATTTCTTTTGGCCGTAAAGCAGTTGTTTACATCGCGAGACCTGATATCACGCAAGACTTCCTGACGCGGCGGCCGGCCATAGCCGGCGGCCCGCCGCCCCAAAGTTGCAAGTGCGTATTTTCCGCTCACAGGCACCAGGGGGGTGCGAAACGACCACCATTCAACCCAAAATAAGTATTATAACCATTCCAATGACTCCGAAGCTGTTCAGTTAAGGTAAAAAAGTTACTTAGTTCACCTTTAACAGAGCAGCCATCAAGTGTTAGACAGTATTCTAGATTATTACGTGAGGAAGTTTTTTGTCCAATAATTAGAATCTCTGTTTTTTCAGAATTTAGTAGTAGGAAATTACTAGTCATCCAATTTTTTATATCAGCTATGCATTCCGTTAATTTTGTGAATTGGTAAGTTTTGTTAGGTTTTGAAGAAATGTACAGCTGAGTATCGCCGGCATAACAGTGAAAATTAATTCCATGTTTCCTAATGATATCTACTAATAGTAGCATGTACAGAGTGAACAGCAGCGGTCCTAGTACTGAGCCTTGTGGTACGCCATACTGATTTTGTGATTGATAAGACATCTCTTCATTTACTGCTACAAACTGATAACGGTCAGATAAGTATGATTTAAACCATGATAGCGCAATTCCACTAATGCCAACATAGTTTTCTAGTCTATTTAACATAATGTTGTGGTCAATGGTGTCAAATGCAGCATCGGATGATAAGAGCAAATCATTTGTGACTCTAACGAGAGCTGTCTAGGTACTATGGTACGGTCTAAATCCGGACTGAAAATCCTCGCAGATATTATTTCTTTCAAGAAAGGAACACAGTTGTGAGAATACTGCATTTTCTAATATCTTTGACAGAAAAGGTAGATTCGAGATCGGCCTGTAATTGACTAATTCTATAGGATCAAGTTGCGGTTTTTTAACAAGCAGTTTAATCATAGCCAGCTTAAAGTTTTTTGGTACGTATCCTAGAGACAAAGACGAATTAATGATATTAAGAAGAGGATCTGTAACCTCTGGAAGCATCTCTTTCAGTAGCTTAGTCGGTATAGGGTCTAACATACATGTTGTAGATTTAGATGAATTAACGAGTTTGCAAAATTCTTCCTTTCCTATAGCAATAAATGAATCAAATTTTTCCTCAGGGAGACTACAATGCACTGCCTGATGCGATACTGTAGTAGACGATTGCATAGTTATAATTTTGTCCCTGATATTATCAATCTTGTTAGTAAAGAAGTTCATAAAGTCATTACTGCTGTGCTGCTTGGAAACTTCTGGGCTTGAAGCTTTGTTTTTCGTTAGTTTAGCCACTGTTTCAAATAAATACCTAGGGTTTTGTTTATTTTCTTCTAATAGGTTTGAAAAATAAGCAGATCTAGCAGCTTTTAAAGCCTCTCTGTAAGTAATCGAGCTCTCCTTCCATGAAATCCGAAATACCTCTAGTTTTGTTTTCTTCCAGTTTCGCTCCATTTTTCTGGCTGCTCTCTTGAGGGCCCGAGTGTGCTCGTTGTACCACCATGTTGGACTATTTTCTTTAATCTTCTCTAAGCGCAACGGAGCAACTGTCTAAAGTGCTGGAAAAGAGAGAGTTAAAAGTTTCTGTTGCAATATCAAGTTCTTCTAAGCTATCCGGGATGCTGAGATAATGAAACTGATTAGGAAGATTATTGATAAAGCAATCTTTAGTGGCAGAAGTGATAGGTCTAACATATTTATAACACGGAGTCGGCTTTGCAGCCTTGGCTAAATGTAATTTACATGAGACCAGATAATGATCTGAGATGTCATCTCTCTGCTGCAGAATTTCAACGGCATCAACATCTATTCCATGTGATAATATTAGATCTAGAGTATGATTACGACAATGAGTAGGTCCTGACACGTGTTGTCTAACTCCAATTGAGTTTACAATGTCTTTAAATGCCAAACCCAATGCATCTTTTTCATTACCGATGTGTATTTTAAAACCACCACAATTAGTACTTTATCTGCAGTCAATATTAATTCTGATAGAAAGTCTGCAAATTCTTTGATAAAATATTTATGGTGCCCTGGTGGCCTGTATACAGTAGCCAGCACAAATCTCAAACGTGATTTATCGTTTACACTATATATTTTTACATTAAGCACCAACACTTCAAAAGAATTATATTTAAAACGTGATTTCTTAGTGGTTTTGAAAATATGACTATAAATCACAGCAACACCACCCCCTTTGCCTTTCAGACAGCTAGCAGACGGTCGGTTAAGCCAGTCTGTCTGCTTCCTGACCTTGTGCCCAATTTGTCATTTTTTTTATCTCTAAGACTATGAGCCAAATTACTAGAGAGAAGAGCAGCATCGTCCCAGGAGGGATGAATACCATCTCTTTACAACAGGTCAGGTTTGCCCCAAAAACTTTTCCAATTGTCTATGGATTCTATATTATTTTGCGGACACCACCACGACAGCCAGACATTGAGTGAATACAATCTACTAACTATCTCATCACTCCTGCGAACAGGAAGGGGGCCAGAGCAAATTACAGTGCTTGACATCGTACTTGCGAGTTCACACACCTCTTTAATATTAATTTTGGTGATCTCCGACTGGTGGAGTCGAACATCATTAGTGCCGACGTGAATAATGATCTTAGAGAATTTACGATTAGCATTAGCCAGCACTTTTAAATTTTCTTTGATGTCAGGCACTCTGGCTCCCGGAAAACATGTGACTATGGTGGCTGTTGTCTCTATTTTCACATTCCGTGTAATAGAATCACCAATAACTAGGGCACAATCAACAGAATTCTCAGTGGGTGTTTCACTGAGCGGGGCAAATCGATTTGTTATGGTAATCGGAACGGAGTGTTTTTTTGATCCTCGACTAGAGCGATCCCTCACTGTCACCCATTTGCCTTGCTGCGCAGGCACTAATTCAGCTCGAACCGAATCATGTAAAGAGTTCACTATACTAGGCGCATCCAAAGCAGTATCTAAAGTTCAAGCACTCTTACTATCCTCAATTAAAGTTTGGATGCGTGTCTCTAGTTCTGAAATCTTCTCCGTCAGCCTAACTGTCTCCTTGCATTTATCACATATAAATCCTATATTGCCGACAGAGAAGGCTATGCTAAACATGTGACAAAAAGTGCAGGTGACAATAACAGGACAAGACATTACTCACCATGTTTGTTGACTGATTCTTATACTCACCTGAGCATTTTATGAACTCAAAGTGCGCGTTAATAGGCTAGCAAATTACTAGCGTGTTGTGCTAGTAGTAACGGAAGCTAGCGATGTCAGGTTAATCTGAGATGTTGGGTAAGCTGTATTTAGTAGTATAAACAACTAGAAATTGTAGTAAATGATGGTTCAAAAAAGAAAGAAATACGAGGCTAAGACGGAGCTTACAGCACCGAAGCAAACAAACTCACAGCAGGCAGCGAGGCAGACAGGAGCAATCGATCAGCGATGAAAGGAAACGAGGATACACAAATAAGAAATGACAAGCGCCCTATTTGTATATTGGAATATTCTTGATCACTGGAGCGTCACTTCAAAGCGTCAACAGCTTGAAAATAAAGGCAGACTTACACATGATATTCACATTCACAGCAGCAGAAGCCGAAGTCTGGCCTCAGACTTAAAGGTAGGGTAGGTAATCCTGTTCAGAAACACTTTTTTTTATACTGGGTGAAATGGTCCTTCCATCCTGATAGTAGTCAATACATTATGTGTTTAGAAAAAGGAATGAAAAAAATCAGACCTCTGTAGCAGCTGCAGGACAGTAAAAACTCTGACCAATCACTGCCATTCGGTGCGAATGTAAAGAACCAATCAGATGCCTTCATGTCTCGTGCCCGAGCCCCACTGCGCGCACTCATCACATGTCACCGTTCCCGGAAATATTCAGCTCAAAGCACCTGCATATGCAGTCAGCGAAGGCAAACAAGGCAAAAACTACTTCCTCGGACCCTGCCCGCACTCTTGAACGACCTCCTCTGCTTCGCCCTCAACCCCGGACCTGTCCTCGAACCGACGATGCGGTACTTGTCTCCGGACTCGGAGTGTACGTTAGTCTTCATTAGAGTCAACAATGTTTTCATCATGGAAACTCTTACATGCAAAACACCGTATATGTTATGAATCTTACACGAAATTCACCTTCATCACAGTGTAACTGATGGTAATGGAAAAACGTGTATCAATGCAACCTGTTTTTAGTTTTGCCTTATAAATATAGCTCGTTACCGAATGAAACTTTACCATTATCGATATGCTAGCTTGATAGTGAGTACTAAAAGAAATCTTATTTGTTTATATTCATAGTGATAAAGTTAGGTATTTTATTACATGTGATTCTGACATGATGTCACTGTATGTACTGCGCTCCTTCCTCTCCACTCGTCTCAGGTAATAAATGCGTCTTGTTCCAGCCTGAGCGTTTGGCGTCGCGCGTTCATGTGTTTTGGGGGCGTGGCTTTGGAAGGAGCTCAGAAGGGAGGGGGTGGGAGTGAATGGAAATAATGAGCTGTGTTTATTGCAGATTAAAAGGTCTACAGTCACTCGATTTTTATATTTTCTTTTTCAGAGTACTTACATTTTAATTATGTATTGGTATATAAAGACAGTTTAAACAAATTTGGAATGTTTTTTTTTTAGAAAAAAGATTACCTACCCTACCTTTAATATTAGTGATGCTGTAGGTTTCACCAGATAGCAAAATATTCCTTTTTCCTTTAAACCAGCTGATTTCTGCAGGAGGGTTTGAGTCACTGATGCAGTTCAGAGTCACTGAATCTCCCTCAAGGCGATCAAGGGATCTGCCCTTATGTTGTTAAAGTTTGGTTATTTAAGAAATTCATTAATAATAAAGATAAAGCAAGAAGCCCTGTTTATATATGTTTGATATATAATTAATTTAAACTGCAAAGGTAAAGCATAAATAAAAATGATTGTGACGTGAAGGGAATAGAGAGAATTGAGATGTCCTTCAAGATGCTGAGTTTGATCAGTTTCTGGGTCACAGGCTGGAGGACGGAGGAGCGAGGAAAAGAGGAAGCATCAATTTGAGTATTGAGAAGCACCCATACACTTTCCCTCGATTCCTCCGTCTTCATTTTCTTTCCTTGCAACCTTCCCTCACATCCTACAGGGGGATGTGTTTTAGCATTAAACAGTGAAAAATTAAACTGGGATGTTTGCTGAAATTGTCCAATAATAACCAACTGCAGCCTTTCTTAGAACATTTTCCACCAGCCGTCTCTGATAAATACTTTTACCTGACATCTGTAGATCCTCCAGTGAAACCTGTGATCTCCATCAGTCCATCTGGTGTAATAGTGGAGGGAGATTCAGTGACTCTGAACTGCATCAGTGACTCAAACCCTCCTGCAGAAATCAGCTGGTGTAAAGGAGGAACGATTGTAGGATCTGGAAGAATCTACAACATCTCAAAGATCAGCTTTGATGACAGTGGAGAATACAAGTGCAAGTCCATCAATGAACATGGAGAGAAATACTCTGATGCTGTGACTTTAAACGTCATGTGTGAGTTAATGATGGTTCAGTCACTGTGACATTAAATCCTCAAAACATCTGTGATGTCAAGTTTAATATGATTGTTAATGATATCAATATTTCTCAGTGTTAGATCCTCCCAGGAGCGTCTCAGTGTCCATCAGTCCATCTGGTGTAATAGTGGAGGGAGATTCAGTGACTCTGAACTGCATCAGTGACTCAAACCCTCCTGCAGAAATCAGCTGGTTTAAAGGAGGAACGTTTGTAGGATCTGGAAGAATCTACAGCATCTCAAAGATCAGCTCTGATGACAGTGGAGAATACAAGTGCAAGTCCATCAATGAACATGGAGAGAAATACTCTGATACTGTGACTTTGTGTGTCATGTGTGAGTTTAATGAATCATATTCTGTATTTTAACCACATACTCGTGCTTACTTCCTTACCCAGCGGGCATTTGATGTCAATTTAACATCAATGTGACATCAAACATTGATGTCAAAATTACGTCACGAAATAGGTCAAAAATGAAAGTCATATTGACGTCAAAGTGTCGATGCCAGTTTGATGTCAAGATTTTGACCTCTGCTGATGTCATTTTGATGTTATTTTGATGTCATGCTTTGTTTGTTGGTATTTGATGTCAATTCAACATTTATTTGACGTCAAGATGTCATGATGTTGTAAACTGATTTAACTGATTCTATCTTAAATTGATCAATTGCCATTTCATATTTATACTGTGATCTTATTTCAAGTCCACTAAAAAAAATATTTTTCTAAAAAATGTAATTAATTTAAATGAGTTAACAAAACATCGATTTAACTCAATCCTCTTGCAGATAAGTGTTAGTTAACAACAGCACACATGAATGAGTTGAAGATAATGTTAGTATGTTTTTTAGATCAAAAGTTGTTATAATTTAGAAATAAAAGGCATATTTCCTAGCCTGATTTTAGCCTCTGATTTGAACGCTCTGTTTCAAGGGGCGTGTCTGTGTGAGACTTCAGTGTAAACGCCCACTGCTGTGATTGGCTGACATGCTTGCATATGAAATATTTAGCATTACATGTGAAACTTTCTTAAAAACATTTACTATTACAGCTATTATACGTTTTTACTATTACAGCTATCGAGATTAACAAATCGTGAGAAGTTTTTTTTAAGTATTTAGATCTATTCCCATCACATAAAAGGTTTCAGTGATCTGTTAGTATATTTTGTCTGATCTAGACCTGTTAAACATTGGTGTGTTTTGTCTGTATTTCAGCAGTCAGATGTTTCTCGTCTGTAACTGTCGGTGTTGCTGCTGGTGTCGGTGTTTTACTCGGTGGAGCATCAGGTGCTTTTGTGATGTACATTTGGTAAGAAGTTCATTTAAAAAAAAATCGAATTCTTTATGTATGAAGAATTACTGTATTACATTTAGGTTAAGTGTTACATTTAAAGCGGTAGTGTGTAAGCTTTGCCTCTTTGTCGCCATCTCTGTTTGAATCCTGAAATTGCAGTTATTTGTGGCGTTAAATGTGTTGTTTATTCATCTTTCTTCTGACAGTCTTACTAAAAGGATGAACAGAATATCTGCTATGAAAGAGGTGAGATGATCTCAGTTATTCACAGTGTTTTCCTGCATGCAGAGATGTTTCCTACAGCCGCTATGAGCCGTACACAGATATTAAGAGTATAAGACACACGAGTCTCGTGACCAAACACCCGATTCTTCAGTTCTAGATCCAGTAAAACTGATTTCCATCAAGATCCTCTAAACATTACAGTCTGCGTTTAAAACATGAACTCACAATGTGTGTGTCCTTCTGTCTCTCCTGTAGATCTCTGATCCAAATGAAGACACATGTACAGCTCTTGAGCTCAAGTCCACGACCTCTGACCTGTACGACACACTCACAGTAAGTGAGACGTCAAAGTCAGATACTCCATCACAGATGATCACATGACCGATCTCTCGCTCTTTCACACAGAACGTTGATCGCAGACCTCCTGTAGACTCTTGATCCTCAGAGCTTTTCTAAACATGAGAATCCATCAGTAAGTGTCAGAACCTGCAGCTCTTCTCAATATAATCAATACAACTCTCTTCAGTATAGTGTGATTGTTTTATGTATCTTGTGAAAGGTTTTATAATGTTGTTGATGAACTTCAGTCAGTCTTTCTTCATCGTATTGTTTGTTCAGATCAACAGGAAGATTCTGCAGTGAGAGGCGGAGCACAAATGAACCAATCCTGAGCTATGTGGGTGGAGCCACGGATGATTGACAGGGATCATCAGTGATGAGTCACAAAAGTTTAATTACTGTATAGTTTATTCACCATAAAACTATAAAAGTGGAATTAAATGAAAGTTAAAAGCTGGTGAATTGTTATTGTCTAAATATATGTTAAAATTAAGTCAGAACACCTAAAGTGATGTTCAGTTGTGGCAAACAATCTATGCTTTCTCATTTTACAAAATGTTCCTGCTTTTAAATCATAATTGATCATTTTATTCTGATAATGGAATTCATTCACAATGGAAATTTTTTTTTTTTTTTTTGCTCTCAAAGTGCTCAATATAATTAATAACAAAATAATAATTTGTGTTCCTGTAACTCTCCCTTTAAATGTTTTTAAGTTTTTAAGTTGTATTTGTGATCATCTCATATATACTTGTACAAACCTTAAGGGCTCATAGATCCTGCAGTATTGATATATAATATATATATATATATTGATTCTCACAAGCTACTTATTTGGTATTGATTCAATATGATTGATATTAAAAATATCAATATTAAAATTGTAAATGACAAAACATGGATTTCTGCATCACTTTTATTTGTTTTCAATTCTTTTTTCATGTTTGCTCCAAAACACCCCTGACATTTAGCTGGAGTTTGTTGGTGTGATATGCCTTTAAGTCTTTTTTTTTTTTTATATATAATTTAGAAAATCACATACCAATTTAAGAAATAACTGGTTTTGACATTGGCATTGTTAAAACTGTAAGAATAAGTATTAGTATCTGATCAAAATAAAAAAGTTTGAAATCGTCCATCCCTAACAATCCCTCACATCTCCTGCGTCTGAATCAGAATCAGAATCAGAAAGAGCTTTATTGCCAAGTGTGCTTGCACCCACAAGGAATTTTTCTTGGTACTGAAGCTTCCAGTGCACATACAAATACAACAAGAACATAGTAATAAAAATTCTAAGAATGAAAATATATAAAAAATAAATAAAAATAGTATAAAAGTAAAAAAGTAGGGTCACAGTTGGGTTTAGTCTGAATAAACATTTACAGATTATGAACATATTTACAGTATTTTGAGTAGTATGAATAATATAAATATCACCTGAATTAGAGAATATTACACTAGACAGTGGGAGTCTAGCGCATGTTACAGATTATAAACATATTTACAGTATTTTGAGTAGTATGAATAATATAGATATAAATATCACCTGAGTTTATTGCACTAGACAGTGGGAGTATTGCACTTACAGGCATATGCTTTGGGGGGCATGTTAAGTGTTCAGAAGGGAAATGGCCTGTGGAAAGAAACTGTTCCTGTGCCTGGAAGTTCTTGTGGCCAGTGATCTGTGTCGCCGTCCTGACGGTAACAGTTCAAACAGGGGGTGTCCAGGGTGAGTGGAGTCTGTGATGATTTTACCTGCTCTCTTCCTCACTCTGGAAGAGTACAGGTCCTGGAGGGTTGGCAGGGGGGCACCAATAATCCTCTCTGCAGTCCGGACTGTCCGTTGTAGTCTCCTGATGTCCGATTTGGTAGCTGAACCAAACCAGACAGTGATGGAAGTGCTTAAGACAGACTCAATGACGGCTGAGTAGAACTGGATCAGCAGCTCCTGTGGCAGATTGAACTTCTTCAGCTGGCGAAGGAAGTACAGTCTCTGCTGGGCCTTTTTCACAATGGAGTCAATGTGATTTGCCCACTTCAGGTCCTGGGAGATGGTAGAGCCCAGGAACCTGAATGACTCCACTGCTTCCACAGTGCTGTTCATGATGGTGAGAGGGGGGAGTGCTGGGGTGTTTCTCCTGAAGTCCACGATCATCTCCACTGTTTTGAGCGTGTTCAGCTCAAGGTTGTTATAACTGCACCAGACAGCCAGCTGTTCAACCCCCAGTCTGTAAGCAGACTCGTCACCATTTTGGATGAGACCGATGACAGTGGTGTCGTCTGCAAATTTCAGGAGCTTGACAGAGGGGTCTTTAGAAGTGCAGTCATTAGTGTACAGGGAGAAGAGCAGTGGGGAGAGAACGCACCCTTGGGGGGCGCCAGTGCTGATGGTGAGGGTCCTGGATGTGAGTTTCCCCAGTCTCACTAGCTGCTGCCGGTCCGTCAGGAAGCTGGAGATCCACTGACAGATTGTGGATGGCATGGAGAGCTGAGTCAGTTTGGCTGTGAGAAGATCAGGGATGATGGTATTGAAGGCCGAACTGAAGTCCACAAATAAGATCCGTGTGTAACCCTTTTTACGATATAATAACAGAGTAACAGGTAATTAGTTATCTTTAACAGTATTTGGACCAGTAACAGAAGATGCTAAATCCTTAAGAGCCAGTGGTTTGACCTCAATAAAGACAGAAAACAGTAATTTGCGTCATTGTGATCACTCTTTGTTTAACAACAGGAACAATAACAAACAGTGTAACAATTTAGTTCAGAGAATGTACCTGAAGAAATAAGAAAATAATAAAGCCGGCATAAGTTTCCCTTAAAACAAAAGAAATAAAACCCAGTTCCAAAAATAGTCTTATTGCTCGTTGGGGCCCTTTTTTTTTTGGTTGAATCAGTGTCGTGACAGTATCAGTATGCCAGTGCTCGTGGATCCTACCACACAATCCGTGAAGGAGAGAAAGTGAGACTGCGCATAGACTTATGCTCGTGGGTCTGTGGCTCGCCACCCAACGTACGCTGGGAATCTTTCGGAGTTTCAGGGTGTGAACATCCAATCCCAATCCAACCGGAAGGCTTCAACTCCAAGTCGGGCGTGACTTCCGATCCATGTGCGTCACTGGAATGAATCTGGCAAAAAAAACCTGACCTATGGGTCAATGAGTGGGTCTCTCTAAATTGGCTGTCTGATCAGCGGCAGCCGTCTGCCGATCGCGCTTCTCCTATGGATGGTAATTGATTCGGGATTCAGCTAGGCAAACAAAACAGCCATGCAGTCTTTCAGTCAGGAAGTAGCTAACAGGCGGTGAAGGCGGAGCTCAAATTGCCTGAAGTTTTGGAGCTCAGTGATTGGTCAACTCCTCACAAAAAGGAGCATGGGAATTGTAGTGTGAACAGCTTTTCAAGGGGGAAATCGCTCTTTTTCTATCTTTTTATGCATTTGATCACTTATTGTAGATGGCGTTTTTTTCCAACCTTTTTAAACAAACACTTATTTATTCGTTGTCATCACTTAACTGTTTTTTTCTTTTAATACATAGAAAATGTACTTTGATTAATTAACTTAAAACATTTATCTCAAGATTTGACTAACTTTAAGAAAGGGATTATTATGCCAAGACTTCGTTTTAAGACCTGGTTACACTCTCCCCTCCTGAACTCATGTACGTCCCTGTACATGGAAGAGCTCAAATGTGCTTTATCTGAGGGGGGTATGGGAGGAAAGGCGCAGAGACTACTTGATCTTCATTCAAAACATCGGACAACACAGTGGTCAACCCATGGAGAAACGATTTAACAACTGTGACCAATGGGTTTCCGAGTTCAGGATAATCCAGTCGCCTTGACGGTTGACGTTCCCTTTCAGATCTCCTGACAGGAGCATCTGTGACTGCCATTCTCTCTGCTTCCTCTCTGGATTCAGTTCCATCCATTTCCGGTTTCTCTCCTCCCACAGACTTCTCAGTCTTTGTCCTGTCTACTTCCTCCTCACGCTCTGACATGTCAGAAGACACCGACTGCTGTTCATTACAGATGTCATTGACAGCATCAAGTATGGTCTCTTTCTCCACAGGATGCACTTCAGGTAAGTGGGTATCAGGCAGGTTACTTTTAATGGGGTCTCTTTCAGGTACTCGGTCGATTGGGGCGATGTTTTCAGTAAGTAAGTATTCTGTATTACTGCAATGGTTGGTAGGTCTACTAGACCTCAGAGGACTGACTGGGGCATCGGTAGACATACCCGATGGACTAGACAGTTCAGGGGAGCAATCTACGGTATGGGCATTTACTGGGCTCTCGACAGAACAGGGACCTGGAGATACAGTATACTGCCTATGTCGTTCATTAGACAAGGATACTTTGGGCTGTGCTAGACCTTCATGGACTGCGGGGATGAACACATTTGAGACCTCACTGAACCAATGGATTGGGATGGATTCATCCTCTTCTTCCTCTGAAGGGTCAGCATCCAGAACAGGATTTGCACGAGTTGCTATTCTGCGCTTTGCAGGTTGTTTGGCAGACTTGCTGCTTCCCTCCATAGGTAGGAATCCACATGGGAGGAGTAAGTCCCTGTGCAGGGTTCTTAATGGACCATCACCGACTTCGGGCTTGACAGTATAGACAGGTAGGGTACCTGCCCTGCTCACTACTACGTGGACGGTAGACTCCCACTTGTCTGAGATCTTATGCTTCCCCCGGATGCGGACGTTCCGGACTAGCACTCGGTCTCCAGGCTCCAAGTCTGAAGCGATCACTCGTCTGTCGAACCGTGTTTTGTTCTTGTGTGCGGTCTTTGCAGCATTACTCATGGCTAACTTGTAGCTCTCCTCAAGCCGTGATTTAAGGTTCTGCACATATTCGGAGTGTGATGTGTGTTGCTTGCCATGCAGCGGTAGTCCAAATGCCAAATCGACTGGTAGACGGGGCTGGCGCCCGAACATCAGTTCATAAGGTGTGAACCCCGTCACATCGTTTTTAGTACAGTTGTAGGCGTGGACAAGGGGTCTGACAAAATCACGCCAATGGGACTTTTCTTGGTTCTGAAGGGTGCCGAGCATATTAAGTAAGGTGCGATTAAACCTCTCCACAGGGTTGCCCCTGGGATGGTAGGGTGTTGTTCTCACCTTTTGAATGCCGGCCACTTGACAGAGTTCCTTTATCATGCGGGATTCAAAATCCGGTCCCTGGTCACTGTGTAGTTTTTCCGGCATTCCATAGTGCACCATGAAGTTCTCCCACAAACACTTTGCCACTGTACGGGCCTTTTGGTTGGGAGTGGGAATGGCCACTGCAAATTTCGTAAAGTGATCCGTGATCACAAGGATGTCTTTAGTTCCATTTCTGTCAGGTTCAAGGGAAAGGAAATCCATGCATAGAAGTTCAAGGGGTCTTGTGGTCTTGATATTTATTAGGGGTGCAGCTCTCTCTGGAAGTGCTTTCCTCCGCACACACCTGCCACAAGTCCTCACCTTTCTCTCCACATCCACAGCCATCCTTGGCCAATAGAACCTGGTCCGAATAAGGTCCAATGTGCGGTCAACTCCCATATGACCCATATGGTCATGAAGGCTAGTCAAAACTGCGCCACGAAGCTCAGCTGGGAGGACAAGCTGGTACGTTGTTTTGGGACCTTCTTGGCGTCGTCTGTATAAGACATTATTCACAAGTTCGAGGCGGCTTAACTCTCTTAAAAAGAAAGGGAGATCAGGAAGTTCATTTCGCAAGGTAGGGGGTGGTGTGTCACCTGTCTCAATTTGGGAAATGACGTGTTTTATACACTGGTCGGCCCTTTGTCTATCCACCAGTTCTGCTTCAGACAGGTGAGGGACGGCGGGAAGTTCACCAGACTGGTCTGCTTGTTGATAGCATTGGGGCACCGCATCTGCAGAGACGGCAAGGCATTCGACTAAAACAACGTTTCCACTGTTACTGTCATCAACCTGGGTGCTGTAAATAAGTTGTCTTTCACAGATTGCTTGTATGACTTCCTCGTTAACAGCATTGGCATTATCTGGGTCAGAGAGATGGTCTTTGGTGAACTGGAAAATGCGTTCCCTCTCTTTCTGTGACTTTGGGTCATCCTCCAAGGCTCCGTGTGGCCTGCGTGACAGACCATCAGCATCACCGTTCTGTTTCCCAGGTCGGTAGAGAAGCTTGAACGAGAATGTGGACAATGCTGCCAGCCATCTGTAGCTCGTCGCATCCAGTTTAGCTGAGGTCAATATGTAAGTTAGCGGATTACTGTCAGTTACAACAGTGAACTGATTACCATATAGATAATCTGCAAACTTTTCGGTGACTGACCACTTCAACGCTAAGAATTCCAATTTATGCGCCGGGTAGCGACTTTCACTCCGTGATAACCCTCTGCTCGCATATCCAATCGCTCTCAACTGGCCCTCCTGTTCTTGGTACAAAACTGCACCAAGTCCAGTGGTGCTGGCGTCAGTGTGCAGTACATAAGGTTTCTGAGGATCTGCAAAACCTAGCACAGGGGCGGTGGTAAGTTTTTCGATTACAGTCTCAAACGCTTGTTGGCAAGCAGGGGTCCATCGCTCCCCAAAGGGCTCTTTTGGGTCTCTGTACTCTGATCTTTTTGTCACTTTAGCTCTCTTTTGGGAAGGTGGGTAGCCAGAGGTTAGCTCATGGAGGGGCTTCACAATATTGGAGTAACCTTTAACAAACCTCCTATAGTACCCAGCGAACCCGAGGAAAGATCTTAATTCTCGCAGGTTCTCAGGGACGGGCCAAGTCTTGAGAGCAGCAGTCTTTTCTGGGTCAGTTTGTACTCCATTTCTAGACACCACATGACCAAGGTATCGGACTGATGTCTGAAAGAAGGCACACTTTTCTGGGGAAAGTTTGAGGCCAAACTCTTTGAGACGGGATAGCACCTTCATTAACCTCTCCTCGTGTTCTTCAAGGGTCTTGGAGAATATGATTAGGTCGTCGAGAAAAACTAGTACTTCTTTCAAGTGCATGTCTCCCATGCATTTCTCCATTAGCCTTTGGAACGTACTAGGTGCGTTAGTCACTCCTTGAGGCATCCGATTAAACTCCCAGAAGCCAAGTGGGCACACGAAAGCTGTTTTTGGCTTATCTGCCTCTTCAACCTCTATCTGGTAGAAACCAGATTTTAAATCGAGGACAGAAAACCACTGAGAGCCATTAAGTGCACAGAATGTGTCCTCTAGCTTTGGGAGAGAATACGCATCCTTTATGGTCTGGAGGTTCAACCGTCTATAGTCTATGCACAGGCGGACTTGGCCATTTTTCTTCCTCACAACCACGATTGGTGATGAAAATGGAGACTCTGAATCTCTGATGACTCCTGCATCGAGGAGCTCCTGGATGTGGTTTCGAACGGCCTCAATATCCTGAGGGTGGATTGGTCGTGCGCGCTGTTTGAAAGGAGTGTCGTCTGAGAGTTTTATATGATGTGTCACTTTGTCTGTTCGGCCGAAATCTGCATCATGTTTTGCAAACACGTCATGCATGTTATTTAGTTTCCCTGTGATGCGTTCTTTCCACACAGGCGGGATAGGGGACTCACCGAAATTAAAGCTCAGAGTGGACTTTTGGGAGGGCTCTGCTTCCGCCGTCTTTTTAGATGGCTCAGCTGACTCTGCATTGTGCTGCTTTAACAAGATGGTCTGGTAGGTATGCATTTGGGCTATTGTGCTCTTTGGGGGAATGACAACATCATGATCAGACTCATTACAAATTATGACTGGTAACTTATAGGGTTGCCGGAGGGGAAGATCAACCAGGCTGGCCTTAACAAGCAAGCCACCCGGCAAGGAGGGTAAGTTTGTGTGTTCGATCAGAACAGATTTCTCATTCTGGAATCCACTAACAGGGGAAACTCCCTCAAGTACGACAGTTTTGCCAGCTGGAACAATTTGAGCGCTCTTCCCCAGTAATTTCACAACACCTTGGGGCTCAGGATGGGTTGTCTGGTTGTGTCTAACTTCAAGTACTTTAAGGACTGCTCGATAGCCGTGTGGGATAGGCTGATGTTTCACCCCAGATTCGGAACAGATGTTGTAAAGGACATCCAGGGTGTTGGTGCCTATAAGCACAAGGGGCTCTGTAATGGTGTTAAGATTTGGGACCACTAATGCAAGTGTGTTTACTTCAATTGGTGCTCCAACAAACTCTTCCGGGAAGGTTACAGCTAGTTCAATGTACCCCAAGTAGGGGACAGACTGTCCTGCTGCTCCTTCTACCTCTAAGAGGTCATGGAGTGGCTTAATCTCCTGTTCTGAGAGATGTCGTTCATAAAATGACTGTGGGATAGTTGTTACTTGTGAGCCCGTGTCGAGCAAGCAGGTAACTTCTTGATCTTTTATGTTCACAAAAGCTGTACTTTTCGTACCGATGAGTCCTTTAGGAAACTTGAATGGGGGGCTACTGTCTGATTGTTCAATGCTGGTGCATGCTTGTGAGTTGACTATGAGGTTTAAAGCCGAGGGACATTGATTTGTCTCAGCCCCTGTCTGTCCCACCACAGGAGCCGTTAGTCGTTTAACTGTGAGCTGGGGTTAGCCTTCATTTCCCACTCACTTAATCTCTTCTCCAACTGTTTTCGTTTTTCAGCCACCAAAGCAGGATTGGGAGCTTCGGTACACGTAGAGGAGATATGCCCATCTTCTCCACACTTAAAGCAGTACCAGGGCCGGGGTTTGTTCGTCTGCTTTGTTCTTATCTGGGTTTGCATGTTTGCATTTGTTTTGTCTGGTGTTCGGCTCTGGGGTTTCTGTGCGGTTCCTTTTCTATCTTTCTTTTTCTCTGCCATGAAAGAGGTCAGCTGGCTCTGCAGGGTGGCAACCTGCTTCACAAGGTCTTCAATGGCACTGGGACATACCTGTGGTTTCTCCTTTGGGTCTGCGCATGCACATACACTCTGAGACTGAACTTGGACTCGTTTTGCGGCACCTATATGTTTCCTCATGCGGCTGGCTTTAGCTTGCTGCCTGTCTTCCTCTGTGCGCAACATCAGCAGGAGCTCTGCAAATGAAGGCGGGTGACTTCTCGCCTGTTCAAGTTGCAGAGTAGAGAGCAGAGCACTGTCCCAACACCCTCTACAGAACTGCTTTAGAAGGTGTCTGTCAACTTCTCTTGGTGCAACCCCACCCCTTTTTACTACAAGGTTTAATGCGACCTGCAGCCGATGAAGGTAAGCGGAAGCACTCTCCCCTGGGTTCTGGAACGTGTTTAAGAAACGCGCAAAAAGTTCTTCCCCATCCTCAACCGCGCCAAAAGCCGAATCAAGTAGCTGCAGGAAAGTTAAAGGGGGTGAATTGGGCCGTAATCCTTTGACCACATCAGCTGCAGGTGGAAGCAAGCTCTCTACAATCTTTCTGGTGATCTGAAGGGGAAGTATGTTAGGATCATTTAGCAGCAGTTCAATATGGGAGCGCCAGGTGTCATAATCGGTCTCGTTATTGGGCCTGGGAGTCTTTCCAGAGAAGGAGCGGAGCCTTAATTGGGGCTGAAAGTGAGGGCTGATTGCTTCGCTCCTTACAATGTGTTCAACCACAACCTTTTGAACTTCTGGTGGATTCATGTCATTTGCTGAAAGTGAAGGGGCTGTACCCACACTGTTGGTTGGGATGGTGCCAGGGGGAGGAAGGCCATCATTTCTGTGAGCGGTGTCTGAGGATAAGACAGGGGGGTGCTGTTCAGTGGAGGTAATGGTCAGCTGGGTCTCAGTGGGGGTTTCAGCATGGGCAAGAGGAACTTCCTCTGATACAGAGCTCATTGCTTCAATATCTTTACTAATCTGGGATATCACTCCTTTAAGCACATGTCCGTACTCAGCACCGCTAAGTTTGGCTAAGGCCTTAAGTTCTGACAGGTAAGTTTTGGTAATATTACCACTGATTTCAGTTTGGTACGCACTGCTCAAAGCTCTGATGTTGTAAACAACAGAGGGGTCATCTTGCAAGGCATATTTGTATGGCAATATTCCACTTAGTGTTTCTAGAGCTGTGCCGTGCGTATACTCAACGATCAGGTTTTGGTAAAATTCTGATTCATCTTCATCAACTAGAATGGTTCTTTTGATAGACCCATATTCTTTAAGGAAGTCAACAACCTGTTCATCTTGGTCTCCTACTTGTGTTAGCCCACTAACAATAACTGCGTTTGGGATTTTAACACCACACCTCTGTACAAAGTCCATATTGGACACGTGTTCAATATTGATATTCAAACCAACTGGCTCCTGGCTGGCTCGCCAGAGCTGTAACCCTTTTTACGATATAATAACAGAGTAACAGGTAATTAGTTATCTTTAACAGTATTTGGACCAGTAACAGAAGATGCTAAATCCTTAAGAGCCAGTGGTTTGACCTCAATAAAGACAGAAAACAGTAATTTGCGTCATTGTGATCACTCTTTGTTTAACAACAGGAACAATAACAAACAGTGTAACAATTTAGTTCAGAGAATGTACCTGAAGAAATAAGAAAATAATAAAGCCGGCATAAGTTTCCCTTAAAACAAAAGAAATAAAACCCAGTTCCAAAAATAGTCTTATTGCTCGTTGGGGCCCTTTTTTTTTTGGTTGAATCAGTGTCGTGACAGTATCAGTATGCCAGTGCTCGTGGATCCTACCACACAATCCGTGAAGGAGAGAAAGTGAGACTGCGCATAGACTTATGCTCGTGGGTCTGTGGCTCGCCACCCAACGTACGCTGGGAATCTTTCGGAGTTTCAGGGTGTGAACATCCAATCCCAATCCAACCGGAAGGCTTCAACTCCAAGTCGGGCGTGACTTCCGATCCATGTGCGTCACTGGAATGAATCTGGCAAAAAAAACCTGACCTATGGGTCAATGAGTGGGTCTCTCTAAATTGGCTGTCTGATCAGCGGCAGCCGTCTGCCGATCGCGCTTCTCCTATGGATGGTAATTGATTCGGGATTCAGCTAGGCAAACAAAACAGCCATGCAGTCTTTCAGTCAGGAAGTAGCTAACAGGCGGTGAAGGCGGAGCTCAAATTGCCTGAAGTTTTGGAGCTCAGTGATTGGTCAACTCCTCACAAAAAGGAGCATGGGAATTGTAGTGTGAACAGCTTTTCAAGGGGGAAATCGCTCTTTTTCTATCTTTTTATGCATTTGATCACTTATTGTAGATGGCGTTTTTTTCCAACCTTTTTAAACAAACACTTATTTATTCGTTGTCATCACTTAACTGTTTTTTTCTTTTAATACATAGAAAATGTACTTTGATTAATTAACTTAAAACATTTATCTCAAGATTTGACTAACTTTAAGAAAGGGATTATTATGCCAAGACTTCGTTTTAAGACCTGGTTACACGTGCATAAGTCCCAGGTCTGTCAAGATGTTGCAGGATATAGTGCAGTCCCATGTTGACTGCATCATCCACAGACCTGTTTGCTCTGTAAGCAAACTGAAGGGGATCCATCAGGGGTCCGGTGATGTCCTTCAGATAGGCCAACACCAGTCTTTCAAACGACTTCATGACCACAGACGTGAGAGCGACAGGTCTGTAGTCATTAAGTCCAGTGATTTTAGTTGTTTTGGGAACCGGAATGATAGTGGAGCGTTTGAAGCAGCAGGGAACTTCACACTGCTCCAATGATCTGTTGAAGATCTGCGTGAAGACTGGGGCCAGTTGGTCAGCACAGGCTTTTAGACAAGCAGATGAGATGCCGTCTGGGCCTGAAGCTTTCCTAGTCTTCTGTTTTTTGAAGACTCTGCTCACGTCCTCCACACAGACCTTAAGCTCAGGTTGGATGGCAGAAGGGGGGAGGAGAGGGGTTGCAGGAGGTGATGGTGGATGTGTGAAGTGCACATCAGGGCGGGTCTGAGGTGTGAGTCTGGGCTTCTCAAACCTGCAATAGAATGCATTGAGAGTGTCAGCCAGTTGTTGATTCTCCACAGATGGGGGGGATGGTGATTTGTAGTTGGTGATGTTCCTCAGGCCTCTCCAGACTGATGCCGGGTCGTTGGATGAAAACTGGTTTTTCAGCTTTTCAGAGTAGCTTCTTTTAGCAACTCTGATCTCCTTTGTCAGTTTGTTTCTGGCCGGGTTATACAAGATTTTATCCCCACTTCTGTAAGCATCCTCTTTGGCATGACGAAGCTGTTTGAGTTTCCCAGTAAACCATGGTTTATCATTAGTGAATGAAAAGAATGTCCTGGTAGGAATGCATGTATCCTCACAGAAGCTGATATATGATGTTATAGTATCTGTGAGCTCATCCAGATCGGTGGCTGCAGCTTCAAAAACAGTCCAATCAGTGCAATCGAAGCAGGCCTGTAGATCCTGCTCTGCTTCGTTGGTCCATCTTTTTACAGTCCTTAATACAGGTTTAGCTGATTTCAGTTTCTGCCTGTAGGTCGGTATAAGATTAACCAAACAGTGATCAGAGAGCCCCAAAGCTGCCCGTGGGACGGAGTGATACGCATTCTTTATCGTGGTGTAACAGTGGTCCAATATATTACTGTCTCTGGTAGGACATGTAACATGCTGTCTGTATTTTGGCAGTTCACGGGAGAGATTTGCTTTGTTAAAATCCCCAAGAATGATTAAAAGAGAGTCTGGGTACCTTTGTTCCATTTCAGCTATATGTTCAGCCAGCTGTTGTAGCGCCGCGCTCACACACGCGTCTGGAGGAATGTAAACATTCGCGAGAATGAATGAGGAAAACTCCCGCGGCGAGTAGAAAGGTTTACAGTTTATGAAATGCGCCTCTAAATTAGGAGAGCACATCTTCTTCAGTGTTGTTACATCTGAACACCAACTTTCGTTAATTTAGAAACACAATCCACCACCTCTCGTTTTCCCCGTTAGTTCCGCGATGCGATCCGCTCGGAACAGCTGGAAGCCCGGCAGATGTAGTGCGTTGTCCGGTATGGCTTCACTCAGCCAGGATTCAGTGAAGCACAGAGCAGCGGTGTTTAAAAAATCCTTGTTAGTGCGGGTGAGGAGAAGAAGTTTGTCCATTTTGTTAGGAAGAGATCGGAGATTCGCAAGATGAATACTGGGTAGTGCAGTGCGGAGGCCGCGCTCGCGGAGTTTAACCAGCGCGCCGGCGCGCTTCCCGCGTTTGCGTCTGACCGCGCGTTTTAACAACACCGCTGCACCTCCAACAAGAATGTCCAGTAAAACGTCTGAGTAATCAAAATCTGTAAAAAACTTGTCTGGTGTGTGTTTCCTAATGTCCAGAAGTTCGTCTTTGGTGAAACTGATAGGAAAAGAATGACTAAACGCAGAACAAACGAACAAAAACAACACAATGACTGGAGGGCTCCACACCGAGGCAGCCATCCCCGGCGCCATCTTGTTGAAGAACAAGATGACATCAACCTCAATGAGCCTCACCTGTAAATCACTACTTGTTTTGTCCATATAGTGCCGTCCTTCTTCAGTTACTGAGGGTTTGCTCACAATGTGGCTCAGACTTTGACATTAAATATAATGCAAAGAAGATAATATTATGATTGTTAGGAGTAGGGAAAACATGAAACTAATTTCCTGATTTCTCTCTGTCTGATATTGTCCTTAAAGTATGTGATGAGGATAAACACTTAAGACATTATTTAACTGATGACCTTTCCAGGGTTGCCAACTTTGGGACTTTGACTGGAGTGAGACTCGGTAAAACTTCAGTGCGCGCGCAGAGAAATGTTTTGCCAACCCTAACCCTACTTTTAAAAATGTCAGTCCTTGTTTACTTTATAAACCCTGATTTATAAAAAAAAAAAAAAAAAAACGAATAGAATGGAAACGTGTTTTCAAAATGTACAATTAATTGATTGCACGATAAAAAAATAAAGATAGAGGTGATTAAATAACAAACATGTAAAACAACAACATCAAACCAATAAGAAATCTCAAATCAAAAGGGACACATAATAGTTACTCCACCTCCCCAGAAAACCACAACACAAGTTCCCCACATTAGGCCTGTTGTAGCCTGTGCCACAGTGGCAGTGTCGGCCTGCTTCACCACCTCTGCAGGAGCTCGTATCTGAAGCAGGGTTCAATCCGGTCATGAACGTTCATTGCGTCTGTCACGTGACAAATGAACGAAAGACTCAGAAGGTAAAGTAATTATTTATGCTCCCTGTAAATTATTTTTGACTGCATTATAATGATTTCTTAATTCAGAATATGATAAAGACTGTGTGGGTGGATGTGTTCGGGGAATTTGGCTGTTAAAAGTATAACATTTAAAGCCCCTTAAATGAACGAAATGACTCGAAAAAAGATTTGTTCATTTTAATGAAAGAGGTAGAACAAATGATCCGAACTTCCCTGTCAGGTGCCATCAAGTGACAGTCTGTTCCTGGAGTCAGTCTTGTTTAGGCCAATAACTGAAAAGGTTCGCTCAGCATCCATTTTACTGTGGCAGACTCAACACAATCTGGGCAACCTTTGATCATTTGGGGAATTTTAAAATGCCACTTGCCTGATTTGCCAAAACGTAATTTCCATGAGCCTATTTTTATTGAGCAAATAGCTAGCCCACATAACGCATGTCAGACAACGTTTGCAACTATAGCTGGAGTCTGTAGGCTACTCTCGGCACACAGACTGATTAGGCAAGGCTACGTCTATAATGACAAGGCACACCATTTTTTTATCTGCTTACCTTTCCGAACTTTCAAACGCGCATCAGTGGCTCCGAACCTGTGCTCCGAACTCTCTCTGAGAGTCTCTCTGAAATGTGTGTCAGTGTCAGTGTTGACGTGCCCCCCTGATCTGCTGTGCGCAATATCATGTACAGATGTATGTGTAGGTTATCACTCTGCAAACAGGATCATTTCAACACTGACGAACACGGCACTAAGTTCAGTCAGGTTCTTCTCCAGTATGAGGAACCATTGGCGTTTTACATGTAAATATGTGATATGTGGACTCTGTTTGTTTTTC
The DNA here is from genome assembly GCF_951802725.1 of Rutilus rutilus. Classification (NCBI taxonomy): domain Eukaryota; kingdom Metazoa; phylum Chordata; class Actinopteri; order Cypriniformes; family Leuciscidae; genus Rutilus; species Rutilus rutilus. The sequence continues at coordinate 51,133,692 of NC_140210.1, forward strand.
TGTATTTGTCTGTTTTATTATTTGTGTTTTTAGACCATGTGTGTCCTTAATAAAGCTTTGATGATGATGATGATGATGATGATACTGATGTTCTTTCTCTCAGTGAGAGGTTCAGACAATATTCATCATTATTCTCTAGTGATTGAAGATGAAAAGTAAAGTAAATGCTTTAACTAAGAAGTGATCTCGTAGGCGACTGATTGAAGTGACCCCAGTGACCTCGGATGTCTTCAGCTAGAAGATCAAATATATGTTTTAACACGTGTTGGGTGTCTCTCTGTCTTTAAAACATGGAGAGCGCATTCCAGTAAACAGACGTGATTCTATAACTAAGTAAATCTCATAAGCCTGAAAAAGTCATTCAAATCCTTTAATATGTAGAAGGATAAATACTGATTAATACCCTAGATCAGGGGTCTCCAAACTCAGTCCTGAGGGCCACAGCTCTGCAGAGTTTAGCTCCAACCCTGATAAACTCCTGTCTGCAGCTTTCTAGTAATCCTGAAGACACTGATTGGCTGGTTCAGGTGTGTTTGATTAGGGTCAGATAGATAGCACCCAGCGGGCACCTTGATGTCAAAATTAGGTCAAGAAATAGGTCAAAAATGAAAGTCAAATTGACGTCAAAGTGTTGATGTCAATTTGATGTCAAGATTTGACCTCTGCTGATGTCATTTTGCCAAACAAAAAGGTGAAACGCATGGCCGTACACTTATTACCAGCTTCACTTACTTTAACCAGATTTAATTTATTTAATTTCCGGTTTAAATAAATATAATATTTAAATAGTTTAAAATATATTAAACATATTTTGATGACACCATGATGGTGGTTAGCGTTTGCTTTAGTTGTGCTCTTGACCCTTGACTCTTTAATATAAAATTTTCTCTGGCTGCTATAACTGTGTGTTTATAAAGCACAACTGTTGTAGCTAAAAAAGCCATGAGATCAGGAAATGTTGGCGGTTTTTTGAAGATGATGACAATATCATCATGTAATTGCCTGAATCTTTGATCTTATTCAGTGTCTAATCTTTGGTTACATAGGACTTGTGATTTTAATGTTGTATTATAATATAAGCCATTTAATTTAACAGCATGATAATAATGTTTTTTTAATTAATAAAGGATTTTAAAAACATTTAATGCATTAAACTTAACATTATTACTTAGCTATCAAGAATCAGTGTATGACTCTCAACAATGGTGACAATCAATGAAATGCTTCATGCTGCAGTGCATGCTGGGTACCACCAATCAAAACTCACCCATATCTCCCAGCATGCATTGCGGCTTTAATAAATTATGCAGCTGGAGTTGATCTGATTATCTGGATATTTTGTTTGATTGTCACCATTGTTGAGACATACGCTGTTTCTTGATGTCTGTGTGCGTCTAAGTAATGCCATAGATGACAGGGTTTTGTGCACTAAATAGTTTTTAAAAAACAAGTACATTATTTGATAAACAAAACTGCTAGATATGCTGTAGAATCAAATTACTTCTGTCATGAATAAAACCGCTTTTAAACCACAAATCCCATATAATCAAAGCGTTAGACACTGAACATGATCAGGGATTCAGGCAATTACATGATGATTTCATCAATAAACAGCCAACATCTCCTGATCTCAGTTTCTGATGGCTTTTTTAGCTACAACAATTGTGCTTTATAAACACACAGTTATAGCAGCCAGAAAAAAATTATATTAAAGAGTCAAGGGTCAAGAGCACAACTAAAGCAAAACGCTAACCACCATCATGGTGACTTTAAAGGAGAACTCCGGTCAATTTTAACATTGAGCTCATTTTTTTGTACATTTGGAGTGCTGTCAATACAGAGAACAACGACAAAAATCGGTGTTGCCTACACCGAGTTATTCTATTTTTAAAATTTGCACCCTATTGACTTCAATGGGGCAAGTAGTAAACCTGCTTTTTAGCCTCTTAACATCCTTTAAGTGTCATTACAAGTGCACAGAAAATGTGAGTGATTCCTTCCGAGTGAACACGAGTGGATCTGACTGCAGTAGATGTTAGAGATATTAATAAAAATGAAGTTAATTCAGCCAGCGCTCATACCTTTGTTTACATCCTGTTTTCGGTCGAAGTCCATAGTAGTCGATTGTCGAGTTCACGCGCGTGATCATAGGTACTAAACCTATGCGCGTGAACTCGTCAATCGATTACTATGGCCTTCCATTTTCCAAAGTTAACATTTTTATTAATATCTCTAACATCTACTGCAGTCAGATCCACCCGTGTTCACTCGGAAGGAATCACTCACATTTTCTGTGCACTTGTAATGACACTTAAAGGATGTTAAGAGGCTAAAAAGCAGGCTTACTACTTGCCCCATTGAAGTCAATAGGGTGCAAATTTTAAAAATAGAATAACTCGGTGTAGGCAACACCGATTTTTGTCGTTGTTCTCTGTATTGACAGCACTCCAAATGTACAAAAAAAATGAGCTTAATGTTAAAATTGACCGGAGTTCTCCTTTAAAATATGTTTAATATATTTTAAACTATTTAAATATTATATTTATTTAAACCGGAAATTAAATAAAGTAAATCTGATTAGTTTTAAGTGAAGCTGGTAATAAGTGTACGGCCATGCGTTTCACCTTTTTGTTTGGCAAAATGACATCAGCAGAGGTCAAATTGACATCAACACTTTGACGTCAATTTGATTTTCATTTTTGACCTATTTCTTGACGTAATTTTGACAACTACCCCGCAGGAACAGTTTTCCCTAATGTCATGGCACATCTTAAATACTGGGTATGTTCTCGCAAATGTTTTTACAATTTACTCAGTAAGTAAAGTGTAACTGTACTGTAAAATGAAGCCTTCTTTATTTCCATGGTATTTCCGGAATTGTACCATATAATCTGATCATTCCCTTTTCCATATAGTCACAATTTTTTACCTCGTATGTCCTGCAACGTTACAAAGGAAAACATGACAATTTACTCAGTAAGTAAAGTGAAACTGTACTGTAAAATGAAGCCTTGTTTATTTCCATGGTATTACCGGAATTGTACCATATAACCTGATCATTCCCCTTTTCCATATAGTCACATTTTTATTTTTATTTTACCTCATATGTCCTGCAACGTTATCAAGGAAAACATGACAATTTACTCAGTAAGTAAAGTGAAACTGTACTGTAAAAGGAAGCCTTGTTTATTTCCATGGTATTACCGGAATTGTACCATATCATTCCCTTTTCCATAGTCACATTTTTTTTTTTTTTTTACCTCATATGTCCTGCAACGTTACAAAGGAAAACATGACAATTTACTCAGTAAGTAAAGTGCAACTGTACTGTAAAAGGAAGCCTTGTTTATTTCCATGGTATTACCAGACTCTTACCACATCCTTTGCTACTGCTTAAACATTTTTGAAATCACAAACTTTTACCGTGTGTTCTGCAACTTAACTAAAACATTCCAGCCTGGTCTCATTGTTAATACATAGTATTAACACGTCATTTTCAAAGATAGAAAACTACATAGGCTACAGTTATGAAGAAAAACAACATACGTGTAATGACAATAATTTATTTATTGCGAAAATGTCAAAACCGGTACCAAAAGTCGTTCACATGACGATGTGTTGCAGTCAGTCACAGTCCTCTCTTTCAGTATATAATAGTTTTGAATGAGGTAATTTACAGAGCAGAATTTAAATGATTAATCCATGAAAATGTTAATCTGGCTTCGCTCTGTGTGAAGGCGCGCGCGCTTCTCCATTTCAAATGTAGTTTACCGACTGAAATACGACATGTCGCAATCTGTGACGAACATAGACGAACAGGCGAGAGCCAATGAGCGTTTGATATCACTGCCGTAAAACATGTCGTAACGCTTCTTGAGGGCGCAATTTTTGAATTTGAATTCATCAACGAGCGCGGGTCCGCGGGATTTGACAGTTACAGACTGCGCTGTTGTTAAAGCCTGTGGAATGGAGATGAAGATCACTCACTGCACTGTAAAAAAGAATACATTGATTTTATTGATATCTAATTAATAAAAATGAGGCAACAGATTACAAGCAATATTATTAATTAAATTTAACAAATTAGAATTGAGTAATAATTAATCAAATGAATTCCTTAAAAGTTAACCATTTAAAATGAGTAAAATGTACAAAATATCTTTTATTGCCAACATTGAAGACACCTGGTGTTAACAAGCAGAATCACTGAAGGAGAAAACCATAATTAAAGTCAACATTGTTGAGATCAGTGTGTGTTTTAGTTGGGCTCTTGACCTTATATTATTATAGCGTTAGCAAGTGTTACACTTTTTTTCGGCTAAGGTTGTAAGCTTGCCAAAACCACTAAACCTAATTTCACAATAGCTATAAGCTCCAGCATAACGAATACTCAACCCCACCACTAAACCTGACCTTAATGCTGCTGTAATCTCCACGCTAACAGCCGGTCTGAGACTGCTGGTCTGGTGCTGCTGTGGCGTGTGGCTCTGCGCTGGGCTAGTATTGTGTGAGCGCATCACTAATAAAACTGATCACTTAAAGGGAAAGTTACAGGAACACCAAAGACAGAATAACAGAAGCTGACAATATTGACCATAACATGATAGAGTGTCCATTGTGAAGTGGCACAATTATGATTTTGTTCAGTATATTAGGGTAAAATTATCAATTATTATTTAAATGCACTTTATCCACCAATGAACATCACTTTAGGTGTTTTACTCTTCTGACTCAATTTTAGCATTTATATTTATATATTTTTTTACACAGTGACAATTCACCAGCTTTTAACCTTTATTTAATTCCACTGTTACATCATTTGTTTTAACTATACAGAAATAAATCTCTTTTAGTGACTCATCACTGATGACCCCTGTCGATCATCAGTGGCTCCGCCCACAGAGCTCAGGATTGGTTCATTTGTGCTCCGCCTCTCACTGCAGAATCTTCCTGTTGATCTGAACAAACAATAAGATGAAGAAAGACTGACTGAAGTTCATCAACAACATTATAAAACCTTTCACAAGATACATAAAACAATCACACTATACTGAAGAGAGTTTTATTGATTATATTGAGAAGAGCTGCAGGTTCTGACACTTACTGATGGATTCTCATGTTTAGAAAAGCTCTGAGGATCAAGAGTCTTCAGGAGTCCGTTCTTCGTACGTTGCTTAGTACATCCGAGATCAAATGACACATCCAAGATGATATCATCGGGCTTATCATGATCTGGCTATTTAAGTTCTTCGAACACACTTGTTGTTTATGTATCGCTGGATTGAGTTATCTGAGATAATTGTGCATTCATGCGCTGGTTTAAAAGGGGATATGTGTCGATAGTAGAAACATTGATCAGCAACGCTGCTATCGGCTGATCATCATGGCCAAAGAGCGCACAGTTTTACTCCTCAGCAGAGCAAGAGCTACACGTAGTAGCACAGTAGCTATATATTTTTGTATTTTAATAATTTAATCATTACTTTGTTCATCTGTAATGTCAGAGCCTCTTCCCCCACTGGAACATGGGAACAAGTAAAATTGAAGTACAAGAATATTCTACATAATGGTAATCTTTACAACTTATACTGTTCTTAGTCTGTTTTTAACAAAGCACTGTTAAATGATGTGTTTGTCTATTTATAACAGCAACCAAGAAAAAGGCTGAGCAGAAACAAACAGGTGTTGGTCCTGCACCCCCACATTACAGAAGAGCTGGCCCTTGGGTTAAATGTGAACCGACCCGTTGTGGAGATCATCCCTGGGTCCAGCTCTTCCTCAGACCCACAGCCAGAGACCAGTAGCAGCAACTCCTTCGTTACTGGTAAATACTGGAGCTTTCAATTATCTTACTAAACTGTCAAATAATTTGCTTCTGCATTAAATTAGGCCTATAATCCAAATGGGTGGTACAGTTATTTCAACTGTTAAATATTGAGTAATGATGCATTGCTTTAACTTGTGAAAGTGAAACTGATAAACTTGATGTTAATATAAAAAAATATATAAATAAATCAGTTCAGTGATTCAGGTCAAATGATGATTATATCAAAACATAACCAACACCACCTGATCAGCTTTTCTTGTTGTTCATCTGGCTGGTATAACTCAATTACAGCAGCCAAACAAAATCTAATGTTAATAGAATAAGGGTCAATAGCCCAACTAAAGCAAACACTGATCACCATAATGGCAACTTAAAAAAGAGATTTTCTCCTTCAGTGATTCTGCTCGTTAACATCAGGTGTCTTCAATAATGGTCAATCATCACTCAATCAATCACTAAATTATCTCATTACCTTTAACACTCTTGAGTCTGGAGCCAAATAAACTCCCTGGAGAGTTCATTTAACACTGGAGTTTTTGCTGTATGAGTTCATGGGTGGAATAAACATATGGCAGGACTTTTACTTTCTGACCCCTGGACTTTCCACCTCTGGTAGTTTGATCTATTTTTTTCTAAGTGTAACAGCCCATTCACACCGGACGCCGAAGCGACGCCGAAGCGGCGCGGAACGGAGGCCGCTTCCTTTCGGCGCCCATGTTAACCTATGGTGTCGTTCACACCAGACGCGGAGCGCCGCGGCACGTGTTTAGTTAGTATTAACTAAACACGTGTGTGTCTCGACAACGGATTAATAAAAGAAGTGTACAAACTTCTTGGTTACAGAAACATGGTGTATTCATTTTATGAGGTTATATTTACTTACCCATGATGTAAAAAATAGCTCTGAATAAACAACCACTGAGCAGAAGCGCTTGTCGACCGCCGCGGAGAATACGCGTCTGGTGTGAACAGGCAGGCGCCGGACCGCGCGTGATTTTCCGTTCCGCGTCGCATCAGCGTCTGGTGTGAACCAGGCGTAATGGTCTTTAATATTTCTTATGCTGTTATTCTTGATTTATTGTAGGGCTGGGCGATTTAAATCGCGATATTGTTATGCGCATCTCGTCAGTAAAGCCGGTTCCTTGATTAGTAGTAAATCGCCATCACCTGCTTTCAGATGGAGCGGCATTTATTACAAAGAGCCGTAGTTAACTGACAAGCTGAGCCATATCGCGTTAATATCGCGGATGTAAAGAAAAAAGAATACATTGATTTTATTGATATCTAATTAATAAAAATGAGGCAACAGATTACAAGCAATATTATTAATTAAATTTAACAAATTAGAATTGAGTAATAATTAATCAAATGAATTCCTTAAAAGTTAACCATTTAAAATCTGTTGCCTCAATTTTATTGATTAGATATCAATAAAATCAATGTATTCTTTTTTACAGTGAACGTGGTTGTGCGATACATTGCGACATACGGTTTCGGGAAACAGTCGTGACTAGCTAGTTGATTTCTCCAACGATGCATCGTACTATGGTAGTTAAGCAGCGAGCTATATAGTTGTACGGGAAACGCACCCCTGGTTAAGTTGGTGATGGTTAGTGTTGACCCACAGATGTCAAAATTACCCTGTAACTACATTGCATAAGAACATATTTTGCCAGAAATGTGATAAAAACTTTTATATACAACAGACGTATAATTTTTGCCTGGAATATATTAACAGAATAGGTACCTGTTAATTTTAAAATAATTACATTATAAATAATTTGCTTGTATATCTGGTTGTACCCCTTTATTACCCCAAACTTAACATATTGTTCCCTTATACCTACACGGAGGTACACTATAATTACAGAAACATACACCGTAATTCCGGTTTACTTACGAAGTTCTTTGCAGGTTGTATATTTGCTTGTTACCCCTTTATTACCCAAAACTTAACATATTGTTCCCTTATACCTACACGGAAGTACACTATAATTACAGAAACGTACACCGTAATTTTGGTTTACTTACGCAGTTGTTTGCGGGTCGTAATATAAAGTGTTACCGATGTAAAATATGGCTTTGATGCCCCCAGTGTGTATGTGAAGTTTTAGCTCAAAATACCCCACAGATATTTGTATATAGCTTGTTAAAGTTGTCACATTTTGAGGGTGAGCAAAAGCGCACCGTTTTGTGTCTGTTCCTTTAAATGCAAATGAGCTGCTGCTCCCGGCACAGGGGGCGGAGCTTCAACAGCTTGCACTCACACAGACATGCACTGAAAATTTCAAAAAATGTTTAGTCTTTTATGTTCAAACCGGAGTCAGACTATGATGGAGAGACTCAAGAAGAAGTGACAACATGTAGAAGCAACAGGACATTTCTGAATGGTTAGTTGATGAATTTATGTAGCTGATGTGTAGTTATCTTCTAGTCATTGATTTGCATATTCTGTCTTGATAATGTATAAATTGTGTTCCGGGGGCGGGGTTTATGTAAATTTTAGAGTTGGTGATGTCACTAACCCGGGAGGAATGTCGTGTAGTCCCTACCAGCCGTTTGTTGTAGTCCTTAAAAAGTGATTTATTTAAAAGCAAATATCTCCCTTTGCTTTGAACTTTGAGCATTGTAACTTTGCAGATGTTGTTTATGCTCAAACAGCAACATTACATACTAACTAAAGTTAGAAAAGTGAAATCATAATCAACAACTCTTTAAAACTATTGCTAATGCATTGCTAATGCTTCAATAAACCTGATTAGTCATTAACCTAGTGCTGTTTAAGGCTGTAGTGTCTCTACTGGTTATACAGGACTGAAAGGTCCTCTAGTGGTTGATGTGTGAATTATTCTTCATGGATGAGACAAAAATAGATTCTTGAAATGCAACTTTCCCTCCCAAAAACTTTCCGTTCTTTACTCTGATCAGATATTATTTTCATATTCAGTTAGTTTTTTAATTGTTGTATTTGAAATGAAACTTTAAGACACATCATTTTACATCAATTTGACTGTAAAGCTACATTGAAGTGATTTGTATTTCACCTTGAAATATGTTTGATATTTCTTTCTGACAATAACAATTACATTGTGTAAGCAGTGTATTCAAGGTGCAATTTTACTTACACTGAACATTAAATACATTTTGTTGTTGCAAATATTTATGAATACAAAGATTGGTTAAAAGGACATATTTTTAATGATTCATCATTTTTCAACATCCTTATTTTTTACTGACCCATGAATAAAATATACTTGAATAAACCAATTCATACTTGATTAAATCCAGAGGTGGAGATTCCAGGGGTCAGAAAGTAAAAGTCCTGCCATATATTTATTCCACCCATGAACTCACACAGCAAAAACTCCAGTGTTAAATGAACTCTCCTGGGAGTTTATTTGGCTCCAGACTCAAGAGTGTTAAAGGTAATGAGATAATTAAGTGATTGATTGAGTGATGATTGACCATTATTGAAGACACCTGATGTTAACAAGCAGAATCACTGAAGGAGAAAAATCACAATTTTAGTCACCATTATGGAGATTAGTGTTCGATTTAGTTGGGCAGTTGACCTGCAAACAATTATCTTTAGATTTTGTTTGGCTGTTGATCTGAGTTATTACAGCCAGATGAACAAAAAGAAAAGTTGATCAGGTGGTGTTGGTTATATTTGAACATAATCATAATTTGATCTGAATCACTGAACTCAATTAGAGCCTAATCTCTGCCTTAAATGTATATTGGTCATTACATCATCACAGTAATTCTACAGATCAAGGTCCAGATTTTTCAATATAATTCAAATTATTTCTTAAAAGTTGTTCTGATAAAGAAAAGGAAAATCTTTCTTTAAGGCACACACAGACGTCAAGATTCAGTGTATGAATCTCAACAATGGTGACAAAAAGAATATTCAATTAGGAAAACAAGACAATTCAGATCATAATTTATTCATACCGCAATGCATGATGGGAGCCATGAATGAGTTTTGATTGGTGGCACCCAGAATGCACTGCAACATGCTTTATTATTGTCACCATTGTTGAGAATCACAGGCTGATTCTTGGTGTCAGTGTGTCCAAATAATATAATTTTTCAAAGTCTTTTGATCAGAACACCTTTCAAGAAATCTTTCCGATTACATTGAAATGATTAATATGGCATAATATTAGAATCACAGGCTGCTGTAATCAACAAGGTAAACTTAACTCTCTAAATGAGTTTTGTGATTCAGGTCAAATTATGATTATGTCAAAACATAACCAACACCACCTGATCAACGTTTTTCTTTGTTCATCTGAGAGTTATAATCCAGATACAACAGCCAAACAAAATCTAACGCTATTAGTTTAGGGGGCAAGAGCCCAACTAAAGCAAACACTGATCACCATAATGGCAACTTAAAAAAGAGATTTTCTCCTTCAGTAATTCTGCTTGTTAACATCAGGTGTTTTCAATAATGCTCAATCATCACTCAAACAATCACTCTTGAGTCTGGAGCCAAATAAACTCACAGGAGAGTTCATTTAACACTGGAGTGTTTGCTGTGTGAGTTCATGGGTGGAATAAATATATGGCAGGACTTTTACTTTCTGACCCCTGGACTCTCCACCTCTGATTAAATCAATACACCAACAATAAAACTGCTATGTATTAGATATACCGATGTATTATAAACCAGTGCGTTTGTCATTAAATCATAAATGAAACCAATAAACCATATTCACACAGCACACATACAGTATGTATTGTTTCTTGAATGGCATTTAGTTTCTTCTTCCCCAACACACATTTCCCATCATCCTCGTCTTTTCTCCTGTCAGGTGAGCTCATATTGCAGATGGTGTCGTGTGTTCAGTCAGTTCAGGCGATTAAACACTTTCCCTCTCTGTTCTTCACTGGGGACGGGTTCAGGATTGCCCGGAATCTTTATAAACGAAAATAACTGGCTTCTGGCAACGGTCGACGCGCATTCACGGGAGATGGATGCTGGCGTATGACGTAGGACGTAGCGTAGGAAGCGTCGTGACGTAGAACAAACGTAGAGTTTTGTTTTGCTTTTGAAACAGATCAAGAACACATCAGTCTGAGGGTAGGAAAGTGGTCGAAGCCTGTCACAATCCTCTTGTCCTGATGTATCCCACAGTGCCAGGGTCACTGGATTCCCATCAACCGTTACATTAACAGAATAACTGACAAACAAAGTGCAGTCCTCACTCGGAGAATGACCAATGGTGTAGCTGATCAGAAGTTTTGTTTTATCCACAGCCCACACAGCAAAATCCCCAGAGTTAAATTAACTCTGCTCAGAGAACATTTGGTCCCTCTCTACAGAGAGTTAAAATAACTCTGAAACAGAGTTAAAGTTAATGAGATACTTAAGTGATTAATTAAGTGATGATTGGGCATTAATGATGAACACCTGCTGTCAACAAGCAGAATCACTGAAGGAAAGAGAAACAAGAACAGAAAAAAGAGAAACACAAGAACTACCACTGACTTCCAGCCTCAGATGAAATCAACTGAAGACAAAATAAGACATTAAATCTGTGAAGATCTCAGCAGAGGAGGATTAAACAACTCCACAAACAGCATTACCAGCTTCACTTATTACTGACCAGATTGACTTTATTTCTGTCATATTGCTGTCCTATTAGCACTTAGCTTTATCTTGGAATGAATCAATAAAAGCTGCTCCGACTGGGATAGTCCACCATCAAAAATTCAATAACACAGTGATTCCACACAGAAAAGAAAGAGGTGTGGAGTCGATAAAAGTGAAAGGAAAATTTCAAACTCGACAAAGTAAAGTTAGCTGTTCAACTGCATTTAAACGTGTGTGCTGCTGTTCCAGTCTGTTAGGTTTAGGAAGAAAAGAGAGAGACGAAAGGGCTTTATTTAAAGTCAGAACAAAAAAAAACTACAGAGAAACATAAACTACCCCGTGGGCAAAGGTTGGCTCAGAATAGGTGCATTTCTTTTTTAAATTTACATTTGTATTATTGATTTCAAGTTTGCTGAATAAAACTTGTCTTTCATTGCATTGCTTTTGTGTCATTATTTTGGTGGTCGATAGTCCATCGGTGTGTGGATATGAAAAGGACATCAAGTTTTTGGAAGTCAGTTTGATTTGCATATTTTACCTGTTATTTTACGTCAATGTTTCATGTCAATTTCAACATCAACTGCCTGCTGGAAAAAGCTGCTCCTACCAGGATAATCCACCCTCAAATTTTATAGCACAGCGATTCCACAGAAAACAGGAGTAGAGTTGCATGTCAAGGCATATGCTGCTGCTCCAGTGAAACAAACAGCCACTTCTCAATATGAGAAGATGTGCATCTCTGCCAGTCTCTCGTCTTGGACCGAGCTGGACATGAGGTTGATGCGTTCACGTCCTTGAGACGCAGACACAGACGCTGACACATCCACCAACGTGTGAAGTTCATGAAACAACTCTACTCATTCACAATTAAACAACAGATGCATTACGTTAGTCCATATCATGATCTGAATTTGATTAGCTGTGCATCGCTGCTTCCTTGTTTAATACAAAATTAGCCAAATTCTGTGACATTATACAGCGAATTCTGGTTTTATGCCTGGATTCCGCGATTCCTTCTGCGTTGTCCGCATCGCTGAAACCATAGCCTATAAAGGACATATTAATCCCTTACCAGTCTCAACATCCCCTACGCTCTCTCAGAACATGCTCCTAACCGTTCCACGGTCTCGCTTGAGGCGTAGTGGAGATCGCACCTTTTCTGTCGCCATTATCTTTAAAATCCTCGCCAAGCATGGACATTTTTAAAAAGGACTTGAAGACTCATTTATTTTTATCAAGCTTTTGGTGTTTGATTAGGTCTGAGAACTGTGTTTGATTTTCTTTGTGTCGTGTTTTGATGCTATTTTAGGTTTCTTTGTATTTTAGAGTTATTTACTACTTATGGACAGCACTTTGGTCCATTCTAATGGTTTTGAAAGTGCTTTATACATAAAGGTTGAGTTGAGTAAATGAAGAACCATTCAGTATTAATATACTGAGCCAAAGAGCCAGTCTAGGGTATTGTCTGGCATTATACAGACTATGTGCCCATTTAAGCCATTCACTGTTAGACCTTACCAGGTTTTTTTACAGTAAAATACTGGCAACACTGTTGCCAGTAATGTACTGTTAATTGTACAGTTTTTTACTGTAATCTATAGCATGTTACTGTAAAAATGCACTAAATTAAAACTCGAGTTAACTCATTCCACTTGGAAAAACCGACTGCCTTAAATTGACAAACTGTCATTTAAATATATTAACTAAAATTTATAAATAACGTGAGCAAAGTATTTTTGTGAACTTATTTCATTTGAGACCACTAAAAAACTTTTGTAAATAAAGAGATTTCCACTGGACCAGCAACTACACAGTCACCGCCTGTTAAATAAAGCAACATGCAGCAAATCATCAATGTTTGTAGATCTTCTCCTGGACTGAAGCACAGGCTCTACTCTTCTGCACAATGGTGACCCAAAAAACTAATTTTACAGTAAACTACTGGCAACAGTGTTGCCAGTATATACCTGTTTTATAACTTACAGCCCAGTCAACACTTTGATCTCACAGTGATGTCACCATGTGGTCACACCGTCAGCAATCTGAGTTCACAGTGATCTAAAAGTGTAACCTCACAGCGCTCTCACTGTGTGCTCAAACTGTGACCACAATTGTTGCAGTTTGTCTGAGATCAAGTTAGGCTTAAGATGCTTTTGGGAAACACAGCCCTGGTTATGTTTTGATGATGAAATTACTAATGACCTGATTCAATGATGTCACCCATCATTATAAACTGATTATCCAAATGCTTTATTAATTTTTCACTACAGTAACTACTTCCAGGAATCTGAAGGAATTCAAATCACACACAGACATCAAGAATCTACATATGAATCTCAACAATGGTGACAATCAAACAAATACACAATAACTTCTGTGCACAACATTTTTGATATTGCTGTTGGATTTCAAACTGTGGAATCTCAGAGCTACAATCACCAATAATAAAACAAGACATCAAGCATATAGTCAAAGATTCATGCTGATAATGTCATTATCATCAAAACATATTGTGAGCAGGTCATGTTTTCTCTTGCAGTAATAAATGTGCTTTATAAACACAATGTTGGAACAGTCAGAGAAACACTAATATTAAAAAATGAAAAGGGTCAAGAGCCCAACTAAAGCAAACACTGACCACCATAATGGTAACTTGAAAAGAAAAATTCCATAAAACATTACCGTCTAAACTTCTGTTGAATCTCAAGAACTTTTGTCGATGTATGACAGAAATAAAGTCAAACTGGTAATAATAAGTGCAACAATGTGTAATGACTCGAAGTCAGTAGTTCTTGTGTTTCTCTATTTTCTGTTATTGTTTTTTCTCTTTCCATCACTGATTCTGCTTATTAACATCAGGTATCTTCAATAATGCTCAATCATCACTTAATTAATCACTTAATTATCTCATTACCTTCAACACTGCTTCAATGTTAACTTAATTATCTCATTAACTTCAACACTGCTTCAGTGTTAACTTTAACATCCTGTAGTGTGGACACATATGTACACTGAGGAGTGTTAATTTAACACTGGGGATTTTGCTGTGTGCAATCACATAGTTGCCATCCTGTACCAGACCACACATTATTCACAGCTAGGTCTGCAGGCTGTTCCACTGCAATACAATGAATACAATGTAAATATAGCTAAGCACTCATGTCTAACTTTTCTTTTGTGTGACCAATAATCTTGTGTATCTCTTTAGTCTTTTGTCACAGGACTGACATGGTGTGACTTTGTTACCAATACCCAATCAAATTTAACTGTGGAAAGAATTTGGCGTGATGACTCATTCATTGCGGAAATGAAAGAGAAATTATATATATATATTATTATGGCACATCCATGAATGCATACCTTGAATTCCACTAATCTTGTCTTTACCAATCAGTTTTGCCTTCGGTCTTACTGTTGATGAACTGTAATGTTATTTTATATTGTAAATGTTTGATGTTATTTATTGAATAAGTTGTTATAAATCAATGCATCGTGAATCGAAAAATTATTCTGCAGAATCCATCTGTATCGATCCATGGATCGATTCCGAGATTTTCCGAATGCATTGTGATTCTCTCTCGAATTGATTCTGAACTTAGTTTTAACAGCAGATTTCAATTAATAGAGATTCTGAGCTTAGTTTTTAACAGCAGATGGCGCTCTAGGCTAGTTTTTAACCACTTGCTCAAATGCGTTCGACTGAGTCTGAGAATATACTTGCACCTCAGAATGCTTTAATGACGCGAGATTAATGTAAACAGCCCACTGCGAACACCCTTGTAATTCACTTCAACCTTTTTGAACTTTATGAATGGTTATTTTATAGAAGGTTCAAGTGGTGTGTGTAAGGCATTGGAAGCCAGCAGATTACAGCTGTTTCTAAAACCCGCAGTGCCATCTGCTGTTAAAAAATAAGCTCAGAATCGATTCGAGAGAGCATCACAATGCATTCGGAAAATCTCAGAATCGATCCAGAATCATTTTTCGATTCACGATGCATCGATTTACTGTCCCAGCCCTAATAAAATGCATAATATTAAAGATGAATGAGAAACATTGAGTGCTCTTTGCCATCGAGGCTATTTTTCTGCAGCAATAGAGAAAAAGCCTATCTAAAGGTCTAAAAGATAAAAGTCGAATCTAAGATAAAAGTCTATCTGGCTTATGAAACCATTCAGACTCAGAGTCAGCGCGGTGAATAACACTGTGAACAGAGACAGTGTTGCGGTTTCTCTTTTTAATATCGTTAGTGGTTAGTGGTTTTGGCAAGCCTGCAATCTTAGCCGAAAAAAGCATAACACTCGCTAACGCTGGAAAGGAGACCAGAGGCCATTTTTTAACATCCGGCCTGTAACTGCTGTCACCTATAGCGCTGCAGTTAAGGCGGGCATACGATGTGTGATATCAGCAAGGTAGCTACTCGCACTGACCTATGATTGCATGTGATGTAAAGCTGAAGCTCAGGATTTATGTGCTCACACTATACGGTCGGATCATCGAGCTGCTACTTGACTGCTCTCACTATACGTGTAAAATATCCTCAAGAGAGCTTTGCAACATATGTGGAGTTTGTGCTGGCATAGTGCGGATCTGCGTTCACCATCGAGGAAGCCGCCAGCCCCGCACCCCATCCAGTGCCCAACCAGAACCACCCGGATGACAAGGATTGGGGACCTGAGCCCACCAGGATCACATCGCCACGGAGCCCGAGCAATGTGCCAAACTTCGGCTCTCTCATGGAAACTAGTAGTGATGTGACGTTCAGCACTGAGGCTTCGAAGCTTGTATCAAAAAAACAAAACATCCCACATAGCCATAACCACGTGATCTGTGACGTCCGAAGCTTCGTTTCCACACACAGTCACATGACTGCTTCGTATTCAGATTCAAAAATAGCGCAAACCCCTTGAGCAGGTTTCGAGTGTCATGCCCTTCGGTAGTAGTAAATAAAAAAAGAAATAAACTTAGCCCTCACACTGTTGAACAAGTCCTGTTCCTTAATAAAAAACTTTAATTTATTAAATTACCCACAAAATAATATGTTAGCTCCCAAGTTCACAAGCACTTCACCATTCCACACAATTTTCTTTTATTTTGATTATATATGCCTACATGAGCCTTGCCTATGAACTCGTAGGATAAGGACTGAGGCTAAAGTTTATGTGAATAAGGCTGCATTTGTAGATCAAAGCAGATTCATAAGAATAGTTTCTGTACAAGTGATTTAGTCACATTTATTAGGTTTTTTTTTTTTTTTAAATCAATTCATACAGTTGTTCGTTCATACATTGTATAAAAACTACAGTACATCAAAACTAACACATGAATTATGAGGATTAATTCTATTGCTTTGTTTTTTACAGAGCACAAGATTTATTAAATAATAATAAAAAAAGATCTTCTGGGACAGAAAGGCAGCTTTTCCACCTTTTGACCACAAGATGTTGTTAATGTGCAACGTGTTGAAAAGCTTAGAGTAATGAACCATTTTACCATACAGCCGACGGGGAAAGCCCCAGTGCTTCACAAAGCTTCATTTCACCATCACTAGAAACTAGCATGTATAAACCTTAATCTTACAATTTAATAATCAACAAAAGAAATGTATACCTTTATGATATTATGCAGTAGCCACATTGGACCACCGGTTTGGAAAATGGATGGATGATTCAGTGGCGCCATCTTCTGGTCAGACCTGGGAATTAATTCGACAGGACTCTCCCACAGTGCATTTGGGGTATTTTCTAGCTGTTGTGTATACATCTGTTGTGCACTTGTTATTTCAGTGCATTGTGGGACTGAAGGAGTGCACTCGATAACATCACTATGGTTTCAGACACCACTACAAATGGCTGTTCCCTCAAATAGTGCCCTATTTAAGGGTATGGGGTGATTTCGGACACAGCCTCAATGACGTCAAGGCTGTAATGTGATTGGTTATCAAAGCACACGTGATAAAAGTCAGCAGTTACACTTTTTCCAATGGTAGAGCCTCAGATCCTGGTATCTCCTAATAATAAGACCATCTGATCACGGTGATCGTCAGCTCCTAACGTCCGGTCTGAAGCTGCTGGCCTGAAACTGCTGTCACGTATATAGTTCTGCAGTCAGACACATCTCGTCTCATATGTGCTCGTTCAATCCCTCAAACTGCCACCAGAGGTCACCATCTCCTGCGACTGACATCAACCTTGATGAGCCTCACCTGTAAATCACTATCATTCATCTTCATTCATCCTCACAATTATTCATCTTCAACTTACAGAAAAAGATCATCATTTCTGTTTAAGTAGGTTTAGTTCAGTAATGTTGTTCTCTTGTTGAGGGAGGGACTGTCATATTTCTGTCGCTGGTAATTAATAAACAGTGTTAACCACACAAAGCTTCACTGTAAAGCTAAAGTGTTTGTGTTAAAACAGTCTGTCATTTGGTTGCTGTTGATCTGATGAGCTTCAACACGGTAAGACAAACACAAATGATTATTGCTCATATAACATATGTGTCTATACTGTGTATATGTAAACTGTTAAATTAACTCTCCTGGGAGTTTATTTGAGACGAACACTCAAGAGTGTTAAAGTGTTAAAATAAAAGTGTTAAAATTAACACTGAAGATGTGTTAAAGTTAATAAGATCATTAAGTGATTAATTAGATAGATAGATAGATAGATAGATAGATAGATAGATAGATAGATAGATAGATAGATAGATAGATAGATAGATAGATAGATAGATCTATGCGATAGATTTTGTCACAAAATCTCTGTATATTAAATATGAAGTCATCTCAGCCTTAATAAGCCTGTTAACAAGCAGAATCACTGAAAGAAAGAAAGAGAACAGAAAAAGAGACGAGCAGAAACACAAGAACTACGCTGCTGATAATTCAATGTCTAATATTTTAATATGTAAATTGAATACATATTGTAATGCTTTATAAATTGCAAAATTAAAATGTATTACAGAAATTATTAGATATGTTTAACATCAAGCAAAAACTGTAGCAAAATTTTAATTTAAATGTAATTTTTTTCTTAATTGCATTTACACTCACAGTTAAAACTAGTGTATGAAATGGCAAATGTAAATTTTATAATTGAAATTTTATCAATTTCATTTTGCACCATATGTTGCACAAATGTAATGTTGTAATTTTGCATTTTACATTTTAAATTGAAATGTGCTACCCATAAGCTTCCATACAGCATTCAACATTTTCAATTTAATTCTAAGGATTTCATAAAAGTTGCTCTGATTATAGAAGACGTGAAATTTTTCGTTTAGGCACACAGACATCAAGAATCAGTGTATGAATCTCAACAACGGTGACAAACAGCATATTCTGATAAACGGATCAACTCTGAACATTAGAAAACAAGGTACTAAAAGTCACATAAAAACAGCACAATATATATAGCAAGAAAAAAGGAAATTACTAAGACAATTAAGCTCATAATTTATTTGTGTAGCAATGCATGATGGGAGAAATGGATGAATTTAGAAATGCTGTAGAATCAGTTATGTTGTAACCAATAAGTTAAATCCATAAACTTCACTGTAAAGCTAAAAGTGCTTGTGTTAAAACAGTCAGTCATTTGGTTGCTGTTGATCTGATGAGCTTCAACACGGTAAGACAAACACACTCTTGCTTAAATGAAACTGATGATTATTGTTCATATAGCATACGTGTCTTTACATGAGAAATGTTAAGAATAGGGTGATTTACATATACTTGTTTAAGTGATGAATATATTAATGCAAGTATTCATTACTTCAGTGAGCTCATTGTTTCTGCCTGAAATCATTACATTGTTTAAATTAAAACATTTTTAGCTAACTGCAATTTTGTATATGTACATTTCTGAAATGCATAACTTAGACAGTTTCCTCTGATAACAGATCACTCTAAATTGTAATGTGGACTCGTGTATTTTCTGTAAAGCTGCTGTGAAACGATGTGTATTGTATATGTATATGTATATGTATCTGTATTATAGATATATGTTATGCTGATGTGGGTCAGAATGGCTCCTCCTCTTCCTCTGATCTTCTTTCTGCTCATGATTCACGGTGAGTCTCTCTTACATTCACATTAGAAACACTCTGATGTTTTATTTAAGGCCTCATGAGCGGCTGATCTGCACTTTCTTCTGTCCTGTTCTCACATATTTCTCTCTGAAACAGGAAGTTTGTGTTGAACATGTCAAGCGCTCGTCACTTTTAGAAATGTCCAATAGTCTTTTGCTACTTGCTAGTCAGTGTCACATGGTTTAGGGGGAGGGACTTTCTCATTGTTCAGAGCATTTGATTGGACAAAAATGAGGGCTGATGACGACACAGCTGTTCCACGATTGGCCGGATTCACTGCATGACAATGATCACGTGTGTTTCGTGTTTATTCAAACACCTTTAGTTCCTCTAAAGCTCACAAATCAGTTTTTTATGACATTAAACACACGTTTCATGTAGTTGCGATGTTATATTGTGTCATGCTTATCAAATTAAAACTGATTAAAAAACGTAGACTCCACTTCATTGATAGAAGCTTATGTTGAACTTTATTCTTGTTCAAACAGACGCTGTATGAAGCAGTACATAAAGTTTTGAATGAAAATGTCTCTGAAACATCTGTGCATTATTAGGCAAATATTGCATTTATTTCACTTCAGCTGTGGTAAAGTATGCAAACACCACGTTAGCGTTCACTACGGGAACCAGAAAGTGTCCGACTTCACGTCTCCGTTTTCAGCTCCTCCCCGCCTGCACGCGGCTACTCTCGCCGATCGCTTACATCCAGCCGCAGCCGATGTCCAACACACCTAATGTGTAAAAAGTCACTTTATCAGCAGATCATGAATATGTTTGGCTCATGTTCTCGGAAGTGAATGTGTTCATGTTAAATATTTATCATGTCAAAGGAGTTCACTAGCATAAATGAGCTCTGAGCTGATAGATAAGAACTAAAAGCCACAAAAATAATATTTTGATTATTTTTGTCTTATTTTTCATATATTTCCTTATTTGAGAGTGTGTCATGTTGTTCGTGGCTGATTTCTTGGTTCTCTCTTCACTCCTCTGTACATTTACTTCTGCTTTTCTGCAACACCGTCCATCAAAGCTGAAGCAGTAATTCACACTGAGATCATTTATTCACATTTATCACTCAATAGATTCTGAGAAGATGAGCTTATATTTCCTGTGATGAGTCACTGTTTTCAAATAGAAATAAATGATCATGTTTTCGTGGTTTGTGAACGTTGATGGAGGAATTCGCAATGGTTTAAATGTTTGATCAATTACAAGTAATCCACACTGAGATCATTTATCACTCTATAGATTCTGAGAAGTTTTGTTTATATTTCTTATAATTGTTCTGTTTAGTGGGAAAAAATATGAAGTTTTGAATGGTCTGTTGAATGTCTGTTTATTTTTTATTTTATTTAAAACCACGCGTGGCAAAGACCATAATATGCTACCAAATGATAAAAGCCCTGGCCATTGTGTTTTTTTTTTTTTTGCGTTAACCCTGCAGTTCAGAAAAGAAAAAAAAAGAAAAAAAAAGAAAAAAAACCCAGATATTATGTCGGTCTATAGCAAATATTATTATTTATGTGCTCAAGAGCGTATTTAAGTACCGTAAACCTTCAAATAATAGCCGAGTCCCTCTTTTAAAGGCCTGGTGTGACTACAGGTTTGGGTAAATAAAGGCCGGTCTCAAATAGAGGCCTGGTCTGTTTTTTAGTATCGGGTTGTACATGATATTCTAAAACCAGTCAGATCGTCTGTTCTATGTTTTGATTAGATTTCACGTGACAGAGCAACCGTTCATGAACGACTCATCACTATTCGCACGCGTGTGTGTGTGTGAGGGAGAAAGAGGAGATAATATATTTCATTAACTTCGGGATGTTATCCTTAGGTATGTGGCCTGACTAGCTTCAGCAAGGATCACCTTATCCATTGTTTCAAAGAGGGAGAGCCGGGCGCATCTGGGCGGGAGCTGTTAGTGCAAGCAAGGCAGGCAGAGTTAGCGGAGGCCGGAGAGGGAGAAGTGGAGGAGAGCGACGTGGAGGAGGAATTCGCCAATGAACTTGTAATTGAGGATCGCGGGGATGATGATAGTGATGAATAGAGTAATTTTCTATCACATGATTGCAGTTGTTTTACAGGGTAGCCTTCATTCTTTCTTGTTGATGTGTTTCGGGCAACAAGTTCATATGCTCGATGGATTTTAGTGGTAACTTGTGTTCTGCCCATTGCTGTCACATCGTTTCGTTTTTTATGTTTTTTTTTTTTTTATGCTGCCAATAGATGGGTTTCCGTTTCTCGAATTACCCATTATCCTCTGCGGCGCGCCGCCATGTTGTGTGTCAAAGCTGTCAGTAAGCCACTGGGAGACACGGCTAGTTCACTGTGCTGCATTAATAGAAAGCCAGTTAATATAAAGTATTTTTGACTCTTTTGTGTTGAGATACGATGACAAATTCCTCCAAACCTGGCGACAAGGTGAAGGTTATTTACAGGGACATATTAGGCGATGTTTGCAAGGCAAGATATGATGAGAAATTGAGTTATATCGATGGAAAGGATCCTTACACAATGTCGAAAGAGGACTGGGGCCGTATTCACAAAGCATTTTATCTTACCACTAGGAGTACTCCTAAATCGCACTAAAAGATTTTAGCTAGGAGTTTTCTCTTAAAAGTTATTCACAACGCCTTTCAGACCTACTCTTAATAAAGAAAAATGACAACTCCTAAACTAAGAGTGAGTCTTCGTTGCTATGGATGACGTCATTACTCATGCACGAGCTTGACTGAAGTGACCACCTTGATTGGCTGATGATTGTAACGCGGGAATGATTCCAAACCCCTCCCCTACGATGATGATTGACAGGTGACAGGTCTGAGAATGCGTGCGCTACACAAGTAGTGCGAAGGACGGAAGATGATGAATAACTGAATAAATAGCCTAAATGAATAAAGAGTAAGGCAAAACAAATAGCCTAGTAGCCTAATGAAACATATGGATTGATGCAATATCTTTGCAACATTATTGAATTAATCTGTCACTATATGCCTCTGCCTACGTTTGCAAAGAGAAGAACATTTTAATTTGATTCACAATCAAATGTTACAATTAGTTTACATGCAATGAGTAGCCTAGTTTTGCTTGTTGTTGTTGGCGTTATTGCATCCCTAGTTATGCCTACAATGCAAAATTGTTCCCTCGCGATTGGAAGCTCCTGTAGCCGCCGTATACGCATTTCAAAACATCGCAACGTGAAATGCCACAAAAAGCGGTTTGTGAATAGGTCTTAGTGAGTTAGGAGTCCTCTCGACTTCTTTTAAGCTGTCCCAGGCTTAGGTGCTACTTTTAGGGCTAAAATGCTTTGTGAATTACTCTTAGTCAAAAAAATTAGGAGTCCTAAAGTTACGAGAGACACGCCCATTATTTTTAGGAGTTGCTCCTAAATTCGCCAGTTAGGAGCTACTTTTAGCCTTAAAATTCTTTGTGAATACGGCCCCTGGTTATGTAGGCTAATCCTGCGGCATTCCCCGATATTCAGGAAATGGACATTGCCAAGACTATCTCATCCACACCGTTAGTGCGTACACTTTTGACGAATTAAGAGGAAGAAAGTCTCTGGAAGCATACAATTATTTTGTTAGAATGTGCGAGTTAAAATTTTATGTGGTCGCATTTGTGCGAGTGCATGGTCATGTACTACTCAGTTAAATTCACGCATGAATTCTCCTGCATTGAACTTGTTTTAGCGCCCGCCAAAGTCTTATTTGATCGGTGAGTAATGTAGATGAACTGGGTGCATGTAACTGAAAGAACGAGCAGATAGAGAGAGAGCCGGTCGCGCGCGCGCACACCCTCTCTCTTCGGAGCCAGGCGAAAGTGTAAACAAGACTTCACCGTCTCCAAACTAAGCGCTGTCTTGCTCTCTCTCCCTCGTGGAAAAGTTAGTCTGGAGCCCTGCATTGACGGTTCACATCGCTGTAGCCAGGCGGCTGATATCTGCACAGCCCTTATTATACAGATTAGATAAAGTACGTGTCACATCTCCAGAGCACAAAACCTCTAAATGTTCACAAGAGCTGCACTGAACATTGACTCCAGCCAAACGGAGAATAATCGTATGATTTTCATGTTCAGAATAATGCCGATTCAGGATATTATCATGCTCCGTAACACAAACACTTGACCCACTTGACACACAAGATGGCGCCGTAAGGAGTTGCGGGAGAAATGTGACGTCATCGTAAATCTATCTATAGCCAAAGACATTTCTTACATTAAATTATTTGTTACACACATTCGAATTACTTATAAATAAAACATAATATAATGTGTTAACCTCCTACTGTCATGCTTGAATATCTCAACACTAAATTAAAGGCCTGTCTCTTATAGACGCCTGTCTCAAATGCAAGCCGGTGCAGTTCGGCGATTTGGGTAAATAGAAGCCCGGGCTATTATTTGAAGTTTTACGGTAATACACATTGAATATCACTTCTATGCTGGGTATTTTAAGTCATTTTTGAAGTAGGCTACTGTTAGCCTATATAGTATAGCTACTGTTTTTTTTTTTATACTGAAGTTGGGCTAGTTATTGACAGACATGCTCCATGGAAATCCATTAAGGTTAAAGGCCATCATCTGCCTTGGGTTAATGGTGATCTTATTAATCTTTTTAAAAAGAGGGATAGGGCCTGGGTTAAACATAAACATACACAACTGCCTGATGACTGGGAGAAATACAAACGATTACGAAATTTATACACAACTCAAACAAGAAATGCTAAAGCCAATTATTACCGAGATAGCCTGTCAAATGATCTAAGTAACCCAAAGCAATTCTGGATGAGAGTTAACACCCTAGTTGGTAAGTCCAATAATACTTCAAATAATATGATAATTAATAATGAAATAACTAATGATCCAGCCATGATCTCCAATGCCTTTAGTTTGCTTTTTTCTTAAACACCGCTTGTTCAATCTCCTGTTTTTCACGCAGACCCGTGTCTTAACAGCCAACCCTGCGGTAGCTCTTTCAAATTTAGACAGGTCAGATCAACGGATGTTCAACATGCTATTAATAAGCTTTCCAATAGCAGTGGTCCTGGCCCTGATGGCCTTGAGGGTAAGTTTATTAAACTTGCCTCGCATGTACAGGTACTAGCACCCCCACTGGCTGTGCTTTTTAATATGTCATTTGATACCTGTGAAGTGCCCCTCGCTTGGAAATGTACTAAAGTCATTCCTTTGCACAAAGGTGGAGACTTACAAATTTTGAACAATTATAGGCCAATATCAATAATTAATAGTGTGGTTAAAGTCTTTGAGAAAATAATTTTTAATCAATTATCTGATTATCTATCTGATAATAATTTACTTTCTCTATGTCAATCAGGTTTCAGAGAATACTTCTCCACTACCACTGCTCTCTTAAAACTCCCTAATGATATATTTTCTAGCTTTGATGACAATGTGTACTGGTGCCATTTTCTTAGATCTCTCCAAAGCATTCGATTTAGTTGATCACTATCTTCTATTGGATAAATTGCATGCTATTGGCCTCTCGAGATCATCTTTACTTTGGTTTAATAGTTATTTTCATCATCGTCGTCAGGGTGTGTCCTACAGGGGTTGTCAGTCTGATTATACAGGCATAGTGAAAGGCATCCCTCAAGGTTCTTCTCTGGGACTTTTATTATTTTCTATCTCTGTTAATGATATGCCCTTATGCTGTACAGACTGTAATATTCATCTTTATGCCGATGGTCATTTACTGTAGTAAACCTACCATCTCCGGGATAAACCTCTCTTTACAGCACGACTTCAATTCTGTACAGCAGTGGCTATTGGTTAATAAACTTCTCCTTAATAAATCAAAGTCCTACTCTTTATTGTTCCATAGAAAAGCCTTGGATATAGGTGAAAATAACCTTAATCTTTGTTTTCTCGACTCCTCTCCTTTAGAGTCAACTGAGACCTTTAAAAATCTTGGTGTTTGGCTGGAAACTGATTTATCTTTTAAAACTCATGTACAAGCAATGACAAACAAACTCAACTCTTGTCTTAAAATACTTTATCAATCTGTTAACTGTTTTAATTTTCTGATCAGGAAAAGAATAGTCTTACAGCTGCTCCTGCCTATTTTGGACTATGCTGATATTATTTATCAGGGGCCGTATTCACAAAGAATTTTAAGGCTAAAAGTAGCTCCTAACTGGCGAATTTAGGAGCAACTCCTAAAAATAATGGGCGTGTCTCTCGTAACTTTAGGACTCCTAATTTTTTTGACTAAGAGTAATTCACAAAGCATTTTAGCCCTAAAAGTAGCACCTAAGCCTGGGACAGCTTAAAAGAAGTCGAGAGGACTCCTAACTCACTAAGACCGATTCACAAACCGCTTTTTGTGGCATTTCACGTTGCGATGTTTTGAAATGCGTACGGCGGCTACAGGAGCTTCCAATCGCGAGGGAACAATTTTGCATTGTAGGCATAATGCAATAACGCCACCAACAACAAGCAAAACTAGGCTACTCATTGCATGTAAACTAATTGTAACGTTTCATTGTGAATCAAATTAAAATGTTCTTCTCTTTGCAAACGTAGGCAGAGGCATATAGTGACAGATTAATTCAATAATGTTGCAAAGATATTGCATCAATCCATATGTTTCATTAGGCTACTAGGCTATTTGTTTTGCCTTACTCTTTATTCATTTAGGCTATTTATTCAGTTATTCATCATCTTCGTCCTTCGCACTACTTGTGAAGCGCACGCTTTCTGAGACCTGTCACCTGTCACTCATCATCGTAGGGGAGGGGTTTGGAATCATTCCCGCGTTACAATCATCAGCCAATCAAGGTGGTCACTTCAGTCAAGCTCGTGCATGAGTAATGACGTCATCCATAGCAACGAAGACTCACTCTTAGTTTAGGAGTTGTCATTTTTCTTTACTAAGAGTAGGTCTGAAAGGCGTTGTGAATCACTTTTAAGAGAAAACTCCTAGCTAAAATCTTTTAGTGCGATTTAGGAGTACTCGTAGTGGTAAGATAAAATGCTTTGTGAATACGGCCCCAGAACACTACTGCTTCTTGTTTGCATTCTATTGATGTGGTCTACAACAGTCTTTGCCGTTTTGTTCCCCGCTGTCCCTTTAGGACACACCGCTGTGTGTTGTATAGACAGTTGTCCTGGTTTGCCCCTTCTGGCAGGAGACAGTCTCACTGGTTACAGTTTATTTTTAAAAGTTTTTACTTTAATTATCCAGTTTATATCAAGCAACACTTAGTGCTTTATAATTCGCTATACAGCCTGCGACACAATGATCAGATCTTTTTTTGTTGTTCCTAGAGTTAAAAGACAGGTAGGGAAATATGCTTTTTGTTTTAAGGCTCCATATGATTGGAATAATCTTCCATTTTCTATCCGTTCTTTAACTTCACTTACAGCGTTCTGAAGGGGTCTCGGGGAACATCTTCGGAACATTTGTCTTTCTTTCTAGTTTTGTTTGTTTGACCTTGGACTTTATTGGTCATGTGTTTACTATTTCTCATTTTTATGTCCTCATTTTTATTTTTTTATTTCTTATTGTTATTATTATCATCAATGTTCTTGTTTGTGTTCCTCTTAGACCTTGACCTTGTGCAATGCTAGTTATGTGGTTGTTTTTCTGTCATGTCACTTGTGGGGTTCGTGTTGGGTGGGTGGGGTGGGGTTGAGCATTGTGAGCTGGTGTGTGTGTGTTGTTGTGTTTTGTTGTGCTGTCTTTGATCGTGATATTTGCTCTGCTGTTTTGGTTCTTTTTTGCTTTGATGTACTGGAGGACCCCCTCAAAAACGAGATGTCTCATCTCAAGGGGTTAATCCTCGCAATAAAGATATGTTAATAATAATAATAATAATAATAATAATAATAATATTGCACAGATTTATTTAAAAAAAAAATTTTTTTTATATATATATAGTTAGGCCACAGATATAAGCGAGTGTTAATATTTGAAACTATTTTTATTCCGTATACGCAAATTATAACATGAACACACAATGCGTGGGAGGATAAATAAATAATTAGATTTTTTAATAACCTACCTGATGTCACAGTCACAGATAGTCGTAGGCTTGTATTTAATAAATCAACTTTGATTATTTTTTATCTTATTTGTCATATATTTCCTTATTTGAGAGTGCGTCATGTTGTTCGTGGCTGATTTCTTGGTTCTCTCTTCACTCCTCTGTCTCTGTACATTTACTTCTGCTTTTCTGCAACACCGTCCATCAAAGCTGATGAAGAAATTCACACTGAGATCATTTATTCACATTTATCACTCCATAGATTCTTAGAAGATGAGCTTATATTTCCTGTGATGAGTCACTGTTTTCAAATAGAAATAAATGATCATGTTTTCGTGGTTTGTGAACGTTGATGGAGGAATTCGCAATGGTTTAAATGTTTGATCAATTACAAGTAATCCACACTGAGATCATTTATCACTCTATAGATTCTTAGAAGTTTTGTTTATATTTCTTATAATTGTTCTGTTTAGTGGGAAAAAATATGAAGTTTTGAATGGTCTGTTGAATGTCTGTTTATTTTTAATTTTATTTAAAACCACGCGTGGCAAAGACCATAATATGCTACCAAATGATAAAAGCCCTGGCCATTGTGTTTTTTTTTTTTTTTTTTTTCGTTAACCCTGCAGTTCTGAAAAGTGAAAAAAAAAAAAAAACCTAAAACAGATATTATGTCGATCTATAGCAAATATTATTATTTATGTGCTCAAGAGCGTATTTAAGTAATAAATATTGAATATCACTTCTATGCTGGGTATTTTAAGTCATTTTTGAAGTAGGCTACTGTTATATTGCACAGATTTACAGCAGTGATTTTTTTTATTTTTTATATATAGTTAGGCCACAGCTATAAGCGAGTGTTAATATTTGAAACTATTTTTATTCCGTATACGCAAATTATAACATGAACACCCAATGCGGGGGAGGATAAATAAATAATTCAATTTTTAATAACCTACCTGATGTCACAGTCACAGATAGTCGTAGGCCTACATGTTAACTGACACTTAGCCTATTAGAAAACAGGAACCTTTAAAAACTATAACATAGGCCTATACAGAACCAATATAGGCCCTGGCCCTCATATTTTATTAACAGCTAAACAACAAGGAAACATGAGTTTGCCATTAAACATTGTATTTGCACTTTGTGCCAAAAAATGCAAGCATTGCAGAATAAACCTTGTTTAAAAAATCAACAACAAAAAACGGTAGTGCTTTACAATTTTAAATCAGCTGCTTGTGTTCAGGTTGGTCCAGTGTCTTCCTTTACTACAGTGAATTATCATCATCACACCAAAATGATCATCACCACCACCACATAATTTTTCATATATTTCATTATTTGAGAGTGCGTCATGTTGTTCGTGGCTGATTTCTTGGTTCTCTCTTCACTCCTCTGTCTCTGTACATTTACTTCTGCTTTTCTGCAACACCGTCCATCAAAGCTGAAGCAGTAATTCACACTGAGATTATTTATTCACATTTATCACTCCATAGATTCTGAGAAGATGAGCTTATATTTCCTGTGACACAAAACTAGAAAAATATGAAGTTTTGAATGCTCTGCACCCACACCACATGCGCTAGCATCAACTTCGAGCTTAAACGACAAGGAGAAATTGGGCGCGGCTAATACTGGCGATGTTTTTGTTTATATTTCTTATAATAGTTCTTCATAATAAAATATGAAGTTTTGAATGGTCTGTTGAACAGATAAAATATAAAATATTTATAAAATATATAATTTTATTATATAAAATATTTTAATCATGATGAATTCTGTGTTTCAGGGGTTTCTAGTGCTGGTTGGAATGTGAGTTACAGTCCTTCACACATCTGTGCACTAAAGGACTCAACAGTGATAATGAGATGCACTTATACATACCCTACTGGATATCAGATCATGAAAGTGTTCTGGACCAAAAAACGTATAAATCCTCCAGATCTGTCTAATGACACTGAATACAGTCAGAGGCTTCAGTATCTGGGAGATAAACAGCAGAACTGCACCGTCAGACTGAGTCATGTGACACTGAAGGATTCACGCATGTACTATTTCAGATTCATCACTGATATAACAGAAGGAAAATGGACTGGTGCTGCAGGAGTGAATCTTACTGTCACAGGTGACTGATGAGGTTTATCTCTTCTGTGCATTATGTTGAATAATAATCAGTGTATGACAGCAGCACTAGATATAATGTGTGTGTTGTGTTCAGATCTTCAGGTGGAGTCTCCTGAGAGAGTGACAGAGGGAGATTCAGTCACTCTGAGATGTAAAAGCAGCTGCGCTCTGACTGACAGAGCAACATTCATCTGGTACAGAAACTCACAGCCATTAACTGAGAGAAGAGACAGAAACAATGAACTCCTGCTGCAGTCAGTCAGAAGAGAGGATTCAGGCAGATATAGCTGTGCTGTAGACGGACACACTCACATCTCTCCTGCTGTTCAGCTCAATGTCACGTGTGAGTACAGATTGACTTTCTCTCTTTGTCTTTGAAAAGCTAGCAGAGTTTAAGACATAATGCTAATAAATGATCAGAAGTGTTGTAGGAGCTCTTGTGTTTTCGCTCAAATCTGAAAAAAAAAAACAGATTTATATCATGTGTCTCAAAAACAACAGATTTATAAGGCTGAGAAGGAAAAGGGAAAGATCATTTTTTCAAATGCAGTGCTTTGTCAATTAATAAAAAATGCCCGCTGTCCGACTGACTAGTCAATTCTGTTTGGCAAAACAATGAGACAGATACAGTTGTGCTGTTATCAGTAACGAGTCACTCTTGTAATCTTTTATTACAATAATTCAAAGATTATTTATATATATATATATATTGAATAATTAAATCACAATATCTTGTCACACATACATGTGACTCACTCAAACAAAACACCAATAAACATGTGTTGTATCACTCTTGTTAGTCTTATATACTCAAGTAGTATTTTTCTCAGATAACTCAAAAGTTTTTCCCATAAATCATATATATCACAATGTATTACAGTCTCTGTTGTCTGTGTCCTACTAAATACTATATAACTGAATAGTTGAGCGAACCTTTGGTTACACAATATAACCATAAACTGAATTACTATATAATTCTAAAAAACAATTATTCCTGTGACTATACATTCAGGGAGTAACATATATAAATGTAGATATAAATAAGTATATACATAACAAATTTACCATAAATTCCAGTGGCGGCTGGTCAAGAGGCACTGCCCTCCCTGAACCACACAGAGAATAATCATTATTATCATAATTATTATTATTAATAATAATAATAATAATATAAATAGTATAAATTAATATGACATATGATATATATGTTCCTTCTGCCTGTCCACATGTCTCAAGTTCAGCTCTGAGGTGAAAGAGAAATCTGTGAAGCAGTTTAGCCAATTGCTTATTCACAATATAAAGATATTTATTTATTTATTTATTTATTTAATTTAACAGGGACAATGCACAATATATGTACTGTACCAGATTTAGCTAAAAGCTAATTCCCATCTGCAGTCCCTGGGCAGGTGCCAATAGCGTACAAAATATTACAAAATAAACCAAAACCACACAACATCAATAATCCAAATACAAAACTAAACAACTGTCATTACAAGAATTTTACCATACACATAATAAAAAAAACATACTGACCACCTTCAATGTCTCATAGCTCAATGACTACAAACCTGGTTGTCCTTCAAACATATTTTTAAAATTTATGAATGTACTACATTCTCTGACACTCAGTGGTAAGGAATTCCACATCCCAGCTGCTTTTACTGAAAAGCAGTTTTGTCCAAATGTCGTAGACCGAAACTTAACACAACAGTCCCCTCTAGAGGAAGCTCTTGTTAACATTGAGCCTGGTCTGCTTATTGTTACATACTGTTTAAGAGATTGTGGCGCTAAGTCATGAACAGAGGTGGAAAGTCCAGTGGTCAGAAAGTAAAAGTCCTGCCATATATTTATTCCACCCATGAACTCACACAGCAAAAACTCCAGTGTTAAATGAACTCTCCTGGCAGTTTATTTGGCTCCAGACTCAAGAGTGTTAAAGTTAATGAGATAATTAAGTGATTCATTGAGTGATGATTGAGCAATATTGAAGACACCTGATGTTAACAAGCAGAATCAGGTGTGGGGGTGTGTGTGGGTGTGGGTGTGTGTGTGTGTGTGTGTGTGTGTGTGTGTGTGTTCGGTTTATTTTCTCGCAATGTATTTAAAAGTTACAATTCAGAATGTTTGATCTTCAAAAAAAAAAAAATATTGATGGTAAAAATCTGTTGATAAGTTACTTCTTTTGGTCAGTTATAACATTTGTCAAACTTTTTCTTTATGATGATGAAATATACATCATATATTAGTTTATGGTTTTCTTCGCAACACATGATGTGTTTCAGTGAACACTGTTACAAAGACAACAATTAACATAACATTTTTTATAAATGGTCAAACCACCCAACTAGAGGGAACACTGATCACTATAATGGTGACCAAACATTTTCATCTAAAAATTTGTTCATTCCGAAAAAGAACTTCTGTAGATGAATGACAGAAATAAGGACAAACTAGTTTGTAATAAGAGCGATTTCATGTCTTTTCAGTTGATTTCATCTAAAGCTGTGTCCGGAAGTCAGTTATAGTTCTTTTGTTTCTCTTTTCTTCAGTGATTCTGCTTGTTATCATCAGGTGTTTTCAATAATCGAACAATTATCACTCAATTAATTATTTAATTATCTGATTAACTCTAACACTGCTTTAGTGTTACTTTTAACACCCTGCTGGCGGTTCCCATATGAACACTGAGCGGTGTTAATTTAACACAGGGGAATTTACTGTGCATGGACATAAATAACTGTATCATCTGCATACATTTGAATGTTAACTTCTGGACAGATGGATGGTAGATCGTTTATATAAATACTGAATAAAAGAGGGCCTAAAACTGAACCTTGTGGAACACCAGTAGGACAATCTAAGGATGAGGAGTTGTCTATTACGCAAGTATGAAGCCATCCATTCAATAGCAATTACTGAGACATTATGAGTTGATAATTTAGATAACAGCACATTATGATTAACTGTATCAAATGCATTTTTTGAATTTATAAAGATGGCTCCTACCACCCCTCCTTTGTCCAACATGCCTTTTAACTGTTCCACAAAATAGCAGAGGGCTGTCTCTGTTGAATGTTTCGGTGTCGGATATTTAGGATATGGCATAAAAGTTAGCCAATCAGTGTCCATAAGCAGTAAATATAGACACGAACACTCGCTCTGACAGAAGAACTGTTCACTGATGCTGTCGACTCTCCTTCAGATCGCTGGACGGGTCCGTATAGTCTCTGTATGCATCAGGTCAAGGCGATGATAGCGGTCTTTTGGCTTCTCCATGTGCTCCTAATATCCATAGAAAATATCTCTAAACAAATGTAGCATTTAGTTTTCCTCACAGTTTTTGTGGTTACATCATATACATATATTGTGAATTATATTATATTGTGTATATTATTATTTTTTTATCTTGAAAAAATATTGCAGAAAATGAGAATATGAGAATTTTATGAGAATCATCATCAAAACTTAATCCAGAACTTGGTAAAACATTTATCTGTATTTGAGAGGCTTGAAACATTTGAAATACAGTCTTAATAATTTTTCCTTCTGTTAACCTTTTTCTTAAAACTTCACTGTTTAGCATTAAATCATTATGGGATGTTTGCTGAAATTGTCCAATAATAAGCAACTGCAGCCTTTCCTAGAACATTTTCCACTAGCCGTCTCTGATAAATACTTTTACCTGACATCTGTAGATCCTCCAGTGAAACCTGTGATCTCCATCAGTCCATCTGGTGTAATAGTGGAGGGAGATTCAGTGACTCTGAACTGCATCAGTGACTCAAACCCTCCTGCAGAAATCAGCTGGTTTAAAGGAGGAACGATTGTAGGATCTGGAAGAATCTACAACATCTCAAAGATCAGCTCTGATGACAGTGGAGAATACAAGTGCAAGTCCATCAATGAACATGGAGAGAAATACTCTGATACTGTGACTTTAAATGTCATGTGTGAGTAAATGATCGTTTACACATTGTTCAAAAACTTCACATTCATAATTTTCTAATATTTATTGTGAGTCTCAGACATTAGATTAACTGTATCTGTCACAGGTGAAGCTTTTATTAACACACTCCTGTATCTTCACATCATTCATCAGTTTGGAGAGTTAATCATGATGATCTTCCTCTTTCAGTTCATCATGTTGCTGGTAGGATTGTGATTGTGATCACAGCGGCATCTGGAGGATTAGTCTTCATCATCATCTTCATCATCATCCTGTTTATACTGTGAGTTCAATGAAAAAAACTGCAGTGATTATATAAGTACACTTTTGGTCTAATGTAGAAGAAAATGGCTAATTTGTATTTGATTATTAGTAATCTTTAAAAACAGCGTTCATATTGTCTCTTAATTTAATACATTCGTCCATATGCTGTTAATGTCTGTGATTATAACAGGAAGAAACAAAGGAGTGTTAAAGCTGAAGATCACACAGTGAAAGTGGTAAATCTTTCAAATACTTATATTTACTGTTTTAATATAGGTTTGTTGGTCTAATTGCATAATCATTAACATATAGTGTGATGAATGAACATGTAACTTAATTTACTCATTCTGACCTATTCTTCTCCAGTCCGTGTGAATCAATGAAATATACCTGTATTTTACATCATTGATGTAGTTACATGTCTTAATATAATTACAAATGTTCTTGTATTTCAGAATGATCTCTGTTCTGACGCGTCACAGAGCGTTTCAGTCCATGACAAGCCTCTTTCTGAACTGGATTCAGCCAATGATGCTCTGTATGCCAGTGTGAAATCCAGAAGATTCAGAGGAAAAACTCCTGAATCCAGAGATACTGAGGACATTCTGTACGCAACTGTCCAACATCACAGAAAGACAGAGACGAAGAGAGCAGAGGAGAATGAATGTCAGCATGACGATATAAGAGTTCATCAGCCTAATGCTGCAGTGAGGTGAGAAAAAACAACATAACCAGTACCAACATAACTAGCACCAGCTTAACCAGTACCAACTTAACCATCACCAACTTAACCAGTACTAACATAACCAGTACCAACTTAACCAGCAACAACTTAACCAGCACCAGCTTAACCACACAGCAAAATCCCCAGTGTTAAATTAACACTCCTCAGTGTACATATGTGTCCACACTACAGGGTGTTAAAATTAACACTGAAGCAGTGTTGAAGTTAATGAGATAATTAAGTGATTAATTAAGTGATGATTGGCCATTAGTGGTGACACCTGATGATAACAAGCAGACTCACTGAAGGAAAGAGAAACACAAGAACTACTGACTTTGAACCATTATTGCACTTATTATTTTACCAGTTTGACTTTATTTCTGTCATACATCTACACACAGTCTTATTTAGATTTAACAGAAGTTTAGATGGTAATGTTTTATGGAGTGTTTGTTTCATGTCACCATTATGGTGATCAGTGTTTGTTTTAGTTGGGCTCTTGACCCTTTACTTTTTAACATTAGTTTTTCTCTGGTTGCTCAAACTCTGTGATTATAAAGCAAAATTGTTGTGGCAAGAGAAACTATGACTTTGGGCTGTGTTTCCTGAAAGCATCGTAAGCCTAATTTGATTCGTACAGACCATTTGTTGCAGTAGATCTATGATCAAGTTAGGCTTAAGATGCTTCTGGGAAATGCAGCTCTGGTTATGTTTCGATGATGAAATTATCAGTGATTTGATAAACTGATCTGACCCAGCATTATAAACTGATTATCCAAATGTTTTATTACTTTTTCACTACAGTCGTTACTTCCAGCAATGTTTTAATGATCTGAAGGTTTTAAAATCACACACAGACATCAAGAATCTACATATTAATCTCAACAATGCTGACAATCAAACAAATACTTAATGTTGCAGTGCATGATGGGAGCCACCAATCAGAACGCATCCATGGCTCACATCATGCATTGCAGCATGAATAAATTATGCAGCTGAATTGTCCTGTAATTTTCATTGTTTTTTTCTGTTTGCTTTTATTATGCTATTGTTTTATGAATTTAGTAGCTTGTTTTGTGATGTTCAGAGTTTATCTGTTTGTCTCTAGTTTGTTTATTGTCACCATTGTTGAGATTCATATGCTGATTCTTGAAGTCTGTGTGTTTAAACACAATAACTTCTTTGCACAAAGTATTTTCAAAATTGTTCATATAGCTGTTGGATCTCAAACTGTAGAATCTCAGAGCTACAATCACCAATACTTAATGAGACATCAAGCATTTAGTGAAAGCTTTAGACTCTGGATGATATCAGTGAATCACGTTACTACATGCTGATAATGTCTTTATCATCAAAACATATTGTGAGCAGGTCATGTTTTCTCTTGCAGTAACAAATGTGCTTTATAAACACAATGATGGAACAGTCAGAGAAAAACTAATATTAACAAAATGAAAAGAGTCAAGAGCCCAACTAAAGAAAACACTGACCACCATAATGGTAACTTGAAAAGAAAACTTCCATAAAACATTACCATCTAAACTTCTGTTGAATCTCAAGACCTTTTGTCGATGTATGACAGAAATAAAGTCAAACTGGTAATAATAAGTGCAACAATGTGTAATGACTCGAAGTCAGTTGTAGTTCTTGTGTTTCTCTTTTTTCTGTTATTGTTTTTTCTCTTTCCTTCAATGATTCTGCTTATTAACATCAGGTGTCACCACTAATGGCCAATCATCACTTAATTAATCACTTAATTATCTCATTAACTTCAACACTGCTTCAGTGTTAATTTTAACAACCTGTAGTGTGGACACATATGTACACTGAGGAGTGTTAATTTAACACTGGGGATTTTGCTGTGCAGTACCAACTTAACCAGTAGTAACTTAACAAGTGCAACTTAACCATTACCAACTGAACCAGCACCAGCTTAACCGGCACCAACTTGTCCAGCACCAAGTTAACCAGAACCCACTTAACCATCACCAACTTAACCCGTACTAACTTAACCAGTACTAACTTAACCAGCACCATCTTAACCGGCACCAATTTAACCAGCACCAACTTAACCAGCACCAGCTTAACCAGCACCAGCTTAACCAGTACCAATTAACTCGTTCCCTCCCATTGACGGAGTGTTTTCACTGTTATATGGTAGAGGGCGCTATTATGCATCTTCTTAAAGAGTACAGAATCTCCTGATCAAAACACATGTGAAGATGATGCAGGAACAAGCGATATCATATCTAATCATATCATATGCATAACACAATCATCAACATTCAACAGCATGTACATCAAAACTGAATGAAATGTCGACCCATGAAGAGGAAACAACTTTGAAGCATTTGGGGTGTTGATGGACTCAATCTATAGACTATAGTTTATTTTTCCGTCCTTCGGATGAGACGTTAAACCGAGGTCCTGACTCTCTGTGGTCATTAAAAATCCCAGGATGTCTTTCGAAAGAGTAGGGGTGTAACCCCGGCATCCTGGCCAAATTTGCCCAGTGGCCTCTGTCCATCATGGCCTCCTAATCATCCCCATATACTGATTGGCTTCATCACTCTGTCTCCTCTCCACCAGTAAGCTGGTGTGTGGTGGGCGTTCTGGCGCAATATGGCTGCCGTCGCATCATCCAAGTGGATGCTGCACATTGGTGGTGGTTGAGGAGATTGCCCCTTCTATGTAAAGCGCTTTGAGTGCCGAGAAAAGCGCTATATAAATGTAATGAATTATTATTATTATTATAGCCCGATCTGCCGGCGATTTGATTTCGCCCTGTAGCTCAGACTGGAAACCTGTACATTTTTCTATACTGCTTCTGTTACAAATCTGCGGGGACCAATCACAATCTGGCTTATGCACCTGGCACGCTATTGGCAGGTTTAACACGATGACGATAGAGAAGCAACGGCAAGCTTCTCCTCCATTCTCTTCTTCCCATCTCCTGTAATGGGGCAGATCGTGTTCCAAGTGCTACAGATTGTTACACACCGATTGCACACTCTGATTTACCCGTCTCTCGCATGGCCGTCAATCCAATTCCTTATAACCTCTCGACGATGCTCAATGGCTTCTTAAGTTTAGCAAACAAATCGCTCGAGTGGGTGTAAATACCACTCACTTTCATGTTTTTTTTGCACAACCTGCAAAAATCGCTCGATGCCATCGCTGCTTCTGCAAACCGATGATCAATGCTACAAACCAACACGTTTGTTGACACGTTTCTTACCTGGAGTTTTTGTGTCGCTCTGCAAAGTACGTCATCCAGATTGTTTGTCTGATTGGCTGAAGGACTATCCAATTGCATTCAGAGTCATTTGAACTATACCCGTTGATCACGCCTCTTGTGCAGTAGAAATACAGAGTAGACTCCCCAGACTAATGTTCAATCTTAAAATATTAAGCTTGGCCTGGTGATAGCCAGACTACTCAATCTACTCTATCTGTTTTGATATTAGTTCTGAATCCGATCTGGATTTAGTCTTTGACAAAAACTTGTTTTTCTCAGCTTTTTGCTCCAAAAGTTGCAAAAAAAAAAAAAAAAAAAACTTTTAAAAAGCTTTTTTTAAGCAGAGGGTCTGTTCTTTCTTTTGATATACTACATGTTCAGATATTCATACAACTAAATATTCTTGGAGCCATGAAACTTTTGTGAAAATTATCAAAAATGCTGGCGGTGGCTAGCAACTTTTCCAGAAACGCTGGCGGGGAAAGAGTTAACCAGCACTAACTAAATGATCAGCACATAAACCAACACCAGCATCACAGTACCGCCCACAGCCGGTGCCGGAAGTAAAAATTCAATACAATTTCTCCATTGACAGTTGGGGTATAAGCCATAAAAACGTAACCATATGTAAAAGCGCTTTGAGGTCTCAGAAAAAGCGCTATATAAATGTAACGAATTATTAATTATTATTATTATTAACCATACATGGTAGACTTAAAACCAGCTACGGCTGTACTAAGCGATTGTATATGCTCATATAACCGCCAAAAGTTCATGGGGCACTAACCTTGTTTTGGGATAAATGCCTTTTATTCGCGATGTCTTGGAGAAGTACTTCATTACCCACAATCCTGAACAATCCCACAATCCCACAGTGATGCATCTGATTGGTGGAGCTCGTGTAACTGTCTGGTTAAACCCCGCGAAAGTCCGTGAAGACTGAAGATCATTAAAAAAAAAAACGACGTGTTGACCACTGAGCGGTGATTGCAGTCAGGTACAAAGCACTGCACCATGTTGCTAACGTTATAGTTAACTGCTTTTCACACACGCACACAATATAAAATACACGATGATAAATATAAAATTCAATACACAATACCTATAAAAAACACTATTATTACTACTGAAAGAACTGCTATAAACTGCACAAGAAAAAGTTCGCGTGGCTGTCGTCAGATTTGAAAGTCGCTCTAAAGGCTCTTTCGCGGTTGTGGCTTCAGTCGACTTCAGTGAGGCGCGGTGGTTTATGGGATGAGTAGTTCCTTCGCTCGGAAATGAAAATATGTACACAGTCTTGTACCTTTGACTTTTTGGGGATTTTCTCGTCGTTTTTTCACTCTAAATAATATGTTGTATGCCTATGAGTTCAGCCGTAGCTGGTTATCCTCAGACATTCTCTAAAACTCTTTAGATACGGATTTTCCAAAACGTCAATGGGAGAAATGAATGGGAAATTTACTTCCGGCACCTAAGCGCTCTCGGGCTGTGGGCGGGACTGTGATGCTCTATAGACACTGAGCGCTGTTAATTTAACACTGGGGATTTTGCTGTGTCGCACCAGTTTAACAACCACAGATCATCTAATCTAGGCTATAATATTGTTGTGCTCCTGTTTGTTTAGATTGTTTAGGCGATCAACTGTTCAGATTGTGGAAGATGCATCAGTGATCTACAGCAGCGTCAAATGAGTGATAGAGACCAGCGAACACAAAGCCTGTGTTCAATCGTTTAATGAACGATTGTTGGATTATTGTATAGTTGTGGAATAATTTACCCTTCTGTTCAGACCACAACCAAAACAAAAATGTTCATCACCCACATTAAGACTCATCTGTTCTCGTTTACTCTTTGTGAGAGAATGGCAATGATAATGTAATGTTTTTTTTTTTTTTTTTTTTTTTTTTTTATTGCCACAATTTTTTAAGTTTGTCTAAGTTAAGTTTAATCTGTTAGTAGCATATCATTTTTTATTTTTCAGTATTTTTTGGTCTTCAGTTTAAGCTTCAGTAAAACCAATCTTAAGATAAGTCGAAGAATGTCAGTTATACTAATTTGTAAGTCACTTTGGACAAAAACGTATGCTAAATTATTAAATGTAAATGTAAATGTTATAATGTAGCAGTTTAACAGTCTAACTTTTAGAAGAATGTTGCATGTATTAATAATAAAGTATGTTTTGACATAAGCTAACAACAACAGTGATGTCTGTACTGCTTATCAATATTCAAATGCATTAAGTGTTTTATTTGAGTCTCGTCCTGTCATGGCCGCCACACCTTAGCCCTCTGCCAAGATGGCAGCCACGCTCTAGTCGCTCCAGACGATGTAGTGCTGACCATTATGACCATGGCCATTTGGTGTGTGTGTGTTCTGCACACAGGTTGATTTCAGCCCCTGACCGGAGTCCAGTGATGGCTTCAGGCCCAAAACCTGCTCCAGAGTATTCTGAAGTCCTTGAGTTCACTCCAGAGCCGGCTTCAACCCATGAGTCCGGTCAAGAGCCCATTTCTGCCCCAGAGGGCAGTTCTGAGTCTGTTAATAATTTAATTAATAATAATTTGCTACATTTATATAGCACTTTTCTAGGTACTCAAATCGCTTTACATATGGAAAGGGGAATCTCCTCAACCACCACCAATGTGCAGCACCACCTGGATGATGTGATGACAGCCATATTGCGCCAGAACGCCCACCACACACCAGCTTATTGTTGGAGAGGAGACAGAGTGATGAAGCCAATCAGTACACTGTTAACCCTTACTGTAAAAAAAAGGCCAAATTCTGACAATATCATACCATTTTCCATTAAAACAGCAATATACCGTAGAAAACAAAACTAGCCTACAGGAATAACAATTTTAATTGAGAATGAATTCCTTAGTGAATGAACAGGCAACATGATGATTTTGTAATCATAATAACCGCAATCATTCATAAACTGTGGGTGTGCACAAGTGTGACAAACAACACAGCTCAAGCAGCAAAAGACAAACTAACATTTTAGCATCAGCATCCCAACTAAAGAAAGCACTGATCTCTATAATGGTAACTTCAAACCAAACATTTTCAATTAAACATCTTAATAACAACTTCTGTAGATGTATGAAATAAAGTCATACTGGTTAATAATAAGTGCACAGCAAAATCCCCAGTGTTAAATTAACACTGGTCAGAGTCCACACTCAGGGTGTTATAAGTAACACTGAAGCAGTGTTAAAGTTAATGAGATAATTAAGTGATTAATTGTGTGGTGATTGAGCATTATTGAAGACACCTGATGTTAACAAGCAGAATCACTGAAGGAGAAAAACGTAATTGGTATGTTACCATTATGGTGATGAGTGTTTGCTTTAGTTGGGCTCTAGACACTTATATCATTGACTTTAGATTTTGTTTGGCTGTTGTACCTGAGTTATAACAACAAGATCAACTGTGAGAAAAGGTGGTTTGATGGTGTTGGTTGTGTTTTAACATAATCATTATTTCACAACCAATTAACCTGAATCACTGAACTCATATAGAACCCAATTTATGAGTTATATTTACTTTAGTAATTATAACAGCTCTGTCCTTGAAAAGGTTACTACTTTTAACTTTTACAATGTAATCCAAATAATCTCTTAAAACTTGTCCACATACAAAAGAAACTTTATATTGTTTGTAGACACAGACATCATGAATCAGCCTGTGAATCTCAACAATGGTGACAATTATAAAGCATGTTGCAGTGCATTGTGGGTTCCACCAATCAAGACACATTAATGGATCCCATCATGCATTGCTGCATGAATAAATAATGAGCTTATGTTCCTGAGTTGATCTGTTTGTCACCATTGTTGAGATTCATACACAAATTCTTGATGTCTGTGTGTGCCCTCACAAAATGCTTTTTAGAATTTTTTTTTTTTTTTTTGTAATTGATTTGATTATTTGGATTTCATTGACGAGGCTAAAAATGGCATGCCCTACAAGGACAGTGCTGCTATAATCCATAAGGTAAACTTAACTCAGAAATTATGCTCTCAAAGAGTTCAGTGATTCAGGCCAGCTAATGATTATGTTAAAACACAACCAACACCTTCAGATCACCTTTTCTCTTTGTTCATCTGGCTGTTATTGTAACTGAATTACAACAGCCAAACAAAATTTAAAGTTAATAAAGTAAGGGTCAAGAGCCCAACCAAACTAAACACCAATCACCATAATGGTGACCATTTAAAAAATTAATTTTCTCCTTCAGTGATTCTTCTTGTTAACATCAGGTGTCTTCAATAATGGTCAATCATCACACAGTTAATCACTTA
Organism: Rutilus rutilus; assembly: GCF_951802725.1. NCBI lineage: Eukaryota > Metazoa > Chordata > Actinopteri > Cypriniformes > Leuciscidae > Rutilus > Rutilus rutilus. Next base: position 51,175,827 of record NC_140210.1, read on the forward strand.
ATTATCTCATTAACTTTAACACTGCTTCAGTGTTACTTATAACACTCTGAGTGTGGACTCATATAAACTCTGAGCAGTGTTAATTTAACACTGGGGATTTTGCTGTGTGTAATAATGTGTAATGGCTGGAAGTCAGTTGTAGTTCTTGTGTTTCTCTATTTTCTGTTCTAACAGCAGGTGTTCATCACTAATGCTCAACAATCACTTACATATTCCCTTAATTATCTCACTGCAACACTGCGTCTGTGTTACTTTTACTCTTTGTATTGTGGATTTTCCTGTGGGGTTGAAAGGGTTAACAGTGTAAGATAAAAAGACACACCCACAAAATGTATTTTACAGTAATAAACTGTAAGTTATAAAACAGGTTTATACTGGCAACACTGTTGCCAGTAGTTTACTGTAAAATTAATTTTTTGGGTCACCATTGTGCAGAAGAGTAGAGCCTGTGCTTCAGTCCAGGAGAAGATCTACAAACATTGATGATTTGCTGCATGTTGCTTTATTTAACAGGCGGTGTAGTTGCTGTTCCAGTGGAAATCTCTTTATTTACAAAAGTTTTGTTGTGGTTTCAAATGAAATACAGTGAGGAAAATAAGTATTTGAACACCCTGCTATTTTGCAAGTTCTCCCACTTAGAAATCATGGAGGGGTCTGAAATTGTCATCGTAGGTGCATGTCCACTGTGAGAGACATAATCTATAAAAAAAAATCCAGAAATCACAATGTATGATTTTTTAACTATTTATTTGTATGATACAGCTGCAAATAAGTATTTGAACACCTGAGAAAATCAATGTTAATATTTGGTACAGTAGCCTTTGTTTGCAATTACAGAGGTCAAACGTTTCCTGTAGTTTTTCACCAGGTTTGCACACACTGCAGGAGGGATTTTGGCCCACTCCTCCACACAGATCTTCTCTAGATCAGTCAGGTTTCTGGGCTGTCGCTGAGAAACACGGAGTTTGAGCTCCCTCCAAAGATTCTCTATTGGGTTTAGGTCTGGAGACTGGCTAGGCCACGCCAGAACCTTGATATGCTTCTTACAGAGCCACTCCTTGGTTATACTGGCTGTGTGCTTCGGGTCATTGTCATGTTGGAAGACCCAGCCTCGACCCATCTTCAATGCTCTAACTGAGGGAAGGAGGTTGTTCCCCAAAATCTCGCAATACATGGCCCCAGTCATCCTCTCCTTAATACAGTGCAGTCGCCCTGTCCCATGTGCAGAAAAACACCCCCAAAGCATGATGCTACCACCCCCATGCTTCACAGTAGGGATGGTGTTCTTGGGATGGTACTCATCATTCTTCTTCCTCCAAACACGTTTAGTGGAATTATGACCAAAAAGTTATATTTTGGTCTCATCTGACCACATGACTTTCTCCCATGACTCCTCTGGATCATCCAAATGGTCATTGGCAAACTTAAGATGGGCCTTGACATGTGCTGGTTTAAGCAGGGGAACCTTCCGTGCCATGCATGATTTCAAACCATGACGTCTTAGTGTATTACCAACAGTAACCTTGGAAACGGTGGTCCCAGCTCTTTTCAGGTCATTGACCAGCTCCTCCCGTGTAGGTCTGGGCTGATTTCTCACCTTTCTTAGGATCATTGAGACCCCACGAGGTGAGATCTTGCATGGAGCCCCAGTCCGAGGGAGATTGACAGTCATGTTTAGCTTCTTCCATTTTCTAATGATTGCTCCAACAGTGGACCTTTTTTCACCAAGCTGCTTGGCAATTTCCCCGTAGCCCTTTCCAGCCTTGTGGAGGTGTACAATTTTGTCTCTAGTGTCTTTGGACAGCTCTTTGGTCTTGGCCATGTTAGTAGTTGGATTCTTACTGATTGTATGGGGTGGACAGGTGTCTTTATGCAGCTAACGACCTCAAACAGGTGCATCTAATTTAGGATAATAAATGGAGTGGAGGTGGACATTTTAAAGGCAGACTAACAGGTCTTTCAGGGTCAGAATTCTAGCTGATAGACAGGTGTTCAAATACTTATTTGCAGCTGTATCATACAAATAAATAGTTAAAAAATCATATATTGTGATTTCTGGATTTTTTTTTTTAGATTATGTCTCTCACAGTGGACATGCACCTACGATGACAATTTCAGACCCCTCCATGATTTCTAAGTGGGAGAACTTGCAAAATAGCAGGGTGTTCAAATACTTATTTTCCTCACTGTAAGTTCACAGTAATACTTTGCTCACGTTATTAATGCATTATACATTTTAGTTAATACATTTAAATGACAGTTGGTCAATTTAAGGCAGTCGGTTTCTGCAAGTGAAATTAGTTAACTCGAGTTTTAGTGCATTTTTACAGTAAAGAACTGCACAATTAACAGTAAATTACTGTCAACAGTGTTGCCAGTATTTTACTGTAAAAAAACCTGGTAAGGTCTAACAGTATATATATATATATATATATATATATATATATATATATATATATATATATATTTATATCGTCGCTGTCGGGCGGAATCCTCATATCTCCAAAACCATTATTTTTCAGGAAATTAAAAAAACTGCATATTTTTTGAGTTATTAAACATTGTATCGTTAAAGTTGGTATTATACCTTATATTGCTGTCATACTGTTGTGTACCAACATTAACACAACATTTCCCAAAAATCATGTTTAATCGGAGATACGAGATTTATGACTTGGGAGCAGGGAGATACGAGGTTACGCTGTCATTAATAAGAATGGAACGGACACTATAAGAGCTATAAGTGAAGCAGAACAAAAAACGATGAGGTGACTAGGCTGTCTAATAGGCGGACATTAGCCTAATCTGCACGCAAACTTACCTTCGTGGCTCACGGGCTTCCTTCTGCACCGAAGCATTACAGCTATCGATTTTTAACAGCCTACTCAAATGTATCTAACCTAACTATTTTCACTCGTTATTGTCTAAAAAAAACAGACAGAGTTATCCAAAGATCTGCTTACTTGGCGCCAGTAGACAGACCTTTTTTCTCCCATAAATAAAACCTGCTAAGTTAGGCTACTTGGGTATTTTACATGCACAGTGCCAAATTCGAGTCAGTAAAATAATAATAAAAACAATAATTGAATGCTTGTATCCAAAACATTTAATTCAATTCAAGTATTATATTAGATACATTTTAAAACTTCAATGCACACGTATAATAAGCCTAGTAATAAGTAGACATTTAAAATACATCAATAACTGATATCATAGTGTAACACAGATAAAATCAGAGTTAAGGCTTGCTTTTCATGTTGCTCGACGAGGATTTCTTAATCATTGTGACTTTCAATCTTGAGGAGATAAAATGCCGTGGAGGCTCCCGCCGCATAGTGAAGAAGAGGTGGAGTTACGAGGATTCTCAGACAGTTGAAGTGTCCAATGGAGTTAAACGATTTGCTCTCAATATATATATATATATATATATATATATATATATTAGGGCTGGGCGATTTAAATCGCGATATTGTTATGCGCATCTCGTCAGTAAAGCCGGTTCCTTGATTAGTAGTAAATCTCCATCACCTGCTTTCAGATGGAGCGGCATTTAGGGCTGAGGAGATAATTAAATGATTAATTTAGTGATGATTGAGCATTATTGAAGACACCTGATGTTAACAAGCAGAATCACTGAAGAAGAAAATCACAAATTGTAAGTTACCATTAAGGTGATGGGTGTTTGCTTTAGTTGGGCTCTAGACCATTATATGTTTACTTTAATATTTACTGTTGTTTGTCTGCTGTTATTGATTTATAACAGTTAAATGAACAAAGTAAAATGTTATCTGATAGTGTTGGTTATGTTTTGACATAATTATGCTGTGATCTGAAAAAGGAAACTTATTGAGATAGTTTGGTTTAACTTGTTAGTTGCAGTTTAGTGATTCTTCAGCCTATGATTATCAGCACTTTGCTTATAATTCAAAATATTTAATAAACATTGTTCTGATCAAAAGACATTCAGATAAATTCATTTAAAACACAGACATCAATAATCAGCCTGTGAATCTCAACAATGGTGACAATAATAAAGCATGTTGCAGTGGCTGCCACCAATCACAACTCATTAATGGCTCCCATCATGCACTGCGGTATGAATAAATTATGATCTGAATTGTCTATGTAATTTACTTTTCCTAATTGAATATTCTGCTCATCACCATTGTTGAGATGCATATACTGAATCTTGACATCTGTGTGTGCCTAAAATAATGATTTTTTTTTTTTTAAACAACTTTAAGAAATCCTTTATATTATTTGAAAAATTCTGGGCATTTATGCAGATTCACTTACCAACAACATAAATCGAAGTCAGAAAGAAGGATTTTAATGAGTTCAGTGATCAAGTTCAAATGATGATTGTCATAACATAACCAACACCATCAGATCACTTTTTTCTTTGTTCAACTGGTGACTATAATTCAGAAACAGACAAACAAAATCTAAAGTTATGATTTATGGGTCAAGAGCCCAACTAAAGCAACCATTGATCGTCATAACGGTAACTTACAATTTGTGATTTTCTCCTTCAGTGATTCTGCTTGTTAACATCAGGTGTCTTCAATAATGTTCAATCATCACTAAATTAATCACTTAATTATCTCATTAACTTAAACACTCTTGAGTGTGGACTCATACACTCCCAGGAGTGTTAATTTAACACTGGAGTTTTTGCTGTGTACAAAGAGCCGTAGTTAACTGACAAGCTGAGCCATATCGCATTAATTATCGCTGGCGATTCGTCCGCGATATTAATGCGATATGGCTCAGCTTGTCAGTTAACTACGGCTCTTTGTAGTAAATGCCGCTCCATCTGAAAGCAGGTGATGGCGATTTACTACTAATCAAGGAACCGGCTTTACTGACGAGATGCGCATAACAATATCGCGATTTAAATCGCCCAGCCCTAATATATATATATATATATATATATATATATCACAAAAGTGAGTACACCCATCACATTTCAGCAAACATTTTAGTATATCCTATCAAGGGACAATACTATAGAAATGAAACTTGGATATATTTTAGAGTAGTCATTGTGCTGCTTGTATAGCAGTATATATTTACTGTCCTCTGAATATAAATCAGCATACAGCCATTATTGTCAAAATAGCTGGCAACAAAAGTGAGTACATGAACATGTCAAAACTGTGTCCAAAGTGTCAATATTTTGTGTGAGCACCATTGTTATCTAGCACTGCCTTAATTCTCCCTACACAGCAAAATCCCCAGTGTTAAATTAACATTCCTCAGTGTACATGTGTCCACACTACAGGGTGTTAAAATTAACACTGAAGCAGTGTTGAAGTTAATGAGATAATTAAGTGATTAATTAAGTGATGATTGAGCATTATTGAAAATACCTGATGTTAATAAGCAGAATCAGTGACGGAAAGAGAAAAAACATTAACAGAAAAAAAGAGAAACACAAGAACTACAACTGACCTCAAGTCATTACACATTGTTGCACTTATTATTACCAGTTTGACTTTATTTCTGTCATACATCGACAAAAGTTCTTGAGATTCAACAGAAGTTTAGACGGTAATGTTTTATGGAAGTTTTCTTTTCAAGTTACCATTATGGTGGTCAGTGTTTGCTTTAGTTGGGCTCTTGACCCTTTTCATTTTTTAATATTAGATTTTCTCTGACTGATCCAACATTGTGTTTATAAAGCACATTTATTACTGCAAGAGAAAACATGACCTGCTCACAATATGTTTTGATGACAATGACATTATCATCATGAATCATTGACTATATGCTTGATGTCTCATTTTATTATTGGTGATTGTAGCTCTGAGATTCTACAGTTTAAGATTCAACAGCAATATCAACAATTTTGAAAATATTTTGTGCACAGAAGTTATTGTGTTTAGACACACAGACATCAAGAATCAGCATATGAATCTCAACAATGGTGACAATAAACAAACTAGTGACAAACAGATCAACTCTGAACATCACAAAACAATCTACTAAACTCATAACAAAACAATAGCGAAATAAAAGCAAACAATAAAAATTACAGGACAATTCAGCTGCATAATTTATTCATGCTGCAATGCATGATGTGAGCCATTGATGCATTCTGATTGGTGGCTCCCATCATGCACTGCAACATTAAGCATTTGTTTGACTGTCACCATTGTTGAGATTCATATGTAAATTATTGATGTCTGTGTGTGATTTTTAAACCGTCAGATTCCTAAAACATGAAAGTAACAATTGTACATCATTGTACAATTGACAAATTGTGTCATTCAAATGACATCATTAAATCAGATCACTAGTAATTTCATCATTGAAACATAAGCAGGGCTGTGTTTTTCAAAAGCATCTTAAGTCTAACTTGATCTCAGACCAACTGCAACAAATGGTTTGTACGATCAAATTAGGCTTACAAGGTTTTTGGGAAACACAGCCCAAATCATAGTTTCTCTTGCCAAAACAAATGTGCTTTATAAACACAGAGTTGTAGCAACCAGAAAAAAACTAATGTTAAAAAGTAAAGGGTCAAGAGCCCAACTAAAGCAAACACTGGTCACCATAATGGTGACATGAAACGAAACATTCCATAAAACATTACCATCTAAACTTCTGTTAAATCTAAATAAGACCGTGTAGATGTATGACAGAAATAAAGTCAAACTGGTAAAATAATAAGTGCAATAATGGTTCAAAGTCAGTACCGTATTTTCCGCACTATAAGGCGCACTTAAAAGCCTTTATTTTTTTCAAAAAACGACAGTGCGCCTTATAATCCGGAGCGCCTTATATATGGATCTGGCGCCTTATGTTAACGTCTGTTAAACAACCGCTGACTTAAACCTTGTTTATACTTTCGCCTGACACCGGAGCGCGAGCCTCCGCTGACTGCGCGCGCAACTCCCCAAACAGACGAGGCATTTATACTTGACGCAACTGTTTTGTTTTAGACTGAACACCAGACCATACAACTGATTTAGACGCGCAAACTGGGTGCCGGTGTGATGAGATGTACTACTAATATCCGTCTGCTCGGGCAGATTCGGCTCAAAGTCATGCATCTTCGGATTCAGAGGCGCGCGCGCTGTTAAACCGAATCTGCCTGAGCAGACGGATATTTTTTTTTTTATTAACTTCGCGCTCATGCGGACGCGTCGAGTATAAACAAGGTATCTTGGTTTACATTTGGACTTTGGATGTGATCTTAGGCTTGAAAAGGTTGGTGACCACTGCATAACGCAAACCCAGTCAAACGTTTGACTGCAGTATCTTCTATTCTATATGCGCCTTATAATCCGGTGCGCCCTATATATGAAAACAGTTCTAAAATAGGCCATTCATTGAAGGTGCGCCTTATAATCCGGTGCGCCTTATAGTGCGGAAAATACGGTAGTTCTTGTGTTTCTCTTTTTTCTGTTCTTGTTTCTCTTTCCTTTAGTGAGCCAGCTTCAGAAGAGGCTTCCTTCTGGGACAATGTCCATGCGGCGTATGGTCTGAGCTTTTTGAAAACAACACAAATCTGTATGGTTCTGTCAAGCAGACAAAAACATGAACATGATGATTAGGACATGTGGCTTTGCATGGTTAAATGACGTACAGCTAGTAATTTAACACTGGGGATTTTGCTGTGTGGCCATGGGATTCACCAGAGCTGCACAGTTTGTTGCTGGGATCCTCTTCCACTCCTCCATAATGACATCACAGAGCTACTGGATGTTAGACGCATGGCACTTCTCCACCTTTCACTTGAGGATGCCCCACAGGTGTTCAATAGGGTTCAGGTCTTGAGACATACTTTGCCACTCCATCACCTTCACCTTCAGCTTCCTCAGCAAGGCAGTTGTCATCTTGGCGGTGTGTTGGGGTCGTTATCATACCATTCGGCCCAGTTTCTGAAGGGAGGACATCATGTTCTGCTTCAGAATGTCACAGTACATGTTGGAATCCATGTTTTCCTCAATGAAGTGCAGCTCCCCAGTACCAGCAGCACTCATGGAGCCCCAGACCATGATGCTACCACCACCATGCTTGACTGTAGGCAAGACACAATGTTCTTGGTACCCCTCACCAGGGCGTCGCCACACATGCTGGACACCATCTGAGCCAAACAAGTTTATCTTAGTCTCATCAGACCACAGGACACGGTTCCAGTAATTCATGCTCTTCGACAGGTTGCTTTCAGCAAACTGTTTGTGGGCTTTCTTGTGAGCCAGCTTCAGAAGAGGCTTCCTTCTGGGACGACGGCCATGCGGCGTATGGTCTGAGCTTTTTGAACACAACACGAATCTGTATGGTTCTGTCAAGCAGACAAAAACATGAACATGATAATTAGGACATGTGGCTTTGCATGGTTAAATGACGTACAGCTATTATCCAATTGGATAAATTATGCAGTGATTATATGCAGTGCAATTTTGTAACAAATTCTAACAAAACAAACAAACCCTAACTAAATCTTACTGAAAGCAAATTTTTTGAGATATGATCCTCGAATTTGGAACACAGCTTTTTAACACAAGATTTATGGCTTTGAATTTCTAGCAGTTTTAGAGTTAAACATGTATCATAAAATATACATTTTATGTCAAATAATGGTCATAAATAATTCTCATAAACTTAAACCTACATAACTTTATTTTTTTGGTTTTACTTTTCTTTTTTTTATTATTATGAAAGTTTTTTTGTCCACTATGGACCTATGTGTAACTTTTTTTATTGATGCACAAGGGTTAATATTCACACAATGGAAATAAATTATTCATAATTTATTGATTCTCTCTGATTTTATTTCAATGTGATAAACAAGTTAGGTCAAATGTAATCTAAACGTAGTCCGATTATATGTGACCCTGGATCACAAAACCAGTCACAAGTCTCACAGGTTTATTTGTGGCAATAGCCAACAATACATTGTATGGGTCAAAATTATTTATTTATTATTATAAATTAATATTATTGTCACCATTGTTGAGATTCATATGCTGATTCTTGATGTCTGTGTTAAAAAAAAAAAAAAAGACAATTGTTAATGAATATAATCTATTAACATAAAATAACCACTTTTGGATAGTGATGAAATAGGTGCATTATTCTATTTTTTTGTTGTTGAAAACTAGATCACCTGAACATTTTTGCTTCTGGCTTTCTTTGCAACAAATTACGTGTTATGGTAAAAACTGTTACAAAAACCACAAACTCAAAAAAAAAAAAAAAAAAAAAAAATTAAGTGTCAAACTGCCCAACTAAAGGAAACACTGGTCACCACAAATGGTGATCAAACATTTTCAATACATCGTCAACATCTAAACCTCTGTTAATTCTCAATAAGAACTTCTGTGTAGATGTCTGATAGAAATAAAGTCAGTCTGGGGTGCGTTTCCCGAAAGCATCGTTGGCCAACTATGGTCGCAAGTTCATCGCAATGTCCATTGAACTCTATTGGTAACGACGGAACTTGCGACCATAGTTGGCCAACGATGCTTTCGGGAAACGCACCCCTGGTTAGTAATAAGTGAAGCTGGTAATGCTGTTTGTGGAGTTGTTTAATCCTCCTCTGCTGAGATCTTCACAGATTTAATGTATTTTGTTTTTATCTAAGGCTGTGGCTGGAAGTAATTTTTAGTTCTTGTGTTTCTCTTTTTTCTGTTCTTGTTGTTTATTTTTCATTCAGTGATTCTGCTTGTTGACAGCAGGTGTTCATAATTAATGCCCAACCATCACTTAATTAATCACTTAAGTATCTCATTAACTTTAACTCTGATTCAGAGTTATTTTAACTCTGTAGAGAGGGACCAAATGTTCTCTGAGCAGAGTTAATTTAACTCTGGGGATTTTGTTGTGTACAAACAAACTCTCCTATATAATATATAATCATTGATAATATAAGCATACATTTATTTACTTATATATTGATGACATTTTTAATTATTTAATCATTCTGAATCATAATTATTTATATTAGGACATAAATCCATGACACAATACTGACATGAGCAAATAGTTTTGGTTTCATTATTATAACATATAATAGATTTCTTACTATCAACTTCTGAGGAGCTGGAAGAGTCTGTAAAGTTTTTAAAGTTGTTCACAACTGTAATGTAAATGCAAATGAAGTTACTATACATTCTAAATGTGCTGAATAATAACATGTCATCCAATATAGCTTGTGAATACTGACCCGAGGTCACAGATGGTGTTGATGTCAGATGAGGTTCTTCAGATCAGTGTGGACTGACTAGATCATCTCAAGGGGGTTTATATACACACTGGGGGAACGGAAAACAAACGGTGGGCGTGATTGTGTTACAATGCTTTTTTTGGAGTTCAGTTTTGGATGATGCTGTGAACTATTAACCCTCTCTGTTAATGTTTTACAGAGAAGAAACAGCAGCAGCCCCTCAGTAAATAAGACCAATGGTAAAACATCAAAACACTCAATAATGAGTTTTTTTTTTTTTTTTTTGAAAGGGACACCTACATTAACTTTAGATTATTTACTCAACTTTTTAAAATGCACATCAGCTTCTCCATGAAGAATAAGCTCAGTTTAAATGAAAAAAAAAAAAAATGACTGTGAATATATTGTGAGGAAAATAACTGACCTTGTATTCACTTTCATTTTCTGTTTCAGTGCTGCTCTTTCACCCAGTTAAGGCTGATAAGGGTTTCATGATGTCTTACACAACATCTCCAAGCTATTTGTGAGCTTAGAATTATAAGGTTCTATCTCCACTTTTGGTCGAAATTGAGTTTTTGACATAATCTGATCCATTAGGTGTTTATTAATGCCTGTGTGGTGTTATTTTTGTAAAAAAATATTTTGTTAGTAGTTATTAATAAAATAAAAAGGTTCCATCTCTCCATTGCAGCTGGGATGTAAAAACTTTGATGCTCAATATCTCAGAACTACCCTAAACGGAGATAGAACCGTATCATTCTAAGCTCACGTATTATCAACATAATTATATTGATATTAGAAAATATTTCAACTAAAGCTATTTCTTCCTCAATGTTTTTGTTGTTACTAGTATTTTTTTCTATATTCTATGTCAAAGAAAGTTTTCTTAGGAAATTCTCTGCCAGAAAATGTCATTCGTCATTAGTTCTATCACTCTTGGATATGAGTACCCATTAAAATCATAACACATATCTTGCAATCTAAATAAGCAACCCTACTGATCATGTCCCCTATTATTACAGAACTTTTGTTATGCAGGTAAGAGAGGACCCAATAGCGAATTAACAAAAATAGAGTCTTTAATGAGAACACAGGCTGGCAACACAGGGTGGCAATAATGTAGAAAACAAATCCTCTTCTTGAGAGATAATGGCAAAACAGGCAACCCGCAGAGAGGGCGATATAAAATAAAACAAAAATACTTTTGTAAAAGAAAAATAAGAAAAGTTCAAAAAGAGTCTCTTTAGGCAGCAGGCAGAGAAGACTGTTATGGCGGTGATGTCACGGGGTGACGAAGGCGGGAACCTTTTCTTTTTGAGAATGTGTTTCCCCCGGGGAGTGCTTCCGCGGTGACACCGGGACGGTTCCGGTTTCCCGCGTGAGTGTCATGGCGGCGGGCGAGGCTTGACGAGGAAAACTCGCGGCAGGTGTGAGAGGGGAGGATACAGGATGGTGATTGGGACATGGAGGAGGAAGGTGGCTGATAAAAGGACACTTTGGCAGTGAGGAATGCGCGCAGGAGGGCTCGAGGAGAGGTGAGGCACGCAGCACGCGAGCGGCCGTGGTCGCGGCGGGAGGCCGCGGGAGGGAGAGGACGAGGACGAGAGAGACAGATGAGAGAGACAGATGAGAGAGCCAGAGAAAACTTCGGCTGGATTGCGGGCGGAAGCCTTGGTACACTGAGTCTGTTGAATTGCAGTTTTATTGTGGAAATGAGCACGAGTGAAACCTTACAGTGTGTGGTGGAAATGTGAGTGTGGGAATTATTTCTGCTGTTCACTCGCAATCACAGCTGTCCATTTCTCTCTCTGTCTGAGTCCAGTGAAGAGCCTGCTAATGCTGTGAGTTACACGTGTCTATTCCTCCCTCTGTCTGAGTCCAGTGAAGAGCCTGCTAATGCTGTGAGTTACACGTGTCTATTCCTCCCTCTGTCTGAGTCCAGTGAAGAGCCTGCTAATGCTGTGAGTTACACGTGTCTATTCCTCCCTCTGTCTGAGTCCAGTGAAGAGCCTGCTAATGCTGTGAGTTACACGTGTCTATTCCTCTCTCTGTCTGAGTCCAGTGAAGAACCTGCTAATGCTGTGAGTTACATGTATTCATTCCTCTCTCTGCCTGAGTCCAGTGAAGAACCTGCTAATGCTGTGAGTTACACGTATCCATTTCTCTCTCTGCCTGAGTCCAGTGAAGACCCTGCTAACGCTGTGAGTTACATGTATTCATTCCTCTCTCTGCCTGAGTCCAGTGAAGACCCTGCTAACGCTGTGAGTTACATGTATCCATTCTCTGCTTGAGGCCAGTGAAGAATCTGCTAACGCTGTGAGTTACATGTATCTTCCACTCTCTGCCTGAGGCTAGTGAAGAGCCGGCTAATGCTGGAGAGGCCTGTTGATGCTGAAAGAGCCCGTTAATGCTGGAAGAGCCTGAGGCTAGTGAAGAGCCGGCTAACGCTGGAAGGGCCTGCTGATACTGGAAGAGCCTGCTGATGCTGAAAGAGCCCGTTAATGCTGGAAGAGCCTGAGGCTAGTGAAGAACCGGCTAATGCCGGAAGGGCCTGCTAATGCTGGAAGAGCCTGCTGATGCTGGAAGAGCCCGTTAATGCTGGAAGAGCCTGAGGCTAGTGAAGAGCCGGCTAACGCTGGAAGGGCCTGCTGATACTGGAAGAGCCTGCTGATGCTGAAAGAGCCCGTTAATGCTGGAAGAGCCTGAGGCTAGTGAAGAGCCGGCTAACGCTGGAAGAGCCTGCTGATACTGGAAGAGCCTGCTGATGCTGAAAGAGCCCGTTAATGCTGGAAGAGCCTGAGGCTAGTGAAGAACCGGCTAATGCCGGAAGGGCCTGCTAATGCTGGAAGAGCCTGCTGATGCTGGAAGAGCCCGTTAATGCTGGAAGAGCCTGAGGCTAGTGAAGAGCCGGCTAATGCCGGAAGGGCCTGCTAATGCTGGAAGAGCCTGCTGATGCTGGAAGAGCCCGTTAATGCTGGAAGAGCCTCAGGCTAGTGAAGAGCCGGCTAACGCTGGAAGGGCCTGCTGATACTGGAAGAGCCTGCTGATGCTAGAGCCGGCTAATGCCGGAAGGGCCTGCCAATGCTGGAAGAGCCTGCTGATGCTGGAAGAGCCTGTTAATGCTGGAAGAGCCTGCTGATGCTGAAAGAACCTGCTCCCGAAGAAAAGAGGATGCGGAAGGGACTTTATATTGTTTTTATTATTTAATAAAGAATATTTATTTTTAATTCTGTGTCTGCCTCCTTTGTGTCCACGGTCAGCTCCTCAGGGGCGGCACGCGGGCGGAGGGGTGGGCGGCCCGCTGGCGCTCCACCCCGACCTGTGACAAGTGGCGTAGTCGGCAGGATGCCGCCCTGAGTTGAGCGACCGTGGGCCGAAGGTATGGCGACCAGTTTTTTTTTTTTCCTTTTTTTTTGTTGTTTGTTTTTGCTGTCTCTTTTTTTTTTCTCTTTCTTTTTTTCTTTTCTTCGGCGTCCTGGTGGGGGAGGATGTCACGGGGTGACGAAGGCGGGAACCTTTTCTTTTTGAGAACGTGTTTCCCCCGGGGAGTGCTTCCGCGGTGACACCGGGACGGTTCCGGTTTCCCGCGTGAGTGTCATGGCGGCGGGCGAGGCTTGACGAGGAAAACTCGCGGCAGGTGTGAGAGGGGAGGATACAGGATGGTGATTGGGACATGGAGGAGGAAGGTGGCTGATAAAAGGACACTTTGGCAGTGAGGAATGCGCGCAGGAGGGCTCGAGGAGAGGTGAGGCACGCGAGCGGCCGCGGTCGCGGCGGGAGGCCGCGGGAGGGAGAGGACGAGAGAGACAGATGAGAGAGACAGATGAGAGAGACAGATGAGAGAGCCAGAGAAAACTTCGGCTGGATTGCGGGCGGAAGCCTTGGTACACTGAGTCTGTTGAATTGCAGTTTTATTGTGGAAATGAGCACGAGTGAAACCTTACAGTGTGTGGTGGAAATGTGAGTGTGGGAATTATTTCTGCTGTTCACTCGCAATCACAGCTGTCCATTTCTCTCTCTGTCTGAGTCCAGTGAAGAGCCTGCTAATGCTGTGAGTTACACGTGTCTATTCCTCCCTCTGTCTGAGTCCAGTGAAGAGCCTGCTAATGCTGTGAGTTACACGTGTCTATTCCTCTCTCTGTCTGAGTCCAGTGAAGAGCCTGCTAATGCTGTGAGTTACACGTGTCTATTCCTCCCTCTGTCTGAGTCCAGTGAAGAGCCTGCTAATGCTGTGAGTTACACGTGTCTATTCCTCCCTCTGTCTGAGTCCAGTGAAGAGCCTGCTAATGCTGTGAGTTACACGTGTCTATTCCTCCCTCTGTCTGAGTCCAGTGAAGAGCTTGCTAATGCTGTGAGTTACACGTGTCTATTCCTCCCTCTGTCTGAGTCCAGTGAAGAGCTTGCTAATGCTGTGAGTTACACGTGTCTATTCCTCCCTCTGTCTGAGTCCAGTGAAGAGCCTGCTAATGCTGTGAGTTACACGTGTCTATTCCTCTCTCTGTCTGAGTCCAGTGAAGAACCTGCTAATGCTGTGAGTTACATGTATTCATTCCTCTCTCTGCCTGAGTCCAGTGAAGAACCTGCTAATGCTGTGAGTTACACGTATCCATTTCTCTCTCTGCCTGAGTCCAGTGAAGACCCTGCTAACGCTGTGAGTTACATGTATTCATTCCTCTCTCTGCCTGAGTCCAGTGAAGACCCTGCTAACGCTGTGAGTTACATGTATCCATTCTCTGCTTGAGGCCAGTGAAGAATCTGCTAACGCTGTGAGTTACATGTATCTTCCACTCTCTGCCTGAGGCTAGTGAAGAGCCGGCTAATGCTGGAGAGGCCTGTTGATGCTGAAAGAGCCCGTTAATGCTGGAAGAGCCTGAGGCTAGTGAAGAGCCGGCTAACGCTGGAAGGGCCTGCTGATACTGGAAGAGCCTGCTGATGCTGAAAGAGCCCGTTAATGCTGGAAGAGCCTGAGGCTAGTGAAGAACCGGCTAATGCCGGAAGGGCCTGCTAATGCTGGAAGAGCCTGCTGATGCTGGAAGAGCCCGTTAATGATGGAAGAGCCTGAAGCTAGTGAAGAGCCGGCTAATGCCGGAAGGGCCTGCTAATGCTGGAAGAGCCTGCTGATGCTGGAAGAGCCTGCTGATGCTGGAAGAGCCTGTTAATGCTGGAAGAGCCTCAGGCTAGTGAAGAGCCGGCTAACGCTGGAAGGGCCTGCTGATACTGGAAGAGCCTGCTGATGCTAGAGCCGGCTAATGCCGGAAGGGCCTGCCAATGCTGGAAGAGCCTGCTGATGCTGGAAGAGCCTGTTAATGCTGGAAGAGCCTGAGGCTAGTGAAGAGCCGGCTGATGCTGGAAGAGCCCGTTAATGCTGGAAGAGCCTGAGGCTAGTGAAGAGCCTGCTGATGCTGGAAGAACCTGCTCCCGAAGAAAAGAGGATGCGGAAGGGACTTTATATTGTTTTTATTATTTAATAAAGAATATTTATTTTTAATTCTGTGTCTGCCTCCTTTGTGTCCACGGTCAGCTCCTCAGGGGCGGCACGCGGGCGGAGGGGTGGGCGGCCCGCTGGCGCTCCACCCCGACCTGTGACAGTGACATGCTGCGGGTCTCTCAGTGTTGACAAGGCTCAAATCACAACTGTGGTTACCAGATCTCTTTCAGCATCAGATGAACTGGACAGAACACAAAGATCAAGATGATTACTATGGTATAGATCGCGCTCACCAGGCAGATGCCGACAGGACAGGACAGGACAGGACAGGACTCGGACAGACACAGACAGGACTGTAGTATGCTTCTTGCATGAGAAAATCAAGTGAGAATCCGACAAAGAAAGAAGCAGAAACAGACAGAGAAATAGGGACATAATCAGAGGGGAGAGGGAACAGGTGGGAAGAGAGTAAACGAGGTAGTCAGAGAAGATGAGGAACAGCTGGAGGAAGGGCGAAGGGAAAGAAACAGTAACCGCAAAAATCCAGCAGAGGGAGACAGAGTAGAGAGAAAGATCAAGAACAAGACATAACATGACAAAACATGACAATACATGACAACTTTAATGCTGTTGTTTATCTGCTAAAGTGAATCAAGTCTTTCTGCAGTGAAAAGTGAAAGTGATTGTACACAGAGCTCTGTCTGACATAAACAGTCCTGATTTACAAGAAGAGGTGGGGTTCCTGCTATTTCCTTTTGGCAGTATTGAATATGTGGCTCTAATGCTGTACGCCCATCCGGTGAAGTGAGACAGGAAGTGCACAAGTTATGTTTGTTTGCTCTTTTACAATAAACTTTTACAATTGCTTGATGCAATTTCATAGCTAAAATCCAGTAAACCCAAAAGATAATCCGATGTAGAAATCTCATGGGAGTTTCACATTAGAACTAAAAAGTTCCCCATGCAGATTTCGCTCAGATCTCACTACATGATGACTATATACTAAAAAGTGACCAACATCATCTCATTAGTTTGTCTTACAATTTGTTTACCATTACAAACACACATCTGAAACACACAGTTAAAGCAACCAAAGATCTGATGTTAAACAGTCAAGAGTGAAGAGGCCAAAATAAAGCAAACACTGATCATCATAATGGTGCCCTTTTTTTTTTTTCAAGACATCAACATTTAAACCTCGGTTAATTCTCAAAGAGAGATTCTGTAGACGTGTGACAGAAATAAAGTCAGTCTGATTAGTAATAAGTGAAGCTGGTAATGCTGTTTGTGGAGTTGTTTAATCATCCTCTGCTGAGACCTTGAGAGATCTGTTAGTGTTTAATGTTCTGCTGGGATTTAAAGTGTTTCTGTTGAGTTTCGTGGGTCACCATTGTGTTGAGGAGTAGAGCCTGTGCTTCAGCCCAGGATGAGCAAAAAAAAAACACTGATGATTTGCCGCATGTTGCTTTATTTATCAGGTGGTAAATGTGTAGTTGCTGATACAGTGATGCATAGTTATATTAATTCATGCATGTTGTTTTCTTTTTACGCTGTGAAAAATCATGGCACCACTGTGAGTCTCATGAAAACAATGCAGCTCATCCATTAACATGATTTGCGAGTCCCGTCAGATTGATTTCCATCAGCAGTGGAGGTGAAGACTACAACTCTAGCAGTGAAAATTACATACTGAGCCTTTTATAAAAGCCGGATGACTTGTGTTGCTAAATGGCATGCAGGTCATTTTAAAATATTGTATGGTGGAGACAATTTATGAATTTTATGAAGCTATGCGAGTGCTTTGTTTACCTCTTTATTTGTAAAGTAATATTATCCAAAGCGCATTCACGGAACTATGTCAGCTCTCGAGTCGAGTCTTGAGTGGTGCTCCCCTACTGGGTTGCAGTTCAATATTTTTGTAAATAAAGTGGTAAATTATGTTGTTGTTGTTGTTTTTTTGCAAAATTGAGGTTGAACCACTGGAGTCCCATGGATTACTTCAATGATGTATTTACCTTTCTGCAGAGGTGGAAAGTCCAGGGGTCAGAAAGTAAAAGTCCTGCCATATGTTTATTCCACCCATGAGTTCATGGGTGGAATAAATATATGGCAGGACTTTTACTTTCTGACCCCTGGACTTTCCACCTCTGCCTTTCTGGGGCTTAAAAGTGGTATCTGTCAATGGAGGGACAGAAAGCTCTCAGATTTCATAAAAAAAAAATATCTTCATTTGTGTTTTGAAGATGAACAAAGGTCTCAAGGGTTTGGAACGACATAAGGGTGAGTACATAATGACAAAATTTGTATTTTTAGGTGAACTATTCCTTTCAACATTGTTGGAAACATTTGGGATAAAGTTCACAAGTCAACAAAATATATAACATTATTTTAGTGGTTTTTGGATATTTTAAATTGTACCTTTAAAGCTTGAAGCTATTCACTGTTCACTGCCATTATATAGATGAGTGTGAGGTTGAGTAAATGACTGCATTTTTATTTTTGAATGAACTAGTCAAGTCACATTTATTTATATATCGCTTTTTACAATACAGATTGTTTCAAAGCAGCTTTACAGACAACATAAGGAAGTTTAGTGATGGTTCATTTTTGTTGTAAAAAAGTTATTGATTTAGTTAATTTATATATATATAGCAGCTCTGGAGATAACAGTGATGTTCAGTTCTCATATAATAGTGTCAATGCAGGCAGATCAATAATATTGTTGAATTTTAAATTAAATGTCCCTAACTAAGCAAGACAAAAGGTGAAAAAAGGAGAGAGAGAAAAAAAACCTCAGTGGCTCAGTTCTCCTATGGTCAACGAAAGACCAGTGTATGATTATGATTTAGGCAGCATTAAAGATCAGGGGCCGTATTCACAAAGAATTTTAAGGCTAAAAGTAGCTCCTAACTGGCGAATTTAGGAGCAACTCCTAAAAATAATGGGCGTGTCTCTCGTAACTTTAGGACTCCTAATTTTTTTGACTAAGAGTAATTCACAAAGCATTTTAGCCCTAAAAGTAGCACCTAAGCCTGGGACAGCTTAAAAGAAGTCGAGAGGACTCCTCCTAACTCACTAAGACCTATTCACAAACCGCTTTTTGTGGCATTTCACGTTGCGATGTTTTGAAATGCGTATGCGGCGGCTACAGGAGCTTCCAATCGCGAGGGAACAATTTTGCATTGTAGGCATAATGCAATAACGCCACCAACAACAAGCAAAACTAGGCTACTCATTGCATGTAAACTAATTGTAACGTTTCATTGTGAATCAAATTAAAATGTTCTTCTCTTTGCAAATGTAGGCAGAGGCATATAGTGACAGATTAATTCAATAATGTTGCAAAGATATTGCATCAATCCATATGTTTCATTAGGCTACTAGGCTATTTGTTTTGCCTTACTCTTTATTCATTTAGGCTATTTATTCAGTTATTCATCATCTTCCGTCCTTCGCACTACTTGTGAAGCGCACGCATTCTCAGACCTGTCACCTGTCAATCATCATCGTAGGGGAGGGGTTTGGAATCATTCCCGCGTTACAATCATCAGCCAATCAAGGTGGTCACTTCAGTCAAGCTCGTGCATGAGTAATGACGTCATCCATAGCAACAAAGACTCACTCTTAGTTTAGGAGTTGTCATTTTTCTTTACTAAGAGTATGTCTGAAAGGCGTTGTGAATAACTTTTAAGAGAAAACTCCTAGCTAAAATCTTTTAGTGCGATTTAGGAGTACTCCTAGTGGTAAGATAAAATGCTTTGTGAATACGGCCCCAGAAGTCAGATCGGATCAGATCATTCGGAATATTATCCAGTTCCATCTGGGTGAAGATCGGAGTCATTTCCAAGTCTTTGACTATTTTTTTAAGACCAAATGTCACATTTAATTTGTGATAATTGCCCTCCATTCATATTGAAACCAAAAATAAGATCACATCTGATTACAGACAAAGCTCCTATCTGACCTGGGGCCGTATTCACAAAGCATTTTATCTTACCACTAGGAGTACTCCTAAATCGCACTAAAAGATTTTAGCTAGGAGTTTTCTCTTAAAAGTTATTCACAACACCTTTCAGACCTACTCTTAGTAAAGAAAAATGACAACTCCTAAACTAAGAGTGAGTCTTTGTTGCTATGGATGACGTCATTACTCATGCACGAGCTTGACTGAAGTGACCACCTTGATTGGCTGATGATTGTAACGCGGGAATGATTCCAAACCCCTCCCCTACGATGATGATTGACAGCTGACAGGTCTGAGAATGCGTGCGCTACACAAGTAGTGCGAAGGACAGAAGATGATGAATAACTGAATAAATAGCCTAAATGAATAAAGAGTAAGGAAAAACAAATAGCCTAGTAGCCTAATGAAACATATGGATTGATGCAATATCTTTGCAACATTATTGAATTAATCTGTCACTATATGCCTCTGCGTACGTTTGCAAAGAGAAGAACATTTTAATTTGATTCACAATCAAACGTTACAATTAGTTTACATGCAATGAATGAGTAGCCTAGATTTGGTTGTTGTTGGTGGCGTTATTGCATCCCTAGTTATGCCTACAATGCAGAATTGTTCCCTCGATTGGAAGCTCCTGTAGCCGCCGCATACGCATTTCAAAACATCGCAACGTGAAATGCCACAAAAAGCGGTTTGTGAAGGTCTTAGTGAGTTAGGAGTCCTCTCGACTTCTTTTAAGCTGTCCCAGGCTTAGGTGCTACTTTTAGGGCTAAAATGCTTTGTGAATTACTCTTAGTCAAAAAAATTAGGAGTCCTAAAGTTACGAGAGACACGCCCATTATTTTTAGGAGTTGCTTCTAAATTCGCCAGTTAGGAGCTACTTTTAGCCTTAAAATTCTTTGTGAATACGGCCCCTGATCTATAAATCCATAATCACAGTTATAACCAGATATAATTTGAAATCTAAATACATGTGCAAACTTTGAATGTTTCTTATACTGAGTTTATTGTGTCAGTTACAAATTATATAATCACAACCCATTCTCACTCCCAAGGAGGCCAAAGGCACCCCTCGGCGAATTTGGAACTCCATTTCTTTCAATGGGAAACTGTGGCGTCAACAACAGACGCAAATCTTATCTAATCAATAGATAATTCGAATCGAATCTAGTTTTGCCTTTTTATCTTTCCATCTCCTCCATTTACTTCTCCTCAAACAATAATGGGCTGACTGAGTCTGAAAGGCCCTTTTGGACTTTTCAGCTAAAAAACGAGAAAAGAAAATACCTTTATGTATAATATAGCCCCCTATAGGATTATTTAAAGGAAAAAGTACTGATTTACCTAACAATTATTGGATTTTACATGATAAGGCATTAAAAGCATGGTAAGTGTTGTACTGTTGTACTATGCATTTACAACAAATATCACTTTTAAACTATCAATACTGAGGTGAACACATGGTAAGTTTTGTGGGTTTTATCCTTTTACTATACCTATCACAGTACAACTCAAGTCACTGTGATAGAAGCATGGTAAGTGTTGTGGTTGCTGTGTTTACAACAAATATCACATTAAAACTACCAATAATGTGGTAAAAGCATGGTAAGTTTTGTGATTACTGTCCTTTACTACACCCATCACAGTAAAACTAAGGTTACTGTGGTTACTAAAAGCATGGTAAATGTTGTTTTTACTGTGCTTCTACTACAAATACAACTTTGAAACTAATTGTACTACTTTAAACCTGATATGATTATGATTAACTGATTGAAGGTCTAGGCCTATAGCACGTCACGTGACAGACAGTGTTTAATCATCCTGTTTTGAATTAGAAAGCAATGAAACGCAAAGCCTCCGTGGAGATAACAGATATAATGCAGTGACTGAACATGAGAGAGCTAATCAGATTAATATCGACAAGCAGAAAAGACATTATATCAAACATTATTATGACAGCGTATTTACGACTACTAATCAACATCTGGCACACGTGAACTGATGCCAAATATCGCAATGTGTTCTGAATGAGACTTCTTCAGCGCGATTTCCTACTAATAAAATTTGTGTCTATTGTTGATGCCACAGTTTCCCATTGAAAGCAACGGAGTTTCAAATTCGTCATAGAGTGATGCAGATGGGCGACTTTGACGTCTTCATTGTGACGCTGGGGGCGCTTCAGTTTTTGACGCCTTGAGAGTGAGAATGGGTTGATGATCAGCCTTAAAAATTGGAATGAAAAGTTGATTTAAAACATTTGAATAAATTTCGCTACTTGTTTGACTTTACAGTACGGCTTTCTTTTTATGTTTATGTAACGGCACTCCATCTAGAATATGTACCATTCGTTCAAAGCAACCAGTCTGACGCGACGAACTCATCCAAGTCGTTATATTCCTTTTTCATTCTTGATTAATTTGTACCTCAAAGCAAGAACAACCTTTTAACTATATAACAACACAATATGGAACAATGGTCAAAAACCATGTCGCTCCGTCATTTGCTACTGTCCACCACACGGACATGACGTCTTAATCTCCTCATCAGTTAGCAAGGACACAACAAAACCATAAATAATTATAGTATAAACATTATCAAAAAAATAATTATCATTATCATAAAAAAATACAAGTACAATAAGTAATAATCTAACAACACTTCAATATTATCAAATTTGCAAAACGTCTTATTATGGCTCTAACATTCCGGCCCCTAATTGTATAGGAGGGACACTATATAAATTATCAGTTGCTTAGCCATAAACGCTGAAAATAATTATTTCGTTTTTCTTTTGTTACCAGTTTAAACAGTCTCTTCTAAAAAACAAAGTTTAGTTATAGGGCTTTCTAGAGTACTGGTTTTTGTTTGCATCATCACACATCTTATGTTCCGTTTGAGTCTGGCATAGTCTTTATGATCCTGCCCATCAACCATGAGTTTCTTGGTGCACAATGATCCACTACGAGAACCACATCTCCTATCTGTAAGTTTCTGTGGGTCTTAGACCATTTTGCGAGATACTGCACTTGCTTCCAACGTCTGTGCGCGTATTGATCTTCTTGTCTGAAGATGGCAGTATTGCCTGTGTTTTTAACAACAATAAGTGATTAGGTGACAACGCATCAAGATCATTGAGCGGCCCGCTTAGGGTAAAATAGTTGCAGATTTTAAATATTTAAAATGATACCAAACATGAAAAGGGAAACCAATAGACATCATACGTGAAATTTAGACATTCCCAGTGAACTTTTGGTGACTTGACTCAGGAAGAAAGGAAGGGAGGAGGGAGAGGGGAATGCAGAGATAAGGTAGGAGATAAGTTTGGACAAGACAATGTCCTGTGCCCTTTCTTTGAGATCTTCTGTCCAGGGTGCGTTTTATTGCTTTATTGCAGGGTGAGTTTTATCTCAGCTTTTGTCTTTGCAGGGAAATCAGTTCATATTGTTTTGTTTAACATTACCATTATGGTTATCAGTGTTTGCAGTAGTTGGTTTTATGGTCAAAATATTACTGATTTACCCTTTATGCTGTTAATATGTTTAATTATTTGACCTACTCCCTTAGTTTTGGTTATTTGATTTGAGTGTGGTGTGTGTCCCTGCTATTTGCTCACCTGTTTGGCAAGTTGGAGACAAGAGCAGGTTATGATGTCACGTGACACATTGCATTTCACATAGTTCTTTTTGATGTATTAGTTCACTAGTTTAGGAGTGTTGCCACCCGCTGTTAGTTTTGTTTGTTTAGTTACTGAAGATAAGTTAGGGTGTGCGAGTAGCACGCTGAAGATGTTGCTTTGATTGTTATTTTGATTATTCTAGGTTAAATTTGAATTCTTTAGGTAGAAGAATTTTGTTTTATTTAATTCTTTGATTTGGCTGAATAAAAACTGACTGAGCTTTTGCCATCTGACGCTGCATTACTGAATGAACAACATGTTCTAGTAACGGTACATTGTAAAAAAGAAAATCTTGGTAATTCTATCAGTAAAAGACAGTAAAAATGCAATGGAAAAACATGTTAATTGGTTAACATATGGAAGTAAAATAATGTCAAATGTTTTTGAAATAAAAAAGCCTGTTGAATTGCACTACTTGAAAAAAATAGGCATTGCATTAACCATGCTTGCATTTTAATGCATTGTACTTTTAGGGCTTGCATTTTTATGGGCTGAAATTCAACATTGTTGAATATTTAAGCTGTGAATATTTCAGTTAAAAACATTTCAAACACATTTTCATTATTAAAAATTCAATAATCCATATTCACCTGTCATATTTCACTTCCAAAATATTCAAACAGTTTGAAAATACAACCTATAATATTCAATAGGCAATTTTCGGTCCATTTTATTTCGCTTCCACAAATTCAGTGGTTCAAATTCGACAGTAAATTCAACATTGACATCCAGGAACTGCAGGAAAAGCAGTAGATTGCCGAGCATACTCTCCATCTGCTGTTAGTCGACCTCACCAGCA
The DNA here is from genome assembly GCF_951802725.1 of Rutilus rutilus. Lineage (NCBI taxonomy): Eukaryota > Metazoa > Chordata > Actinopteri > Cypriniformes > Leuciscidae > Rutilus > Rutilus rutilus. Next base: position 51,199,871 of record NC_140210.1, read on the forward strand.
GGTGGTGCAAAAGAGTGTGTTGTTGACGAAGACCAGCAACAGTTAGAGCAAGCCATTCATTCATAAAACTCATTTACAGCAAAGTAAGTGTAAAGCGTAGAGCTGCATGAAGTCGAACAAGCCTAAAGTGAAACGAGATCAGGTGATGCTGGTTACCTGGTGATGGTTTTGTAATCATCATGAAATAGACTGATTCACTGAAATTTTTATAATCTAACAATTATGTTGTTCCACTAATATATTCACGTCACAAACCCTGTGTTACTGCAGCATGAGATCCAGCAATATATCAATTGGTTTAAATCTTTTAACAAAGATGAGAAAGAAAAAAAAGGCCTATGCTGACACACAGATTTCAACAATCAGGGTATGAATCTCAACAATGGTGACAATAACAAATATTTAGATAAACAGATTAATTCAGAACATCACTGAAAAGCTACTAATTCACAACAGAAACAACAGCAAAAAATAATACTAATCACATAATAATCACTGTTATGGTGATTTCAAATGAACCACATTAGAGTTAAACCTCTGTTAATTCTCAATAAAACTTATGTAGACATCTGACAGAAATAAAGTCTGGTTAGTAATAAGTGAAGCTGGTAATGCTGTTTGTGGAGTTGTTTAATCCTCCTCTGCTGAGATCTTCACAGATTTAATGTCTTCTTTTCTCTTCAGTTGATTTCATCTCCGGAAGTCAGTTGTAGTTCTTGTGTTTCTCTTTTCTTCAGTGATTCTGCTCATTATCATCAGGTGTCTTCAATGCTCAATCATCTTTTAATTATCTAATTAACTCTAACACTGCTTCTGTGTTACTTTTAAAGGCACACTAGGCAGCTTTCCGTTTTTGTCAAACAGCGACCCCTAGAGTCGGAATGTGGAATACTTGTATTTAACGTTACTGTCGTAAATAGCACTCGCGCAGAGCCGTCTCTGCACTCACTGCCTGATCCCTTCCGCCCTCTATACCGGTACCTGTTCAATAGGATGGAAGCTGTAATGAGTGGAAATAAGGTGTGGCCCCTTTAAGAGCTGCGCGCGCCCTGTTGAACTGTCGTCGGCAGTCTGTGTTGTATGTGCACCTCGAACACCCGTATGCGGGTTATTTCAGTTTGATGCTCATTCTTATCCTACTTTTGTTTATCAAGTAAAGATGTGGATGGTAGAACGTGTGACAGACAGTTACACGAGTTCGACAGGGAATAAAGTGCAAGTTGTGAGATGCCAATCGCCTCCGTGAGTCTGTCTGGCTCTCGGTAATAACTTCATCTGTGAGCTATCCCTATTTCTCCTCCTGACAGAACGCGTTACAAAGCGTCGGACATCGAACAGGCACAGATAACATCTGAAGATGTCTACTAGTCCATCAACATGAACGATATTTACTCGAGTCTGACTCCTCGCTCGGTCAGTCTGCCGTTTCCTTTCTTTCGTCCTCAGACAAAGCTTTCCTAGCTTTGTGTGCAGTGCCGTAAAGCAATTTGTTACATCGCGAGACCTGATATCACGCGATACTTCCTGACGCGACCCGCTGGCCCAAAGTTGCAAGGGTGGTTTTTCCGCTCACAGGCACTCGGGGGATGCGCGACGACCACCATTCAACCCGAAACAAGTCATATAACTATTCCAATGACTCCGAAGCTGTTCGGTTAAGGTAAAAAAATTACTTAGTGCACCTTTAACATCCTGCTGGTGGTTCCCATATAAACACCGAGCGGTGTTAAATGTAACACCGGGGAATTTACTGTGTGTGTGTGTGCTTATTTTTCTATCATGGTGGGAACTTCCTCCTGAATGCACACAGACTCATGGGGACTCGTGTCACTGTCATTGTGACCTAAATTGAGGTCAACAAGCTTATAATTCATACAGAATGAGTTTTTTTGAAAATGTAATTTGTTTGAAAATGGCTCAAATTCTGACTGTAATTTGTCCCTGGAAACTAGAATGGCCAACACTGTTTGAAGGTGTTTAGCTGTTTTCTCACACCAATCTCTCTTGAACCCCAAAGTGAAACCAGTCATTGTGTGAGGAAGTCACAGCAGAATTCGGTAAACTGCAAGCAGAGGGCATCATCAAACCTGTCAACGCCTCTCTATGGGTGTCTGTGGTTTCAGAGAACACTACAAATGGCTGTTCCCTCAAATAGTACCCTATTTAAGGGCATAGGGGGTGATTTCAGACACAGCCTCAATGACGTCAAGGCTGTAATGTGATTGGTTATCGAGGCACACATGATACAAGTTAGCCGTTGCACTTTCCAATGGTAGAGCCACAGATCCTGGTCTCTCCCAGTAATAAGACCATCTCTGGTATAAAGCAGGCTTTAGGTGATCGTCAGCTCCTAACGTCCGGTCTGAAGCTGCTGGCCTGAAACTGCTGTCACGTATATAGTTCTGCAGTCAGACACATCTCGTCTCATATGTGCTCGTTCAATCCCTCAAACTGCCACCAGAGGTCACCATCTCCTGCGACTGACATCAACCTTGATGAGCCTCACCTGTAAATCACTATCATTCATCTTCATTCATCTTCACAATTATTCATCTTCAACTTACAGAAAAAGATCATCATTTTTCTTTAGTTATGTTTAGTTCAGTAATGTTGTTCTCTTTTTGAGGGAGGGACTGCGATATTTCCGTCGCTGACAGTCCCTTAAGACAGTCAGTCATTTGGATGCTGTTGATCTGATGAGCTTCAACACGGTAAGACAAACACACTCTTGCTTAAATTAAACTGAAGATCATTGCTCATATAACATATGTGTCTTTACATGAGAAATGTTAAGAATAGGGTGATTTACAAATACTTGTTTAAGTGATGTTTATATTAATGCTGTATTATAGATATATGTTATGCTGATGTGGGTCAGAATGGCTCCTCCTCTTCCTCTGATCTTCTTTCTGCTCATGATTCACGGTGAGTCTCTCTTACATTCACATTAGAAACACTCTGATGTTTTATTTAAGGCCTCATGAGCGGCTGATCTGCACTTTCTTCTGTCCTGTTCTCACATATTTCTCTCTGAAACAGGAAGTTTGTGTTGAACATGTCAAACGCTCGTCACTTTTAGAAATGTCCAATAGTCTTTTGCTACTTGCTAGTCAGCGTCAAAGTCAAAGTATCTATATTTGTCTCCCCAAGATAAGAACTAAAAGCCACAAAACTAATATTTTTATGTCATTGGGTATTTGATAAATCAACTTTAAGATTTTTTTTGTCTTATTTTTCATATATTTCATTATTTGAGAGTGTGTCATGTTGTTCGTGGCTGATTTCTTGGTTCTCTCTTCACTCCTCTGTCTCTGTACATTTACTTCTGCTTTTCTGCAACACCGTCCATCAAAACTGATGAAGTAATTCACACTGAGATAATTTATTCACATTTATCACTCCATAGATTCTGAGAAGATGAGCTTATATTTCCTGTAATGAGTCGATGTTTCCAATAGTAATACAGTATTGTCATATTTTCATGGTCCAGTGTAACTGATAAAACAATATTTTCATAAGTACACTCTAAAAAGAGTTAAAAATGACACATTAAAATTGTGTTAAAAATGACACATGTTGTGTCAGTTTTAACACATGTAGTGTGTGTGCTCAGGCACAACACATGTTGTCAAATGTAACACATTAGTTGTGTAAGTCATTTTAACACACAAATTGTGTCAGGTTATTACATACTCAGAATTTTAAAAAATAAAGTGAAAAATATTAACCGTTTAATCAATAGTCGAGTACAGAATGCATGTGCACACAAAGTACAAGACAATGTCTCAAGCTCAATGACTGGACAGACTCACTGTACTGGACATTATTCAGTTATTCACGCTTCAACCCCTAACTGATAATGCTGCTTTTGACAAAAGTTCATGAAGAGATAACAGTTAACGAGTTTGCACTTTAAATTCAATTAAAATGTGACTTTTAGGAGTTTTAGGCCGATTTATGCCCGACTTACCCCTCCCGAGAATCGGAGAAAAAATCTTGTTGAGGACCTCGATCTGTTCCGATGTTCGGCGCAGATTATCTGGTAATGTGAGGCGTTCACAGATCAAATCTTGCACCTCCCGATCTGCTCGCAGACACATCGGGGCCGCCCCGATAATATCAAACATGTTTGATATCTAGGATTATAAATCGGGCGTGAAACGACCATGATTACGTCAATACTTCCACAATAGCCAATGAGAGACAGGTCTACAAGGAGACGGAAGTGACGGAAGTTTTGAAAATGTCAGCCGCGTAAGCTGCTGTACGGGTCCGGTGGACAACGGAGATGGAAGAACGGATGGTGGAGAGGTGGCAACAGTATGAGTGGTGCCTATTTAATGTCTCCTCAAAAGAGTACCACAACCGGAACGACAAAGAGAAGAGCTGGGGAGAGATCGCTTCAGATTTGAACGTACCGGGTGAGTGTAGAAAGTTGCTAGCGCACTAGCTAGCAAATGTAAACATTAGATCTAGGTCAATGATCATCTACTACATTCAGGTCTAACAAAAGATGAATTGCACATAGTTTGTTTGAATAATATTACTAATATTTAATGATATTAGTTCAGTTGAATTTAGAGAGGAAACACAGCATATGTCAGTGTCAGTGTATATTTTCAGTGGAGGAGGTGAAAACAAGAGCAACAACATTACGGACACAATATACCAAGCTTCTAAAAACCCAAACCAAGTGGGAGTGGGGAGAAAGGGCTCACTCATAAGCAGGCTTGGCTGTTGAGGAATTTGGAGTTCCTCAAAAAGCATGTTGCCCAACGCCCCAGTGAGACCAGTGTAAGCAGAGCAGTATGACGGACAGGCATGTTGTGTGCTTAAGTAATGTAGATATTTGCATAATTAGATATTAATTATCATGACATTTTCATTTTGGGGTGAACTAATCCTTTAAATACTTGCACTGACATAAAATTGTTTTTCAGCTTGATCAATCTGTCAAAGACTTGATTGACGGGCAGGACATGGATGACCCCACCAGCGATGAGGACATTATAAATACATCTGAGGCACCAGGTAAAATAACAATTGTAGATGTAAAGACTAATAAAATGCTGAAAAAGTGATGACAGATTAGTTGTTTTGTCATTCAGGGTGCCAGGTGTCCTATTTTCAAGTTTGCACAAAACAGATCAAGCAGTGACATTTTCCTAACTGGTGTATCCAAAATGGTCAATGTTTATGATAATGTCTTTATTCAAATTATTTATTTTATTAATTATTCTTTACATATTATTATTCTTTTACATGTTATGGAGATATTTAATCATTTATAAATGTTCTACTATATGCTCTGATATGTTTATTTCTAAATGCAAGATCTTTGGATGCTCTTCTGTGCTGTAATAACAATGTGATTTCTCTTACTTTAATTTTTATCTCATTAACCACAGCACCACACCCCCAAATCGGGATCGAAACGTCGCAAAGGGGATGCAGATTCTGTTGAGCGACAGAAACTTAATTTGTTACAGCAAGTTACTTCAGTTCTTGCCACTCCAGATCCTTACAGTTCATTTGGACATCAAATTGCTGTGGAACTTAAATTTATAAAAAATGTAAGCATACAGACCAGAAAAAAAATAAATAATAATAATAATGTTTTGTTTGAGGCCGAGGAGGCTGACCAGTCCACTCCATCACCATCCTCACACATTCCACCAGCTACATACTCACCTACACAAATGCTCTCCTCAACCTATTTATACACACAGCCACAACATCAACACTACCATCAGCGCCGGCCTCCTCAGGGTCCTGCTCAGCCTCAAAACTATTTCAGGATGTTAGAAGATTTGGATAAGTAGTTGCAGATAAAATATACAGTACGATATACACAAAGTTCATCACACATGCACAAAACTTCATTAAAGGGATAGTTCACCCAAAAATGAATCTTTTTTCATTACTTACTCACCCTCATGTTGTTCCAAACCTGTTTATGGCAAAATATTCATTTTTGGGTGAACTATCCCTCTAACACCAGAAATGTATGACTATGCCATTTGAAGTTACTGTAAGAAATGTGTAGCCTGACTATATCAGACTTCGTACTTCCGCTCAATTTCAGTTCGCTTCCGTACTCAGCAGGGCCGGAGTGGGGCCACTTTTCAGCCCTGGAGTTCAGGCCCAAGACCGGCCCACTTTTTCCATGGTGGAATTCCAAATTAGCACTTTTTCCAATTTGGATAAATGAAGCAACAGTTCAGCTGTTATTATTGTGTAGTTTGTATTAATACCATAGTTCAACAAATAATGTAAAGGTTAAATAATAATTCACTTAGACTTTATAAGAAGCAATTGCGACTTTATATCACACAATTCTGACTATATCTCGCAATTCTGAATTTCTGACTTTAAAAGAAGCAATTGCAACTTTATTTCACGCAGTTCTGACTTTATTTCTTGCAATTTCTGACTATAAGAAGCAATTGCGACTTTAATTCACACAATTCTGACTTTATAACACGCAATTGCGACTTTATATCTCACAATTTTGACCATCTCGCAATGCTGACTTTATAACACGCAATTGCAACTTTATTTCAGGCAATTCTGACTTTATATCTCGCAATTCTGACTTTATAACACGCAATTGAGACTTTATTTCACGCAATTCTGATGTATTCCGAGATGTAAACTCGCAATTGTGAGATAAAAAGTCGCAATTATCTTTTAAAATGTTTTATTCTGTGGCGGAAACAAGCTTCCATACCTCCTGGCCTCTTCCTCCCATCCATCCTCCCATCCATCCTCCCTGACGCGTACCGTTACGGTAGGGCCGGCCCAGCTATCGGTATAGGCGCCGGCGATGCCGCGGGTCCGCGGCCGCGGTAGCCTACCTAAAACGTTTTGGAAAAGACGGGCTATGGACCCAACCAACTCTATAGTAGGGGAGGGGAGAACTCCCTCACATGGTACAACCCATGCAGAGGCTGCGCGCTGCAGTGTCAGAAGGCGGAACGTGTAATGTTACTAACGTGACATTGAAATGTGAAACAAAACAAAAAAAATCCTCGACCGGCCCAAAAGTGAAGCGGCCCACCGGGAATTCTCCCGATTCTCCCGATTACCCAATCCGGGCCTGGTACTCAGTCTGAGATAGCGACCATTTTCCCCGTTTTCCTCCGGCCTCAAAACTATGGAGGCAAATCAATCTCATTAATAATTCACGCAACAAACATGATTCATACATGCGTAGACAATTTCACATGCATGAAACCTAATTCACGTACCCCCCCCCCCAAAAAAAAATTCACGTGCGTGAAAAAATTATATATTCACAAAAATCAATTCACATGCGCAAAATAAAATTACGTATTCATAAAATATATTTCACAAATGCAAAACACAATTCGTAGAAATACAACTGTGCACAAAAACCTTTGAATGTTTAAAATGTACGAGTGTATCCTTGAAAGTGAATGTGAAAGTTCGACCAGTTCATGGCTAAGCAGAGGTATGTGCAGTTGATCGTTCATTTCTGTGTTAACTGAAGTTAAAGAAGTTAGAGATCAGTTGAAGCAATAGTTTATGAACTACTGTTTAGTCCACATGTGAACATTAACATTTATTGTTAGTATTGATGGATTTTCATGTCCTGTGCTGTCCACCACACATTAATGTATGTAATGACGTGCATAGGAGACATCTCTTTTGTTTTAAACTGCATATATTATGTAGTTTTATTGTTTCAGATTTCCGAGACAGATGATGTATGAAGATGCAGACAACCAGTACTGTGATCTTACCATTTCTACTGTAATTCTTTCAAAACAGTCACGTTGCAAGCCACCCATTTTGACAGTTGTTTCAAAAATGCATTGTTACTGTATTCATTTGTCTCCTGCGGACTATATGAACATGCTCTAGGAATAAAGCACTGCTATTCATGCATTATTAAATGTTCTTGTCATAATTAAAAGATCCAAAGACATATTTACATTTGATGTACACGTTTTATTAATTTGAAAGTGTCCGAAATCCTTTGAGAATAAAATATACATAAAATGACTTGATCATGATTAATGTTCCTGTTACATATTAAGATCATGAACTGACAATCTTAAGTATGAAGCAAAACATTCAGTACAGATAAATATACGTCTCTTCCAGAGCTGTGAGATCCAGTCAGAGTGTACTTTGCTTTTAGAGTATATAAATATAAGTGCAATACATCAAGTGAAAAGTTAACAAATGAATTGTGTTCAATCCAGTCATCAACCTCTCTGCTAGGACATATCAGATTTTGGTCTGATATTTAAAACAGTAAAAACCTATAGTACAAGAGTTGCAGACAGAGGACGTGGGAGATTAAGTAATGGTATTTGAATAGAGTTTACTGAGTAATCTCAGTTGCATAATCTTAATTGCCTCTCTATGATAAGTATACCTTTGTCTGATCATCATAAAATCAGATTCGCCTGTTTTAGGCCTACTAGGCTAAGTAAAATTAATGCTTCACAACATTGTCCTGTGACACTAAAAACCTTGAGATGACAATACAGCACAAAACATAAGGAAATGAATGTTGAATATATTGGTAACACTTTACAATAAGGTTCATTAGTTAACATTAGTTAATGTATTAACTAACCATGAGCAATACATTTGCTGCTGTGTTTGTTAATCTTTGTTAACGTTGGTTAAAAATACAGCTGTTCATTGTTAGTTCACAGTGCATTAACTAATGTTAACAAGATGTTAATGAAGTATTAGTAAATTGAAGTATTGAAAATATACATTAAGAAAAAAATAATAATGTAGGCTATACATGCAGTTCATTATTAGTTCATAATGTTAACTAATGAAACGTTATTGTAAAGTGTTACCAAGACATTAATACCAAAAAATTAAGTATAAAAGAGAATAAAGAAACAACATGAATTAAGATGTTCCATACAAATGGACATCTTGCTTGTTGCATGAGCACACATATTATGTCGAAAAAATGATACGTTGTAATAACATTATTAATAATAAATCTTGACGAATATTTGATTGAATGCTGAATGTTGTGCTTGTTCAATTTAATAAAATTAAAACTTTAATTGTGATAATTAAAATAAATGAATATTAAATATTGAGTGGCCAATTTTTGCTCATTTATTAATAGTATTTATATAATATATAATTGCGCAGCTCCCCTGTCAATGATCTAGCATCCATTCAGCACCTGCCTTAAAAAAATTATCTGGCGCCGCCCCTGGTTATGGCGGCCCGCGTATTAAAAATGGTCGGGTTTAAATCGGGCTCATAATTACAGTTAATGTGTCGGGCCAGGCTCGAGAGGAAGAGTGGAGGAAGAGTGTGAGTTAGAGGAGAAAGAGTGTGAGTTATAGGAGGAAGATTGTGAGTTAGAGGAGGAAGAGTGTGAGTATAAGAGGAGGAAGAGTGTGAGTTAGGGGAGGAAGAGTATGAGTTAGAGGAGGAAGAGTGTGAGTATAAGAGGAAGAAGAGTATGAGTATAAGAGGAGGAAGAGGATGTGTGTAAGAGGAGGAAGAGTATGAGTATAAGAGGAGGAAGAGTGTGAGTTAGGGGAGGAAGAGTATGAGTTAGAGGAGGAAGAGTGTGAGTATAGGAGGAGGAAGAGGATGTGTGTAAGAGGAGGAAGAGTATGAGTATAAGGGAAGTGTATGAGTATAAGAGGAGGAAGAATTATGAGTATAAGAGGAGGAAGAGTATAAGAGGATGAAGAGTGTGAGTTAGAGGAGAAAGATTGTGAGTTATAGGAGGAAGATTGTGAGTTAGAGGAGGAAGAGTATGAGTATAAGAGGAGGAAGAGTGTGAGTTAGGGGAGGAAGAGTATGAGTTAGAGGAGGAAGAGTGTGAGTATAAGAGGAAGAAGAGTATGGGTATAAGAGGAGGAAGAGTATGAGTATAAGAGGAGGAAGAGGATGTGTGTAAGAGGAGGAAGAGTATGAGAATAAGAGGAGGAAGAGTGTGAGTTAGGGGAGGAAGAGAATGAGTTAGAGGAGGAAGAGTGTGAGTATAAGAGGAGGAAGAGTGAGTGTATAAGAGGAGGAAGAGTATGAGTATAAGAGGAGGAAGATGATGTGTGTAAGAGGAGGAAGAGTATGAGTATAAGAGGAGGAAGAATTATGAGTATAAGAGGAGGAAGAGTATGAGTGTAAGAGGATGAAGAGTGTGAGTTATATGAGGAAGAGTGTGAGTTAGAGGAGGAAGAGTATGAGTTAGAGGAGGAAGAGTGTGAGTTAGAGGAGGAAGAATATGAGAATAAGAGGAGGAAGAGTGTGAGTTAGAGGAAGAGTGTGAGTTAGAGAAGGAAGAGTATGTGTGTAAAAGAGGGAAGAGTATGAGTATAAGAGGAAGAGTGTGAGTTAGAGGAGGAAGAGTGTGAGTATAAAGGAGGAAGAGTATGAGAATAAGAGGAGGAAGAGTGTGAGTTAGAGGAGGAAGAGTGTGAGTTAGAGGAGGAAGAGTGTGAGTATAAAGGAGGAAGAGTGTGAGTTAGAGGAGGAAGAGTATGAGAATAAGAGGAGGAAGAGTGTGAGTTAGAGGAGGAAGAGTATGAGAATAAGAGGAGGAAGAGTGTGAGTTAGAGGAGGAAGAGTGTGAGTTAGAGGAGGAAGAGTGTGAGTTAGAGAAGGAAGAGTATGTGTGTAAAAAAGGGAAGAGTATGAGTGTAACAGGAGGAAGAGTGTGTGAGTTAGACGAGGAAGAGTGTGAGTTAGAGGAGGGAGAGTATGAGTATAAGAGGAGGAAGAGTGTGAGTTAGTGGAGGAAGAGTATGAGTATAAGAGGAAGAGTGTGAGTATAAGATGAGGAAGAGTGTGAGTTAGAGGAGGAAGAGTGTGAGTTAGAGAAGGAAGAGTATGTGTGTAAGAGGAGGAAGAGTGTGAGTATAAGAGGAGGAAGAGTTTGAGTATAAGAGGAGAAAGAGTATGAGTATAAGATGAGAAAGAGTGTGAATTAGGGGAGGAAGAGTGTGAGTTAGAGGAGGAAGAGTATAAGTATAAGAGGAGGAAGAGTATGATTATAAGTGGAGGAAGAGTGTGAGTTAGTGGAGGAAGAGTGTGAGTTAGAGGAGGAAGAGTGTGAGTTAAAGGAGGAAGAGAATGAGTATAAAAAAGAGGAAGAGTGTGAGTAAGAGGAGGAAGAGTATGATTATAAGAGGAGGAAGAGTGTGAGTAAGAGGAGGAAGAGTATGATTATAAGAGGAGGAAGATTGTGAGTTAGAGGAGGAAGAGTATGAGTATAAGAGGAAGAAGAGTGTGAGTAAGAGGAGGAAGAGTATGATTATAAGAGGAGGAAGAGTATGAGTATAAGAGGAGGAAGAGGATGTGTGTAAGAGGAGGAAGAGTATGAGTATAAGGGAAGTCTGTGAGTATAAGAGGAGGAAGAGTATGAGTGTAAGAGGATGAAGAGTGAGTTATAGGAGGAAGAGTGTGAGTTAGAGGAGGAAGAGTGTGAGTATAAAAGGAGGAAGAGTATGAGTATAAAAGGAGGAAGAGGGGGAGTTAGGGGAGGAAAAGAATGAGTTAGAGGAGGAAGAGTGTGAGTATAAGAGGAGGACGAGTATGAGTATAAGAGGAGGAAGGTGAGAAGAGGAAGGTGTGGAGAATGTGGTCAAGGCTGGATCTGCTTCAGGGTTTTCCTCTTCTCCTGCAGAGATGATATTCTCCGGCCGGATCGACATGAAGACGTGAAGCTGAAGCAGAATAAATCTCTCTCACTGACCTTGATTCTGCAGTTGCTCAACTCTTCTGACTGTACTTTACAGTAACATGCTTTTCATTTACAGTTTTTTACTGTAACCTTTTGGGCTTCTGCAGTTGGTCACTGTATTTCACAGTATGCAAATGCTGAATATACAGACATTCCATACTATACAATATTCAGTACAATACTATACAGTACTTGCAGTGCATACAGTATTTAATCACTCACCACTGTCAGGTGTCAGTACTACTTTATTACATAATTGCAAAATTTGTTTACTTTGTTACAATATATAAATATTTTTCCTGTAACTGCATGCTTTGTATTCTGTGTTCTCCATTTTTCATGTAGTGTCTAACGAATGATCTGTAGTGTTTATAATATTGACTGATGTGTGCGTAATGTATTGTCATTATGGCAATGTTTCTTTAAGGGGTGCCTCAGCCTCCGTATTTGTTGTTACAACTCCTCCTACTTTGTATGTGCACTTCAGTACTCAGTAAAAAGAACAGTGAACATGGCTCGATACTGAAGCTCTGTGTCAGTCGCATTATTTTACATGGTGTCAGAAGTCTGTCAGGAACAGATAAGTTAAGTATGGCATTATCACAGTTTGATCACCCAAAGATCGACTGGGATGCTCCTGATTTGTATCAAGAATTCGAAAGATTTCGGAGCCACGTCACATTAGTTTTTGACGGCCCGCTATCGGAGCAAACAGCGAAGCAGCGTGCAGGCTTCTGTGCCCTACGTGGGACACCTAATAACATCAGATGGTCTGAGGGCAGACCCAGCGAAGATAGAAGCTGTCAAGTCTATGCCAAAACCAGCAGACAAGGATGGTGTCCGTCGTTTCCTGGGTTTCGTCACCTACTCAAAATTCTTGCCAAACCTCAGCGAAGTTGACGCTCCATTGAGACAGCTCCTGAAAGCTGACGTTGAATTTGCATGGCAACCAGCACAACAGCAAGCCTTTGACAAACTCAAGGACTTATGCATGAAGTCCCCTGTGCTGCGTTTTTTTGATCCGTCCAAGCCTGTTGAGATTTTCTGTGATGGCAGCAGCAACGGCCTCGGTGCTATCCTACTGCAAGACAGTCATCCAGTTGCTTTCTCATCCAGTTCACTGACAGATACAGAAACGCGCTACACGCAAATTGAGAAAGAGATGCTCTCAATAGTTCATACTTGTGTCAAGTTCCATAATTACATATTTGGAAACCACATCACAGTGGACAACGACCATAAGCCTCTGGAAGACATTTTCAGAAAGCCACTGCTCTCTACCCCAATGCGCATACAGAGAATGCGTCTCCGCTTGCAGTGGTATGATCTGACTGTTAAGTACAGACGAGGAAAGGACATGGAACTGCCTGACACACTGTCTAGAGCTCAGCTGTCAGAGAACAAGCCAGAGATGGAGGGCTTCAAATGTATCTCCATGCTCAACTTTGTTTCAGTCAGTAAGCAGAAATATACAGAGCTCCAGAACGCCACAAAGTAGGAGCTCAGCTGCCTCCAACAAACAATCCGCCTAATGCAGTACAACCATATTGGGACTCTCGAAGCCAGCTTGTCGTTTCAGATGGTGTTGTCTATAAAGGCCTGCGTATAGTTGTACCTCCTTCCATGCGAGAACACATGTTGAAGCTTATACATAAGTCTCACTTAGGAATAGTAAAGAGTAAGCAGAGAGCTCGTGTTGTCCTGTACTGGCCAGGTATGAGTTCTGAAATTGAGCAAATGGTGAAGAACTGCGGCAAGTGTGCAGACTTTCAGAATCGGCTGCCTAGACAACCACTCAAACCAACAGAAACACCTGATCTTCCATTCAAAGAAGTAGCTTCAGACCTGTTTGAGTTTGAAGGAAACCATTAAGTTTTGCTGGTGGACTACTACTCAAAATTCATTGAGGTAGATAAGTTGAAAGACTTACACAGTCGTGCTGTCATAGAAACGCTTAAGGCTCAGTTCAGCAGACATGGCATCCCCACCATCCTTCGAACAGACAATGGTCCACAATATGCAGCGGATGCACACAAGACATCGTCCCCACACACGCCACACTCCAACGGCGAGGCAGAGCGTGCAGTCCAGACTATTAAGAAACTTTGGTCTAAGGCTACAGATAAACACCTTGCACTGCTTGACTACAGAACAACGCCAATAGAGTCAGTAGGCCTATTTCCAGCTCAACTGCTCATGGGCAGAAGGCCCCGTAGCAACCTGTCTGCTGCTCGTCTGTTGCTCACACCAGCAGCGTACGACCCCCTCAAAGTTAAATGGCGACTAGACGAAAAGCAAAAACATTCAGAATTTTTACTACGACCGCAAGAGGGCAAGTGGCCCTCGTGCAGCATTGAGGCCGGGAGATGAGGTAAGGGTGCAACCACACCCTGGCAGTCACAAATGGTCTCGTGGAGTTGTAGTGAAAGCACACTGTGCCCCAAGATCTTATGTTGTGGACTGTGGAAGTAGAGAGTACCACCGCAACATTCAGCATCTTCGCAAGAGCACAGCAGCCGCCAATGAGTCCCGTCACAGGCTTAGTGGTGACCAATGGACAGAAATAATAGAGCCAGAAAGTGTTGAAGAGCCAAAGTCTGTGGATCGTTCTAGTTCCTCCCAAACATCACCTACAGAACTAGGGGTTGCTAAGCAGACACTGCCAACTGGGCAGTACACTACCAGGAGAGGCAGAGTTGTGAAGCCTCCTGACAGGCTCAGCTTGTAGTCAGGGAAAGGCGTGGTAAAGACGCTTTGTGGAAGTGATGTGCTAGTAACCTCTCCTTCCTAGTTGCTGTTGTTGTTGTTCATTGTTGTAATTGATTGTGTCATTGATTATTGTGAATACAAAGGTGTGTTAATGTTCTTTAATATAAAGGAATGTACATGTTTTATGCAAAATTCTGTAATTAAAAGAGAAAGCAGAAATGTTTAATATTGGTAATATCTGCATGTGTACACAAAGTTATCATGTTAGCTCGGTTATTGCTTTATGCTTAGGAAGGGAGATGTAATGTATTGTCATTATGGCAATGTTTCTTTAAGGGGTGCCTCAGCCTCCGTATTTGTTGTTACGACTCCTCCTACTTTGAATGTGCACTTCAGTTCTCAGTAAAAGAACAGTGAGCATGGCTCGGTACTGAAGCTCTGTGTCAGTCGCATTATTTTACAGTGTGTAAGATCTGAAAGCATTGTTTGATTTTGCCAGAAGAGTCAGAGATTCTCTGAATGAGTTTTGAACATTTGGTTTTGTGTTTAAGGTTTTGAGAAAGTGAGTGATGGTTTCAAGAAATGTGTTTTAGCAATTCAGAAAAACTGTAATTGTGCAGCTTGTTGTTTTTGGCTGATTTCTAGGTTCTCTCTTCACTCCTCTGTCTTAAAGTAATTCACACTGAGATTATTTATTTACATTTATCTTATATTTCCTGTAATGAGTCGCTGTTTTCAAATAGTAATAAAGTATTGTCATGTTTTCATGGTCCAATATAACAGATAAAACAACATTTACAGTTTGATGAATTCTGTGTTTCAGGGGTTTCTAGTGCTGATTGGAGTGTGAGTTACAGTCGATCACACATCTGTGCACTAAAGGACTCAACAGTGACAATGAGATGCACTTATAAATACCCTTCTACTGGATATAAGATCATGAAAGCGTTCTGGAGCAAAAACCCTGCAAAGGGTGTTGAGCCTCGAGATCTGTCTGAGGACCCTAAATACAGTCAGAGGCTTCAGTATCTGGGAGATAAACAGCAGAACTGCACCGTCAGACTGAGTCATGTGACACTGAAGGATGAACACATGTACTATTTCAGATTCATCACTGATAAACCTGATGCAAAATATATTGGTTATCCAGGAGTGACTCTTACTGTCACAGGTGAGTTTGATGAGGTTTATCTCTTCTTCTGTGCATTATGTTGAATAATAATCAGTGTATGACAGCAGCACTAGATATAATGTGTGTGTTGTGTTCAGATCTTCAGGTGGAGTCTCCTGAGAGAGTGACAGAGGGAGATTCAGTCACTCTGAGATGTAAAAGCAGCTGCGCTCTGACTGACAGAGCAACATTCATCTGGTACAGAAACTCACAGCCATTAACTGAGAGAAGAGACAGAAACAATGAACTCCTGCTGCAGTCAGTCAGAAGAGAGGATTCAGGCAGATATAGCTGTGCTGTAGACGGACACACTCACATCTCTCCTGCTGTTCAGCTCAATGTCATGTGTGAGTACAGATTGACTTTTCAAACATTACAAAGAATAAATATCTGAATTTATGATTTATAAAAATGTTTTAACCACTATTTTTAAGACTACCCGACACCCGTGGGACACTTGCCATTATACATAACAATAATATCTTAGTCTAAACCTAAAGTAATCTTGACAAACTATATAGCATTTGAAAGCGTTCAGACTGTAGTTAAGATCACTTAATCCATATATGGAAATCGAAGAGTCCTTATATGGTCACCAGTGGAGTCTGGATGTCATCAAGTGGAAAAGTTTGGTACTGCGCTACCAAACTGGCAGTTTACACGAGGCACTGGAAGACAGTGTTTGTGGCGTATTTCTTAGGGATCCCAATTCATCAATCACTGATGTAACTGACTGATGACTGAATGGGAATGTAACTCCTGTTCCCTGAAGGAGGGAAGGGAGCCAGGGTGATAAAGACGTACCGTAGTACAATACAAATATATTTGAATGCATTTTTAATACATTTAACAGTACGTGTTTTTCAACTGGGAGAAGTTACGTCCCGTATCCTACAGGGGGTGGAACTGAGACACGAGGAAAGGAAACGAGGAAACACAAATAAGAAATGAGAAGCGCCCTATTTGTATATTGGAATATTCTTGATCACTGGAGCGTCACTTCAAAGCGTCAACAGCTGCGATCAAGAGATCTGCCCTTATGTTGTTAAAGTTTGGTTATTTAAGAAATTCATACAGAATAAAGATAAAGCAAGATGTCCTGTTGATATATGTTTGATATATAATTAATTTAAACTGCAAAGGTAAAGCATAAATAAAAAAGATTGTGACATGTGAAGGGAATGGAGAGAATTGAGATGTCCTTCAAGATGCTGAGTTTGATCAGTTTCTGGGTCACAGGCTGGAGGACGGAGGAGCGAGGAAACGAGGAAGCATCAATTTGAGTATTGAGAAGCACCCATAAACTTTCCCTCGATTCCTCCGTCTTCATTTTCTTTCCTTGCAACCTTCCCTCACATCCTACAGGGGAATGTGTTTTAGCCTTAAACAGTGAAAAATTAAACTGGGATGTTTGCTGAAATTGTCCAATAACCAACTGCAGCCTTTCCTAGAACATTTTCCACCAGCCGTCTCTGATAAATACTTTTACCTGACATCTGTAGATCCTCCAGTGAAACCTGTGATCTCCATCAGTCCATCTGGTGTAATAGTGGAGGGAGATTCAGTGACTCTGAACTGCATCAGTGACTCAAACCCTCCTGCAGAAATCAGCTGGATTAAAGGAGGAACGATTGTAGGATCTGGAAGAATCTACAGCATCTCAAAGATCAGCTCTGATGACAGTGGAGAATACAAGTGCAAGTCCATCAATGAACATGGAGAGAAATACTCTGATGCTGTGACTTTAAACATCATGTGTAAGTTAATGATGGTTCAGTAACTGTGACATTAAATCCTCGAAACATCTGTGATGTCAAGTTTAAAATGATTGTTAATGATATCAATATTTATCTGTGTTAGACTCACCCAGGAGCGTCTCAGTGTCCATCAGTCCATCTGGTGTAATAGTGGAGGGAGATTCAGTGACTCTGAACTGCATCAGTGACTCAAACCCTCCTGCAGAAATCAGCTGGTTTAAAGGAGGAATGGTTGTAGGATCTGGAAGAATCTTCAGCATCTCAAAGATCAGCTCTGATGACAGTGGAGAATACAAGTGCAAGTCCATCAATGAACATGGGGAGAAATACTCTGATACTGTGACTTTGTGTGTCATGTGTGAGTTTTATGAATCATATTCTGTATTTTAACCATATACACCTGCTTACTTTCTTATTTGTCAGAATATTTTGTCTGATCTAGTCCTGTTAAACATTGGTGTGTGTTTGTATCTGTATTTCAGCAGTCAGATGTTTCTCGTCTGTAACTGTCGGTGTTGCTGTTGGTGTCGGTGTTTTACTCGGTGGAGCATCAGGTGCTTTTGTGATGTACATTTGGTAAAAAGTTCATTTAACAAAAAATGTAATTCTCTATGTATGAAGAATTACTGTATTACATTTAGATTAAGTGTTACATTTAAAGGGGTGGTTGAATGTGATTTCACTTTTTTAACTTTAGCTAGTATTTAATGTTGCTGTTTGAGCATAAACAACATCTGCAAAGTTACAACGCTCAAAGTTCAATACAAAGGGAGATATTTGCCTTTAAAGAAATCAATTTCTAAGGACTACAGCAAACGGCCGGTTGGGACTACAAGACATTCCTCCAGGGTTAGTGACATCACTAACCCCAACATTTACATAAACCCCTCCTCTGGGAACACAATAAATAAAGGGGGCGAGGCCATTCTATGTTGCTTTGGAAAAGAGTTGTTGTGGTAGTAGAGTGTTGTTGGCGCTATGCCGTCGAAACGTCGTTACAATTTATTTTTAACTCGGTCCCTCATAATTATAAACCAAATGTCGCTCTCTGTGCTGCACATTTTCCGGAGGAAAGCTTCCTCAATCTACGCGAGTTCAATGCAGGATTCGCACAACGGCTTGTCCTGAAAGATCGAGCAGTTCCAACTTTAAAAACTTCATAGAACCCGGAAATCATCCGACCGTTTTTACAAGCAGGGACAGAGCAGTGTAGAATAATGGTTAAATATGTGAAAAATAATGCACATTTTTAAAAACGAAGCATGAACACGTTACAGTGCACCCCACAAACACAATCAAGCCTTCGAAAAAAGGTGTTTTACCACCCCTTTAAAGCGGTAGTGCGTAAGCTTTACCTCTTTGTCGCCATCTCTGTTTGAAACCTGAAATTGCAGTTATTTGAGGCGTTAAATGTGTTGTTTATTCATCTTTCTTCTGACAGTCTTACTAAAAGGATGAACAGAATATCTGCTATGAAGGAGGTGAGATGATCTCAATTATTCACAGTGTTTTCCTGCAGAGATGTTTCCTACAGCCGCTATGAGCCGTACACAGATATTAAGAGTATAAGACACACGAGTCTCGTGTCCAAACACCCGATTCTTCAGTTCTAGATCCAGTAAAACTGGAATTTCCATCAAGATCCTCTAAACATTACAGTCAGCGTTTAAAACATGAACTCACAATGTGTGTGTCCTTCTGTCTCTCCTGTAGATCTCTGATCCCAATGAAGACACATATACAGCTCTTGATCTCAAGTCCACGACCTCTGACCTGTACGACACACTCACAGTAAGTGAGACGTCAAAGACAGATACTCCATCACTGATGATCACATGACCGATCTCTCGCTCTCTTTCACACAGACCGTTGATCGCAGACCTCCTGAAGATCCTCAGAGCTTTTCTAAACATGAGAATCCATCAGTAAGTGTCAGAACCTGCAGCTCTTCTCAATATAATCAATAAAACTCTTCAGTATAGTGTGATTGTTTTATGTATCTTGTGAAAGGTTTTATAATGTTGTTGATGAACTTCAGTCAGTCTTTCTTCATCTTATTGTTTGTTCAGATCAACAGGAAGATTCTGCAGTGAGAGGCGGAGCACAAATGAACCAATCCTGAGATCTGTGGGCGGAGCCACTGATGATTGACAGGGATCATCAGTGATGAGTCACAAGAGATTAATTTCTGTATAGTTTAAGAAACATGATGTAACAGTGGAATTAAATGAAAGTTAAAAGCTGGAGAATTGTTATTGTCTAAATATATGTTAAAATTAAGTCAAAACACCTAAAGTGATGTTCAGGTGTGGCAAACAATCTATGCTTTCTCATTTTACAACATTTTCCTGCTTTTAAATCATAATTGATCATTTTATTCTGATAATGGAATTTATTGACAATGGAAAATGTATTTTTTTTTTTTTTTTGCTCTCAAAGTGCTCAATATAATCAGCTTCTGTTATTCAGTCTTTTGTGTTCCTGTAACTCTTGCTTTAAATGTTTTTAAGTTTTTAAGTTGTATTTGTGATCTTCTCATATATACTTGTACAAACCTTTAAGGGCTCATAGATACTACTGATATATATCGATTCTCACAAGCTACTTATTTGGTATTGATTCCATTTAAAAATATCAATATTAAAATTGTTAATGACAAAACATGGGTTTCTGCATCACTTTTATTTGTTTTCAATACTTTTTTCATGTTTGCTCCAAAACACCCCTGACATTTAGCTGGAGTTTGTTGGTGTGATATGCCTTTAAGTATAATAAAAAAATAAAATCTAAAAATAATAATAAATAAAAAAACACATTCCAATTTAAGAAATAACTGGTTTTGACATTGGCATTGTGGCATTGTTAAAACTGTAAGAAAAAGTATTGGTATCGGATCAAAATAAAAAAGTTTGTAATCGCCCATCCCTAACAATCCCTCAAACTGCCACCAGAGGTCACATCTCCTGCGTCTGACATCAACCTCGATGAGCCACTGTAAATCACTATCATTCATCTTCATTCTTCAACAAAGAAAAAGATCATAATTTTCTTTAGTTTTAGTCCTATTGTTGTCTTGTTGAAGGAGAGGAATTTACAGTTAAAGACCAGGACCAGATATGATGAATGAAGACCAGGAGTCAGAAGTGCAGTCAATTGATGAAAATTGTACTGTCTGCAGAGAGATAGTTTGCAGTTTCATAAGCAGAATTAGCTTCAATACTCAGTAAGGAGTTCATAGACTGTTCTGCTGTTCATTCCCATTTTCACACCAATTATCCTCTCACACAATCACTACGTCATCGAGTTGTCTTGTTTGTTTGCGTTTATTCAAAGTTTCAGTAGTGAGGCATGGCCTAAGCCAGCTCACGCTATTCATACAGTGTGTTTGTAGCATTCAGTAGGAAGAAGCAGTCAGGCAACAGGAGGTGACAGTAACTGTAACTGTTTTTGTATATTTTATTTATTGTATCTTTGTAAAGACCAGCGACTCTACCTGCGCGACTCCACCGAGCAAGGACACCGACAAGGCACTTGAGTATTATTTTTCTTGTTGTTTCCTTCCTTCTTCTTCTACACAACTTGTTCTCATCTTTCTTGTGACCTGTCTTCACTATGTGCTTCCAAATCCCTACTATTACTAACACACGTAAATCAAATGTCACACATAGGAGGCAGTGCAATCCTAACAACTGTCACGGTCCATGAATCGGCTGTCTCATTTCTGATGTGTGTGTGTGTGTGTCTGTGTGGGGGTGTGGTTACTCATTGTGTTGATTAGTGTCGCCAGCTGTATTCAATCCCCGTTCCCTTTATATGTGCAGTAATTCCCATCTCATGTTGTCAGATCGTTGTGGCTTCCCCGGTGTCGTGTCCTGTTCCTGTGTTTCGCTCTCGCCTCCTCGTGTGGATTCCCGTCTTCGTGGACCCTCTTCGTTGTGTTTCACGCTGTCTGGATTGTTTATTGTTCCTGGTTCCTGAGCACGTCGATCACTGCACGCCATCTCCGGGTTGCCCATTGAAGTCCCTGCGTCATCTCACCATCTGAGTGTTTGTTCCCCGACCTGTGTGACTCTGACCATCTTCAATAAAGAAACCTTTTACTTGCAATTGTATCCGTCTCTATTTCACAGCAGAACAATCTGACCAATCATGGATGCAGCAAGTGCGGCCAGTTTAAATGACTTTCTCACGCACAGCGTCACAAGAATGGATCAACAAGGAGAGGAGATCGCTAATACAGGTCGCACAGTTCAAGCACTCGTGACGCAGGTGTCCGAGCTCACCCAACAGTTACAACTTCTTCGAGTTCCCACTGCGCCGCCCACACCGCCCGTTCAGCACCCCCCGCCTCCGCAAGAGAATCAACCGGAACCTCGTCTGCCCACGCCAGAGAAGTATTCAGGTGAGCCTGAGTACTGTAGGGCTTTTCTCACAGAATGTTCCCTGCATTTCGCATTGCAGCCACTGACCTTTTGCACTGAACAGTCTAAAGTGGCGTTCGTGTTAACTCTACTGTCGGGGAAGGCGGCTCTCTGGGGAACGGCGGTGTGGGAGAATCAAAACATCTGCTGCGCCTCGTTCCAGGCACTCTCCACAGAGATGAGAAGGGTTTTTGATCGAGCGGTAGCGGGTAAGGAGGCGGCCAGATTACTCGCTGATCTACGCCAAGGTGATGGCTCGGTGTCGGACTATTCAATCCAGATCCGCACCCTGGCTGCAGAGTGCCAATGGAACGAGGAGGCGCAGTGGGACATGTTCCTGCATGGGCTGGCTGACTGCGTTCAAAAGGAGATTTACATCCTGGACCTTCCCAAGACCCTGGATGGCCTGGTGGAGCTTGCGCTGAGGGTCGATGCTCGTCTAAATAGTGTGACTTCTTATGTACGTCTGAGTCGACCCCAGTACCACACAGAGGAC
Organism: Rutilus rutilus; assembly: GCF_951802725.1. Lineage (NCBI taxonomy): Eukaryota > Metazoa > Chordata > Actinopteri > Cypriniformes > Leuciscidae > Rutilus > Rutilus rutilus. The sequence continues at coordinate 51,222,129 of NC_140210.1, forward strand.
CCACGGGCCAGCGGCGGGAGCGCGGTCAGCCCAGTTTCTGATCATGAGCCCATGCAGGTAGGGAGAGCTCAGCTTTCCCGGGAGGAGAGGGAAAGGCGGAGATCCCAGGGACTCTGCCTCTACTGTGGCAAGGCTGGTCACTGTCTCTATTCCTGTCCAGTAAAAGAGCAAGCCCGGTAGTAAGTATGAGGCTACTATCGGGTGGGATCTCCGCCGAGAAGACCTCATCACCATCATCAACCCTCCTCCCGGTAAGACTGAGATGGGCAACCTCCACGCACCGCACTCAAGCACTGCTGGATTCGGAGAGCAGAGGGTAATTTTATGGACTTTGGACTCGCACTCAGACTCCAGATTCCCATCACTTTTCTCACTCACAAGATATCAGTCAACGCACTCAATGGACAAGAACTTCCCAGGATTTCCCACTCTACTGAACCCCTCACACTCATCACTTCTGGCAATCACACTGAAACCATATCCTTTCTCCTCATGGACTCACCACTTGCCCCAGTGGTTCTGGGACACCCGTGGCTCACTCTGCACAATCCTCGGGTCAACTGGTGCACTAACACTATTTCCACATGGAGTAACCACTGTCATGAGTCCTGTTTGGTGTCTGCTTGTTCTTCTGTGTCTGGTTCTGTGTTTCAGAGTGAGGCAGCGGATTTGTCTAACGTGCCTGCGGAGTACCTCGACCTGAAGGAGGTGTGGTGAAAATCGAAAGATCCCACTGACCTTGGTCTGTACCAATCCCTCCTCTCGTCCTTCTCTGCTAATGTCTCTACTTCTAAAATGACTCACTATCACAATCAAATTAACAATTCTTCTGACTCTCGTCCACTTTTCAAAACCTCTCTTCTTAGCCCTCCTCCTCCTCAAATCTAGACTAAAGACACATCTCTTTGACGTGGCTATGCGGAAGCGATAAAAAATTCTGTATTATACATTTTTAAGGCCAAACAAGTAATTTATTGAGGGTGGGTTTGTAAAGAAGGACTACACGCCTGTGCACATATATATTCAAACGCTCATACCGATAGACTAGACATGTAATGTGCATGTGCACGCCATCAGCATTCAAAACTAATTTTATCTGGACAATAACTTTATTCTAGAGCTGCTATAAAGCCAAAACAATCTCTGTTACTTTAATTTCCTATAATCACTGTAAAGCTGCTTTAAAACAATCTATATTGTTTAAAGCGCTATATGAAGGTGACTTGACTTGACTTAGCCAGAAAAAGCGTAACGCTAACTAACGCTGTGCTACGCTGTGCTACGCTGGGAAGGAGACCAGAGGCCATATTTTGAATGGATGTCAGTGGAGGAGAGGCTTCATAACACTGAATAATCCGCTTTAGTGAGGAAATAGCTTATCATTTAATGAATCGACACCCCATCGGCTAATCTTCAACATGTTTGCTCTAGTAGTAATGAAAAGATTCACCTTGAACTCTGTCATGGAAACTAGCATGTATAAACCTTAATTTAACAATTTAATCATCAATAAAAAAGGAATTTATACCCATTTTATATTATGCTGTAGCGACATTGGACCAGCGGTTTAGAAAATGGATGGATGGATGATTCATTTGCGGCGCCATCTTCTGTTCAAATGCAGGAATTCATTTGGCAAACGACTCTCACAATGCATTGTGGGTATTATCTAGCCGTTGAGTGTATATCTGTTGTGCACTTGTTATTGCGGTGCATTGTGGGATTGAATGAGTGAACTCGATAACGTCAACTATGGTTTCAGACAACACTACAAATGGCTGTTCTCTCAAATAATGCCCTATTTAAGGGTATAGGGGGCGATTTCTGACACATCCTCAATGACGTCAAGGCTGTAATGTGATTGGTTAGCAAGACACACATGATCCAAGTTAGCCGTTAGACTTTTTCTGTGGCTCTGTAACGTCAGCCGTTACAGAGTCACAGATCCGGGTATCTCCCAGTAATAAGACCATCTCTGGTATAAAGCAGGCTTTAGGTGATCGTCAGCTCCTAACGTCCGGTCTGAAGCTGCTGGCCTGAAACTGCTGTCACGTATATAGTTCTGCAGTCAGACACATCTCGTCTCATATGTGCTCGTTCAGTCCCTCAAACTGCCACCAGAGGTCACCATCTCCTGCGACTGACATCAACCTTGATGAGCCTCACCTGTAAATCACTATCATTCATCTTCTTTCATCCTCACCATTATTCATCTTCATCTTACAGAAAAAGATCATCGTTCTTCTTTCAGTAGGTTTAGTTCAGTAATGTTGTTCTCTTGTTGAGGGAGGGACTGTGATATTTCCATCGCTGGTCATTAATAAACAGTGTTATCCACACAAAGCTTCACTGTACAGCTAAAGTGCTTGTGTTAAAACAGTCTGTCATTTGGTTGCTGTTGATCTGATGAGCTTCAACACGGTAAGACAAACACACTCTTACTTAAATGAAACTGATGATTATTGCTCATATAACATACGTGTCTTTACATGAGAAATGTTAAGAATAGGATGATTTACATATACTTGTTTAAGTGATGAATATATTAATGCAAGTATTCATTACTTCAATGAGCTCATTGTTTCTGCCTTAAATTATTACATTGTTTAAATTAATACATTTTTAGCTAACTGTGATTTTGTATATGTACATTTCTGAAATGCATAACTTAGACAGTTTCCTCTGATAACAGATCACTCTAAATTGTAATGTGGACTCGTGTATTTTCTGTAAAGCTGCTTTGAAATGATGTGTATTGTGAAAAGCGCTATACAAATAAATGTGAATTGAATTGAATGCTGTATTATAGATATATGCTATGCTGATGTGGGTCAGAATGGCTCCTCCTCTTCCTCTGATCTTCTTTCTGCTCATGATTCACGGTGAGTCTCTCTTACATTCACATTAGAAACACTCTGATGTTTTATTTAAGGCCTCATGAGTGGCTGATCTGCACTTTCTTCTGTCCTGTTCTCACATATTTCCCTCTGAAACAGGAAGTTTGTGTTGAACATGTCAAACGCTCGTCACTTTTAGAAATGTCCAATAGTCTTTTGCTACTTGCTAGTCAGTGTCACATGGTTTAGGTGGAGGGACTTTCTCAAAGTTCAGAGCATTTGATTGGACAAAAATCACTTTATCAGCAGATCATGAATATTTTTGGCTCATGTTCTCAGAAGTGAATGTGTTCATGTTAAATATGTATCATGTCAAAGGAGTTCACTAGCATAAATGAGCTCTGAGCTGATAGATAAGAACTAAAAGCCACAAAACTAATATTTTGATGTCATTGGGTATTTAATAAATCAACTTTGATTATTTTCTTCATCTTATTTTTCATATATTTCATTATTTGAGAGTGCATCATGTTGCTCGTGGCTGATTTCTTGGTTCTCTCTTCACTCCTCTGTCTCTGTACGTTTACTTCTGCTTTTCTGCAACACCGTCCATCAAAGCTCATCAAAAGATCACTGTAGGACAGGGCTGCCAACTTTTGAGTTTAGTTTAAAGGGAGAATTATGGAAGGGGGGATTGATGGGGTGTAAAAAAAAAAAAAAAAACTTGCATCACAATAAGTATATTGTGATTGGCAAAACATTTCAGAATTGTATTATTTAGCCTTAACTCAGCCTGGGACGTCGATTTGCCCAAATAAAATTGGTGAAAAGCTTCTTCATATTACAGAAAATAATTATGTGGTGGGGGCAGAGGAATTGATTGAAATAAATATAAGAATTTGGAGAAAACATTAATTTTAATATATTGAAACGTCCAATCTGAGAAATTGGTAGGGATGCCCATTTATTAATTGATTCAGTGATTAATTTAGTTGTATAATTATAATTGCTGGTGGCCAAATTATTTATGTCTGCGGTGATATTAATACCAAGATATTTAAAACCTTCATGAGCATTTTTAAAGGGGGTCTGGAAGGGGGGTGTGAGATGTTCTGATTCTTTTAGAAATAGGATCATAGATTTTGACTCATTCACTTTATAACCTGAAAAAGACTTTTTTTCCCAAAGGTTTAAGTCAGGTACTTTATGTTTCTTTGTTGACTACTTAAATAGCCTTTTAAATAAAACACCACCAACCCCCCACTCCCACCCCCACCCATTATACATCCAGAATACCTATTGCACGACTATGGACAAATTAGCAAATCACTATAAAATGTCACTGATTGATCTAAAATTAAAAAAATTATACATATTTTTGGTGTTTTAATAGCTTTTTATTTATTATATTATACAATATTTTTCATCAAGGATAGGTTTGGGGTCAATTTGACACTCCCATTGATAGTCTCAGGATGCCTCACTGTTGGCACGACACAGGACTCATGGTAGCGTTCACTTTTCTTCTCTGGACAATCGATTTTCCAGATGTTCTAATCAGATACATTAACTTTGCACCAGTCTTCTACTGTCCAATTCTTGTACTTCCTGCAGAATTTCAGCCAATATTTGATGTTTTTATTGGAGAGAAGTGGCTTCTGTCCTTCTTGACACCAGGTCGTTGTCCAAAAGTCTTGGCCTCGGATGCTCTCACACCCACCTGCTGCCAATATTGAGCAGTTCTGCACTGGTGGTGACACGATTCCCTTGCTGATTCCTCAGGAGGAGAAGTTCCTGGTACTTGCTGGACACTCTGGGACATCCTAAAGCCTTCTTCACTGCAGCCGAACCTCTATTCTTGAAGCTCTTGATGATCTGGTAAATGGTTATTTCAGGTGCAAAATTCTTTGCAGCTATTTCCTTACATGTGAGGCCATTTTGATGCAAAGATGATCCTCCATCCTTCTTTGGAGGAAACCATTGCTAACAGAAGAACATAATGATTGGAAGCACTTCTTCCTTCCTTTTATAGCAATCATGTGCTGATGATATGATTAGTAAAATGATGTTAGCTGGTAATTTGGTGCCAAGGACAAAAACAGTGAAATTTGGGGTTTTGTGATAAAGCTTTTTGAAATGATGTAAAATGCCTCTGATCACTCTGCACAATAATCTAGAAAAATGTGAATCAACATCATAACAACTGAAGCAGCAAAAATGTCAAATTTGGCCACAGCTGTACCCTGTCATTCAAGTGGGAAGTGGGACCATAATAACGTTCCATTTTTGGAAGGTAATTTATCTGTTAGACAACATAAGAGTCAACAATAGGAGTCTCATGCTCATCTGAGGAGATATACTCTTATAGCTCATATGAGATATCATCATAAGATAAGGAGGAGATAAGTCCTCCTCGACATTATCGTCTATTTCAGACACATTCTTCTTTTGCCACTGTCACTTTCAAAGAACTATGACAAAACCTAATTGACTGAAAACCTTTGATTCAATCTTCAATCAGCATGTATTTCGGTCTTTCGACGCAGGCCACAACAACTTTGCCAGGCTTTTCGGTCCCTGGCCAGGCCCATCCAGTTTCTGCCGATGTCTTGTCTGAGCGAGTCCTTTTTATGTCAATTGGCAGCCATTCGGTCACGGCCCGCGTCCAGCGCCCATCCGAACTTCTGGCCACATGTCCGGCCCAGCGCATCTTGGCCTGTTCGGCCTGGTTGACGGCATCCTTGACCTTGTTCGTCTTCCTCAGTAGCTCGTTGCTGATGTGGTCCGTCCTCTTGATGCCGACCATCCGCCGCTCAAGGGCGCGTTCGGTCATTGCCAGCTTCTGCCTGTCGGCCGCGGTCAGCGACCAGGTCTCGGCCACGTAGAGCATGGCCGGTAGGACGCGCAGGGGGGGCGTCGGCCGTGTTGGTGACCACCTCTGCTATGGACGCATAGTTAACCCAAGCAGCCCTCCGTCGGCGTGCCAGCTCGCGGTTGTTCTTATGCTCAGCGGTCAGCTCCTGGCCGAGGTAGACGTAGCTGTCGACCTGCTCGATCTCCTTCTGGCTGATGTAGATGTTGTTGTTGGCAGCCTGGGCTGGCCAATGCTGCCCAAAGGATCAGTTCACCCTCTTTGAGCAGCTCGGCCTCAGTTCCGTCCAGCCCTGGCGCCCGGTCTTTCTGGATGTTCTGGATTGCATGCCTGACCTCACTGGTCAACACTGACGGGATGGCTGGTATGGCGTTGTCCTGCATTTCGGGCGGGTCGACTGGTGTCTTGCTGGCGAACAGGTCCGTATAGAACCTAAAAAAAAAAAAAAAACTTTGCTAAGAGGTCATTTTCAATTGAGAAAGAGCATAAAGAGAGAGCTCATAAAGCACAAAGAGAAATGGTTTATAAGGCTTCTGTCGAAGCTTTCATACATTTGCTCCTCCCCTATATTATGTTTTCCCCTCCGCCACGGCACAAAATATCAAAGTTCTTGCAAGAATTATGTTTTCCCTTCTCTGGAAATGTATAATTGGCACTGGAAATATCTAATTTCTTGTGAGAATTATGATTCCCCCCTCCACTATATCGTGTGAACTATCAGTGGTTCTCGCAATACTTCAAGTAGGCCTATATGGTAATGTCAGGTTAGGGCCCTAAAGCAGAGGGAAGGTTTTTGAAGATCATAAAATCTCAACTTATAATGACCTCAATATCATCAAAAATAAATGTGGGATTTGTGCCTAATCACCAATGTGTGAACAACAAAAAAAATGTATATTTCTTATATGTTTTATATGGTTTTATACAGCAAAATGAGCCTGGGGTCAAATTGACCCCAAAGAACACCGATGCTACAAAAGTACGTACAGAACATTGAAAACCTATCATCGTGTTAATTTTATGTTTACCCAGTTGTCCCCATTAAATTAGGAAAAGTCTTTAAATATGAAGCATAACATTTTTTTTAAAGTATGTATTTAGAGACGTTAAACACTGAATGGGGTCAAATCTACCCCAAAGGTAATAGGAGGGTTAAAAGACTAATGGGTCTGTAAGAGCCACATCTCGTAGGATCTTTCCCTGGCTCAGGGGAAAGTATTCTGGCTCAAAACTATATGGTTCTGGATCTTGGTTTGATACACAGTAAAATTCCTCTGACAATTCCTCAAAGTCAGCCATGATCACGAGTCACGTTCGCTACTGGCTAGTTAGTCACGTTTGTTTTGTTTACGGAACCATCAACAGGGCGTCTCGTGTGCTGCGCTAATCACTCCGCCCAAGTAACGTTAGCTGTGCTCCTACGCCTAGTGAGAATATAGTTCCCAGTATTTATACGATTAAAAATGGTCTCTATCTCATATAGCCTTGTTATTTGTACACGCTGTGACTATACAGATCACAACATGTAAATAGGAAAATGTTTGCATTATTTTGTCACTTATTGGGATTAGTATGCTACCATTATCCATTTACATCCAGTCTTTGTGCTAAGCTAGGCTAGCGGTGGGTGCGTCAAATAACACTTACAGAACGCACAGAAATGAAAAGGGTATGTATGGACTTATCTAACTCTGGGGGATACTGTGAATAAGCTAAAGTCCCAAAAAGTCGGAGTGTTCCTTTAAAGTCACCAGCGACTATTAAGATACCCTGAAGGGAAGACAAAATTAAGAAAAGATTATGAAAAAAATGGTTCATCTGTATTAGGGCCATAAACACTTACAAGATACAGAATACTTATTCATTGAACATCCTACCACTGATTATAACATATCTACCCAATGGATCGCAGATAGTTTTTAATATATGAAATGGGACTGATATATGTATCAGCACAGCTACCCCTCTTGAGTGCGAGCCATATGATGCTGCTATAACCTGCCCTGGCCATCTTCTACAGTTTAATGACTTTGTCGGACAATAAATGTGTTTCCTGCAGGAATAATATTTTAGGATGGAGGTAGTTAACTCTGTTCATCACTTGTTTCAATTTAGTTAGGTTACAGAGCCCCCGAACATTCAAAGATGTCAATTTAAGACTAGAATCCCTTGACATTTGCAACAAAATTTTATATTCTAAATATTCTTGGTAGTCCAAACATTAATGACCTGTTCCAAGAAACACCCTGTAGCATTTTTGTAAAGTACAAAGATGTACCAGAAAACTGAAATGCATAAGTCTAAATGTATAGTAACATTTAAAAAAAAATATAGATATAAAAAAAATCTAAAATACAAACATCTAAGATACAAAGTATCCCCAGCACATGCACTAGATAGAACACAGTGCACGGCGAACATCCCTTTTCCTTTGACTAGAACTGTAGTGGACTCTAACGGTCCTCTAATAGGAACGCTATAAGGTTGCTGAATTTAAGAGAAAAAAATAACAATTGTGTCCAAAACTATGGAGTTATTCTTGTGCCAATAATAATGATTGTAGCTTTTCAAGAAACTAATTAAAATATAAATTGAAACTAAATAAATTATCTTTGAAACTGAAAAAGAATAAATCGCAGGCAAATTTTTTGACTTCGTTTTTAATACACTACAGGTTTTGCTAACTATTTCTCATATTTCAATCGCTGATCTGAACTTACAAATGTGCTTCCAGAGTTTTCATTTGCGCTTCTGAAGTTTTCGTTTACGCTCCCTGAGTTTTCGTTCGCAGTTCTGACACATTTCTCTCGTGGGGGCGGGGCTAGTAGCAGTGTGTTCTCATTGGCTACTGAGTTTTTGATTGACAGCTTCATGACCTGGAAGTGAAGACGTCAGTGGTGTGTTTATGTGTGGATGTGAGCATATGTAATCCCAGCTTTCTATTTCATTTTAGTGATATTAAAGGCCATGTTGCAGGTTTTTTTTTTCATCGAATTTGTGCAGTTTACTTGTTGGTAATAAACATTTAAACTGTTATCCATTGTATTTTATGTTGTTGGGTATCACAAAACGCAATATAATACGAAAAAGTAGGCTATCTTACAGCGGTTTGCAACGATTCTCCTTTCCGCCACAATGCATTCCATTACGTCACGTTGGGGAGAGAATATTCCAAAGCCCGCCTTGAGAGCGTTGAGAGTGACTAGAGAGACGAGTAGTAGACGAGAGTATTCAGATAGCGCAGATTATACAACACATCTCTAGTCACCTATAACTGTTTAAGCTGGTTCATAAGTAACTATAAGATAGATGTTCTAGATAAGATATAAGTTAGATTCATAACTATAATCGTATTAAAACAGGTGGCGTACGCCATTTTTAACCATGTAAACACTTGAATCGCACTAACTGAAGTGCGCGTGTGTTTTTGTAACGCACCTTAAGCGCGTATTCATTTTAAACTTGACATTAGGAAGTTTTCCCTGAACTCTGTCAACACGACTCACTGTCAGCAGTCTGCCTTCATCCAGAAACAGCTCAAATAAACTGACAGCAGTGTATAACTGTTACAGGCACCGACATAATATTTCTGTCTTCACGGCACAGAATAACAAAATACGTCCATAAGAACCCGTTTGTTATTTAACGTACGTAATTACGCGCATGCGTGAAACGGATCGTGCAGGTGGAACGGATCGTGTACCGACAACAAGCTTTCCAACGCAGTTTCCATGGGACGGCACCGCCGGCGCCCACACAAGCACCTGCCAAACAGCGACAGACACGCGACGGCTGTGTTTGCAACATTTTCACCGGAGGAAGAGGTAAACGCTTAGAAACACTTGGCAATGATGCTGTTACTGGAGCTAGTAGGCTACCATCAAAACGTGGGATAACTAATCATTAATGTGTTTACAACGTTGGGGGAAAGACTTAATTAGGGATTATCTGGAGGGGGTGGATAACAGGTGGGACTGGCAAATTAGCCCATAGCTAGCATGATGCCTTCTATTTCTAGATGAAGACAAAGTTTACCGGTACTTATCTGAACTAATGTCATGATCACTGCCACTAGATATAAAGAAAACGTTGATTTTTCACTCATTTTTCCCAGTCAGTCGCCACAGTTCTAATACAAACTGTATTGGCTGAGGCTACCTTTCCTCCGCTTCTCCCCAACGTGACGTCATCACCGAATTGCGTAAAAAAAAACGTTCATACCAAAAAACGTAAAAAACTGGTCTTTAAGACCATTTTTGAGACATTTTAAAAATGGTATACATATCTTGAGTGATTAATGTACCCATTGATCAACAGTGGTGGTTAACCTGCAACATGGCCTTTAAGTTATGTTTGTTTTTTTAATTTTATCTGTATTTACCTGCTGCTACTACTTAGTTGGCAGAAGCTTTTAGGAGCACAAGAGATCTACAGTTTATTCAGGTGTAATTGTAGGCCTACATTAAAGTACTGTATATAATACTTAAAATATTGTAGTGTCCAATGTTTTCGGAGAATATTTTATTCCTGATGATTCTTTTGCATGTTGGGCTCTGATTAGGTTGAGCTGTTACAATTTAAAGAGAATACTAACAAACGTGTGTGATATATTCAGCCGTCAAGAAAGTCAAACTTCAGCCAGGTAATCAAGGTTGGCAACCATGGCCATCACACTACTCATTGTTAGCATGGTATACATTTACACCATCAAAATTAATGATCACTTAAATAAGATGAATTTAAACAATATGAAAATTACAGTTGTGGCCTCATATCAGATGATACAGACCTCAAAGGGCATTTCATTACATATGTCACACAAAGAATTTTCTTGTTGCCATTTTTTTATTTTTTTTATTGATAATTGTATTTAGTTATTTCATTTAATTAATACTATCTTCTAACATTTAAAATTGTAAATATATTTTAACAATCATCAACCGTTTCAATCATGACTTCATTCAACAACCAGTTAAATGAATGTAATTGAAAATATGAATTCAAATAAATGTACATTCTTTATTGTCACTAAAGCATATACACAAGTATCAAAGTGAAAGTCTTGGATGCAATTATGTTGTGACAGGAAAGACCAGAATCCACAAAACATTACCTGCATACTATACATGTAATGCACAGTATTCTCATGATATACATTACTATACAAAATGCACAATTACAAATACAGAATACATATTAAATATGCATATACATTTTAAATGTTGCAATGATTCTTTGAGCAGTTCCTGTTGCAGTACAATAGCAAAGCAGTGACTGGACACAAGCAGTACAAGGATAGCCCACCCAAACAATGAGGATTCTCTCATCATTTACTCTCCTTCATGCCATCCCAGATGTATATGACTTTCTTCTTCACATAAACATAGACACAGATTTTTAAGGAAATAATCCATCTCTGTGAGTCCATAATACAAGTGGATTGTAACCCATGTACGTAAGACAGTTGGTCGGAAGTGATTTTTAATAGTTAAAACAGTCATATTATTAGTATTTTTCTTATCTAGCCTGTTGTTTGACTTAAGAAGGCATTGATTCATCCACTAAGGTCGCATGGATTACCGTCACGCTCACTGTGTGTGGTTTTTAAAGCGTCTTTAGGACTCGCAGAGATGGATTACTTTCCTTACAATCTTAATTCGTGTTTATCTGTAGAAAGAAAGTAAAATGCATCTGGGACAGCATGAGGGTGAGTAAAATAAGAGAGAATTGTATTTTTGGGTGAACTATCCCCTCAACATTCATATGCTGTTGGTATGCTAATCCAAGATCAGCATAGATTAATAAGAATAAAGTGCAACATCTTGTGTACTTGTGAACTGTGTTTGTTTTAATTCTAGAGGAAATTAAAATATTTGCTAGTTTAAAATAAATCGGGTGTCTGAAGATCAAGATACCAGTCATTCAAAGGTGATGTGTCTGAACAAAGTAAGATTATTGTCTGATAGGGGACAGTGGATCTCTGGTACTATCACTCCATCCTCTGTGTCAGCATCAGAATTTTGTTTATGGAAAAGTTGCTCCACTCCCTGGAAAATGAGAGAGGAAATGTATTGTAATCTAACAATACAAACTGCTTTGAACTCCCACATACAGTAACAAGTTGCAGACTTAAAATATTATATATATATATATATATATATATATATATAAGGGATTTTACAGTACTAAATATTTACCTCGGAGTCATGCAGCATTCATCATCTGTAATACGGTTGTGTAACCAGTAGATGGCTGTGTATAGCCCTATATATAAACACATATCCATGGCTGTGTATTCCCTAGTTGCTGGATGTTTTCAGTCATAATTACTTGCATGTGTTAAGTTTTTAATTTGGACATATATTTATTATTAAAGACTATTAAAGATTAAACATTTTTCTCAGAAATGTTCATTTGAAGTGCACTTTTTTCATTATTATTAGTCAAATATTGACACAGTAAAAGCATTTTGTTACTCATACTAGCTACATATAATAGCTTTATCAGTCATCTTTATCACACAAAAGTAATCAGAATAAATATTGCAACCAGGGCGATACTTCAAAATAATTGAGTGTTTACTTACGAACAGAGACGTGTTCTGTGGTCAAGTCGTGTCTCTCCTCTTTCAAAAACTTTGCATAGCAATTTAATCAGCAATTGAGAAATTCAGGTTTAAATAGCTTTATCGGCATGGTAAAAAAGGCTTTACATTGCCAAAGTTGAATCAGGCAGTGATTGACAGCGCTCTGGTCCAATGGCATCGGTCATTGACTGATCGGTACTTTTTGTACTGTAGGCTACAGTACAGAGATACTGTACAGTACTCTAGCCCAATGTTGTTTGGGGTGGCTGGGGGGAAATATGATCTAATCGAAGACTGTAACCGAATGTAGATAAACAAGTCATGTAATGATTGGGCTAACAGTTAAATCAAGACAACACAGCTGTATAATGTTATGGGCTCTCGCTGAGCTCTAAAATGCCTCTCCACCTGAAAAAAGCCAGTACTGTATTATAAATAGTATTAGTAGTAGTAGTAGTAGCTTTATAGTATAGTATTAATAAAAAAAAAAAAAAAAAATCACACTTACCACGAGTAGGCTAACGTTATCCAGTATCCTGATATAGCGACGATGACTAATGATAATGATATCATTCGTCTGTACTATTGCTTCTATAAGAAATCATCTCAACAATATAGTGTGGCAGCAAATAAATACAGATATAAACTTAATATCACTAAAATGAAATAGAAAGCTGCGATTACAGACGCTCACATCCACACATAAACACACCACTGACGTCTTCACTTCCAGGTCATGAAGCTGTCAATCAAAAACTCAGTAGCCAATGAGAACACACTGCTACTAGCCCCGCCCCCACGAGAGAAATGTGTCCGAATGGCGAACGAAAACTCAGGGAGCGTAAACGAAACCTTCAGAAGGTTGATTTGAATTTCCGTCTGCTGGTCATGATAATACGTGTATGAGAAAAAAAAAAAATCCGACGCGGCGTCGGGCCGCGGGCCGGGTTCGGGCAGATAATTCATGTTGATGTGTCGGGTTACATCGGGTCCGGGCTTTAAAAGCCACGGGCCGGGTCGGGTCGGGTTGTTATTTTCAGGCCCGTTGAGAACTCTAGACCGTTCAGCAACGCGACATAACCGGAAGTCCCGTATGGACTTATCTAACTCTGGGGGATACGGTGAATAAGCTAAAGTCCCAAAAAGTCGGCTTGTTCCTTTTAGGGATGGGCATTCGATTAAATTTTCTTAGTCGATCGTCGGGAGAATTAACGATCGACTATCGATTAATCATTAATATTTTTATAATAAAATTAATTATTTAACTTCTATAATTCAAAAATGCAATGAATACAAAAATACAGCGTGTTTTTCCTCAATGAGACCTTTATTACAAGATTAACTTGTGGCAGACAGTTAAACTACGTTCAGTTAGACAAACCGAACATATATGCGGTGCTCTAAAGCAGCGGAACCTGCCGCTGCGAGCCGGCGTTCTTAAACAGAGACCTAATTTGTTCCAAAATAATAATAATAAAAAAGAATCATGTTAAACTATAACTTAAACAAAAAAACATAATAATACTTGACAGATTTTGTCAAAATGTAACTTAACCATCCACGCCAGAAAAAAGAGGGTGAGAGATAGGCTATTAGCCTTCCTAACAATTAGGCTAACTTAACAAATTAACGTTAGGCTAGTGAAAAATAACTAACTTTAGTAACTTGCAATCGCATACAACTTCTGCACCAGTCTAACGTTACTTATTTTTGTTGAGAAACAAGAGCATGTTGACATGATCTGGGGTCAGACGCGACCGCAACCTGGTGACCGTCAGTCCAGCCGCCGAAAACACCCACTCTGAGGGGACTGACGTTGCCGGGATGCACAGGTACCTCCGCGCTAACTTGGCCAGCGCGGGGAACCTTATTCCGTTCACTTTCCACCAGTCTGTAGGTGTGCAATTCAGGGGTGGGGGAGTCTCCCTCAGAAAGTTCTGAAGTTCTGCTTCAATACCAGCCTCACATTGAGTGGTATAGTGATCCCCAAGGAGTTGTGCCATAGCAGATGACTGGGAGGTCGGGACTTCAGTGTTTGCGCTCCCCTCGCCCGTGTCAGACAACGCATCCTCGACTCCCCCAGACTGTTGGATAGCCGCCCTATTGGTCCCAACCGCCTCTCCCAGTTCAACCAGTTTCACATTAGCAGCCAGTCTCTGTGTTGGTGTAAGAAAGCCCAGGTGTTTGTGACGAGGGTCCAGCATTGATGAGATCATGGGGACGAATGACACAAACTCACCAGCCTCAATCTGTATAAATACATGATGGGGAATCAATAATCAGAAAACGTTGTATTTTTTTTGTTGTTTATTTTATTCATAAAATAAATATTAAAATTAATATTTTTATGGAGTAAGAGTAACAGTTTTATTCTTCGCGGGGCTTATTGCTTAAATCGAAATAGGTAACGAATAAATGTGTAATAATAACGTTATATTTTTTGTTTATTTTATGAATAAAATAAATATTAAAATAAATATTTTTATGGAGTAACAGTTTTATTCTTCGAGGGGCTTATTGCTTAAATCTAAAAAGGTAACACGCAGATAACAGGAAAGTATCCATGTAATTATGTATATGTAAACTAAGTTAAAAAGTTTAGCTTACATTCATTCGTTGGATGAGAGAGGAACGCACTTTTGTCTTGAATTCGATGAGTCTGGGCCCGTCTCCTTCACTGCGCATGAGGTGGATATTGATGAGGCCGAAGGTGACGGGATAAGTGTTCGAGATGGAGACATCTTTCTCTGCAGACATAACCGTGGTGGCACATTTAAGTGCTGACAGCACGGGCTGTGTGTCCTCCATCAGCTGCCAGTACTCATCCTTCAACTCCAGGATCCTGGCATCTTGAAGTTTGGTCACGGTTCGGTCCGACAGCACAGCAACAACAGCCCACCACTGCTCCACCAGCCGATCAAACATCTCGCACACGGAGTTCCACCGTGTTTTACACGCAGTGTTGGGCAAGTTACTTCGAAACTGTAATGCGTTATTTATTACTTGTTACTGTCATTTCAAAGTAATTCGTTACATTACAATATTACTGTATTTAAAATGTAAGGCATTACACTACTATTGCATTACTTTTAAGTTACTCTCACCCAAATAACTGCAAATATGGATTTGGCAATCTAAATGTAGCTTATGATGCTCAATTAGCTCATTACACATCCAGTAGAAGGTGATGTGGTATCCGACTGAGCTTGGACCCATAAGAAATTTTACTATGATGTACTATAGTACATAACATGGTATACCATAGTAGTACTATGGTAGTACCATGGTACCTTACATATAACCATGGTACTATATAGTACTTCAGATATTATCATGGTACCATGGTACATTGCATGGTACTGTAGATGTTACTATGGTACATAGTATGGTACCTCAGATTTACCATGGTACCTACCATGGTACATACCATAGTACCTCAGATATAACTATGGTACATACTTTATAGTACTTCAGATATTATCATGGTAGCCTACCATGATAATATCTGAAGTACTATACTGTACAGTATGTTACTATGGTACATAGTATGGTACCTCAGATTTACCATGGTACATGCCCTAGTACCTCAGATATAACCATGGTACATTCTGCCGTACATATTACCATGGTACATACTACCTCAGATATAACCTTGGTACCTCAAATATTACCATGGTACTTTGCATGGACGCATGGTACAGAAATCGTTTTACTTTAAGCCCGGGGCAAACTTTAGGCTTAAACTTTAGCAAAAATAAAAATAACTAATGAATAATAACTAAGCCAAATATTTTTATTTTATTTTAATTATTATTGCAGTGACTGCAGTAGTGTGGGCATAGGCCATTTGGTCTATGAACGAGTCATAGATCTCCAAAATCAGTTTTAAATGTATAATGTAATATTAATGAGATTTTTATTTAAGTAATGTTCTAATTCTAGATGTTTGTAAATGCTGCATGATTTTGACATGGTTTAATCAATGGCCGTGCGCGTGAACTTTGAACATTCATGTCGCTTTCAAACACTGGAGCGGCCGCGGCGCAGAGTTGCCATGGAAACGGAGTGAAACATTTTGCGCGGACGTTTCTCCTCTGCTGATCTCGCGGTGATTTTGGCGAATTTGTATGAAGGAAAAAAAACTACCACTTTATTCCAGGTTAACTGCTTGTAACGCGCGTTACTGGCATTTGTACCGAGTAAAATATTACATTTTTCCCCCCTGTAATGCCTTACATTACCGCGTTACAGCAAAAAGCAATGCATTACAGTAATTAATTACTTTTGTAACGCGTTACTCCCAACACTGTTTACACGACTGGGTAAGCCGGTGAGTTGCGATGCCCATTTGCTCCTGTTTCTTTTGCAGCGCTTTGGTTGCTGTAGTGCTGTGATTAAAGTGGCTAACGAGTTTACTAGCCGCTGATATTACCCGATAAAGATACAGTGCAAATCCGTCATTTATGGCCAACTGGAGGGTGTGTGCAAAGCAGGCAACGGAAATCCAGGGCACTCTGGTGGGACTGTTGGCAGCTACAATATTGGCCGCGTTGTCATGAACGCATGCAATAACTCGGCCTTCAAGTCCCCACTGCTCTACAGCTCCATTCATTTTCTCAGCGAGGTGGTCAGCTGTATGCCGGCCTGGCAGGCTTTCTGTGAGCAGGACCGCTGAGTTCATTTGCCAGTCATCACTGATGTAGTGGCAGGTTATGGTGATGTAGCTCTCAGCTGTTAAAGCGGTCCAGCAGTCTATAGTTAGAGCAACTCTGTCAGCTTTGCTCAATTCTTGATATGCTGGTTCCAATAAATGTATCAGTTCTCGAAAACCATTGCCCTCAACAATACTTAAGGGCAGAATATCCATCTCAATGAACTTGCAGATCCCTTGGGTAATTTTCTCTGCTCGTTGTGCATCACAGCTCCGAGTCCGTGCAAACGCCGACTTGATGCTAGGTTAAGAGTGAGACTGAGAGCTGGATGCACCGCCACCTTTATTTAAGTGGTACATCATCTGAGTCGTGGCCGTGTTGTATTTATACATTGCATCGCAATGTTTGCAGTGAACTATTTCGCCTTTTAAATCAAAATGGTCCCACGCCACACTTCGCCGTGACCTCTTCATGATTATTTTGAAATCAAAACGGAAGATCACAGATAACCGAGTATGGTGTTTAATATTGCCCCCGGGTGGTAAAATGTTTAATTGCTGCCACACAGTGAAATTCATTTAATTGCTTCAAGACTCACGCCCGTTTCACACATAGGCCTACTCCGTGTGCAGTGCATATGCGGTGCAGGAGCAGCACGCGCTAAAGTGCTTTCACATAAGCTGCGTTTGCAGTGCGTAACTGATCCGACTGTACCACAAACACATAATTTCAAATCCATAAGTTATCAGCAAATTTTATTAAAAAAAAAAAGTTTTCTCAGCATTGCGATTCTCTTTGTATACATATATACTCTTTAATAGACGTATTCACGTTTAAACACAATTTAAACAAACTATTATTCAATGCATTACTTCTATATAATTATATATTAAGTTGCTCAAGCAAGTGGTAAAATATTTAACCATGCACATATTAAAATCGCATACATTTTAAATTAAAATTTGAAATAGACAAAAACAGCAGATTCCCTTTCTTTTGCATAATTTAAATATTTATACAATAAATCTTGCATGTCACAAAGAACTTGTTTTTCCACCTCCACGAATGAGACGAGTGTTGTTCATTGTGTCGCCTTGTTGAAGTAAATTGTATTTTTCCTTGATTTACCCCGGTCTTGAAGTAAAAAGATGACTGTGAAAAATAGTAGGCTAGTATTTTAATTAAATGCATTTATTGTGAGATTACTACATTTTATTTAATTAAATGCATTTATGATGAAATTACTACATTTTCATGTCAATCTGGTCAATCTGTATTCATTTTGACCACGAACCATGTGCTGTCACTTTAATTCAGCGCGTGCAACACAGTAAAAATAGACTCGGTGCGGAAACGATCGCTGCACTGCTGTATACGCACCGCACCTGGAACGGATCGACGGACTGCAACCGCGTGCTGTGTGAAAGCTCTAACCTGTTAACATAGGTACGGAAAAAAATAAACACCGCATACGCACTGCAAACGGAGTATGTGTGAAACGGACGTCACACTACGCAACGCAACCTGCATTAGATTAAAAAATGCATTAGATTAATCGATAACAAATTAACGTGATCGACGAAATTCTTAACGATCAATTATCGATCGTCGATTAATTATGCCCATCCCTAGTTCCTTTAAAGTTGAAACACTCACACACACATATATAACGCATATTTTAAAAACTTGTTTGTATAAAATGTAGGGTAGAGAGGGGGAAAACGCCCCCCCCTGGGGTAAAACGCCCCCCACCTGTTTTTCCCAAAATGATCACTAAAAGTAGTCGAGATACATTTTTACTGTTGCTATGCACTACGTTGATAACGGGGATATACAAATCTCTATGGAGAAGCTGACACCAGCGACATATTTTAAGAGAAGAGGATTACAGGGTAAATGCTATAATTTTCAAATATTAGTAAACAAGTGTTTAATACAATATTGTTCTGCAGGATATCGCAGTGATGTATGATAGATGAATAGTGAAGTCTGTAGTTTGAGATCATATGGTATTTATAAGGAATATAATTATATTTAAAAAATTTAACATTTTTTTAAAAAGTCATAGCTTGTGGGGTAAAACCCCCCTACGCTGAGGGGTAAAACGCCCCCCCCCCCCGGGGGCATAGTTTCTCTCTATCATAATTACTATAATAAAATATTTATGTCTATCAAATCCTTTGTTTTACACTTAATGCAGTATAACTAGGTGGTAAAATCTAAATATTTGAACAAAACATGAAAAAATTACCTCAAGTGAGCATTAACTAGCTAGCTTGCTAGCAAAGTTAGCTCACTGATGGAAGGTAGTTAAATTTGGCTATTTTGGACATTGCTGCAATAAATATTAATATATATACATGTTGATACATTACTTGCCTTTTACTTTTAGAGATTAAAAACTATTGTCTGTTAATTTTGCTGTTGATCTATGAAGCAAACTGGTTGGTAAGAAAGGGGGCATTTTACCCCACCTTGGGGGGCGTTTTACCCCACCGCTGGGGCAATACGCCCCCTTTGTACAAAAATATTTTCAGTGAAAATACTAATTAATTATGAAGGCTGAGCAATTTTAATATTTGGTGAATAACTCCTGCCATAGTCACTCAAAACCGGGATGGCAATTCTAGTCACATTTATGTTTTGTTTCACTGTAACATCACACTTTCCTTAAGGGGGGCGTTTTCCCCCACTCTACCCTATATTTATTTGCAACAGTTATGTTAACAGCAATAATAAGACATTTCTGTCGTGAGAACAGCTATTCAGCTGATGGACATCATGCTGCATTGTCATGGGAACATCCCAGGTGAAAACAATGAGGAAATTACGTTGTCTTTCGCTCCTCCCTTCGCCAAGTGCGATCCAAACGACTACATAATGGCACACAAGTGCCCTGCTCCCTCCACAGTGCCCACTTCAAGGCTCTGCCCTTCGAAGGGAGTAGGGCATAGGGATGCTCACGAGCAATAAGCACGTCCCAGCCGGGTTCGTCACTTATTGGGGTCACCTGGAAACATTTCTGTTGTGGTCTGTGCTATTTGCAGTGTGTTTCTGTATTTGGTTGTGTTGTGAGTATTTGGAGCACACATGTGTTGTGAAACTGATGAAGATGTTTTCTTAATTTGCGGGTGTTTTTCTATTTGAATTTGTTTCTTCAGTTGCAGCTCGTTGAGCTCTCTCGGCCACCATAATTTTGTTCCAATCACCTGGATTTAATAATTCAGCCAGGAGAACTAATTAGTGAAATCAGCTGCTGAGTTCATGGGTGGAATAAACATATGGCAGGACTTCTACTTTCTGACCCCTGGACTATACACCTCTGGTCAGTGTCACTGCGAGTTTTCTCTGCGTGAGAAAATGTGTGTGTGGCGTGAGAGTGTGTGAAACGTGTCGATTAGAGTCTCAGGCTGAAAAAGTGTGACAGTTCGCAGCCCTGCTCTAGCACTAGATCGTGAATATCTTTTGCTCTTGTTCTCGGAAGTGAATGTGTATCTGTTAAATATTTATTTAGTCATATTCCAGGATTTACAGTTTTTCTGAATTGCTAAAACACTAAACCCACTTCTCTGAACCAAATTCTTAATAGCCTAAACCAATTTGTTGAATAAATCATTTCTGTAAAACATTAAACAAGTTCAGGAAGTTAAAACACTGCAAATCTCATGCACTCTTTTTGCAAAACGCTAAACACATTCTCACTCACTAAAAAAACACATTTCTCACTGTGATGCACTTATGTTTCAAACCGCTAAACACAGGCAGGCTAAAGTTAAACACAACTACAACACAGTTGTCATCGTTTACACACGACGACTCAAAATTGTTCAGACTTATTTCTAATGATGAGAGGAAACCAACTGTACAAAATACAAGACAGTTTAAAGTGCCTAGATTGACTCAAAATGTTGCACTGAATGTTGAGAACAACAATGGTGGATGGAAACAATATAAGAGGGAGAGGAGGAAGAGTGTGTGAGTGTGTATAAGAGGAGGAAGAGTGTGTGAAAGAGGTGATGAACGAGGAGGAAGAGTATGATTATCAGAGGAGGAAGAGTATGTGTATAAGAGGAGGAAGAGTGTGAGTATAAGAAGAGGAAGAGTGAGAGTTAGAGGAGGAAGAGTGTGTGAAAGAGGTAATGAACGAATAGGAAGAGGAAGAGGAAGGTGTGGAGAATGTTGTCAAGGCTGGATCTGCTTCAGGGTTTTCCTCTTCTCCTGCAGAGATGATATTCTCCGGCCGGACCGACATGAAGACGTGAAGCTGAAGCAGAATAAATCTCTCTCACTGACCTTGATTCTGCAGTTGCTCAACTCTTCTGACTGTACTTTACAGTAACATGCTTTTCATTTACAGTGTTTTACTGTAACCTTTTGGGCTTCTGCAGTTGGTCACTGTATTTCACAGTATGCAAATGCTGAATATACAGACATTCGATACTATACAATATTCAGTACAATACTATACAGTACTTGCAGTGCATACAGTATTTATTCACTCACCACTGTCAGGTGTCAGTACTACTTTATTACATAATTGCAAAATGTGTTTACTTTGTTACAATAAATATATAAATAAATATTTCTCCTGTAACTGCATGCTTTGGATTCTGTGTTCTCCATTTGTCATGTAGTGTCTAACGAATGATCTGTAGTGTTTCTAATATTGACTGATGTGTGTAAGATCTGAAAGCATTGTTTGATTTTGCCAGAAGAGTCAGAGATTCTCTGAATGAGTTTTGAACATTTGCTTTTGTGTTTAAGGTTTTGAGAAAGTGAGTGATGGTTTCAAGAAATGTGTTTTAGCAATTCAGAAAAACTGTAATTGTGCAGCTTGTTGTTTTTGGCTGATTTATTGGTTCTCTCTTCACTCCTCTGTTTTAAAGTAATTCACACTGAGATTATTTATTTACATTTATCTTATATTTCCTGTAATGAGTCACTGTTTTCAAATAGTAATAAAGTATTGTCATGTTTTCATGGCCCAATATAACAGATAAAACAACATTTACAGTTTGATGAATTCTGTGTTTCAGGGGTTTCTAGTGATGATTGGGGTGTGAGTTACAGTCCTTCACACATCTGTGCACTAAAGGACTCAACAGTGATAATGAGCTGCACTTATACATACCCTACTGGATATCAGATCAAGAAAGTGTTCTGGACCAAAAAAAGTATAGATCCTCCAGATCTGTCTGAGGACCCTGAATACAGTCAGAGGCTTCAGTATCTGGGAGATAAACAGCAGAACTGCACCATCAGACTGAGTCATGTGACACTGAAGGATTCACACATGTACTATTTCAGATTCATCACTGATAAACCTGGTGCAAGCTGGTTTGGTAACCCAGGAGTGACTCTTACTGTCACAGGTGAGTTTGATGAGGTTTATCTCTTCTTCTGCGCATTATGTTGAATAATAATCAGTGTATGACAGCAGCACTAGATATAATGTGTGTGTTGTGTTCAGATCTTCAGGTGGAGTCTCCTGAGAGAGTGACAGAGGGAGATTCAGTCACTCTGAGATGTAAAAGCAGCTGCGCTCTGACTGACAGAGCAACATTCATCTGGTACAGAAACTCACAGCCATTAACTGAGAGAAGAGACAGAAACAATGAACTCCTGCTGCAGTCAGTCAGAAGAGAGGATTCAGATAGATATAGCTGTGCTGTAGACGGACACACTCACATCTCTCCTGAGGTTCAGCTCAATGTCATGTGTGAGTACAGACTGACTTTTTCTCTTTAACCCTCATGCACTTTAGATTTCTGGTTACAGCCCTTATAGTTTGGTTCAAATTGACCCTAATTGTATTCAATTCCCTAAAAATCACACTTAAAAAAAAAAAAAAAAAAAAAAAAGTACAATCAGGTACAAATAATGAACTTTTAATATCAATACTTTTCACACATTACAAAGAATACATTTCTGAATTTATGATTTATAAAAATATATTATATATTCATAAATATATTTTTTAAACTATGGAAATATATGTGATGTGATCTGGGAAAACCCACCACATGGTGAAATTTTACCTATTACAGGTTTTGATATCATATGGAAGCTGGTATCAAGCCCTTTCCAAATCTGTTTTTATTTTTATTATAGCTTGTTGGTAGCAGAAGTTATGTTTATCTGAAGTCGGTCGATCGCTATGATTCTCTTACGAGAGTTCTCTCGTACTGCGTTTTATCAAAACGCTACGGGAAAAGTCTCTTTTCACGATACACTGAAGCAAAAATTATCCTTTAATTTTCATATATGTAAAACGCGTTGCGGCAGCAGCAGACAGCTGAAGCAAGACGGCTTGTCCGCTCATTGGCTGCTCTGCGGCAACTGCATAAGCCTATCGAGCGCGGGCTGATGCAACATCAGACCAATGAGGGCGCTTCGCGCCCTCCTCGCCACTTCCCGCCGAGACGGGCGTGGCTTACCTCTATAAAAGAAGCTCGAGAAGGCTGATTCACTTGATTTTAATCTCTTCAGCGAAGCGCACGCATCGCATCGCTGGATCACGGAAGCAGCGTCGTTTGAAGCAAGCACCTCAGCGGGACGAGCCCTCGAAGCCGCTGGCCAACGCCGCCTTCTACAGCCGTACCTGCTGCGCTTTCCGACGCCCATATCCTTTACTGTTGCTCTGTTTTGTGTGTGTGTGTAGTGTTCTCGTAGCACTCACCCCCTAAAAGAGCGGCGTCTTTCTAAAGATGCCTAAATCCTGCGGCTCGTGCAGAGCCCCACTCGCCGAGGGAGACGACCACGTCATCTGTGTTTCCTGCCTCGGTGAGGACCATGCAGCGCTCGCGCTCGCTGACGGCGGCTGCCCTCACTGCGAGCTTCTGCCTATGGTGGCTCTGAGGACCCGCCTGGCATCCTTTTCGAAGCCTGCATTCTCCGCCGCGATGCCGCGCCGTAAGAAGCGCCGCTCGCAGCGGGTCCCGGAACCCTCTCCAGCCCGACCAAGCTCGCCGGTTCGCCCGCCAGCTTCACCGGCCTCGCCCGCTTCACTTCCTGATGCTCAGCGCCCGCAGTCTGCCGCCGCTTCATCAAAGGAAGTTGTTTCAGAGGCCGCGTCGGGGGAAAAGGATTCCTGTTCTCTCCTGGCTTCAGGCAGCGAGGATTGGGCGAGCTCTGAGGATCTCGCGCCTCCTGCCCCGAAGCCCTCAAAGAGAGCCAACATTGAGACGGAGCTCATGCGAGTACTCGCTTTGGCCGCGGCGAGCCTCGGCCTCGAGTGGTCTGCACCGGAGCCCCCCTCTCGCACCCGGCTTGATGGTAGCTTCCTCCCTGGTGAGTGCGTTTCTCCGGAATCTAAGCCCGCTCCTTTTCTTCCTGAGTTACATGAAGAAGTTGCGAAGGCCTGGAACGCGCCCTACTCTGCGCGAACGCGCTCATCTGTTTCGCCTGCGTTCTCCTCACTGGACAAGGCGAATGACCGAGGCTACCTCTCTATGCCGCCGGTGGAACAGGCTATAGCGACCCATCTGTGCCCGCCCTCTGCTGGACGGCGGACTAAACCGGTGTTGCCTTCAAAAGCCTGCCGCATGACGTCGACGCTGCTCGCGCAAATATTCTCCGCCGCCGGGCAAGCCGCGTCAGCGCTGCACACCATGGCTACATTACAGATTTTCCAGGGTGATCTCCTCCGTAAATGGGACGAGGTTGGGCCTGATGCTGTCTGCATTGCGGATTTGAGGAGTGCTTCGGACCTCACGCTCCGAGCCACCAAGGCTGCCGCACAAGCCATGGGACGCTGTATGGCTTCCGCCACTGTCGCTGAGAGGCACTTATGGCTGACGCTCACGGAGATGGCCGATTCCGAGCGCACCGCGTTTCTCGACGCCCCGCTGTCTCCCGCTGGCCTCTTTGGTTCTTCTCTCTCCGAGTTCGTAGAGAGATTTACTGAAGCCCAGAAAGCGTCCCAAGCCTTCAAGCACTTCCTACCGAAGCGCTCTGGTTCCGCGACGAGTCGTGATAAACGGACCCCGCGAACCTCACGGCCTCAGCCCCCGCCTTCGGCCTCCTCTTCGCAGCAGCCACAACAGCGCAGCTCGAGACCCCGCTCTCGTTCGAGCTCCCGGCGCCTCGCGCGCGCGCCGCGGTCGAGGATTGCGGTGAAACCAGAGGTCCCGAAGAAGTCCTAGCCCGCCTAGGAAAGCGCAGGTGTGTGAGTCCCGTTGCGGCCGGCCTCCCACCCAAGCGCCTCGCTGTTTCAGCCCCAAGTTTCGCGGCTGTTCCAGCGTTTTCTGCAAAGCGCAAGCCTGTACAAGTGCCCGCTTGCCTGCACTCAAAAGCCGTTTTTACGGCTACCCAGATATATCCCGAAAAGAGTGTGATTTCTGGTGTCCCGGCCACGGCCGATGGTGCTATAGATGTAGTGTCGATGCCCACTCCTCAGTGCACATCCCTACACACAAGCACAGCCCTGCACTCAGGGCTCGCGCAAATAAAATCGACTCAGGTCGATTGCGCCCCCCACATAGTAAAAGTGCCCACTACTCAGTGCCCACGAACACTATGTCTTTCAGATCACAGGCTCTCTGTAAAAACGAGACCTGTGAGCGCGTGCGCTGCTTACACAGGCAGCGCGCCCCAAGCAATAAATGTGCCCGCTTCCAGCCCACATCTACTTGCACACATGAGTCCCACGGGACTCGCGCAGCCCTCCCTCACTCAGCCAAACACTGTTGTAAGGTCGAGGGCGAGCGCTCCGCCCGCTGTATTAAGCGCGCCCCCCGCCTCAAATGCCGCAGGCATAACGCCTACGTTTGTGAGCCCCGTAGCACCTCTGTCGCATGGCGAACAGAGCGCGCTCTGTATCCGGCCCTTAGCCAACCATGCAGATGCATGGGCAGCGCTTCCAGGGGTTTCGGACTGGGTCTTAGGCATTATAAAGAGAGGTTTCTCGCTACAGTTTCATCGACGCCCTCCGCGCTTCACAGCGCGCGTCGAAACTTCGGTACCGCTGAAGGTAGCACATCTACTTCGCGCCGAAATATCGAAACTGATAAGCAAAGGGGCGATAGAGCTTGTTCCCCGAGCTCAAAGCGAGCAAGGGATATACAGCAGATACTTTCTAGTCCCCAAAAAGGACGGCGGTATCAGACCCATTCTGGATCTCAGACGACTGAACAGAGTGTTAGTGAAACGCCGTTTCAAAATGCTCACAACCAGCAAAATTCTCGCGCATATTCGCCGGGAAGACTGGTTCATGTCGATAGATCTGAAGGACGCGTACTTTCAAATACAGATAGCGTCACATCAAAGGCGATTCTTGAGATTCGCCTTCGAGGGTCAGACATACCAGTATACAGTCCTGCCTTTCGGCTTGTCCCTGGCACCTCGTACATTTACGAAATGCATGGACGCAGTGCTCGCTCCTCTCAGACTCAGAGGCATGCGAGTGCTGAACTATTTGGACGACTGGTTGATCCTAGCCCAATCACGATCTCAGCTCATAGAGCACAGAGCCATTTTACTCGATCACCTCGAGAATCTTGGTATCACGGTCAATTGGGCGAAGAGTTCACTGAACCCCAGTCAAACGATTCCGTTTCTGGGTATAGTTCTGGACTCACAGTCTATGACAGCGCGGCTGTCGCCACAGCGCGTGCTGAACGTTCAGCGCGCGGCGAAGTCTTTCCGCCGCGGCGCTTTCACCCCGCTCAGGAAATTTCAAAGGATGCTGGGTCTCATGGCCTCAGCATCGTCAGTTCTCCGGCTGGGCTTGCTCCGCATGCGCCCGCTGCAGTTCTGGTTGAAAGCGCGGGTACCGCGCAGAGCGTGGGTGTCCGGTCATTTACGCCTCAGGGTCGATCGGGACTGTGTCACAGCCCTGGTGCCTTGGATGGCGAACGACTGGTACCAATCAGGTGTAAGCCTGGGGACTTCCTCGAGGGTGAGGATGGTGTCTACGGACGCATCCACCTCGGGATGGGGAGCGCTGCTCGAGGGCAGACCGTTCTTCGGCCTATGGTCGGAACGAGAAAAGCTCCAACACATAAACTGCCTAGAAATGCTGGCAGTGCACAACGCGCTGACGCGTTTTTGTCCCCACATCAAGGGCCAACACGTCATAGTCCGTTCGGACAACATGGCAGTGGTGTCCTACATAAATCGCCGGGGCGGTCTGAATTCCATATCCCTGTACAGGCTGGCGAAACGCCTCCTACTATGGGCTCAGCACAACTTATGCTCGCTGAGAGCAGTACATGTGCCCGGGCTTCTGAATGTGGGCCCGGACAGACTGTCCAGGAACAACGTTCCTACAGGCGAATGGTCTCTACACCCACAAACAGTCCGGCTGTTGTGGGAGAGATTTGGCAAAGCGGAGGTGGACCTATTCGCGTCCCACGAAAACGCTCACTGCCCCGCATTCTTTTCAAAGACCGACAGCGCGCTGTCCCAAAGGTGGCCGCGCTGCCCGCTATACGCTTTTCCCCCCGTCTCCCTCCTGCCACAGGTGTTGGAACGGGTCAGGAGAGCAAAATGCCCAGTGCTGCTTGTAGCACCGTTCTGGAAGAATCAGGCATGGTTCCCAGTTCTGATGCAGTTAGCAGACATCGCTCCATGGCCAGTGCCGTTGAGGAGAGATCTCCTCTCGCAGGCCAGGGGCTCAATCTGGCACCCACACCCGGAACTGTGGTCCCTTCATGTGTGGGCGCTCAACGGATACCCATTGGTCTCGCAGAGGCAGTCAGGAATACCATCACGGAGGCTAGAGCGCCGTCGACCAGGCGGCTCTACGCTTCAAAGTGGTCGGTTTTCTCCGGCTGGTGTACAGCTCAGAGCCTTTCACCCCTCGAATGTGAGGTAGCGGAGGTTCTCTCCTTCCTACAAGAGCTGTTGGATAAGGGCAGATCCCCTTCCACGCTCAAAGTGTATGTGGCGGCTATTTCAGCGTTCTCCGGTTCAACGCTGGGTCAGTCACTGGGAAGGAATGATTTAGTCATCCGCTTCCTCAGGCGAGCTAGGAGACTGAATCCACCCAGACCTCCTTCAGTCCCTATGTGGGACCTTTCTACGGTCCTGGCGGCCATGAAAGGTGCCCCTTTCGAGCCTATCCAATCAATCAGCCTCAAACATTTGTCTTTTAAAACAGTGTTCTTGATGGCTCTCGCTTCAGTGAAGCGCATAGGCGATCTGCACGCGCTCTCCGTGAGCCCGACGTGCTTGGAGTTTGGTCCTAATGACTCTAAAGTCATACTCAAACCTAAGCACGGCTATGTGCCTAAATCCCTCAACACGCCTTTTCGGGCTCAGGTCATTTCCCTGGCTGCCCTGCCGGCGTCGAGCGAGGAAGGGGACTCGAGTTTTCTTTGCCCTGTAAGGGCTTTAAGAACTTATATGTCCCGCTCTG
Organism: Rutilus rutilus; assembly: GCF_951802725.1. Taxonomy (NCBI): domain Eukaryota; kingdom Metazoa; phylum Chordata; class Actinopteri; order Cypriniformes; family Leuciscidae; genus Rutilus; species Rutilus rutilus. The sequence goes on from NC_140210.1 coordinate 51,250,435, forward strand.
CTGCCTTCAGACAGACAGAGCAGCTCTTTGTCTCGTTCAGCGGACGTTCCAAAGGAACGGCTGTTTCGAAACAGAGTCTATCCAGATGGATAGTTGACGCCATAGCGCTGGCTTATACTGCCAAGGGCATTCAATGCCCGTTGGGAGTCAGAGCGCACTCTACGAGAGGCGTTGCCTCCTCGTGGGCTTGGTCCAGCGGGATTTCCTTACAGGATATATGTACGGCGGCAGGCTGGGCCTCTCCGTCTACATTTATCAGGTTTTATAACCTAGAAGTTCCCGCCTTACAGGCTAAGCTTTTGTCGGTGTAATCTTATTTACAGGCGCAATGCGCTACCGACTAAAAACTGGGCAGAACTGTGTAAGACCCACGTTTTCCCACATTAGTGCAGGCTCCCTACCCTGGCTATGTGATGTCATATTCGTGTCTGTGGACATGTCTATATGAGGACGGAGGAAACCCCTCCTGTCTTTAGACTCTCCCTGTGAGGTCATGTTAAGTCTGCGGACGCTACAATATAGGGAATTAAAGGAGAACTCCGGTCAATTTTAACATTGAGCTCATTTTTTTGTACATTTGGAGTGCTGTCAATACAGAGAACAACGACAAAAATCGGTGTTGCCTACACCGAGTTATTCTATTTTTAAAATTTGCACCCTATTGACTTCAATGGGGCAAGTAGTAAGCCTGCTTTTTAGCCTCTTAACATCCTTTAAGTGTCATTACAAGTGCACAGAAAATGTGAGTGATTCCTTCCGAGTGAACACGGGTGGATCTGACTGCAGTAGATGTTAGAGATATTAATAAAAATGAAGTTAATTCAGCCAGCGCTCATACCTTTGTTTACATCCTGTTTTCGGTGGAAGGCCATAGTAATCGATTGTCGAGTTCACGCGCGTGATCATAGGTACTAAACTTTAACTTCAAAAAATTAACTTCATTTTTATTAATATCTCTAACAAGTCAATAGGGTGCAAATTTTAAAAATAGAATAACTCGGTGTAGGCAACACCGATTTTTGTCGTTGTTCTCTGTATTGACAGCACTCCAAATGTACAAAAAAATGAGCTCAATGTTAAAATTGACCGGAGTTCTCCTTTAAGAAGAAAAACAGGTTTAAATAACTGTCACCGTCGGGACGCTTCTTGTCCTCCATCTCACGATTGTTATAAAACTGCGTGACGTTATAGTTTAAACAGGATTGGCGCGAAATGTGCACTTACCGCACTAATACACATTCACTGTACATGTTATGTAGTTTATTTTATAGGTAAACTATCTTTGTAGTGTTAAGAGACGGACAGGTGTATGGGATATACGGCGATTGTTTTTTTTTTCACCTCTGCCGGGCGTTAGAGAAAATGGTCGCATAGAATGCATTAGAGAAAGAGAGTATTTTAAGCTTGACACTATAAATCGCTGTTTTTCTGCACTAAACAAGGGAATTTTGCCAAGATATTTTCAGAGATAAGAGAAAAGATGTTATAGAATAATAATTTAATGAAAAAAAAATTTTGACAAAAAAACTGACATTCAAACTATTTTGGAATTTACTGAAAACGGCCCAGCGCGACATCCGCTGGGTTTTCCCAGATCGCATCACATATGGTTAAGATCACTTAATTCATATATGGAAATCGAAGAGTCCTTATATGGTCACCAGAGGTCATTTAGTGGAAAAGTTTGGTACTGCGCTCAAAAAAATCATACTGATTTTTATTTTTATTTTTTTAGATATCAACCTAAAATTTGTCTTTGATTTTCTTGAAGTTTTAGTTGAATTTTTTTTGTAAAATATATATTTTATATAAAATATAAAAATATATATTTTACATTTTCATAAAATTAAACTTCTATGATGCTTTTTGTAAACTTAAAGGTTGGGGTGTGAGTTACAGTCCTTCACACATCTGTGCACTAAAGGACTCAACAGTGATAATGAGATGCACTTATAAATACCCTACTGGATATCAGATCAAGAAAGTGTTCTGGACAAAAGGCCCAATACAAGAGGGTGTTGAGCTTCCAGATCTGTCTGAGGACCCTGAATACAGTCAGAGGCTTCAGTATCTGGGAGATAAACAGCAGAACTGCACCGTCAGACTGAGTCATGTGACACTGAAGGATTCACGCATGTACTATTTCAGATTCATCACTGATAAACCTGATGGCAAATGGACTGGTAAACCTGGAGTGACTCTTAATGTCACAGGTGACTTTGGTGAGGTTTATCTCTTCTTCTGTGCATTATGTTGAATAATAATCAGTGTATGACAGCAGCAGATATAATGTGTGTGTTGTGTTCAGATCTTCAGGTGGAGTCTCCTGAGAGAGTGACAGAGGGAGATTCAGTCACTCTGAGATGTAAAAGCAGCTGCGCTCTGACTGACAGAGCAACATTCATCTGGTACAGAAACTCATCGAAGATATTAACTGAGAATAAATTAATTAGTGAACTCTCCATTAATCCAGTCAGAAGAGAGGATTCAGGCAGATATAGCTGTGCTGTAGACGGACACACTCACATCTCTCCTGCTGTTCAGCTCAATGTCATGTGTGAGTACAGATTGACTTTTCAAACATTACAAAGAATACATTTCTGAATTTATGATTTATAAAAATGTTTTAACCACTATTTTTAAGACTGCCCCTCCCCGACACCCTTGGGACACTTGCCATTATACATTTATAACAATAATATCTTAGTCTAAACCTATAGTAATCTTGACCAACTATATAGCATTTGAAAGCGTTCAGACTGTAGTTAAGATCAATCAATCCATATATGGAAATCGAAGAGTCCTTATATGGTCACCAGTGGAGTCTGGATGTCATCTAGTGGAAAAGCGTGGTACTGCGCTCAAAAAATCGTACTGATTATTATTATTTTTTTTATATATATATATATATATATATCAACCTAAAATTAGTCTCAGAATTTGTTCAGATATTTAGCTTTGATTTTCTTGAAGTTTTAGTTGAATATTTTTTGTAAAATATATATTTTATATAAAATTTAAAAATATATATTTTACATTTTCATAAACTTAAACTTCTATGATGCTGTTACGGCCCTTTATCTGACTTGGCTCGTTTAAATCACATATAAGATAAGGACCGAACATATTTAGAAATCACAGACGATTGAGTGGTTTTCTGACGTTAATCACGCCACAAGTTTTAATCAAGTCCATGATAAACAGACAAGAGAGAAAGCACCACATAATAAACAATAATCGAATAAACAGCACAGGTAGGGCAGCTACAAGAAAACAGGAACCCTTAACTACACCTATTGTTCCAGGAGAGATCTTACCTAGCTCCCGAAAATAACCGTAATGGTTGAATCTTCCGGGCAACTGCTTACCTTCGCTGTACTAAATAAATAACAAAAAGTGTACTGAGAAAATAACACCACTACCTGGTTGTAAAGAATAAAACAGAATCAAAAACACAATCATAAGAATCGCTCCAGCATGGCGAGGCGAAGCGAAAGTGAGCTCGCCACAAGGCGAAAAACCCCCAGCTGGCAATCAGGCGAGAGAGGCGGAGAGAGCGAGAGAGAGCGAGCCATCAACACCGTCACGGCTTAAATAGCAGGAACTCTCATGACGTCACTTCACTTCCGCGGTGCAGGGAAAATCCCTTCTCAAAACTCCACCTACAAACTCGAAGGAAAAAAAAAATCACACACACTAATGGTTCAATACTAGATGTACCGCATCGCGGTACAAAATATGACCGCCGCTCAGGCCTGCACTGGCTTTCCAGTGGGACCAAACGAATTTTTTCCGTAGAAGTCTAGTGGGGCTACATGCCCACCAAATTTCATGTTCCCCGGTGCTTCGGTGTCCCTGGTATCGTTGACGAAAAATTTACGGGGGCCCCAGCGCGGGGGGGGGGGAGTGGCCCCCGGGGACCAAACGAAATTTTTCCGTAAAAGTCTAGTAGACGAACATACCATAAAAATTTCTTCATCCTCGGTGCCACGGTTCAGGTAGTTATTTAGGAAAAACTGCATTTTTTGGGGTTTGGGGGGGCCCAGCGCGGGGGGGAAGTGGCCCCCGGGGACCAAACGAAATTTTTCCTTAGAAGTCTAGTGGGGCTACATGCCCACCAAATTTCATGTTCCCCGGTGTTTCGGTGTCCCTGGTATCGTTGACGAAAAATTTAAGGGGGCCCCAGCGCGGGGGGGGAAGTGGCCCCCGGGGACCAAACGAAATTTTTCCGTAAAAGTCTAGTAGACCAACACACCATAAAAATTTCTTCATCCTCGGTGCCACGGTTCAGGTAGTTATTTAGGAAAAACTGCATTTTTTGGGGTTTGGGGGGGCCCAGCGCGGGGGGGGAGTGGCCCCCGGGGACCAAACGAAATTTTTCCGTAGAAGTCTAGTGGGGCTACATGCCCACCAAATTTTATGTTCCCCGGTGTTTCGGTGTCCCTGGTATCGTTGACGAAAAATTTAAGGGGGCCCCAGCGCGGGGGGGGAAGTGGCCCCCGGGGACCAAACGAAATTTTTCCGTAAAAGTCTAGTAGACCAACATACCATAAAAATTTCTTCATCCTCGGTGCCACGGTTCAGGTAGTTATTTAGGAAAAACTGCATTTTTTGGGGTTTGGGGGGGCCCAGCGCGGGGGGGGAGTGGCCCCCGGGGACCAAACTAAATTTTTCCTTAGAAGTCTAGTGGGGCTACATGCCCACCAAATTTTATGTTCCCCGGTGCTTCGGTGTCCCTGGTATCGTTGACGAAAAATTCAGTAAGGTGACAAAAAAAAAAAAAAAAAAAAACTTTGACAATCCCTATATGACCGCCGCTAGCGTAGCTAGCGAAACAAAATAGGAGAATTAACTAGAAGTGCTTTGATTTTCTCAAAACTCGATTGGCAAATCTCAGACCATTTAAATGGAACCTTAGGACTAAGAAGGTCGGTTAAGGGCGAAGCAACAACAGAGAAGTTCTTACAAAAATTTCTGTAGTACCCTACCATACCCAAAAATCGACGGAGCTCACGACGTGTGTTGGGCACGGGAAAATGAGTGATAGACTCGACCTTAGACTCAACAGGTTTAACCTGACCGCCACCAACAATCTTTCCCAAATAAGTGACCGTAGCTCGACCGAATTCGCACTTCGCTAAATTAACCGTAAGGTTAGCTCGAGACAAACGACTAAAGAGCACATTGAGTTGTTCCACATGTTCTGACCAAGACGCGCTGTAAATGACCAAGTCATCCAAATACGCTTCAACGTTATGCATGCCTTCGATGACACGATTAACCAATCTCTGAAAGGTTGCCGGGGCGTTTCGTAAAGCGAAAGCCATTACGTTATAATGGAGGAAATGATCTGGTGTAACGAACGCACTGATTTCTTTTGCGCGATCTGACAAAGGCACCTGCCAGTAACCTTTAAGCAGATCGATTTTAGTAACAAACACAGCATTTCCAACATGATCCACGCAATCTTCCATACAAGGCAATGGATAACTATCTGGTTTGGTCACAGCATTAACGCGTCTAAAATCAGTACAAAAACGAAACGTACTGTCAGGTTTTTTAACCAGCAAACAAGGTGAGCTCCAAAGACTAAAGCTTTGCTCTGCGATGTCATTTTCAAGCATGAAGGTCACCTCTTTTTGCAACAGAATTCTCTTTTCAGGACTTACCCGATATGCGTGCTGTTTGATAGGCAACGAGTCACCAATATCGATGTCATGCTCTATTAACGAAGTACGAGATGGGACATCAGAGAACAAATTACTGTACATCTGAATAATATTAGTTACGTCAGCTCGTTCAGCAACGGTCAAATGGGAAAGATGCGAGTCTAAGGTTCGGATCATCTCAGAATTTTTCAATCTTCCCGCAACCAGTTCTGTGGAAGGAAACTCGACATCCTCCTCGAAAGTGGAATTATCACCGCTGTCCGATACAGCAGAACACAATGGGCGGATCAGGGCCTCAGGTCTGGACAACGCTTCAACTTCAGGTACATCAGCACTGGACAGCGCCTGTTCTCCGGTCACCGGAAAGTCTGTGAGTGAAACAGTTAACACAGCCGAATTCTGTCCAGACAAATCTGGCGGTCTCTCGAAGTACGGCTTAAGCATGGTAATATGACATAGACGAGTTTTTTTTCTTCTGTCAGTCGTCAAGATAACATAGTCAAGCTCACTCACCTTCTCTTTCACTTGATATGGACCATAATAACGAGCCTGCAATGCAGACCCAGGCACTGGCATCAGCACTAACACCTTGTCACCAGGAGCGAAACTACGAAATCTAGCATGACGATCAAAACGCTTTTTCATTCGTTGCTGTGACATCTCCAAGTTCTCTTTGGCCAACTCACATGCGCGACGCAACTTGAAACGAAATTCTGAGACATAGTCAAGAATGTTGTTTGGAGTCGTATCACTAGTCCAATGATCTTTAACCAACTTCAGTGGGCCACGGACAGTATGCCCGAACACTAACTCGGCCGGACTAAAGCCCAACGACTCCTGCACTACCTCCCTCACTGCGAACATAACCATAGGCACTCCTTCGTCCCAATCTTTTTGAAATTCAAGACAAAACGCACGCAGCATTGATTTTAAAGTCTGGTGGAACCTTTCGAGTGCTCCCTGGCTTTCTGGATGGTAACAACTTGACGTGCAGTGTTGGATATGCAATTGACTCAGAGCTTGCTTGAACACACGGGACATAAAATTCGTACCTTGGTCAGATTGAATAGTACGCGGAAGACCAAACAGTGAGAAAATTTTTATAAGTGATCTTACAATCACTGGTGCAGTAATTTTACGCAGAGGAATTGCCTCTGGAAAACGCGTTGACGTGCACATTATGGTAAGCAAGTATTGATTTCCCGACTTCGTGCGAGGCAAGGGACCGACACAATCAATCATCACACGCTCAAATGGCTCACCGATAGCTGGAAACGGATGTAACGGAGCAGGTGAAATATTTTGGTTCGGTTTTCCCGTCATTTGGCACACGTGACAACTTCGACAATAACTTGCTACATCAGTTTTCAAGCCTGGCCAAAAAAAATTTCGAAGTATGCGATCGTACGTTTTGTTCACTCCTAAGTGACCAGCAAATGTACCATCATGCGCAAGACTCAAAATTTCGGAGCGATACGAGGAGGGAACTATTATCTGCCTAACGATCTGCCACTCATCATCAGCAGATGCAGTAGGTGGTCTCCACTTCCTCAGCAACACCCCATCTTCCACAAAGTATCCTTGCGATACATGCTCGAGTTGCTCAGCAGGAACAACAGCTTCAAAGAGGGACGACAACTTCTCATCTTTCCTCTGTTCAACAATAAGCTGCTCGCGGGACAGAGACAATTTATTAGGCCCCATAAAATGTTCATCTAATTTATTAACGGCAAAATCTGAACCGTCAACAAGAACTGAACACTTGACTTCACAAGGATCAGAATGAGAAAGGAACGTATCACTCAGGTCAAACTTACACTCACTTTCTGATTCACTAAGGCTTTTATCTTTCAGTCTCTGAGTCATAGCGCGAGTAACAGCACATGAGGGAAAAATCTCAGGATATTTCTCAGCTAATGCATGGACAGAGAAGAGGAACATCAGTTACCTCAGGGCTGGCAAAAACTTTTCCTCCCGCTAAGTCATTCCCTAAAATAAATGTGACATCTCGAACGGGAAGACACGGTCGCACTCCAACAACAACACGACCAACAACAAGGGAAGATTCAATTTCGATCTCGTGCAAAGGTACCTTCACGAAGCCCATCTCAAAACCCTGTACTAAGACACTTGAACCAATAGAGCTCTCATCAGACAACGGCAGTATTCCTTCCAGAATAAAACTCTGAGCAGCCCCTGTGTCACGAAGTATCCTGACTGGTTTGCGTAAAGCATTACCTGTCAGAGATACAAATCCGTCCATCATAAACGGCACATAACCCTCATCTTCACACATGTCAGCTTCCGTAGCCAACAACCCAAGTCCTTCCACTTGTGACGTGGACGTCATCAATAAACCTACCGGTTTAGGAACACTTTTTTTCTTTTTGAGCACATTGCACTCAGAAATAATGTGTCCACGTTTCTTACAATAAAAACAAACAGGTGAGAACACGGACTTATCAGGACTCACCGTCACTTTATCAACGGGCAGAGAACGTTCAAAATTACGCTGAGAAGACCGAGGACTGTTACTAGCTGATGGTAACTTCGGTGCAACGCTAAACACATTCTTATGTGTAAGCACATATTCGTCAGCCAAAGTAGCAGCAGCAGAACATTTAGAAGTTTTTTGCTCATTTAGATAGATTACAACGCGCTCTGGTAAGCAGTTTTTAAATTCCTCTAAAATAATCAGTTCACGAAGCTCTTCAAAAGTTTTCACTTTCATGGAAGCACACCAACGATCAAACAGTGACTCTTTCTCCCGAACGAACTCAACATAAGCCTCGTCAGTTTTCCGTAGATTACGAAATTTCTGACGATAAGCCTCGGGGACTAGTTCATACACTCTGAGAACGGATGTCTTCACTTGCTCATAATCAAGAGAATCTGCAACTGACAAAGAGGAAAAAACTTCCTGGGCTTTACCCACAAAAACACACTGCAACAACATGGGCCAAAATGTTTTTGGCCATTTCATGTTAACGGCAACGCGTTCAAAAAGAGCAAAAAACGTATCTACCTCTTGTTCTCGAAAAGGAGGAACAATACAAATATTACGACTCACGTCGAAATCAGAAGTATCTGACACACCCCTTTCGCGAGATCTCAACTCCATCTCTTTGAGACGGCACACTTGTTCTACTTCAAGCCTTTTCAGTTCAAGTTCATGTCTCTCACGATCTCTCGTTCTCTCTTTCTCACGCTCCCATTCTTCTCTCTCCCTCAACAAAACTATATCGTGCTCTTTAGCTTGCAGCTCCAATTTCTTAATCCGCATCGCGAGCTCCTCGGAACTACTCTCAACTGATTATCTTTTCCTCATCACCAAAAACGCCCTGTTCATGCAATGAATCAATAAGCAACATCTGAAGTTCGCATTTAGTTGAAGTCTTACGAAAACTGACTTTAAAATAAGCAGCAACTTTCATAAGGTCTACTCTGTTGATTTGAAGCAGTTCAACTTGCGTCGGTTTTGCAACAAAGTTCGCTAATTCAAACATGATCAAAATTGAACGTCTGGTTATTATAAGGGAAAAAAATAACGAGCACTACACGAGAAAATTCACCCCAATCGACTGTGATTACACAAAGTTACTCAAAGTTACTCAAGTAACAAATACAAAGTGTGAGCAGATCAAAAAGATCAAACAAAGCCACACAAAATTCAATCCCGGACGAGCGCCCAAATATGTTACGGCCCTTTATCTGACTTGGCTCGTTTAAATCACATATAAGATAAGGACCGAACATATTTAGAAATCACAGACGATTGAGTGGTTTTCTGACGTTAATCACGCCACAAGTTTTAATCAAGTCCATGATAAACAGACAAGAGAGAAAGCACCACATAATAAACAATAATCAAATAAACAGCACAGGTAGGGCAGCTACAAGAAAACAGGAACCCTTAACTACACCTATTGTTCCAGGAGAGATCTTACCTAGCTCCCGAAAATAACCGTAATGGGTGAATCTTCCGGGCAACTGCTTACCTTCGCTGTACTAAATAAATAACAAAAAGTGTACTGAGAAAATAACACCACTACCTGGTTGTAAAGAATAAAACAGAATCAAAAACACAATCATAAGAATCGCTCCAGCATGGCGAGGCGAAGCGAAAGTGAGCTCGCCACAAGGCGAAAAAACCCCAGCTGGCAATCAGGCGAGAGAGGCGGAGAGAGCGAGAGAGAGCGAGCCATCAACACCGTCACGGCTTAAATAGCAGGAACTCTCATGACGTCACTTCACTTCCGCGGTGCAGGGAAAATCCCTTCTCAAAACTCCACCTACAAACTCGAAGGAAAAAAAAAATCACACACACTAACGGTTCAATATTATACCCACACGTAACAGATGCTTTTTGTAAACTTAAAAAAAAAAATCTACAATAATCTGTGAAGTGTTCCCTTTAAAAAGATTTTAAGACTTAAGTCTGTGCTCTGAAGAATTTAAGATTTTTAAAGATTTTTAAAGGGCACCTATTATGCAAAATTCACTTTACATAATGTTTGAACATAAATGTGTCGGCAGTGTGTGTACACAACCACCCTATAATGATAAAAATCTTCCCATTCTTCTTTTTTAATCCCCATAAATCATAAGCAGTGTCTCAGAACAAGCCTTATGCTTTCTCACGCACCCCTGCCAAACTGTGGAGCCAGGTAGTGTTGCACTGCACACTCAGACCCCACTCCGGGACGGGTAGCTGGATATAGTATATGGTTGCCGGGATGGCTAGCGCTTCCCAGCCCGTTACGCTGGCTCATTCGGACAATCAGTCTCGGTTATGCGATTCAGTTCTCCTAGTGCCAGATTTAGTGGCATCAGTTTAACCTCAGTGGTTATAGCTATATAGTATATGGTAGACATGTACTTTCATGTCTCAATTCTCCCTCGACACAGACCGTTCCTACACTTTGAGTTTGAGGGACAGGCATACCAGTACAAAGTCCTCCCCTTCGGAGTTTCCCTGTCACCCGGCGTCTTTACGAAGGTCGCGGAGGCCGCCCTTTCCCTGTTACGGGAGGTGGGTGTTCGCATCCTCAACTATCTCAAAGACTGGCTCATCTTGGCCAACTCGCGAGATCAGTTGTGCGAACACAGGGACCTGGTGCTCAGACACCTCAGCCATCTGGGGCTTCAGGTCAACTGGGAAAGAGCAAACTCGACTCCAGTGGCAGATCAATTGCCTCAAGTTGCTCACAGTATTCCTTGCTCTCCGCTGGTTTCTGCTGTTGCTGCAAGACAAGCATATACTGGTCCGAACGGACAACACATCGATATGCGTACATAAACCGTCAAGGTGATCCACAATCCCATCGCATGTCACAACTCGCCCACCATCTCCTCCTCTGGAGTCAGAAGCGACTCTGGTCAGTGGTCAGCCCCTGTGCTAGACTGGTGCCCATATGTGGTGATCCTATATGTGTATTCTTCCACGGGTAAATAGACTCCAAAAATAATTCACTGTCCTTGGAGAAATGTAGGATCTTCTAAGCTTCTACCATTCAGTTTTGAACTCAAAGTTAAAGGGTTATTTATTTACTTATTTTATTTATTTATTTATACAAGGGGTGGGGAACCTTTTTCCTATCAAGGGCCATTTACAATTTTTTAACATTCTTTAAGGGCCATTGTAATGAGCAGGGGCGTTTTTAGGTTTTAAAAACTTCAGGGGCTGAGCCCGAAACATCAGGGGCTGGGTAACAAGATAACATGATTCGATACAGAGAATAATGTATATTTTAGGTCTATATGCAGGGGGCAGACAGGTTAAAAAATTCAGTCCTGGCACTGTAACCACACCAGCCCATATTACCACAGACACACACATTCAAATGTGAGGTAGTTAGGGGGGTTGGGGGGCATCAAATTTTGATTTCTCAGACCTACATATGTGCATTTTAAGGTGTTTGAAGGCCAACATTTTTTGATAACAATAGCTTTAAAAGCATGTCAGTGGGCAGTAGCATAAATTATTTGTCAAGCAGATAACAGATTCTTAAACATGAGAATGAGGATAAATGTTGAAATAAATGATCCACACTAGAAAATGGAAATGCAAAATGTTTCTGCATATTGTTGACAATACACAATCACATATTCCAAACAGGAATAGCCTTAAATGAGAAATCTTTCAAGGATTATTTTGCATAGATGTAAACTTTTTAGCATTAAAGATTGGTTTCAGCAACTTGTTTCTTTCTTGAGTTAATGTTTTTGGCACTATTAAATCAGTTCAATTAAATTTCAATTGTTCACTCATAAAGACAGTCACTTGTCACCACCTACTGGCTTAATGATGCAAGTTGCGCAAACACAGACAAGCGGAGTGATCCAAACTGTGAAAAGGCTGATGCTGGTGAAATATTCAAACACATTCGAGGACCTTATATATATATATAGGCTACATATCAGAGTTAAATAGGAATACATTGTAATCATGTTAATCAAGCAGACTAAATCACACGACTGCGCAGCAATATTTAAGCTCATTATACAAAGGAAATAATACAGATCTAGACAAATTGGGTTGCTTATAGTTTAAAGAATGTCATGAACGATCATTTAGGTCAGATGTAGGCCTATTTTTCACATTTTTGGTCACAAAGTATTTAGTCAGTTTTGATGACTTGGCAATTTTGATAAAATGTTAGAATATTAATAATGAAAATTGAGTAGGGCTACTCCAAAATGTGTAACATTTATGTAGCCTACAAAGGAATACAAAAGCCCCGACATAGAGTTTTGACGCAGCTTTAATCTCCCTTTTGGTTATTTCAATACTTAATTGACGACAGAACACAACGTTACATGCTAATAGTTTATTTTGCGTGATACAGGGCGTGGCGCATTTGCGTGATTGAAGAGTGCACGCCGTAAGTAAGTTAGTTTTTCTGAGTTTTACCGACATATAGCCTGACAACATCTGGTCTGACAGAAGACTGTGCGGCGGTGCTGACTGCGTTATTTTTTTAAACCGGTGCGGCGCGCGCGCCCCCGAAGCTCATCCGCGAGAAACTTGAAACCGGTGTGGCGCGCAGGTGACTCATTAACACTCGCGCTACTGGCCACGCCCTGCTCTCACGGCTCGTGGACTCGTGCTGATTGCCACTTTGCCTATTTTGTGTTTTCTATCACAGGAAAAGTAATTGCTGAGATTTTTGTAACTGAAGGTTTTTTTTTTTTTTTTTTTTTTGGAGGAATTGACTCGCATCAAACTGTTTTGGGGGCCGGACGTTCCCCACCCCTGATTTATACCATCATAGTGAAAATGGCAGAACAGTGACAAGTAGGCGTTAACAAGTAGGAACAGCAGTGATTGACTTCTCTGTGTAAAGCCCTCTCCTTCTCCAAGGGTGCGGGGGATCAGGCGGTTTACACGAGGAGCTGGAAGACAGTGTTTGTGGCGTATTTCTTAGGGATCCCAATTCATCAGTCACTGACGTAACTCATAGTGATGACTGAATGTGAACGTCTAGGTTACTAATGTAACTCCTGTTCCCTGAAGGAGGGAAGTGAGACAAGGGGAAAAAGACATACAATTAAATATATAAAAAATGTACTTAAGTATGTTTTTAGTTCAATACAAATATACTTGAATGCATTTTTAATACATTTGACAGAACGTCTTTTTCAACTGGGAGAAGTTACGTCCCGTTGCCGTTGAGCAACTCGGCTCCTCTGCGAGAACTTGGTGAGTGTCTGTGATCGCTTCCTTTATAACCACAGCACCGGGTCCGCGATGCAAATCTCACTCGACAATGTCCATTGGACCGGTTCTGTTAAAACTCGATGATGATGATGATAATTCGTCAGTCATGCAACGTCTCGGTTCCCTCCTTCAGGGAACAGGGCTTACATTAGTAACCTAGACGCTAGATACAGTATAAATATATTTATACGTAACTCATAGTGATGACTGAATGTGAACGTCTAGGTTACTAATGTAACTCCTGTTCCCTGAAGGAGGGAAGGGAGAAGTTACGTCCCTTTGCCACAATCCCTGTGTTCACCGCTGAGTAACCGAGCACCACTACAGGGGGTGGAACTGAGACACGAGGAAAGGAAACGAAGAAACACAAATAAGAAATGAGAAGCGCCCTATTTGTATATTGGAATATTCTTGATCACTGGAGCGTCACTTCAAAGCGTCAACAGCTGCGATCAAGAGATCTGCCCTTATGTTGTTAAAGTTTGGTTATTTAAGAAATTCATACATAACAAAGATAAAGCAAGATGTCCTGTTGATATATGTTTGATATATAATTAATTTAAACTGCAAAGGTAAAGCATAAATAAAAATGATTGTGACGTGAAGGGAATTGAGAGAATTGAGTTGTCCTTCAAAGATGCTGAGTTTGATCAGTTTCTGGGTCACAGGCTGGAGGACGGAGGAGCGAGGAAAAGAGGAAGCATCAATTTGAGTATTGAGAAGCACCCATAAACTTTCCCTCGATTCCTCCGTCTTCATTTTCTTTCCTTGCAACCTTCCCTCACATCCTACAGAGGGATGTGTTTTAGCCTTAAAGGGGTCATATAATGGTACATGCACTTTTACAAGTTGATTGCACTGAAATGTCTGTTGGCAGTGCCTGTACACAACCATCCTATCATGATAAAAATCCATCCAGTGGTTTTGTTTTAATCTCCTTATATGTTTGACCATCTCTGAAATCAAGCCGTTCGATATTGTGACGTCATAAGATCGTACGCCCCTCCCGCTATTGTGATTGACAGCCGTGTTTCAACACAAGACCCGCCCTGAGCAAGCTGTGACAGCCGTCGTCATAGTAGTCCGCCATTGTTGATATGCTGGAGTAGAATGGCGTCTAAGCGATTGTGGTGTTCTGTTCTTAGATGTAATAAGGAACACAGCAGTCATTTGGATGTTCCTAAATCCCAGCCGTTGAAGAAGCAGTGGCTGAGTTTTGTTTTTGAAGCGATATGCCCAAAGGATTGACGCGGGGATTCCCTCACGGGGATTCCCCACGATCGTCTGTGCTTTCATGTTTGCGCAAATCATTTCACACCAGACAGCTTCACAAACGAGAAAAAACGGATCGGTACCAACGTGTTCCTGCTGAACCTCCAGAAGATGTGAGTGTAATGTTTTATTAACCTTTATATTAGTATTTATATTAATCTTTGCGAAATTTGCAAACCTTGCTGCAGGCTTCACGATGAATGCGTCTAAGGTTTACACTCAGGGTACATTACGGCATGTTTTCTATGTACGACGTTCTCAATATAATTCATAATCCCACGTTTATAACGAATAACACGTGGTTATTGTGTTAGATACGGTCAGAGAATGTCTAATACAGTGTACCCACAGAACAGAGGGGCGGGGTGAGCAAAGCTCATTATCATTTAAAGACACATGCACTGAAACGGCGTGCTGAAAACAGAGCTGTTTTTGACCAGGTAAAATTAGTGTTTTCTTACAATACTAATGAGAATTTTTAATTAAAGTATATTACAAACTTTTAATTTAGACCCTAAAGAATCATATTAGCTTGTACAAAAATGGCATTATATGACCCCTTTAAACAGTGAAAAATTTAACTGGGATGTTTGCTGAAATTGTCCAATAATAACCAACTGCAGCCTTTCCTAGAACATTTTCCACCAGCCGTCTCTGATAAATACTTTTACCTGACATCTGTAGATCCTCCAGTGAAACCTGTGATCTCCATCAGTCCATCTGGTGTAATAGTGGAGGGAGATTCAGTGACTCTGAACTGCATCAGTGACTCAAACCCTCCTGCAGAAATCAGCTGGATTAAAGGAGGAACGATTGTAGGATCTGGAAGAATCTTCAACATCTCAAAGATCAGCTCTGATGACAGTGGAGAATACAAGTGCAAGTCCATCAATGAACATGGAGAGAAATACTCTGATACTGTGACTTTAAACGTCATGTGTGAGTTAATGATGGTTCAGTCACTGTGACATTAAATCCTCGAAACATCTGTGATGTAAAGTTTAATATGATTGTTAATGATATCAATATTTCTCTGTGTTAGACTCACCCAGGAACGTCTCAGTGTCCATCAGTTCATCTGGTGTAATAGTGGAGGGAGATTCAGTGACTCTGAACTGCATCAGTGACTCAAACCCTCCTGCAGAAATCAGCTGGATTAAAGGAGGAACGATTGTAGGATCTGGAAGAATCTTCAACATCTCAAAGATCAGCTCTGATGACAGTGGAGAATACAAGTGCAAGTCCATCAATGAACATGGAGAGAAATACTCTGATACTGTGACTTTAAACGTCATGTGTGAGTTAATGATGGTTCAGTCACTGTGACATTAAATCCTCGAAACATCTGTGATGTAAAGTTTAATATGATTGTTAATGATATCAATATTTATCTGTGTTAGACTCACCCAGGAACGTCTCAGTGTCCATTAGTCCATCTGGTGTAATAGTGGAGGGAGATTCAGTGACTCTGAACTGCATCAGTGACTCAAACCCTCCTGCTCTGAACTTCAGCTGGTTTAAAGGAGGAACGATTGTAGGATCTGGAAGAATCTACAACATATCAAAGATCAGCTCTGATGACAGTGGAGAATACAAGTGCAAGTCCATCAATGGACATGGAGAGAAATACTCTGATAATGTGACTTTAAATATCATGTGTGAGTTTTATGAATCATATTCTGTATTTTAACCACATACACCTGCTTACTTTCTTATCTGTCAGTATATTTTGGCTGATCTAGTCCTGTTAAACATTGGTGTGTGTTTGTCTGTATTTCAGCAGTCAGATATTTCTCGTCTGTAACTGTCGGTGTCGGTGTTTTACTCGGTGGAGCATCAGGGGCTTTTGTGATGTACATTTGGTAAGAAGTTCATTTAAAAAATCTACTTCTGTATTTATGAAGAATTACTGTATTACATTTAGGTTAAGTGTTACATTTAAAGCGGTAGTGCGTAAGCTTTGCCTCTTTGTCGCCATCTCTGTTTGAATCCTGAAATTGCAGTTATTTGAGGCGTTAAATGTGTTGTTTATTTATCTTTCTTCTGACAGTCTTACTAAAAGGATGAACAGAAGATCTGCTATGAAGGAGGTGAGATGATCTCAGTTATTCACAGTGTTTTCCTGCAGAGATGTTTCCTACAGCCGCTATGAGCCGTACACAGATATTAAGAGTATAAGACACACGAGTCTCATGTCCAAACACCCGATTCTACAGTTCTAGATCCAGTAAAACTGATTTCCATCAAGATCCTCTAAACATTACAGTCAGCATTTAAAACGTGAACTCACAATGTGTGTGTCCTTCTATCTCTCCTGTAGATCTCTGATCCCAATGAAGACACATATACAGCTCTTGATCTCAAGTCCACGACCTCTGACCTGTACGACACACTCACAGTAAGTGAGACGTCAAAGTCAGATACTCCATCACAGATGATCACATGACCGATCTCTCGCTCTCTTTCACACAGACCGTTGATCGCAGACCTCCTGAAGACTCTTGATCCTCAGAGCTTTTCTAAACATGAGAATCCATCAGTAAGTGTCAGAACCTGCAGCTCTTCTCAATATAATCAATAAAACTCTCTTCAGTATGGTGTGATTGTTTGATGTATCTTGTGAAAGGTTTTATAATGTTGTTGATGAACTTCAGTCAGTCTTTCTTCATCTTATTGTTTGTTCAGATCAACAGGAAGATTCTGCAGTGAGAGGCGGATCACAAATGAACCAATCCTAAGCTCTGTGGGCGGAGCCACTGATGATTGACAGGGATCCTCAGTGATGAGTCACAAGAGATTAATTTCTGTATAGTTTAAGAAACATGATGTAACAGTGGAATTAAATGAAAGTTAAAAGCTGGAGAATTGTTATTGTCTAAATATATGTTAAAATTAAGTCAAAACACCTAAAGTGATGTTCAGTTGTGGCAAACAATCTATGCTTTCTCATTTTACAGCATTTTCCTGCTTTTAAATCATAATTGATTCATAAATTGATCATTTTATTCTGATAATGGCATTCACAATGGAAAATGTCTTTATTATCAGCTTCTGTTATTCTGTCTTTTGTGTTCCTGTAACTCTCGCTTTAAATGTTTTTAAGTTTTTAAGTTGTATTTGTGATCATACTTGTACAAACCTTAAGGGCTCATCGATACTGCAGTATTGATATATATCGATTCTCACAAGCTACTTATTTGGTATTGATTCCATTAAAAAATATCAATATTAAAAATTGTATTACAAAACATGGGTTTCTGCATCACTTTTATTTGTATTCAATACATTTTGCTCCAAAACACCCCTGACATTTAGCTGGAGTTTGTTGGTGTGATATGCCTTTAAGTCATTAATTTCTTTTCTAAAATCACATACCAATTTAAGAAATAACTGGTTTTGACATTGGCATTGTTAAACCTGTAACAAAAAGTATTGGTATCGGATCAAAATAAAAAAAAGTTTGTAATCGCCCATCCCTAACAATCCCTCAAACTGCCACCAGAGGTCACATCTCCTGCGTCTGACATCAACCTCGATGAGCCTCACCTGTAAATCACTATCATTCATCTTCATTCTTCAACAAAGAAAAACATGAGAATCCATCAGTAAGTGTCAGAACCTGCAGCTCTTCTCAATATAATCAATAAAACTCTCTTCAGTATAGTGTGATTGTTTTATGTATCTTGTGAAAGGATTTATAATGTTGTTGATGAACTTCAGTCAGTCTTTCTTTATCTTATTGTTTGTTCAGATCAACAGGAAGATTTTGCAGTGAGTGGCGGAGCACAAATGAACCAATCCTGAGCTCTGTGGGCGGAGCCAATGATGATTGACAGGGATCATCAGTGATGAGTCACTAAAATTGATTTATTTCTGTATAGCTAAAAAACATGATGTAATAGTGGAATTTAAAAACTGGTGAATTGGGGGGCGCTAGTGAGCATTCAATGGAGTAAGACGTGTGAAACTTAGCTCCTGTCTAGCTTCCTTTAAAATTATTATTTTATAGCGCATTTTCGGTGAATTTATTGTGGACGCCGTTTTCTAATATTCGTGACACCCTTCTGAACAACTGCCATCTGTTTCAGTCTCTTCAATGGCGACTAAGCTGCGTAAATATAAATACAGCGGCCCTGCGAGCACCAGGCCGGAGACATCCTCGACGCAAGCCTCTACCGCCCCCGCTGACTTGCCTCCTATTTCGCAGCTAGAGTCGGTGATGGACACGGAGGATTGGAAAGCAGATATTCTTGCATCGCTGAGAGAGGATATATCTGTCGTCATTCGTGCGGAACTTAAAAATGCTCTCTCTGAAGATTTTAGTTTCCTTAAGAATGAGTTCAAAGAAGTCAAATCGGAAATTGCGAACAACACGGTGGCGGTACTGTCATGGGTCGTCAAAGGGAAGCGAGGATACAATTGCAGGTAAGGAATTTATTTAGAATAATAAACAAGAACAGAACATAAACAAGAACAGAACATAAACAAAAACTCCCTCGTGGGGGAAAACAAGACAGGCCAAAACTCAAGAACATAACATGGGGGAAACAGCGACAACGATCCACACAGACTGCAAACAAGAGGGAACTAATAAAGGGAAACTAATCAGGGGGAACAGGTGGGAGAACTCAAACAATAATCAGATAACAAGTAGGGCGGGGCTAACAATAACACAAGCACATGGCTCAACATAACAGACACCCAAGTGCAGAACAAGACAGGACAGACATGTGACATAACCCCCTCCTTAAGGAGTGGCTTCCAGACACTCCACTAGAACGGGGGGGACCGACCAGGGCGGGACGGAGGGGACAGACCAGGGCGGGACGGGAGGGACAGACCAGGGCGGGACTGGAGGAACAGACCAGGGCGGGACTGGAGGAACAGACCAGGGCAGGACGGGAGGGACAGAACAGGGCGGGACGGAAGAGACAAACCAGGGCGGGACGGGAGAAACAAACTGTCCCTCGGGCGGCCAGGGTGGAGCAGATTGTCCATCGGGCGGCCAGGGCGGAGACTCTCCTTCGGGTGGCCAGGGCGGAGACTTTCCCTCGGGCGGCCAGGGCGGAGAAGACCCCTCGGGCGGCCAGGGCGGAGAAGACCCCTCGGGCGGCCAGGGCGGAGAAGACCCCTCGGGCGGCCAGGGCGGAGAAGACCCCTCGGGCGGCCACGGCGGTGAAGACCCCTCGGGCGGCCAGGGCGGTGAAGACCCCTCGGGCGACCAGGGCGGAGAAGACCCCTCGGGCGGCCAGGGCGGAGAAGACCCCTCGGGCGGCCACGGCGCAGGAACTGGAACAAACACCACCGGCTCAGGCACTGGGACTGGCCCCACCGGCTCAGGCCCTGGAACTGGCACCACCGGCTCAGGCACTGGAATTGGCACCACCGGCTCAGGCACTGGAACTAGTCCCACCGGCTCCGACTCAGACACCACCGGCCCAGGAACAGACATAGACACAAGAACAGGCACAAGAACAGGCACAGGAACAGACACAGGCACAGGAATAGACACAGGCACAGGAACAGACACAGGCACATGAACAGGCTCTGGAACAGACACTGGAACAGACACTGGAACAGACACTGGAACAGACACTGGAACAGACACTGGAACAGACACTGGAACAGACACTGGAACAGACACTGGAACAGACACTGGCTCCGGCTCAGGAACAGACACTGGCTCCGGCTCAGGAACAGACACTGGCTCCGGCTCAGGAACAGACACTGGCTCCGGCTCAGGAACAGACACTGGCTCCGGCTCAGGAACAGACACTGGCTCCGGCTCAGGAACAGACACTGGCTCCGGCTCAGGAACAGACACTGGCTCCGGCTCAGGAACAGGCACGGGCTCCGGCTCAGGAACAGGCACGGGCTCCGGCTCAGGGACAGACACGGGAACAGACACTGACTCCTGTTCAGGAACAGACACTGGCTCCGGCTCAGGAACAGACACTGGCTCCGGCTCAGGAACAGACACTGGCTCCGGCTCAGGAACAGACACTGGCTCCGGCTCAGGAACAGACACTGGCTCCGGCTCAGGAACAGACACTGGCTCCGGCTCAGGAACAGGCACGGGCTCCGGCTCAGGGACAGACACGGGAACAGACACTGACTCCTGTTCAGGAACAGACACTGGCTCCGGCTCAGGAACAGACACTGGCTCCGGCTCAGGAACAGACACTGGCTCCGGCTCAGGAACAGACACTGGCTCCGGCTCAGGAACAGACACTGGCTCCGGCTCAGGAACAGACACTGGCTCCGGCTCAGGAACAGACACTGGCTCCGGCTCAGGAACAGACACTGGCTCCGGCTCAGGAACAGACACTGGCTCCGGCTCAGGAACAGACACTGGCTCCGGCTCAGGAACAGACACTGGCTCCGGCTCAGGAACAGACACTGGCTCCGGCTCAGGAACAGACACTGGCTCCGGCTCAGGAACAGGCACGGGCTCCGGCTCAGGGACAGACACGGGCTCCGGCTCAGGGACAGACACTGGCTCCGGCTCAGGAACAGACACAGGCTCCGGCTCAGGAACAGACACGGGCTCCGGCTCAGGAACAGACACGGGCTCCGGCTCAGGGACAGGAACAGACATCACCGGCTCAGGAACAGACACCACCGGCTCAGGAACAGACACCACCGGCTCAAGTGTGTGTGTAGCCCACACACACCACATGGCTGTGGCCATAATGGCCAGTGTCGCGGTCACTGAGGGCTCAGGCTCAGGAACAGACACCACCGGCCCAGACACAGGCTCGACGGCGGCTATCTTGTCCGAAGACCCAGTCTTGGTAGTGACCTTCTTGTCCGAAGACACAGGCTCGACAGGCGTAACGTGAACAGGTTCAGTGGTGGCCATCTTGTCCGAAGACACAGGCTCAGCAGACGTGACGGGAACACTCTCGGCGGCGACCATCTTGTCCGAAGACACAGGCTCGACAGGCGTAACGTGAACAGGTTCAGCGGTGGCCATCTTGTCCGAAGACACAGGCTCAGCAGATGTGACGGGAACACCCTCGGTGGCGGCCATCCTGTCCGAAGACACCGGCTCGGCAGACTTGACATGAACAGTCTCTGACTGGGCAGACGTGACATGAACAGTCTCTGACTGGGCAGACGTGACGTGAACAGTCTCTGGCTGGGCAGACGTGACGTGAACAGTCTCTGGCTGGGCAGACGTGACGTGAACAGTCTCTGGCTGGGCAGACGTGACGTGAACAGTCTCTGGCTGGGCAGACGTGACGTGAACAGTCTCTGGCTGGGCAGACGTGACGTGAACAGTCTCTGGCTGGGCAGACGTGACGTGAACAGTCTCTGGCTGGGCAGACGTGACGTGATCCGTCTCTGGCTGGGCAGACGTGACGTGAACCGTCTCTGGCTGGGCAGACGTGACGTGAACAGTCTCTGGCTGGGCAGACGTGACGTGAACAGTCTCTGGCTGGGCAGACGTGACGTGAACAGTCTCTGGCTGGGCAGACGTGACGTGAACAGTCTCTGGCTGGGCAGACATGACGTGAACAGTCTCTGGCTCCTCCGCAACGGAATCCTCCGGGACATTGGGGAGGCCGGAGGTCTTCCTCCTCCTCCGCCGTCTTCGATGGTGAGGTGCAGGTTCAGGTCTGGACGGAATTAATGGTGGATGGAGCTCTGGGCTAGGCAGCAGCGATGCATTCTCTGGGCTGGGCAGCAGCGATGCATTCTCTGGGCTGGGCAGCGGCGATGCATTCTCTGGGCTGGGCAGCGGCGATGCATTCTCTGGGCTGGGCAGCGGCGATGCATTCTCTGGGCTGGGCAGCGGGGATGCAGGCGGGTCCGATGTATCCCACCGAGCACGATGGTGGAGATACTTAGTGAAACCCAGAAAGTCTAAAATTTCCAGCCCCTTCATCTCCCATCGAGGCAAGGGATCATCCAAACCAACATTAAATAAGTCCTTAAGGACTATATCCCCAAGCCCGAGTCCCTCTGCTGCCGCGCTGAACCTCAGGGCGAAATCCTTCACCCTGGTCCCCTGCTGTCGGAGAGAAACCAAGTTGCTGAACCTCATGATGCGCTTAAGGTGAGGGCAGGAATCCTTCTGCTGAATCCTCATGATGGTGGATCGTTCTGTCATGGGTCGTCAAAGGGAAGCGAGGATACAATTGCAGGTAAGGAATTTATTTAGAATAATAAACAAGAACAGAACATAAACAAGAACAGAACATAAACAAAAACTCCCTCGTGGGGGAAAACAAGACAGGCCAAAACTCAAGAACATAACATGGGGGAAACAGCGACAACGATCCACACAGACTGCAAACAAGAGGGAACTAATAAAGGGAAACTAATCAGGGGGAACAGGTGGGAGAACTCAAACAATAATCAGATAACAAGTAGGGCGGGGCTAACAATAACACAAGCACATGGCTCAACATAACAGACACCCAAGTGCAGAACAAGACAGGACAGACATGTGACAGGTACGTGCTGAAATAGATAACATGAAGGCCGCTATCACCGATGTGGAGGAAGGTTTATCATCATGGTCGGACGAGATCACTTCATTACAGGCGACAGTTGCAGAACTTAAAACAGAGCTGGCTAACCTGAAGGAAAAGAACGACGATTTGGAAGGACGGATGCGGAGGTGTAACGTACGCATTGCGGGGATTCCGGAGGAGCCCGGTTCGAGCTCTACCGTTGCAGTCTCTAAGCTGCTGAAGGAAGTTTTAAACCTAGAGAAAGACATCCTAATCGTCCGTTCACACAGAGGCCTAATGCCTAAAAAGCCTAACGGAAAACCCCAGGTGATTGTCGCGAAGCTCCATTATTACCAGGACTGCGTTGAAGTTCTCCGCCGAGCCCGAGAACAATGCCCCCTTCGATATAAAGGTGAACCGATAGCCATCTTTCCAGATAACACCGCAAATGTGGCCAGAGCACAAGCCGCTTTCAACGATGTCAGGAATTTACTTCGAGGCCGACGTGATGTTCGTTACGGAATAATGTTCCCAGCCCGTCTCCGAATCTCTTACAAGGGTGATAACAAGGAATTTCTGGACCTGGAGAAAGCAATGGCCTACGTGAAGTCCACGATTCAAGGCGAGTAAACATCAAACAAGTGAATCTAATACGCCATTCTACTAACGTTACTTTGTTTTGGACTCTGCCTTTTCTCTACGTTGACAGAGACCATTCCGTTACAATTTATCGTCTCATGGCATTTGCTTTGGTATCATAGTAAAAAACTATAAGTATACATTTTAGCCTCTCTCTTGTTTGGAAGCTGGGAGCACAGGGATGTCACTTCGGTTCAATACTAGTAATAAGAGAGATTTCTGGGTCCTTTGGGTTCAACTAAATGCAAACGGCAATGCTCCATGACAATTGTCGTTCTTATGGATGCATGTACGCACTAATAATATTTCACTGATGTTGCTCAATGTCAATACAATGTGAAGCGCCTTTGCCATAATAGAATGTATGGCACATCTTGCAATGGGTGTTACAGCCGCCAGGTTCATTTAGGTGGCTGGGGTTGGGGACCTACCAGACTTGATTTGTTGGAAGGGTTTATCTTTTTGTTTTGTTTTATTTTTTTAACATTTCATTGTCTTGACTTGTGGGGTTGTGTTCTCAGTGTTTCCTTCACTAAGTTCCCTAATGGCTAACTCCAGTTCAGTGGGAAACGCAGGGTGCATGATTCATTTTATTAGTTGGAATGTTAAATCTTTAAACCATCCTGTGAAACGGAAAAAGGTACTCTTGCACCTTGATTATCTGAAGGCTGACATAGCGTTTCTCCAGGAGACTCTCCGAGTGGCGGACCAGATTAAACTAACAGGAGGATGGATAGGGCAAACATTTCATTCCAGTTTTAATTCCAAGACGAGGGGGGCAGCAATCCTAGTGCGTAAGAATATACCATTTGTGGTGTCTAATATAGACTCAGATCCCATGGGGCGCTATATCATTGTGATGGGAAGATTGTATGGGCTCCCTGTTATTTTAGTAAACATTTACGCCCCAAACTGGGATGATAATACTTTTTTCACCCATACTTTCTCCCGAATTTCCAATGTAGATACCCACCACCTCATTTTAGGGGGGGGGGGGGGGGTATAAACTGTGTCCTCTCTCCCAAGCTAGATCGCAGTTCATCTAAAGTCTGTCCTGAATCTAAGTTATCCCAAACAGTTCATCTTCTTCTTCAGACATATGGTTTGACGGACGTTTGGCGGTTCAGAAACCCTACCTCTAGGGGTTATTCCTTTTTTTCTCCAGTACATAACTCATTTTCACGAATCGATTATTTTTTTATTGATGATAAACTTCTTCACATGGTTGTTGATTGTGAATAGCAATCCATAGTCATTTCGGATCATGCCCCCTTGAAAATTAAGCTAAATATTCCAGGCACAGATCCTGGATACCGCCCATGGAGATTCAACCCCCTCCTTCTGTCGGATGAAACCTTTGTCAATTTTATTAAATCAGAGATTGATCTCTTTCTATCCCACAATAAGACCCCGGATGTCTTTTTTAACAATTTGGGAAGCATTGAATGCATATCTGAGGGGGCAGATCATTTCGTATGGTTCAATGCAAAGGACAGCCACCGTCAAACGTCTTAGGCAGCTGACGGACGATATTTTGAAATTAGATATTATACACAGCCACTCACCTTCTGTGGATATACTTAAACGTCATCTGTTGCTTAAAGGGATACTCCACTTTTTTCGGAAATATGCTCATTTTACAACTCCCCCAGAGTTAAACAGATGAGTTTTACCGTTTTAGAATCCATTCAGCCGAACTCCGGGTCTGACGGTACCACTTTTAGCATAGCTTAGCATAGATCATTGATTCAGACGAGTCCAGTAGCATTTCTTTCAAAATGACCAAAGAGTTTCAATATTTTTCCTATTTAAAACTTGACTCTTCTGTAGTTAAACCGTGTACTAAGATCGACGGAAAATGAAAAGTTGCGATTTTCTAAGCCTATATGGCTAGGAACTACTCTCATTCCGGCGTAATAATCAAGGAACTGTGCGGCCGTACCATGGGTGCAGCAGGCGTAGTGATATGACGCAGCGCCTGAAAATAGGTCTAATAGGTTAGACAAACTTAGTCCCGGTCACGTTGGAAGAAGTTACCGAGCTGGGGACTATTTTTAGGCGCTGCGTCATATCACTACGCCTGCTGCACCCATGGTACGGCCGCACAGTTCATTGATTATTACGCCGGAATGAGAGTAGTTCCTAGCCATATAGGCTTAGAAAATCGCAACTTTTCATTTTCCGTCGATCTTAGTACACGGTTTAACTACAGAAGAGTCAAGTTTTAAATAGGAAAAATATTGAAACTCTTTGGTCATTTTGAAAGAAATGCTACTGGACTCGTCTGAATCAATGATCTATGCTAAGCTATGCTAAAAGTGGTACCGTCAGACCCGGAGTTCGGCTGAATGGATTCTAAAACGGTAAAACTCAACTGTTTAACTCTGGGGGAGTTGTAAAATGAGCATATTTCCGAAAAAAGTGGAGTATCCCTTTAAGACGGAGTTTGATCTCCTCTCGACTCGTCAAGCAG
Organism: Rutilus rutilus; assembly: GCF_951802725.1. Lineage (NCBI taxonomy): Eukaryota > Metazoa > Chordata > Actinopteri > Cypriniformes > Leuciscidae > Rutilus > Rutilus rutilus. The sequence goes on from NC_140210.1 coordinate 51,276,670, forward strand.
AAAACCTTTTAGTAAAATCCAGACATATTTCTTATGAATATGGGGAGAGGGCTGGGAAAATTTTAGCACATCAGTTGCGTCAGAAGACTGCTAATCAGTATATCTTGGAGGTTAGTGATGAACAAGGTCAAAAACATGTAGACCATATGGAGATAAACTCATGTTTTCGTCGGTATTATGCTGCCCTTTATACTTCAGAACCACCAGACGATAAATCTACCCTTGATCATTTTTTTCGTAACCTGGATATTCCCAAATTAGACTCAGATTTGGCATCCGACCTAGAGAAAGACATTTCGGTAGAAGAGATTATAGACACAATCAAAAGTATGCAACACGGCAAGTCGCCAGGGCCAGATGGCTTTCCATCTGAGTTCTTTAAAAAAAATTCAGACGCACTTTCCCCTCTGCTCCTCACTGTATTCAAAGAATCATTGTCCTCAAATTCTCTCCCTCATACTATGCGTGAAGCAACTATCTCTCTTATTTTGAAGAAAGACAAGAGTCCCTCTCAGTGCAGCTCCTATCGTCCGATTTCCCTCCTGAACTCAGATGTTAAGATTCTTGCGAAACTGCTAGCCCGACGTATTAAGGCGCTTGTTCCCTCCATTATTTCCACAGATCAGACTGGCTTCATAAAGAATCGGTACTCCTTTTTTAATGTTAGGAATCTTTTAAATATTATTTACAGTCCCTCCCCACCCGACATACCAGAGATTTTGATATCACTTGATGCCGAAAAGGCTTTTGATCGGGTGGAGTGGGACTACCTCTTCTACACTCTAGGAAGATTTGGATTTGGCCCTAATTTTATATCGTGGGTTGAGATTCTCTATAATTCTCAATAATCGATCTGCCCCATTTAATTTACAAAGAGGCACCAGACAAGGCTGCCCGCTGTCCCCTCTTCTATTTGCCATTGCAATCGAGCCACTGGCTATAGCTGTGCGGCAAGACACTTTTATTAAAGGAATTTGTAGGGGGGATGTGGAGTGTAAAATTTCTCTCTATGCGGACGATTTATTGTTGTATTTATCAGACCCATTGCCGTGTTTCCCTAAATTACTGAACATTTTGGAAAGATTTAGTAGGATATCTGGCTACAAAATAAATTTTCCAAAAAGCGATCGAGTTAATGCCAATCAATGCAGCTGCTACACTTATCTCTTTCAATTCGATTCCTTTTAAAGTTACCACCAAAAAGATTCAATATTTAGGGATCTGGGCAACACATAATTACAAGGACCTCTATAAAGCTAACCTCCTGCCCTTGATAGAAGGTCTGAAACGGGATATCAAACGCTGGGACCTGCTGCCCCTCTCTTTAAGTGGAAGAATTAATACTATTAAGATGAATGTATTGCCTAAGTTCCTATATATGTTTCAAAATCTTCCTATCTTTTTGACCAAATACTTCTTCAACTCCATAGATAAACTTGTATCAGCATTTATCTGGAACAACAAAAATCCTCGGATTCGGAAAAGTGTATTACAAAAGCCTCGCACCTTAGGCGGCATGGCACTCCCCAATTTTATGTTTTATTACTGGGCGGCTAATATTAGAGGACTGACTTACTGGATGAGGTATATTGATAGTTCTGACACCCCTAAATGGCTTAGTTTGGAGAAAATCTCCTGCAAATCTGCCTCCTTATCCTCTTTAATGTGCTCTGAACTTCCAATGCCTGAACCTGCCTCTCACTATTCCTCCAATCCTATAGTGACACAATCCTTAAAAATTTGGAATCAATTTAGAAAATCATTTGCTCTTCGTAGCCTCTCCTTATGTGCCCCATTAAGTAAAAACCTTAGGTTTACTCCTTCAATATTAGATAAAGCCTTCAATATCTGGGTTAAGAGTGGGATCTCTACATTACAAGATCTTTATATAGAGAACACCTTTGCATCTTTTGATGAGCTGGTTAATAGATTCAAGATTCCCAGGTCCCATTTCTTTAGATTTCTGCAAGTACGAATTTTTTTGGTTTCACATACTGATTGTTTTCCTTCATATCCTCCTACATCTCTATTAGACTCTATTTTTAAGGTAGGAAAAGATCCAAAGCAAATCATTGGTAGAATTTATAATCTCCTGAATCAGTATTGCCCGACAGATTTAGATTACTTAAAAAATGAATGGGAGAAAGATTTGAATGAACAAATTTCAGAGACAACGTGGCAGAAAATTATTAAACGGATCTATTCATCATCTATCTGTCAACGTCATGTGGTTGTACAATTCAAGGTGGTACACCGACTCCATTGGTCGAAGGTTAGGTTATCTAAATTCAGACCAGAGCTAGATCCTATTTGTGATAGATGTAGGCAAGCTCCTGCAAGCCTTTTACACATGTTCTGGACATGCCCAAGTTTGTATAACTTTTGGAAATTGATTTTTGACGCATTTTCAGAAACAATAGGATTGCCAATAGAACCATCTCCTTTTCTTGCTATATTTGGTGTTACAGCACAGAACATGCACCTGAGCAGCTATAATTGTAAAATGTTGGCCTTTTGCACACTTCTTGCCAGAAGATTAATATTGTTTAAATGGAAAGACTCTCTTCCTCCAACTTTTTCTCATTGGATTAAGGAGATTATGCAGTATCTTAAACTAGAAAAAATAAGATACTCTCTTCAAGGGTCTGTCCAGAGATTTTATGCAATCTGGCAACTCTTCTTGACATTTGTTGAAAAAATCAAGTAGAGAATGCAGTCCCAACAATGTATTTATCTATTTTGTGTGTATGTATGTATATTTATGTTTCTTTTTCTTAAACATTTTTTTTTTTTCTGATTGTATATATCCAATATTTTTTGTCTGATGGGTAGAGGGATGGGTTGTGTTGGGGTTTTGTTGTTTACTGTACTGTTTCAGTTTTCTTTTGGGTTTTTTGGTATGTTGTAAAATCTTGAATAAACAGACCTTGTTCAGAAAATATATATATAACGTCGCTGTGTATAAAAATATAAATATAAATGCTAACATTAAGTCAGAGGAGTAAAACACCTAAAGTGATGTTCATTGGTGGATACATGTGCATTTCTCAGCTTTAAATAATAATTTATCATTTTACCCTAATATACTGAACAAAATCATAATTGTGCCACTTCACAATGGACACTCTATCATTTTATGGTCAATATTATCGGCTTCTGTTATTCTGTCTTTGTGTTCCTGAAACTTTTCCCTTAAGTGAGATTTATTAGTGATGCGCTCATACAATACTAGCCCAGCGCAGAGCCACACGCCACAGCAGCGCCAGACCAGCAGTCTCAGTCTTACGTGATATCTCTGTGCCCAAGTAGCAGTGCTTCGCCTGTGCTTCCCCCTAATATAGTCAATATCTGCCTAGGAAATCGCCTAGTCTTAATCTGCATCTCTATTTGTACTCGTTGTGAATACGCAGGCCACAAGAAGTAATTAGGTGTTTTTTTAGGGGTTTTTTTTATCACTTTTACTCAGGACATGCTAGCTGGCAACAAAGGATTCCATTCATTAAGCTAAGCTAAGCTAAGCTAGCGCCGACCCTGTCAAACTAAAAACAATGCATGCACTGAGACAAAAATGCATTTGCCCACCTATCTAAATGTAGGAAAGAAGGTGAATAAGCCCTATTCAAAAATAGGTGGAGTGTTCCTTTAAGGTCAGGTTTAGTGGTGGGGTTGGGTATTCGTCATGCTGGAGTTTATAGTAATTGTGAAGTAAGGGTTAGTGGTTTTGGCAAGCCTGAAACCTTACAGCGATATGATATTACGCTGTAGCCACATTGGACCAGCGGTTTGGAAAATGGATGGATGAATGATTCGGCTGCGGCGCCATCTTCTGGTCAGACCAAGAAATTAATTCGACATGACTCTTACAGTGCATTGTGGGTATTCTGTAGCCATTGAGCGTACATCTATACACTTGTTATTGCGGTGCATTGTGAGATTGAACACGTGCACTCGATAAGGTTCACTATGGTTTCAGACACCACTACAAATGGCTGTTCCCTCAAATAATGCCCTATTTAAGGGTATAGGGGGAGATTTCAGACACAGATGTCAAGGCTGTAATGTGATTGGTTATCAAGGCACACGTGATATAAATTCAGCAGTTACACTTTACAATGGTAGAGCCACAGATCCTGGTATCTCCCAGTAATGAGACCATCTCTGGTATAAAGCAGGCTTTAGGTGATCGTCAGCTCCTAACGTCCGGTCTGAAGCTGCTGGCCTGAAACTGCTGTCACGTATATAGTTCTGCAGTCAGACACATCTCGTCTCATATGTGCTCGTTCAATCCCTCAAACTGCCACCAGAGGTCACCATCTCCTTCGACTGACATCAACCTTGATGAGCCTCACCTGTAAATCACTATCATTCATCTTCATTCATCTTCACAATTATTCATCTTCAACAATTTCTGTTTCAGTAGGTTTAGTTCAGTAATGTTGTTCTCCTGTTGAGGGAGGGACTGTGATATTTCCATCGCTGGTCATTAATAAACAGTGTTATCCACACAAAGTCCTTCACTGTAAAGCTAAAGTGCTTGTGTTAAAAAAGTCAGTCATTTGGTTGCTGTTGATCTGATGAGCTTCAACACGGTAAGACAAACACACTCTTGCTTATGTGGCGGGGCGGTGTAATTTTTGAAACACCAGAGCAAGTTTTTATTCCCTAATAAAGAAAGTCCGACTACGCCACCCTAGGGATTAGCCCCAGGGAAAATACTCAAACAATGAGCAAAGCACACAGGTTCGGTTCCCTCATAGAATTAGGCAAGAGACGTGAGTAATACAAAAATACAAATGTTTATTAATAGAAAGATACTTTTAAAATATTGGACACTGAAACCCACTTTAAACTAAACAATAAGAAAAATATACAGAAACAAAAAACTAAATACCGGCAGGCCTGAGGCTCCCAACGGCAGGAAGCAACGTGGAATTTGATTTTACAGAGCACACTTCCACACACACACACACACACCTGTGTCACTTAATCACACAATCACACACTCAACAGTGTACACTGCACACGATAAAGGACCACCACCAGGAGGAGGAAGAGCAATCCACCCGTGGGACCCCAGCGCCTGCAAAATAAAAATAAGAAACTATAACAATGTTCATAAAAATTACCAGATGGACATCAAGAAAGCAAATCCTCACAACAATAAATGTCAATGACAAAAATAAAGAGAAAAACCATTCAAGCGCAGAGAAGTCAATTAGTTGGTCACCTGATTAATACAAGACAATTTTAACTCAGTAGAGGTTCACACACACAAATAGAATTGTACTTATAGATAGTTGATCACATGAACCGAGCAATTAACTGGCCTGATTAAATATTACACGCAGTTAAATGGCTTTACAATAATAAAGATGAAGTGAAAAAGAAATAAAAATCAAGTTAACTAAACAAACTATACTTCCAAAAGAGAAGCAAGTTAACAGGAAACAAACAAAAAGAGGTTTCAAATCACAAAGACACAGAGGGCAGCTAGCTCCCCTACACGTGGAAGGAACCAACTAGTCCCCCACACAATCCAGGAATATGAAACGGGTCAAAGATACCGCCACGGTAAGAACCAAACGAGCAGTCCCCTTCTCTTTAATGATGATCGCGTCAGCGCGGCCGTATTAACTGCCGCCCTTTAATAGTGCGAAGACAGTAGCAACAATCACAGCATAGAACGAGAGGGAGAATCCTATAACAAACAAACGGAGATGTTACCAATCATAATACTATCCCCACTCCCAGTCATAGTAACGTATAAACACTTACCATCAGGAGATCACGCTAGATAGCACGCTTAATAGACAAGGATTGGTCAGTCATGCCCACCGGTTACGCAATGGAATACAGGGAATCACGCCTATTTGATATCCGAAAAGAATGTTAAACCCACACAGCCATTTCAGCACCATAGCGCAAGCTCTTAACAATAAACATTACCTGTGAGGTGAACAGTCATCGGACCCACTAAGCAGCACAAAGGGCACCGCACCAAAGCTGCACTAATTGATAAAAATGATTTAAAAAGTTATACATAGGAAAATTCCACAAAATGATCACCCATTAAAACACAGCTCGCTTACCTACAACCACCGTCGACACTAGCAAAACAAACGGGGAAATCGGACGTGACGCATCCCAGGTAACAGCCAATCAGACTTAAATGCAAGGTACTACTCGCTGATAGGATGACGCTGCTGTCAATCACCTGATACCGTTACATTCCACCACCAGTTTCTGCAACGTCGCCCCGACGGTGAACCACACAAAACCCCACCTAGGAACTCAGTTCCAAGGCCGAAACACGGTACTCACTGCACTACTCACTATACTGGACACTGAACCAGTTCCCACTGCCCGAGGGAGATGGTGCCTATTAGAGTGTTGACCTGCAGTACTTCTTCCAGTTCTTCTCGCTATACCCTCACCTACTTCCAGTAAATTAGAAGGTACTACCGCCAGAGGTAAATCCACCTCAACCGCAGTACCCTCTGTTACCCTGCCGACTACGCCAGGATGTGGCGGGGCGGTGTAATTTTTGAAACACCAGAGCAAGTTTTTATTCCCTAATAAAGAAAGTCCGACTACGCCACCCTAGGGATTAGCCCCAGGGAAAATACTCAAACAATGAGCAAAGCACACAGGTTCGGTTCCCTCATAGAATTAGGCAAGAGACGTGAGTAATACAAAAATACAAATGTTTATTAATAGAAAGATACTTTTAAAATATTGGACACTGAAACCCACTTTAAACTAAACAATAAGAAAAATATACAGAAACAAAAAACTAAATACCGGCAGGCCTGAGGCTCCCAACGGCAGGAAGCAACGTGGAATTTGATTTTACAGAGCACACTTCCACACACACACACACACACCTGTGTCACTTAATCACACAATCACACACTCAACAGTGTACACTGCACACGATAAAGGACCACCACCAGGAGGAGGAAGAGCAATCCACCCGTGGGACCCCAGCGCCTGCAAAATAAAAATAAGAAACTATAACAATGTTCATAAAAATTACCAGATGGACATCAAGAAAGCAAATCCTCACAACAATAAATGTCAATGACAAAAATAAAGAGAAAAACCATTCAAGCGCAGAGAAGTCAATTAGTTGGTCACCTGATTAATACAAGACAATTTTAACTCAGTAGAGGTTCACACACACAAATAGAATTGTACTTATAGATAGTTGATCACATGAACCGAGCAATTAACTGGCCTGATTAAATATTACACGCAGTTAAATGGCTTTACAATAATAAAGATGAAGTGAAAAAGAAATAAAAATCAAGTTAACTAAACAAACTATACTTCCAAAAGAGAAGCAAGTTAACAGGAAACAAACAAAAAGAGGTTTCAAATCACAAAGACACAGAGGGCAGCTAGCTCCCCTACACGTGGAAGGAACCAACTAGTCCCCCACACAATCCAGGAATATGAAACGGGTCAAAGATACCGCCACGGTAAGAACCAAACGAGCAGTCCCCTTCTCTTTAATGATGATCGCGTCAGCGCGGCCGTATTAACTGCCGCCCTTTAATAGTGCGAAGACAGTAGCAACAATCACAGCATAGAACGAGAGGGAGAATCCTATAACAAACAAACGGAGATGTTACCAATCATAATACTATCCCCACTCCCAGTCATAGTAACGTATAAACACTTACCATCAGGAGATCACGCTAGATAGCACGCTTAATAGACAAGGATTGGTCAGTCATGCCCACCGGTTACGCAATGGAATACAGGGAATCACGCCTATTTGATATCCGAAAAGAATGTTAAACCCACACAGCCATTTCAGCACCATAGCGCAAGCTCTTAACAATAAACATTACCTGTGAGGTGAACAGTCATCGGACCCACTAAGCAGCACAAAGGGCACCGCACCAAAGCTGCACTAATTGATAAAAATGATTTAAAAAGTTATACATAGGAAAATTCCACAAAATGATCACCCATTAAAACACAGCTCGCTTACCTACAACCACCGTCGACACTAGCAAAACAAACGGGGAAATCGGACGTGACGCATCCCAGGTAACAGCCAATCAGACTTAAATGCAAGGTACTACTCGCTGATAGGATGACGCTGCTGTCAATCACCTGATACCGTTACACTTAAATGATTATTGCTCATATAATATACGTGTCTTTACATGAGAAATGTTAAGAATAGGGTGATTTACATATACTTGTTTAAGTGATGAATATATTAATGCAAGTATTCATTACTTCAATGAGCTCATTGTTTCTGCCTTAAATTATTACATTGTTTTTTTTTTTTTAACTAACTGATTTTGTATATGTACATTTCTGAAATAGGGCCTAAATAACTTATTAATGTGAATTGAATTGAATTGAATGCTGTATTATAGATATATGTTATGCTGATGTGGGTCAGAATGGCTCCTCCTCTTCCTCTGATCTTCTTTCTGCTCATGATTCACGGTGAGTCTCTCTTACATTCACATTAGAAACACTCTGATGTTTTATTTAAGGCCTCATGAGCGGCTGATCTGCACTTTCTTCTGTCCTGTTCTCACATATTTCTCTCTGAAACAGGAACTTTGTGTTGAACATGTCAAACGCTCGTCACTTTTAGAAATGTCCAATAGTCTTTTGCTACTTGCTAGTCTGTGTCACATGGTTTAGGGGGAGGGACTTTACAATTCAATTTACAAGCACCAAAACGATATTTATTCTTTTAATTTCATAATATTGACAGAATCTGAGAGCTGAGAATTTAAAAGTAACCAGCTCTGTCTTGTCGGTCAGTGCCAGAGGTGTAAAGTCCAGGTTCAGAAAGTAAAAGTCCTCCTCAGTATTTTGTACGGTGGCCTAGAGAGCTCAACGCGCTGCAACTGAAGAAAACGCATACAAATAGAAAAAGACCTGCAAATTAAGAAAACATCTTCATCAGTTTCACAACACATGTGTGCTCCAAATACTCACAACACAACCAAATACAGAAACACGTAACAGTTGCAGCTGAAGATGTTTTCTTAATTTGCGGGTGTTTTTCTATTTGCATGTGTTTTCTTCAGTTGAGAGTGTGTGAAACGTGTCGATTAGAGTCTCAGGCTGAAAGTGTGACAGTTCACAGCCCTGCTCTAGCACTAGATCGTGAATATCTTTTGCTCTTGTTCTCGGAAGTGAATGTGTATATGTTAAATATTTATATTGTCATTCTCACTCATTAAAACACATTTCTCACTGTGATGCACTTATGTTTCAAAACACTAAACACAGGCAGGCTAAAGTTAAACACAACTACAACACAGTTGTCATCGTTTACACACAACGACTCAAAATTGTTCAAAGTTATTTCTAGTGATGAGACCAAACCAACTGTACAAAATACAAGACCGTTTAAAGTGCCTAAATTTGCACTGTATGTTGAAAGTTGCAATAATGGATGGAAATAATATAAGAGGGAGAGGAGGAAGAGTATGAGTATAAGAGGAGGAAGAATGTATAAGAGGAGGAAGAGTGTGAGTATAATAGGAGGAAGAGTATGAGTTAAAGGAAGAGTGTGAGTGTAAGAGGAGGAAAAGTATGAGTAGAAGAGGAGGAAGAGTATGAGTGTAAGAGGAGAAAGAGTATGAGTTAGAGGAGGAAGAGTATGAGTATGAGGAGGAAGAGTGTGTGTATAAGAGGAGGAAGAGTATGTGTATAAGAGGAGGAAGAATGTATAAGAGGAGGAAGAGTGAGTATAATAGGAGGAAGAGTATGAGTTAAAGGAAGAGTGTGAGTGTAAGAGGAGGAAAAGTATGAGTAGAAGAGGAGGAAGAGTATGAGTGTAAGAGGAGAAAGAGTATGAGTTAGAGGAGGAAGAGTATGAGTATGAGGAGGAAGAGTGTGTGTATAAGAGGAGGAAGAGTATGTGTATAAGAGGAGGAAGAGCATGAGTAGACGAGGAGTAAGAGTATGAGTATGAGGAGGAAGAGTGTGTGTATAAGAGGAGGAAGAGTATGAGTTAGAGGAGGAAGAGTGTGTGTATAAGAGGAGGAAGAGTATGCGTATAAGAGGAGGAAGAGTATGAGTATAAGAGGAGGAAGAATGTGTGTATAAGAGGAGGAAGAGTATGAGTATAAGAGGAGGAAGAGTGTGAGTATAAGAGGAGGAAGAGTGTGAGTATAAGAGGAGGAAGAATGTGAGGAGGAAGAGTGTGAGTATAAGAGGAGGAAGAATGTGTGTATAAGAGGAGGAAGAGTATGAGTATAAGAGGAGGAAGAGTGTGAGTATAAGAGGAGGAAGAATGTGTGTATAAGAGGAGGAAGAGTATGAGTATAAGAGGAGGAAGAGTGTGAGTATAAGAGGAGGAAGAGTGTGAGTATAAGAGGAGGAAGAATGTGAGGAGGAAGAGTGTGAGTATAAGAGGAGGAAGAATGTGAGTATAAGAGGAGGAAGAGTGTGTGTATAAGAGGAGGAAGAGTGTGTGTATAAGAGGAGGAAGAGTGTGTGTATAAGAGGAGGAAGAGGAGGAAGAGTGTGAGTATAAGAGGAGGAAGAGTGTGTGTATAAGAGGAGGAAGAGTGTGAGTATAAGAGCAGGAAGAGTGTGAGTATAAGAGGAGGAAGAGTGTGAGTATAAGAGGAGGAAGAGTGTGAGTATAAGAGGAGGAAGAGTGTGAGTATAAGAGGAGGAAGAGTGTGAGTATAAGAGGAGGAAGAGTGTGAGTATAAGAGGAGGAAGAGTGTGTGTATAAGAGGAGGAAGAGTATGTGTATAAGAGGAGGAAGAGTGTAAGAGGAGGAAGAGTGTGAGTATAAGAGCAGGAAGAGCGTGAGTATAAGAGGAGGAAGAGTGTGAGTATAAGAGGAGGAAGAATGTGAGTATAAGAGGAGGAAGAGTATGAGTATAAGAGGAGGAAGAGTGTGAGTATAAGAGGAGGAAGAGTGTGAGTATAAGAGGAGGAAGAGTGTGAGTATAAGAGGAGGAAGAGGAGGAAGAGTGTGAGTATAAGAGGAGGAAGAGTGTGTGTATAAGAGGAGGAAGAGTGTGAGTATAAGAGCAGGAAGAGTGTGAGTATAAGAGGAGGAAGAGTGTGAGTATAAGAGGAGGAAGAGTGTGAGTATAAGAGGAGGAAGAGTGTGAGTATAAGAGGAGGAAGAGTGTGAGTATAAGAGGAGGAAGAGTGTGTGTATAAGAGGAGGAAGAGTATGTGTATAAGAGGAGGAAGAGTGTAAGAGGAGGAAGAGTGTGAGTATAAGAGCAGGAAGAGCGTGAGTATAAGAGGAGGAAGAGTGTGAGTATAAGAGGAGGAAGAATGTGAGTATAAGAGGAGGAAGAGTATGAGTATAAGAGGAGGAAGAGTGTGAGTATAAGAGGAGGAAGAGTGTGAGTATAAGAGGAGGAAGAATGTGAGGAGGAAGAGTGTGAGTATAAGAGGAGGAAGAATGTGAGTATAAGAGGAGGAAGAGTGTGTGTATAAGAGGAGGAAGAGTGTGTGTATAAGAGGAGGAAGAGTGTGTGTATAAGAGGAGGAAGAGGAGGAAGAGTGTGAGTATAAGAGGAGGAAGAGTGTGTGTATAAGAGGAGTGTGTGTATAAGAGGAGGAAGAGTGTGTGTATAAGAGGAGGAAGAGTGTAAGAGGAGGAAGAGTGTGAGTATAAGAGCAGGAAGAGTGTGAGTATAAGAGGAGGAAGAGTGTGAGTATAAGAGGAGGAAGAGTGTGAGTATAAGAGGAGGAAGAGTGTGAGTATAAGAGGAGGAAGAGTGTGAGTATAAGAGGAGGAAGAGTGTGTGTATAAGAGGAGGAAGAGTATGTGTATAAGAGGAGGAAGAGTATGTGTATAAGATGAGGAAGAGTATGAGTTAGAGGAGGAAGAGTGTGTGTATAAGAGGAGGAAGAGTGTGAGTATAAGAGGAGGAAGAGTGTGTGTCTAAGAAGAGGAAGAGTGTGAATATAAGAGGAGGAAGAGTATGTGTATAAGAGGAGGAAGAGTGTGTGTATAAGAGGAGGAAGAGTGTGAATATAAGAGGAGGAAGAGTGTGTGTATAAGAGGAGGAAGAGTATGAGTTAGAGGAGGAAGAGTATGTGTATAAGAGGAGGAAGAGTGTGAGTATAAGAGGAGGAAGAGTGTGTGTATAAGAGGAGGAAGAGTGTGAGTATAAGAGGAGGAAGAGTGTGAGTATAAGAGGAGGAAGAGTGTGAGTGTAAGAGGAGGAAGAGTATGAGTATAAGAGGAGGAAGAGTATGATTATTAGTGGAGGAAGAGTGTGTGAAAGAGGTGATGAACGAGGAGGAAGAGGAAGGTGTGGAGAATGTTGTCAAGGCTGGATCTGCTTCAGGGTTTTCCTCTTCTCCTGCAGAGATGATATTCTCCGGCCGGACCGACATGAAGACGTGAAGCTGAAGCAGAATAAATCTCTCTCACTGACCTTGATTCTGCAGTTGCTCAACTCTTCTGACTGTACTTTACAGTAACATGCTTTTCATTTACAGTGTTTTACTGTAACCTTTTGGGCTTCTGCAGTTGGTCACTGTATTTCACAGTATGCAAATGCTGAATATACAGACATTCCATACTATACAATATTCAGTACAATACTATACAGTACTTGCAGTGCATACAGTATTTATTCACTCACCACTGTCAGGTGTCAGTACTACTTTATTACATAATTGCAAAATTTGTTTACTTTGTTACTATAAATAAATAAATAAATATTTCTCCTGTAACTGGATATATATATATATATATATATATATATATATATATATATTCTTTAACTGCATGCTTTGGATTCTGTGTTCTCCATTTGTCATGTAGTGTCTAACGAATGATCTGTAGTGTTTCTAATATTGACTGATGTGTGTAAGATCTGAAAGCATTGTTTGATTTTGCCAGAAGAGTCAGAGATTCTCTGAATGAGTTTTGAACATTTGCTTTTGTGTTTAAGGTTTTGAGAAAGTGAGGGATGGTTTCAAGAAATGTGTTTTAGCAATTCAGAAAAACTGTAATTGTGCAGCTTGTTGTTTTCGGCTGATTTCTTGGTTCTCTCTTCACTCCTCTGTCTTAAAGTTATTCACACTGAGATTATTTATTTACATTTATCTTATATTTCCTGTAATGAGTCGCTGTTTTCTAATAGTAATAAAGTATTGTCATGTTTTCATGGCCCAATATAACAGATAAAACAACATTTACAGTTTGATGAATTCTGTGTTTCAGGGGTTTCTAGTGCTGGTTGGGGTGTGAGTTACAGTCCTTCACACATCTGTGCACTAAAGGACTCAACAGTGATAATGAGATGCACTTATAAATACCCTGCTGGACATCAGATCAAGAAAGTGTTCTGGACCAAAGGTTCAATTCAAAAGGGTGTTGAGTTTCCAGATCTGTCTGAGGACCCTGAATACAGTCAGAGGCTTCAGTATCTGGGAGATAAACAGCAGAACTGCACCGTCAGACTGAGTCATGTGACACTGAAGGATTCACACATGTACTATTTCAGATTCATCACTGATAAAGATGGAAAATGGATTGGTTATCCAGGAGTGAATCTTACTATCACAGGTGACTTTGATGAGGTTTATCTCTTCTTCTGTGCATTATGTTGAATAATAATCAGTGTATGACAGCAGCACTAGATATAATGTGTGTGTTGTGTTCAGATCTTCAGGTGGAGTCTCCTGAGAGAGTGACAGAGGGAGATTCAGTCACTCGGAGATGTAAAAGCAGCTGCGCTCTGACTGACAGAGCAACATTCATCTGGTACAGAAACTCACAGCCATTAACTGAGAGAAGAGACAGAAACAATGAACTCCTGCTGCAGTCAGTCAGAAGAGAGGATTCAGGCAGATATAGCTGTGCTGTAGACGGACACACTCACATCTCTCCTGATGTTCAGCTCAATGTCATGTGTGAGAACAGATTCATTTATTCTTTTTAAGATTAGGAGATCGTGTTTGAATTAGATGATTTGAGGTTTTAATTTTTGTACTTTTTAGACCCTCCAAAGAACGTCTCAGTGTTGATCAGCCCATCTGGTGTAATAGTGGAGGGAGATTCAGTGACTCTGAACTGCATCAGTGACTCAAACCCTCCTGCTCTGAACTTCAGCTGGTTTAAGGAGAATGAAACCTCAGCTGTTGGATTTGAACAGAGTTTCAGTGCACTACAGAGTGGACGCTTCTACTGTCAGGCTCACAATCAACATGGATCTCAGAGATCAGACGCTGTAACTGTCACTGTTAAAGGTAGAGCGGCTCATATACTTACATTACTCTTTCTAAAGTGACTCAAATGAATCTGTTCAGATGTTTTACTCTTTTTGTCTCAGTTGCAGGACGTCTGGTGATATTATACATATCCATTGGAGGGGTTTGTGGAGCTGCAGTGATCATTACGATGTTAGTGATTTGGTAAGATGTGTGTCTGTGGTACTCTCTCGTGTGTGTGAATGAATGACTGAGGTAGAAAGTTGTGAATTCAGTGAGACGTCATGATGAACGTGAACTGAGGCAACATTTCCCATCCTATCTTTCCACACTGACAGCTACTCAGTTAGTTATTGAAGAACGAGATCTGAAGCTCATTTCTGCAGTAAATCCTGAAGATAGACCAGATTTCATCACATTCAAAGAGAAATATGTGATGCGATCTGGGAAAACCCGTCGGATGTCGCGCTGGGCCGTTTTCAGTAAATTCCAAAATAGTGAATGTCAGTTTTTTTGTCAAAATTTTTTTTCCATTAAATTATTATTCTATAACATCTTTTCTCTTATCTCTGAAAATATCTTGGCAAAATTCCCTTGTTTAGTGCAGAAAAACAGCGTTCTCTTACGAGAGTTCTCTCGTACTGCGTTTTATCAAAACGCTACGGGAAAAGTCTCTTTTCACGAAACACTGAAGCAAAAATTATCCTTTAATTTTTCATATATGTAAAACGCGTTGCGGCAGCAGCAGACAGCTGAAGCAAGACGGCTTGTCTGCTCATTGGCTGCTCTGCGGCAACTGCATAAGCCTATCGAGCGCAGGCTGATGCAACATCAGACCAATGAGGGCGCTTCGCGCCCTCCTCGCCACTTCCCGCCGAGACGGGCGTGGCTTACCTCTATAAAAGGAGCTCGAGAAGGCTGATTCACTTGATTTTAATCTCTTCAGCGAAGCGCACGCATCGCTGGATCACGGAAGCAAGCGTCGTTCGAAGCAAGCACTTCAGCGGGACGAGCCCTCGAAGCCGCTGGCCAACGCCGCCTTCTACAGCCGTACCTGCTGCGCTTTCCGACGCCTATATCCTTATTGCTATATTGCTCTGTTTTCTGTGTGTGTGTGTGTGTGTTCGCTGCAACACTCACCCCTAAAAGAGCTGCGTCTTTTTCAAGACGCCTTCTCATGCAGCGCTCGCGCTCGCTGACGGCGAAACGCCCTCACTCCGAGCCAATTGCCTACGGTGACTCTGAGGACTCGCCAGGCATCCTTTCCGAGGCTGCCCTTCCTGGAAGCGGAGGGCAGGATTAGTTTTTCTTTACGTTACAAGAAAAGCTACCCTGCCTCTGCACGCGTCATTCACCGGCGAAGGAGAAAAGAGTGTTCTTAGTCCCACCGTTGGTCGGTCTGACCTCTTTTCTCTCACATTTCTCAGTTCCCTGTTCGGCGACTGGAAATATTATTGCAGCAAGTGAGTCTGTTACACGCTTGCCTGCCAGCAAACGCCGAAGAATACATGTTGACGCCGCTTTCAAAGCCTGTATCCCCCTGTGCCTCAGTGGTGGAATTATAGGTTCTCCACACGTGAGACCGGGGTTCGGATCCCGGTCTAGCGGCATATATATTTATGCCGCCAATGCTTTGCTCTGTAAGTCCCCTGAAGGCGACTGCAGAGATGCATTTTGCAGCCAGCGAGCGCGTAGTACCCGCTTGCCTGCAACCGAACACCGTTTCTACGGTTCCTGCGTGTCACTGGCGAAAGAGAATGGAGTGTTTTCAGCCCCGCTGAATCTGGGCGATTTCCACTCTTCTCACATTCTGGCATTTTGCAGGCGTTCTGAAAATGCAAATCACTCTGTCTGTTCCCCGAGAGGCAACTGCAGACGTGTTTTTTGCTGGCCACGAGCACGTGGTACATGCCTGCAAGCAAACGCCAGTGTGGATAATACTCGCGCTGACTTAGTTTATGTATCTTCACTGTGGTCCAGTGGTAGATTCTTAGACTTGCGCGCGGGCGATCGGAGGTTCGAACCGCCGGCCGGCAGAAAATATTTATGCCGCCGAATGCAAATCACTCTGTTTGTTCCCCGAGAGGCAACTGCAGACGTGTTTTTTGCTGCCCACAAGCACGTGGTACATGCCTGACAAGCAAACGCCAGTGCGGATAATACTCGCGCTGACTTTGTCAATGTATCTACACTGTGGTCCAGTGGTAGATTCTTAGACTTGCGCGCGGGGGATCGGAGGTTCGAACCCCAGGCCGGCCGGCACAAAATATTTATGCCGCCGAATGCAAATCACTCTGTTTGTTCCCCGAGAGGCAACTGCAGACGTGTTTTTTGCTGCCCACGAGCACGGCCGATGATGCTATATGTGTAGAGAAGATGCCCACTGCTAGTGCCCATCCCTACACACTAGCACAGCCCTTCACACAGGGCCCGCGCTCATATATTCGACTCGGGTCGATCACGCACGCAACATAGTGAACGTGCCCACTGCCTAGTGCCCACAAACACTATGTTCTGCATGCCTTGTGGTTTCTGTAAAGACGAAACCTGTGTGCATTCACTCTGCTCAGACACACAGTGCACTCATTGCAGTAACTGTGCCCGCTCTCCCGCGCCCACACTTACTCACGGTATTTCTGGTGTCCCGGCCACGGCCGATGGTGCTATAAATGTAGTGTCGATGCCCACTTCTCAGTGCCCATCCCTACACACAAGCACAGCCCTGCACTTAGGGCTCGCGCAAATAAAATCGACTCAGGTCGATTGCGCTCCCCACATAGTAAAGTGCCCACTACTCAGTGCCCACGAACACTATGTCTATCAGATCACAGGCTCTCTGTAAAAACGAGACCTGTGACCTTACACAAGCAGCGCGCCCCAAGCAGTAAATGTGCCCGCTCACAGCCCACATCTACTCGCACACATGAGTCCCACGGGACTCGCGCAGCCCCCCCTCACTCAGCCAAACACTGTTGTAAGGTCGAGGGCGAGCGCTCCGCCCGCTGTATTAAGCGCGCCCCCCGCCTCAAATGCCGCAGGCATAACGCCTATGTTTGTGAGCCCCATAGCACCTCTGTCGCACAGCGAACAGAGCGCGCTCTGTATCCGGCCCTTAGCCAACCATGCAGATGCATGGGCAGCGCTTCCAGGGGTTTCGGACTGGGTCTTAGGCATTATAAAGAGAGGCTTCTCGCTACAGTTTTGTCGACGCCCTCCGCGCTTCACAGCGCGCGTCGAAACTTCGGTTCCGCTGAATGTAGCACACCTACTTCGCGCCGAAATATCAAAACTGATAAGCAAAGGGGCGATAGAGCTTGTTCCCCGAGTTCAAAGCGAACAGGGGATATACAGCAGATACTTTCTAGTCCCCAAAAAGGACGGCGGTATCAGACCCATTCTGGATCTCAGACGACTGAACAGAGTATTAGTGAAACGCCGTTTCAAAATGCTCACAACCAGCAAAATTCTCGCGCATGTTCGCCGAGAAGACTGGTTCATGTCGATAGATCTGAAGGACGCATATTTTCAAATACAGATAGCGTCACATCACAGGCGATTCTTGAGGTTCGCCTTCGAGGGTCAGACATACCAGTATACAGTCCTGCCTTTCGGCTTGTCCCTGGCACCTCGTACATTTACGAAATGCATGGACGCAGCGCTCGCTCCTCTCAGACTCAGAGGCATGCGAGTACTGAACTATTTGGACGACTGGTTGATCCTAGCCCAATCACGATCTCAGCTCATAAAGCACAGAGCCATTTTACTCGATCACCTCGAGAATCTTGGTATCACGGTCATTTGGGCGAAGAGTTCACTGAACCCCAGCCAAACGATTCCGTTTCTGGGTATAGTTCTGGACTCACAGTCTATGACAGCGCGGCTGTCGCCACAGCGCGTGCTGAACATTCAGCGCGCGGCGATGTCTTTCCGCCGCGGCGCTTTCACCCCGCTCAGAAAATTTCAAAGGATGCTGGGTCTCATGGCCTCAGCATTGTCAGTTCTCCGGCTGGGCTTGCTCCGCATGCGCCCGCTGCAGTTCTGGTTGAAAGTGCGGGTTCCGCGCAGAGCGTGGGTGTCCGGTCATTTACGCCTCAAGGTCGATCAGGACTGTGTCACAGCCCTGGTGCCTTGGATGGCGAACGACTGGTACCAATCAGGTGTAAGCCTGGGGACTTCCTCGAGGGTGAGGATGGTGTCTACGGACGCATCCACCTCGGGATGGGGAGCGCTGCTCGAGGGCAGACCGTCCTTCGGCCTATGGTCGGAACGGGAAAAGCTCCAACACATAAACTGCCTAGAAATGCTGGCAGTGCACAACGCACTGACGCGTTTTTGTCCCCACATCAAGGACCAACACGTCATAGTCCGTTCGGACAACATGGCAGTGGTGTCCTACATAAATCGCCAGGGCGGTCTGAATTCCATACCCCTGTACAGGCTGGTGAAACGCCTCCTGCTATGGGCTCAGCACAACCTGCGCTCGCTGAGAGCAGTACATGTGCCCGGGCTGCTGAATGTGGGCCCGGACAGACTGTCCAGGAACAACGTTCCTACGGGCGAATGGTCTCTACACCCACAAACAGTCCGGCTGTTGTGGGAGAGATTCGGCAAAGCGGAGGTGGACCTATTCGCGTCCCGCGAAAACGCTCACTGCCCCGCATTCTTTTCAAAGACCGACAGCGCGCTGTCCCAAAAGTGGCCGCGCTGCCTGCTATACGCTTTTCCCCCCATCTCCCTCCTGCCTCAGGTGTTGGAACGGGTCAGGAAAACGAAATGCCCAGTGCTGCTTGTAGCACCGTTCTGGAAGAACCAGGCATGGTTCCCAGTTCTGATGCAGTTAGCAGACATCGCTCCATGGCCAGTGCCGTTGAGGAGAGATCTCCTCTCGCAGGCCAGGGGCTCGATCTGGCACCCACACCTGGAACTATGGTCCCTTCATGTGTGGGCGCTCAACGGATACCCGTTGGTCTCGCAGAGGGAGTCATGAATACCATCACGGAGGCTAGAGCGCCGTCGACCAGGCGACTCTATGCTTCAAAGTGGTCGGTTTTCTCCGGCTGGTGTACAGCTCGGAGCCTTTCACCCCTCGAATGTGAGGTAACGGAGGTTCTCTCCTTCCTACAAGAGCTGTTGGATAAGGGCAGATCCCCTTCCACGCTCAAAGTGTATGTGGCGGCTATTTCAGCGTTCTCCGGTTCAACGCTGGGTCAGTCACTAGGAAGGAATGATTTAGTCATCCGCTTCCTCAGGGGAGCTAGGAGACTGAATCCACCCAGACCTCCGTCAGTCCCTATGTGGGACCTTTCTACGGTCCTGGCGGCCATGAAAGGTGCCCCTTTCGAGCCTATCCAGTCAATCAGTCTCAAACATTTGTCTTTCAAAACAGTGTTTTTGATGGCTCTCGCTTCAGTGAAGCGCATAGGCGATCTGCACGCGCTCTCCGTGAGCCCGACATGCTTGGAGTTTGGTCCTAATGACTCTAAAGTCATACTCAAACCTAAGCACGGCTATGTGCCGAAATCCCTCAACACGCCTTTTCGGGCTCAGGTAATTTCCCTGGCTGCCCTGCCGGCGTCGAGTGAGGAAGGGGACTCGAGTTTTCTTTGCCCTGTTAGGGCTTTAAGAACTTATATGTCCCGCTCTGCTGCCTTTAGACAGACAGAGCAGCTCTTTGTCTCGTTCAGCGGACGTTCCAAAGGAACGGCTGTTTCGAAACAAAGGCTATCCAGATGGATAGTTGACGCCATAGCGCTGGCTTATACTGCCAAGGGCATTCAATGCCCGTTGGGAGTCAGAGCGCACTCTACGAGAGGCGTTGCCTCCTCGTGGGCTTGGTGCAGCGGGATTTCCTTACAGGATATATGTACGGCGGCAGGCTGGGCCTCTCCGTCTACATTTATCAGGTTTTATAACCTAGAGGTTCCCGCCTTACAGGCTAAGCTTTTGTCGGTGTAATCTAATTACAGGCGCAATGCGCTACCGACTATACTGGGCAGAACTGTGTAAGACCCACGTTTTCCCACATTAGTGCAGGCTCCCTACCCTGGCTATGTGATGTCATATTCGCGTCTGTGGACATGTCTATATAAGGACGGAGGAAACCCCTCCTGTCTTTAGACTCTCCCTGTGAGGTCATGTTAAGCCTGCGGACGCTACAGTATAGGGAATTAAGGCTTCCCCCCCCTTATTCCCTGACTCTGTGTGAGTCTATCTGGTGATTATGCACTGTATGCCTGAAATAGCTTCCGGTGATCAGTGTTTTTATCCCAGCACGCACGGCGTTTTGCAAGGGGTTCCCGTAGCGTTTTGATAAAACGCAGTACGAGAGAACTCTCGTAAGAGAACGTACTCGGTTACTAACGTAACCTCGGTTCTCTCTAGAAGAGGGAACGAGTACTGCGTTCCCTTGCCGTGCGTTTGGTTCACTCTGGTTCGCTTCGGCGATCAAAATCAAGTGAATCAGCCTTCTCGTGCTCCTTTTACAGAGGTAAGCCACGCCCGTCTCGGCGGGAAGTGGCGAGGAGGGCGCGAAGCGCCCTCATTGGTCTGATGTTGCATCAGCCTGCGCTCGATAGGCTTATGCAGTTGCCGCAGAGCAGCCAATGAGCAGACAAGCCGTCTTGCTTCAGCTGTCTGCTGCTGCCGCAACGCGTTTTACATATATGAAAAATTAAAGGATAATTTTTACTTCAGTGTTTCGTGAAAAGAGACTTTTCCCGTAGCGTTTTGATAAAACGCAGTACTCGTTCCCTCTTCTAGAGAGAACCGAGGTTACGTTAGTAACCGAGTACGATTTATAGTGTCAAGCTGAAAATACTCTCTTTCTCTAATGCATTCTATGCGACCATTAACGCCCGGCAGAGGTGAAAAAAACAAAACAATCGCCGTATATCCCATACACCTGTCCGTCTCTTAACACTACAAAGATAGTTTACCTTTAAAATAAACCACATACATGTACAGTGAATGTGTATAGTGCGCATTTCGCGCCAATCCTGTTTAAACTATAACGTCACGCAGTTTCATAACAATCGCGAGATGGACGCGTCTCAACGGTGACAGTTATTTAAACCTGTTTTTCTCAAAATTCCGTTCCAGAAAATCATAGAGATCGGCCGACTTCAGATAAACATAACTTCTGCTACCAACAAGCTATGATAAAAATAAAAACAGATTTGGAAAGGGCTTGATACCAGCATCCATATGAGATCAAAACCTGTAATAGGTAAAATTTCACCATGTGGTGGGTTTTCCAAGATCGCATCACATATCATTAGTTAAAATCATAACTGTGTATTAATCATCAAATAGGTTCTGATTGGTTGTAATTGTTTCAAATCACTGTCTTTAAAGGGGAACCAGGAGGATGAAAAAGAGAAATGACACACAGGAGTCTCAGGTGAGAAATAATTTGTTTTTCAGTAGTTTACTTGTAACTAAAAGTGAAAGTCTGAGTTAGTGACTTTTTCTAGTGAGTTGTTTATAGACGTTATTTATTTTCTCTTTATTCTGTTTTTTCTTTATTGGCAAAGATGAATCATCCCAGACCTGATCATGACAGACACAACGCTTATGATGTTGAATTAAGTGATCCTGTGTATGGGAATGTAACGGTAAGTGTTTCCTACAGAAGACTAAACTCTCTTCACCTTTAGCCAAAAGGAATTAAACGCTCAATGTCAGTGTGAACATATCTATATTGACTAAGAATCAGAGGTGTCAAAAGTATTCACATTCATTACTCAGGTAGAAGTATAGATACTAGGGTTTAAAAAGACTTCTGTAGAAGTTTAAGTATCAACTCAAGCTTTTTACTCAAGTAAAAGTATATTATTAATTATTGCAAAACTACTTAAAGTATAAAAGTAAAAGTAATGTAAGGGAAAAAAATCTCTCTCTCTCTCTCTCTCTCTCTCTCTCTCTATCAATATTTGACGCGATTTGCCTCCATTTGTCCCTCGCTTACCAGACGCGATTTGCCTCCATTTGTCACTCGCTTACCAGACGCGATTTGCCCCGATTTCTCCCTCGCTTACCGCATCTAGGTTTCCTTCGGAGGACTTTTGGCGCTGCGTACAAACAAATGTGACTACAGCCTCTCACAAGTTAGAAAGACACCACAACGCCAATCAGTTTAGCGATGTGTATTCAGGAGGCGGGAGTCAGGTCTAAACCGTTTGTGTAATTGGCCAATTTTTTTTTTTTTTTTACGACGACAAGCCGAAATTAAATAGGAGTAACGAGGCTATTTTTAAAATGTAAGGAGTAGAAAGTACAGATAATTGCGTCAAAATGTAAGTAGTAGAAGTAAAAAGTCGTCTGAAAAATAATTACTCCAGTAAAGTATAGATACCCCAAATTTCTACTTAAGTAAGGTAACGAAGTATTTGTACTTCGTTACTTGACACCTCTGCTAAGAATATGGGAATTTAAATAACACACTCCTGTTTTTACTTTGTCTTCATTCATAAAGGCTGCTCCACTTGATGATTGTAAACCTGAACTGGACTCGCCTCTGTATGAAAATCTTCGAGCAAGTAAGAATACCCACTAGATAGAGACAAAACCCAATCTATTAGCCTTTTCTCTTGACACGTGTTGTTGATGCTTTTATTTAAATATTTCAATATTAATGTTTTCACTTTCTTTCTTTCTTTCTTATTCAGACTAACAAGAAGAGGCTGTAGTGTTTTGGACACAGTAAATATTACAGCCATTATGCATCTCTTTGTGGGAGGAGCCCTGAATGATTGACAGGAGTGTCACGTGTGACTGAAGTAATCAGGCGATCATTTTATAGATGGATGTGTGATAATGAAAGTAAACGCTTAATGAATTTATGTAAAACTGTGTAATCACTATAGTGTGTTTCTCATTATGCTTTTATATCATATATGAATCTTACTTCATTTAGATTATTAATGTTTTTGAACCTGAGTATCGGTATTGTTCATGTTTCCAATAAAAGGCTTTAGTGTAAAATTCAACACTTTTCTGTCATTCAATAAATCAAGAATAACAGCATAAGAAATATTAAAGACCATTACACTTAGAAAAAAAATAGATCAAAGTACATAAGATTATTAATATAAGGATTACTGTTAAAAGTCCTTAACCAGCGCGGACGCACTGAAGCGTTTTTGTTTTTTTATTAAAAATCAGATCACAGAATGGTATTTAATACACAGCAACTTACGTTTCAACTTATTCCTTCTACAACGATGAAAACCGTTCAAACTGAAACAAGTTGTGAGTGACTAACCGAAACACAGACCACTCGAGCTCTACTTCGGGTTTTCAGTCTCCCGCTCGGAGCGAAACTGCAGCCAGCCAGAGAAAACACGGGCGATAATAACAATAACTTTATTTTCTATAGTGCCTTTAAAGGAGCTTCTCAAAGCGCTCACAGTATAAGACAATACAAGTAAAGTAGGCTAATAAACAAAATACAAAATAAATCAAACAAAAAAGCATAGGTGGATTAAATAAACAAGAAACCAGCAATGATTACCACAATCAACAATAACCTAACTTTCCTAACCAAACCTAACAAAGTTTTTAAATGCGTTTTAAAAATTCCAAGCAATTTGCTTTTCTGCAGCTGAAAAGAATAATATGGGGTGCAATTTTGCAATATCTCTGAGATATATAAAAAAAGAAGTCTTAACAACGTTTTGTACATGAGGGTCAAATGTTAATGGGGAATCAAAGATAACTCCTAGATTCCTTAATTTCTTCTGAAACTCAAATACAGAACCATCAGAACCACAGAACCAACCAAACAGGCGCCTATAAAACTCATGTCATAAAGTCATAACATTTGTGAGTCATAATTTTCAAAAACCAGATTGAAGTTGCTCAAAAAGATTACTAACAGAAAGATGGTTATGCAACTGCAAAGCTACAACTCATTCAAAAATTTTAGCCAGGAAAGGAAGATATACATATGTCGACTAGTTATTTAAAGGCACTGTTACACCCCTGTAATGTTGAGGCAGGAACGAAGCGGAGAGAGAATCCACATGCAAGCACTACTTTAATGAAACAAACAGGAAATCCGGGGCAAACAATGGAACACGGAACTCAGGATTGGAACATGGAAACAGCTACAACAACCGACAAACAACAACTGAAGCACAGAGGTTTAAATACACAGGCAAACAAGCTAAACAAGATAACAAGGGGGTGTGGTTAATCAGAAACAACTGGGGAGATTAATAAACAAGAAAAACTACAAAAGGACTACAAAAAATGGCACAGGACAGGAAATAACAAAAGTCCACACAAGACAAGGGGAACACAAGACAGGAATCATGACAGCCCTGTCTAGGGGTAAAGGACGCAACATGAAATGAGAGAGTGGAAGCGAGGAATCTTTTGAGAGTTTAATGAAACCAAACAAAAATACAAAATAAATAAATAGGGAACTTTTCTTTGGGAGTTGACCTGGCCAAAATAACCTCTTGCCTAAAACCTAACCAAAATAAAATAAAATTAAAGTACAATATATTAACCTAACTCCCTAGCCAAAACAGAGATTTAAAAGGTTTACAATAAACAATAATGGCGTCAAACTCCTTACTTTCCCAAACCCTCAAGATTTACAATGATAGACAAACTATTTACAAGCTCAAGCAAACAGTTTTAAAAGGGAAATCCAAATCAGTGTCAGTAACAGTCAATAGGGTCGAAATACCAAACAGTTTCCTACTTACAACCTGTAATTCTTTTCAGAGAACAAACAATGATCACTCTTAACAGTCAAAATTCATCTAATCACGCATACAGAGCCACCAAAACTAACAATTCAGTCCTCACAACAACACAATGTTCCCTCCCTAAGGAAGTGACATCAGGACTTTTAAGGTGTGCCTGGAATCGAATGCACCAATCAAGATGAGCCAGTCATTAGCCTGCAGGAGCCAATCAGCACCGTTCCTGGACACAAACACTTCCAAAACAAAAGAGAGAAAGAAACTAGAGACTACAAAACAATTGGTTGTAACAGCACACTAAGCAGTTTACATTTTTCTCAAACAGCGAGTCGCTGTGGAGTACTTGAAGAGTTCGGTTGCAAAACGCGATAAACGCCATTTTTTGACATTTGGATTTTATTATTGGAAATCACTGTTCAGATGTACCTTATTCTATGTGTGAATTGCTGCCATTAATAAGATTTAAAAATGTACATTTTAAGCCTACTACAAAATGTATTTTTTCACAAAACGCGATATCCGCCAGCCCAGTTTCTTTACAAAGTGCGATATAACGGTTAGGCTATAGAACGTTCAGGATGCTGCGCGAGCTCGGGATGTCACGCGAAGAGAGAGTCACCGCCGGTGAAGTGCTCCGAGTTTGCTCAGTGATTTAACGATAATATCAAAACAAAAAACATATATTTTTAAAAAGAGGATTCAATAGGCTAACTAAAAAACGTTTACCATTTAATTGTTTATACTGTAGGCGAGCTGTCAGTCACGTAGGCTACGTCACTGATCAACAGCTGTCTGACAGTCAGAGAATCAAAGCTTCAGAGTCAAGCTAACGTTATGGATTTCGAAAACAAACAAAACATTGATTCACTAGCTTTTCTTAATGTATTACAGTAGTAGAATATAGCCTATGGTGGATATATAGCGTTTTGCAAAAAAAAAAAAAAAAATTTGTTATGTTGTGTATGTTCTGGCCAAAACTAACTCAGAATCTTATTATTATTAATCAATCTTTGTATATACTATTCCATATATTTATGATGTATTGTTTTTTTAACCAATTTAAGATGTTTGACAATGTTAAGATAAATATGTTGCATTTTGGCATGGTTTTTGACTTATTTATGAACTATTTATGGACATAAAATTAAATAAAAAATATCCTGGATTTGAAGAATATTGTGTCCCTGGCCTTCACTGAGCTCAAGTAATAGTTTAATGTACAAAAAATTGTGAATGAACTTGACTGTTGATGTCTTAAATAATAATGTCAAATAACCAACATTTCTCAAAATGGATATATCTCGTTTTGCAACGAAACTCTTCACTTGTATTTAACGTTACTGTCGTAGATACAACTCACGCAGAGCCGTCGGTTTCTTTTCCTTGACTCTTCCGACCGTGCTTTCTTCATTTTCTTCGTCGACTCTGCCATGATTCACATCTGAAATGCATGCTAGTGTCTTCCATAGAGGCTGCTTCATATGTTGTTGATGTACGAGACGTTGTGCCATAAAGCAAGTTGTGATTCTGGCGAGATTTGTCGGGACGCCACCTCTCAAACCTGCATTGCTGGTTTTGCCAGCGCCGTCCCCTGCTTTGCTATCGGGATGATTCACCCTACTAGTTTGTTTACCATCGAAATGATTTTGAAGCTGTTATATTAAGGTACAAATCTTGCATAGTGTGCCTTTAAATCATCCAAATCTAAATTTCGCTTCTTGACTACAGGAGTAACAGCAGCATTTTTTATGCAGCTGTGACAACAGCAGTACTTAAGGATTCATTAATTATGTTAAGCACTGCAGGGCACAAATGCTGAAAACAAGACTTAAACAAACCAATAGGAAGGGGATCATGCAAGTAGTAGCTTTCATATCTGAACTGTAACAAGTGAGGCAAAATCAGGTTGCACAAAATTCTGAAAACAGGGCACCCGAAAAACTTGCCGCACTCGCATTAGAACTAAAGGAGAGGAAGGTTGTTGTTATAGCAAGGAGCAGAGCGAGTATACTTGATTTCACGGCCCTTGCGAGGAGCAAATAAATCCAGGTTAATAGCCAGTGCATTATTTAGCTGTGAAATATCATCATCCAAGGGCGTTGAGCCCAATTCAGTAAGAGATGAGACAACAACAGTTGCATATACTGTCTGATCAGTTGATTTCCACATTTAAACAAGTGCTTACAGCAGCAAACTATGGGATCCAGAATTTATTTGTGACATGGCCTTCCTCACAGATTATATGACTGTGCATCTGAATTATCTGAACACACAGTTACAAGGTCGGTCTCGGACTGTTTCAGACCTCTATGCACATATGAACGCTTTCCAACGTAAACTTAACCTTTTTCACAGCGGATTTTCGTCCAATCCGGCAAATTTGACACACTTCTCTGCCTGCGAGGAGATGTGCAAAGATGCTCCCAAATGCAAGATGTGTTTCGCCAAGTACAGAAAAGAAATTGAAAGTCTACAAGAGCAGTTCAGAATTCACTTCCAGGTCTTCCACATCATCCAGCCTTGCATGTGTCAGGGTATTGTAAAAGTTGTGTTGTTCTATCCAGCCCACCAGGGGGACTCAAGGAGTACTGAACGCACAAGTTACACAGGAGTAAGTGTGTTCCTGATGTAAACAAGTCAGTGCGGAGCCTGAAGAGATGACGCTAGAACACTGGTCACACCGGTTGTAAGTTACTAGCTAGAACTCTACAAACTTATATTGCGAGCCTTCAATCCCTCCATTACCATTACTCCAGGTTTAGAGGCGAGTATTATTGCTAGTTTTAATTTAACACGTATGCAGTGCAGTTGGCCTTCAGTCTAGATTATTGCCATATGTGCAGTGGAATGACAAATCCCTTTCCCAGTTGCAACCAATCTCCTCCTTGGTTTTCCTGAATTATAAAGTGGTAATTTGTGGTTCTCTTAAAGCATTCTGGAACAAGGAAAAAGCAAGTGTCTGTGTTGTACAGGATACAACTTCTGCCAGGTCAGGATTTGCATAAAGGTTTAATGCAGTTCGCAGGCCTCTTATTAACACACAAAAGAGGAAGCGAGACTAAGGGTTTTAGTGAAGATGATCTTATAGAGTCCCATCAAACTCAATAAATTTATTTCAAGAAAAAAGGATCACGGTTGCATTTGTTCACTCAGCAGGAACTCAGTATGTGAACAATCCCATCTGTGAAGAAATAAAAAGTTTCACTGCATGTGAAAATCACACACATCTTAAAGAAATGCTCTTTTTACTTCCTCTTTCTTTCTCCGTTTGGCTAATTCTCGGGCTATGAAGGATGCTGCTTCATTTGCCCTGTCCATTTTATGATGAAGTTTTTTCTTATGTTACAAAAAGTATTCATGGGATAGCTTTTTGCTTGATAGCTATTAACTATTTAGAATAAATTGCCTGCTCAGGGTGCTGACCCACCAAAGGCTGTCCAATTAGAGACAAAACGAAGACACAGTTGTTTTTTGGGACTGGTTTGTGTGGTTTTCTATAAAATAAACCGTGACATGAATGTGAATATTCATAATAATAATTATAAATTAAATTAATTAAACATACTGTCAATAATGAAGCACAATAAAATAAGATTAGGCTGTAACTTCTGCATTATAGGCAGTGCACAGCTGTAACCTGACACCTTGCAAGCGCTCCAAAGTTTGTATGGGGCCACTCTGTCTGGGCTATGAGGCAAAATATAAACACTTATTATGCCGCTATAACTTAAAGGGATAGTTCGCCCAAAAATGATATTTAGCCCATGATTTACTCACCCTCAAGCCGTTCGAGATGCATATGTCAATCTTTTTTCAGACGAACACATTTTCAGTTATTTTAGAAAATGTCTTAGATCTTTCAGTGGTTAGAATGTAAAGCAATGGGGTCCAGCTCGTTAAAGTCCGCAAATGAGCATGCATCCTTCCCAAAAGTAATCCATCCGGCTCCAGGGGGATAAACGAAGGCCTTCCGAGGGTAATCCGTGCGGTTTTGTCGTAAAAATATACATATTTAAGACTTTATAAACGAAAATAACTGGCTTCTGGTCGCGGTCGACGCGCGTTCACGGAGATGGATGCTGGCATATGACGTAGGACGTAGCGTAGGAAGCGTCGTGACGTAGAACGAACGTGACAGCGCAGCCAGAGAGCAGAGCAAAACAAAACTCTATGTTCGTTTATCATCCACCAGGTCAGTTTGGCAGTTTCTTGTGTTACTCTCATCCTTCCCTGAGGATAGTACTCCTCTCCTCGTTCTTGGAGACTTCAAAATCCACATAGAAAAGCCTCAGGCTGCTGATTTCCACACTCGCCTCATTCGACCTAAAATGAGTATCTACTGCCGCTACTCACAAATCAGGAAACCAATAAGATCTTATTTACACATGCTACTGCTCCACTGACCATACACTGGTGTCTCCACTGCACACCTCAGATCACTTCCTCCTCACTCTTAACCTCAACCTGCCTCAGGACACAACACACACTCCTCCACAGGTCACCTTTACGCTCACACTCACCCTCTCGTCTTTCCTCTTTGGTCTCACCCACACTTCCTCCACCTGATCAGCTCTCAACACTAGATACTAACAGTGCAACTGATAATCTTTTCTCCACTCTAACATCGAGTTTGGACAACTTCTGCCCCCTTTCCTCCAGGCCAGCCCGTGCCACACCCTTCTCCGAGAACATTGTTCTAAACTCAGGGCTGCAGAGAGGAAGTGGTGAAAATCGAAAGATCCTACTGACCTTGGTCTGTACCAATCCCTCCTCTCTTCCTTGTCTGCTAATGTCTCTACTTCTAAAATCACTCACTATCAAAACAAAATTAACAATTCTTCTGACTCTCGCCCACTTTTCATAACCTTCTCTCTTCTTATCCCTCCTCCTCCTCAAAGCTAGACTAAAAACACATCTCTTTGCCCTAGCATACACATAACACATTATAGACTTCTATAATTCAATGTTAGGCTGCATAGATTAGGTCAACCAGAACCGGGAACACTTCCCATAAATCCTGATGTACTCGTTACATCATAAGAAGGATGGCGTCTTCTCTAATATTAGTCTCTCTGTTTATCCCGAGATTTACCGCAGTCCGCCGGATCCAGGCCGTATCCAGATCTGATGAAGGACCTGCGCCTGGACACGACGACAACGCAGTCCTGAAGTCTCAACCAGTCTCTCCCCTGTGAAGGTGTGTTAAAACGGTGTCGTGTTAGCGGCCCCTAAGTTAATAACTAATGACCGTTGCGACGTAAGTGAATCAATCAAAACTAACTTTAGCTGGACAATAACTTTATTCTAGAGCTGCTGTAAAGCCAAACAATCTCTGTTACTGTAATCTCCTACTATCACTGTAAAGCTGCTTTGAAACAATCTATATTGTTAAAAGCGCTATATAAATGAAGGTGACCAGAAAAAGTGTAACGCTAGCTAACGCTGTGCTACGCTGGGAAGGAGACCAGAGGCCATATTTTGAATGGTTGTCAATGGAGGAGAGGCTTCATAACACTGAATAAACCGCTTTAGTGAAGAAATAGCTTATCATTTAATGAATCGACACCCCATCGGCTAATCTTCAACATGTTTGCTCCAATAGTAATGAAAATATTCACCTTGAACTCTGTCATGGAAACTAGCATGTATAAACCTTAATTTAACAATTTAATAATCAATAAAAAAGGAATTTATACCTGTTTTATATTATTGCTGTAGCGACATTGGACCAACGGTTTGGAAAATGGATGGATGGATGATTCAGTTGCGGCGCCATCTTCTGTTCAGATGCAGGAATTCATTTGGCAAACGACTCTCACAGTGCATTATGGGTATTCTCCAGCCATTGAGTATATATGTTGTGCACTTGTTATTGCGGTGCATTGTGGGATTGAATGAGTGAACTCGTTGACGTCCACTATGGTTTCAGACACCACTACAAAAGGCTGTTTTCTCAAATAATGCCCTATTTAAGGGTATAGGGGGCGATTTCAGACACAGCCTCAATGACGTCAAGGCTGTAATGTGATTGGTTATCAAGGCACATGTGATCCAAGTTAGCCGTTACACTTTTTCCAATGGTAGAGCCTCAAAACCTAGTCTCTCCCAGTAATAAGACCATCTCTGGTATAAAGCAGGCTTTAGGTGATCGTCAGCTCCTAACATACGGTCTGAAGCTGCTGGCCTGAAACTGCTGTCACGTATATAGTTCTGCAGTCAGACACATCTCGTCTCATATGTGCTCGTTCAATCCCTCAAACTGCCACCAGAGGTCACCATCTCCTGTGACTGACATCAACCTTGATGAGCCTCACCTGTAAATCACTATCATTCATCTTCATTCATCCTCACAATTATTCATCTTCAACTTACAGAAAAAGATCATCATTTTTCTTTAAGTAGGTTTAGTTCAGTAATGTTGTTCTCTTGTTGAGGGAGGGACTGTGATATTTATGTCGCTGGGTGTTAATAAACAGCGTTAACCACACAAAGTCCTTCACTGTAAAGCTAAAGTGCTTGTGTTAAAACAGTCAGTCATTTGGTTGCTGTTGATCTGATGAGCTTCAACACGGTAAGACAAACACACTCTTAAACTGATGATTATTGCTCATATAACATACGTGTCTTTACATGAGAAATGTTAAGAATAGGGAGATTTACATATACTTGTTTAAGTGATGATTATATTAACACAATTATTCATTACTAAAATTGTTTCTGCCTTAAATTATTACATTGTTTAAATTAATACATTTTTAGCTAACTGTGATTTTGTATATGTACATTTCTGAAATGCATAACTTAGACAGTTTCCTCTGATAACAGATCACTGTAAATTGTAATGTGGACTCGTGTATTTTCTGTAAAGCTGCTGTGAAATGATGTGTATTGTGAAAAGCGCTATACAAATAAATGTGAATTGAATTGAATGCTGTATTATAGATATATGCTATGCTGATGTGGGTCAGAATGGCTCCTCCTCTTCCTCTGATCTTCTTTCTGCTCATGATTCACGGTGAGTCTCTCTTACATTCACATTAGAAACACTCTGATGTTTTATTTAAGGCCTCATGAGCGGCTGATCTGCACTTTCTTCTGTCCTGTTCTCACATATTTCTCTCTGAAACAGGAAGTTTGTGCTGAACTTGTCAAACGCTCCTTTTAGAAATGTCCAATAGTCTTGTGCTACTTGCTAGTCAGTGTCACATGGTTTAGGGGGAGGGACTTTCTCGTTGTTCAGAGCATTTGATTGGACAAAAATCACTGTAGCAGCAGATCATGAATATTTTTGGCTCATGTTCTCGGAAGTGAATGTGTACATGTTAAATATTTATCATGTCAAAGGAGTTCACTAGCATAAATGAGCTCTGAGCTGATAGATAAGAACTAAAAGCCACAAAACTAATATGTTGATGTCATTGGGTATTATTTAAATCAACTTTGATTATTTTCTTCATCTTATTTTTCATATATTTCATTATTTGAGAGTGCGTCATGTTGTTCGTGGCTGATTTTTTTTCTTTGAGATTTATACATCATCTGAAAGCTGAATAAATAAGCTTTCCATTGATGTAACGTTTGTTAGGATAAGACAATATTTGGCCATCAATACATCAATAATCAAATACTAATTAAAAAAATATGTCTTAAGTCTACCTTTAAAATGCCATCGTTCTGAGCTTCCCTAAGATCAAGAGACAGAGAATTCTAAAGGACAGGAGCATATGAAGAAAAAGCCCTGTCACACATAGATCATAAGCGTGAATGAGGAACAACCAACAAGTTGGATTGTGGAGATCGCAGTCTCTGATTTGGATTTTAGGAAATGACCAATTCAGATAAATAATAAGGAGCCAAGCCATGCAATGCTTTATATGTCAGCATCATAATTTTAAAATCAACTCGGAGTCTGACTGGGAGCCAGTGTAAGGACTCCAAAACTGGAGTAATATGATCACATACCCTGGACCCAGGTAATATAGTGCACATATTTAGCAAATGGTCTCTATAGCTATTTTTTTCTAGCTAACTAACGTGCTATGGTGATTAAATGGCTTTCCTGGGGTAAATGTAATGTTATGCTTCTCCAGCGTTATGTAACGTTATGTGATATACTTGTTCTCCAGCTGTTTTATTGACTTCTTTCCACGGTTGAAAAACACTGATTGATCGATATTATGTATGAGGTGTCGCTCACACAGAAGAGGCTGTGTTTTCTGGTGGCACATATTATTTTTATTTCTGTCACATGCTGTACAATCTGAAAATTCAACAAAGACAACAATACATTAGTTTTTGTTTCTCAGTGTTGAAATAGCTGGCAGTGTGACTCCTTCATGTCAAAAAGTGAAACGCCCTGCGGCTCACCACTGCCCCCTAGCGTCACCTGCCAGTATACACAGGTTTAAGTGATGTTAACATAAACATCTATGGGCCTACTTAATAAATGGTAACCAACAATACATAATAATAAAACATATGAATAACAATATACAAGTATTTGAATCTATACGACTACAGAGGCATATAAATTTCAGTAAGTTTTACTGTATCTTTCAACATAGCCTACCTATTGTTCATTCGTTGATGATCGGTTCACGTGCCGCTTGAACTGAGGCGCTACAGCGATCTGCCACATCACATTTACAACGCCAAAACGATATTTATTGTTTTCATTTCGTAATTAAATATACAGAATCTGAGAGCTGAGAATTTGTTTCATATCAAAAGTGAGTCTTGTCTTGTCTGTCGGTGCCAGAGGTGTAAAGTCCAGGTTCAGAAAGTAAGCACAGTTTTTCAGCCAGTTCTTTTCTTCAGTGATTCTGCTTGTTAACAGGCTTATCTGGTTTTGTGGCTCAGATAAGGTCCAGTTCTGGTTTATTTCTTTGCTCTTGGCTGACATGTGGCATTGCTATGCAGAGGTGTAAAGTCCAGGTTCAGAAAGTAAAAGTCCTCCTCAGTATTTTGTTCCAATCACCTGGATTTATTAATTCAGCAGGAGAGAGAACTAATTAGTGAAATCAGATGACTGAGTTTATGGGTGGAATAAACATATGGCAGGACTTCTACTTTCTGACCCCTGGACTATACACCTCTGGTCAGTGTCCTCTTTGTTTAGCGATTTTTCTCTGCGTGAGAAAATGTGTGTGTGGCGTGAGAGTGTGTGAAACTTGTCGATTTGAGACTCAAGCTGAAAGTGTGACAGTTCACAGCCCTGCTCTAGCACTAGATCGTGAATATCTTTTGTTTTTGTTCACGGAAGTGAATGTGCATATGTTAAATATGTATTTAGTCATATTCCAGGAATACACATTTTTTCTGAATTGCTAAAACACTAAACCCACTTCTCTGAACCAAATTCTCAATAACCTAAACCAATTTGTCAAATAAATAATTTCTGTAAAACATAAACAAGTTCAGGAAGTTAAAACACTGTTTGCAAATCTCATGCACTCTTCTTGCAAAACTTAAAATACATTCTCACTCATTAAAACAATTTTAAAACTGTGATGCACTTATGTTTCAAAACGCTAAACACAGGCAGGCAAAAGATAAACACAACTACAACACAGTTGTCATCGTTTACACACAACGACTCAAAATTGTTCACACTTATTTCTAATGATGAGAGGAAACCAACTGTACAAAATACAAGACAGTTTAAAGTGGCATAAGAGGGAGAGGAGGAAGATTATGAGTATAAGAGGAGGAAGAGTGTGAGTATAAGAGGAGGAAGAGTGTGATTATAATAGGAGGAAGAGTATGAGTATAAGAGGAGGAAGAGTGTGAGTATAAGAGGATTAAGAGTGTGTGTATAAGAGGAGGAAGAGTGTGTGTATAAGAGGAGGAAGAGTGTGAGTATAAGAGGAGGAAGTGTGTGAGTATAAGAGGAGGAAGAGTATGAGTATAAGAGGAGGAAGAGTGTGAGTATAAGAGGATTAAGAGTGTGTGTATAAGAGGAGGAAGAGTGTGTGTATAAGAGGAGGAAGAGTGTGAGTATAAGAGGAGGAAGTGTGTGAGTATAAGAGGAGGAAGAGTATGAGTATAAGAGGAGGAAGAGTGGGAGTATAAGAGGAGGAAGAGTGGGAGTATAAGAGGAGGAAGAGTGTGAGTATAAGAGGGTGAAGAGTGTGTGTATAAGAGGAGGAAGAGTGTGTGTATAAGAGGAGGAAGAGTGTGAGTATAAGAGGAGGAAGTGTGTGAGTATAAGAGGAGGAAGAGTGGGAGTATAAGAGGAGGAAGAGTATGAGTATAAGAGGAGGAAGAGTGTGAGTAAAAGAGGAGGAAGAGTGTGAGTATAAGAGGAGGAAGAGTGTGATTATAATAGGAGGAAGAGTGTGAGTATAAGAGGAGGAAGAGTGTGAGTATAAGAGGAGGAAGAGTGTGAGTATAAGAGGAGGAAGAGTATGAGTATAAGAGGAGGAAGTGTGTGAGTATAAGAGGAGGAAGAGTGTGAGTATAAGAGGGTGAAGAGTGTGAGTATAAGAGGAGGAAGAGTGTGAGTATAAGAGGAGGAAGAGTGTGAGTTAGAGGAGGAAGAGTGTGTGTATAAGAGGAGGAAGAGTGTGAGTTAGAGGAGGAAGAGTGTGTGTATAAGAGGAGGAAGAGTGTGAGTTAGAGGAGGAAGAGTGTGAGTATTAGAGGAGGAAGAGTGTGAGTATAAGAGGAGGAAGAGTGTGAGTTAGAGGAGGAAGAGTGTGTGTATAAGAGGAAGAGTATGAGTTAGAGGAGGAAGAGTGTGTGTATAAGAGGAGGAAGAGTACGAGTTAGAGGAGGAAGAGTGTGTATAAGAGGAGGAAGAGTATGAGTTAGAGGAGGAAGAGTGTGAGTTAGAGGAGGAAGAGTGTGTGTATAAGAGGAGGAAGAGTGTGTGTATAAGAGGAGGAAGAGTATGAGTTAGAGGAGGAAGAGTGTGAGTATAAGAGGAGGAAGAGTGTGTGTATAAGAGGAGGAAGAGTATGAGTTAGAGGAGGAAGAGTGTGTGTATAAGAGGAGGAAGAGTGTGAGTTAGAGGAGGAAGAGTGTGAGTTAGAGGAGGAAGAGTGTGTTAGAGGAGGAAGAGTGTGAGTGTAAGAGGAGGAAGAGTATGAGTTAGAGGATGAAGAGTGTGAGTATAAAAGGAGGAAGAGTGTGAGTTAGAGGAGGAAGAGTGTGAGTATAAGAGGAGGAAGAGTGTGAGTTAGAGGAGGAAGAGTGTGAGTTAGAGGAGGAAGAGTGTGAGTTAGAGGAGGAAGAGTGTGAGTTAGAGGAGGAAGAGTGTGAGTTAGAGGAGGAAGAGTGTGAGTGTAAGAGGAGGAAGAGTATGAGTTAGAGGATGAAGAGTGTGAGTATAAAAGGAGGAAGAGTGTGAGTTAGAGGAGGAAGAGTGTGAGTATAAGAGGAGGAAGAGTGTGAGTTAGAGGAGGAAGAGTGTGAGTTAGAGGAGGAAGAGTGTGTTAGAGGAGGAAGAGTGTGAGTATAAGAGGAGGAAGAGTGTGAGTATAGAGTATAAGAGGAGGAAGAGGAAGAGGAAGGTGTGGAGAATGTGGTCAAGGCTGGATCTGCTTCAGGGTTTTCCGACCGGTTAGACCGGCCGTTAGCGTGGAGATATACCTGTTTTATATTATGCTGTAGAGACATTGGACCAGCGGTTTGGAAAATGGATGGATGGATGATTCGGCTGTGGCGCCATCTTCTGTTCAGATGCAGGGATTCATTTTTTCAATTCACGTTATTGCGGTGCATTGTGGGATTGAATGAGTGCACTCGATAATGTCCACTATGGCAGAGCCACAGATCCTGGTATCTCCCAGTAATAAGACCATCTCTGGTATAAAGCAGGCTTTAGGTGATCGTCAGCTCCTAACGTACGGTCAGTATGGAAGGCATTAGCTGCCAAAATTAAATAAATCAATTAAACGATAAAAATGAAAACTAAAACCAGATTAACCATTTCATTACAGAAACCTGTATGCAAAATATGTGATGTAATCTATGATTATCGTTAACACTTTTCGTCCCATGTTATGAAGTTAAAACCTTTTTCATGTTATTGCAGGTCAACCTGCATATGAGATGATGGAGACTGACCCAGACCCTCCCTCCCTCCATCTGGGTCACACAGAAATCTCTCACACCAACACTACACGCTCTGCAAGACGAAGTAAGAGGGAGCAAAGAAAAAACACACTGCAGCCAGCTGAAGGAGGTGGTGAGCGACACACTGAGGAGACACACGAGGCTGATGGAGATGCTGTGCCACATGCTGAGGAGACACACTGAGGAGACACACGAGGCTGATGGAGATGCTGTGCCACATGCTGAGGAAACACACTGAGGAAGAGACCCACAACACTCTATTGCAATGTACTGATGCTTTATCCTGCTTGACCAGCCTATTATTACTTGTGTCTAGTAGTTATTATTACTTGTGTCTAGTAGTGTCTAGTAATACTTTGACAAAAACCTGAGTGAGTTTGCTTGAAGGAAAACATCTAACATGCGAGACAGCAGCTTGGGCTTATGTGGAACAACGAGAACAGATCCAAATGTCTTCTTTGGCAGGTGCATGTTGTAGCCCCACACGAGTGAGATGAAACCACACAATTGTGCAGTTTTGGTTGTCACAGGCTACCATGTGGTCCTTGCTTTCTGGCCCACGGCAAATGCACCACAACTTCTCAACACTTCTCCTGGTCCTGCCCTTCTTCTGTACTATTTTAGAGGTCTGTTGAGTTTTTTCCCCATCTGGAACAGGAATCTGTTTAAGTGGCATCTGAGTGAAGTAACCACTTACAAGTTCAGGGAGACACACAAACTCAAAAAATTGCTGTGCCTTTTTAAGAACATTATTCCAGAGCTGTGGGTCAGGTGCAACACGTCTTTTAAAGTCAGTACTCCGCATCAGCCACAAAAATTTGTGTCTGGACTTGCTTGTAGTATGGACTACCCTCCTTTAGCTTAAGCTCACCACTCAACTTCTAAACAGAAGTCTTTGTCACAGCTGCTGCATGCTTCCTCCACAGTGCTGTTACGGTACTTATACGGGCACTTTATCTCGATGCAGCCTTTTCACAGCAGGTACACTGCACCAATCCATCTGGCCTCGTCCAACCTGAGGAAACTTGGGGTTTATGATGAAACCACACTCACTAATTTGCATGTCACAGTGATGTTTCATGGATTGTAGTTTATACTGTGTCCTCCCATTTTCCTCATTCTGTCTTCCCCATGCAGTAGCAGGACACTGGTTTGTAGAACCACTGTTGGGGTAACAAACTGCTCTCCCTGTAGACAGCGCAGGGTTTTCAAAGTCAGACACAAAGACTGAATGCATTTTGGATGCAGTACTTCTCCCAGTGCGCAAGTGAAACCAAGATGAGCATTTGTGCTGCTTTCTGGTCTGTCTTTCAATGAACTCAGCCTGCTCAGGTGTAACATTTACCTTACTTGCTATGGTTTTGCAGTACTGGCGCAAGACAGACAGTTCACTGCCATCCATTTTTTTTATCATGTAGACTGCGCAGTGAATCTGGTGCTGAGAACGGCTGTACTGGGTCTGTAAAAGCATCACAATAACCAGGCAAAGTTGACAGAATTGCAGCTTTTGGAGATGCTTTCTGCAGTTGTGCAAGATATGATTCCCAATGCTCCTGTGTTGCAGTATTGAACCTACATGTGTTCGATGAAGTCCTTAAAGCAGGTATGCTTGCTACCTCACCATCCAGGAGATTATTAAGACACTTTCTTTTTGCTTTTGCAGAAGTAAAGTCTATTCTGTGTCCTACCTCCGCCAGAAGTTATAGCCCCTGATAAGCTGATGATGGCCCAGGGCTTGAGTGGTGTGTCATTCA
Organism: Rutilus rutilus; assembly: GCF_951802725.1. Classification (NCBI taxonomy): domain Eukaryota; kingdom Metazoa; phylum Chordata; class Actinopteri; order Cypriniformes; family Leuciscidae; genus Rutilus; species Rutilus rutilus. The sequence goes on from NC_140210.1 coordinate 51,315,404, forward strand.
GCCGTTGCGAGTGCAAGATCTGTAGACAACAACTCACTTTGGCTGCAGTAATATGTCAGACAATTTGTTTCATGATGATGACTTATTTTATTGGAACAATGTTTCTGTTTTATTGTGTTAGGTATTGGTTTGTGTAATTAATAAAATAAAGAAAAAAATGCATGAAAAGAGGGTAGTATTACAATTTATTTAACACGTTCAAACTAAACAAACCATCCTTAATCAGGCACTGATGATATACACTCACCTAAAGGATTATTAGGAACACCATACTAATACTGTGTTTGACCCCCTTTCGCCTTCAGAACTGCCTTAATTCTACGTGGCATTGATTCAACAAGGTGCTGAAAGCATTCTTTAGAAATGTTGGCCCATATTGATAGGATAGCATCTTGCAGTTGATGGAGATTTGTGGGATGCACATCCAGGGCACGAAGCTCCCATTCCACCACATCCCAAAGATGCTCTATTGGGTTGAGATCTGGTGACTGTGATTTTTAGTACAGTGAACTGAATTGTCATGTTCAAGAAACCAATTTGAAATGATTCGAGCTTTGTGACATGGTGCATTATCCTGCTGGAAGTAGCCATCAGAGGATGGGTACATGGTGGTCATAAAGGGATGGACATGGTCAGAAACAATGCTCAGGTAGGCCGTGGCATTTAAACGATGCCCAATTGGCACTAAGGGGCCTAAAGTGTGCCAAGTAAACATCCCCCACACCATTACACCACCACCACCACCAGCCTGCACAGTGGTAACAAGGCATGATGGATCCATGTTCTCAATCTGTTTACGCCAAATTCTGACTCTACCATCTGAATGTCTCAACAGAAATCGAGACTCATCAGACCAGGCAACATTTTTCCAGTCTTCAACTGTCCAATTTTGGTGAGCTCGTGCAAATTGTAGCCTCTTTTTCCTATTTGTAGTGGAGATGAGTGGTACCCGGTGGGGTCTTCTGCTGTTGTAGCCCATCCGCCTCAAGGTTGTGCGTGTTGTGGCTTCACAAATGCTTTGCTGCATACCTCGGTTGTAACGAGTGGTTATTTCAGTCAAAGTTGCTCTTCTATCAGCTTGAATCAGTCGGCCCATTCTCCTCTGACCTCTAGCATCAACAAGGCATTTTCGCCCACAGGACTGCCGCATACTGGATGTTTTTCCCTTTTCACACCATTCTTTGTAAACCCTAGAAATGGTTGTGGGTGAAAATCCCAGTAACTGAGCAGATTGTGAAATACTCAGACCGGCCCGTCTGGCACCAACAACCATGCCACGCTCAAAATTGCTTAAATCACCTTTCTTTCCCATTCTGACATTCAGTTTGGAGTTCAGGAGATTGTCTTGACCAAGACCACACCCCTAAATGCATTGAAGCAATGGCCATGTGATTGGTTGATTAGATAATTGCATTAATGAGAAATTGAACAGTTGTTCCTAATAATCCTTTAGGTGAGTGTACAGTTAACATGACATTATCATCATCATCATCATTACAGCAAACATACCTTTGCTGTTACTACTGTGATTGTCGCAGTCCTTCGGTCGGAATGTAAATAAATCCTGTACCCAGCCATTGGTGAAATGTCCGTGAGCTTCCAGAGATTTATAATTTTTTTAATTGTTCACTGGTATATGTGCTTATACCATAAACAAGACTATTGACAATGTCTAAATATGAGGATGGAGGTAGCAATGTGGGGTCAGCACTCCAACTTACTGCAGTCAGCTCATATGGATCTATGTTCTGAATGGATGACAATTTCTCCAAATAACGGTCCCTGGCATCTTTATCGAGTTTATCTCGGTACGGCCTTTTCTCAATTTTCTTTTGCTTCTCCAGGTTTGCGAGTTATATTTACTTCTTATCTAGATAGTTATCTTATTAGTTATCTTAGTTATTTTATTTACTTCTACTCCTGTAATCTCTTTAATTCTCAGTCAGTAGCAATACCTCAAAAATGGCGTCGTGGTGACGTCACACACAACAAACCCACGTGTCTGACAAAGACCGGAAGTAAAAATGTAGTAAAAGTTTTCGAGAGAGTTCCACATGTAATATTAGTTATTTCATATGCAAACATGTCAGCCAATCACAGGCGTTTACACTGAAGTCTCGCAGCAGACACGCCCCTTCAAACAGAGCGTTCAAATTAGAGGCTAAAATCAGGCTTGGAAAAATGCCTTTTATTTATAAATTATGACAATTTTTGATGTTAAAATCATACTAACATTATAAGGGAACCCCAGGAAACATTATAAAATAATAAAATAATCCAGTGTATGACCCCTTTAAAAAAAAGCAGAAGAGTGCCCCTGTAGGCCATGGAATAAGAATAATAAGTGCTGGTCCAGATGACATTTCTTGTTTTGTGTGTTTACCTTAATTAAAGTTAAATTAATATGCACATTTAAGTAAAAGTATAAAAATACTGATAACAGGTTTTGTATAAATAAAATGGTTAGGAATCATAATTGTTTCAAGTGCTTTTTATTTAATGATGTTTTAATAGCAAAGTTAAGATAATTAAACCTAATTAAACACGAGTGACGCACATTCAGTTAATCAACCCAATCAACGAGATAAGAGGTATATATACTGCAGACTTCTGTTCATTGACAGTTTATCAGCATCCCTCCACCACCCAATCTCCTCACTTTGATTTTAATAATCTCTTATTGGATGTAAACAACACAATCCAAAATACAATGCAATAGTTCCAGATTATTCCTATCACAAACAGGGGTAATATTCTGGGTTTGGGCCAAAATTCATAGCCCAGAGCCCTCCCCTGGACAGCACGCCAAATACGCATAATCTTTACTCTATTTAATTTGATGTAAGTGTGAACTCGTGAATTCTGATAGGTGGAGGGGAGGAGGGCGTAGCGGGGGGGCCTCCAACATATATTTTGCCTAGGGCCTCCAAATGTCTAGAACCGGCCCTGCATAGCCTCAATGATGTCAAGGCTGTAATGTGATTGGTTATCAAGGCACACGTGATCCAATTCAGCAGTTACACTTTACAATGGTAGATCCTCAGATCCTGGTATCTCCCAGTAATGAGACCATCTCTAGTTTAAAGCAGGCTTTAGGTGATCGTCAGCTCCTAACGTCTGGTCTGAAGCTGCTGGCCTGAAACTGCTGTCACGTATATAGTTCTGCAGTCAGACACATCTCGTCTCATATGTGCTCGTTCAATCCCTCAAACTGCCACCAGAGGTCACCATCTCCTGCTACTGACATCAACCTTGATGAGCCTCACCTGTAAATCACTATCATTCATCTTCATTCATCTTCACAATTATTCATCTTAAACTTACAGAAAAAGATGATCATTTCTGTTTAAGTAGATTTAGTTCAGTAACGTTGTTCTCTTGTTGAGGGAGGGACTGTGATGTTTCCGTCGCTGGTCATTAATAAACAGTGTTATCCACACAAAGTCCTTCACTGTAAAGCTAAAGTGCTTGTGTTAAAACAGTCAGTCATTTGGTTGCTGTTGATCTGATGAGCTTCAACACGGTAAGACAAACACACTCTTGCTTAAATGATTATTGCTCATATAACATATGTGTCTTTACATGAGAAATGTTAAGAATAGGATGTTTACATATACTTGTTTAAGTGATGAATATATTAACGCAAATATTCATTACTTCAATGAGCTCATTGTTGCTGCTTTAAATGATTACATTGTTTATTTATTTTTATTTTTAGCTAACTGTGGTTTTGTATATGTACATTTCTGAAATAGGGCCTACATAACTTATTAATGTGAACTGAAATGAATGCTGTATTATAGATATATGTTATGCTGATGTGGGTCAGAATGGCTCCTCCTCTTCCTCTGATCTTCTTTCTGCTCATGATTCACGGTGAGTCTCTCTTACATTCACATTAGAAACACTCTGATGTTTTATTTAAGGCCTCATGAGCGGCTGATCTGCACTTTCTTCTGTCCTGTTCTCACATATTTCTCTCTGAAACAGGAAGTTTGTGTTGAACATGTCAAACGCTCATCACTTTTAGAAATGTCCAATAGTCTTTTGCTACTTGCTAGTCAGTGTCACATGGTTTAGGGGGAGGGACTTTCTCAAAGTTCAGAGCATTTGATTGGACAAAACTCTCTTCACTCTGTCTGTACATTTACTTCTGCTTTTCTGCAACACCCTCATCAAAGCTCATCAGGGCTGCCAACTTTTGAGTTTAGTTTGGAGAGATGATTATGGAAGGGGGATTGATGGGGTGTAAAAAAAAATGATAAACATGGATACAATGGATAAACATTAGGTACAGTAGATACATGATCATTTTTCTCAAGGAAATAAAGAAGTTCATACATTGCTGTAAACATACAGAGCCCTGTCAGCTATTATTATTAAAGGTAAAAAATAACAACTCTAATTCAATGTGTTTTATTATATTATCAACATAATAATATTTAAGTGATATAGGTAAAACCATAATAAATATGTAGGCTAATATAGTGCACATATTTAGCAAATTGTCTCTATAGCTAATTTTTCTAGCTAGCCAACTAACATGTTATGGTCATTAAATGGCTTTCTTGGAGTAAATGTAATGTTATGCTTTTCCAGCGTTATGTAACGTTATGTGATATACTTGTTCTCCAGCTGTTTTATTGACTTCTTTCCGCGGTTGAAAAACACTGATTGATCGATATTATGTGTGAGGTGTCGCACACACAGAAGAGGCTGTGTTTTCAGGTGGCACATATCATTTTTATTTCTGTCACACGCTGTACAATCTGAAAATTCAACAAAGACAATAATAAATTAGTTTTTGTTTCACAGTGTTGAAATAGCAAGAAGGGTCTGACTGCAGAGCCACAGTTTTACCCCAACTACAGTTTTACCCCAACTACAGTTTTACCCCAACTACAGTTTTACCCCACAGCAGTTTTACCCCACAGCAGTTTTGCCCAGTGGTGGAAAGTAACTAATTACAAATACTTTCGTTACAGTACTTGATTAGATTTTTAGATTTTTTCTACTTTCTTGAGTATAATTAAATTGTGGTACTTTTACTTGAGTAGAATTAAAATAAAGTATTCAACTTCGCTACATTTATTTTTCACCAAAAGTACAGAGTACTTTGACAAAGGTGCCGACGGAGCAACAGAGCGAGCTTACATTTCACAAACACTTTTTAAACGACTGCGTGCGGTGGAGGCTGAGCCCTCAGCCCTGTGATTCAGCCAATAACAGACAGTTCTGAAGTGCTTCAGCCAATAACAGACAGGTCTGACTCGGGTGCAAAACCAATCAAAACTTCCAGTTCAGCTGGGGGGCGGGGCGTTCAAACCACGCTTTGACATTCAATCACTGGCGCTCGTGTTTAGAATCCGTATTGCTAACGTTTCAATATTTTATTGAATGTAAGCGAGCTATGCTCATATTCTGATTTTAAAATGTAATTGTGGCAACTCCTGAAATGGGTCATCCCATTGATGTTACCAGAGCATTGAGAAAAACTTGGCTCATAACATGGACACCGTTATTGCTTGGACGGAGCAAGAACAATGTGACACAGTTCAACTGAAAGGTAAAGCTCGCCCTCTTTAACAATACAATTAAACTAAATGTACGAAACAAACTTTGTACAAAGCTGAAAAACCCTCAACAACAGTGAAATAAGATCGCATGATTTGTCTGTCAATCAGATGCATGTACAAGCAATAGTAGGCTCCCCAGCACATTTTCGGTAGAACGAAAAAAAGAGCATTTAATTTAAGGTTAACCATACCCCACTTCATTTTTTTTTTTTTTTTTTTTTTTTTTTACTGGCACTTTTTTATTCATACTACATCTCTCTTTTTTATCGGACCTTTCACTTAACCTTCTTTGCTTTCAAATATGAAATTATTCAAATAAAAACAATTTAAAATGATCTTACCTGGACTTACTTTTAAAGATTAGTAATAAAACATTTTCTCTTGACAACAGGGAAAGCTAGTATGTTTGCTTAGCATACCGTCAAAAACTACAATTTATGAGTTTAATATCATGTTTTGCTTCAAAATCAAAATGACTTGAAATTACTTATGTGGTTTCATGTGTGAGAATATATTATTTTATTAAATTCTATAATACAGGCTATGTTGATTAGCATTGCATTAATGGGTTAGTTCACCCAAAAATGAAAATTAGCCCATGATTTACTCACACATAATTAATATAAATGTCCTGGCTCCTCCAAGTTTTATAATGGCAGTGAATGGCTGGAAAAAAATTTAAACCCAAAAAAGTGCATCCATTCATGATAAAAAAAAAAAAAAAAAAAATTCACATTGCTCCAGTGGGTTAATAAAGGCCTTCGGAAGCGAAGCCATGGGTTTTTGAAAAATACCCATATTTATAACTTTATAATCTAAAATAACTAGCTTCCGCCAGACGATCATACGCATACTAAGCAAATGGACTTGCGCCACAAGAGTAACCTGTGACACATGTATGATGTAGAATGTAGGAGTATCGTAAGCTTAGACGCCTCTCGTGGTTTAAACAAATAGGGCTGTGCAACAAACTGAAGCTCCTCTTCTATAATATATATATACACGTTGTGCGTCGAATCAGGGGTTAGTCTTCCACCGTAAATCGATGTGTATGGTCGGTCGTCTGGCTGAAGCTAGTCATTTTAGATTATAAAGTTATAAATATGGGTATTTTCCTTACACAAACACATGGCTTCACTTCAGAAGGCCTTTATTAACCCCCTGGAGTAAAAGTGGAGCACTTTTATCATGGATGGGTGCACTTTTTTGGGCTTCAAATTTTCTCTAGCCATTCACTGCCATTATAAAGCTTGGAAGAGCCAGGACATTTTTTAATATAACTGATTGTATTTATCTGAAAGAAGAATGTCATATACACCTAGGATAATTTGAGGGTGAATAAATCAGGGGCTAATTTTCCTTTTTTGGTCCTAACTATCCCTTTAAAGACATACATCATTCTTATGAAAATACCTAAGATATCGCTATCATGTGTTTGTCTTCATGTTTCTTCAGTCAAATGTCTCTATTTGCATTATTATATTGCGTTATTATATCCATATTGGCATTTCCTGAAACGCCATAAGTGAATCATTCTATGAATCTCACTTGTGGACTTTCTGCGCGAGGTATGAATCAGTGTGTTCTGGGCTTCCATATGAATGAAACAGAATTGACATGAGAGTGTTTAGCGCTCCATATCGCTATCATCTCCCCATTTTGGGTAAAAATAGAAAAATAATACTAAAGTACAAAGTACTAAACGTAGTTACTTGAGTAGTTAAGCAAACTACTTATTTACTCTTACTTGAGTCATATTATTTTTCAGTACTTCCACTTGTACTCAAGTAAATGAATACTTAAGTAGCAATACTTTTACTTAAGTACAATTATTTAGTACTCTTTCCACCACTGGTTTTGCCCGCACATGCACATTTCGTCGTGAGAGTTTGAGAGAGTTTTGTCGTCGAGATGCATGTTACGGCACTGGAAGGGAATAATTTCCCTAAGTATTCAAAATGCTCTTCTTGCTGTGACCAATCTCACCATTTTTTTCTTTTTACTTCTTGGTGTAATTGCGCTTGTATAGTTTTATAGTGAATGATCAATGGTAATGGTAAAATAATGGTGTGTCCGCACTGAAAGGTAAATGTAAATTAAATTGTGTTGCCAGTTAACAAAATAAATCAATTGACACTGAACCACGTTTTAGATTGGCTTTATTATTCTCTATTAATTCAATCAATTGTTTAAATTTCCTTTAAGTTCTTCAATGCTGTGTACTGAATGGTTCAACAAATAACAGGTGATAATTTAGTATCACTCACCCTCAAATACTAGATTACACTATTCAAGTGTAGAAACTCAAAATGAATAGTTAAAGGACAAGTTCGGTATTTTACACTTAAAGCCCTGTTTACAGATCGTTTCTGATGAAATAGAACGGTTAAGATTAAAATTTGGACACATGCTGCTGTCCCGAGAATTTTGGGTTTATTTCGCTCCCCCCCCACACCTACAGAATGGCTGCATAGGTGCACTGGAACAATCCTTCCTAAAATGCATTAAACTTTCGTTTACAAAGAGATTAAACTCACCGAGTGGTCAGGGGTGTTCACTGATATGCTCATACAAAAATCGCTGCAAAATATGCTTTCCAACAGGTTTTATCGTAGTTTTTGTCCAACTCCATTGAGTTGTATTGAAAGAGCTGTGTGAGGTACGGTATTACTCCGCCGCTTCTTCTTCTGCTTCTTCTGTGTATTCAATGAAATGCCAGTGGTTTGCTTGCAATTGGCAAAGGTGCATTATCGCCACCAACTGGGCTGGAGTGTCTATTATTCAAACTCTCAACGGAAGAATCTACGGGTGTGAGACGTTTGGAAAAATAGATCCACAGTTTTACAACAAATGGTAAAACACCTGTTGGAAAGCATATTTTGCAGCGATTTTTGTATGAGCATATCAGTGAACACCCCTGACCACTCGGAGTTTCATCTCTTTGTAAATGAAAGTTGAATGCGTTTTAGGAAGGATATGTTCGAGTGCACCTATGCAGCCATTCTGTAGGTGGGGGGGAAAGCGAAATAAACCTAAAATTCTCGGGACAGAAGCATTTGTCCAAATTTTAATCTTAACCGTTCTATTTCATCAGAAACGATCTGTAAACAGGGCTTTAAGTGTAAAATACCGAACTTGTCCTTTAACAAAACAATATCTTTACAGAAATACCAGTAAAGCCTTATAAAGTGTCAATTTCTTGAATTACAAATTATTACAAATGTTAGGGCACACTTTCGGGGTGAAACAATACACTTTGAAAGCAAACAAACACAGTAGTGGCACCCTACACAAACACAAAACCACTGTCAGCATTTTCATCATGTACATTCAAGCACCATTTCACAAAAAAATCAAATATAGCATACACATGATATTATGCACATCATTCACATTTGTTTAGCACATACACATTACATTAACAACTTACCGAACTCTTTTATAAAGACTTGGTAATGCTGGTCACGTGCATCAATCAAACATCTCCGGCCATCTCGAATTCTAACCACCAAAATACACAGTATACATACACAGAATGAAACGAACACAGCCTATTACACCAGCTTAAATGATTATTATTACATTTACTTACATAGAACATCGATTCAGATAAAGTCTAGGGGCCAAGGATGATAATCAACTTGACACACGACTGAATGCGTCTCTCATGCACTGCTTCAGCCGTCTTTCTCTGTATCGCGTTATTATGACGTCATCATCAGGGCTCGCTTTTCTTAAAGGGGAAGTACTCTCTAGCTTATAAATTCAGATACCACCAGAGCCCGTCTACGGAGAGCCTGCCCACTCTCTATTAAGCTCTATTGTACCGAATTTTGGTTGTAGTACCACCAGAGTTCCACTGGGGTCGATCGCCATGAGTGCAAAATGAATGGGAGTCAATGGGGCTAGACAGCTAAATTTGTCTCTTTCACCCGATCGCCGTTGAGAAATCTCAGATCTGATTGTAGATTTTGCAAGTTCAACATGGGTTTTAGGTCGAAAGTTGAATGAACGAGTACTTATGTCCTTTTGATTTCTTACAGGTTGAGTTGTTGTTGCCCATAACACGCTAGCATTCTGCTAATGAACGCTGATTGGTCAGTGAAGGACTGATTACGACCAGAGATACCGCTTGATGGCATCGTGGCATCCGAAGCGGGACCAGAAACAAACAAAACAAAAACTCGTCTAGCACGTGTGTTTACCTGTGTCAGCTGTGTTGTCGATGCCTCGAGTGAAAAGAAAGTGCAGAGCGCGAACGCACCAGAGTGAGTGAAGGATTGCCGTTAAGCAGTATCTCTGGTCGTACATGTGTATGACGTCATTGACACTTTAAAATACTTTTTAAAGCAAATAAGTGATTTAAAAAAATCTAACACCCAGCAGTGTGTAATTTATTTGCATCTCCTTTCGAATACAACATTCAAATTACTAGACAAAAAATTATATCCTGAGAAAAGTGGATTTTTATTGGTATAGCGCCATAGACCTCCATTCATTCTGCACTCGTCCTGTGAGCGCCCTCATATGGAATCAGAGAGGAACTGCAACCAGTTCAGAAGCCGGAAGTGTATTGAGAGTGAAACTTCTCGCCATATTAGACATTCTCTGATACCACCAAGCGGCAACATTCTAATCTGAAAAATGAAGCCTACCCGGAAGTGCGAAAAACTGCAATACATTGAAAATCCGCTAGGGGCAGGTCCCAAAAGGGAGCAAATGTCCAGAGACCCCATGTTAAAATGTCCGTTTTCACAGCATAAATTCATGTTTTTACAGGTTGGTCCCATGGACTTTTATTGTATTTTTCGATAGGTTCCGAGTGCCTGACAACTGTGAGGGGGGTAAAAAAAAATTCTAACTCATTAGTTTAGATCGTATTTAGATATAAAATGTTTGACAAATAAGGGCGTGGTTAACTTTGATTGACAGCTTGATTGACAGCTGATAACGAGCATAGGCTGCGCCAAGGAGAATGACAACATAAGAAGCGCCATTTTTTAATATACAGTTGAAATATAATACTACTGTTTCTGTATCATGAAATGTAGTTTTAAGAGTTTTTCAGGCGAGAATGTAGAGCCAGCCCTGATTGGCTGCTTGAATCTCAATTTAAAAGAATGTCCAGTTTGCGGTCTTTCTTTCTTTTGGCCATCGGTGGAGAAGAAGTCATAGCACGGTTACTCATGGTTCTTACAGGACTTTCAACCGAGGAGGTGCTTCAGAAAATATCAGAAGCAGGCATAGAAGAAACCGTTGTCGAGATGAAAGGACATGAAATGGACTTTCAGGCAAATGACATTTACTCGGATGATAATAATTTATATGTCACAGTTAGACATTGAGTTTAAAATGAAATGTTGGAAAATGTGAAAATGAAAAGGATTTAATAAATTCTGATTTTAATTCAGTGTGTGTGTAATATATATGTATATATATGTATATATATGTATATATATGTATATATATATATATATATATATATATATATATATATATATACATACATATATATACACAATACAAAAATGGACCCTTCAAAATAGAAGTAGAAAATAGATAATAGAAAATAGATAATTTGATAATATATATTATCAGATAATAGATAATATATACAAAATAGATAATTTGTATATATATATATATATATATATACACAATACAAAAATGGACCCTTCAAAAATGGTACAAAATTGGCTTTGACAGGGTACAATCGTTGACAACAATATATATATATATATCATTGTTGTCAACGATACGCTGATTTCACGCAGCCGTTATTTTGAAATCGAAAGCGAGGCTCCGGTGGGAAGAAAACCGGAAGTGTCGCCTTTAATCATAGGAGAGTCGTGAATGCGATGGCGTATTGTTGTGTTTAATGATGTTGTGTCAATTCTAAAACTGTACATACATTTCTTTCATACTTTAGACTATATACAGTGAAATTTATTTATAAATAAAATAATTTTTTTATATAATTCAGAAAGTAAAAAAAGAAGCAGGAATGAACTATATACATATCCTATATTGGATATTAACATCCAAAAGTGTAAATCGCGGCAGCAGCTTCAGGTTGGTAGTCCAAAGGCATTGTTGTTTATCTTTACTTCCGGGGTTTTTCCCACCGGAGCCTCACTTTCGATTTCAAAATGGCGGCTGCGTGAAATCCGCGTATTGTACCCTGTCAAAGCCAATTTTGTACCATTTTTGAAGGGTCCATTTTTGTATTGTTAAATAAAGGTACAAAATTGTCACCACAGGTACAAGATTGGTCTCTTAAGGTACAAATCACAAGGGTACAAATATGTACCCTATGCCAAGGGTACAATATTGTACCCTTGAGGGTACAGCCCCAGTGACAAGCCATTGTACCCCTAAAGGTACAATTATGTACTTTATATTCTGAGAGTGTAGTTGTTTAAAGCTCAAATCTGTGGTTTATTTATAAAGATTTATGAAAATTTTATCCAGGTTGTGAGATCCAGCGATGACCGGGCGCTCGGCGCTCATGTACCCCGCCTGGAACAGCCTTTCCTCGGCTAGTCGTTCTGACGTTTGCCGCTGACTCTGGTGTCTCTGTAGTGGTTAAACATGAGATATAGTTCGTCTTGTGTAGATCTAACGGGCGATTTTTGGTCTCGTGAATCTATCATTTGTTCCCTGGCCAATCGTTCTGGCTGAGGGCTAAGTGAAGTTTCATAACTTTATAAGCTATTTAACTTTCCCGTTGTATGGTTAGAGAGCGCTGACTTTGTATGTTTGACTGAATTGTTTGCTTTATTTGTATAGCTTCTTTTATAATGGCTAATATTGATAAAACTGAAATTTATCAAAAAGAGACTGCGTTGAGTTTTGTCATTTTAAATTTTAATACAACGAAGATGATCTGTAATGTTTACTACAACATCTGTTGTTTAGTACAAATGCACATATTGCCTGGACCATATTAAAATGTTTAATATTTTTATATTATATTTAAACGAAAAGAGGCAGGGTAGTGTTTTATATTTCATTTTGTTATAAATAGGCTAACGTTATATGCAGTGAATATATTAAATACGCGTTGCCTGAACCACATTTGTGTGGCTATAATGTTTAAGATTTCTTTAAATGAAAACGAAAAGACTTAGTATGGTGTTTTATAACATATTTCGTTTTATTGTTGCCTAAAACATACATACAGAGATAACTGGAGTAGCAGAGCGAGCTGAGTGACGCGCACTGTTCCATTTGCAGAATAACCGGACTCGCGTCCTTTACCCATATATGGATTGGCCAGAAGGTGGGCGGGGTTAGGGGGTTAGGATACTTAAGGAATTAGAGTTATCTGGACTTTAGACTAATAATTGCCCTTTGAATGTCTATGCAAAAGTTTGTTTGTTATGCCAGGCTTTCAAAAATAAAGTGTGTTTATTATACCAGGCTGTTCGTTTTTGGAGATTAAAGTGTTCATGACACAAGCATTATTTATTTCATTAAAGGAGCCTTAAAGGGTAACTAAACCCCTGGTCAGAGCCTGACTCCACCCACTGGCAATATTTGAAAAATGCTAGAAAAGTGGGCAGACCCCAGCGGAGATAGAGGGGACGAACCGAGGGCGGGGCTGAGCGCGGGGGCGTGCATTGAGACCCGCAGTGACGGATTAATTGACAGCTGCTGTCAGACTCTAAAATGGAGACTGACTGGAGTGACGCAAGTAGCTGTGCAACAGAGCGATCATTTGAGGTCGAGGACTTTTCTCCCCCACCTTCACCTGAAGTGGAGGAGGGCGAATTGTCCGCGGACACAGCAGGACCAGAACCTTATCAGTTCGAGCCGCTGGCTCAAATTGCGGTCTTAACTCCCGAATCGCGATCGGCATCCGACGATGCTAGCGAAGCAGCCGCGCACGGGAGAATGGGGCCAGTGTCTGAGTGGTAAAACATTAGCATTATGGCTAAATTAGGCTAATACTAAAAGCAAATGCTAACGGACCAATAAAATGTTTTTAAAAACATGCATTTAGGCTCATTTTGGTATGATTTAGTGGTATTAATTAAGCGAAAAAACATATTTCAAGTCTCCCTGTACAAGTACAAATGATTCTGTCTCAACAGGTGCACCTGTGGGCATTGCAGCTCACTGTCCCTGGTAGAAAACGTGTGTTGTAGGGAGATACCCAAGGTAGCTATGAAATATGACAAGAACAGTGTTAACTTGTCTTTAACCATTGAAAGGTTACTATGACAAAGATATCTCATTCAAACAGATTTTCCATCTCATGAATATGATTGACCTGAAGAATGAAAGCTGTATCATATACTTGGATATTTATTATCACTCATAGCCATGCAAAATGTTTCTAAAGCTTCAGCCTATCTGATAAATATATAATTTTGTGTGAAAAGATTGCTTTATCAATAAAATTAAACACTAAGTTCACATATATTGTCTTTCAATAATTTAAGTTAAATGTTAAGTCAAATTCAAGCACTTCCAAGCATTTTAAGCACCTTGTACGAACCCTGAAAAAAAAACACACAATACCAAATATTAAATAAATCATCCTAACAAAGTAGTAATAATCTCATGTTATAGGTAGTACACAGGTGTGACCAGATAGGTGGAGTGGGCTGTATAACAGCACATCCAGGATTTGAGCCGGTAGCACTTAACCCATATGTGCTACAAGCTGTATATGGTACTTACGTACAGTTATATGGGGAGATGGAAGAGACAGTTATAAACAGGTTAGTTCCAGAAAGAAAGGTTACATTTTATATAAATAAATATAAAAAATAAGTGTATATAATGCATTACAATTTTTTTATACTCAACTTCAACATACATGTGCACCACCTGTCTTTCAGCGCGTATAGACACCTTGCGTATCGTAATGTCGTTAGGTGGTGTTGGGGGTACCTTGGCCAACATGTTCGGGTGGTCATACCTTCATGTGCGGTGACCCGGATCAGGGAAGAGTTTCCTGAAGAAGGAGCTTACAGAGGTTTCCTTCCCCCACTGCATTTTTGAATTTTTTTTTTTTTTAGAATATAAAAATAAAATAAAAATGAATTAAAAGAAGCATTTTTAACTGGAGTTACACACCACACACACACAAAAAAAACCTCTTTAGTCTAAATTTGCAAATAATTTTTCTTGAATGTTGTAGATGACCAGGTTTTCCCCCAGGTTTGATCACCCCAAATTTAAGACTTCAGGACCTTTTTAAGAGCACTTTAATGAAAATGAAGACCTATATCGCACCCATTATGCAGTCGTAAAACACCAGATCAAATCCCAATAATGACTATTACGAACAAATGTTTTAATTAAAAATACATTTATTAAAAAAAAAGCATTTAACAATACACCGATTTATGCATTTTAACAGAATAAATATATTTAATTAATATTAAATAGTACATAATACACTGTGATTTTTTGGGTAAATATCAAACATTCATAAACAGATAAACTTTAAATTGCTTCAACCATTTTTTCATTTTCAAGAATAAAAAGAAATGTAAATACACCTTAAAAACAAGGGAGGGATGGATAGAGAGACATAGAGAGTGGGAGATAGATAAAAAGAGACAATGCGAGAGAGATAAGAGAGATAGTTTGCGCATGATACTCCCAAAAATTAGACGTTCTGCTAAAACCCTGTTGAATTTTCATTTCACCTTGCGTTGCTGTCTGGTTGAATAAATAGGCTAGTATAATGAAATTTAAGACCTTGTTAAGGCTTTAATTTAGTTACATGACATTTAAGACCTTTTTAAAGTCCAACTGAAATCAAAATTGACCCTATTATTTTGTTAGCGCATATTACTAGTCTTGTGGTGAACAATTAATCCGTGCAAGTTAAAACACAGAAAAAAAAAGCACTCCCCTCAAACCATTAGTCTGTAATGAGCGAGAGATGGAGAGGAGGAGCGCTAGAGTAAAACCCTGCCCTATGTTCAATATTTCTTTTCACTGGGAAATACGTCACAGCACTGGAGAAAAGTTGTTTGCAACTTCCGGTTCACGCGGACTTTAAGACCCCACGGCTACCCTGATGACAGACAGGTGTGTCCAAGCTGGCAGAGTGGGTAGGTATAGAGCTGGAAAGTCCCGCCCCTTCCACTGACCTCTAGGTTGAAAAACGGCCCATTTGGTTTGAATGATGAGATTTGGGTACAAAACACACAGGCATCTCGATCTGTCTCCATAGATTTTCTCAACATTAGCACCGTGATTTGACAAGTGGAGGGAAATTGTGTTATGGGGTGATGTCACATAGGCGACATGTAGTCTTTCTCATTATGTCTTTTCCACAACTGCTAGCCAGATAATCATACAATATACTGTCAAACTCATAACATGAAAAATTATATTAAAAATTCACTGACAACATATGTTCACATTCATGGCACAATTCAAAAGGGACCAGAAAATAATTATTTTCTCACAATAGCCGCGTTTCCACTGTCGGGCCAGGACCGGGCATATATTTGTATAAATTATAATTCTTTCTAAATGTGATGTAAATATGTCCTGTAACTACCAGATAAACAGAAACAGACACGACTGAAGTAGTAAGTGTGTCCTCTTTCTTTTGTGAAATAGACCTAACGTTAACGGTAATTTATTTCTGAGTGACTAATGTGCAATTTTGACATAAATTAATTCATTATTGATCAATGTTTACTTTTTATTGTAAACCTGTGGTAAAACATCGATGCTTGGGTTTTAAATATTCAAGTAAACAACAAAAAAGCTAGCAAACGGCCGCTTTTATCGTGTTTGTTTTCAACGCTGTTTCCAGTGATTTCTGATTAGTTTTCTGATAAAACTTCCATTTGTTGGTGAAATGATGGGTTAGTGTAACTTCTGCATCCTTTAGCTTGGACTACAAAATTGCAGCGAGAAATAATAATGGCGGATTGCTCGAAGTGTTGGGCCGGAAGTCGATATCCTTATTTGGCAGTTCCGCAGCAAATACTGTGACGTATTAGTTCAAAAAACGTCATAGATAACAGAAAAATCTGAACAGGTTGAAAAATGATATGTCCCCTTTAAAGCCCTAACTCGCACTGGCCCGACAGTGGAAACGCGGCTATTCACTTGCATTAACGATTTTTCAACCTAGAGGTCCAGTGGGGTTTTAAGGATGGGCGGGACTTACCAGCTCTATGACCTCATGCATTTTTAAAAAACCTTGACCGGTGTCTGCTCACTGCCTCCTCTTTGTCGGGCCGAATAAACTGAGCACACAGTTTTTCTGGGACAGCCTTTTGTCCAGAGAAGTCCAGGTACGGCTGAGGGTCTTCCACCACATGGTGGAACAGCAGCTCCATTAATTTGTCAATGTAGCCTTCAGAAAGAGAATTATTATACTATATTTTTTTTTTTTTTAGAGAAAACTCAGAAAAATATAAGTTACCTGTGGTAGGATTGCTCTTCAGCGCTCTCACTGTGAATTCTCCATGCTTAAATTTTGGGAAAACGATTGAGTATCGCAGATCACCAGCTGCAGTGGATGCCTGTGATCTGCCTGCATTTTCATTGTAATGCATCGCAGCAAGCTGTAGTCTGAAAGGGGAAAAAAATACAGTAATCAATATTATAATGAAACAATCTCAAACATGACTTAAGATAACTATAATAAGTTACAAATGTGTTTTTACAGGTTACGAAATTGTAGTGTATTAGTAAGCAGCACTAAATGTGTAGTCCATTATCTTGTTTACCTGCACAACATTCCTTTGAAGGAGAACACCACATTTTTGGCTGAGAACTTCAGAATGAGGCTGTGGAAACACTCGATTCCAGAGGTGTGGTATTCTGGACTGATTTTGTGCATGTCTTTAAGAAGACGTGGTGACAACAAAATTGCTGTGAATTTTTCACATGCTGCTGTGCCTAAACAAAATATTTAAAGTTTTTAATACAACAGTTGATGACAGTGTGGCCGGAAAACTTTCACTTCTATCACATTAACACAATATATTTCTCAATACTGTTTTATAATTTAGATTAACTTTGACTTGTTGCAATGACTTGTTCAATATAAATCTAGAGAGTGATGTGACTACAAAATAAAATACATCAGCATTACAGCTTATCTGTACTTACTTGGTTTGAGCCAGTGTCTTGTATTATCACCAACCAGAGGCTCGTGGAGACAAGAAGGAAACAGGGCGTTTTCGTGGCAGTGGATGTTCTGAATGTGGTTTGCTACAGAGCTCCACTTGGCCACTATCTCCTCCCCAGATTTTGATGTGGTCGCAGACCAATAAAGGTGATTGACCACACTCTTTCTCCACAGCCCCACGTCCTGCAGTCCCTTACCCTTACTAAGGGCATCCATTTTTTTACCAAGTCCTGAACACATAAATAATAATAAAAACAATTACTGTACTCAATGTTTCCCGCAGCACTTTATAGACCAAGGTGGTGGACTAACATTCAGTATAGGCTATACGATAAAAAATAAGTTTGTGATAAATTAACATTTTTGGGGCATCTTAAAAAGTTCACTTTGTACAATCTTCCCATATAATTGTCTACCACTTTAACTGAAAACATTTTTTTGTTAGAAAAAATGGTACAGTTCTTCGTTCTATTCAAAATACTAACCTTTTCCCATATGCCATGGGTCGAAGTAGTGTGTAATGTCCTGTTTTTGCTCCCTCATAAATTTCTGTACCCCTGTGTGACGGTCAGTCACCAAAGACTGGACCACAACACCTCTTTCCTCTAGAAAAGACAGGCTTCTTTCAAATCCCTCCTTCTCCATCCGTTGGCTGTTTCCAACTTCATTGCTCTGCAAACACAAACAAATATTTTAGATCAATGCACAGTATATAGTAATTCACAAAACAAAATGTTTTCATTGTGTAGTTGTTTACCTGGACTAGTTGGATGTCTATGACCCTATTGGCTTTGAGGTCCATCATGGTGTAGCTTCCATATTTTTTGCTGAATGTCCTACAATTGTGTTATTTGCACAAAGCCAACGTCAACAAAGCCTGACAGCAGTCTAATATTATTTATATATATATATATATATATATATATACATACACACACATACATACATACATACACACACACACATAATTAATGAGTTATTTATTACCAGGTGAATCAGCTCTCATGTCCCCACCAAGAGTCACAGCCCCATCAGCAATGGCATTTTCAATAGCCTCATCCTGCTCAATCTTCCACTGCCAGTTTATGGTTGGAATAAGGAGCTTGGCCTGATGCTTGTGGAAGCACGACTCAGAGATCCCCTGGATTTTGAAGGCATCCAAGAACTAAAAAAAATTTAAAAAAAAAATACATCTTCATATAATAACCTGAGGGGTGACGTGCAAATATGACAGCTCTATGTTATTATCTCTCACCTTCGATATCTGGCAAAACGATGAGCCAGTGAACAGAACAGCTGCACAAAGCTGTAGGTTTCCCGCTGGTATATTGTTTACCATTGGCTGTCTCGACCAGTCACTGGAGTACTCACAGTAAGCACAGTGCTGTTTGACACGGAGAAGTGTCCCAATGGTTGTTTGTGAAACAACCAAACTCCGGGTGCAGACAGGGCATCTTCTAAAAAGCTCCAGCAGTTTCTCTTCATATACAATGTACTTCATCACTTTGTGGGGTAATACTTCATCGGAGACTCTATGTAAAAAAAAAAAAAAAAAAAAAAAAGGTAAAACAAATTTAAATAAAAGCATAACATAATCATAATTTGGTTATGTAATGTGTATGTATCAGAAATAACTTAATGACAATCAATCAAAAGTATTTAAAAACAAGTAATAGCTAAATTAGAACATTCAAATATAGCCTAACTGAAAAACATAACGGGACTAAACGCATTACCTTGTACAGTTCATGGTGCTCTCACTTCCGTCTTGATGGTAGCTGGAGTCATCAGTGGACACCTCACATCTTTTCCTCTTTATTGGTGTAGAGGTTGCTCCGGGACACTCTGTGTAAGGCTCCATCAGTGTGCCTGTGTCACACGACACACTCCTGTTAGGCATTCTGGCCTGGGTGGCTGCACAAATTAATAATAGATTTGTTATCAATAAGCAGCGACAGTACAAAACTACTAAATTATATAATCTTGACTATGATGAAACATTCAAAAGCTCCATAGTATTCAAAAATCACCTTTGCTTCTCCTCATGGGCTTCATGTTAGCCTGCACACCTGCAGATCTGGAGATGACTGGTTCAGTCTGGCACCCAATTTCTCTGGTCATAGTATGCTAAAAAAAATTGTTTTATGGTTTACAATTACAGTTTTATATTCAGTCATTTTAGAGATTTTAAAATATTTATAAATAGTTAATTAACTTCTGAGGTAATTTTCAACAGGATTATTATTACTATTACGCTATTTTTATTCCTCACAGGGTCGCAAGACGACGTAAAGTACATGCATCTGATGAGTTTTATCGAGTTGATGTCAATAGCGCGCGCTTTCCGTATAGCTGCTAGCAGCTATTCATATTTTGCCGCTATGTGAAAAAATCCAGTAAAATGCGCTGGCGCGTTTGTCGACCCCAGAGGATTAACTTTTGCCTAACCGTAAATTGTGATTAAAATATATATGATCACTCACCTCAAGACGCCGCTGCGGTGGTGGAGTCCATGCAGGAGGACTCAGAGCAGCGTTTGGCACTGCATTGCTTTTCAGCGCGAGCTGTGTGGAGAAGCCCATTTCCACCTCTATCGCGTTGGAGAAGCAATCCCGCGTAAAATGCAGGTTGCACACTTGAGCTCTAGGCGGGAACTCACGGTCTTCCAGGCCAAGTGCATGCAACCACTGTCGCCTAATTTCCAAATCTGCTGGAAAACTATGCAGTCCAGCAGTGCTGTTACAACCAGCAACACTACACCTACGTACCATCCTGACCACTGTACTAAATACAGATAAATCTACGCTAACTCGAAGCTATCCTAACTGATGCAATACTAACGTTATGCTACTAACAAACTATGCTTCTAACAATACTACACTAACAACTATGCTAATAATAAACTACCTAGGCTACAAGAAATAATATAAATGACTATATAAATGCTATGCTAAATAGATGCTAAAAATACTCTACCCTGATCGTTTTCAATACTCGCAATTCCAACTCCTGACTCGCTACAGTGGTTTTGACGCAACAAGATGTTTTTTATACTGCCAGGGGCGTGGTGAGCTCGTACCAAGGGCGTGGTGAGCTGGAACCTGCTTACGTCACGCAGTACCGCTTACGTCACGCAGTACCGCAACATCCAATAGGAAAATTCAACTGCAGTAGCCACCGTTCAACCTGAAGAGGGCAGCACTCAGACGTTTTTACACCATATATTGTAGAATTAAAACACTTTATACCCAAATGTCAAAAAAGTTACTCGAATCAATGAACAGCACTAATAAAGACCCATTCTTACAGATCATTAACTAAAAAAAGTTGGTTTAGGGTTTAGTTACCCTTTAAGGCCTGCGAGCAACAGCAGGAGCAAAAAATAACAGCAGGAGTAACAATAACCATTAGATAGTTTTAGGACAGAACAGTCGCTAAGATTTAAAAATGAAATGTGACAGGGCAAAACTGCTGGGGTGAAACTGCTGGGGCTGCGTTCCAGTTCAAAACTGTCATGCCCTTCACTCGCTAACTTCCCTCCGTCTCGTTCACTCGGATGTACGTCATTGCTTACGTTGCACGAGTGCCCACTACTGGCGGAAACTGCAATGGGAACGTCTTAAGCCCTTGATCACTTGCAGTCAGCTATGGAGCTGATTTATTATTTAAAAATGTTTTCCCTTTAAGAATTTGTTTAACGCAGCATCCAAATGTACATAGGTGTGTTTGGGTTGTGTTAAATTGGGTTGTGGTGATTAGACAAGATATGTGGTGACATCACAATCGAATTGTGGGACATATAGGTGCCTGAAGTGTACATATGAAGTAGACTCGCTCTATAACACAGTTGTCATCGTTTACACACAACAACTCAAAATTGTTCACACTTATTTCTAATGATGAGAGGAAACCAACTGTACAAAATACAAGACAGTTTAAAGTGCCTAGATTTACTCAAAATGTTGCACTGAATGTTGAGAACAACAATGGATGGAAACAATATAAGAGTTAGAGGAGGAAGAGTGTGAGTATAAGAAGAGGAAGAGTGTGAGTATAAGAGGAGGAAGAGTGTGAGTATAAGAGGAGGAAGAGTGTGAGTATAAGAGGAGGAAGAGTGTGTGTATAAGAGGAGGAAGAGCACGAGTGTAAGAGGAGGAAGAGTACGAGTGTAAGAGGAGGAAGAGTGTGAGTATAAGAGGAGGAAGAGTATGTGTAAGAGGAGGAAGAGTATGTGTGTAAGAGGAGGAAGAGTGTGAGTATAAGAGGAAGAAGAGTATGTGTATAAGAGGAGGAAGAGTATGTGTGTAAGAGGAGGAAGAGTATGTGTGTAAGAGTATGAGTATAAGAGGAGGAAGAGTATGAGTATAAGAGGAGGAAGAGTATGAGTATAAGAGGAGGAAGAGTGTGTGTATTAGAGGAGGAAGAGTGTGTGTATAAGAGGAGGAAGAGGAAGGTGTGGAGAATGTGGTCAAGGCTGGATCTGCTTCAGGGTTTTCCTCTTCTCCTGCAGAGATGATATTCTCCGGCCGGATCGACATGAAGACGTGAAGCTGAAGCAGAATAAATCTCTCTCACTGACCTTGATTCTGCAGTTGCTCAACTCTTCTGACTGTACTTTACAGTAACATGCTTTTCATGTACAGTTTTTTACTGTAACCTTTTGGGCTTCTGCAGTTGGTCACTGTATTTCACAGTATGCAAATGCTGAATATACAGACATTCCATACTATACAATATTCAGTACAATACTATACAGTACTTGCAGTGCATACAGTATTTATTCACTCACCACTGTCAGGTGTCAGTACTACTTTATGTAATTGCAAATTTTGTTTACTTTGTTACAATATATAAATAAATATTTCTCCTGTAACTGCATGCTTTGGATTCTGTGTTCTCCATTTGTCATGTAGTGTCTAACGAATGATCTGTAGTGTTTCTAATATTGACTGATGTGTGTAAGATCTGAAAGCATTGTTTGATTTTGCCAGAAGAGTCAGAGATTCTCTGAATGAGTTTTGAACATTTGCTTTTGTGTTTAAGGTTTTGAGAAAGTGAGTGATGGTTTCAAGAAATGTGTTTTAGCAATTCAGAAAAACTGTAATTGTGCAGCTTGTTGTTTTTGGCTGATTTCTTGGTTCTCTCTTCACTCCTCTGTCTTAAAGTACTGAGATTATTTATTTACATTTATCTTATATTTACTGTAATGAGTCGCTGTTTTCAAATAGTAATAAAGTATTGTCATGTTTTCATGGCCCAATATAACAGATAAAACAACATTTACAGTTTGATGAATTCTGTGTTTCAGGGGTTTCTAGTGATGATAAAGGTTGGGGTGTGAGTTACAGTCCTTCACACATCTGTGCACTAAAGGACTCAACAGTGATAATGAGATGCACTTATACATACCCTACTGGATATCGGATCATGAAAGTGTTCTGGACCAATGAGTATATGAATGGTATAGATCCTCGAGATCTGTCTAATGACACTGAATACAGTCAGAGGCTTCAGTATCTGGGAGATAAACAGCAGAACTGCACCATCAGACTGAGTCATGTGAGACTGAATGATTCACGCATGTACTATTTCAGATTCATCACTGATAAACCTGGTGGAAAATATACTGGTTATCCAGGAGTGACTCTTTCTGTCACAGGTGACTTTGATGAGGTTTATCTCTTCTTCTGTGCATTATGTTGAATAATAATCAGTGTATGACAGCAGCACTAGATATAATGTGTGTGTTGTGTTCAGATCTTCAGGTGGAGTCTCCTGAGAGAGTGACAGAGGGAGATTCAGTCACTCTGAGATGTAAAAGCAGCTGCGCTCTGACTGACAGAGCAACATTCATCTGGTACAGAAACTCACAGCCATTAACTGAGAGAAGAGACAGAAACAATGAACTCCTGCTGCAGTCAGTCAGAAGAGAGGATTCAGGCAGATATAGCTGTGCTGTAGACGGACACACTCACATCTCTCCTGCTGTTCAGCTCAATGTCATGTGTGAGTACAGATTGACTTTCTCTCTTTAACCCTCATGCACTTTAGATTTCTGGTTACAGTCTGTGTGGTCCAGGTCAAATTGACCCTAATTGTATTCAATTCCCCACTATGGAAAAAAAATGAAAAAAAATTGCAATCAGGTACAAATAATACTTTTCATTACAAAGAATAAAGATCTGAATTTTATGATTTATAAAAATGTTTTAACCACTATTTTTAAGACTACCCGACACCCGTGGGACACTTGTCATTATACATTTATAACAATCTTAGTCTAAACCTAAAGTAATCTTGACCAACTACAGGTATATAGCATTTGAAAGCGTTCAGACTGTAGTTAAGATCACTTAATCCATATTTCCATATCACCAGAGAAGTCTGGATGTCATCTAGTGGAAAATTTGGTACTGCGCTCAAAAAATCGTACTGATTTTTTTTATAATTTTTTATTTTTATTTTTATATATCAGCCTAAAATTTGTCTCAGAATTTGTTCAGATATTTAGCTTTGATTTTCTTGAAGTTTTAGATGAATATTTTTTGTAAAATATATATTTTATATAAAATATAAAAATATATATTTTACATTTGCTCTCTCATTTGAAAACGCATTTTGTTAGGTTAGCTTTTACTTGACTTTTTATTTTTTTTATCTTTGTTTATTCTATTTTTTTCTCTGTGTTGTATTTTAAATTTGCTTGTTCTATTATGTAAAGCACCTTGAGAAGCTGCTTTAAAGGCGCTATATAAGAATAAAGTTATTATTATATTATTATTATTATTATTTTCATAAACGTAAACGTAAACGTAAAAAAAAAATCTACAATAATCTGTGAAGTGTTCCCTTTAAAAAGATTTTAAGACTTAAGTCTGTGCTCTGAAGAATTTAAGATTTTTAAAAGGCACCTATTATGCAAAATTCACTTTACATGGTGTTTGAACATAAATGTGTCAGCAGTGTGTGTACACAACCACCCTATAATGATACAAATCTTCCCATTCTTCTTTTTTAAATGATGTTTTATTAACAAAGTTCGGGAGGAGCACGTTCAAATAATCAATCAATCAATCAATCAACTCAAACAATTACCATGTCTACCCTATCAGCATGAGAGGAAGTATATATATATTCACTCTGTCAACTCACCTAACTTCCTTGACAGTTTTCAGCATCCCTCCACCACCCCGACTCCTCACTCTTGGCTTGTTCTTTCACAGTGTGGGATTACAAATTTAAGAATATGTTTAAGATCTGCTGATCCTACATGCTTTATAATATCACATGAAAAATTAAGGTGAACTACACTGTATTGGGCATTCAAGGTGAACATGATGGCATCAATTCACTGATTAGAAGTCAGCTGCAAGTCAGCAGTTGGTCTTTGACCTTCCTACTAAGAGTCAAACCAGGTGTGAATGTTTACATATCTTTAGTTCTTGTGACCATGTGATGTGGATACAAGTCTGGAGTACCATTTGTTTTTGACTCAATCACATTATCACAGTCGGGGGTAATTATCTCTATTGTCTTTAGATGATTAGATTTAGTGGTCATCTCTAAGACTGTGTCTAAGGTCAATATTTTAAGAACTGCCCACTGAATGCCTATAAAATACCATGTAAAGTTCCCTTAGTCAGACTTGGAAGAACACTACAGACAACACACAGCAAAGATCCCAATAAATCACTTCTGCTTATCCCAACGTCTCCTGGTCTTGCTTCGATGAAAGAAAACTTTCCAACAACAGCCAGGAATATGGGGGGAGTACTCTGGGTTCGGGCCGAATACCGAGCCCGGAGCCCTCTCCTCGAACAGCACGCCAAATACGCATTTATTCTATCTGACTTATTTGTAAGTGTGAACTTGTGAATCCCCATAAATTATAAGCAGTGTCTCAGAACAAGCTGTAGGCTTTCTCACGCACGCCCTGCCAAACTGTAGAGCCAGGTAGTGTTGCACTGCACACTCAGACCCCACTCCGGGACGGGTAGCTGGATATAGTATATGGTATATACGGGTCCCTGTCCTCCACCTCGCTGCCCCACCACGGGTACATCTGTGGTCCCATTGGTCCTGCTGGTTCGGTCGCTGGGAGCCTGGCTAGCCTGGCTATTGTTCCCAAGAAGAGTGGTGGGTTACGGCAAATCTTGGATGTGCGTGTTTTGAATCGGCCCTTCACAAGCTTCCGTTCAAAATCCTAACACAGAAACACCTTTTCGAATGTGTTCGCCCCTAAGATTGGTTCGTAGCGATCGACCTGAAGGACGTGTACTTTCATGTCTCAATTCTCCCTCGACACAGACCGTTCCTACACTTTTGAAATCGAGTGACGGGCATACCAGTACAAAGTCCTCCCCTTCGGAGTTTCCCTGTCACCTGGCGTCTTTACGAAGGTCGCGGAGGCCGCACTTTCCCTGTTACGGGAGGTGGGTGTTCGCATCCTCAACTATCTCAAAGACTGGCTCATCTTGGCCCACTCGCGAGATCAGTTGTGTGAACACAGGGACCTGGTGCTCAGACACCTCAGCCATCTGGAGCTTCAGGTCAATTGGGAAAGAGCAAACTCGACTCCAGTGGCATATCAATTGCCTCAAGTTGCTCACAGTATTCCTTGCTCTCCGCCGGTTTCTGCTGTTGCTGCAAGACAAGCATATACTGGTCTGAACGGACAACACATCGATATGCGTACATAAACCATCAAGGGGATCCACAATCCCATCTCATGTCACAACTCGCCCACCATCTCCTCCTCTGGAGTCAGAAGTGACTCTGGTCAGTGGTCAGCCCCTGTGCTAGACTGGTGCCCATATGTGGTGATCCTATATGTGTATTCTTCCACGGGTAAATAGACTCAAAAAATAATTCACTGTCCTTGGAGAAATGTAGGATATTCTAAGTTTCTACCATTCGGTTTTGAACTCAAAGTTACAGTTTTTCTCGATTGTTTACACACATTTTCTGAAAGCATGCCTCATATTCTCAGAACTCTACACACAAATCCAAAAACACACACACAATGGGCAAAACCCCTCAATTCTCCTGCAAAATGAAACTTTACATTCAAAACAATGTTATTTCTTCTCAAAATGGTATTTTGTTTTCAAATGACACACACAAACCATCACATGAATAGACATTTATAAGAACCAGTTGAACACGGATGTGCTCAATGTAAAACACTATGATGAATGGAAAACACTTCTTCTCCATTCATCATAATGACTTAGGCCTTTTTTTGGTTCAGTGTTACACTTACTACAGACAGTACATACATAAGTGTGTTGTAAAATATTTGAGAATGTTGTTTTTATACTCAGAACACACAAATACACGGTAACAAATATATTTTATTTTTTCCACAAAAACAATGTACACAGTGTACATCCCAACCAACACAAAGTTGTACATACTGTGATCTACATACAAAACAACAGAATAATTTACTGTATACAGTTACAGTAAAAAAGAAAATAATCCAATGTTGGCATCCATTGCTCCATTGAAGAGCTCACCTGTTGCCCTTTTATGCTAAAGCTCTGATTGCTAATTGTAAAACTGTGTGACGGGTGTTTGCCCATGTGATGAGTCAGTGTGCATATTTGAATGGCAGTGTGTTCCTTGTGAAGACAAGAGATTTTCTGCATGAAAATTGTGCCAAAAGCAGAGAATTGTGTGTGTTTTGAAAAAAGTGTGTTTTAGAACTGCAATTTGAGTGTAAAGCAGGAATTGTGCTTGTAGTTTAGCAGAATTGGTTAAGGCGGTTGGCGAATGAGTTACATGTTGTGGTCATTGTGTCTCAAGTACCAGTATTTGTGTGTAAACAATTGACAAAAAATGTAAAGGGTTATTTATTTACTTAATTAATTAATGTATACTATCATAGTGAAAATGGCAGAACAGTGACAAGTAGGCATTAACAAGTAGGAACAGCAGTGATTGACTTCTCTGTGTAAAGCCCTCTCCTTCTCCAAGGGTGTCACGGGCAGTCAAAAGGTGAGGCGAGGATTCAAGTGCAGAAGGATATTTAATGAAAAAACAACAAAACAGAGAAAAAACCAAAACTCCCTCGTGGGGGGAAAAACAAGGCAGGCAAAACTCAAAACCTAACACAAGGGGAAACAGAGACAACGATCCACACAGACTGCAAACAAGAGGGAACTAATAAAGGGAAACTAATCAGGGGGAACAGGTGGGAGAACTCAAACAATAATCAGATAACAAGTAGGGCGGGGCTAACAATGACACAAGCACATGGCACAACATAACAAACACCCAAGTGCAGAACAAGACAAGACAGACATGTGACATAACCCCCTCCATAAGGAGTGGCTTCCAGACACTCCACTAGAACGGGGGGGACAGACCAGGGCGGGACGGAGGGACAGGCCAGGGCGGGACGGGAGGGACAGAACAGGGCGGGACTGGAGGAACCAACCAGGGCGGGACGGGAGGAACAGAACAGGGCGGGACGGAAGAGACAAACAGTCCATCAGGCGGCCAGGGTGGAGCAGATTGTCCATCGGGCGGCCAGGGCGGAGACTTTCCCTCGGGTGGCCAGGGCGGAGACTTTCCCTCGGGCGGCCAGGGCGGAGACTTTCCCTCGGGCGGCCAGGGCGGAGACTTTCCCTCGGACGGCCAGATCGGAGACTCTCCTTCGGGTGGCCAGGGCGGAGACTTTCCCTCGGGCGGCCAGGGCGGAGAAGACCCCTCGGGCGGCCACGGTGGTGAAGACCCCTCGGGCGGCCACGGCGGTGAAGACCCCTCGGGCGGCCAGGGCGGTGAAGACCCCTCGGGCGGCCAGGGCGGAGAAGACCCCTCGGGCGGCCAGGGCGGAGAAGACCCCTCGGGCGACCACGGCGCAGGAACTGGAACAAACCCCACCGGCTCAGGCACTGGGACTGGCACCACCGGCTCAGGCCCTGGAACTGGCACCACCGGCTCAGGCACTGGAATTGGCATCACCGGCTCAGGCACTGGAACTAGTCCCACCGGCTCCGACTCAGACACCACCGGCCCAGGAACGGACATAGACACAAGAACAGGCACCAGAACAGGCACAGGAACAGACACCAGAACAGACACTGGAACAGACACTGGCTCCGGCTCAGGAACAGACACTGGCTCCGGCTCAGGAACAGACACTGGCTCCGGCTCAGGAACAGACACTGGCTCCGGCTCAGGAACAGACACTGGCTCCGGCTCAGGAACAGACACTGGCTCCGGCTCAGGAACAGACACTGGCTCCGGCTCAGGAACAGACACTGGCTCCGGCTCAGGAACAGACACTGGCTCCGGCTCAGGAACAGACACTGGCTCCGGCTCAGGAACAGACACTGGCTCCGGCTCAGGAACAGACACTGGCTCCGGCTCAGGAACAGACACTGGCTCCGGCTCAGGAACAGACACTGGCTCCGGCTCAGGAACAGACACTGGCTCCGGCTCAGGAACAGACACTGGCTCCGGCTCAGGAACAGACACTGGCTCCGGCTCAGGAACAGACACTGGCTCCGGCTCAGGAACAGACACTGGCTCCGGCTCAGGAACAGACACTGGCTCCGGCTCAGGAACAGACACTGGCTCCGGCTCAGGAACAGACACGGGCTCCGGCTCAGGAACAGACACGGGCTCCGGCTCAGGAACAGACACGGGCTCCGGCTCAGGAACAGACACGGGCTCCGGCTCAGGAACAGACACGGGCTCCGGCTCAGGAACAGACACGGGCTCCGGCTCAGGAACAGACACGGGCTCCGGCTCAGGAACAGACACGGGCTCCGGCTCAGGAACAGACACGGGCTCCGGCTCAGGAACAGACACTGGCTCCGGCTCAGGAACAGACACTGGCTCCGGCTCAGGAACAGACACTGGCTCCGGCTCAGGAACAGACACCACCGGCTCAGGAACAGACACCACCGGCTCAAGTGTGTGTGTAGCCCACACACACCACATGGCTGTGGCCATAATGGCCAGTGTCGCGGTCACTGAGGGCTCAGGCTCAGGAACAGACACGGGCTCCGACTCAGGGACCGACACGGGATCCGGGACATACACTGGCTCTGGCTCAGGAACAGACACTGGCTCCGACTCAGGAACAGGAACAGACATCACCGGCTCAGGAACGGACACCACCGGCTCAGACACAGGCTCGACGGCGGCCATCTTGTCCGAAGACCCAGTCTTGGTAGTGACCTTCTTGTCCGAAGACACAGGCTCGACAGGCGTAACGTGAACAGGTTCAGTGGTGGCCATCTTGTCCGAAGACATAGGCTTGGCAGACGTGACGGGAACACTCTCGGCGGCGGCCATCTTGTCCGAAGACACAGGCTCGACAGGCGTAACGTGAACAGGTTCAACGGTGGCCATCTTGTCCGAAGACACAGGCTCAGCAGATGTGACGGGAACACCCTCGGCGGCGGCCATCCTGTCCGAAGACACCGGCTCGGCAGACTTGACATGAATAGTCTCTGACTGGGCAGACGTGACTGGAACAGTCTCTGACTGGGCAGACGTGACGTGAACAGTCTCTGACTGGGCAGACGTGACGTGAACAGTCTCTGGCTGGGCAGACGTGACGTGAACAGTCTCTGTCTGGGCAGACGCGACGTGAACAATCGCCGACTGGGCAGACGTGACGTGAACAGTCTCCGGCTGGGCAGACGTGACGTGAACAGTCTCTGGCTGGGCAGACGTGACGTGAACAGTCTCTGGCTGGGCAGACGTGACGTGAACAGTCTCTGGCTGGGCAGACGTGACGTGAACAGTCTCTGGCTCCTCCGCAACGGAATCCTCCGGGACATTGGGGAGGCCGGAGTTCCTCCTCCTCCTCCGCCGTCTTCGATGGTGAGGTGCAGGTTCAGGTCTGGACGGAGTTAATGGTGGATGGAACTCTGGGCTGGGCAGCAGCGATGCGTTCTCTGGGCTGTGCAGCGGCGATGCATTCTCTGGGCTGGGCAGCGGCGATGCATTCTCTGGGCTGGGCAGCGGCGATGCATTCTCTGGGCTGGGCAGCGGCGATGCATTCTCTGGGCTGGGCAGCGGCGATGCATTCTCTGGGCTGGGCAGCGGCGATGCATTCTCTGGGCTGGGCAGCGGCGATGCATTCTCTGGGCTGGGCAGCGGCGATGCATTCTCTGGGCTGGGCAGCGGCGATGCATTCTCTGGGCTGGGCAGCGGCGATGCCTTCTCTGGGCTGGGCAGCGGCGATGCATTCTCTGGGCTGGGCAGCGGCGATGCATTCTCTGGGCTGGGCAGCGGCGATGCAGGCGGGTCCCATGTATCCCACCGAGCACGATGGTGGAGATACTTAGCGAAACCCGGGAAATCTAAAATCTCCAGCCCCTTCATCTCCCACTGAGGCAAGGGAACATCCAAACAAAGATTAAATATGTCTTTGAGGACTATATCCCCAAGCCCGAGTCCCTCTGCTGCCGCGCTGAATCTCTGGGCGAATTCCTTCACCCTGGTCCCCTGCTGCCGGAGGGAAACCAGACTGTTGAGTCCCATGATTCGCTCCAGGTGAGGGCAGGAATCCTTCTGCTGAAAACTCATGTGGGTGGATCGTTCTGTCACGGGCAGTCAAAAGGTGAGGCGAGGATTCAAGTGCAGAAGGATATTTAATGAAAAAACAACAAAACAGAGAAAAAACCAAAACTCCCTCGTGGGGGGAAAAACAAGGCAGGCAAAACTCAAAACCTAACACAAGGGGAAACAGAGACAACGATCCACACAGACTGCAAACAAGAGGGAACTAATAAAGGGAAACTAATCAGGGGGAACAGGTGGGAGAACTCAAACAATAATCAGATAACAAGTAGGGCGGGGCTAACAATGACACAAGCACATGGCACAACATAACAAACACCCAAGTGCAGAACAAGACAAGACAGACATGTGACAAAGGGTGCGGGGGATCAGGCGGTTTACACGAGGAGCTGGAAGACAGTGTTTGTGGCGTTTCTTAGGGATCCCAATTCATCAGTCACTGACGTAACTCATAGTGATGACTGAATGGGAACGTCTAGGTTACTAATGTAACTCCTGTTCCCTGAAGGAGGGAAGGGAGCCATGGTGAAAAAGACATACAATTAAATGTATTAAAAATATACTTGAGTATGTTTTTAGTACAATACACATATACGTTAATGCATTTTAATACATTTAACAGAACGTCTTTTTCAACTGGAGAAGTTACGTCCCGTTGCCGTTGAGCACCACTCGGCTCCTCTGCGAAAACTTGGTGAGTGTCTGTGATCGCTTCCTTTATAACCACAGCACCGGGTCCGCGATGCAAATCTCACTCGACAATGTCCATTGGACCGGTTCTGTTAAAACTCGATGATGATATGTTCTCAGGCGCGATCCTAATTCGTCAGTCATGCAACGTCTCGGTTCCCTCCTTCAGGGAACAGGGATTACATCAGTAACCTAGACGCTAGATACAGTATAAATATATTTACATTTTTGATTGAAATTATTGCTAGGGACAAATCAGTGGTCACTGATTTGTTAAATAACAAATAATTTTCTATCCTTGCAACCTTCCCTTGAATCCTACAGGGGGTGGAACTGAGACACGAGGAAAGGAAACGAGGATACACAAATAAGAAATGAGAAGCGCCCTATTTGTATATTGGAATATTCTTGATCACTGGAGCGTCACTTCAAAGCGTCAACAGCTGCGATCAAGAGATCTGCCCTTATGCTGTTAAAGTTTGGTTATTTAAGAAATTAATTCATAATAAAGATAAAGCAAGATGTCCTGTTGATATATGTTTGCTATAATTTATAAACTGCAAAGGTAAAGCATAAAAAAAAGTATTGTGGCATGTGAAGGGAACTGAGAGAATTGAGATGTCCTTCAAGATGCTGAGTTTGATCAGTTTCTGGGTCACAGGCTGGAGGATGGAGGAGCGAGGAAAAGAAGTAGCAAAATTGTAGTTATATATAAAAAAATCTCTAAACAAATATAACATGTATTTTTTTTCCTCTCAGTTTTTGCAGTTGCACTATATACTGTACATTCATTGTAAATTAGGAAAAGTAAATTTTCTGAAAGTTTTCTTCCTCAAACTTAATCCAGAACTTGGTAAAACATTTATCTGTATTTCAAATGTTTCAAGCCTCTCAAATTCTAGTCTTAATAGGTTTTCCTTGTTAACTTTTTTGTTTAAACTTTTTCTTTAACGTTGAGCATTAAACAGTGAAAAATTAAACTGGGATGTTTGCTGAAATTGTCCAATAATAACCAACTGCAGCCTTTCCTAGAACATTTTCCACCAGCCGTCTCTGATAAATACTTTTACCTGACATCTGTATATCCTCCAGTGAAACCTGTGATCTTCATCAGTCCATCTGGTGTAATAGTGGAGGGAGATTCAGTGACTCTGAACTGCATCAGTGACTCAAACCCTCCTGCAGAAATCAGCTGGTTTAAAGGAAAAAGGAATATTTTGCAATCTGGTGAAACCTACAGCATCACTAATATTAAGTCTGAGGCCAGCGGAGACTATCATTGCTCTGCTAGAAATAAACATGGATCTCAGACTTCTGCTGCTGTGAATGTGAATATCATGTGTAAGTCTGCCTTTATTTTTAACCAGTTCTGGAAGATTATTTGTGCAATGATTTGTCTCACTACATGACATTTTACACTTGTTGTCTTTACAGATCCTCCCAGAAACGTCTCAGTGTTGATAAGTGGATCTGGTGTAATAGTGGAGGGAGATTCAGTGTCTCTGAACTGCATCAGTGACTCAAACCCTCCTGCAGAAATCAGCTGGATTAAAGGAGGAACGATTATAGGATCTGGAAGAATCTTCAGCATCTCAAAGATCAGCTCTGATGACAGTGGAGAATACAAGTGCAAGTCCATCAATGAACATGGAGAGAAATACTCTGATACTGTGACTTTAAACGTCATGTGTGAGTTAATGATGGTTCAGTCACTGTGACATTAAACGTCATGTGTGAGTTAATGATGGTTCAGTCACTGTGACATTAAATCCTCGAAACATCTGTGATGTCAAGTTTAATATGATTGTTAATGATATCAATATTTATCTGTGTTAGACTCACCCAGGAGCGTCTCAGTGTCCATCAGTCCATCTGGTGTAATAGTGGAGGGAGATTCAGTGTCTCTGAACTGCATCAGTGACTCAAACCCTCCTGCAGAAATCAGCTGGTTTAAAGGAGGAACGATTGTAGGATCTGGAAGAATCTTCAGCATCTCAAAGATCAGCTCTGATGACAGTGGAGAATACAAGTGCAAGTCCATCAATGAACATGGAGAGAAATACTCTGATAATGTGACTTTAAACATAATGTGTGAGTTAATGATGGTTCAGTCACTGTGGCATTAAATCCTCGAAACATCTGTGATGTCAAGTTTAAAATGATTGTTAATGATATCAATATTTCTCTGTGTTAGACTCTCCCAGGAACGTCTCAGTGTTGATAAATGGATCTGGTGTAATAGTGGAGGGAGATTCAGTGACTCTGAACTGCATCAGTGACTCAAACCCTCCTGCTCTGAACTTCAGCTGGTTTAAGGAGAATGAACCCTCAGCTGTTGGATCTGGACAGAGTTTCAGTGCACTACAGAGTGGACGCTTCTACTGTCAGGCTCACAATCAACATGGATCTCAGAGATCAGACGCTGTAACTGTCACAGGTGAAGCTTTTATTAACACACTCCTGTATCTTCACATCATTCATCAGTTTGGAGAGTTAATCATGATGATCTTCCTCTTTCAGTTCATCATGTTGCTGGTAGGAATGTGATTATGATCACAGCGGCATCTGGAGGATTATTCATCATCATCATCATCATCTTCATCATCATCCTCCTGTTTATACTGTGAGTTAAAAAACTGCAGTGATTGTACAAGTACACTTTTGGTCTGATGTAGAAGGAAATTATTCATTTGTGTTTGATTATTAGTAATCTTTAAAAACAGCATTCATATTTTCTCTTAATTGAATACATTCGTCCATATGCTGTTAATGTCTGTGATTATAACAGGAAGAAACAAAGGAGTGTTAAAGCTGAAGATCTCACAGTGAAAGAGGTAAATCATCCACACACAACACGACTTTACAGAAGCAGAAAATCAGTCGATCAGCCGTTATCTGTGTCTCAGTCTGTAACTGTACGAACTGATAGGAAACTAACATTATCAAAGTCTTAAATTGGGATAGTTTTCTTCTAAAAAGACAAAAAATTCAGGTGGAGGAAAAAAAAAAAAACTTTTTCTTTACCTTGACATGTTTCGACTGCAACCTGCAGTCTTCCTCAGAAGCGTCATCTGACAGCTGTGACGTGTCGTTTATCAGCTGTTATTTCCTGGGTGTGGCCAACCCGGCGGACCTGACAGTTCCGCCGGGCTGGCCACGCCCTGCCCCCCCGCCGCTCGATGTTCTCTGGAGGATGGTGTTCCATGTGTGTGAGAGCATGTAGGCTCCCTCGTCCCGGTTGATGGTGTCTTTGGCCCGCTTCCTGATTTAAATCGCCTCCTTTATCCATCTTCTGTATTTGTTTGGTTCTGATCTGATGATGTGTCCATTGTCCCAGTCCATAATGTGGTTATTTCGTTTGCAATGATCTGATATGGCTGATTTTAGTTGTTCCTGTTGCGCTTTTTCCTTTTGAGTTCTTGTGAGTCGTCCTGTTGTTTCTTTTTCACATTCTTTCTGATGTTCTTTCTTTCTTGTGTTGAAAGCCCTGCCTGTTTCTCCTATGTATGTTTTATTGCATGATTTGCATGGTATCTCGTATATGACGTTACATTTTTTGTCTTGCTCTATTTTGTCCTTGGGGTGTACCAGTAACTGCCTTAACTTGGTGTATGGTTTTACTACTGTATTTATGTTGTATTTTCTCATTGCCCGTTGTAATGGTTCTGTTATGCCTCTGATATATGGTAGAGTTACTATGTCCTTATTTCCGGTTTCCGGTTTCCGATTTCGGTTTGAGTTTTGAGTTTTGTTTTTGGTCTGGTTTGCTTGTTTTCGACTTCTTCTTTTCCTTTGTTTATGGCCCATGTCGGATATTGGCAGCGTGCAAGTGCGTGTCTGATGTGTTTTTCCTCTTTCTGTCTGTCTTGACATGACATGAAACTGGTCCGTTCATAAAGTGTTCTCACTACTGATAATTTATGCGCCGTGGGATGTTCATGTCACAGGTCGGGGTGGGCCAAACCAGACTGCACCCACCCCTAAACCACTATCACCCAGAGGAGCGTATCAAAGGAGGAGGCAGGAGGCAGGAGTAAAAGGAATAACAACTTTATTTTGTATTAAAAAGCAATTAACCACATAAACTCCACCAACCCGGTACCGGGATTTAAAATCTTTGTTATGATGTTCGTACGTTCTTTTAATAAACTTCCTTATATGGTATTAGACAATTCATGGTATCATTTTAAAGCTTAGAATCTAAGCTTTACAAAGAATACCATCACTTTCGTTTTCATGATACATGTCGAATGAAATATTAGCTTAAATATGCATTGGTCTCAGGCAAAAAATTCCGCTTTATGATTGCGAAGAAATATTTCTACAAATATTTATTTTTTATATATTTCACAAAACAGTCAAGTCATATATCACAAGAAAGCTCTCATTCTAAGGAATTTGACGATGTAGATTATTACATTGTGAGACAATCATAGACCGAAATATCTTCAAAAGAATCGCGCAGTGAAATAAAATCAAACAGAGATGACAGATAAAAGTATCACATTCCTGCTCCGATGACGGCTTCAGTCAGCCGCAAACAGCCACATAATCTATATCACCTTTTAGCTTAGGATGTTATCTTTAAAAAGAGACCATTTTCACGTTTCTGTGAGCTTTCGTTGGTAAGAAAAACCTTTTCGAATGAACTGAGAGAAGACGCGCTCTGAGCGCAAGACACTGGATCTCTAACCCATCTGTACAGGCGCGAGCCTACTTTGTGCTACTGCTAAGGAAAGTCATTTAGTATATATATCTACCCGGAACTAAGCTCGCGGGATATCAGAGAGAGACGGACGCGAGTTCAAGAGACAGACGGACGCGCTATGGGTGCGCTCACTTGATCACTTCCGGGTCAGCGCGAAAGCTCTCTTTGGAGTAAAATATTCGGGAGTTTGCGTGTGTTATTATAGTTTTTATAGTTTATGAACTGTTTTGATTTTTATAATTGCATATAGCAAGATAAAAGCATTGATAAAAGCGATCTTTGGAAGTGCAACTGGTTTCTAAATGGGCGTTTTGGAGAAGTTTTGAATGCGCACTTTTCAGACGCACTGAGCATTTGGGTACGTATAACCTTATGGTTTTTCAGCATTTACAATGTTTATATACATTTTTTGATAAAGTTATTGTTAGTTTTAAATGTGAAAGCACAGCAACCAATCTGATAAACTATTATTTGAAAAGAAATGTCAAACGTTTTGGAAATGGAAAGTATGATTGCGCAATAGCTTCCAACTTTCCATAAGTGGAATAAAATGGTCATTTCAGTAAATCTACATTTTGATATTGTGAAATGGATATTATTACAGTGCAGACACTATGTATAAATAGTGTTTTTTCTTTGTTTCATGTTCTGTTGAAGATTGGCACTTTGGGCAGTGTTGGCACAGCTGCCATCAGATCTCCAGGAGGCTGGCCGGTGATGTTGAGGTGATGCACAACACAGGTGATAAAACTGATGCCCATATAATGAATGATATAAATCTGGAGTATGAGGATCCTGTTCTAGATTGTAATAGACCACAGATTTTAGGCAAATCATTTGTAAAATGATAAGTCTTGTATCTTCTGAAAGAATAAAATGATAAAAATCATAAAGCGCCCATTTTTTTCTTTCTGTTTATTATATCACAGACACCATATACTATAATATTTATCACATCCAGCAGTGTTTTATATAATTTCAAAGTGTTTTCTGTAAAATGACACTGGAAAATTGCATATATTCCACTGTATATGGGTATGAGCAGAGTTTAGATTTGGGTAGGTGGAAATTACATAACAAAAAGGTAATATTCCTCCCTTCAGATTAATATGCACATCTTTTTCATTTTTTAGTATAGAGAAAAAATTATTTTTTCCAGTGTTTGCTGGCATCTAGAGGAAACAGCCATAAGTGTCTGCATGTTGCTAGACCCCACAGGGCCTGAGTTACACACTTTCAAAAATGAATTTAAAATTAAAAAATCAAAAAGCGCCTATTTTTTTTTTGTTTTATTACAGCTCAGACAACATATACTTAAATGTTTATCACTTTTAACACTGTTTTATGAATCTGCAAAGGGTTTCCTGTAAAATGACACCAAAATTGTCTATTTTGGAAAAAATATGTGGAAATGGGAGGCTTTTCAATTTCGGTAGGAAAATCCAGGCGGAAATCCCCAAAAATGGTCTAGGAGTGTAAGAGGTTAAAAGGTCCTAGTCTAAAATTCCTTGTCCTCTCCTTCCCAGGGACCCAGAGCAGCACCGCCGCGGGTATGAACCGGCGAAACTCCCAGTGGGAGAGCGTTGGACAGGTGAATATCCCAGGTGAGTAGAGAGAACAGAGATCACTTCCTTCACAGACTGGCGTCAGACTCACAGTGGGAGAGCGTTGGACAGGTGAATATCACAGGTGAGTAGAGAGAACGAAGGCCACTTCCTTCACAGACTGGCGTCAGACTCACAGTGGGAGAGCGTTGGACAGGTGAATATCACAGGTGAGTAGAGAGAACAGAGGCCACTTCCTTCACAGACTGGCGTCAGACTCACCGTGGGAGAGCGTTGGACAGGTGAGTATCACAGGTGAATAGAGAGAACGGAGATCACTTCCTTCGCAGACGGGCGTCAGACTCACAGTGGGAGAGCGTTGGACAGGTGAATATCACAGGTGAGTAGAGAGAACAGAGATCACTTTCTTCACAGACTGGCGTCAGACTCACAGTGGGAGAGCGTTGGACAGGTGAATATCACAGGTGAGTAGAGAGAACGAAGGCCACTTCCTTCACAGACTGGCGTCAGACTCACAGTGGGAGAGCGTTGGACAGGTGAATATCACAGGTGAGTAGAGAGAACGGAGGCCACTTCCTTCACAGACTGGCGTCAGACTCACAGTGGGAGAGCGTTGGACAGGTGAGTATCACAGGTGAATAGAGAGAACGGAGATCACTTCCTTCGCAGACGGGCGTCAGACTCACAGTGGGAGAGCGTTGGACAGGTGAATATCACAGGTGAGTAGAGAGAACGGAGGCCACTTCCTTCACAGACTGGCGTCAGACTCACAGTGGGAGAGCGTTGGACAGGTGAATATCACAGGTGAATAGAGAGATCAAGGCTCAGCTGCAGCAGACTCCAAGTCGCAAGCGGAACGGGGCTTCCCTAGGACAGACAGAATCAACTTCAACAGCAGTGCACAGTTCTCACGTGTATTGCAGGGGACAGATAACTCCACACCAGGCAGGTAGGCTTAGGGCTACAGCAGACTCACAGTCGCAGGCTGTACGGGGCTTCTCTAGGACAAACAGAATCAACTTCAACAGCAGTGTATAGTTCTCACGTGTATTGCAGGGGACAGATAACTTCACACCATGCAGGTAGGCTTAGAGCTGCAGCAGACTCACAGTCGCAGGCTGAACGGGGCTTCTAGTCGCAGGCTGAACGGGGCTTCTCTAGGACAGACAGAATCAACTTCAACAGCAGTGTACAGTTCTCAACAGCAGTGTACAGTTCTCAACAGCAATTACACAGTTCTCACATGGGGTGAACGTTATCTCACAGAGGTTCTTCTTTCTGAACACTGCACGTAGATGTAAGCAATCTCACTCAGCTCTCATGGTAAATAGTAGATCCCCAGGGCACATGGGCAGTTGCGGGGCAATAACAGGTATTCTTCCACACACACACACTGCAATCCAACTCTAAACATGTATTCGTGAGGGGAAACGTCAATTTACACACTACAATTCCACTCTTCCAGTGCGCATAAGGCCAGCACTCACCCACAGCTCCTGGACTACCGGACTGAGGATCGCCAGGGGCGGAACAGAACACTCGAGAGATTGGTCTTCACAGTCACAGACGGACTTCACTCTGCTGGACTCCAATCGGAGAGAGGAGATGAGGAAATCAACAGGAATCAATATTTCACTCGGTGAAAGGTGTACACATGCTCCAAACACTTCAATCCAATACCCAATTTAGTGTAAAACACATGCAGTTATGAGATTCAGTCTGATAACTACTCATCTCTCTCTTCCCCAGCTCAGTCAGCGAATTTCACTCCTCTTGACCGTCCCCGAGTCCTCTCAAATAACACTCCTTTTCCTTCAGGACGACCCCTCAACTGCAGTCCCATAAACAAATCCCCACGGGAGAGAAGCCACCAACAATCAGGGGGAAGAACAATCCAGATCAACGGGCAGAAATACAGCACAACACCACACAGCACAACCCAGCCTTCTCTTCCTTGTGTGTTTTTATCCTGTCAAGAAGCGGGAGTGGTCTCAATCAAACACTCAGCGTGAAGTCCTTACACCTGTCACCAATCTGCCGTTTAGTTGTCATGACGACAAACACTCATACAGGTCCGGGGATGGTGTTACGCTGAAAACGTCCCGACGGGAACAATTCTCCAGAGGGGAATTGTTCCGGGGCTGTTTGTCACCCCGTGACATACCCCCCCGCCAAACCGTTCTAGTCCCGAGAACGGTCTCCCAACACCCAGTCTCCGTACCTGGCCGGAGGCTGGCCCCGATTCTCCCGCTGAGAACGTCGAAGTGGAGAGCGGGGGGCTTCAGGTCGTGGTCCTGGGCCTATGCCCCTTGGGATCACTGCCCATCCCACCAGCGGGGGCGTCCACGTCGTCTCGGCCTGTGGGTTCTCTACCACTGGCTTAGAATAATTCGGGCAGGGGCGGATCAGGTTGCGATGTAAAACTCGTTCCGGGCCCGTCTTCCCTTCGGGCCGTAAGGCATATACAGGTTGGTCCGGATGGGGTTGTCGCTGAACGACGTATGGCTGAGCCTCCCATCGGTCGCTCAATTTTCCCTTCCCCCGTCGGCGATTATCCCGCAGCAGCACCCTCTCCCCGGGCAG
The DNA here is from genome assembly GCF_951802725.1 of Rutilus rutilus. NCBI lineage: Eukaryota > Metazoa > Chordata > Actinopteri > Cypriniformes > Leuciscidae > Rutilus > Rutilus rutilus. Next base: position 51,356,192 of record NC_140210.1, read on the forward strand.
TAGCGGAGCTTCTCGGGCAGTCCGATCGTATAGCCTCTTGTTCTTTAGCGCTGCCTGATTAATCCGGGCGGCGACTTGTTCATAGGCGGACTGGAGGCGTTGATGGTGACTTACTACCCAATCGGACAGACTACCTTCCTCTTCTTTCCCAGCAGTCCCCAAGAGCATATCCATTGGGAGCCTCAAATGTCGACCGAACATCAGGTAGGTAGGAGCATAACCGGTGGTACTGTGTATGCTGTTGTTATATGCCTGCATCACTGCTGGGAGCCTATCTGCCCACTGACCCTGCTGTTCTTCCTCCAGAGTCCCCAGCAAGCCCAATAGGGTTTGATTAAACCTCTCACACCCTCCGTTCCCTTGGGGGTGATACGGGGTCGTATGGGTCTTCTTACATCCGTACAGTTGGCATAATTCACGGATCACCTTCGACTCAAAGTTAGCCCCTTGGTCTGAATGGAGGATTTCAGGGCATCCAAAGGGCTGAATCACATACCTCCAGAGAGCGCTGGCAGTCGTGAGGGCAGTTTGATCCACGGTGGGAATGGCCCAAGCATACTTGGTGAACAGATCGGTGACAACAAGAATATTTTGGATCTGATCCACCGGTCGTCCCAGAGTGAGAAAGTCCATTGCCACCATATGCAGGGGTGCCTTGGCCTGGATCGGGGCCAGCGGTGCCCGTGCTTCCCTCCTGGACTTGAACAAGGTGCAACGGGAACATCCCTGAAGGTAAGTCCTAATGGTGCCCTCCATCCCAGGCCAGTAGAAATGTCGCCTCAGCAAAGCCAATGTCCTCTCCTGCCCCTGATGTCCCATCCTAGCATGATACGCCTCCAACAAAGCCTGCCTTCGGCCTTCGGGGACCACGATCTGACAGACCTCCTCTCCTTGGCCTGGGTCCTGAAGCGCCCTACAGAGCACCCCATTCCTCAGATAGAGTCTTTCTCTTTGTCCCAGCAGGCCCCGCACACTCCGAGGCTGAGTTCGACGTTCTTCCCCCTCAGGCCAGATCCTCTGCTCTACCCATGTCCGCACCCGCAGCACATCTCCATCTTCGCCCTGCCACAGCCTCCAGCGTTGTGGTTCCCATCCCCAACAGGGAGGGGGATCCTCAGGCGTCTGTCCCGGTGCTTCAACAACTCCCACCATCAGCCCCTCGTCGGACCCTGATCCTGGGGTCGGTATATGGCCGGCCGATCTCTCACCCGGTAGCCTGGATAGCACGTCAGCATTGGTGTGCTCTCTGCCTGGCCGATACTGAATCTGGTAATCAAAGTTGGCCAGTTGTGCCACCCAGCGTTGCTCTACTGCCCCCAGTTTGGCTGTTTGTAGGTGTACCAGCGGGTTATTGTCTGTAACCACCTGTACCTTAGTCCCCCACAGATAGTCTTTAAACTTTTCGCCCATCGCCCACTTCATGGCCAGTAGCTCGAGTTTAAAGGAGCTGTAATTCGAGTCATTCTTCTCGGCAGGATGTAAACTTCGGCTCGCATAGGCAATCACCTTCTCCTCCCCCTGTTGCTTCTGGGCCAAGACAGCTCCCAACTCTAGCTGGCTAGCATCGGTGTACAGGATGAAGGGCTGGTTAAAGTCGGCATATGCCAATATCGGTGCCTGTAGAAGCTCCTGTTTAAGCTGTTGGAACGCGGCTTCACAGGTTGGGTCCCATTGAATGGGAGGGGATCCTCGGCCCCGTGCTCGACCCATACCCCCCAACAGCTGGTTAATGGGCTTGGCGATTTTAGAGAAGTTCTTGATGAATCGCCTATAGTAGCCCACAAAGCCCAGGAATGACCGAACTTGGCGCACCGTTTGGGGAGCTGTCCACTCTTGCACTGCCCTCACTTTTTCTGGGTCAACGGAGATCCCTGCCGCACTGACCACGTGTCCCAAAAACTTAACCTCTTTCTTGAAGAGCTGGCATTTGTCGGGCTGTAGCTTTAGTCCATAGCGTTCTAGGGAGCGGAAGACTCGCCCAAGATGCTCCAGGTGGGACTCGAAATCGGGAGAGTAAGTGATGATGTCGTCCAGATAGACAAGGGTGGTATCCATCACTTGGCTGCCCAAGCAGCGCTGCATCAGCCGCTGGAATGTAGCGGGGGCGTTGCAGAGGCCGAACGGCATCCGGTCCCACTCATAGAGACCGAAAGGGGTGGTAAATGCCGTCTTCTCCCGGTCTCGCTCGTCCATCTGCACCTGCCAATAGCCGCTGGCCAAGTCGAGGGTGGAGTACCAGGCAGCTTGAGTAAGGCTCGTCAAAGAATCTTCCACTCGGGGCAGCGGGAAAGCATCCCTCTTGGTTACCTGGTTCAACCGACGGTAATCTACACAAAACCTCCAAGACCCTGTCTTCTTGCGGACTAACACTATCGGTGCGGCCCAAGGGCTGCTGCTCTCACGAATAATCCCCTTGTCGAGCATTCCTCGCAACAGAGTGCGGATCTCAGTGTACAGGGTCGGGGGTACAGGTCGGTAGCGCTCTCGGCTCGGCGCGGCATCCCCAGTTGGAATCTGGTGTTTCACTACATCGGTGCGACCATAGTCTTCCTCGTGAGTGGAAAACAGGTGCTGCCACTTCCTCAAGAATTCATGAAGTTGTCCCACTTGCTCTTCCCGCAGTCCGTCGCCTCGTAACGACTCTCCCCTCAAGTGAGCCGGCAGTCCTCCGGTCTCTTCCACTCCGGGACCGGCCCGGGCTAAGGCCACTTCGACCACCGTGGGACCCACCCGCTGGAAGTTAACTTCATCCTGCTCACAAACCTGCTGCGGCTTTACTGAGGTCACCCGGACCAAGCATTGACGATGATACAGGTGAATAAGGAAGGGACTCGTGTTCCTAACTCTCACCGAGACTCGACCTCCCCGAACAGTTGCCAGTCCTCGAGCCACCTCCACCTTGGGACCCTCTTCATGGGGTTCCACCATAACCCACTCTTGCGGAGTATAACGTCGAGGGGGCAGTCTGGCCCAGATTACAGCCTCACTCTGAGCGGGGATCGACAGGGCGTAACCGTAACGACAGGCCACTCTTCCTGTACTCTCCCGATCGTGCTGTTGTTCGGCCAGACATATCCGGCGGCAGTCGGCTCGGATGCGATCCCACTCCCGACTGGCTGGGGTTACGGTTGCTTGCGCCGGTCCGCTCCGGAATAACTCCTCCCAGCACTCCGAGATGACATTCATCCCAATCAAGGCCCGATGGGACCCCAGACACGGGTCTCGGACAACTACTACCCCCTTCTGAGGCACTACAACTCCATGGATCTTCAAATCAGTCACGAGGTACCCCACATACGGTATGTCCAGCCCGTTGGCCCCACGTAGCGTCAACCAGGGGGCTTCGGCAGGAGGCCTACCATTGGTGCCAAACAGCTCATAGGCCAGACTTTCAGCAAATAAGGTCACTTGGGAGCCAGTGTCCAAGAGACAGTGTATTTCTTGGCCATTAACTTGGGCCATCACCACCGGACAACGGCCTATCAAATGATTCTGAGAGGATGCAGAAGGAGAGGGGTCTAATAAGGGGTCCCGACCACTTGACCCACAGTGGCCGGAAACTCTAAAAACCCCCTCGTGATGCTCGTCTAGCGGAACACTGGCGGAAGTAGTGCCCAGGCTCTCCACAGCCATTACAGATGGGCCGCCCCTGTTCGTCCCACTGGAATCGGGAGCCCACTGGCCGGGGAGGACGGCGTTCCGAAGGGCGACTCCCATCAGAATAAGCCCGCTCTCGGGAATGGAAAGATGGCGGTGGGCGCTCTCGACGGAGCTCTTCTATAACGGACTTGGACAACTCGGACATTTGTTCCCGAACATCTCGCTTCAACTCTTCCCGCAGGGCCTGCTTCCAATCGGGTGCCGGAGGGGCCGGGAGGGGGTCAACAACGTTGGCAGCTAGACAGCTGGGAGCTTCCACATGTTCCGCCTGGTCACGCTCGAGGGCCAGGGCTTCTCGTCTCAGCTCCTCAAAGGTTAAGTCTGGTCCTCTCCTAAGCTGCACCCGCAAGCTTTGGCGTACGGGGCCCTCTCGCAGCCCCAACAAGAATTGATCTCGCAGTAACACCTCCTCGCCCCCCAGGCCATGGTCCTGTCTCCCCGTGAGTCGAGAATACTGCTCCCGCAGTTGCAAGGCAAAGGCCCGCACAGATTGTCGAGGACCTTGGCGAGAATTGAAGAACTTCGTCCTCAGAACAGCTACCGGGGTGGTGTCTCCATACTGCCCCGTGAGAAAGTCGAAAATGGCCTGGATCGTCGCTCGGTTGGCTTCCGGTGCTGCCTGAACTTCTCTTCTCGCCTCCCCTTCCAGGGAGTTCAAAACAAACTGGACCTTCTGTAGGGCACTCAACCCTTGGAGCCCCGCCAGATATTCCACCTGGGTCTTCCACAGGGACAAACTTACTTCAGACCCCGGACCTCCATACCTCGGGGCCCATGGAGCACCCATGAAAATTGGCATGACGGGTTGCCGATTCCCAGGCTCTTCCCCCTCCGCCATCTCGGCCTCTGACCGCTCAACTCAAGGTGAACCCTGCCGACTACGCCAAATGTCTGTCACAGGTCGGGGTGGGCCAAACCAGACTGCACCCACCCCTAAACCACTATCACCCAGAGGAGCGTATCAAAGGAGGAGGCAGGAGGCAGGAGTAAAAGGAATAACAACTTTATTTTGTATTAAAAAGCAATTAAAAGGTCCTAGTCTAAAATTCCTTGTCCTCTCCTTCCCAGGGACCCAGAGCAGCACCGCCGCGGGTATGAACCGGCGAAACTCCCAGTGGGAGAGCGTTGGACAGGTGAATATCCCAGGTGAGTAGAGAGAACAGAGATCACTTCCTTCACAGACTGGCGTCAGACTCACAGTGGGAGAGCGTTGGACAGGTGAATATCACAGGTGAGTAGAGAGAACGAAGGCCACTTCCTTCACAGACTGGCGTCAGACTCACAGTGGGAGAGCGTTGGACAGGTGAATATCACAGGTGAGTAGAGAGAACAGAGGCCACTTCCTTCACAGACTGGCGTCAGACTCACCGTGGGAGAGCGTTGGACAGGTGAGTATCACAGGTGAATAGAGAGAACGGAGATCACTTCCTTCGCAGACGGGCGTCAGACTCACAGTGGGAGAGCGTTGGACAGGTGAATATCACAGGTGAGTAGAGAGAACAGAGATCACTTTCTTCACAGACTGGCGTCAGACTCACAGTGGGAGAGCGTTGGACAGGTGAATATCACAGGTGAGTAGAGAGAACGAAGGCCACTTCCTTCACAGACTGGCGTCAGACTCACAGTGGGAGAGCGTTGGACAGGTGAATATCACAGGTGAGTAGAGAGAACGGAGGCCACTTCCTTCACAGACTGGCGTCAGACTCACAGTGGGAGAGCGTTGGACAGGTGAGTATCACAGGTGAATAGAGAGAACGGAGATCACTTCCTTCGCAGACGGGCGTCAGACTCACAGTGGGAGAGCGTTGGACAGGTGAATATCACAGGTGAGTAGAGAGAACGGAGGCCACTTCCTTCACAGACTGGCGTCAGACTCACAGTGGGAGAGCGTTGGACAGGTGAATATCACAGGTGAATAGAGAGATCAAGGCTCAGCTGCAGCAGACTCCAAGTCGCAAGCGGAACGGGGCTTCCCTAGGACAGACAGAATCAACTTCAACAGCAGTGCACAGTTCTCACGTGTATTGCAGGGGACAGATAACTCCACACCAGGCAGGTAGGCTTAGGGCTACAGCAGACTCACAGTCGCAGGCTGTACGGGGCTTCTCTAGGACAAACAGAATCAACTTCAACAGCAGTGTATAGTTCTCACGTGTGTTGCAGGGGACAGATAACTTCACACCATGCAGGTAGGCTTAGAGCGGCAGCAGACTCACAGTCGCAGGCTGAACGGGGCTTCTCTAGGACAGACAGAATCAACTTCAACAGCAGTGTACAATTCCCACGTGTGTTGCAGGGGACAGATAACTTCACACCATGCAGGTAGGCTTAGAGCTGCAGCAGACTCACAGTCGCAGGCTGAACGGGGCTTCTCTAGGACAGACAGAATCAACTTCAACAGCAGTGTACAGTTCTCACGTGTATTGCAGGGGACAGATAACTTCACACCAGGCAAGTAGGCTTAGGGCTGCAGCAGACTCACAGTCGCAGGCTGAACGGGGCTTTTCTAGGACAGGCAGAATCAACTTCAACAGCAGTGTATAGTTCTCACGTGTGTTGCAGGGGACAGATAACTTCACACCATGCAGGTAGGCTTAGAGCGGCAGCAGACTCACAGTCGCAGGCTGAACGGGGCTTCTCTAGGACAGACAGAATCAACTTCAACAGCAGTGTATAGTTCTCACGTGTGTTGCAGGGGACAGATAACTTCACACCATGCAGGTAGGCTTAGAGCAGCAGCAGACTCACAGTCGCAGGCTGAACGGGGCTTCTAGTCGCAGGCTGGACGGGGCTTCTCTAGGACAGACAGAATCAACTTCAACAGCAGTGTACAGTTCTCACGTGTATTGCAGGGGACAGATAACTTCACACCAGGCAAGTAGGCTTAGGGCTGCAGCAGACTCAGTCACAGGCTGAACGGGGCTTCTCTAGGACAGACATAATCAACTTCAACAGCAGTGTATAGTTCTCACGTGTATTGCAGGGGACAGATAACTTCACACCATGCAGGTAGGCTTAGAGCTGCAGCAGACTCACAGTCGCAGGCTGAACGGGGCTTCTAGTCGCAGGCTGAACGGGGCTTCTCTAGGACAGACAGAATCAACTTCAACAGCAGTGTACAGTTCTCAACAGCAGTGTACAGTTCTCAACAGCAATTACACAGTTCTCACATGGGGTGAACGTTATCTCACAGAGGTTCTTCTTTCTGAACACCGCACGTAGATGTAAGCAATCTCACTCAGCTCTCATGGTAAATAGTAGATCCCCAGGGCACATGGGCAGTTGCGGGGCAATAACAGGTATTCTTCCACACACACACACTGCAATCCAACTCTAAACATGTATTCGTGAGGGGAAACGTCAATTTACACACTACAATTCCACTCTTCCAGTGCGCATAAGGCCAGCACTCACCCACAGCTCCTGGACTACCGGACTGAGGATCGCCAGGGGCGGAACAGAACACTCGAGAGATTGGTCTTCACAGTCACAGACGGACTTCACTCTGCTGGACTCCAATCGGAGAGAGGAGATGAGGAAATCAACAGGAATCAATATTTCACTCGGTGAAAGGTGTACACATGCTCCAAACACTTCAATCCAATACCCAATTTAGTGTAAAACACATGCAGTTATGAGATTCAGTCTGATAACTACTCATCTCTCTCTTCCCCAGCTCAGTCAGCGAATTTCACTCCTCTTGACCGTCCCCGAGTCCTCTCAAATAACACTCCTTTTCCTTCAGGACGACCCCTCAACTGCAGTCCCATAAACAAATCCCCACGGGAGAGAAGCCACCAACAATCAGGGGGAAGAACAATCCAGATCAACGGGCAGAAATACAGCACAACACCACACAGCACAACCCAGCCTTCTCTTCCTTGTGTGTTTTTATCCTGTCAAGAAGCGGGAGTGGTCTCAATCAAACACTCAGCGTGAAGTCCTTACACCTGTCACCAATCTGCCGTTTAGTTGTCATGACGACAAACACTCATACAGGTCCGGGGATGGTGTTACGCTGAAAACGTCCCGACGGGAACAATTCTCCAGAGGGGAATTGTTCCGGGGCTGTTTGTCACCCCGTGACATTCAGATGTCCAGAGTAGATATTGATCGGTGTGTGTTGGTTTCCTGTAGACTGTTATTTTGATGCTGTCATCTTCTCTGTGGTGGATTTTTAAATCTAAAAAAGCTATGGTTCTGTTGAATTCTTCCTCATGTGTGAATTTTATGTTTCCAGTGGGGTCAATACTGTTTAGGTGGTCCGTAAGTTCCTGTGTATGTCCGTTGTTTATTTTTTCCAGTATGTCGTCTACATAACGTTTCCAGAGGGTAGGTCTGCAATGAGATGGTGCTGTAGCTATGGCTGTGGTTTCCAAGTCCTCCATGAAAAAACTGCTCATTATGGCTGATAGTGGGTCCCCCATGGCAAATCCCTCTTTTTGTCTGAATATTGTTCCTCTGTATTGGAAATATGTGGATTTTGTGACGAAGCTCAGTAGTTCGGTTATATCATCAACTGTGAGGTTTGTGTGTCTTTTTAGTGTCCTGTCTTTTCGGAGTCGTTCTTGTACGATGTGAAGTGTGACATCCACGGGGGTCTTTGTGAAAAGTGATATTACATCGTGTGAAATTAAAATCTCGTCTGATTCTATTTTTATGTCGTTGAGTTCTTTCACTAGTTGTTTTTGAGGTTTTATGATTTCCACTAATGCTTTTGATAGGTTGTAAGTGACCGAGCCGATACTGTCTACTATTGGGCGTAGTGGGATGTCCTTTTTGTGTATTTTTGGTGTTCCATAGATTCGTGGCATAATGTTTGCGGTGGGAATTAGATTGTCATATGCCTCCTTTGTTATTTTTTTGTTTTCTAGTAATGGTTTGAGAAGTGCTTTTAATGTTCTTTTCTTTTCTTCAGTAGGGTCCTTCTTTAGGATTTCATATGTATTGTTGTCTTTTAGCATTGCATCCATCTGTTTTTCATATTTGTCCGTGTCCATGACAACTGTTATACGTCCTTTGTCCGCCGGTATGATAGTGATGGTTTTATCCTTTTTAAGTGAGGTTATTGCTATTTTTTCCTCTTTTGTGATGTTACTTATTGGTAATTTTGCTGTTCTTAAAATGCCTGCTACGGTGTTACGCAGCTCCGATTTTTGTCCCTGGTCTTGGATTTTTTGACATGCCAATTCTGTTGCTAGTATGTAATCCTCGTGTGGTATATTTTTTGGCGTAATGGCAAAGTTTAGACCTCGTGTTAGAATTCTTTTTTCGCTTTCCGTGAGTGTGCGTTGTGACAGATTCCGTACCCACTTTTCATTCGTTTCCACGCATGTTTTATTGTTGGCGTTCTTTCTTTCTATCAGCTTTTGAAGTTTATTTAACTGTCGGGTTTTTGTTTTTTTGAACTCTTGTTCGTATGTGATCTCCAGGTGTTCGTCTATTTTGGTTTGTGTGTCATGATCTATAGGAAAAATTTTTTTTTTAAATTGTCCTCCTCTACTTTTGTTTGTTCCGTGATTTTTTCTATTTTATTTACAGTCGTTCTTATCCTCTCTTTCACGAGGTCTTTTCGGGCTCTTTTGATAATTTTTTCTCTAATAATTCTCTTTTTGATTGCATTTTTTGTGGGAATAGGGTTCTTGATGTTGAGGCTTGCTGGTGTAATATCCTCATCTCGACAGCGGAGGTGGAATCCCAGGTGGTTCTTATAGCGTGCCCTTGTTTTTTCTAGTCTCTCTAAGCGGCGGAGGGCTTTGACACAGTCTTTTCCAAAACTTCCTCGTAATAGTTCAAAAATTTTCATATTGTCTTCTTAATGATTAAATTGGGATAGTTTTCTTCTAAAAAGACAAAAAATTCAGGTGGAGAAAAAAAACTTTTTCTTTACCTTGACATGTTTCGACTGCAACCTGCAGTCTTCCTCAGAAGCGTCATCTGACAGCTGTGACGTGTCGTTTATCAGCTGTTAAGCAGCGGACCTGATAGTTAGGGAGCCTACATGCTCTCACACACGGAACACCATCCTCCACAGAACATCGAGCGGCGGGGGGAACTGTCAGGTCCGCCGGGTTGGCCACACCCAGGAAATAACAGCTGATAAACGACACGTCACAGCTGTCAGATGACGCTTCTGAGGAAGACTGCAGGTTGCAGTCGAAACATGTCAAGGTAAAGAAAAAGTTTTTGTTTTTTTCTCCACCTGAATTTTTTGTCTTTTTAGAAGAAAACTATCCCAATTTAATCATTAAGACGACAATATGACAATTTTTGAACTATTATCAAAGTCTTTATCAACACAGTCCAGGAAATAATTAATTAATAAATAAAACTGAAGAAAACATTTTATCTAATTTTTCCATGGTTTAATGGAATACTTATATATTTATTGTTTTAATATAGGTTTGTTGGTCTAATTGTATATTAATTAACACATAGTGTGATGATTGAACATGTCACTTCATTTACTCATTCTGCCCTATTCTTCTCCACTCCATGTGTGAATCAATGAAATATACCTGTATTTTACATCACTACTTTGATGTGATTTGATCTGACCTGATACTTGATCTGAAAATTTTGAGGCAAACTGCTCTAGACTGAGAATCTTCACTTCAGATCAAACTGATTTACTGGTCTTAATAATAATTAAAATTTTTCTTGTATTTCAGAATGATCTCTATTCTTGCGTGTCACAGAGCGTTTCAGTCCATGACAAGCCTCTTTCTGAACTGGATTCAGCCAATGATGCTCTGTATGCCAGTGTGAAACCCAAAAAAATAAGAGGAAAAACTCCTGAATCCAGAGATACTGAGGACATTATGTACGCAACTGTCCAACATCACAGAAAGACAGAGACGAAGAGAGCAGAGGAGAATGAATGTCAATATGACGATATAAGAGTTCATCAGCCTGATGCTGCAGTGAGGTGAGAAAAACAACTTTATAGCACCAACTTAACCAATACCAACTTAACCATCACCAACTTAACCAGTACCAACTTAACCAGTACCAACTTAACCAGTGCCAACCTAATGAGCACCAGCTTAACCAGCACAAGCTTAACCAGTGCAACTTAACCAGTACCAACTTAACCAGTACCAGCATTACCAGTTCCAACTTAACCAGAACCAACTTAACCAGTACCAACATTACCAGTTCCAACTTAACCAGTAGCAATTTAACCAGCACCAACTTAACCAGTACCATTATAACCAGTACCAACTTAACCAGTACTAACTTAATCATTGCAACCTAACCAGTACCAACTTAACCAGCAGCAACTTAACCAGCACCAACTTAACCAGTACCAACTTAACCAGTACCAACTTAACCAGTACTAACTTAACAGTGCAATTTAATCAGTGCAACTTAACCAGCACAAACTTAACCAGCACAAAAGTAACCAATACCAGCTTAACCAGTACCAACGTAACCAGTGCCAACCTAACCAGTACCAACCTAACCAACTTAACCAGCACACATTTAACCAGTACCAGCATAACCATTACCAACTTAACTAGTGCCAACCTAACCAGTACCAACTTAACCAGCTTAACCAGCACCAATTTAACCAGTACCATCTTAACCAGCACCATCTAAATAACCACAGATCATATAATCTGGGCTATAATATTGTTGTGCTCCTGTTTGTTTAGATTTTTTTAGGTGATCAACTGTTCAAATTGTGGAAGATTCATCAGTGATCTACAGCAGCGTCAAATGAGTGATAGCCAGTACCAGCTTAACCAGTACCAGTTTAATTAGCACCAATTTAACCAGTGCCAGCTAAACCAGTACCAACTTAACGAGTACCAACTTAATCAGTACCAGCTTAACCAGCACCGACTAAACCAGTACCAAGCTTAACCAGCATCATCTTAACCAATAGCAACTTAACCAATACCAACGTAACCAGTACCAGCTTAACAAGCACCAACTTAATCAGCAGCTTAACCAGTACCAGCTTAACCAGCACCAACTTAGCCAGTACCAGCTTAACCAGCAACATCTTAACCAGTACCAACTTAACCAGTACTATCTTAACCAGTACCAACTTAACTAGTGCCAGCTTAACCAGCACCGACTTAACCAGTACCAGCTTAACCAGTTCCAGCTTAACCAGTAACAGCTTAACCAGCACCAGCTTAACCAGCACCAGCTTAACCAGTACCAATTTAACCAGTACCAGCTTAACTAGTACCAGCTTAACTAGCACTAGCTTAACCAGTGCCAGCTTGACCAGTACCAGTTTAACCAGTACCAACTTAACCAGCACCAGCTTAACCAGTGCCAGCTTAACCAGTACCAATTTAACCAGTACCAGCTTAACCAGTGCCAGCTTGACCAGTACCAGTTTAACCAGTACCAACTTAACCAGCACCAGCTTAACCAGTGCCAGCTTAACCAGTACCAATTTAACCAGTACCAGCTTAACTAGTACCAGCTTAACCAGTACCAGTTTAACCAGTGCCAGCTTAACCAGTACCAGTTTAACCAGTACCAACTTAACCAGTACCAGTTTAACTTAACCAGCATAAACTTAACCAGTACCAGCTTAACCAGCACCAGCTTAACCAGTACTATTTTAACAACCACATATCATATAATCTGGGCTATAATATTGTTGTGCTCCTGTTTGTTTTGATTGTTTAGGCGATCAACTGTTCAGATTGTGGAAGATGCATCAGTGATCTACAGCAGCGTCAAATGAGTGATAGAGACCAGCGAACACAAAGCCTGTGTTCAGTCGTTTAATGAACGATTGGTGGATGATTGTATAGTTGTGGAATAATTTACACATCTGTTCAGACCACAACCAATATAAACATGTTCATCACCCACATTAAGACTCATTTGTTCTCTTTGACTCTTTGTGAGATAACGACAGTAATTGTGTGCTGGACTGATGTAAAGTCTGTTTCTTACTTGTTTAATTTGTTGTGTGTAATTGTTATATATAAATATATTAGTATAGAGTTTGTTGTTATTCAGTATTTGGGGTGTAAGATTAGAAAGCAGACAAGTGATATCTACACAACTTATTAATATTCAAATGCAAAAGTATTTCATTTTATGTATTAATGTATTTGAATAGAGTTTCCTCTGCCTGTTTTACTTTGTATGTTTTTACAACTAGGACCAGTGCTTCAATAAACCTGATTAACCTTCAAGATATTTAAGTCTGTAATGTCTTTACTGGATTCACAGCACTGGTAGGACCTCTAGTGGTTGACTTGTGAATTATTGTTCTTTTTTATTATTCAATGCCACAAGAACAAGAGGTATTACATATTCACAATATCATATTAGCATTAGTATATGGTATTATATGTATATGGTATTTTCCTAATAAAATAAATAACTGTATAATATGTTGTTCTTTACATTCCAAATTGTCATTCTGAGTATAAAAAAGCACATCAAAAACATACATTTCCATCATTCACTATTAATAAAGGTTTCTAAATCTTTCCAAAATAATCTTGAGTAAATATAGTGAAAAAACAGGTGCAAAATTGTTTCTTTTTCTAGTGCACAAAATTCACAAGTAAATGAAATATTAAGCTTAAATCTTTCAAAAACATGCTTAGCAGGATAAATTCTGTGAAGTATTTTGTAAGACACTTTCTTAATTTTGTTATTGACACAAAACTTATTTGGCAATTTTCATGCTTTAACCCAAGAGATATCACCAAATAAAGAAGACCAAAAGAATCTTGCTCAGGAAGACACAGAACCAAGAGCACTCCTTATAATCTTATTGCTACATTTTTGTTTTAAAGCATCAACATTATCAATGAAAATTTGATCACAAAGATTGTTCATGTTGATTTCCAGTAACATCACACTCTTTATGTTACGCAGAAGTTTCCAAAGACATTCTCTATTCTTCAAAAATTCTATCAACCATTTAATTCTGAAAGTGTCATTAAGTGTGCTATAATCTAAGACCTCGAGTCCCCCTTGCTCTTTGGTGTTACATATTACCTCCTTTTATAAATAATGCGGCGTTTCTCTCCATATGAAGTCATAAAGTATCATATCTAATTCCTTAATCACCTTAGGAGGCACATCTAATGATAAAGATGTATATACTGATCTAGAAATACCTTCCGCCTTTGACAATAATATCCTCCCAATTATTGATATATCTCTCATTAACCACCAATTACATTTATTGTTTGTTCTCTCAATAATTGGCTCAAAATTGACTCCTCTGTTTTTCATTTTTACAAATTACTACACCTAGATATGTTAATTGGTGTTTAACTGGGATGTTCTCTATTTCTGTAGATGAGCAATCTTTAAGGGGAAACAATACAGATTTATCACAGTTCATTGTAAGGCCTGATACAGCAGTGAACGCCTCATACATCTAATTATTTTTGGTACCTCAAATTTGTTTTTCAAAAAAATTGCAGTGTCGTCAGCAAACTGGCTAAGTTTAATTTCTAAACCTAAAGCTGTGATACCACTATACTGATTTCTTTTTACATGCATTGCCAAAACCTGGGTGACTAACAGAAATAAAGAAGGAGAGAGGGGGCATCCTTGCCTAATGCCACGATGAATATCACACCTTTGTGAAGGACCATAAGCAAGTTTGACGGAACTATTACATCCATTGTACAATCTTTAACTGCTTTCAAAAATACATCTCCAAAGCCTAACAATTTAATAACTTTGAAAATAAAATCATGATTCACCGTATCAAATGCTTTATAAAAATCAATAAATAAAATAAAACTATCATCGTCAATTAATTGATTATAATCTATCATATCTAAAACTAGTCTAATATTAATCCTAATATGACGACCTTGCATTAAACCAGACTGCTCCATATCAATTATTTTATTGCAGTACCTCGCAGTTAAATATTAGCAGCAGTGACGAAGTGAGCCAGACAGCAACATGCCACCAGTGATGATGAGGGACAGAAAGATGAACAGGCAGATCCAGGGCAAGTAAGTATGGAACATGAGAGGAGAAAGTGAGTTGGATGATGTTAGGAAGTGATATTCAGGTTGCTACATTTTTAATGATTACAGTAACTAAAACAGCTAAACTTCAACATTTTAGCTGTAAAATGCCACATGCAGTAGCTAATATTAAGAAATATGTTGTGCTTTTTTACTTTTAAAAATGTTGGTAACGTTACAGTTAATGCTTACAAACTTTGAAGATTTTGAATACAGAAGTTACATTTGTAATGGTGTATTTTCATTTAGATGTGGTATTATTATTTGTGCAGTAAGATTAATTACTGCATAAATTAATTAAGATTATTAAGTAATAAATTAATTTTAAGACAGCATGGAATAGATTGTATAATATGCTGTTATAACAGCATATATATATATATATATATATATATATACAGCATATATATATATATATATATATATATATATATATATATACAGCATATATATATATATATATATATATATATATATATAATGTCTAGTATTTAGACAGTAGGCCTAGGCTATCACATATTTTACCGGAGGCTGAAATATATTTAGACTAAATCACATTACACTTAAGCAGATATTCACAAATAAACTACATTAAACATAAGGCAGTATTTTAGCATGATAATCAGTGTTATAAGCTAATCAAAACTGAGTGAAATATATTTAATATACAAATATGTTTAGAGAGTAATAGCCTATCACATTGAAAAAGTTTACACTTGAGGGATATTGTAAGGCAATCTTTCCTGTAAGATGTCAAAAGCTAGCCAAAACTAAGCAAAATATAGTCTGAAAATTCATATGAGTTCTATATTATCAGAAAAATAATTATATAACAGTAAAACTTACTCCGAAATTGAGTCCTCAATTCGCTCTTCAAAATGCTGCCGTTCGTCGTCCGAGTTACAATCTTCCTCTGAGGAAAAGGTGAATTCTTCCTCGCTGTCCAGAATCATCTGAAGGGCGTCTTTACCGGAGAAGCGTGCCATACTCAAAACGCGATGAACTATCAGTGAGTCTGATGAAGAAACTGTGTTTGTATGGCATTGATCGGGGGGCGGGTGCGATGCATAGATCACCTAAACTATTTACCATGTGAATAGTGCCGGGGGCGGGGCGGCCTCAGCTCATCAGAGATAATGAAGGGAGAACGAAAAAACGGTACCTCTCCTTGCTTTTAAAGGGACTACATAAGCTGAGAATATTCGATTTTTATATAAATTACTTCATTTAAAAGAAGAGATTTCAAGCTTCATAAAGACATATCTCACGTGTCTGTGTGAGAAGTATTCGCTGAGTTATGGTTAATTTTCGGACGCGTTTCAGAATGGACTTAACTGACAGAGAGAAGGCAGAACTCGCTCCATGATTATTTTTCTTAATTTGGCGAAAAGCACAACACTTTGTTTTTATTGTGAGTATACAGAAAAATAATACACATTTAACAGGATCGATTGATGTATGAAACTCCTATGGAAAATCAAAGTCAACAGAGTATTTATGAGTTTCTTTTACACTGATAAAAAAAAGCGAGCTGGTATCGCCGGCGATACCGCCGACCCCAGGGGGTTGGGTATTCGTTATGCAGGAGCTTATAGTTATTGTGAAGTTTGAGTTACTGGTTTTGGCAAGCCTGCAACCTTAGCCGAAAAAAGCGTAACAATAGCTAACGCTGTGCTAAACATGTTTGCTCCAGTAGTAATGAAAAGATTCACCTTGAACTCTGTCATGGAAACTAGCATGTATAAACCTTAAAGGGACAATAAGTAGCTTTTTAGGTATTTTATTATCTAAAATCAATATTTTTATTCATAAATATGCCCTCAATGGTGTACAAATACCTATGCCAATGATCAGACTAATCCTCGTAAACGAAGAATTTATTATCTTTATATTCAATTCAATTCAATTCAAATTTATTTGTATAGCGCTTTTCACAATACATATTGTTTCAAAGCAGCTTTACAGAAAGTGCATTTCAGAAATGTACATAGAGAAATACAGTTAGTTAATCATGTATTGATTTAGGGCATAAACATATCGCCAGCGTCGAGTCGTCTCTTCACGGGCGTCGAGTCGTCTCTTCACGGGCGTCGAGTCGTCTCTTCACGGGCTTCGAGTCGTCTCTTCACGGGCGTCGAGTCGTCTCTTCACGGGCGTCGAGTCGTCTCGTCACGGGCGTCGAGTCGTCTCTTCACGGGCGTCGAGTCGTCTCGTCACGGGCGTCGAGTCTTCTCTTCACGGGCGTCGAGTCGTCTCTTCACTGGCGTCGAGTCGTCTCTTCACGGGCTTCGAGTCTTCTCTTCACGGGCGTCGAGTCGTCTCTTCACGGGTGTTGGGGCATCTGTAGTTTCCATGGGAGGCTGGATACAAACTGGAGCTGACGATCTGTATTTATCTCGGGACTAGCGTCCCGAGATAACAACAGAAAAGCAGATGGGAAATAATTAGCGTAGCTGCTGTTCATAATATTAATGCATTCAATCTGATTCAACTGTGGTATAAAAGGTAATTATTATGTGAATGCTTGGCTAAAGAGATGCGTCTTTAATCTAGTTTTAAACTGGGACAGCGAATCTGAGACTCGAACAATATCAGGAAGACTATTCCAGAGTTTTGGAGCTAAATGTGAAAACGCCCTCCCTCCTTTAGTGGACTTAGATATCCTAGGAATGACCAGAAGCCTCGAATTTAGTGATCTTAAAGAGCGCGATGGATTGTAGGGCGATAGAAGTTCCGTTAAATACAGGGGAGCTAAACCATTTAGGGCTTTATAGGTCAGTAGTAATACTTTGTAATTGATACGGAACTTTATAGGTAACCAGTGTAGAGATGATAGAATTGGTGTTATATGATCATATTTTCTTGATCTAGTAAGAACTCTAGCGGCTGCATTTTGCACTAACTGTAGCTTGTTAAAGATTGGAGTGTGAGTTACAGTCCTTCACACATCTGTGCACTAAAGGACTCAACAGTGATGATGAGATGCACTTTTACATACCCTACTGGACATCAGATCAAGAAAGTGTTCTGGACAAAAGGCTCAATTCAAAAGGGTGTTGAGTTTCCAGATCTGTCTAATGACACTGAATACAGTCAGAGGCTTCAGTATCTGGGAGATAAACAGCAGAACTGCACCGTCAGACTGAGTCATGTGACACTGAAGGATTCACACATGTACTATTTCAGATTCATCACTGATAAAGAAAAATGGATTGGTAAACCTGGAGTGACTCTTACTGTCACAGGTGACTTTGATGAGGTTTATCTCTTCTTCTGTGCATTATGTTGAATAATAATCAGTGTATGACAGCAGCACTAGATATAATGTGTGTGTTGTGTTCAGATCTTCAGGTGGAGTCTCCTGAGAGAGTGACAGAGGGAGATTCAGTCACTCTGAGATGTAAAAGCAGCTGCACTCTGACTGACAGAGCAACATTCATCTGGTACAGAAACTCACAGCCATTAACTGAGAGAAGAGACAGAAACAATGAACTCCTGCTGCAGTCAGTCAGAAGAGAGGATTCAGGCAGATATAGCTGTGCTGTAGACAGACACACTCACATCTCTCCTGAGGTTCAGCTCAATGTCATGTGTGAGTACAGATTGACTTTCTCTCTTTAACCCTCATGCACTTTAGATTTCTGGTTACAGTCTATGTGGTCCAGGTCATATTGACCCTAATTGTATTCAATTCCCCAAAAATCACACAAAAAAAAAAAAGCTTACAATTAGGTACAAATAATGAACTTTTAATATCAATATGTTTCACACATTACAAAGAATAAATATCTGCATTTATGATTTATAAAAATGTTTTAACCACTATTTTTAAGACTGCCCCTCCCCAACACCGGTGGGACACTTGCCATTATAACAATAATATCTTAGTCTAACTAAAGTAATCTTGACCAACTATATAGCATTTGAAAGCGTTCAGACTGTAGTTTTCATATTTGGCGACTGATTTTCAAAAGATGTGGTGCAACATGCTCTCATTCGTTACGTATGTTTTTATATGTTTTAGAGATTTGATTCAAATCAAATATTAACATTACTACCCAAACTACTTCTGAATAGGATGTCTACTTCATAAATATATTTTTTTAAAGTATGGAAATATATGGTTAAGATCACTCAATCCATATATGGAAATCGGAGAGTCCTTATATGGTCACCAGAGGAGTCTGGATGTCATCTAGTGGAAAAGTTTGGTACTGCGCTCAAAAAAACGTAATAAAAATATTTTTGAGACATCAACCTAAAATTCCTCACAGAACTTGTTCAGATATTTAGCTTTGATTTTCTTGAAGTTTTAAAGTTGAACATGTTTTGTCAAATATAAATTACAGAGAAGTACCAAGATATATATCATAAATCGCCATTTAACCAAAATATACAGAGATATACATTTTTGGCCATATCGCCCAGCCCTAGGAGCAAGTAGGTACAGCAGTGATTGACTTCTCTGTGTAAAGCCCTCTCCTTCTCCAAGGGTGCGGGGGATCAGGCGGTTTACACGAGGAGCTGGAAGACAGTGTTTGTGGCGTTTTTCTTAGGGATCCCAATTCATCAGTCACTGACGTAGCTCATAGTGATGACTGAATGGGAACGTCTAGGTTACTAATGTAACTCATGTTCCCTGAAGGAGGGAAGGGAGAAGTTACGTCCCATTGCCACAAAGGAAACGAGGATGCACAAATTAAAAATGAGAAGTACTATAAGTTTCTTCATGCTAGCATGTGTGGAAGTATTGCCCGCTCACCACTAGTGGTCTTTTGGCATCTCCATGTGGTCCTGTATGGTATCGAACATTGACTTGTAATTATGTATATAAAAAAAAACTCTAAACAAATGTAATGTCCTCTCAGTTTTTGCGGTTGCACTATTTACATTCATCGTTAATTAGGAAAAGTTAAAAAAGTTAAAACATCTTGCAGAAAAAACTGTTTTGTGAGAATCTTCCTTAAACTTAATCAAGAACTTGAAAAAAACATTTGTCTGTATTTAAAAGGTTTCAAGCCTCTCAAATACTAGTCTTAATAGTTTTTCTTCTGTTAACTTTTTAGCTTAAACTTTTTCTTTAACTTTCACTGTTTTAGCCTTAAACAGTGAAAAATTAAACTGGGATGTTTGCTGAAATTGTCCAATAATAACCAACTGCAGCCTTTCCTAGAACATTTTCCACCAGCCGTCTCTGATAAATACTTTTACCTGACATCTGTAGATCCTCCAGTGAAACCTGTGATCTCCATCAGTCCATCTGGTGTAATAGTGGAGGGAGATTCAGTGACTCTGAACTGCATCAGTGACTCAAACCCTCCTGCAGAAATCAGCTGGATTAAAGGAGGAACGATTGTAGGATCTGGAAGAATTTACAACATCTCAAAGATCAGCTCTGATGACAGTGGAGAATACAAGTGCAAGTCCATCAATGAACATGGAGAGAAATACTCTGATAATGTGACTTTGTGTGTCATGTGTGAGTTTTATGAATCATATTCTGTATTTTAACCACATACTCCTGCTTACTTTCTAATCTGTCAGTATATTTTGTCTGATCTAGTCCTGTTAAACATTGGTGTGTGTTTGTCTGTATTTCAGCAGTCAGATGTTTCTCGTCTGTAACTGTCGGTGTTGCTGCTTGTGTTGTTGGTGTTTTACTCGGTGGAGCATCAGGTGCTTTTGTGATGTACATTTGGTAAGAAGTTCATTTAAATAAAATCTACTTCTGTATATATGAAGAATTACTGTATTACATTTAGATTAAGTGTTACATTTAAAGCGGTAGTGCGTAAGCTTTGCCTCTTTGTCGCCATCTCTGTTTGAAACCTGAAATTGCAGTTATTTGAGGCGTTAAATGTGTTGTTTATTCATCTTTCTTCTGACAGTCTTACTAAAAGGATGAACAGAAGATCTGCTATGAAGGAGGTGAGATGATCTCAGTTATTCACAGTGTTTTCCTGCAGAGATGTTTCCTACAGCCGCTATGAGCCGTACACAGATATTAAGAGTATAAGACACACGAGTCTCGTGTCCAAACACCCGATTCTTCAGTTCTAGATCCAGTAAAACTGATTTCCATCAAGATCCTCTAAACATTACAGTCAGCATTTAAAACATGAACTCACAATGTGTGTGTCCTTCTGTCTCTCCTGTAGATCTCTGATCCCAATGAAGACACATATACAGCTCTTGATCTCAAGTCCACGACCTCTGACCTGTACGACACACTCACAGTAAGTGAGACGTCAAAGTCAGATACTCCATCACTGATGATCACATGACTGATCTCTCGCTCTCTTTCACACAGACCGTTGATCGCAGACCTCCTGAAGACTCTTGATCCTCAGAGCTTTTCTAAACATGAGAATCCATCAGTAAGTGTCAGAACCTGCAGCTCTTCTCAATATAATCAATAAAACTCTCTTCAGTATAGTGTGATTGTTTTATGTATCTTGTGAAAGGTTTTATAATGTTGTTGATGAACTTCAGTCAGTCTTTCTTCATCTTATTGTTTGTTCAGATCAACAGGAAGATTCTGCAGTGAGAGGCGGAGCACAAATGAACCAATCCTGAGCTCTGTGGGCGGAGCCACTGATGATTGACAGGGATCCTCAGTGATGAGTCACAAGAGATTAATTTCTGTATAGTTTAAGAAACATGATGTAACAGTGGAATTAAATGAAAGTTAAAAGCTGGTGAATTGTTATTGTCTAAATATATGTTAAAATTAAGTCAAAACACCTAAAGTGATGTTCAGTTGTGGCAAACAATCTACGCTTTCTCATTTTACAACATTTTCCTGCTTCTAAATCATAACTGATCATTTTATTCTGACAATGGAAAATGTATCTTCTTTTTTTTTTTGCTCTCAAAGTGCTCAATATAATCAGCTTCTGTTATTCTGTCTTTTGTGTTCCTGTAACTCTCGCTTTAAATGTTTTTAAGTTGTATTTGTGATCATCTCATATATGCTTGTACAAACCTTAAGGGCTCATAGATACTGATTTTATATATATATATATTGATTCTCACAAGCTACTGGGTATTGATTCGATATGATTGATATTAAAAAATATCAATATTAAAATTGTAAGTGACAAAACATGGGTTTCTGCATCACTTTTATTGGTTTTTAATACTTTTTTCATGTTTGCTCCAAAACACCCCTGACATTTAGCTGGAGTTTGTTGGTGTGATATGCCTTTAAGTCTTTTTTTTTTTTTTTTTTTTTATAATTTAGAAAATCACATACCAATTTAAGAAATAACTGGTTTTGACATTGGCATTGTTAAACCTGTAAGAAAAAGTATTGGTATCGGATCAAAATAAAAAGTTTGTAATCGCCCATCCCTAACAATCCCTCAAACTGCCACCAGAGGTCACATCTCCTGCGTCTGACATCAACCTCGATGAGCCTCACCTGTAAATCACTATCATTCATCTTCATTCTTCAACAAAGAAAAAGATCATCATTTTTATTTAGTTTTAGTCCTATTGTTGTCTTGTTGAAGGAGAGGAATTTACAGTTAAAGACCAGGACCAGATATGATGAATGAAGACCAGGAGTCAGAAGTGCAGTCAATTGATGAAAGTTTTCCTGAAGAAAGTTTGCAGTTTCATCAGCGGAATCAGCTTCAATACTCAGCAAGGAGTTCATAGGCCGTTCTGTCGTACATTCCCATTTTCACACCAATAATACTCTCACATAAGCATGAAGCTACGTCATTATTTCAGGTTGAATGATTCTGATTGGCTAAGAAATAGATACATTTAGAAAATATCCACACATGGACTGATAAAGCATATCTCCATCAGTTATACAGCTGACACCAGGACCCTGAGTTAGAGGACTGCGTTTCGAGGCGCCTGTTTGTAGACAGGGGCGCAACTACCCAGTGTCAGAGGGGTATGCAGCAACAATTTAGCTTTATCCATCTTTTTCGACGACAATCATGACAACTCACTACTCGTACCTGCTCGCTCAGTGCTCACGGCGTATAATCTTCCCATAATCTTATGAGGGCGCCTACTCTAGTCTGTTAGTCCTCTAAAATGTTATATAACATTGAGGAAATGCAGAAATGATTTAGAAACGCACAACAGCAGCTACATATAGAAAATACCAAAAAAAGAATAATAGCATATAGCACCACATATAGCACTTTTTGCCAGCCACAGCGCCACTGTTTGTAGAGAACAACAAGTTATTTTGTCTCCCCAGGGTGCCAATACTGTAGTGTAAAAGGAATACTAGCACACACACACACACACACACACACACACACACACACACACACACACACACACACAAATACACAGGATACAGAGCTTCTTCAAGGTTGAAGTTGGTCGAACTCTGGCTCTAAACAAGATATACTTGTTTTGGGGAAAGTTTTAACAATGTTAATTTGGTGATTTTTCTGTCCATAAGAACCGGCAAAAGTAATGATTATGAATATGTAAAATATAGCAAGGAGACATTTTATTGTTTATTAATAAACAAGTGTTTTCTGTGTCGGCTGCAAAGATGAAGTTGACGATGCTGACTCACGATCTTCGCAGTAGTGAACGCGCCAGAGAGAAATGCACATTTCATACGGACTACATAGTTTTGTTTTGTTTTGAATTGTTCTGTTTAAAAGTAGAGATTTCAAGCTTTCTGTAGACAATAGATATATTTCTCAGGTCTGTGAGGCAAGTATGCTGAGTTTCGGTTCATTTATGAGACGAGCTCCAGTTCACGCGCCGGCGCCTCCGTGATTATCTATTGTCTGCTATATTTACTTATTATTTATTAAATCCAGGCAATTGGTTGATGAAACATTGATTAAAATTAACATACAATTAATACAAAACAAAATTCACTTTAAAGAAAGGCTCTGTGCTTTCTGTTTGAGGTCTCTGTGAAAGTTTTAAAGCAGTCTTTTAGTGCCGCTTTCAGAGCGCTCACGTCCGTAACCGGGAACTGACACGTCCGTAAAAACATTGTTTTTTCCTCATAAATGTGAACACGAAAAATAAAATAAAATAAATATAGCTTATTATGTTCTGTAGAGAGCTAACCCTTCTTCATCCGGTGGGTATTATTACTTTTGGTCTGAGCAGTGTAATGCGCTACTTGCACAACTACTTCCTTGTTCTAAGTATTACATATCACTCGTTTCTGGTTATGGCAATGGCTACCATGGCTACTTACTCGCTGTCTCCAGGATCTTCCGAAGATCAGTGTTAATGATGTTCATCGTTTTTGCAAAAAAAAACAAGCAAAGCCCCATCAAGCAAGCTGGAGAAAGGTTTTATATTGTATGCCGCCTCGTATATACACAGTTACGAGGGTAAGAAAAAACCCTAAGGTTCCAAAGTTTTCAATGCTATGACTGTTAGCTAGCGTCTAACAGCCTAGATTATGTTTAACAGATAACGGTATACGTTAGTTTTTTCAGCTAACGTTAACGTCATGTACTTGTGTTGGTATCAAATAGAGACAGGCTGACAGGGGAAATCAGCATTAGGGCCTGGTGTTACAGGTCGATGAGGAAGAATGAACCACCACACAGTTTAATAGTAGGCTAGAGGCTTAGGGTTAACTGTTGTGAAAGCCCAGTACAAGTGTTCATGTGTTCAGATGTGTTCCATGTTCTTTAAAAATAATAAAAATAAGGAGGTTTTGCAGAAGAATCTGAAATCTGTAATTTTGCTATAAATAATGACATAAATCCAAGTAGTTACACTATAAGCTGGTCCTGCAAAGCCACCCTGTTTATCTTTCTACTAACATTAACACACTACTAACATCTACTAACTTTTACTTTACTTTCAGAAAGTCTTTATACTTAAAGGAGTCATAATGTTGTGTTACCTTGGATACCCAATGCTCTATTATAGTCTTTCAGGCACTTCTAAAAAAGAAAAGTGGAAAAAAAATCAACACAGAGCCCCTCAGACCCTTATTTCTAAAGGCATTATTGTCTCGCGAGATCTGATGCGATGTTTTGGCTGTCGTGGACGGTCATTATAATAATGCAAATGAGGGGCGCGTTGATTGGTCGTAGAAAAAATACACCATTTCCAGATACATTCTTACAGAAGCCCCACTAACTGAAAGCTATTTTCAAACTGCATGTTTTGCATGAGTTTGGCTAATAATGTTTAGTGGTATATTGTTTTCATACTTGCATTTAAACAGTTTTAGCCACTGAGCATGGACTCCTGTACCGTCACTACTGTAGCTGCTAGTGTAAAACAAAGTCGAAAGATGTGGCTAGCATTCGTAGAGTCCATTCGGCCGTGTTTACCTCGAAGGTAACGTTACATACAATAGCCGCATTAGCAGTTAGCTGCTATTTGTTAACCACAGTAGAGCAATAAAAACACAGTCTTACCTTTTCAATTTCTGGCAATTCCCTGATGGTTGGGATGGCACCTTTTCCCAAACGGAGCTTCGAGGCCAAGTTCGCCTGATACTGCCCCAAATTTGTAAAAGATTCCGGTGTAAAATGTTTAGCACACACACCTAACGATACGCCACTTGAAAGAGTTGTTGGGACAGCGTCATTAAAAATTAATTTCCTCCACTGTTCCCTGATAGTTTCGTCCGTTTTTGGTAGATAAAACACATTTGCATGTTGTTTGTGGCAGTCACCCACAGAGCATCTCAGGTGTGCACTCGATTTCTCCATCTTTCTCGAGTCAACTAAACTGAATCTGAGGGGGAGAGGGGGAGAGGGGCGGGCTTCCCGCGGCATAGGTTTGCGGTGTCCATATTTGGTATATCCTCCCCCGTCTTGACGTCAAGAGGGGGAAGAAATCAAAATCTCGTTTTTTCGTGCGCGTGCACGTGGCCTATTTTACAAACCCTGAGGTAAACAAACGCTTCACTTTTAAATATCGGCTTCCCGGCCAGTGTACAATCATTATGCAATCATAACATACATTGATTCTCGTGGAAAAGTGAAATTTCTACATTATGACTCCTTTAATTATAGTAATATAGTATAGTATATTATAGTATATATATATAGTAATTATACTTATTTTTTTATAGGTTGGACTTCGGGATGCTTCGCCTGTGGTGGGTAACGCACAGCAAGTGCTCATGTGTGGGCCCTTTACCAGATCCTTGTATGTTCAGAGTTGTGGAGGCATATGCAGAATTCAGCCTTGAGGACAAGCCACTTGCTACCACCATGAACATGACATCTGAAAAGCCACTTGTAGAGAGTGCATTTGGGTTGGTCCAGGAAGGAAGTGCATTGTCTTTCCAACAGCCTCTGTTAACATCACGATACATCACCCTACATGATGAACCACCGAGTCCTCCTTTGCCTCTAGAAGGATATTATCTAGCTCCAACTGAATGTACATTTGTTTGTAGTGAGGAAGAGTCCTTACACTTACAAAGTCTGAACATGACATTAGATATGGCTCAGAAAATTGAGGAGGCAACACTTGACCAAAGCTCTTGTCCTGAGTGGCATGACCTTCGCAAACCAAGGGCAACAGCCTCTAGATTTCGGGAGATGTGCCATGTCAGAGGCCTGAGTTCTGCAGAGTCCCTCGCCGAACGCACCATCAGGGGAAGCAGGCAGACAGCAGAAATGAGACGAGGCGCAGAAATGGAGTCAGAGGTAACAGTTGAGTACAGCAAGTTGACAAATGTTAACTACTCACCTTGTGGTTTAATTGTTCATCCTGATGCCCCCTGGATTGGTGCATCCCCTGATGGTGTAGTGTTCGATCCCACTGAACACCCTCAATTTCGGCTTGTTAAAATCAAATGCCCTAATGTCAAAAACTTTGTTGACTGCAAATATTTGCAAATGGAGTATGGGGCAATTTCTCAAAAAAAAAAAAAAAAAAACTGGTCTCCGGAATGCAGTGGTGTGACTTTGTGGTGTGGGCTCAGGAAGATTATTTTGTGCAGCGCATCTACAGTGACACAGCCATGCATAAAGTTATTAGAGAGAAGGTCGATTATTTTTACTTTTACACATACAGTACATGCATAAATACTTGTCAATGAAACATTAATTTTGTAAAAAAAAAAAAAAAAAAGCCAGTGAAACAGTACTGATACAAATGTGTTTATTGTAAATGTACAGTACAAAAAGTGATCTTTATGAGAGATTGTTACTACTTTTTACAAATATTTATTCAGAGGTCTTGTCTTAAAAATATTTCAATAAAACCACAAAAATTTTGATTATACAGAGTTGTACAATAAATGTTATAAATAAGAGTTGAATGGATTGTCAACAAGAATAAAAAGTCAATTATTAACAACTATTTTTGGTTTATTTACTGAAGAGTAGAAATGACAGGGCATTTGTTGACCCATGTCTTAACTAATGCCTTGTTTTGATAATTTGAGAACAAGCATGCAACTGTAAAGAGCTGATTGATGTTTACAGTATGGGGAAGCAGGATGACACCATCAAACAGTTTATTTTATATTTTATACTGCACCAGGTGGCGCTATCCCAATGAGGCCTTTCATTGTGCAGTGAGATTTGTAGTTTGAGTACATTTCACTCTGGAGTAGTGGGGAGGATGGAGTCTGACATCTGAGTTCAGTGCAATCGAGGATCACCTGTGATCAGTGTTGGGCAAGTTACTTCGAAACTGTAATGCGTTATTTATTACTTGTTACTGTCATTTCAAAGTAATTCGTTACATTACAATATTACTGTATTTAAAATGTAAGGCATTACACTACTATTGCATTACTTTTAAGTTACTCTCACCCAAATAACTGCAAATATGGATTTGGCAATCTAAATGTAGCTTATGATGCTCAATTAGCTCATTACACATCCAGTAGAAGGTGATGTGGTATCCGACTGAGCTTGGACCCATAAGAAATTTTACTATGATGTACTATAGTACATAACATGGTATACCATAGTAGTACTATGGTAGTACCATGGTACCTTACATATAACCATGGTACTATATAGTACTTCAGATATTATCATGGTACCATGGTACATTGCATGGTACTGTAGATGTTACTATGGTACATAGTATGGTACCTCAGATTTACCATGGTACCTACCATGGTACATACCATAGTACCTCAGATATAACTATGGTACATACTTTATAGTACTTCAGATATTATCATGGTAGCCTACCATGATAATATCTGAAGTACTATACTGTACAGTATGTTACTATGGTACATAGTATGGTACCTCAGATTTACCATGGTACATGCCCTAGTACCTCAGATATAACCATGGTACATTCTGCCGTACATATTACCATGGTACATACTACCTCAGATATAACCTTGGTACCTCAAATATTACCATGGTACTTTGCATGGACGCATGGTACAGAAATCGTTTTACTTTAAGCCCGGGGCAAACTTTAGGCTTAAACTTTAGCAAAAATAAAAATAACTAATGAATAATAACTAAGCCAAATATTTTTATTTTATTTTAATTATTATTGCAGTGACTGCAGTAGTGTGGGCATAGGCCATTTGGTCTATGAACGAGTCATAGATCTCCAAAATCAGTTTTAAATGTATAATGTAATATTAATGAGATTTTTATTTAAGTAATGTTCTAATTCTAGATGTTTGTAAATGCTGCATGATTTTGACATGGTTTAATCAATGGCCGTGCGCGTGAACTTTGAACATTCATGTCGCTTTCAAACACTGGAGCGGCCGCGGCGCAGAGTTGCCATGGAAACGGAGTGAAACATTTTGCGCGGACGTTTCTCCTCTGCTGATCTCGCGGTGATTTTGGCGAATTTGTATGAAGGAAAAAAAACTACCACTTTATTCCAGGTTAACTGCTTGTAACGCGCGTTACTGGCATTTGTACCGAGTAAAATATTACATTTTTCCCCCCTGTAATGCCTTACATTACCGCGTTACAGCAAAAAGCAATGCATTACAGTAATTAATTACTTTTGTAACGCGTTACTCCCAACACTGCCTGTGATCACCTTCTCCCATAAGACCATCTCTGGTATAAAGCAGGCTTTAGGTGATCGTCAGCTCCTAACGTCCGGTCTGAAGCTGCTGGCCTGAAACTGCAGTCACGTATATAGTTCTGCAGTCAGACACATCTCGTCTCATATGTGCTCGTTCAATCCCTCAAACTGCCACCAGAGGTCACCATCTCCTGCGACTGACATCAACCTTGATGAGCCTCACCTGTAAATCACTATCATTCATCCTCATTCATCTTCACAATTATTCATCTTCAACTTACAGAAAAAAGATCATAATTTCTGTTTAAGTAGGTTTAGTTCAGTAATGTTGTTCTCTTGTTGAGGAAGGGACTGTGATATTTCTGTCGCTGGTCATTAATAAACAGTGTTAACCACACAAAGCTTCACTGTAAAGCTAAAGTGCTTGTGTTAAAACAGTCAGTCATTTGGTTGCTGTTGATCTGATGAGCTTCAACACGGTAAGACAAACA
Source organism: Rutilus rutilus (assembly GCF_951802725.1). Lineage (NCBI taxonomy): Eukaryota > Metazoa > Chordata > Actinopteri > Cypriniformes > Leuciscidae > Rutilus > Rutilus rutilus. Next base: position 51,385,278 of record NC_140210.1, read on the forward strand.
CACTCTTGCTTAAATGAAACTGATGATTATTGCTCATATAACATATGTGTCTTTACATGAGAAATGTTTAGAATAGGGTGATTTACATATACTTGTTTAAGTAATGATTATATTAACGCAAGTATTCATTACTAAAATTGTTTCTGCCTTAAATTATTACATTGTTTAAATTAATACATTTTTAGCTAACTGTGAATTTGTATATGTACATTTCTGAAATGCATAACTTAGACAGTTTCCTCTGATAACAGTTCACTCTAAATTGTAATGTGGACTCGTGTATTTTCTGTAAAGCTGCTGTGAAATGATGTGTATTGTGAAAAGCGCTATACAAATAAATGTGAATTGAATTGAATGCTGTATTATAGATATATGTTATGCTGATGTGGGTCAGAATGGCTCCTCCTCTTCCTCTGATCTTCTTTCTGCTCATGATTCACGGTGAGTCTCTCTTACATTCACATTAGAAACACTCTGATGTTTTATTTAAGGCCTCATGAGCGGCTGATCTGCACTTTCTTCTGTCCTGTTCTCACATATTTCTCTCTGAAACAGGAAGTTTGTGTTGAACATGTCAAACGCTCCTTTTAGAAATGTCCAGTAGTCATTTGCTACTTGCTAGTCAGTGTCACACATTCTCAGAAAAAAAGGTACGAAAGCTGACACTGGGGCTGTACCTTTTTAAAAGGTACATTTTTGTACCTAAAGGGGGCATATTGGTACCTAAAAGGGACATATTGGTACCTAAAAGGGACAAAAGTGTACCTTTTGAAAAGGTACAGCCCCAGTGACAGCTTTCGTACCTTTTTTTCTGAGAGTGCATGGTTTAGGGGGGAGGGACTTTCTCATTGTTCAGAGCATTTGATTGGACAAAAATCACTTTATCAGCAGATCATGAATATTTTTGGCTCAAGTTCTCAGAAGTGAATGTGTACATGTTAAATATGGATCATGTCAAAGGAGTTCACTAGCATAAATGAGCTCTGAGCTGATATAAGAACTAAAATCCACAAAACTAATATTTTGATGTCATTGGGTATTTACTAAATCAACTTTGATTATTTTCTTCATCTTATTTTTCATATATTTCATTATTTGAGAGTGCGTCATGTTGCTCGTGGCTGATTTCTTGGTTCTCTCTTCACTCCTCTGTCTCTGTACATTTACTTCTGCTTTTCTGCAACACCGTCCATCAAAGCTCATCAAAAGATCACTGTAGGACAGGGCTGCCAACTTTTGAGTTTAGTTTAAAGGGAGAATTATGGAAGGGGGGATTGATGGGGTGTAAAAAAAAAAACTAAAAAAACTTGCATCACAATAAGTATATAGTGATTGGCAAAACATTTCCGAATTGTATTATTTAGCCTTAACTCAGCCTGGGACGTCGATTTGCCCAAATAAAATTGGTGAAAAGCTTCTTCATATTACAGAAAATAATTATGTGGTGGGGGCAGAGGAATTGATTGAAATACATATAAGAATTTGGGGAGAACATTCATTTTTAATATATTGAAACGTCCAATCTGAGAAATTGGTAGGGATGACCATTTATTATTTGATTCAGTGATTAATTTAGTTGTATAATTATAATTGCTGGTGGCCAAATTATTTATGTCTGCGGTGATATTAATACCAAGATATTTAAAACCTTCATGAGCATTTTTAAAGGGGGTCTGGAAGGGGGGGGTGTGAGACGTTCTGATTCTTTTAGAAATAGGATCATAGATTTTGACTCATTCACTTTATAACCTGAAAAAGACCCAAATGATTTAATTAGGCCCAATAAAGAAGTCACAGATGTATAAGATTGGACAGAAATAATATAATGTCATCAGCATATAAAGCTATTTTATTTTCAAGACCGCCAATTGTAATCCCTGATATATCTCCATTTCTTCGTACTGCAATAGCGGAAAGCGGAAATGATTTAGAGATTATATTATTAGTCAATATCTCTGCTGTGGGATTTGAATATACATTTTTATCCATTTTATAAAATACGGACCGATACCAAAACAAGAGAGGGTATCAAAAAGATAGTCCCACTCCACCCTATCAGAAGCCTTCTCGGCATCTAAAGAAACTAAAGCCGTATCCGAGACTCCTTTTGTAGAGTGTATGACATTTAACCCATACACTAAAGAAATATATGTAAATATATTTTAAAGTGTCAAAATTATATGTGGCATATATTCCAAATACATTGACGTTGTCCACTTATATTTATCATTTTGAAATATATTCTGAAATATAACAAAAATATATGATGTTAAGTGTGAAATATATTTACATTTATAACATGTAATGTAAAATATATGACAAAATATATGGTCATAAAATGTTTAGCTTGCTAAAGAAGGGTCGAAAATGTATTTTGATCATAGTAATTCCTCTACCTTTTCCCCTATACACAACAGTAGGCTACCATATTTCACTACTGTATTATGACACACAGCTATAATAAATACTGTACTTACATTTAAATGACTGCAATGTAAAATGACAGATAGTTGCTTTCCTAGGACTATTAGGCCATATTAGGTGGCACGTACCAAACACTAAGTGCAATTATTAGATAATAATGAAGTCATTTAAATATTGAAAATATGCACAATATGTATGATGCAAGTATAACAGTGACACTCCAACAGTGCACTTAGATATAACTCAGTGTCTAACACTGCATACACACACACTATTAAATAACTGTATTCAATTCAGAAAAAATAGGGGAAAATACTCTGCATTCTGTGTGTTGTTTCCTACATAAAATTGTCATTTTAGGCCAAAGAAGTCAATAGGGGCAGCCGTGGCCTACTGGTTAGGGCTTCAGACTTGTAACCGAAGGGTTGCCGGTTTGATCCCCGACCAGTAGGAAAAATGTGGGTGGGTGAACTGCTCTGCTCTCCCATGCCCACATCTACGGCTGAAGTGGTCTATCTAAAAAATAAATTGAAAATGTGTTGTTTGTTTGTGAAAATGTTGACTTTTTAAATTTCTAAATATATTTCAAATGAAACAATTTACAAAAGTTAAACCATATATGAACATATATTTACATAATATTTAACTAAAATATATTTATTGGGCCAATGTCAAATATTTGCATATATTCCAAAAATATATTTAGAAAATATATTTCAAATATATTTCTTTTGTGTATGGGTAGATAGACCATCGGGACCTGGTGCTTTCCCACTATTAATACAATTAATGGCTGCATTCAGGTCTGCTTCTTCAATTGGTTGATCCAATACTTTGGAGTCTTCCTCAGACAGTGACAGAATCTGAATCTCATCCATAAGTGTTTTATAATGATGGGTATTCTCCGGAGGTGTCGATTTATAAAGATCTTCATAATATTTTCTAAAAGCATTATTAATTTCAGTTGGGACCGTGGTAATTTGTCCATCTATAGTTTCTATCTTGTTAACCCCCCCTTCATTTTGTTGAGCCTTAATTTGCCGTGCCAATAACCTTCCAGTGTTTTCTCCTTGGTCATAATATGTTTGTTCAAGCCTAGTAATATTAGCCGCAGCTTTATTAGTAGAGATGTCATTCAATTCTGCTATGTCTCAGTTCAGGAGTATCTTGTTTGAAAATTTCTTCTTCTAAATCCTTGATACTCTGTTACAATTCAATCATTTTAAGGGCAGATCTGTTTGTCTTAGAACTAGTAAAGCTGATCATTTGCCCCCTAATATAGGCCTTAAATGCCTCCCATCGTATTGAAACAGACATTTGGTTTGTATTAAACTAAAAAAATATGTCAATTTGATTTCCAACAAAATCAAGAAACTCAGGGTTATGTAGCCACTTTATATGTAGACGCCATCTAGATGGGCTTTTAATTACGGTTCTGAGAGTATATTTCAGCAATAATGCAGCATGATCTGATAAAACAATACTACTATATTTACAGTTAGATATATAATCAATCAAGCCCTTTGAAATAAGAAAATAGTATATTCTGGAGTAAGTATGGAAAGATGAGGAATAACAAGAAAATGATTTCTTTGTTGGGTTTTGAGGCCTCCAGACATCACTTAAATTAAGGTATTTGATGTATTGATTAATTATGTTCCTACTTTGCGAATGTGAAGTGTCAATACCTGTGGAACGGTCCAAATTAGGATCTAAGATACAATTAAAGTCAACAGTGACTACTGTAATTTTGTTCCACGTCACATTTACAAGCGCCAAAACGATATTTATTCTTTTAATTTCGTAACAAATTGTACAGAATCTGAGAGCAGATCATTTGTTTCATATCAAAAGTAACCAGCTCTGTCTTGTCTGTCAGTGTCAGAGGTGTAAAGTCCAGGTTCAGAAAGTAAAAGTCCTCCTCAGTATTTTGTTCCTGGATTTGTTAATTAGCACAGTTTTTCAGCCAGGAGAGAGAACTAATTAGTGAAATCAGATTTCTACTTTCTGACCCCTGGACTATACACCTCTGGTCAGTGTCACTGCGATTTTTCTCTGCGTGAGAAAATGTGTGTGTGGCGTGAGAGTGTGTGAAACGTGTCGATCAGAGTCTCAGGCTGAAAGTGTGACAGTTCACAGCCCTGCTCTAGCACTAGATCGTGAATATCTTTTGCTCTTGTTCTCAGAAGTGAATGTGTAGTTAAATATTTATTTAGTCATATTCCAGGATTTACAGTTTTTCTGAATTGCTAAAACACTAAACCCACTTCTCTGAACCAAATTCTCAATAGCCTAAACCAATTTGTCGAATAAATCAATCTTTCTGTAAAACATTAAACAAGTTCAGGAAGTTAAAACACTGTTTGCAAATCTCATGCACTCTTTTTGCAAAACGCTAAACACATTCTCTCTCTCTCAATGTTGCACTGAATGTTGAGAACAACAATGGATGGAAACAATATAAGAGTTAGAGGAGGAAGAGTGTGAGTATAAGAGGAGGAAGACGGTGAGTATAAGAGGAGGAAGACGGTGAGTATAAGAGGAGGAAGTGTGTGTGTATAAGAGTAGAAAGAGTGTGTATAAGAGGAGGAAGAGTGTGAGTCTAAGAGGAGGAAGAGTGTGAGTCTAAGAGGAGGAAGAGTGTGAGTATAAGAGGAGGAAGAGTGTGAGTATAAGAGGAGGAAGAGTGTGAGTATAAGAGGAGGAAGAGTGTGAGTATAAGAGGAGGAAGAGTGTGAGTATAAGAGGAGGAAGAGTGTGAGTATAAGAGGAGGAAGAGTGTGAGTATAAGAGGAGGAAGAGTGTGAGTATAAGAGGAGAAAGAGTGTGAGTATAAGAGGAGAAAGAGTGTGTGTATAAGAGGAGGAAGAGTGTGAGTATAAGAGGAGAAAGAGTGTGAGTATAAGAGGAGAAAGAGTGTGTGTATAAGAGGAGGAAGAGTGTGTATAAGAGGAGGAAGAGTGTGTATAAGAGGAGGAAGTGTGTGTGTATAAGAGTAGAAAGAGTGTGTATAAGAGGAGGAAGAGTGTGAGTATAAGAGGAGGAAGAGTGTGAGTCTAAGAGGAGGAAGAGTGTGAGTCTAAGAGGAGGAAGAGTGTGAGTCTAAGAGGAGGAAGAGTGTGAGTATAAGAGGAGGAAGAGTGTGAGTATAAGAGGAGGAAGAGTGTGAGTATAAGAGGAGAAAGAGTGTGAGTATAAGAGGAGAAAGAGTGTGTGTATAAGAGGAGGAAGAGTGTGTATAAGAGGAGGAAGAGTGTGAGTATAAGAGGAGAAAGAGTGTGAGTATAAGAGGAGAAAGAGTGTGTGTATAAGAGGAGGAAGAGTGTGTATAAGAGGAGGAAGAGTGTGTATAAGAGTAGAAAGAGTGTGTGTATAAGAGTAGAAAGAGTGTGTATAAGAGGAGGAAGAGTGTGAGTATAAGAGGAGGAAGAGTGTGAGTATAAGAGGAGGAAGAGTGTGTGTATAAGAGGAGGAAGAGTGTGAGTCTAAGAGGAGGAAGAGTGTGAGTATAAGAGGAGGAAGAGTGTGAGTATAAGAGGAGGAAGAGTGTGAGTCTAAGAGGAGGAAGAGTGTGAGTATAAGAGGAGGAAGTGTGTGTGTATAAGAGGAGGAAGTGTGTGTGTATAAGAGGAGAAAGAGTGTGAGTCTAAGAGGAGGAAGAGTGTGAGTATAAGAGGAGGAAGAGTGTGAGTATAAGAGGAGGAAGAGTGTGAGTATAAGAGGAGGAAGTGTGTGTGTATAAGAGGAGGAAGTGTGTGTGTATAAGAGGAGAAAGAGTGTGAGTCTAAGAGGAGGAAGAGTGTGAGTATAAGAGGAGGAAGAGTGTGAGTATAAGAGGAGGAAGAGTGTGAGTATAAGAGGAGGAAGAGTGTGAGTATAAGAGGAGGAAGAGTGTGAGTCTAAGAGGAGGAAGAGTGTGAGTCTAAGAGGAGGAAGAGTGTGAGTCTAAGAGGAGGAAGAGTGTGAGTATAAGAGGAGGAAGAGTGTGAGTATAAGAGGAGGAAGTGTGTGTGTATAAGAGGAGGAAGTGTGTGTGTATAAGAGTAGAAAGAGTGTGTATAAGAGGAGGAAGTGTGTGTGTATAAGAGTAGAAAGAGTGTGAGTCTAAGAGGAGGAAGAGTGTGAGTATAAGAGGAGGAAGAGTGTGAGTATAAGAGGAGGAAGAGTGTGAGTATAAGAGGAGGAAGAGTGTGAGTATAAGAGGAGGAAGAGTGTGAGTATAAGAGGAGGAAGAGTGTGAGTATAAGAGGAGGAAGAGTGTGTGTATAAGAGGAGGAAGAGTGTGAGTCTAAGAGGAGGAAGAGTGTGAGTATAAGAGGAGGAAGAGTGTGAGTATAAGAGGAGGAAGAGTGTGAGTCTAAGAGGAGGAAGAGTGTGAGTATAAGAGGAGGAAGTGTGTGTGTATAAGAGGAGGAAGTGTGTGTGTATAAGAGGAGAAAGAGTGTGAGTCTAAGAGGAGGAAGAGTGTGAGTATAAGAGGAGGAAGAGTGTGAGTATAAGAGGAGGAAGAGTGTGAGTATAAGAGGAGGAAGTGTGTGTGTATAAGAGGAGGAAGTGTGTGTGTATAAGAGGAGAAAGAGTGTGAGTCTAAGAGGAGGAAGAGTGTGAGTATAAGAGGAGGAAGAGTGTGAGTATAAGAGGAGGAAGAGTGTGAGTATAAGAGGAGGAAGAGTGTGAGTCTAAGAGGAGGAAGAGTGTGAGTCTAAGAGGAGGAAGAGTGTGAGTCTAAGAGGAGGAAGAGTGTGAGTATAAGAGGAGAAAGAGTGTGAGTATAAGAGGAGGAAGAGTGTGTATAAGAGGAGGAAGTGTGTGTGTATAAGAGGAGGAAGTGTGTGTGTGTATAAGAGGAGGAAGTGTGTGTGTATAAGAGGAGGAAGTGTGTGTGTATAAGAGGAGGAAGTGTGTGTGTATAAGAGTAGAAAGAGTGTGTGTATAAGAGGAGGAAGTGTGTGTGTATAAGAGGAGAAAGAGTGTGAGTCTAAGAGGAGGAAGAGTGTGAGTATAAGAGGAGGAAGAGTGTGAGTATAAGAGGAGGAAGAGTGTGAGTATAAGAGGAGGAAGAGTGTGAGTATAAGAGGAGGAAGAGTGTGTATAAGAGGAGGAAGTGTGTGTGTATAAGAGTAGAAAGAGTGTGTATAAGAGGAGGAAGAGTGTGAGTATAAGAGGAGGAAGAGTGTGAGTATAAGAGGAGGAAGAGTGTGAGTATAAGAGGAGGAAGAGTGTGAGTATAAGAGGAGGAAGAGTGTGTATAAGAGGAGGAAGAGTGTGAGTATAAGAGGAGGAAGAGTGTGAGTATAAGAGGAGGAAGAGTGTGAGTATAAGAGGAGAAAGAGTGTGTGTATAAGAGGAGGAAGAGTAGTGTGTGTATAAGAGGAAGAGTATGAGTGTAAAAGGAGGAAGAGTGTGAGTGTAAGAGGAGGAAGAGTGTGAGTATAAGAGGAGGAAGAGTGTGAGTATAAGAGGAGGAAGAGTGTGAGTATAAGAGGAGGAAGAGTGTGTATAAGAGGAGGAAGAGTGTGTGTATAAGAGGAGGAAGAGTGAGTATAAGAGGAGGAAGAGTACGAGTATAAGAGGAGGAAGAGTAACAGGAGGAAGAGTGTGAGTATAACAGGAGGAAGAGTGTGAGTATAAGAGGAGGAAGAGTGTGAGTATAACAGGAGGAAGAGTGTGAGTATAAGAGGAGGAAGACTGAGTATAAGAGGAGGAAGAGTACGAGTATAAGAGGAGGAAGAGTAAGAGGAGGAAGAGTACGAGTATGAGGAGGAAGAGTGTGTGTATAAGAGGAGGAAGAGTGTGAGCATAACAGGAGGAAGAGTGTGTGTATAAGAGGAGGAAGAGTGTGTGTATAAGAGGAGGAAGAGTGTGTCTAACGAATGATCTGTAGTGTTTCTAATATTGACTGATGTGTGTAAGATCTGAAAGCATTGTTTGATTTTGCCAGAAGAGTCAGAGATTCTCTGAATGAGTTTTGAACATTTGCTTTTGTGTTTAAGGTTTTGAGAAAGTGAGTGATGGTTTCAAGAAATGTGTTTTAGCAATTCAGAAAAACTGTAATTGTGCAGCTTGTTGTTTTTGGCTGATTTCTTGGTTCTCTCTTCACTCCTCTGTCTTAAAGTAATTCACACTGAGATTATTTATTTACATGTATCTTATATTTCCTGTAATGAGTCGCTGTTTTCAAATAGTAATAAAGTATTGTCATGTTTTCATGGCCCAATATAACAGATAAAACAACATTTACAGTTTGATGAATTCTGTGTTTCAGGGGTTTCTAGTGATGATTGGAGTGTGAGTTACAGTCCTTCACACATCTGTGCACTAAAGGACTCAACAGTGATGATGAGATGCACTTATACATACCCTACTGGACATCAGATCAAGAAAGTGTTCTGGACAAAAGGCTCAATTCAAAAGGGTGTTGAGTTTCCAGATCTGTCTAATGACACTGAATACAGTCAGAGGCTTCAGTATCTGGGAGATAAACAGCAGAACTGCACCGTCAGACTGAGTCATGTGACACTGAAGGATTCACACATGTACTATTTCAGATTCATCACTGATAAAGAAAAATGGATTGGTAAACCTGGAGTGACTCTTACTGTCACAGGTGACTTTGATGAGGTTTATCTCTTCTTCTGTGCATTATGTTGAATAATAATCAGTGTATGACAGCAGCACTAGATATAATGTGTGTGTTGTGTTCAGATCTTCAGGTGGAGTCTCCTGAGAGAGTGACAGAGGGAGATTCAGTCACTCTGAAATGTAAAAGCAGCTGCGCTCTGACTGACAGAGCAACATTCATCTGGTACAGAAACTCACAGCCATTAACTGAGAGAAGAGACAGAAACAATGAACTCCTGCTGCAGTCAGTCAGAAGAGAGGATTCAGGCAGATATAGCTGTGCTGTAGACGGACACACTCACATCTCTCCTGCTGTTCAGCTCAATGTCATGTGTGAGTACAGATTGACTTTCTCTCTTTAACCCTCATGAACTTTAGATTTCTGGTTACAGTCTGTATAGTTTGGTTCAGATTGACCATAATTGTATTCAATTCCCTAAAAATCACATTTTAATCAATGAATTATACAAATGTTTTAACCACTATTTTTAAGACTGCCCCTCCCCGACACCCGTGGGACACTTGCCATTATACATTTATAACAATAATATCTTAGTCAAAACCTAAAGTAATCTTGACCAACTATATAGCATTTGAAAGCGTTCAGACTGTAGTTAAGATCAATCAATCCATATATGGAAATCAAAGAGTCCTTATATGGTCATCAGAGGAGTCTGGATGTCATCTGGTGGAAAAGTTTGGTACTGCGCTCAAAATATCGTACTGATTTTTTTTTTTTTTTTTTTTTTTTTTTTTAGATATCATCCTAAATTTGTCTCAAAATTTTCTTTAAGTTTTAGTTGAATTTTTTTTTTGTAAAATATATATTTTATATAAAATATAAAAATATATATTTTACATTTTCATAAACTTAAACTTCTGTGATGCTTTTTGTAAACTTAAAAAAATAAAAAATAATAATAATAATCTGTGAAGTGTTCCCTTTAAAAAGATTTGTGCTCTGAAGTATTTAAGATTTAAAGAGTGAGTATAAGAGGAGGAAGAGTACGAGTATAAGAGGAGGAAGAGTGTGTGTATAAGAGGAGGAAGAGTACGAGTATAAGAGGAGGAAGAGTGTGAGTATAAGAGGAGGAAGAGTGTGTGTATAAGAGGAGGAAGAGTACGAGTATAACAGGAGGAAGAGTATGAGTATAAGAGGAGGAAGAGTGTGAGTATAAGAGGAGGAAGAATGTGTGTATAAGAGGAGGAAGAGTGTGAGTATAAGAGGAGGAAGAGTGTGTGTATAAGAGGAGGAAGAGTGTGAGTATAACAGGAGGAAGAGTGTGTATAAGAGGAGGAAGAGTGTGTGTATAAGAGGAGGAAGAGTGAGTATAAGAGGAGGAAGAGTACGAGTATAAGAGGAGGAAGAGTAACAGGAGGAAGAGTGTGAGTATAACAGGAGGAAGAGTGTGAGTATAAGAGGAGGAAGAGTGTGAGTATAACAGGAGGAAGAGTGTGAGTATAAGAGGAGGAAGACTGAGTATAAGAGGAGGAAGAGTACGAGTATAAGAGGAGGAAGAGTAAGAGGAGGAAGAGTACAAGTATAAGAGGAGGAAGAGTGTGTGTATAAGAGGAGGAAGAGTGTGAGCATAACAGGAGGAAGAGTGTGTGTATAAGAGGAGGAAGAGTGTGTGTATAAGAGGAGGAAGAGTGTGTCTAACGAATGATCTGTAGTGTTTCTAATATTGACTGATGTGTGTAAGATCTGAAAGCATTGTTTGATTTTGCCAGAAGAGTCAGAGATTCTCTGAATGAGTTTTGAACATTTGCTTTTGTGTTTAAGGTTTTGAGAAAGTGAGTGATGGTTTCAAGAAATGTGTTTTAGCAATTCAGAAAAACTGTAATTGTGCAGCTTGTTGTTTTTGGCTGATTTCTTGGTTCTCTCTTCACTCCTCTGTCTTAAAGTAATTCACACTGAGATTATTTATTTACATGTATCTTATATTTCCTGTAATGAGTCGCTGTTTTCAAATAGTAATAAAGTATTGTCATGTTTTCATGGCCCAATATAACAGATAAAACAACATTTACAGTTTGATGAATTCTGTGTTTCAGGGGTTTCTAGTGATGATTGGAGTGTGAGTTACAGTCCTTCACACATCTGTGCACTAAAGGACTCAACAGTGATGATGAGATGCACTTATACATACCCTACTGGACATCAGATCAAGAAAGTGTTCTGGACAAAAGGCTCAATTCAAAAGGGTGTTGAGTTTCCAGATCTGTCTAATGACACTGAATACAGTCAGAGGCTTCAGTATCTGGGAGATAAACAGCAGAACTGCACCGTCAGACTGAGTCATGTGACACTGAAGGATTCACACATGTACTATTTCAGATTCATCACTGATAAAGACAAATGGATTGGTAAACCTGGAGTGACTCTTACTGTCACAGGTGACTTTGATGAGGTTTATCTCTTCTTCTGTGCATTATGTTGAATAATAATCAGTGTATGACAGCAGCACTAGATATAATGTGTGTGTTGTGTTCAGATCTTCAGGTGGAGTCTCCTGAGAGAGTGACAGAGGGAGATTCAGTCACTCTGAGATGTAAAAGCAGCTGCGCTCTGACTGACAGAGCAACATTCATCTGGTACAGAAACTCACAGCCATTAACTGAGAGAAGAGACAGAAACAATGAACTCCTGCTGCAGTCAGTCAGAAGAGAGGATTCAGGCAGATATAGCTGTGCTGTAGACGGACACACTCACATCTCTCCTGCTGTTCAGCTCAATGTCATGTGTGAGTACAGACTGACTTTCAAACATTACAAAGAATAAATATCTGAATTTATGATTTATAAAAATGTTTTAACCACTATTTTTAAGACTGCCCCTCCCTGACACCCGTGGGACACTTGCCATTATACATTTATAATAATCATATCTTAGTCTAAACCTAAAGTAATCTTGACCAACTATATAGCATTTGAAAGCATTCAGACTGTCCATATATGGAAATCGAAGAGTCCTTATATGGTCATCAGTGGTGTCTGGATGTCATCTAGTGGAACAGTTTGGTACTGCGCTCAAAAAAATCGTACTGATTTATTTGTTTAATATTTTTTTATATATCAACCTAAAATTTGTCTCAGAATTTGTTCAGATATTTAGCTTTGAGTTTCTTGAAGTTTTAGTTGAATATTTTTTGTAAAATATATATTTTATATAAAATATAAAAATATATATTTTATATAAAATATAAAAATATATATTTTATATAAAATATAAAAATATATATTTTATATAAAATATAAAAATATATATATTATATAAAATATAAAATATAAAAATATATATTTTACATTTTCATAAACTTAAACTTCTATGATGCTTTTTGTAAACTTAAAAAAAAAAATCTACAATAATCTGTGAAGTGTTCCCTTTAAAAAGATTTTAAGACTTAAGTCTGTGCTCTGAAGAATTTAAGATTTTTAAAGGGCACCTATTATGCAAAATTCACTTTACATAATGTTTGACCATAAATGTGTCGGCAGTGTGTGTACACAACCACCCTATAATGATACAAATCTTCCCATTCTTCTTTTTTAATCCCCATAAATCATAAGCAGTGTCTCAGAACAAGCCTTATGCTTTCTCTTGCACCCCTGCCAAACTGTGGAGCCAGGTAGTGTTGCACTGCACACTCAGACCCCACTCCGGGACGGGTAGCTGGATATAGTATATGGTAGCCGGGATGGCTAGCGCTTCCCAGCCCGTTACGCTGGCTCATTCGGACAATCAGACTCGGCTATGCGATTCAGTTCTCCCAGTGCCAGATTTAGTGGCATCCGTTTAACCTCAGTGGTTATAGCTATAGTATATGGTAGCAAAGCAATGTACAAAGTCCTCCCCTTCGGACTGTCCCTGTCACCCGGCGTCTTTACGAAGGTCGCGGAGGCCGCCCTTTCCCTGTTACGGGAGGTGGGTGTTCGCATCCTCAACTATCTCAAAGACTGGCTCATCTTGGCCCACTCGCGAGATCAGTTGTGTGAACACAGGGACCTGGTGCTCAGACACCTCAGCCATCTGGGGCTTCAGGTCAGCTGGGAAAGAGCAAACTCGACTCCAGTGGCATATCAATTGCCTCAAGTTGCTCACAGTATTCCTTGCTCTCCGCCGGTTTCTGCTGTTGCTGCAAGACAAGCATATACTGGTCTGAACGGACAACACATCGATATGCGTACATAAACCATCAAGGGGATCCACAATCCCATCTCATGTCACAACTCGCCCACCATCTCCTCCTGTGGAGTCAGAAGCGACTCTGGTCAGTGGTCAGCCCCTGTGCTAGACTGGTGCCCATATGTGGTGATCCTATATGTGTATTCTTCCACGGGTAAATAGACTCAAAAAAGAATTCACTGTCCTTGGAGAAATGTAGGATCTTCTAAGCTTCTACCATTCAGTTTTGAACTCAAAGTTAAAGGGTCATTTATTTACTTATTTAATTTATTTATTTATACCATCATAGTGAAAATGGCAGAACAGTGACAAGTAGGCGTTAACAAGTAGGAGCAGCAGTGATTGACTTCTCTGTGTAAAGCCCTCTCCTTCTCCAAGGGTGCGGGGGATCAGGCGGTTTACACGAGGCGCTGGAAGACAGTGTTTGTGGCGTATTTCTTAGGGATCCCAATTCATCAGTCACTGACGTAACTCATAGTGATGACTGAATGGGAACGTCTAGGTTACTAATGTAACTCCTGTTCCCTGAAGGAGGGAAGGGAGCCAAGGTGAAAAAGACATACAATTAAATATATTAAAAATGTACTTGAGTATGTTTTTAGTTCAATACAAATATACTTTAATGCATTTTGAATACATTTAACAGAACGTCTTTTTCAACTGGGAGAAGTTACGTCCCGTTGCCGTTGAGCACCACTCGGCTCCTCTGCGAAAACTTGGTGAGTGTCTGTGATCGCTTCCTTTATAACCACAGCACCGGGTCCGCGATGCAAAGCTCACTCGACAATGTCCATTGGACCGGTTCTGTTAAAACTCGATGATGATATGTTCTCAGGCGCGATCCTAATTCGTCAGTCATGCAACGTCTCGGTTCCCTCCTTCAGGGAACAGGGCTTACATTAGTAACCTAGACGCTAGATACAGTATAAATATATTTATACGTAACTCATAGTGATGACTGAATGTGAACGTCTAGGTTACTAATGTAACTCCTGTTCCCTGAAGGAGGGAAGGGAGAAGTGACGTCCCTTTGCCACAATCCCTGTGTTCACCGCTGAGTAACCGAGAACCGAGAACTGAGACACGAGGAAAGGAAACGAGGATACACAAATAAGAAATGAGAAGCGCCCTATTTGTATATTGGAATATTCTTGATCACTGGAGCGTCACTTCAAAGTGTCAACAGCTGCGATCAAGAGATCTGCCCTTATGTTGTTAAAGTTTAGTTATTTAAAAAATTCATAAATAACAAAGATAAAGCAAGATGTCCTGTTGATATATGTTTGATATATAATTTATATAAACTGCAAAGGTAAAGCATAAATAAAAATGATTGTGACATGTGAAGTGAATAGAGAGAATTGAGATGTCCTTCAAGATGCTGAGTTTGATCAGTTTCTGGGTCACAGGCTGGAGGACGGAGGAGCGAGGAAAAGAAGTAGCATCAAAATTGTAGTTATATATAAAAAATCTCTAAATAAATGTAACGTATTTTTACAGCAGTAAGTTTCTCGTCTGTAACTGTCGGTGTTGGTGTTGCTGTTGGTGTTTTACTCGGTGGAGCATCAGGGGCTTTTGTGATGTACATTTGGTAAGAACTTCATTTAAAAAATCTACTTCTGTATATATGAATAATTACTGTATTACATTTAGGTTAAGTGTTACATTTAAAGCGGTAGTGCGTAAGCTTTGCCTCTTTGTCGCCATCTCTGTTTGAAACCTTGAAATTGCAGTTATTTGAGGCGTTAAATGTGGTGTTTATTCATCTTTCTTCTGACAGTCTTACTAAAAGGATGAACAGAAGATCTGCTATGAAGGAGGTGAGATGATCTCAGTTATTCACAGTGTTTTCCTGCAGAGATGTTTCCTACAGCCACTATGAGCCGTACACAGATATTAAGAGTATAAGACACACGAGTCTCGTGTCCAAACACCCGATTCTTCAGTTCTAGATCCAGTAAAACTGATTTCCATCAAGATCCTCTAAACATTACAGTCAGCATTTAAAACATGAACTCACAATGTGTGTGTCCTTCTGTCTCTCCTGTAGATCTCTGATCCCAATGAAGACACATATACAGCTCTTGAGCTCAAGTCCACGACCTCTGACCTGTACGACACACTCACAGTAAGTGAGACATCAAAGTCAGATACTCCATCACTGATGATCACATGACCGATCTCTCGCTCTCTTTCACACAGACCGTTGATCGCAGACCTCCTGAAGACTCTTGATCCTCAGAGCTTTTCTAAACATGAGAATCCATCAGTAAGTGTCAGAACCTGCAGCTCTTCTCAATATAATCAATACAACTCTCTTCAGTATAGTGTGATTGTTTTATGTATCTTGTGAAAGGTTTTATAATGTTGTTGATGAACTTCAGTCAGTCTTTCTTCATCTTATTGTTTGTTCAGATCAACAGGAAGATTCTGCAGTGAGAGGCGGAGCACAAATGAACCAATCCTGAGCTCTGTGGGCGGAGCCACTGATGATTGACAGGGGTCATCAGTGATGAGTCACAAGAGATTAATTTCTGTATAGTTTAAGAAACATGATGTAACAGTGGAATTAAATGAAAGTTAAAAGCTGGTGAATTGTCATTCTGTAAATATATGTTAAAATTAAGTCAAAACACCTAAAGTGATGTTCAGTTGTGGCAAACAATCTATGCTTTCTCATTTTACAACATTTTCCTGATTTTAAATCATAATTGATTCATAAATTGATCATTTTATTCTGATAATGGCATTCACAATGGAACATGTCTTTTTTTTTTTTTGTGCTCAATATTATCAGCTTCTGTTATTCTGTCTTTTGTGTTCCTGTAACTCTCGCTTTAAATGTTTTTAAGTTTTATTTGTGATCATCTCATATTTGCTTGTACAAACCTTAAGGGCTCATAGATCCTGCAGTATTGATATATGTCGATTATCACAAGCTACTTATTTGGTATTGATTCCATTAAAAAATATTAAAATTTTAATGACAAAACATGGGTTTCTGCATCACTTTATTTGTATTCAATACGTTTTGCTCCAAAACACCCCTGATATTTAGCTGGAGTTTGTTGGTGTGATATGCCTTTAATCATTAATTTCTTTTCTAAAATCACATACCAATTTAAGAAATAACTGTTTTTTACATTGGCATTGTTAAAACTGTAAGAAAAAGTATTGGTATCGGATCAAAATAAAACGTTTGTAATCGCCCATCCCTAACAATCCCTCAAACTGCCACCAGAGGTCACATCTCCTGCGTCTGACATCAACCTCGATGAGCCTCACCTGTAAATCACTATCATTCATCTTCATTCTTCAACAAAGAAAAAGATCATCATTTTTCTTTAGTTTTAGTCCTATTGTTGTCTTGTTGAAGGAGAGGAATTTACAGTTAAAGACCAGGACCAGATATGATGAATGAAGACCAGGAGTCAGAAGTGCAGTCAATTGATGAATGTATTAAAGTATGTGATGAGGATAAATAATTAGGACATTATATAACTGATGCCATTTCTGATGATTGGGACATTTATGGACAGTGTCGTATGATCTATGCACAAGCTAACATGTTGATTTTGTTGAACATGTTGAAGCTAATTTAGCATGTGCTCAGGATCTGTAAAGACTACACATTTAGAGCATATTGTAGCCCTGTGTACCTTTGTGTGCTTCCCATTTGTGGCGGCGCTACAGAAAGAGCAGCGTGCAGAAACTCAGTGTATCATATAATGATGGGATAGGCTGATGCTTAAACGTACAGTATGGAATTTTTCGCCGCTAGGGGTCGCTAACCTCTTTACAATAACAAAGGCGTAGTTTGATGACGCAACATTTGCTAAGAATTATGGATCTTGTCGTCAACGTCAAGCCGACCGATCTAATAATGTTTATGGATGAGTGAATACATCGATGCTTTTATCATGACTGTGATATGAAGCAGTTCGGGATTGCTAAGAGACAGCTATCAGCTCCACACGCGACGCGAGTCCCGCGGATGTAAAAGGAATATGGACATTTCACTCTACCGAACTACACGCAGAATTACTACTCACAGGTCAGTTTATTAGACAAATTAAACAAGAGGTAACGCAGCGCTGTTTCACTTGGTCTAACGTTACACTATCACACTAAACTGAATTTGAATGTGTTAAAATGTATGTGTTAGTTTGTCTGTATGAGACTAGCAGTAAGCTAGATCAACATTAGAATAACATACAGATCATATTCTAACATTTTATCATTGTTGAACTATATAACATTGATTAGTTTTATGTAAATGTGCTCACCTGTTTAATAAAGTACATAGGAGTGGTCGAAGTCTCGGACGTGGAGCTCTCGTTTACTGTCTATGGGAGCTCTCGGCATCTCGAAAACACCGCGCTGATATTGATTCTCGTTTTAGTTCTCCTTTTTTATCCAAAGTCTGCTTGCCATGGTCCATAATGTTTGAACGAAACAACAACAGCGTGCAAATAGACATCGCGAACTACACAGTTGTCCACGTCTGTCGCTTTGGTTACTATCAGAGGGCTCTGGTTGCTATGGCAGTACGAGCGGAAACCAGGGACAACGCGGATATGACGCCATTGACGGCGACAAAACGGAAATAAAGAAACGGGACGTGTCTTCGAATTAAATTACAAATTTCTCCTGGTTTGAAAGTTGTTGGAAACAGTCGGGATAATGTAAGTATACAACTAAAAAAAATATATAACATAGATATAGTGATTTTTGCTATTTGTAAAGCAAAAAAGTTACATATTGTGCCTTTAAAGGTACAATATGTAAGATTTTTGCATTAAAATATCCCAAAATCACAAGGCCAGTGTTATATATTTAGCAGTGTTGATTACTTACAATATCCCAAATGTTTCCAACTATTTTTAAATCGTGAGAAAATTGTGATTTTAACCAAGGAAACGGGGCGTTAGAGCAGGGGGGAGCTGGGAGTCACCAGTCAATGGCGTCATATCCGCGTTACCCTCGGTTTCCGCTCGTACTGCGTGGAGTCCTTGACAAATGCGGAAGTTGTAGTTGTAGCGTCTATCTAGCAACAAACGCTAGCTTGTTTCGTGCAGTCGTTATGGGACACAATTATTCTTTACCGATTGCAGCTGGTTCTGTCGACAAAGACAAGTCCCATAAACGTAAACGTCAACGTACGGGTATTATTGCTTTAGGTTTGTGTTTAGTTTATTGACATTGTTTATCACGTCTGGTGTTTATGGCCATGTAAATAAATATAGTGTGGCGAGCAGGACGAGGCCGTGGGCCGTGAGAGAGCGGCACGAGGCCGGCGGCATGATTACTGATGCGCGACGCACCGGTCTCGTATCTCTCACAGAGGAGCGGAAGCATAAAGGAGGAGCGACGACAGTGAAGAGCGAGAGAGGACAGGCCTGAACTTGTGTTGTGTTTTGTTTTATTGTGACAGCAGTCGTCCGTGAGGGGTTGCTGTCTTTTACTTTCGTTTTGTATTTGTTTTATTTTTATCATTAAAATGTGTCATGAATGTTCGCCGGTTCCCGCCTCCTTCTTCCCATAACATCTGAACTTCGTTACATATAGCATGTGTTATACATAAAGATTAATCAGTAATTTGGCAAATGATGTGGGTATGTTCGAATGTACTTTTACAACAATTGTTTAGAACACGTAAAACCTCGCAGCGTTATCACAACAATGAATTCGACAAATACAGTAACATCCATGATAACCAATTTAGTATTAAACCTTACTTTTCTTGCGGTTAATTCATTTTAATGAAACAAAAGCATGTCATTAAACGCAACATTTATAAAAATAGAACTTTACCTCATCCATGAACATGATTTTTAGATTCCCGTCTGACTGATTTACATCCACGGTGGAGTGAACAACAGTTCCCATCATTCCACGCTCCTTCACATCGTCATCAAGCTCCGCCGTTGTTGTTGTTGTTTGGAATGTAGCGCCTTCTAGCGGCAGAAAATCTTGCATATTGTACCTTTAAGGTGCCACTATGGAGCAGAGCAAGCCAAATGTTTGTCAGTGTTGACGTGTCCCCCTGTTCTGCTGTAATATCATACAGATGTATGTGTAGGTTATCACTCTGCAAACAGGATCATTTCAACACTGATGAACCCGGCACTAAGATCAGTCAGGTTCTTCTCCAGTATGAGGAACCATTGGCGTTTTACATGTAAATATGTGATATGTGGACTCTTTTTGTTTTTCTGTATTTGTCTGTTTTATTATTTGTGTTTTTGGACCATGTGTGTCCTTAATAAAGCTTTGATGATGATGATGATGATGATGTTCTTTCTCTCAGTGAGAGGTTCAGACAATATTCATCATTATTCTCTAGTGATTGAAGATGAAAAGTAAAGTAAATGCTTTAACTAAGAAGTGATCTCGTAGGCGACTGATTGAAGTGACCCCAGTGACCTCGGATGTCTTCAGCTAGAAGATCAAATATATGTTTTAACACGTGTTGGGTGTCTCTCTGTCTTTAAAACATGGAGAGTTCCAGTAAACAGACATGTATGTAAAACTAAATAAATCTCATACGCCTGAACAAATCATTCATATCCTTTAATATGTAGAAGGATAAATATTGATTAATACCCTAGATCAGGGGTCTCCAAACTCGGGCCTGAGGGCCACAGCTCTGCAGAGTTTAGCTCCAACCCTGATAAACTCCTGTCTGCAGCTTTCTAGTGATCCTGAAGACATTGATTAACTGGATCAGGGGCCCGTTCTTCGTACGTTGCTTAAAACATCCGAGATCAAATGAGACATCCAGGATGATATCATCGTGCTAATCATGATCCCGCTAATTAGGTTCTTCGAACACACCTGCTGTTTATGATTAACCCTGTTAATGATAAACATTCCCTTTTAAACAGACCAAAATTAATCTAAGGCCCTGTTTACTCCTGGTATTAAGATGCGTTTTGGTCGATCGGATCACAAGTGGACGATGCTAAAGGTGTAAATGGGGTCTAAAATGTTTTGAGCTCGTCCACTTTCCACCACTTCCAGAGGTCGTTGTAAACACATTCGACCGGATTGCTTTCGTAGTAGTTTCGCTCATGTGGTCGAATGTGTTCAAACAGCCACAAAAGA
Organism: Rutilus rutilus; assembly: GCF_951802725.1. Taxonomy (NCBI): domain Eukaryota; kingdom Metazoa; phylum Chordata; class Actinopteri; order Cypriniformes; family Leuciscidae; genus Rutilus; species Rutilus rutilus. The sequence goes on from NC_140210.1 coordinate 51,405,616, forward strand.
CCGTCTTCTCTCCGTCTACTGATCTAATGTGTGAACATTATGGGAAGAGCTCTAGCCAGACCTTATTTCGTCCATTAGATCGAAAGATCTGCAAAAACACACTCATTTACCTGCCCATAGACCCTCCCCTCGAAGAAATCAGGACAGAAGTGGTTGAAAGTGGACAAAAGAGACGGATTACAACACCAGGTGTGAACGGGAATGTGTCTCCCTCGTCTACTTGTGATCCAATCGACCAAAACGCATCTTAAGAACACAACTGGAGCTTGAACACAGAGTAACCGTCAGGATGAAGGAAAAGATGAAAAGTGCAGTAAGCAGAAAAAAGGCCAGTGTGAAATCACTTCCTGTTTAGGGTTAGCACTATTTTAAAAACACTCATCACTCTAAAGATCACAGCTCATCTGTGAAGACGTGCTGTCAGACACAGCGAATCATGTGTTCAGAGGACATTTATCAAAATGTTGAACGCAGAGATATTGAGGACACACAGAATCACAGCCAGGATGAAGGAAAAGATGGAAAGCGCAGTAAGCAGAAAACTACTTTACAGCAGAGATGATGTCGCAGATGATGTTGTTAAAGGTGTCACTAATGTTTGAGGAAATGAGAAATGTTACATACCATTGCAAATACTTTTCTAAGAACATGTGTTGGTGTTTCTGATTTTATATTTAACATATTATTTTATTAAATTATTTAAATATACAAATATTTATTTTACTTTTTCATTTTTTGGGGGATATTTTATCATTTGGTAATGTTTGTCTTATAAAAGAATATACTGTAAAACCTCTATCTACAGCATTACATAAAGACAAGGGTATATGAAAAGGTTGATTTGAAACATATTTTCTAATAATATGAAGGGTATACACTGATATGTGTGTGTTTTGTCTCTGTTTGTCAGGAGGAAGCAAGTGTTTGGTGTTGATGACAGTGTGTCTCGGGCTCATTTGTGTTCTTCTGCTGGTCTTCATCACACTGTACATCACCATCACAGCAGAGAGAGACCTGTTAAAGAACACAGTTGAAGAGTTCAATCACACTATCAACAGCTTGAGTCAGAAGAAACTGGAGTTAGAAAGCAAAGTCATGGATTTGAGTGAAGAACTGAAGAAAGAAACATCTAAACAAGGTCAGTGCGAATCTATGAAAGCCTGTTTCTGCCACAGCTGAGTAAAATGTAATGAGTAATGTGATTCTAAAATAACTTTTCTCATAATTTTGACTTAGTATGGCATTATATTAAGAAGGTTCCTCATACAAGTAGGGGAGAGAAGGGCACAACCTAACGCCTGTTTCACACACACTCAGTGTGGAGTGTGTGTGCGGTGCAGGAGCAGCACGCTATAGTGCTTTCACATTATGCTGCATTTGCAGTGTGTAACTGATCCGCAGCTGTACCACAAACACATACTCACTATTTGTATTTCAAATCCAGAAGTTTTCAGCAACTATTATTTCAAAAAAAAAGTTTTCAGTGATCAACAATTTTTCTCATTTTCAATGAGAGTCAATAATCTCACTGCTGAGAAAAGTCAGTAACAGAGAAGTTTTGACTCTGTGAATCAGAAGAAACTGGAGTTAGAGACTGAACTAAGGAAGTTATCTGAATGAGGTTTGTGCAAATGGATTTATATGTTTATTTGCACTTTACAACACAAATAGCAAGCAAAGTGTTTGTGTTTGTTGAAAGGAAATGACACGTTTTTCATATCCTGTGAGTCGAAGAGCTGGTCTGAGAGCAGGCAGTTCTGCAGAGATCGAGGAGCTGATCTGATCATTATCAACACTGAAGAGAAGCAGGTGAGTTTGTGTGAGTGTCTGTTAGTTAATGAGAGGAATCACACTTACTCCTGTTTTTACTCACACAGAGGCACATAACTTCATTAGTCAAGGAGAGTGTGTGGATTGGTTTGTCTGACTCTGAGACTGAAGGCAGAATGAAATGAGTGGATAATTCAGCACTGAATCAAGGGTAAGTGATCGAAGAAACACTTCGGATTCATTTGTTAAGTCATTTAAATTCTCATTCAAAAATTACATTATCACAACCTTTATAAATTAGACTCAGCTTTTCCACAAACACAATCACAACAACAACCACAATAAAAAAATATATAAAAAACTTCCCATAAATAAATTGTATGGATACATTTTTCTCTCTCTTGCTTTTCTGCACTTTAACTTCTGAACTACTCTGCTGTTGTCCCAGCTCACAATGTTGTGTTCTAAGAACGGTTTCCAAACATTCTGTTTTGTTTTTGTTTTGTTTTTTTAAGGTTTTGATGTTCCTGAAATATTCTTTCAACTTACTTTTTATTAAATAATCTGCTGATGTACTTACAAACTTTCCAATGCCTCGTTTTATGAGAACAGAACCGATTTGTATACTGTAGAAGTTTGGTACCATTCTGGGCATTATTAGTGAGGTAATTTACAAGATACAAATAGGATCCGTTAGCGCCTGCACTAAACCATTCGGCTGATATCTCTAAATAAGCTCTAACTTTAATAATGTTCAACCAAGGGAAAAAGGCGGGGTATTTGGCTTGATGTCATGGTGCAAAGGACCCTAGGTTGATTTCACTCCGAACCATCCCTTTAATGAAACATTTTTACTGTGGATTTTACTGTGAAGCTTTAAGCCAGAAATGTATTGATCCTTAATATTTAAAGGACATTCGAAGAATGTTTGTCTAAGAATGTTTTTCAAAGAATGTTTTCTGCCAAAATTTTGAGAACATTCATCAAATACTAACGAGAATATGTGCTGATTTCATGAACATTGTTTTGAAAGTGTTTAATTCTCACACTTGCAAAACTTTACATTAATTTAAGAGAAAAGTTAGGAACAATAAAACTTTCCCATGTTCCAAGAATGTTCTTTTTAAAAGAGCGAAACAACCTTATTCATCTGAAGTTCGTTGTCATTCTAATGTTTAAAGGATGTTCCAAGAATGTTGTTCTAAGAACGTTTTCTCCCAACATTATATCGACATTTAAAGAACCTACAAACAATGTATAAATAATGTTTTTGTGCAAACCTTTTGAGAGCGTTAATAATGACCAGATAATGTTGAAGAAACACTCTATTAACGTTACTGGAAGAACGTTTGTTCATAACTTTGAGAGAACCTTGACAGAACATTTGCCAAAGTTATGAGATCGTTCCCTGGTGGTGCTGTGAATATTGTTGGCTCTTTTATGATGAATAGCTTGTTAAGCTCCTCATTTATTGTTGTCTGAATGGATACAAATTTTCATTGAACATCTGGGGTCGAATAACTGAAAATCTGACACACTTTATTCAGGTTTTGGTACAGAGGTGAGCCGAATAACTATCTAGGTACAAATGAGGACTGCATTGAACTGGATCCTACAAAAGATCCTGTGAGCAACTGGAATGATCTGCAATGCTCTTATATGAGGAAATGGATTTGTGAGAAATAAGTTTCATCCTTGTTGTGCTTTTGCATCTATGATTGATGATCTATGAATCATTCTTATTGTGAATGTATAATTTCTGATTGAGGTTTCTGTCTTTTAAAAAACTGTCATCTGATCTTCATATGAATTTGTTAGAAGGAAAATGTAAATGATTTTCTCATTGCTATAATAAACTCACAACATCCAGTATCTGGTTGATCTGGGACTCCAAACCTCTGATTATTATTCTGATATTGAGTGTCTATGAAATTGCTTTTGAGTTGTATTGCTTTTACTTTTAATAAAATGGTCAATAGCCATTATTATTAGTAGTAAACTGTATTTTTGTTTTTATTTTTATGTTTCATTATTGTTCATCTGTTTATTGCACTATGGCTATATATGCTCCAGTCCAGCAGGGGCAGCAGAGAGCAGGTTTATCAGACTGAAGTGATCAGAGAGGAACAGAAACATATTCAGGCACTTTCTGCTGTTTCTGCATCATCAATACAAAGGTCCAGTTTGACCTGTTTAAGTGTGTTTGAGTTTATTTGAGTGTTCACAGATTCCTCTTGTTGGCTTTTGAAGCGGATAACATGTTGAATGTACAATACACAGACACAGTAGTATGAGTCTGCAGGGAGTTTTTAGGTTGGACTGCAAGTCTTTATTCTTGTTGAAGGCCAGTGTGAAATAAAATCACTTCCTGTTTAGAGTTAGCAGCATAACACACACACACACACACAAAACGCTACTCATTCTGAAGATCACAGCTCATATGTGTAGACGTACTGTCCGACATACTGTAAGAGCAAATTATGAAATCAAAATATTGAATGCAGAGATATTAAGAACACAACTGGAGCTTGAACACAGAGTTACTGTCAGGATGAAGGAAAAGATGGAAAGTGCAGTAAGCAGAAAACTACTTTAATAAAATAATATGTTAAATATAAAATCAGAAACACTAACACATGTTCTTAGAAAAGTATTTGCAATGGTATGTAACATTTATCATTTCCTCAAACATTAGTGACACCTTTAACAACATCATCTGCGACATCATCTCTGCTTTAACAGATCTTCTATCGCCCTACAACCCATCGCGCTCTTTAAGATCACTAAATTCGAGGCTTCTGGTCATTCCTAGGATATCTAAGTCCACTAAAGGAGGGAGGGCGTTTTCACTTTTAGCTCCTAAACTCTGGAATGGCCTTCCTGATATTGTTCGAGGCTCAGACTCGCTGTCCCAGTTTAAAACTAGGTTAAAGACGCATCTCTTTAGCCAAGCATTCACATAACACTTACCTTTTATACTACAGTTGAATCGGATCGAATGCATTAAAGGGGTGGTTCAGGATTTTCAACATCGGACCTCATTTTCAAGTGAGCCTGTTTGTCATTCATCAGTGGAGACCGTTTTCAAAAAAATTCATCCAGTCCTTACTTTTGGATAGTTCGCTGGTGCTAGGCTAGCGCGAGTCAACGGTAGATGCGTTAGCCTGCCATTAAAAACAGTTTTACCCACTCCACAGTACATCAAAAGCAAATCAATTATAACGCCAGACTACCGATATAAATGTCTGTTGAGAGAATAATGTTAGAAATCAAACTACCCTTTCATCGCATTGCAATAGTTATACTTTGTTCCCTGTGTTTATTAGCACAGTCTACAGCAGCGGCGGAGTGATATTAAGTTACCTAGGCAACCGAGACTACTACTAGCTAGCTAGACGTCCCGACTGTAGGGCGCTTCTTTTCTGTGTTTACTTTTCGGCGCAGTACTAACCGGAGCAAAGTAAAATTCCGCCACTGCTGAGAAACTAGTTCCTGTAAATGTAATGCGATCATTGAGATGCAAGTGTAGTTTGATTTCTAACATTATTCTCTCAACAGACATTTATATCGGTAGTCTGGCGTTATAATTGATTTGCTTTTGATGTACTGTGGAGTGGGTAAAACTGTTTTTAATGGCAGGCTAACGCATCTACCGTTGACTCGCGCTAGCCTAGCACCAGCGAACTATCCAAAAGTAAGGACTGGATGAATTTTTTTGAAAACGGTCTCCACTGATGAATGACAAACAGGCTCACTTGAAAATGAGGTCCGATGTTGAAAATCCTGAACCACCCCTTTAATATTATGAACAGCAGCTATGCTAATTATTTCCCATCTGCTTTTCTGTTGTTATCTCGGCTAGTCCCGAGGTAAATAGAGTTCGTCAGGTCCAGTTTGTATCCAGCCTCTCATGGAAACCTCAGATGCCCAAACAGCCGTGAAGAGACGACTCGACGCTGGCGATATGTTATGCCCTAAATTTATACATTAACTAACTGTATTTTTCTATGTACATTTCTGAAATGCACTTCTGTAAAGCTGCTTTGAAACAATATGTATTGTGAAAAGCGCTATACAAATAAATTTGAATTGAATTGAATTGTTTGTTATGGATTTGGCTATTGACAACTTTGACTATATTTGTTTACGACGCCGCCGTTGTTTATGCTCAATGGGAAACGCAAAGCTAACGTTATCTTGCTATTATTGTGTCCTTGTATGGGAGCTATAGTTATTTTGTGCACTCATAATACAGAGATTGATGGAAACGCAACAAGTGTCTGTCGTTGTTTTAATATTTCTATGTTCCCCTTTTCACTGGGAGACGACACAGTCACGTATAGTTCTGCAGTCAGACACATCTCGTCTCATATGTGCTCGTTCAATCCCTCAAACTGCCACCAGAGGTCACCATCTCCTGCGACTGACATCAACCTTGATGAGCCTCACCTGTAAATCACTATCATTCATCTTCATTCATCCTCACAATTATTCATCTTCAACTTACAGAAAAAGATGATCATTTCTGTTTAAGTAGGTTTAGTTCAGTAATGTTGTTCTCTTGTTGAGGGAGGGACTGTGATGTTTCTGTCGCTGGGTGTTAATAAACAGTGTTAACCACACAAAGCTTCACTGTAAAGCGGGTCATTTTCGTCTGTCGAAAATTCGTCAGTCATTTGGTTGCTGTTGATCTGATGAGCTTCAACACGGTAAGACAAACAGATGATTATTGCTCATATAACATACATCCCAGCTAACAGGGAACGTTCCCACAACTTTCACTAACGTTCTTTAAAAGTTGTGTAAATGTTAGCACAAAACGTTAGTAAAATAATGTTTTCGGAACGTTCATACAACGTTATTAACGTTCTTGTAACGTTGAGTAAAAAACGTTCTTAGAACAACGTTCTTGGAACGTCTTTATGACGTTATTTGTGATTGATGAACGTTCTCATAACGTTGATAGAAAACGTTCTTAGAACAAGGTTCTTGGAACGTCTTTATGACGTTATTTGTGATTGATGAACGTTCTCATAACGTTGATAGAAAACGTTCTTAGAACAAGGTTTTTGGAACGTCTTTTTGACGTTATTTTTGACTTGATTAACGTTCTCATAATGTTGATAGAAAATGTTCTTAGAACAAGGTTCTTGGAACGTCTTTGTGACGTTATGTTGTGATGGATGAACGTTCTCATAATGTTGATAGAAAACGTTCTTAGAACAAGGTTCTTGGAACGTCTTTATGACGTTATTTATGATTGATGAAAGTTCTCATAACGTTGATAGAAAACGTTCTTAGAACAAGGTTCTTGGAATGTCTTTTTGACGTTATTTGTGATTGATGAACGTTCTCATAATGTTGATAGAAAACGTTCTTAGAACAAGGTTCTTGGAATGTCTTTTTGACGTTATTTGTGATTGATGAACGTTCTCATAACGTTGATAGAAAACGTTCTTAGAACAAGGTTCTTGGAACGTCTTTATGACGTTATTTGTGATTGATGAACGTTCTCATAACGTTGATAGAAAACGTTCTTAGAACAAGGTTCTTGGAACGTCTTTTTGATGTTATTTTTGATTTGATTAACGTTCTCATAACGTTGATAGAAAACGTTCTTAGAACAAGGTTCTTGGAACGTCTTTTTGACGTTATTTGTGATTGATGAACGTTCTCATAATGTTGATAGAAAACGTTCTTAGAACAAGGTTCTTGGAACGTCTTTATGACGTTATTTATGATTGATGAAAGTTCTCATAACGTTGATAGAAAACGTTCTTAGAACAAGGTTCTTGGAATGTCTTTTTGACGTTATTTGTGATTGATGAACGTTCTCATAACGTTGATAGAAAACGTATGAACGTTCTCATAACGTTGATAGAAAACGTTCTTAGAACAAGGTTCTTGGAACGTCTTTATGACGTTATTTGTGATTGATGAAAGTTCTCATAACGTTGATAGAAAACGTTCTTAGAACAAGGTTCTTGGAACGTCTTTTTGATGTTATTTTTGATTTGATTAACGTTCTCATAACGTTGATAGAAAACGTTCTTAGAACAAGGTTCTTGGAACGTCTTTTTGATGTTATTTTTGATTTGATGAACGTTCTCATAATGTTGATAGAAAATGTTCTTAGAACAAGGTTCTTGGAACGTCTTTATGACGTTATGTTGTGATGGATGAACGTTCTCATAATGTTGATAGAAAACGTTCTTAGAACAAGGTTCTTGGAACGTCTTTATGACGTTATTTATGATTGATGAAAGTTCTCATAACGTTGATAGAAAACGTTCTTAGAACAAGGTTCTTGGAACGTCTTTATGACGTTATTTATGATTGATGAAAGTTCTCATAACGTTGATAGAAAACGTTCTTAGAACAAGGTTCTTGGAATGTCTTTTTGACGTTATTTGTGATTGATGAACGTTCTCATAACATTGATAGAAAACGTTCTTAGAACAAGGTTCTTGGAACGTTTTTATGACGTTATTTGTGATTGATGAAAGTTCTCATAACGTTGATAGAAAACGTTCTTAGAACAAGGTTCTTGGAACGTCTTTTTGATGTTATTTTTGATTTGATTAACGTTCTCATAACGTTGATAGAAAACGTTCTTAGAACAAGGTTCTTGGAACGTCTTTTTGACGTTATTTGTGATTGATGAACGGTCTCATAATGTTGATAGAAAATGTTCTTAGAACAAGGTTCTTGGAACGTCTTTATGACGTTATGTTGTGATGGATGAACGTTCTCATAATGTTGATAGAAAACGTTCTTAGAACAAGGTTCTTGGAACGTCTTTTTGACGTTATTTGTGATTGATGAACGTTCTCATAACGTTGATAGAAAACGTTCTTAGAACAAGGTTCTTGGAACGTCTTTATGACGTTATTTATGATTGATGAAAGTTCTCATAACGTTGATAGAAAACGTTCTTAGAACAAGGTTCTTGGAACATCTTTATGACATTATGTTGTGATGGATGAACGTTCTCATAACGTTGATAGAAAACATTCTTAGAACAAGGTTCTTGGAACGTCTTTATGACGTTATTTATGATTGATGAAAGTTCTCATAATGTTGATAGAAAACGTTCTTAGAACAAGGTTTTTGGAACGTCTTTATGACATTATGTTGTGATGGATGAACGTTCTCATAACGTTGATAGAAAACGTTCTTAGAACAAGGTTCTTGGAACGTCTTTAAGACGTTATGTTGTGATGGATGAACATTATCATAATGTTGATATAAAACATTCTTAGAACAAGGTTCTTGGAACGTCTTTATGACATTATGTTGTGATGGATGAACGTTCTCATAACGTTGATAGAAAACGTTCTTAGAACAAGGTTCTTGGAATGTCTTTTTGACGTTATTTGTGATTGATGAAAGTTCTCATAATGTTGATAGAAAACGTTCTTAGAACAAGGTTCTTGGAATGTCTTTTTGACGTTATTTGTGATTGATGAACGTTCTCATAACGTTGATAGAAAACGTTCTTAGAACAAGGTTCTTGGAACGTCTTTTTGACGTTATTTGTGATTGATGAAAGTTCTCATAAAGTTGATAGAAAACGTTCTTAGAACAAGGTTCTTGGAACGTCTTTATGACGTTATGTTGTGATTGATGAACGTTCTCATAACGTTGATAGAAAACGTTCTTAGAACAAGGTTCTTGGAATGTCTTTTTGACGTTATTTGTGATTGATGAACGTTCTCATAACGTTGATAGAAAACGTTCTTAGAACAAGGTTCTTGGAACGTCTTTTTGACGTTATTTGTGATTGATGAAAGTTCTCATAAAGTTGATAGAAAACGTTCTTAGAACAAGGTTCTTGGAACGTCTTTATGACGTTATGTTGTGATTGATGAACGTTCTCATAATGTTGATAGAAAACGTTCTTAGAACAAGGTTCTTGGAACGTCTTTTTGACATTATTTGTGATTGATGAAAGTTCTCATAATGTTGATAGAAAACGTTCTTAGAACAAGGTTCTTGGAACGTCTTTTTGACGTTATTTGTGATTGATGAAAGTTCTCATAATGTTGATAGGAAACGTTCTTAGAACAAGGTTCTTGGAACGTCTTTATGACGTTATGTTGTGATGGATGAAAGTTCTCATAATGTTGATAGAAAACGTTCTTAGAACAAGGTTCTTGGAACATCTTTTTGACGTTATTTGTGATTGATGAAAGTTCTCATAATGTTGATAGAAAACGTTCTTAGAACAAGGTTCTTGGAACGTCTTTTTGACGTTATTTGTGATTGATGAAAGTTCTCATAATGTTGATAGAAAACATTCTTAGAACAAGGTTCTTGGAACGTCTTTTTGACGTTATTTGTGATTGATGAAAGTTCTCATAATGTTGATAGGAAACGTTCTTAGAACAAGGTTCTTGGAACGTCTTTATGACGTTATGTTGTGATGGATGAAAGTTCTCATAATGTTGATAGAAAACGTTCTTAGAACAAGGTTCTTGGAACGTCTTTTTGACGTTATTTGTGATTGATGAACGTTCTCATAACGTTGTTAGAAAACATTCTTAGAACAAGGTTCTTGGAACGTTTTTTTGACATTATTTGTGATTGATGAAAGTTCTCATAACGTTGATAGAAAACGTTCTTAGAACAAGGTTCTTGGAACGTCTTTTTGACGTTATATTGTGATGGATGAACATTCTCATAATGTTGATAGAAAACGTTCTTAGAACAAGGTTCTTGGAACGTCTTTTTGACATTATTTGTGATTGATGAAAGTTCTCATAACGTTGATAGAAAACGCTCTTAGAACAAGGTTCTTGGAACGTCTTTATGACGTTATTTGTGATGGATGAACATTCTCATAATGTTGATAGAAAACGTTCTTAGAACAAAGTTCTTGGAACATCTTTTTGACATTATTTGTGATTGATGAAAGTTCTCATAACGTTGATAGAAAACGTTCTTAGAACAAGGTTCTTGGAACGTCTTTATGACGTTATTTGTGATTGATGAAAGTTCTCATAACGTTGATAGAAAACGTTCTTAGAACAACATTCTCAGAACGTCCTTATAATGTTATTAGTATTTTCTGAATGTTATATTTAGGCTATCATAGGCTATCATAGGCTATCATATTTTGAGTGTTTTTAGTAATTGTTGTTTTGGTGTGTTTGAGTGCCCATTGATGTTACAATTACACAGCAAAAGTTCAGTGACATTTTTATTTGTGAATGGTAGAAAGCAAGTACTGATCCTGAAATAATGACATAAATAAAGGTAAAAAATTGAACTACATGATGCAGGGAGCAGACTACACAGTGAACTCAGAGAAAACGCTACGCTTGAGTAAAAACAGTTTGTGAATAGGCTACTACAAATGATGCCCATGAAAGAGATTGTGAATGCATTGAATAGGATATGTTTTGTTGGTTAATAGCATAAGCTACTATTACATAGTAGTGATAACGTTAAGCACACCAGAATGAAATAAAATATTCAGAAGTTAACAGCATAGCTGACTTACAGATTCAGTTAACATCCACTAATGAGTAAGCGTGATGATTCAGGGAGCTGGCTACACAGTGAACTCAGAGGAAACGCTACCCTTGAGCAAACAGTGTGTGAATAGCTACTACAAATGATGGGAAAGTGCCCGTGCAAAATCAGTTTTTTTGTGTGTTTTTAATAATTGTTGTTTTGGTGTGTTTGAGTGCTCATTGTTACAATTACACAGCAAAAGTTCAGTGACATTTTTATTTATGCATGGAAGAAAGCACCAAGTAAAATTTGACTATATACGATTCAGGGAGCAGGCTACAGTGAACTCTGAGAAAAGCTGTGAATAAAATACAATATTCAGAAGTAAACAGTGTAGCTGACAGAGTGTTTATGCCAGAATGTTAATTTTTAGACAATTACCTTCTTTTACCGATATATTTAACAATATCTTTTGCATTTCTAATCCAAACAACGTCAAACTTTACACTGACTGCACTTACTTGTGCCCGTAGCAAAAAACCTGTCAAGTTTGAAAATGTTGTTAACAGACAGACAGACAGACCTTCCTATAATTTGGATAGATGTACAGATAGATAGATATGCTATTCAAATATGTGAAGCACTGTTAAATATATTGAAATACATTTTGAAAATATATTATTTCAAAAATACATTGAACATAAACCTTTTAAATTGTTCCTCATGTTACATCTTTAAATATGTGTACATATTGTGTATATTTCACAAAATATATTCATGCCTTTTATCATGTTTAGTTTTTAATAAATGTTTTTGCAATTTTATTTCTACACCACGTTAACCATTTATAAAGCTATATAATATATTACATTATATTATAATATATAACTATATATAGCCTATTAACCTATTATATAAATGATTTTGTAAACATTGTTTTACACTCATACTTCATATACTCATTCCGTTTACAGTTTGGTGATGGCCACTAGCCATACACTTAATAATGTTAACCTCACATTTCAGGATATTTTATATGATTATCAAATAATTCCCTCCATCAATTCTTCTTTTATATTAAATGCTGCGTGAGCGTGACTTCTACGTCTTTTAATTAGCGCGCGCACTCGAGTTGGATTTGAACCAGATTTGAACTGGAGTTACCATGGAAACGGGCGGGGAGCTCAACTGACGACCACACCACAGTCTATGCTGACGACAAGCAGCAACTCCGTCTCTCACTGTTGTCTCTTCGCTAATTTCAGGTAAGTTTAGTCACCAAAATTAAACAAATTGTACATAAAAATGTTTCTGACACATTATTTCATGTAAATGATACGCTTCCGTTGAATATTTACTTTATAGAAATGGTTTTAGTGTCTTCGGGAAAAGTCCGTTAGCATCTCAACTTTTAGGCTAACGTCAAGGTAAGGTTAGGTTGATTAGACTTTAGCTGCTAAGTTTAGGCTTTAGGCTTTTAATCAGAGGTTTTGTAAAGGTTTTGCTGGCATTTTTTCAATGTGAATGGAAGTAAACTAAATTATCTTAAAAGTAATTAACTTAAAAGTATTCACTGGACCGTTAATTCATAGTTTTCACGTGACGGAATGCCCACCTGGAGGGCAAATTGGGGTTTTATAATGCCATTTATCCCTAGTATTAACATGCAACCGTTTCAAGTCAAGTTTCAAGTCAGTTGAATCACCGTTTTATATTATTAATGTGCTCTTTTAATTTAAGCATACAGCCGCACACACACACATACGTTACACACAGATTAATAACCTTACTTAAAAAAAAAAGATATATTCCTGGACAAGCTACTTTTTTTTTTTTACAAGTGAATGAACGATTTATTTGTCCAAAGGACAAGTAACTTACAAGACCAGGGTTAATGCCAAGCCCTGTGGCCAGTTGCATAAACTGTTAAGACTAGTCTTACAAGTTAGTCATCCAATTTTATTCTTTAAAACTGTTAATAACTTTTTAAAGTCAGTAACATAATAGATTGGTCTAATTTGACACCGAACAGTAAGACTGATTATTACCCCTAATTAACTTCTAGTTGATCATACTAGTTCTTAAGACACAGTCTTAACATAGTGGTTATGTTTATGCAACTGACCCCTGGTTTATACATTTTTATAATTTTATTATAATAACGTTAGCTTCAGAAGACCTTTCTCAATGCTGCTATTGTCATACAATGAAAGTATTATATTCCTACTTCCATATAGTATGGCAAATTAGTACAAATTAGAAAAGTTTAGCAGGTACAGAATTTTGATGCACGTTATCTTATTTTCCCCTCAATGATAGTTTTCATTTTCAGGTGTAGCTAATCCTTTACAATGTGTTATTGAACCTTTCCATTGTATAACATTTGTAAGCTACATTTTAATCTTGTGTGGTTTAATATTTATAGGACTCAAAGCACAGCCTAAATAACTTAAGGGTTAACATTTATTGAGTAGTCACAATGTTATTATTAAATGTTTATGAAACAATAAATCACCATTAGTAACATCAGTCAATCTGTTCACTTTATAGACGGGGCATGAAGAGACTGGACCACAGCATGAAGAGACTGGACCACAGTGCTAGTTTGGCACCCCCACACTACTTATATTTAAGGGTTAGTTCACCCAAAAATGTATATTCTGTCAGTAATTATACACCCTCATGTTGTTCCAACCCCTTAAAGGATTAGTTCACCCCTAAATGAAAATTTCCTAATAATTTACTCACCCCAATGCCTTCCAAGATATCTATGTCTTTCTATCCTCAGTGGGAGAGAAATTATGTATTTCGAGGAAAACATTTCTGGATTTTTCTTCTAACAACAGACTTCATTGGTTACCATCGTTTTTAAGTCCAAATCAATGCAGTTTCAAAAGTCTTTTAAGTGTTTAAACGGGCTGTACGCGATCACAGCTGAAGAAGAGGTTGTTATCTAGCGAAACGATAGGGCGTTTTCAATTTTTTTTTATAATTTATAGACTTTTTACATTCAATAGTTCGGATTGAGATGATCAACAAACGGACAGGGAACTACGTCATCACGTTGAAAGGTCACGCCGGCAATACTATTTGAACTACTTTTCATATTCAGCAGAATGTTATTCATATACTATTCATATTCAGTGAATACTATTACTATATATAATTGCAAACAATACTATTTGAACTATCCTCCTACGTACGGTCGCATTGTAAACAGTGGGGCGATACTTCTGCCGGTGCCGGCGTGACCTTTCAACGTGATGACGTAGTTCCCTGTCCGTTTGTTGATCAGCTCAATCCGAACTATTGAATGTAAAAAGTCTATAAATTATAAAAAAAAATTGAAAACGCCCTATCGTTTCGCTAGATAACAACCTCTTCTTCAGCTGTGATCGCGTACAGCCCGTTTAAACACTTCAAAGACTTTTGAAACTGCATTGATTTGGACTTAAAAACGATGGTCACCAATGAAGTCTGTTGTTAGAAGAAAAATCCAGAAATGTTTTCCTCGAAAAACATAATTTCTCTCCCACTGAGGATAGAAAGACATGGATATCTTGGAAGGCATTGGGGTGAGTAAATTATTGGGAAATTTTCATTTAGGGGTGAACTAATCCTTTTAAAGGATAATTCCGGTATTTAGCACTTTTGAGTCTCTTTTCTGGTTTGTTTTGGATGAACTAGAGTGGTGGACACAGAAATGTTGACGATGGGTCCTGTCTCGACTTTTTGACTCGTTTAGAATCGCCTTTGTCCGCTTCAGAGTGGCTGGCTACGGGCATGCACGAACATGTCCTTAAAACAACCTTTAACGTTAGTTTTCAAAACTGTGCAACTCACAGAGTGGTGTTCGTTGATGATTAAAAACAAATATATCGGCACAATGTATGATTTCAATCCGTGTTATTTGCTATAGTGGAACTATTTATTCAGATAACTCACAACTGCGTATAAACTTCCGCTCGATATTTGAGTCTGAAGCACAGTAATATCAACGAGCAATGAGTCCTCCAACAGAAATCAATGGGATTTTACAAAATGTCAAATAAAACACGACAGAAACTGTATTTCGCTACGCTACTTGTTTTGGAACATCAACGAACACCATAGCCACTCGGTGAGTTGCACAGTTTTGGAAATGAGCGTTGAGGGTTGTTTTAAGGACATGTTCGTGCATGCCGGTAGCCAGCGACTCTGAAGCTGTCAAAGGCGATTTGTCCACCACTCTAGTTCATCCAAAACGAACCAGAAAAGAGACTCAAAGTGCTAAATACTGGAATTATCCCTTAAAGGGATAGCTCACTTTGAAACTAAATTTTGGTATGTTTTAGCTTACCTCAAGGCCATCCAAGATGTAGGTGTCTTTTTTTCCGCAGTAGTTTGAATTTTTATATTTTTAGGTCAAACCGTTCTTGTCTGATAGTCCTATGAATGCAGGTCTGTGGTCACTGTCTCAAAGAGCATGCACAGAGTCCAAATTAAACAATTTCCCATCGTCCAAATTAAACAATTTCCCATCGTTCAAATTAAACAATTCCCCATCGTCCAAATGAAACAATTCCCCATTGTAAGTACACATTGATGGCCTAAGACACGAAACGAGCGGTTTGTGTGAGAAAACGACCAGTATTTCTATCGTTTTTAACTCTTGTACACAGCCACGTCCAAGTGATCTGAGGGCATAGATGTATATATACTAGAATAGATGTCGCCTTGCCTACGGCATTCGTTCCAATGAACTGCCGTAGCCAAGGCGACATCTAGTGTATATATCTATGCACCAGTCTGCGCACACGTCACACACCAGGATGCGCTCCTGCCCTCAGATCACTTGGACGTGGCTGTGTATAAGAGGTAAAAAACGATATAAATACTGTTCGTTTTCTCACACAAACCGCTCGTTTCGTGTCTTAGGCCATCAATGTGTACTTACGATGGGGAATTGTTTAATTTGGACGATGTTTTAATTTGGACTCTGTGCATGCTCTTTGAGACAGTAACCATAGACCTGCATGATATGACTGACAGACAAGAACGGTTTGACCTAAAAATATCAAAATTGAAACTACTGCGGAAACAAAGACACCTACATCTTGGATGCCCTTGAGGTAAGCTAAAACATACCAAAATTGAATCTTAGTCAAGACATTGTTAAAATAGTCCAAGTGACTGGCTCAACCTTAAATTCATCAAGCGACAACAATCAATTTTGTGTGCAAAAATAACAACTTTATTCAACTATTAATTTTTTTATTTGTGGGCCTCTGAGTGAGTTCACAAAAGTGCCGCACTACATCCGAGACCCATCTGCGTCATCTTCTCAGTTCTCGCTGCTCTTGTGAACTCTAGGGCTGGGACGATACAACTATCTCCCGATTCGATACTATCACGATAGGGATCTTCGCCGTGACGTCACGACGCGGTTACATGCGCTCTGGTTGGCAGAAGAAAAGTAATAGCCGCTTGCTGCGCAGCGCAAACACAGAACAAAAATGGTTGTATCGTGCTGTGTGATCAGCAAGATTGGTTACTGTACTGTGTGTATCATCTGTGTACATATCCTTATAAATTAAGGGCAAATTATTGTATTTTCATACATTTTTACGTATGTTAACCAATGTTATATACAGGGCCTGAAGTTAACTTTTTTGACTTTTTACCAGACAGGTTTTTTTTTTTTTTTGGCCTCATAAAAGGTGAAAAAAAGGAATTGCACAAACATTTGTTCTTTAACTTGTAAGAATACACATTTAAGTGCTGTCAAGTTATTAACGAGATCCATAAGTAATAATAACTCTTAGAATACAGATATAGACCTAGTGCAGCTCGTATGTAAACAAATTACACGTGGCTGTGTTGATGGCTGGGCAGCTGTTAGTTACAGCGTTCAGGAACCGTTAAGCAGAACTAAATTAATATTGTTATTACTGGTGAAGTTACCGGGTAGGCTACCGGACATTTTCTCACCGGTTCCCAACTCCCAACATCTGTGCAACTGTCATTGTACTGTCAGCATTGCATGATCTCATCTCATCTCATCTCACCAACGTAGTCAGAGAAGGGCCTCATCTTTCTCTCCGATCACATACACGTTCCGAAACACTCGAACTGCACTGCTTTCACAGATGCTTTTTTTACTCCAGTAATGTGCCGCCAGATTTTTTAGCTGTAAATCCAACGAAAATGCTGACTTCGTTTAAATGTCAAAGAACAACAAAAAATTCTCACTCAGGTGATAGGCATGAACCCTGGTTATATAAAAGCTTAATTATATCTCTTTTTAGCTTCTTCGGACAAATAATTAACATATGCTGACAAAACACAGGTAGACTGCTGCGACATGTTTTGGTTCTTTCTGCCAACCAGTTCGCGCCCACGCCCATATCGTGACGTCACATTTGACTCCGGCGAACATCCCTATAGGTGCTGATACTGCTGGTATTATGATTTTGTCTTTTCGTAACGATTTTTTACTGCACGAATCGTAACTACCACAATGTTAACAGAAAATAAACAAAGTTAATAAAAGGCTGATTTGACGTTTACTTGTCTGACAGGACAGCGGTTTCTGTGTTTGCCTAGCAACAAAAAACGCAGTTCACTGCTCGTTCTGTGTGATTGGGGCAGTGCTGTGCGCCTCGCGTTTTCGAACCGGAAAAACGCGTTAGGTGTGATTGGGGCTTTACTCTATTTTGATCGCTATCATAAACATCAGTGTTTATATTTGAAATTTTAACTTTTATCCTAGTACTTCTATGATAATTTTAACTATTGTATCACAGAAATAATGATACTATGAGGTTGAAAAGACTGTTTGTGAAGCTGTTTCATGACGACTCTGAGTCAGCACAGCTTTAAATGTTGCGATGTGATTTTGTCAAAGGTTTAATAGACAGACAAAATGGAAGCAGATTGCGTGGGTGTTTGAATCGAGATCACATTTTTTTAAAGATGAATCGTGCAGCTCTATTGTCTTATCTCTCTCCCAGTATATGAGTAGCGCGAGGGCTTTTCAATGCATTCAATCTCACGTCGCTTTTACGCATCCACTTGAAAGGGATATTACGTTACTCGACACTCAAAATTTAACAACACATTTCATCCTTTGTTGGAACGAAAGTGACTTACTTCGGTCAACCTCATCTATAAGCAAGGACAAAAATAAAGCAATTTAATTTGAATTAATATCGATTCTGTAATAAAAAAATTTTTTTAAGATCGTTTAAAAAAAAAAAAAACGCGATACCTAGGTGAATCGATTTTTTTCTCCCAGCACTAGTGAAGTCACTCAGAGGCCCATACGGAAGAAAATTAATAGTTGAATAAAGTCTTTATTTTTTTATTTTTTTTGTGTGTACAAAAATTGTTGTCGTCGCTTGATAAACTCGCCAGAATAAAATTGCCTAGAAGCCTATGGAGGAGTGAGCCAGCTCTCATATTTCATCAAAAATATCTTAATTTGTGTTCTGAAGATGAACGGGAGTCTTACGTGGTTGGAATAACATGAGGGTGAGTAATTACAGACAGATTTTTTTGGTGAACTAACCCTTAAACACCGTTTTCATTTCATTTAAATGTTTATATGAAAATATTTGTTGTTGTTTTTTTAAGCTATAATGTAGCGTTTAAAATGTATGATAATCATATGAAATTTTCTGCTTTTTGATGTGCTGTAAAAGTGTGCACTTATAATTCACATGGTTGTGTTAATAAAAAAATAAAGTTGGACGAATAGTGCAGAATTTTTTTTCTAACCTTAAAATAACATTTTAACTTGAAAGAAAGTGGACATTTTATCGTTCTTTGAATGTTGTATTGATAATAACATTTTGGGGGAAAGAACGTTGCAGGAACGTTATGCTTACCTTAAGATGATGTTCCAGCAACGTTATGCCAATGTTCCAGCAATGTTATGCTAACCTTAAGATAACGTTGCATGAACGTAATGCTAACCTTAAGATGATGTTCCAGCAACGTTATGCCAATGTTCCAGCAATGTTATGCTAACCTTAAGATAACGTTGCATGAACGTAATGCTAACCTTAAGATAATGTTCCATGAACGTTATGCTAACCTTAAGAATGTTCCAGCAATGTTGTGATAACGTTCCGGCAACGTTATGCTAACCTTAAGATAACGTTCCAGCAACATTATGCAAACATTAAGATAACGTTCCAGCAACGTTATGCAAACCTTAAGATAATGTTCCAGCAATGTTGTGCTAACGTTCCAGCAATGTTATGCTAACCTTAAGATAACGTTCCAACAACGTTATGCAAACCTTAAGATAATGTTCCAGCAATGTTGTGCTAACATTCCAGCAACGTTATGCTAACCTTAAGATAACATTCCAGCAACGTTATGCAAACCTTAAGATAACGTTCCAGCAACGTTATGCAAACCTTAAGATAATGTTCCAGCAACATTATGCAAACCTTAAGATAACGTTCCAGCAATGTTATGCTAACCTTAAGATAACGTTCCAGCAACGTTATGCAAACCTTAAGATAATGTTCCAGCAATGTTGTGCTAACATTCCAGCAACGTTATGCTAACCTTGAGATAACGTTCCAGCAACGTTATGCAAACCTTAAGATAACGTTCCAGCAACGTTATGCTAACCTTAAGATAATGTTCCAGCAACGTTATGCAAACCTTAAGATAATGTTCCAGCAACGTTGTGCTAACGTTCCAGCAACGTTATGCTAACCTTAAGATAATGTTCCAGAAACATTTTGCAAACCTTAAGACAATGTTCCAGCAACGTTATGCTAACGTTCCGGCAACGTTATGCTAACCTTAAGATAACGTTCCAGCAACATTATGCTAACGTTCCAGCAATGTTTTTTCTAACATTAAGATACCATTCCAGCAACGTTTCGCAAACTGGACATTTCAACATTTTTAGAACGTTTCAAGTCAACGTTCCCACAACGTTCTTAGCAAACCTTAAGACAATGTTCCAGCAACGTTATGCTAACGTTCTGGCAACGTTATGCTAACCTTAAGATAACGTTCCAGCAACATTATGCTAACGTTCCGGCAATGTTTTTTCTAACATTAAGATACCATTCCAGCAACGTTTCGCAAACTGGACATTTCAACATTTTTAGAACGTTTCAAGTCAACGTTCCCACAACGTTCTTAGGACATATTTTTGTTAGCTGGGATGTCTTTACATGAGAAATGTTAAGAATAGGGTGATTTACATACTTGTTTAAATGATGAATATATTAAGGCAAGTATTCATGAGGGACTGTTCGTTTTTTATTTAAGGGGCTACCGGAGGAGTTTTGAGATCTATAGTCAAAATAGACTTGGCCCTCCCTTCGCCAGCAATACATTTTTCTATGACCCTCCAAAATGAATGTGAAAAAAGGCATGACCCTCCACGATCATTTATTGATTACTTCTGTACTGGTTTGCGCTTGGCAAAGATGTTCAGATAGCCATTGTTTTTTTACAACCATGACAAACGACTTGCGCCCGTTTCACACATACTCCGTTTGCAGTGCGTATGCGGTGCGTCTTTTTTCCTGTACCCATGTTAACAGGTCAGAGCTTTCACACTGCACACGTTTGCAGTCCGTCAATGCATTCCAGGTGCGGTGCGTATACAGCAGTGAAGCGATCGTTACCGCACCGAGTCTATTTCTGCTGTGTTGCACGCGCTTAAAGTGACAGTGGTCAAAATGAACACAAATTGACATGAAAATATAATAATCTCACCATAAATACATTTAATTAAATACTACTATTTTTCACAGTCATCCTTTTACTTTAAGAAAGGGGTAAAGCAAGGAAAACTACAATTTACCTCAACAAGGAGACATAATGAACAACTCTCGTCTCATTCGTGGAGGTGGAAAAACAAGTTCTTTGTGAGATACAATATTTATTGTATTCAAATTTAAATGCAAAAGAAAAGGCATGATAGTCGCTGTTTTTGTCAATTTCAAGTTTTAATTTAAAATGCGTTTAAAATTTTTAATATAAGTACATGGTTAAATATTTTACCACTTGCTTGAGCAACTTAATATGTAAATCTATAAGTAATGCATTGAATAATATGTTGTTTAAATTGTGTTTAAACGTGAATACGTCTATTAAAGAGTGTATGTGTATAGAGAGAATCGCAATGCTGACAACGTTTTTTTTTTAATAAAAGTTGCTGATAACTTCTGGATTTGAAAGTAAAATGATGAGTATGTGTTTGTGGTACAGCCGCGGATCAGTTACGCACTGCAAACGCAGCATATGTGAAAGCTCTATAGCGTGCTGCTCCTGTACCGCATACGCACTCCACACGGAGTATGTGTGAAACAGGCGTTAACTTCTGCTTTCTCATCTTACACATCACACTCCACTGTTATGGTGGCCATTTCTGGAGATTTACTCACTAACATTGTTGTGGAAACATAATAAGCATGGAAACTAAAATATGGTAGTATCGTGCTACAGCACACATTCTATCAGCTGCAGTTCTGGGGGAGGGGGTGCGCATTGTTTTGATTGAGTAAACTTAATCAATTTCTTATGCGTGTTAAATATTAATAATATTGTTTTTATTTAAGTAATATTTGTGGTTCTTGAAACAGATCAGTTTAATTATCCATTCTCAAATATTGTGATGGAAATTTCACAAATATATGAGCTCAGTGTATTTAAAATAAATAATTGGTTAGTCAAATACTAAATTATTTTAGTGAAAAACTTCAAACTTAAATATAACTAAATTTCAGACAAAATTAATTGTTGGAGTTTTAGTCAATTATTTCGGTATGTTCAACTCAAACTATCAAGTAAATGATATTCAGAGATTTTATTAAGTGAATAAAGTTAATTATTGCTGTGATATTTACTAAGCCACTGAATTATTATTATTTTTTATTTATTTTTAGAATTAATTTTTTATTTTACCAATAAGAATCACTTCAACATTTAGGAAAGTTTTATGTTTGTAGGTTAAGAATAGAACTGTTGTGTACCATAGTAGTACTGTGATAAAGTTTAGAGAAATTGTCACAAATGAAAATGAAATCTGGTGATGCAGGATTTAAAATGAAAACTATTTATATGTGAAATATGCAACTGTATCTTGTAGAATACACTCTAATAAATGTGTGCTTGTGTGTGTAGTTTGAATGTTGTGTTTCATCTAAGGCTGATTATACAGTATATAACCATGATTGACTACAGGCATAGGGCTCGACTTAGGACAAGATAAGAACAAGCATGAGTGAAGTACAGCCTTACACTGATTGATAAACTGCACTGTGTTTTATACGCGTCCATGCTGGACATTCATATTAAATTAGCATTATTTTCCTATGTTTTTACATCATGAAAATCTATATGGCTTCAGTTGTATGTAGGACATAATATGATTAAAAATACACTAATATTATACAATTTATATATGTGTTTTTTGCAGCATATATGTCCCTTACAATATTCTGTTGGAACATATAAGAATCACAGGAGTTTTTAGCAAACCTTTTCCATATGGGGTGTTCTGAGGTGAGACTTTGCCTCTCACATGGTGAGTTCAAATGGTAATTTCCAGAGAGGTCCTTTGTCCTCTCAGGGTCTGGTCGCTCTTCAAACAGACTGTCCGGCATTTCCTAATTTCTCAATTCTTACAGCCGGGTAAACATTTCATTGGCGTTCTGTTCTGACATGATGCACTTTTTCTTAGCGTGTACGCCCTGAAGCGCGCACTGTCAAACAGCGCCAAACTGAACTTATGTAGGGTCAGACCCATCTGCTAGCGATGGAAAAAAATACGCAAAACAAGCCACTTTGAAATTTTGCTGTTTTCATGAATACAAAAGATGGATGACCCTCCCCTCAACAAAGAATAAAAAGACATGAACCTCCCCTATTTTCCTCCGGTGGTCCATTCCATAAATACCGAACGGTCCCTTACTTCAATGAGCTCATTGTTTTTGCCTTAAATTATTACTATGTTTCAATTAATACATTTTAGCTAACTGTGAATTTGTACATTTCTGAAATGCATAACTTAGACAGTTTCCTCTGATAACAGATCACTCTAAATTGTAATGTGGACTCGTGTATTTTCTGTAAAGCTGCTGTGAAACGATGTGTATTGTGAAAAGCGCTATACAAATAAATGTGAATTGAATTGAATGCTGTATTATAGATATATGTTATGCTGATGTGGGTCAGAATGGCTCCTCCTCTTCCTCTGATCTTCTTTCTGCTCATGATTCACGGTGAGTCTCTCTTACATTCACATTAGAAACACTCTGATGTTTTATTTAAGGCCTCATGAGCGGCTGATCTGCACTTTCTTCTGTCCTGTTCTCACATATTTCTCTCTGAAACAGGAAGTTTGTGTTGAACATGTCAAACGCTCCTTTTAGAAATGTCAAGGGGTGCTTCTCAATATCCCTCCTCGTCTCCTCGCTCCTCCGTCGTCCATCCTATGACCCGTAAACCGATCGAGCTCAGCCATCTTGAAGGACATCTCAGTTCTCTAACTGCACTGCGAGGAGTCGAGAATGGAGGAGTGAGGAGTGAGGAGTCATGAGCGAGGATGCACAGGTGTATCCTATGCGGAAGAGTTTTATCGACTTAAACGTGACGCACGTATAAATTCTCCTCCCCCTTCACATCGGTCACAATCATTTTAATTTATACTTTACCTTTGCAGTTTATATAAACCACACATCTCACATATTTCAACAGGGTATTTTGCTTTATTATTATTTATTATGAATTTCTTAAATAAACAAACTTCAACTACATAAGGGCAGATCCTTTGAGCGCTGCTGATGACGCGATGAAGTGACGCTCGAGTGATCAAGTATTCCAATGCATAAAAAAAAGTTACATTTGATTCCTCCGTCCTCATTTTCTTTCCTTGCAGCCTTTCCTCGCATCCTACAGGGGGTGGAGCTGAGACACGAGGAAAGGAAGCGAGGATGCACATATAAGAAATGAGAAGCACCCCAATAGTCTTTTGCTACTTGCTAGTCAGTGTCACATGGTTTAGGAGGAGGGACTTTCTCATTGTTCAGAGCATTTGATTGGACAAAAATCACTGTATTAGCAGATCATGAATATTTTTGGCTCATGTTCTCGGAAGTGAATGTGTACATGTTAAATATGTATCATGTCAAAGGAGTTCACTAGCATAAATGAGCTCTGAGCTGATAGATAAGAACTAAAAGCCACAAAACTAATATTTTGATGTCATTGGGTATTTAATAAATCAACTTTGATTATTTTCTTCATCTTATTTTTCATATATTTCATTATTTGAGAGTGCATCATGTTGCTCGTGGCTGATTTCTTGGTTCTCTCTTCACTCCTCTGTCTCTGTACGTTTACTTCTGCTTTTCTGCAACACCGTCCATCAAAGCTCATCAAAAGATCACTGTAGGACAGGGCTGCCAACTTTTGAGTTCCCTTTCGAGGAAACGTCACATTTACAAGCGCCAAAATGATATTTGTTGTTTTAATTTCATAATAAAATTGACAGAATCTGAGAGATTAGAATTGAAAAGTAACCAGCTCTGTCTTGGCTGACATGTGGCCAGAGGTGTAAAGTCCAGGTTCAGAAAGTAAAAGTCAATATTTTGTTCATCTGGATTTGCTAATTCAGCCAGGAGAACTAATTAGTGAAATCAGCTGCTGAGTTCATGGGTGGAATAAACATATGGCAGGACTTCTACTTTCTGACCCCTGGACTATACACCTCTGCCCATAGAGAGGCGTTGACCATTTTGATGATGTTTGCAGTTTGCCGAGTTCTGCTGTTCTCACGCAATGAATGTTTAGCAATTTTTCTCTGTGTGAGAAAATGTGTGTGTGGCATGAGAGTGTGTGAAACGTGTCGATTAGAGTCTCAGGCTGAAAGTGTGACAGTCCACAGCCCTGCTCTAGCACTAGATCATGAATATCTTTTGCTCTTGTTCTCGGAAGTGAATGTGTATCTGTTAAATATTTATTTAGTCATATTCCATGATTTACAGTTTTTCTGAATTGCTAAAACACTAAACCCACTTCTCTGAACCACATTCTCAATAGCCTAAACCAATTTGTCGAATAAATCATTTCTGTAAAACATTAAACAAGTTCAGGAAGTTAAAACACTGTTTGCAAATCTCATGCACTCTTTTTGCAAAACGCTAAACACATTCTCACTCACTAAAACACATTTCTCACTGTGATGCACTTATGTTTCAAAACACTAAACACAGGCAGACTAAAGTTAAACACAAGTACAACACAGTTGTCATCGTTTACACACGACTCAAAATTGTTCAGACTTATTTCTAGTGATGAGAGGAAACCAACTGTACAAAATACAAGACAGTTTAAAGTGCCTAGATTTACTCAAAATGTTGCACTGAATGTTGAGAACAACAATGGATGGAAACAATATAAGAGGGAGAGGAGGAAGAGTGTGTGTATAAGAGGAGGAAGAGTGTGAGTCTAAGAGGAGGAAGAGTGTGAGTCTAAGAGGAGGAAGAGTGTGAGTCTAAGAGGAGGAAGAGTGTGATTATAAGAGGAGGAAGAGTGTGTGTATAAGAGGAGGAAGAGTGTGTGTATAAGAGGAGGAAGAGTGTGAGTATAAGAGGAGGAAGAGTGTGAGTATAAGAGGAGGAAGAGTGTGAGTATAAGAAGAGGAAGAGTGTGTGTCTAAGAAGAGGAAGAGTGTGATTATAAGAGGAGGAAGAGTGTGAGTCTAAGAGGAGGAAGAGTGTGATTATAAGAGGAGGAAGAGTGTGTGTCTAAGAGGAGGAAGAGTGTGATTATAAGAGGAGGAAGAGTGTGATTATAAGAGGAGGAAGAGTGTGAGTCTAAGAGGAGGAAGAGTGTGAGTCTAAGAGGAGGAAGAGTGTGAGTCTAAGAGGAGGAAGAGTGAGTATAAAAGGAGGAAGAGTATGAGTATAAGAAGAGGAAGAGTGTGAGTATAAGAGGAGGAAGAGTGTGTGTATAAGAGGAGGAAGAGTGTGAGTATAAGAGGAGGAAGAGTGTGTGTATAAGAGGAGGAAGAGTGTGTATAAGAGGAGGAAGAGTGTGAGTTAGAGGAGGAAGAGTGTGTCTAAGAAGAGTATGTGTGAAAGAGGTGATGAACGAAGAGGAAGAGGAAGGTGTGGAGAATGTTGTCAAGTTTTTCTCTGGCCGGTGTTTTTTCACTACTTTTTTATGTAATATGTTACAATATATAAATAATATTTATTTTATTTTATATGTATTTCTCCTGTGTGTCTAAGAAGAGGAAGAGTGTGAGTATAAGAGGATGAAGAGTGTGATTTATAAGAGGAGGAAGAGTGTGAGTTAGAGGAGGAAGAGTGTGAGTATAAGAGGAGGAAGAGTGTGTGTATAAGAGGAGGAAGAGTGTGTGTATAAGAGGAGGAAGAGTGTGTGTATAAGAGGAGGAAGAGTGTGTGTATAAGAGGAGGAAGAGTGTGAGTTAGAGGAGGAAGAGTGTGTGTATAAGAGGAGGAAGAGTATGAGTATAAGAGGAAGAGTATGAGTATAAGAGGAGGAAGAGTATGCTTTGGATTCTGTGTTCTCCATTTGTCATGTAGTGTCTAACGAATGATCTGTAGTGTTTCTAATATTGACTGATGTGTGTAAGATCTGAAAGCATTGTTTGATTTTGCCAGAAGAGTCAGAGATTCTCTGAATGAGTTTTGAACATTTGCTTTTGTGTTTAAGGTTTTGAGAAAGTGAGTGATGGTTTCAAGAAATGTGTTTTAGCAATTCAGAAAAACTGTAATTGTGCAGCTTGTTGTTTTTGGCTGATTTCTTGGTTCTCTCTTCACTCCTCTGTCTTAAAGTAATTCACACTGAGATTATTTATTCACATTTATCTTATATTTCCTGTAATGAGTCGCTGTTTTCAAATAGTAATAAAGTATTGTCATGTTTTCATGGCCCAATATAACAGATAAAACAACATTTACAGTTTGATGAATTCTGTGTTTCAGGGGTTTCTAGTGCTGGTTGGGGTGTGAGTTACAGTCCTTCACACATCTGTGCACTAAAGGACTCAACAGTGATAATGAGCTGCACTTATACATACCCTACTGGACATCAGATCAAGAAAGTGTTCTGGACAAAAGGCCCAATTCAAAGGGGTGTTGCGCCTCCAGATCTGTCTAATGACACTGAATACAGTCAGAGGCTTCAGTATCTGGGAGATAAACAGCAGAACTGCACCGTCAGACTGAGTCATGTGACACTGAAGGATTCACACATGTACTATTTCAGATTCATCACTGATAAACCTGATAAGAAATGGACTGGTGATCCAGGAGTGACTCTTACTGTCACAGGTGACTTTGATGAGGTTTATCTCTTCTTCTGTGCATTATGTTGAATAATAATCAGTGTATGACAGCAGCACTAGATATAATGTGTGTGTTGTGTTCAGATCTTCAGGTGGAGTCTCCTGAGAGAGTGACAGAGGGAGATTCAGTCACTCTGAGATGTAAAAGCAGCTGCGCTCTGACTGACAGAGCAACATTCATCTGGTCCAGAAACTCACAGCCATTAACTGAGAGAAGAGACAGAAACAATGAACTCCTGCTGCAGTCAGTCAGAAGAGAGGATTCAGGCAGATATAGCTGTGCTGTAGACGGACACACTCACATCTCTCCTGCTGTTCAGCTCAATGTCATGTGTGAGTACAGACTGACTTTCTCTCTTTAACCCTCATGCACTTTAGATTTCTGGTTACAGTCTGTGTGGTCCAGGTCAAATTGACCCTAATTGTATTCAATTCCCCAAAAATCACACTATAAAAAAATATAATAAATAAAAATTACAATCAGGTACAAATAATGAACTTTTAATATCAATACTTTTCACACATTGCAAAGACTAAATATCTGCATTTATGATTTATAAAAATGTTTTAACCACTAAGACTGCCCCTCCCCGACACCTGTGGGACACTTGCCATTATACATTTATAACAATAATATCTTAGTCTAACTTAAATAATCTTGACCAACTATATTGCATTTGAAAGCGTTCAGACTGTAGTTTTCATATTTGGCGACTGATTTTCTAAAGATGTGGTGCCGAATTATAACACATGCTCTCATTCGTTACGTATGTTTTTATATGTTTTAGAGATTTGATTCAAATCAAATATTAACATTACTTCCCAATCTACTTCTGAATAGGATGTCTACTTCATAAATATATCTTTTTAAAGTATGGAAATATATGGTTAAGATCACTCAATCCATATATGGAAATCGAACAGTCCTTATATGGTCACCAGAGGAGTCTGGATGTCATCTAGTGGAAAAGTTTGGTACTGCGCTCAAAAAAACGTAATAAAAATATTTTTGAGACATCAACCTAAAATTTGTCACAGAACTTGTTCAGATATTTAGCTTTGATTTTCTTGAAGTTTTAAAGTTGAACATGTTTTGTCAAATATAAATTACAGAGAAGTACCAAGATATATATCATAAATCGCCATTTAACCAAAATATACAGAGATATACATTTTTGGCCATATCGCCCAGCCCTAGGAACAAGTAGGAACAGCAGTGATTGACTTCTCTGTGTAAAGCCCTCTCCTTCTCCAAGGGTGCGGGGGATCAGGCGGTTTACACGAGGAGCTGGAAGACAGTGTTTGTGGCGTTTCTTAGGGATCCCAATTCATCAGTCACTGACGTAACTCATAGTGATGACTGAATGGGAACGTCTAGGTTACTAATGTAACTCCTGTTCCCTGAAGGAGGGAAGGGAGAAGTTACGTCCCATTGCCACAAAGGAAACGAGGATGCACAAATTAGAAATGAGAAGCACTATAAGTTTCTTCATGCTAGCATGTGTGGAAGTATTGCCCGCTCACCGCTAGTGGTCTTTTGGCATCTCCATGTGGTCCTGTATGGTATCGCACATTGACTTGTAATTATGTATATAAAAAAAACTCTAAACAAATGTAATGTCCTCTCAGTTTTTGCGGTTGCACTATTTACATTCATCGTTAATTACCCAGTGGGCATTTGATGTCAATTTAACATCAATATGACATCAAACTGATGTCAAAATTAGGTCACGAAATAGGTCAAAAATGAAAGTCATATTGACGTCAAAGTGTTGATGTCAATTTGACGTCAAGAGTTTGACCTCTGCTGATGTCATTTTGCCAAACAAAAAGGTGAAACGCATGGCCGTACACTTATTACCAGCTTCACTTACACTAACCAGATTTACTTTATTTAATTTCCAGTTTAATGAAATCATATTGTGCATTTTAAAGTCACCATGATGGTGGTTAGCGTTTGCTTTAGTTGTGCTCTTGACCCTTGACTTTTTAATATTAAATTTTCTCTGACTGCTTTAATTGTGTGTTTATAAAGCTCTGTTGTTGTAGCTAAAAAAGCCATGAGAAAATGAGATCAGGGCCCGGTTTTTCAAAAGGTTTAATCCGGATAAAATTGATCCGGATTTAGTAATCCTTTTTTTTGCGATCCGTGATCACGTAATCCAGTTTACTTTTGAGACAGTTTTTCAAAGCAACATCGGATTGGATCAATCTGATCCGGATAGGAACTTTTCAGGATCACCAAATCCTGTTTACTAGAGCCTTAAATGAAACCAACAGTGTAGCCTACTGGCTTAGCAAAGAACAGCAGTTGGCAAAATACCGGTGGCCACAAATAACCATTGTTTATTTTAATTTTAAGAAACAGAAACACTGTAATAAACAGAAACATTTTACTTTCCTTATTTTGTTATAATGTTAAATTGTAGATTTTGTTGTTTTACCATATCTCATTAGATGTGACATGCTTCATATATGCTTCAAATATGAAGAAATGTATATATCATCAGTAAACATTGATTTTGTGATCATTCACTTAAAAAAAAAACCTCTCTGGTTTTATTTGGTTCGAAAAATCACAACTGAATCCACCCTTCTGATGGGATCAGGATAATCCTGTTTTTTTGGATCAAATAGATCCTAATCCGAGTTCAAAGTTCTGAAAAACCCAAAGGGCAGGTTTGATCCAGATCAAATTTAAGATCGGATTACATGATCTGATCTTAGTTCAGAATCCCTCTTTTGCTTTTGAAAAACCCATTTCCAAGATTTGATCCAATCCGTGATCCGAAATCCCACTGGATTACTTTTGAAAAACTGGGCCCAGGTGATGTTGGCTGTTTATTGATGATGATGACGATGATATCATCATGTAAATGCCTGAAGCCCTGATCTTATTCAGTGTCTTATGTTCTGATTATGTAGGACTTGCGGTTTTAAAACTGTTTTATTCATAACAGAAGTCATTTGATTCTACAGCATGTCTAGCAGTTTTGTTTATCAAATAATATACTTGGTTTTTAAAAACTATTTAGTGCACAAAACCCTGTCATCTATGGCATTACTTAGACGCACACAGACATCAAGAAACAGCGTATGAATCTCAACAATGGTGACAATCGAACAAAATATCCAGATAATCAGATCAACTCCAGCTGCATAATTTATTAAAGCTGCAATGCATGCTGGGAAATTTTGGTGAGTTTTGATTGGTGGTACCCAGCATGCACTGCGGCATGAAGCATTTCATTGATTGTCACCATTGTTGAGAGTCATACACTGATTCTTGATAGCTAAGTAATAATGTAGAGGAAAATGTTTAATGCACTAAATGTTTTTAAAATCCATTATAGTCTTCGATAAACAAATAGTTAAATAGATTCGATTGTAATACGTCATAACCATAAATTCTATATAATCAAAACATTTGACACTGAACACGATTAGGGAATCAGGCATTTACATGATGGTATTGTCGTCATCATCTATAAACAGCCAACATCCCCTGACCTTATCTTCTCATGACTATTTTGTCTATAACAAGTATAGCAGCCAAAGAACTTTTATATTAAAGAGTGAAGGGTCAAGAGCACAACTAAAGCAAACGCTAACCACCATCATGGTGACTTTAAAATACAACATTTTAATGATTTCATAAAAATGGAAATTATATAAAGTAAATCTGGTTAGTTTTAAGTGAAGCTGGTAATAAGTGTACGAATCCGTGTATCATTCGTTCAGTCGTTTTTTAATTTAATATTGAAAGTAGAAAAATAAGAAAACAGTTCCTTTTTCGATGTTCATTTTTTCCAAAACAACGAAAACCAAGAATTCAGCTTGATTTTTCGTTTTTCGTTCTGAGGTAGAAAAATTTATAAACAGCTGGAATATTTTATTTCTACATGTAGGCGGGAATGAAACGCCCCTTTCCTTTGATTTGTCAGCCGAAGATCAAACTGTCCCGTCATCAGTTCTTCCTCAGTTCTGCACTGCAGAATAAGAGTCCTCGCGTTGTGATTCTTAACGCGTTTATTGCAACTACATTTCATCTTTTTTTTTCATCAAATAACCAGACTAACATGGCTCGACACAACCCGTAGGCTACTGGGGAAAACACTAGACAGGGCTTTCTTCTGTGTAGACCAGGAGTTCTCAAGTGCCAGGGGTTTGCTATTTTCCTATTTCCAAACTGTAAAGTCACGTTTATTTATTTGTTTATTTATTTTTATCATGAACCACGCTGTGTTTTTTTCTTAAGTGACTATATAATGCATTTTACTTCAAATAATCTAAATGTTGACTTTGAAAAGTAGGTGCGTCAGAAGGCTATTCACTCTATTTTGGTTCATTTTTGGTGTGCGCCAGAAAGATGTTCAAGGAGACTGAGACGCGCTAAAGCAGCGCATCATGTTGGTTTCTTTATTTTCCAAAGGCATGACATTTTGTAGTCATTTTGAATGTACACAAATAAAAATATAAATGTTACTGTTTCGCATGACAGAGTATTAAACGACAGAATATTATTATTTCCCCTGTTGAGCAACAAATCCAAGTGATGTCGCCGGCGCATCGCTCGCTTACACAGCATCTCTATCAGTTCACTTCTGGCATTGCTAACATCGCAGCCTGTTCATTATTAAAATAAAACACAGCCAACCAAACATATAAAAAGTTATTCTGCTTAATTTAATTGGTCTGTTGTACAATATAAAGGCTGTGCCGCACAGTAGGCTACTTGCTGTTATTCCAAACTCATTTCCCTTGCTGTGAAGATGCTGATTTAGCCTATACGTGTATTGGGACTCGACTTAAGTATAAAGCCTTCTTTACATTACTAGTTAGCATCCAAATGTTACATTGCAAATATGGAAACTTTGGACCGAATGAGAGATGCGCGAAACCAACGTCGGTACAGTTTCAGTTTCGATTCAAATAAATTCGTTTAGGCTTGGCGTTTAAAATTGGCTAAATGTTGTTTATAATAAAGGACAAAATAGGCTATTTTTATAAGCTATTAGGCTATATTTTTATTGTAGCCTACTGTACGTGGCTACTTATTTTTCATTCTTGTTGTTTTCTGAATAGGATACCATTCATTTAAGGATTTGACATTGGCTACAGTAAGGGGAAGTAAAATACGCATAGACATAGCCTATATGTTATTAATAGTGTTTATAATGTTAATGTTGCATTTTATTTACCGATCTTTTACACTATTTCTGAATAGGCTAATAATAAAATGCGTTTGTTTCCCTCTCAACATGACCCGGTGCGCTGCGATACAAGCGCACATCTTTGAGATATAAATTAATAAATTTTAATAAAACACAAGGCCTACATCATAAAACTCAGAAGAGTATGTATTTTAATATCTCTGTTGTTCTCTGTTCTCCGGTTGTTAGATAGTCAGTCTGAATGTCATGCGTTTACGTTAATATAGACATATTGTACATGCATTATTCTTTTCTTTTTGTATTAGTGTTAAAAATATTAAATTTACAACTAATTATATTGATTTATATCTTCATTTATTATTTAAAAAAAAAAATTATTGGGCGAGGGCGACCATGTAACAGCCGTCATTTAGGCTACCTGCATACCCAGCTGATGCAAAGCGTAGGTGAATTTATATCTACACAGAAGAAAGCCCTGTCTAGTGTTTTCCCCAGTAGCCTACGGGTTGTGTCGAGCCATGTTAGTCTGGTTATTTGATGAAAAAAAAGATGAAATGTAGTTGCAATAAACGCGTTAAGAATCACAACGCGAGGACTCTTATTCTGCAGTGCAGAACTGAGGAAGAACTGATGACGGGACAGTTTGATCTTCGGCTGACAAATCAAAGGAAAGGGGCGTTTCATTCCCGCCCACGTGTAAAATACGAATATTCCAGCAGTTTATAAATTTTTCTACCTCAGAACGAAAAACGAAAAATCAAGCTGAATTCTTGGTTTCGTTGTTTTGGAAAAAATGAAAATCGAAAAAGGAACTGTTTTCTCATTTTTCTACTTTCAATATTAAATTAAAAAACGACTGAACGAATGATACACGGATTTGTACGGTCATGCGTTTCACCTTTTTGTTTGGCAAAATGACATCAGCAGAGGTCAAACTCTTGACGTCAAATTGACATCAACACTTTGACGTCAATATGACTTTCATTTTTGACCTATTTCTTGACCTAATTTTGACATCAAGGTGCCCGCTGGGTAGGAAAAGTTAAAAAAGTTAAAACATCTTGCAGAAAAAACTGTTTTGTGAGAATCTTCCTTAAACTTAATCAAGAACTTGAAAAAAACATTTGTCTGTATTTCAAAGGTTTCAAGCCTCTCAAATTCTTGTCTTAATCGTTTTTCTTCTGTTAACTTTTTAGCTTAAACTTTTTCTTTAACTTTCACTGTTTTAGCATTAAACAGTGAAAAATTAAACTGGGATGTTTGCTGAAATTGTCCAATAATAACCAACTGCAGCCTTTCCTAGAACATTTTCCACCAGCCGTCTCTGATAAATACTTTTACCTGACATCTGTAGATCCTCCAGTGAAACCTGTGATCTCCATCAGTCCATCTGGTGTAATAGTGGAGGGAGATTCAGTGACTCTGAACTGCATCAGTGACTCAAACCCTCCTGCAGAAATCAGCTGGATTAAAGGAGGAACGATTGTAGGATCTGGAAGAATCTACAGAATCTCAAAGATCAGCTCTGATGACAGTGGAGAATACAAGTGCAAGTCCATCAATAAACATGGAGAGAAATACTCTGATACTGTGACTTTAAACGTCATGTGTGAGTTAATGATAGTTCCGTAATCAACATATTTGTTCATTACCAAATGCAAAGCATGAGTACAGAGTTTTCTTTTGTCCTTTTCAGACTCACCCAGGAGTGTCTCAGTGTCCATCAGTCCATCTGGTGTAATAGTGGAGGGAGATTCAGTGACTCTGAACTGCATCAGTGACTCAAACCCTCCTGCAGAAATCAGCTGGATTAAAGGAAGAACGAATATTTTGCAATCTGGTGAAACCTACAGCATCACTAATATTAAGTCTGAGGCCAGCGGAGACTATCATTGCTCTGCTAGAAACAATCATGGATCTCAGACTTCTGCTGCTGTGAATGTGAATATCATGTGTAAGTCTGCCTTTATGTTTAGCAGTTCTGGAAGATTATTTGTGCAATAATTTGTCTCACTGCATGTCATTTTACACTTTTTATTTTTACAGATCCTCCCAGGAGCGTCTCAGTGTCCATCAGTCCATCTGGTGTAATAGTGGAGGGAGATTCAGTGACTCTGAACTGCATCAGTGACTCAAACCCTCCTGCAGAAATCAGCTGGTTTAAAGGAGAAACGATTGTAGGATCTGGAAGAATCTTCAGCATCTCAAAGATCAGCTCTGATGACAGTGGAGAATA
The DNA here is from genome assembly GCF_951802725.1 of Rutilus rutilus. NCBI lineage: Eukaryota > Metazoa > Chordata > Actinopteri > Cypriniformes > Leuciscidae > Rutilus > Rutilus rutilus. The sequence continues at coordinate 51,440,591 of NC_140210.1, forward strand.
CAAGTGCAAGTCCATCAATGAACATGGAGAGAAATACTCTGATACTGAGACTTTAAACGTCATGTGTGAGTTAATGATGGTTCAGTAACTGTGACATTAAATCCTCAAAACATCTGTGATGTCAAGTTTAAAATGATTGTTAATGATATCAATATTTCTCTGTGTTAGACTCACCCAGGAGGGTCTCAGTGTCCATCAGTCCATCTGGTGTAATAATGGAGGGAGATTCAGTGACTCTGAACTGCATCAGTGACTCAAACCCTCCTGCAGAAATCAGCTGGATTAAAGGAGGAACGATTGTAGGATCTGGAAGAATCATCAGCATCTCGAAGATCAGCTCTGATGACAGTGGAGAATACAAGTGCAAGTCCATCAATGAACATGGAGAGAAATACTCTGATACTGAGACTTTAAACGTCATGTGTGAGTTAATGATAGTTCAGTAATCAACATATTTGTTCATTACCAAATGCAAAGCATGAGTACAGAGTTTTCTTTTGTCCTTTTCAGACTCACCCAGGAGTGTCTCAGTGTCCATCAGTCCATCTGGTGTAATAATGGAGGGATATTCAGTGACTCTGAACTGCATCAGTGACTCAAACCCTCCTGCAGAAATCAGCTGGTTTAAAGGAGGAACGTTTGTAGGATCTGGAAGAATCTTCAGCATCTCAAAGATCAGCTCTGATGACAGTGGAGAATACAAGTGCAAGTCCATCAATGAACATGGAGAGAAATACTCTGATACTGAGACTTTAAACGTCATGTGTGAGTTAATGATGGTTCAGTAACTGTGACATTAAATCCTCAAAACATCTGTGATGTCAAGTTTAAAATGATTGTTAATGATATCAATATTTATCTGTGTTAGACTCACCCAGGAGCGTCTCAGTGTCCATCAGTCCATCTGGTGTAATAATGGAGGGAGATTCAGTGACTCTGAACTGCATCAGTGACTCAAACCCTCCTGCAGAAATCAGCTGGATTAAAGGAAAAAGGAATATTTTGCAATCTGGTGAAACCTACAGCATCACTAATATTAAGTCTGAGGCCAGCGGAGACTATCATTGCTCTGCTAGAAACAATCATGGATCTCAGACTTCTGCTGCTGTGAATGTGAATATCATGTGTAAGTCTGCCTTTATTTTTAACCAGTTCTGGAAGATTATTTGTGCAATAATTTGTCTCACTGCGTGTCATTTTACACTTTTTATCTTTACAGATCCTCCCAGGAGCGTCTCAGTGTCCATCAGTCCATCTGGTGTAATAGTGGAGGGAGATTCAGTGACTCTGAACTGCATCAGTGACTCAAACCCTCCTGCAGAAATCAGCTGGTTTAAAGGAGGAACGATTGTAGGATCTGGAAGAATCTACAGCATCTCAAAGATCAGCTCTGATGACAGTGGAGAATACAAGTGCAAGTCCATCAATAAACATGGAGAGAAATACTCTGATAATGTGACTTTAAACATCATGTGTGAGTTAATGATCGTTTACACAATGTTCAAAAACTTTAAAATCATAATTTTCTAGTATTTGTTGTGAATTTTAATTTTTGTCTTTAGACCGTCCCAGGAACGTGTCAGTGTTGATCAATGGATCTGGTGTAATAGTGGAGGGAGATTCAGTGACTCTGAACTGCATCAGTGACTCAAACCCTCCTGCTCTGAACTTCAGCTGGTTTAAGGAGAATGAAACCTCAGCTGTTGGATCTGGACAGAGTTTCAGTGCACTACAGAGTGGACGCTTCTACTGTCAGGCTCACAATCAACATGGATCTCAGAGATCAGACGCTGTAACTGTCACAGGTGAAGCTTTTATTAACACACTCCTGTATCTTCACATCATTCATCAGTTTGGAGAGTAAATCATGATGATCTTCCTCTTTCAGTTCATCATGTTGCTGGTAGGAATGTGATTGTGATCACAGCGGCATCTGGAGGATTAGTCTTCATCATCATCTTCATCATCATCCTGTTTATACTGTGAGTTAAAAAACTGCAGTGATTATTATATTATATATAATAAAATCTGATGTAGAAGGAAATTATCCATTTGTGTTTGATTATTAGTAATCTTTAAAAATATTATATTGTTCATATTATCTCTTAATTTAATACATTCGTCCATATGCTGTTAATGTCTGTGATTATAACAGGAAGAAACAAAGGAGTGTTAAAGCTGAAGATCTCACAGTGAAAGAGGTAAATCATCCACACACAACACGACTTTACAGAAGCAGAAAATCAGTCGATCAGCCGTTATCTGTGTCTCAGACTGTAACTGTACGAACTGATGGCAAACTAACATTATCAAAGTCTTTATCAACACAGTCCAGGAAAAAAATAATTAATTAATAAAACTGAAGAAAACATTTAACTACTTTTTCCATGGTTTAATGGAATACTATTATTCCAATAATCCAATATATATGTATTGTTTAAAAAAAAAAAAATTGGTCTAATTGCATAATCATTTACATATAGTGTGATGAATGAACATGTCACTTCATTTACTTATTCTGCCCTATTCTTCTCCACTCCATGTGTGAATCAATGAAATATACATGCATTTTACATCACTACATTGATTTGATCTAACCTGATACTTGATCTGAAAAGTTTGAGGCAAACTGCTCTAGACTGAGAATCTACACTTCAGATCAAACTGATTTACAAAAATTATACTTACTAATAATTTACTAAATAATTTACTTAATAATAATTACACATTTTCTTGTATTTCAGAATGATCTCTATTCTTGCGTGTCACAGAGCGTTTCAGTCCATGATAAGCCTCTTTCTGAACCGGATTCAGCCAATGATGCTCTGTATGCCAGTGTGAAACCCAAAAAAATAAGAGGAAAAACTCCTGAATCCAGAGATACTGAGGACATTATGTACGCAACTGTCCAACATCACAGAAAGACAGAGACGAAGAGAGCAGAGGAGAATGAATGTCAATATGATAATATAAGAGTTCATCAACCTAATGCTGCAGTGAGGTGAGAAAAACAACTTTACTAGCACCAACTTAACCAATACCAACTTAACCAGCACCAACTTAACCAGCACCAACTTAACCAGTACCAACTTAACCAGTACCAACTTAACCAGTACTAACTTAACCAGTGCAACTTAACCAGTACCAACTTAACCAGTACCAACTTAACCAGTACTAACTTAACCAGTGCAACTTAACCAGTACCAACTTAACCAGTACTAACTTAACCAGTGCAACTTAACCAGTACCAACTTAACCAGTGCAACTTAACCATCAGCAACTTAACCATCACCAACTTAAAGCCACAACGTGTAACTTTTCAACCTTCATAATATATTTCCAAGACCCTTGTGATGGTACATCGACTTACAATAGGTTGAATGACACGTCTGCCAGAGCCTGACGGGGTCTGTATCGCTTTTACTGGCACTATGTAACTTCGGGGTTCGGGTAGTAAACAGAGCACAAAAAGAACTACAAAATTCGACTGCTTTACGGCATACGTCACTTCCCCCACCACTTCCTCAAATTCGGACGTGAGCATTTATATACTGTCTATGGACGTATGATGCCAACCAGCGTTTGTTTTCGGCTTTCGTGCGTATGTTTTTGTCATGGGGGCTGTTGTGTTTAGACCTGGCCACTTCATGCGTTTTCTCAGATCAGATAGCTATCCGATCGTGAAAAAACCAGGTGTAAATGCCCTCTGAAACGCATTCAAGACGGATTTGAATCCGATCGCTCAAACCACTTCAGGAGGAGGTCTGAGACGCATTCCAGACGAAACTGAACAAGTGTAAATGCATCTGGTTGTTAAAACCACATATGTAAATTGTACTCCTCCCAAAAATGCTAAAAAATAAATAATAATAAAAACGTGTGAGAGCGTGTTGTCGTATATGTTATTGCCAGATATGACGACGCGCTGGAACACGCATCACCGCAGATGAGAAGCTGAGCATCAATTCATCAAGCCAACGTGCAAACTATCGCAAATCAAAATGAAAGTAAGTCGCAGATGCTTAACACACAATCATCATCATTAAAAGTAAAGAAACTAAATGATCTTACCACGACTGTTGCCGCTTCTCTCTTATTGCGGTCTTTGATTTTGAAATTGATGATCAATAAAATACAGTTCATATCTGTTGCTTTCGGTGACGTGCACTCCATTAAATCTGCATATAGCGCGAGAATTGAAGATCGGATTTAAATCCGTTTCGCAAAAAAACACATTTATGTGACCAGGTGTAAATGGAATCGTTTTGATAAATCTGATAGCTATCCAATCTGAGAAAACGCATGAAGTGGCCAGTAAATAAATCTCTTATTTGTAAACTTGTTTGCATTCTATGTTGTATGTTGTTGCGCTTGCTTGTAGTATGTCATTTTTTTTTTTACATGCTGTTCATTCATCCATTGCTGATAATTAGACCAGTCCAATAATTTCCACATATGTCTAGCTAGCTTTCGGGGGTGGAGGGGTATTTACGACAGTGCAAGTATTCCACAGCGACTCTGTTTGACAAAAACACAATTTCTCCACAGTGTCCCTTTAACCAGTACCAACTTAACCAGTGCAACTTAACCAGTACCAGCTTAACCAGTACCAATTTAACCAGTGCCAACCTAACCAGTACCAACTTAACCAGTGCAACTTAACCAGTACCAACTTAACCAGCACCAACCTAACCAGTTCCAACATTACCAGTTCCAACATTACCAGTTCCAACTTAACCAGCACCAACTTAACCAGCACCAACTTAACCAGCACCATTATAACCAGTACCAGTATAACCAGTACTAACTTAACCAGTGCAACTTAACCAGAACCAACTTAACCAGTACCAACTTAACCAGCACCAGCTTAACCAGTGCAACTTAACCAGTACTAACTTAACCAGTGCAACTTAACCATCACCAACTTAACCAGTACCAGCTTAACCAGTACCAACTTAACCAGTGCCAACCTAACCAGCACCAGCTTAACCAGCACAAGCTTAACAGTACCAACTTAACCAGTGCAACTTAACCAGTACCAACTTAACCAGCACCAACCTAACCAGTACCAACATTACCAGTTCCAACTTAACCAGCACCAACTTAACCAGCACCATTATAACCAGTACCAGTATAACCAGTACTAACTTAATCAGTGCAACTTAACCAGAACCAACTTAACCAGCACAAACCAAACCATCTTAACCAGCACAAACTTAACCAGTACCAACTTAACCAGTACCAACTTAACCAGCACCCACTTAACCAGTACCAGCTTAACCAGTACTATTTTAACAACCACAGATCATATAATCTGGGCTATAATATTGTTGTGCTCCTGTTTGTTTTGATTGTTTAGGCGATCAACTGTTCAGATTGTGGAAGATGCATCAGTGATCTACAGCAGCGTCAAATGAGTGATAGAGACCAGCGAACACAAAGCCTGTGTTCAGTCGTTTAATGAACGATTGTTGGATGATTGTATAGTTGTGGAATAATTTACCCTTCTGTTCAGACCACAACCAATATAAACATGTTCATCACCCACATTAAGACTCATTTGTTCTCTTTGACTCTTTGTGAGATAACGACAGTAATTGTGTGCTGGACTGATGTCAAGACTGTTTCTTACTTGTTTATTTTGTTGTGTGTTATTGTTATATATAAATATATTAGTATAGAGTTTGTTGTTATTCAGTATTTGGGGTGTAAGATTAGAAAGCAGACAAGTGATATCTGCACAACTTATTAATATTCAAATGCAAAAGTATTTCATTTTATGTATTAATGTATTTTAATAGAGTTTCCTCTGCCTGTTTTACTCTGTTTTTACAACTAGGACCAGTGCTTCAATAAACCTGATTAACCTTCAAGACATTTAAGTCTGTAATGTCTTTACTGGATTCACAGCACTGGTAGGACCTCTAGTGGTTGACTTGTGAATTATTGTTCTTTTTTTTATTATTATTCAATGCCACAAGAACAAGAGGTATTACATATTCACAATATCATATTAACATTAGCTGCCAGAAAAGAAAAGAAAAAAAGCTGTTTTACATAAAATCCAGTGCTTTCAATGCATTACATATTTTATTGCTTTTTTGTTTTTAGTTTATAATGTAAAGTCATTTATAAAATGTGAAAAATTTGGTTTACCTTGAGCCCACTTCTTTTTCTGTATATGGTATTTTCCTAATAAAATAAATTACTGTATAATATGTTGTTCTTTACATTCCAAATTGTCATTCTGAGTATAAAAAAGCACATCAAAAACATACATTTCCATCATTCACTATTAATAAAGGTTTCTAAATCTTTCCAAAATAATCTTGAGTAAATATAGTGAAAAAACAGGTGCAAAATTGTTTCTTTTTATAGTGCACAAAATTCACAAGTAAATGAAATATTAAGCTGAAATCTTTCCAAAACATGCTTTGAAGCACATTCTGTGAAGTATTTTGTAAGACACTTTCTTAATTTTGTTATTGACACAAAACTTATTTGGCAATGTTCATGCTTTAACCCAAGAGATTTCACCAAATAAAGAAGACCGAAAGAATCTTGCTGCAGGAAAAGACACAAGAGCATTCCTTATAATCTTATTGCTACATTTTTGTTTTAAAGCATCAACATTATCAATGTTGATGCTTTATGTGCTCAATGTCCATGTTGATTTCCACTGAATCAGTTTTTTTAAGAGTAACAATAGCACAATAGCAAACTCTCTTGGTTTAACTGTTAATTTAATTTAATTTAATTTTTTGTAATTAAGTATATGATAAATATCCATTGGAATTAACCAATTGTCTTTCTAATATAATTATTAGTATGAAGTATGATAGAATAGTGATTTGTTTTTAAATAGTATGTCTTTGTTATTCCATATGAAATAGTTGTGTGGTGAAAAAGTGTGCTTATATACCAATTTCCATGCTAGCAGGGCTTGTTTGTCTGTGAAAACTGGCCAATTTTACACAAATTTTGTCAGCAGAAAAATTACATTTCAACAAAAAAATCTATGCCTCCAAGAGTATTAAAATATGTAATTAGGAAATACGTTCCAAAGACTTTCTCTATTCTTCAAAAATTCTATCAACCATTTCATCTTGAAAGTGTCATTAAGTGTGCTATAATCTAAGACCTCGAGTCCCCCTTGCTCTTTGCTGTTACATATTACCTCCTTTTATAAATAATGCGTCTTTTTTCTCCATATGAAGTTATAAAGTGTCTTATCTAATTCATTAATCACCTTAGGAGGCACATCTAATGATAAAGATGTATATACTGATCTAGAAATACCTTCCGCCTTTGACAATAATACCCTCCCAATTATTGATATATCTCTCATTAACCACCAATTACATTTATTTTTTGTTCTCTCAATAATTGGTTCAAAATTGAACTGACTCCTCTGTTTTTCATTTTTACTAATTACTACACCTAGATATGTTAATTGGTGTTTAACTGGGATGTTCTCTATTTCTGTAGAGGAGCAATCTTTAAGGGGAAACAATACAGATTTATCACAGTTCATTGTAAGGCCTGATACAGCAGTGAACGCCTCATACATCTAATTATTTTTGGTACCTCAAATTTGTTTTTCAAAAAAATTTCAGTGTCGTCAGCAAACTGGCTAAGTTTAATTTCTAAACCTAAAGCTGTGATACCACTATACTGATTTCTTTTTACATGCATTGCCAAAACCTGGGTGACTAACAGAAATAAAGAAGGAGAGAGGGGGCATCCTTGCCTAATGCCACGATGAATATCACACCTTTGTGAAGGACCATAAGCAAGTCAGACGGAACTATTACATCCATTGTACAATCTTTTAACTGCTTTCAAAAATACATCTCCAAACCCTAACAATTTAATAACTTTGAAAATAAAATCATGATTCACCGTATCAAATGCTTTATAAAAATCAATAAATAAAATAAAATCGTCAATTAATTGATTATAATCTATCATATCTAAAACTAGTCTAATATTATTCCTAATATGACGACCTTGCATTAAACCAGACTGCTCCATATCAATTATTTTATTGCAGTACCTCGCAGTTAAATATTAGCAGCAGTGACGAAGTGAGCCAGACAGCAACATGCCACCAGTGATGATGAGGGACAGAAAGATGAACAGGCAGATCCAGGGCAAGTAAGTATGGAACATGAGAGGAGAAAGTGAGTTGGATGATGTTAGGAAGTGATATTCAGGTTGCTACATTTTTAATGATTACAGTAGTTAAAACAGCTAAACTTCAACATTTTAGCTGTAAAATGCCACATGCAGTAGCTAATATTAAGAAATATGTTGTGCTTTTTTACTTTTAAAAATGTTGGTAACATTACAGTTAATGCTTACAAACTTTGAAGATTTTGAATACAGAAGTTACATTTGTAATGGTGTATTTTCATTTAGATGTGGTATTATTATTTGTGCAGTAAGATTAATTACTGCATAAATTAATTAAGATTATTAAGTAATAAATTAATTTTAAGACAGCATGGAATAGATTGTATAATATGCTGTTATAACAGCATATTATATAATCTATTCCATGCTATCTTGGAATAAAACCTTTTTTTATTTTTTTATCCATTCCATCATTTGTTTATTCAGGTTGAGCTTAGATCAAGTCCATTTATATGTGAGTATTCAAGTTAATCTAATGTGCTTTTAACACAACATCTAGTCAACATCAGTGCTATTGCTATAATTTGGATGGTATAGTATCATGAGCCACAATTAAAGTCTTGTGACACTCATGCCAAGCGTTATTGTTGTTGTTTTTGTTGTTGTCGAGTTTCCGCGCGCCGATTGCTTTGGGCCGGGCCTAGTCAAAGTCCAGGGCCGTTTTTTAGTCCCAGTCCGTCCCTGTATATATATATATATATATATATATATATATATAAATAAATAATGTCTAGTATTTATATATATATATATAAATAATGTCTAGTATTTAGACAGTAGGCCTAGGCTATCACATATTTTACCGGAGGCTGAAATATATTTAGACTAAATCACATTACACTTAAGCAGATATTCACAAATAAACTACATTAAACATAAGGCAGTATTTTAGCATGATAATCAGTGTTATAAGCTAATCAAAACTGAGTGAAATATATTTAATATACAAATATGTTTAGAGAGTAATAGCCTATCACATTGAAAAAGTTTACACTTGAGGGATATTGTAAGGCAATCTTTCCTGTAAGATGTCAAAAGCTAGCCAAAACTAAGCAAAATATAGTCTGAAAATTCATATGAGTTCTATATTATCAGAAAAATAATTATATAACAGTAAAACTTACTCCGAAATTGAGTCCTCAATTCGCTCTTCAAAATGCTGCCGTTCGTCGTCCGAGTTACAATCTTCCTCTGAGGAAAAGGTGAATTCTTCCTCGCTGTCCAGAATCATCTGAAGGGCGTCTTTACCGGAGAAGCGTGCCATACTCAAAACGCGATGAACTATCAGTGAGTCTGATGAAGAAACTGTGTTTGTATGGCATTGATCGGGGGGCGTGTGCGATGAATAGATCACCTAAACTATTTACCATGTGAATAGTGCCGGGGGCGGGGCTGCCTCAGCTCATCAGAGATAATGAAGGGAGAACGAAAAAACGGTACCTCTCCTTGCTTTTAAAGGGACTACATAAGCTGAGAATATTCGATTTTTATATAAATTACTTCATTTAAAAGAAGAGATTTCAAGCTTCATAATGACATATCTCACGTGTCTGTGTGAGAAGTATTCGCTGAGTTATGTTTAATTTTCGGACGTGTTTCAGAATGGACTACACGGACAGAGAGAAGGCAGAACTCGCTTCGTGTTTATTTTTCTTTATTTGGCAAAAAGCACAACACTTTGTTTTTATTGTGAGTATACACAAAAATAATACACATTTAACAGGATCGATTGATGTATGAAACTCCTATGGAAAATCAAAGTCAACAGAGTATTTATGAGTTTCTTTTACACTGATAAAAAAAAGCGAGCTGGTATCGCCGGCGATACTGCCGACCCCAGGGGGTTGGGTATTCGTTATGCAGGAGCTTATAGTTATTGTGAAGTTTGAGTTAGTGGTTTTGGAAAGCCTGCAACCTTAGCCGAAAAAAGCGTAACAATAGCTAACGCTGTGCTAAACATGTTTGCTCCAGTAGTAATGAAAAGATTCACCTTGAACTCTGTCATGGAAACTAGCATGTATAAACCTTAAAGGGACAATAAGTAGCTTTTTAGGTATTTTATTATCTAAAATCAATATTTTTATTCATAAATATGCCCTCAATGGTGTACAAATACCTATGCCAATGATCAGACTAATCCTCGTAAACGAAGAATTTATTATCTTTATATACATGGGACGGGTAGGTCCACGGAGGCTTCCATGTAGTTCCGCCATCTTGAAAAACTATAATAGCAGAGAGGGACAAAAAGTACTAGGCCAACACGTTTCCACAACGCGTTTCGTTCAGAGCCAGGCGTCACGTGACTGAAGCCAGCAGAAGCGGAGGCGCAGAGCAGTGAGAGGCGCTTGTCACTGCCGCGGCAAGTTTAAAAGGCTGCACTGCACGGTTATTTATCCACCGTTCATTCATACATACATATGAGTCACAGGTTAAGGAGTCCTCGTCGTCGAAAAAGTGCAAAATAGACCGTAAAAGGAAACGTGACCGGAGATTACAAAAACAAGGGTTTATGTCGGGATAGCTAATGCAGGAGAAAGCTTTCAAAAGAGACCCTGAAGTTGCCTGCTTTCTTCTCGACAGGTAAGTCAATGTTACGGTCGTAATTACAAGCTTTTTTTTTCATTGCTTGGTTGTGAACTTTATTATATAGACAGTAGAACATTTATAGTTACAAGTTAAACAGGCTCTTTGATGAATAGCAGCTATTGAGTAAAGTAACGTTAGAGAAGGCACGGATGATGATGATATCTAACAATGCACGTACTTCAAAAATATAACGAATAAAGGCGGCATTACTACTAACTACCATAGTTAATGTTTTTCACAGTCAGTAATTTATACTGTAACATTCTTTTTTTCGTTGATTCAAGTTTCAGTTTGTTTTAAATAACAAACCTGTTCACCCGAAGGAAAACTCGAAGTGCTATTATAAGACATCCTGTCATAGCTTTTTGGTACATAACGTCTACCGTAGATGCAACGCGCATTTGAAAAAGTGAGGCGCTGGAGAGCATTATTCGTTTGAATGCAAAATACAGTTTCACCACTAGATGGGAGAAATTCCTACTTAGTGTCCCTTTAATTTATTAATTTAATAATCAATAAAAAAGGAATTTATACCTGTTTTATATTATGCTGTAGCGACATTGGATCAGCGGTTTGGAAAATGGATGGATGGATGATTCATTTGAGGCGCCATCTTCTGTTCAGATGCAGGAATTCATTTGGCAAACGACTCTCACAGTGCATTGTGGGTATTCTCTAGCCGTTGAGTGTATATCTGTCGTGCACTTATTGCGGTGCATTGTGGGATTGAATGAGTGAACTCGAATCGAGTTACTCTATAACGTCCACTATGGTTTCAGACACCACTACAAATGGCTGTTCCCTCAAATAATGCCCTATTTAAGGGTAAAGGGGGCGATTTCAGACACAGCCTCAATGACGTCAAGGCTGTGATTGATTATCAAGGCACAAGTGATCCAAGTTAGCCGTTACACTTTTTCCAGTGGTAGAGCCACAGATCATGGTATCTCCCAGTCATAAGACCATCTCTGGTATAAAGCAGGCTTTAGGTGATCGTCAGCTCCTAACGTCCGGTCTGAAGCTGCTGGTCTGAAACTGCTGTTGTAGCAGGTATTGAGAAGAGAATATTATTGTTATGATTGGTTATTTCATTGGTTTGTGTAGTTTGTTATGGTGCAGTACCGAAAGACTCCAGCAGGGGTGGGGCGAGCATGGAGAGTTATTATCAGGCACACGGTTCCCTTCCCCCACTCATAATACAGAGATTGAGGGAAACACAACAAGTGTCTGTCGTTGTTTTAATATTTCTATGTTCCCCTTTTCAGTGGGAGACTACACAGTCACGTATATAGTTCTGCAGTCAGACACATCTCGTCTCATATGTGCTCGTTCAATCCCTCAAACTGCCACCAGAGGTCACCATCTCCTGCGACTGACATCAACCTTGATGAGCCTCACCTGTAAATCACTATCATTCATCTTCATTCATCTTCACAATTATTCATCTTCAACTTACAGAAAAAGATGATCATTTCTGTTTAAGTAGGTTTAGTTCAGTAATGTTGTTCTCTTGTTGAGGGAGGGACTGTGATGTTTCTGTCGCTGGGTGTTAATAAACAGTGTTAACCACACAAAGTCCTTCACTGTAAAGCTAAAGTGCTTGTGTTAAAACAGTCTGTCATTTGGTTGCTGTTGATCTGATAAGCTTCAACACGGTAAGACAAACACACTCTTGCTTAAATGAAACTGATGATTATTGCTCATATAAAACACGTGTCTTTACATGAGAAATGTTAAGAATAGGGTGATTTACATATAATTGTTTAAATGATGAATATATTAAGGCAAGTATTCATTAGGGACTGTTCGTTTTTTATTTAAGGGGCTACCGGAGGAGTTTTGAGATCAAAATAGACTTGACCCTCCCTTCGCCAGTAAAACATTTTTCTATCACCCTCCAAAATGATTGTGAAAAAAGGCATGACCCTCCCAGATCATTTATTGATTACTTTTTGCGCTTGGCAAAGATGTCAGATAGCCATTGATTTTTTTTTTACAACCATGACAAACGACTTACACCCGTTTCACACATACTCCGTTTTCAGTGCATATTCGGTGCGTATTTTTTTCCGTACCCATGTTAACAGGTCAGAGCTTTCACACTGAACACGGATGCGGTCCGGCAATGCGTTCCAGGTGCGGTGCGTATACAGCAGTGCAGAGATCGTTTCTGCACAGTCTATTTCTGCTGTACTGCACGCGCTGAATTAAAGTGACAGCGCAGGGTTCGTGGTCAAAATGAACACAGATTGACATGAAAATATAATAATCTCACCATAAATGCATGTAATTAAATAAAATGTTGTAATACCACCATAAATGTATTTAATTAAATACTACTATTTTTCACAGTCATCTTTTTACTTTAAGACCGGGGTAAAGCAAGGAAAACTACAATTTACCTCAACAAGGCAACATAATAAACAACACTCGTCTCATTCGTGGAGGTGGAAAAACAAGTTATTTGTGAGATACAATATTTATTGTATTAAAATTTAAATGCAAAAGAAAAGGCATGAAAGTCGGCTGTTTTTGTCAATTTTAAGTTTTAATTTAAAATGTTTGCGATTTTAATATAAGTACATGGTTAAATATTTTACCACTTGCTTCAGCAACTTAAATCTATATAGAAGTAATGCATTGAATAATATGTTGTTTAAATTGTGTTAAAACGTGAATACGTCTATTAAAGAGTGTATGTGTATAGAGAGAATCGCAATGCTGACAACGTTTTTTTTTTATAAAAGTTGCTGATAACTTCTGGATTTGAAAGTAAAATAGTGAGTATGTGTTTGTGTTTCAGCCGCGGATCAGTTACGCACTGCAAACGCAGCATATGTGAAAGCACTATAGCGTGCTGCTCCTGCACCACATACGCACTCCACACGGAGTATGTGTGAAACAGGCGTTAACTTCTGCTTTCTCGTCTTACACATCACACTACACTGTTATGGTGGCCATTTCAGGAGATTTACTCACTAACATTGTTGTGGAAACATAATAAGCATGGAAACTAAAATATGGTAGTATCGTGCTACAGCGCACATTCTATCAGCTGCAGTTCTGGCGCCTCAGTCCCAATACTGTACCGGTATGTTAATGCAGCGGTAGAGTTACACTCACAGGACACTGCACTTATTCACAATCACAAAAGTTCATTATTTGCTCATGCTTTAAAGCTTTGTCGTGTAAGATTGCGCTCGATCGGCCCAAAACCGGCATCCGACCAGCGCGGAAGGTCTTAACGTGTTACTGTCCTTTTCTCGAGGCAAAGTATTTTTTGATTAAATGCAATACATTTGAATATGTATTCTCTCGTTATTTCATCTGACTCCATAAATGAAAAGGTTTTAATGATATCTCTGCATCATTAAATGTGAGCGAATGTTTGACTATTCCTTTTAACTCTTTAATGAAAATAATGTCAAAGTCAGTTAGAACAATCAAATGTAACAATTTATTATGTCAGGTAAATGTATCATGCCAATTTCATAATCAATTCAAAGATAATCGATACAAAACATCAAATGCTCTGGAATAGAGAGAAGATGCAAACCCAACATTGAGAAATACATGAGGCTGAGAGGTCTCACTCTCAGCCTCACGGGCTAATCTGAGGTACAGAGAGGGCCCGAATCCTCTGCTGCATTTCATTATATAGTCAGGACCTCTTTCACTTGGAAACATCTTTTAACAATGGAAATTTGCATTCAGAGGTTACACCTTTGGGTGTAAGGAGACCATTTGTCTAGAGGCCAACCCCTCCTTGTGTGCCAGTTATCCATAAACTCTTAAAAACCTTATTACCTTTTGTTTTACTTATTTGGAAATGAGACATTTGTACCAGTCGCACTGAGACATTTTAAACGATACCAAACATGAACAATACTCTGTGATAATCATTCACATTAAACTATTCATTTTCTTGGGTGAATTCAGGTGATCTGAGGGGGAGAGAGGGGAAGAGGGAGAGAGGGGAAGAGGGGAAGAGAGGGGGAGAGAGGGAGAGAGGGAAAGAGGGGGAGAGGGAGAGAGGGGGAGAGAGGGAGAGAGGGGGAGAGAGGGGGAGAGAGAGGGAGAGAGGGGGAGAGAGAGGGAGAGAGAGGGAGAGAGGGGGAGAGAGAGGGAGACGGGGAGAAGATGTGTTCTGAGGTGAGACTTTGCCTCTCACATGGTGAGTTCAAATGGTAATTTCCAGAGAGGTCCTTTGTCCTCTCAGGGTCTGGTCGCTCTTCAAACAGACTGTCCGGCATTTCCTAATTTCTCAATTCTTACAGCCGAGTAAACATTTCATTGGCGTTCTGTTCTGACATGATGCACTTTTTCTTAGCGTGTACTAGACTTGTAGTCAAGACCGCCTAAACCGAGACCAAGACACTACCAAGACCAGAGGGTATCGAGACCAAGACAAGACCAAGACCAAGACCAAGACAGACCAAGTCGAGACCAAGACCAAGTCGAGACCAAGTCAAGACCGGAGGGAAAAAAAATAGACTAGTGTTGAAGCTAAGCAATATGAATTCAAGAACAGCAGCATACTAGGGTTCAGCTGCAGTTTACATTCATACATATTAGATGGTATTACCTCAACTACACAGGCAGAACAATACAGAGACAGACCATGTCATGTGTGTGACTGTGAGCTCACTGTAAATGTTTTTGCAGGGTGAGATCAACTATGTGTAGCAATTGCATGACGGCTGTTACTGCACTATTAGAGGATTGAGACTCCCTTAACTTTTGTGTACTGTTGAGGACTGACATGACTGGTACTGACTGGTTCATCTGACAAAACATCAAACACCTCCAACACCATCTTGCTCCTCCAACAACTGTCTAAAGAATGAGAAATATGTAACCAATTGAAATGATACTTAATGTGTAGATGAAATCGTAACATCAAATTAAAGATACGCAATTATAAACTTGGATTAGCCCTAATGTTTAGTCAACACAACGGAGATATGCAGATGATATTTAAAAGACCATTTATTTAGTCTAACACCATCTTAAATACAATACTGTAATCAAACAACACACACACACACACATGCACACACACACACACACACACACACACACACACACACACACACACACACACAGAGAGAGAGATATCAAAGATACAAATTCATCTAAGCAAATGCCTGCCTATCTGTGCCGATTTCGGAGTCTCCAAATTAATCCATTCTGCAACTTTTAAATACATAATAAAATGTTTAAAAACGAAATTATAGGCTTAAGTGCAGGATCCGAAAGTTGGTCGTTTTGTCGCTATGGTTACACACACACACACACACACACACGTTGGCGATGCGCTCAAAGTCATCTGTCAGTTGTGCAGTTACCCAAAATCTCCTGAATGAAGATAAAACCCATCATGTCACTGATATGTGTTTTTTAAATCAAGTGATCAAAGTGCTCGTTGCTGCTGCGATCAGTGGCGCGGATAAAGTGTTTTCTCGTATATTGGGCGCACACGCCGCACTTCTTCACTCGGACGCGCGCTTCAATCCGTTCCGTTGCGGATAATAATGTTGTATTATCGAACGTTGTGTCGTCGTGGATATTGTAGTAGCCTATTGTATTGCTAAATCCCCGACCACTATTGGTCTGAGACAGCGAGACCTAGACAAGACCGAGAGGTCCGAGACCAAGACAAGACCAAGACCAAAGACCGTCAAGGCCGTGACAAGACCGAGACCACGTAAAAGTGGTCTCGAGACATACATCACTAGCGTGTACGCCCCGAAGCGCGCACTGTCAAAAAGCGCCAAACTGAACTTATGTAGGGTCAGACCCATCTGCTAGCTATGGAAAAAATACGCAAAACAAGCCACTTTGAAATTTTGCTGTTTTCATGAATACAAAAGTTGGGTGACCCTCCCCCTAGACTAAAACAATTTGGATGACCCTCCCCTCAACAAAGAATAAAAAGACATGACCCTCCCCTATTTTCCTCCGGTGGTCCATTCCATAAATACCGAACGGTCCCTTACTTCAATGAGCTCATTGTTTTTGCCTTAAATTATTACTATGTTTCAATTAATACATTTTTAGCTAACTGTGATTTTGTACATTTCTGAAATGCATAACTTAGACAGTTTCCTCTGATAACAGATCACTCTAAATTGTAATGTGGACTCGTGTATTTTCTGTAAAGCTGCTGTGAAATGATGTGTATTGTGAAAAGCGCTATACAAATAAATGTGAATTGAATTGAATTGAATGCTGTATTATAGATATATGTTATGCTGATGTGGGTCAGAATGGCTCCTCCTCTTCCTCTGATCTTCTTTCTGCTCATGATTCACGGTGAGTCTCTCTTACATTCACATTAGAAACACTCTGATGTTTTATTTAAGGCCTCATGAGCGGCTGATCTGCACTTTCTTCTGTCCTGTTCTCACATATTTCTCTCTGAAACAGGAAGTTTGTGTTGAACATGTCAAACGCTCCTTTTAGAAATGTCCAATAGTCTTTTGCTACTAGCTAGTCAGTGTCACATGGTTTAGGGGGAGGGACTTTCTCAATGTTCAGAGCATTTGATTGGACAAAAATCACTGTAGCAGCAGATCATGAATATTTTTGGCTCATGTTCTCAGAAGTGAATGTGTTCATGTTAAATATTTATCATGTCAAAGGAGTTCACTAGCATACACTGTAAAAAGGAATACGCTATATTTACTCAATAAAATTGTGGCAACAGATTACAAGCAATATTATTAATTAAATTGAACAAATTAGAATTGAGTAATAATTAATCAAATTAATTCCTTAAAAGGTAACCATTTAAAATGAGTAAAATTTACATTTAAAAAAATAAAAATATCGAAATAACAGACAGAGGTCAAAGATGAATTAAGAACTCTTTATTTTTTATTGGCAACATTGAAGACACCTGATGTTAACAAGCAGAATCACTGAAGGAGAAAACCGTAATTGTAAGTCACCGTTATGGTGATCGGTGTTTGTTTTAGTTGGGCTCTTGACCTTAAATCATTAACTTTAGATTTTGTTTGGCTGCTAATAACGGTGACTTACAATTACGGTTTTCTCCTTCAGTGATTCTGCTTGTTAACATCAGGTGTCTTCAATGTTGGCAATAAAAAATAAAGAGTTCTTAATTCATCTTTGACCTCTGTCTGTTATTTCGATATTTTTGTTTAAAAAAAAAAAGTAAATTTTACTCATTTTAAATGGTTAACTTTTAAGGAATTAATTTGATTAATTATTGCTCAATTCTAATTTGTTCAATTTAATTAATAATATTGCTTGTAATCTGTTGCCACAATTTTATTGAGTAAATATAGCGTATTCCTTTTTACAGTGTAAATGAGCTCTGAGCTGATAGATAAGAACTAAAAGCCACAAAACTAATATTTTGATGTCATTGGGTATTTAATAAATCAACTTTGATTAATTTTGTCTTATTTTTCATATATTTCATTATTTGAGAGTGCGTCATGTTGTTCGTGGCTGATTTCTTGGTTCTCTCTTCACTCCTCTGTCTCTGTACGTTTACTTCTGCTTTTCTGCAACACCGTCCATCAAAGCTCATCAAAAGATCACTGTAGGACAGGGCTGCCAACTTTTGAGTTCCCTTTCGAGCAAACGTCACATTTACAAGCGCCAAAATGATATTTATTGTTTTAATTTCATAATAAAATTGACAGAATCTGAGAGATTAGAATTGAAAAGTAACCAGCTCTGTCTTGTCTGTCAGTGCAAGAGGTGTAAAGTCCAGGTTCAGAAAGTAAAAGTCAATATTTTGTTCATCTGGATTTGCTAATTCAGCCAGGAGAACTAATTAGTGAAATCAGCTGCTGAGTTCATGGGTGGAATAAACATATGGCAGGACTTCTACTTTCTGACCCCTGGACTATACACCTCTGCCCATAGGGAGGCGTTGACCATTTTGATGATGCTTGCAGTTTGCCGAGTTCTGCTGTTCTCACGCAATGAATGTTTAGCAATTTTTCTCTGCGTGAGGAAATGTGTGTGTGTGGCGTGAGAGTGTGTGAAACGTGTCGATTAGAGTCTCAGGCTGAAAGTGTGACAGTTCGCAGCCCTGCTCTAGCACTAGATCATGAATATCTTTTGCTCTTGTTCTCGGAAGTGAATGTGTATCTGTTAAATATCTATTTAGTCATATTCCATGATTTACAGTTTTTCTGAATTGCTAAAACACTAAACCCACTTCTCTGAACCAAATTCTCTATAGCCTAAACCAATTTGTCGAATAAATCAGTTTTTCTCTAAAACATTAAACAAGTTCAGGAAGTTAAAACACTGTTTGCAAATCTCATGCACTCTTTCTGCAAAACGCTAAACACATTATCTCTCGTTAAAACACACAGGAAGAGTGTGAGAATAAGAGGAGGAAGAGTATGGGTATAAGAGGAGGAAGAGTGTGTGTATAATTGGAGGAATAATATGTGTAAGAGGAGGATGAGTATGAGTATAAGAGGAGGAAGAGTGTGAGTATAAGAGGAGGAAGATTGTGTGTCTAAGAAGAGGAAGAGTGTGATTATAAGAGGAGGAAGAGTGTGTATAAGTGGAGGAAGAGTGTGAGTATAAGAGAAGGAAGAGTGTGTGTCTAAGAAGAGGAAGAGTGTGAGTCTAAGAGGAGGAAGAGTGTGTGTATAAGTGGAGGAAGAGTGTGAGTTAGAGGAGGAAGAGTGTGTGTATAAGAGAAGGAAGAGTGATTATAAGAGGAAGAAGAGTGTGAGTATAAGAGGAGGAAGAGTGTGAGTTAGAGGAGGAAGAGTGATTATAAGAGGAGGAAGAGTGTGTGTAAGTGGAGGAAGAGTGTGAGTATAAGAGGAGGAAGAGTGTGAGTCTAAGAAGAGGAAGAGTGTGAGTCTAAGAGGAGGAAGAGTGTGAGTATAAGAGGAGGAAGAGTGTGAGTATAAGAGGAGGAAGAGTGTGAGTTAGAGGAGGAAGAGTGTGATTATAAGAGGAGGAAGAGTGTGAGTATAAGAGGAGGAAGAGTGTGATTATAAGAGGAGGAAGAGTGTGATTATAAGAGGAGGAAGAGTGTGTGTATAAGAGGAGGAAGAGTGTGAGTATAAGAGGAGGAAGAGTGTGAGTTAGAGGAGGAAGAGTGTGAGTATAAGAGGTGGAAGAGTGTGATTATAAGAGGAGGAAGAGTGTGAGTATAAGAGGAGGAAGAGTGTGAGTATAAGAGGAGGAAGAGTGTGAGTATAAGAGGAGGAAGAGTGTGAGTTAGAGGAGGAAGAGTGTGATTATAAGAGGAGGAAGAGTGTGATTATAAGAGGAGGAAGAGTGTGATTATAAGAGGAGGAAGAGTGTGATTATAAGAGGAGGAAGAGTGTGTGTATAAGAGGAGGAAGAGTGTGAGTATAAGAGGAGGAAGAGTGTGAGTTAGAGGAGGAAGAGTGTGAGTATAAGAGGAGGAAGAGTGTGAGTATAAGAGGAGGAAGAGTGTGATAAGAGTGTGAGTATAAGAGGAGGAAGAGTGTGAGTCTAAGAGGAGGAAGAGTGTGAGTATAAGAGGAGGAAGAGTGTGAGTTAGAGGAGGAAGAGTGTGAGTATAAGAGGAGGAAGAGTGAGTTAGAGGAGGAAGAGTGTGAGTTAGAGGAGGAAGAGTGTGAGTCTAAGAGGAGGAAGAGTGTGTGTGTATAAGTGGAGGAAGAGTGTGAGTTAGAGGAGGAAGAGTGTGTGTGTATAAGAGGAGGAAGAGTGTGTGTATAAGAGGAGGAAGAGTGTGAGTATAAGAGGAGGAAGAGTGTGATTATAAGAGGAGGAAGAGTGTGAGTATAAGAGGAGGAAGAGTGTGTGTATAAGTGGAGGAAGAGTGTGAGTTAGAGGAGGAAGAGTGTGTGTATAAGAGGAGGAAGAGTGTGTATAAGAGGAGGAAGAGTGTGTATAAGAGGAGGAAGAGTGTGATTATAAGAGGAGGAAGAGTGAGTTAGAGGAGGAAGAGTGTGAGTATAAGAGGAGGAAGAGTGTGAGTTAGAGGAGGAAGAGTGTGAGTATAAGAGGAGGAAGAGTGTGTGTATAAGTGGAGGAAGAGTGTGAGTTAGAGGAGGAAGAGTGTGATTATAAGAGGAGGAAGAGTGTGATTATAAGAGGAGGAAGAGTGTGATTATAAGAGGAGGAAGAGTGTGAGTATAAGAGGAGGAAGAGTGTGTGTGTATAAGTGGAGGAAGAGTGTGAGTTAGAGGAGGAAGAGTGTGTGTGTATAAGAGGAGGAAGAGTGTGTGTATAAGAGGAGGAAGAGTAGGAAGAGTGTGTGTATAAGAGGAGGAAGAGTGTGATTATAAGAGGAGGAAGAGTGTGAGTTAGAGGAGGAAGAGTGTGTGTATAAGAGGAGGAAGAGTCTGTATAAGAGGAGGAAGAGTGTGAGTATAAGAGGAGGAAGAGTGTGAGTATAAGAGGAGGAAGAGTGTGTGTCTAAGAAGAGGAAGAGTGTGAGTCTAAGAGGAGGAAGAGTGTGAGTCTAAGAGGAGGAAGAGTGTGATTATAAGAGGAGGAAGAGTGCGTGTCTAAGAAGAGGAAGAGTGTGAGTCTAAGAGGAGGAAGAGTGTGTGTATAAGAGGAGGCAGAGTGTGTGTATAAGAGGAGGAAGAGAGTGAGTATAACAGGAGGAAGAGTGTGAGTTAGAGGAGGAAGACTGTGTGTATAAGAGGAGGAAGAGTGTGTGTATAAGAGGAGGAAAAGTGTGTGTATAAGAGGAGGAAGAGTGTGAGTATAAGAGGAGGAAGAGTGTGATTATAAGAGGAGGAAGAGTGTGAGTTAGAGGAGGAAGACTGTGTGTATAAGAGGAGGAAGAGTGTGTGTATAAGAGGAGGAAGAGTGTGATTATAAGAGGAGGAAGAGTGTGTGTATAAGAGGAGGAAAAGTGTGTGTATAAGAGGAGGAAGAGTGTGAGTATAAGAGGAGGAAGAGTGTGATTATAAGAGGAGGAAGAGTGTGAGTTAGAGGAGGAAGACTGTGTGTATAAGAGGAGGAAGAGTGTGTGTATAAGAGGAGGAAGAGTGTGATTATAAGAGGAGGAAGAGTGTGAGTATAAGAGGAGGAAGAGTGTGTGTGTATAAGTGGAGGAAGAGTGTGAGTTAGAGGAGGAAGAGTGTGTGTGTATAAGAGGAGGAAGAGTGTGTGTATAAGAGTAGGAAGAGTAGGAAGAGTGTGATTATAAGAGGAGGAAGAGTGAGTTAGAGGAGGAAGAGTGTGTGTGTATAAGTGGAGGAAGAGTGTGAGTTAGAGGAGGAAGAGTGTGTGTGTATAAGAGGAGGAAGAGTGTGTATAAGAGGAGGAAGAGTAGGAAGAGTGTGTGTATAAGAGGAGGAAGAGTGTGATTATAAGAGGAGGAAGAGTGTGAGTTAGAGGAGGAAGAGTGTGAGTATAAGAGGAGGAAGAGTGTGTGTATAAGAGGAGGAAGAGTGTGATTATAAGAGGAGGAAGAGTGTGATTATAAGAGGAGGAAGAGTGTGAGTATAAGAGGAGGAAGAGTGTGAGTATAAAAGGACGAAGAGTGTGAGTTAGAGGAGGAAGAGTTTGAGTATAAGAGGAGGAAGAGTGTGAGTATAAGAGGAGGAAGAGTGTGAGTTAGAGGAGGAAGAGTTTGAGTATAAGAGGAGGAAGAGTGTGAGTATAAGAGGAGGAAGAGTGTGTGTGTATAAGAGGAGGAAAAGTGTGTGTCTAAGAAGAGGAAGAGTGTGAGTCTAAGAGGAGGAAGAGTGTGAGTTAGAGGAGGAAGAGTGTGATTATAAGAGGAGGAAGAGTGTGTGTGTATAAGTGGAGGAAGAGTGTGAGTTAGAGAAGGAAGAGTGTGTGTATAAGAGGAGGAAAAGTGTGATTATAAGAGGAGGAAGAGTGTGAGTATAAGAGGAGGAAGAGTGTGATTATAAGAGGAGGAAGAGTGTGTGTATAAGAGGAGGAAAAGTGTGATTATAAGAGGAGGAAGAGTGTGAGTATAAGAGGAGGAAGAGTGTGTGTATAAGAGTAGGAAGAGTAGGAAGAGTGTGATTATAAGAGGAGGAAGAGTGTGATTATAAGAGGAGGAAGAGTGTGATTATAAGAGGAGGAAGAGTGTGATTATAAGAGGAGGAAGAGTGTGTGTATAAGAGGAGGAAGAGTGTGAGTTAGAGAAGGAAGAGTGTGTGTATAAGAGGAGGAAAAGTGTGATTATAAGAGGAGGAAGAGTGTGAGTATAAGAGGAGGAAGAGTGAGTTAGAGGAGGAAGAGTGTGATTATAAGAGGAGGAAGAGTGAGTTAGAGGAGGAAGAGTGTGATTATAAGTGGAGGAAGAGTGTGAGTTAGAGGAGGAAGAGTGTGTGTATAAGAGGAGGAAGAGTGTGTATAAGAGGAGGAAGAGTAGGAAGAGTGTGTGTATAAGAGGAGGAAGAGTGTGAGTATAAGAGGAGGAAGAGTGTGATTATAAGAGGAGGAAGAGTGTGAGTTAGAGGAGGAAGAGTGTGAGTATAAGAGGAGGAAGAGTGTGTGTATAAGAGGAGGAAGAGTGTGATTATAAGAGGAGGAAGAGTGTGATTATAAGAGGAGGAAGAGTGTGAGTATAAGAGGAGGAAGAGTGTGAGTATAAGAGGAGGAAGAGTGTGAGTATAAAAGGACGAAGAGTGTGAGTTAGAGGAGGAAGAGTTTGAGTATAAGAGGAGGAAGAGTGTGAGTATAAGAGGAGGAAGAGTGTGAGTTAGAGGAGGAAGAGTTTGAGTATAAGAGGAGGAAGAGTGTGAGTATAAGAGGAGGAAGAGTGTGAGTATAAGAGGAGGAAAAGTGTGTGTCTAAGAAGAGGAAGAGTGTGAGTCTAAGAGGAGGAAGAGTGTGAGTTAGAGGAGGAAGAGTGTGATTATAAGAGGAGGAAGAGTGTGAGTTAGAGGAGGAAGAGTGTGAGTATAAGAGGAGGAAGAGTGTGAGTATAAGAGGAGGAAGAGTGTGTATAAGAGGAGGAAGAGTGTGAGTTAGAGAAGGAAGAGTGTGTGTATAAGAGGAGGAAAAGTGTGTGTATAAGAGGAGGAAGAGTGTGAGTTAGAGGAGGAAGAGTGTGTGAAAGAGGTGATGAACGAAGAGGAAGAGGAAGGTGTGGAGAATGTTGTCTTCAGGGTTTTTCTCCGGCTGGTGTCAGTACTACTTTTTTATGTAATTTTGTTTACTTTGTTACAATATATATATATATATATATAAGTTATTCACACTGAGATTATTTATTCACATTTATCTTATATTTCCTGTAATGAGTCGCTGTTTTCAAATAGTAATAAAGTATTGTCATGTTTTCATGGCCCAATATAACAGATAAAACAACATTTACAGTTTGATGAATTCTGTGTTTCAGGGGTTTCTAGTGCTGATAAAGAATGGAGTGTGAGTTACAGTCCTTCACACATCTGTGCACTAAAGGACTCAACAGTGATAATGAGATGCACTTATAAATACCCTACTGGACATCAGATCAAGAAAGTGTTCTGGACCAATGAGTCAAAGATATGTCATGATGTTGAGCCTCCAGATCTGTCTAATGACCCTGAATACAGTCAGAGGCTTCAGTATCTGGGAGATAAACAGCAGAACTGCACCATCAGACTGAGTCATGTGACACTGAAGGATTCACACATGTACTATTTCAGATTCATCACTGATAAAGAAAAAGGAAAATATACTGGTGAATCAGGAGTGACTCTTACTGTCACAGGTGACTTTGATGAGGTTTATCTCTTATTCTGTGCATTATGTTGAATAATAATCAGTGTATGACAGCAGCACTAGATATAATGTGTGTGTTGTGTTCAGATCTTCAGGTGGAGTCTCCTGAGAGAGTGACAGAGGGAGATTCAGTCAATCTGAGATGTAAAAGCAGCTGCACTCTGACTGACAGAGCAACATTCATCTGGTACAGAAACTCATCGAAGATATTAACTGAGAATAAATTAATTAACAAACTCTCCATCAATCCAGTCAGAAGAGAGGATTCAGGCAGATATAGCTGTGCTGTAGACGGACACACTCACATCTCTCCTGCTGTTCAGCTCAATGTCATGTGTGAGTACAGACTGACTTTTCAAACATTACAAAGAATAAATATCTGAATTTATGATTTATAAAAAATGTTTTAACATGGTTCGGGTCAAACTGACCATAATTGTATTAAATTCCCTAAAAATGACACTATACAAAAAAAAATAATAATACAATCAGGTACAAATAATTAACTTTTTATATATTAATTATACTTTTAATAACAATACTTTTCACACATTACAAAGAATACATTTCTGAATTTATGATTTATAAAAATGTTTTATCCACTATTTTTAAGACTGCCCCTCCCCGACACCTGTGGGACACTTGCCATTATACATTTATAACAATAATATCTTAGTCTAACTAAAGTAATCTTGACCAACTATATAGCATTTGAAAGCGTTCAGACTGTAGTTTTCATATTTGGCGACTGATTTTCAAAAGATGTGGTGCCGAATTATAACACATGCTCTCATTCGTTACGTATGGTTTTATATGTTTTAGAGATTGAATTCAAATCAAATATTAACATTACTACCCAATCTACTTCTGAATAGGATGTCTACTTCATAAATATTTTTTTAAAGTATGGAAATATATGGTTAAGATCACTCAATCCATATATGGAAATCGAAGAGTTCTTATATGGTCTGGATGTCATCTAGTGGAAAAGTTTGGAACTGCGCTCAAAAAATCATATCAACCTAAACTTTGTCACTGATTTTCGGCCAGTGCATCCGTTTAACCTCAGTGGACGTATAGGCCCCTTCAGAGAATGTCTAATATGGCGAGAAGTTTCACTCTCAGTACACTTCCGGCTTCTGAACTGGTTGCAGTTCCTCTCTGATTCCATATGAGGGCGCTCACAGGACGAGTGCAGAATGAATGGAGGTCTATGGTGCTATACCATATATTATTCTCAGTATATATGATGCCACTTGGAAATATTATAAGGAAACATGGAATTAGTTTCCATTGTTATGCTGATGACACTAATATATATATTTCATCACGGCCAGATGAAAACGCTAAATTATCCAAATTGACAGAGTGTGTTAAAGATATAAAAGATTGGATGACGCGAAATTTTCTTTTATTAAATCCAGACAAAACAGAGGTACTAATCATCGGTTCAAAAAAACGCCCACAAAACCTCTCGCAATACAACTTTAATATAGTAGGATGTCCTGTTACTTTATCCTCTACAGTAAAAGACCTGGGTGTTATACTCGATTGCAACCTGTCTTTCAAAATCATATTTCATATGTTACAAAAACCGCCTTTTTCCACCTTAGAAACATTGCTAAGCTACGTAATATGCTATCAGTTTCTGATGCAGAAAAGTTAGTTCATGCATTCATGACCTCGAGACTAGATTACTGTAATGCTTTATTAGCCGGTTGTCCTGCATCCTCAATTAACAAGCTACAGTTAGTCCAAAATGCCGCCGCTAGAGTTCTTACTAGATCAAGAAAATATGATCATATAACACCGATTTTATCATCACTGCATTGGTTACCTATAAAGTTCCGTATTAATTACAAGGTATTGCTACTGACTTATAAAGCCCTAAACGGCTTAGCTCCAGTCTATTTAACGGATCTTCTATCGCCCTATAATCCATCGCGCTCTTTAAGATCACTTAATTTAAAGCTTTTGGTCATTCCTAGGATATCCAGAACCACTAAAGGAGGGAGAGCATTTTCACATTTAGCTCCAAAACTCTGGAATAGTCTTCCTGATATTGTTCGAGGCTCAGACTCGCTGTCCCAGTTTAAAACTAGATTAAAGTCGCATCTCTTCAGCCAGGCATTCATATAATATTTTTAATCTTACAGTTCAAACTACAATCCGGCCTCTAGTTAATAAACGCCAGAGGAGAACTGGCCCCCGACTGAGCCTGGGTTCTCCCAAGGTTTTTTTTTCTCCATTGGGTCACTTGATGGAGTTTTTCGGTTCCTTGCCACTGTTGCCTTTGGCTTGCTCAGTTGGGGATATTCTGGGGATATCTAATTTGATTTTATCAATAAATTCCTCTAGAAACAAACCTTGTGGTATTATTTTAATGTAATACTGTGAAGCTGCTTTGATACAATCTGTATTGTGAAAAGCGCTATACAAATATACTTGACTTGACTTGACTTGACTATACCAATAAAAATCCACTTTTCTCAGGATATAATTTTTTGTCTAGTAATTTGAATGTTGTATTCGAAAGGAGATGCAAATAAATTACACATTGCTGGGTGTTCGATTTTTTAGAGTCACTTATTTGCTTTAAAAAGTCTTTTAAAGTATCAATGACGTCATACACATGTACGACCAGAGATACTGCTTAACGGCAATCCTTCACTCACTCTGGTGCTTTCGCGCTCTGCACTTTCTTTTCACTCGAGGCATCGACAACACAGCTGACACAGGTAAACACACGTGCTAGAAGAGTTTTTGTTTTGTTTGTTTCTGGTCCCGCTGCGGATGACACCATGCCATCAAGTGGTATCTCTGGTCATAATCAGTCCTTCACTGACCAATCAGCGTTCATTAGCAGAATGCTAGCGTGTTATGGGCAACAACAACTCAACCTGTAAGAAATCGAAAGGACATAAGTACTCGTTCATTCAACTTTCGACCTAAAACCCATGTTGAACTTGCAAAATCTACAATCAGATCTGAGATTTCTCAACGGCAATCGGGTGAAAGAGACAAATTTAGCTGTCTAGCCCCATTAGCCGCGTTTCCACTGTCGGGCCAGGGCTTTAAACGGGCCGTGCCGGGCTAATAGCCTCGGGCCAATAGCACCGGGCATGCGTTTCCACTGTCGGGCCAGAAGCTCCACAGCGCTTCACTAAAACACGCCCGTAACACGCCTCTCTGGGACAACGTCACACTAACCCATCATTTCACCAACAAATGGAAGTTTTATCAGAAAACTAATCAGATATCACTGGATAAAAGCGGCCGTTTGCTAGCATTTTATTTTTGTTTACTTGAATATTTAAAACCCAAGCGATGTTTTACCTCAGGTTTACAATAAAAAGTGATACATTGATCATAATGAATTAATTTATGTGAAAATTGCACATTAGTCACTCAGAAATAAATTACCGTTAGGTCTATTTCACAAAAGAAAGAGGACACACTTACTTTTTCAGTCGCGTCTGTTTCTTTATCTGGTAACTTAGTTACAGGACATAATCCATCACATTTAGAAAAAATTATAATTTCTACAAATATATGCCATACGACCTGAGGAGCTTTAGCACTCTCTCGACTCCCATACAGATATTTTCAGTCAGAGAAACAGAGGAAGCTCCCGAAAAAAAAAGTTACTTTATTTTTTGATAGTCCGGTTTAAAGAGACGAGACGTAGGCTATGACAGATCAAATAAAAACATGACTGTGATAGCCTTTAAGATTGGTCTGATTTCTTCAAGCATTCGCTATGTTTTTTTTTTTACTATGTGTATCTTCAAGCGTTTACTATGTTTACTATGGTAACGGCTAGCGCGCATAGTCTTTTGCATCACAAACAGAAGGCATTCAAACATGAACGCGATTTAAATTATTTTATTTTTAAGTCTTTAATGCTGACAGAATTCATCCGGCGCTGCCGTCTCCCAACGGTAAACTCCTCCTCTGTTGGTAACCACTCCTCTAGCCCGAGCTGGCCCGCTTTGGCCCAAGGTATTCGACGGGCCAGAAATCCTGGCCGTTGGCCCCGAGTAAGCCCCGATCAAGCCCCGGAAGTGACAGTGGAAACGCGACTGGCCCTGGCACGCACTAGCACGGCCCGGCCCTGGCCCGACAGTGGAAACGCGGCTATTGACTCCCATTCATTTTGCACTCATGGCGATCGCCCCCAGTGGAACTCTGGTGGAACTACAACCAAAATTCGGTACAACAGAGCTTAAAGGGTTACTTCAGGATTTAGCATTAAGCTTTGTAGAAAACCTGTAGTATTTTCGAATTACCATGATTTCCACCCTCATATCCCCCTGAGACAAGAGATTTATGTATTTTTTGTCTGGAAAAAATCCTCCGATGACGCAAAAATCGTCATTTTGCGTCATCGGAGGATTTTCTGGACAGAGGCTAAAGACTACAGCCAGTAGATGGCGTTAACGTTGTTCCGCATGTTTTCAGCCCACCCATACAGGGTGGGATCTCACTCAGTCAGAATGTACACAGTGTCAGCCGTCTTTCTTTGGAAGCTAGCTAGCAGGCTCTTGTTCTGTGGAGAAAGCTGAATAGTAGGAGAAAGCTGAGTAAGTAACCATCCTCCTTTTCCCGGACTTGTCCGGCGGGCGAGATCATTCAAAATGTCCGGAATTCAGCTTTTGCTTTCTGCGGTCGCTATTCCTTGTTTACATGCACACCTTTCAATCTAACTGAATTCATTCTGATTGGTGAATTTGAATGTAGTGTTTACATGAACGCTAAACAAGTGATCGGTTGATGTGCGTTTTACCATTGCTAAGAAAAATTCCCGCTCCTCTGTGAAAGATGCGAGACCGGCGCGTCTTAGTAATGACACCACCGGCCTCGCGCTGTTCTCCCGCGGCCGTCAGCCTCGTCCTGCTCGCCACAGTAAACATGATGAATGGCGACTGTAGAACGCAAAAGCAGAATCCCGGACATTTTGGGCTATCTCTAAATCCCTCGCAAACTCATCACGTAGGCTAGCTTTGTTGTTTTCATCTGCGCACTCTTACCGGTAGGCGTGGCCTCCTAAGACAGCGAAGCAAGTGCATTCTGGGAGTTGTTGTCTTTCATCCACATAAGCCAAAAATACTTTTTCTGGCTTTTCTCAGTCTAGAAAGCTCCAAATTCAAAAATTTCTTCACATTTCTTCTACTTAAATGACCTATTTTAAATACACATTCATCTTCCCAGAGGTGAAGTACCCCTTTAACCTGTTAAGCTGCAACCCCACTTTTGAAAAATCCCAAGAAATGACATACCCAAACTGAAACAGATACAGTTCATGAACCCTTTGTACTAAAAGCACAAGTATGATCTCATTTGAAAGCTGACACCTGGCAGTTTATTGTAAATGTAGAATTAATTATTGTCATAATGACAAAAATTGTTATAAATAGCTTCAAAGTTTTGTAAAGTTATTAGAAATTATTTTTTATGAAACATCCTCATGAAAATAAAATTGAAGTTGGCACTGGAGCAATCTAGAAATGCACTACAGCTAATGCCACATGTCTAAACATTTTATGTTTAAAATCTTAAGATAATAAGTCCAAAACTCTGTATTTAGTGAAATGTTTTTCAAGACCATGTCATGTGACTTTATTTTGATTTTATGCTAAAATGCTACTGATGTTTATTGCCATCTTCTAACCATCTATCCAGTATATTTTCTTTATTGTTTTGTGGTGCAAACGATCCCCATTCAGTCTCAGTCTCCCCCTGCACACATTCACACCTCTCCAGCCTGGTTATGGCTGTAAATATGCATTTCTTTTGTCTGCATTATAGTTACTAACGACTGGCTATTCACAGGCTATTCATATGGTTTCAGTCACTAATTTCTTTTCTCAAAGTCCACCCTTACATTTTAAACTGTATCTAATGCATTTCTTGAATAAAGAAACATTTCAGTAAGCATTCAAAAAATAATAAAAATATAACTTCTAGGTGGCAGGTGCACCTACACTGTAAAAAAAAATCCTAATTTTACAGAAAATAACTGATTTTTTTACGATCATTTTCTTTCATTTTAAATTGTACTCAAAACACTGTAAAATTACAAAAAAAATCTGTAAAATAAAAATTCAGCTGTTATTTTAGGTATTGTGACATTACTGACAAATTACAGTAATTCACATTTTTTATACAGAACATTTGTTGTATTTTTCATACAGTATTTTTTCTGTTTTCTTAAATTACATAAAAATGTATGTAAAATTACAAATATAATCTGTAATTTAACAGAAAGAAAACAGTTAAATGATAAAGTAGTCAAATGACTGTCAGCTCCCCAAAAAACTGTAAAACATCCTAAATTAAATAAACTGAAAAACACTGTTATTTTACAGGTATTTCCTGAATAATCACGATCAAAAACCTTCATTGTAAAAAAAATCGTAAAAAAAGGGTCAAATGACTGGCAGCTGCGGCTGCCAAACAAAAACCTTAAAATTAAAGTCAAATATTGTAATTTAAATAAACCGAAAAAAACACTATAATAATGCAGGAAATACCTGTGAAATAACAGTGTTTTTTCGGTTTATTTAAATTACAATATTTGACTTTAATTTTAAGGTTTTTGTTTGGCAGCCGCAGCTGCCAGTCATTTGACCCTTTTTTTACGATTTTTTTTTACAATGAAGGTATTTGATTATAATAATGCAGGAAATACCTGTGAAATAACAATCAAATACCTTCATTGTAAAAAAATCGTAAAAAAAAGGGTCAAATGACTGGCAGCTGCGGCTGCCAAACAAAAACCCTAAAATTAAAGTAAAATATGCTAATTTAAATACATTGTAAAAAACTTTAAAATAAATTTGATGTCACCATGATTGAGATTAGTGTCTGCTTTAGTTGGGCTCATGGCTTCAATTTTTAACTTACGGTTTTCTTTGGCTGCTTTAACTGTGTATTTCATGCACATTTATTATAGCAATAAATGCTGGAGAAAATTTCAGATGATTTTGGTTATTCTTTGATGATGTCATCATATGATGGCTTGATTCTCTGATATGACAGTCAAAAATATGAATATATTAGCTTTATACAAAGGCTATAATGTCATAATTTCTCACATGCATATAATTTTTTTAAATCGTAATAATTCAGGAAATAGCTGTAAAATTACAGTGTTTTTCTGTAAAACATTTAAGGAAAATTTCTGTAAAAGTTTTTTGCACTTCTAAAATAGGATATTTTACTTTATTTTTACGGTTTTTGTTTGACAGCCGCAGCTGACAGCTTTAAAATAAATTTGATATCACCATGATTGAGATCAGTGTCTGCTTTAGTTGGGCTCATGACCCGTGAGTCTTTAACATTAGTTTTCTCTGGCTGCTTTAACTGTGTATTTAATGCACATTTGTTATAGCAACTAGATGTACCGCATCGCGGTACAAAATATGACCGCCGCTCAGGCCTGCACTGGCTTTCCACAAAAATAAATGACGTGGAGTAATTTGGCTTTATTGCGTGTTTATATATATACCTAAAAAAAGTAATAGTATGTGCATGTCTGTCTGTTTGTGTATGTGTGTGTCTGTGTGTGTCTGTGCGTGTATGTATGTGTGCGTACATGTGTGCGCGTGTGTGTTTGTGTGTGTGTGTCTGTGCATGTGGATTTGTATGTGTGTGTATGGGTGTGTGTCTGTGCGTGTGGATGTCAGTGTGTGTGCATGCTTGCGTTTGTTTGTATTCCTGCATGTGTGTGTGTGACAGTATCATCCTAAACCAGCAACCCTTCGCTCAACAGCACCATCTACAGGCCGATGAGTGTACAGTCACTAAATGTGCACATAAATGAATTTATTTTATACCCCCCCATGGATGAAATTCTACAAAACTTAGCAGAGGACACCCCCAGAGGATGTCAAGTTAATCATACACATGAAATATGGTGCAGTTCTGAACATCTCCACTGAAGATAGGGGCGATTAAAGCAGAATAATATTGCATTTTCATTTTTTATGGGAGGGGCGCAAATCACAAATGAGTGATTATGGGCTAGGTTGATGTGGGCCCTTAAGAGCAACATACCATAAAAATTTCTTCATCCTCGGTGCCACGGTTCAGGTAGTTATTTAGGAAAAACTGCATTTTTTTGGGTTTGGGGGGGCCCAGCGCGGGGGGGGAGTGGCCCCCGGGGACCAAACGAAATTTTTCCTTAGAAGTCTAGTGGGGCTACATGCCCACCAAATTTCATGTTCCCCGGTGCTTCGGTGTCCCTGGTATCGTTGACGAAAAATTTACGGGGGCCCCAGCACGGGGGGGGAAGTGGCCCCCGGGGACCAAACGAAATTTTTCCGTAAAAGTCTAGTAGACCAACATACCATAAAAATTTCTTCATCCTCGGTGCCACGGTTCAGGTAGTTATTTAGGAAAAACTGCATTTTTTGGGGTTTGGGGGGGCCCAGCGCGGGGGGGGAGTGGCCCCCGGGGACCAAACGAAATTTTTCCTTAGAAGTCTAGTGGGGCTACATGCCCACCAAATTTCATGTTCCCCGGTGTTTCGGTGTCCCTGGTATCGTTGACGAAAAATTTAAGGGGGCCCCAGCGCGGGGGGGGAAGTGGCCCCCGGGGACCAAACGAAATTTTTCCGTAAAAGTCTAGTAGACCAACATACCATAAAAATTTCTTCATCCTCGGTGCCACGGTTCAGGTAGTTATTTAGGAAAAACTGCATTTTTTGGGGTTTGGGGGGGCCCAGCGCGGGGGGGGAGTGGCCCCCGGGGACCAAACGAAATTTTTCCTTAGAAGTCTAGTGGGGCTACATGCCCACCAAATTTCATGTTCCCCGGTGCTTCGGTGTCCCTGGTATCGTTGACGAAAAATTCAGTAAGGTGACGAAAAAAAAAAAAAAAAAAAACTTTGACAATCCCTTTATGACCGCCGCTAGCGTAGCTAGCGGGTGGCGGTCATAATAAATGCAGGAGAAATATCAGATGATCTTGGTCATTCATCAGTGATGTTACAGTCATCGTGATGATCTGATTCACTGATATGACAGCCAAATCTTTGAATATATTAGTTTAGATTACATAATATGTAGATTGAATTTAGCTTTATACCAAGTCTATAATGTCATAATTTCTCACATGATCCTTGGCAACAATATTCTAATAATTTGAAATTTAAAAATATATGTATTATATGAAATTGTTTTTTTTTTTTTTGTAGTATAGACATCAAGAATCAACATATGAATCTCAACAATGGTGACAACCAACAAAGCCTTTTTGTGACTTAATAGTAGTTCAGATTTTTTTTCGTTGTCACCATTGTTGTGATTCATACGCTGATTATTGATGTCTGAGCGAGTCTATATAATCCTGTCAAAACATTTTCTGTATAATGACATCATAAAATCTGAGTATCACAGCACTGCAGGATCTTATATAGCAGTTCCATCATGAAAAAATTAACAACTAATATTTAATCAGATATTACACTTCAGGTGGTATCAATGAAGCAGGACACTACATGATGACTATTATCACTAAAAAGAGACCAATATCATCTGAGTTTCTCTTGGGTTCCCACCATAACAAATATGCATCAAAGACACACAGTTAAAGCAGCCAGAGAAAATTATAAACTAAACACTAAAAGGTCAAGAGCCCAACTAAAGCAAACACTGATCTCCATCATGGTGACATCAAACTTTATTCTTTTCAATAAAACTTCAACTTCTAAACCTCTGTTAATTCTCAATAAGAATGTTAGTATGAAAGAAATAAAGTCTGGATTGTAATAAGTGAAGATGCTGAGATCCTGATAGTGTTTAATGTTCTGTTGGGGTTTAAAGTGTTTCTGTATGGTGTGTTTCGTGTGTCACCATTGTGTTGAAGAGTAGAGCCTGAGCTTCAGTTCAGGATGAGCAGAGAAACACTGATGAAATGCTGCATGTTGCTTTAATTAACAGACAGTAATTGTGTAGTTGCTGATGTAGTGACGTATAGTCACAGCAAATCATGCATATAATTAACTGCATGTTTTTCAGTAAAAAATCAGAAAAAATGTGAATTAACTGTGTTTTAACTGTGTGTTTCTGTTAATGAAGATTTCTGTAAAAGTATTTTCCACTTATTTAAATTAGGATATTTTACATTAATTTTACGGTTTTTGTATGGTAGCCATTGCTGACAGTCATTTTGACTGTTTTTTATGGGATTTTTTTTACAATGAAGGTGTTTGATCGTAATAATTCAGGAAATAGCTGTAAAAAAACACTGTTTTTCCGTAAAACATTTAAGGAAAATTTCTGTAAAAGTTTTTTGCACTTAATTTAAATTAGGATATTTTACTTTATTTTTACGTTTTTTGTTTGGCAGCCGTAGCTGACAGTCAATGACTGTTTTTTTTACGATTTTATTTTTTACAGTGTAGGGCTAGCTAGCATGTTAGCTTAGCACAGCATCAATACACGACAATTTATGAGATTGAAACCATGTTTGTGCTCTAAACTTACTTTATAAAGCAAATCGAGTATTTTAAATAATTTTCTGTGATCTAATTTGGCTTCAGATAAAAAATCAGACAGAAAATATACTATTGGATAGTGTTCTGCACAACGATTCTATATAGATTAGCATTACATTATACATATAATCTATTATTATGGAAATACCTGGCATGGATTGAAAAACACAGGTAACTCAAATATCATAGCAAACATGTTTATTGTCTTCAAAATGTCTGTATCTGCATGTTACAGCCATAGTTACAGCGCGATCTGTTGTTACCATAGACAGTAAAAGAAATGGACACAGCGACCCCATTGGATTCAACGGAGACAAAGTGAAGCCAATTAGAAACTCTTACTTCCTGGGGGTCCAGCGTACTGCGCAGACTCAAACTGAGCTCGACGACGTAGATGTGACGTGAGCAAACCGTCTGTCTTCTAGTAGCTGTGCCAAGATCAATCTGAATCATTACCTTCCGAAACTCGCAGAGACGGAGAGCGTGAGTAGGAGCTGTCCATGATCTTGGAGCAGGAGAAACTTTTTGTAGGTGTTCTGATTAATTATTTTGTCATTTTGCCTCGGCGTCCTCCCGATTGCCCGCGAGCTTCTCCTCCTGTCCATACGGTAATTTCCTACTGTGCGACAGAGAGTCGCGTGGCTGTGACGCAATCGTTAGCCTACTTTTACAAAAACTGCTTCTACAGGGTCATAACGTAAGCTACAAGGTAATGGAGCCTTTTATACATTTTCGTGTTTCTTTAGAAATAAATAATGGACAAATGGAGTCTTTAAACGCCTCAGATGTGAAGTTATTCGCTGTCAAAGTGACGCCAAAATGAATGGGAGTCAATGGGATGCTAACTGCAGGTGGGGTTCTGCTAGCCAATGGCGGCGCCCGGGGAAGCTTCAAAATAATACAAATCCCTGCCCCCCTGGTTGTTAGCTGTGTGTGTGTTCGAGGCTTCCTGGATTGTCACATGATTATGGCACTTCTTCATGTTCTAATACTGTGCACAGGGCGGCGAGGGCGCCCTCAGGCTATTGGTATGAATTGAAAACACATTAACAGAGTATGCAAACGCTCATAATGATTACATCGACGCATTTGGGTATAAATTCAATAAATATTATTCCTGTCTATAGAAATCTGATGTAAACCTATGAGAATATATCAATATTTCTCCAAATCTGCAAATTTTTTAGCTAAAAGCCCTGAAGGACGTTGTTTTGTGAATCGCTGTCATGACGACGGCACGGGAGTTTTTTTATGAATGAAAGCGGCTGACGCGCATAATTCATATCAAAGGTATCGACTCATTTTTTCATTTCATAACTCCTGACACAAATTAAGAAATAACTGTCGCTATAAGTTTCTCAGAATACAATAGTGGTCAAATTCTGAAACTTGAGTCTTATATCTTTTTAATGATGTATAGTTTGTCAAGGTATAACATTAAATCTGATAGTAATTTTGAACTATATATAAATAAAACCGCTTCAGTGCGCCCGCGCTCTGGCAACGGTTAACAGGTTAATAGGGAGTGGGCAGGCTCTCCGTAGACGGGCTCTGACCCCTTGTTCTGCATGTGGAGATCGCAGTCGTCCTGGTGAAGGACGTGATCGAGCCGGTCCCTCCAGCCGATGTGAGGTCAGGGTTTAACAGCTCCTACTTCACTGTTCCCACAAGAGTGGTGGTTTTGAATCGGCCCTTCACAAGCTTCTGATCAAAATGTTAACACAGAAACACCTTTTCAAATGTATTCGCCCCTAAGATTGGTTTCGTAGCGATCGACCTGAAGGACGTGTACTTTAATGTCTCAATTCTCCCTCGACACAGACCGTTCCTAAGCTTTGAGTACGAGGGATGGGCATACCAGTACAAAGTCCTCCCCTTCGGACTGTCCCTGTCACCATGGGTTTTTATCCGCTGAGGCCATATCCTATGATCCTATGGTGCGTTCAAGTCCTCTTGGGAAGTTCGTATTTATGAAGTGGGAAGTCGTGTTTAAGACGTCATGTGCGTTAAAGTCACTTTCGTCAGAGTAAGATGCCGTGTACTTTCTCTTAAAGCAGCACTCAGTAGCTTCGGGATTTCTTCGCTGTATTCTCGCTTTTTGCTCACAGGTTTCTCTCTCTAAAAACTCGTTGGTGATTCTCAGACACCAGAGGCTATAGATCAACGACATCAAAGCAGATGGGACATTCTTTAAAACGTCTTCTTCATTCGGGTTCGAACAGCGTGAGGGAGCGCAATAATGACAGTATTTGAGCAGATTTCTTTTGGCCGTAAAGCAATTGTTTACATCGCGAGACCTGATATCACGCAAGACTTCCTGACGCGGCGGCCAGCGGCCCGCAGCCTCAAAGTTGCAAGTGCGTATTTTCCGCTCACGGGCACCAGGGGGGTGCGAAAAGACCACCATTCAACCCGAAATAAGTAATATAACCATTCCAATGACTCCGAAGCTGTTCAGTTAAGGTAAAAAAAAAGTTACTTAGTTCACCTTTAACTAATTACACAAGAATACAGCAAGGTTCTTAAACTCTAGTTCTAGAAAATGAAGAACAAAGAAATGTGCATCAGGTGTACTTTTATGTTTTTAATTCATTTATGAAGCCACTGCAAACTTTATTGTTACATATTACATTGTTATATTATAATGCCATCGTATTCTGGGCAAGCAATTAGCTTACTTCACTGTAAATAGAAAAGTCTAGCAAAGACTGCTAAATGCCTGTAAGTATTGTGGTATTCCACTGTGTTTCTCACCGTCACGCCCCAACTCATAGAGATCGGGCCTTAAAGGGGTCATATAATGGTACATGCACTTTTACAAGTTGATTGTACTGAAATGTGTGTTGGCAGTGCCTGTACACAACCATCATAAAATGTGACCTGATCCAGCAAAATGAGTCACAGTGACCCAAATTTCAAAACTGATATTTTGGTATTACTGGAAAGAGGAGACCATGCTTTCAAATGATATCCTAGTCAAAGTCATACCTTGAATGGTTGTAAATATATACACATTTGAATTATGGCCGTCTGCCCTCTTTTTCCAATTGAAAACCTGAGAAAATCACTTTTAAAGCTTTTTGCCCGTTTTTTGTTGATATCTTTCAAAATCCATTGCATTTAAAGGGATGAACTATTTATTGTACAGCTTAATTTGACCAAAGACATTAATATATGCTATTATGCCAGGCTGAAGCTCAAATTATTTTAAAGTTTTTATTTGAATAAATAATTTAAAAGCCACTTTTACAAACATTTACTAAAATCAGAAAGATTGAACAGAGGTGCTACAGTTTTGCTTGAGAGAGGGTGTGTGTGTGTGTGTGTGTGTGTGTGTGTGTGTGTGTGTGTCTCTCTCTCTGTGTGTGTGTGTGTGTGTGAGAGAGAGAGAGAGAGAGAGAGAGAAAGTGAGAGAGGCAGAGAGACAAGGAAACAGAGAACAAATAATGTTAGCCTATGCAATCATATCTTTTTGTAGGCTAGTTGACAATAACAGTGTAACATATTCATAACGGATATACCAAGAGGTAAATATTGGCTTAAAATAAATCAAACACATTGTAATGGATTCTCCCTGCAGATAAATACACTCACAGAATAATTGCACTCACTCACATCCATACACGATAAATACCATAGAGCACTTTCGCTGTCGCTGTCATCAGAGGATGACACGTCTCCAGATCCAAAACAATCACTGACTAGCCTTATAGCCACTCTTGATGACCAGCAGGTTAGACGCCTCAAGTGAGTTCAACGCTTTTGGCGACTTTGCTGTCTTTTGACAGCGACATTTCTCAAATTAATAATATTTAATCTTTCTGAGGAGATCTGCTAGCTTGTTTACACAGAGCGCCGCGAGTCTGACAGGAGGATGGCTGGACCAATCGCGCACAGTCAGTCGAAATGGGGCTTCCCATAGAGCATCACAGTCCCGCCCACAGCCCGAGGGCGCTTAGGTGCCGGAAGTAAATTTCCCATTCATTTCTCCCATTGACGTTTTGGAAAATCCGTATCTAAAGAGTTTTAGAGCATGTCTGAGGATAACCAGCTACGGCTGAACTCATAGGCATACAACATATTATTTAGAGTGAAAAAACGACGAGAAAATCCCCAAAAAGTCAAAGGTACAAGACTGTGTACATATTTTCATTTCCGAGCGAAGGAACTACTCATCCCATAAAGCACCGCGCCTCACTGAAGTCGACTGAAGCCACAACCGCGAAAGAGCCTTTAGAGCGACTTTCAAATCTGACGACAGCCACGCGAACTTTTTCTTGTGCAGTTTATAGCAGTTCTTTCAGTAGTAATCGTGTGAATAATAGTGTTTTTTATAGGTATTGTGTATTGAATTTTATACTTATCATCGTGTATTTTATCGTGTATTTTATATTGTGTGCTTGTGTGAAAAGCGGTTAACGATAACGTTAGCAACATGGTGCAGTGCTTTGTACCTGACTGCAATCACCGCTCAGTGGTCAACACAGCGTTTTTTTTTTAATGATCTTCAGTCTTCACGGACTTTCGCAGGGTTTAACCAGACAGTTACACGAGCTCCACCAATCAGATGCATCACTGTGGGATTGTGGGATTGTTCAGGATTGTGGGTAATGAAGTACTTCTCCAAGACATCGCGAATAAAAGGCATTTATCCCAAAACAAGGTTAGTGCCCCATGAACTTTTGGCGGTTATATGAGCATATACAATCGCTTAGTACAGCCGTAGCTGGTTTTAAGTCTACCATGTATGGTTACGTTTTTATGGCTTATATCCCAACTGTCAATGCAGAAATTGTATTGAATTTTTACTTCCGGCACCGGCTGTGGGCGGGACTGTGATGCTCTATTGACAAATGATCAGCGTTTGTGTACATTTCTAAGCTTTTTGATTGGTTCTATGACAACGTGTAACACCATATTTGGAGAGCAGAGACGTTTCAGGGGATACCCGGGAAATGCTCAGAAGTAAGTAGAGGAGTTGAGAAAAGCAATATTCATTTCCAGCGAATTTAGTAAAACTTTGTAAACTTGAATAGGCATTTAAATACCTTTACTCAATTATCTGGACTACGAAACTTTAGGAGATTATTTTTGAATGTCTGTTCTTTGAAATTTAGCACAAAAAAATAAATAAAATAAAAAATATTATTTCATTGTTTTTCCACATAAACGGCCCATATCTTAAAATGGATTTCGCCAGATCGGGTCACAAATGATAAAAATCCATCCAGTGTATTTTTTTAAATCTCCTTATATGTTTTACACTCTCTGAAATCAAGTCGTTCGATTTTGTGACGTCACAAAATTGACGCCCCTCCCACGAATGTTGATTGACAGCAGCGTTTCAACACAGACCCGCCCTCGCTCGTGAGCGAGCTGTCTGTCATCACAGTGCATTGTTGATATGCTGGAGCAGAATGGCGTCTAAGCGATTGTGGTGTTCTTGGGTGTAATAACAAACACAGCAGTCATTTTGATGTTCCTAAATCCGAACCGCTGAAGACGCAGTGCCTGAGTTTGTTTTCGAAGGGAATATTCCCTACAATCAACGTCAATGCTTTCATGTTTGCGCGAATCATTTCACACACCAGACTGCTTTACAAACGAGGGTCAGTATAAAGCTGGATTTGCTAAGAAGCTGCTCCTGAAAAAAGGATCAGTACCAACTATTCGTGTTCTTGCTGCACCTCCAGAAGAAGAAGTGAGTGTAACATTTTATTAACCTTTATATTAATCTTTATATTAATCTTTGCAAATCGCTTGCTGCACGCTTCACGATGAATGCGGCTGTTTACACTCAGGGAACATTACGGCATGTTTTCTATGTACGACGTTCTCAATATAATTCATAATCCCACGTTTATAATGAACACCGCGTTATGGTTATTGTGTTATTGTGTTACAAGCGGTGTACGCACAGAACAGAGGGGCGGGGTGAGCAAAGCTCATTATCATTTAAAGACACATGCACTTAAACGGCGTGCTGAAAACAGAGCTGGTTTTGACCAGGTAAAATGAGTGTTTTCTTACAATACTAATGAGAATTTTTAATTAAAATATATTACAAACTTTTAATTTAGACCCTAAAGAATCATATTAGCTTGAACAAAAATGGCATTATATGACCCCTTTAATAAATGAGTTTACCACTGTGAACTGTTGCTTTATTAAAGGACTTGTGTGAGTAAATCATGCTCGGTAATATATAACAGTTTATTACATGGTTTTATCTTTATTCCTTTTTAAATAACACATTAAATTATAAAAAGCTACACAAGCCATTCAACCATCTGTTTTGAATGAGTGCTTTAGAGCGTGTATCAAACTGGCTTAAATTGTTTCAAACCACGTTTTGAAATTCTGATGATTTGACGCTAGAGGGCGATGAGCAAACACCTGATCTGAAAATGTTGTGGGTTTTTACGTCAAGTGTTTAAAAAAAAATGAAAACACCCAATATACAGATGTTTCATAGATACTATAAGATATAAACAATAATTACAATTACACAAATCCAACATAAATATTAGATAGGTACACTGGAAAAAATGATACTTTGGATTAAGTAATTTGTTACTGCTATTTTTTGGGGGGGATTTTCGTAAATTGTATTTATGATTTAGTTAAAACCATAAATTCTGATTTAATGTCAAACCAAAATTGTAATTTTTTCCAACTCAACTCAAGAGTGTTAAAGTTAATGAGATAATTAAGTGATTAATTTAGTGATGATTGAGCATTATTGAAGACACCTGATGTTAACAAGCAGAATCACTGAAGGAGAAAAATAACAAATTGTAAGTCACCATTATGGAGATCAGTGTTTGCTTTAGTTGGGCTCTTGACCCTTATATGTTTACTTAAAATTTTGTTTGTCTGCTGTTTGTTTGTTTATTGATTTATAACAGTCAGATGAACAAAGAGACAATGTGATCTGATGGTGTTGGTTATGTTTTGACATAATCATGTTGTGATCCAAAAAACAAAACTTATTGAGATAGTTTGGTTTAACTTGTTAACTACAGCAGCTCTGTGATTCTACAGCATATGATTTTCAGTATTTTTTCATATAATCCAAATATACACTGTTAGACCTTACCAGGTTTTTTTACAGTAAAATACTGTTGCCAGTAATTTACTGTTAATTGTACAGTTCTTTACTGCAATCTAAAGTATGCTACTGTAAAGGTGCACTAAAACTCTCGTTAACTAATTTCACTTGTAGAAACCGACTGCCTTAAATTGACCAACTATCATTTAAACGTATTAACTAAAATGTATAAAGCATTACTAACATGAGAAAAGTATTACTGTGAACTTATTTCATTTGAAACCACAACAAAAAAATTGTAAATAAAGAGATTTCTACTGGACCAGCAACTACACAGTCACTGCTTTTTAAATAAAGCAACATACAGCATATCAACAACGTTTCTAGATCTTCTCCTGGACTGAAGCACAGGCTCTACTCTTCTGCACAATGGTGACCCAAAAAACAAGATTTTACAGTAAACTACTGGCAACAGTGTTTCAAACCTGTTTCATAACTTACAGTTTATTACTGTTAAAATACATTTTGTGGGTGTGTCGTTTTATCTTGCACTGTTAACCCTTTCAACCCCACAGGAAAATCCACACTACCAAGAGTAAAAAGTAACATTGAGACAGTGTTGCAGTGAGATAATTAAGGGAATATGTAAGTGATTGTTGAGCATTAGTGATGAACACCTGCTGTTAGAACAGAAAATCGAGAAACACAAGACCTACAACTGACTTCCAGCCATTACACATTTTTACACTTATTGTTACCCAGTATGACTTTATTTCTGTCATACATCTACAGAAGTTGTTATTGAGATGTTTCATTGAAAATATTTGGTTTGAAGTTACCATTATAGAGATCAGTGCTTTCTTTAGTTGGGATGCT
This sequence comes from Rutilus rutilus, assembly GCF_951802725.1. Taxonomy (NCBI): domain Eukaryota; kingdom Metazoa; phylum Chordata; class Actinopteri; order Cypriniformes; family Leuciscidae; genus Rutilus; species Rutilus rutilus. The sequence goes on from NC_140210.1 coordinate 51,483,489, forward strand.
GATAAGTGCTACACTGTAAAAAAGAATACATTGATTTAATTGATATCTAATTAATAAAAATGAGGCAACAGATTACAAGCAATATTATTAATTAAATTTAACAAATTAGAATTGAGTAATAATTAATCAAATGAATTCCTTAAAAGTTAACCATTTAAAATGAGTAAAATGTACAAAAATATCTTTTATTGCCAACATTGAAGACACCTGGTGTTAACAAGCAGAATCACTGAAGGAGAAAACCATAATTAAAGTCACCATTGTGGAGATCAGTGTGTGTTTTAGTTGGGCTCTTGACCCTTAAATTATTAACTTTAAGTTTTTAAGCTGGCTGTTATAACAGCCAGATGAACAAAGAGAAAAGATGATCTGATGGTGTTGGTTGTGATTTAACATAATCATTATTTCACAATCATTAGACCTGAATCACTGAACCTTATATAGAGTCCAATTTATGAGTTAAGTTAACTTTATTAATTATAGCAGTATAATATTTTTAGCCTTTTCAATGAAATCCAAATGATCAAATCAATAATAAAAAATAAATAAATGTGTTTTTTTGTTTGTTTTTTTAGGCACAAACACACATAAAGATTTTGCGTATGAATCTCAGCAATGGTGATGAACAGATCACCTCTGAACATAAGCTCATTATTTATTCATGCAGCAATGCATGATGGGAGCCATGAATGAGTTTTGATTGGTGGAACCCAGAATGCACTGCAACATGCTTTATAAATGTCACCATTGTTGAGATTCACAGGCTGATTATTGATGTCTGTGTGTTTCTTTTTATGTAAGAGAAACTTTTTAGAAATTATTTGCCTTACATTGTAAAAGTTAAAAAATATTATGCCGTACAAGGGCAGTGCTGCTATAATTAATATAGTTCACCTAACTCATAAATTGGACTCTATGAGTTCAGTGATTCAAGTCAAATGATTGTGAAATAATGATTGTTAAAACACAACCAACGCCATTACATCACCTTTTCTATTTGTTCATCTGGCTGTTATAGCTCATATACAGCAGCCGAACAAAACTTAAAGTTAATAATTTAAGGTCAAGAGCCCAACTAAAACACACACTGATCACCATAATGGTGACTTTAATTATGGTTTTCTCCTTCAGTGATTCTGCTTGTTAACACCAGGTGTCTTCAATGTTGGCAATAAAATATATTTTGTACATTTTACTCATTTTAAATGGCTACCTTTAAAGGAATTCATTTGATTAATTATTACTCAATTCTAATTTGTTAAATTTAATTAATAATATTGCTTGTAATCTTTTGCCTCATTTTTATTAATTAGATATCAATAAAATGAATGTATTCTTTTTTACAGTGTAAAGCATTAATGTTTCTTTTGATGCTTGAGCTGTTTTTGTGTAAGTCACACTAGTGCACACACACAGTTTATGAATGATTGTGGTTATAATGATTATGATGACAAAATCATCATATTGCCTGTTCATTCACTAAGGAAATTCATTCTCACTCATTCAGAGTTTAATCCTCAATCAAAAGTGTTACATTACCACCACCGTGAAACCACAGCAATAAATTACAATGACTCATTTTTTTTAACACATCATGCATAAACCAGAGAAACAGAGCTACACTGTCTATTAGAAACACAGAGATATCACAATTTAGCACATAAATCTCAACAATGGTGGCAATTTTTTATTTATGCAGCAGTGCATGCTGGGAGCTTTATATTATCCTGGAACCCAGCATGCACTGCGACATGAAACTTTTGATTGTCACCATTGTTGAGATTCATGTGCTGATTGTTGATGTCTGTGTGTGTCTGAATCAAGCAGGAGCTCAAAATGTTTTAATGCACTATATGATTACGATACGCTTCAGAAATATTGATTTCATGTTGTAGATTCACAGATATATGCTAAATATGAAATACCCATAAATTCAAAAAAATATATACAGGAAAGATCAGATAATCAGACCTGTCCAGGATGGTTGTGATATCATCACAAAAGCCAAAAACACCTGATCATCTACCTCTTGGCTCTTTCTTGCCATAAAAAAATGCGATTTTAAACTCACTGTTACAGCAGTCAGAGAGAGATGAATGGTAAGAGTTCAAGAGACAAGAGACCAACTAAAGCAAATACTGATCTCCATCATGGTGACAACAAACTTTATTATAAACTAAATCTCTGTTAATTCTCAACAAGAACTTTTGTACATGTATGATAGAAATAATGTTAAACTGGTTTGTAAACTGGTTTTACACTCAGTGTTTCTGGAAGTCAGTTGTAGTTTTTGTGTTTCTCTTTTTTTCTGTTCTTGTTTCTCAGTCCTTCAGTGATTCTGCTTATCAGGTGTTCATCAGTGTCTCAATTCACTCACTTCTTTACATTCAAGTGGACTATATTAGTGAACTAATGTAGAGAATAGTGAATGAGGATATAGGGTGTGAATTGGAAAACTGAGTGTCGACTTTGAGCACTGTTGATTTACAGTATATTCCTGTATTCTAGTTTTGTTTTCTACGGTATATTACTGTTTTAATGGAAAATGGTATTATATTGTCAGAATTTGGCCTTTTTTTACAGCAAGGGTTAACAGTGTATAATATTTTTATATAATTAATTTAAACTGCAAAGGTAAAGCATAAATAAAAATGATTGTGACGTGAAGGGAATAGAGAGAATTGAGATGTCCTTCAAGATGCTGAGTTTGATCAGTTTCTGGGTCACAGGCTGGAGGACGGAGGAGCGAGGAAAAGAAGTAGCATCAAAATTGAGTATTGAGAAGCACCCATAAACTTTCCCTCGATTCCTCCGTCTTCATTTTCTTTCCTTGCAACCTTCCCTCACATCCTACAGAGGGATGTGTTTTAGCCTTTAACAGTGAAAAATTAAACTGGGATGTTTGCTGAAATTGTCCAATAATAACCAACTGCAGCCTTTCCTAGAACATTTTCCACCAGCCGTCTCTGATAAATACTTTTACCTGACATCTGTAGATCCTCCAGTGAAACCTGTGATCTCCATCAGTCCATCTGGTGTAATAGTGGAGGGAGATTCAGTGACTCTGAACTGCATCAGTGACTCAAACCCTCCTGCAGAAATCAGCTGGATTAAAGGAGGAACGATTGTAGGATCTGGAAGAATCTTCAACATCTCAAAGATCAGCTCTGATGACAGTGGAGAATACAAGTGCAAGTCCATCTATGAACATGGAGAGAAATACTCTGATACTGTGACTTTAAACGTCATGTGTGAGTTAATGATGGTTCAGTCACTGTGACATTAAATCCTCGAAACATCTGTGATGTCAAGTTTAATATGATTGTTAATGATATCAATATTTCTCTGTGTTAGATCCTCCCAGGAGCGTCTCAGTGTCCATCAGTCCATCTGGTGTAATAGTGGAGGGAGATTCAGTGACTCTGAACTGCATCAGTGACTCAAACCCTCCTGCAGAAATCAGCTGGTTTAAAGGAAAAAGGAATATTTTGCAATCTGGTGAAACCTACAGCATCACTAATATTAAGTCTGAGGCCAGCGGAGACTATCATTGCTCTGCTAGAAACAATCATGGATCTCAGACTTCTGCTGCTGTGAATGTGAATATCATGTGTAAGTCTGCCTTTATCTTTAGCAGTTCTGGAAGATTATTTGTGCAATAATTTGTCTCACTGCATGTATTTTTTACACTTGTTGTCTTTGTAGATCCTCCAAAGAGCGTCTCAGTGTCCATCAGTCCATCTGGTGTAATAGTGGAGGGAGATTCAGTGACTCTGAACTGCATCAGTGACTCAAACCCTCCTGCAGAAATCAGCTGGATTAAAGGAGGAACGATTGTAGGATCTGGAAGAATCTTCAGCATCTCAAAGATCAGCTCTAATGACAGTGGAGAATACAAGTGCTGGTCCATCAATGAACATGGAGAGAAATACTCTGATGCTGTGACTTTAAACGTCATGTGTGAGTTAATGATCGTTTACACATTGTTCAAAAACTTCAAATTCATAATTTTCTAATATTTATTGTGAGTCTCAGCGATCAGACGCTGTAACTGTCACAGGTGAAGCTTTTATTAACACACTCCTGTATCTTCACATCATTCATCAGTTTGGAGAGTTAATCATGATGATCTTCCTCTTTCAGTTCATCATGTTGCTGGTAGGAATGTGATTGTGATCACAGCGGCATCTGGAGGATTAGTCTTCATTATCATCTTCATCATCATCTTCATCCTGTTTATAATGTGAGCTCAATAAACAAACTGCAGTAATTGTATGAATTCACTTTTGGTCTGATGTAGGAAATGGCTAATTTGTGTTTTTAATTATTAGTAATCTTTAAAATAAATCCATATGCTGCTAATGTCTTTCATTATAACAGAAAGAAACGAAGGAGTGTTAAATCTGAAGATCGCACAGTGAAACAGGTAAATCATCTAAACATGACTTCACAAAAGCAGAGAATGAATCGATCAGCCGTTATCTGTGTTTCAGACTGTAAATGTACAAAGTGACAGGATTCAAACCTTCCCAATCCAGCGGTAACCAGTTTGTACTATAATATAAGAAAATGATGAAATAAAGCTGATTTTAGTGGGCAGTTGTGAATGGCCTTGGCCGTGAAGATTTTAGTGAATTTAACCAATCTGCTTAAGTTTTTAATTATAATTTACTGTTAAATTTATGATGACTCAAGCCATTAAGGGTTTTGTACAAGATACATGACCAATCAGAGATTACTTCATTCACATGCAATCATTTCTCATTGATTTATATTTTATCTGGTCAAAAAACATGGTCTAATCTTTCGAAATTCATGTTAGTTTATTTTGTTAATTTTATATAGCTTTTACTTACATGAAACATGGAGTAAAATATTTATTCGGGAATCATCTCAGATGAAGGATGTTTTCGGCATTTTTCATTACCGCAGCAAACACTCACACTTCTGTGCACCTTATCGCCTCAGTTGAATGGAAAAGTTTTTCATATTAATAATGTTATATTATTGACTGTAGTAGCTCTATGAGTCTACAACATGTGATCCATCAGTGTTGTGAGAATCTGAAGAATTTTAAAACATTGTCTGAAACATCTTTCAGACACACTCAGAATCTCAGCAACGGTGATGATAAAAGTGCAGTGCATGATGGGAGCATTCAATCAAAACTCATCAAAATCTCCCAGCATGCACTGCAGCATGAATAAATTATGCTGAATTGCCTTAGTATTTTCTTTTATTATTATATCTGCTTTTATTTTTGCTGTTGTTTTTGTTGTAACTTTTTCGTAGCTTGTTTTGTGATGCTCAGAGTTTTATCTGATTATTTTGTTGATTGTCACCGTTGTTGAGATTCATACGCTGATTCTTGATGTCTGTGTTGGTCTACATCATACAGTAGTTTTCTATACACCATGTGTTTTTAAAGTTCTTAAGATTACTTCTTTGTCACTGCTGGCTCACATGCGGTAATGACACATAACTATTACACTCAAAACTGAGTAATATATTAGTAATAAATGTAATAAAAGGTAAGACTCTATGACATCAGTTAATCAGGCCACTACATGACGATTATGTCAACATCAATAAATAGCCATCAACACCTGATCACATTTTCTCTCTGATTTTCATATCCTAATGATTGTGTTTTATAAACACAGTTAAAGCAGTCAGAGAAAATCTGACGTTAGAAAGTCAAGGGTCAAACACTGATCTCCATAATGGTGACTTCAAACTTTATTATTTTCAATAAAACATCAACTTCTAAACCTGTGTGTGATGAGGTTCAGTATTTGTAAGTGTGGGAAGGAAGAAGACAGGGGTCGGTGTGACTGGGACTCTCGTTTTATTTCTCATATACTCAGAACAAAATAAAGGTGCGCACACAGCGCGTTCACCGTGACAAGCACAGCATACACAAAACACTATTTCAAAGTCTCTTTAGACGATCTCTTCTCGGCAGCAGCACACGAGGTCCCAGTCCAGCTCTCTCTCTCTCTCTCTCTCTCTCTCTCTCTCGTTTGCGCTGGTTTATATCCGGTCTCTCCACGCCAATTACTGCAATCAGACACAGGTGTTCATCATCCGCACTTGACCTGCTTACTCACCTCCTCTCTCTCCCGCTACAGACTTCGCAAAACCACGCCCCCCTCGCCACACTCTGCTAATTCTCAGTAATAGCTTTTATGACAAATTGGTTTGTAATACAATATTTTTAAATTACAGGCAACCACAGCTGGCAGTTTTTTTTTTATTTATTTATTTTTTACTAAAGTTCAATGCCATAAAACCTAAAATATTACTGCCGTATTTTTTTACGGTAAAGCACTTGCATCCAGCTGCCAGTTTTTTACTTCAACTTCAACTTCAACTTTTATTTATTTATATAGCACATTTAATAGCAACGTTGTTGCCCAAAGTGCTTCACAGTTAACTAAAACAGTAAGACATTCATATATAAAAACAAATATGAAAATAAGACCACACACTCTTGAACATATCCTTACTGTAAACTTTAGTTCAATGCCGTAAAACACAAATATTTCTAGCGTATTTTTACGGTAAAGTACAAGCAACCACAGCTGCCAGTTTTTTACCGTAAATTTTTGTTCAATGATGTAAAACATTACAATTGCTGCTGTATTTTTTACGTTAAATGCAACGGTAAGGTTTATTTTTATTTTTTTTACAGTGTACTTCCAAAATCTGTACAATTAACAGTTTTACTGTAAAATTATGTGAAATGTCCCGTGAGAGCTATTGCAGTTTTTCACTGTATATAGTAAGGGTATCTCTGCAATTAACATGTCTTTTCCGTTGCTTTTTTACAGTTTTTTACAGCTAAAATTACGAACATATGAAAAAGCCCTTTACTTTGAACATTGTCAGGGAACTTTTTTGATAGTGTTTTCATAAAATTGTGTATGTTCCAAAGTTTATCATTGATCATGTTTTTAAAAATGTATATTTATTATTGTGATATTTTGTGATGTAAGACCTTCTGTCTCTCCTGTAGATCTCTGATCCCAATGAAGACACATATGCAGCTCTTGATCTCAAGTCCACGACCTCTGACCTGTACGACACACTCACAGTAAGTGAGACGTCAAAGTCAGATAATCCATCACTGATGATCACATGACCGATCTCTCGCTCTTTCACACAGACCGTTGATCGCAGACCTCCTGAAGACTCTTGATCCTCAGAGCTTTTCTAAACATGAGAATCCATCAGTAAGTGTCAGAACCTGCAGCTCTTCTCAATATAATCAATACAACTCTCTTCAGTATAGTGTGATTGTTTTATGTATCTTGTGAAAGGTTTTATAATGTTGTTGATGAACTTCAGTCAGTCTTTCTTCATCTTATTGTTTGTTCAGATCAACAGGAAGATTCTGCAGTGAGAGGCGGAGCACAAATGAACCAATCCTGAGCTCTGTGGGCGGAGCCACTGATGATTGACAGGGGTCATCAGTGATGAGTCACAAGAGATTAATTTCTGTATAGTTTAAGAAACATGATGTAACAGTGGAATTAAATGAAAGTTAAAAGCTGGTGAATTGTTATTGTCTAAATATATGTTAAAATTAAGTCAAAACACCTAAAGTGATGTTCATTTGTGGCAAACAATCTATGCTTTCTCATTTTACAACATTTTCCTGCTTTTAAATCATAATTGATCATTTTATTATGATAATGGAATTCATTCACAATGGAAAATGTTTCTTTTTTTCTTTTTTTTTTGTGCTCTCAAAGTGCTCAATATAATCAGCTTCTGTTATTCTGTCTTTTGTGTTCCTGTAACTCTCCCTTTAAATGTTTTTAAGTTTTTAAGTTGTATTTGTGATCATCTCGTATATACTTGTACAAACCTTAAGGGCTCATAGATCCTGCAGTATTGATATATATATATATATATCGATTCTCACAAGCTACTTATTTGTTATTAATTCTATTAAAAAATATCAATATTAAAATTGTTAATGACAAAACATGAGTTTCTACATCAATTGTATTTGTTTTCAATACTTTTTTTTTTTGTTTTCTCCAAAAGGAGTTTGTTGGTGTGATATGCCTTTAAGTCTATTTTTTTTTTTTTCTAAAAATAATTACAAAAATCACATACCAATTTAAGAAATAACTGTTTTTGACACTGGCATTGTTAAAACTGTAAGAAAAAGTATTGGTATCGGATCAAAATAAAAAAGTTTGTAATCGCCCATCCCTAACAATCCCTCAAACTGCCACCAGAGGTCACATCTCCTGCGTCTGACATCAACCTCGATGAGCCTCACCTGTAAATCACTATCATTCATCTTCATTCTTCAACAAAGAAAAAGATCATCATTTTTCTTTAGTTTTAGTCTTATTGTTGTCTTGTTGAAGGAGAGGAATTTACAGTTAAAGACCAGGACCAGATATGATGAATGAAGACCAGGAGTCAGAAGTGCAGTCAACTGATGAAAGTTTTCCTGAAGAAAGTTTGCAGTTTCATCAGCAGAATCAGCTTCAATACTCAGACAGGAGTTCGTAGGCCGTTCTGCTGTACATTCCCAGTTTCACACCAATTATCCTCTCACACAATCATGAAGCTACGTCATTATTTCAGGTTGAATGATTCTGATTGGCTAAAAAATAGATACATTTAGAAAATATCCACACATGGACTGATAAAGCATATCTCCATCAGTTATACAGCTGACACCAGGACCCTGAGTTAGTGACTCTCCTGGGTCACAGGACTGCGTTTCGAGGCTCCAGCTAGTCGAGAACAACAAGTTATTTCGTCTCCCAAGGCAGTCCCTCCAGAAAAACGCGATTATGTCATCACATAATTCAATGCATAATCAGCCAATGTCCGCATATTTATGCGGGGGCCGTCTTTTTTCAAATACGCAGCACTTTCGCCGCATAAATTGCCGATATCCAATAGCGAAATATGCTGTGGGGCTTGCATGATTTCATAATTTTCATTGCAAAACCGTCACATATATCTTAGCAGAAAGTTGAAAAATGTTGCGTTTACTTCACACAAGAGCAGCCTTTTTTTTTTTTTTTTTTTTTTCATATAGTGCCGGCCTTCAACAGTTACTGAGGGTTTGCTCACAATGTGGCTCAGACTTTGACATTAAATATAACGCAAAGCAGATAATATTATGATTGTTAGGAGAAGGGAAGACATGAAACTGTCATTTCCTGATTTCTCTCTGGTATTGTCCTTATAAAAGAATGGCTTTTTGATTGTTTGGATTTATTTACAACACAACATAATCCAAAGATATACAACAAAGGACAAAAAATCACATTATTTAACACACTAATCTAAAGACAGAGACTTGAACAGTCACACACCTTTGTGCCATTCATGAAACATACCTGTCATTTCCATGGTGTTTGATTATTCATTTCACCCTGGTCATGTACAGAGACTCATGTGAATGTTGAAGTCAGCAGGACTCATCAGTGGCATCTGGGCCCTGTAAAAAAAACAAACAAATTAAACAACTGTGAACATGCTGATATCAAGAGAAACTATAGGGCGGCACGATTTTGGGAATACATTTTAGATTTTTCTGGTTAAAATTGTGATTTAAAAAGTACAAAATACACACACATGCACACACACACATATATTATATATATATATATATATAATATATGGCGGGGTGGTGTGGCGCAATGGATAAGACACATGCCTTTGGTGTGAGAGACCCGGGTTCGAATCCACTGTGAGACACCAATGTGTCTCTGAGCAATACACTTAACCCCTAGTTGCTCCAGAGGCGTGCGACCTCTGACATATATAGCAATTGTAAGTCGCTTTGGATAAAAGCGTCCGCTAAATGAATAAATGTAAATATATATATTCTGACTTCTGATATAGGCTATACAATATTATCAGCTTCTGTTATTCTGTCTTTGGTGTTCCTGTGACTTTCCCTTTAAGAGATCAGTTTTATTAGTGATGCGCTCACACCTTATTCTGCTCTAAACAATGCGCGCTGCCATGACGACGACTCCGGTTGCCTACTTCCGCTTCATAGCTCTCGACCTGTACTAGCAGCGAGAGAATGAGTTCAGGCTCCACACACATGTGCTGTTGTTGGTTGTTTTAACAATTCAAAGAAGATTTCAAACTTTTTACTGAGTGTTTCGAGCATAAGATAAGAAGGAGAGAATGCCCATGTCCGGTTCCGTATCAGATACGTTCAATGCCAGAGAGTAAATGTTTAGAGTGGTTAACTGTTAGCTGTTAAAACTGAAGCATCCACTGAAAACACACTCCCTTTACACATCTACATAAATTGCTCCTGTATATTTCATATTGACACTCGCTGCTTTTTGTCATTTCTTACTGTTTATATTTACTCTACACCAGCAGTCTCAGTCCGGCTGTTAGTGTGGAGATTACTGCAGCATTAAGGTCAGGTTTAGTGGTGGGGTTGGGTATTCATTATGCAGGAGCTTATAGTTATTGTGAAGTTAGGGTTAGTGGTTTTGGCAAACCTGCATCCTTAGCCGAAAAAAGGTGTAACGCTAGCTAACGCTGTGCTACGCTGGGAAGGAGACCAGAGGCCATTTTCTTAATTGATATCAATGGAGGAGAGGCTTCATAACACTGAATTAATTCAATTCAATACATTTATTGCCATGTCAACAAGTTGATAGGAATTTGTCTTGGTACAACTCTCAGACATGAATAACTTAAAAAGACAAACATCATAATACAGAAAAAACAGACAATGTTCACCAACAATACCCAGCAAACACTAGGACATTAGACCAAAACCCCGCAGAAAAAAGACAATACCCCTCGGCAGAAAGAGTGCACAGTGCATACAGTTAATAGAGTGCTGCTAGCAGTCAGTGCAAGTTCAGATGTCTGATAGCCAGAGGGTAAGTGCTGTCTCTGAAACGTGATGTGGACGTCTTAATGCTCCTATATCTTCTTCCTGATGGAAGAAGATTAAAGAGATGGTGAGCAGGGTGAGAGTGGTCCGCTATGATGTTTTTAGCCTTTCGGATTATTCTGGAAGAGAAAAGTGAAGAAAGTGAGGGGAGACTACAGCCTATAATTTTTGATGCTCTGCGTACTACTCTTTCCATCCTAGTTTTGTCCTGAGCGGTTGTGTGACCGAACCAGACAAGCATGGAAAAAGTAAGCATGCTTTCAATAGTTGACCTATAAAAGTGGGTCATGGCAACTCGGCTGACTCTAAACTTTTGGAGCTGCTGCAGAAAGTGGAGTCGCTGGTGAGCTTTACTGATCTTAAAATTAGTGTTGAGCTCCCATGATAAGGATTCCTGGATTGTGGTCCCAAGGAACTGGAAGGAAGTGACCCTCTCCACCTCCACCCCATTAATGGAAAGCGTAGGGAGGGGACTAGGGGTCCTTCTAAAATCCACTACCAGTTCCTTGGTTTTTGAGATGTTAAGAATCAGGTTATAGCTTTCGCACCATTTCACCAGCCCCTCCACTTCTCTGCGGTAGTCAGACTCATCACTGTTAGTAATAAGACCAACTACAGAGGTATCGTCAGCAAACTTAATCAACAAGACTGAACTGGTGTGTGATTGACAGAATTGTGTGTATAAAGAGTACAGAAGTGGAGAAAGGACGCAGCCCTGAGGGGCGCCAGTGTTCAAAACCTTTGACTGTGAGACGTAATCACCCATTTTAACCACCTGCTTCCTATCACATAGAAAGTTGAAAATCCATTTGCAAAGTGATGTACTAACACCTAGCTCCTGTAAAGTGTTGATAAGCTTTACAGGAACGATGGTGTTAAACGCAGAGCTAAAATCCACGAAGAGGACACGTACATATGTAGATTTTAACTCCAGATGTTGAAGAATAGAATGCAAACAGAGTGAAACTGCATCATCAACACTCCTATTTGCTCTATAAGCAAATTGGTGGGGGTCAAGTGAAATACTGGACAGGTGTTTACATATCAAACGCTCAAACACTTTCATAATGACAGAAGTTAAGGCCACAGGCCTATAATCATTAAGACACGAGATTCTGTTTTTCTTTGGAACTGGAATGATCACTGCAGATTTAAAACAAGCAGGCACAATACCAAGTTGGAGAGACCAGTTAAAGATAAAAGTGAGGACAGATGTTAATTGATCAGCACAGTGTCTTAAAGTGGCAGTCATTATGCCATCAGGCCCCGCCGCCTTCCTGATATTCTGCTGACGGAGCAAGATTCTTACATCATGCTCAGAGATAATGGGTGGAAGGTCCCCCTGCTCTCTGTAGCAGGGGGGGTGGGGCAGGTGATTTCCACTGTCAAAACGACAGTAGAAGTCATTAAGCCTCCCAGGAAGAGAGGGGTCATTAACTGGAGCATGGTGTTTGATCTTATAGTCAGTAATGTCCTGCAGCCCCCGCCAGACACCTTTGATGTCATTTGCATATAGTTTATTTTCAAGCTTAGCTTTATAGGAAGCTTTAGATTTCAACACAGCTCGCTGAAATTCATATTTCAGTAATTTGTATTGTACCATATCACCACTCTTAAAAGCAGCCTGTTTTTTCTTACATAGCACTCTCACTACATTATTGAACCAGGGCTTACTGTTATTAAATACATAAACAGCTCTTACAGGAATACAGACATTCTCACAGAATTGAATATAGGATGTGACGGTATCAGTAAAGATGTTAATATCCTGACCATCAGACCAAAAATTACTCCATACCGTGGAGTCTAAGCAGTCCTGTAATGAGTCTATGGCTTGTGGGGACCATTTCCTAAAGAGTTTGACAGTTGGTTTCGCCACTTTAAGTTTCTGGCGATATTTTGGTATAAGCAAAATTGTGTTGTGGTCGGACTCACCCAAGGGGGCCCTGGCTACAGCATGGTATGCCTCAGGAATAGGAGAATAGCATTGATCCAGTGTTTTATCCTTCCTGGTAGCGATCTGGATTTGGGGTTTGTATCTGGGGAGTGCCTTCCTCAGGGAGACATGGTTGAAATCACCCAGCACAAACATGGCAGCGTCGGGATTGTTGTTTTCAACCTCTGTGATATTATCCACAAGTTTCTGCAGAGCAGCCGGAGCAGAGGCGTCCGGGGGAATATAAATAATCATCAGGACAACAGAAGAAAACTCACGAGGCAAGTAAAAGGGCTTACACATCACAGTGAGAGACTCCAACTCTGGAGAGCAGGTTTGTGATAAGTTTTTGCAGTCCGAACACCAGTTGCTATTGATGTAGCAGCCAACCCCACCTCCACGTAGTTTTTGTGAGCACGCAGTGCGATCTGCACGGTGTAGAGAAAAGCCGGCTAGTTGTAACATGGAGTCCGGAAAGCTTTCAGTCAACCAGGTCTCAGACAAGCAGATACCTGAAGTCTCTCTGTGTACGAATGAGCATAGAAAGTTCATCCATTTTGTTTGCCAAGGAGCGGACATTGGAAAGAATCAGGCTAGGTAGAGCTGGGCGGTAGATGCGACGCCTAAGCCGGACAAGAGCGCCACCCCTCACACCCCGCTTCCGAGTCTTCCAGCATTGTTTAAGCCGCTCCGTATGTAGTTGGCAATCCGGCGGTATATCGGACAGGAAAACGGGCATGCTGTCTCGAATATGAAGTAATTCAGATCTGTCATACTGTACAATACCAAGGCTGGGTTCTAGGAACGTGCAAGACAACACCAAACAAACAAACAAAACAGAGAGTAGCACCGAGTCGCCATTGAGCGGCGCCATCTTGGATTTTTAACCACTTTAGTGAGGAAATAGCTTTTAATAAATCGAAAGCCTATCGGCTAATCTTCAGCGGTTTGGAAAATGGATGGATGGATGATTCGGCTGTGGCGCCATCTCCTGTTCAGATGCAGGAATTAATTTTTTAAATTCACGTTATTGCGGTGCATTGTGGGATTAAATGAGTGCACTCGATAATGTCCAATATGGTGTACCACTAGCCCTCATGTGGTCTTCGGGTCATTTTGACCCGGAGAAGATTTTCTTTTTCCCAAAAATACTAGTTAATGTTATCGCATTGGACTGAAACTTAGTGACTTTGTTAGAGACTTTGACTTTGACTTAGTGGGTTTGTTACCTTGTTACACTTGTGGTCTTCCAGGGTCAAAATGACCCGCCTATAAAAAATAGCTTATAAATCACTCATTATACCATATTTTCACCCAATCTTGGATTCAATCTTTTTGTCAACTTGTTCTCGTTCAATTAGGACTGGTTTTGTATTTTCATTTGCATCTGATTAATCGTGGGCCTCATTTATCTGAGAGTAGGCATCTCATTTTTTGAGTAAAAAAAAAATAATTTTGTAATAATTTGGGATTTTTTTTTTTTTTTTTTTTTTTTGAAAATTGGTACTGTTGATCACACTAGTCTACTTTAATGTTTCACCGGGAATTTTGTTTTGAAAAACTTTTATTTTGTAAAAAATGGTACATAGTCACACTTGTGGTCTTCCCGGGTCAAAATGACCCGCCTATAAAAAATACTTATAAATCACTCATTATACCATATTTTCACCCAATCTTGGATTCAATCTTTTTGTCAACTTGTTCTCTTTCAATTAGGACTGGTTTTGTATTTCCATTTGCATCTGATTAATCGTGGGCCTCATTTATCTGAGAGTAGGCATCTCATTTTTTGAGTAATTTTTTTTTATTTTTGAATAATTTTTGGAAAAATAAAATAAAATCTGAAGAAAATTGGCACTGTTGATCACACTAGTGTACTTTAATTTTTCACCAGGAATTTTGTTTTGAAAAACTTTTATTTTGTACAATATGGCACAGAGTTACACTTGTGGTGTTCCACTGGGCCATTGAGGGCCATTGTGGGCCATTGTTTCAATTGAAAGTGAATGGGAGAGACCAATGCAAACAATGAATGGAACAACACAAAATAGGTACCATTTTAAAGCTTAGAATCTCAGCTTTTTAATGCATCTAATCACTTTGATCAACTCCTAACGAGAGCTGAGTTATCACTCTAAAACAGAGTGTTTCCCCGCAAGCGCCACCTAGTTGCGAAATAAATAATCATAATATTTTTCAAAACTATTACCTTGATCAACTTAAAATAGGTGTCATTTGAAAGCTTAGAGTCTGAAATTTACAATGAATGTAGCCAATTTGATAAACTCCTAAGTAGTGCTGAGTTATTTGCTGATAAATAGAAAAAAACAAATTCATAATTTATAAACTACTTTTTTGTACTACATTCAGCAATATGTCAAATACACCATACAGCTCAGATAGTCCTGTGTCATATGTCATTTGAAAGGTCTCAATTAGCAGAATACAGCAAGCATAATTGTTTCAGGCTTTTTACTAAACTTGAGTGAGATTTTTGTAAAAGAAGCCCTTCAAGAGACCGATGTGTAAACCATACATGGATGATGGAATTTTAGACACATTTCCACTCGTAACTTCATGAAACATGCTCCGATTGTGGAAAATGACACATCATTATTTACAGCAGATGCTTACAATTAAAATGAGTCCAAACTCAACATAATCCATCACTCAGAACTGAAGATATTCCTCATGGAGTTCTAACACAAAAAATACTACAGACACACAGACTCACATAGCCAAGCAAGGTAGCTTAGACTTGGCCTTTTTACTCGTAACTTCATGAAACATACATCGATCATGGAAAATGACACATCGTTATTTACAGCAGGAGCTCACGATTAAAAAGAGCCCAAACTCAATATATTCCATCAATAAGATCTAAAGCAGACCTGCAAACTCCTCAGACTAAAAAAGGTGACAGTGTCGCCGGGGGGGGGGTGTCTTTTTTTTTTTTTGCTACATGCCATGGGATTAATCAATGCATGCTGATGAACAATGTATAATAATAATAATTAATCTGCATACCCTAGTTTTGCACTGATGTAAAAAGACTGACAGTGACACAATAAGACCTCATGTTACCAAAATGTTTTAATCTTTTAACTCTTAAAAAAAAAAAACTCTTAAAAAAAACATGTATGTTCTTTAATGTTTGATTATAATTTTACGGTCTTCACATAGGGATGGGAATTGATAAGATTTTATCAATAATAATGCCACTGACGATTCTGATTATCGATCCAATTCTTTATCGATTCTTGATAGCGCTGTGTGGAAAAATGTAGTCATATGCTTTTTTTTTTTTTTAAACAAGTGGTTTTCTTTATTTTGAAGTTTAAGCTTGAGTTAGCAAACTGTACTTTTTTATATAATTTATGTAATAAATATAACCTTATTGTAAAGTGTTACTGATTAGTTACACCGATTCAGACGTCACCTGAGTTCACTGTTGGAAAGATTAGTTGTTTTAACCATTCATTAAAATGAATCGGTTCAAAGGAGTCATTAGTTCGCGAATTGGACGTGTCGTGCGCGTTGTGTGATTATGCCAGCAGTTAGGACACTGACATCCAAGATTTGTGTCAACATAAAAACATTTCATCACTGTATAGTTTTATTTCGTTTAATTAAAGTGTTGTTTAAGTCAGCTGAATGTCCAGAACGCTTTTCAGAGAAGATAAGGAAACTTATTTAGCAAAATTCACACCCAGCAGAAATTCAGAAAAAAAGGTCTTTCGACCTTTTACCACCGTGTCGATTTATTTTTGATTAATATGTGCGTGCGAGGGAGAGAGAGCAACACAGCGCCTAGTTTGGAGACAGTGAAGTCGTTTACACAGAGAGTGCGCGCGCGCGACCGGCTCTCTCTCTCTCTCTCTGCTCGTTCTTTCAGTTAAACATACACCCTGTCACAAACGCAGCCGTTCATCTACATTACTCACCGATCAAATAAGACTTTGGCGGGACAAAAAATCATTTTGGTGGGCGCTAAAATGCAGGAAAATTCATGCGCGAGTTTCCATTAGACTCGCACGGTAGCCAGGCGTCTCATCAAATGGCGAGCTCAGCTCAGTTGACGCTGTGTGCTTCAAGATTCTGACGCAAGTCCTAAGATTCCAATTGGCCAAGAGAAAAAGTGCTAAGATTCCGATTGGCCCAGAGAAATGTCAATTATAAGAATTATCCAATAATGTTTCGCAATTCTAGCCTGCATGGCAGTTACTGTGAGAAACAATATACCCCCCCCCCCCCCCCCCTCTCGAAAAAAAAACTCTCCGGTTCTACGCGATTCACGTAAATGACCCAATTGACCAAGAAAACGGCGATTGTCGCCGAAAAGCGACAAGTTTGCAGGTATGCTAAAGATATTCCTCATGGCGCTCTAACACAAAAAATACCACAGACACACCTAGCCAAGTATATACTCATGAAGCTCTCACGTTTGGTTTTTGCTCATAACTTCACGAAGCATGCACAGATCGTAGAAAAATGTACATCATTATTTTCAGTAGACTATCACAATTAAAAAGAGCCCAAACTCAGCATAATCCATCACTCAGATCTAAAGATATTCCTAATGGAGTTGTAACACACGAACCCCCACAGGCGCTCACAGAGCCTTGAATATAGATGTAGCCTAGCACTTATGTCGCGTTTTAACTCGTAACTCAATGAAGCATGCATAAATTGTGGAAAATGGCACATCATTATTTACATGAGATTGTTAAGATTAAAAAGAGCCCAAACTCACCATAATCCATCACATGCTCATATGTGTACATAAACAATGAACATGCTCCTGAAAATGTTTCAGTCTCTCCCATTCACTTTCAATGGCCCATTGAAACAATGGCCCTCAATGGCCCAGTGGAACACCGCAAGTGTGACAATGTGCCATTTTGTACAAAATAAAAGTTTTTCAAAACAAAATTCCTGGTGAAATATTAATGTAGACTAGTGTGATCAACAGTGCCAATTTTCTTCAGATTTCATTTAATATTTCCAAAATTATTCAAAAATAATGTTTTTTTTACTCAAAAAATGAGATCCCTACTGTCAAATAAATGAGGCCTACGATTAATTAGATGCAAATAGAAATATTAAACCAGTCCTAATTGAAAGAGAACAAGTTGACAAAAAGATTGAATCCAAGATTGGGTGAAAATATGGTATAATGAGTGATTTATAAGCTATTTTTTATAGGCGGGTCATTTTGACCCGGGAAGACCACAAGTGTGACTATGTGCCATTTTGTACAAAATAAAAGTTTTTCAAAACAAAATTCCTGGTGAAATATTAAAGTAGACTAGTGTGATAAACAGTGCCAATTTTCTTCAGATTTCATTTAATATTTCCAAAATTATTCAAAAATAATGTTTTTTTTACTCAAAAAATTAGATCCCTACTGTCAATTAAATGAGGCCTACGATTAATTAGATGCAAATAGAAATACAAAACCAGTCCTAATTAAAAGAGAACAAGTTGACAAAAAGATTGAATCCAAGATTGGGTGAAAATATGGTATAATGAGTGATTTATAAGCTATTTTTTATAGGCGGGTCATTTTGACCCGGGAAGACCACAAGTGTGACAATGTGCCATTTTGTACAAAATAAAAGTTTTTCAAAACAAAATTCCTGGTGAAATATTAAAGTAGACTAGTGTGATAAACAGTGCCAATTTTCTTCAGATTTCATTTAATATTTCCAAAATTATTCAAAAATAATGTTTTTTTTACTCAAAAAATTAGATCCCTACTGTCAAATAAATGAGGCCTACGATTAATTAGATGCAAATAGAAATATAAAACCAGTCCTAATTGAAAGAGAACAAGTTGACAAAAAGATTGAATCCAAGATTGGGTGAAAATATGGTATAATGAGTGATTTATAAGCTATTTTTTATAGGCGGGTCATTTTGACCCGGGAAGACCACAGGTGTTATAGGGTTTCGAACACCACATGAGGGCTAGAGCCACGGATCCTGGTATCTCCCAGTAATGAGACCATCTCTGGTATAAAGCAGGCTTTAGGTGATCGTCAGCTCCTAACGTTCGGTCAGTATGGAAGGCATTTTCTGCCAAAATTAAATAAATAAATTAAACGATAAATTTTTTTATTAAAACCAGTTTAACCATTTCATTACAGAAAACTGTATGCAAAATATGTGACAAAATTGAGAATGAAATTAAATGATTTAATTTTCACAGTGACAGTGCATCATCCCTGTCAAATTGAAAAATAAAATGCAATTGGTGACAGTATAGCAGCAGAATTAATTCACATTTACAGTACAGACACTCACACTGGCAACTGAAGATGCCCGCGACTCAGGCTGAGGATCTGCAGTGGGCCGAGGGTTTGACGCTTGCTGGACAGTCTGGTTTGTGTTGTTCTCCTCTCGTTCCAGTTCTTCGGCAGCTTCCCGCAAAAGCTGACTTACAGATTCCGCCATGACTCGTCTCGATTACAATATGATCACATTTCAATAACTTCGTATCACACATTTAGCCATTCACACTCACTCAATCACCCTCATTCACACGGGGCGTCGACGACGTCGCTTTACGGAAGGCGTGTCTGTAGCACCGTTGCTCTTGAATAAGCCCCACCCATTTATTAACATAGAATTTGCATTTAGGTTGTCGTTGAAAATGAAAACTAAAAGTGTGAAATAAAAGAGGAAATAAAATGACAACTAAACTTTACATTTGAATTTGAATTGTGTCACTATTATTGCCTGAGCGTTAATAAAAAGCTTTGTAAAAACTGTATTTGCAGTTTCTTTTTCACGTTTGCCTTTTCATTTTAATATTGAAAATTAAATCATTCAATTCCATTCTCAATTTTGTCACATATTTTGCATACAGTTTTCTGTAATGAAGTGGTTAATCTGGTTTTAGTTTGCATTTTTATAACTTAATTGATTTATTTAATTTTGGCAGAAAATGTCTTCCATATCTGAAACTGCTGTCACGTATATAGTTCTGCAGTCAGACACATCTCGCAACATTATGAAGCTGCAGACTCGGAGCCTGCATCTACAGTCCCGCACCCAGAGTCCCGCATTCTCAGACCCCTCGTTTTTCGAGACAGCGCCTCCTGCTGTTCGGAAAATCGTATAACACCCTTATCCAAATGCCATTGAAAACAATAGGATGCAATACGGTCTCGTTTTATTTAAAGTTATCCAAATAAATATTTGTGTTCCCTGCTTAATGCAATTTTTTTTGGCACTTAATGTGCCAAAAAAAAACTTATTGTGTTCTCTGACTAACAAATTACCCAGTAGTTATTTTTTGAGCGTGGGTGTAATTGAAAGAAAATTACTGATGGAAGGGATACAATTGGAAGCTTGACTCTGCCACTGAATAATGAATAAATTATAATAATTGCGACTTTTTATCTCACAATTCTGACTTTTTTTTCTCTCAATTGCTATATATCAAGTCAGAGTTGTGACTTTCTCAGAATTGTGAGATATGATGGCAGAATTGCGAGAAATAAAGTCGCAAATCTGAGAAATAAAGTCGCAATTGTGAGATATGAAGTCGCAATTGTGAGAAATAAAGTGGCAATTGCAGACTGAAATATCTTCTGAAAAATATTATGTGATATTATATTGCTACGTTTTTTTTTTATTCAAATTCCAATTTTTCTTTCAGTTCAACCTATGGTAATTACCATTATACCATGCAAACATTACAAAACCTGTTTTTTGATATTTTGAATGCGAAGCAAAACTCAAATAAGAATAGACAAAACACCAATAATAAACAATTCTGTAGCCTACTTTATTTAACGATCACCTAAACATCATCTTGCTGTAAACAGGACAAAGTAAAGAAAAAAGGAAAGAATTGTGTTAATGACTTTACTTTTCGTCTTCAATTGCATAAAAAAAAAAAACTCTTCATTTAGGCTATAAGTCGCTTTGGATAAAAGCGTCTGCTAAATGAATAAATGTAAAATGTAAATGCATAAGGTAAAATAATTTCTGGTAGGCAAATGTTCTTTTTTTCATTCTTTTTGCAATCGCTCTGTCAAATTCTTCGACTTCACTAAAATAAAAGATGAATGCCATTGTCAAAAATATTGTGTAATAATAAATAATTTTTTTTTGCAAATGCAAATTACAAGCATACCCAAGTAGTGCCACGGATGAAATGGCTGGCAACAACTTCATATCAGTTAAATTAATATTGATTCATTTTTATACTTACGTTTTATAATAGGCTAACTAATTTAAGTAGTCTACATAAATTATATAAAGTAAAATAATTACTCCGGCATTAATTAATTCAACTTATAGTTTTAGGAAAAAGGGTAAAATGGTAAATCTGATTAAATAATTAATGATGACATTCTTTGATATTAACACACTTAATGTATTTAATTGGTCTACTTTAATGTCAACTAATTTTAATCAAATTTTCACTATGGCTTGTCTACAAAAAGTCCAAGGTTAAAGGCTAACGTTAGCTATCAAAAAAAATTCTGGGAAAAAAGGCGAAAAAACATACATTAAACGGCTCAAATTTTGTTACAAACTACTTTACAAATATTAAATGGACTATTAATATGTTGGTGTATTGATAGTTTGATTAAAAAAGAAACCGAATGAGGTATGATTCGCTAAATAAAATGGACGATACTGACGTTCTTCACATGTTTATCCGATCTAATTTGATAGGAGGCGCGTCTCGAAAAACGAGGGGTCTGAGAATGCGGGACTCTGGGTGCGGGACTGTAGATGCAGCAGGCTCCGAGTCTGCAGCTTCATACTACTCACATCTCGTCTCATATGTGCTCGTTCAGTCCCTCAAACTGCCACCAGAGGTCACCATCTCCTGCGACTGACATCAACCTTGATGAGCCTCACCTGTAAATCACTATCATTCATCTTCATTCATCTTCACAATTATTCATCTTCAACTTACAGAAAAAGATTATCATTTCTGTTTAAGTAGGTTTAGTTCAGTAATGTTGTTCTCTTGTTGAGGGAGGGACAGTGATGTTTCTGTCGCTGTTCATTAATAAACAGTGTTAACCACACAAAGTCCTTCACTGTAAAGCTAAAGTGCTTGTGTTAAAACAGTCTGTCATTTGGTTGCTGTTGATCTGATGAGCTTCAACACGGTAAGACAAACACACTCTTGCTTAAATTAAACTGATGATTATTGCTCATATAACATATGTGTCTTTACATGAGAAATGTTAAGAATAGGGTGATTTACATATACTTGTTTAAGTGATGTTTATATTAATGCTGTATTATAGATATATGTTATGCTGATGTGGGTCAGAATGGCTCCTCCTCTTCCTCTCATCTTCTTTCTGCTCATGATTCACGGTGAGTCTCTCTTACATTCACATTAGAAACACTCTGATGTTTTATTTAAGGCCTCATGAGCGGCTGATCTGCACTTTCTTCTGTCCTGTTCTCACATATTTCTCTCTGAAACAGGAAGTTTGTGTTGAACATGTCAAACGCTCGTCACTTTTAGAAATGTCCAATAGTCTTTTGCTACTTGCTAGTCAGTGTCACATGGTTTAGGGGGAGGGACTTTCTCAAAGTTCAGAGCATTTGATTGGACAAAAATCACTGTACCAGCAGATCATGAATATTTTTGGCTCAAGTTCTCGGAAGTGAATGTGTTCATGTTAAATATTTATCATGTCAAAGGAGTTCACTAGCATAAATGAGCTCTGAGCTGAT
The DNA here is from genome assembly GCF_951802725.1 of Rutilus rutilus. Classification (NCBI taxonomy): domain Eukaryota; kingdom Metazoa; phylum Chordata; class Actinopteri; order Cypriniformes; family Leuciscidae; genus Rutilus; species Rutilus rutilus. The sequence continues at coordinate 51,506,057 of NC_140210.1, forward strand.
AGATAAGAACTAAAAGCCACACAGCTAATATTTTGATCCCATTGGGTATTTAATAAATCAGCTTTGATTATTTTTGTCTTATTTGTCATATATTTCATTATTTGAGAGTGCGTCATGTTGCTCGTGGCTGATTTCTTGGTTCTCTCTTCACTCCTCTGTCTCTGTACATTTACTTCTGCTTTTCTGCAACACCGTCCATCAAAGCTGATGAAGTAATTCACACTGAGATCATTTATTCACATTTATCACTCCATAGATTCTGAGAAGATGAGCTTATATTTCCTGTAATGAGTCGATGTTTCCAATAGTAATACAGTATTGTCATATTTTCATGGTCCAGTGTAACTGATAAAACAATATTTTCATAAGAGAGTTCTAAAAAGAGTTAATGTTAATAAAGAGTTAATACTGACATATGTTGTGTCAGTATTAACACACATAGTGTGTGTGTGCTCAAATTTAACACAATAAATGTGTAAGTCATTTTAACATTGATGACACAATTGTGTCAGGTAATTACATACCCAGATGTAATTAAAAAAAATAAACTGAAACAGGCAGATGTAAAAATATAAACCATTTAATCAATAGTCGAGGACAGAATGCATGTGCACACAAAGTACAACACAATGTCTCAAGCTCAATGACTGGACAGACTCACTGTACTGGACATTATTCAGTTATTCACGCTTCAACCCCTAACTGATAATGCTGCTTTTGACAAAAGTTCATGAAGAGATAACAGTTCACCGAGTTTGCACTATGAATTAAATTAAAATGTCACAAAATATTATATAACTAACTTTTATTTACACAGGCCAGTTTGTTTGAGAACACAGCAAACACTGCATACGATGCACATTGATAATTAATGTTGGAGCGCTCTTATAAAATTATGTGTCGAAAACAACACAACCTGTAAAAAGAAATGCGTTAAAAATGACACATGTTGTGTAGAATCTAACACACAACCTGTGTAATTTCTTTACACATCTGTGTGTTTATATAAGGACTACACGTGTAATTATACTAATGTGTTATTCCTCTTTACACAGAAGTGTGTTGAAACCTTTTACACACTAATGTGTAGATACACAACTCAGATCATTCAATAGAGGTTTAGATGATTATGTTTCATTGAATAATTAGTGGCACATTTACTCTTGAACCCTTTACTTTTCTGTAGACTTTTCTCTGGCTGTTGTAACTGTATTTGTATAAAATATGTTTGTTATGGCAGGAGAAAATATGATCAGATGTATATTGATGATTACATAATCATCAAATATTAATCTGAGCAAGTTTTTGAGTATATGCATGATGTCCGATTTGCAGTTAGTTATAACAGTGTTGTGAAATTACATCATGTTATCCAGCCGTGCAGAATGATGTCTTTAAAAAAGTGTTTTCAGAAAGTCTTAGTCAAACAATTACATCAAGAATATGCGTATGAATCTCAACGGTTACAATCGACAAAATATTCATATACACAGATCAACTCTGTACATCACAAGACTTTAGAATATTGTTCCATCATTAATGAATAATTACACAGGAAGAAATAAACTCAGCAAAATCCCCAGTGTTAAATTAACACTCCTCTGTGTACATATGTACAACTACTATATAGTAGGGAAGTAGTTCGGACGCAGAGAGTGACTTAGAGGAGGAAGAGTGTGAGTATAAGAGGAGGAAGAGTGTGTGAATAAGAGGAGGAAAAGTGTGAGTATAAGAGGAGGAAGAGTGTGTGTATAAGAGGAGGAAGAGTGTGTGAATAAGAGGAGGAAAAGTGTGAGTATAAGAGGAAGAGTGTGAGTCTAAGAGGAGGAAGAGTGTGTGTATAAGAGGAGGAAGAGTATGAGTATAAGAGGAGGAAGAGTGTGTGTATAAGAGGAGGAAGAGTGTGTGAATAAGAGGAGGAAAAGTGTGAGTATAAGAGGAGGAAGAGTGTGAGTCTAAGAGGAGGAAGAGTGTGTGTATAAGAGGAGGAAGAGTGTGTGTATAAGAGGAGGAAGAGTGTGTGTGTATAAGAGGAGGAAGAGTGTGAGTATAAGAGGAGGAAGAGTGAGTGTATAAGAGGAGGAAGAGTGTGAGTTAGAGGAGGAAGAGTGTGGGTATAAGAGGAGGAAGAGTATGAGTATAAGAGGAGAAAGAGTGTGTGTATAAGAGGAGGAAGAGGATGAGTATAAGAGGAGGAAGAGTGTGAGTATAAGAGGAGGAAGAGTGAGTGTATAAGAGGAGGAAGAGTGTGAGTATAAGAGGAGGAAGAGTGTGTGTATAAGAGGAGGAAGAGTATGAGTATAAGAGGAGGAAGAGTGTGTGTATAAGAGGAGGAAGAGTGTGAGTATAAGAGGAGGAAGAGTGTGAGTATAAGAGGAGGAAAGAGTGTGTGTATAAGAGGAGGAAGAGTGTGTGTATAAGAGGAGGAAGAGTGTGAGTATAAGAGGAGGAAGAGTGTGAGTATAAGAGGAGGAAGAGTGTGTGTATAAGAGGAGGAATGAGTATAAGAGGAGGAAGAGTGTGTGTATAAGAGGAGGAAGAGTGTGAGTATAAGAGGAGGAAGAGTGTGAGTATAAGAGGAGGAAGAGTGAGTGTATAAGAGGAGGAAGAGTGTGAGTATAAGAGGAGGAAGAGTGTGTGTATAAGAGGAGGAAGAGTGTGTGTCTAAGAAGAGGAAGAGTGTGAGTCTAAGAGGAGGAAGAGTGTGAGTATAAGAGGAGGAAGAGTGTGTGAAAGAGGTGATGAACGAAGAGGAAGAGGAAGGTGTGGAGAATGTTGTCAAGGCTTCAGGGTTTTTCTCTTCTCCGGCCGGTATATTAGGATTTCCTTATATAGATTTATACATTATAAAATTATACATTTTATACATATTTATTTTTATGAAATATATATAATGACTTTTTATGACTTATTTATAATTATGTAATTGCAAAATTTGTTTACTTTCTTACAATAAATAAATCAATATTTGTCCTGTAACTGCATGCTTTGGATTCTGTGTTCTCCATTTGTCATGTAGTGTCTAACGAATGATCTGTAGTGTTTCTAATATTGACTGATGTGTGTAAGATCTGAAAGCATTGTTTGATTTTGCCAGAAGAGTCAGAGATTCTCTGAATGAGTTTTGAACATTTGCTTTTGTGTTTAAGGTTTTGAGAAAGTGAGTGATGGTTTCAAGAAATGTGTTTTAGCAATTCAGAAAAACTGTAATTGTGCAGCTTGTTGTTTTTGGCTGATTTCTTGGTTCTCTCTTCACTCCTCTGTCTTAAAGTAATTCACACTGAGATTATTTATTCACATTTATCTTATATTTCCTGTAATGAGTCACTGTTTTCAAATAGTAATAAAGTATTGTTATGTTTTCATGGCCCAATATAACAGATAAAACTACATTTACAGTTTGATGAATTCTGTGTTTCAGGGGTTTCTAGTGATGATTGGAGAGTGAGTTACAGTCCTTCACACATCTGTGCACTAAAGGACTCAACAGTGATAATGAGATGCACTTATACATACCCTACTGGACATCAGATCGAGAAAGTGTTCTGGACCAAAGGCTCAATTCAAAAGGGTGTTGATCCTCCAGATCTGTCTAATGACCCTGAATACAGTCAGAGGCTTCAGTATCTGGGAGATAAACAGCAGAACTGCACCATCAGACTGAGTCATGTGACACTGAAGGATTCACACATGTACTATTTCAGATTCATCACTGATAAAGACGATGGAAGTTGGTTTGGTAATCCAGGAGTGACTCTTACTGTCACAGGTGACTTTGGTGAGGTTTATCTCTTCTTCTGTGCATTATGTTGAATAATAATCAGTGTATGACAGCAGCACTAGATATAATGTGTGTGTTGTGTTCAGATCTTCAGGTGGAGTCTCCTGAGAGAGTGACAGAGGGAGATTCAGTCACTCTGAGATGTAAAAGCAGCTGCGCTCTGACTGACAGAGCAACATTCATCTGGTACAGAAACTCATCGAAGATATTAACTGAGAATAAATTAATTAACGAACTCTCCATCAATCCAGTCAGAAGAGAGGATTCAGGCAGATATAGCTGTGCTGTAGACGGACACACTCACATCTCTCCTGCTGTTCAGCTCAATGTCATGTGTGAGTACAGACTGACTTTCTCTCTTTAACCCTCATGAACTTTAGATTTCTGGTTCCAGCCTGTATAGTTTGGTTCAGATTGACCATAATTGTATTCAATTCCCTAAAAATCACATTTTAATCAATGAATTATAAAAATGTTTTAACCACTATTTTTAAGACTGCCTCTCCTCAACACCCGTGGGACACTTGCCATTATACATTTATAACAATAATATCTTAGTCTAAACCTAAAGTAATCTTGACCAACTATATAGCATTTGAAAGTGTTCAGACTGTAGTTAAGATCAATCAATCCATATATGGAAATCGAAGAGTCCTTATATGATCATCAGAGGAGTCTGGAGGTCATCTAGTGGAAAAGTTTGGTACTGCGCTCAAAATATCGTACTGATTTTTTTTTTCTTTTTTTTTTTTAGATATCAACCTAAATTTGTCTCAAAATTTTCTTGAAGTTTTAGTTGAATTTTTTTTTGTAAAATATATATTTTATATAAAATATAAAAATATATTTTACATTTTCATAAACTTAAACTTCTGTGATGCTTTTTGTAAACTTAAAACATAACAAAAAAAAATAATAATCTGTGAAGTGTTCCCTTTAAAAAGATTTGTGCTCTTAAGTATTTAAGAGAGTACGAGTATAAGAGGAGGAAGAGTGTGAGTATAAGAGGAGGAAGAGTACGAGTATAAGAGGAGGAAGAGTATGTGTATAAGAGGAGGAAGAGTATGAGTATAAGAGGAGGAAGAGTATGAGTATAAGAGGAGGAAGAGTGTGTGTATAAGAGGAGGAAGAGTGTGTGTATAAGAGGAGGAAGAGTGTGAGTATAAGAGGAGGAAGAGTACGAGTATAAGAGGAGGAAGAGTGTGAGTATAAGAGGAGGAAGAGTACGAGTATAAGAGGAGGAAGAGTGTGAGTATAAGAGGAGGAAGAGTATGAGTATAAGAGGAGGAAGAGTACGAGTATAAGAGGAGGAAGAGTACGAGTATAAGAGGAGGAAGAGTGTGAGTATAAGAGGAGGAAGAGTGAGAGTTAGAGGAGGAAGAGTGTGAGTTAGAGGAGGAAGAGTGTGTGTATAAGAGGAGGAAGAGTATGTGTATAAGAGGAGGAAGAGTATGAGTTAGAGGAGGAAGAGTGAGTATAAGAGGAGGAAGAGTATGTGTATAAGAGGAGGAAGAGTGTGTGTATAAGAGGAGGAAGAGTGTGTGTATAAGAGGAGGAAGAGTGTGAGTATAAGAGGAGGAAGAGTGTGAGTTAGAGGAGGAAGAGTGTGAGTATAAGAGGAGGAAGAGTGAGAGTATAAGAGGAGGAAGAGTGTGTGTATAAGAGGAGGAAGAGTGTGAGTTAGAGGAGGAAGAGTGTGAGTATAAGAGGAGGAAGAGTGAGAGTATAAGAGGAGGAAGAGTGTGAGTATAAGAGGAGGAAGAGTGAGAGTTAGAGGAGGAAGAGTGTGTGTATAAGAGGAGGAAGAGTATGTGTATAAGAGGAGGAAGAGTGTGTGTATAAGAGGAGGAAGAGTGTGAGTTAGAGGAGGAAGAGTGTGTGTATAAGAGGAGGAAGAGTATGTGTATAAGAGGAGGAAGAGTGTGAGTTAGAGGAGGAAGAGTGTGAGTATAAGAGGAGGAAGAGTGTGTGTATAAGAGGAGGAAGAGTGTGTGTATAAGAGGAGGAAGAGTGTGTGTATAAGAGGAGGAAGAGTGTGTGTATAAGAGGAGGAAGAGTGTGTGTATAAGAGGAGGAAGAGTGTGTGTATAAGAGGAGGAAGAGTGTGAGTTAGAGGAGGAAGAGTGTGAGTATAAGAGGAGGAAGAGTATGAGTATAAGAGGAAGAGTGTGAGTATAAGAGGAAGAGTGTGAGTATAAGAGGAGGAAGAGTATGAGTATAAGAGGAAGAGTATGAGTATAAGAGGAAGAGTGTGAGTATAAGAGGAGGAAGAGTATGAGTATAAGAGGAAGAGTATGAGTATAAGAGGAAGAGTGTGAGTATAAGAGGAGGAAGAGTATGAGTATAAGAGGAAGAGTGTGAGTATAAGAGGAGGAAGAGCATGCTTTGGATTCTGTGTTCTCCATTTGTCATGTAGTGTCTAACGAATGATCTGTAGTGTTTCTAATATTGACTGATGTGTGTAAGATCTGAAAGCATTGTTTGATTTTGCCAGAAGAGTCAGAGATTCTCTGAATGAGTTTTGAACATTTGCTTTTGTGTTTAAGGTTTTGAGAAAGTGAGTGATGGTTTCAAGAAATGTGTTTTAGCAATTCAGAAAAACTGTAATTGTGCAGCTTGTTGTTTTTGGCTGATTTCTTGGTTCTCTCTTCACTCCTCTGTCTTAAAGTAATTCACACTGAGATTATTTATTCACATTTATCTTATATTTCCTGTAATGAGTCGCTGTTTTCAAATAGTAATAAAGTATTGTCATGTTTTCATGGCCCAATATAACAGATAAAACAACATTTACAGTTTGATGAATTCTGTGTTTCAGGGGTTTCTAGTGCTGATAAAGGTTGGGGTGTGAGTTACAGTCCTTCACACATCTGTGCACTAAAGGACTCAACAGTGATAATGGGATGCACTTATAAATACCCTACTGGATATAATACATATACTGGATACACATATACATATACAGATATACAGATCAAGAAAGCGTTCTGGACTAAAATACGTGCAGATCCTCGAGATCTGTCTAATGACACTGAATACAGTCAGAGGCTTCAGTATCTGGGAGATAAACAGCAGAACTGCACCGTCAGACTGAGTCATGTGACACTGAAGGATTCACACATGTACTATTTCAGATTCATCACTGATAAACCTGGTGGAAAATGGATTGGTAAACCAGGAGTGACTCTTACTGTCACAGGTGAGTTTGATGAGGTTTATCTCTTCTTCTGTGCATTATGTTGAATAATAATCAGTGTATGACAGCAGCACTAGATATAATGTGTGTGTTGTGTTCAGATCTTCAGGTGGAGTCTCCTGAGAGAGTGACAGAGGGAGATTCAGTCAATCTGAGATGTAAAAGCAGCTGCGCTCTGACTGACAGAGCAACATTCATCTGGTACAGAAACTCACAGCCATTAACTGAGAGAAGAGACAGAAACAATGAACTCCTGCTGCAGTCAGTCAGAAGAGAGGATTCAGGCAGATATAGCTGTGCTGTAGACGGACACACTCACATCTCTCCTGCTGTTCAGCTCAATGTCATGTGTGAGTACTGATTGACTTTTCAAACATTACAAAGAATAAATATCTGAATTTATGATTTATAAAAATGTTTTAACCACTATTTTTAAGACTGCCCCTCCCCGACACCCGTGGGACACTTGCCATTATACATTTATAACAATAATATCTTAGTCTAAACCTAAAGTAATCTTGACCAACTATATAGCATTTGAAAGCGTTCAGACTGTAGTTAAGATCAATCAATCCATACCAGTATATGGAAATCGAAGAGTCCTTATATGGTCACCAGAGGAGTCTGGATGTCATCTAGTGGAAAAGCGTGGTACTGCGCTCAAAAAATCGTATTGATTTATTTTTATTTTATTTTTTTATATATCAACCTAAAATTTGTCTCAGAATTTGTTCAGATATTTAGCTTTGATTTTCTTGAAGTTTTTGTAAAATATACAGTACCAGTCAAAAGTTTGGAAACGTTACTATTTTTAATGTTTTTGAAAGAAGTCTCTTATGCTCATCAAGCCTGCAGTTAAAAAAAAAAAAAAAAAAAAAAAACAGTAAAATTATGAAATATTATTACAATTTACAATAATGGTTCTCTTTTTTAATATATTTTAAAATGTAATTTATTTTTGTGATGCAAAGCTGAATTTTCATCAGCAAGTACTCCAGTCTTTGGTGTCTTATGATCCTTCAGAAATCATTCTAATATGATGATTTGATACTCAGTTATTATCAATGATGGAAACAGTTGTGCTGTTTAATATATTTTTTTGGAATACTTTTTTCAGGATTCATTGATGAGTAAAAACTAAGTTAAAAGCATTTATTCATAAAAACAGCATTTATTCAAAATAAAAACATTTCTAACAATATAAATCGTTACCATCACCTTTTATCAATTTAACGCATCCTTGTTGAATTAAAGTACTAATTTCTTAAAAAATTGTTTTTATTGTTCCCAAACTTTTGACCGGTAGTGTATATTGTTACAAAAGATTTCTATTCTAAATAAATACAGTTCTTTTTAACTTTTTATTCATCAAATAATCCTGAAAAAAGTATCTCAGGTTATAAAAAAAATATTAAGCAGCACAACTGTTTCCAACATTGATCATAAATCATCATATTATTAGAATGATTTCTGAAGGATCATAAGACACCAAAGACTGGAGTACTTGCTGATGAAAATTCAGCTTTGCATCACAAAAATAAATTACATTTTAAAGTATATTAAAAAAGAGAACCATTATTTTAAATTGTAATAATATTTCATAATATTACTGTTTTTTGAGAACTGCAGGCTTGATGAGCATAAGAGACTTCTTTCAAAAACATTAAAAATAGTAACATTTCCAAACTTTTGACTGGTACTGTATATTTTATATAAAATATAAAAATATATATTTTACATTTTCATAAACTTAAACTTCTATGATGCTTTTTGTAAACTTAAAAAAAAAAATCTACAATAATCTGTGAAGTGTTCCCTTTAAAAAGATTTTAAGACTTAAGTCTGTGCTCTGAAGAATTTAAGATTTTTAAAGGGCACCTATTATGCAAAATTCACTTTACATAATGTTTGACCATAAATGTGTCGGCAGTGTGTGTACACAACCACCCTATAATGATACAAATCTTCCCATTCTTCTTTTTTAATCCCCATAAATCATAAGCAGTGTCTCAGAACAAGCCTTATGCTTTCTCTCGCACCCCTGCCAAACTGTGGAGCCAGGTAGTGTTGCACTGCACACTCAGACCCCACTCCGGGACGGGTAGCTGGATATTCACCTTATTTTTAACGGAAATACGGACGCAGCCAGTTGACGGTATTTTGTGCGAGACTTCCGGTAAGGCACTTCCGGTCACTGGCGAGCGTTGTTCGTAACAACAAACTCATCGTTATGGCTTCGAGGAAGACCGGGATTGTTTGTGCAGTTAGAGGTTGTCATAATAACTGGCACAAAAGAAAGATTTACTTGGAGCAGGAGTGTTTTAATCATCGAATTATTGACATTTTAATAATCAGGCGCCCTATACGACCGGCGACACACTGGCTGCGTGGCGTTTCTGTTGCGTGGTGTTTTCTATGTCTTTGCACACCAGAAATGTCTCTGACGAGGCGTTGCTGCTGCTAGGTGACATGATAAGCCTCATTGGTGATATATTCGACATATGGGGAGAGAGTTGTGGAAGGCACTTAATGTTAAACATAAATATATAGCAGCAAAGACAACGTCGGCAGTATTGACGGCAAAATAGGCTACAGAATATTTCGTTCTGTATTGACAGGTGCAATATTTGAAAATCGATAATATATATATTTTTTTTACATTTAGGCTATATCTGCATTTATGTCAAAACCTAAATTCAAACATCAAAATGTCATTAATATGTATTCATATCAAAATGACATACAAACATATTTTCCTATTCTATTTTGCCTGGAAACGCTTCCGAAACGCTTGCGTGTCGCGTGAAAAATAGGCATCGATTCTATTTCTAGCATGCACGCATTTTCCCTGAGACGCGCGTGTCACGCAGGCAGTCTGCAAGCTCTAAATAACCGGTTAACATGGGAGCCGAAATAACGGACACGCCACGCAGCCCATTTGAAGAAACGACCGTATGTTTGTTCTTTTCATTTCGTGAACACAAGACCTACAGAAGACCACCCGATACCAGAAAAGTGGCTGGGCTACGAAGTCTGAATAAAAACTCCAAGGAGAAACAAAATCATTATAGTAACCCCTGTATAAAATCTAGTCATCATGGCATTTATTTTGTATGATTTATAATTATTTATAGCCATCTATGATCTACTTATTGCTATCATGTGCTTTGGTTGCATTCTGATGACATTATTAATACATTTGACATGACAAAATAGCCTACCTCCATAGATATATTAACTTAGTCCAGCGTTGGCTCGACCGTGTTTAGGGCGGTGCTGAAGGCGCCGGCGAAGTTTTGGCAATCTGCCAGCTAGATGCATGAGTGTTTTCAACCAGGTCCAGTACCCGACCTGGGTGAGGCGGGGCTTTAGTTCTTTGTTGTATTCATCTGCTATGGCATGTGTAACATTTTTCTGTCAACTCTGCATAATCCTTCGCAATCGATATCGTTAGTTAGCCCAGAGAAGCGAGGAAACGGAAGTGCCGCACAAAAACCGGAAACTGGACCCATATTTACTTCCGCGTTCGAAAATAAGGTGAATAGTATGGTAGCCGGGATGGCTAGCGCTTCCCAGCCCGCTACGCTGGCTCATTCGGACAATCAGACTCGGCTATGCGATTCAGTTCTCCCAGTGCCAGATTTAGTGGCATCCGTTTAACCTCAGTGGTTATAGCTATATAGTATATGGTAGACATGTACTTTCATGTCTCAATTCTCCCTCGACACAGACCGTTCCTACACTTTGAGTTTGAGGGACGGGCATACCAGTACAAAGTCCTCCCCTTCGGAGTTTCCCTGTCACCCGGCGTCTTTACGAAGGTCGCGGAGGCCGCCCTTTCCCTGTTACGGGAGGTGGGTGTTCGCATCCTCAACTATCTCAACGACTGGCTCATCTTGGCCCACTCTCGAGATCAGTTGTGCGAACACAGGGACCTGGTGCTCAGACACCTCAGCCATCTGGGGCTTCAGGTCAACTGGGAAAGAGCAAACTCGACTCCAGTGGCAGATCAATTGACCGTTCGCAAAGACCCGCCCCCCTTAGTTACTGTCGCTATGTCCAACAAGCTACACTGCTCTCACGCCACACCATGTTCTCACGCAGTGAAAAATACATCGCGGAGCAGAGAGGAGACTGACAACACGCTGACAGACCGGACAGACCAGGTTACTTTTCGGTTACGTTTGATATTAAACATATTAAACAAAATCTCACCTTTCAAATTTGGTCATTTTTAAAAGAAATTTAAACAATAAATACCGTTTTGTGGCTCTTTAATGTGCCGTGACAGATCGCTGTAGAGCATCAGTTAAAGCTGCTCGTGAACCGATCATCTCTTCTTCTAGTTAATTTATAGCCTCAAATAAACATGAACAAACATAAGAAGGAATGTTGTTTTAACCGCGGAAAGACATCAGTACACTCCGATTTTCAAGTTCAAATCCTCCCATGTTAATCTACTAACTCTCCTGACTGCTTTGTCGGACAAAATGGCGGATGGCCAAGTATGATTGTCAGATCACCTGTCAATCAAGCTCCCTGCGAAGGGTCAATTGCCTCAAGTTGCTCACAGTATTCCTTGCTCTCCGCCGGTTTCTGCTGTTGCTGAAAGACAAGCATATACTGATCCGAACGGACAACACATCGATATGTGTATATAAACCATCAAGGTGATCCACAATCCCATCGCATGTCACAACTCGCCCACCATCTCCTCCTCTGGAGTCAGAAGCGACTCTGGTCAGTGGTCAGCCCCTGTGCTAGACTGGTGCCCATATGTGGTGATCCTATATGTGTATTCTTCCACGGGTAAATAGACTCAACAAATAATTCACTGTCCTTGGAGAAATGTAGGATCTTCTAAGTTTCTACCATTCAGTTTTGAACTCAAAGTTAAAGGGTCATTTATTTACTTATTTAATTTATTTATTTATACCATCATAGTGAAAATGGCAGAACAGTGACAAGTAGGCGTTAACAAGTAGGAACAGCAGTGATTGACTTCTCTGTGTAAAGCCCTCTCCTTCTCCAAGGGTGCGGGGGATCAGGCGGTTTACACGAGGAGCTGGAAGACAGTGTTTGTGGCGTTTTTCTTAGGGATCCCAATTCATCAGTCACTGACGTAACTCATAGTGATGACTGAATGGGAACGTCTAGGTTACTAATGTAACTCCTGTTCTCTGAAGGAGGGAAGGGAGCCAAGGGGAAAAAGACATATAATTAAATATATTAAAAATGTACTTAAGTATATTTTTAGTTCAATACAAATATACTTTAATGCATTTTTAATACATTTAACAGAACGTCTTTTTCAACTGGGAGAAGTTACGTCCCGTTGCCGTTGAGCACCACTCGGCTCCTCTGCGAAAACTTGGTGAGTGTCTGTGATCGCTTCCTTTATAACCACAGCACCGGGTCCGCGATGCAAAGCTCACTCGACAATGTCCATTGGACCGGTTCTGTTAAAACTCGATGATGATATGTTCTCAGGCGCGATCCTAATTCGTCAGTCATACAACGTCTCGGTTCCCTCCTTCAGGGAACAGGGCTTACATTAGTAACCTAGACGCTAGATACAGCATAAATATATTTATACGTAACTCATAGTGATTGAATGTGAACGTCTAGGTTATGTAACTCCCGTTCCCTGAAGGAGGGAAGGGAGAAGTGATGTCCCTTTGCCACAATCCCTGTGTTCACCGCTGAGTAACCGAGCACCACTACAGGGGGTGGAACTGAGACACGAGGAAAGGAAACGAGGATACACAAATAAGAAATGAGAAGCGCCCTATTTGTATATTGGAATATTCTTGATCACTGGAGCGTCACTTCAAAGCGTCAACAGCTGCGATCAAGAGATCTGCCCTTATGTTGTTAAAGTTTGGTTATTTAAAAAATTCATACATAACAAAGATAAAGCAAGATGTCCTGTTGATATATGTATGATATATAATTTATATAAACTGCAAAGGTAAAGCATAAATAAAAATGATTGTGACGTGAAGTGAATAGAGAGAATTGAGATGTCCTTCAAGATGCTGAGTTTGATCAGTTTCTGGGTCACAGGCTGGAGGACGGAGGAGCGAGGAAATGAAGTAGCATCAAAATTGTAGTTAAATATAAAAAATCTCTAAACAAATATAACGTATTTTTTTCCCTCTCAGTTTTTGCAGTTGCACTATATATATTCATTGTAAATTCGGAAAAGCAAAAAAAAATCTTCCTCAAACTTGTATTTCAAATGTTTCAAGCCTCTCAAATTTTTGTCTAAATAGTTTTTCCTTGTTAACTTTTTTGCTTAAACTTGTTCTTTAACTTTGAGCATTAAACAGTGAAAAATTAAACTGGGATGTTTGCTGAAATTGTCCAATAATAACCAACTGCAGCCTTTCCTAGAACATTTTCCACCAGCCGTCTCTGATAAATACTTTTACCTGACATCTGTAGATCCTCCAGTGAAACCTGTGATCTCCATCAGTCCATCTGGTGTAATAGTGGAGGGAGATTCAGTGACTCTGAACTGCATCAGTGACTCAAACCCTCCTGCAGAAATCAGCTGGATTAAAGGAGGAACGATTGTAGGATCTGGAAGAATCTACAGCATCTCAAAGATCAGCTCTGATGACAGTGGAGAATACAAGTGCAAGTCCATCAATGAACATGGAGAGAAATACTCTGATAATGTGACTTTAAACGTCATGTGTGAGTTAATGATCACCTGCACAATGTTCAAAAACTTTAAAATCATAATTTTCTAATATCTGTTGTGAATTTTCATTTTTGTCTTTAGATCCTCCCAGAAACGTCTCAGTGTTGATGAGTGGATCTGGTGTAATAGTGGAGGGAGATTCAGTGACTCTGAACTGCATCAGTGACTCAAACCCTCCTGCTCTGAACTTCAGCTGGTTTAAGGAGAATGAAACCTCAGCTGTTGGATCTGGACAGAGTTTCAGTGCACTACAGAGTGGACGCTTCTACTGTCAGGCTCACAATCAACATGGATCTCAGAGATCAGACGCTGTAACTGTCACAGGTGAAGCTTTTATTAACACACTCCTGTATCTTCACATCATTCATCAGTTTGGAGAGTTAATCATGATGATCTTCCTCTTTCAGTTCATCATGTTGCTGGTAGGAATGGGATTGTGATCACAGCGGCATCTGGAGGATTAGTCTTCATCATCATCTTCATCATCATCCTGTTTATACTGTGAGTTAAAAAACTGCAGTGATTATTGTATAAGTTCACTTTTGGTCTGATGTAGAAGGAAATTATCCATTTGTGTTTGATTATGAGTAATCTTTAAAAACAGCGTTCATATTCTTTCTTAATTGAATACATTCGTCCATATGCTGTTAATGTCTGTGATTATAACAGGAAGAAACAAAGGAGTGTTAAAGCTGAAGATCTCACAGTGAAAGAGGTAAATCATCCACACACAACACGACTTTACAGAGGCAGAAAATCAGTCGATCAGCCGTTATCTGTGTCTCAGACTGTAACTGTACGAACTGATGGCAAACTAACATTATCAAAGTCTTTATCAACACAGTCCAGGAAAAAAATAATGAATTAATAAAACTGAAGAAAACATTTAACTCATTTTTCCATGGTTTAATGGTTTTAATATAGGTTTGTTGGTCTAATTGCATAATCATTTACATATAGTGTGATGAATGAACATGTCACTTCATTTACTCATTCTGCCCTATTCTTCTCCACTCCATGTGTGAATCAATGAAAAATACATGCATTTTACATCACTACATTGATTTGATCTAACCTGATACTTGATCTGAAAAGTTTGAGGCAAACTGCTCTAGACTGAGAATCTTCAGATCACACTGATTTACTGGTCTTAATAATAATTACAAATGTTCTTGTATTTCAGAATGATCTCTATTCCTGCGTGTCACAGAGCGTTTCAGTCCATGATAAGCCTCTTTCTGAACTGGATTCAGCCAATGATTCTCTGTATGCCAATGTGAAACCCAAAAAAATAAGAGGAAAAACTCCTGAATCCAGAGATACTGAGGACATTCTGTACACAACTGTCCAACATCACAGAAAGACAGAGACGAAGAGAGCAGAGGAGAATGAATGTCAAGATGACGATATAAGAGTTCATCAGCCTGATGCTGCAGTGAGGTGAGAAAAACAACTTTACTAGCACCAACTTAACCAGTACCAACATACCCAGTACTAACTTAACCATCACCAACTTAACCAGTACCAACTTAACCAGCACCGACTTAACCAGTACCAAGCTTAACCGGCATCATCTTAACCAATAGCAACTTAACCAATACCAACGTAACCAGTACCAGCTTAACTAGCACCAACTTAACCAGCAGCTTAACCAGCAGCTTAACCAGTACCAACTTAACCAGTACCAGTTTAACCCTTTAAAACTGGATGTGTCGTCGATGACACAGCCAACCAAGCTGTATTCATGTCACTGTAACTCTTCAACCGTTTGCACTATCAAAATAATTCAAATAGTTCCTGAAAGTAGACATCATGCGCTTTTCGCCAATATACGGCTTATTATGGTAATGTCTGCAAATGACAGCAGCGCGGGATGGAAGGATTTGAACAGAGAGATACGACACACGGCAGATTAGAGTGTTTTGGATTGCATAAAATAATAAAAGAAACGAACAAATACATGGCGAAAGAAGTGTTAGACAGCAGAAGAGGGGATTGGGATGTTTTTAATGACATTTGGGAGGCGGATGGCCGTTACTCTTTCACGTATCTAAGCATGTAGTGCGTGCATGTGTATGTGTGCGTGCCTATGAATGTGTGCATTTGTATGTGTGCGTGTATGAAAAAAAGTGTACTAAATGAAAACTGTGTAACCGAATGTCACAAAAAAGACTTGTATATACAGTGAGGAAAATAAGTCTTTGAACACCCTGCTATTTTGCAAGTTCTCCCACTTGGAAATCATGGAGGGGTCTGAAATTGTCATCGTAGGTGCATGTCCACTGTGAGAGACATAATAAAAAAAATAAAAAAATCCAGAAATCACAATATATGATTTTTTAACTATTTATTTGTATGATACAGCTGCAAATAAGTATTTGAACACCTGTCTATCAGCTAGAATTCTGACCCTCAAAGACCTGTTAGTCTGCCTTTAAAATGTCCACCTCCACTCCATTTATTATCCTAAATTAGATGCACCTGTTTGAGGTCGTTAGCTGCATAAAGACACCTGGCCACCCCATACAATCAGTAAGAATCCAACTACTAACATGGCCAAGACCAAAGAGCTGTCCAAAGACACTAGAGACAAAATTGTACACCTCCACAAGGCTGGAAAGGGCTACGGGGAAATTGCCAAGCAGCTTGGTGAAAAAAGGTCCACTGTTGGAGCAATCATTAGAAAATGGAAGAAGCTAAACATGACTGTCAATCTCCCTCGGACTGGGGCTCCATGCAAGATCTCACCTCGTGGGGTCTCAATGATCCTAAGAAAGGTGAGAAATCAGCCCAGAACTACACGGGAGGAGCTGGTCAATGACCTGAAAAGAGCTGGGACCACCGTTTCCAAGGTTACTGTTGGTAATACACTAAGACGTCATGGTTTGAAATCATGCATGGCACGGAAGGTTCCCCTGCTTAAACCAGCACATGTCAAGGCCCGTCTTAAGTTTGCCAATGACCATTTGGATGATCCAGAGGAGTCATGGGACAAAGTCATGTGGTCAGATGAGACCAAAATAGAACTTTTTGGTCATAATTCCACTAAACGTGTTTGGAGGAAGAAGAATGATGAGTACCATACCATCCCAAGAACACCATCCCTACTGTGAAGCATGGGGGTGGTAGCATCATGCTTTGGGGTTGTTTTTCTGCACCTGGGACAGGGCGACTGCACTGTATTAAGGAGAGGATGACCAGGGCCATGTATTGCGAGATTTTGGGGAACAACCTCCTTCCCTCAGTTAGAGCATTGAAGATAGGTCGAGGCTGGGTCTTCCAACATGACAATGACCCGAAGCACACAGCCAGGATAACCAAGGAGTGGCTCTGTAAGAAGCATATCAAGGTTCTGGTGTGGCCTAGCCAGTCTCCAGACCTAAACCCAATAGAGAATCTTTGGAGGGAGCTCAAACTCCGTGTTTCTCAGCGACAGCCCAGAAACCTGACTGATCTAGAGAAGATCTGTGTGGAGGAGTGGGCCAAAATCCCTCCTGCAGTGTGTGCAAACCTGGTGAAAAACTACAGGAAACGTTTGACCTCTGTAATTGCAAACAAAGGCTACTGTACCAAATATCAACATTGATTTTCTCAGGTGTTCAAATACTTATTTGCAGCTGTATCGTACAAATAAATAGTTAAAAAATCATACATTGTGATTTCTGGATATTTTTTTTTAGATTATGTCTCTCACAGTGGACATGCACCTACGGTGACAATTTCAGACCCCTCCATGATTTCTAAGTGGGAGAACTTGCAAAATAGCAGGGTGTTCAAATACTTTTTTTCCTCACTGTATGTATTATAGTTCATTTTTCAACTTTAAAGTGTTAGTTTCTTTCGTTCATGATTTTTTCTGTTTTTTTTCTAAATAAAAATCAGTAAATTTATTCTCTTATTTTTTTTTATTTTTGTCTATTTAAATTCTATTTACAAACTCACCACACACAATAATGGTCAATAACTAATTTGTTGAAAGCTTATCTTTTTCTGAAAAAGTTGACACCTTGCACATGAAGATAGCACATAGTTTTAGAATTTTACAATAAAAAAAAAAATAATTATGTGAAAAACACCTATTTAGCTTCAGGTTCTAAAGGGTTAACCAGGACCAGCTTAAACAGCATTATCTTAACCAATAGAAACTTAACCAGTACCAACTTAACCAGTACCAGCTTAACTAGAACCAACTTAACCAGTACCAAATTAACCAGCAGCTTAACCAGCATAAACTTAACCAGTACCAACTTAACCAGTGCCAGCTTAACCAGCACTGACTTAACCAGGACCAGCTTAATCAGCATTATCTTAACCAGTACCAACTTAACCAGTACCAAATTAACCAGCAGCTTAACCAGTACCAACTTAACCAGCACCAACTTAACCAGTAACAGCTTTACCAGTACCAGCTTAACCAGTACCAACTTAACCAGTACCAAATTAACCAGCAGCTTAACCAATACCAACTTAACCAGCACCAACTTAACCAGTAACAGCTTAACCAGTACCAACTTAACCAGTACCAAATTAACCAGCAGCTTAACCAGCACCAACTTAACCAGTAACAGCTTAACCAGTACCAACTTAACCAGTACCAAATTAACCAGCAACTTAACCAGTACCAACTTAACCAGCACCAACTTAACCAGTAACAGCTTAACCAGTACCAACTTAACCAGTACCAAATTAACCAGCAACTTAACCAGTACCAACTTAACGAGTACCAAATTAACCAGTACCAAATTAACCAGCAACTTAACCAGTACCAACTTAACCAGCACCAACTTAACCCTCTGGGGTCTAAGGTGTTTTTGGGGCCCTTGGGATGTTCTGACATGCCCTGACATTTGTGCTTTTTTCAGTTATTTATAAACATGATAATGGCAAAGGTGTAAATTCACTCTATATAGCACAAACAGGGCTACCATAATATGTGAGCAACATGTATGTACATGTTTGTATTTTTAAGAGAACAACATGGCATCATGTCTTTGCGTAAACATACGCGTGTGTGTTAGTGGCGTGTTATCTATACGCATTTTGAGCTATCCGCGTGTATGTCCACGCCGTCATCTTCCGCGTGTATGTCTACGCCGTTAAATGTCCGAGTGATTCCACGTGTATGTCTACGCCGTTAAATGTCCGAGCGAAACGAAGCAAAATGTAAATCTACATCTGGGGAGCGGTATTTTTTTATTAGCATGGTAGGGGTAGACTCATAAATGGTATTAACCCCAGTGACGGGTAGGTTTAGGGACGGGGTTGGGGAAAGTCATATATATTTATATAGAGAGTAATGTAACGTTAAGTCAACGGCGTTGATAAACACGCTGAAAAGCGATTATGCGTGTTGATAGCACGCCAAAAATGGAAATACGAATTGGCGTATCATACATACGCCATTTCATGAGATCAGTCTGAAGAGAATAATGTTTATGCGTGGTTATTGAAAAAAATAAAAATGAAAGTTGCTGAAATAAGACCACAAAAAACATACTAGATATGTGTCCACAAGACTTTTGACTAATGGATGTTGTCGCTTCGAGTTCTGGCTACAAAATTATGTGAAAATAGTCTTGCTTTACCGTTCACATAAAACAATACATTGATTTAAATTGTGTAAGACAGGTTTTGCTTGGAAAGCCAATATGCGAGGGGGGCGTAAAGGGGGAGTAGTTTACACCTGAGAATACTTTTCAACTTTTTGCGGTTTACATAGGCCTACACTAACGTTATTCCATAACGTTATTCCACATTAACACTTGAGAAAAGATAACTTAGCCTACCTCACTTCTCAGCGGGATCTATTGCTCCTCATATCAGCACTGTTCTGAGGAAACTTTTCTCCAGGATTATTAGGTAGGCTATATTATGCCTCACTCGCGGCACGCTGTGTTTACAGCTGATGTGTGGGCGTTTCACAGGTCTGAAATGGTTCTCAGAATTTGCGTTTGAATAGCGCGCGCTCTCCGGGGTGTGGTCACATTACATTTGAATGAGCTCTAATGAGCTCAACTGGAATCGCTCTCTTTTAATACAGATTTCACAAGCTGAGAATATTTGTTTTTTATATAAATTACTTCATTTAAAAGAAGAGAATTCAAGCTTCATGCGCGTGTGTCTGTATGTCTGTTTGACTGAGTATTCGCTGAGTTACAGTTCATTTTCGGACGCGTTTCAGAATGGACTTAACTGACAGAGAGAAGGCAGAACTTGCATCACGTTTATTTTTCTTTATTTGGCAAAAAGCACAACACTTTGTTTTTATTGTGAGTATACACAAAAATAATACACACTTAACAGAATCGATTGATGTATGAAACTTGTTTGTAATATCAAAGTCAACAGAGCAAAATTAATCTCTTTTGAACTGATAAGAAAAAAAGCGAGCTGGTATCGCCGGCGATACCGCCGACCCCAGGGGGTTAACCAGTAACAGCTTAACCAGTACCAACTTAACCAGTACCAAAATAACCAGCAGATTAACCAGTACCAACTTAACCAGAATCTTAACCAGCACCAACTTAGCCAGTACCAGCTTAACCAGCAACAGCTTAACCAGTACCAACTTAACCAGTACTATCTTAACCAGTACCAACTTAACTAGTGCCAGCTTAACCAGTACCAACTTAACCAGGACCAGCTTAACTAGCACCAATTTAACCAGTACCAGCTTAACCAGTTCCAGCTTAACCAGTACCAACTTAACCAGCACCAACTTAACCAGTAACAGCTTAACCAGCACCAGCTTAACCAGTGCCAGCTTAACCAGCACCAACTTAACCAGCACCAGCTTAACCAGTACCAATTTAATCAATACCAGCTTAACTAGCACCAGCTTAACCAGTGCCAGCTTAACCAATACCAGTTTAACCAGTACCAACTTAACCAGTACCAGTTTAACTTAACCAGCATAAACTTAACCAGTGCCATCTTAACCAGCACCAGCTTAACCAGTAACAGCTTAACCAGCACCAGCTTAACCAGTGCCAGCTTAACCAGCACCAACTTAACCAGCACCAGCTTAACCAGTACCAATTTAATCAATACCAGCTTAACTAGCACCAGCTTAACCAGTGCCAGCTTAACCAATACCAGTTTAACCAGTACCAACTTAACCAGTACCAGTTTAACTTAACCAGCATAAACTTAACCAGTGCCATCTTAACCAGCACCAGCTTAACCAGTACTATTTTAACAACCACAGATCATATAATCTGGGCTATAATATTGTTGTGCTCCTGTTTGTTTTGATTGTTTAGGCGATCAACTGTTCAGATTGTGGAAGATGCATCAGTGATCTACAGCAGCGTCAAATGAGTGATAGAGACCAGCGAACACAAAGCCTGTGTTCAGTCGTTTAATGAACGATTGTTGGATGACTGTATAGTTGTGGAATAATTTACCCTTCTGTTCAGACCACAACCAATATAAACATGTTCATCACCCACATTACGACTCATTTGTTCTCTTTGACTCTTTGTGAGATAATGACAGTAATTAGCCGCGTTTCCGCTGTCGGGCCAGTGCGAGCCAGGGCTTTAAACGGGCCGTGCCGGGCTAATAGCCTCGGGCTAATAGCACCGGGCCTGCGTTTCCACTGTCGGGCCAGAAGCTCCACAGCCAGTAGCGGTTTTAGGCACGGGCGAACCGGGCAATCGCCCGGGGCGGCATTTTTGGGGGGGCGGCGCCGCCGTCACAAAAAAAAAAAAAAAAAAAAAATCTGCGCCGCGAAGCGGTTTTCTATTATCTATCATTTCACTGTGTGGGGAATTGGCAAATTTGCGCCCCCTCTCAGCTGCAGGCGCCCCTGCTTGCTGAGAAGATGCCGCGCACAGAAGCTGTTTGTTTGAGAAGGGGAAAGGGGAGGGGGCGCGGAGGCGCGGGCGCGGATGACAGTTCACCTCTGGGTCTCTCCCAAATGGAACGGACAAGGGGGGGGATCCATATAGTTATCTAAGTCAGTCACACCTCGACTTTCTTCCAAATAACGCACATTTCATTCATAATATTATAAATACAGGCCTCTATATTTCCTGCACATTTTTGTTTTTCTGAATGGTCTGAACTTGGTCACCACCACCAAGGTGAATTGGTTTAGTCTTGACTTCTGGTCGTGACTCGTGAGTGACAGTTGGTATGGGGGGGATCAGGGGAAATCTGTTGATTGTCGATGTCGAGTGCCAAATAAGAGATGGACAAGAAAGGTCAAAGCCATTAGGTGTCCAATTTAGAAACGAGCGAAAGATAAAGGTATGCAACTATGTTTTCTCTGTATGATTACGGTATCCATGTCATGAATGAAGGGGCAATATTAATTGGTGGGTATAACTCTTATTTGTTATCCTTTTTGCTATGATTCTTGCTATGCTTAACAATAATTCGGTTTTAACTCAAACACGAGATCTAATTTCACCATAATATTGTGCTTTGCAACAAAACTGTGACAAGTTCAGTTATTACACTGCAAAAAATGCTTTTCTTAATTAGTATTTTTGTCTTGTTTCCAGTCCAAATATCAAACATTTCTTAAATAAAGATGCATAACGCTAACAAAGTGGTAAAATGACATAAGATATTAAGTCTTGTTTTCTGGGGAAATAATTTTTTTTTTTTTTTTTTTCAGAAAATATTAAGACTTAATATCTTAAAATTGAGTGAAACACTTAAAATTGAGTTTTTGCTTAAAACAAGCAAAACATGATGATCTGCCAATGGGGTAAGAAAAATTACCCCCCCCCCCCCCCCCCCGATTAAAATTAAGGGGGGGGGGGGGGGGGGGGGGGGGGCGCGCTCGAAGGGGGTCTCGCCCAGGGTGTAATTCAATGTAGAACCGCCACTGTCCACAGCGCTTCACTAAAACACGCCCGTAACACGCCTCTCTGGAACAACGTCACACTAACCCATCATCTCACCAACAAATGGAAGTTTTATCAAAAAACTAATCAGAAATCACTGGAAACAGCGTTGAAAACAAACACGATAAAAGCGGCCGTTTGCTAGCATTTTATTTTTGTTTACTTGAATATTTAAAACCCAAGCGATGTTTTACCACAGGTTTACAATAAAAAGTGATACATTGATCATAATGAATTAATTTATGTCAAAATTGCACATTAGTCACTCAGAAATAAATTACCGTTAGGTCTATTTCACAAAAGAAAGAGGACACACTTACTTCTTCAGTCGCGTCTGTTTCTTTATCATATTTACATCACATTTAGAAAAAATGATAATTTCTACAAATATATGCCATACGACCTGAGGAGCTTTAGCACTCTCTCGACTCCCATACAGATATTTTCAGTCAGAGAAACAGAGGAAGCTCCCGAAAAAAAAGTTACTTTATTTTATGAGAGTCCGGTTTAAAGAGACGAGACGCTATGACAGATAAAATAAAAACATGACTGTGATAGCCTTTATGATTGGTCTGATTTCTTCAAGCGTTCGCTGTTTTTTTTTACTATGCGTATCTTCAAGCGTTTACTATGGTAACGGTTAGCACGCATAGTCTTTTGCATCACAAACAGAAGGCATTCAAACATGAACGCGATTTAAATTATTTTATTTTTAAGTCTTTAATGCTGACAGATATGGAGGACCAAACCTGCAGAAATTAAAAATTAATAAATAAATAAATAAATAGATAAATAAATGTGATAAATAGATAAATAAATGTGATAATAGGAAAAGAAAGAAAGAAATAAACGACTTGATAAAATAAATATGATTCATTTTTAATCAAATTCATTTTTGTATTATTTTTTCCCCTTAATGTATTATTTTCTGCTTTTATACATTTTTACATTTTTTAAAAATCGTTTTAACTTTTATTTATTCGTTAATTATTGATTTATTTATGTATTTATTTTTATATTTTTATATTTATTCTTACATTTATTGTTTAGATTTATTTATTTATGCATTCATTTATTTATAGATTTATTTATTTATTGATTCATTTATTTTTACATTTCTTTGTCTTGTATGATAATTAGGTGGGTTGGTCTTGCTTACCATTGGTTCATCGTTGATTGAGGCGCTTGCTCGATTACTCTGGCTTTGTTGTGACGTCGGGTGGTGGTGAGACAGGTGTGTACTATGGCGGACGTTTTACAAATAGCTAGAGAGTTGCGCAACTTAGCAAATGAAGTTGATAACAACGCATCAAATGACTATGTGTTGTTTAGATTAGATGTGCTTATCGATGTTTTAGGAGAGATATTTGCCGACATGAACGTCGAAGAACAGCCTGAATTGTTAGGTTCTTTGCAAAATATTTCCCAACACATTCAAAATCTGTGCGAGTCAGATGGTACTACGGCGGGACGTCCATCGTACTTGCTTCCGATAAGTACTATTGAAACTTATCTCTCAATGGGTCAAACTGCTGTAAACATTGCAAAATTGTTTGGTGTCTCTGAAAGAACTATCCGGAATAGGATGGCGCATCATGGTTTAAGGTAAGCAGCTCCTAGTAGCATAGCCTTATAACCTACTAAGCTTTCACATTAGTGTTTATATTTGTGTGTTGTGTGGTTGATAATAGGTTTATTTTATTCTCATAGAGTAAGCGACCTGTTCTTAACTGTGGAGGACGCTGAACTGGATGCTCTGGTAGAAGATGTACTAAAGCGCCACCCAAATGCCGGATACAAAATGATGGTTGGACATCTCGGTGCACAGGGCATTCGAGTACAGAGTAAGGCGGGTTTTGTACCTTGACATATTAGCATCCTTGAGTAAAAAGCATGTAAAATAGAAATGAAATCAATTATATATATCGCCAATACAGATTATCTACCTGTTTATTACTGTGAAGTTTTTTTGAAATACGTCAGTATTGCAACGTTCATTGTTATTAAATAATTTAAAGCTAGAAAAACATCTCAGAAGTGTACTTATTCAGCTCAGTTAATTTCAAGTTTTTGTATGCACATCTGATAGTGTCAGTACAGTAATATTTTTGAACTTGTCCTTTAGGTCACCACTGAACATGTCAAAGGTGAACTCAAAGACTGGAATATTTACTGCATATTTTGATGAATTTACCTTTTTTAGGGCAACGTGTTCAAGAATGCATGAGACGGGTGGATCCTCAGGGTGTCCTTATGCGCAGTCTTCAACTGAACCCTCGGCGGCGTAGAAAATACTCAGTCCCTGCACCCAACAGTTTATGGCACATCGATGGTAACCATAAGTTAATAAGGTATGCTGACAATAGTAGAATATTATTTATTATTATTTATCATGTTCATCTGGATGCGTTTTCTATTTCAGACTGAAAAGGAAATGTCTGTACAGTTGAACAAAAGAAAATGCAATTTTTGCAAAAAGCAAAAGCATAAATGTGTAATTGGTGGGATGTGTTCATAGATTAATTCGATGCAGATCTCTTTAACACCATGAAATTAAATTTCATAACAACCATGTAGATATAAGTGTGAATTTGTTGGAGTAAGGTTGAACGAACTGTTATAAGAAGATGGCAATCAGACCTTTCCTCACTTAACTGTTCTAAAATGTAGATTCCATTTTGTGTGTGTGTATGTGTAATGCTAGGGAACTGAGGAACCCACTTGAATGAGTGGTGAAATATCTTGATCAACATAGAAACATATCCATTTGACTAGAACATCTTTGAAGATTTATTCTAACATGGTCTGTACAACTGAATTTTCAAAGACATTATTGGTGGAATTATACGAGCAGATCTTTGTGATTGTGTTGTTAAAGGTCCAGTAAGGGATTTCTAGAGAAACACTGTTGATATTTGAAATCACCAAAGCAAAATGCCCATACCCAAAAAGGATAACACCCCTATTTTGATAGCTCTGCCTCTAAATTCACGAAGACCCCTATGTTATGCGACACAGGCACCTCTTCCATCATGAGAGTACTGTATATGGTCAGTTGGAGCACTAAAATAAACTTTATCATCTGCCCTGCTCAGCTTAATCACCTGACTTGAGTATTATTGAACTACTGCGGGACATTTTTGGAGAGAAGTGTGAGTGAGAAGTAGATTCTCAACTTAAACATCTCTGAACAAATTGGCAGATGTTCTGATAGACGACATTCAACTGGAGACTATTAATGTAGTTAATCTGTTAATCTAGTTTAATAAGGTTGTAATCTGTATTAAAGGCACATTTTGATTAAACACAGTAATAAATAAATATTGTCTATTTCACACCTATTTTGTCCAACCCCTGTATGTAAAAGGTATCGTCTTAAGTATGTTATGTACTGTTTTGGCTGTTTTGATTTACTATAGAAAGTAAAATGTATTTTCCATCATTACTCAAAAGACTAGTTGTTAATGTTGTTGAAATAAATTTTCCTATATCTGTTCCAGGTGGCGTATTGTGGTTCATGGTGGAATCGATGGCTTTAGCCGTCTAATCGTATTTTTGAAAGCTGCCACCAATAATAAAGCTGCTACAGTCCTGACCAGCTTTTTAGAAGGTGTGAACCTGTACGGTGTGCCATCACGTGTGAGGTCAGATAAAGGTGGGGAGAATATCGAGGTTGCTCGTTTCATGGTTTCCACCAGAGGAGAGAACAGAAACTCGCACATCACAGGGAAGAGTGTCCATAATCAGAGGTATAATCAAACATATACAATGCCTTGCTACGGTTTCAGGCCCCTGGGTTTTTTTTTTTTTTTTTTTACAAAGAAATGCAAACAATTACCAAGATATGCATGGTTTCTAGAATAAAATAAACCATTCAAAAATTGTTACCAGGTAACTACCATCAATCTTGGAAACAAAATTCTTTAATTTCTTTTTTAAATGTTTATAATGTATGTGAAACTAAATCCCCACATCTGTAAAATAGATTTTTTAATTCATATTTTAGGCTATGGAAACTCCACTTCATGTACAACATTATAAATATTGGTCGTTGTTTTAAATGTTCTGTATTTTGGTTATTTTACTGTGTTAGGATTGAAAGGTTGTGGAGAGATGTTTATGCTGGAGTGCTTGATCTCTTCTACACAATCTTCACCAACCTTGAGAATGACGGGCTTCTGAATCCAGATGATGAAGTGCATCTCTATGCCCTCCAAAGGTGCTTCTTGCCACATGTACAGAAACATCTTCAGTACTTTCTGGATGGCTGGAACCACCACAAGTTGCGGACAGAAGGAAACCAGTCACCAATACAGCTCTGGTTAAGTCATCAACTGCAAGACCCTATCCAGGTATTTATATCAAAGCTGGTTAGCAATTATGACATGAATTAAAGGGTTAGTTCACCCAAAAATGAAAATTCTGTCAGTAATTACTCTCCCTCATGTTGTTCCAACCCCGTAAGACCTTCGTTCATCTTCGGAACACAAATTAAGATATTTTTGATGAAATCTGAGAGCTGGATCACTCCTCCATAGGCTTCTAAGTGACTGAAACTTGCTCGCCCAGAAAAGTTATTAAAGAGATCGTTAATATAGTCCAAGTGACTTCAGTGGCTCAATCCTAAGTTTATAAAGCGACGAAAATACTTTTTGTGCGCACAAAAATAATGACTTTATTCCACTATTCATTTCCTTCTCTCTGGGCCTCGAGTTATTTCACGTAGTGTTTTAACGCAGCCCGTCTGTGTTATACGCCACACGTATCTCACACATGACCAGCGTCGGCCAATAGTGAGCCTACGTGGTGACGTATAACACAGAAGCGCTGCGCTAAAACACTATGTGAACCAACTCGAGGCCCAGAGAGAAGGAAATTAATAGTGGAATAAAGTCGTTATTTTTGTTTTTTTGCGCACAAAAAGTATTTTCGTCGCTTTATAAACTTAGGATTGAGCCACTGTGGTCACTTGGACTATATTAACGATCTCTTTAATAACTTTTCTGGGCCAGCAAGTTTCAGTCACTTAGAAGCCTATGGAGGAGTAAGCCAGCTCTCAGATTTAATGAAAAAATATCTTAATTTGTGTTCCGAAGATGAACGGGTCTTACTGTCTTACGGTAGGTCGTCTTACAAGGTCTTATGGGGTTGGAACAACATGAGGGTTGTTAAATACTGACAGAATTTTCATTTTTGGGTGAATAACCCTTTAACATGTGATTGAATGGATAGATAAATATTAGATGATAGATCAGAGGTCTTCAATCCTGCTCCTGGAGAGCCACTGTCCTGCAAAGTTTAGTTCCAACCCTAATCAAACACACCTGATTCAGCTCATCAAGCTCTTCAGAATCGCTTGAGTATTCAAAGGCAGGTGTGCTGAAGCAGGTTGGAACTAAACTCTGCAGGACAGTGGCTCTCCAGGAGCAGGAATGAAGACCTCTGTGATAGATTATAAATTAGAGGATCTTAAATTAGTCTAATGGGCTTCAGTGTGTTTAAATTGAGTTTTAACAGTCTTGGCTCATCAGCAGTTTTTTGGGGATTTTTCTGAGTTTTGATAATCATTTTTAGGAAAACCATAAGTTAGATCAATTAAACAACATATAGCAACCCCAGTCAGAATTTTTTAATTATCAATTGTCTATTACAGGTAGATGCCATGCAATATGGTATTGACTGGAGAGGTCCATGTGGTCACCATGAACCCGGTGTGGTGATTCCTGAAGTACAAATACATCAACTTGCACAGGAGGATGTTGAAAGATTGCCAGACCCAGATGTCCCCCTGTCTGATGTGTTGGAGGTGTACAGAGAGACTGTAATGTTATTATCCGAAATGCTTGAGTAGCAAGTATACACAATTTCAAAGAGCATCAGCAAGTTGCACTTATGTTGCATAAAATTATATGTGCCTGTTTTTGACCTCTTATCAACATTGTTTAAATATGTATCACTTGTTCTGATCTCATTAATGTAATTCAATTAATGCTATTAACCCCCCCCCCCCCCCAAAAAAAATATAATCAGTAAAGAACAATGCATGGACAATCAAACATTTTTATTGAACTTGTGTAATGACTTTGAACAGCCACACAATCTTTGTAATGTACCAAGATCAATAAACATTTCAAATAACTTGTTTGACCAAAGCTTAGTTTGGTATAAATTTGACAATGTTCTGAATGCATGTAAAAATTGCTTACAAGATTCACAGACTGGATTTCCAGGAAGAAAAAGTGAGACATTTTAACAGTGGCAGTTAATATGAATGAACTCTCGCAACCAGTGAATATTCTTCCATATTTCCAAACCATTTAGTATAGCTAGAATTTCTAGAACAGTATCTTTTTAGTACATCCAAGCAAATAAATTCTTACATTTAATAACAAATGTAATGACATAGCCAAAGCTCTGAACATTGCAGCATACCAAACATGTTTGAGATTTTCTGACTAAATATCCGATTTAGACATGAAACATTTTGAAAAATGGCATCTGATATTATAAACTTAGACCATTCCAAATCCATAATCTGAGCTCCAGATAGCAGCTAAAATATCTCTCTCAAAGGAAACGTAGTCCTTGTAATGACTAGGAAGCTTGAGAGTTTGATAGCATGTGGAAGACTTGGGTAGGTCTCCATCCACCACCTCGACGTCTAGGCTTCTGGGCAGCACATCCCATCCAGTCCAGAATTTCATTAGAAACCGTAAGATATTACTAGAAGCTGCATTAAAAAAGAAAAAAAAAGAAAAAGGCATTTGTAGCATCACAGATTTACATATTGGATTTAAATGTTAATTAAAAATATGCTAACTGCTCATCGTGATTTCAAAATAAGTTAACCCTCACTCAGCATGTTCTTGTTCAAGAAATTACAGTGGCTGTAGCATTTCTAAATGTCCAAATATACAAAATTAAGTGGACTTTTGATTAAATGTTCTAAGCCAATATTAAACAAGGATTAGATTGCGAGGTAAAGTATAAAGGCAATCATTAGACCACAGGGGTCCTTTGCAGGCTCTTGTTATAATACATAATGTACATAAGTTATATTCTTTATATTATATTGCATTATGTGTTTTAACAGTTTTGTTCTAATAAACCATATGATAATTACTTTTGAACCAGTTATTGTCTCATTGTTATTAATAATTGTTCAAATAACTAGATATATATTCTAAGTCAAGGTTGTTGTTCACTTACAAATGTGTGCTATTTTTATTAATCACAAAAAAATAAATCAGATTGCTCAATTAATTGTCGGAATAATGAACCGACTACTCGAATACCAAAATAATCGTTAGTGACAGCCCTATTAACAGTGCACCCATAGACTGTAAAAAATATGGACAAAGCGTCTGTGACGTCACCCATAGACTTTCTGAAGAACGGTTTTGAAGCCGTTTATGGGGGTATGGGGGGCGCCATCTTGGAAAATCCTAACCCCACCCACCTTCTAGCCAATCCATATATGGGTAAAGGACGCAGCGCGCGTCACTCAGCTCGCTCTGCTACTCCGGTTATCTCTGTGTCTATTTTAGGCAACGAAATATGTAATAAAACACCATACTGCCTCTTTTCGTTTTCATTGAAAGAAATCTTAAACATTATAGCCACACAAATGTGGTTCAGGCAACGCGTATTGATTATATTCACTGCATATAACGTTTGCCTATTTATAACAAAACGAAATATAAAACACAAACCTACCTCTTTTCGTTTAAATATAATATAAAAATATTAAACATTTTTAATATGGTCCAGGCAATATGTGCATTTGTACTAAACAACAGATGTTGCAGTAAACAACATGACAGATCATCTTCGTTTTATTACATTTACATTTATGCATTTGGCAGACGCTTTTATCCAAAGCAACTTACATTGTAGGGCTGGGTATCGATTCAGATGTTACAATTCGATTCGATTTCGATTCTCAAGCTCTAATTCGATTCGATTTCGATTCTCGATTCGATTTTCGATTTCGATTCTCGATTCGATTTTTCCAATTTTGATTCTAAATTAATTTCGATTCGACTCACTCAATGAATATTAAATACAAATCCTATATTTATTAAAGGTCCCATGACATGACATTTTCAATTTCTGAGGTTTTTTAACATTAATATGAGTTCCCCTAGCCTGTATATGGTCCCCAAGTTTCTAGAAATTTCAATCGGTATAAATCGAGCTTTTCCTATCTTTCTCTGCCTTTGAGAAAATGGAGGCTCAATCAGGCTGATCTTGAATCCCCTCTTTATGACGTTACAAGGAGAAATGTTACCTCCCCTTTCTCTGCTTTGCCCGCCCAGAGGATATTTCTCGCCCATGAGAAAATGAGCTAGGAAACAGGAACGCGCGCGCGCGATTTTAGTTTGTCCACGAGAGACATAATGGCTTTTGAACGAGCAAAGCATAATAATTGCTCAATAATTGGATGTACAAATGAACACTGAAGGGTCAATACAAAGCTGGGCTTGCTGAACGTCTGAAACTAAAGTCTGGATCAATCTCTTTGGCTCAGCTACACACCTCGGACAAGTAAGTCAACTAATGATATATAAGTGTGTTGCTTTACTGTTTATGGTTAGCTTGTTACACGTAGAATGTGGCTGTCACATGAGCTATGCAGTTTATGTGTGTGAATACACACACTGTAACGCGAGTGTTGTACACTTCTTTGTTATTTGGATAACCGTTTTCCTGTTGGTCATATGGCGCACGCGATATCCGCATTTCAAGATCGCAGAGCTTGATGTAATTGTAATAAGATAAATGACAGACGTTACAGATCTCATGAAAAGGCAACAGTAGGTTAGCGTTAGCTACATGATAATAACTGTAAACCATCCGAATAAAGTACCGTATCCAAACATAATATTTTAAACTTACCATTCGGAAACGTCCTGCTGGAGCTGCTGAGTTGCAGCTTCTCCATCTGGATCAGATTCTGGGTCAAACTGAAATGCTTGAACGACTGCGTGTCTTCGTGCCATTGCAATATATCCAACATAAACAAACATGCATGGTATTCGTTGCGCAAGATGGTCAAGGCCACGCCCACCCTCCACCTTGCGCCGCCTTTCTCCTCCTCATTATCATTTAAGGCTACAGACACCGAAACGGCCTGTCTGAAGGAAGCTCATTCTGGGACTGGTTTGTAGTGGCTATAATTCTGCACCGAGGCTTAATTTTTGGAAAGAGATTTCAGATACAGTACTAGGGACCACTAAGGTCTATATTAAAGCCTACAAAAAGTAGCATGTCATGGGACCTTTAAAAAAAGAAAAAGAAAAGAAAAAAAAGTGAACAAGTTTTCAAGTGTTTAATTAATAAAAAGAAATTAAGAGCTACAAACCTGTATATTAAACTCTTTTTATTTTAGGTACACTTGGGTACATTAAAACAGAACCCAACTCTATATTTCAAATGCATACAATGAATAGACAGGATTTTGATGCAAGATGAAAAATTTATGCTGAAAATTGGACAAGTCAGAACAGTCGCATGTCTTGATCAAACAGGTTAACAATCCTCACATAAACCCACATATAAAAACGTTGCATATAATATAATATGTGCCCTTCCTGTCTAACAGCTAGGACATACAGAAATTGAATAAAATTATCAAACAGTCTGTGTTGCATTAATTATAAATTATATATTGACTAATCAAAGTTACAAAAGTTCTTTATTCAAGAGCAGTGAGTGTTTTTCTCTGTTCTCTTTGTTCTTTGATTAACTTAAAGGTCCCATGACATGCTACTTTTTGTAGGCTTTAATATAGACCTTAGTGGTCCCTAGTACTGTATCTGAAATCTCTTTCCAAAAATTCAGCCTCGGTGCAGAATTATAGCCACTACAAACCAGTCCCAGAATGAGCTTCCTTCAGACAGGCCGTTTCGGTGTCTGTAGCTTTAAATACTAATGAGGAGGAGAAAGGCGGCGCAAGGTGGAGGGTGGGCGTGGCCTTGACCATCTTGCGCAACGATACCATGCATGTTTGTTTATGTTGGATATATTGCAATGGCACGAAGACACGCAGTCGTTCAAGCATTTCAGTTTGACCCAGAATCTGATCCAGATGGAGAAGCTGCAACTCAGCAGCTCCAGCAGGACGTTTCCGAATGGTAAGTTTAAAATATTATGTTTGAATACGGTACTTTATTCGGATGGTTTACAGTTATTATCATGTAGCTAACGCTAACCTACTGTTGCCTTTTCATGAGAGATCTGTAACGTCTGTATTTATCTTATTACAATTACATCAAGCTCTGCGATCTTGAAATGCGGATATCGCGCGCGCCATATAACCAACAGGAAAACGGTTATCCAAATAACAAAGAAGTGTACAACACTCGCGTTACAGTGTGTGTATTCACACACATAAACTGCATAGCTCATGTGACAGCCACATTCTACGTGTAACAAGCTAACCATAAACAGTAAAGCAACACACTTATATATCATTAGTTGACTTACTTGTCCGAGGTGTGTAGCTGAGCCAAAGAGATTGATCCAGACTTTAGTTTCAGACGTTCAGCAAGCCCAGCTTTGTATTGACCCTTCAGTGTTCATTTGTACATCCAATTATTGAGCAATTATTATGCTTCGCTCGCTCAAAAGCCATGATATCTCTCGTGGACAAACTAAAATCGCGCGCGCGCGTTCCTGTTTCCTAGCTCATTTTCTCATGGGCGAGAAATATCCTCTGGGCGGGCAAAGCAGAGAAAGGGGAGGTAACATTTCTCCTTGTAACGTCATAAAGAGGGGATTCAAGATCAGCCTGATTGAGCCTCCATTTTCTCAAAGGCAGAGAAAGATAGGAAAAGCTCGATTTATACCGATTGAAATTTCTAGAAACTTGGGGACCATATACAGGCTAGGGGAACTCATATTAATGTTAAAAAACCTCAGAAATTGAAAATTTCATGTCATGGGACCTTTAAATGACAGAGATAATTAGTGGCTACAGTGTACTGTCCCTTTAAGACCAGCCGCTGTTGACAGAGACGCGGAACTCACACGCGGACTCATTCTCTCACGAGGCACAACTCTTCACGTTCGTCATAAGACTGCTCTTATGTTATAAAGATACTCGACAAAAATACATTTTGGCATAATTGTGTGTGTTCTTCGTTCAAGCGCGAAAGATAATTCTATTCTGTGCTGTCTTGTGCGCACGCACGATATCATCGCAAGTTTTTCTGTCACAGTCACGACAGCATTTTGGCAGCATTTTGGTCATATAGCCTAATTGCGTATAGGCTTGTCATAGCGATTGCGATATGATTAAACGTGCAGCACTAATTGAGGTTATTTTATGATTTAGATAAAACTACCATAAAATCTCACAGCATTAGCTATAAAATTGAGTTTGCAAGCCTATGAACAGTGGAGGAAAACTAATACATAAAGATGGAAAAAAAAATCGATTCTTGGCGTTTGAGAATCGATTTTGAATCGACCACATTTTAAAAAACGATTAATCGAAAAATCGATTTTTTGCCCAGCCCTATTACATTGCATTATCCTATACATTTATACATAGGTATGTGCAATCCCCTAGGATCGAACCCACAACCTTGCGTTGTTAACGCAATGCTCTTACCACTGAGCTACAGGAAAGCTATTATTAAAATTTAAAATGACAAAACTCAATCAGTCAAACATACAAAGTCAGCGCTCTAGTCTAACCATACAACGGTAAAGTTAAATAGCTTATAAAGTTATGAAACTTCCCCTCAGCCAAAACGATTGGCCAGGGAACGAATTATAGATTCACGAGACCAAAAATCGCCCGTTAGATATACACAAGAGGAATTATATCTCATGTTTAACCACTACATAGACGTCAGAGTCAGCGGCAAACGTCAGAACGACTAGCCGAGGAAAGGCTGTACCAGGCGGGGTACATGAACGCTGAGCGCCCGGTGATCGTCTGGATCTCACAACTGGATCAAATTTTCATAAATCTTTATAAATAAACCACAGATTTGAGCTTTAAACAACTACATTCTCACCTGAAAAACTCTTAAAACTACATTTCATGATACAGAAACAGTAGTATTATATTTTAACTGTGTTAAAAAATGGCGCTTCTTATGTTGTCATTCTCCTTGGCGCAGCCTATGCTCGTTATCAGCTGTCAGTCAAGCTGTCAATCAAAGTTAACCACGCCCTTATTTGTCATACATTTTATATCTAAATACGATCTAAACTAACGAGTTAGAAAAAAATTCACCCCCCTCACAGTTGTCAGGCACTCGGAACCTATCGAAAAATACAATAAAAGTCCATGGGACCAACCGTTAAAAACATGAATTTATGCTGTGAAAACGGACATTTTAACATGGTGGTCTATAGACATTTGCTCCCTTTTGGGACTTCCCTCTAGCGGATTTTCGATGTATTGCAGTTTTTCGCACTTCCGGGTAGGCTTCATTTTTCAGATTAGAATGTTGCTGCTTGAGTGCAACTCAAAAAACAAAATAATAAAAAAAATCCAGCATCTAAAGCAAAAAAATCTGTTGATTTCTCTTATAATTACCATTTCCAATGAAGGTGCGAAGGAATCCAGTGAGCCTACATGTGTCTTCAAGAGAAGCCTCGCTGTCTTCATCATGTGTTGGCCAAAATATCCTCTCTAAAACCATCTGACACATTGACAAAATTATCATTACTTAAGAATTGTAGAGCTCAACAAAATTACATAAATGGTCCATATCTTACCAGTGGGGTGTACACTGTATCACAAGTCCTAGGAAAGAGAAGAGGAATAGTGTCTTTCCTCTCAGTTAGCAAAGGCCAGATCAATGTTTCCTTCAAACCCCGCCGAAGCTGCTTTACTTGCTTGTAAGTTCTTTCAAGGACCTTCACATAATTTAATTTGGATTGGAAACATACATTACATTTCTAAATTTTAAGAGTATTCCAACCAATAGTGCATACTCACTGCATGAATGAGAAGTTTGTCAAGCAGCCATCTTCTGTTCTCTGATGTCACACCAGGCAAATCCCAGGACACTGCAAGGTCTGTAATAGCCCTCTTTTCCTCCTCTGATAATTCACCTGTGCCTTCCAACTGGTCATAAAATAATAATTATATACATTGCCTGGCCAAAAAAAAGTGTCAAAGTTTGGATTTTAATAGGCAAATACTTAAAGAGTCAATCTTGTATTGACAACACAAGAGGTGAGCACTCTGTAAAGTCTCCAGCACATCCAAAAGACTTTCACTGAGGTTAATGTCAGGACTCAGAGGTGCCAATTCACGTGTGAAAATTATTCCTCCTAATAGTCCATTCTTTCACAATTTGAGCCTGTTGAATCTGGACTTTGTCATCCTAGAATATGGCCATGATGTTTATTCCTACATGTGTGTTTAAGAAATGAAAAGCTGCACACTCCATCAATTAGGGTTAGAAGAACTGTTGCCAAACATATAACATGCTAGAAACATAATAATCACTGCAATAATGATCCAATCATAGTCTCTGAAGTATTTGCCTAATAAAATCTAAACAACAACTTTTTTTTGGCTGCATAGTGTATTTGTTTTTGTGTAAGTAAATGTTTTATTCCCAGCTAATATATTTAATGAAAATTAATAAGAGTAAAGATTAACTAACCATCTCTATTACTTGACGGACATCAGTATCCACACAGTCCAGTATATCTATTGTGGCAGTTTCAGGGGGTCCACCAAAAAGCACGTGGATTATTGCTGGGCTTAAACCAGTTAAGCATGGACCACCATGCAGGAATGAGTGTCCGATTATACGGCCTGCCACCACAAAGAAG
The DNA here is from genome assembly GCF_951802725.1 of Rutilus rutilus. Lineage (NCBI taxonomy): Eukaryota > Metazoa > Chordata > Actinopteri > Cypriniformes > Leuciscidae > Rutilus > Rutilus rutilus. The sequence goes on from NC_140210.1 coordinate 51,542,410, forward strand.
TCACTATCCAGAAGACTCTGTGATGTTGAGGGTATCAAGTGATCCTTTTCACCCTCAAAAAGAAGTGTTCCTCCGGGCACTTAAAGAAATAAAGCCAATCACCATGTTACAATCCGGCATGCATTACAATAATACAAAATGCAGAAACCTTAATGCATCAACCCTAAGGCCAATGGCAAGTAATTAACTGTTGATGCCAACAAATTGCTGCAAACTTCTTTCAAAGTTATCCCAAGAAAACAGAAAAAGACAGAACATGTATTGTATAGGTCACTAACCAAGTTGTAGTTCAAAACCATGCTGGAGTTTTGACATGATGGTTGCGAAAACATGACGAGTCACACCGTCTCCAATTGCAGGATCCCCTTAAAGGCAAAGGTATAACAGGACATTAACGCAAACAAAAATCAGATTCAGAACTGTATCACATTATAGCAGGGGTGTCCAATCCTGCTTGTGGAGGGCCACTGTCCTGCAGAGTTTAGCTCCGACCCTGATTAACCACACCTGATCCAACTAATTAAGACCATTAGACTCACTAAAAACTTCAAGGCAAGTCTGTTGGAGCTAGTTGGAGGTTAAGGCCACATTTACGCGTGGTATTTAGAGAAACGAATATTTCCCCCCCCTACGTTTTCAATAATAACATTGTGCACACAACCTTGTTTTCAAAAAAGTTGTAATTTTAATAAAGTTGCATAAATACGCCGTCGAGCGCCATCATAACTATGTCATAGGGCACTCAAATAACGTTAAACATGACGTTAGGCATTTTCTGGTGCATAATGTGACGTTTGAGAACCCATTTCTCCCAGTTGACACGGCAACACATTGGCGGCGTTATCAGAAATCTCCACTTTGGCCGGAGTTTTTAGAAATAATCGTTTTCTATGATAAAAACAGGGTTTTCTTGTGCGTCTTCCCTTCGTGTAAACATGGCTTAAAGGTGAACTAAGTAACTTTTTTACCTTAAAGGGATACTCCACTTTTTTCGGAAATATGCTCATTTTACATCTCCCCCAGAGTTAAACAGTTGAGTTTTACCGTTTTAGAATCCATTCAGCCGAACTCCGGGTCTGACGGTACCACTTTTAGCATAGCTTAGCACAGATCATTGATTCTGATTAGTCCAGTAGCATTTCTTTCAAAATGACCAAAGAGTTTCAATATTTTTCCTATTTAAAACTTGACTCTTCTGTAGTTAAACCGTGTACTAAGATCGACGGAAAATGAAAAGTTGCGATTTTCTAAGCCTATATGACTAGGAACTACTCTCATTCCGGCGTAATAATCAAGGAACTGTGCGGCTGTACCATGAGTGCAGCAGGCGTAGTGATATGACGCAGCGCCTGAAAATAGGTCTAATAGGTTAGACAAACTTAGTCCCGGTCACGTTGGAAGAAGTTACCGAGCTGGGGACTATTTTCAGGCGCTGCGTCATATCACTACGCCTGCTGCACCCATGGTACAGACACACAGTTCCTTGATTATTACGCTGGAATGAGAGTAGTTCCTAGCCATATCAGCCTAGAAAATCGCAACTTTTCATTTTCCGTCGATCTTAGTACACGGTTTAACTACAGAAGAGTCAAGTTTTAAATAGGAAAAATATTGAAACTTTTTGGTCATTTTGAAAGAAATGCTACTGGACTAATCAGAATCAATGATCTGTGCTAAGCTATGCTAAAAGTGGTACCGTCAGAACCGGAGTTCGGCTGAATGGATTCTAAAACGGTAAAACTCAACTGTTTAACTCTGGGGGAGATGTAAAATGAGCTTATTTCCGAAAAAAGTGGAGTATCCCTTTAACTGAACAGCTTCGGAGTCATTGGAATGGTTATATTACTTATTTCGGGTTGAATGGTGGTCGTTTCGCACCCCCCTGGTGCCCGTGAGCGGAAAATCCGCACTTGCAACTTTGAGCCGGCGGGCCGCCGCGTCAGGAAGCATCGCGTGATATCAGGTCTCGCGATGTAAACAATTGCTTTACGGCCAAAAGAAATCTGCTAAAATGCTGTCATTATTGCGCTCCCTCATGCTGTTCGAACCCGAATGAAGAAGATGTTTTAAAGAATGTCCCATCTGCTTTAATGTCGTTGCTCTGCTGGTGTCTGAGAATTGGCAACGAGTTTTTACAACAGTGTTGTCAAATATCTATTCTGAAGCTGTGGGGGGAGCTCTAGAGAGAAACCTGTGAGCAAAAAGCGAGAATACAGCGAAGAAATCCCGGAACTACTGAGCCCTGCTTTAACTCTGCAGGACAGTGGCCCTTCAGGAGCAGGGCTGGACACCCCTGTATTATAGGATTTACTTTACCTACCATGTAGTGTACATTTTAAAGGACAAGCCCATTCTACTTTTGCCATCTTGTAGAAAGTCAAGATTGCTCTCTCCCTGTCTTCAGGACTGTCTCTCATGTCCATCTGGAAACTGAGCTCCTTTCCCCTTTCATGTGTCTTCAAAAGGTTTTCTCTGTACTTCTTTGAGGCCTCTGTTGCATCTGGCTCAAATTTCCAATCTAAAACCAGAGACATTATCCACAGAAACAAACATTAAAAGGCATATGATCAGGTAAAGAAAAAAAAAAAAAACCAAAAAACATGACCCGTAATCTTTGAAGACCGTAGGCACATGTTGTGTTTTCAAATGAACATTATGAGATTTGCTTTTTGTTCTATACCTGTATTTCTCTGCTTAATTTATTAATTGTGGAAATAAATAAATCTAAAAATAAATTAATGCATAATTAAAAGATATATTGTGCAAGTCAACTATACAAACCATCAAGTTCAGTGCTCTCTTCATCTATTGTGATGAGCTGTGAAACTGTCATGCTTTCCTGATCTTGCATTGTGCAGTAACTGGTGCTGGGATTTACATCATTTCTTTCCTGCCTCACAACTGTACTTTCAGTGCTGCTTGAAGTGGCCCTTTCTGTAGCTCTCTCACTCACTACCTCAACACTGACCTCCACTGACCTTCAGAAAAGGGGTAAACACAGACTGTTTAAAGGGATAGTTCATGCAAAAATGGAAACTCTGTCATCAATTCATCCCTCTCATGTTGTTCCAGAACACAAATGAAGGTCTTTTTAATGAAATATGAGTTCTCAATGGACACTATTCTGTCTAATGGAGGGACAGTCAGATTTATCTTCATTTGTGTTGTGAAGATGAATGAAAAACGTTTGGGTTTGGTAAGACATGAGGACAAGTAATTAATAAATTTTTAATTTTTGGGTGAATTTAGCCTTTAAATGGTTTAAAAACAACAACAACAACAACAATAATAATAATAATAATAATAATGACATTTTAGTAACTAGGAGGGTTTATATACACTCACCTAAAGGATTATTAGGAACACCTGTTCAATTTCTCATTAATGCAATTATCTAATCAACCAATCACATGGCAGTTGCTTCAATGGATTTAGGGGTGTGCTCCTGGTCCTGTGAGTATTTCACAATCTGCTCAGTTACTGGGATTTTCACGCACAACCATTTCTAGGGTTTACAAAGAATGGTGTGAAAAGGGAAAAACATCCAGTATGCGGCAGTCCTGTGGGCGAAAATGCCTTGTTGATGCTAGAGGTTAGAGGAGAATGGGCCGACTGATTCAAGCTGATAGAAGAGCAACTTTGACTGAAATAACCACTCGTTACAACCGAGGTATGCAGCAAAGCATTTGTGAAGCCACAACACACACAACCTTGAGGCGGATGGGCTACAACAGCAGAAGACCCCACCGGGTACCACTCATCTCCACTACAAATAAGAAAAAGAGGCTACAATTTGCACAAGCTCACCAAAATTGGACAGTTGAAGACTGGAAAAATGTTGCCTGGTCTGATGAGTCTCGATTTCTGTTGAGACATTCAGATGGTAGAGTCAGAATTTGGCGTAAACAGAATGAGAACATGGATCCATCATGCCTTGTTACCACTGTGCAGGCTGGTGGTGGTGGTGTAATGGTGTGGGGGATGTTTTCTTGGCACACTTTAGGCCTCTTAGTGCCAATTGGGCATCGTTTAAATGCCACGGCCTCCCAGAGCATTGTTTCTGACCATGTCCATCCCTTTATGACCACCATGTACCCATCCTCTGATGGCTACTTCCAGCAGGATAATGCACCATGTCACAAAGCTCGAATCATTTCAAATTGGTTTCTTGAACATGACAATGAGTTCACTGTACTAAAATGGCCCCCACAGTCACCAGATCTCAACCCAATAGAGCATCTTTGGGATGTGGTGGAACGGGAGCTTCGTGCCCTGGATGTGCATCCCACAAATCTCCATCAACTGCAAGACGCTATCCTATCAATATGGGCCAACATTTCTAAAGAATGCTTTCAGCGCCTTGTTGAATCAATGCCACGTAGAATTAAGGCAGTTCTGAAGGCGAAAGGGGGTCAAACACAGTATTAGTATGGTGTTCCTAATAATCCTTTAGGTGAGTGTATACATTGACTGGTTCAAACTGACAAAGTCTACTGTAATTCAATAGATAATAGTTCTGTCCTGTAAACCCAAAACAATGATAAATAAACATTTCCATAAGAGACTCCATTTAAAAAATAAAACCTCAAATACCTCCCGCACTCATCACTGTGAGACTTGATAGCTGCAAAGGAAAATTCGTCTCCACACACAACACATTTCTGAGGTGGTCCAATTAACTCATCTCTGCTAGGAAGACTCGCCTGCAAGAAAACATCACAACAAAATAACATGTCATTCATGTTTAATGTAAATGTTAAAACATTCCCTGTTTGAAAGTATGTAACTTACTGGTTCAACTTCAATGTTACGTTGAAGTGGACGAATGAAAATGGTTGCATGACCAATTTGGTTTTGAGGATCTTTCAAATATTTAACATTGTATCCCTCATTTGGACAGGGTATCAGGCTGAGATAACGGCTCCTTGTGTTCCCAGATATTTTTAATAACTCAAACCCACCACCTTGTCTGAGTTTTGGATAAGCCTCCAAGATGACATCCTTAAATTTTTGGGGATCTGCATGGCACCCTTTAATAAAAATAATAATAAAAAGATAAAATGTAAGATACTGGGACAAATCTGACAGTTATCACTTATTTTTGACATACAGTTCAGTTCAGTTTTGAAAGCTCCAGACAACTTCCGTTAAAATTTTATTTAAAATGACTACTGACAGACCGTACTGTTTTTTTAAAAGAATATTTGCAACCAACAGTGTTGGGGCACCACTGAGAACCATATTATTGTGTCCTACTATACTGCCCTACAAAACAAAAGGGCAGTAACTGCATTTTTGGTCAAAAATGAGTTATTATCATTTTCATGACATTCAAGGCATCCTTTGTTATGTGACAAAACATCTTATCTCAAATGTGTGTTGTTTTGGAGAAAAATGGTAATAGTTTTTGGAGAATCTGTAGTTACTGCCTTTTTCCTTGGTATGGTGCCCCGTTTTTGGTAAGTAATACAAAGCAAGTTTACAAAGCAAGAATACAGTAACTGCAAAATAGGGGTAAAATATCAAATTAAATATGAGGATTGATATGTACAAAGAATAAGCTAATATAAAGTAACAAAACAGCCACATGTCCAATAATCTACCTACAACGACTTAGGCTGGATGACAGGATAACTTTAAAGTCGTTTTTCTCAGTTCTGCACTCTGCGTAGTTACTGCCTTTTTGCTTTGTAGGGCAGTATATAAGACAACAGTTAATTAATAATCCAAATGTGTTCAAGAAAACCTTGCTTTTAAACAATAACATTCCAATAAGCTGCTTTTTACATACCTCGAAAGGTGACACGTTTCTCCCCTAACCCAGCAGAGAACAAACTGTCTTTTGCACAGCGACTGGGTACTAATTCTGCATTTTTGTCACCAAGACAGCAAAAGTTATGTGTAAAGCTGCAGGATACTGCTCGACTCATTACAGGCAAGCTTGTTCGTCTTGCAAATCCTCTTCCTCTGTAAGGTGTAAATAGTCTTGCAACTTCAGCTAGAACGTGTAGGAAAGTAAACAAATCAGCCATCATTTTTAAGTGAAGGGGACAATAGTAACAGAAGTGCAATAAAAAAATGTCTGACCTTTGTCAAACTGACATGTTTTATTTTTCTTATTTCTTGCTTTTAGCTGGCAAAAAAAAAAAAAAAAAACTACTGAACAATAACCACTAATTTCTATATTTTATTATTCATTTTCTATGACAATTTTATGATCCAAGTAACTTACTACAAACAGTTGAGCATTAAACGTTTATTTTGCAGGTATGTAAAGTAACATAACTCATTTACAGAGTTATTTATAACCTCTTTATCATGGTCTGGGTGAATACTCGATTCTGATTGGCTGCAGGGTGTCCATTAAAAAGTGATAGAGGACACCTAGTAAAGGAGTTCTGGTGAAACTGACTGTTTACCGTTCGAAATTAATAAATAAATGCGCTGGCTACATCAGCTGCGAGAAACCACTTAAGGGTGTTTGTAAAAACTTTAGATTTCGATTGTAAAACTAATTAAAATATAAACTAATGTTTTAAAAATGTGTTATTTGGCAAGTGACCATGGTATAAGCGGGTTATTCAAGGTGTCCATTGTCAGGTATTAATGGACTTTGGCGGAGGCAACCGTTCACGCCTCGCCGTCGTCCATTAATACCTGACAATGGACACCTCGTCGGGCATTAACCCTTACTTATAACCAGCATCCTTGCCTAATGCCACGATGAATATCACACCTTTGTGAAGGACCATAAGCAAGTCTGACGGAACTATTACATCCATTGTACAATCTTTAACTGCTTTCAAAAATACATCTCCAAACCCTAACAATTTATAAAATCATGATTCACCGTATCAAATGCTTTATAAAAATCAATAAATAAAATAAAACTATCATCATCAGTTAATTGATTATAATCTAAAACTAGTCTAATATTATTCCTAATATGACGACCTTGCATAAAACCAGACTGTTCCATATCAATTATTTTATCTAAACCTCGTTTCATTCTTCTAGCAAAAATCATTGCAAACAACTTACTGTCATTATTGAGCAAACTAATAGGCCTCCAGTTTTCACTGAGTAACTTGTCCTTGTTAGGTTTGGGAATCAGTGTTATAACCCCTTGTTTTAATGAAGCAGGTTATTCACCTTTTTCTAAAGCTTCTATAAATACTAATAATAAAAAGGGGGAAAGTTCTTTAGAAAATGTCTTGTAAAACTCTCCTGTTAGCCTGTCATTGCCTGGAGATTTGTTATTTTTAGCAAGTTAATGCACTCTCTCAGCTCCTCAATATCTGTTTCTTTATCACACACATTTTGGAAGTTCTGATCTATTTTTTGGTATCACTCATACAGCTATTAAAAAAATATCAATGCTGGAAGTAGCCATTGTGGAAGAATACAAATTACTAAAGAACTGAGCCACATATTTTGAAATATCTAAAGAATTATCTACTATTTTGTTGTTAATCATTACTTTTGAAACCGAGGCAAAATCACTGTTTCTTTTTTCAATTTTGTATTTTTTCCCCTTTTTCTGACCATTTAAGTCTAGATCGAATAAATGCTTCTTTTGCTTTATCCTCATAGATATTAGCAAGTTCAGTATGTAATAAATTATTTTTTTTAAATTCAAAATCAGTCAAGGCTTTTTTCCTCTTTTTATTCAAATTTAATATTTCCTCAATAATTGAATTTTCTTTCCTTTTTTTACTTTTTGCTTCCAATTTTCCTTGATTAAAGAATGCCGTTCTGATATCAAACTTCATTAATTCCCAGTACTTTCCATAATTATGTCTTTTCTATAGCTGCAATTGTCCTATATTTTTCAATAATGAGTTTGATTTTTCCTTTATGCATTCATTTTCAAGCAATTTATTGTTTAATTTCCAGTAACTATTAGTGTTTTTGACTGATTTATCTTGCACCATATTTATTCTTATAAATATTCCTTTATGATCTGTCATTATGCAAGGTTCTATCAGTACAGAGTCCACATTATTAGTTAAATCATTAGACACTAACCAATAGTCAATACGAGAATGAAGAGATTCTTATTACTCCACGTATATTCCTCCCTGTCTGGATTCTCTCCACACATCAGTAAGGCCCAATCTTAAACATACATGAACTAGTTCACTCGAAGGGCCAGACCTACTTTTAGGAGGCCATCTATCAATGGTTGCATCAAACACAGTATTGAAATCTCCTCCCCAAATAACTTTAGCTAAAGGATATAAGAAAATAAAATGCTGAATTCTAGATTCAATCTGCAAAAATAGTATTTCGTTGTTAATGTTGTTATTGGTGGCATAACAATTAACTAATATACATTGTTTGTTATCCTTATCTATCACAAGTAATATCCATCTATTATTATATAAATTATAACAGTTGCAAACATTTAAATAAACCTTAAAGTGCATTCGTTATTTAACCATCCGAAGAACTTCTTGTCTCTAACAGAGAAGATTAACCTTGACTTTCAGGATACTGCAGACTCCTACCAAACGACCACAAGTCTATGAAGTTCCGTTGCCCTCTCAGGATGAATCTCTTTACCATCAACGAAATCCCTCGCTCCGCTGAAGTATGCGCTTTTGCCCTCCTTCCTCTCCCTCTCCACAGCCGGCCAAAGACGATTCCGTGCTTTAATGTCAAAAGCATATAGTCCTCTTTAAACTGCAGCCCCTTGGTGGTCAGATACTCGGTTTTTTTTTTTTTTTTTTTTTTTGCAGATTAAATCTCTGGCTGTGCGAGAAATGAATCTTGGTTGAACTCTTCTGCCATCATCCGAGGTTTTAGGTCTGCCAAGACGATGTGCCACATCCAGAGCATCCGCTACCATACGCCTGTCCACTGTGTCAGCGGACACTTCTTTGCATATTTCCACAACTCTCGTTTTCACGTTTTCATTGGATAGCTCGGACAGTCCGTATAAACACAGACACCATCTGCGGCTGTAACGTTCCTGGTCATGAATTTTCGTATTCATTTCCTTGACTTTTTTTCCTACACTGTAAAAAATAATTCCGTAAAAAAACGGATAATGTACTGGCAGAAAATTACCAGGACATTTTCCGTAAAATTACGGACAGTTAGGCCTGTCACGATAACAAATTTTGCTGGACGATAAATTGTCCAAGAAATGATCGCGATAAACGATAATATTGTCGTTCTGAGACCATTTTCATTTAATATAATTATAATGGCATAATAATGCAGGTACACCTTTTCAACGATCTATAAAGTTTTATTTCTAAAGAATATTAAACATTGAAAACGGAAAACATTTTAAATATCCAAAAAAATGAACAAAACAACCAAAAACAATAAAAGCAATGGACTCTTAGTGTCTGTTAACAAAATAAATGTCTGTTAATAAATAAAATGGATGTAAACAAAATTGCACTTCAAAAAATATTAAACATTAGGCTTTAGACATTAGGCATAAATAGTGATACATTCCATAACAGGCAAAACTGACAGTTAGGACATTTGTAAAAAAAAAAAAAAAAAAAAAAAAAAAGCCTCAACAAGCCATATCGCACAATTTTGCACTGTTACTCCTGTTACTTTGTCCTCCTGTTACTTTGTCAAGTGATTGTGTACTGTCGGGAAGACGGAGACGCGCTTTATTGCGTGTATATGCTACGCACTGAAAATACTTGGTTAGGATTAGGCCAGGGGTTCAGGAGTGCGTGCGTATTACACGCCATAAAGAGCGTATCATATGCACGCAAAAACTATTTTTGGCGTATAAATGGCACGAGAAATAACATTCGTGGTATAGATACGCATTTTCATGTGATCGGGCTCGCTGTCGCAACTAGCGTCTCACAACTAGCGTCTTCTCTCTCTCCCGGCAGTCGCCGCAAGCAGTCCCGCCGGCGCTTTGCACACAAAGACCATGTGACTGACAAGCGCCGCGGCGCCGCACAAAGACCATGCAACTGAGAAGAGAGTTCACTCCTCCTATACGCTAAAGAACCGAGAGTGGTCATCCAGTCTCTTTGGTAGAGAGAGAGAGACGAGGAAAACAAACAAGCATGCAAATGGAATTATCGCGGCCGGAAAAATTATCGAGCTCATTTTTTTTTATCGTGCGATTAATTGACTTATCGACTATCGCGACAGGCCTACGGACAGTTCCTTCACCTCTAAAACGGAAAATTCTGTATATTAACAGTACATTTTCTGTACTATTAACGGATAATCCTTATACAGAAATTTCTACATTTATAGAAATTTTATAGCATATATTTTGGTGGCAAATAATTCAAGAACCATATATACAAATTGAACATGGTTTATTTTTGTACAAATTTTCATGTAAACATTCTTAAATACATTCAATGGGTAAAGATATATACATATATGACAAATGAAACCATGTACAAAGCACCATTAAAAAGTGATTGTATTGTGGAATAAGTTTTTAGACATTAAACAAACAAGAGACAGAATTAAAAAAAGAAAACATGAGAAGGTACTTGCACAATATTGGTGTTGCACCAAATAGCTCACAAAATTCTTTGAAACTTCATAAACTGTGAAAGTCAAGATTCAAAACATTTTCAAATGCAATACAATACAAATACAATACAGAAAGAAACTAACAAAAACAAATGGAATACGAATACAGGTCTGCTGCTTTTATCATTAAAAATAGCTTTAGACAGTCAATAGTAGAGTGAAATGTTAGTGTTGATGCCATTTTTCTGTAAGAGAACACCATATTCCTTAAAGGGTTAGTTCACCCAAAAATTTTAATTGTCATTAATTATTCACGCTCATGTTGTTCCACACCCCACAAGACTTCCATTCGTCTTCAGAACAAAAATGAAGATCTTTTTGAGGAAATCTGAGAGATTTCTGTCCCTCCATTGACATCTTACGCAACTACCAATTTCAAGGTTCAGAAAGGTATACAGACATAAATGTAATCCATGTGACTCCAGTGGTTTAACCTCAAATTTAGGAAGTAATTTCTACCTTTCTGGAGCTTGAAAGTGGTAGTTGCGTAAGCTGTCAACAGAGGAAGAGAAAGCTCTCAGATTTCATTAAAAAGATCTTCATTTTTGTTCTGAAGATGAACTAAAGTCTTGCAGGTTTGGAACATCAGGTGGGCGAGTAATTAATGACATTATTTTCATTTTGGAGTGAACAACTTGCGTGAAAAACTTTCCTTCTTCTGTATGTTCAGTTAAAGGTCCATTAAGAGATTTGACAAAAGCTTAAACTTTACATGGGTTTTCAGTTGTTCATACAGGAACTTCAGCAGTCTTGGAGGAGTGTGTAGACGTTTGGTTTCCTTCATCTCAGCCTTTTCGACCTTCGTTCAGGATTTCTGCACATGAAAGTTGGACATGAAGAAAAAAAATATATGTTTTTAGCTACACAAGAAATTAAATAAAGGAAATTGAACTACAAAGTATCATGCAGACCAGGTTGAGGTTGAAAATTTACGTTCGTTAAATTATCAACTGCCATCCCTAATTGTTTCACATTCAAACACTGTATAAAATGCTAAGACTTCTGTTTCCAGTGGACTCCAATTGCATCTCATGTTAGCTTGTCTGCTCAACTATACCTTATAATATGTTTTATTATTTTCAATTATATAAACAGTAACACAACAACATGCTCTGTAAAAAGTTTTCATTCAAAATGTGTTGCTTACCTTTATATGAACTCCAGGATAAGTGCCATTTTCTTCTGGTATTTTGTAGCTCACTGCCTCAATGGGGTAGGAGATGTGGTCAATAATAACTTCTTGAATGACTGCAATCCTGAATGCCCATCACCTTAAACAAATAACATATTACAAAATGAAAAACATTACACGATCACTTCAGAAAACCGCTCCAAAAATAGTTGTTTAAATCTTCCCTACACAATGTTTTTCTGCTGACCATATAAGCATAAAATCTTTGAAGGGGGTGATGTTCAGCAACCAACTTTTTCTATAAAATGTTTTCCTCAGACTTTAAATTTAAATGTGTTTTGCCAATATTGAATACTCATAATGATAAAAAAAAAATATATATATACTAATAAAACAAAATACAAACCCATAAGGAGCATGCAGGGTGGTGCTTGGGATGCACAGTACATCAGCAAAATCCTGTCAATAGATAAGAAAACAACAGAAACACTATGAAACAAACTAATGAGGAGGGAGCTGGTAAAGAATGACTAACGTTAACGTTACAGGCAGAAGTATAACACATGTTAAATGTAAATTAATCTTTCAAGGTCATTATTTGGGGTTTAAAGTCAAATAATATGTGTAGTGTGTGTATAATGTCTGTGTGTTGTCTAAAACAAAGACAAGACAATAAAAAGTCTAACCTAAACATAACATTAACGTAGGCTACCTAATTTGGCAGAAAATGTGGTGTTATCCTTGATCCAGCTGTAACGTTACTGCATCTTCACACACAGTCTCTTCACGTTGTATCTTCATGCCTTTTAAATCAAGCAAGTCTTAAATGGCCTTTCCTTTTCTTGACGATTCATGGTAGCTTTTGTTTGAAGCCATTAAACTGCTCCAAAAACACGAGTAACGTTACTGCACTTTATACTGGTTAACGGGTGCGCTCGGCACGAAATAAACCGCATCACCGACAAAATAAAAGCCAATAAACCAGTTACAACGAGGACACTATAGCCCCTTTCACACAGCGCATTGAACCCGGGAAATTGCCGGCAAATTGCCGTAACGCCTTCTGTGTGAACGCAAACACGACCCGGGTTTAATGCCGGGATCGATGCCGGGTTGGGGACCTAGGAATAGGAAAGCATTTGCATTTTGTAGGATTTAGTTTTCTTTCTGCAGCTTCATTACATCATCATGAACTGACCAAGAGATTTGCCCAAAGCTTCAATGTTGGAAGAATTCTCCTTCACCATCCTTTCAATCTGGTCGGATCTCTCGTTAATCTTCTCAGAGAGAATTCGGATGATATTCACTTAAAGAGAGTTCACTTTCTTTGGCAGAGGAGGCCACCACATGTTTATGCCTTTTGGAAAGTTGATTTTTGCTTGGTGTGTTTGGACACGAATCACAACTTCCTCTGTTTGTTACCTTACAGGCGTACGAGTGTGTATCGCTTTAGTTTCTCTTCTCTTTTTGTACTTCTCTCAGATCAGTGATGTTTACAGGAAAGACTCCAGTAGAAGCTTGTAAAAGACACAAATTCCAGGATATGATAAAACAAAATATAAAAAGGACTGTTTCACAAATATGAATGAAAACCAGCTTACAGTCTGATATCCATATCAGTGAGACCCCTGGGATTGCTTGGCAGCCACAAGAACATCATACTGGGGCTTGATGGTTGACAATGAGACACGCAGGGTATTCCTCACATCCAGTCTGTTTCTAAGTCTGGTCTTAGTGGCAGTCATGGCAGAGAAACCTGCCTCGCACAGATATGAAGTCAGGAACGGGAGACAGGGTCTTCAGTGCAAGGGTGCTGATCTCAATGTATTCTCTTGATGCTTTGATCCAGAAGGATGTCAGTGGTGTTGAATTAAAGACAGTTTTCAGGCCTCCGTCATGTCTGAGCTCCAGCAGCTGGTCTTCTTGTCTTGATGAGAGCTGGTTCTGACGTCATCATCTTCAGAATCAGAACTGACTTCTATTGCCATGAAAGTTTTCACGTACAAGGAATTTGCTTTGGTGTTTTGGTGCATGACAAAATTAAATATAAGTATTGATGTTTGAAAATACTGCATTTACTGAATTGACAATTTTGGCAAATTGAAAATTATATATTTTATAAAGAAAAAAATATATTATTTATTTTCTATAATTATATATTATATATTTTGGGGAGGGGCATTATCTATGAATATGTAATGTGCATATATTTACCTTGGAATGGATTGCGCATCCATACTTTGCCATTCCTCGGGTCTTTTTCAGATGGGACATAACGTTCAAACTCATCAGACAGTGATGTCAGGTCGCTATGTATCAACTTGTCAAGTCCTTCAGCATCCTCGGAGAAACTGGAAAAGTTGCTGAACATATCAAAAACACCCCGGTTGATGCGCCGTGCCCAGGTTTCCAGCTTGGCTTTAAATCCCGCGATTTTTTCCGCCAGCCTGAATGTGTCAGCCATCCTCCACTGCATTGTCAGGTTCAAGTCGTTCAAGGCCATGAAAATGTCACTTAAGTAGGCCAGTTTTGCGAGCCAGCTCTGGTCACTGAAGTGCACTAAGGGTGACTGCTTGTCGGAGAGGAATTTCTGTAATTCCTCTTAGCTCAAACACTCGTGTTAGGGCCTTCCCTTTGGACAGCCACCTAACTTCTGTATGTAGAAGCAGGCGCTTGTGATCAGCATCCATGTCCTCACATGAGCTTTGATGTGGTTAATGACACGTATAGCATCATTAAGGACCGCGTGGAGCTCTGGAGACATCTTCTTGCTTGCCAGCATCTCTGGGTGAATCATGCAGTGAGTTGCCTCACATTCTGGCACAACTTCTTTCACCCTGGCAGTGAACCCTGACAACCGGCTGGTCATCGCGGCAGCCCGTCAGTGCAGACACACACACAAAACGTCCATTCCAGTCTGCCTGTAACGTTCAATACTTGGAATGTTTTGGAGCCAGAGGTTGTGCTTGGAAGTGAAAGACAACAGAGCAACTCTTCCTGCACCTCATCTTGATGCACATAAACTAACATGATCGCCTTATTTTCCACGTCAGTCGATTCGTCCACTTGAATTGCGTACCACGGCGATGCTTTTAATCTGCCCAACAGCTGCTCCTCATTATCTTCAGCCATATCATCAATTCTCCTGGCAACAGTATTGTCAGATAGTGGAACATGTCCCAGCTTGCTAGCTGCTTTTTCACCCAAAAGTTCCCGACAAACTAAACTGTAAACTGAAGTTTTGACGGCTTCATTGCTTCATTTCTCCACAAACAACACACAATGGATTTGGCACCACGGAATCGCCTATTGCTGTAAATCCATACTTAATATAGGATGCATCGTATTTACGATTGAAGTTTGACTTGCTTTTCCTTTTTCCGCTATTTTTGGGGTCATCGCCCTTTCTTTTGCTGGAATAGTCCGCGATTAAATGGGCCATGATGGAAGTTTGCTGGGTCCCGGTCAGATAACAATTATGTTCAGAACCAATGAGACGCTAAGCAATCGCAAGGCGCTCAAAGAAACACATTTTATTCTATTTATTGTTTATGTTTTGGATTAAATAACATGACGTCACAGCACTTTGAAAAAAAAAAAAAACATTAAAAAAAATATTAATTTATAATATAAATATTATTATTATTATTAGTAAAAAATACTAACAGGTCCACATCCCAACCTGCAAAAAGTAATTTCAGGGAGGTGAAATGATATATGAATGAATATTTTATGTATCTTGTGAAAGGTTTTATAATGTTGTTGATGAACTTCAGTCAGTCTTTCTTCATCTTATTGTTTGTTCAGATCAACAGGAAGATTCTGCAGTGAGAGGCGGAGCACAAATGAACCAATCCTGAGCTATGTGGGCGGAGCCACTGATGATTGACAGGGATCATCAGTGATGAGTCACTATAATAGATTTATTTCTGTATAGTTAAAGGTGCTCTAAGTGATGTCATGCGTTTTTTAGGCCAAAACATTTTTTGTCACATAAAGCAAAGAGCATTTTCCTCACTATCCGCTAGCTGGCTATCCCCTGAACACATGCGGTCTCTGTAGACACCACAGGCTCCACAAACGGCAACAAAAACAAACTGGGCTCACCCGCACCACGAGACACAACAAACAGTGTTCCAGCCAATCACTGGCAAGAAGTATTTGAGGGGGGGGTTTGGGGGGGTTAGTGCACATGAAGGGGGTGTGGAGGAGAGAGAAGCATGAAGAGGGAAGTTTGAATTATGGCCGACACACGACCAAAGAGACGACGTTCCGATGAACAAATTGCAAAGAAGAGGGACAAGGATAAGGAACGCGCGAAATACTGAATTTACATCGGAAAAGCCTTCGAAAGGTGGCGAGAACTCCGCCGGCAGAAGGGCTTCCAATCCACATTCAGTTGCTCTGTTTTTGCAGAACAGGTAAATCCATTTGTTTTTCTAAATTGACATTCATGTTCGACAAACCAACACAAGGATGTAATTAGCTAGAACTATGCAGTCAGCGTTAACTTTGGTGAATACAACATATATGTTTCTAGCAGCTAGCGATCAATCTCTATTGTAAATGATCAAGCAAATTCACAGTTGGGCCACAATTTGTGTGAATGATTGTTTTCACCCACTGTTTGTTATCAATTTGAATGTTCATTTATAGGCTATTGACAACTTTGACTAAATTTGTTTATGCTCAAATTTGTTTATGCGCCGTTGTTTATGTTCACTGGGAAACGCGAAGCTAACGTTATCTTGCTATTATTGCGTCCTTGTATGGGAGCTATAGTTATAACCTCAGGGGGCGAAACGATTTTAAGATAATGTTTCTCTTTTTCTGCATTCTGTTCTGCAATATATAAAAGCATTTATCTAACTTGGCAACATTACACACTGAATGAAGTATCAGTAAAACTCAACTTTGTTTGTAGTGACTACTTTGACTTTCCTTTATGCCGGAAGGGAGGGGAGGAGGGAGGAGACGGGATGAGGAGGAGGGAGGGTCTAGCTAGCCTCTGTTTTGTTTGACACAACAAACAAACGAACGTCAACAACAAGTTACGTCTCCCGACATCGCTTAGAGCACCTTTAAAACGAATGATGTAACAGTGGAATTAAATAAAGGTTAAAAGCTGGTGAATTGTCACTGTGTAAATAAAGTCAGAGGAGTAAAACACCTAAAGTGATGTTCATTGGTGGATAAAGTGCATTTTTCTCCTTTTAAATAATAATTGATCATTTTACCCTAATATACTGAACAAAATCATAATTGTGCCACTTCACAATGGACACTCTATCATGTTATGGTCAATATTATCAGCTTCTGTTATTCTGTCTTTGGTGTTCCTGTAACTTTCCCTTTAAGTGATCAGTTTTATTAGTGATGCGCTCATACAATACTAGCCCAGCGCAGAGCCACACGCCACAGCAGCGCCAGACCAGCAGTCTCAGACCGGCCGTTAGCGTGGAGATTACAGCAGCATTAAGGTCAGGTTTAGTGGTGGGGTTGGGTATTCGTTATGCTGGAGCTTATAGTTATTGTGAAGTTAGGGTTAGTGGTTTTGGCAAGCCTGCAACCTTAGCCGAAAAAAGCATAACGCTAGCTAACGCTGTGCTAAACGTGTTTGCTCCAGTAGTAATGAAAAGATTCACCTTGAACTCTGTCATGGAAACTAGCATGTATAAACCTTAATTTATTAATTTAATAATCAATAAAAAAGGAATTTATACCTGTTTTATATTATGCTGTAGCGACATTGGACCAGCGGTTTGGAAAATGGATGGATGGATGATTCAGTTGCGGCGCCATCTTCTGTTCAGATGCAGGAATGGGCTTTATGCACAGCTGCACTACTTCCTGAACTTCAGGCAGGTCCTTTGTTTCCTGTCTGCCATTATTGGACAAACTGATTAATCCAGGTGTGCCTGACCACCTGAATTAATCAGTTTGTCCAATAATGGCAGACAGGAAACAAAGGACCTGCCTGAAGTTCAGGAAGTAGTGCAGCTGTGCATAAAGCCCATTCATTTGGCAAACGACTCTCACAGTGCATTGTGGGTATTCTCTAGCCGTTGAGTGTATAGCTGTGTCCCAAAGTGAAGGCTGCGTCCTTCGAAGGCCGTATTTGAAGGCCGGATGGCCGTATTTGAAGGCCGATTGCGTCACCGCGGCGCGACGAAGGACGTCCCAATTCAAAGGCTGCATCCTTGGAAGGTCGCATTTGAAGGCCGATTGCGTCACCGCGGCTCGATGAAGGCTGTCCCAATTCAATTCTCCATCCTTCGAAGGCCGTATTCGAAGGCCGGTTGCGTCATCGCGCCGCGACGAAGGCTTCCCTGATTCAAAAGCGACGCCAAATGCACCCTTCGTTTCCCCGTGAAAAGAAGGATACATAAATGGACACTTAGCGGCCTATTCTACCCCATAAGTCATTGCGCGCCGTTGAAGACAGCATTTATTTATTTATTTTTAAAGGCGGCCGAGACTAGAGTTCGGTGGTGGACAGCAAATTCACATTTAAATGTAAGTATTATGTTTTCATTTACTCAAATAGCTAGCGAAACCAGAGTTAAATTTTCTTATAAACTTCTTCTTAACTCCTTCGTCACCATTGCGTGGCTTCATTTATCAGGTAGTTTTAGGCAAAACTTGTGGTAATAACGTTATTAGTTTAACGACCTATTTGTAATATTTGCACTTGTGTATTATAAGAAATATCACTCACCCAATAAAGCCCAAAACAATAAGAAAAGCAGTAGATAAGGCAATGGGGTTTCACTTTGTGTTTTTGTAGTGCTGTCATGCAAGGTATGTGGTTTTAACCAAATTTTAGTATACAGAAATATGATTTCTTAAGTATTTTGTATGCATGTCTTGATGTGTCTCATTTTGCAGTGTTAACAATGCACTTAAGATTGCCCCTCTGTGTTAAGTACCCTTTTCTGCTTTTTTAGAACAATTCAGGAAAAAATGGGTCTATATAGAAATAAAGAAATATATATATAAAGAAAAGTAATACACACATCTTTGCTGAAATGTATTGTCCTGTTGTTGTTATTAACAAGCCATGGTTCATTTGCTCTGCCTTTAGGATTGCAAGTGTCCTGGGACAGGAGAGGGTGTGAGTGGGAAACCCACTGCTGCAACTTGGCCCTGGTTTGTCCTCATGGATGAGGTGTTGGGACAGAGGCATTGCACCAACCCCCCTGTCCTCATTGCCTCAATCCCTGAGGACACACCAGGGCCGAGTTCAGTAGTTGGTGCCCACGGTGAGGAGGAGCCAGGGGCAGCAGCACCAGCACGAAGGCGGCGAGACAGGACGAGTTTTTGGACTTGATCAGAGAAGAAATGCAACTAGAGAGGGAGGCAGAGGCGAGGAGTGCACAGGAAAGAAGGGAGAGGATGGACAGGCTGTTTTCTCTTCTTGAGAGAATGATTGAAAAATATATATATTTTCTACATATTCTTGTTTAACTTTTTTCACTTTTATTTTTTAAAAGAAAAATTATGTACATTTATTTTTATGCAACTTTAATTGTGTAAATAAAAGAGAATGAATTGTTCTGGACATTGTTTATTTTTGTAATGACAGTAATACTTTCTGCATGAAACAAATTCTATACCTTTTTATTTTTTCAAATAAAATTGGTAAATGAAAATCATTTGTTCTTTAGGCTACATTAAAGTACTTTTTCCAACTATTTACAAAATACGTTAAACATATCAAAATCAACATAAACATTTAATTTTACAATACATAAAATAAGAAAAAAATGATGTAGACTCTATTGAGCTGAGCTGCTGTACCGGGATGGGCTGCCCCTGGTAAGGCCTCCTGCTGGTGGGACATCATCTGGGATGCTCTCCAGAGTGTTAAAGTGCATATTTCCACTATCCACTAAGTTGTCTACCAACAGGTTTGCAGGGCTGATTCAATCGACGGCTTTCTGAAAAAAGTACTTTTAATAACTACTGCATTTATATTAGGCTACTACTGCATTACTGCGTAGGCTATGTTGCATTTTACTTCTGTATATTTTCAATATACAGTAATATCTGGTTGTTACATTATATACTTTTGTGTAGTGTAATGTAATCATATTATGATGTGAGGGAAAAAAGTACTTCAGGTTACTTCACATTTGTAAGTGAATACTTAACGAAATATGCAGTTCCGAAAATTAAAGTAACAAAATGTAGGCTTATTGTCACAATATTAACAAATTGTTGCTAACTACAGCAGCGTCCCATATCAAAGGGCGCATCTGACGCGCTCGGACCGGTCTAGCCTACGAAGGATTGTTCTTGTCGCCTGGCAACCGTGACAGCTGCAGATGACGAGCGCGAGAAATACTGGACTTTTTATATTAAATTGGGTTTTACCGAAAATACATGATCCGGCAGCGCCGGGGCACACCATGACCTCCAGTAAAATATTAAACATAAAAATGACAATAGCCAATTCTGGCTCCATAGCTGTTTACTCAGTTATCAAAATGAATGATCAGGATAGCAGCTGTCCTCTCGCACCGTTGCTTGGCGCCAGGAGCGGTGATCGGGAACACCTGGTTGCACAATTAGGAAATCCTAGGAAGGCTACATGGTGCGTCCTTCAGAGGACGCATAGGCTGCATCCTTGAAGTCTGCGTCCTTCGAAGGATGCAACCTTCAACTTTGGGACACAGCTTTTATCTGTCGTGCACTTGTTATTGCGGTGCATTGTGGGATTGAATGAGTGAACTCGAATCGAGTTACTCGATAACGTCCACTATGGTTTCAGACACCACTACAAATGGCTGTTCCCTCAAATAATGTCCTATTTAAGGGTATAGGGGGCGATTTCAGACACAGCCTCAATGACGTCAAGGCTGTGATTGGTTATCAAGGCACAAGTGATACAAGTCAGCTGTTACACTTTTTTCAATGGTAGAGCCACAGATCCTGGTATCTCCCAGTAATGAGACCATCTCTGGTATAAAGCAGGCTTTAGGTGATCGTCAGCTCCTAACGTCCGGTCTGAAGCTGCTGGCCTGAAGCTGCAGTTGTAGCAGGTATTGAGAAGAGAATATTATTGTTATGATTGGTATTTTCATTGGTTCATGTAATATTTCTATGTTCCCCTTTTCAGTGGGAGACTACACAGTCACGTATATAGTTCTGCAGTCAGACACATCTCGTCTCATATGTGCTCGTTCAATCCCTCAAACTGCCACCAGAGGTCACCATCTCCTGCGACTGACATCAACCTTGATGAGCCTCACCTGTAAATCACTATCATTCATCTTCATTCATCTTCACAATTATTCATCTTCAACTTACAGAAAAAGATCATCATTTCTGTTTAAGTAGGTTTAGTTCAGTAATGTTGTTACAGTAATGTCAGTAAATGAGGGAGGGACTGTGATGTTTCCGTCGCTGGGTGTTAATAAACAGTGTTAACCACACAAAGTCTTTCACTGTAAAGCTAAAGTGCTTGTGTTAAAACAGTCTGTCATTTGGTTGCTGTTGATCTGATAAGCTTCAACACGGTAAGACAAACACACTCTTGCTTAAATGAAACTGATGATTATTGCTCATATAGCATACGTGTCTTTACATGAGAAATGTTAAGAATAGGGTGATTTACATATAATTGTTTAAATCAGTGGTTTCCAATTCCAGTCCTCGTGACCCACTGCTCTGCACATTTTGTAGGTCTCTCTTATCTGACACACTCAGTTCAGTTCATGGAGTCTCACCTAATGAGCTGATGATCTGGTTCAGGTGTGTTAAATAAGGGAGACATACAAAATATGCAGAGCAGTGGGTCACGAGGACTGGAATTGGGAACCACTGGTTTAAATGATGAATATATTAGGCAAGTATTCATGAGGGACTGTTCGTTTTTTATTTAAGGGGCTACCGGAGGAGTTTTGAGATCTATAGTCAAAATAGACTTGGCCCTCCCTTCGCCAGCAATACATTTTTCTATGACCCTCCAAAATGAATGTGAAAAAAGGCATGACCCTCCCCGATCATTTATTGATTACTTCTGTACTGGTTTGCGCTTGGCAAAGATGTTCAGATAGCCATTGTTTTTTTACAACCATGACAAACGACTTACACCCGTTTCACACATACTCCGTTTGCAGTGCGTATGCGGTGCGTCTTTTTTCCTGTTCCCATGTTAACAGGTCAGAGCTTTCACACTGAACACGATTGCAGTCTGTCAATGCATTCCAGGTGCGGTGTGTATACAGCAGTGAAGCGATCGTTACCGCACCGAGTCTATTTCTGCTGTGCTGCACGCGCTGAATTAAAGTGACAGTGGTCAAAATGAACACAAATTGACATGAAAATATAATAATCTCACCATAAATGCATTTAATTAAATATTACAATTTTTCACAGTCATCCATTTACTTTAAGAGAGGGGTAAAGCAAGGGAAACTACAATTTTCCTCAACAAGGCGACATACAGTAATGAACAACACTCGTCTCATTCGTGGAGGTGGAAAAACAAGTTCTTTGTGAGATACAATATTTATTGTATTAAAATTTAAATGCAAAAGAAAAGGCATGATAGTCGCTGTTTTTGTCAATTTTAAGTTTTAATTTAAAATGTTTGCGTTTAAAAATTTTAATATAAGTACATGGTTAAATATTTTACCACTTGCACTTGCTTGAGCAACTTAATATATAAATCTATATAGAAGTAATGCATTGAATAATATGTTGTTTAAATTGTGTTTAAACGTGAATACATCTATTAAAGAGTGTATGTGTATTGAGAGAATCGCAATGCTGACAACGTTTTTTTTAATAAAAGTTGCTGATAACTTCTGGATTTAAAAGTAAAATGATGAGTATGTGTTTGTGGTACAGCTGCGGATCAGTTACACACTGCAAACGCAGCATATGTGAAAGCACTATAGCGTGCTGCTCCTCCACCGCATACGCACTCCACACGGAGTATGTGTGAAACAGGCGTTAACTTCTGCTTTCTCATCTTACACATCACACTCCACTGTTATGGTGGCCATTTTAGGAGATTTACTCACTAACATCGTTGTGGAAACATAATAAGTATGGAAACTAAAATATGGTAGTATCGTGCTACAGCACACATTCTATCAGCTGCAGTTCTGGCGCCTCAGTCCCAATACTGTACCGTAACCGGTATGGTAATGCAGCGGTAGAGTTACACTCACAGGACACTGCACTTATTCACAATCACAAAAGTTCATTATTTGCTCGTGCTTTAAGAGATGTTTTCACATCATCATGAACATTAATTCCCATATGAAAAAAAACCTGCATGGTTCATATACAGCAACCATATATCTTCCTTACTTAAATCGGCCAGAATTACCTTCTGTGTTTCATATAAGGCCAATACATGTCTTATACAAAATCAGACCGATTATGGCCACTTTCATACTAAATAGCACACATACAACTTGTAGGGGATTTTTGCGTTGTATATGAATACTGTTAAAAGACTTGTATGAGTTTTACATGACAAAAGTATGCAAATGTGTATGGTATTAGTAGAAATATATAAAACTCATAAAATTTATATATAAATCATTTAAAGTTCTTATATTGAATCATATGCTAGTCAAATTAAAGTCATATAGAATTTATACACATTTTGTGTCATTTGTTTGTGTTTCATACAGATTTCATGTTTTGATGACCAACATCTGATTCACTTATATGCAGTTGGCAAATTTTTAAAGGGATACTCCACTTTAAAATGAAAATGTTGTCATCATATACTCACCCTCATGTTGTTACAATCCTTTATGAATTTCTTTCTTCTGCTGAACAGAAAGGAAGATATTTAGAAGAATGTCAGTAACCAGACAGTTTCTGGTCTCATTGACTTCCATAGTATACATTTCTTTCCTACTATATGAAGTCAATTGGACCAAAAACTTTCTGGTTGTTTTGATTGAGTAAACTTAATCAATTTCTTATACGTGTTAAATATTAATAATATTGATTTTATTTAAGTAATATTTGTGGTTCTTGAGACAGATCAGTTTAATTATCCATTCTCAAATATGGTGATGGAAATTTCACAAATATATGAGCTCAGTGTATTTTAAATAAATAATTGGTTAGTCAAATACTAAATTATTTTAGTGAAAAACTTCAAACTTAAATATAACTGTAAATTTCAGACTAAATTAATTGTTGGAGTTTTAGTCAATTATTTCGGTATGTTCAACTCAAACTATCAAGTAAATGATATTCAGAGATTTTATTAAGTGTATAAAGTTAATTATTGAAATAAAGCCACTGAATTATTTTTTTGATGATTTTTTTGAATTTATTTTTTATTTTACCAATAAGAATCACTTCGACATTTAGGAAAGTTTTATGTTTGTAGGTTAAGAATAGAACTGTTGTTTACCATAGTAGTACTGTGATAAAGTTTAGAGAAATTGTCACAAATGAAAATGAAAACAGGTGATGCAGGATTTAAAATGAAAACTAGTGATATGTGAAATATGCAACTGTATCTTGTAGAACACACTCTAATAAATGTGTGCTTGTGTGTGTACAGTATAACCATGATTGACTACAGGCATAGGGCTCGACTTAGGACAAGATAAGAGTGAAGTACAGCCTTATGGTAAACTGCACTGTGTTTTATACGCGTCCATGCTGGACAATCATAGGAAAAAAATGCTAATTTAATATGTTTTTACATCATGAAAATCTATATGGCTTCAGTTGTATGTAGGACATATATGACATAATATGATTAAAAATACACTAATATGATACAATTTATATGTGGTTTTTGCAGCATATATGTCCCTTACAATATTCTGTTGGAACATATAAGAATCACAGGAGTTTTTAGCAAACCTTTTCCATATGGGGTGTTCTGAGGTGAGACTTTGCCTCTCACATGGTGAGTTCAAATGGTAATTTCCAGAGAGGTCCTTTGTCCTCTCAGGGTCTGGTCGCTCTTCAAACAGACTGTCCGGCATTTCCTAATTTCTCAATTCTTACAGCCGGGTAAACATTTCATTGGCGTTCTGTTCTGACATGATGCACTTTTTCTTAGCGTGTACGCCCCGAAGCGCGCACTGTCAAACAGCGCCAAACTGAACTTATGTAGGGTCAGACCCATCTGCTAGTGATGGAAAAAAATACACAAAACAAGCCACTTTGAAATTTTGCTGTTTTCATGAATACAAAAGTTGGGTGACCCTCCCCTCAACAAAGAATAAAAAGACATGAACCTCCCCTATTTTCCTCCGGTGGTCCATTCCATAAATACCGAACGGTCCCTTACTTCAATGAGCTCATTGTTTTTGCCTTAAATTATTACATTGTTTAAATTAATACATTTTTAGCTAACTGTGATTTTGTACATTTCTGAAATGCATAACTTGGACAGTTTCCTCTGATAACAGATCACTCTAAATTGTAATGTGGACTCGTGTATTTTCTGTAAAGCTGCTTTGAAATGATGTGTATTGTGAAAAGCGCTACACAAATAAATGTGAATTGAATTGAATGCTGTATTATAGATATATGTTATGCTGATGTGGGTCAGAATGGCTCCTCCTCTTCCTCTGATCTTCTTTCTGCTCATGATTCACGGTGAGTCTCTCTTACATTCACATTAGAAACACTCTGATGTTTTATTTAAGGCCTCATGAGCGGCTGATCTGCACTTTCTTCTGTCCTGTTCTCACATATTTCTCTCTGAAACAGGAAGTTTGTGTTGAACATGTCAAACGCTCCTTTTAGAAATGTCAAGGGGTGCTTCTCAATATCCCTCCTCGTCTCCTCGCTCCTCCGTCCTCCATCCTATGACCCGGAAACCGATCGAGCTCAGCCATCTTGAAGGACATCTCAATTCTCTAACTGCACTGCGAGGAGTCGAGGATCGAGGAGTGAGGAGTGAGGAGTCATGAGCGAGGATGCACAGGTGTATCCTATGCGGAAGAGTTTTATCGACTAAACGTGACGCACGTATAAATTCTCCTCCCCCTTCACATCGGTCACAATCATTTTAATTTATACTTTACCTTTGCAGTTTATATAAACCACACATCTCACATATTTCAACAGGGTATTTTGCTTTATTATTATTTATTATGAATGTCTTAAATAAACAAACTTCAACAACATAAGGGCAGATCCTTTGAGCGCTGCTGATGACGCGATGAAGTGACGCTCGAGTGATCAAGTATTCCAATGCATAAAAAAAAGTTACATTCGATTCCTCCGTCCTCATTTTCTTTCCTCGCAGCCTTTCCTCGCATCCTACAGGTGGTGAAGCTGAGACGTGAGGAAAGGAAACGAGGATGCACAAATAAGAAATGAGAAGCACCCCAATAGTCTTTTGCTACTTGCTAGTCAGTGTCACATGGTTTAGGGGGAGGGACTTTCTCAAAAGTTCAGAGCATTTGATTGGACAAAAATCACTTTATCAGCAGATCATGAATATGTTTGGCTCATGTTCTCGGAAGTGAATGTGTACATGTTAAATATGTATCATGTCAAAGGAGTTCACTAGCATAAATGAGCTCTGGGCTGATAGATGAGAACTAAAAGCCACAAAACTAATTTGTTGATGTCATTGGGTATTTAACCCTCAATCGGTTCTTGGGGTCTATATGACCCCAATCGACTTTTCCTTGATTAAAAAAAAGGGTTCCCTTCATCTGAGTGGAATAATATTTTGTGACTTTTCCTAAATAATCTATCTATACACACACAAAAAAACTGGGCTTGATTCGGTTGTTCTGAAGGTATGTAAAACATTTTTTTACACTTCTGGTCTTCGGGGTCAATATGACCCCACATTGAAATGAATGGGAAATGTGAAAAAAACGCAATATTTTTTCTTCATTTGTCAAAAACAATCTTTAAATCCAGCATAAATCTGAAAATTTTCACACAGAAATGAAGGCCTACTACTAGAGCATATATGTGATGTAGAAAAGACATGCTCACTCACACACACACAAAAACACACACAAACAAACACACACATGTCTGTGTGTACTGCCACAGCATTTTTATAGAACTGGCAAAGGAAATCAGTCACAAATGCTGAACAAAGATATAAAAGGGTAAGACCTAATTCATGCACACACACACACACACACACACACACACACACACACACACACACACACACACACACATACATACATATGCACACATGCATTCTCACTCTCTCTCACACAGACACACACACACACACACACACACACACACACACACACACACACACTCACTCACTCACACACACACACAAACACAGACATATGCACACACACTCTCTCTCTCTCTCTCTCACACACACACACACAGACACACACACAGGTGTGACTGTCACAGAGAGAATTTGTATCCAATTTGGCTAATGAAGCCAAATGCAGAACACGTGTGAGTGAGACCTAATGCATCCACATGCAGAGAGAGCAAGAGAGAGATGAAACGGAGATAAAAGACAACGGACCTTTTCCACTGTAAAAAGTTTACGTCTAGATGTAAGAGCTAGACCTGTGTTTTGAAAACAAAGGAATTGTTCCCACGGAAAGGCTATAAAAGAGGGTCTTTGGTGTCCTGCACACAGTTCATTCTGTGCTGGCAGTATGACAAAGCGCTACACTCTCCACGAGACACTGGACTGCTTGCTGGATTCCAGCGAAACTGAAGATGCCCTGGAAGACTCTGAGCCAGAAGACTCTGAGCCAGAAGACCCTGATCCCCCTGAAGACAACACAGGGTTGGAAGATTACCAGGAATCAGATGATGACTGTGAGGAGGGAGATGCAGATCAAACCTTCACTTCTAAAAATGGGCAAATAACCTGGTCTACTACCCCACCTTCCCAGGGGCCAGGGAGAGCTTCAGCAGCACGTGTGACAAAGCTGACACCCGGACCGACAAGGTACGCATGTTCTCGTGTAGAGGACATAAAGTCATCTTTTTTATTGTTTTTTCCACCAAGCATCCAAAGCATCTTGGTGGAGATGACAAATTTGGAAGGCAAGCGAGTATATGATGCTGACTGGAGGGACGTCGACTGGACTGATATTGAGGCATTCATTGGTCTGCTTATTCTTGCCGGAGTTTTTCGTTCTAACAATGAGGCCCTGTCCAGTTTGTGGGAGGCTGAAACTGGGCGTGCAATTTTTTGTGCGGTAATGACTCTGAAAAGGTTTCAAACTTTATCAAGAGTCATCCGATTTGATGACAGGGCAACAAGACCTGCTCGCCGAGAAACTGACAAGCTGGCACCAATTCGGGACCTGTGGGATTTATGGGTTGAGCGTCTCCCAATAATGTTCAACCCCGGGTCAGACGTAACAGTGGATGAGTGCCTGATGCCATTTCGAGGTAGATGCTCATTCAAGCAATACATGCCTAGTAAGCCGGCGAAATATGGATTGAAAATCTGGGCAGCGTGTGATGCCAGAACGAGTTATGCATGGAACATGCAAGTTTACACCGGCAAACCTCGAGGTGGCCAGCCAGAAAGAAACCAGGGCATGCGTGTGGTCCTTGATTTGACCACTGGTCTCCAGGGACACACAGTGACGTGTGACAATTTCTTCACTTCCTATGCCCTTGGCCAGGAGCTCCTGAGAAGGAAGTTGACCATGGTGGGCACAGTTCGAAAAAACAAACCAGAACTCCCACCTGCTCTACTGACCACAAGAGACCGAGCTGTGTTTTCTTCTCTTTTTGCGTTCAATGAAACACACACTATTGTTTCATACTGCCCCAAAAGGCATAAAAATGTGCTGCTCATGAGCACATGTCACAAGGCTGACAAAATCAGTGACAGGGAGGACAAGAAACCAGAGGTCATCTTGGACTACAATCGCTGCAAAGGCGGAGTTGACAACCTTGACAAGGTATTTACAAATTTTATTATTTGATGCATTGTTTTGCGAATTTTCAAAGTTGCTGAGTTAGTAATTGGTATTTCTTTTGCTAGCAGATATACTAATTTGTTTGTGTGTGTGTTTGAAATATTGCAGATGGTTTCAAGCTACAGCTGCAAGCGAAAGACTAATCGATGGCCAATGGTTGTCTTCTCCACAATCCTCGATGTTTCGGCCATAAATGCCTTTGTGGTGTGGAGAGAAGTCAATCCATCATGGGAGAGAGGAAAGTGTATGAAAAGGAGGCTCTTTCTAGAGCAGCTGGGAAAAGCTCTTGTGTCCCCTCAGATGGAGCGACGACAACACGTGCCTCGTACACCAGCCTCTGCAGCGATTCTGAAGAGACAACAACAGCATTCGTCCAACGAGCCAGGGCCCTCCACTGATCCACCCCCAAAAAGAAAACGGTGTCAGGTTTGTCCACGGGCAAAGGACACCAAAACTGACAAGCAGTGCACAAACTGCAAAAGAGCCATTTGTGCTGCTCACACAGTGTTCCTGTGCCAGATGTGCGTGGACTGATTATTGTTTTACAATTTGTTTTACATATTTTTTGTAGCTTGTTATTGCTTTTTTGTTCAGTGTTCAGAATGTTATTGAATTTTTTTTTATTGTTATTAGATGTTCACTCATATTGCTTTTGTTTACATATTATTTATTCATTTCTTTTGCATTCTAAAGTTAATTATTTATTTTTACACTTTGTTCATTAAAATATGTTCAACAATATGCAACTAAAATCTGACTCCAAGTCTTGTCCTTTAGGTGTGTCTTGGGTGGCCTTTAGGTGGCATTTTTCTGTCAAATCTCTGTGGCATTTTGTAAAAACAGACATTTCAAAATGCATCAAAACTACAAAAATTCTACTATTTAAAAAAATAATTATTTTAAATGTCCTTTCTTATGTTTATATATATATAAATTCACAAAATGTATTTCAAAAGTTGTAATACAAGCAGTTGGCCACATGCAGTAAAATGAATGGCTCTCTATTGCCTCTGCTGGTCAAAACTATTTCTTTCTTAAACTGCAAAGAATTTAGGTTTATCTCTAACCAGTAGATGGCGTACTTCTACACATAACACCTAGATCAATATCCAGAAACAATTTAAATTAAATTTAGATCATCATTTAAGTGATTTTTTCATAAAAAATTAATATTTCATATGCAAGCTTATGGTGTAGTTGAGGAATTGTGTGGTAAATAGGTACAAAAGTACTTCATATCTCCCAAAACACAGCATTAATGAATAGATGAGAAGTAAACAAAAAAAAACATATATTATTTGTATAATTAAAAATGTATATTTTTTGTATAATTTCTCTATCAATTGTTGGGGTCATATTGACCCCAAAGACCAGATTTGTAAACAGGAAACGAAGACCTTATTAGGGTTAATAAATCAACTTTGATTATTTACTTCATCTTATTTTTCATATATTTCATCATTTGAGAGTGCGTCATGTTGTTCGTGGCTGATTTCTTGGTTCTCTCTTCACTCCTCTGTCTCTGTACATTTACTTCTGCTTTTCTGCAACACCGTCCATCAAAGCTCATCAAAAGATCACTGTAGGACAGGGCTGCCAACTTTTGAGTTCCCTTTCGAGGAAACGTCACATTTACAAGCGCCAAAATGATATTTGTTGTTTTAATTTCATAATAAAATTGACAGAATCTGAGAGATTAGAATTTAAAAGTAACCAGCTCTGTCTTGGCTGACATGTGGCCAGAGGTGTAAAGTCCAGGTTCAGAAAGTAAAAGTCAATATTTTGTTCATCTGGATTTGCTAATTCAGACAGGAGAACTAATTAGTGGAATCAGCTGCTGAGTTCATGGGTGGAATAAACATATGGCAGGACTTCTACTTTCTGACCCCTGGACTATACACCTCTGCCCATAGGGAGGCGTTGACCGGTTTGATGATGCTTGCAGTTTGCCGAGTTCTGCTGTTCTCACGCAATGAATGTTTAGCAATTTTTCTCTGCGTGAGGAAATGTGTGTGTGGTGTGAGAGTGTGTGAAACGTGTCGATTAGCGTCTCAGGCTGAATGTGTGACAGTTCACAGCCCTGCTCTAGCACTAGATCGTGAATATCTTTTGCTCTTGTTCTCGGAAGTGAATGTGTAGTTTAATATTTATTTAGTCATATTCCAGGATTTACAGTTTTTCTGAATTGCTAAAACACTAAACCCACTTCTCTGAACCAAATTCTCAATAGCCTAAACCAATTTGTTGAATAAATAATTTCTGTAAAACATTAAACAATGTAGAACATTGATTATGTTCTTAGTTATATCTGAATCGCAATTGTACTTTTGGGGAATCCGTAGATAGGACGCGGAACACTAGTTGGTCTAAAAACTACATGTGATTAACATCCAGTTCTCCAGTAAAGAATCAACGTTATACAAAACCAAGTTGTGTGTGACCATCATTCAACATGGTGTCAGAAGACGGTTCGAGGAAAAGAGAACGCCTTTGAGTTTGAAGTAAGTCAAGTTTCATCGAAAAGACTTGATAAAAGAAGTTTTACATACCTCGTCAGAAATGGCGGAAGGCTTCCGAAGACCCGAACCGCTAGTGTTTGATGGCAACATTAGTGAGAACTGGCGCGTATTCGAGCAAGAATACGATATATTTATAGCAGCTGCTCACTCAGACAAAGATGCTAAGACGCAGGCATTTATTCTCCTTAATTTGGCCGGCTCAGAAGCCATCGAGCGGGAGCGCGCGTTTGTGTATGCACCAGCCGTGTATACGGGAGAAGGAGAGCAACGACGGATGATCGCGGAGGCTGAAACTAGAGAGAAACCAGAATGTATAAAACGGAAATTCCGTGAGTTATGCAACCCACAAACAAATATAACTATGGAACGCCATAAGTTTAATATGAGAAACCAAAAATCTGGTGAAACCATAGAAGCATATGTAAGTGATTTAAGGAACAAAGCAAAGACGTGCAGATTCGGTGATCTAACGGATGAACTCATAAGAGACAGACTCGTGTGCGGCGTGACCAATGATGGTATGAGAAAAATTCTATTGAGAGACAGTGAGTTAACACTAGCCAAAGCGATAGAATTGTGTCAAATCCACGAGCTGACTGATCTGCACACAAAGACTCTTGCAGCGCCTAAAAGCAACACTAACGTGGACAGTGTGTACCACAAGACAAAGACTAAAATGACACAAGGATTTAAACAAAGATCCAACTCCGATCGCACAGGCTCTCAGATAATATTGAATTGTAATAGTTGTGGAGGCAAGCATGAAGCAAAAAAGGAAAAATGCTCAGCATATGGTCAGCAGTGCCACAAATGCAAAAAATGGAATCATTTCAAAAAGTGCTGTAAAACTACACCAAAGCACACGCCGAATAG
This sequence comes from Rutilus rutilus, assembly GCF_951802725.1. Taxonomy (NCBI): domain Eukaryota; kingdom Metazoa; phylum Chordata; class Actinopteri; order Cypriniformes; family Leuciscidae; genus Rutilus; species Rutilus rutilus. The sequence continues at coordinate 51,574,368 of NC_140210.1, forward strand.
ATGGAGAAGAGCCGTAGACCAGCTCAATCCTAAAGAAACTTCCACAGATAGCGCTGATGAATCCTACTATGTGGATGGAGTGTCACTTGAAAAGGCTGCTGTACAAACAGTGGAAAAGAACACCCCTCAAAAGACTGAACTAATTTGCACTGTGTACATCAATGGACATTCAGTTGATCTTAAAGTAGACACAGGGGCCAAATGTAATGTCATTTCTGAGGCTTTGTTCAAGAAAATAAAAAATGGGGAGGATTTAAGCTCATCAAAGAAGACCAAGCTCATAGCCTATGGAGGTGAGGTGATACCCACAGCAGGCTTTGCTACTTTCACCTGCCACACAGCAGAAAGGGCATATAACCTCTCGTTCTACGTGATAAAAAGAAACGTGCAACCATTGATAGGACTGCCAGACTGTTTACAAATGAAACTAGTCTCGTTCAACAAAGAAATTCATCATGTGACAACAGATGAAGTTTCAAGCTTTGCAAGCAAAATTCATTCTGAATATTCAGACCTTTTCAAGGACGAGATTGGTAAGCTTCCAGTAACGTATTCAATGAGACTGAACCCAGCAGTGCACCCAGTTGTAAAACCTGCACGCAAAATTCCAGCAGCCATGCAGCACAGGGTCGAAGCAGAGTTACGAAGAATGGTCAATATGGGTGTTCTTACCCCAGTCTCGGAGCCCACTGAATGGGTATCATCATTAGTGGCAACCCACAAAAAGAATTCTGAGGAGATAAGACTATGCATAGACCCAAAAGACCTTAATAGGGCCCTTCTTCGTCCACACCACCCCATGCGCACTGTAGAAGACGTTGCATCTAAAATGCCGAATTCCTCTGTCTTTTCCGTCTTGGATGCGAAAAGCTCTTTTTGGCAAATTTCTCTTGATGAAAAATCATCAATGTTGACAACGTTCAACTCCCCATTTGGGAGATACCGATTCCTACGCATGCCATTTGGAATCAGCACAGCGAGTGAGGTGTTCCAAAGGACAATGGAGCAAATATTCGCTGGTTATCCATGTGCTATTATAGTGGACGACATCCTTGTGGGAGGAAAGGATGTGGAAGAACATGACGAGAATCTTAAAAAAGTGCTGGATCGTGCACAAAAGGTCAACCTCAGACTTAACCCTCTCAAATGTAAGTTTCGGCTGTCAGAAGTATGCTATGTAGGACATGTGTTCACAAGCGAAGGACTGAAACCAGACCCCTCAAAGATCAAAGCCATCACAGAGATGGAAGTCCCCGAAAATGTCACAGCTCTACAACGCTTCCTAGGGATGGTTAACTATCTTGGAAAATTCATTCCAGGTTTCAGTGACCTCTCAGCACCTTTACGAGAGATGACTCACAAAGATACTGAATGGTGCTGGCTTAAACAACATCAAGATGCATTCAACAAGCTGAAAGAGGTCATCACAAGCCCACCAACGCTGAGATATTATAACGTCCAAAAACCTGTTACACTGACGTGTGACGCTTCACAGTACGGACTTGGTGCGGCATGCCTTCAACAAAATGCTCCCATAGCATATGCTTCACGAACCCTGACACAAACCGAGAGACAATATGCTCAAATTGAGAAAGAGCTCCTTGCAGTGGTGTTTGCATGTGGTAAGTTTCACGACTACATATATGGGAAGAAAATCCACATTGAAACAGACCATCAGCCATTAGTGACGATACTCAACAAGCCACTGCACATGGCTCCAGCACGATTACAACGCATGATGTTGAGGCTCCAGAAGTATGACTTCGTGATAAGCTATAAAAGAGGAAAAGAAATGTTTCTGGCTGACACTCTTTCACGTGCCCCCATGAAAAACACAGAAGTGTTAAGCAGTGAGAAGGCTGACTTTGAAGTAATGTCTGTTGAGCACATTTCGCTATCAAGGCTCACTGAGTTGGAAGAGCACACAGTATTACCCATACCGAGATGAGCTGATAACGAAGGATGGGGTCGTGATGAAAGGCCCAAAAGCTGTGATCCCCAAGTCACTGCAAAAAGAATACATCACCATTCTTCATAGAGGGCATCCTGGAGTTGAATCAACAAAACGCAGAGCACGAGGTGTAGTGTTTTGGCCTTCAATGAACAAGGACATTGAGAAGGAATGTGGTTCATGCTCTGTCTGCAATGGTATGAAACAGCACCAACAAAAGGAACCACTGAAGCTACATGATACTCCAGAACTTCCCTGGTCAATTGTTGCAACTGATCTATTTGAATGGAATGGCCAACATTATCTTGTTCTGGTGGACTCATATTCAAGTTGGTTTGAGATAGATCTTCTTCGCAGTCTGACATCAACCGCTGTGATTACAAAATTAAAGAGACACTTTTCAGTACATGGCTGTCCCCAAAAAGTGATCACAGACAACGGAACACAATTTTCCAGTCAACAATTTAAGAATTTCGCAAGTTCCTGGGATTTCGTTCATGTAACAAGCAGCCCAGAATATCCGCAATCCAATGGATTATCTGAACGAGCAGTGCGAAGCGCAAAAGAGTTGATGGAAAAATCAAAGCGAGACGGAACAGATGTCTTCCTCGACCTACTCAATTTGAGAAACATACCTCGGGATGGAATTCTCGGATCACCAGCAGAAAGACTTCTGTCAAGACAAACACGGACGACGCTCCCAATTGACAGAAAGTTACTAGTCCCTTCCACCAAAAGCCATGTCATGGTCAGAAAACGACTTGCACACAAGCGTCATCAACAGAAGCTGTATTATGACAAAAGCAGCAAGCCACTCCGTCCTCTTTCCAAAGGTGAAGTAGTCAGGTTACAAACACCTCAAGGATACAATAAAGTGGGAATCATCAAAGACATCTGCAAGGAACCAAGATCGTATATGGTGGAATCAGAGGGGAGGGATTATAGAAGGAATCGTAGACACATCTTACCAGTCCCTGAAACTTTGCCACAACAAAATGATGAATACAACCCAGCAGAACATCCAAAAGTTTGTACACCAGGAAAAGATCAAAGTTTCTTCTCCGATCACATAAGTGCACAAGTGACTGACTCTGAATTAAAACTGGAGGCCACTGCACCTACCAAAGAATCTGAAAAAAAACTTTATGTGACTCGATCAGGCAGAATCTCAAAACCAAATCCAAAGTATATCTAGTGACCTGCTTAGAGATGTTTAAGCATTGGAGAGACTGTTAAAGCATAAGAAGAAAATGTTCTGAGTTTCATTGTTCATAAAATGTGACACTTTAAGTGCCAGTAGCATATTGGTTATACATGCCTTGATTTTGAGTTAATATGGATAATTTGTTGTTATAAGATAATGAGAGATTACTAAAGAAAGGGGATGTAGAACATTGATTATGTTCTTAGTTATATCTGAATCGCAATTGTACTTTTGGGGAATCCGTAGATAGGACGCGGAACACTAGTTGGTCTAAAAACTACATGTGATTAACATCCAGTTCTCCAGTAAAGAATCAACGTTATACAAAACCAAGTTGTGTGTGACCATCATTCAACAAACAAGTTCAGGAAGTTAAAACACTGTTTGCAAATCTCATGCACTCTTTTTGCAAAACGCTAAACACATTCTCACTCACTAAAACACATTTCTCACTGTGATGCACTTATGTTTCAAACCGCTAAACACAGGCAGGCTAAAGTCAAACACAACTACAACACAGTTGTCATCGTTTACACACAACGACTCAAAACTGTTCACACTTATTTCTAATGATGAGAGGAAACCAACTGTACAAAATACAAGACAGTTTAAAGTGCCTAGATTTACTCAATGTTGTATAAGAGGAGGAAGAGTATGAATATAAGAGGAGGAAGAGTGTGTGTATAAGAGGAGGAAGAGTGTGTGTATAAGAGGAGGAAGAGTGTGTGTCTAAGAGGAGGAAGAGTATGAGTATAAGAGGAGGAAGAGTGTGAGTATAACAGGAGGAAGAGTGTGAGTATAAGAGGAGGAAGAGTATGAGTATAAGAGGAGGAAGAGTGTGTATAAGAGGAGGAAGAGTGAGTATAAGAGGAGGAAGAGTGTGAGTATAAGAGGAGGAAGAGTGTGAGTATAACAGGAGGAAGAGTGTGAGTATAAGAGGAGGAAGAGTGTGAGTATAAGAGGAGGAAGAGTGTGAGTATAAGAGGAGGAAGAGTGTGAGTATAAGAGGAGGAAGAGTGAGTATAAGAGGAGGAAGAGTACGAGTATAAGAGGAGGAGGAGTGAGAGTATAAGAGGAGGAAGAGTGTGTGTATAAGAGGAGGAAGAGTGTGAGTATAAGAGGAGGAAGAGTGTGAGTATAAGAGGAAGAGTGTGAGTATAAGAGGAGGAAGAGTGTGAGTATAAGAGGAGGAAGAGTGTGTGTATAAGAGGAGGAAGAGTGTGAGTTAGAGGAGGAAGAGTATGAGTATAAGAGGAGGAAGAGTGTGAGTTAGAGGAGGAAGAGTGTGAGTATAAGAGGAGGAAGAGTGTGAGTATAAGAGGAGGAAGAGTATGCTTTGGATTCTGTGTTCTCCATTTGTCATGTAGTGTCTAACGAATGATCTGTAGTGTTTCTAATATTGACTGATGTGTGTAAGATCTGAAAGCATTGTTTGATTTTGCCAGAAGAGTCAGAGATTCTCTGAATGAGTTTTGAACATTTGCTTTTGTGTTTAAGGTTTTGAGAAAGTGAGTGATGGTTTCAAGAAATGTGTTTTAGCAATTCAGAAAAACTGTAATTGTGCAGCTTGTTGTTTTTGGCTGATTTCTTGGTTCTCTCTTCACTCCTCTGTCTTAAAGTAATTCACACTGAGATTATTTATTTACATTTATCTTATATTTCCTGTAATGAGTCGCTGTTTTCAAATAGTAATAAAGTATTGTCATGTTTTCATGGCCCAATATAACAGATAAAACAACATTTACAGTTTGATGAATTCTGTGTTTCAGGGGTTTCTAGTGCTGATTGGGGTGTGAGTTACAGTCCTTCACACATCTGTGCACTAAAGGACTCAACAGTGATAATGAGATGCACGTATACATACCCTACTGGACATCAGATCATGAAAGTGTTCTGGACCAAAGGCCCAATACAAGAGGGTGTTGAGCCTCCAGATCTGTCTAAGGACCCTGAATACAGTCAGAGGCTTCAGTATCTGGGAGATAAACAGCAGAACTGCACCATCAGACTGAGTCATGTGACACTGAAGGATTCACACATGTACTATTTCAGATTCATCACTGATAAAGACAAATGGACTGCTAAACCAGGAGTGACTCTTACTGTCACAGGTGACTTTGATGAGGTTTATCTCTTCTTCTGTGCATTATGTTGAATAATAATCAGTGTATGACAGCAGCACTAGATATAATGTGTGTGTTGTGTTCAGATCTTCAGGTGGAGTCTCCTGAGAGAGTGACAGAGGGAGATTCAGTCAATCTGAGATGTAAAAGCAGCTGCGCTCTGACTGACAGAGCAACATTCATCTGGTACAGAAACTCACAGAAGATATTAACTAAGAATAAATACAGTAACAAACTCTCCATCAATCCAGTCAGAAGAGAGGATTCAGGCAGATATAGATGTGCTGTAGACGGACACACTCACATCTCTCCTGAGGTTCAGCTCAATGTCATGTGTGAGTACTGATTGACTTTCTCTCTTTAACCCTCATGCACTTTAGATTTCTGGTTACAGTCTGTGTGGTCCAGGTCAGATTGACCCTAATTGTATTCAATCCCCCCCCCCCCCCCCCCCCCAAAAAAAAATTACAATCAGGTACAAATAATGAACTTTTAATATCAATACTTTTCACACATTGCAAAGACTAAATATCTGCATTTATGACTGCCCCTCCCCAACACCTGTGGGACACTTGCCATTATACATTTATAACAATAATATCTTAGTCTAAACCTAAAGTAATCTTGACCAACTATATAGCATTTGAAAGCGTTCAGACTGTAGTTTTCATATTTGGCGACTGATTTTCTAAAGATGTGGTGCCGAATTATAACACATGCTCTCATTCTTTACGTATGGTTTTATATGTTTTAGAGATTGAATTCAAATCAAATATTAACATTACTACCCAATCTACTTCTGAATAGGATGTCTACTTCATAAATATATTTTTTTAAAATATGGAAATATATGGTTAATATCACTCAATCCTTATATGGAAATCGAAGAGTCCTTATATGGTCACCAGAGGAGTCTGGAGGTCATCTAGTGGAAAAGTTTGGTACTGCGCTCGAAAAAATAAAAATATTTTTTGAGACATCAACCTAAAATTTGTCACAGAACTTGTTCAGATATTTAGCTTTAAAGTTTTAAAGTTGAACATGTTTTGTCAAATATAAATTACAGAGAAGTACCAAGATATATATCATAAATCGCCATTTAACCAAAATATACAGAGATATTAATTTTTGGCCATATTGCCCAGCCCTAGGAGCAAGTAGGAACAGCAGTGATTGACTTCTCTGTGTAAAGCCCTCTCCTTCTCCAAGGGTGCGGGGGATCAGGCGGTTTACACGAGGAGCTGGAAGACAGTGTTTGTGGTGTTTCTTAGGGATCCCAATTCATCAGTCACTGACGTAACTCATAGTGATGACTGAATGGGAACGTCTAGGTTACTAATGTAACTCCTGTTCCCTGAAGGAGGGAAGGGAGAAGTTACGTCCCATTGCCACAAAGGAAACAAGGATGCACAAATTAGAAATGAGAAGCACTATAAGTTTCTTCATGCTAGCATGTGTGGAAGTATTGCCCGCTCACCGCTAGTGGTCTTTTGGCATCTCCATGTGGTCCTGTATGGTATCGCACATTGACTTGTACTTATGTATATAAAAGTTTTTGCGGTTGCACTATTTACATTCATCGTTAATTAGGAAAAGTTAAAAAAGTTAAAACATCTTGCAGAAAAAACTGTTTTGTGAGAATCTTCCTTAAACTTAATCAAGAACTTGAAAAAAAAACCATTTGTCTGTATTTAAAAGGTTTCAAGCCTCTCAAATTCTAGTCTTAATAGTTTTTCTTCTGTCAACTTTTTAGCTTAAACTTTTTCTTTAACTTTCACTGTTTTAGCATTAAACAGTGAAAAATTAAACTGGGATGTTTGCTGAAATTGTCCAATAATAACCAACTGCAGCCTTTCCTAGAACATTTTCCACCAGCCGTCTCTGATAAATACTTTTACCTGACATCTGTAGATCCTCCAGTGAAACCTGTGATCTCCATCAGTCCATCTGGTGTAATAGTGGAGGGAGATTCAGTGACTCTGAACTGCATCAGTGACTCAAACCCTCCTGCAGAAATCAGCTGGATTAAAGGAGGAACGATTGTAGGATCTGGAAGAATCTACAACATCTCAAAGATCAGCTCTAATGACAGTGGAGAATACAAGTGCAAGTCCATCAATGAACATGGAGAGAAATACTCTGATACTGTGACTTTAAACGTCATGTGTGAGTTAATGATAGTTTACACATTGTTCAAAAACTTCAAATTCATATATTAACACACTCCTGTATCTTCACATCATTCATCAGTTTGGAGAGTTAATCATGATGATCTTCCTCTTTCAGTTCATCATGTTGCTGGTAGGATTGTGATCACAGCGGCATCTGGAGGATTATTCATCATCATCATCATCATCATCATCATCTTCATCCTGTTTATAATGTGAGCTCAATAAACAAACTGCAGCGATTGTATAAGTTCACTTTTGGTCTGATGTAGGAAATGGCTAATTTGTGTTTTTAATTATTAGTAATCTTTAAAATAAATTCATATGCTGCTAATGTCTTTCATTATAACAGAAAGAAACGAAGGAGTGTTAAATCTGAAGATCGCACAGTGAAACAGGTAAATCATCTAAACATGACTTCACAAAAGCAGAGAATGAATCGATCAGCCGTTATCTGTGTTTCAGACTGTAAATGTACAAAGTGACAGGATTCAAACCTTCCCAATCCAGCGGTAACCAGTTTGTACTATAATATAAAAAAATGATGAAATAAAGCTGATTTTAGTGGGCAGTTGTGAATGGCCTTGGCCGTGAAGTTGTTTTAGTGAATTGAACCAATCTGCTTAAGTTTTTAATTATAATTTACTGTTAAATTTATGATGACTCAAGCCATTAAGGGTTTTGTACAAGATACATGACCAATCAGAGATTACTTTATTCACATGCAATCATTTCTCATTGATTTATATTTTATCTGGTCAGAACACATAGTCTAATCTCTGTGTTGTGGCTTAAATTAGTTTCGGCTATATGCTTAAATTAAGAGAAAGCAAAGTGAGAAAAACTGCAGAAACTCTAAAATCCACATCAAGACCAAACTTTGAAGAAATTCATGTTATTTTATTTAGTTAATTTTATATAGATTTTACTTACATGAAACATGGAGTAAAATATTTATTCGGTAATCATCTCAGATGAAGGATGTTTTCGCCATTTTTCGTTACCGCAGCAAACGCTCACTCTTCTGTGCACCTTATCGCTTCAGTTGAATGGAAAAGTTTTTCATATTAATAATTTAATATTACTGACTGTACTAGCTCTATATGATTCTACAACATGTGATCCATCAGTGTTGTGATAATCTGAAGAATTTTAAAACATGGCACACAATAAAGGTTTGAACTACTGTATCTTTCAGACACACTCAGAATCTCAACAACGGTGATGATAAAAGTGCAGTGCATGATGGGAGCATTCAATCAAAACTCATCAATATCTCCCAGCATGCATTGCAGCATGAATAAATTATGCTCAGTTGCCTTAGTATTTTCTTTTATTATTATATCTGCTTTTATTTTTGCTGTTGTTTTTGTTGTAACTTTTTAGTAGCTTGTTTTGTGATGTTCAAAGTTTTATCTGATTATTTTGTTGATTGTCACCGTTGTTGAGATTCATACGCTGCTTCTTGATTTCTGTGTTGTTCTGCTACATCATACAGAAGTTCAAAACCTTTTTTATACACCATGTGTTTTTAAAGTTCTTAAGATTATGTCTTTGTCTCATGTGGTAATGACACAGAGCTATTACACTCAAAAATGAGAAATATATTAGTAATAAATGTAATGAAAGATAAGACTCTTCATGAGATCAGTGAATTAGGCCACTACATGACGATTAAGTCAACAACATAAATACCTGATCACATTTTCTCTCTGATTTTCATGCCATAACAAATGTGTTTAATAAACACAGTTAAAGCAGTCAGAGTAAATCTGATGTTAGAAAGTCAAGAGCCCAACTAAAGCAAACACTGATCTCCATAATAGTGAATTCAAACTTTATTATTTTCAATAAAACATTAACGTCTAAACCTCTGGTAATTCTCAATAATAACTTTAACTTTAATATCAAAAAAGACAATGTAATTTTTGTAATCAATGTAATTTTTGCCTGTAATTTTTAAATTACAGGAAACCACAGCAGCCAGTGTTTTACTGTAAACTTTAGTTCAATGCCGTAAAACACAAATATTTCTATCGTATTTTTTACGGTAAAGTACTAGCAACCACAGCTGCCAGTTTTTTACCGTGAACTTTAGTTCAGTGATGTAAAACATAACAATTGCTACTGTATTTTTTACGGTAAGGTACGGGAAATGCAACGCAAGTTTTTTTTTTTTTTTTTTACAGTGTACTTCCAAAATCCGTACAATTAACAGTATTTTACTGTAAAATTACATGAAATGTTCCGTGAGAGATATTGCAGTTTTTCACTGTATATAGTATGGGTATCTCTGCAATTAAAATGTCTTTTCTGTTGCTTTGTTACAGTTTTTTACTGTTAAAATTAGGGCTGGGCGATATATATCGTGAGATTGTTATGCGCATCTCATCAGTAAAGCCGGTTAATTGATTAGTAGTAATTCGCCATCACCTGCTTTCAGATGGAGCGGCATTTACTACAAAGAGCCGTAGTTAACTGACAAGCTGAGCCATATCGCCTTAATATCCAAAGTAGTCGATTGCCGAGTTCACGCGCATAGGTTTAGTTACCTATGATCACGCGCGTGAACTCGGCAATCGATTACTATGGACTTCGACCGAAAACAGGAAGAAAATACAGGTATGTGCGCTGGCTGAAATAACATAATTTTTATACATATCTTTCACATCTACTGCAGTCAGATTCACTCGTGTTCACTCGGAAGGAATCACTCACATTTTCTGTGCACTTGTAATGACACATCAAGGATGTTAAGAGGCTAAAAGCAGGTTTAAAACTTGCCCCATTGAAGTCAACAGGGTGCAAATTTAAAAAATAGAATAACTCGGTGTAGGCAACACAGATTTTTGTCGTTGTTCTCTGTACTGACAGCACTCCAAATGTACAAAAAAATGAGCTCAATGTTAAAATTGACCGGAGTTCTCCTTTAACTTTAACACTCTTGAGTGTGGACTCATATACACTCCCAGGAGAGTTAATTTAACACGGGAGTTTTTGCTTTGTAGTAAATGCCGCTCCATCTGAAAGCAGGTGAAGGCGATTTACTACTAATCAATTAACCGGCTTTACTGACGAGATGCGCATAACAATCTCAAGATATATATCGCCCAGCCCTAGTTAAAATTACAAACATATGAAAAAGCCCTTTACTTTGAACATTGTCAGAGAAGTTTTTTGATAATGTTTTCATAAAATTGTGTATGTTCCAAAGTTTATCTATATACATTATCAATATAATGTTTTAAAAAATTTATATTTATTATTGTGATTGTGATATTTTGTGATGTAAGACCTTCTGTCTCTCCTGTAGATCTCTGATCCCAATGAAGACACATATACAGCTCTTGATCTCAAGTCCACGACCTCTGACCTGTACGACACACTCACAGTAAGTGAGACGTCAAAGTCAGATACTCCATCACTGATGATCACATGACCGATCTCTCGCTCTCTTTCACACAGACCGTTGATCGCAGACCTCCTGAAGACTCTTGATCCTCAGAGCTTTTCTAAACATGAGAATCCATCAGTAAGTGTCAGAACCTGCAGCTCTTCTCAATATAATCAATAAAACTCTCTTCAGTATAGTGTGATTGTTTTATGTATCTTGTGAAAGGTTTTATAATGTTGTTGATGAACTTCAGTCAGTCTTTCTTCATCTTATTGTTTGTTCAGATCAACAGGAAGATTCTGCAGTGAGAGGCGGAGCACAAATGAACCAATCCTGAGCTCTGTGGGCGGAGCCACTGATGATTGACAGGGATCATCAGAGATGAGTCACAAGAGATTTATTTCTGTATAGTTTAAGAAACATGATGTAACAGTGGAATTAAATGAAAGTTAAAAGCTGGTGAATTGTTATTGTCTAAATATATGTTAAAATTAAGTCAAAACACCTAAAGTGATGTTCAGTTGTGGCAAACAATCTACGCTTTCTCAATTTACAACATTTTCCAGCTTTTAAATCATAATTGATCATTTTATTCTATTACATCGTTTTTTTGTTTGTTTGTTTTTTTACTCTCAGAGTGCTCAATATTATCAGCTTCTGTTATTCTGTCTTTTGTGTTCCTGTAACTCTCCCTTTAAAAGTTTTTAAGTTGTATTTGTGATCGTCTCATATTTGCTTGTACAAACCTTAAGGGCTCATAGATACTGCAGTGTTGATATATATCGATTCTCACAAGCTACTTATTTGGTATTGATTTTATTAAAAAATATCAATATTAAAATTGTAAGTGACCAAACATGGGTTTCTGCATCACTTTTATTTGTATTCAATACTTTTTTCATGTTTGCTCCAAAACACCCCTGACATTTAGCTGGAGTTTGTTGGTGTGATATGCCTTTAAGTGTAATTTTTTTTTTTTTTTTTCTAAGAATAATTTTGAAAAATCACATACCAATTGAAGAAATAACTGGTTTTGACATTGGCATTGTTAAAACTGTAAGAAAAAGTATTGGTATCGGATCAAAATAAAACGTTTGTAATCGCCCATCCCTAACAATCCCTCAAACTGCCACCAGAGGTCACATCTCCTGCGTCTGACATCAACCTCGACGAGCCTCACCTGTAAATCACTATCATTCATCTTCATTCTTCAACAAAGAAAAAGATCATCATTTTTCGTTAGTTTTAGTCCTATTGTTGTCTTGTTGAAGGAGAGGAATTTACAGTTAAAGACCAGGACCAGATATGATGAATGAAGACCAGGAGTCAGAAGTGCAGTCAATTGATGAAAGTTTTCCTGAAGCAAGTTTGCAGTTTCATCAGCAGAATCAGCTTCAATACTCAGACAGGAGTTCATAGACTGTTCTGCCGTACATTCCCATTTTCACACCAATTATCCTCTCACACAATCGCTACGTCATCGCGTTGTCTCGTTTGTTCGCGTTTGTTCAAAGTTTCGGTAGTGAGGCGTGGCCTAAGCCAGCTCACGCTATTCATACAGTGTGTTTGTAGCATTCAGTAGGAAGAAGCAGTCAGGCCACAGGAGGTGATAGTAACTGTAACTGTTTTTGTATCTTTTGTTTCTCGTATCTTTGTAAAGACCAGCGACTCTACCTGCGCGACTCCACCGAGCAAGGACACCGACAAGGCACTTGAGTATTATTGTTCTTGTTATTACCTTCCTTCTTCTTCTACACAACTTGTTCTCATCTTTCTTGTGACCTGTCTTCACTATGTGCTTCCAAATCCCTACTATTACTAACACACGTAAATCAAATGTCACACATAGGAGGCAGTGCAATCCTAACAACCTGCATACTTTTCTTCTAGTACATTACTTTCTTTTCCTATCAGTCTCTGGAATTGCCAGTCTGCTGTAAACAAAGCTGATTACATCTATTTCTAGTCATTCAGGTCTCAGCGTCATGGCCCTGACTGAGACCTGGATCAGACCAGAGGACACCGCCACACCGGCTGTCCTCTCCACTAACTTTACTTTCTCACACACCCCTCGGCTGACCGGAAGGAGAGGAGGTACTGGTCTTCACATCTCTAACGATTGGAAATTGTATCCTTTACAATTCGGTATGACCGTCTGACCGTATGATTCGGTATGACCGTCTACAAAGAGACAGTCATACCATCTCTGTGTGTGACAACAGCTCATTTGAATCACATTCAATTACTATCACCAGTCCTATTGAAAATCCCTTTAGTAATTGTTTATCATCCACCAGGTCAGTTTGGCAGTTTCTTGTGTTACTCTCATCTTTCCCTGAGGATCAGAGGTGGGTAGATTATCCAAAAACTGTACTCAAGTAAAAGTACAAGTACTTATAGAAAGATTTACTCAAAGTAAAAGTAATAATCTTAATAGTTACTTGAGTAAGAGTAAAAAAGTATCCAATGAAAAAACTACTCAAGCTAGTTACTAGTTAGGCTACTTCGGATCATATAGGTTTATATATATATATATATATATAAATCATCATCAAGGCCTTTCACAGCGCAAGCGCCGATCTAAACAATGTCTAACATGCCGTGTTTCTGTGCAAAAGCTAATGTAAGCTTGGCATGACAGAGACCACCAAGCTGCCCTGTCTTCCGCAATATGATGCCATCGGTCAGGGTTGATGTTAAAGACATTCATGTCCCGCTTGACGACATCCTTGAAGCGGAGCTTGGGTCGGCCACGAAGGCGGTGTCCAACAGCTAACTCCCCATGGAAGATGCACTTTGGGATACGTTCATCCGGCATACGACGCACATGGCCGATCCATCCAAGACCTCCGGATCGCGGTGTACATTTCACTGCTTTAGCACTGTGGTGTTTGAAAGAAAACTTCAGATGGTAGCCTTAGAGGCTTTAGCATCTGAAGTCGTCATATATAAAATGATATTATTTAGATATTTTTTTTATTTAAATGACTATTATTATCATAAGTAGTTAGACTATCTTTGCAGCAAAAACAGAAGAGACAAGCAATATTTCTGCCATCTGTACAGCCCGAAAATCATTGCCTGTCCGTTGGTTTGTATAATAGTAACTTATACAACTACATTTTGATTATTAGACAATGTCGAAATAAAGTGAATCTGCAGAGTGTTGCATTCAATGGCATGTAACGTTAATTGACACAGAGAAGAGAGAGTTAAAACTCTTCACATGTGCTCGCGCTCATGACTGCTACTTAAAATCTGAGCACAAAAAAACAAACAAAAGTACATCGACGGATCTTCTTCTGTCTGTTCTCCAAAATGTAATCAAATGTATATTTCTGCAAGCATGTTTAAACTGGTTAACTGTGTCTACGGCAGGCAAAGGCATTCGTTTTCAAGTCGAGTTCGCACGCCACTGCGCAACAATACACACACACTACCGCGGGATGGCGGGTGTTCATAAACTGTGGACAATGGTAGCTTATTTAATGTATAAATTAATGTACATGTCCAAAAAACGGGTAATGTCATACTTTCTAGTAGTGCTATCGTGGCGTAATAATCTGTTTGTTTGTAAAATGTATTACCTGAGTGAAATGAAATCGAATATATCGTCCTGTGGAATCATTCATTCACAGACAGCTTACGAAGATGTTCAACTAATAAAGATCTTCATCGCTGGCAAAAATATGATGCATTTGCAGATTTGCTCTCACTTGACTGTACTGTAGGTCCACGGCCACTTCATCTAACGCTCTTGATGTTCTTAAATCTTCCTGTTACGACTCCGAGCCGAGTGTGAATTGAAATTGCTTCAGACGATTCAGTGCGTGCAGGAACTGAACTGATCATTCAAACTGATTCGCGAACCGATTTAGACAGATCTGCCAAATTGTTTGATGAAGTAAAAGAAAAAAAGATACAGTGCTCTTGGAATAAATTACGCATTTAACAACATATATTGCATTAAAATAAAGTAACGAGAGGAACTTCGCCCAACGTAACGAAGTAAAAGTACAGTTTTTTCATTAGAAATGTACTTGAGTTAAAGTAAAAGTACCCACATTCAAATCTACTCTTAAAAGTACAATTACTAAGTAAATGTACTTTGTTACTACCCACCTCTGCTTAGGATGGTACTGCTCTCCTCGTTCTTGGAGACTTCAAAATCCACCTAGAAAAGCCTCAGGCTGCTGATTTCCACACTCTGCTCGCCTCATTCGACCTCAAACGAGTATCTGCGGCTACTCACAAATCAGGAAACCAATTAGATCTTATTTACACACACTACTGCTCCACTGGCCATATACTGGTGACTCCACTGCACACCTCAGATCACTTCCTCCTCACTCTTAACCTCAACCTGCCTCAGGACACAACACACACTCCTCCACAGGCCACCTTTACGCTCACACTCACCCTCTTGCCTTTCCTCTTTGGTCTCATCCACACTTCCTCCACCTGATCAGCTCTCAACACTAGATACTAACAGTGCAACTGATAATCTTTTCTCCACTCTAACATCGAGTTTGGACAACTTCTGCCCCCTTTCCTCCAGGCCAGCCCGTGCCACACCCTTCTCCGAGAACATTGTTCTAAACTCAGGGCTGCAGAGAGGAAGTGGTGAAAATCGAAAGATCCAACTGACCTTGGTCTGTACCAATCCCTCCTCTCTTCCTTCTCTGCTAATGTCTCTACTTCTAAAATGACTCATCACAACCAAATTAACAATTCTTCTGACTCTCGCCCACTTTTCAAAACCTTCTCTCTTCTTAGCCCTCCTCCTCCTCAAATCTAGACTAAAGACACATCTCTTTGCCCTAGCATACACATAACACATTATTGACTTCTATAATTCAATGTTAGGCTGCATAGTTTAGGTCAGCCGGAACCGGGAACGCTTCCCATAAATCCTGATGTACTTGTTACATCATAAGAAGGATGGCGTCTACGCTAATATTAGTCTCTCTGTTTATCCCGAGGTTTAAAGCAGTCCGCCGGATCCAGGCCGTATCCAGATCTGATGAAGGACCTGCGCCTGGACGTGACGACAACACAGTCCTGAAGTGTCAACCAGTCTCTCCCCTGTGAAGGTGTGTTAAAACGGTGTTGTGTTAGCGGCCCCTAAGTTAATAATGATCGTTGCAAAGGAAGTGAATCAATCAAAACTAACTTTAGCTGGACAATAACTTTATTCTAGAGCTGCTGTAAAGCCAAAACACTCTCTGTTACTGTAATCTCTTATTATCACTGTAAAGCTGCTTTGAAACGATCTATATTGTTAAAAGCACTATATACTGTAAATGAAGGTGACCAGAAAAAGTGTAACGCTAGCTAACGGTGTGCTACGCTGAAGGGGCCATATTTTGAATGGTTGTCAGTGGAGGAGAGGCTTCATAACACTGAATAATCCACTTTAGTGAGGAAATAGCTTATCATTTAATGAATCGAACCCCATCGGCTAATCTTCAACATGTTTGCTCCAATAGTAATGAAAAGATTCACCTTGAACTCTGTCATGGAAACTAGCATGTATAAACCTTAATTTAACAATTTAATAATCAATTGATTTAATAATCAATAAAAAAGGAATTTATACCCGTTTTATATTACGTTGTAGCGACATTGAACCAGCGGTTTGGAAAATGGATGGATGATTCAGTTGCGGCGCCATCTTCTGTTCAGATGCAGGAATTCATTTGACAAACTCAAAACAAAAGTTCAAAACGCAGCAGCTCGAGTTCTTACCAGAACCAGGAAGTATGACCATATTAGCCCGGTTCTGTCAAAACTGCACTGGCTCCCTATTAAACATCGCATCAATTTTAAAATATTGCTGATTACTTACAAAGCACTAAATGGTTTAGCTCCGCAGTACTTGAGCGAGCTCTTAACACATTATACTCCTTCACGTCTATTGCGATCTCAAAATTCCGGCCAGTTGATAATACCTAGAATATCTAAATCGACTGCTGGCGGTAGATCCTTTTCCTATTTAGCACCAAAACTTTGGAACAGCCTTCCTACCATTGTCCGGGAAGCAGACACACTCTGTCAGTTCAAATCTAGATTAAAGACACATCTCTTTGACATAGCGTTCACATAATACATTACAGACTTCTATAATTCAATATTAGGCTGCATAGATTAGGTCAGCTGGAACCGGGAACACTTCCCATAAATCCTGATGTACTTGTTACATCATGAGAAGAATGGCATCTACGCTAATTTTAGTGTCTTTGTTTATCCCAAGGTTTTCCCGCAGCCTGCCGGATCCAGGCCGTTTCCAGATCTGATGAAGGACCTTCGCCTGGACCCGATGTCAACGCAGTGCTGAAGTGCCAACTAGTCTCTCCCTATGGAGGATCCCTTTCCCACTCTACAGATAACGCGTCGTCGGGAAAACTCAATTTGCGTATCTACCCCGAATTGATAAAATAAAATTCTGAATCAAAACTATAAGGAAACACCAGTAATTTGTTTAGGTTTGGTTTGTAGGGAATTCCAAACCTGCGCACATATATTCAAACGCACATAACTATAGAACCAATTCTTAATGCGCATCTGAATGCCATCAGCGTTTCTCACAGGTTCGCGTTTAAAGTCTGTGTAGAGAGAATGGTGTCGTCTTGGCGGCCCCTAATTTAATAACAAATGATCGTTGCGACGGAAGCGAATCAATCAAAACTAACTTTAGCTGGAAAATAACTTTATTAAAGAACCGCTATAAAGTCAAACAATCTTACGTTAAACTATACATTTATCTCTGTAAAGCTGCTTTGAGACAATCTACATTGTTAAAAGCGCTATATAAATGAAGATGACTTGACTTGACTTGACAAACGACTCTCATTATCTAGCCGTTGAGTGTATATATATTCTGTTGTGCACTTGTTATTGCGGTGCATTGTGGGATTTAATGAGTGCACTAACATCCACTATGGTTTCAGACACCACTACAAAAGGCTATTTCCTCAAATAATGCCCTATTTAAGGGTATAGGGGGCGATTTCAGACACAGCCTCAATGACGTCAAGGCTGTAATGTGATTGGTTATCAAGGCACACATGATACAAGTTAGCCGTTACACTTTTTCCAATGGTAGAGCCACAGATCCTGGTATCTCCCAGTAATAAGACCATCTCTGGTATAAAGCAGGCTTTAGGTGATCGTCAGCTCCTAACATACGGTCTGAAGCTGCTGGCCTGAAACTGCTGTCACGTATATAGTTCTGCAGTCTGACACATCTCGTCTCATATGTGCTCGTTCAATCCCTCAAACTGCCACCAGAGGTCACCATCTCCTGCGACTGACATCAACCTTGATGAGCCTCACCTGTAAATCACTATCATTCATCTTCATTCATCCTCATAATTATACGTCTTCAACTTACAGAAAAAGATCATCATTTTTCTTTAGTTATGTTTAGTTCAGTAATGTTGTTCTCTTTTTGAGGGAGGGACTGCGATATTTCCGTCGCTGACAGTCGCTTAAGACAGTCTGTCATTTGGTTGCTGTTGATCTGATGAGCTTCAACACGGTAAGACAAACACACTCTTGCTTAAATTAAACTGAAGATCATCATTTCTGTTTAAGTAGGTTTAGTTCAGTAATGTTGTTCTCTTGTTGAGGGAGGGACTGTGATATTTCTGTCGCTGGTCATTAATAAACAGTGTTAACCACACAAAGTCCTTCACTGTAAAGCTAAAGTGCTTGTGTTAAAACAGTCTGTCATTTGGTTGCTGTTGATCTGATGAGCTTCAACACGGTAAGACAAACACACTCTTAAACTGATGATTATTGCTCATATAACATACGTGTCTTTACATGAGAAATGTTTAGAATAGGGTGATTTACATATACTTGTTTAAGTGATGAATATATTAACACAATTATTCATTACTAAAATTGTTTCTGCCTTAAATTATTACATTGTTTAAATTAATACATTTTAGCTAACTGTGATTTTGTATATGTACATTTCTGAAATGCATAACTTAGACAGTTTCCTCTGATAACAGATCACTCTAAATTGTAATGTGGACTCGTGTATTTTCTGTAAAGCTGCTTTAAACGATGTGTATTGTGAAAAGCGCTATTCAAATAAATGTGAATTGAATTGAATGCTGTATTATAGATATATGTTATGCTGATGTGGGTCAGAATGGCTCCTCTGATCTTCTTTCTGCTCATGATTCACGGTGAGTCTCTCTTACATTCACATTAGAAACACTCTGATGTTTTATTTAAGGCCTCATGAGCGGCTGATCTGCTCTTTCTTCTGTCCTGTTCTCACATATTTCTCTCTGAAACAGGAAGTTTGTGTTGAACTTGTCAAACGCTCCTTTTAGAAATGTCCAATAGTCTTGTGCTACTTGCTAGTCAGTGTCACATGGTTTAGGGGGAGGGACTTTCTCGTTGTTCAGAGCATTTGATTGGACAAAAATCACTGTAGCAGCAGATCATGAATATGTTTGGCTCATGTTCTCGGAAGTGAATGTGTACATGTTAAATATGTATCATGTCAAAGGAGTTCACTAGCATAAATGAGCTCTGAGCTGATAGATAAGAACTAAAAGCCACAAAACTAATTTGTTGATGTCATTGGGTATTATTTAAATCAACTTTGATTATTTTCTTCGTCTTATTTTTCATATATTTCATTATTTGAGAGTGTGTCATGTTGTTCGTGGCTGATTTTTTTTCTTTGAGATTTATACATCATCTGAAAGCTGAATAAATAAGCTTTCCATTGATGTAACGTTTGTTAGGATAAGACAATATTTGGCCATCAATACATCAATAATCAAATACTAATTAAAAAAATATGTCTTAAGTCTACCTTTAAAAATGCCATCGTTCTGAGCTTCCCTAAGATCAAGAGGCAGAGGATTCCAAAGGACAGGAGCATATGAAGAAAAAGCCCTGTCACCCATAGATCATAAGCATGAATGAGGAACAACCAACAAGTTGGATTGTGAAGATCACAGTCTCTGATTTGGGGTTTAGGAAACTAATAATTCAGATAAATAATAAGGAGCCAAGCCATGCAATGCTTTATATGTCAGCATCATAATTTTAAAATCAACTCGGAGTCTGACTGGGAGCCAGTGTAAGGACTCCAAAACTGGAGTAATATGATGACATACGCTGGACCCAGTTAATATAGTGCACATATTTAGCAAATGGTCTATAGCTAATTTTTTCTAGCTAACTAACGTGCTATGGTGATTAAATGGCTTTTCTGGGGTAAATGTAATGTTATGCTTCTCCAGCGTTATGTAACGTTATGTGATATACTTGTTCTCCAGCTGTTTTATTTACTTCTTTCCGCAGTTGAAAAACACTGATTGATCGATATTATGTGTGAGGTGTTGCACACACAGAAGAGACTGTGTTTTCTGGTGGCACATATTATTTTTATTTCTGTCACATGCTGTACAATCTGAAAATTCAACAAAGACAACAATACATTAGTTTTTGTTTCACAGTGTTAAAATAGCTGGCAGTGTGACTCCTTCATGTCAAAAAGTGAAACACCCTGTGGCTCACCACTGCCCCCTAGCGTCACCTGCCAGTAAACACAGGTTTAAGTGATGTTAACATAAACATCTATGGGCCTACTTAATAAATGGTAACCAACAATACATAATAATAAAACATATGAATAACAATATACAAGTATTTGAATCTATACGACTACAGAGGCATATACATTTCACAATTAGTGCCCAATTAAGACCTAGACTACCAGGTGAGGGGAGATCTTAACCAATTAGTGACCTACTCAATCAGTTTGGTTCAAGGTAAAAGAGAAAACCTGCATACATTAGGCCCTCCGTGGAACCGGTTTGAGACCACTGCTCTACAGCGATCTGCCACGTCACATTTACAACGCCAAAACGATATTTATTGTTTTCATTTCATAATTAAATATACAGAATCTGAGAGCTGAGAATTTGTTTCATATCAACAGTAACCAGCTCTGTCTTGTCTGTCGGAGGTGTAAAGTCCAGGTTCAGAAAGTAAGCACAGTTTTTCAGCCAGTTCTTTTCTTCAGTGATTCTGCTTGTTAACAGGCTTATCTGGTTTTGCGGCTCAGATAAGGTCCAGTTCTGGTTTATTTCTTTGCTCTTGGCTGACATGTGGCATTGCTATGCAGAGGTGTAAAGTCCAGGTTCAGAAAGTAAAATTCCTCCTCAGTATTTTGTTCCAATCACCTGGATTTGCTAATTCAGACAGGAGAGAAAACTAATTAGTGAAATCAGCTGACTGAGTTTATGGGTGGAAAAGACATATGGCAGGACTTCTACTTTCTGACCCCTGGACTATACACCTCTGGTCAGTGTCCTCTTTGTTTAGCGATTTTTCTCTGCGTGAGAAAATGTGTGTGTGGCGTGAGAGTGTGTGAAACCTGTCGATTTGAGACTCAAGCTGAAAGTGTGACAGTTCACAGTCCTGCTCTAGCACTAGATCGTGAATATCTTTTGTTTTTGTTCACGGAAGTGAATGTGCATATGTTAAAAATGTATTTAGTCATATTCCAGGAATACACATTTTTTCTGAATTGCTAAAGCAGTAAACCCACTTCTCTGAACCAAATTCTCAATAGCCTAAACCAATTCTGTTTCTGTAAAACATTAAACAAGTTCAGGAAGTTAAAACACTGTTTGCAAATCTCATGCACTCTTTCTGCAAAACTCAAAATACATTCTCACTCATTAAAACAATTTTAACTTATGTTTCAAAATGCTAAACACAGGCAGACTAAAGTTAAACACAACTACAACACAGTTGTCATCGTTTACACAAAACGACTCAAAATTGTTCAGTTATTTCTAATGATGAGAAGAAACCAACTGTACAAAATACAAGACAGTTTAAAGTGCCATAAGAGGGAGAGGAGGAAGAGTGTGAGTATAAGAGGAGAAAGAGTATGAGTATAAGAGGAGGAAGAGTGTGAGTTAGAGGAGGAAGAGTATGAGTATAAGAGGAGGAAGAGTGTGAGTATAAGAGGAGAAAGAGTGTGAGTATAAGAGGAGGAAGAGTATGAGTGTAAAAGGAGGAAGAGTGTGAGTATAAGAGGATTAAGAGTGTGAGTATAAGAGGAGGAAGAGTGTGAGTATAAGAGGAGGAAGAGTGTGTGTATAAGAGGAAGAAGAGTGTGAGTATAAGAGGAGGAAGAGTGTGAGTATAAGAGGAGGAAGAGTGTGTGTATAAGAGGAGGAAGAGTATGAGTTAGAGGAGGAAGAGTGTGAGTATAAGAGGAGGAAGAGTGTGAGTATAAGAGGAGGAAGAGTGTGAGTATAAGAGGAGGAAGAGTGTGAGTATAAGAGGAGGAAGAGTATGAGTATAAGAGGAGGAAGAGTGTGAGTATAAGAGGAGGAAGAGTATGAGTATAAGAGGAGGAAGAGTGTGAGTATAAGAGGAGGAAGAGTGTGAGTATATATTACGCCCCACCTCTAGGGGAATATAAAACACTAAAGAGGCGTAATAAATAATTGGTTCGTTGTGGAAATGGAATCCCAGCGCGCATCCCTCCGGTCGATAATCAAAAACAAATGCACAAAATTGAAGCAAAAAGTAATAAATTTATTTAGGATTAACAAGTGAAGTAAAGAGCAAATCTTCAGGGTGTCCAGAATGCCAAAATAACAAACAAAACGAATATAAAAAGAAAAGAGGGGAAAATTAATAACCTAATCAAATACCAAAAGAAAATACATTTATCTTACCTAACTCCCTGCCCATAAACAGAGATCAAACAATTTCAAAATAAACAAGGCAGGACACCCCTACGCTCCACACTGTTAAGATGGTTTAGACATAGGAGAACGGTTCAGAGGTTTTCACAAGATGCACGTTCACTCATAGGAGAACGATTCAGAGGTTTACAAGATGCACGTTTACTAGAATGAAAACAAAATCTCTAAAACACAATTTGATCATCGGCCGGAGGAGGGATTCCGGAGCTCTCAACCCACGTGCGACCGAACCAAGAATGAGCTCCTCGATGAGTGTCAGCAACGTCCTTTTAAAGACCCCGCCCTGACTAGGCAACCAATGGGTGCTTACATCCCATGATTGGAGAACCTGTTTTGGATTAGAGAGAACAAGAAAGAGAAAAGGGAACACAACAATAGAAAACAAACTAACACAGGTCGTAACAGTATAAGAGGAGGAAGAGTGTGTGTA
Source organism: Rutilus rutilus (assembly GCF_951802725.1). NCBI lineage: Eukaryota > Metazoa > Chordata > Actinopteri > Cypriniformes > Leuciscidae > Rutilus > Rutilus rutilus. Next base: position 51,597,403 of record NC_140210.1, read on the forward strand.
TAATAGGAGAAAGAGTATGAGTATAAGTGGAGGAAGAGTGTGAGTATAAGAGGATTAAGAGTGTGAGTATAAGAGGAGGAAGAGTATGAGTATAAGAGGAAGAAGAGTGTGAGTATAAGAGGAGGAAGAGTGTGAGTATAAGAGGAGGAAGAGTGTGAGTATAAGAGGAGGAAGAGTGTGTGTATAAGAGGAGGAAGAGTATGAGTTAGAGGAGGAAGAGTGTGTGTATAAGAGGAAGAGTATGAGTTAGAGGAGGAAGAGTATGAGTATAAGAGGAGGAAGAGTGTGAGTATAAGAGGAGGAAGAGTGTGTGTATAAGAGGAGGAAGAGTATGAGTATAAGAGGAGGAAGAGTGTGAGTATAAGAGGAGGAAGAGTGTGAGTATAAGAGGAGGAAGAGTGTGTGTATAAGAGGAGGAAGAGTATGAGTTAGAGGAGGAAGAGTGTGTGATAAATGATATCATCGTCCATCGTGATGGCTGACCGACAGTCTCACGGCAGTTCGTGTTCGTGTGTACACCAGTGGTTGGGAACCTGGCTCTTAGGCAAAAATCATGTGGCTCGCAAGGTCTCTCACCCTTTACCAACGAACGATAAAAAAATTAAGACGTGCGTGTTCAGTGCTGTTCGCGAGTGTCACGAGTCACCACAGCAATCAACTAACCGCTTACGTTTCTGTGGTAACCTAACAGCTCCTGCACTGGGATTCAAAATGTAAAAGTAGGCTATATAAACTTTAATATATCCTTTTATTGAAACGGGTGCTTTACTGTTCAAAGAGACATTTCGAAACATTTCACCGGCTGGCCGCTGGTACTTTCACTTTAGCCGCAGAGACCCGTTATGTCCTATAAATGTGTCGTATTGTTGATAATCCGTGCAGATTTCAGTTGACGATTCTGTTTAAAGTTATTAATAATAAAACATGAATGAATGAGAAAGAAAAGAGCAGGATGTGCTATATATTGAAAAGAAATATTAAACGCGCGATAAGTCGCGAAAGAGAACTGAATTGTACTGAAAGCATGCTGTGCGCGCGCTCCGAGCGCAACACGGACAAGCATATCGTCTTTGTCTTCGGTTGTGAGCCTAAACGGCCAAATAAACATAAATATTTAAAAATGCCAAGCCGAGTATTCCCGTGGTGTAAACACAGTAGAAGTGTACTCTCTCTCTTCGTGATGGTCAGCGCAATTCCGTAGCACCCCCCCCTGACGATATCATCGTCCATCGCGATGTTTTACTGTAAACATCGTCAACTGCCAATTTAGGGGACATTGCCCAACCCTACACTCCACAGTACACCAAACGCAAATCAATCATAACGCCAGACCATCCATGTAAATGTCTGTTGAGAGAATAATGTTAGAAATCAATCTTGAACCACCCCTTTAAACAAACCAGCCCTGATCAATACATTTACTTACTTAGCTGACATTATTAAATTAGTAGTTTATGCAGCTCTTCTGCATTAAATTAGTTGAGTTGACAGAATTAGTTGATAAACTATATGTAGGAGCATTGCTTGTTCCTGTCACGGTTTTTAAGGTGATAATCCGTTATAAATATGAAGATTGTATTGTGTTGTATTTTCTATTAAAAAGATTGAAGTTTTGTAAAAAAAAAAAAAATTATGTTGTAAAAAAATAAACAACTTATGTTCTGTTGAATGTGTTTTGAAAACTTTTTGTATGTTGTATAATTATACATCTAGGTAACGGAAATATATATATTTTGGAAGGGCGTCCTTGGTTCATTTTGCCTGGGGCCTGACCTTAATGTAGGGGAGAGCTGCGCAGGGCTAGTTGTAACACGCCTGTTTTAAATACTTCCACACATGCTAGCATGACGAAACTTAGTGTATTTACGTACTAGATGCCATATCAACACTATATAGAGAAAAAGATTGCGCCAAAATCCAGAAATCTTTGGAAGATATCACTGAACATGTATTTAACCATAGCTAAAGTAAATTTCTTACTTGTGTTCATTTTTCATCTCTATTGTTGGTGTTTATTTTAAATTAGACAAATCTGATATTATTTTAATCTCCAATCTGTTATTTAACAGTTGATGTGGTTCTTTAATGATTGGCTAACTAGCAGAGGACACTAGCCGGGTTTAAATCCCAGTTGTGCAGGCGGGGCATGTTGTCACACTGCGTTACAATGAGCCCCTATTAGAACTGTGCTGTTCTATTCTATACTTTTATGAATTCTATTGAGAAAACATGAGAAAAAGGTGAATAAAGACTGAGTCAATGTTCAGAAATTATTCATTATTATTATGTTTTGAACTATGTTGTATAGCTGTGTTTTCCAGTGTGTTCGTTGTCAAACTCAAAAATATTTTCGAGAGTGGTGGTTTTGAATTGGCCCTTCACAAGCTTCTGATCAAAATGTTAACACAGAAACACCTTTTCAAATGTATTCGCCCCGTTTCGTAGCGCTCGACCTGAGAGACGTGTACTTTAATGTCTCAATTCTCGTTTACACACAACGACTCAAAACTGTTAACACTTATTTATAATGATGAGAGGAAACCAACTGTACAAAATACAAGACAGTTTAAAGTGCCTAGATTTACTCAAAATGTTGCACTGAATGTTGAGAACAACAATGGATGGAAACAATATAAGAGGAAGAGTATGAGTATAAGAGGAGGAAGAGTGTGAGTTAGAGGAGGAAGAGTGTGAGTCTAAGAAGAGGAAGAGTGTGAGTATAAGAGGAGGAAGAGTGTGTGTCTAAGAAGAGGAAGAGTGTGAGTATAAGAGGAGAAAGAGTGTGTGTCTAAGAAGAGGAAGAGTGTGAGTATAAGAGGAGGAAGAGTGTGAGTATAAGAGGAGGAAGAGTGTGTGTATAAGAGGAGGAAGAGTGTGTATAAGAGGAGGAAGAGTGTGATTTATAAGAGGAGGAAGAGTGTGTGTCTAAGAAGAGGAAGAGTGTGAGTCTAAGAGGAGGAAGAGTGTGAGTCTAAGAGGAGGAAGAGTGTGTGTATAAGTGGAGGAAGAGTGTGAGTTAGAGGATGAAGAGTGTGTGTGTGTGTATAAGAGGAGGAAGAGTATGAGTATAAGAGGAGGAAGAGTGTGAGTTAGAGGAGGAAGAGTGTGTGTATAAGAAGAGGAAGAGTGTGATTTATAAGAGGAGGAAGAGTGTGTGTATAAGTGGAGGAAGAGTGTGAGTTAGAGGATGAAGAGTGTGTGTGTGTATAAGAGGAGGAAGAGTATGAGTATAAGAGGAGGAAGAGTGTGAGTTAGAGGAGGAAGAGTGTGTGTATAAGAAGAGGAAGAGTGTGTGTATAAGAGGAGGAAGAGTGTGATTTATAAGAGGAGGAAGAGTGTGAGTATAAGAGGAGGAAGAGTGTGTGTATAAGAAGAGGAATAGTGTGAGTATAAGAGGAGGAAGAGTATGTGAAAGAGGTGATGAACGAAGAGGAAGAGGAAGGTGTGGAGAATGTTGTCAAGGCTTCAGGGTTTTTCTCTTCTCCGGTCAGTACTACTTTTTTATGTAATTGCAAAATTTGTTAACTTTGTTACAATAAATATATAAATATTTGTCCTGTAACTGCATGCTTTGGATTCTGTGTTCTCCATTTGTCATGTAGTGTCTAACGAATGATCTGTAGTGTTTCTAATATTGACTGATGTGTGTAAGATCTGAAAGCATTGTTTGATTTTGCCAGAAGAGTCAGAGATTCTCTGAATGAGTTTTGAACATTTGCTTTTGTGTTTAAGGTTTTGAGAAAGTGAGTGATGGTTTCAAGAAATGTGTTTTAGCAATTCAGAAAAACTGTAATTGTGCAGCTTGTTGTTTTTGGCTGATTTCTTGGTTCTCTCTTCACTCCTCTGTCTTAAAGTAATTCACACTGAGATTATTTATTCACATTTATCTTATATTTCCTGTAATGAGTCGCTGTTTTCAAATAGTAATAAAGTATTGTCATGTTTTCATGGCCCAATATAACAGATAAAACAACATTTACAGTTTGATGAATTCTGTGTTTCAGGGGTTTCTAGTGCTGATTGGAGAGTGAGATACAGTCCTTCACACATCTGTGCACTAAAGGACTCAACAGTGATAATGAGATGCACTTATACATACCCTACTGGACATCAGATCGAGAAAGTGTTCTGGACCAAAGGCCCATTACTAAGGGGTGTTGAGCCTCCAGATCTGTCTAATGACCCTGAATACAGTCAGAGGCTTCAGTATCTGGGAGATAAACAGCAGAACTGCACCGTCAGACTGAGTCATGTGACACTGAAGGATTCACACATGTACTATTTCAGATTCATCTCTGATAAAGATGTTGGAAAATATACTGGTAATCCAGGAGTGACTCTTACTGTCACAGGTGACTTTGATGAGGTTTATCTCTTCTTCTGTGCATTATGTTGAATAATAATCAGTGTATGACAGCAGCACTAGATATAATGTGTGTGTTGTGTTCAGATCTTCAGGTGGAGTCTCCTGAGAGAGTGACAGAGGGAGATTCAGTCACTCTGAGATGTAAAAGCAGCTGCGCTCTGACTGACAGAACATTCATCTGGTACAGAAACTCACAGCCATTAACTGAGAGAAGAGACAGAAACAATGAACTCCTGCTGCAGTCAGTCAGAAGAGAGGATTCAGGCAGATATAGCTGTGCTGTAGACGGACACACTCACATCTCTCCTGCTGTTCAGCTCAATGTCATGTGTGAGTACAGATTGACTTTTCAAACATTACAAAGAATAAATATCTGAATTTATGATTTATAAAAATGTTTTAACATGGTTCGGGTCAAACTGACCATAATTGTATTTAATTCCCTAAAAATGAAAAAAAAAATAAAAAAAAAATAATAATACAATCAGGTACAAATAATGAACTTTTAATATATTAATTATACTTTTAATAACAATACTTTTCACACATTACAAAGAATACATTTCTGAATTTATGATTTATAAAAATGTTTTAACCACTATTTTTAAGACTGCCCCTCCCCGACACCCGTGGGACACTTGCCATTATACATTTATAACAATAATATCTTAGTCTAACTTAAGTAATCTTGACAAACTATATAGCATTTGAAAGTGTTCAGACTGTAGTTTTCATATTTGGCGACTGATTTTCAAAAGATGTGGTGCCGAATTATAACACATGCTCTCATTCGTTACGTTTTATATGTTTTAGAGATTGAATTCAAATCAAATATTAACATTACTACCCAATCTACTTCTGAATAGGATGTCTACTTCATAAATATTTTTTTAAAGTATGGAAAAATATGGTTAAGATCACTCAATCCATATATGGAAATCAAAGAGTCCTTATATGGTCTGGATGTCATCTAGTGGAAAAGTTTGGAACTGCGCTCAAAAAATCATATCAACCTAAACTTTGTCACAGATTTTCGGCCAGTGCATCCGTTTAACCTCAGTGGACGTATAGGCCCCTTGTTCTGCATGTGGAGATCGCAGTCGTCCTGGCGAAGGACGTGATCGAGCCGGTCCCTCCAGCCGATGTGAGGTCAGGGTTTAACAGCTCCTACTTCACTGTTCCCACAAGAGTGGTGGTTTTGAATCGGCCCTTCACAAGCTTCTGATCAAAATGTTAACACAGAAACACCTTTTCAAATGTATTCGCCCCGTTTCGTAGCGATCGACCTGAGAGACGTGTACTTTAATGTCTCAATTCTCCCTCGACACAGACCGTTCGCTTTGAGTACGAGGGACGGGCATACCAGTACAAAGTCCTCCCCTTCGGACTGTCCCTGTCACCATGGGTTTTTACTAGGGGTGTCCATGGTTAATCGATTAACCGATAAACCGTTAAAAATTGCTCGGTTAAGTGGCGTCAATGGCGTGCATTTAATTTAGTTGTAATACATTTTTGCACCACCAGAGACCGCTAGACCAGTTTTCTAATATGAAGTGGGCAAAGAAAGCGCGCGTCCGAGAGTGAAGGCTGTGCGCGAGCCAGAAACAAACATAGTATCCGCGCCACTGATCGCAGCACAATAATATCTGTCTGCAGAGCCGCAGAGCCACAGCTTTACCCCAGCAGTTTCACCCCAGCAGTTTTACCCCGCGCATGCGCAGTTTCATCACAACAGTTTTACCCGCAGAGTCTGTTTACCGTTACATTAACCCATACAATTTGTATTATGCATTTCCTAAACATGTAGTTGCTAATCAAACCCTTTATATGAACAAACTACAAATCTATAAAACACAATCGGTCTTCCGACCTTTTACTATTGTGTTGATATGCGCGAGGGAGAGAGAGCAATTCGTGTTGTTTGAAGGCGGTGAGAGTGCGCGCGCGCGGCCGGGGCTCTCTCTCTCACTGTTTGTTCTTATGCGCCCTGTCCACTGATCTAAATAATTAGTTGTTACGACGACTTATTTGTTCTCTCGTTTTAATAAATCGTGGACACGTTGAACTAATTCCCTCCCTCATTTTGATTTAACGAATTACAACGTGGCCAAAAACAGTTTGATACTATTAATTAGTGAATGCTAAACACCTATTTTTTGTGAATTGGTGAATATTCAGGTGAATTATTTCGTGGCCACGAATTAATAATAATTATAAAACTGTTTTTCTTACCTGTGAAGATAGCTCTTCAGTGAAGGCCGACTATTCTCGTACAGCTTTTTATTCCTTTTTTTTTTTTTGTGAATTGGTGAATATTCAGGTGAATTGTTTCGTGGCCACGAATTAATAATACCTCCGCACGTTTTACAAGACCCTTCTCGATCGCAGCGGCACCGAGCACTTTGATCACTTGATTTAAAAAACAAAACATTTCAGCGCTAGATCGCCTAAAAAAAAAACGAACGAAATGAATGCTCTGTTAGTTAACTGGAGATGTTTTGTTTATTTGTATTGGTATTCGTGCCGCGAGATGTTTCAAAAGTGGTGGGGACAATATCGACCTTAGAAAATAGTGGTGGGGACATGTCTCACCCGCAAATTACGCCTATCTCGGGGTTGCGGCGTGCACACTATGGTTAACCGAGTATTAACCGCTAAGGGCCTCGGTTAACGGTTAATGAAAAACTAGTTTTTACGAAGGTCGCTGAGGCCATATCCTATGATCCTATGGTGCATTCAAGTCGTATTCGGAAGTTCGTATTTATGAAGTGGGAAGTCGTGTTTAAGACGTCATGTGCGTTAAAGTCACTTTCGTCAGAGTAAGATGCCGGTGTACGAACTAATTACACAAGAATACAGCAAGGTTCTTAAACTCTAGTTCTACAAAATGAAGAACAAAGAAATGTGCATCAGGTGTACTTTTATGTTTTTAATTCATTTATGAAGCCACTGCAAACTTTATTGTTACATATTACATTGTTATATTATAATGCCATCGTATTCTGGGCAAGCAATTAGCTTACTTCACTGTAAATAGAAAAGTCTAGCAAAGACTGCTAAATGCCTGTAAGTATTGTGGTATTCCACTGTGTTTCTCACCGACACGCCCCAACTCATAGAGATCGGGCCTTAAAGGGGTCATATAATGGTACATGCACTTTTACAAGTTGATTGTACTGAAATGTGTGTTGGCAGTGCCTGTACACAACCATCATAAAATGATAAAAATCCATCCAATGTTTTTTTTTAAATCTCCTTATATGTTTTACACTCTCTGAAATCAAGCCGTTCGATTTTGGGACGTCACAAAATTGACGCCCCTCCCACGATTGTTGATCACAGTGCATTGTTGATATGCTGGAGCAGAATGGCGTCTAAGCGATTGTGGTGTTTGTTCTTGGGTGTAATAATTTGGTTGATGTTCCTAAATCCGAACCGCTGAAGACGCAGTGGCTGAGTTTGTTTTCGAAGGGAATATTCCCTACGATCAACGTCAATGCTTTCATGTTTGCGCGAATCATTTCACACACCAGACTGCTTTACAAACGAGGGTCAGTATAAAGCTGGTTTTGCTAAGAAGCTGCTCCTGAAAAAAGGATCGGTACCAACTATTCGTGTTCCTGCTGCACCTCCAGAAGAACTGAAGTGAGTGTAACGTTTTATTAACCTTTACATTAATATTTATATTAATCTTTATATTAATCTTTGCAAATCGCTTGCTGCACGCTTCACGATGAATGCGGCTGTTTACACTCAGGGAACATTACGACATGTTTTCTATGTACGACGTTCTCAATATAATTCATAATCCCACGTTTATAACGAACAACGCATTATGGTTATTGTGTTATTGTGTTACAAACAGTGTGTGCACAGAACAGAGGGGCGGGGGGTCGGGGGGGTGAGCAAAGCTCATTATCATTTAAAGACACATGCACTTAAACGGCGTGCTGAAAACAGAGCTGTTTTTGACCAGGTAAAATGAGTGTTTTCTTACAATACTAATGAGAATTTTTAATTAAAGTATATTACAAACTTTTAATTTAGACCCTAAAGAATCATATTAGCTTGTACAAAAAATGGCATTATATGACCCCTTTAAAGAAAATCCCGAGCTTCCCACTCGTTCGGGATACGAAAATACAATCTTTACGAGATGACTTGAACGCACAACAACGAGTAGGCACGCTTTCCCAGTGTTATCCAATATCCTCACTGTGTGGGAACAAGTAGGAACACTAGTGATTGACTTCTCTGTGTAAAGCCCTCTCCTTCTCCAAGGGTGCGGGGGATCAGGCGGTTTACACAAGGAGCTGGAAGACAGTGTTTGTGGCGTATTTCTCAGGGATCCCAATTCATCAGTCACTGACGTAACTCATAGTGATGACTGAATGGGAACGTCTAGGTTACTAATGTAACTCCTGTTCCCTGAAGGAGGGAAGGGAGAAGTTACGTCCCATTGCCACAAAGGAAACGAGGATGCACAAATTAGAAATGAGAAGCACTATAAGTTTCTTCATGCTAGCATGTGTGGAAGTATTGCCCGCTCACCGCTAGTGGTCTTTTGGCATCTCCATGTGGTCATGTATGGTATCGCACATTGACTTGTAATTATGTATATAAAAAAAACTCTAAACAAATGTAATGTCCTCTCAGTTTTTGCGGTTGCACTATTTACATTCATCGTTAATTAGGAAAAGTTAAAAAAGTTAAAACATCTTGCAGAAAAAACTGTTTTGTGAGAATCTTCCTTAAACTTAATCAAGAACTTGAAAAAAACATTTGTCTGTATTTAAAAGGTTTCAAGCCTCTCAAATACTAGTCTTAATAGTTTTTCTTCTGTTAACTTTTTAGCTTAAACTTTTTCTTTAACTTTCACTGTTTTAGCATTAAACAGTGAAACATTAAACTGGGATGTTTGCTGAAATTGTCCAATAATAACCAACTGCAGCCTTTCCTAGAACATTTTCCACCAGCCGTCTCTGATAAATACTTTTACCTGACATCTGTAGATCCTCCAGTGAAACCTGTGATCTCCATCAGTCCATCTGGTGTAATAGTGGAGGGAGATTTATAAGTCTCAACTAAGCATGAGTTGAAGCATAGTTGAAGCAACTAAGCATAGTTCTCAAAAACTATGTATTTTTTACACTTGTTGTCTTTGTAGATCCTCCAAAGAGCGTCTCAGTGTCCATCAGTCCATCTGGTGTAATAGTGGAGGGACATTCAGTGACTCTGAACTGCATCAGTGACTCAAACCCTCCTGCTCTGAATTTCAGCTGGTTTAAAGGAGGAACGATTGTAGGATCTGGAAGAATCTACAACATCTCAAAGATCAGCTCTAATGACAGTGGAGAATACAAGTGCAAGTCCATCAATGAACATGGAGAGAAATACTCTGATACTGTGACTTTAAACATCATGTGTGAGTTAATGATCGTTTACACATTGTTCAAAAACTTCAAATTCATAATTTTCTAATATTTATTGTGAGTCTCAGAGATCAGACGCTGTAACTGTCACAGGTGAAGCTTTTATTAACACACTCCTGTATCTTCACATCATTCATCAGTTTGGAGAGTTAATCATGATGATCTTCCTCTTTCAGTTCATCATGTTGCTGGTAGGAATGTGATTATGATCACAGCGGCATCTGGAGGATTAGTCTTCTTCATCATCTTCATCATCATCCTGTTTATACTGTGAGTTAAAAAACTGCAGTGATTGTATAAGTTCACTTTTGGTCTGATGTAGAAGAAAATGGCTAATTTGTGTTTGATTATTAGTAATCTTTAAAAACAGCGTTCATATTGTCTCTTAATTGAATACATTCGTCCATATGCTGTTAATGTCTGTGATTATAACAGGAAGAAACAAAGGAGTGTTAAAGCTGAAGATCTCACAGTGAAAGAGGTAAATCATCCACACACAACATGACTTTACAGAAGCAGAAAATCAGTCGATCAGCCGTTATCTGTGTCTCAGACTGTAACTGTACGAACTGATGGCAAACTAACATTATCAAAGACTTTATCAACACAAAAATAAATTAATAAATAAAACTGAAGTAAACACTAATTTTCCATGGTTTAATCATCGTCGACGTCACTTCAGTGGTCTGGGAAAAGCACATAAAAGTCCTGGCAGAAAGCAATGCATAAGGATGTAGTGTAACAACGAATTATTATTTTTTCCGAAGTGTTAACAACTTAGTGTTAACTAATAATGGTTGCAAACTCATACTACCAACAAAATATTAGTGCATTTCTAGAACTGGGTGTGCATGGTTACACTACATCCTTATGCATCGCTTTCTGCCAGGACTTTTATGTGCTTTTCCCAAACCCCTCAAGTGACGTCGACCAGAGTCCTGCACGGGTTCGGGTACCCGCGGCCGGGTGACCCACAAATTTTGCTCAAACGGGTGAAAAATGTCCAACTGTGTCGGATACGGGTGCGGGTCGGGTCGGACACCGGCTAAACACGGGTCTAAACATGGGTTTAAAACAATCACGTGCAAACGTAAAAATTTTAGGAGCACATTTACAAAAATATGCCTGTATTTCAAGTTGATAAAATAATTTAAAATCCACATCAGTTTATTTGTGCCCACGCCCTCCCAGGAGTCTCTATACCTACTTTCACTTTAAAAAATTCATCATAACCAGTCGTCGAGATGGATGCTGAGGAGTTGAAGAAAAGAATAGCTAATGGAGATGAAGAAAACAATATTGTGAAAGGCTTTGCTGCATTTTCGTGTTGGATAGCCGCAAATGTGGAACTTCATCCCTGAGGAAGCACGCAGAAACTGTGGTAACAAAGCAGTTCTATCGAACAGGATTTTTCATATTTAACACTGTTAAGTGTGTGTGGTGTGCAGGGCGTGTTTGAACTTGGTTGCGGGTCGGGTGGTCAGGTCCATTTTAAGTGGGTCGGGTGCGGATTTTAATTAGTGCTGCGGGTACGGGCGGGTGCGGATTTACAAAATCGGACCCGTGCAGGACTCTGACGTCGACGTTCGGGTTAGCGGTAGCATGAGCCGTCAGGCAAGTGTTATTTAAATAAACTCCTGATGGACCCGAGATACATCCTTGGATCCATTAGCGCCTGCACTAAGCCAGTCAGCTGATATCTCTAAAAAAGCTCTAACTTTAATAATGTTCGACCAAGGGAGAAAGGCTTCTGGGGGGTGTTGGGCTCGAGGACATGGTGCAAAGGACCTTAGGTTGATTTTACTCCGAACCATCCCTTTAACATTTAGTGTGATGATTGAACATGTCACTTCATTTACTCATTCTGCCCTATTCTTCTCCACTCCATGTGTGAATCAATGAAATGTACGTGTATTTTACATCACTACATTGATTTGATCTAACCTGGTACTTGATCTTTGATCTTTGGTACTGAGAATCTTCAGATCAAACTGATTTACATGTCTTAATAATAATTGAAAATGTTCTTGTATTTCAGAATGATCTCGATTCTGATGCGTCACAGAGCGTTTCAGTCCATGACAAGCCTCTTTCTGAACTGGATTCAGCCAATAATGCTCTGTATGCCAGTGTGAAACCCCAAAAAATAAGAAGAAAAACTCCTGAATCCAGAGATACTGAGGACATTATGTACGCAACTGTCCAACATTACAGAAAGACAGAGATGAAGAGAGCAGAGGAGAATGAATGTCAATATGACAATATAAGAGTTCATCAGCCTAATGCTGCAGTGAGGTGAGAAAAACAACTTTACTAGCACCAACTTAACCAATACCAACTTAACCAGTACCAACTTAACCAGTTCTAACTTAACCAGTGCCAGCTTAACCAGCACCAACTTAACCAGCACCAACTTAACCAGTACCAACTTAGCCAGTTCTAACTTAACCAGTGCCAGCTTAACCAGCACCAACTTAACCAGCACCAACTTAACCAGTACCAACATTACCAGTTCAAACTTAACCAGTGCCAGCTTAACCAGTACCAGCTTAACCAGTACCAACATTACCAGTTCAAACTTAACCAGTACCAACTTAACCAGTGCCAGCTTAACCAGCACCAACTTAACCAGTACCAGCTTAACCAGCACCAACTTAACCAGTACAAGCTTAACCAGTACCAGCTTAACCGGTACCAACTTAACCAGTACCAGCTTAACCAGTACAAGTTTAACCAGCACCAACTTAATCAGTACCAACATTACCAGTTCAAACTTAACCAGTACCAACTTAACCAGTGCCAGCTTAACCAGCACCAACTTAACCAGTACCAGCTTAACCAGCACTAACTTAACCAGCACCTGCTTAACCAGCACAAGCTTAACCAGCACCAACTTAACCAGTACAAGCTTAACCAGTACCAGCTTAACCAGTACCAACATTACCAGTTCAAATTTAACCAGTACCAGCTTAACCAGTACCAACTTAACCAGTACCAGCTTAACCAGCACCAACTTAACCAGCACCAACTTAACCAGTACAAGCTTAACCAGCACCAACTTAACCAGTACAAGCTTAACCAGTACCAGCTTAACCAGCACCAACTTAACCAGTACCAGCTTAACCAGCACTATCTTAACCAGCACCTGCTTAACCAGCACAAGCTTAACCAGCACCAACTTAACCAGTACAAGCTTAACCAGTACCAGCTTAACCAGTACCAACATTACCAGTTCAAATTTAACCAGTACCAGCTTAACCAGCACCAACTTAACCAGTACCAGCTTAACCAGCACCAGCTTAGCCAGTACCAACTTAACCAGTATTATCTTAACAACCACAGATCATATAAGTAAGGGATAATCCACGGCTAGCCATGCATTAAAGGATTTTAATGCACAACGTAGTTCGCGTCGGGTGGTTGCCTCTACGAAGTGCATTAAAATTATTTAATGCATGGCTAGCCGTGGATTATCCCGCTTATACCTTGGTTATTTGCCAAGTTAAAAATAAGTTAAAGCTGTAACTGATGTTTACAGTGTAATTTTTTAACAGACGTGTAAAAATGACGGTTATTTCTTAAGTTAAGGCTCGTCAGTTCTTGCACTCCGTCCGCTTTAAATAAAGTAGAGCCATCGGATTGCTTTTATTTGAATGAATTCACATTTATTTAAATTCATTATTAAAAGAGAGAGACAGAGAACTGAAGGAGAAGGAACAGAGAGAGAGAGAGAGAGAGACGTGCGCGAGTTACCTGTGTGCGTCGATCTCTTCTTTAACAGTCCCCTCATTGCTTAAGCATATAGCTAAATAAATATATATATAAATATAAATATAATAATAATATACTATAATATATATATATATATATAATATTACATATAATAAATATAAATATATAGCTAACTTAATGATTCTTTAATGGATTTATTACAATTATTTATGAATGACAGGCAACACTGATACAAATTAAACGATATTCAAAAATCATCGATTTAGCCTACCTAAACGTTTTCATATGCGTCTCTCACTCTGCTTGCAAGTGTATCTGTGTTACTATGGTTACCAATGTAGCGGATTAATTTCGAACTGTAATCAAACTGACTGGAACTACCTGTGCATTAAACGGTTTTACTGCACACCTTCCAGCCAATCAGAATCGAGTATTTAAACAGCCCATGGTATAATCTGGGCTATAATATTGTTGTGCTCCTGTTTGTTTTGATTGTTTAGGCGATCAACTGTTCAGATTGTGGAAGATGCATCAGTGATCTACAGCAGCGTCAAATGAGTGATAGAGACCAGCAAACACAAAGCCTGTGTTCAATCATTTAATGAATGATTGGTGGAACTTAACCAGCACCAGCTTAACCAGTACTATTTTAACAACCACAGATCATATAATCTGGGCTATAATATTGTTGTGCTCCTGTTTGTTTTGATTGTTTAGGCGATCAACTGTTCAGATTGTGGAATGAATGATTGCTGGAATGTTGGACCAGCTTAACCAGTAGCAATTTAACCAGTACCAGTGTGTATATATATATAATTGTACTTTTTGAAGTTTGTTTGAGTTTAATCTGTTAGTATAGAGTTTGTTGTTATTCATTATTTTTTGCTCTTCAGATTGGGGCGTACGATTAGAAATCAGACAAGTGAACTTATTAATATTCAAATATATTTCATTTTATGTATTAATGTATTTTAATAGAGTTTCCTCTGCCTGTTTTACTCTGTTTTTACAACTAGGACCAGTGCTTCAATAAACCTGATTAACCTTCAAGATATTTAAGTCTGTAATGTCTTTACTGGATTCACAGCACTGGTAGGACCTCTAGTGGTTGACTTGTGAATTATTGTTCTTTGATGGGACATAAACAATATCTCAGATTACATTGGCATCCAACTGCTTTACCCTCCTCCTTCCTTCTCTCTAGTCAGGATCGACAGAGTCTCTTTCAGTTTCAGATCTCAAGCAGACAGCGAAGAAAAAAGGAAAATATTTATATTTGTGGGTAATAGTAATAAAATGTAAATAAGTTTTCAGAGACCAAATACCCCTGATGGAGGGAAATATGTGTTTCAAATGAACATAAAAGAGCCCCTTGAGATTAAAAGAAATACAAATTAATTATTATATTACTGTTGTAGAAACTAAAAGGGATAGTGTTTGAAACGGGGTTGCCATGACATAATCATATCGAAATTTATTCTTCTGTTAAGCTGTCTGATAAATAAAATATTAGGCATCAAATATTACTTCTTGTGTCTTAAATTCAATCTTATTTCAGTTTATGCACTGTTTCTTTGTGTGGTGTGTGGAAAAACAGATACATTTGTAAGGAACATTTCCCAGTGAGCATCACATGTACACTTGACTAATTCATGGAAAGACCCTTCTGGAAAAGATTGGGTTCACTTTTCTTTTTGATGACACGTCACAGTTTCGCAGAATGAATGAAAACCAATCACATTTATTTTTATTTTTTTATTGAGAACATTATATAAACAAAGAAGGAAACAGCCAAAATGTAGAACAAATAAACGAACAATTTCCCCAAAGTAGAGAAACCAGTCAGATATTACGGTGTGTGGGACTAATGCAGCATTACACATAATCTGTCTTGACAGGCTAGTGAAAATAAGAGATTGTAAATGTATAATGAGGAAATTAATTAATTAATTAAAAAGTACACGATACAGTAAAGCTGTTTTATTGACGATATGTGACCCTGGACCACAAAACCAGTCACATGGGTCAATTTTTGGAAATTGAGATTTATTCAATTTATAAAGCTGAATAAATATTTGAAATACAATATTTGGTCGAGATACAACTATTAGAAAATCTGAGGGTGCAAAAAAATCTAAACATTGAGAAAATCTCCTTTAAAGTTTTACATTTATGTTGGCGATTGTGCTGCATTTACTCACACAAATAAATGTTTTATATCTTTACAGTAGGAAATGTACAAAATATCTCCATGGAACATGATCTATACTTAATATCCTAATGATTTTTGGCATAAAAGAAAAATCTATAATTTTGACCCAAACAATGTATTGGTGGCTATTGCCACAAATATACCCGTGCGACTCGAGACACACAGAGTCACACATATTATTGATTCACTTGTTTCTTTTACCCCAAGATGCAGTGCTTTGACTCTGTGTGACGACTGCTTTCACACTTGACTACAGCTGTAATGCAAAGTGTACATTATTTATATTAAAGGAGTCATAACCTAGTCTTAATTTGGATACCTACTGCTGTATTATAGTCTTTCATGCCCTTCTAAAAAAGAAAAGTGGAAAAAAAATAAAAACAGACCTCCAAAAACCTTTATTTCTGAAGGCATTATTGTCTCGTGAGATCTGATGCGATGTTTTGGCTGTCGTGGACGGTCATTTTAATAATGCAAATGAGGGGCGCGTTGATTGGTTGAAGGAAGGAGGGGGGTTGACACCGCAGGTAACTTCAGCATCATTACAAACTGACATCATGGCGCAAGTTGTGAATGAACCCGACCTGGCCGCGACCTACGGGATTCAACCGTATATGTTTGAGCCAGACTCTGAACCTGAGCTGGAAAGGGAAGATGTGGAGTCGATGGAAGGACGTCTACATCAAGATGTCTCTGAATGGTAAAGACAATCATTTTGACTAACGAGCTAAAACATTTGTTGCTAATTTCTCCCAAATAGGTTTACCTTTTATTTAATGTAGATTACATTAACGGAGATGTAGTCGAATTTTTTTATCAGCTTACAGTGGTTATTGAGATCTGTGACAGTTTGAAGTTTTGAGTTCTGTTTTTGAATCTTTTTCAGTGTTTTCAGTTTTTGTGACTCGTTTCCCCCTGTCTTTGTCATTTTGGTTTAGTCCTGTTAGTTTTTCCCTGTCTGTTTGATTAGAAATTCCCATCACCTGTGTTCTGTTAATTATCCCATTAGTCCCAGTTCATTTAAGCCCTGTGTTTTCCCTCAGTGTTTGTTGGTCGTCGTCATTTCATGGTTGTGTTTTGAAGTCCTGGAGTTTCTTTTCCCTTGTTCCTGTATGTTCATAGAAGTTAAGTTTGTTAATAAATTACCTAAACCGCAGTTCCTGTGTCCTCGTCCTCGGCTCCCTACACAAGCCTGACAGAACGACCAACCTTAAACAAAAACTACCCTAAAAGAACCAAGAATGAGCCAGAGGAGATGTAACCGGAGGAAAAAGGTGAATTCATTTAACACACCTATCCTCTTTCAAGGTGAATGCTCACTGGAAGAGTATGTGGGGCTTTACATGGATCTCTACGATGACGTGACGTGGGAAGAAGAGGAATTGACACAAGGTTTCTGGGGTGGATTAAGGGACCCTCTTGCCCAGCTGATTCTGGTAGAAAATCTCGATCAGACTTTCCTGGAGTTTGTGGACCACACGCTGTGGGTGTGTGGGTCGGACTACGTGGTGGAGGATTTTCCACTCAAACCAGTTCCGAATCCGGTATGTCCTGAATCCATCGTCAATCCGCCAGAACCAGAACCCATAGTCTGCCCACCTGAAGCTGAACCCGTCACCTGTCAGCCAGAGATTGAGCACGTTA
Organism: Rutilus rutilus; assembly: GCF_951802725.1. Taxonomy (NCBI): domain Eukaryota; kingdom Metazoa; phylum Chordata; class Actinopteri; order Cypriniformes; family Leuciscidae; genus Rutilus; species Rutilus rutilus. The sequence goes on from NC_140210.1 coordinate 51,614,789, forward strand.
CATGTGAGTCCACTCAAGAAGACACAGCGCTGATTGTGATGTCTGCGGCGATTCTGTGTGTGTGGGCCACACACACATCAGTTCTGGCCCATGAGTCCAGTCCCGAATTCCCCAAGATGCTGGTCCCGTCCAGTCCCGAGTCCAATGATGTGTTGGTCCCGTCCAGTCCCGAGTCCCATGATGTGTTGGTCCCGTCCAGTCCCGAGTTCCATGATGTGTTGATCCCGTCCAGCACAGAGCCCGCTGATCCAGAGGCCGCTGATCCAGAGGCCGCTGATCCAGAGGCCGCTGATCCAGAGGCCGCTGATCCAGAGGCCGCTGATCCAGAGCCCGCTGATCCAGAGCCCGCTGATCCAGAGCCCGCTGATCCAGAGCCCGCTGATCCAGAGCCCGCTGATCCAGAGCCCGCTGATCCAGAGCCCGCTGATCCAGAGCCCGTTGATCCAAGGCCCGTAGCGCCAGAGCCCGTTGATCCAGTGCCAGAGCCCGTTGATCCAGCGCCAGACCCCGCTGATCCAAAGCCCATTGATTCAGCACCCGTTGATCCAGAGCTTGCTGATCCTGCGCCAGAGCCTTCTTCGCCGCTGGTCCTGCCCAGCTTAGAGCCTTCTTCGCCGCTGGTCCTGCCCAGCTTAGAGCCTTCTTCGCCGCTGGTCCTGCCCAGCTCAGAGCCTTCTTCGCCGCTGGTCCTGTCCAGCCCAGAACTGCTTTCGCCCCCTGCCTCATCCAGCCATGTGTCAAAACCTGACAATTTCCCCATTAAAATTTTGGGGGGGCGCAGTATACCTGTTAGGGGGACCGCGGAGGTCTCTCCGACGAGGTTCCCAGTGTCACCATGGCCACCAGAAAAAACATCTCCGCCATGGCCACCCGAAGGGTCATCTCCGCCATGGCCACCCGAAGGATCCTCACCAGCATGGCCACCCGAAAGGTCCTCACCACCATGGCCACCCGAAGGGTCCTCACCACCATGGCCGCCCGAAGGGTCATCTCCGCCATGGCCGCCCGAATGGTCATCTCCGCCATGGCCGCCCGAAGGGTCATCTCCGCCATGGCCGCCCGAATGGTCATCTCCGCCATGGCTGCCCGAAGGGTCATCTCCGCCATGGCCGCCCGAATGGTCATCTCCGCCATGGCCGCCCGAAGGGTCCTCACCGCCATGGCCACCCGAGGGTCCGACAGCGCCGCCCTGGACGCCCGAGGGTCCGACAGCTCCGCCCTGGACGCCCGAGGGTCCGACAGCTCCGCCCTGGACGCCCGAGGGTCCGACAGCTCCGCCCTGGACGCCCGAGGGTCCGACAGCTCCGCCCTGGACGCCCGAGGGTCCGACAGCTCCGCCCTGGACGCCCGAGGGTCCGACAGCTCCGTCCTGGCCACGCCCGCAGCCTGCTCCGCCGTGGCCACGCCCACAGCCTGATCCACCGTGGCCACGCCCGCAACCTGCTCCGCCCTGGAGGCGTCCTGCCTTATCTCCCTTGCCTTGTCTCCCCCGTCAGCCTCCAGGGCGCCCACCCTCCCACCCCTTTGGATGTTTTTTACGGCGCGAGGACGCGCCTTTGGGGAGGGGGGGGTACTGTGACAGTTTGAAGTTTTGAGTTCTGTTTTTGAATCTTTTTCAGTGTTTTCAGTTTTTGTGACTCGTTTCCCCCTGTCTTTGTCATTTTGGTTTAGTCCTGTTAGTTTTTCCCTGTCTGTTTGATTAGAAATTCCCATCACCTGTGTTCTGTTAATTATCCCATTAGTCCCAGTTCATTTAAGCCCTGTGTTTTCCCTCAGTGTTTGTTGGTCGTCGTCATTTCATGGTTGTGTTTTGAAGTCCTGGAGTTTCTTTTCCCTTGTTCCTGTATGTTCATAGAAGTTAAGTTTGTTAATAAATTACCTAAACCGCAGTTCCTGTGTCCTCGTCCTCGGCTCCCTACACAAGCCTGACAAGATCAACGTTTGCTATCATGTGGTGTTTTTGCCTTGTTTCACGTTCTGGTTTTTTAGACATTTAATATTTTTCTTCTACAGACATGTAACGTGATGTTTTTCTATAAGTTTCTTATTACTTGACTGTTTGTTTTATTTACCTATCCTTATCTATTCTATAAAAAAATCAATACAATGATATGGCTAGCATTCGTAGAGTCCATTCCCCGTGTTTAACATTACATACAATAGCCGCATTAGTAGTTAGCTGCTGTTTGTTACACACAGTAGAGCATTAAAAACAGTCTTACCGTTTCAATTTCAGGCAAGTCCCGGATGGTTGGAATGGCACCTTTTTTCAAACGGAGCTTCGTGGCCAACTTCGCCTGATATTGGCCCAAATTTGTGAATGATTCCGGCGTAAAATGTTTAGCGCAGACACCGAACAATAAGCCAGTTGAAAGTGTTGCTGGGACAGCGTCATTAAAAATTAATTTTATCCACTGGTCCCTGATAGTTTGGTCTGTTTTTGGTATAGAAAACACATTTGCATGTTGTTTCTGGCAGTCAACCACAGAGCAACTCACGTGTGCACTCGGTTTCTCCATCTTTCACGACTGAACTGAATATGAGGGGGAGAGGGGAAGGGCGGGCTTCCTGCTGCGGTGTCCATATATGGTATATCCTGCCCCGTCTTGACGTCAAGTCGGGGCTGAAATCAAAATCTCGTTTTTTAGTGCGCGTGCACGTGGGCTATTTTACAAACCCTGAGGTAAACAAACGCTTCACTTTTAAATATCGGCTTCCCGGCCAGTGTATAATCATTATGCAATCATAACATACATTGATTCTCGTGGAAAAGTGAAATTTGCAGGTTATGACTCCTTTAACATATATAACATTATTGTTAAAAAAAAACTTGATATGTCTCAGGCTCTGAGGGAATTGTATTGCTCAGGAAACAATTGAATTACATTGAATTATCAGCTTTCCCCCAGACTTAATATTGAAATCAACATCAGTGTGAATAATCAACTTTGTCTCCTAAATTATTTTTGAAAAATAAAAATAGTCATAAATGATTCAAGAGTCTGGAGCTTTAAAAATGAATAGCAGCTCAGATCATTTGCTCTTTGATGAGAAATGTTTTATTGTGTTCGCAGACTTTAGTATTTTGTCAAATCGCTTCTAAAACTCTAGAAGAGATACGCGTGAGATTACTGAGATTTGTTTTGTAAAAAGAAATAATAATCACTCTTACTCTCTCTTTATTGTCTTGTAGGAACACTTGAAGTTTTAAAGATATATTTATAAAATATTATCAAAAAAGTTTTGACCTCAAAGATAGTCAGATTAATAAGTGGATTTGATGTTGTTCTCGCCTGAAGATGCTGATGTTGGTGTTTGTCAGATGAGATGTAATGCCTGTGTGTAAATATGTCATTTGTGTGAATTATTTCTTCAAATGTATATTTTGCAGCCAAAACAATAAAACACACCTAATGTTTTAGCAAAACTTGTAAAACATACAGGTTTTTAGTAAAACTTTGATGTAAAATACATGTCTAAAACAGAGAGAGAGAGAGTGAGTGAGAACAGGAAGATTCTGCAGTGAGAGGCGGAGCACAAATGTCTGTCTTTGTCATTTTGGTTTAGTCCTGTTAGTTTTTCCCTGTCTGTTTGATTAGAAATTCCCATCACCTGTGTTCTGTTAATTATCCCATTAGTCCCAGTTCATTTAAGCCCTGTGTTTTCCCTCAGTGTTTGTTGGTCGTCGTCATTTCATGGTTGTGTTTTGAAGTCCTGGAGTTTCTTTTCCCTTGTTCCTGTATGTTCATAGAAGTTAAGTTTGTTAATAAATTACCTAAACCGCAGTTCCTGTGTCCTCGTCCTCGGCTCCCTACACAAGCCTGACAGAACGACCAACCTTAAACAAAAACTACCCTAAAAGAACCAAGAATGAGCCAGAGGAGATGTAACCGGAGGAAAAAGGTGAATTCATTTAACACACCTATCCTCTTTCAAGGTGAATGCTCACTGGAAGAGTATGTGGGGCTTTACATGGATCTCTACGATGACGTGACGTGGGAAGAAGAGGAATTGACACAAGGTTTCTGGGGTGGATTAAGGGACCCTCTTGCCCAGCTGATTCTGGTAGAAAATCTCGATCAGACTTTCCTGGAGTTTGTGGACCACACGCTGTGGGTGTGTGGGTCGGACTACGTGGTGGAGGATTTTCCACTCAAACCAGTTCCGAATCCGGTATGTCCTGAATCCATCGTCAATCCGCCAGAACCAGAACCCATAGTCTGCCCACCTGAAGCTGAACCCGTCACCTGTCAGCCAGAGATTGAGCACGTTACATGTGAGTCCACTCAAGAAGACACAGCGCTGATTGTGATGTCTGCGGCGATTCTGTGTGTGTGGGCCACACACACATCAGTTCTGGCCCATGAGTCCAGTCCCGAATTCCCCAAGATGCTGGTCCCGTCCAGTCCCGAGTCCAATGATGTGTTGGTCCCGTCCAGTCCCGAGTCCCATGATGTGTTGGTCCCGTCCAGTCCCGAGTTCCATGATGTGTTGATCCCGTCCAGCACAGAGCCCGCTGATCCAGAGGCCGCTGATCCAGAGGCCGCTGATCCAGAGGCCGCTGATCCAGAGGCCGCTGATCCAGAGGCCGCTGATCCAGAGGCCGCTGATCCAGAGGCCGCTGATCCAGAGGCCGCTGATCCAGAGCCCGCTGATCCAGAGCCCGCTGATCCAGAGCCCGCTGATCCAGAGCCCGCTGATCCAGAGCCCGCTGATCCAGAGCCCGTTGATCCAAGGCCCGTAGCGCCAGAGCCCGTTGATCCAGTGCCAGAGCCCGTTGATCCAGCGCCAGACCCCGCTGATCCAAAGCCCATTGATTCAGCACCCGTTGATCCAGAGCTTGCTGATCCTGCGCCAGAGCCTTCTTCGCCGCTGGTCCTGCCCAGCTTAGAGGACAATTTCCCCATTAAAATTTTGGGGGGGCGCAGTATACCTGTTAGGGGGACCGCGGAGGTCTCTCCGACGAGGTTCCCAGTGTCACCATGGCCACCAGAAAAAACATCTCCGCCATGGCCACCCGAAGGGTCATCTCCGCCATGGCCACCCGAAGGATCCTCACCAGCATGGCCACCCGAAAGGTCCTCACCACCATGGCCACCCGAAGGGTCCTCACCACCATGGCCGCCCGAAGGGTCATCTCCGCCATGGCCGCCCGAATGGTCATCTCCGCCATGGCCGCCCGAAGGGTCATCTCCGCCATGGCCGCCCGAATGGTCATCTCCGCCATGGCTGCCCGAAGGGTCATCTCCGCCATGGCCGCCCGAATGGTCATCTCCGCCATGGCCGCCCGAAGGGTCCTCACCGCCATGGCCACCCGAGGGTCCGACAGCGCCGCCCTGGACGCCCGAGGGTCCGACAGCTCCGCCCTGGACGCCCGAGGGTCCGACAGCTCCGCCCTGGACGCCCGAGGGTCCGACAGCTCCGCCCTGGACGCCCGAGGGTCCGACAGCTCCGCCCTGGACGCCCGAGGGTCCGACAGCTCCGCCCTGGACGCCCGAGGGTCCGACAGCTCCGTCCTGGCCACGCCCGCAGCCTGCTCCGCCGTGGCCACGCCCACAGCCTGATCCACCGTGGCCACGCCCGCAACCTGCTCCGCCCTGGAGGCGTCCTGCCTTATCTCCCTTGCCTTGTCTCCCCCGTCAGCCTCCAGGGCGCCCACCCTCCCACCCCTTTGGATGTTTTTTACGGCGCGAGGACGCGCCTTTGGGGAGGGGGGGGTACTGTGACAGTTTGAAGTTTTGAGTTCTGTTTTTGAATCTTTTTCAGTGTTTTCAGTTTTTGTGACTCGTTTCCCCCTGTCTTTGTCATTTTGGTTTAGTCCTGTTAGTTTTTCCCTGTCTGTTTGATTAGAAATTCCCATCACCTGTGTTCTGTTAATTATCCCATTAGTCCCAGTTCATTTAAGCCCTGTGTTTTCCCTCAGTGTTTGTTGGTCGTCGTCATTTCATGGTTGTGTTTTGAAGTCCTGGAGTTTCTTTTCCCTTGTTCCTGTATGTTCATAGAAGTTAAGTTTGTTAATAAATTACCTAAACCGCAGTTCCTGTGTCCTCGTCCTCGGCTCCCTACACAAGCCTGACAAGATCAACGTTTGCTATCATGTGGTGTTTTTGCCTTGTTTCACGTTCTGGTTTTTTAGACATTTAATATTTTTCTTCTACAGACATGTAACGTGATGTTTTTCTATAAGTTTCTTATTACTTGACTGTTTGTTTTATTTACCTATCCTTATCTATTCTATAAAAAAATCAATACAATGATATGGCTAGCATTCGTAGAGTCCATTCCCCGTGTTTAACATTACATACAATAGCCGCATTAGTAGTTAGCTGCTGTTTGTTACACACAGTAGAGCATTAAAAACAGTCTTACCGTTTCAATTTCAGGCAAGTCCCGGATGGTTGGAATGGCACCTTTTTTCAAACGGAGCTTCGTGGCCAACTTCGCCTGATATTGGCCCAAATTTGTGAATGATTCCGGCGTAAAATGTTTAGCGCAGACACCGAACAATAAGCCAGTTGAAAGTGTTGCTGGGACAGCGTCATTAAAAATTAATTTTATCCACTGGTCCCTGATAGTTTGGTCTGTTTTTGGTATAGAAAACACATTTGCATGTTGTTTCTGGCAGTCAACCACAGAGCAACTCACGTGTGCACTCGGTTTCTCCATCTTTCACGACTGAACTGAATATGAGGGGGAGAGGGGAAGGGCGGGCTTCCTGCTGCGGTGTCCATATATGGTATATCCTGCCCCGTCTTGACGTCAAGTCGGGGCTGAAATCAAAATCTCGTTTTTTAGTGCGCGTGCACGTGGGCTATTTTACAAACCCTGAGGTAAACAAACGCTTCACTTTTAAATATCGGCTTCCCGGCCAGTGTATAATCATTATGCAATCATAACATACATTGATTCTCGTGGAAAAGTGAAATTTGCAGGTTATGACTCCTTTAACATATATAACATTATTGTTAAAAAAAAACTTGATATGTCTCAGGCTCTGAGGGAATTGTATTGCTCAGGAAACAATTGAATTACATTGAATTATCAGCTTTCCCCCAGACTTAATATTGAAATCAACATCAGTGTGAATAATCAACTTTGTCTCCTAAATTATTTTTGAAAAATAAAAATAGTCATAAATGATTCAAGAGTCTGGAGCTTTAAAAATGAATAGCAGCTCAGATCATTTGCTCTTTGATGAGAAATGTTTTATTGTGTTCGCAGACTTTAGTATTTTGTCAAATCGCTTCTAAAACTCTAGAAGAGATACGCGTGAGATTACTGAGATTTGTTTTGTAAAAAGAAATAATAATCACTCTTACTCTCTCTTTATTGTCTTGTAGGAACACTTGAAGTTTTAAAGATATATTTATAAAATATTATCAAAAAAGTTTTGACCTCAAAGATAGTCAGATTAATAAGTGGATTTGATGTTGTTCTCGCCTGAAGATGCTGATGTTGGTGTTTGTCAGATGAGATGTAATGCCTGTGTGTAAATATGTCATTTGTGTGAATTATTTCTTCAAATGTATATTTTGCAGCCAAAACAATAAAACACACCTAATGTTTTAGCAAAACTTGTAAAACATACAGGTTTTTAGTAAAACTTTGATGTAAAATACATGTCTAAAACAGAGAGAGAGAGAGTGAGTGAGAACAGGAAGATTCTGCAGTGAGAGGCGGAGCACAAATGAACCAATCCTGAGCTCTGTGGGCGGAGCCACTGATGATTGACAGGGGTCATCAGTGATGAGTCACTAAAAGACATTTATTTCTGTATAGCTAAAAAACATGATAGTGGAATTAAATGAAAGTTAAAAACTGGTGAATTATCGCTGTGTATAAAAATATAAATATAAATGCTAAAATTAAGTCAGAGGGGAAAAACACCTACAGTGATGTTCATTGGTGGATACATGTGCATTTCTCAGCTTTAAATAATAATTGATCATTTTACCCTAATATACTGAACAAAATCATAATTGTGCCACTTCACAATGGACACTCTATCATTTTATGGTCAATATTATCAGCTTCTGTTATTCTGTCTTTGTGTTCCTGTAACTTTCCCTTTAAGTGATCAGTTTTATTAGTGATGCGCTCATACAATACTAGCCCAGCGCAGAGCCACACGCCACAGCAGCGCCAGACCAGCAGTCTCAGACCGGCCGTTAGCGTGGAGATATACCTGTTTTATATTATGCTGTAGCCACATTGGACCAGCGGTTTGGAATATGCATGGATGGATGATTCGGCTGCGCAGCCATCTTCTGTTCAGATGCAGGGATTAATTTTTTCAATTCACGTTATTGCAGTGCATTGTGGGATTGAATGAGTGCACTCGATAATGTCCACTATGGTGTACCACTATGGTAGATCCACAGATCCTGGTATCTCCCAGTAATAAGACCATCTCTGGTATAAAGCAGGCTTTAGGTGATCGTCAGCTCCTAACGTTCGGTCAGTATGGAAGGCATTTTCTGCCAAAATGAAATAAATCAATTAAACGATAAAAATGAAAACTAAAACCAGATTCACCATTTCATTACAGAAACCTGTATGCAAAATATGTGATGTAATCTATGATTATCGTTAACACTTTTCGTCCCATGTTATGAAGTTAAAACCTTTTTCATGTTATTGCAGGTCAACCTGCATATGAGATGATGGAGACTGACCCAGACTGGGCACCCTCCCTCCATCTGGGTCACACAGAAATCTCTCACACCAACACTACACGCTCTGCAAGACGAAGTAAGAGGGAGCAACGAAAAAACACACTGCAGCCAGCTGAAGGAGGTGGTGAGCGACACACTGAGGAGACACACGAGGCTGATGGAGATGCTGTGCCACATGCTGAGGAGACACACTGAGGAGACACACTGAGGAGACACACTGAGGAGACACACGAGGCTGATGGAGATGCTGTGCCACATGCTGAGGAGACACACGAGGCTGATGGAGATGAGGAGACACACTGAGGAGACACACGAGGCTGATGGAGATGAGGAGACACACTGAGGAGACACACGAGGCTGATGGAGATGAGGAGACACACTGAGGAGACACACGAGGCTGATGGAGATGCTGTGCCACATGCTGAGGAGACACACTGAGGAGACACACTGAGGAGACACACTGAGGAGACACACGAGGCTGATGGAGATGCTGTGCCACATGCTGAGGAGACACACGAGGCTGATGGAGATGAGGAGACACACTGAGGAGACACACGAGGCTGATGGAGATGAGGAGACACACTGAGGAGACACACGAGGCTGATGGAGATGAGGAGACACACTGAGGAGACACACGAGGCTGATGGAGATGAGGAGACACACTGAGGAGACACACGAGGCTGATGGAGATGAGGAGACACACTGAGGAGACACACGAGGCTGATGGAGATGAGGAGACACACTGAGGAGACACACGAGGCTGATGGAGATGCTGTGCCACATGCTGAGGAGACACAAGCGACCGGAGATGGCGAGCAACACACTGAGGAAGAGACCCACAACACTCTATTGCAATGTACTGATGCTTTATCCTGCTTGACCAGCCTTGCATTAACAATAAAACATGTATGACAACATTTTTCATAAATTTGTTTTTTTGTTATTCACTTTTGACAGCTAAATGAAGTATGAAAACAATACTTGCATATTTTGACAATTACAATATTGATAACTGTGCAAATCAGTGATGCACATGAACAGAATATTATATATTTATTATTATATAGCCTAGTTTATATATTTGTGAATGCAAGTAATCATTAAATGAATTAACATTAATTAACTTTAAACTTTTAAACGTTTAAACTTTAAACATTAAACATTAAAGTGCAGAAACTAACACTTTAGGTCATGCCCTTTTTTGTAGCATTGTATGTTTTAAAACAAACATGTTTTTGATAACCTGTGTGTTTGTAAATGTGTGTTTGATAAAATGTGTTTGTGACCTGAACAGTGTCAACAAGGGGGGGACAGTTATTATTACTTGTGTCTAGTAGTGTCTAGTAATACTTTGACAAAAACCTGAGTGAGTTTGCTTGAAGGAAAACATCTAACATGCGAGACAGCAGCTTGGGCTTATGTGGAACAACGAGAACAGATCCAAATGTCTTCTTTGGCAGGTGCATGTTGTAGCCCCACACGAGTGAGATGAAACCACACAATTGTGCAGTTTTGGTTGTCACAGGCTACCATGTGGTCCTTGCTTTCTGGCCCACGGCAAATGCACCACAACTTCTCAACACTTCTCCTGGTCCTGCCCTTCTTCTGTACTATTTTAGAGGTCTGTTGAGTTTTTTCCCCATCTGGAACAGGAATCTGTTTAAGTGGCATCTGAGTGAAGTAACCACTTACAAGTTCAGGGAGACACACAAACTCAAAAAATTGCTGTGCCTTGAACATTATTCCAGAGCTGTGGGTCAGGTGCAACACGTCTTTTAAAGTTAGTACTCCGCATCAGCCACAAAAATTTGTGTCTGGACTTGCTTGTAGTATGGACTACCCTCCTTTAGCTTAAGCTCACCACTCAACTTCTAAACAGAAGTTACGGTACTTATACGGGCACTTTATCTCGATGCAGCCTTTTCCACAGCAGGTACACTGCACCAATCCATCTGGCCTCGTCCAACCTGAGGAAACTTGGGGTTTATGATGAAACCACACTCACTAATTTGCATGTCACAGTGATGTTTCATGGATTGTAGTTTATACTGTGTCCTCCCATTTTCCTCATTTTGTCTTCCCCATGCAGTAGCAGGACACTGGTTTGTAGAACCACTGTTGGGGTAACAAACTGCTCTCACTGTAGACAGCGCAGGGTTGTCAAAGTCAGACACAAAGACTGAATGCATTTTGGATGCAGTAATTCTCCCAGTGCGCAAGTGAAACCAAGATGAGCATTTGTGCTGCTTTTTGGTCTGTCTTTCAATGAACTCAGCCTGCTCAGGTGTAACATTTACTTTACTTGCTATGGTTTTGCAGTACTGGCGCAAGACAGACAGTTCACTGCCATCCATTTTTTTTATCATGTAGACTGCGCAGTGAATCTGGTGCTGAGAATGGCTGTACTGGGTCTGTAAAAGCATCACAATAACCAGGTAAAGTTGACAGAATTGCAGCTTTTGGAGATGCTTTCTGCAGTTGTGCAAGATATGATTCCTACTGCTCCTGTGTTGCAGTATTGAACCTACAAGTGTTCGATGAAGTCCTTAAAGCAGGTATTTACTACCTCACCATCCAGGAGATTATTAAGACACTTTCTTTTTGCTTTTGCAGAGGTAAAGTCTATTCTGTGTCCTACCTCCGCTCTCACTTTTGTGATGTTACTTGGTATCATCCAGTATGCAGGTTGGCCAGTAACTGTTGTTGTCTCTCTGCATCTAACTACTGCTTCCAACTTGAAGAGCAAAGCTGCAACATGTGTGCATGTTTCGGCAATTCCTGCCATACATGTGCAGTGACCAGAAGTTATAGCCCCTGATAAGCTGATGATGGCCCAGGGCTTGAGTGGTGTGTCATTCAGCCGTTGTGAGTGCAAGATCTGTAGACAACAACTCACTTTGGCTGCAGTTCAGTAATCATGATTTCATGAATCATGATGATTCATGATGATGACTTATTTTGTTGGAACAATGTTTCTGTTTTATTGTGTTAGGTATTGGTTTGTGTAATTAATAAAATAAAGAAAAAAATGCATGAAAAGAGGGTAGTATTACAATTTATTTGACACGTTCAGTAAATCCTGTACCCAGCCATTGGTGAAATGTCTGTGGCCTTCCAGAGATTTATATATTTTTTAATTGTTCACTGGTATATGCGCTTATACCATAAACAAGATAATTGACAATGTCTAAATATGAGGATGGAGGCAATGCGGGGTCAGCACTCCAACTTACTGCAGTCAGCTCATATGGATCTATGTTCTGAATGGATGACAATTTCTCCAAATAACGGTCCCTGGCATCTTTATCGAGTTTATCTCGGTACGGCCTTTTCTCAATTTTCTTTTGCTTCTCCAGGTTTGCGAGTTATATTTAGTTCTTATCTAGATAGTTATCTTATTAGTTATCTTAGTTATTTTATTTACTTCTACTCCTGTAATCTCTTTAATTCTCAGTCAGTAGCAATACCTCAAAAATGGCGCCGCGGTGACGTCACACACAACAAACCCACGTGTCTGACAAAGACCGATAGTAAAAACGTAGTAAAAGTTTTAGAGAGAGTTCCACATGTAATACTAGCTATTTCATATGCAAACATGTCAGCCAATCACAGGTGTTTACACTGAAGTCTCACAGCAGACACGCCCCTTCAAACAGAGCGTTCAAATCAGAGGCTAAAATCAGGCTTGGAAAAATGCCTTTTATTTATAAATTATGACACTTTTTGATGTTAAAATCATACTAACATTATAAAGGCACCCCGGGAAACATTATAAAATAATAAAATAATCCAGTGTATGACCCCTTTAACACTAGAACGGCCATGGCGGTCATTTTGACCGTTTTGAATTTTATATCTGCAATAACTTTGTTGAAATAATAAATACAATCCTGCTGGTACCTGACTTTTCCTAAAAGTGTCTGTATTTTCATTTAAAATGTTTTTCATATAAATTACACAAGGCAAAAAAACAAATGAACATATTTACCTATTTCGGCCATAGGCGGTCATATTGACCGCACTGAATTTCGCGGTATTATTATAGGCTATACTAATATAGGCCTACACAACAATAAAATGTGGTAAAAAAATACACTAAACATATTCAACAACAAATCATTTAAATGTAATGATATTCAGAACAGAACAAGAATGAAAAAAATAACTATAAACAAGCCAAAATGAAATAGGATAAGCGAAAGTGAAAGTAAGCGGCGTTGGGCTCACGTAACTCTCTAATTAGAATCAAAATGTTTCAACATTTGCGATGTATTTGAATGGTAAACTATTCTTTATTATAGGCTTTGTACTTCACTCATGTTCCAGTATCGACGGAAAAAATCATCCTATTCACACGCGCAAAATGATACGAATTGTAGGCTACTGACAAACAGAGCAGTGAAATTTTTATATGTTAGGTTGACTATTTTATTATTATATTTTATTATAGCTATAATGAACAGGCTGCAATGTCAAGATTGCAATGCTGGAATATGGTGTGTGTGTCGGCGGTCGCGGGCGCGATCGAACAGAAACATGTAATTTTGTTCAGGACATCTACAGATATTATTTATTTATAAATGTATAATTAAACTTGTTTAAATGTACAGTTTGGTGTTGTTTTGTTTTTAAAAGACATAAAACAATAAATGCATTAATCTCTCAATTGGGTATTTATCATTAAAGATATAGCGTTTGGAATCTAGCGGTCAAAATGACCGCTTGCGGCAGTTCTAGAATTCTGGCACTTCTAGTGTTAAAAAAAAGCAGAAGAGTGCCCCTGTAGGCCATGGAATAAGAATAATAAGTGCTGGTCCAGATGACATTTCTTGTTTTGTGTGTTTACCTTAATTAAAGTTAATTAATATGCACATTTAAGTAAAAGTACAAAAATACTGATAACAGGTTTTGTATAAATAAAATGGTTAGGAATCATAATTGTTTCAAGTGCTTTTTATTTAATGATGTTTTAATAACAAAGTTCGGGAAGAGCACGTTCAGATAATTAAACCTAATTAAACACGAGTGGAGCACATTCAGTTAATCAACCCAATCAACGCTCCACCACCCAATCTCCTCACTTTGATTTTAATAATCTCTTATTGGATGTAAATGTCACAGGTCGGGGTGGACTTCAGTCCTCTTCACAACGTACCACCTCGAGGAGTTACCCAGAGACACGACAGACCAGACAAGATATTAATCAAAACATATATTTTATTTAGTTAAAAACAAGTCCAATCTCCACTTAAATCCAGCAGGTCGCGTGGGTAGTTCACCCAACAGTTCCTCTCGACCAGAGGTAAACGATGGAGCAAGCACTGATGGGGTTTCGCACAGTGGTTCCTCTTCAGCCGGACGCAAGTAATGGGGCGGATACTGGCCAGGGTTTCACACAGCAATTCCTCTTCGGCTGGAGGTAAGTAATGGCTCAGGCACTGGCAGGGGTTTGCACAGCAACTCCTCTTCGGCTGGAGGTAAGTATTGGCTCAGGCACTGGCAGGGATTTATACAGCAACTCCTCTTCGGCTGGAGGTAAGTACTGGAGCACGTGCTATTAGGAAATTGACAGCAAAGGAAGGGGGTTACTCATCTCACAGGACAGCATCAATTATTTGAGTGTCACCTCTCTTTGGGATGGAGGGGAGGATCGGGCAGGGGAAGCATCAGCCGCGCTCCAGCACTTCGTCGCAGATGACCACCGAGGAACTCTCTCGTTCCTTCCACGGGACACACTCACTGGCTGGGGGCAGCTCCCCCTCCACAACTGTCGAGTCGCAACAACCGTCGCTCTCTTCCCCACAGAACGGTGTTGGCCACTTCCACTAACAGGGCAATCCTCAGAGCAGCGATGGCAGTATTCGATAGCAGGGGGGCGGTTTCCCTGTGTTCACAGAACAATCATGGCAAATAGAAAGCTTGGCATTCAACAACAGAATCTTCTTACCCCAGAGCAGCGATGGCAGTATTCAATAGCAGAGGGCAGTTTCTTTACGTTCACAGAACCACAGAGGTGAATACAGGTTTCAATCGGCAGCAGCTGTGCCTTCTCTCCACAGGACAGCAGCAACAGCATTCAATAGCAGAGGAACAATTTCTCTATGTTCACAGAACAATCATGGTGGATAGAAGACTTGACATTCAGCAACTGAATCTTCTTACCACAGAGCAGCGATGGCAGTATTCGATGACGGAGGGCAGTCTCTCTATGTTCACAGAACCACAGAAGTGAATGCAGATTTCAATCATCAACAGCTGAGTCTTCTCTCCACAGGACAGCGACAACAGCATTCAATAGCAGAGGGCAGTTTCTCTATGTTCACAGAACAATCGAGATGAATAGAAGACTTGACATTCAGCAACTGGATCTTCTTACCACAGAGCAGTGATGGCAGTATTCGATGATAGAGGGCAGTTTCTCTATGTTCACAGAACCACAGAAGTGAATACAGGTTTCAATCGTCAACAGCATTCATAGATCTCTCATAAATCCTCTTCCACTCAGACGAGTTCGAGCTGCATTCCTGCACAGCATATGCTCAACACACAGCAGTTAGTTAATTTCAGTTTAGCCTTCAGAACCCACGAGTAGACGACTGGAGAACAGGCAGACATAAACTTCAGTTTCCACACCAGTGCACAATTCAGTCACTTCAAATGATCACACGTGTTCACTTCACATTAAGCACTGCAACTCACATCAACTCACAGTGAATAGGGTCTCTTGTCGTGGTCCCAGCCGACTCTCTCCGCTCCACTGGCAAACCGTACATCCAAACTGTGTAGACGGTTGACTATGGAAACACAACTAGCATTGAAAAGTTTCAGAATAGAACTCACCGGACGCCGGGGCAGTTTCACCACATACTAACAGGTGTGTAGCAGGTGGCGAACACTATAGGCATAACTTCCTAATAGGACTGGCAGATAACACTTGTCTGTTCGTTGAATTCGCACAGTTCAATCATATCGCTGCGTTCCAGCTCTTCCTTCTTTACTCACAGTCCTCTCCGTTCTTTATCGTTCTGCCCTCTCGTGTTCTGCCCGATGTGATCAGTGAATCAACAACAACAGATTTCCTCTCGTCTGCGTCCGCCCAAAAGACTTCTTACCCCAAACCTCCAGCACAAAACTTCGACTTCCCTGCCAAACTGCACAAAAGAACTTTTAAAAAGGACTACCTTTTCCTGCCCATCAACCGGATCCTTTTATAATCCCCCTCGTGGCTCAATCTCTGCTCATCACCCAGCTGTCACTCGTTTTCCTAATCAGCGAGCTCCGTCAGACTGTTTACACAGGAAGACCCGGAACCGTTCCGGTGTTACATCGAACTTGCTCCCCCTGGAAACAAGTATAGAGCGGGGCAGTTCCACTTAATCGTCACCCCGTGACATAAACAACACAATCCAAAATACAATGCAATAGTTCCAGATTATTCCTATCACAAACAGGGGTAATACTCTGGGTTCGGGCCAAAATTCATAGCCCAGAGCCCTCCCCTGGACAGCACGCCAAATACGCATAATCGTTACTCTATTTAATTTGATGTAAGTGTGAACTTGTGAATTCTGAAAGGTGGAGGGGAGGAGGGCGTAGCGGGGGGCCTCCAACATATATTTTGCCTAGGGCCTCCAAATGTCTAGAACCGGCCCTGCATATCCTCAATGACGTCAAGGCTGTAATGTGATTGGTTATCAAGGCACACGTGATAAAAGTCAGCCTTTACACATTTTCCAATGGTAGAGCCTCATATCCTGGTATTTCCCAGTAATAAGACCATCTCTGGTATAAAGCAGGCTTTAGGTGATCGTCAGCTCCTAACGTCCGGTCAGAAGCTGCTGGCCTGAAACTGCTGTCACGTATATAGTTCTGCAGTCAGACACATCTCGTCTCATATGTGCTCGTTCAATCCCTCAAACTGCCACCAGAGGTCACCATCTCCTGCGACTGACATGAAAGTGAAAGTGGAAGTGAAAGTGAAAGTGACACGTGACGGCCAAGTATGGTAACCCATACTTGGAATTTGACCTCTGCTTTTAACCCATCCAAGTTAATGCACACACATTAGGAGCAGAGTAGTGAGTAGTTAACACACACACACTGCAAACGTGGATACACACACCCAGAGCAGCGGGCAGCCTTTGTGTGGCGCCCGGGGAGCGATTAGGGGTTAGGTGCCTTGCTCAAGGGCACCTCAGTCATTTCCCACCGGCTCTGGAATTGAACCAGCAACCTTTGGGTTACCAGTCCAACTCCCTAACCACTAGGCCATGACTGCCCATCAACCTTGATGAGCCTCACCTGTAAATCACTATCATTCATCTTCATTCATCTTCACAATTATTCATCTTCATCTTACAGAAAAAGATCATCATTTCTGTTTAAGTGGGTTTAGTTCAGTAATGTTGTTCTCTTGTTGAGGAAGGGACAGTGATATTTCTGTTGCTGGTCATTAATAAACAGTGTTAACCACACAAAGCTTCACTGTAAAGCTAAAGTGCTTGTGTTAAAACAGTCAGTCATTTGGTTGCTGTTGATCTGATGAGCTTCAACACGGTAAGACAAACACACTCTTGCTTAAATGAAACTGATGATTATTGCTCATATAACATACGTGTCTTTACATGAGAAATGTTAAGAATAGGGTCATTTACATATACTTGTTTAAATGATGAATATATTAATGCTGTATTATAGATATATGTTTTGCTGATGTGGGTCAGAATGGCTCATCCTCTTCCTCTGATCTTCTTTCTGCTCATGATTCACGGTGAGTCTCTCTTACATTCACATTAGAAACACTCTGATGTTTTATTTAAGGCCTCATGAGCGGCTGATCTGCACTTTCTTCTGTCCTGTTCTCACATATTTCTCTCTCAAACAGGAAGTTTGTGTTGAACATGTCAAACGCTCGTCCCTTTTAGAAATGTCCAGTAGTCTTTTGCTACTAGCTAGTCAGTGTCACATGGTTTAGGGGAGGGACTTTCTCATTGTTTAGAGCATTTGATTGGACAAAAATCACTGTAGCAGCAGATCATGAATATGTTTGGCTCATGTTCTCGGAAGTGAATGTGTACATGTTAAATATGTATCATGTCAAAGGAGTTCACTAGCATAAATGAGCTCTGAGCTGATAGATAAGAACTAAAAGCCACAAAACTAATATTTTGATGTCATTGGGTATTTAATAAATCAACTTTAAGATTATTTTTGTCTTATTTTTCATATATTTCATTATTTGAGAGTGTGTCATGTTGTTCGTGGCTGATTTCTTGGTTCTCTCTTCACTCCTCTGTCTCTGTACATTTACTTCTGCTTTTCTGCAACACCGTCCATCAAAGCTGATGAAGTAATTCACACTGAGATCATTTATTCACATTTATCACTCCATAGATTCTGAGAAGATGAGCTTATATTTCCTGTAATGAGTCGATGTTTCCAATAGTAATACATTATTGTCATATTTTCATGGTCCAGTGTAACTGATAAAACAATATTTTCATAAGTACACTCTAAAAAGAGTTAAAAATGACACATTAAAATTGTGTTAAAAATGACACATGTTGTGTCAGTTTTAACACATGTAGTGTGTGTGCTCAGGCACAACACATGTTGTCAAATGTAACACAATAATTGTGTAAGTAATTTTAACACACAAATAGTGTCAGGTTATTACATACTCAGAATGTTTAAAAATAAAGTGAAAAAATATTAATTATTTAATCAATAGTCGAGTACAGAATGCATGTGCACACAAAGTACAAGACAATGTCTCAAGCTCAATGACTGGACAGACTCACTGTACTGGACATTATTCAGTTATTCACGCTTCAACCCCTAACTGATAATGCTGCTTTTGACAAAAGTTCATGAAGAGATAACAGTTCACCGAGTTTGCACTTTAAATTCAATTAAAATGTGACAAAATATTATTATATATTATATTTAACTAACTTTTATTTACACAGGCCAGTTTGTTTGAGAACACAGCAAACACTGCATACGATGCACATTGATAATGAATGTCGGCACCAGCGGCGGTTTCTTCATTAGGGCGATCGGGCGACGCACCACCAAAGTGTGAAAGGGACTTTCAATCACTATCTCATTCAACCACAGAGTTATGCTAGCAGTCACTCACTGTTGTTCTGCCTCTGGATATAGTCCAATCAGCGCCGAGTCACGTTCTGTGGAGTACCGCCTCTTTTTGGGCGATTTCACGATGGCTGAGAATCGCCCAGAGTGTACCCATAGACTTACATTCAAAGATTTTTTTTTTCGAACTGCAGGCACTGCAATGCATTCTCTATGGGTTCCGGGAGGGCTCGCACTAACGTGCTTTCGTCATCATACGTAACCTTAACTTGTGCAGCGATTGGTGGAAACAAATGTACCTCTATTAGTATTTAGCCATAAGCTGAAGTGACATCCAATAATTTCCTCAGTGCATAACTTACATTTCACGGACATATTCTCCATCTGTAAATGTTAGAAAGTCCAGTTTGCTGTCATGAGTGGGCGAGCTTTCTGCAAGCTATACTTCCGTGAACGAGCGCCGCCGCGTGCATGCGCGCCGAACAGACGGAGCGCAATAGAATAGGAGCGCAATTATTCTGACTAAAATATACATTAGCACTAAATTATAAATATATTTAGCTAAAACATTTGTTGTTGAATATTTGTTGTTGTTGGTGAACATAAATGTGCTAGAGAATTTCAAACCTACATGTGTATTTTTATGATATTAGCTTTTTTTTTTTTTGGTTTAGTAAATTTAACTACTTCTTTAAAAAACTTTATTTTGTTTTTAGATTGTAATGTTGCAATGTTAGAATGTAATGTGATTTGACCCCTTTTTTGGATAGACTGCAGATAGACAGCAAGGTTTCACTATGTTTGTTTTTATAACCTTCAATATGAACATTGTTTGTAGGACAATATCGATCAGGATATTAAATATTTAAAAAAAAAAATTAAATACAGTTTTTTTTTTTTATTCAAATAGAAAAATAATAATTAAATACTCAGATTATACCATACATCGCCATTTAGCCCAAAAATTCAGATTTATTTGGCAATTGGCTATTTCCCAACCCTACCGGCTGAAGTTTTAGCTAAACTTTAGGCTAATGATAGCTACATTATTATCACTGTTAAATTGTTATTTAACAATAAGCCTACATTCAGTCCTGAATTAAAAATTCAGTTTGTTGTGCCCCCCAAAAAATGTTTAGCACCAGCCGCCACTGCTATTGAATGTCTGTAGCCTATAGCCTATAGGCAGTATTTCTGCTCTTTGAAAGTAAAACACATAGCCCTACAAGCACAGGATTCAGGAAAGTTGTTTTTGGGGTACAATATTTATATGTAGGCTATTGCCTATCATGTCCATTTATCCTTTACAGATCAGCTTGTATACTTGTATGGTTAAAAAGCTGCAAATTTCAAGACGATGGCGTCACGTCAGGTCGTCACGTGGGCCACCCGTTTGAAAGTTCAAGACGTTCGGATAGATGTTTGGATAGACGTTCTATCGGTCGGTCGGTCGTTCGGATGTTTGATTTTGGCACGGAGTACTCGCCATAGGAGTACCCGCCATAGGGCAGACGTGCAGACGTAATCCACACGTTAAATTCTAACGTGACGCCGCCGTCACGTCTGTAAAGATCAACAGCTACACGTTATTGACGTGTCTACGTGACGTGATATTTGCGTGTACGTCTCCATATAAAACAAATGGAGACGTACACGCACGTATACACGTGTGTTATCTGTCGTGCTTGTCAGTCTCGTCGCCGAACGGAACATTTCGAGCGCCATAGTCCACTACAGTGGCAAAAGTCCTCTCAGTGCCTAACGTCTCCGCTTTGTGGTGTGTCTGTTGCAAGTGTGTTTAATCGAAGTTTTTTTCAACACACGGACAGTATAATCATCAGCGATGCACGCGATTACATTTAGAAATAGACAAGCTTTGTTTCCAAATGCACCAAGCAATGATCCTTTAAATTTTATTAACTTTTATAAACCCAGCCAATATAATCACAATGAACACATCCAAAATAAAATCTTTAACATGTAGGCTATATAACAACTGCAAAGCATCTAATTTGTAAACAAAATGATTTACGCACTAAATCCAGCATAAACTCACTGAGACTGTCGGCAGTTTCTTTTCCATGCATCATTTAATTATATCCATGTTTGTGGTTAGTTACTGTCAAATCACATAAAAGTGAAATCGCCCTCGAACTCTTCTGTCTTGCCTGCACTCGAGACGGTGATGGGAGCTGAGCTCCACTGAAAGGCTTCTTTCCTATTGGTTGTCGCTCACGAAAATCGCTTCTCATTTGCATAAAGTTGAAATTTAGTTGCTGCGTGTGGTTGTTAAATAAAGTTTCTTGTGTTTATGTCCTCAGTGATATGTTAATAACAATATTAAAATTGAAAACATTATTAAAAAAACTCACTGTTGTAGGTCTCGAAAGAAACTAATGCATTCTGTGATGTAGATTACCTAGATATTACACTTTTTAAAAAATCGAGGGGATGGGGGGCCTACAAAACCTCTCAGCCCCGGGGCCTAACATTAGGTTAAGGCGGCTCTGGGTGTCAGTACTACTTTATTACATAATTGCAAAATTTGTTTACTTTGTTACAATAAATAAATAAATATTTCTCCTGTAACTGCATGCTTTGGATTCTGTGTTCTCCATTTGTCATGTAGTGTCTAACGAATGATCTGTAGTGTTTCTAATATTGACTGATGTGTGTAAGATCTGAAAGCATTGTTTGATTTTGCCAGAAGAGTCAGAGATTCTCTGAATGAGTTTTGAACATTTGCTTTTGTGTTTAAGGTTTTGAGAAAGTGAGTGATGGTTTCAAGAAATGTGTTTTAGCAATTCAGAAAAACTGTAATTGTGCAGCTTGTTGTTTTTGGCTGATTTCTTGGTTCTCTCTTCACTCCTCTGTCTTAAAGTAATTCACACTGAGATTATTTATTCACATTTATCTTATATTTCCTGTAATGAGTCGCTGTTTTCTAATAGTAATAAAGTATTGTTATGTTTTCATGGTCCAATATAACAGATAAAACAACATTTACAGTTTGATGAATTCTGTGTTTCAGGGGTTTCTAGTGATGATTGGGGTGTGAGTTACAGTCCTTCACACATCTGTGCACTAAAGGACTCAACAGTGATAATGAGATGCACTTATACATACCCTACTGGACATCAGATCAAGAAAGTGTTCTGGACCAAAAAAAGTATAGATCCTCCAGATCTGTCTGAGGACCCTGAATACAGTCAGAGGCTTCAGTATCTGGGAGATAAACAGCAGAACTGCACCATCAGACTGAGTCATGTGACACTGAAGGATTCACACATGTACTATTTCAGATTCATCACTGATAAAACTGCAAGCTGGTTTGGTAACCCAGGAGTGACTCTTACTGTCACAGGTGACTTTGATGAGGTTTATCTCTTCTTCTGTGCATTATGTTGAATAATAATCAGTGTATGACAGCAGCACTAGATATAATGTGTGTGTTGTGTTCAGATCTTCAGGTGGAGTCTCCTGAGAGAGTGACAGAGGGAGATTCAGTCACTCTGAGATGTAAAAGCAGCTGCGCTCTGACTGACAGAGCAACATTCATCTGGTACAGAAACTCACAGAAGATATTAACTGAGAATAAATTAATTAACGAACTCTCCATTAATCCAGTCAGAAGAGAGGATTCAGGCAGATATAGCTGTGCTGTAGATGGACACACTCACATCTCTCCTGCTGTTCAGCTCAATGTCATGTGTGAGTGCAGACTGACTTTCTCTCTTTAACCCTCATGCACTTTAGATTTCTGGTTACAGTCTGTGTGGTCCAGGTCAAATTGACCCTAAATGTATTAAACTCCCTAAAAATCACACTGTAAAAAAGAAACTTACAATCAGGTACAAATAATGACCTTTTAATATCAATACTTTTCACACATTTGCAAAGACTAAATATCTGCATTTATGATTTATAAAAATGTTTTTAACCACTAAGACTGTCCCTCCCCAACACACTTGCCATTATACATTTACAACAATAATATCTTAGTCTAACTAAAGTAATCTTGACCAACTATATAGCATTTGAAAGCGTTCAGACTGTAGTTTTCATATTTGGCGACTGATTTTCAAAAGATGTGGTGCCGAATTATAACACATGCTCTCATTCTTTATGTATGTTTTTATATGTTTTAGAGATTTGATTGAAATCAAATATTAACATTACTTCCCAAACCTTACTTCCCAAACTACTTCTGAATAGGATGTTCAATAGGACTACTTCATAAATATATTTTTTTAAAGTATGGAAATATATGGTTAAGATCACTCAATCCATATATGCAAATCGAAGAGTCCTTATATGGTCACCAGAGGAGTCTGGATGTCATTTAGTGGAAAAGTTTGGTACTGCGCTTAAAAAAACGTAATAAAAATATTTTTGAGACATCAACCTAAAATTCGTCACAGAACTTGTTCAGATATTTAGCTTTGATTTTCTTGAAGTTTTAAAGTTGAACATGTTTTGTCAAATATAAATTACAGAGAAGTACCAAGATATATATCATAAATCGCCATTTAACCAAAATATACAGAGATATACATTTTTGGCCATATCACCCAGCCCTAGGATCAAGTAGGAACAGCAGTGACTGACTTCTCTGTGTAAAGCCCTCTCCTTCTCCAAGGGTGCGGGGGATCAGGCGGTTTACACGAGGAGCTGGAAGACAGTGTTTGTGGCATTTCTTAGGGATCCCAATTCATCAGTCACTGACGTAACTCATAGTGATGACTGAATGGGAACGTCTAGGTTACTAATGTAACTCCTGTTCCCTGAAGGAGGGAAGGGAGAAGTTACGTCCCATTGCCACAAAGGAAACGAGGATGCACAAATTAGAAATGAGAAGCACTATAAGTTTCTTCATGCTAGCATGTGTGGAAGTATTGCCCGCTCACCGCTAGTGGTCTTTTGGCATCTCCATGTGGTCCTGTATGGTATCGCACATTGACTTGTAATTATGTATATAAAAAAAACTCTAAACAAATGTAATGTCCTCTCAGTTTTTGCGGTTGCACTATTTACATTCATCGTTAATTAGGAAAAGTTAAAAAAGTTAAAACATCTTGCAGAAAAAACTGTTTTGTGAGAATCTTCCTTAAACTTAATCAAGAACTTGAAAAAAACATTTGTCTGTATTTAAAAGGTTTCAAGCCTCTCAAATTCTAGTCTCAATAGTTTTTCTTCTGTCAACTTTTTAGCTTAAACTTTTTCTTTAACTTTCACTGTTTTTAGCATTAAACTGTGAAAAATTAAACTGGGATGTTTGCTGAAACTGTCCAATAATAACCAACTGCAGCCTTTCCTATAACATTTTCCACCAGCCGTCTCTAATAAATACTTTTACCTGACATCTGTAGATCCTCCAGTGAAACCTGTGATCTCCATCAGTCCATCTGGTGTAATAGTGGAGGGAGATTCAGTGACTCTGAACTGCATCAGTGACTCAAACCCTCCTGCAGAAATCAGCTGGATTAAAGGAGGAACGATTGTAGGATCTGGAAGAATCTACAGCATCTCAAAGATCAGCTCTAATGACAGTGGAGAATACAAGTGCAAGTCTATCAATGAACATGGAGAGAAATACTCTGATGTTGTGACTTTGTGTGTCATGTGTGAGTTTTATGAATCATATTCTGTATTTTAACCACATACTCCTGCTTACTTTCTTATCTGTCAGAATATTTTGTCTGATCTAGTCCTGTTAAACATTGGTGTGTGTTTGTCTGTATTTCAGCAGTCAGATATTTCTCGTCTGTAACTGTCGGTGTTGCTGCTGGTGTCGGTGTTTTACTCGGTGGAGCATCAGGGGCTTTTGTGATGTACATTTGGTAAGAAGTTCATTAAAAAAAAATCTACTTCTGTATATATGAAGAATTACTGTATTACATTTAGATTAAGTGTTACATTTAAAGGTGAACTACTGTAAGTAACTTTTTTACCTTAACTGAACAGCTTCGGAGTCATTGGAATGGTTATATTACTTATTTCGGGTTGAATGGTGGTCGTTTCGCACCCCCCTGGTGCCCGTGAGCGGAAAATTCGCACTTGCAACTTTGGGCCGCCGCGTCAGGAAGTCTCGCGTGATATCAGGTCTCGCGATGTAAACAATTGCTTTACGGCCAAAAGAAATCTGCTCAAATACTGTCATTATTGAGCTCCCTCACGCTGTCCGAACCCGAATGAAGAAGACGTTTTAAAGAATATCCCATCTGCTTTGATGTCGTTGATCTACTAGCCTCTGGTGTCCGAGAATCGCCTACGAGTTTTTACAACAGTGTTGTCAAATATCTATTCCGAAGCTGTGGGGGGAGCTCTAGAGAGAAACCTGCGAGCAAAAAGCGAGAATACAGCGAAGAAATCCCGAAGTTACTGAGCCCCGCTTTAAAGCGGTAGTGCGTAAGCTTTACCTCTTTGTCGCCATCTCTGTTTGAAACCTGAAATTGCAGTTATTTGAGGCGTTAAATGTGTTGTTTATTCATCTTTCTTCTGACAGTCTTACTAAAAGGATGAACAGAAGATCTGCTATGAAGGAGGTGAGATGATCTCAGTTATTCACAGTGTTTTCCTGCAGAGATGTTTCCTACAGCCGCTATGAGCCGTACACAGATATTAAGAGTATAAGACACACGAGTCTCGTGTCCAAACACCCGATTCTTCAGTTCTAGATCCAGTAAAACTGATTTCCATCAAGATCCTCTAAACATTACAGTCAGCATTTAAAACATGAACTCACAATGTGTGTGTCCTTCTGTCTCTCCTGTAGATCTCTGATCCCAATGAAGACACATATACAGCTCTTGAGCTCAAGTCCACGACCTCTGACCTGTACGACACACTCACAGTAAGTGAGACGTCAAAGTCAGATACTCCATCACTGATGATCACATGACCGATCTCTCGCTCTCTTTCACACAGACCGTTGATCGCAGACCTCCTGAAGACTCTTGATCCTCAGAGCTTTTCTAAACATGAGAATCCATCAGTAAGTGTCAGAACCTGCAGCTCTTCTCAATATAATCAATAAAACTCTCTTCAGTATAGTGTGATTGTTTTATGTATCTTGTGAAAGGTTTTATAATGTTGTTGATGAACTTCAGTCAGTCTTTCTTCATCTTATTGTTTGTTCAGATCAACAGGAAGATTCTGCAGTGAGAGGCGGAGCACAAATGAACCAATCCTGAGCTCTGTGGGCGGAGCCACTGATGATTGACAGGGATCCTCAGTGATGAGTCACAAGAGATTAATTTCTGTATAGTTTAAGAAACATGATGTAACAGTGGAATTAAATGAAAGTTAAAAGCTGGTGAATTGTTATTGTCTAAATATATGTTAAAATTAAGTCAAAACACCTAAAGTGATGTTCAGTTGTGGCAAACAATCTACGCTTTCTCATTTTACAACATTTTCCTGCTTCTAAATCATAACTGATCATTTTATTCTGACAATGGAAAATGTATCTTCTTTTTTTTTTTGCTCTCAAAGTGCTCAATATAATCAGCTTCTGTTATTCTGTCTTTTGTGTTCCTGTAACTCTCGCTTTAAATGTTTTTAAGTTGTATTTGTGATCATCTCATATATGCTTGTACAAACCTTAAGGGCTCATAGATACTGATTTTATATATATATATATTGATTCTCACAAGCTACTGGGTATTGATTCGATATGATTGATATTAAAAAATATTAAAATTGTAAGTGACAAAACATGGGTTTCTGCATCACTTTTATTGGTTTTTAATACTTTTTTCATGTTTGCTCCAAAACACCCCTGACATTTAGCTGGAGTTTGTTGGTGTGATATGCCTTTAAGTCTTTTTTTTTTTTTTTTTTTTTATAATTTAGAAAATCACATACCAATTTAAGAAATAACTGGTTTTGACATTGGCATTGTTAAACCTGTAAGAAAAAGTATTGGTATCGGATTAAAATAAAAAGTTTGTAATCGCCCATCCCTAACAATCCCTCAAACTGCCACCAGAGGTCACATCTCCTGCGTCTGACATCAACCTCGATGAGCCTCACCTGTAAATCACTATCATTCATCTTCATTCTTCAACAAAGAAAAAGATCATCATTTTTATTTAGTTTTAGTCCTATTGTTGTCTTGTTGAAGGAGAGGAATTTACAGTTAAAGACCAGGACCAGATATGATGAATGAAGACCAGGAGTCAGAAGTGCAGTCAATTGATGAAAGTTTTCCTGAAGAAAGTTTGCAGTTTCATCAGCAGAATCAGCTTCAATACTCAGCAAGGAGTTCATAGGCCGTTCTGTCGTACATTCCCATTTTCACACCAATAATACTCTCACATAAGCATGAAGCTACGTCATTATTTCAGGTTGAATGATTCTGATTAGCTAAGAAATAGATACATTTAGAAAATATCCACACATGGACTGATAAAGCATATCTCCATCAGTTATACAGCTGACACCAGGACCCTGAGTTAGAGGACTGCGTTTCGAGGCGCCTGTTTGTAGACAGGGGCGCAACTACCCAGTGTCAGAGGGGTATGCAGCAACAATTTAGCTTTATCCATCTTTTTCGACGACAATCATGACAACTCACTACTCGTACCTGCTCGCTCAGTGCTCACGGCGTATAATCTTCCCATAATCTTATGAGGGCGCCTACTCTAGTCTGTTAGTCCTCTAAAATGTTATATAACATTGAGGAAATGCAGAAATGATTTAGAAACGCACAACAGCAGCTACATATAGAAAATACCAAAAAAAGAATAATAGCATATAGCACCACATATAGCACTTTTTGCCAGCCACAGCGCCACTGTTTGTAGAGAACAACAAGTTATTTTGTCTCCCCAGGGTGCCAATACTGTAGTGTAAAAGGAATACTAGCACACACACACACACACACACACACACACACACACACACAAATACACAGGATACAGAGCTTCTTCAAGGTTGAAGTTGGTCGAACTCTGGCTCTAAACAAGATATACTTGTTTTGGGGAAAGTTTTAACAATGTTAATTTGGTGATTTTTCTGTCCATAAGAACCGGCAAAAGTAATGATTATGAATATGTAAAATATAGCAAGGAGACATTTTATTGTTTATTAATAAACAAGTGTTTTCTGTGTCGGCTGCAAAGATGAAGTTGACGATGCTGACTCACGATCTTCGCAGTAGTGAACGCGCCAGAGAGAAATGCACATTTCATACGGACTACATAGTTTTGTTTTGTTTTGAATTGTTCTGTTTAAAAGTAGAGATTTCAAGCTTTCTGTAGACAATAGATATATTTCTCAGGTCTGTGAGGCAAGTATGCTGAGTTTCGGTTCATTTATGAGACGAGCTCCAGTTCACGCGCCGGCGCCTCCGTGATTATCTATTGTCTGCTATATTTACTTATTATTTATTAAATCCAGGCAATTGGTTGATGAAACATTGATTAAAATTAACATACAATTAATACAAAACAAAATTCACTTTAAAGAAAGGCTCTGTGCTTTCTGTTTGAGGTCTCTGTGAAAGTTTTAAAGCAGTCTTTTAGTGCCGCTTTCAGAGCGCTCACGTCCGTAACCGGGAACTGACACGTCCGTAAAAACATTGTTTTTTCCTCATAAATGTGAACACGAAAAATAAAATAAAATAAATATAGCTTATTATGTTCTGTAGAGAGCTAACCCTTCTTCATCCGGTGGGTATTATTACTTTTGGTCTGAGCAGTGTAATGCGCTACTTGCACAACTACTTCCTTGTTCTAAGTATTACATATCACTCGTTTCTGGTTATGGCAATGGCTACCATGGCTACTTACTCGCTGTCTCCAGGATCTTCCGAAGATCAGTGTTAATGATGTTCATCGTTTTTGCAAAAAAAAACAAGCAAAGCCCCATCAAGCAAGCTGGAGAAAGGTTTTATATTGTATGCCGCCTCGTATATACACAGTTACGAGGGTAAGAAAAAACCCTAAGGTTCCAAAGTTTTCAATGCTATGACTGTTAGCTAGCGTCTAACAGCCTAGATTATGTTTAACAGATAACGGTATACGTTAGTTTTTTCAGCTAACGTTAACGTCATGTACTTGTGTTGGTATCAAATAGAGACAGGCTGACAGGGGAAATCAGCATTAGGGCCTGGTGTTACAGGTCGATGAGGAAGAATGAACCACCACACAGTTTAATAGTAGGCTAGAGGCTTAGGGTTAACTGTTGTGAAAGCCCAGTACAAGTGTTCATGTGTTCAGATGTGTTCCATGTTCTTTAAAAATAATAAAAATAAGGAGGTTTTGCAGAAGAATCTGAAATCTGTAATTTTGCTATAAATAATGACATAAATCCAAGTAGTTACACTATAAGCTGGTCCTGCAAAGCCACCCTGTTTATCTTTCTACTAACATTAACACACTACTAACATCTACTAACTTTTACTTTACTTTCAGAAAGTCTTTATACTTAAAGGAGTCATAATGTTGTGTTACCTTGGATACCCAATGCTCTATTATAGTCTTTCAGGCACTTCTAAAAAAGAAAAGTGGAAAAAAAATCAACACAGAGCTCCTCAGACCCTTATTTCTAAAGGCATTATTGTCTCGCGAGATCTGATGCGATGTTTTGGCTGTCGTGGACGGTCATTATAATAATGCAAATGAGGGGCGCGTTGATTGGTCGTAGAAAAAATACACCATTTCCAGATACATTCTTACAGAAGCCCCACTAACTGAAAGCTATTTTCAAACTGCATGTTTTGCATGAGTTTGGCTAATAATGTTTAGTGGTATATTGTTTTCATACTTGCATTTAAACAGTTTTAGCCACTGAGCATGGACTCCTGTACCGTCACTACTGTAGCTGCTAGTGTAAAACAAAGTCGAAAGATGTGGCTAGCATTCGTAGAGTCCATTCCCCGTGTTTACCTCGAAGGTAACGTTACATACAATAGCCGCATTAGCAGTTAGCTGCTATTTGTTAACCACAGTAGAGCAATAAAAACACAGTCTTACCTTTTCAATTTCTGGCAATTCCCTGATGGTTGGGATGGCACCTTTTCCCAAACGGAGCTTCGAGGCCAAGTTCGCCTGATACTGCCCCAAATTTGTAAAAGATTCCGGTGTAAAATGTTTAGCACACACACCTAACGATACGCCACTTGAAAGAGTTGTTGGGACAGCGTCATTAAAAATGAATTTCCTCCACTGTTCCCTGATAGTTTCGTCCGTTTTTGGTAGATAAAACACATTTGCATGTTGTTTGTGGCAGTCACCCACAGAGCATCTCAGGTGTGCACTCGATTTCTCCATCTTTCTCGAGTCAACTAAACTGAATCTGAGGGGGAGAGGGGGAGAGGGGCGGGCTTCCCGCGGCATAGGTTTGCGGTGTCCATATTTGGTATATCCTCCCCCGTCTTGACGTCAAGAGGGGGAAGAAATCAAAATCTCGTTTTTTCGTGCGCGTGCACGTGGCCTTTTTTTACAAACCCTGAGGTAAACAAACGCTTCACTTTTAAATATCGGCTTCCCGGCCAGTGTACAATCATTATGCAATCATAACATACATTGATTCTCGTGGAAAAGTGAAATTTCTACATTATGACTCCTTTAATTATAGTAATATAGTATAGTATATTATAGTATATATATATAGTAATTATACTTATTTTTTTATAGGTTGGACTTCGGGATGCTTCGCCTGTGGTGGGTAACGCACAGCAAGTGCTCATGTGTGGGCCCTTTACCAGATCCTTGTATGTTCAGAGTTGTGGAGGCATATGCAGAATTCAGCCTTGAGGACAAGCCACTTGCTACCACCATGAACATGACATCTGAAAAGCCACTTGTAGAGAGTGCATTTGGGTTGGTCCAGGAAGGAAGTGCATTGTCTTTCCAACAGCCTCTGTTAACATCACGATACATCACCCTACATGATGAACCACCGAGTCCTCCTTTGCCTCTAGAAGGATATTATCTAGCTCCAACTGAATGTACATTTGTTTGTAGTGAGGAAGAGTCCTTACACTTACAAAGTCTGAACATGACATTAGATATGGCTCAGAAAATTGAGGAGGCAACACTTGACCAAAGCTCTTGTCCTGAGTGGCATGACCTTCGCAAACCAAGGGCAACAGCCTCTAGATTTCGGGAGATGTGCCATGTCAGAGGCCTGAGTTCTGCAGAGTCCCTCGCCGAACGCACCATCAGGGGAAGCAGGCAGACAGCAGAAATGAGACGAGGCGCAGAAATGGAGTCAGAGGTAACAGTTGAGTACAGCAAGTTGACAAATGTTAACTACTCACCTTGTGGTTTAATTGTTCATCCTGATGCCCCCTGGATTGGTGCATCCCCTGATGGTGTAGTGTTCGATCCCACTGAACACCCTCAATTTCGGCTTGTTAAAATCAAATGCCCTAATGTCAAAAACTTTGTTGACTGCAAATATTTGCAAATGGAGTATGGGGCAATTCCTCAAAAAAAAAAAAAAAAAACTGGTCTCCGGAATGCAGTGGTGTGACTTTGTGGTGTGGGCTCAGGAAGATTATTTTGTGCAGCGCATCTACAGTGACACAGCCATGCATAAAGTTATTAGAGAGAAGGTCGATTATTTTTACTTTTACACATACAGTACATGCATAAATACTTGTCAATGAAACATTAATTTTGTAAAAAAAAAAAAAAAAAAGCCAGTGAAACAGTACTGATACAAATGTGTTTATTGTAAATGTACAGTACAAAAAG
Organism: Rutilus rutilus; assembly: GCF_951802725.1. NCBI lineage: Eukaryota > Metazoa > Chordata > Actinopteri > Cypriniformes > Leuciscidae > Rutilus > Rutilus rutilus. The sequence goes on from NC_140210.1 coordinate 51,646,266, forward strand.
TGATCTTTATGAGAGATTGTTACTACTTTTTACAAATATTTATTCAGAGGTCTTGTCTTAAAAATATTTCAATAAAACCACAAAAATTTTGATTATACAGAGTTGTACAATAAATGTTATAAATAAGAGTTGAATGGATTGTCAACAAGAATAAAAAGTCAATTATTAACAACTATTTTTGGTTTATTTACTGAAGAGTAGAAATGACAGGGCATTTGTTGACCCATGTCTTAACTAATGCCTTGTTTTGATAATTTGAGAACAAGCATGCAACTGTAAAGAGCTGATTGATGTTTACAGTATGGGGAAGCAGGATGACACCATCAAACAGTTTATTTTATATTTTATACTGCACCAGGTGGCGCTATCCCAATGAGGCCTTTCATTGTGCAGTGAGATTTGTAGTTTGAGTACATTTCACTCTGGAGTAGTGGGGAGGATGGAGTCTGACATCTGAGTTCAGTGCAATCGAGGATCACCTGTGATCACCTTCTCCCATAAGACCATCTCTGGTATAAAGCAGGCTTTAGGTGATCGTCAGCTCCTAACGTCCGGTCTGAAGCTGCTGGCCTGAAACTGCAGTCACGTATATAGTTCTGCAGTCAGACACATCTCGTCTCATATGTGCTCGTTCAATCCCTCAAACTGCCACCAGAGGTCACCATCTCCTGCGACTGACATCAACCTTGATGAGCCTCACCTGTAAATCACTATCATTCATCCTCATTCATCTTCACAATTATTCATCTTCAACTTACAGAAAAAAGATCATAATTTCTGTTTAAGTAGGTTTAGTTCAGTAATGTTGTTCTCTTGTTGAGGGAGGGACTGTGATATTTCTGTCGCTGGTCATTAATAAACAGTGTTAACCACACAAAGCTTCACTGTAAAGCTAAAGTGCTTGTGTTAAAACAGTCAGTCATTTGGTTGCTGTTGATCTGATGAGCTTCAACACGGTAAGACAAACACACTCTTGCTTAAATGAAACTGATGATTATTGCTCATATAACATATGTGTCTTTACATGAGAAATGTTTAGAATAGGGTGATTTACATATACTTGTTTAAGTAATGATTATATTAACGCAAGTATTCATTACTAAAATTGTTTCTGCCTTAAATTATTACATTGTTTAAATTAATACATTTTTAGCTAACTGTGAATTTGTATATGTACATTTCTGAAATGCATAACTTAGACAGTTTCCTCTGATAACAGTTCACTCTAAATTGTAATGTGGACTCGTGTATTTTCTGTAAAGCTGCTGTGAAATGATGTGTATTGTGAAAAGCGCTATACAAATAAATGTGAATTGAATTGAATGCTGTATTATAGATATATGTTATGCTGATGTGGGTCAGAATGGCTCCTCCTCTTCCTCTGATCTTCTTTCTGCTCATGATTCACGGTGAGTCTCTCTTACATTCACATTAGAAACACTCTGATGTTTTATTTAAGGCCTCATGAGCGGCTGATCTGCACTTTCTTCTGTCCTGTTCTCACATATTTCTCTCTGAAACAGGAAGTTTGTGTTGAACATGTCAAACGCTCCTTTTAGAAATGTCCAGTAGTCATTTGCTACTTGCTAGTCAGTGTCACACATTCTCAGAAAAAAAGGTACGAAAGCTGACACTGGGGCTGTACCTTTTTAAAAGGTACATTTTTGTACCTAAAGGGGGCATATTGGTACCTAAAAGGGACATATTGGTACCTAAAAGGGACAAAAGTGTACCTTTTGAAAAGGTACAGCCCCAGTGACAGCTTTCGTACCTTTTTTTCTGAGAGTGCATGGTTTAGGGGGGAGGGACTTTCTCATTGTTCAGAGCATTTGATTGGACAAAAATCACTTTATCAGCAGATCATGAATATTTTTGGCTCAAGTTCTCAGAAGTGAATGTGTACATGTTAAATATGGATCATGTCAAAGGAGTTCACTAGCATAAATGAGCTCTGAGCTGATATAAGAACTAAAATCCACAAAACTAATATTTTGATGTCATTGGGTATTTACTAAATCAACTTTGATTATTTTCTTCATCTTATTTTTCATATATTTCATTATTTGAGAGTGCGTCATGTTGTTCGTGGCTGATTTCTTGGTTCTCTCTTCACTCCTCTGTCTCTGTACGTTTACTTCTGCTTTTCTGCAACACCGTCCATCAAAGCTCATCAAAAGATCACTGTAGGACAGGGCTGCCAACTTTTGAGTTTAGTTTAAAGGGAGAATTATGGAAGGGGGGATTGATGGGGTGTAAAAAAAAAAACTAAAAAAACTTGCATCACAATAAGTATATAGTGATTGGCAAAACATTTCCGAATTGTATTATTTAGCCTTAACTCAGCCTGGGACGTCGATTTGCCCAAATAAAATTGGAGAAAAGCTTCTTCATATTACAGAAAATAATTATGTGGTGGGGGCAGAGGAATTGATTGAAATACATATAAGAATTTGGGGAGAACATTCATTTTTAATATATTGAAACGTCCAATCTGAGAAATGGGTAGGGATGACCATTTATTAATTGATTCAGTGATTAATTTAGTTGTATAATTATAATTGCTGGTGGCCAAATTATTTATGTCTGCGGTGATATTAATACCAAGATATTTAAAACCTTCATGAGCATTTTTAAAGGGGGTCTGGAAGGAGGTGTGAGACGTTCTGATTCTTTTAGAAATAGGATCATAGATTTTGATTCATTCACTTTATAACCTGAAAAAGACCCAAATGATTTAATTAGGCCCAATAAAGAAGTCACAGATGTATAAGATTGGACAGAAATAATATAATGTCATCAGCATATAAAGCTATTTTATTTTCAAGACCGCCAATTGTAATCCCTGATATATCTCCATTTCTTCGCACTGCAATAGCGGAAAGCGGAAATGGTTTAGAGATTATATTATTAGTCAATATCTCTGCTGTGGGATTTGAATATACATTTTTATACATTTTATAAAATACGGACTGATACCAAAACAAGAGAGGGTATCAAAAAGATAGTCCCACTCCACCCTATCAGAAGCCTTCTCGGCATCTAAAGAAACTAAAGCCGTATCCGAGACTCCTTTTGTAGAGTGTATGACATTTAACCCATACACAAAAGAATATGTAAATATATTTTAAAGTGTCAAAAAGTGGCATATATTCCAAATACATTGACGTTGTCCACTTATATTTATCATTTTGAAATATATTCTGAAATATAACAAAAATATATGATGTTAAGTGTGAAATATATTTACATTTATAACATGTAATGTAAAATATATGACAAAATATATGGTCATAAAATGTTTAGCTTGCTAAAGAAGGGTCGAAAATGTATTTTGATCATAGTAATTCCTCTACCTTTTCCCCTATACACAACAGTAGGCTACCATATTTCACTACTGTATTATGACACACAGCTATAATAAATACTGTACTTACATTTAAATGACTGCAATGTAAAATGACAGATAGTTGCTTTCCTAGGACTATTAGGCCATATTAGGTGGCACGTACCAAACACTAAGTGCAATTATTAGATAATAATGAAGTCATTTAAATATTGAAAATATGCACAATATTTATGATGCAAGTATAACAATGATACTCCAACAGTGAAGTGCACTTAAACAATAGATAGAACTCAGTGTCTAACACTGCATACACACATTATTAAATATCTGTATTCAATTCAGTAAAAATAAGGAAAAAAAACTCTGCATTCTGTGTGTTGTTTCCTACATAAAATTGTCATTTTCGGCCAATAAAGTCAGTAAAGGGGCAGCCGTGGCCTACTGGTTAGGGCTTTGGGCTTCGGGCTTGTAACCGAAGGGTTGCCGGTTTGATCCCCGACCAGTAGGAAAAATGTGGATGGGTGAAGTAGAGCACTGCTCTCCCATTCCCACATCTACAGCTGAAGTGGTCTATCTAAAAAATAAACTGAAAATGTGTTGTTTGTTTGTGAAAATGTTGACTTTTTAAATTTCTAAATATATTTAACTAAAATATATTTATTGGGCCAATTTCAAATATTTGCATATATTCCAAAAATATATTCTGAAAATATATTTCAAATACATTTATTTTGTGTATGGGAACACACGACGTATATTATGAAAAGCTTGTCTACCTTTTATAAAGCCATTTTGATCAGGATCAATCAGTAAAGGTAAATACTTATGAAGTTTACTGGCTAAAACTTTAGCAATTATCTTAGTGTCTGAATTTAAAAGACTAATGGGTCTGTAAGAGCCACATCTCGTAGGATCTTTCCCTGGTTTAAGAATTAAAGTTATGAGGGCTGAACGCAAGGAAAAAGGAAGTTCTCCATTACTGAATGATTCATTCGTCATGTCAATCATTGGGGTTATCAATTTGTTGTGAAAGATCTTATAGATGTCTATAGGTAGACCATCGGGACCTGGTGCTTCCCCACTATTCATACAATTAATGGCTGCATTCAGGTCTGCTTCTTCAATTGGTTGATCCAATACTTTGGAGTCTTCCTCAGACAGTGACAGAATCTGAATCTGATCCATAAGTGTTTTATAATGATGGGTATTCTCCGGAGGTGTCGATTTATAAAGATCTTCATAATATTTTCTAAAAGCATTATTAATTTCAGTTGGGACCGTGGTCATTTGTCCATCTATAGTTTCTATCTTGTTAATCCCCCCTTCATTTTGTTGAGCCTTAATTCGCCGTGCCAATAACCTTCCAGTGTTTTCTCCTTGGTCATAATATGTTTGTTCAAGCCTAGTAATATTAGCCGCAGCTTTATTAGTAGAAATGTCATTCAATTCTGCTATGTCTCAGTTCAGGAGTATCTTGTTTGAAAATTTCTTCTTCTAAATCCTTGATACTCTGTTACAATTCAATCATTTTAAGGGCAGATTTGTTTGTCTTAGAACTAGTAAAGCTGATTTGCCCCCTAAAATAGGCCTTAAATGCCTCCCATCGTATTGAAACAGACGTTTGTATTAAACTCAAAAAATATGTCAATTTGATTTCCAACAAAATCAAGAAACTCAGGGTTATGTAGCCACTTTATATGTAGACGCCATCTAGATGGGCTTTTAATTATGGTTCTGAGAGTATATTTCAGCGATAATGCAGCATGATCTGATAAAACAATACTACTATATTTACAGTTAGATATATAATCAATCAAGCCCTTTGAAATAAGAAAATAGTATATTCTGGAGTAAGTATGGAAAGATGAGGAATAGCAAGAAAATGATTTCTTTGTTGGGTTTTGAGGCCTCCAGACATCACTTAAATTAAGGTATTTGATGCATTGATTAATTATGTTCCTACTTTGCGAATGTGAAGTGTCAATACCTGTGGAACGGTCCAAATTAGGATCTAAGGTACAATTAAAGTCACCAGCGACTGCTGTAATTTTGTTCCACGTCACATTTACAAGCGCCAAAACGATATTTATTCTTTTAATTTCGTAACAAATTGTACAGAATCTGAGAGCAGATCATTTGTTTCATATCAAAAGTAACCAGCTCTGTCTTGTCTGTCAGTGTCAGAGGTGTAAAGTCCAGGTTCAGAAAGTAAAAGTCCTCCTCAGTATTTTGTTCCTGGATTTGTTAATTAGCACAGTTTTTCAGCCAGGAGAGAGAACTAATTAGTCAAATCAGATTTCTACTTTCTGACCCCTGGACTATACACCTCTGGTCAGTGTCACTGCGATTTTTCTCTGCGTGAGAAAATGTGTGTGTGGCGTGAGAGTGTGTGAAACGTGTCGATTAGAGTCTCAGGCTGAAAGTGTGACAGTTCACAGCCCTGCCCTAGCACTAGATCGTGAATATCTTTTGCTCTTGTTCTCGGAAGTGAATGTGTAGTTAAATATTTATTTAGTCATATTCCAGGATATACAGTTTTTCTGAATTGCTAAAACACTAAACCCACTTCTCTGAACCAAATTCTCAATAGCCTAAACCAATTTGTTGAATAAATCAGTTTTTCTCTAAAACATTAAACAAGTTCAGGAAGTTAAAACACTGTTTGCAAATCTCATGCACTCTTTTTGCAAAACGCTAAACACATTTCTCACTGTGATGCACTTATGTTTCAAAATGCTAAACACAGGCAGGCAAAAGTTAAACACAACTACAACACAGTTGTCATCGTTTACAGACAACGACTCAAAATTGTTCACACTTATTTCTAATGATGAGAGGAAACCAACTGTACAAAATACAAGACAGTTTAAAGTGCCTAGATTTACTCAAAATGTTGCATTGAATGTTGAGAACAACAATGGATGGAAACAATATAAGAGGGAGAGGAGGAAGAGTGTGTGTATAAGAGGAGGAAGAGTGTGAATATGAGTATAAGAGGAGGAAGAGTGTGAGTATGAGGAGGAAGAGTGTGAGTATAAGAGGAGGAGGAGGAAGAGTGAGTATAAGAGGAGGAAGAGTGTGAATATGAGTATAAGAGGAGGAAGAGTGTGAGTATAAGAGGAGGAAGAGTGTGAGTATAAGAGGAGGAGGAGGAAGAGTGTGAGTATAAGAGGAGGAGGAGGAAGAGTGTGAGTATAAGAGGAGGAGGAGGAAGAGTGTGAGTATAAGAGGAGGAAGAGTGTGAGTATAAGAGGAGGAAGAGTGTGAGTATAGAGGAAGAGTGTGTGTATAAGAGGAGGAAGAGTGTGTGTATAAGAGGAGGAAGAGTGTGTGTATAAGAGGAGGAAGAGTATGAGTGTAAAAGGAGGAAGAGTGTGAGTATAAGAGGAGGAAGAGTGTGAGTATAAGAGGAGGAAGAGTGTGTGAACGAGGAGATGAACGAGGAGGAAGAGGAAGAGGAAGGTGTGGAGAATGTTGTCAAGGCTGGATCTGCTTCAGGGTTTTCCTCTTCTCCTGCAGAGATGATATTCTCCGGCCGGACCGACATGAAGACGTGAAGCTGAAGCAGAATAAATCTCTCTCACTGACCTTGATTCTGCAGTTGCTCAACTCTTCTGACTGTACTTTACAGTAACATGCTTTTCATTTACAGTTTTTTACTGTAACCTTTTGGGCTTCTGCAGTTGGTCACTGTATTTCACAGTATGCAAATGCTGAATATACAGACATTCCATACTATACAATATTCAGTACAATACTATACAGTACTTGCAGTGCATACAGTATTTATTCACTCACCACTGTCAGGTGTCAGTACTACTTTATTATGTAATTGCAAAATTTGTTTACTTTGTTACAATATATAAATAAATATTTCTCCTGTAACTGCCTGCTTTGGATTCTGTGTTCTCCATTTGTCATGTAGTGTCTAACGAATGATCTGTAGTGTTTCTAATATTGACTGATGTGTGTAAGATCTGAAAGCATTGTTTGATTTTGCCAGAAGAGTCAGAGATTCTCTGAATGAGTTTTGAACATTTGCTTTTGTGTTTAAGGTTTTGAGAAAGTGAGTGATGGTTTCAAGAAATGTGTTTTAGCAATTCAGAAAAACTGTAATTGTGCAGCTTGTTGTTTTTGGCTGATTTCTTGGTTCTCTCTTCACTCCTCTGTCTTAAAGTAATTCACACTGAGATTATTTATTTACATTTATCTTATATTTCCTGTAATGAGTCGCTGTTTTCAAATAGTAATAAAGTATTGTCATGTTTTCATGGCCCAATATAACAGATAAAACTACATTTACAGTTTGATGAATTCTGTGTTTCAGGGGTTTCTAGTGATTATAAAGGTTGGGGTGTGAGTTACAGTCCTTCACACATCTGTGCACTAAAGGACTCAACAGTGATAATGAGATGCACTTATACATACCCTACTGGACATCAGATCAAGAAAGTGTTCTGGACAAAAGGCCCAATTCAAAGGTGGTGGGGTGTTGAGCCTCCAGATCTGTCTGTGGACCCTGAATACAGTCAGAGGCTTCAGTATCTGGGAGATAAACAGCAGAACTGCACCGTCAGACTGAGTCATGTGACACTGAAGGATTCACACATGTACTATTTCAAATTCATCACTGATAAAGAAAAATGGACTGGTAATCCAGGAGTGACTCTTACTGTCACAGATCATTTTGGTGAGGTTTATCTCTTCTTCTGTGCATTATGTTGAATAATAATCAGTGTATGACAGCAGCACTAGATATAATGTGTGTGTTGTGTGTTCAGATCTTCAGGTGGAGTCTCCTGAGAGAGTGACAGAGGGAGATTCAGTCACTCTGAGATGTAAAAGCAGCTGCGCTCTGACTGACAGAGCAACATTCATCTGGTACAGAAACTCACAGCCATTAACTGAGAGAAGAGACAGAAACAATGAACTCCTGCTGCAGTCAGTCAGAAGAGAGGATTCAGGCAGATATAGCTGTGCTGTAGACGGACACACTCACATCTCTCCTGCTGTTCAGCTCAATGTCATGTGTGAGTACAGATTCATTTATTCTTTTTAAGATTAGGAGATCGTGTTTGAATTAGATGATTTGAGGTTTTAATTTTTGTACTTTTTAGACCCTCCAAAGAACGTCTCAGTGTCCATCAGTCCATCTGGTGTAATAGTGGAGGGAAATTCAGTGACTCTGAACTGCATCAGTGACTCAAACCCTCCTGCAGAAATCAGCTGGATTAAAGGAGGAACGATTGTAGGATCTGGAAGAATCTACAACATCTCAAAGATCAGCTCTGATGACAGTGGAGAATACAAGTGCAAGTCCATCAATGAACATGGAGAGAAATACTCTGATACTGTGACTTTAAACGTCATGTGTGAGTTAATGATAGTTCAGTAACTGTGACATTAAATCCTCGAAATGTCTGTGATGTCAAGTTTAATATGATTGTTAATGATATCAATATTTATCTGTGTTAGACTCTCCCAGGAACGTCTCAGTGTCCATCAGTCCATCTGGTGTAATAGTGGAGGGAGATTCAGTGACTCTGAACTGCATCAGTGACTCAAACCCTCCTGCAGAAATCAGCTGGATTAAAGGAGGAACGATTGTAGGATCTGGAAGAATCTTCAGCACCTCAAAGATCAGATCTGATGACAGTGGAGAATACAAGTGCAAGTCCATCAATGAACATGGAGAGAAATACTCTGATGCTGTGACTTTAAACGTCATGTGTGAGTTAATGATCACCAGCACAATGTTCAAAAACTTAAAAATCATCATTTTCTAATATGTGTTGTGAATTTTCATTTTTGTCTGTAGACCGTCCCAGGAGCGTCTCAGTGTTGATGAGTGGATCTGGTGTAATAGTGGAGGGAGATTCAGTGACTCTGAACTGCATCAGTGACTCAAACCCTCCTGCTCTGAACTTCAGCTGGTTTAAGGAGAATGAAACCTCAGCTGTTGGATCTGGACAGAGTTTCAGTGCACTACAGAGTGGACGCTTCTACTGTCAGGCTCACAATCAACATGGATCTCAGAGATCAGACGCTGTAACTGTCACTGTTAAAGGTAGAGCGGCTCATATACTTACATTACTCTTTCTAAAGTGACTCAAATGAATCTGTTCAGATGTTTTACTCTTTTGTCTCAGTTGCAGGACGTCTGGTGATATTATACATATCCATTGGAGGGGTTTGTGGAGCTGCAGTTATCATTACGATGTTAGTGATTTGGTAAGATGTGTGTCTGTGGTACTCTCTCGTGTGTGTGAATGAATGACTGAGGTAGAAAGTTGTTAATTCAGTGAGACGTCATGATGAACGTGAACTAAGGCAAAATTTCCCATCCTATCTTTCGTTAGTTATTGAATAATGAAATCTGAAGCTCATTACTGCAGTAAATCCTGAAGATAGACCAGATTTCATCACATTCAAAGAGAAATACCATTAGTTAAAATCATATCTGTGTATTAAACATCAAATAGGTTCTGATTGGGTGTAATTGTTTCAAATCATTGTCTTTAAAGGGGAACCAGGAGGATGAAAAAGAGAAATGACACACAGGAATCTCAGGTGAGAAATGAGAGTTTTTCAGTAGTTTACTAAATTCATTTGTAACTAAAAGTGAAAGTCTGAATTAGTGACTTTTTCTAGTGAGTTGTTTATAGACATTATTTATCTTCTCATTATTCTGTTTTTTCTTTAATGGCAAAGATGAATCATTCCAGACCTGATCATGACAGACACAATGCTTATGATGTTGAATTGAGTGATCCTGTGTATGAGAATGTAACGGTAAGTGTTTCTTACAGAAGACTAAACTCTCTTCACCTTTAGTCAAAAGAAATGAAACGCTCAATGTCAGTGTGAACATATCTATATTGACTAAGTATATGGGAATTTAAATAACACACTCCTGTTTTTACTTTGTCTTCATTCATAAAGGCTGCTCAACTTGATAATTGTAAACCTGAACTGGACTCGTCTCTGTATGAAAATCTTCCAGTAAGTAAGAATACCCACTAGATAGAGACAAAACCCAATCTATTAGCCTTTCCTCTTGACACATGTTGTTTATGCGTTTATTTTAATATTTCAGTATTAAAGTTTTCACTTTCTTTCTTTCTTATTCAGACTAACAAGAAGAGGCTGTAGTGTTTTGAACACAGTAAATATTACAGCCTTTATGCATCTCTTTGTGGGAGGAGCCCTGAATGATTGACAGGAGTGTCATGATGACGTGTGACTGAAGTAATCGGCGATCATTTTATAGATGGATGTGTGATAATGAAAGTAAACGCTTAATGAATTTATGTAAAACTGTGTAATCACTATAGTGTGTTTCTCGTTATGCTTTTATATCATGTATGAATCTTACTTCATTTAGATTATTAATGTTTTTGACCGTGAGTATCGGTATTGTTCATGTTTCCAATAAAAGGCTTTAGTGTAAAATTCCACACTTTTCTGTCATTCAATAAATCAAGAATAACAGCATAAGAAATATTAAAGACCATTACACTTAGAAAAAAATAGATCAAACTACATAAGATTATTAATAGAAGGATTACTGTTAAAAGTCCTTAACCAGCGCGGACGCACTGAAGCGTTTTTGTTTTTTTATTAAAAATCAGATCACAGAATGGTATTTAATACACAGCAACTTACGTTTCAACTTATTCCTTCTACGACGATGAAAACAGTTCAAACAGAAACAAGTTGTGAGTGACTAACCGAAACACAGGTCACTCGAGCTCTACTTCGGGTTTTCAGTCTCCCGCTCGGAGCGATACTGCAGCCAGCCAGAGAAAACACGGCCGATAATAACAATAACTTTATTTTCTATAGTGCCTTTAAAAGAGCTTCTCAAAGCGCTCACAGTATAAGACAATACAAGTAAAGTATACGGTGAGAGCTCAACGCGCTGCAACTGAAGAAAACACATGCAAATAGAAAAACACCTGCAAATTAAGAAAACATCTTCATCAGTTTCACAACACATGTGTGCTCCAAATACTCACAACACAACCAAATACAGAAACGCGCTCCAAATACTCACAACACAACCAAATACAGAAACGCGCTGCAAATAGGACAGAACACAACGGAAATGTTTCCGGGGAACTCAATAAGTGACGGACCCGGCTGGGACGTGCTTACAGCTGTCTACTTTTATTATTATTTATTTTTTTGCAAAACATACAGATATGACACGTTTATGACATACAACTTTGTATACAATATACAAAATGTATTTACAATATGTTCAATGTCATAAGAATACTAAAAAGAACAATGAGCTGAAGACTAAAATAAATAAATAAATAAAGATAGAGAAAAAGAATATGAGGGAAAGACATTAATCTATACATCAGTTACATTGTACACATTTTGTCATGTTATGTTAAAATAAGTTTCATAAGAAATGTTAGAATGCAGGGTCCAAATATGAGATGGCAAGTTTTAAAGTTGAGACACTCACACACAGATATAACGCATATTTTAAAAACTTTGTTGTATAAAATGTATATTTATTTGCAACAGTTATGTTAACAGCAATAATACTATATTTCTGGTAAGAACAGCTATTCAGCTGATGGACACGCGCTGCGTTGTCATGGGAACATCCCAGGTGAAAATACTGAGGAAATTACGTTGTCTTTCGTTGCTCCCTTCACAGGGTTGCCAACTTTGGGACTTTGGCTGGAGTGAGACTCTGTAAAACATCAGTGCGCGCGCGTAACCCTAACCCTAATTTTAAAAACATCAGTCCTTGTTTACTTATATAGCCTAAACCCTGATTTATGAAAAAAAAGAGTTTTTTTCAAAATGTACAATTAATTTATTGATTGCACTATAAAAAAATAAAGATAGAGGTGATTAAATAACAAACATGTAAAACAACAACATCAAAACAAAAGGGACACATAATAGTTACTCCACCTCCCCAGAAAACCACAACACAAGTTCCCCACATTAGGCCTGTTGTAGCCTGTAGTGGCAGTGTTGGCCTGCTTCACCACCTCTGCAGGAGCTCGTATCTGAAGCAGGGTTCGATCCGTTCATGAACATTCATTGCGTTTGTCACGTGACAAATGAACGAAAGACTCGTAAAGTAATCATTTATGTTCCCTGTAAATTATTTTTGAATGCATTATAATGATTTCTTCATTCAGAATATGATAAAGACTGATGTGTTCGGGGAATTTGGCTGTTAAAAGTATAACATTTAAAGCCTCTTAAATGAATGAAATGACTCGAAAAAAGATTTGTTCATTTTAATGAACGAGATCGAACAAACGAGTGAGTAAAATGATCCGAACTTCCCATCACTCACAGGGTGCCATCAAGTGACAGTCTGTTCCTGGTGTCAGTCTTGTTTAGGCCAATAACTGAAAAGGTTCACTCAGCATCCGCATTTGACTGTGGCAGACTCAACACAATCTGGGCAACCTTTGATCATCTTTTTGATCATCACACAAAATGGGGGGAAAAGTTTTTGCACTTTAAAAAAAACAAAAATGTTTTTCACAATTTTAATCACATTTCCTGCATTTACAAACCTTTAGGGACTATGGTGATACAAAATCCAGGAAATAATGAAGTTGATTATAATGATAAATTCTGCCAAAAAGAATATAGTAGGCTACTAAACTATGTATAAGAAAAATATGTCTTACTTTCTTTATTGTTTAATAGGGGCCAATTGACAAGACTTGAGAGAATCATTTTATAAAGTCAAAAATGTTCACCATTAATGTTTTGTGTGCAAATAAAATTTAAATAATGTGAGACTCAATTTCCACTGTAATATAGAAACAACATAAAGACAGTATATTTTAAACAATTGTTTAATGCCTTTTTTTATGAATGAAGGCCAGTATCACTGTAGCTACTGATGTCTCCATGAAAATGATTTTTTACTTTTGAAAATTATAACAACTTTTAATATAAGTGAACTTAAAACTTTCCTCACATAAACCCAAAAATAAATGTAATATTTACATGTGCCCTTCCTGTCTAACAGGTATGAAATATACAGAAATTGAATTAGGTTATCAAACAGTCCGCACTGCATAAATTAGGAATTAAATTAGATGAATCCTTATTAAAGCTTCAAGCGTTCTTTACTCAAGAGCAGTTAGTGATTTTCTCTGTTCTCTTTGTTCTTTGGTTAACTTTACTGACTACAGAATTAGTGGCTGCTGTCACTTTAAAATCTGCCGCTGCTGACAGGCTCTCACGCATCTCATTTTCTCATTTACTCTTGTTCATTTTAGACTTTATGTAACTAATTTAAGACTGCTTATTGTTATGAGGATACTCGACAAAACAGACATTTTGGCATGTGTTATTGTTCGTTCAAGCGCGAAAGAGAACTGTCCAGCAAAACTGATTCTGACGCGCTGTCTGTGCGCTCGATACTGGCGCGAGTCTTTCTGTGCGTTGTGTGTGTGAGTGTGTGCAAGCGACGTTCCTGGAGGCGCTCCGTGTCCTGCTCGGTCCTGCTCCTCTTTGGCGATGACGGCGTGCGGTTAAAAAATCATAACAAACTAATTTGAAAGTGGGGGGGAGACGAACGGGATTTCGAAAAGAGGGGGGGACATGTCCCCCCTGTCCACATAGGAAATTACACCCGTGAGTGAAAGGCACACCATTTTATTATCTGCTTACCTTGTCATACAAACTTTCAAACGCGCATCAGTGGCTCCGACTCCGAACCTATGCTCTGAACTTCTCACACGCAACTGACGTATCAGGTGCAAGGTTTTCATCGAATCAACGATCAGAATATACTGCAGTGAGAACGTTGTAGGCAGATATTACAGCTGTGGGCCTTAAACTCCTCTCCTGTCATTAATATGCAGTGGTCTAGTCATCAACAGAAAATTAACGGATTGAGAGGGGAGAAAAATGGATTTTGGCGTGACATTTATTGCGTGAGCGTGAGAGCGTGAGATTGATGCTGAAAGCGTGAGTGTCACGCCAGATGCGTGAGAGTTGACAACCCTGAGAATGATTGGCTCAGAGGTGGCACAACTCAGTGCCCGATCAAGATAACAGCAGAAGTTGCTCGAGCCCACAACATTCCAGACCCCCTCCTCATTAAGGACCTCTGAATGACCAAACTAGAGTTCTCTTCTCTTCAAACCAGAGAAATGAGATTTTACCTATAACAATAGATAAAAATCATGCCAGAACAATTCTCGATGGACTTATAATCAAACATCATGCAACTACATGATTCTATTTTGTGTCTACAATATATGTGTGTGTGTCTAATATGCTTAGATCCCATATAATTCATGTAATTGTTATAACTATTAGATGTTTGAATGAAAGTGTGTCGTGCTTCCTATCAGTACGATCGTATGTTCTTAATTCAAAAGATGGCTTGAGTGAAATCTGTGTGAAATGTTCCGTATTCTTATAATAGTAATAATGTCTAAACTGTGGCCTCTTTCCTCTCTGCTAGAGCTTAGAGAGTAAGGAGAGCACAGATAAGCTAGATTTATGATAAGAAGTGAAGAGAACGCCACCTCCTAAATAAAGACAGTGTCTAATTGGTCAGAACTGATCCAGGAGGCTGGGCAGACATTTGAGTTTAAAATCTTAACACCAGAACAAAGTTTAAGTTTAGTGCAGAACAAAAATGCAGCGGGAGATGAAGAGATAAACCAGACAGGCTAGTAACCATGTAGACGCGCAGAGACAAAGAACCCAAATTAAGATCAGAAGAACATGGGTTAAACAACTTCATTCAAGTCATCATCATCTCTCGTCTCAATTTTCCTTTCTTTTCTTAGTTTCCTTTCTTTTCCGTTGTGAGTCTCAGTTCTAAGATAAGTTTTGCGGCAAGATTTCGGTCCATGTTTCTTCTGCAAAGCCAGCTTCAACAAAGACTTTCATTCATCCGCCAGCACACCACGTGACTGGCCGCCCCAGACATCAGGCACGAGGAGACCAGCCAACGAACGAACTCAGGAAACCCCTTTTACGCTGACCAAGAAGGGAACCCCAAAAGGGAACGCATACCGCAAGTACTGCCTCCAGACTCTTACACTGAACTGGTGTATTGATATAAATGTAATAACCTGTCTAAAAAAAATTATAGAAGGGTTAATTAATGATTGATGGTTCGTTCGCATATAGAAACTTGGGATTTCATCATCTCACTCTTAAAACTCACTCTCTTTCTTTCTACAACTCGTATGAATGTGTGTGTGTGCGTGTGTTTGTGTTAGATATTAGTTTTATGTGTTAGAATAATCAATAAAGTCTTGTTTGTATTTTTAAAGAGAAGTGTTACTTGTGTTATGTGCTTACGAATTTAATGTCTTTAACTGCTGATCTAAGTTACCTTGCTAACTATAGTGTTTCACTATAGTTTGGATATTTATATATTGCAGAGCTGATAGTTACAGCCAGTTCAAATGAACCGCGAATGAGTCATTTGCTCGGTTGTAATAAGTGATTCTTTCGAATTCCCTATAAATTAATTAATAATTCCTTTGAGCTAAATTGACAAAATCACACAATTATCTTACAATATAAATACTGTTCGTTTTCTCACACAAACTGCTCGTTTCGTGTTTTAGGCCATCAATGTGTACTTACGATGGGGAATTGTTTAATTTGGACTTCTCTGTGCATGCTCTTTGAGGTGGTGACCATCGACCTGCATTATATATGACTGACAGACAAGAACGGTTTGACCTAAAAATATCAAAATTGAAACTACTGGAAACAAAGACACCTACATCTTGGATGCCCTTGAGGTAAGCTAAAACATACCAAAATTTTATTTCAAAGTGAACTATCCCTTTAAGCAATTAACATGTCATTTCCATTGCTTTTTTACAGTTTTTTACTGCTAAAATTACGAACATATGAAAAAGCCCTTTACTTTGAACATTGTCAGGGAACTTTTTTGATAGTGTTTTCATAAAATTGTGTATGTTCCAAAGTTTATCATTGATCATGTTTTTAAAAATTTATATTTATTATTGTGATTGTGATATTTTGTGAAGTAAGACCTTCTGTCTCTCCTGTAGATCTCTGATCCCAATGAAGACACATATACAGCTCTTGAGCTCAAGTCCACGACCTCTGACCTGTACGACACACTCACAGTAAGTGAGACGTCAAAGTCAGATACTCCATCACTGATGATCACATGACCGATCTCTCGCTCTCTTTCACACAGACCGTTGATCGCAGACCTCCTGAAGACTCTTGATCCTCAGAGCTTTTCTAAACATGAGAATCCATCAGTAAGTGTCAGAACCGGCAGCTCTTCTCAATATAATCAATAAAACTCTCTTCAGTATAGTGTGATTGTTTTATGTATCTTGTGAAAGGTTTTATAATGTTGTTGATGAACAGTCAGTCTTTCTTCATCTTATTGTTTGTTCAGATCAACAGGAAGATTCTGCAGTGAGAGGCGGAGCACAAAATAACCAATCCTGAGCTTTGTGGGCGGAGCCACTGATGATTGACAGGGATCATCAGTGATGAGTCACAAGAGATTAATTTCTGTATAGTTTAAGAAACATGAAGTAACAGTGGAATTAAATGAAAGTTAAAAGCTGGTGAATTGTTATTGTCTAAATATATGTTAAAATTAAGTCAAAACACCTAAAGTGATGTTCAGGTGTGGCAAACAATCTATGCTTTCTCATTTTACAACATTTTCCTGCTTTTAAATCATAATTGATCATTTTATTCTGATAATGGAATTCATTCACAATGGAAAATGTATCTTCTTTTTTTTTGCTCTCAAAGTGCTCAATATAATCAGCTTCTGTTATTCTGTCTTTTGTGTTCCTGTAACTCTCGCTTTAAATGTTTTTAAAATTTTAAGTTGTATTTCTGATCATCTCATATATACTTGTACAAACCTTAAGGGCTCATAGATCCTGCAGTACTGATATATATATATCGATTCTCACAAGCTACTTATTTGGTATTAATTCTATTAAAAAATATCAATATTAAAATTGTTAATGACAAAACATGGGTTTCTACATCAATTGTATTTGTTTTCAATACTTTTTTTTACGTTTGCTCCGAAAGGAGTTTGTTGGTGTGATATGCCTTTAAGTCTAATTAATTTTTTTTCTAAAAATAATTAAAAAAATCACATACCAATTTAAGAAATAACTGGTTTTGACATTGGCATTCTTAAACCTGTAAGAAAAAGTATTGGTATCGGATCAAAATAAAAAGTTTGGGTAACGCTTTAGATTACAGCCCGGAAAGTACTGCGTAATTAAAATGAAAGTACAGTGTAACTTTCGGTAATTACAGTGTACCTATAAAGTACTTACGTGTAAGTATAGGGGAACAATATGTAAAGTCTTGGGAATAAAGGTGTAACAACCAGGAAAATACTGCGTTATTAAAACGAAATTACAGTGTAACTTTCGGTAATTACAGTGTACCTATAAAGTGCGTACGTGTAAGTATAGAGGAATAATATGTAAAGTTTTGGGAATAAAGGGGTAACAACCAGGAAAATAACAAATTATTTAGGCAAATTATTTAGACTGTAAGTATTCCATGTAGTTACAGGGTAAGTATGACATTGCGGGCTGTAAATTAAAGTGGTGCTTCTTACCCTCTTATTTCATGTAGTTACAGGGTAAGTATGACATTGCGGGCTGTAAATTAAAGTGGCGTTTCTTACCCTCTTGTTCCGCGTAGTTACAGGGTAAGTATGACATTGCGGGCTGTAAATTAAAGTGGTGCTTCTTACCCTCTTGTTTCATGTAGTTACAGGGTAAGTACAATAAAAAACACATGTACACACACAATCTGACTTCACTTGGAAAACCTTTATTTGAAAAACAACTTATTTCAAAACAGATTTACAACATATTACACTTCTTATTTATTTAATTTATTATCTTTTTTTTTTAAATCAACTTTTCATTTCAAATTCTAAAGTCCTGACATAAAGTAGCATGTTTTGTCCTTTTTTGTTTCATTTGCATGGCTTCCTCCTCCTCTTGGTCCTCCTCTTCTTTTTCTATCGTTCCACTGATTAGCCTAATCTTAAGGAGTCTTTTTCTATTCTGTATTATGTATTAAAAGAAAATACAGTAGCCTACACCCAGAAATGTTCTCATAATTTACTCATCTTTTCGCTACCGACCAACTTTCACCAGCGAGTGCATGAGAGTCGGCTTCATAGGGGCGGCTTGAATGGCTTCGCGTTTGAAGAAGCTTAGCGTTCATTGCATTCTCGCGGGAGTTTGATGTGAAACGTGCTCGAGAACTGGTGTCTCTGTTCTTCTGCATGGTTTGTTTTTCATTATTATTATCTGTTATTGTTTGTATTTTGTTGTGAGCAATAATAAAAACATTTAAAAAAATAATAATTCAACATTGGTTTTTCGGTGCGCTTACGTCACGCTTTAAGCCTCTGTTATACTCCAGTTTGGACGCGTACACGACAGCTGCGCAGCTCGGACGCGGACAACTTGTATTTATACTTTCTCTCAACCCTCTCATGAACGCGCAGGTGACAGTTGGTCGGAAACGATAGTCTATACAGTTTAAAAATTTAAAATATTTGGTATGTTTCTTACAAACGCGTATCGTTTCACTTCAGAAGAAGAGGAACAAGAGGAGGAGGAAACCAAGCAAGAGAAACAAAGTGCTGTAAATCCGTTTTGAAATAAGTTGTTTTTCAAATAAAGTTTTCCGAGTGATATCAGATTGTGTGTGTGTACATGTGTTTTTATTGTACTTACCCTGTAACTATATGAAACAAGAGGGTAAGAAGCACCACTTTAATTTACAGCCCGCAATGTCATACTTACCCTGTAACTACACGGAACAAGAGGGTAAGAAGCACCACTTTAATTTACAGCCCGCAATGTCATACTTACCCTGTAACTACACGGAACAAGAGGGTAAGAAACGCCACTTTAATTTACAGCCCGCAATGTCATACTTACCCTGTAACTACATGGAACAAGAGTATATTTTCCCAGCATTTAAAAAAAAAAAAAGTTGCAATAGTTTTACTTGCCTTGAAACTTAATCAGTGCACCTTTGCAATAATAACTAATTACCCTACTTTATAAATGCACTGATATGTACCCCGTAATTTAAAAAAAGCCTTTATGTATTTTTATACACTATTACAAAAAGGTGCAGTGTATGTACTCCCTAAATTGCTCCCAAAAGTAAGATTCTAAAATACTTAGTCTAAATAATTTGCCTAAATAATTTGTTATTTTCCTGGTTGTTACCCCTTTATTCCCAAAACTTTACATATTATTCCCCTATACTTACACGTACGCACTTTATAGGTACACTGTAATTACCGAAAGTTACACTGTAATTTAATTTTAATAACGCAGTATTTTCCTGGTTGTTACACCTTTATTCCCAAGACTTTACATATTGTTCCCCTATACTTACAAGTAAGTACTTTATAGGTACACTGTAATTACCGAAAGTTACACTGTACTTTCATTTTAATTACGCAGTACTTTCCGGGCTGTAATCTAAAGCGTTACCAAAGTTTGTAATCGCCCATCCCTAACAATCCCTCAAACTGCCACCAGAGGTCACATCTCCTGCGTCTGACATCAACCTCGATGAGCATCACCTGTAAATCACTATCATTCATCTTCATTCTTCAACAAAGAAAAAGATCATAATTTTTCTTTAGTTTTAGTCTTATTGTTGTCTTGTTGAAGGAGAGGAATTTACAGTTAAAGACCAGGAGCAGATGTGATGAATGAAGACCAGGAGTCAGAAGTGCAGTCAATTGATGAAAGTTTTCCTGAAGAAAGTTTGCAGTTTCATCAGCAGAATCAGCTTCAATACTCAGACAGGAGTTCATAGGCCGTTCTGCTGTACATTCCCAGTTTCACACCAATAATACTCTCACAAAATCATGAAGCTACGTCATTATTTCAGGTTGAATGATTCTGATTGGCTAAAAAATAGATACATTTAGAAAATATCCACACATGGACTGATAAAGCATATCTCCATCAGTTATACAGCTGACACCAGGACCCTGAGTTAGTGACTCTCCTGGGTCACAGGACTGCGTTTCGAGGCTCCAGCTAGTCGAGAACAACAAGTTATTTCGTCTCCCAAGGCAGTCCCTCCAGAAAAACGCGATTATGTCATCACATAATTCAATGCATAATCAGCCAATGTCTGCATATTTATGCGGGGGCCGTCTTTTTTCAAATGCGCACTTTCGCCGCATAAATTGCCGATATCCAATAGCGAAATATGCTGTGGGGCTTGCATGATTTCATAATTTTCATTGCAAAAACGTCACATATATCTTATATAGCGTTTACTTCACACAAGAGCAGCCTTTTTTTTTTTTTTTTTTTTTTTTCATATAGTGCCGGCCTTCAACAGTTACTGAGGGTTTGCTCACAATGTGGCTCAGACTTTGACATTAAATATAATGCAAAGCAGATAATATTATGATTGTTAGGAGTAGGGAAGACATGAAACTGTCATTTCCTGATTTCTCTCTGGTATTGTCCTTATAAAAGAATGGCTTTTTGATTGTTTGGATTTATTTACAACACAACATAATCCAAAGATATACAACAAAGGACAAAAAATCACATTATTTAACACACTAATCTAAAGACAGAGACTTGAACAGTCACACACCTTTGTGCCATTCATGAAACATACCTGTCATTTCCATGGTGTTTGATTATTCATTTCACCACGGTCATGTACAGAGACTCATGTGAATGTTGAAGTCAGCAGGACTCATCAGTGGCATCTGGGCCCTGTAAAAAAACAAACAAATTAAACAACTGTGAACATGCTGATATCAAGAGAAACTATAGGGCGGCACGATTTTGGGAATACATTTTAGATTTTTCTGGTTAAAATTGTGATTTAAAAAGTACAAAATACACACACATGCACACACACACACACATATATTATATTATATCATTATATATATATATATATTCTGTCTTCTGATATACAATATTATCAGCTTCTGTTATTCTGTCTTTGGTGTTCCTGTGACTTTCCCTTTAAGAGATCAGTTTGATGCGCTCATACCTTATTCTGCTCTAAACAATGCGCGCTGCCATGACGACGACTCCGGTTGCCTACTTCCGGTTCGTAGCTCTCGAGTCTCGACCTGTACTAGCAGCGAGAGAATGAGTTCAGGCTCCACACACATGTGCTGTTGTTGGTTGTTTTAACAATTCAAAGAAGATTTCAAACTTTTTAAAAACTGAGTGTTTCGAGCATAAGATAAGAAGGAGAGAATGCCCATGTCCGGTTCCGTATCAGATACGTTCAATGCCAGAGAGTAAATGTTTAGAGTGGTTAACTCAGGGGTGGGCAAACTTTTCGGCTCAAGGGCCACACTGGGTTTTAAAATTTGACAGAGGGCCGGGCCCAGTAGCAGATTATGAAACACGATTTCATCATTTTTTTTGCATGCATATGCTGCACACTGTAAACCCCTTGGTTAGGATTAGGGGTGCGGAGTGCGTACCTATTTCACGCCATTAAAGGGATAGTTCGTCCAAAAATGAAAATTCGGTCATCATTTACTCACCCTCAAGTTGTTTCAAACCTGTATGAATTTCTTTTTTCTGCTGAACACAAAAGAAAATATTTTGAAAAATGTCGGTAACCAAACAGTTGATGGACCCCATTGACTTCCATAGTAGGAAAAAAAAAATACTATGGAAGTCAATGGGGTCCATCAACTGTTTGGTTACCGAATTTTCATTTTTGGGCGAACTATCCCTTTAAGTGCGTATCATATGCACGCGAAAACTGCGTTTCATAAGAACTACAAATAGCCTACAATTCGTGGTATTCGCACTTTCATGACACATTTACGTAGTGGCAACGTCTGCGCGAAATTCAACAACTGAGAGACGACATTCTGACAATACATTTTTTATGCTATAGATATCCCCCGCATGTTGTTTTGAGGTTAATTTTTAATTAGTCAGATGTTCGATAATTATAGCCTACTTTTTAAATATTGTTTATCCTTATTATTATTTAATGGGCCTAACCATAAATTAGAAACAAAACACCTAAGTGTACACTTAGAAGAGTAAAAATGACAGAAGGTTACGTTAATTCAACTTTATTACTGCATGGCAATCAATTTGCACTTCCAAAAGTCATACTGTTGTATGTTAAGGGTGGTATTGGGGTTGTCCAATAGGGGGGCGGTGACGTACCATGTTTGTGGGCTGTAGCACTGTTAAAAGCAGAGAAGAACATGCCATGTGGTGTGTGCTTGTGTGTGTATATTGCTGGCTACAGAGATGAGTCCTAATAAAGAGAGACCATTCTGAAGTTCCTTTTGTTTATGAGTTTTCCCTTGGAATCTACGATACAACATATGGCGACGAGGATGAAAGTCAGAACTGTGGAGTAGCTGGATGCCAAGTCAACGGGGTGAGCTGAGGAAAGTTAATCACTATCACCTGGAGTACTGACTGAACTGAACTGAACTATGGCTGGTATGCTGGGATCCGTTACACCGTTTGACAATAAGTCACAATCATGGGAGGAGTATTGTGAAATACTGAATCATTTTTTCGTGGCAAATGATGTTGAGGAACCAGAGAAAAAACGAGCCATATTGTTGAGCTGTGTCGGAGCTCAGACATACACACTGATGAGGAATTTACTGAGTCCTGAGAAACCGGGATCAAAACGTTTTGAGGATCTGGTGAGTTTGCTGAAAAATCACTTTAATCCAAAGCCCAGTGAAATTGTTCAACGGTGGAAGTTTAATTCACGTAACAGACACTGTGATGAAAGCATAGTAGAATATGTGGCCGAACTGAGGAAGCTGGCACAAGATTGCAATTTTGGAGACACACTCACTGTTATGCTGAGAGACAGATTGGTGTGTGGTGTTAATGATGACAGCATACAACGGAGATTACTGGCTGAGGATGGACTGACGTTTGAGACAGCGCTAAGGAAAGCTCAGGCAATTGAAGCTGCTAATAAGGATATGGCTGATTTGCATAAAGATAAAGGAAGTCGAATGGGTACTACTGTTTTCAAGATGGACACAAGAGAAAAAAGTAAGTCAAGTTTTACAGGACTGTGCTATCGATGTGGTGGAAGTAATCATGGGCCCAAAGACTGTAGATTTGCCAATGAAAAGTGTTATAATTGTGGTAAAATTGGACATGTGAGAAGAGTGTGTAGAATGGAACCACAAGAAAGGCCTGTTGATAAAGACAAGAAATTTTGGAAATGGGGGAAAGGAAATCAATCAAAGAGGGCTAATTATCTTCAAGAAGAGGAGGAAGAGCAATCTGAAGACGTTTTCACCATGTATAGTATAGAGACACCACAGCCCCATGTACCTCCCATGACACAGACACTGGTTGTAAATGAATGCCCTGTAAAGTTTGAAATTGACACTGGATGTAGCGTGACTGTCTTATCACAGATGGAGTATGGCAAATTAGAAGCTAAGAAAAACTTGCCTAAACTTAAAACAAGCTCTCTCAGTTTAAAAACATACACCGGACAGTCAGTGCACGTTCTGGGTACCATCAAGGTTAAAGTCAAGCACAAAGGGCTTATCAAAGAACTCACAGCAGTGGTGGTAGCAGGATCTGGGCCTAATTTACTGGGAAGATCATGGCTCACAGAGCTGGAACTCAGCTGGGAAAAAGTGACAAAAATTAAAGACAGTTCAGAGTTGTTACAAGATATCCTAAGGAAACATGAAATGGTTTTCAAAGAGGAACTGGGAACATTAAAAGGAGCCACTGCTAAGATTCATGTACCAAGCAATGCAAAGCCTCATTTTTTTAAGTCAAGGTCACTGCCTTTTGCTATGAGAGAGAAAGTTGAAGCCGAACTGGATCGTCTGATTAAAGATCATATTATAGAGCCTGTGAAATTTTCAGAGTGGGCAGCACCTGTTGTGCCTGTTTTAAAACCAGATGGGTCAGTAAGACTTTGCGGAGACTACAGAGTAACTATTAACAGAGAATCGTCACTGGAGCAGTATCCCATTCCTCGGATGGAGGACATGTTTGCAGTTTTAACTGGAGGTGAAAAATACAGCAAGTTAGATATGAGTCATGCATATCAACAGATTCTGTTGGATAAAACATCACAGCCGTATGTGACCGTGAATACACATAAAGGGTTGTTCACGTACACCAGATTACCTTTTGGAGTCAGTTCCAGTCCAGCAATCTTCCAGAGGACCATGGAAGGGGTTCTGAAAAATATTCCGAAGGTCACTGTATATCTGGATGATATCTTGCTGACAGGACGAGATGATCAGGAGCATTTGAGGACACTGGATAAAGTGTTGCAGCGGCTGGAGGAGTATGGTTTGAGGTTGAAAAGGGGAAAGTGTAAATTCTTGGAAAAGGAAGTAATTTTCCTGGGACACAAAGTGGATGCCACTGGTATTCATCCAGTTCCCGAAAAAATTCAAGCAGTTCAAGAGGCACCAAGACCGACATCAGTAACAGAGCTGAAAGCATATTTAGGACTGTTGAATTTTTATAACCGATTTCTGCCAAACCTCTCAACACTGCTGGCTCCATTACACCTGCTTTTGAAGAAGGAAGTCCCCTGGTGTTGGAAAGAGGAACAAGAGGAAGCCTTTAAAAAATCCAAAGAACTACTGCAGTCTAACCGTGTGTTAATCCACTATGATGAGGAAAAAGATCTAGTACTTTCTTGTGATGCCTCAGCATACGGTGTGGGAGCCGTGTTAGCCCATCGGATGACAGATGGAACGGAGAGACCCATTGGGTTTGTATCACGAACACTTACAGTAGCAGAAAAAAACTACTCACAGCTGGAGAAGGAGGGTTTAGCTGTAGTGTTCGGGGTCAAGAAATTCCATAAATATCTGTATGGCCGTAAGTTTGTGATCTGTACAGACCATAAGCCTTTACTAAGTTTACTGAATGAACTCAAAGCTGTGCCACAGATGGTCTCTCAAAGAATTATGAGATGGGCAGTGATGTTGGGGGCATATGAGTATGTCATGTCTTACAGAGCTGGCAAGGACAATGGAAATGCCGATGCCCTCAGTCGTCTTCCGGTGCCAGAGATTCCAGAGAGTGAATCAAAGGAGGATTATGTTTTAATGCTGGACAGCGTTATTAGTCCTTTGACGACATCAGAACAAATCAAGCATTGGACAAGTCGAGATCCTGTCCTTTCTAGAGTCCGTGAGTATGTGCTTAAAGGTTGGCCTAATCACAGTAATCTAAATGAGTTTGCCCCTTATAAACAGAGACAACAAGAGCTTAGTGTTCAAGACGGGTGTGTGCTGTGGGGAGCCCGCATCATCATTCCAGAACAAGGACGTTCAGGGTTGCTGAAACAGCTACATCAATCTCACCCAGGTATGTCGAGGATGAAAGGCCTGGCCCGGAGTTACTTGTGGTGGCCAAATTTAGATGCGGACATTGAGGCCAGAGTAAAAGATTGTACTGTGTGTCAAGAACAGAGAAAAGCCCCTGGGAGTGCACCACTCCATCCATGGGAGTGGCCACGACAGCCATGGAGAAGAGTGCATATGGACTATGCGGGTCCATTCCTGGGGAAGATGTTTTTAATCTTAGTCGATGCCCATTCTAAGTGGATTGAGGCCTATCCAGTAAATTCAGCAACAACAGCGACTACTCTTGAGTGCCTCAGAAAGAGTTTCAGTACCCATGGCATTCCTGAAATGATGGTGTCTGATAATGCTCAGTGCTTTGTAAGTGAAGCAAGCAAAGAATTTATGTCTAAGAATGGAATAACACATGTTACTTCAGCCCCGTATCATCCATCATCTAATGGTCTTGCTGAGCGGGCAGTTCAAACTTTTAAGGATCTCATGAAAAAAAGTTCTGGTACCACTGTGGATACCCAGTTGCATAGAGCATTGTTCAGTTATCGTATTACACCCCAGTCTACCACGGGATTGTCGCCTGCAGAAATGATGATGGGGAGGAAATTGCGATGCACCCTAGACAAAATACACCCCGACTTCACCAGCAAAATTGAATTGAAACAACAAGTTCAAAAAGAGCAACATGACCAACATGCAAAATCTCGCTATTTTGAAGTAGGAGATATGGTGTATACTAGGAATTTTGGATATGGACCAAAATGGGTGCAGGGAGTAATTCAGGATATCACAGGACCTGTATCCTATAAAGTAGCAATAGGAAGTGCCCAAGTAGTGCGACGTCATGTTGATCAATTATTCAGTCGACAACAAAAAGAGATGCTGACTAAAGACTTTCAAGCTGCCTTGTGTGTTCAACCTTATGAGACTGATGTGGTGTCAATGGATGCTGATATTCAAATGCCAGAATCACTCAGTACGTCGACAACATTTGAATCAATTCCAACTGTAGATAACTGGGAGCCTGAGAGTTTGAAATCTGGATGTCAAAGCAATCAACTGCCAAATTTACCCAGTGCTCAAAGAATGCCTGAATTGACTCAAAGCCCAGCTAGAAGGGAGCCTGAGAGTGCACTTTCTGGATGTCTACGACGGTCAGTAAGAGAGAGGAAACCACCAGCATATCTTAAAGACTTTGTGATATAATTTTTTGCATTATGAATGTTATGAGTTGAATGATGTAAAAAAAGATATTCACTTTACAATTGTTCTAAAAGATTTGTTGCTCTAAAAGATTTGGTGTCTTGAAGGAAGGATGGCCTCTGAGTTAAGTGAAGGGGAAATGTTGTATGTTAAGGGTGGTATTGGGGTTGTCCAATAGGGGGCGGTGACGTACCATGTTTGTGGGCTGTAGCACTGTTAAAAGCAGAGAAGAACATGCCATGTGGTGTGTGCTTGTGTGTGTATATTGCTGGCTACAGAGATGAGTCCTAATAAAGAGAGACCATTCTGAAGTTCCTTTTGTTTATGAGTTTTCCCTTGGAATCTACGATACAACACATACATTTGTGAAAAGAAAAACGAAATAAACGAATATACAAATTTATTTTAAGTATAATAAAATAAAACATAAAAAGCAAAGGCAGATCAGAACATTTAATGAACAAAACCGGGTTCAGTACATGGCAGACAGGGGAGCGTAGTCGAAAGCCGGGCGATAAAGGTCGGTAAACGGATTAACGGAATCAGTCAGGAGGATCCATCCACAAATCCAGAGTAGGCAAACTAAATAGCAGACAAATCAAAGGAAAAACTAAACGTGTGCAAGCGGTTACCAAAAAATTTTTTCTCTGTGAGTTTTCAAAAAAAGGAAAAAAACATTAACGTGCACCAAGTCTATGCGCTTAAGTCGCGGTCTGTTTGGTTTCCATGGTGACGCGTCTAGCTTGTTACGTGACACACCACAGCCACAACAGCGCTGATGATCTGCTTTTTTACATTTGTTAGCTATGGCATGAAATATCTGATACTCATATTTCTCATAATAGAAATACAAAACCAGTCCTAATTAAAAGAGAACAAGTTGACAAAAAGATTGAATCCAAGATTGGGTGAAAATATGGTATAATGAGTGATTTATAAGCTATTTTTTATAGGCGGGTCATTTTGACCCGGGAAGACCACAAGTGTGACAATGTGCCATTTTGTACAAAATAAAAGTTTTTCAAAACAAAATTCCTGGTGAAATATTAAAGTAGACTAGTGTGATAAACAGTGCCAATTTTCTTCAGATTTCATTTAATATTTCCAAAATTATTCAAAAATAATGTTTTTTTTACTCAAAAAATTAGATCCCTACTGTCAAATAAATGAGGCCTACGATTAATTAGATGCAAATAGAAATATAAAACCAGTCCTAATTGAAAGAGAACAAGTTGACAAAAAGATTGAATCCAAGATTGGGTGAAAATATGGTATAATGAGTGATTTATAAGCTATTTTTTATAGGCGGGTCATTTTGACCCGGGAAGACCACAGGTGTTATAGGGTTTCGAACACCACATGAGGGCTAGAGCCACGGATCCTGGTATCTCCCAGTAATGAGACCATCTCTGGTATAAAGCAGGCTTTAGGTGATCGTCAGCTCCTAACGTTCGGTCAGTATGGAAGGCATTTTCTGCCAAAATTAAATAAATAAATTAAACAATAAAATTTTTTATTAAAACCAGTTTAACCATTTCATTACAGAAAACTGTATGCAAAATATGTGACAAAATTGAGAATGAAATTAAATGATTTAATTTTCACAGTGACAGTGCATCATCCCTGTCAAATTGAAAAATAAAATGCAATTGGTGACAGTATAGCAGCAGAATTAATTCACATTTACAGTACAGACACTCACACTGGCAACTGAAGATGCCCGCGACTCAGGCTGAGGATCTGCAGTGGGCCGAGGGTTTGACGCTTGCTGGACAGTCTGGTTTGTGTTGTTCTCCTCTCGTTCCAGTTCTTCGGCAGCTTCCCGCAAAAGCTGACTTACAGATTCCGCCATGACTCGTCTCGATTACAATATGATCACATTTCAATAACTTCGTATCACACATTTAGCCATTCACACTCACTCAATCACCCTCATTCACA
This sequence comes from Rutilus rutilus, assembly GCF_951802725.1. Lineage (NCBI taxonomy): Eukaryota > Metazoa > Chordata > Actinopteri > Cypriniformes > Leuciscidae > Rutilus > Rutilus rutilus. The sequence continues at coordinate 51,675,137 of NC_140210.1, forward strand.
CGGGGCGTCGACGACATCGCTTTACGGAAGGCGTGTCTGTAGCACCGTTGCTCTTGAATAAGCCCCAGCCATTTATTAACATAGAATTTGCATTTAGGTTGTCGTTGAAAATGAAAACTAAAAGTGTGAAATAAAAGAGGAAATAAAATGACAACTAAACTTTACATCTGAATTTGAATTGTGTCACTATTATTGCGTGAGCGTTAATAAAAAGCTTTGTAAAAACTGTATTTGCAGTTTCTTTTTCACGTTTGCCTTTTCATTTTAATATTGAAAATTAAATCATTCAATTCCATTCTCAATTTTGTCACATATTTTGCATACAGTTTTCTGTAATGAAGTGGTTAATCTGGTTTTAGTTTGCATTTTTATAACTTAATTGATTTATTTAATTTTGGCAGAAAATGTCTTCCATATCTGAAACTGCTGTCACGTATATAGTTCTGCAGTCAGACACATCTCGTCTCATATGTGCTCGTTCAATCCCTCAAACTGCCACCAGAGGTCACCATCTCCTGCGACTGACATCAACCTTGATGAGCCTCACCTGTAAATCACTATCATTCATCTTCATTCATCTTCACAATTCTACATCTTCAACTTACAGAAAAAGATTATCATTTCTGTTTAAGTAGGTTTAGTTCAGTAATGTTGTTCTCTTGTTGAGGGAGGGACAGTGATGTTTCTGTCGCTGTTCATTAATAAACAGTGTTAACCACACAAAGTCCTTCACTGTAAAGCTAAAGTGCATGAGTTAAAACAGTCAGTCATTTGGTTGCTGTTGATCTGATGAGCTTCAACACGGTAAGACAAACACACTCTTGCTTAAATTAAACTGATGATTATTGCTCATATAACATATGTGTCTTTACATGAGAAATGTTAAGAATAGGGTGATTTACATATACTTGTTTAAGTGATGTTTATATTAATGCTGTATTGTAGATATATGTTATGCTGATGTGGGTCAGAATGGCCCCTCCTCTTCCTCTGATCTTCTTTCTGCTCATGATTCACGGTGAGTCTCTCTTACATTCACATTAGAAACACTCTGATGTTTTATTTAAGGCCTCATGAGCGGCTGATCTGCACTTTCTTCTGTCCTGTTCTCACATATTTCTCTCTGAAACAGGAAGTTTGTGTTGAACATGTCAAACGCTCGTCCCTTTTAGAAATGTCCAGTAGTCTTTTGCTACTTGCTAGTCAGTGTCACATGGTTTAGGGGGAGGGACTTTCTCAAAGTTCAGAGCATTTGATTGGACAAAAATCACTTTACCAGCAGATCATGAATATTTTTGGCTCAAGTTCTCAGAAGTGAATGTGTTCATGTTAAATATTTATCATGTCAAAGGAGTTCACTAGCATAAATGAGCTCTGAGCTGATAGATAAGAACTAAAAGCCACACAGCTAATATTTTGATCCCATTGGGTATTTAATAAATCAGCTTTGATTATTTTTGTCTTATTTTTCATATATTTCCTTATTTGAGAGTGCGTCATGTTGTTCGTGGCTGATTTCTTGGTTCTCTCTTCACTCCTCTGTCTCTGTACGTTTACTTCTGTTTTTCTGCAACACCGTCCATCAAAGCTGAAGAAGTAATTCACACTGAGATCATTTATTCACATTTATCACTCCATAGATTCTGAGAAGATGAGCTTATATTTCCTGTAATGAGTCGATGTTTCCAATAGTAATACAGTATTGTCATATTTTCATGGTCCAGTGTAACTGATAAAACAATATTTTCATAAGAGAGTTCTAAAAAGAGTTAATGTTAATAAAGAGTTAATACTGACATATGTTGTGTCAGTATTAACACACATAGTGTGTGTGTCATTTTAACATTGATGACACAATTGTGTCAGGTAATTACATACCCAGATGTAATTAAAAAAAATAAACTGAAACAGGCAGATGTAAAAATATTAACCATTTAATCAATAGTCGAGTACAGAATGCATGTGCACACAAAGTACAACACAATGTCTCAAGCTCAATGACTGGACAGACTCACTGTACTGGACATTATTCAGTTATTCACGCTTCAACCCCTAACTGATAATGCTGCTTTTGACAAAAGTTCATGAGAGATAACAGTTCACCGAGTTTGCACTATGAATTAAAATAAAATGTCACAAAATATTATATATAACTAACTTTTATTTACACAGGCCTGTTTGTTTGAGAACACAGCAAACACTGCATACGATGCTCATTGATAATTAATGTTGGCGCGCTCTTATAAAATTATGTGTCGAAAACAACACAATGTGTAAAAAGAAATGCGTTAAAAATGACATGTTGTGTAGAATCTAACACACAACCTGTGTAATTTCTTAACACATCTGTGTGTTTATATAAGGACTACATGTGTTATTATACTAATGTGTTATTCCTCTTTACACAGAAGTGTGTTGAAACCTTTTACACACTAATGTGTAGATACACAACTCAGATCATTCAATAGAGGTTTAGATGATTATGTTTCATTGAATAATTAGTGAACCTTTACCTTGGTAAATAACCTTTTCATTGAACCTTTACTCTTGAACCCTTTACTTTTCTGTAGACTTTTCTCTGGCTGTTGTAACTGTATTTGTATAAAATATGTTTGTTATGGCAGGAGAAAATATGATCAGATGTATATTGATGATTACATAATCATCAAATATTAATCTGAGCAAGTTTTTGAGTATATGCATGATGTTCAATTTGCAGTTAGTTATAACAGTGTTGTGAAATTACATCATGTTATCCAGCCGTGCAGAATGTGTTTTCAGAAAGTCTTAGTCAAACAATTACATCAAGAATATACGTATGAATCTCAACAACGGTGACAATCGACAAAATATTAATGTACACAGATCAACTCTGTACATCACAAGACTTTAGAATATTGTTCCATCATTAATGAATAATTACACAGGAAGAAATAAACTCAGCAAAATCCCCAGTGTTAAATTAACACTCCTCTGTGTACATATGTACAACTACTATATAGTAGGGAAGTATTTCGGACGCAGAGAGTGACTTAGAGGAGGAAGAGTGTGAGTATAAGAGGAGGAAGAGTGTGAGTATAAGAGGAGGAAGAGTGTGAGTATAAGAGGAGGAAGAGTGTGAGTATAAGAGGAGGAAGAGTGTGTGAATAAGAGGAGGAAAAGTGTGAGTATAAGAGGAGGAAGAGTGTGTGTATAAGAGGAGGAAGAGTGTGAGTATAAGAGGAGGAAGAGTGTGTGTATAAGAGGAGGAAGAGTGTGTGAATAAGAGGAGGAAAAGTGTGAGTATAAGAGGAAGAGTGTGAGTCTAAGAGGAGGAAGAGTGTGTGTATAAGAGGAGGAAGAGTATGAGTATAAGAGGAGGAAGAGTGTGTGTATAAGAGGAGGAAGAGTGTGAGTCTAAGAGGAGGAAGAGTGTGTGTATAAGAGGAGGAAGAGTATGAGTATAAGAGGAGGAAGAGTGTGAGTATAAGAGGAGGAAGAGTGTGTGTATAAGAGGAGGAAGAGTGTGAATAAGAGGAGGAAAAGTGTGAGTATAAGAGGAAGAGTGTGAGTCTAAGAGGAGGAAGAGTGTGTGTATAAGAGGAGGAAGAGTGTGTGTATAAGAGGAGGAAGAGTGTGAGTATAAGAGGAGGAAGAGTGTGTGTGTATAAGAGGAGGAAGAGTGTGTGTATAAGAGGAGGAAGAGTGTGAGTTAGAGGAGGAAGAGTGTGGGTATAAGAGGAGGAAGAGTGTGTGTATAAGAGGAGGAAGAGTGTGAGTATAAGAGGAGGAAGAGTGTGTGTGTATAAGAGGAGGAAGAGTGTGTGTATAAGAGGAGGAAGAGTGTGAGTTAGAGGAGGAAGAGTGTGAGTATAAGAGGAGGAAGAGTGAGTGTATAAGAGGAGGAAGAGTGTGAGTTAGAGGAGGAAGAGTGTGGGTATAAGAGGAGGAAGAGTATGAGTATAAGAGGAGAAAGAGTGTGTGTATAAGAGGAGGAAGAGTGTGTGTATAAGAGGAGGAAGAGTGTGAGTTAGAGGAGGAAGAGTATGAGTATGAGAAGAGGAAGAGTATGAGTATAAGAGGAGGAAGAGTGTGTGTATAAGAGGAGGAAGAGTGTGAGTATAAGAGGAGGAAGAGTGAGTGTATAAGAGGAGGAAGAGTGTGAGTATAAGAGGAGGAAGAGTGTGTGTATAAGAGGAGGAAGAGTATGAGTATAAGAGGAGGAAGAGTGTGTGTATAAGAGGAGGAAGAGTGAGTATAAGAGGAGGAAGAGTGTGAGTATAACAGGAGGAAGAGTGTGAGTATAAGAGGAGGAAGAGTGTGAGTATAACAGGAGGAAGAGTGTGAGTATAAGAGGAGGAAGACTGAGTATAAGAGGAGGAAGAGTGTGTGTATAAGAGGAGGAAGAGTGTGAGTATAACAGGAGGAAGAGTGTGAGTATAAGAGGAGGAAGAGTGTGTGTATAAGAGGAGGAAGAGTGTGTGTATAAGAGGAGGAAGAGTGTGAGTATAACAGGAGGAAGAGTGTGTGTATAAGAGGAGGAAGAGTGTGAGTATAAGAGGAGGAAGAGTGTGTGAACGAGGAGATGAACGAGGAGGAAGAGGAAGAGGAAGGTGTGGAGAATGTGGTCAAGGCTGGATCTGCTTCAGGGTTTTCCTCTTCTCCTGCAGAGATGATATTCTCCGGCCGGACCGACATGAAGACGTGAAGCTGAAGCAGAATAAATCTCTCTCACTGACCTTGATTCTGCAGTTGCTCAACTCTTCTGACTGTACTTTACAGTAACATGCTTTTCATTTACAGTTTTTTACTGTAACCTTTTGGGCTTCTGCAGTTGGTCACTGTATTTCACAGTATGCAAATGCTGAATATACAGACATTCCATACTATACAATATTCAGTACAATACTATACAGTACTTGCAGTGCATACAGTATTTATTCACTCACCACTGTCAGGTGTCAGTACTACTTTATTACATAATTGCAAAATTTGTTTACTTTGTTACAATAAATAAATAAATATTTCTCCTGTAACTGCCTGCTTTGGATTCTGTGTTCTCCATTTGTCATGTAGTGTCTAACGAATGATCTGTAGTGTTTCTAATATTGACTGATGTGTGTAAGATCTGAAAGCATTGTTTGATTTTGCCAGAAGAGTCAGAGATTCTCTGAATGAGTTTTGAACATTTGCTTTTGTGTTTAAGGTTTTGAGAAAGTGAGTGATGGTTTCAAGAAATGTGTTTTAGCAATTCAGAAAAACTGTAATTGTGCAGCTTGTTGTTTTTGGCTGATTTCTTGGTTCTCTCTTCACTCCTCTGTCTTAAAGTAATTCACACTGAGATTATTTATTTACATATTTCCTGTAATGAGTCGCTGTTTTCATATAGTAATAAAGTATTGTCATGTTTTCATGGCCCAATATAACAGATAAAACAACATTTACAGTTTGATGAATTCTGTGTTTCAGGGGTTTCTAGTGATGATAAAGGTTGGGGTGTGAGTTACAGTCCTTCACACATCTGTGCACTAAAGGACTCAACAGTGATAATGAGATGCACTTATAAATACCCTACTGGACATCAGATCAAGAAAGTGTTCTGGACCAAAACAAAAGATAAAAAGGAACATGAAGAGCCTCCAGATCTGTCTGAGGACCCTGAATACAGTCAGAGGCTTCAGTATCTGGGAGATAAACAGCAGAACTGCACCATCAGACTGAGTCATGTGACACTGAAGGATTCACACATGTACTATTTCAGAATCATCACTGATAAAGATGGAAAATGGATTGGTGATCCTGGAGTGACTCTTACTGTCACAGGTGAGTTTGGTGAGGTTTATCTCTTCTTCTGTGCATTATGTTGAATAATAATCAGTGTATGACAGCAGCACTAGATATAATGTGTGTGTTGTGTTCAGATCTTCAGGTGGAGTCTCCTGAGAGAGTGACAGAGGGAGATTCAGTCACTCTGAGATGTAAAAGCAGCTGCGCTCTGACTGACAGAGCAACATTCATCTGGTACAGAAACTCAGAGAAGATATTAACTGAGAATAAATTAATTAACGAACTCTCCATCAATCCAGTCAGAAGAGAGGATTCAGGCAGATATAGCTGTGCTGTAGACGGACACACTCACATCTCTCCTGCTGTTCAGCTCAATGTCATGTGTGAGTACAGATTTACTTTTCAAACATTACAAAGAATAAATATCTGAATTTATGATTTATAAAAATGTTTTAAACACTATTTTTAAGACTACCCGACACCTGTGGGACACTTGCCATTATACATTTATAACAACAATAATATCTTAGTCTAAACCTAAAGTAATCTTGACCAACTATATAGCATTTGAAAGCGTTCAGACTGTAGTTAAGATCAATCAATCCATACCGGTATATGGAAATCGAAGAGTCCTTATATGGTCATCAGTGGAGTCTGGAGGTCATCTAGTGGAAAAGCGTATTTTTAATGTTTTTGAAAGAAGTCTCTTATGCTCATCAAGCCTGCAGTTAAAAAAAAAAAAAACAGTAAAATTATGAAATATTATTACAATTTAAAATAATGGTTCTCTTTTTTAATATATTTTAAAATGTAATTTATTTTTGTGATGCAAAGCTGAATTTTCATCAGCAAGTACTCCAGTCTTTGGTGTCTTATGATCCTTCAGAAATCATTCTAATATGATGATTTGATACTCAGTTATTATCAATGATGGAAACAGTTGTGCTGTTTAATATATTTTTTTGGAATACTTTTTTCAGGATTCATTGATGAGTAAAACGTTAACAGCATTTATTCATAAAAACAGCATTTATTCAAAATAAAAACATTTCTAACAATATAAATCGTTACCATCACCTTTTATCAATTTAACGCATCCTTGTTGAATTAAAGTACTAATTTCTTGAAAAATTTTTTTTTATTGTTCCCAAACTTTTGAACGGTAGTGTATATTGTTACAAAAGATTTATATTCTAAATAAATACAGTTCTTTTTAACTTTTTATTCATCAAATAATCCTGAAAAAAGTATCTCAGGTTATAAAAAAAATATTAAGCAGCACAACTGTATCCAACATTGATCATAAATCAGCATATTAGAATGATTTCTGAAGGATCATAAGACACCAAAGACTGGAGTACTTGCTGATGAAAATTCAGCTTTGCATCACAAAAATAATTTACATTTTAAAGTATATTAAAAAAGAGAACCATTATTTTAAATTGTAATAATATTTCATAATATTACTGTTTTTTGAGAACTGCAGGCTTGATGAGCATAAGAGACTTCTTTCAAAAACATTAAAAATAGTAACGTTTCCAAACTTTTGACTGGTACTGTATATTTTATATAAAATATAAAAATTTATATTTTACATTTTCATAAACTTAAACTTCTATGATGCTTTTTGTAAACTTAAAAAAAAAAATCTACAATAATCTGTGAAGTGTTCCCTTTAAAAAGATTTTAAGACTTAAGTCTGTGCTCTGAAGTATTTAAGATTTTTAAAGGGCACCTATTATGCAAAATTCACTTTACATGGTGTTTGACCATAAATGTGTCGGCAGTGTGTGTACACAACCACCCTATAATGATACAAATCTTCCCATTCTTCTATTTTAATCCCCATAAATCATAAGCAGTGTCTAAGAACAAGCCGTATGCTTTCTCACACACCCCTGCCAAACTGTGGAGCCAGGTAGTGTTGCACTGCACACTCAGACCCCACTCCGGGACGGGTAGCTGGATATAGTATATGGTAGCCGGGATGGCTAGCGCTTCCCAGCCCGTTACGCTGGCTCATTCGGACAATCAGTCTCGGCTATGCGATTCAGTTCTCCCAGTGCCAGAGTATATAGTATATGGTAGACATGTACTTTCATGTCTCAATTCTCCCTCGACACAGACCGTTCCTACACTTTGAGTTTGAGGGACAGGCATACCAGTACAAAGTCCTCCCCTTCGGAGTTTCCCTGTCACCCGGCGTCTTTACGAAGGTCGCGGAGGCCGCCCTTTCCCTGTTACGGGAGGTGGGTGTTCACATCCTCAACTATCTCAACGACTGGCTCATCTTGGCCCACTCGCGAGATCAGTTGTGTGAACACAGGGACCTGGTGCTCAGACACCTCAGCCATCTGGAGCTTCAGGCCAACTGGGAAAGAGCAAACTCGACTCCAGTGGCAGATCAATTGACCGTTCGCAAAGACCCGCCCCCCTTAGTTACTGTCGCTATGTCCGACAAGCTACACTGCTCTCACGCCACACCATGTTCTCACGCAGTGAAAAATACATTGCGGAGCAGAGAGGAGACTGACAACACGCTGACAGACCGGACAGACCAGGTTACTTTTCGGTTACGTTTGATATTAAACATATTAAACAAAGTCTCACCTTTCAAATTTGGTCATTTTTAAAAGAAATTTAAACAATAAATACCGTTTTGTGGCTCTTTAATGTGCCGTGACAGATCTTCCTTCTAGTTAATTTATAGCCTCAAATAAACATGAACAAACATAAGAAGGAATGTTGTTTTAACCACGGAAAGGCGTCAGTACACTCCGATTTTCAAGTTCAAATCCTCCCATGTTAATCTACTAACTCTCCTGACTGCTTTGTCGGACAAAATGGCGGATGGCCAAGTATGATTGTCAGATCACCTGTCAATCAAGCTCCCTGCGAAGGGTCAATTGCCTCAAGTTGCTCACAGTATTCCTTGCTCTCCGCCGGTTTCTGCTGTTGCTGCAAGACAAGCATATACTGGTCTGAACGGACAACACATCGATATGCGTACATAAACCATCAAGGTGATCTACAATCCCATCTCATGTCACAACTCGCCCACCATCTCCTCCTCTGGAGTCAGAAGCGACTCTGGTCAGTGGTCAGCCCCTGTGCTAGACTGGTGCCCATATGTGGTGATCCTATATGTGTATTCTTCCACGGGTAAATAGACTCAACAAATAATTCACTGTCCTTGGAGAAATGTAGGATCTTCTAAGTTTTTACCATTCAGTTTTGAACTCAAAAGTTAAAGGGTCATTTATTTACTTATTTTATTTATTTATTTAAACCATCATAGTGAAAATGGCAGAACAGTAACAAGTAGGCGTTAACAAGTAGGAACAGCAGTGATTGACTTCTCTGTGTAAAGCCCTCTCCTTCTCCAAGGGTGCGGGGGATCAGGCGGTTTACACGAGGAGCTGGAAGACAGTGTTTGTGGCGTATTTCTTAGGGATCCCAATTCATCAGTCACTGACGTAACTCATAGTGATGACTGAATGGGAACGTCTAGGTTACTAATGTAACTCCTGTTCCCTGAAGGAGGGAAGGGAGCCAAGGTGAAAAAGACATACAATTAAATATATTAAAAATGTACTTAAGTATATTTTTAGTTCAATACAAATATACTTTAATGCATTTTTAATACATTTAACAGAACGTCTTTTTCAACTGGGAGAAGTTACGTCCCGTTGCCGTTGAGCACCACTCGGCTCCTCTGCGAGAACTTGGTGAGTGTCTGTGATCGCTTCCTTTATAACCACAGCACCGGGTCCGCGATGCAAAGCTCACTCGACAATGTCCATTGGACCGGTTCTGTTAAAACTCGATGATGATATGTTCTCAGGCGCGATCTTAATTCGTCAGTCATGCAACGTCTCGGTTCGCTCCTTCAGGGAACAGGGCTTACATTAGTAACCTAGACGCTAGATACAGTATAAATATATTTATACGTAACTCATAGTGATTGAATGTGAACGTCTAGGTTACTAATGTAACTCCTGTTCCCTGAAGGAGGGAAGGGAGAAGTGACGTCCCTTTGCCACAATCCCTGTGTTCACCGCTGAGTAACCGAGAACCGAGAACTGAGACACGAGGAAAGGAAACGAGGATACACAAATAAGAAATGAGAAGTGCCCTATTTGTATATTGGAATATTCTTGATCACTGGAGCGTCACTTCAAAGCGTCAACAGCTGCGATCAAGAGATCTGCCCTTATGTTGTTAAAGTTTGGTTATTAAAGAAATTCATAAATACTAAAGATAAAGCCAGATGTCCTGTTGATATATGTTTTATACATAATTTATATAAACTGCAAAGGTAAAGCATAAATAAAAATGATTGTGATGTGAAGGGAATTGAGAGAATTGAGATGTTCTTCAAGATGCTGAGTTTGATCAGTTTCTGGGTCACAGGCTGGAGGACGGAGGAGCGAGGAAAAGAAGTAGCATCAAAATTGTAGTTAAATATAAAAAATCTCTAAACAAATATAACGTATTTTTTTCCTCTCAGTTTTTGCAGTTGCACTATATACATTCATTGTAATTTCGGAAAAGCAAAAAAAAAAAGTCTTCCTCAAACTTGTATTTCATGTATTTCAAATGTTTCAAGCCTCTCAAATTTTTGTCTTAATAGTTTTTCCTTGTTAACTTTTTTGCTTAAACTTGTTCTTTAACTTTGAGCATTAAACAGTGAAAAATTAAACTGGGTTGTTTGCTGAAATTGTCCAATAATAACCAACTGCAGCCTTTCCTAGAACATTTTCCACCAGCCGTCTCTGATAAATACTTTTACCTGATATCTGTAGATCCTCCAGTGAAACCTGTGATCTCCATCAGTCCATCTGGTGTAATAGTGGAGGGAGATTCAGTGACTCTGAACTGCATCAGTGACTCAAACCCTCCTGCAGAAATCAGCTGGTTTAAAGGAGGAACGATTGTAGGATCTGGAAGAATCTACAACATCTCAAAGATCAGCTCTGATGACAGTGGAGAATACAAGTGCAAGTCCATCAATGAACATGGAGAGAAATACTCTGATACTGTGACTTTAAACATCATGTGTGAGTTAATGATCACCTGCACAATGTTCAAAAACTTTAAAATCATAATTTTCTAATATCTGTTGTGAATTTTCATTTTTGTCTTTAGATCGTCCCAGGAATGTCTCAGTGTTGATAAGTGGATCTGGTGTAATAGTGGAGGGAGATTCAGTGACTCTGAACTGCATCAGTGACTCAAACCCTCCTGCTCTGAACTTCAGCTGGTTTAAGGAGAATGAAACCTCAGCTGTTGGATCTGGACAGAGTTTCAGTGCACTACAGAGTGGACGCTTCTACTGTCAGGCTCACAATCAACATGGATCTCAGAGATCAGACGCTGTAACTGTCACAGGTGAAGCTTTTATTAACACACTCCTGTATCTTCACATCATTCATCAGTTTGGAGAGTTAATCATGATGATCTTCCTCTTTCAGTTCATCATGTTGCTGGTAGGAATGTGATTGTGATCACAGCGGCATCTGGAGGATTAGTCTTCATCATCATCTTCATCATCATCCTGTTTATAATGTGAGTTAAAAAACTGCAGTGATTGTATAAGTTCACTTTTGGTCTAATGTAGAAGAAAATAGCTAATTTGTATTTGATTATTAGTAGCCTAATCTTTACAAACAGTGTTCATATTATCTATTAATTGAATACATTCGTCCATATGCTGTTAATGTCTGTGATTATAACAGGAAGAAACAAAGGAGTGTTAAAGCTGAAGATCACACAGTGAAAGAGGTAAATCATCCACACACAACACGACTTTACAGAAGCAGAAAATCAGTCGATCAGCCGTTATCTGTGTCTCAGACTGTAACTGTACGAACTGATGAGAAACTAACATTATCAAAGACTTTATCAACACAGTCCAGGAAAAAATAATTGATATATAAAACTAATGAAAACATTTAACAAATTTTTCCATGGTTTAATGGTTTTAATATAGGTTTGTTGGTCTAATTGCATAATCATTTACATATAGTGTGATGAATGAACATGTCACTTCATTTACTCATTCTGCCCTATTCTTCTCCACTCCATGTGTGAATCAATGAAATATACATGCATTTGACATCACTACATTGATTTGATCTAACCTGATACTTGATCTGAAAAGATTGAGGCAAACTGCTCTAGACTGAGAATCTACACTTCAGATCACACTGATTTACTGGTCTTAATAATAATTACAAATGTTCTTGTATTTCAGAATGATCTCTATTCTTGCGTGTCACAGAGCGTTTCAGTCCATGATAAGCCTCTTTCTGAACTGGATTCAGCCAATGATTCTCTGTATGCCAGTGTGAAACCCAAAAAAATAAGAGGAAAAACTCCTGAATCCAGAGATACTGAGGACATTCTGTACGCAACTGTCCAACATCACAGAAAGACAGAGACGAAGAGAGCAGAGGAGAATGAATGTCAATATGATAATATAAGAGTTCATCAGCCTGATGCTGCAGTGAGGTGAGAAAAACAACTTAACTAGCACCAACTTAACCAGTACCAACATACCCAGTACTAACTTAACCATCACCAACTTAACCAGTACCAACTTAACCAGTACCAACTTAACCAGCACCGACTTAACCAGTACCAAGCTTAACCAGCATCATCTTAACCAATAGCAACTTAACCAATACCAACGTAACCAGTACCAGCTTAACTAGCACCAACTTAACCAGCAGCTTAACCAGCAGCTTAACCAGTACCAACTTAACCAGTACCAGCTTAACCCTTTAAAACTGGATGTGTCGTCGATGACACAGCCAACCAAGCTGTATTCATGTCACTGTAACTCTTCAACCGTTTGCACTATCAAAATAATTCAAATAGTTCCTGAAAGTAGACATCATGCGCTTTTCGCCAATATACGGCTTATTATGGTAATGTATGCAAATGACAGCAGCACGGGATGGAAGGATTTGAACAGAGAGATACGACACGTGGCAGATCAGAGTGTTTTGGATTGCATAAAATAATAAAAGAAACGAACAAATACATGGCGAAAGAAGTGTTAGACAGCAGAAGAGGGGATTGGGATGTTTTTAATGACATTTGGGAGGCGGATGGCCGTTACTCTTTCACGTATCTAAGCATGTAGTGCGTGCATGTGTATGTGTGCGTGCCTATGAATGTGTGCATTTGTATGTGTGCGTGTATGAAAAAAAGTGTACTAAATGAAGACTGTGCAACCGAATGTCACAAAAAAGACTTGTATATATGTATTATAGTTCATTTTTCAACTTTAAAGTGTTAGTTTCTTTCGTTCATGATTTTTTCAGTTTTTTTCTAAATAAAAATCAGTAAATTTATTCTCTTATTTTTTTATTTTTGTCTATTTAAATTCTATTTACAAACTCACCACACACAATAATGGTCAATAACTAATTTGTTGAAAGCTTATCTTTTTCTGAAAAAGTTGACACCTTGCACATGAAGATAGCACAAAGTTTTAGAATTTTACAATAAAAAAAAAATAATTATGTGAAAAACACCTATTTTAGCTTCAGGTTCTAAAGGGTTAACCAGGACCAGCTTAACCAGCATTATCTTAACCAATAAAAACTTAACCAGTACCAACTTAACCAGTACCAGCTTAACTAGAACCAACTTAACCAGTACCAAATTAACCAGCAGCTTAACCAATACCAACTTAACCAGCACCAACTTAACCAGGACCAGCTTAATCAGCATTATCTTAACCAGTACCAACTTTACCAGTACCAGCTTAACTTGCACCAACTTAACCAGTAACAGCTTAACCAGTACCAACTTAACCAGTACCAAATTAACCAGCAGCTTAACCAGTACCAACTTAACCAGCACCAACTTAACCAGTAACAGCTTAACCAGTACCAACTTAACAAGTACCAACTTAACCAGCAGCTTAACCAGCATCAGCTTAGCCAGTACCAGCTTAACCAGCAACAGCTTAACCAGCAACAGCTTAACCAGTACTATCTTAACCAGTACCAACTTAACTAGTGCCAGCTTAACCAGCACCGACTTAACCAGGACCAGCTTAACTAGCACCAACTTTACCAGTACCAGCTTAACCAGTACCAACTTAACCAGTACCAAATTAACCAGCAGCTTAACCAATACCAACTTAACCAGCACCAACTTAACCAGTAACAGCTTAACCAGTACCAACTTAAGCAGTACCAAATTAACCAGCAGCTTAACCAGCACCAACTTAATCAGTAACAGCTTAACCAGTACCAACTTAACCAGTACCAAATTAACCAGCAACTTAACCAGTACCAACTTAACGAGTACCAAATTAACCAGTACCAAATTAACCAGCAACTTAACCAGTACCAACTTAACCAGCACCAACTTAACCCTCTGGGGTCTAAGGTGTTTTTGGGGCCCTTGGGATGTTCTGACATGCCCTGACATTTGTGCTTTTTTCAGTTATTTATAAACATGATAATGGCAAAGGTGTAAATTCACTCTATATAGCACAAACAGGGCTACCATAATATGTGAGCAACATGTATGTACATGTTTGTATTTTTAAGAGAATAATGTTTATGCGTGGTTATTGAAAAAAATTAAAATGAAAGTTGCTGAAATAAGACCACAAAAAACATACTAGATATGTGTCCACAAGACTTTTGACTAATGGATGTTGTCGCTTCGAGTTCTGGCTTCAAAATTATGTGAAAATAGTCTTGCTTTATCGTTCACATAAAACAATACATTGATTTAAATTGTGTAAGACAGGTTTTGCTTGGAAAGCCAATATGCGAGGGGGGCGTAAAGGGGGAGTAGTTTACACCTGAGTAAACTTTTTGCGGTTTACATAGGCCTACACTAACGTTATTCCATAACGTTATTCCACATTAACACTTGAGAAAAGATAACTTAGCCTACCTCACTCCTCAGCGGGATCTATTGCTCCTCATATCAGCACTGTTCTGAGGAAACTTTTCTCCAGGATTATTAGGGAGGCTATATTATGCCTCACTCGCGGCGCGCTGTGTTTACAGCTGATGTGTGGGCGTTTCACAGGTCTGAAATGGTTCTCAAAATTTGCGTTTGAATAGCACGCGCTCTCCGGGACGTGGTCACATTACATTTGAATGAGCTCTAATGAGCTTAACTGGAATCGCTCTCTTTTAATACAGATTTCACAAGCTGAGAATATTTGTTTTTTATATAAATTACTTCATTTAAAAGAAGAGAATTCAAGCTTCATGCGTGTGTGTCTGTATGTCTGTTTGACTGAGTATTCGCTGAGTTACAGTTCATTTTCGGACGCGTTTCAGAATGGACTTAACTGACAGAGAGAAGGCAGAACTCGCATCACGTTTATTTTTCTTTATTTGGCAAAAAGCAAAACACTTTGTTTTTATTGTGAGTATACACAAAAATAATACACACTTAACAGAATCGATTGATGTATGAAACTTGATTGTAATATCAAAGTCAACAGAGCAAAATGAATCTCTTTTGAACTGATAAGAAAAAAAGCGAGCTGGTATCGCCGGCGATACCGCCGACCCCAGGGGGTTAACCAGTAACAGCTTAACCAGTACCAACTTAACCAGTACCAAAATAACCAGCAGATTAACCAGTACCAACTTAACCAGCATCTTAACCAGCACCAACTTAGCCAGTACCAGCTTAACCAGTAACAGCTTAACCAGCACCAGCTTAACCAGCAACAGCTTAACCAGTACCAACTTAACCAGTACTATCTTAACCAGTACCAACTTAACTAGTGCCAGCTTAACCAGTACCAACTTAACCAGGACCAGCTTAACTAGCACCAATTTAACCAGTACCAGCTTAACCAGTTCCAGCTTAACCAGTACCAACTTAACCAGCACCAACTTAACCAGTAACAGCTTAACCAGCACCAGTTTAACCAGTGCCAGCTTAACCAGCAACAACTTAACCAGCACCAGCTTAACCAGTACCAATTTAATCAATACCAGCTTAACTAGCACCAGCTTAACCAGTGCCAGCTTAACCAGTACCAGTTTAACCAGTACCAACTTAACCAGTACCAGTTTAACTTAACCAGCATAAACTTAACCAGTGCCAGCTTAACCAGCACCAGCTTAACCAGTACTATTTTAACAACCACAGATCATATAATCTGGGCTATAATATTGTTGTGCTCCTGTTTGTTTTGATTGTTTAGGCGATCAACTGTTCAGATTGTGGAAGATTCATCAGTGATCTACAGCAGCGTCAAATGAGTGATAGAGACCAGCGAACACAAAGCCTGTGTTCAGTCGTTTAATGAACGATTGTTGGATGATTGTATAGTTGTGGAATAATTTACCCTTCTGTTCAGACCACAACCAATATAAACATGTTCATCACCCACATTAAGACTCATTTGTTCTCTTTGACTCTTTGTGAGATAACGACAGTAATTAGCCGCGTTTCCGCTGTCGGGCCAGTGCGAGCCAGGGCTTTAAACGGGTCGTGCCGGGCTAATAGCCTCGGGCCAATAGCACCGGGCCTGCGTTTCCACTGTCGGGCCAGAAGCTCCACAGCGCTTCACTAAAACACGCCCGTAACACGCCTCTCTGGAACAACGTCACACTAACCCATCATCTCACCAACAAATGGAAGTTTTATCAGAAAACTAATCAGAAATCACTGGAAACAGCGTTGAAAACAAACATGATAAAAGCGGCCGTTTGCTAGCATTTTATTTTTGTTTACTTGAATATTTAAAACCCAAGCGATGTTTTACCTCAGGTTTACAATAAAAAGTGATACATTGATCATAATGAATTAATTTATGTCAAAATTGCACATTAGTCACTCAGAAATAAATTACCGTTAGGTCTATTTCACAAAAGAAAGAGGACACACTTACTTCTTCAGTCGCGTCTGTTTCTTTATCATATTTACATCACATTTAGAAAAAATGATCATTTCTACAAATATAGGCCTATGCCATACGACCTGAGGAGCTTTAGCACTCTCTCGACTCCCATACAGATATTTTCAGTCAGAGAAACAGAGGAAGCTCCCGAAAAAAAAGTTACTTTATTTTATGATAGTCCGGTTTAAAGAGACGAGACGCTATGACAGATAAAATAAAAACATGACTGTGATAGCCTTTAAGATTGGTCTGATTTCTTCAAGCGTTCGCTGTTTTTTTTTACTATGCGTATCTTCAAGTGTTTACTATGGTAACGGTTAGCGCGCATAGTCTTTTGCATCACAAACAGAAGGCATTCAAACATGAACGCAATTTAAATAATTTTATTTTCAAGTCTTTAATGCTGACAGAATCATCCAGCGCTGCCGTCTCCCAACGGTAAACTCCTCCTCTGTTGGTAATCACTCCTCTAGCCCGAGCTGGCCCGCTTTTGGCACAAGGTATTCGACGGGCCAGAAATCCTGGCCGTTGGCCTCGAGTAAGCCCCGATCAAGCCCCGGAAGTGACAGTGGAAACGCGACTGGCCCTGGCACGCACTAGCACGGCCCGGCCCTGGCCCGACAGTGGAAACGCGGCTATTGTGTGCTGGACTGATGTAAAGTCTGTTTCTTACTTGTTTAATTTGTAGTGTGTAATTGTTATATATAAATATATTAGTATAGAGTTTGTTGTTATTCAGTATTTGGGGTGTAAGATTAGAAAGCAGACAAGTGATAGCTGCACAACTTATTAATATTCAAATGCAAAAGTATTTCATTTTATGTATTAATGTATTTTAATAGAGTTTCCTCTGCCTGTTTTACTTTGTATGTTTTTACAACTAGGACCAGTGCTTCAATAAACCTGATTAACCTTCAAGATATTTAAGTCTGTAATGTCTTTACTGGATTCACAGCACTGGTAGGGCCTCTAGTGGTTGACTTGTGAATTATTGTTCTTTTTTTATTATTATTCAATGCCACAAGAACAAGAGGTATTACATATTCACAATATCATATTAGCATTAGTATATGGTATTATATGTATATGGTATTTTCCTAATAAAATAAATAACTGTATAATATGTTGCTCTTTACATTCCAAATTGTCATTCTGAGTATAAAAAGCACATCAAAAACACAAATTTCCATCATTCACTATTAAAGGGGTCATATAATGTCATTTTTGTACAAGCTAATATGATTCTTTAGGGTCTAAATTAAAAGTTTGTAATATATTTTAATTAAAAATTCTCATTAGTATTCTGCAGTAGCCAAGGCGACGTCTATGTATATATCTATACCCGCCCGCGCCGTCAGATCATTTGGACGTGTGCTGTTTTCAAGAGATAACAACGATATAAATACTGTTCGTTTTCTCACACAAACCGCTCGTTTCGTGTCTTAGGCCATCAATGTGTACTTATGATGGGGAATTGTTTCATTTGGATGTGGGGAATTGTTTTAATTTGGACTCTGTGCTTGTGTTTTGAGACAGTGACCATAGACCTGCATTATATGACTGACAGACAAGAACGGTTTGACATCAAAATTGAAACTACTGCGGAAACAAAGACACCTTGGATGCCCTTGAGGTAAGCTAAAACATATCAAAAATTAATTTCAAAGTGAACTATCCCTTTAATTGGTGTTTAACTGGGATGTTCTCTATTTCTGTAGAGGAGCAATCTTTAAGGGGAAACAATACAGATTTATCACAGTTCATTGTAAGGCCTGATACAGCAGTGAACGCCTCATACATCTAATTATTTTTGGTACCTCAAATTTGTTTTTCAAAAAAATTGCAGTGTCGTCAGCAAACTGGCTAAGTTTAATTTCTAAACCTAAAGCTGTGATACCACTATAATGATTTATTTTTACATGCATTGCCAAAACCTGGCTGACTAACAGAAATAAAGAAGGAGAGAGGGGGCATCCTTGCCTAATGCCACGATGAATATCACACCTTTGTGAAGGACCATAAGCAAGTTTGATGGAACTATTACATCCATTGTACAATCTTTAACTGCTTTCAAAAATACATCTCCAAACCCTAACAATTTAATAACTTTGAAAATAAAATCATGATTCACCGTATCAAATGCTTTATAAAAATCAATAAATAAAATAAAACTATCATCATCAGTTAATTGATTATAATCTATCATATCTAAAACTAGTCTAATATTATTCCTAATATGACGACCTTGCATTAAACCAGACTGCTCCATATCAATTATTTTATCTAAACCTCATTTCATTCTTCTAGCAAAAATCATTGCAAACAACTTTATTGAGTAAACTAATAGGCCTCCAGTTTTCACTGAGTAACTTGTCCTTGTTAGGTTTGGGAATCAGTGTTATAACCCCTTGTTTTAATGAAGCAGGTTATTCACCTTTTTCTAAAGCTTCTATAAATACTAATAATAAAAAGGGTGAAAGTTCTTTAGAAAAAGTCTTGTAAAACTCTCCTGTTAGCCCGTCATTGCCTGGAGATTTGTTCTTTTTTAGCAAGTTAATGCACTCTCTCAGCTCCTCAATATCTGTTTCTTTATCACACACATTTTGGAAGTTCTGATCTATTTTTTGGTATCACTCATAAAGCTATTAAAAAAATATCAATGTTGGAAGTAGCCATTGTGGAAGAATACAAATTACTAAAGAACTGAGCCACATATTTTGAAATATCTAAAGAATTATCTACTATTTTGTTGTTAATCATTAGTTTTGAAACCGAGGCAAAATCAGTTTCTTTTTTCGATTTTGCATTTTTTCCCCTTTTTCTAACCATTTAAGTCTAGATCGAATAAATGCTCCTTTTGCTTTTTTCATAGATATTATCAAGTTCAGTATGTAATAAATTAAAAAAAAAATTTCAAAATCAGTCAAGGCTTCTTTCCTCTTTTTATTCAAATGTAATATTTCCTCAATAATTGAATTTTCTTTCCTTTTTTTACTTTTTGCTTCCAATTTTCCTTGATTAAAGAATGCCGTTCTGATATCAAACTTCATTAATTCCCAGTACTTTCCATACGTCTTTTCTATAGCTGCAATATTTTTCAATAATAAGTGTGATTTTTTCCTTTATGCATTAATTTATTGTTTAATTTCCAGTAACTATTCGTTTTTTTGACTGATTTATCTTGCACCATATTTATTCTTATGAATATTCCTTTATGATCTGTCATTATGCAAGGTTCTATCAGTACAGAGGCCACATTATTAGTTAAATCATTAGACACTAACCAATAGTCAATGCGAGAATGAAGAGATAGGTTCTTATTACTCCACGTATATTCCTCCCTGTCTGGATTCTCTCCACACATCAGTAAGGCCCAATCTTAAACATACATGAACTAGTTCACTCGAAGGGCCAGACCTACTTTTAGGAGGCCATCTATCAATGGTTGCATCAAACACAGTATTGAAATCTCCTCCCCAAATAACTTTAGCTAAAGGATATAAGAAAATAAAATGCTGAATTCTAGATTCAATCTGCAAAAAGAGTATTTCGTTGTTAATGTTGTTATTGGTGGCATAACAATTAACTAATATAAATTGTTTGTTATCCTTATCTATCACAAGTAATATCCATCTACCACAATCATCTTTTTCATAATTCAGTATCCGCCCTGTAAATGTATCTTGTAAAATAGCGACCCCCACTGATCGATTACTGCCGAATGACAACCAAATCTCTTTTCCCCACTGATTTGTCCAGAACATGGCGTCTGAAGAACATCATGCGTTTCCTGAATTAAACATAAATCTACACATTTCCCTTTGCAATACAAAAATAAAGCTTTTCTCTTTAGGATATCACGAATACCTCTGGCATTGACAGAAAACAAAGAAAGAGTGTCAAAAGTAGCCAATTAGTAAAAAATAAACCACAAGAGTAGGTAAATAGCCTAAACTTTAAACTTTAACATGATGGGATTCCCACAAACAATCTTCAAAAATTATAAGTTGCAAACATGCACTCAAAAAAAAAAAAAAAATGGTCTAAAAATAAGTGTTTCTCTTTCCTTCAGTGATTCTGCTTGTTAACAGCAGGTGTTCATAATTAATGCTCAATCATCAGTTAATTATCTCATTAACTTCAACACCGCTTTAACTCTGTAGTGTGCACACATATGAACACTGAGCAGTGTTAATTTAACATGGGTGTTGTTTTTCTGTGTACTATTACATAAATCTTACCCGTTTCATTTACATACGACTGACAAATATAAATCACATTCAGTTTATTAATACAATTACATAAATCTTATCTGTTTCATTTAGATATGACTTAAAAATATGAATCACATTCAGATTATTGATTGGTTTATGTTAAAACTATGTAATCCAAATGCATGGAAATTTGTTATGCAATTAAAACACATAAATCTTATTTTTAGACACAATTTTTTTTTTGAGTGTGTGTCACTGCCCATATATATTTAGAACAATAATATCTTAGTAAAAACCTAAAGTAATATTGACAAACTATATATCATTTGAACGCTTACAATCTCTAGTTTTCATATTTGGTGGCTGTTTTTTAAAATAACAATATCAATTTGCAACAAGAATATTTCACATTCATTAGGCGTGTTTAGGCCTTTATTTTGAAATAGAAATAGAATTGAAATAGAAATAAACATGAAAAATCATAAAAGATTGGTAGAAACCTCAGGTGTTTTCATGCCAAGAGTTCAAAAGATAACACCAATTAAATTTTATGAGAAAAAAAGGTCTGAAAATGTTTTGAATATAAAGAAAAATATTATGGATTCTCGATTTGTGATGCGACAGCGAGCTATAACGCACACGTGCTCTTTTTATGTTTATTAGAGGTTGAAATCAAATCAAATACTGCCAAAACACCCATACTATTTCTGAATAGGATGT
This sequence comes from Rutilus rutilus, assembly GCF_951802725.1. NCBI lineage: Eukaryota > Metazoa > Chordata > Actinopteri > Cypriniformes > Leuciscidae > Rutilus > Rutilus rutilus. The sequence continues at coordinate 51,696,740 of NC_140210.1, forward strand.
ATACTTCATAAATTGTATGAAATTATGGAAATACATGGATCAGATCACTCAAAACATGTATGAAAATGGAGGCGCCCTTATATGTTCACTAAGGAAGCTTGGCTGTCCATCTAGTGAAAAAGTTTGGTACTGCGCCAAATAAAATCTTACTTAAAGCTCATTTTTTGAGGCAGTTAAAGGGTTAAATAAACCTTAAAGTGCATCCGTTATTTAACCATCCGTAGAACTTCTTGTCTCTAATAGAGAAGATTAACCTTGACTTTCAGGATACTGCAGACTCCTACCAAACGACCACAAGTCTATGAAGTTCCGTTGCCCTCTTCAGGATGAATCTCTTTACCATCTCTTTACTCTTCCTCTCCCTCTCCACAGCCGGCCAAAGACGATTCCGTGCTTCAATGTCAAAAGCATAAAGTCCTCTTTAAACCGCAGCCTCTTGGTGGTCAGATACTCGTTATTTTTGTAATTTTGCAGATTAAATCTCTGGCTGTGCGAGAAATGAATCTTGGTTGAACTCTTCTGCCATCATCCGAGGTTTTAGGTCTGCCAAGACGATGTGCCACATCCAGAGCATCCGCTACCATAACCATACGCCTGTCCACTGTGTCAGCGGACACTTCTTTGCATATTTCCACAACTCTCTTTTTCACGTTTTCATTGGATTGCTCGGACAGTCCGTATAAACGCAGACACCATCTGCGGCTGTAACGTTCCTGGTCATGAATTTTCATATTAATTTCCTTGACTTTTTTTTTTTTTCCTAGGAGAGCATTTGCATTTTGTAGGATTTTGTTTTCTTTCTGCAGCTTCATTACATCATCATGAACTGACGTATAAGAGATTTGCCCAAAGCTTCAATGTTGGAAGAATTCTCCTTCACCATCCTTTCAATCTGGTCGGATCTCTCGTTAATCTTCTCAGAGAGAATTCGGATGATATTCTCCTGCACTTCACTTAAAGAGAGTTCACTTTCTTTGGCAGAGGAGGCCACCACATGTTTATGCCTTTTGGAAAGTTGATTTTTGCTTGGTGTGTTTAGACACGAATCACAACTTCCTCCGTTTGTTACCTTACAGGCATACGAGTGTGTATCGCTTTAGTTTCTCTTCTCTTTGTCTACTTCTCTCAGATCAGTGATGTTTACAGGAAAGACTCCAGTAGAAGCTTGTAAAAGACACAAATTCCAGGATATAAAATATAAAAAGGACTGTTTCACAAATAAATGACAGTTTTCAGGCCTCCGTCATGTCTGAGCTCCAGCAGCTGGTCTTCTTGTCTTGATGAGAGCTGGTTCTGACGTCATCATCTTCAGAATTAGATTCAGAACTGACTTCTATTGCCATGAAAGTTTTCACGTACAAGGAATTTGCTTTGGTGTTTTGGTGCATGACAAAATTAAATATAAGTATTGATGTTTGAAAATACTGCATTTACTGAAATGACTATTTTGCCAAATTGAAAATTATATATTTTATAAAGAAAAAAACATATTATTTATTTTCTATAATTATATATTATATATTTTGGGGAGGGGCATTATCTATGAATATGTAATGTGCATATATTTACCTTGGAATGGATTGCGCATCCATACTTTGCCATTCCTTGGGTCTTTTTCAGATGGGACATAACATTCAAACTCATCAGACAGTGATGTCAGGTGGCTATGTATCAACTTGTCAAGTCCTTCAGCATCCTCGGAAAAACTGGATAAGTTGCTGAACATATCAAAAACACCCCGGTTGATGCGCCGTGCCCAGGTTTCCAGCTTGGCTTTAAATCCCGCGATTTTATCCGCCAACCTGAATGTGTCAGCCATCCTCCCCTGCATTGTCAGGTTCAAGTCATTCAAGGCCATGGAAATGTCACTCAAGTAGGCCAGTTTTGCGAGCCAGCTCTGGTCACTGAAGTGCACTAAGGGTGACTGCTTGTCGGAGAGGAATTTCTGTAATTCCTCTCTTAGCTCAAACACTCGTGTTAGGGCCTTCCCTTTGGACAGCCACCTAACTTCTGTATGTAGAAGCAGGCGCTTGTGATCAGCATCCATGTCCTCACACAATAATTCAAACAAGAGCGTATTCAGGGCATGAGCTTTGATGTGGTTAATGACACGTATAGCATCATTAAGGACCGCATGGAGCTCTGGAGACAGTCTGCCTGTAACGTATTCGTTCAATACTTGGAATATTTTGGAGCCGGTGGTTGTGCTTGGAAGTGAAAGACAACAGAGCAACTCTTCCTGCACCTCATCTTGATGCACATAAACTAACATGATCGCCTTATTTTCCACGTCAGTCGATTCGTCCACTTGAATTGCGCACCACGGCGATGCTTTTAATCTGCCCAACAGCTGGCCCTCAATATCCTCAGCCATATCATCAATTCTCCTGGCAACAGTATTGTCAGATAGTGGAACATGTCCCAGCTTGCTAGCTGCTTTTGCCCCCAAAAGTTCCCGACAAACTAAACTGTAAACTGAAGTTTTGACGGCTTCATTGCTTCATTTCTCCACAAACAACACACAATGGATTTGGCACCACGGAATCGCCGTTGCCGTAAATCCATACTTAATATAGGATGCATCGTATTTACGATTGAAACTTGACTTGCTTTTCCTTTTTCCGCTATTTTCGAGGTCATCGCCCTTTCTTTTGCTGGAATAGTCCGCGATTAAATGGGCCATGATGGAAGTTTGCTGGGTCCCGGTCATCTCTCCACATAGGTCTCTGCCACTTCACGTGCACCGCGCTCTGCAGTCCGGTCAGATAACAATTATGTTCAGAACCAATGAGACGCTAAGCAATCGCAAGGCGCTCAAAGAAACACATTTTAATCTATTTATTGTTTATGTTTTGGATTAAATAACATGACGTCACAGCACTTTGAAAAAAAAAAAAACATTAAAAAAATATTAATTTATAATATAAATATTATTATTATTAGTAAAAACTACTAACAGGTCCACATCCCAACCTGCAAAAAGTAATTTCAGGGAGGTGAAATGATATATGAATGAATATTTTATGTATCTTGTGAAAGGTTTTATAATGTTGTTGATGAACTTCAGTCAGTCTTTCTTCATCTTATTGTTTGTTCAGATCAACAGGAAGATTCTGCAGTGAGAGGCGGAGCACAAATGAACCAATCCTGAGCTCTGTGGGCGGAGCCACTGATGATTGACAGGGATCATCAGTGATGAGTCACTATAATAGATTTATTTCTGTATAGTTAAAGGTGCTCTAAGCGATGTCATGCGTTTTTTTGATTGATTGATTGATTGATTAGCCTTTATTGTCTCCTAGCGGAGAAATTCATCTTGGGCATTCGGGACAACAGATGCAGCACAACATACATAACACATAACATGATTTACTACACATAACATGAATTACTACACATAATTATCACCTTATCACTAGCCTCTATACCTAATTACAGCTTGCCCACACCCTATTTGTTTTTATTCAATATTTTAATAGAGAGTGGCACAAAGGAAAATTTAAACCTATTCAGTTTACAGGTCGGTACCCTGTACCTTCTGCCTGAGGGCATCAACTCATACTCACTATAGAGAACATGATTCGGATCATTAATAATTTTAAAACTCTGTTTTCTCACCGCCTCCTCAAAAAGCTCATTAAGAGTAGTCGGTGGCACTGATCCAATTATCTTCCCTGCCCTTTTAATCAATGTTTGGAGCTGTGTTTTTAGTTTAACTGACAGGTTACCAAACCAAGCTATAATACCATATCTCAATATAGACTCAATAACTGTCTTGTGAAAAAGGAGCATAATATCTTTATCAACACCATGAACTCTAAGTCTTCTTAAAAAATATAAACGCTGACACATTTTTGATGAAACATAATCTACATGATGTGACCACTGTAACTGTTTGTCTAAATGAATTCCTAAATATTTATATGTTGTTACTTGTTCAATCGGTACTCCTTCAATTATAATAGGGCTTTGATCACCTATAGACCTAGGGTCAAAAATCATTTCTTTAGTTTTGTTAACATTAAGGAGCAAGTTATGCTTCTTACACCACTTCTCCATCTCCTCTATCTCCTGTATATAAGTACCAATGTCTGACTCTTTGTGGAGTAAACTCAATATGGCCGTATCATCAGAAAATTTAATAATAAAATTATTCCTATTGATGTTTCTACATTCATTTGTATATAATATAAAAAGTAAGGGCGAGCTTACACAGCCTTGAGGGGCACCTGTGCTTATATTAATCATCTCGGAAAGAGTGGAGTTAACTCTCACCTGCTGCTTCCTTTCTGTCAGGAATGAGCCATACCATTTAATAATGTAGGGGTTCACTTCCATCTGATATAATTTGTCTAGCATTGTCTGCGGAAGAATACAATTAAATGCAGAACTAAAATCCATAAATAATAAACGAACATAACATGATGGATTGTCTAAGTGTTTTAAGATAGAGTGGACAGTTGTAATTAAAGCATCATCAGTACCCCTGCCATTATTATATGCGAATTGGTACGGGTCCAAGCGAAGCTGTACCTCACCTCTTAATTTGCCAACCATAATACGTTCGAATGACTTCATCACTGTAGAAGTTAGCGCTACTGGTCTATAGTCATCATTTTGCTGTGGGCATGGTTTCTTGGGCAACGGAATGACAACTGATGTCTTCCAGATAGTAGGAATGACACATGTATCCACAGACAATTGAAATAAGGGGCACCAAGCCGGAGTTAACTCATCCGAAAATGTTTTCACAATAAAAGATGAAATACCATCAGGTCCACTTGCCTTATTGTTATTCAACTTTTTAAAAACTGCAGTAACATCTCTGGGGTTAATTAATATTCTATCCCGTACTGGGTCACATGGTATTGACATAGACAGCTCTTTACAGCTTATCACATTTGTTTCACAATTCAAATCAAAACGTTTATAAAAGATGTTAAGATCATTAGCCTTATCTAAATCATTGTCCACATTTAGTTGCTTCTTACTAGAGTTCATATTAGTCATATCTTTCACCTTGTCCCACATTTTTTTGGGGTTGTTCGTTAAAAAGGCTTCCCTAACTTGTTTACTGTGTTCCTCTCGCGCCATCTTCAGTTTCCCCCTCAATTCTTTTTGTATTGATCTCAGTTCCATCAAATCATTATTCCGGAATGCTTGCTTTTTCCTCCTGATCAGATGTTTAATTTCAGGTGTTATATAGTCTTTATTGTTCGGATATATGGTGATTGTCTTTTTCGGCACAACAGTGTCAACACAGAAATGGATGTATCCCGTTATTGTTTCCGCAATATTGTCAATACTGTTGTCCCTATAAAAAACATCCCAGTCTGTAGCCAGAAAGCATCCACTCAACGTCTCCTTGCTCTCATCCTGCCACACACTGACAGTTTTTGAGACGGGTTTACTTTTTTTAATAGCACACTTAAAGGTGGGGATCAAATGGATGATGTTATGATCCGAGTTTGAGAGGGGGGGTTTAATTCTGGCAGCATATGCATCTTTAATGTTGCCATAGCATTTATCTAGCGTCCTATTCTTACGTGTGCTGTTTTTAACATATTGCTGGAATCCAGGTAGAGACAGCTCCAGTTTACATTGATTGAAGTCTCCGAGAACAAATATAGGGGAGTCTGGTTTATCTTTTAGCTGCTGATGGACACAGTCTGCTACACATGCAGCTGCTTTAGATGCATTCCCACTTGGCGGGATATATACAGAGCATAAAAAGATGTTCCCATAGTCTCTAGGTAGATAAAAAGGTCTCAAACTAATGCAGATAAGTTCAAGATCAGGAGTGCACACCCTGTGTTTTATCGTATAATTATTGCACCAGGAGTCGTTAATATAAACACAAATCCCACCCCCCCTCATCTTCCCTGAGTCATTATTTCTGTCCATACGCACACATGAGAAGCCTCGTACCTGCACCAATGAGTCTGGAAAATCCTCTTGTAGCCAGGTCTCTGTATAAATCATTAGGCATGATTCGCGATATTCGTTACACGCCTTTGCATTAAGCTTCAGCTCCTCCATCTTATTCCTTAGGGAGCGGACATTGCCAAAGAGTATTGACGGCAGCGGCGGCCTTGTGGCCCTCCGTCGGAGGCGTATTTAATGCCCCCCCTTCTCCCTCGTTTCCGCAGCCGTTTACCTCCGCGCTGCCGTAGCAGCTCCTCCGGAACATCGACCAACAGGCCCGGTTCTGGTGTTACTTTCCTCCTCAGAGACAGCAGCCAGTCCCTGCCATCCTCCCGTAGCGTCTGCTCATTCCCTTCGGCGAGTGCGGTGACATCATATTGTAAGCGGGTGCAAAAGGTGGCTGTAATTAGCAGCAGCAACAGAAGCCACACTCCAGTGACTCTCTTTCCCATCATAACTTCTTTTCCTAGTTCACTTCTCCTCAATCGGCAGACCACAGAAGCACTTCAACACTCTTGACAATGACAAACAAACTTAACTTGGAAAACTTAGACAAACTTTAGACGACCACATGCACCTGTTCTCCCGTGCCCGTGTCGCAAGCAGTGCTGCGCCACCGGAAGCTGATGAGTCAGCTTTTTTTGTTTTTAGGCCAAAACATTTTTTGTCACATAAAGCAAAGAGCATTTTCCTCACTATCCGCTAGCTGCCTGTCCCCTGAACACACGCAGTCTCTGTAGACACCACAGGCTCCACAAAAGGCAACAAAAACAAACTGGGCTCACCCGCACCACGAAACACAACAAACAGTGTTCCAGCCAATCACTGGCAAGAAGTATTTGAGGGTGGGGTTAGTGCGTGTACACATGAAGGGGGTGTGGAGGAGAGAGAAGCATGAAGAGGGAAGTTTGAATTATGGCCGACACACGACCAAAGAGACGATGTTCTGATGAACAAATTGTAAAGAAGAGGGACAAGGAAAAGGAACGTGCAAAGTACCGAATTTACATCAGAAAAGCCTTTGAAAGGTGGCGAGAACTCCGCCGGCAGAAGGGAATCCAATCCGACATTCAGTTGCTCTGTTTTTGCTGGACAGGTAAATCCCTTGAAGTTCATGTTCACCAAACCAACACAAGGATGTAATTAGCTAGAACTATGCAGTAAGCCTTAACTTTGGCGAATACAACATATATGTTTCTAGCAGCGATCAATCTCTATTGTAAATGATCAAGCAAATTCACAGTAGACAATCTGTGTGAATGATTGTTTTCATCCACTGTTTGTTATGAATTTGAATGTTCATTTATAGGCTATTGACAACTTTGACTAAATTAGTTTACGACGCCGCCGTTGTTTATGCTCACTGGGAAACGCGAAGCTAACGTTATCTTGCTATTATTGCGTCCTTGTATGGGAGCTATATGTAGCGGCACGAGGATGGGATGGAATGATTTTAAGCATAAATGATCTCTGCTAACGACTACGCCACCCTGGAATCTTGCCAGGGACAATAAAATATAGTTTGTTATTTAAGGAAACACAGGTTCGTCCACAGTAAGGCGGCAGGAGACGTGGGTACAAAAATATAAATTTGTTTTATTAAAGATAAATAATCAATATAAAATGCACAAACATCAACAGCACTCAATGTAGACAATTTTGTGGTTCCACAAGCACACATGGAGCGACCTGAGTCAGCAGGACAGGAGCCGAGGCAGAGCAGTGGATAAGGGCACATAAGGCCTCCACGACAAGTCACCTTTTCCGTACGCCTGTGCATATACACTCACACCAGTACACACACACTCACACCACTCAGCACACCACACTCATGAGGGAGACCACCACCAACAATCCGCCCCTGCTTTGTGCACTCAGCTCCTGGAACAGAAATGTCACTGTTGAAACACACTCAGAATTGTCACTGTTGAAACACACTCAGAATTGTCACTGTTGAAACGCACTCAGAATTGTCACTGTTGAAACACACTCAGAATTGTCACTGTTGAAACACACTCAGAATTGTCACTGTTGAAACACACTCAGAATTGTCACTGTTGAAACACACTCAGAATTGTCACTGTTGAAACACACTCAGAATTGTCACTCCAAGAGACAGAAATTGGAGTAGAGATGTTCAGTTTCACGTTAAACATATTACAAAATTCTGAGTCAAAATACAAAATAAAAACTAATACAAACGAAAAGAAAACTTTCCTGGTGTCACAAGACACGGAGACAACCCCGAAATAAAGGGCTCACATGGAGGCACACACACTAAAATAAACACAAAGGACAGTGTTTTCAGTCCTTTGTCCACAGCGGATCAAAGCAACAGCAAAAGCAGCAAAGCAACAGCGCCTCCAGAAGTAGTCCCACGCAGTCAACCGCACGGAAACTAATCGGTGGTGCAGATGCGACCCATTGGTCCGTACTACATCTACGAATTTACAAATAAACAATCAGACAAACTCTGTGATTTAACTGCTAACCATTAATAAAAGCTGTTTCTCTCAACAGATTGCCATTTAACCTAGGCGCAAATTTAAAACTACATACCTTTTAGGTGCGATCTCTGGGGACCAACTCAGTCAGACAGACAACATGCATGTGGGCTCATCCCATCTATCAGGTGGACAGCGTGCGCGTCGGCAATAACTAAGCATTCCGGGCATGAAGTATAAACAACCATACTTTGACCATCAAGGGTACAACCTCAGCCGAATGCCAGCCGCGAAAGCTTGCATGTCGCCCTGAAAATAAGCTAATGTTAGCTACAGTATGCCATTGATCGGCCAGCTCACAACACCCAACATACCTGAATGACGACACGGGAAGGGGCGGTGCCTCATGACACCATACACTCTAACCAGCTTGTTTATATGCGCTATTACAGCTCACTGATAGGACGAGCTCAAATGAATTAATCAGCCACCTGCAGGCAGGATATATTTCATTAGACCTGCCACATATAGTTATTTTGTGCACTCATAATACAGAGATTGATGGAAACGCAACAAGTGTCTGTCGTTGTTTTAATATTTCTATGTTCCCCTTTTCAGTGGGAGACGACACAGTCAAGTATATAGTTCTGCAGTCAGACACATCTCGTCTCATATGTGCTCGTTCAATCCCTCAAACTGCCACCAGAGGTCACCATCTCCTGAGACTGACATCAACCTTGATGAGCCTCACGGTCCGTGTACGTTTTGATAGTTTGTTTTTTCATTTGAAACACAAAACAAAATAACGAGAAACCACCTGTTTTTCGTTTGTCGTTTCAAACCAAAAACAAAGAAACGGTAAAAAAAGAGCCGTTCTCCCGTTTTTGGTTCTGAATCCAAAAACGAAAAATGACAAAACCAAAATCAAATAACGGTCCGATTTTGTTTTTTTTAAATTCCTTTTTCCATTTTTCTGTTTGAAGATCTACATTGAAATATAGACAGGTTGGCCACGTGACCCGGAAGTAATAGTAAATATGGCCTATCAAAATAAAAGCCAAGCTTTTAGAACGGTCATAATATTCAGCGCTAACGTTATACCAGAGTAACGTTAGAAGAAGAAAAATCAATTAATAAATAGCCTTATATAAACCTGGACCGGAATAAATATGTTAGCAACAGTAGTTTTTTTTATTTTTATTTTTTACAAATTTTATTAACATTTTGTCAAATTACAATTTTAACACGTATACGAAATTGAATCAATATACAGCTTCATATATCTGATCTTAACAAGGTGAAAAAATAAAAAATAAAGAAATAAAGAAATAAAATAGAAATAAAATAACAAAACACATAGAAACATAAATGAAAAACACTTAGGGGTCTGCTTATGCATTAAAGTTAAAATAATGAAATAATTTGATTGTTTTGTTTAATTTGTTGTTCTTTTTTTTTTAATTTTCAATGCTGTCCCAATATTTTTTAAGGTCTGTAATTTTGAAATTGTAAAAGGAGGGTTTGCTTCTTTGCCAAATCATTTTGTGCAGATAATATTTAGCTAAAATAATTAAGTTAATTACATATTTTTCATTGGCTGATAAATATGGCTCAGTGACTATAAGAAGTATTTCAAATTTGCTTAGAGAAATATTCTTTTTTATCTTTTGGGAAATAAATCTTTGTAAATGGGACCAAAAGGAAGCTACAAGGGGACAATCAACAAAAACATGCTCAATGGTTTCTCCTTCACAGCCACAGAAAGTACAAATGTTACACACAGTTGGAAAAAAAGTACAGATGTTTGCTTTTGAAGGGTAATACCTGTGAACAATTTTGAATAAAACTTCTTTGATTTTATTTACAATAATATACTGATGAGGTAGCAGGAAGATCATGTTCCATAGTTTCTTGACCAGTAAAGTCCATCGGTGTTTACATATAGGAGTACTGGTAGGATCAAGTATGTTTCTAATAAAAGTATTGTTACATCTCTTATCTGTAAGTGGAATGCCAGAAATAGCAGGAGAACCGACTGTTACAGATAGAGAAGTATCTGTCTGTATGCTCTGTGCTAAAGAAACAAGACTAACAGGAATAGACTCAATCTGTCATGAGCGGACAAAACTGGAAACAGTTGCAGGTTCTCAAAAGTGTTTAATAAGCTCAAAAGGGTCAGACAAACAGTTCAGAACAACGGAGGGCGGCGACTCAGGCTCGTGCAGGGACTTGATGGTCTGTGGTGCGCTGGTGCTGTGACGGTGATGAATCCCGATCCCGGTGCTGGAGTGCGGTGAGTCCAATGACAAAGAACAGGAACGGCAGGAAGACACGGCAGGCGAACAAAGACACGGCAACTCCACGGGAAACACAGACACGGCAAACACAGGACCTCAACAAACAATCCGACACTGGAACAGAGAATGGTGTGAGTATATATATGGAATGGAAATGAATAGCAGCTGTGAACAGTGATTGATGATGATGATGATCAGCTGGAGCGCTGACAGACACGTGAGCAGGACAACGCCCACTCACACATAAACAACAACGACACGAGGCAAGAAGGAAACAATGCATTCAACAACCGTGACAGTACCCCCTCCTCTAGGAACGCCTCACGGCGTTCCCAGACTCCCTTACCTGTCGATTGTAATCATCGATAAGAGAGTGATCCAGGATGTCACGAGCCGGAACCCAACTTCTCTCCTCCGGACCGTAACCTTCCCAGTCCACCAGGTACTGGAATCCGCGTCCCCTCCGCCTAGAGTCCATAATGCGACGGACCGAATAGGATGGTTCCCCATCTACGAGTCGCGGCGGTGGGGGAACCGGGGCAGGCGGATTAATGCGGGAAAAAAAAAACGGGTTTAATTTTGGACACGTGGAATACCGGATGAATTCTCCTGTACACTGGAGGGAGGTTGAGGCGGACTGCCACCGGACTAACAATTTTGGTGACAGAAAACGGGCCAATGAATTTAGGAGCCAGTTTATTGGATACGGAGCGGAGCGGAATGTTCTTAGTAGAAAGCCACACTTTGGAACCGACGACGTATACGGGAGGCCTAGACCGGTGGCGATCGGCCTTGGCCTTGATGCGCGCCCGCACACGGAGGAGAGTCTCACGGGCTCTTGTCCATGTGCGGTGACACCTCTGGACAAAGGCGTGAGCGGAGGGGACCGCGACTTCGGATTCCAGACTGGGAAAGACCGGTGGCTGGTATCCTATACTACACTCAAAAGGAGATAGGCCCGTAGCTGACACTGGCAACGAATTGTGGGCGTACTCCACCATAGGCAGTTGCTGACTCCAGGAGGAAGGATTCCTGGCAGCCGTACATCGCAAGGTTCTCTCCAGGTCTTGGTTGGCTCTCTCAGTTTGACCATTGCTCTGAGGGTGAAACCCGGAAGACAGACTGACCGTCGCCCCCAGTAACTTACAAAACTCTCGCCAAAATTTGGACACAAATTGGGGACCCCTGTCGGAAACCACGTCTGTCGGGAGGCCATGTAACCGGAAGACGTGATTAACGACTGCAACCGCTGTCTCCTTGGCTGAGGGTAATTTGGGCAAGGGAACAAAGTGGGCTGCCTTCGAGAATCGGTCCACCACGGTTAAAACTACCGTGTTACCCTGGGAGGGTGGGAGGGCGGTAACAAAATCTAGAGCGATATGGGACCAGGGTCTCGAAGGCACCGACAGCGGTTGGAGTAACCCATCTGGGGGTCGATTAGACGACTTACCAATAGCACAAACTGAGCAAGCCAAAACAAAATCGTGAACGTCGCGAGCCATAAGCGGCCACCAGAATCGTTGTTTGACCAAATAGAGGGTGCGACTAACTCCTGGATGACAGGCTAGACTAGAACAATGGCCCCACCGAATAACGTCTGGACGTAGTTCCTCCGGCACAAATAAGCGGTTCGGTGGGCACCGGATCGGAGGCGTTACCCCTTCTAGAGCCTTCTTGACTCTCGATTCGACCTCCCAAGTGAGCGTAGAGATAATTAGGGTCTCAGGAAAAATACGCTCGGGAGTAGGTGCGTGTTCGGATCGATCAAAAATACGCGACAAAGAATCGGGTTTGATGTTTTTGGAACCCGGACGATACGAGAGGGTAAAATCAAAACGGCCGAGAAAAAGTGCCCACCGCGCCTGCCTGGAGTTCAACCTTTTAGCGGATCTAATGTACTCCAGATTCTTATGATCCGTCCAGACAATAAAGGGTACCCCGGACCCCTCTAACCAATGACGCCATTCTTCCAAGGCTAACTTGACCGCCAACAACTCCCTGTTGCCAATGTCGTAATTTTGTTCAGCTGGTGATAAGCGATGGGATAAAAACGCGCATGGATGCATCTTGTTGTCTGAGGGTGAGCGTTGTGAAAGAACTGCGCCTACCCCCACCTCTGACGCGTCGACCTCCACCACAAACTGACGTGAGGAATCAGGGGCGATTAAGATGGGAGCCGAAACAAAGCGGCTCTTGAGGTTGGAAAAAGCAGTCTCGGCTGCTTCCGACCACCTGAACGCAGTTCTGGGGGAGGTCAAGGCAGTCAGAGGTGCGGCTAGTTGGCTAAAGTTGCGAATAAAACGCCGGTAGAAATTGGCGAACCCCAGAAACCTCTGTAGGGCCTTACGGGAATCTGGGTTTGGCCACTCTACCACAGCCTTAACTTTGTCAGGATCCATACGCATACCCTCAGCCGACACGATGTGTCCTAAGAAAGGAACCGACTGTGCATGAAAAGCGCATTTCTCCGCCTTGACAAAAAGCCCATTCTCTAGCAACCTCTGGAGTACTCGTCGGACGTGCTGCACGTGTTCCTGGAGAGACGAGGAAAAAATCAGAATGTCATCCAGGTAAACATAAATAAACTGATCGATCATGTCTCGCAGCACGTCATTGACGAGTGCCTGGAAGACTGCGGGACTGTTGGACAAACCGAAGGGCATGACCAAGTATTCAAAGTGCCCCCTAGGGGTGTTAAAGGCAGTCTTCCATTCATCCCCCTTCCTGATACGGACCAAATGATAAGCATTACGTAAGTCCAGCTTTGTGAAGATGGATGCTCCCTGCAACCTCTCGAAGGCTGAAGACATCAGCGGCAAAGGATAAGTATTCTTTACCGTGATGTTGTTCAGCCCCCGGTAATCAATACAAGGTCACAGCGATCCATCCTTCTTCCCCACAAAAAAGAACCCCGCCCCCGCTGGAGATGAGGAAGGTTGGATGAACCCGGATGCTAGAGAATCAGAAATATATTTCTCCATAGCCTCCCTCTCCGGAACCGAGAGTGAATAAATCTTGCCCTTAGGCGGAGACTTACCTGACAGTAAATCTATAGCACAGTCGTAGGGACGGTGCGGAGGGAGAGAAGCAGCCCTTGACTTACTGAACACTTCCCTCAGGTCACGGTACTCCGCGGGCACGTTTGATAAATCCACTGCTTCCTCCTGCAACACAGGAACAGAGACAACAGAACAGGCAGACACAAGACAAGAACTATGACATTCAGCGCTCCAGGCAGATATGGTTCTCTGTTTCCAGTCAATGCGGGGGTTGTGTTGATGGAGCCAGGGGTGACCCAAGACGATGGGGGTGTGATGGGAGTCCGTGATGTAGAATGATATTGTCTCTGCATGGTTCCCTGAGGTGATGAGTGTAATGTTCTCGGTGGCCTGGGAGATGGTTGGTAGTGACTGTCCATTGAGTGCATGTACAGTGATTCTCTGGGGAAGTGTTCTGAGTGGGACTTGAAACTGTAGTGCAAAAGTGCGATCCATAAAATTGCCTTCGGCCCCAGAGTCCACCAGTGCAGTGCAGTGATGATCGTGGACAGACCATCTAAGTCTTCCCGGGAGGATGGTGGATGTGGATGAGGACTTTTCGGCGGAGATCCCACCCGATAGTAGCCTCATACTTACTATCGGGCTTGACCTTTTACCGGGCAGTTGTTAGCAAAGTGTCCCGCTCTCCTGCAGTACAGGCAAAGGCCAAGGGATCTCCGCCTCTCCCTTTCCTCCCGGGAAAGTCGAGCTCGACCCACCTGCATGGGCTCGGGATCGGAGGGACCGGCCGCGTCCATGCCACTGGACCACTGATGTTCCACCCCCCCACGAGGCAGGCTGGGTGGAGCGCGTGGTCCGACCCGGGCTAGTCGGGCGTCCACCCTCAGCGCCAGATCGATGAGTCCATTCAGTGAGGGGGGTAGGTCCAGGGCGTAGATCTCCCTCTGGACGCGGTCGGCCAGCCCATGCAGGAACCTATCCCACTGCGCTTCCTCGTTCCAGCGACACTCGGCCGCCAGGGTCTTGAACTCAATGGCATAATCTGAAACAGATCGTTCTCCCTGGCGTAGATCAGACAAGACCCTGGCAGCCTCTCTTCCCACGACCGCGCGGTCGAAAACTCTTCTCATCTCCGAAGAGAGCGCCTGGAACGAGGAACAGCATGGTTCTTGATTCTCCCACAACGCCGTCCCCCATAGTGCCGCTCTCCCAGTCAGTAGAGTGAGTACGAATGCCACCTTCGTCTCCTCTCTCTCAAATGTCCGGGGCTGGAGTGCAAAATGCATGCCGCATCGAGTCAAAAACGGCCGGCAAAAGTTAGGCTCACCAGAGTATGGCTCAGGAGTCGGAAGGCGAGGTTCCGACTGGGAGGCGGGCATCGGTGGTGTGGGAGGGACGGGCGGTGCGGCTGGCGCAGCGGGAGGTTGCAGCTGTTGAAAACGCTGGGTCAGCTCGGACACCTGCGTGACGAGAGCCTGAATCGCGCGCGCCGCTTCCCCTTGATGACGGTCCTGAGCGTCCATCCTTTGAATACTTGCACGAACAAAGTCATCCATTGTTGCGGCGGCGGCACCTGCTGCTTCCATGGATTGGTCGGATTGTTCTGTCATGAGCGGACAAAACTGGAAACAGTTGCAGGTTCTCAAAAGTGTTTAATAAGCTCAAAAGGGTCAGACAAACAGTTCAGAACAACGGAGGGCGGCGACTCAGGCTCGTGCAGGGACTTGATGGTCTGTGGTGCGCTGGTGCTGTGACGGTGATGAATCCCGATCCCGGTGCTGGAGTGCGGTGAGTCCAATGACAAAGAACAGGAACGGCAGGAAGACACGGCAGGCGAACAAAGACACGGCAACTCCACGGGAAACACAGACACGGCAAACACAGGACCTCAACAAACAATCCGACACTGGAACAGAGAATGGTGTGAGTATATATATGGAATGGAAATGAATAGCAGCTGTGAACAGTGATTGATGATGATGATGATCAGCTGGAGCGCTGACAGACACGTGAGCGGGACAACGCCCACTCACACATAAACAACAACGACACGAGGCAAGAAGGAAACAATGCATTCAACAACCGTGACACAATCACCATTTCGAATTCTTCTTGAGATGTATCAATCAGGGTGGGAATTATACCGCGGCCACGCGGCCATGGCCGCCGTTGCCCTACACTTTGGCCTTCATGCCCCGTGAAAAAAAATCATCGTACGGCCACAGTGGCCTGTGTGCCCTGGCCCTGTCCAAGTTCCACCCAAGTAGTCTCTGAACTTCAATTAGTTTGTGGATTCGCGGAGGTGCTGTGTCATAATCACATCGATGATCTCACGCATCAAAACAGCAGTGCAAGAAGCATGTAACGTCAGCACCAACAGAAGAACGACACTGTTGTCGACACTGGTGCATAGAAATATACACTAGATTTCGCCTTGGCTACGGCATTCGTTCATGAACTGCCGTAGCCAAGGCGAAATCTATATGTCTATCTAGGCACCAGTCTGCGCACACGTCACACAGCAGGAAGCGCGGGCGCCCTCAGATCACTTGGACGTCGCTGTGTTACAAGAGGTAAAAACGATATAAATACTGTTTGTTTTCTCACACAAACCGCTCGTTTCGTGTCTTAGGCCATCAATGTGTACTTACGATGGGGAATTGTTTAATTTGGACGATGGGGAATTGTTTTAATTTGGACTCTGTGGATGGCTGCTCTTTGAGACCGTGACCATAGACCTGCATTATATGACTGACAGACAAGAACGGTTTGACCTAAAAATATCAAAATCTATTTGCTAGTAGATAAGTGCCCTTTTCAGAAAAGGGCCCTATGCAAGGTTCCAGAGGTAACAGCGTCGGCGCACTGAAGCGTGTTTTTTTTTTTAATAGTTCAAAGTTACTATAAGATTTAATGTTATTACCTTGACAAACTATAACTTACATCATTAAAAAGATATAAGACTCACGTTTCAGTATTTGACCACTATTGTATTCTGAGAAATTTATATTGACAGTTATGTCTTAATTTGTGTCAGGAGTTATGAAATGCAAAAATGAGTCGATACCTTTAATATGAATTATGAGCGTCAGACGCTCCCATTCATAAAAAACTTCTGTGCTGTCGTCATGAAAGCGATTCACAAAACAACGTCCCTCACGGCTTTTAGCTCAAAAGTGTGCAGATTTGGAGAAATATTGATATATTCTCAGTTTACATCAGATTTCTATTGACAGGAATAATATTTTATTGAATTTATAGCCAAATGCGTCGATGTAATCATTATGAGCGCTGTATACTGATGTGCTGTGTTTTCAATTCATACCAGCAGCCTGAGGGCGCTCTACTGAACATTAGTCCATATTTGAAACACATGAAGAAGAGCGTTCGACAATGCAGTAAATTATTAATTTATTGGCATTTGTGTTGTTTCTGAATGCTTTTATTGGCATTTGTGGTGTTTCTGAATGCTTTTATTGGCATTTATGTTGTTTCTATTGTTGTGTGAGGGTGTATACCTTCTGGATGTAATGGCGCTCTCTCTCTCTCTCATTAAAAAATGTTGTTTTTTTTATTAAAAAAGTCATAATCCATGTCTTATTCCAAATTAGGATGTTATGGTAGCAATCTGAATGGGAAAACCATCGAATTGTACGATGGCCTTTGTGCCCTGTCATATGGCCTTGGTGCCCCTAAAAATAAAAAAAAGGTGGAGGCCAAATGGCCTTGCCCCTAAAATTACATAATTCCCACCCTGGTATCAATACCATATTTTTCCATGAAGTGCTCATAAGAATAAAATTAATTTTTTGTATTTAGCAGATTGTTTACTGTATTCAGATTACTCATAAACCAATTATTCAGAAAGAGTGTTTTGTTTTTGTGTAGTATATATGCATTGTTCCAAAGAATACAGTTGTGAGGGGAGAAATTGTGTTTAAAGATAAGATTCCAACATAACAAGGTTTGTTTATGAAAATTGCTTAATTTCACGGGGAGTTTTCCTTCCGAAAAAGGACAAATCAATAGAAAGTTAAGACCACCAATAGTTTCAAATAAGCTGTTTGGAATAATATTCCACATACTATTTGGACACTTGAGAAATCTTTTAATCCAGTTGATTTTTATAATTTGGTTAAATGAAGTAAATGTCAGTACATTCAGACCACCTTCAGCCAGAGGGTTTGAGAGAACAGACCTTTTAACCTTGTCAGGCTTATTCTTCCATATAAATTTGAAGAGAATTTTATCAAACTGGGAACAAGTGGATTTTGGAACATCTAGAGATGAGAAAACATAAGCTGCTCTTGACATCCCTTCTGCCTTACTTAACAGAACTCTGCCATACTGTATATGGATAGATCTCTGGCAGACCAACAATTAAATTTGGTTTTGATGGTCTGAGTCACCGGGAGCATATTTAGGTCCAGAGTTTCTCTAGGATTTCTCGATATTTTAATACCAAGATAAGTTATAGTGTTTTTGAGCGAGATATTACATATTTCAGATTGGCTGCTGTCTTTTAGGGGCAGAATTTCACATTTTTTAACGTTTAGTTTTAATCCTGATACTTTTAAGAATTTAGATATTGTAGATAAAGCTAGGGGTACTTGTTCGATATTTTGCAAACATAAAGTAGTTAGCAACAGTAGTTTATTACAGCTATTTAATATCGTGCCTATCCAGACATCACCAGTCGCGTTTAATGAGCGCATTGTTTGACTCAATACAGTTGGTAATATAGGTTAACCTAAGAACTTATTGTGTGTGCAGAGTTGTTACTATTAGCGCTATATTATATAATTAAATTTATATTTAATGTGGTTTCCACCGTAATGGACAGCGAACTGACAGCGATTGAATGAATACTTGTCAACGTGAATTCCCACGTGACGTCATGCGTAGGCCTAATAATATCAGTCCCTATCTCGTCTTTGCCATTCGATTGACACCCTCGTAAAACTTGTGTTGGTCCTCAAATATAATTTTATCCTAACGCATCATATCTATTTTCAAAAAGCCCAAGGACACGCTGTTACCTCGCTCACGTTATACAGTGTTAATCAGTCATTTAAATACTGCCACCTGCTGGTAGAAAGGGGGAACAGTTATCCATTACGGTGGAAACCACATTAAAGGTGCATTGCGCAAGTCTCTGAGGTTTTGCAGAACTATGCCCCCTTCTGGCGACACGCGAAACTGCAACCAGAGTTGTGCACGCGGTTACGTGGAGTTTGCGTTGGGGTTTGGGATGAACTAGAAGCCGGTCTCTTTGAATCCATCTTCTACTTTTGCAAAAGTTGCTTGAGTTGTCTTCGCTGATGCGGATAATGGCGGCGAATACACAAACCTGCCAGACATAGCCAGGTGAGCGTGAACGCGCATGACGTCACGCCCAGTCGATTCCGACCCGAATCCCTCTTATTTATTTTACTGTACAGGATTATAGAGGCAATCGCAGTGATCATAGAATGGCTCATTCAGCCCATCAGGCAATTGTTTAAGCATGTATGGGTTAGAAAAACGGGTATTTTTAACATGAAATGTTGCGCAATGCACCTTTAAATATACATTTAACTATATAATATAGCGCTAACAGTAACAACTCTGCACACACAAATTGAGCCAAACAATGCGCTCATTAAACGTGACTGGTGATGTCTGGATATTAAATAGCTGTAATAAACTACTGTTGCTAACATATTTATTCCGGTCCGGTTTATGTAAGGCTATTTATTAATTGATTTTTCTTCCTTGAACGTTACTCTGGTATAACATTAGCGCTGAATATTATGACCGTTCTAAAAGCTTGGCTTTTATTTTGATAGGCCATATTTACTATTACTTCCGGGTCACGTGGCCAACCTGTCTATATTTCAATGTAGATCTTCAAACGGAAAAATGGAAAAAGGAATTTCAAAAAACCAAAATCGGACCGTTATTTGATTTTGGTTTTGTCATTTTTCGTTTTTGGATTCAGAACCAAAAACGGGAGAACGGCTCTTTTTTTACCGTTTCTTTGTTTTTGGTTTGAAACGACAAACGAAAAAGAGGTGGTTTCTCGTTATTTTGTTTTGTGTTTCAAATGAAAAAACAAACTATCAAAACGTACACTGACCCCTCACCTGTAAATCACTATCATTCATCTTCATTCATCCTCACAATTATACATCTTCAACTTACAGAAAAAGATCATCATTTCTGTTTAAGTAGGTTTAGTTCAGTAATGTTGTTCTCTTGTTGAGGGAGGGACTGTGATATTTCCGTCGCTGGTCATTAATAAACAGTGTTAACCACACAAAGCTTCACTGTAAAGCTAAAGTGCTTGTGTTAAAACAGTCTGTCATTTGGTTGCTGTTGATCTGATGAGCTTCAACACGGTAAGACAAACACACTCTTACTTAAATGAAACTGATGATTATTGCTCATATAACATACGTGTCTTTACATGAGAAATGTTAAGAATAGGGTGATTTACATATACTTGTTTAAATGATGAATATATTAAGGCAAGTATTCATTAGGGACTGTTCGTTTTTTATTTAAGGGGCTACCGGAGGAGTTTTGAGATCAAATAGATTTGGCCCTCCCTTCGCCAGCAAAACATTTTTCTATGACCCTCCAAAATTAATGTGAAAAAAGGCATGACCCTCCTGATAATTTATTGATTACTTCTGTACTGGTTTGCGCTTGGCAAAGATGTTCAGATAGCCATTTTACAACCATGACAAACGACTTACGCCCGTTTCACACATACTCTGTTTGCAGTGCGTATGCGGTGCGTCTTTTTTCCTGTACCCATGTTAACAGGTCAGAGCTTCACACTGAACACGGCTGCAGTCCGTCAATGCATTCCAGGTTCGGTGTGTATACAGCAGTGCAGAGATCGTTACTGCACCGAGTCTATTTTTGCTGTGTTGCACGCGCTGAATTAAAGTGACAGTGGTCAAAATGAACACAAATTGGCATGAAAATATAATAATCTCACCATAAATGCATTTAATTAAATATGACTATTTTTCACAGTCATCCTTTTACTTTAAGAAAGGGGTAAAGCAAGGGAAACTACAATTTACCTCAACAAGGCGACACAGTAATGAACAACACTCGTCTCATTCGTGGAGGTGGAAAAACAAGTACTTTGTGAGATACAATATTTATTGTATTAAAATTTAAATGCAAAAGAAAAGGCATGATAGTCGGATGTTTTTGTAAATTTTAAGTTTTAATTTAAAATGTTTGCGTCTAAAATTTTTAATATAAGTAGCCTACATGGTTAAATATTTTACCACTTGCTTGAGCAACTTAATATATAAATCTATATAGAAGTAATGCATTGAATAATATGTTGTTTAAATTGTGTTTAAACGTGAATACATCTATTAAAGAGTGTATGTGTAGCTATAGAGAGAATCGCAATGACAACGTTTTTTTTTTATAAAAGTTGCTGATAACTTCCGGATTTGAAAGTAAAATGATGAGTATGTGTTTGTGTTTCAGCCGCGGATCAGTTACGCACTGCAAACGCAGCATATGTGAAAGCACTATAGCGTGCTGCTCCTGCACCGCATACGCACTCCACACGGAGTATGTGTGAAACAGGCGTTAACCTCTGCTATCTCATCTTACACATCACACTCCACTGTTATGGTGGCCATTTCAGTAGATTTACTCACTAACATTGGGGGGGAGAGATGTCCCATATGAAAAAAACCTGCATGGTTCATATACAGCAACCATATCTTCCTTACTTAAATCGGCCAGAATTACCTTCTGTGTTTCATATAAGGCCAATACATGTCCTGTACAAAATCAGACCGATTATGGCCACTTTCATACTAAATAGCACACATACAACTTGTAGGGGATTTTTGCGTTGTATATGAATACTGTTAAAAGACTTGTATGACTTTTACATGACAAAAGTATGCAAATGTGTACAGTATTAGTAGAAATATATAAAACTCATATAAAATTCATATATAAATCATTTAAAGTTCTTATATTGAATCATTTGCTAGTCAAATTAAAGTCATATAGAATTTATACACATTTTGTGTAATTTGTTTGTGTTTCATACAGATTTCATGTTTTGATGACCAACATCTGATTCACTTATATGCAGTTGGCAGATTTTTAAAGGGATACTCCACTTTAAAATTAAAATTCTGTCATCATATACTCACCCTCATGCTGTTACAATCCTTCATGAATTTCTTTCTTCTGCTGAACAGAAAGGAAGATATTTAGAAGAATATCAGTAACCAGACAGAAGTTTCTGGTCCCGCTGACTTCCATAGTATATTTTTTTCCTACTATGGAAGTCAATGAGACCAGAAACTGTCTGGTTACTGACATTCTTCTAAATATCTTCCTTCCTGTTCAGCAGAAGAAAGAAATTCATGAAGGATTGTAACAGCATGAGGGTGAGTATATGATGACAGAATTTTAATTTTAAAGTGGAGTATCCCTTTAAACTGTACAGTGCAGAAGCCGGTTCGAGGATTACTGTCAGAATATCACTGACCTTTATGAAGACTGTTAATTTTCCTACAGGATTTGAAAGATCTGGGCCTGTTGTTTGTGAACAAATCATAACATATTATTGCAAATGAACAAAGTTGAGTCAAATATGTTTCTAGAACAGTGATTAAAATGTTGAAAATTGGCTGGAATATGTTTTTGTATATGAACTCTGGTGGTGATGCACTCTAAAAACTTTTAATATTATTTACTCAATTTTTTTGGTGAAACATTTTTACACTTAGAATATTGATTAGTTTCTTATGCGTGTTAAATATTAATAATATTGATTTTATTTAAGTAATATTTGTGGTTCTTGAAACAGATCAGTTTAATTATCCATTCTCAAATATGGTGATGGAAATTTCACAAATATATGAGCTCAGTGTATTTTAAATAAATAATTGGTTAGTCAAATACAAAATTATTTTAGTGAAATATGTTCAACTCAAACTATCAAGTAAATGATATTCAGAGATTTTATTAAGTGAATAAAGTTAATTATTG
Source organism: Rutilus rutilus (assembly GCF_951802725.1). NCBI lineage: Eukaryota > Metazoa > Chordata > Actinopteri > Cypriniformes > Leuciscidae > Rutilus > Rutilus rutilus. Next base: position 51,719,435 of record NC_140210.1, read on the forward strand.
CTGTGATATTTACTAAGCCACTGAATTATTTATTTATTATTTTTTTTTTAATCTTTTTTTTTTTTTTACCAATAAGAATCACTTCAACATATAGGAAAGTTTTATGTTTGTAGGTTAAGAATAGAACTGCTGTATACCATAGTAGTACTGTGATAAAGTTTAGAGAAATTGTCACAAATGAAAATGAAATCTGGTGATGCAGGATTTAAAATGAAAACTAGTGATATGTGAAATATGCAACTGTATCTTGTAGAATACACTCTAATAAATGTGTGCTTGTGTGTGTAGTTTAAATGTTGTGTTTCATCTAAGGCTGATTATACAGTATATACAGTAACCATGATTGACTACAGGCATAGGGCTCGACTTAGGACAAGATAAGAACAAGCATGAGTGAAGTACAGCCTTATACTGATTGGTAAACTGCACTGTGTTTTATACACGTCCATGCTGGACATTCATATTAAATTAGCATTATTTTCCTATGTTTTTACATCATGAAAATCTATATGGCTTCAGTTGTATGTAGGACATATATGACATAATATGATTAAAAATACACTAATATTATACAATTTATATATGTGTTTTTTGCAGCATATATGTCCCTTACAATATTCTGTTGGAACATATAAGAATCACAGGAGTTTTTAGCAAACCTTTTCCATATGGGGTGTTCTGAGGTGAGACTTTGCCTCTCACATGGTGAGTTCAAATGGTAATTTCCAGAGAGGTCCTTTGTCCTCTCAGGGTCTGGTCGCTCTTCAAACAGACTGTCCGGCATTTCCTAATTTCTCAATTCTTACAGCCGGGTAAACATTTCATTGGCGTTCTGTTCTGACATGATGCACTTTTTCTTAGCGTGTACGCCCCGAAGCGCTCACACAGTCAAACAGCACCAAACTGAACTTATGTAGGGTCAGACCCATCTGCTAGCGATGGGGAAAAAATACGCAAAACAAGCCACTTTGAAATTTTGCTGTTTTCATGAATACAAAAGTTGGGTGACCCTCCCCTCAACAAAGAATAAAAAGACATGAACCTCCCCTATTTTCCTCCGGTGGTCCATCCCATAAATACCGAACGGTCCCTTACTTCAATGAGCTCATTGTTTTTGCCTTAAATTATTACTATGTTTCAATTAATACATTTTTAGCTAACTGTGATTTTGTACATTTCTGAAATGCATAACTTAGACAGTTTCCTCTGATAACAGATCACTCTAAATTGTAATGTGGACTCGTGTATTTTCTGTAAAGCTGCTGTGAAACGATGTGTTTTGTGAAAAGCGCTATACAAATAAATGTGAATTGAATTGAATGCTGTATTATAGATATATGTTATGCTGATGTGGGTCAGAATGGCTCCTCCTCTTCCTCTGATCTTCTTTCTGCTCATGATTCACGGTGAGTCTCTCTTACATTCACATTAGAAACACTCTGATGTTTTATTTAAGGCCTCATGAGCGGCTGATCTGCACTTTCTTCTGTCCTGTTCTCACATATTTCTCTCTGAAACAGGAAGTTTGTGTTGAACTTGTCAAACGCTCCTTTTAGAAATGTCAAGGGGTGCTTCTCAATATCCCTCCTCGTCTCCTCGCTCCTCCGTCCTCCATCCTATGACCCAGAAACCGATCGAGCTCAGCCATCTTGAAGGACATCTCAGTTCTCTAACTGCACCGTGAGGAGTCGAGGATCGAGGAGTGAGGAGTGAGGAGTCATGAGCGAGGATGCACAGGTGTATCCTATGCGGAAGAGTTTTATCTACTAAACGTGACGCACGTATAAATTCTCCTCCCCCTTCACATTGGTCACAATCATTTTAATTTATACTTTACCTTTGCAGTTTATATAAATCACACATCTCACATATTTCAACAGGGTATTTTGCTTTATTATTATTTATTATGAATGTCTTAAATAACCAAACTTCAACAACATAAGGGCAGATCCTTTGAGCGCTGCTGATGACGCGATGAAGTGACGCTCGAGTGATCAAGTATTCCAATGCATAAAAAAAAGTTACATTCGATTCCTCCGTCCTCATTTTCTTTCCTCGCAGCCTTTCCTCGCATCCTACAGGGGGAGGAGCTGAGACACGAGGAAAGGAAGCGAGGATGCACATATAAGAAATGAGAAGCACCCCAATAGTCTTTTGCTACTTGCTAGTCAGTGTCACATGGTTTAGTGGGAGGGACTTTCTCATTGTTCAGAGCATCTGATTGAACAAAAATCACTGTAGCAGCAGATCATGAATATGTTTGGCTCAAGTTCTCGGAAGTGAATGTGTTCATGTTAAATATTTATCATGTCAAAGGAGTTCACTAGCATAAATGAGCTCTGAGCTGATAGGTGAGAACTAAAAGCCACAAAACTAATATTTTGATGTCATTGGGTATTTAATAAATCAACTTTGATTATTTTCTTCGTCTTATTTTTTCATATATTTCATTATTTGAGAGTGTGTCATGTTGCTCGTTGTTGATTTCTTGGTTCTCTCTTCACTCCTCTGTCTCTGTACATTTACTTCTGCTTTTCTGCAACACCGTCCATCAAAGCTCATCAAAAGATCACTGTAGGACAGGGCTGCCAACTTTTGAGTTCTCTTTCGAGGAAACGTCACATTTACAAGCGCCAAAATGATATTTGTTGTTTTAAAGCGGGGCTCAGTAGTTTCGGGATTTCTTCGCTGTATTCTTGCTTTTTGCTGGCAGGTTTCTCTCTAGAGCTCCCCCACAGCTTCGGAATAGATATTTGACAACACTGTTGTAAAAACTCGTTGGTGATTCTCAGACACCAGAGGCTAGCAGATCAACGACATCAAAGCAGATGGGATATTCTTTAAAACGTCTTCTTCATTCGGGTTCGAACAGTGTGAGGGAGCGCAATAATGACAGTATTTTAGCAGATTTCTTTTGGCCGTAAAGCAGTTGTTTACATCGCGAGACCTGATATCACGCGAGACTTCCTGACGCGGCGGCCAGCGGTTGCAAGTTGCAAGTGCGTATTTTCCGCTCAAAAAAAATATTTTTTCATTTTTTAAGTATTTTCCGCTCACGGGGGTGCGAAACGACCACCATTCAACCCGAAATAAGTAATATAACCATTCCAGTGACTCCGAAGCTGTTCAGTTAAGGTAAAAAAGTTACTTAGTTCACCTTTAATTTCATAATAAAATTGACAGAATCTGAGAGATTAGAATTGAAAAGTAACCAGCTCTGTCTTGGCTGACATGTGGCCAGAGGTGTAAAGTCCAGGTTCAGAAAGTAAAAGTCAATATTTTGTTCATCTGGATCTACTTTCTGACCCCTGGACTATACACCTGTGCCCATAGGGAGGCGTTGACCAGTTTGATGATGCTTGCAGTTTGCCGAGTTCTGCTGTTCTCACGCAATGAATGTTTAGCAATTTTTCTCTGCGTGAGGAAATGTGTGTGTGTGGTGTGAGAATGTGTGAAACGTGTCGATTAGAGTCTCAGGCTGAAAGTGTGACAGTCTGCAGCCCTGCTCTAGCACTAGATCGTGAATATCTTTTGCTCTTGTTCTCGGAAGTGAATGTGTATATGTTAAATATTTATTTAGTCATATTCCATGATTTACAGTTTTTCTGAATTGCTAAAACACTAAACCCACTTCTCTGAACCAAATTCTCAATAGCCTAAACCAATTTGTCGAATAAGTCATTTCTGTAAAACATTAAACAAGTTCAGGAAGTTAAAACACTGTTTGCAAATCTCATGCACTCTTTTTGCAAAACTCTAAACACATTCTCACTCACTAAAACACATTTCTCACGGTGATGCACTTATGTTTCAAAACGCTAAACACAGGCAGGCTAAAGTTAAACACAACTACAACACAGTTGTCATCGTTTACACACAACGACTCAAAATTGTTCACTTATTTCTAATGATGAGAAGAAACCAACTGTACAAAATACAAGACAGTTTAAAGTGCCTAAATTTACTCAAAATGTTGCACTGAATGTTGAGAACAACAATGGATGGAAACAATATAAGAGGGAGAGGAGGAAGAGTGTGTGTATAAGAGGAGGAAGAGTGTGTGTCTAATAAGAGGAATAGTGTGAGTCTAAGAGGAGGAGGAAGAGTGTGAGTATAAGAGGAGGAAGAGTGTGTGTATAAGAGGAGGAAGAGTGTGTGTATAAGAGGAGGAAGAGTATGAGTATAAGAGGAGGAAGAGTGTGAGTATAAGAGGAGGAAGAGTGTGATTTATAAGAAGAGGAAGAGTGTGTGTCTAAGAAGAGGAAGAGTATGAGTCTAAGAGGAGGAAGACTGTGTGTATAAGAGGAGGAAGAGTGTGAGTATAAGAGGAGGAAGAGTGTGTGTATAAGAGGAGGAAGAGTGTGTGTATAAGAAGAGGAAGAGTGTGAGTCTAAGAGGAGGAAGAGTATGTGTATAAGAGGAGGAAGAGTGTGAGTATAAGAGGAGGAAGAGTGTGTGTCTAAGAAAAGGAAGAGTGTGAGTATAAGAGGAGGAAGAGTGTGATTTATAAGAGGAGGAAGAGTGTGTGTCTAAGAAGAGGAAGAGTGTGAGTCTAAGAAGAGGAAGAATGTGAGTCTAAGAGGAGGAAGAGTGTGAGTCTAAGAGGAGGAAGAGTGTGTGTATAAGAGGAGGAAGAGTGTGTGTGAGTATAAGAGGAGGAAGAGTGTGAGTCTAAGAAGAGGAAGAGTGTGAGTCTAAGAGGAGGAAGAGTGTGAGTCTAAGAGGAGGAAGAGTGTGATTTATAAGAGGAGGAAGAGTGTGAGTATAAGAGGAGGAAGAGTGTGTGTCTAAGAAGAGGAAGAGTGTGAGTATAAGAGGAGGAAGAGTGTGAGTCTAAGAGGAGGAAGAGTGTGAGTATAAGAGGAGGAAGAGTGTGAGTATAAGAGGAGGAAGATTGTGTGTATAAGAGGAGGAAGAGTGTGAGTATAAGAGGAGGAAGAGTGTGAGTATAAGAGGAGGAAGAGTGTGAGTATAAGAGGAGGAAGAGTGTGAGTATAAGAGGAGGAAGAGTGTGTGTATAAGAGGAGGAAGAGTGTGAGTATAAGAGGAGGAAGAGTGTGAGTATAAGAGGAGGAAGAGTGTGAGTATAAGAGTATGAGTATAAGAGGAGGAAGAGTGTGATTTATAAGAGGAGGAAGAGTGTGTGTATAAGAAGAGGAAGAGTGTGATTTATAAGAGGAGGAAGAGTGTGTGTCTAAGAAGAGGAAGGGTGTGAGTATAAGAGGAGGAAGAGTGTGAGTATAAGAGGAGGAAGAGTGTGAGTATAAGAGGAGGAAGAGTGTGTGTATAAGAGGAGGAAGAGTGTGTGTATAAGAGGAGGAAGAGTGTGAGTATAAGAGTATGAGTATAAGAGGAGGAAGAGTGTAAGTATAAGAGGAGGAAGAGTGTGAGTCTAAGAGGAGGAAGAGTGTAAGTATAAGAGGAGGAAGAGTGTGAGTATAAGAGGAGGAAGAGTGTGAGTATAAGAGGAGGAAGAGTGTGAGTATAAGAGTGTGAGTATAAGAGGAGGAAGATTGTGTGTATAAGAGGAGGAAGAGTATGAGTATAAGAGGAGGAAGAGTGTGAGTATAAGAGGAGGAAGATTGTGTGTATAAGAGGAGGAAGAGTCTGAGTATAAGAGGAGGAAGAGTGTAAGTATAAGAGGAGGAAGAGTGTGAGTATAAGAGGAGGAAGAGTGTGAGTATAAGAGGAGGAAGAGTGTGTGTATAAGAGGAGGAAGAGTGTGAGTCTAAGAGGAGGAAGAGTGTAAGTATAAGAGGAGGAAGAGTGTGAGTATAAGAGGAGGAAGAGTGTGAGTATAAGAGTGTGAGTATAAGAGGAGGAAGATTGTGTGTATAAGAGGAGGAAGAGTATGAGTATAAGAGGAGGAAGAGTGTGAGTATAAGAGGAGGAAGATTGTGAGTCTAAGAGGAGGAAGAGTGTAAGTATAAGAGGAGGAAGAGTGTGTGTATAAGAGGAGGAAGAGTGTGAGTCTAAGAGGAGGAAGAGTGTAAGTATAAGAGGAGGAAGAGTGTGTGTATAAGAGGAGGAAGAGTGTGAGTCTAAGAGGAGGAAGAGTGTAAGTATAAGAGGAGGAAGAGTGTGTGTATAAGAGGAGGAAGAGTGTGAGTCTAAGAGGAGGAAGAGTGTGTGTATAAGAGGAGGAAGAGTGTGTGTATAAGAGGAGGAAGAGTGTGTGTATAAGAGGAGGAAGAGTGTGAGTCTAAGAGGAGGAAGAGTGTGTGTATAAGAGGAGGAAGAGTGTGAGTATAAGAGGAGGAAGAGTGTAAGTATAAGAGGAGGAAGAGTGTGAGTCTAAGAGGAGGAAGAGTGTGAGTATAAGAGGAGGAAGAGTGTGTGTATAAGAGGAGGAAGAGTGTGAGTCTAAGAGGAGGAAGAGTGTAAGTATAAGAGGAGGAAGAGTGTGAGTATAAGAGGAGGAAGAGTGTGAGTATAAGAGTGTGAGTATAAGAGGAGGAAGATTGTGTGTATAAGAGGAGGAAGAGTATGAGTATAAGAGGAGGAAGAGTGTGAGTATAAGAGGAGGAAGATTGTGTGTATAAGAGGAGGAAGAGTGTGAGTATAAGAGGAGGAAGAGTGTGAGTATAAGAGGAGGAAGAGTGTGAGTATAAGAGGAGGAAGATTGTGTGTATAAGAGGAGGAAGAGTGTGAGTATAAGAGGAGGAAGAGTGTGTGAACGAGGAGATGAACGAGGAGGAAGAGGAAGAGGAAGGTGTGGAGAATGTGGTCAAGGCTGGATCTGCTTCAGGGTTTTCCTCTTCTCCTGCAGAGATGATATTCTCCGGCCGGACCGACATGAAGACGTGAAGCTGAAGCAGAATAAATCTCTCTCACTGACCTTGATTCTGCAGTTGCTCAACTCTTCTGACTGTACTTTACAGTAACATGCTTTTCATTTACAGTTTTTTACTGTAACCTTTTGGGCTTCTGCAGTTGGTCACTGTATTTCACAGTATGCAAATGCTGAATATACAGACATTCCATACTATACAATATTCAGTACAATACTATACAGTACTTGCAGTGCATACAGTATTTATTCACTCACCACTGTCAGGTGTCAGTACTACTTTATTATGTAATTGCAAAATTTGTTTACTTTCTTACAATATATAAATACATATTTCTCCTGTAACTGCATGCTTTGGATTCTGTGTTCTCCATTTGTCATGTAGTGTCTAACGAATGATCTGTAGTGTTTCTAATATTGACTGATGTGTGTAAGATCTGAAAGCATTGTTTGATTTTGCCAGAAGAGTCAGAGATTCTCTGAATGAGTTTTGAACATTTGCTTTTGTGTTTAAGGTTTTGAGAAAGTGAGTGATGGTTTCAAGAAATGTGTTTTAGCAATTCAGAAAAACTGTAATTGTGCAGCTTGTTGTTTTTGGCTGATTTCTTGGTTCTCTCTTCACTCCTCTGTCTTAAAGTAATTCACACTGAGATTATTTATTCACATTTATCTTATATTTCCTGTAATGAGTCGCTGTTTTCTAATAGTAATAAAGTATTGTCATGTTTTCATGATCCAATATAACAGATAAAACAACATTTACAGTTTGATGAATTCTGTGTTTCAGGGGTTTCTAGTGATGATTGGAATGTGAGTTACAGTCCTTCACACATCTGTGCACTAAAGGACTCAACAGTGATAATGAGCTGCACTTATACATACCCTACTGGACATCAGATCAAGAAAGTGTTCTGGACCAATGAGTCAAACAAGGGTGATGCGTCTCCAGATCTGTCTAATGACCCTGAATACAGTCAGAGGCTTCAGTATCTGGGAGATAAACAGCAGAACTGCACCATCAGACTGAGTCATGTGACACTGAAGGATTCACACATGTACTATTTCACATTCATCACTGATAAAAACAAATGGATTGGTAAATCTGGAGTGACTCTTACTGTCACAGGTGAGTTTGATGAGGTTTATCTCTTCTTCTGTGCATTATGTTGAATAATAATCAGTGTATGACAGCAGCACTAGATATAATGTGTGTGTTGTGTTCAGATCTTCAGGTGGAGTCTCCTGAGAGAGTGACAGAGGGAGATTCAGTCACTCTGAGATGTAAAAGCAGCTGCGCTCTGACTGACAGAGCAACATTCATCTGGTACAGAAACTCATCGAAGATATTAACTGAGAATAAATTAATTAACGAACTCTCCATCAATCCAGTCAGAAGAGAGGATTCAGGCAGATATAGCTGTGCTGTAGACAGACACACTCACATCTCTCCTGCTGTTCAGCTCAATGTCATGTGTGAGTACAGATTGACTTTCTCTCTTTAACCCTCATGCACTTTAGATTTCTGGTTACAGTCTGTGTGGTCCAGGTCAGATTGACCCTAATTCAATTCCCCAAAAACCACACTATAAAAAAATATAATAAATAAAATAAAAATTACAATCAGGTACAAATAATGAACTTTTAATATCAATACTTTTGATAAATACTTTTCTAAATATCTGCATTTATGATTTATAAAAATGTTTTAACCACTAAGACTGCCCCTCCCTGACACCCGTGGGACACTTGCCATTATACATTTACAACAATAATATCTTAGTCTAAACCTAAAGTAATCTTGACCAACTATATAGCATTTGAAAGCGTTCAGACTGTAGTTTTCATATTTGGCGACTGATTTTCAAAAGATGTGGTGCCGAATTATAACACATGCTCTCATTCGTTACGTATGTTTTTATATGTTTTAGAGATTTGATTCAAATCAAATATTAACATTACTTCCCAAACTACTTCTGAATAGGATGTCTACTTCATAAATATATTTTTTTAAAGTATGGAAATATATGGTTAAGATCACTCAATCCATATATGGAAATCGAAGAGTCCTTATATGGTCACCAGAGGAGTCTGGATGTCATCTAGTGGAAAAGTTTGGTACTGCGCTCAAAAAAACGTAATAAAAATATTTTTGAGACATCAACCTAAAATTCGTCACAGAACTTGTTCAGATATTTAGCTTTGATTTTCTTGAAGTTTTAAAGTTGAACATGTTTTGTCAAATATAAATTACAGAGAAGTACCAAGATATATATCATAAATCGCCATTTAACCAAAATATACAGAGATATTAATTTATGGCCATATCGCCCAGCCCTAGGAGCAAGTAGGAACAGCAGTGATTGACTTCTCTGTGTAAAGCCCTCTCCTTCTCCAAGGGTGCGGGGGATCAGGCGGTTTACACGAGGCGCTGGAAGACAGTGTTTGTGGCGTATTTCTTAGGGATCCCAATTCATCAGTCACTGACGTAACTCATAGTGATGATGACTGAATGGGAACGTCTAGGTTACTAATGTAACTCCTGTTCCCTGAAGGAGGGAAGGGAGAAGTTACGTCCCATTGCCACAAAGGAAACGAGGATGCACAAATTAGAAATGAGAAGCACTATAAGTTTCTTCATGCTAGCATGTGTGGAAGTATTGCCCGCTCACCGCTAGTGGTCTTTTGGCATCTCCATGTGGTCCTGTATGGTATCGCACATTGACTTGTAATTATGTATATAAAAAAAAACTCTAAACAAATGTAATGTCCTCTCAGTTTTTGCGGTTGCACTATTTACATTCATCGTTAATTAGGAAAAGTTAAAAAAGTTAAAACATCTTGCAGAAAAACTGTTTTGTGAGAATCTTCCTTAAACTTAATCAAGAACTTGGTAAAACATTTGTCTGTATTTAAAAGGTTTCAAGCCTCTCAAATTCTAGTCTTAATAGTTTTTCCTTGTTAACTTTTTTGCTTAAACTTTTTCTTTAACTTTGAGCATTAAACAGTCAAAAATTTAACTGGATGTTTGCTGAAATTGTCCAATAATAACCAACTGCAGCCTTTCCTAGAACATTTTCCACCAGCCGTCTCTGATAAATACTTTTACCTGACATCTGTAGATCCTCCAGTGAAACCTGTGATCTCCATCAGTCCATCTGGTGTAATAATGGAGGGATATTCAGTGACTCTGAACTGCATCAGTGACTCAAACCCTCCTGCAGAAATCAGCTGGTTTAAAGGAGGAACGATTGTAGGATCTGGAAGAATCTACAACATCTCAAAGATCAGCTCTAATGACAGTGGAGAATACAAGTGCAAGTCCATCAATGAACATGGAGAGAAATACTCTGATACTGTGACTTTAAACGTTATGTGTGAGTTTTATGAATCATATTCTGTATTTTAACCACATAAACCTGCTTACTTTCTTATCTGTCAGTATATTTTGTCTGATCTAGTCCTGTTAAACATTGGTGTGTGTTTGTGTGTATTTCAGCATTCAGATATTTCTTGTCTGTAACTGTCGGTGTTGGTGTTGCTGTTGGTGTTTTACTCGGTGGAGCATCAGGGGCTTTTGTGATGTACATTTGGTAAGAAGTTCATTTAAAAAGTCTACTTCTGTATTTATGAAGAATTACTGTATTACATTTAGATTAAGTGTTACATTTAAAGCGCTAGTGCGTAAGCTTTACCTCTTTGTCGCCATCTCTGTTTGAAACCTTGAAATTGCAGTTATTTGAGGCTTTAAATGTGTTGTTTATTCATCTTTCTTCTGACAGTCTTACTAAAAGGATGAACAGAAGATCTGCTATGAAGGAGGTGAGATGATCTCAATTATTCACAGTGTTTTCCTGCAGAGATGTTTCCTACAGCCGCTATGAGCCGTACACAGATATTAAGAGTATAAGACACACGAGTCTCGTGTCCAAACACCCGATTCTTCAGTTCTAGATCCAGTAAAACTGATTTCCATCAAGATCCTCTAAACATTACAGTCAGCATTTAAAAAATGAACTCACAATGTGTGTGTCCTTCTGTCTCTCCTGTAGATCTCTGATCCCAATGAAGACACATATACAGCTCTTGAGCTCAAGTCCACGACCTCTGACCTGTACGACACACTCACAGTAAGTGAGACGTCAAAGTCAGATACTCCATCACAGATGATCACATGACCGATCTCTCGCTCTCTTTCACACAGACCGTTGATCGCAGACCTCCTGAAGACTCTTGATCCTCAGAGCTTTTCTAAACATGAGAATCCATCAGTAAGTGTCAGAACCTGCAGCTCTTCTCAATATAATCAATAAAACTCTCTTCAGTATAGTGTGATTGTTTTATGTATCTTGTGAAAGGTTTTATAATGTTGTTGATGAACTTCAGTCAGTCTTTCTTCATCTTATTGTTTGTTCAGATCAACAGGAAGATTCTGCAGTGAGAGGCGGAGCACAAATGAACCAATCCTGAGCTCTGTGGGAGGAGCCACTGATGATTGACAGGGATCATCAGTGATGAGTCACAAGAGTTTAATTTCTGTATAGTTTAAGAAACATGATGTAACAGTGGAATTAAATGAAAGTTAAAAGCTGGAGAATTGTTATTGTCTAAATATATGTTAAAATTAAGTCAAAACACCTGAAGTGATGTTCAGTTGTGGCAAACAATCTATGCTTTCTCATTTTACAACATTTTCCTGCTTCTAAATCATAATTGATCATTTTATTCTGATAATGGAATTCATTCACAATGGAAAATGTATCTTTTTTTTTGCTCTCAAAGTGCTCAATATAATCAGCTTCTGTTATTCAGTCTTTTGTGTTCCTGTAACTCTCGCTTTAAATGTTTTTAAGTTGTATTTGTGATCATCTCATATACTTGTCCAAACCTTAAAGTCCCTGTAAAGGCAATTCTAAAAAAAAATTCTAAACACACTATAAATGTTAGAAATGTATTGCTAAAACATATTGCAAGGACTGTGAACTGTGAAGTACTGAATTGTGGAGTTAGACCGTTAAACGGTTTTTCACCATTGCTGTGTTCCGGATTTTTTGGGCGGGGCTAAAACGGGGGATCGATGACGCACTGGAGCCCCTGAGCTCCTGGACACGCCCCTACTTGATGACATACTGGAGCCTCTGAGGCTGCCCCCTCCCCTATCAGTTCGCTATGGCGTTATTTTTTAGTCAAAAGTTATGAGCGTGTAAGACATGCTCACGAGCACATTATGTTATTTCACACGCGCAAAAATGAACCTTCAGCTGGCATGATAAAAGTACTCACGCACAAATTCAACAACCGAGAGGTGTACAAGTAGCTGCGAGCAAGGTTAACTCTGCTTGTACAGTGGAATCCTGCTCGCGCGCAGTGGGCTTCTGCTCGCTCAGCTGATTTCTGCTCGCTCGAGTCTACATGACTTTTGACAATTTGGGGGCGGAAACCAAGGAGGGCACTGACCCTCTTATGATTGGTCACTTTCATCAAGGAAAATCTTGGGAAATCCTAACCCCGCCCACCTTCTGACGCAGCGCGCGTCACTCAGCTCGCTCTGCTACTCCGGCTATCTCTGTGTATATTTTAGACAACGAAATATGTGATAAAACACCATACTAACTATTTTCGTTTTCATTTAAAGAAATCTTAAACATGATAGCCACACAAATGTGGTTCAGGCAACGCGTATTGATTATATTCACTGCACATAACGTTTGCCTATTTATAAAAAAAATATATATATAAAACACAAACCTGCCTCTTTTCGTTTTAAATATAATATAAAAACATTAAACATTTTAATATGGTCCAGGCAATATGTGCATTTGTACTAAACAACAGATTTTGCAGTAAACAACATTACAGTTTTTAAAACTTTTGTGCACTTTTACATAATACACCAACACTTGTATCTGTTCCCAAGAAAGTGGTGGCTGAAATATGTGCAGTAAGTGGACATTTTCTAACTCTCCAAAGGAAAGAAAGTATAAGACTTTGTAATGTCCATTTGTTTCCATTGCACTGGACAGTGAATAAACCCTCTCAGATAACTGTCATATGGAGGAACTAGCCTACCTGCAAGTGCATAAATAACTTTACTTAATATATACTTGTATGCTTTATGGCTGCAATATAAGTTGCAGGATTCCACATCTACAGAAAGGCCTACAGAAGAGTCTGCACAGACAGAAGAGACATAGGCCTACAGGTGGGCAGTGGATAGGCAACTTTTCCTTTTTATTTGTTGCATGAGGCATGTGTCTAATATCTCTTGTTGCAGGCACTTGACCACTGGCTTTTCTTTACAAAGAACAATTGAAATAAAACTCAAGGAACTAAGCATATTTGTCTTTTATTAAACATTTAATGAAAAGTTTTTTTTTTTTTTTTTTTTTTTGGCAGTGTTGTGTAATATGGCACATGCAACAATGTCACAGGCCCTGTCAGGTGTGCAACCCTCAGACCCTTCAGACACTGAAATCTTCCCTTTAGTTAGCCAAAGTTCATTTCATTGTGTGCCCTTGTCCTGGCTAGAGCTGCATTGTAACTGGTTTGGGTCAGGGAATGGGGTCATAAAACACCTGTCTGCAGGCAGGAACATGTCATAATCACCTATGAAGAAATGCAGTTCTGTTAGGATCAGCATAAGTGTATGTAATACAGTGAGCTTGATATTTAATTGTGGAACTGTTCTTACCACTTTCAAATAATGTGCATAAATGTGAATCTCTGAAAATGCTTAAGTCATGCACAGATCCTGGCCATTTTGCTTTCACATTTGTGATATGGAAGATTTTAGTCAACTGCCTTTTTTTAAATTTGATATAATATTACTAATCTGGAATATTAAGAATCACAATAGTAAATGGGCTGCACATTTACATTGTGAATCCCCTTTCTGTTCACATAATCCCCTTCATTGAGGCCTTGATGGCAGTCTATGGTCTAGCCTATAGTCTATGGTACCAATCACGTTAGTGAAGCCTGAGTGACATATACTGTAATCGGCATGGTCATGATTGCATGATCTTCATAAAAAATTATGATAGCCTAAAAAAACTGCTTTAAAAAAAACTGCTTTATGCGGCCTGACCCCTTGATAGCTATCTTCGGTGTAGCACGTGATGAGCTAAAGCTCTCCCACCTCCATAAAAATGCAATAGCCTATGCTTCGTTGCATGCCCGCCGTCTGATACTGTTGAACTGGAAGCTCTGGAAAAGATTAGGTATACAGTGCACGGCTTGGAGGGTAAATATGACAGAACCTGGTCACAGTTCATAACTCATATCAAGAGTCTGCCTTTTGCCTGACTCATTGTTTTTTATTTGTTGGTAATTTAGTTTCTTGCTTCTTTCTCTGACTGCCGTCCCTAGTCTCCTCAATGCCCGTATTCTGACTGTTAGGATATATATATATTTTTTTTTTTTTGTGTGTATACTTGTTTTCTTCTTTGTGGGGATACCACCTGGATGGGGTTGGGGGGTGGGGGGTGGAGTTCACACAACTTTTGTAAGAAATGCTGAACTTATGTCAATGTTTTGTTGAAAATCATAAATAAAGTTGCAAAAAAAAAACAACCTGCTTTACAACATTGGGTCTTCAGTGGCTTGGAAATGCAAAAAAAAAAAAAAACTAAAACTGTTTTTTAAACCTAAAAGCGCCAGGTAAACTCCGAATGACACAACAGACAGCACTTTCCATCAAGTTCTCCGCATCTCCAATAGTGTAAAGGAAAGAGCCACTCGCAAATAATCTTAGGGCAATGCAAACAGTTTGTGCTGTAGTTAAAGCCAGACTCCGACAAGTCGAAAATAAATGTGCGTTTCCAACAAATTAATAATGTAAACGACAATCTCACGAGTCACGAGAAAAAAATATATATCTCAGAAAGTGCACTATCGCGCTGCGCTGGACTTCCCGTATCAGCTCCGCTTATGAAGCCGCAGTCTAATCCTGTTAACATGAAATAAGCCTGCTCCCGAGCAGGTTTAAGCTTGCGCACCTGTTGCTATGACAGCAAGTCCAGGATGAGCGTCGAAGAACCAAACAATCCAAGATCATGCCAAATCCCCAACAATCAAATCCAGCTAACTGAGTTAGCGACGTACGAAGAACGAGCCCCTGTAGGCTATTTTTGTTTTCTACAGTATATTACTGTTTTAATGGAAAATGGTATGATATTGTCAGAATTTGGCCTTTGTTTACAGCAAGGGTTAACAGTGTAGAGTTTATCCTACAAAGGTATTCCTACAAAAAAAAAAAAAAAAAAAAACCTTTCTGTGAATGCTCCACTGAAACAATTTCTCATTTGTTTTGGTCTTGCCAATATACCCAGTATTTCTGGAATAATGTGGAGGTTTTCATTGCTGATAATATTTTTAAAACATTTTCTTTATCTTATAAACGTGATTTTGGGTTATTATATCAAGGATCGCTCTTTAAAGGATGTTGGTTTTATTATAAATTTTATTTAATTTTTATGTAAATTTCACATTCATAAATGCAAGCTTACAAAAGGCAAACTTCTTTTTATGGTGCTTGAAAAGGAGATTAAAATGTATGTACACTGTTAGACTTTTCTGTAATTTCTACAGTTATTTACTTTAAATCCCCCAGTATTATACTGCTATTTCTCTTTACAGTAAATAACTGTGATTCCAATTGCATCATGGGAATTTTCTGTGACGTCTAACACCACATACAGAGACTTACTGTATTTTTAAAATTTGCTGTATACTACTGTATTTGACGTAACTGCCTCTCTGGCTGGCACCATTCCACCGTGCTTTTTATTTCCTAATTTTTGCCTTAGACCGCGTGTCTACAACGCTATAATAGCCAGAGGCTGTCTATATTGGACACATTGAAGCGACCAGACCTTTAAAT
The DNA here is from genome assembly GCF_951802725.1 of Rutilus rutilus. NCBI lineage: Eukaryota > Metazoa > Chordata > Actinopteri > Cypriniformes > Leuciscidae > Rutilus > Rutilus rutilus. Next base: position 51,735,103 of record NC_140210.1, read on the forward strand.
GCAAACCTGTTTATCCCTTGTAAGAACTAGCGCGAGCGCATGGACTCGTATCTATGGAAGCCCGTTTCCGCCACGTTGAGTAAAAAAAAAAGATTATTTAAGTCATAATAATGAGAAACTTTCTCATAATAATGACTTAACATCTCAAAATAATGAGAAACTTTCTCATAATAATGACTTAACATCTCATAATAATGAGAAACTTTCTCGTAATAATGACTTAACATCTCAAAATAATGAGAAACATTCTCATAATAATGAGAAACTTTCTCATAATTATGACTTAAACATCTCGTAATAATGTGAAACTTTCTCGAAATAATGACTTAACATCTCGTAATAATGAGAAACTTTCTCATAATAATGACTTAACATCTCATAATAAAGAGAAACTTTCTCGTAATAATGACTTAGTATCTCATAATAATGAGAAACTTTCTCATAATAATGACTTAACATCTCGTAATAATGAGAAACTTTCTCGTAATAATGACTTAACATCTCATAATAATGAGAAACTTTCTCATAATAATGACTTAACATCTCGTAATAATGAGAAACTTTCTCATAATAATGACTTAACATCTCATAATAATGAGAAACTTTCTCATAATAATGACTTAACATCTCGTAATAATGTGAAACTTTCTCATAATAATGACTTAACATCTCGTAATAATGAGAAACTTTCTCATAATAATGACTTAACATCTCATAATAATGAGAAACTTTCTCGTAATAATGACTTAACATCTCATAATAATGAGAAACTTTCTCATAATAATGACTTAACATCTCGTAATAATGAGAAACTTTCTCATAATAATGACTTAACATCTCGTAATAATGAGAAACTTTCTCGTAATAATGACTTAACATCTCATAATAATGAGAAACTTTCTCATAATAATGACTTAACATCTCGTAATAATGAGAAACTTTCTCATAATAATGACTTAACATCTCATAATAATGAGAAACTTTCTCATAATAATGACTTAACATCTCGTAATAATGTGAAACTTTCTCATAATAATGACTTAACATCTCGTAATAATGAGAAACTTTCTCATAATAATGACTTAACATCTCATAATAATGAGAAACTTTCTCGTAATAATGACTTAACTTCTCGTAATAATGAGAAACTTTCTCGTAATAATGACTTAACATCTCGTAATAATGACTTAACTTAACATATAATAATGATAAACTAATTGTGACGCATATGTGCGCTCGCGCTACGCCTACTGACTATAGGCGCCGGTTGTTGCTGATGCTGATTCTTGCTAACATGGGCATCTGCGTGATCCATGGATTTTAAACAAATAGAGCAGTATTTCAGACGAGGACTAACAAATCGTGAAATACTAACTCTACTGAAAGAGGTACATGGAGTCATATTTAGCAATCGCACCCTTGAGCGACTTTTGAGTAAGCACCAGCTTTGGAGGAGGAAGAACAAGACTGATGAAGCTGATGTGGCAGCTTTCATTCAGCAACAACTACAAACATCAGGACAGTCGCATGGTTACAGGTGGATGCATCAGAAATGCTGGCTCAATGGAATTATCACTGACAGAGAGACAGTGCGGGTGATTTTACGGTTGCTAGATGGCGAGGGAGTTGACCTGAGGTCTAGGAATCGACTTCGCCACCGAGTGTATTTCAGCCGTGGACCTAATTATGTGTGGCATATCGATGGATACGATAAATTAAAACCATATGGAATTGGTATAAGTGGGTGCATAGACGGGTTTTCAAGAAAAATGATGTGGCTTGAAGCTTACAGAACAAACAATGATCCTCGGATTATTGCTGGGTACTTTATGACAGCTGTCATAGAGGCGGAGGGCTGCCCTAATATGGTGAGATTGGATCTCGGCACAGAGAACGTCAATGTTGCAGAAATGCAGAAATTTCTGCATCATGGAACGCATCCTGACTCTGCTTGCGTCAGTTTTGGGCCAAGCACCAGCAATCAACGGATTGAGAGATGGTGGCTTACACTTAGAAGTCAGTGCATCCAGTTTTGGATGAACCTGTTTGACAATATGAAAGAGGATGGACATTATGCTGACACTTTCCTGGACAAATGTTTGATCCAATTCTGTTTTCAAAACTTAATACAGGTAAGTACAGCTTAATACATGTTTTATTTTGTTAATTTGTTTTTAAAGGGAAAGTTCACCCAAAATGAACATTCTGCATGTCATCATTTACTCACCCTCATGTTGTTCCAAACCTGTAGGCCTAAATATGTTTCTTTCTTTTGTTGAACATAAAGGAGGATGTTGTTTTGTCCCCTTTGACTTCCAAATAGTATAAAAAAAAATACTATGGAAGTCAACGGGGACCCAAAACTGTTTGGTTATCAACATTCTTCAGAATATCTTATTTTATGTTCAACAAAAGAAAGAAACTCATATTTAGGCCTACAGGTTTGGAACATCATGAGGGTGAGTAAATGATGACAAAATGTTTATTTTGGGTGAACTATCCTTTTACGTCTAAACCTGTTGACAATTACTTTGTGTCTCTAAAGTAGTGTTGTTGAGTAGATAATTTAAGAAATGCAATTTCTACATGGCAGTTACATGGCACAACGCATTAAACCTGTGCGCAAGACTCTACAGAAGTTTTGGTTCAATGACTCATTAAGGCAGTGGCTTTTTACCACTTACTATCAGTTTTAATTGTGTATTTAAATGTATAATTGCATTTCTCTATAGACTATTAAACATTTTTACATTTAAAACATTTATCTCATAACATCATTTCTGCAACTGTAATTGTAATTCTGCAACTGTTCATTTGAATGGTAAAAACCTAAAGTGTCTTTCTATTTTTTTTATGATTAAATGTAAGAATTTTACATAAAAGATGAAAGATAATTTTCATAAGGCTAGAAAAAAATTGACCCTATAAATGTAAAAAAAAAAAAGGTCCTGGATATCATTTTAAGGGGACATGGACCCACAGCCCCCTAAGTAACAGCCTTCACTACCCAACACTTCACAAAATAAAGTAACTGGTGAATTACATTATGGAAAAATAATAATCTTTTGTAAGGGTGCTTTGGTATCCTTCCTGACTAAATGATAAACCCATCATGTAAATAAACCTTTTATTCGTTTTATTTTTCAGGAGGAACTGGATCAAGTGACATCATCTTGGAACAATCATAGAATACGACCAATTCATAACTCTCGATCTCCAAATGGTCGCCCATCCATTATGCATGCAGTACCTCAATTATATGGCGCAAGAGATTACTTACACCCTGTAGGCCCACAAGAAGTTGAAGTGTGTCTGGAGGAATGTGTATTCAAAGACTACCCATGTGACAAAGACGTGTTTGATGCCTGTGTTCACCTCATTACAGAACACAATCTGGATATGTCAAAAGATGTCTATTCAACTGTGGATTTTTATATCAAACTCAGGGAGTTGATAAATACTGAACTAAATGCCACAGACTAAAACTATTTGTGAAGCATATCTAAAAACAAATGTTATTCGCTGCTTAGTAATACACAAAATGTCGGGCAGCAATACCTTGATATGATCACACAATGCATCTCATTTGACTTGTACACTGTATTTCACTTTATTGGTGTCAACCTTCCTTTACATAAAATTTTTAATGCTGTGGAACACTTAATTGAAATGAAAAGGCAGGCCTACTAATGTTCAAAATAAAAATTAAATAAAAATGCTGTATGGGTTTTGTGCTGCATAAGCAAAGCAAGCAGGCAATTCTATAACCAAAAAAAGTTTATGGTTACAGTATTCATGAAACAGGATTGGATGTGTACCATTGGAAAACAGCACAACATATCTTTGCATTGCAACATATCCTTACGACATCACATACTGAATGGAAAGCAATGCTCACTGTAGTCACAAACAAATTTTCAACTAACATTAACGCTATAAACACAGCAACGCTAAAACAGGTTTGGATGTAGTGCTACTGGGTCAAAAAAAAAAAAAACATCCATATCTTTGCACTGAAATTGTGCAATATTTGTATATCTGTAAGACATATAAGTAGAGGAAATGCTCATCAGTGAGCAGCAACTGCAAATGGTCTTACAATTGACAATAACATTGCCACGTTATAGTTACAAAAATCTTTAAAACTTTTTCCAATTGAACAGTACAGCTGCATGTACATTGAAACAATTCAGAAACAACAGTTTAAAACAAACAGTGCATAAGGCAAGACAACTTTTATGGTGGTACATAATGTGAATTTACAAAGACTACAGTCTTGCATTTAGAAGCAGTAGTCTTTTCTAACTTCATTAATTAGATAAAGTCCATCACCCACACATTGCACTCTAAGACTTTGTTAATTTCGGATCTGAAATCAGGATAACTGTCATAGAAAACTGACAGCTCCAAGACACAACCACAAGTGTGTGCAACTGGGCGTCGTTGGAAGCCTTGAACCTGTGTGAAGTTAATGACGATAGTTTTTCCCAAAAAAAGATCCGAACCAGTGCAGAATCTAAGAAACCGAGACAGACCTTGTGTGCCAGATTCCCTAAGGTAAGCGGTTAAATACCTTTGAATCTCCCTCTGCTGGGTATTCATGTTCTCTGGGAAAGAAAGAGCCCTCAAAACCTTTCTCACAGTGGGCTGCAAGTTTTCATACACAGAGGAAATTTCATCAAGATGACTGATGGCAGTGGAAAGCATGTTTGCCCACTGCTCAATGACAAAGGCAGGCTCTTGAATCAGTTTTTTGTGGGCAAGTTCTTGTAAGATTTCCTCTGCATTGTTCTCTGTTGGAGTTTTACGACAGCTATGGCCATCCAAAACCTCAAGCAGTTCTTCTTTGTCAACAGTGTTGAAGTCAGATTGCCAGGCTTCAAAGACTGCTCGTTCTGATTCTGGAACAAATTTCAGGAAATTCTCAATGACATCGCTTTTTGCACTTCCAAAAGCGGCCTGCTCCAGGACTACTGGAGCTATTTTCACAGGAAGGTACTTTTCCTTTTTCCATCCAAAGGCAATTATACGGCCTACACTTTCCCAATGCATTTGTCCAAAATCATGCCGAAGGAAAGGCACCTTGAAAGAGCTGCCCATAGTGCACTGTTCATAAAACTCATTCCAGAACTCAGAAAGACAGTCTCTCACAACTCCTCCTTCATCATGGCCCCTCTCAAGTTTTCCATCTGGTGCAATAATTTGAATTTTTATTTCACACCTTAAAACGCTTTCATCCAAAAAATGAGCAATGAGTTCTGGGAGGACATGACCACGGTGGACAACTAAGATCCTCTTTATTTGTTCACTTTGTGCAATAGTGTTCAGAGGTGAGAGAGGTAATGTATCATCCAAAATTTGATCATCCACATTAAAAATGTCTCCAGTGTCTCCAGTGACAAATGTGACAGTGTTGCTGTCATCCAAAGCATTCTCATCTAGGGTGGAGGAAATTATCTCTGTTGAATAAAGGAAAGGCATCTCTGGTTCCATGTTGCTCCCTATGTAAACCACATCTGTGTTATCTGTATTTCCTGATCTTTCAGCTGGCATTTTTGTTGGGGAACTGTTCAGTTCTCGTGTAGTGAGACCCACATCTATTTCCTGTTGCATATGTGAGCCAGAGTTACTTCTCTTCTTTGTTGTGAGGTAGAACCGTAAAAGTGGCAACCTGGTGTCTGCATACAGTTTTCCAACTGTAATGTCTTCATCAATAGACATTTCTTTATAATCCTTTAAATCTACCTCAAACTCAGTGATGTCTCCCTCAGGACTTTTTTCCATCTGCAAAAAACAGCTTGACTGCTTGCTGAATCAAATCAGATTTCTTGGATTCTTTTGATACATCAACTTTTCGTGTGCCACCACCCCTTCTTGTTCTCACTTGTTTAAAGATTTCATTTTCTGTATCGTAATTCATCCATCCTAATTCTACCTTTCTCATAGTCTTCTGAGCATTCTTTGCTGTGTGTTGTTGACTTGTTGTGGCAGAATCATCATACTTCGATTTTTTGGATAATTTAGATTTCAATCGCTCAAAAAGTTTTGATTTTCTGTTATTGGGATCATTCCTGTTACTGGCTTTCTGTCTGCAAAATCCCAAAATGGCCAAACGATCACCATATGATGGAAAGTATGTCTTTAGCTGTTCATCTGTCATTAGTTCGATGACACTGGCATCAATCTATAAAAAAAAGGAAATGCAGGTTTAATATATGACATTGAGTTTGCATGTCAACATACAATTTTCGCTGAAAAATGGTTGGGTGCAAATTTATAAACAAACAAACAAACATACATACATACACATATATACATATATATACAGTCATGGTCAAAATTGATGGCACCCCTGATAAATATGATAAAAAATGGCCGTAAAAAATAAATCTGCATTGTTTATCCTTTTGATCTTTCCTTCAAAAAATTCGCAAAAATCTAACCTTTCATTGAAGTAAAAGAATTGAAATTGGGGGGGAAATCACATTATGAAATAAATGTTTTCCTCCAAAACACACTGGCCATAATTGTTGGCACCCCTAGAATTTTTTATGAGAAAAATATCTCTGAAGTATATTCCCATTAATATTTACATTTTTAAGCACACCAGGGTGACTAGGAACATGAAATTGTCCAGCTATGACTTCTTGTTTCACAGGAGTTTAAATATGAGGAAACACAAAGCCCATATTCCATTAATCATCCATCACAATGTGTAAAACCAAAGAATATAGTTCTGATGTGCAGCAAAAGATTGTTGAGCATCACAAAACAGAAAGTGACTGTAAGAAAATATCTAAAGAATTGAAAATACCCATTTTGATCATCAGGGCAATAATTAAGAAGTTATAATCAACTAAAGATGTTACGAATCTGCCAGGAAGAGGACGTGTGTCTATATTGTCTTAACGGTGAGGAGGAAAGTTTGAGTGGCCAACGACTCTCCAAGGATCACAGATGGAGAATTGCAGAGTTTAATTGAGTCTTGGGGTCAGAAAGCCTAAAAAAAATGATCAAACAACTCCTGCATCCCCACATGTTGTTTGGGAGGGTTTCAAGAAAAATCCTCCTCGCTCCTCCAAGAACAAACTCCAGCATATTCAGTGGTCAGACACGACTGGATCTTCAAATAGGGACCGGATTCTGTGGTCAGATCAAACTAAAAAAAGGGCTTTTTGGCAGCAAACCCAGCAGATGTGTTCGTTGCAAACAGGGATGAAGAGTACCCCATGCCTACGGTTAAATATACTGCTGGATCTTCTTATATGTTGTGGGCCTATTTTTTTGCTGGAGGTCCTGGACATCTTGTTCAGATACATGGTATTATGGATTCTAGCAAATACAAACAGATAAAAAATCTAAACCTGACGGCCTCTGCTAGAAATCTTATAATGGGCTGTGGTTGGATCTTCCATCAGGACAACAGTCCAAAACAAACATGAAAATCAACACAAAAATGGGTAACTGAGCACAAAATGAAGCTTCTGCCATGACCGTCCCAGTTCCCTGACCTGATGAGTGGAGTGAACTGAAGAGAAGAAGCACCAACATGAACTTGTGAATCTGAAGGATCTGGAGAGATTCTGTATGGAGGAATGGTCTCTGATCTCTTGTCAGGTGTTCTCCAAACTCATCAGGCATTATAGGAGAAGACTCAGAGCTGGTATCTTGTCAAAAGGAGGTTGCAGAAAGTATTTAATAACAGGGTGCCAACAATTATGGCCGACGTGTTTTGGAGAAAAATATTTATTTTATAATGTGATTTACCCCCACTTTCAGTTCTTTTACTTCAATGAAAGGTTAGATTTTTGTGAATTTTTTGAAGGAAAGATCAAAAGGATAAACAATGCAGATTTATTTTTTACAGTCATTTTTTATCATATTTATCAGGGGTGCCATCAATTTTGACCATGACATATATATATATATATATATATACACACACATATATATACACACACACATAAATATATATATACACATACACACATCTATATATACACACATTAGTGCTGTCAATGTTAACGCATAAGATACATTTTTGTCCAGTTTAACGCGCTAAAATATTTAACGCAATTAATGCAGCATCTGTTTTCTCTGTCGTCATTTAGCTAGCATTACATTATATGACCATGCTGTTATTCATGCAAATGCTTTTAAACCATTCAAGAGAACGCACTGCCTGGCTGTGAATGTCCTGACAGCACAGAAAGACGCGTGCCAGTATCCTGCGCCAGAATAGAGTTCTCTTTCGCGCTTGAACGAACAATAACACACAACACGTTGATCTTACAGTGATGTCACCGTGTGGTCACAATGTCAGCAATCTGAGTTCACAGTGATCTAAAATTGTAACCTCACAGCGCACTCACTAGGTGCTCAAACTATGACCACAATATAAGCTCATCCCAGCTAGACATGTTATTGTTCTATTAATGTTTTGGGAGCATTATGTTATGGTCTTGTAATGTTTTCTGTAGCTAATTTTATTTTTGTTACCAGAATGTTCTCATAAAAGCTAGGATAACACTCTCTAAAAAACATTTTAAACATTGATAGAACATTATCCTCTAACACTCTTATAAAGTTTTAGCGGAAAGTTTCCCAGCAGACACAGGACTTAACCTTTTACATTAAAAGAAGTTTGTTTGAAAGTAATAGTTTGGTTTGGTCACCATTGTGGAGGTCAGTGTTTGCTTTAGTTGGGCTCTTTGGCCTTGATTATTTGATGTTAGTTTCTTTGACTTCTGTAAGTGTTTGTTATAGCAACAGAAAATGTGTGTGTTTGCTACTTGTTGATAATATTATCATAATGTAGTGGCCTGATTTCATCCAGGGAATGGTCTCTAGTATCAATTTTACATGATCATAAAAATTCTGGATTTATACAGCATGAGATCCTGCAGCATTTTAATCTTTAAAAAATTTAAATGGAGAGTATTTAAAGGGATAGTTCACTTTGAAATTAATTTTTGATATGTTTTAGCTTACCTCAAGGGCATCCAAGATGTAGGTGTCTTTGTTTCCGCAGTAGTTTCAATTTTTATATTTTTAGGTCAAACCGTTCTTGTCTGTCAGTCATATAATGCAGGTCGATGGTCACTGGCTCAAAACACATGCACAGAGTCCAAATTAAAACAATTCCCCATCGTCCAAATTAAACAATTCCCCATCATAAGTACACATTGATGGCCTAAGACACGAAACGAGCGGTTTGTGTGAGAAAACGTACAGTATTTATATCGTTGTTATCTCTTGAACACAGCACACGTCCAAATGATCTGACGGCGCGGGCGGGTATAGATATATACACTAGATGTCGCTTGGCTACGGTTTCGTTCCAATGAACTGCAGTAGCGAAGGCGACATCTATTTATATATCTATACCCGCCCGCGCTGTCAGATCATTTGGACGTGTGCTGTGTTCAAGAGATAACAACGATATAAATACTGTTCGTTTTCTCACACAAACCGCTCGTTTCGTGTCTTAGGCCATCAATGTGTACTTACGATGGGGAATTGTTTCATTTGGACGATGGGGAATTGTTTCATTTGGACGATGGGGAATTGTTTTAATTTGGACTCTGTGCTTGTGTTTTGAGACAGTGACCATCGACATGCATTATATGACTGACAGACAAGAACGGTTTGACCTAAAAATATCAAAATTGAAACTACTGCGGAAACAAAGACACCTACATCTTGGATGCCCTTGAGGTAAGCTAAAACATATCAAAAATTAATTTCAAAGTGAACTATCCCTTTAATATTAAAAACAAAATCTGTGTACATTAAGTTTTAAATCCCTTCATTGAGACAAACACAAACCTCAAGAATCAGCACATGAATCTCTATAACGATGACATGCTTCATGCCGCAATGCATTCTGGGTGCATCACACAAAACTCATCAGTGGCTCCCAGAATGCATTGCAGCATGAAGCATGTCACCGTTATTGAGATTCACGCGCTGATTCTTGAAATTTGAATTTGTCTAAGTGAAACAGTAGTTCAAAATGTTTCTTTTTTTATTATTATACAGATTGTCTTATTTAAACAGTGTTGAAAGTCATGCTATAAAGTGAACATTACTATAATCAATTATTAGAAATTAACACACATAACTGTCTAGAAGAGATCAACTAATCAGAGCACTACATGTTAATTATATCATTATCATCATCATCAAGTAGCTGACATGTTCTTGCCATAAGACAGTTACAGCAGCCAGAGAAAAACTAACATTAAAACATCATGTCAAACTGCCCAACTAAATGGGCATAATGCAGAATATGGGCATAAACCATAATGGTGACATAAAACCAAATTATTAATTTCAATAAACCATCAACATCTAAACCTCTGTTAATCTCAATAAGGACTTTTGTACACACATGATAAGTAAATCTGGTTTGTAATAATTGAAGCTGGTAATGCTGTTTGTGGAGTTGTTTACTGAAGTTGGAGCCTGACATCAGATGTTTAGAACGTCAACCCAAATTTCATTTTCAACCAAAATTTGATGTCTGAGCGAAGTCCATGTCCAAAAACATTTCTAGCTGGGGTGACTCACATTGTGGCCATAATATGAGCACACAGTGAGTGCGCTGAGCGGTTACACTTTTAACTCACTGTGACCTCACATTGTGATCATATGGAGTGATCACTGTGAGATCAACGTGTTGCCTGGGAATTATGCCTAAATGTAAGTTTTGTCGAGTATCCTCATAAGAGCAGTCTTAAATTAGTTAAATAAAGTCTTAAATGAAAGTAAAGACAAAAGTATTCTTAGATTTCTAATAGTATAAGCTGAGTGCATGTGCGGCTTCAAGAGAGCAAAAATACAGATATGTGTTACTTCATTTATGCTATTTTATACATTTTCATCATCTTTATCTCTCTATATACACCCATTTCAATCATTTTATATTACCGTTTAATCTTGTGTGCCATGTTGTCTTCACCAGAAATTTAGAGAGAAGTGAACACCTCCACCTCAAAGTTTTTATCATCAAAGGATGATGTTGTGAAGCATACATTTTTCATCACTGTTGCTTCAGTATAATAAGACTTTTTGAATTTGTGCTGGTGAGATTAACTCTTCCACTGCCTCTGTCTACCTCTTGGGCTATATTTAAAATTAAAACCAACTTTGTGATAGATCTAACTTTCTTAGCGATAAGAAATCTGGGGCAGACAAGATGGCTTCCAACCTCTGGTTTCACAGACAAAGCTAGTCTCAGACTAAAATGCATGTTGAGTTGTTTTAACTGAACCAAGTTACCACAATACGCACAATACTTAAAGGTATTTAGCAGTGATATTGCTAGAATTTTCTATTTACAGCAAAGTAAGCTGATTGCCTGCACAGAATATGATAACATTATAACTAAATATATAATTCTGACTTAGTCTAAGCCCTGTTTGTGAAACTTAAATGTACTAAATTAACTTGAATGTAACTAAAGAAAGTATAAATTACCAGTTTATGAAAACTTTATGTATAATCCTAACCCCCTGCCCTGCAGTCCTTCATCTGTGCCACATTTTTGTCCAGCTGCATTGTCTCACCTTTTCTTGTTCCAGTTTCTCAACGGTTTCCTCTGGAACATTCCTCATTCGCAGAAACTCAATTAGATCATCCATCCTGTAGACATACACAAGTTTTTATCCTCTCTAGGCCTTTACCCACATGACAAGTTTGATTACCAGTATTGTATTTAAAGAACACACACATACAGACACACATTACGAGTATATCAAAACCATAGTTACTACAGTAAACTCATCGTCAGTTTTGTATGGTGATGTGTAGATTTAAGTCGTAATTTATATATTGCACATAACAGGATGTTTTGTCCTGTTTTCTCTGAAAACGTTGTTTAGAATGGGGCTGTTTTGAACTGGTTTTGAACTTGCTTCAACATGCCTTTATTGGGGTCTGTATCGAGAGTTTAGGAATTTAGGGACAGTCCCTTAGTTCGGGCAGTGTTTAAAATGTTTGGTTCTGCACTATGCTGTTGATTACATTCCATGATTAAACTCATATAGTCCTCATATTAAACTCAAAAACATGCTCATAGTTATAGCTCGCGTCGCGCGATTCAAACAGTATCGTCTCACATTTCACTTGCGTGTTTAGTGTTCGATAATTAATAAACGTGACATAATCAAAGAGATCTGGCCAACTTAGTAATCGACCATTAATCTACCAATGGGAACGACAATACGCGAATGACAACCTGGCCCCTCTTGTGTTCACGCAACCAATCGTTAAACCGTGCAAACGTTTATGATATGCAACGTTTTACCTTACAATTACTTTAAAAAAAAGTGTTCAGCTGTTGTTATACAGGCATACTTACATTCAAAACAGTTCTTCATGATACGCAGCACTCCTCGCTTCAGTCACTTGCTGTCTGAACGCATGTGCACAATGCACATTGCGCATGCGTGGATTAAGTCATAATTACGAGAAAGTTTCTCATTATTACGAGAAAGTTTCTCATTATTATGAGAAGTTAAGTCATTATTATGAGAAAGTTTCTCATTATTATGAGAAAGTTTCTCATTATTACGAGATGTTAAGTCATTATTACGAGAAAGTTTCTCATTATTACGAGATGTTAAGTCATTATTACGAGAACGTTTCTCATTATTAGGAGATGTTAAGTCATTATTATGAGAAAGTTTCTCATTATTACGAGATGTTAAGTCATTATTATGAGAAAGTTTCTCATTATTACGAGATGTTAAGTCATTATTATGAGAAAGTTTCTCATTATTATGAGATGTTAAGTCATTTTTTCGAGAAAGTTTCTCATTATTACGAGATGTTAAGTCATAATTATGAGAAAGTTTCTCATTATTATGAGATGTTAAGTCATTATTATGAGAAAGTTTCTCATTATTATGAGATGTTAAGTCATTATTACGAGAAAGTTTCTCATTATTACGAGATGTTAAGTCATTATTATGAGAAAGTTTCTCATTATTACGAGATGTTAAGTCATTATTTCGAAAAAGTTTCTCATTATTACGAGATGTTAAGTCATAATTATGAGAAAGTTTCTCATTATTATGAGATGTTAAGTCATAATTATGAGAAAGTTTCTCATTATTACGAGATGTTAAGTCATTATTTCGAGAAAGTTTCTCATTATTACGAGATGTTTAAGTCATAATTACGAGAAAGTTTCTCATTATTATGAGAATGTTTCTCATTATTTTGAGATGTTAAGTCATTATTACGAGAAAGTTTCTCATTATTATGAGATGTTAAGTCATTATTATGAGAAAGTTTCTCATTATTATGACTTAAAGAATCTTTTTTTTTTTACTCAACGTGGCGGAAACGGGCTTCCATACGTATCAGACTACGTCTGAAGTATAACGGCCGCGGCGCATCACTACACTGTCTGGGATTTGTCGTGTCGCGTCAGACAGACATCCAGTGTAGGTAATGGGGTCTGTCTTTTGTTGGATCGCGACGTTCGTGTCTGGCCTGGGGAAGAGAGTCAAGAGACGGAATTCACTTCACCGAGAGAGAGATCAGCAAGCAAGGTAAAAAAAAACAAAAAAAACATTCTGTGTATGTTGACCATAGACTGGCTGTTGACAGGATTGTGCCCAGTTTAACGTATGTTAGCCTAACGTTACTCGTCGTCAACATGGCGGTAACGAACTTTACCATGGTAAACTGAGCTAACGTTTCATTTTACACACCTTGTTAGATTATTGAATTGTCGAATATGCCAACGAGCAACGCGTTTACATTAACAATAAATGTGAATAAACTAATGTGAAATTCTGTTTATAGCCTAATGTTGGCCTACTGATGAGAACCTTTATAGTTTTAGCATTAGTTTGCAAACTATACCATATTATAGGTTTTTTTTATTTTATGGAATTTAATATTTACTTCCATTTTTGTGTTTGAGATAAGTTTGCTGAAATGATTAGCACACGCTATGTGAAAATTGCTTTTGAGCCACTGGTGCAGACTAGGTAGCTTACAATATCTTATAAAATCTCTATAAAATTGGCTAACTTTATATCAAATAAGTGACCTTTGCATTATGTCTAACTTTATTACACAGCAAATGAACCAATCAGAAGATGGACCATTGTCTTTGTTCAGTCTCACCAGATTAAATGTATCCAGGTAAGCACTGCAGTAAAACTCTCACTAGGCTAATTCATTCAGACCAAATCTAGCATTCTAAACAACTTAAGTTTATATTTTTGCATTATTTTTATATTTTATTAGCCAGAAGACTCTACCATTGCAGTTCCACGGTCCTAATATCAGCGCACAGGTGGGTTAACTACTGTAGGAAGGAGAACGATCATCACACAGTGATTTCTTGCATGTATCTTACTGTGTATTTGTCTCAAACAGGTACTCCTTCACTGCAGACAAGCTGAAATGGGCTAAAATCATCTATTTCAGTCAGTCTTTCTATGGATCTCAGCATTTTTGGACAGAATTTAGGATTTGTAAGTATTAAAATTTAATCTGGCATAATTTAATTTAGTTCTTTTGTATGCTATTTATTGACAAAAGCTGTTTACAAATATATATTCTTAAGTTTTTGTGAAAATAATAATAAAAATTAACAAAAAAGGAGGTTAAAAATAATGTGACACTAATATTCTCTCTCTCTCTCTCTCTCTCTCTCTCTCTCTCTCTCTCTCTCTCTCTCTCTCATATAGTTTTGGAACCAGGATCTCCTCTGAAGGACTGAGTACATTTGTGTTTGTGGGCACACATGCAGACCAGGGAACACTCTGATGTTGTCAATCAAGTTCTGAACAGGAACCAATCTTTGGAGAAGTTCATTTATTCACAAAGGTGGACAAAAACATTGTGTTGGCTTTTTAAAGATTATTTTGATGATGACTTTTACTCCTATGCTGTAGAAAAGATGGAGTAGACAGTCAGACATTGATAATAATAAGAAATGTTTCTTGAGCATTAAAGAGACTTCTTTCAAAAACATTACGACACTTAAATACTTCTTTTGGCCACCAGTGCACATGAATCCAACACATTTTTGGAAATAAGTGAAATAATTTTTAAGGTGGGGTTATGTGTCTTGTATTGTGAAAAGAACTGTGTTTTGTCCTGTTTTGGACATTTCCTTTTTGAATGCTTAAAAATGTATTTATATTCTGCAGTTTTATGAATGTAATGGTTGATATTTCATTATAATACTTGTATAAGCTAAACAACCAATGACTCTACATTCATTTAGTCAAATGCTAATGTTTTGTTTATGGTTTTATGTATGTTTTCAAAAATGTTTGCAGTGAAGGACAGCACATAATGTGTTAATTTAACACGTTTACACATCTTTGTGTTAACCTCTCTGACATATTTACTTTGTTAAAATCATTAACACAATGAATGAGTTAGAATTAACACAAAAAATGTTGTCTCTAAACTCACCCATTAATGTGTAAAAATTTCACACATCATTTCCAGCATTGGCATGTTTATTTTGTGATATATATGAAATGTTTTAAATAAAAAAATGGTATTTTGTGATAACTTTGTCTAATTGGTTTGTATGAAAGTAGTACTTATGTAGGATAAAAATAAAATTAATCATATATCAAAATTATCAAATCTAATTTATATTTAGTACAAATACAAATAATTACAGTAGTGTACTGATTAGCTTAGTTTTTACAGTAATGCACTGTACTGATTAGCTTCGTTTTTACAGTAATGCACTGTATTACACAAAACTGAAATACGGTTTGGTACTGTAACTCTTAATTACAGTAACTTACTGGCAACAGTGTTGCCAGTAAGTTACTGTAAAAAACCCTTGAAAAGTCTAACAGTGTAGATATGATGTCAAAATCTAAAAATCGCCAGGAATAGACGGATTTGCAGGAGAATATTATAAAGTGTTTGTTGAGGACCTCACTCCAATATTATGTAAGTTATATAATTATGTGTTAAATTCAGGGAACCCTCCAGAGTCATGGTCAGAGGCTATCATTACAGTCCTGCATAAAGAAGGAAAAGATCCATTGCAGTGTTCTAGCTATCCTATCGTCATATTAGCCTTCTGTGTGTGGATTATAAAATATTAGCATCTATTTTAGCAACTACACTGTAAAAAATATTTTTGCAATTTAGTTATTTCAACTTATTTTTGTGAGTAGAGATAACTAGATTGTCCAGACAACAAGAAATGTTAAGTTTTCTTGTCCTCAACTAGACTGAAAGTTGAATGAACAACTTAAATTGTTATTTTAACTTAAAAATGTAAGTTTAAACAACTGCACTAGATTTTCTGTTGAATTAACAAGTATAATTGTTATTTTAACTTATAAATGTAAGTTAAAACAACTGCACTAAATTTTCTGCTGGTTTTAATTCAATTATACTCTAATGAAGTATAAATGACTTTAATAGAAGTAAATTTACTTTGTAAACTAAACTTAGTAAACTAAACTTAATTTATATATCTTGCCCAGATAGCACACGTACGTCGGGCCGACGTTGGCCTAACATCGAGCGTCGGCCTCCCTCCCTATAACATCGCAAAGGCGTCGGCCAGGCGTAGGCAGATCTCTTGTCAGACAGTGCTCTATTTCCCAGCTCCGTTACGTCGGCTTTTGGTCGGCCCACTATACGGGAGGCCGATGTCGCGTTGTGCGCGTGAACTTTCAAGTCGCTTTCAAACACTGGAGCGGCCGCGGCGCAGAGTTGCCATGGAAACGCCGCGGGACCACTGCGACTGGTAAGCAAGAAAACTCCCTCTCTCGCTGTTGTTTTCACTGCTTTCAGGTGATATTAGTCTCTAAAATCACACGGATAATACACACAACTGTTCTTGACACTTCTCTTACTTGTAATTGATACGCTTATGTTGAATATTTACTTTTATAGACATGGCTTTCCTTCGTGTCTTCGGAAAAAGTCCGTTAGCATCTCAACCGTTTTCAGAAGAGGTAAGTTAAGTTAAGCTAACGTTAAAGTTAACTCGGTTGAGCTTTTGTTTATGAAAGTTTGGGCTTTTAATCACCTCTTTTGTGTATATGAGAGGTTTTGTAAAGGTTTTACTTGGAAGTGAGCTAATTTATTTTACACAAACGTAAACATAAACGTATGTAATCGGTGACGTCACTTACATGGAGTGATAAAATTGGTTGAAACTTCGTTAGCTCAGTGGTAAACACAAATTTGATAAAAAAAAATGTTCTGTGATTTCAGCAGCAACAAAATAACCCATAATAGAGGGAAAGCTCCACGACTTCAACATTTCTGAAGAAAGCTGCTGCTGCCAGAGAAGTAGGAAATACAGGTAGGAAATCCAAAACTAAAGAATTAATTATTGATTTTAGGAAACAGAGCCCCCCTCTTCCCCTCACTATCATTAATGGCCAACCTATTGAGGTAGTACAAGAATACAAGTACCATGGCACAATAATTGATAGTAAGCTATGTTTTGAATCACACACTGATGCTGTTTGTGCCAAAGCCCACCAGCGAATGTATTTTTACCGTAGACTGAGGAATTTTAACATTGACCCCACTTTGATGAGAATGTTTTATTCTTGTTTTATTGAGTCTGTTTTAACCTTCTGTTTTATCTGCTGGTTTGGTTCCTTGTCTACAAAAACCAAAAAACGATTAGAGAGTATTGTTAGGACATGTAGCAAGATTGCAGGCATTAACTTTCCCCCTCTCTCACACATTTACTTCAACAGAGTGGCAAAGAAGGCAGCTGACCCTAGTCATCCTTTGTCCTGCCAGTTCAAGCTACTTCCCTCAGGCCGTAGGTACTCCATGCCCAGATGCAGGTCAAATAGATTCAGAAACTCATCTCAGAAAAGCATTTCACCTCTGCTGTAGCTTATATATAGCTTAGCTATAGCTTCTTACTTGTAATAAACCTGGCATTATATAATAATATTGTTTGGCTCTGTGACAAATGGATTGTTGTGTTCCTAGATCCTTCAATGTTGATGCCCTGGCCTCCACCGTAGCAGAGTTGGGCGGATCATCATCTCGGATCATCATCTCTAAGGCGCTATGAACCATATGATTAGTAAGTAAAACTTCAAACATACACTAATGTCAAACATACACTAATTGTGTTGGTAAAAAAATTGTGTTTTGAAAGAAGTCTCTTATGTTCACCAAGACAATAATATTGTGAAATCATATAACAAATTTTAAATAACTGTTTTCTATGTGAATATATTGTAAAATGTAATTAATTCCTGTGATCAAAACTGAATTTTCAGCATCACAGCTTCATATGATCCTTCAGAAATCATTCTAATATGATGATTTGACGCTCAAGAAACATTTATGATTATTACCAGCTTTCATTTTCTCAAAGGTGTAGCAGGATACCCAGGGCTTGGTTTACACCTATCACAATTTATAGCCACTGGGGGACCATAGGCAGGCTAGGGGAACTCATATTAATGTTAAAAAACCTCATAAAGTGAAATTTTCATGCCATGGGACCTTTAAGCGTTTTCTACCAGTTTTCTATGTGAGGAAAACGCTTAACTGTACATAGCAGTCTATTTTTAATTAGTATGGTGTTTACTGAGTTATCATTTATTTATTTTAATATCACTGTCTATGCGTTAAGTCACGTTCTGCGTGTGCAAATCTTTAAATTCAACTTTGGACTTGTATTTTACAGGGGACAAGTTCTCAAATTCACATCTTTATGCTCTCGAGTTTTGCTACTCTTTTACTTTCATAAATAACCTTCCTGATAATGTTCGGGGCTCAGACACACTCTCCCAATTTAAATCTAGACTAAAGACACAACTCTTTAGCCAAGCATTCAATTAACACATCTCATAATCTTGTTTTACAGTTAATATGTGATGAAATAGTAAAAAGTGCACATGATCATCTTTTGCCTGAAATAATATGAACTGCAGCTATGCTAATCTTTCTCCTGTTGCTTCCCTGTTTCTATATCAGGATGCTCAGCAAGTTCACTAGAGATTATAGCAGCTCCAGTTTGGATCCAGCCTCACTTGTGAAGACTTCAGATGATGGCAACTATAGATGGACATAAAAAAACTGCCAGATATTAAGGTGGGGTAAGCGATATTTCAAAAACGCTGTTGGACACTGTTGATATTTGGAATGAACCCAAACAAACACACCCCTCTCTTCAATGCTCCACCTCCAAAACTCACCAGATTGCCCAGCAGCCGCATCACATTATTGGTGTAAATAACTAATTTATGTTATTGCATGACCTGCTCAATAAAAGCGCAACACTAAGAACGTTTCAGGAAACACGTTATTAATTATGATAAGGGCTGAATTTCCCGAAACCTTCTTAATGCTACGTCGTTCCTAAGTTATACCTTAAGCTGTACCTTATCGTTAATACGTGTTTCCTGAAACATTCTTAGTTAATTGTACCTTCTGTAAGTCATGCGTTCGGATATTTCCCCACCAGTTAATCAAAGTGTGACAACACCGGTAATACCATAATAGAAGTGACGCGATGCAGCGTGCTCGTTTTTCCAGGCACGCATATGCCACAGCGAGATGAAAACATCTCAACTTTTCAGAATGCCACAAGCGCACCGCAGGTCATGTGACAAAAACCAACCGATCAGCTTTGGCCTTTCCGTAACAACATGGAAAACTCGGCCGAACAGCTGATCATAGCTGTACAGGGCGAGTTTTTATTTCTCATCTCCATAAATATATCTAGTAGTAAAGCTAATGCGAGGGCTAGAAATCAATTATTCCTTTGCTGATACTTCCTTGTCATCATGGAGAGCGCAGTTCATGGTTGCATAGCAACGACAGACGCCACGGGAGCGCAAGTGCTTGTAGAAAGGAGAGAGCGCTTTCCACACGTTTTTAGACGCGATATGTGAACGGCCCCTAATTCAGGGTAAACTGAGAATCTATTTGGTTTAAAATCGTTTTTGTTTTGTTTAAAATGGAGATCACGATAACATACATCAGAATAACATGTTCTAGTCTATTTTAAAAAAAAGATACTCATTTGAATCATTAATTCAAACACTTTAAAACCAATTAATTCAGTGTCTCATTCATCCTGGGCTGCGTTTCCCGATAACGTTGTCTCTTAGCATGCTACGAAGACTCTTAAGGTATAACTTAACTAAAGGTATACCATTTATAGGCGTGTTCCCCGAACCATACTTTAGAAAGCTATTTATAAAATAAAATTTCATTATGACAATAATTAATTCTACATTTACAATAAACCGCCAGGTGTCAGCTTTCAAATGAGATCATACTTGTGCTTTTAGTACAAAGGGTTCATGAATTGTATCTGTTTCAGTTTGGGTATGTCATTTCTGGGGATTTTTCAAAAGTGGGGTTGCAGCTTAACAGGTTAACTAAAGGTATACCATTTATAGGCGTGTTCCCCGAACCATACCTTAGAAAGCTGCTAAAGATATTCCTTCTTACGTGTGACGTTACCCAGTGCTGCCCGTGGCGATGCTGCTGAATCTGCTGATATCGATGGCTTGAGAATCAATTATTCACTCGTGCAGGGGCTGCGTTATGTGAGAAAGCGGTGTTCTTTATAAAAGCAATTCAGAAATGTACGCGGGTTGGGTGAGAAAAAACACTGACATCATGGATTCGGATGGCAATAAAATCACAGACTTACCCCTGTAAATGTTTAAAATACCATAACCATACGAACCCATGAGAAACAGTTAGCGTCTACTTACAACTTAACTGACAGTATGCTTTCACTGGCCTTTGAAAGCGCTCCGCGGACGGCGCCGTCTTTTAGAACAACTATTCGCTGTATCGCTGCCGTAGTTTGAGCAAACTCCCCACCACAATCATTCCCTTTAAATAGACTATTAAACCTATTAAACTATTAAATGGTTTGCCAGCTGATGTACCTTTGATTGTTGTTAGATTTTTAATTATATTATCCAGTGTAATGCCAATTTTATTCTTAGCTTTAGTCCTAACTGCTTTTTCTCAATGTTTTTCACTCTGTTACAGGTTGCCAGGAAGAATCCTTCTCTACATTGTTGCTGTTCCTTTTTGATCCCTTTTCTCCTGGAGTTCTTTCTGGTGTCATTAAAATGTCTTAACTTGAATTGTGTCTGTTCATTATACTAGAGACAGTTACACACAACATTAAGAAGATATTGTCAGTATAGCCTACTTTTTTCATATTGGATAGTCAAGTAACTCCAGGGCTGTATATATGTACATAGACATTGAGAATAATTATATCAATAATAACAATAGTATGTCAATAGTTAGAAATGCCCAAACTGGAAATTCAATATTTGAAATTCTTGCTCCGCTCTGTTTTTAGGATGGCAAAAAGGTTTAAAAGTTACATTTTAGGCTGGTCTACCTTACAGCGACCATCCAAATAGATAGCCAATCAAATCATAGAGGGCGGGGTTTACTGTTCACAGAAGCAGAGCATGTATTCCATCAGTTTAACGTTGAAAGAGTGTGAGGTAAGATGGAACTGTAAAACTACTCCACTTTTTTTCTTGAATATGGCCATTTTGAGTGATGAAAGTTGCATGTGTTCAGTATCAAAGCTATTTTATCAATTTAAGTCTCGGGGCAATGTTGACTACAGTTTATGTGCTGCTGAGTGAGTGTTGCAGCGCGATCTACGCTCTGTGTGTTTTTTTTTTCTTTTTTTTATTTCTTTTTTTTTTTTTTCTTTTTTTTTTTTTTTTATTATTGACATATTTATAGAACATTAACAAAAAAGGCGTTCGTAGTTTCAAATTTTACAAACAAACCAGAGCGTACATACAGATATTACATCACAATATACATATTCTCATCAGCAAGTAAATTGAAGCCAAGATGAAAATAAAATAAAATAAAAATAATACAATAAAAATAAATGAACATATAATTATATAAGGTAGGGGAGAAGGACAATATTCAATTTATAAAATCAAAGTCTTCCAATAAGGAGTACAAATACACTGCTTTAGGACTTTTCATCCTTCTCACAGTCTCTAAATATACTTTAAATTCCTCCTTAAAAACCACTAATTTTGGAGGGATTTTGAAAAATTTACATTTGTGTATATAAAATTTCAACAAAAGCAACACATTATTAATTACATAAGATACCTTTTTATCCTTTATTAATAAACCAAATTTAATAAATTCCCACGACAGTATCAACCTTACAGGTATTCTTTGTTGCATCCATCTCAATGCATCATTCCAAAATTTGTTTACCAAAATGCACTGAAAAAACAAGTGTTCAACCGTTTCTATCTCTACCTTACATATTTGACATAAATTTGAATCCCCAACATTAAATCTCATTCTTAAAAATTCTTTTGTTGGATATATATGGTTCAGAATTTTAAAGTGCACCTCTTTACATTTAGGATTAACAGGAAATGAAAGAAAATTGGTCCTAATTTTACACACTTCTTTCTTCTCATAATGACGAAGAATATAATTTCTTAATAACGGTCCTGGGAAACATTGATGTACTAAACAGTCTCTTAAGAATTTGTTTGAACATTTTCTGTCAACAAATCTTACATTTTCTATAATAAGTTCTTGTAGTTTAGGTAATATCCTTGAATATTTCAGATGTTCACTTACTAATTTAAGCATCTGTAATGGAATATTCTTGATAATTTTTTCATACATTTTAGAGGAGCAGCTTATATTATATTTACCACAAAAAGCAACATAGCTCAGTATGTTTCCCACATTGTCCATCACATGTGTTAGTGACCATATGCCTTTCTGCCACCACTCATCAATAAACAAAGATTTTCTGTTCACAGTTATACATCTGTTGTTCCAGATTGACATATTATGAGGGCTAAAGTTATGCTTGAAAATCAATTTCCAGTATAATAATACTTGTTGATGGAAAGCAGAAAGTTTTACAGGGAGTTTGGAAAGTTCAAAGTCACATTGCAGCAGAAAACTTATGCCACCACATTTGTTGAATACGATAGTAGGAATCTCAAACCAGAAAGAGGACTTATCATTAATGAAAGACTGCAACCATCTAAGTTTAATGACCCCATTCATAATATCAAAGTCAATCATTTTAAGACCACCTTCTTCATAATCTTTAATCATATCACATTTACGTATATAATGACTTTTCATTTTCCATATAAAATCAAAGTTTAATTTGTTAACTGCCTTTATCCTTTTTGCAGAAACTGCCAAAGAGAAACATGGATAGATGAATCTAGAAAGATTCTCTACTTTTGTCAATAAAATTCTTCCAAAAATTGTTATGTCTCTCTGCAGCCAAGTATTCATTATTAATTTACAATTATCCAAGGTTTTATCAAAATTTAAATGTTCCAAATTATCCATCCTCTTAGATAACCAGATACCTAAATATTTGACTTCATCTTTCACTGGGATATTGTATAATGTTACATTAGGATGATCGTGAATGGCCAATAACTCACATTTTGACATATTTAGCTTTAAACCTGAAGCTTCTGAAAAAAACTTAATTAACTGAAGTGCTAGGGGTATTTGCTGTTCATTTCTTAAAAAAAGAGTATAGTGTCATCAGCAAATTGACTGATAATAAAATGATTACCTTCAAAATCAATGCCAGAAATGGTTCCCATTTTGAGTAAAATAGACAACATTTCTGCTACCATAATAAATAATAAAGGAGAACATCCACAACCTTGCCTGATGCCTCTTCTAACCTCGAATCTTGGACATGTACCCTGAGTAAGAGCTACAGAACTGTTTATGTCTTTATAAAGCATTCCAACAATATTAATAAATTTAGGACCAAAACCAAAGTGTTTAAGAGTTTGAAAAATAAAAGAATGCTCCACCATGTCAAAGGCCTTATAGAAATCTAGAAATAAAATTAAACCATCCTCTTCAATTAAATGACCATATTCAATCAAATCAAAAACTAACCTGATATTATTATGAATTGACCTATCCTTTAAGAATCCTGATTGGGTCACACTAATAATTTGTGATATTCCTGTTTTTAATCTGGAAGCCAGTGCTTTAGTAAACAGTTTGTAATCAGTATTTAGTAGTGTTATGGGGCGTAAATTGTCTAATATCCTTTTATCTTTTCCTGGCTTTGGTAACAAAATGATAAGCCCTTGTTTCATAGTTGGCAATAATTCAATATTATTTATACACTCTTGTAAGGCTTCAAATAAAAGATATTTTAGGTCATCCCAAAAAAATGTATAAAAATCTGTGGTTAACCCATCAGGACCTGGTGATTTACCAGGTTTACTCTGTTTAATCGCAGCATCAAGCTCTTGTATGGTTATGTCTGAATCGCATAGTTCTTCAAATACACTATCAATAGATGGTATATTATTTTTTATCATCTGAAAAAAAGAATTAGAATTAACAGAGGAAAATGAAGAGGAATACAAATTGGAGTAAAATTTAAACACCTCATTTACTATTAAGTTATGATTTGAATGTTCTACTTGGTCCACAATTAAACTACTGATCGAATTTTTCTCTTGTCGCCTTTTCTCCAAATTAAAGAAGTACGAGCTATTTTTTTCCCCCTCTTCCAGCCACTTAGCTCTGGATCTCACATATGCCCCTTTTGCCTTTTTAATATAGAATTCATCTAGAATGGAATGAAGCTTAATAAGTTTTTCTTTATCTTCATCTGACATGTTAGGTTGACAACAGCATTTATTAATATCTTGTATTAACTGGAATTCTTTTTTACGTTTCTTTTTCATCAGATTTTTGCTAAAGGTCATTGAATATTCTCTTAATTTATGTTTTAAATATTCCCATTTAATACCACTTGGCATCTTTTTTACTTTAAATTCAGCAATTATTTTTTTAATATATGTACAAAAATCAGTATGATTCAACAAGTCTGCATTAAATTTCCAATAGCCTCTAGTATTGCAAGATTTATTTCTTTGTTCTAAGATTAAGTTGATCACACAATGATCTGTTAAGGGGGCACCTGAAATATTACATTTAGTCACATTACTTGAAAGAGAATCAGATCCGAGCCAATAATCAATTCTCGACTTTGAAGTGGCATTCGATTTGAACCACGAAAAGTGTCTGGCAGTGGGGTTTAAGTTTCTCCAAATATCAAATAATCCATTGAATGAACAGAAATTTTGAATAATACTGTTAGCATGAGAAATATCAAATTTAGACGGTTGTCTATCCATGTATTCATCTGGTGTCATGTTAAAATCGCCACCGATTAAAATATAATCTGTAGGGTAACTAGTTTTTAGGTCACTTATGACATTTGTTATTGTCTCCAACAGACCTTTATTCTGGGTTTGAACATTATACCCATACACATTAACTAAAATGAAAAATATTTCGTCTAAGTGTAGGACCACTGCAAGCCAATGGCCATTAACATCAGCCTTGTGTGTAATAATCTTCCCTGGGCATTTATTCATGCATATAGCGACCCCTGCAGACCGATTTGAACCATGACTAAATAACATATCATCCCCCCACTGCTTTTTCCAAAAGGTAACATCTGCCAACTCTGAATGTGTTTCTTGTAGAAAAAAACAATGTGATTTTTGACTTTTGCAAAATAAAAAAATTGCCTTTCTCTTAACTGAGTCCTTTAAACCCCTACAATTTAAAGAAGAAAATGAGATATCAGATTTTAACACGAACATGAACAATTAAACAGATAAAACTTAAAATTTAATACAAAAACTAAAAATGTAAATCCAAATAAAGATGTAGATTACGTGAAGAGTTTTTGGGATAGAAAAAAAACAGAGTCCCATTCCTTTATCACCCCACCTCACCTCATATCAAAGAGAAGCAGTCAATACCCTTTTTAAGAGATACGTTTACCCTCGATATATCCAAATGGACCTCTAAACCCAGCCGCCTTGCCTTCCTTTCTGGCTTGTTCGATTCTTGGCCATAATTCACGTCTCAATAGTCTATCTTCTTTCGTCAGGTCTTCGGCAAAACGGATGCCAGCTTCTTTGCACACCGATGACGACTTGGTTCTCTTCCATACTTCGTCCCGCACCAATCTGCGGGTAAAAAGAATGATCACCTCTCTCGAACGACCGGTCTCCTTTCTTCCCACCCGATGCACGACATCCACAGCCTCCTCCATAGTAGAAGCAAACTCAGGCGTTATCTTGCCCAGAAGCTGAATCACATCCTCTCTTATGCGCTCGTTTGAGTTCTCCTTGAGACCTTTTATGCGAAGACACCATCTTCTCTTGTATCTTTCCTCTTCCAGCACACGAATTTTCAGATCATTATTGACTTCAGATAGATTTTCAATTTGTTTCTCCATCATTTTAATTTTGTCTTTGCATTCTCGTAACTCCTGCGCATTTATTTGGACGGACTTAGCAACACTTGCAATCATCGCACTGTGCTGCTTCATTTGCGTGCTTAATTCTTCGTGCTGTAAATCTACTTTAGTTCCAAGGGCTTTAATCGCATCCAGAATAGCCGAATTGGGCACCTCGTTTTCCTCACTCTCTGTTGGTTTTTTAGACTTTTTCCCTTTTTGGGGTTTACTCGGTGTGGGTGGATCAGAATCAGCTCCTCTCTCCCTTTTGCTCGAACCTATAGCTATTTCCATTTCGTAACAATGATCTTCCATATCGGCACCACAACTTAGGGTATGTGTATTAGCAGGTGGAGGTGGAAAAAAACTTATCAAACTAAACTAACTTGGGAAATTTTGTGAGAGCACGAAACAGCTTGACTACTCAGTCCGCCATCTTGCCGGAACCCCCACGCTCTGTGTGTGTGTGTGTGTGCGTGCGTGTGTTCCTAAGTGCATGCGTCAATGAAAGCAGCGCATGGTGTCTAAGGAGTAGCCCGAAAGGTCCGACCTATATAAATAAAGGTCCTATAAAACCCATGCAGAGCTGCCAAAAGATTTACAGCTTTGCATCGTTCAAACATCGGCCGGAGATCATTTGCGATCAAAGGCCGACGTCGAGGCAACATATTGCCGATGAGCAAACGATCTCTGAGCGACGTCGTGCCGATGGAACTTTGTACATCGGGCCAACGTCGGCCCGACGTACGTGTGCTATCTGGGTGCTGTCTGGTAGACTGCAGTTAAACCTAAACTTCAATTTTATTTTAGTGTGTAACGTTAGTCTACATTAAAAACAGTACTGTTATTTTAAAATTATGAGCACAAATTAATTAAATTACACAAAACAAATTGTCTAGCTGTTTCAGTTTTTATTCATGGTCAGATTCAATCCATCATGGGCGTATTTTTGCGATTCATGAAAATGAACCTCTCAAGATGAT
Organism: Rutilus rutilus; assembly: GCF_951802725.1. NCBI lineage: Eukaryota > Metazoa > Chordata > Actinopteri > Cypriniformes > Leuciscidae > Rutilus > Rutilus rutilus. The sequence continues at coordinate 51,762,388 of NC_140210.1, forward strand.
TCGGTGAATCATTTTTTTCTCTCTGAGAATTTTCGAGAAGCCCGCGGAAACTGGATGATTTTCCCTGTTGGACCTTGTTACGTGTCTTCAGAAGGAGTGATACAGAGTAAGTGAAAGTGGATGCAAGTTTTTAGTTCGTTTTAGAATTATATTATCCATTTCGAGTCAGACTGTTTTTGCACATAGAAGATTCGTTGAATTTTTTTTTTACTTCCTTGTGTTCAAGCTTCAATCAAGTTAAAAGCTGCTCGTGCACCACCAAACCGGATGTTTTTTTTACCTCAGTTTCATCAGTTGCACAGCGCCAGATATAGGTAAGTTTTCACCAAAATATTTGAATTAAAAAAAGTAACTGTTAAATTGAATCGATATGGGTGATATAAATATCAAGTAATACGTCTGTGGTTTGAAATGTCACGCTTTTCATAGGCTAGGCTACTATTCAGTGTTTGGATTTTGCCGGCCTCGCGCCATTTCGATGCGCTTTTGTTCATGTTTTAAGAAATCTTGATAATAGTGTGAATTACTCACGATGTTGTCACAAATTTAAGATTATTGAGTGTATTTTTGCACATAGAAGATTCGCTCATTGTACTTTCTCGTGTTGACACAGGTTCAGTCAAGTACTTTGACTAAAAGCTTGTTCATCAACCGGAATTTTTTTACCTCAGTCACTTCAATTCAACTCAGTTGCAGAGCGCCAGATATAGGTAAGTTTTGACCACAATCTTTGAATTACAAAAGTAAATGTCAAATTGAATCGATATGGGTGATGCACAGTTAAGTTAATACGTCTGTGGTTTGGTTTGTTTTCATTATTAAGTTAACTATTCGGAGTTTGGATCTTGTGCCATGTCATCGCACTTATGTTCATGTTTTAATAAAATGATAATAGGATGAATTAGTCACGATGTTGTCACAAATTTAAGATTATTGAGTGCATTTCGAATCAGAGTGTTTTGCACATAAGTTAGAAGATTAACGTTATCTCATTGTATTTCCTCGTGTTGACTCACAGGTTCCATTGACTAAAAGCTTGTTCACCAACCGTAACAGTTGCAGAGCACCAGTTACAGGTGAGTTTTCACTGTAATCTTTGGGAATTCTTAAAATTAACTATCAATTTAAATTGATGTGGGTAATAAGTAACTTTACTTTTAAATGTGACTGTTTTTATTAATATGGGAAATGGTTGTGATTGACACACACTGTAGGCTATGTTTCAGTAATGGATGTTTGAGTGACTTGTAATTTGAGAACACATTTCAACCATCTTCCTAAATTCATCATGTGAATCGTTTATAAACCTGTAGTCTGAAGTTTTAGGCATTTGAAAGAAAAAATGTTAAAGGGTTAGTTCACCCAAAAATGAAAATTCTGTCATCAGCCGTTCCGCAGTTGGTGAAAATCCGGCCCTTTCACACTGGACGCGATTTTGACGCACGAATAATTTGCGCAATGGTTTTATTTTTTGATCAGCTGTTTGTGTAATGAGTGCTTTCACACCGAACGTGAATGTGCTGCGGCGAAAAAACGACTTTTCTTTTTTTCTTTTCGATGTCGATTTTTTTATTTATTTTAGGACAATGATTGTGTGGCGTAGCATTGCCAACCAACTCGGTTATCACGACTGTGAGTATGTTGTGTGATAGTTTTAGTCGTTGTATAGTCCTGTGCTGTGTAGGCTAGCAGGCTAAACTACATTTGGGATAGAAAGCTAATCGTCAAAGATGGAGATGGAGACCGTGTTCAGGCAATTTCATTCTGCCGGTCCAGAAAAGTTAGTACAAACATTGGTAAAATAGTCCAAGTGACTATGGCTCAACCTTGAGTTTATCAAGCAATGAGAATACTTTTTGTGTGCAAAAAACAAACAAAATTAACGACTTTATTCAACTCTTCATTTTCTTCCATGTGGGCCTCTGACGTGAGTTTACGAGAGCGCCACGATGCATGCGCGAGAACTGAGAAGATGACGCAGATGGGTCTCAATGTAGTGTTTAAAATGGTTCTAAAGTGTGCATTTACTGGATGTCCGAATCGTGAGAAACCAAGAAGAAAACGAAAAAAGTGCCTTACCAGTGCCACAAAATTAATATCTTACCTTTCACACTTTCCCATCAAATGATCGCAAGCGTCATCTTCTCAGTTCTCGCACATGCGTTGTGGCGCTCTCATGAGCTCATTCAGAGGCCCACACAAAATAAAATGAATAGTTGAAAAAAGTCTGGGTGTTTTTTTGCACAAAAAGTATTCTCGTCACTTGATAAACTTAAGGTTGAGCCACTGTAGTCACTTGGACTATTGTAACAATGTTTTTACTAACTTTTCTGGGCTGGCAGACATCGATTACCCAGCAGTCTATGAAGGAGTGAGCCAGCTCTCAGATTTCATCAAAAATATCTTAATTTGTGTTCCGAAGATGAACAAAAGTCTTACGGGGTTGGAGCAACACCTTGGAACATAATTGGTTACTTAGTTGATATTAAAATGGTATTTAAGCCAATTCATAGGTCTTTAATGTGTTTAACAATGTTTAAACGATTTCATTTTTAATGTTATGTAACAGATTAATCCACAAGACATGCATTGAGACAGGTGTAAAACACCTTTCCATGAGGTTGTTTTCTGCAATTTCATTGCAGTTCATTGCAAAAAAAATTGTATTGTATATAACACCTGATGTACTTGTTACATCATAAGAATGGCATCTATGCTAATATTTGTCTTTCTGTTTATTCCAAGGTTTACTGAAGTCAGCCGGATCCGGGCCGTATCAAGATCAGGTGGTGGACCTGCGCCTGGACCCATCCACAACGCATCCCTGAAGTGCCAGCCTCATCAGCCCTGTGAAGGCCTCATCGACACAACAGCCATCAGCACTGATCCTCCACAAACTCGTCTACATACCGGCGTGACTCCGACTTCCAACCAGATGGAACTTAATAAATATTCGGAATGTTCTGATCCAATCTGACTTCTGATCTGTAATGCTGCCTGAATCATAATCATACACTGTTTGCTCGTTGGCCAGAGGAGAACTGGCCCCAACTGAGCCTGGGTTCTCCCAAGGTTTTTTTTTTCTCCATTCTGTCACATGTCACCTGATGAAGTTTTGGTACCTTGCCACTGTTGCCTTGGCCTTTGGCTTGCTTAGTTGCGGACATTTAATATTCAACAATATTATGGATCTGCCTTAATTAAGGTGGAAGATGACACAATCTTCTTCTAGAAACAAACTTTGTTGTATTATTTTCATGTTATCACTGTAAAGCTGCTTTGATACAATCTGTATTGTAAAAAGTGCATTATATAAATAAAGGTGACTTAACTATTGTAAATTGTATCAGTGATTGTTAATTTTCCATATTTAAAAAAAAAAAATCAAATGTATTTTACAAATTAAATGTTCTAGTAGTAATTAATTATTTGGTACTGCTGCAGGTTTCAAGATACTACTTTAGTTGTCTGAACTTATTGGATGTAGTTTAGAAAACTTTACTTTAGTTTGGTGAACTTATTGGATGTAGTTTAGAAAACTTTACTTTAGTTTGGTGAACTTATTGGATGTAGTTTAGAAAACTTAACTTTAGTTGACTTAACTTAAATTCGAAGTTAACTTAACTAAATTAAATCAGTTCATTGTACTTCATAACTTGTCAGGTTAACTTTTCCAAATTTGTCAGGTAGACTTTTATAAATAAGTTAGTTTAACTTAAAAATATCCATGCAAAAAGATAACAAAAAATAATGAGTTGAGTCAACAAAATAATTTTTTACAGTGTAGAGTACAAAAATACATTAGGAAATTAGTAAAACCAGATCAGACGGGGTTCATTTCAGGCCGCCAAGGGACAAATAATATAAGGAGAGCATTAAACCTGCAGTCACTCATGGCAAAGGGTACTCAAACGTCAATGCTTCTCAGCTTAGATGCTGAGAAAGCATTTGATCGGGTTGATTGGACATTTTTAGAACAAACATTAATTGAGATGGGCTTCAGTGAAAAATTTACCTTTTGGTTCCGGGTGTTGTACAAGAATCCCAAATCAAAAATTAGAGTTAACGGACATTGTTCTGACTTTTTTGATATAGAGAGAGGCGTAAGACAGGGTGACTCTCTCTCACCCATTCTCTATGCTCTCAGTATCGAGCCTCTAGCGGAGGCAATAAGACAGGATGTCCAGATTGAGGGGGTTGAGGACGGTGGGGGGAGAGTTCATAAAATTTCCCTTTTCGCTGACGATATTCTGCTCTTTATAAAACATCCCCTTACTTCAATACCTCGACTAATGCAATGCCTAAAAGATTATGGAGACATTTCTGGATACAAAATTAATCAAAATAAATCAGAGGCAATGATGATATCAGGAATATGGCCTAAACAACTAAACGAGATGGTGTCATTTCACTGGTCTAAACAAGGATTTAGGTACTTGGGGATTATTATCACACCTAAAACTACAAGACTTTTTGAGGCAAACTATAATAAGCTAATTAATCAAATAAAGAGTGATCTAGTTCGTTGGGAGGTTCTTCCTTTATCTTTGTTTGGCAGAGTTGAGACCGTAAGGATGAACCTGCTCCCACGTTTCCTATTTTTATTCCAGTCGTTGCCCATAAGAGTTCCAATTTCCACTTTTAATATGTTAAACAAATTCATTTCTCAATTTATATGTCAACACTAAAGACCCAGAATTAAACTTAAAACACTTCATCTGGCTAAAAATAAAGGAGGTTTGGCTTTGCCAAATATAAAATTGTATTACTGGGCAGCTCAACTAGCAGCAATTGTGACTTGGATCAGTGGAGATGAGGAAGCAAAGTGGACTCGAATAGAGCAAGGGGAAGTTAAGGGTGCACAACTGTCTGCCCTACCCTTTATGGATCTAAAACATGTCAATAAAATGAAGATTGAAAATGAATGGATAAAACATACAATAAAGGTATGGGCAGAAGTAAAGAAAATGCTTAAGGACGTTGGAACAATTTCTCGAGCTATGCCCATAGTGGGTAATGTACACTGTAAGAAAAATCTGTAGAAATTACAGTATTACTGGCAGCTACTTGCCAGTAACTTACTGTAGATTTAAATTGATGTTATTTACTGGCAACAATTTGTTCAAAATTAAACGAACATTAAACATTAACAAGTCTTTATCTTTACAGAATAAAACTAAAATAACAGCCTCACGCAAAGCATTCTGGGAACCAAAATCTGAAGGAAAAAAACAGAAAAAGGTTGATATTCTGATATTCTGATATTATATATTGTGTAAAGACAAAGACTTGTTAATGTTTAATGTTCATTTAACTTGGAACAAACTGTTGCCAGTAAATAACATAAATTTAAATCTACAGTAAGTTACTGGCAAACAGCTGCATAACTACAGCAATTTTTTTTACAGTGTAGTTTTTCCACCTTCGATGTGCGACCATGGTTTTAGGAGGTGGGCAGTTAAAGGCCTCTTTATTTTTAATCAGCTCTTTGAAGAAACACACTTAAAGTCTTTCACACAACTTCAGGAACAATTTGATCTTCCCTCAAGTGATTTTTATAGATATTTGCAAATTAGGCATTACATTACAAACCATAAGGAAAAAGAGAGAATTGGCAAAATCCCAAATGGCATAGAACAATATTTTATCACAATTTCAGAAAAAACGTCTCCCTGTTGGTAAACATGTTTCTCATCTTTATAAAAGATTGTTAACAGACATGGTTGGAAACACTTATAATATTAAGGAAAAGTGGGAAATAGAAGCGAATACAGTAATAGAGGATGAGTTATGGGATAAACTCTGTTATAGGTGCCATAATGGAATTAATAGTCAACAGTGGAAGGAATTCGACTGGAAAATTAAAATACGTTATTTTCATACTCCTCTGGTTATTTCAAATTTTGTAAAAGACCCCTCTGCAGCTTTGTGTTGGAGACAATGTGGTAAAACAGGTGACCATACACATATATTTTGGGACTGTCCAGTAATCCTTGCGTATTGGAAAAAATATTTAAAAAGAAATAGAGAAAATTTTAAAAAGAGAAGTTCCCTCAAATGTAAGTTTTTTTCTTATTGGGTGTTAACCCATTTAATCCCACCGGTCACAATAGTGACCGTAAAAAAATGTTTCATTTCTAAGGCTATAAAAATGTTACTGAATGATCTATCAATGCATTTCCAGCAGATATTGAAATAATAAAGGGTCTCAATGAAATATGTGCAGTGTCGCATGTTTACTGTAAATTGTCACATGACCAGAGCTGTTTACTTCCTGTTTGCGCCAAGAGAAGAGGATGGCAGCAAGAAAGCTCCCAAAGAAAAGGTTATTAAAGTATGTTAACATAAAGATAGGACATAGATTTTTGGTACACATCATGTTTAAGGTGTCTAGTATTGATATATGCATTTGCAATTACTCAACTTTATTTAATGTGGTCATAGAACTCACAAACATGTCAACGGCAACAATAGTGACCGGTGGGATAACCCATTGTATCAACATGCTAATACACATAGGCTAACTGTTCTACCTTACTTTCTGCTGCTACCTAACTTTCTACCTAATTTTACACACAGACACTATCCCGTGACCTCGAGACACTATCCCGCTATCCCGTGGCCTCGAGACACTATCCCGTGTCCTCGAGACACTATCCCGTGGCCTCGAAACACTATCCCGTGGCCTCCAGACACTATCCCGAGGCCTCCAGACACTATCCCGTGGCCTCCAGACACTATCCCGTGGCCTCCAGACACTATCCCGTGGCCTGCAGACACTATCCCGTGGCCTCCAGACACTATCCCGTGGCCTCCAGACACTATCCCGTGGCTTCCAGACACTATCCCGAGGCCTCCAGACACTATCCCGTGGCCTCGAGACACTATCCCGTGGCCTCGAGACACTATCCCGTGGCCTCGAGACACTATCCCGTGGCCTCGAGATAGTATCCCGTGGCCTCGAGATACTATCGCGTGGCCTCGAGATAGTATCCCGTGGCCTCGATACACTATCCCGTGGCCTCCAGACACTATCCCGTGGCCTCCAGTGGCCTCCAGACACTATCCCGTGGCCTCAAGATACTATCCCGTGGCCTCGATACACTATCCCGTGGCCTCCAGACACTATCCCGTGGCCTCCAGTGGCCTCCAGACACTATCCCGTGGCCTCGAGACACTATCCCGTGGCCTCGAGACACTATCCCGTGGCCTCGAGACACTATCCCGAGGCCTCCAGACACTATCCCGTGGCCTCGATACACTATCCCGTGGCCTCCAGACACTATCCCGTGGCCTCCAGACACTATCCCGTGGCCTCAAGACACTATCCCGTGGCCTCCAGACACTATCCCGTGGCCTCCAGACACTATCCCGTGGCCTCCAGACACTATCCCGTGGCCTCCAGACACTATCCCGAGGCCTCCAGACACTATCCCGTGGCCTCCAGACACTATCCCGTGGCCTCCAGACACTATCCCGTGGCCTCCAGACACTATCTCGTGGCCTCGAGACACTATCCCGTGGCCTCCAGACACTATCCCGTGGCCTCGAGACACTATCCCATGGCCTCGAGACAGTATCCCGTGGCCTCGAGATAGTATCCCGTGGCCTCGAGATACCATCTCGTGACCTCAGGATACCATCCCGTGGCCTCCTGACACTATCCCGTGGCCTCAAGATACTATCCCGTGGCCTCGATACACTATCCCGTGGCCTCCAGACACTATCCCGTGGCCTCCAGACACTATCCCGAGGCCTCCAGACACTATCCCGTGGCCTCGATACACTATCCCGTGGCCTCCAGACACTATCCCGTGGCCTCCAGACACTATCCCGTGGCCTCGAGACACTATCCCGTGGCCTCGAGACACTATCCCGTGGCCTCGAGACACTATCCCGTGGCCTCCAGACACTATCCCGTGGCCTCCAGACACTATCCCGAGGCCTCCAGACACTATCCCGAGGCCTCCAGACACTATCCCGTGGGCTCCAGACACTATACCGTGGCCTCCAGACAATATCCCGAGGCCTCCAGACACTATCCCGTGGCCTCGAGACACTATCCCGTGGCCTCCAGACACTATCCCGAGGCCTCCAGACACTATCCCGTGGCCTCCAGACACTATACCGTGGCCTCCAGACACTATCCCGTGGCCTGCAGACAATATCCCGTGGCCTCCAGACACTATCCCGAGGCCTCCAGACACTATCCCGTGGCCTCCAGACACTATCCCGTGGCCTCCAGACACTATCCCGTGGCCTCAAGATAGTTTCTCGTTGCCTCAAGATAGTATCTCGTGGCCTCAAGGATTTTATAAGGATTTTATACACTCTTATGCACACGCACACACACACTCACACACACAAAAACACAAAAACACACACAAAAACACACACACACACACACACACACACAAACACACACACACACACAAACACACACACAAACAAACACACAAACACACGCACAGGTCAAATAGACCTATATTCAGTCTGTCCAATGGTTGATACAACACAGTATCCCACCGGTCACAATTGTGACCGATCATAAAACACACTTTTTCACATACTTTTCCATGAAAATTTAAAAAAATTATGATTGATTGTTTCAAAGGGATACTAATGACACATGATTTGGATATTTTTGTGTCTGAGAAAAATTTGGGATTAAATGGGTTAATATCGGTTGAAGTTTTCAAAGCTGACCAAAGATATATTTTACGTGTATTGCTACTAATTGCCAAAAAAACCATTACGGCTAATTGTTAGTCTGTGAAATCACCAACTGTAACTGAATGGAAACAGCGACTAAAACAGATGTATATGATGGAAAAAATGACTGCATCGTTACAATTGAAAACTGACCTTTTTAATCAGAGATGGCACATGGTTAAAGAATATTTAAATCTATAAATTAATTTTTTTAATTTTTTTAATTTTTTATGTTATTTACTTATTTATTTTTTGTTTTTATTTCATTATATGGCTGTATATTATTGTATCATGTTTGTTGAGATGTGAATGTGCATATTAGGTGCAGCAATATATATATATATATATATATATATATATATATATATATATATATATATATATATATATACAGAATATTTGTATTTATTATTTTTCTCTGTATTATATTTGTTATTTTATCACTTGGCTCAGATAATGTTCTTTTTGTTTTGTTCTGTGGAATATAAATAATATATAATATATAAATAAAAAGTTTAAAAAAAAAAAAAATCAAAAAATAGTAAAGCAATTAAACCACATAAAGTAAAACATTTTCACATAATATAAAAAATAAAATATAATGAATGGTGCTGACCTGCAAAGTATATTTTCTGTATTTAAATTGCATTGTAATATCCTATTGTTATATGTATAATGTATATCTGTTTGTAAACTGATGCTCTCATTTTTTTATTATGATTATTTATTTTTATAATATTATTATTATTATTATTATTATTATTTATTTTTTCTCCCTGGTTCCTTCTTGTTGAGGCATGTGTGTTGTGATGTCAGTCTGTGTTCCCCTGTCTTTTCATGTTCAGCAGTTCCCTGTTATGTCTATTAGTCTCCCCAGGGGCCGTTCTTCGTACGTCGCTAACTCAGTTAGCTGGATTTGATTGTTGGGGATTTGGCATGATCTTGGATTGTTTGGTTCTTCGACGCTCATCCTGGACTTGCTGTCATAGCAACAGGTGCGCAATCTTAAACCTGCTCGGGAGCAGCTTATTTCATGTTAACAGGATTAGACTGCGGCTCATAAGCGGAGCTGATACGGGAAGTCCAGCGCAGCGCGATAGTGCACAGCAAAATCCCCAGTGTTAAATTAACACTCCTCAGTGTTTATATGTGTCCACACTACAGGGTGTTAAAAATTAACACTGAAGCAGTGTTGAAGTTAATGAGTTAATTAAGTTAACACTGAAGCAGTGGTGAAGTTAATGAGATAATTAAGTGATTAATTAAGTGATGATTGGCCATTAGTGGTGACACCTGATGATAACAAGCAGACTCACTGAAGGAAAGAGAAACAAGAACAGAAAAGAGAAACACAAGAACTACTGACTTTGAGCCATTATTGCACTTATTATTTTACCAGTTTGACTTTATTTCTGTCATACATCTACACACGGTCTTATTCAGATTTAACAGAAGTTTAGATGGTAATGTTTTATGGAATGTTTCGTTTCATGTCACCATTATGGTGGTCAGTGGTTGCTTTAGTTGGGCTCTTGACCCTTTACTTTGTAACATTAATATTTCTTTGATTGCTCCAGCTCTGTGTTTATAGAGCATATGTGTTGTGGCAAGAGAAACTATGATTTGGGCTGTGTTTCCTGAAAACATTGCAAGCCTAATTTGAGCGTATAGACCATTTGTTGCAGTTGGTCTGCGATCAAGTTAAGTTTAAGATGCTTTTGGAAATTCAGCCCTGGTTATGTTTCAATGATGAAATTACTAGTGACCTGATTCAATGCTGTCACCCAGCATTATAAACTAATTATCTAATTGTTTTATTAATTTTTCACTACAGTAGTTACTTCAAGCAATGTTTTAAAAATCTGAAGGATTTAAAATCACACACAGACATCAAGAATCTACATATGAATCTCAACAATGGTTACAATCAAACAAATGCTTCATGTTGCAGTGCATGATGAGAGCCACCAATCAGAACGCATCAATGGCTGACATCATGCATTGCAGCATGAATAAATTATGCAGCTGAATTGTCCTGTAATTTTCATTGTTTTTTTCTGTTGGCTTTTATTTTGCTATTGTTTTGTTCTGACTTTAATAGCTTGTTTTGTGATGTTCAGAGTTGATCTGTTTGTCACTAGTTTGTTTATTGTCACCATTGTTGAGATTCATATGCTGATTCTTGATGTCTGTTTGTTTAAACAAAATAGCTTTTTTGCTCAAAGTATTTTCAAAATTTTTGATATTGCTGTTGGATCTCAAACTGTAGAATCTCAGAGCTACAATCACCAATACTAAAACGAGACATCAAGCATATAATCAAAATTTTAGAGTCTGTATGACATCAGTGAATCAGGTCACTACATGACAATGTTTTTATCATCTAAACATATTGTGAGCAGGTCATGTTTTCTCTTGCAGTAACAAATGTGCTTTATAAACACAGAGTTGTAGCAACCAGAGAAAAACCAATATTAAAAAATGAAAAGGGTCAAGAGCCCAACTAAAGCAAAGACTGATCACCATAATGGTAACTTGAAAAGAAAAATTCCATAAAATATTACCGTCTAAACTTCTGTTGACTCTCAAGAACTTTTGTCGATGTATGACAGAAATAAAGTCAAACTGGTAATAATAAGTGCAACAATGTGTAATGACTCGAAGTCAGTAGTTCTTGTGTTTCTCTTTTTTCTGTTCTTGTTTCTCTTTCCTTCAGTGAGTCTGCTTGTTATCATCAGGTGTCACCATTAATGGCCAATCACTTAATTAATCACTTAATTATCTCATTAACTTCAACACTGCTTCAGTGTTAATTTTTAACACCCTGTAGTGTGGACACATATAAACACTGAGGAGTGTTAATTTAACACTGGGGATTTTGCTGTGTGCACTTTCTGAGATATATATATTTTTTTCTCGTGACTCGTGAGATTGTCGTTTACATTATTAATTTGTTGGAAACGCACATTTATTTTCGACTTGTCGGAGTCGGGCTTTAACTACAACACAAACTGTTTGCATTGCCCTAAGATTATTTGCGAGTGCTTTACACTATTGGAGATGCGGAGAACTTGATGGAAAGTGCTGTCTGTCGTGTCATTCAGAGTTTATCTGGCGCTTTTAGGTTTAAAAAACAGTTTTAGTTTGTTTTGTTTTTTCACTGAAGACCCAATGTTATAAAGCAGTTTTTTTAAAGCAGTTTTTTTTTTTTTTAGGCTATCATAATTTTTTATGAAGATCATGCAATCATGACCATGCCGATTACAGTATATGTCACTCAGGCTTCACTAACGTGATTTGCATAGGCTGCCATCAAAAGGTCTCAATGAAGGGGATTATGTGAACAGAAAGGGGATTCACAATGTAAATGTGCAGCCCAGTTACTATTGTGATTCTTAATATTCCAGATTAGTAATATTATATCAAATAAAAAAAAAGGCAGTTGACTAAAATCTTCCATATCACAAATGTGAAAGCAAAATGGCCAGGATCTGTGCATGACTTAAGCATTTTCAGAGATTCACATTTATGCACATTATTTGAAAGTGGTAAGAACAGTTCCACAATTAAATATCAAGCTCACTGTATTACATACACTTATGCTGATCCTAACAGAAATGTAAGCTTAGCGTTAAGTTCTGCCAGGAAGACTCAATCAGCGCGTTATGAATTAACTCACTTCTAACCAATCATGTGTTAACACTCTCAGTATAAAAGAATGGTACTTACATCCGTCTGAGTTCGCAGATACTGACGGCGCCAATTACCTCCATCCTCCCCAACCACCTCCAAGATGGTCCTTTCCCTCCATCCTCCCCACCACCACCAGGATGGTCCCTTCCTTTACCTCCAGGGGGTCGGCTGCGCCCCTGCCTTCATCTTCAGGCGGGATTTGCAGATTCCGTTACCCTCGCATTGCTTGCTAAGGACGGGGCCTACGCCAAAGACTATGCTTGCTGAGCTATTAATAAATTTACTCTTGTTATATCATTTTATCTCCCGAGTCTTTCTGGTAGAACTGCATTTCTTCATAGGTGATTATGACATGTTCCTGTCTGCAGACAGGTGTTTTATGACCCCATTCCCTGACCCAAACCAGTTACAATGCAGCTCTAGCCAGGACAAGGGCACACAATGAACTTTGGCTAACTAAAGGGAAGATTTCAGTGTCTGAAGGGTCTGAGGGTTTCACACCTGACAGGGCCTGGGACATTGTTGCATGTGCCATATTACACAACATTGGCAAAAAAAAACACTTTTCATTAAATGTTTAATAAAAGACAAATATGCTTAGTTCCTTGAGTTTTATTTCAATTGTTCTTTGTAAAGAAAAGCCAGTGGTCAAGTGCCTGCAACAAGAGATATTAGACACATGCCTCATGCAACAAATAAAAAGGAAAAGTTGGCTATACACTGCCCACCTGTAGGCCTTATATTGCAGCCATAAAGCATACAAGTATACAAGTATATATTAAGTAAAGTTATTTATGCACTTGCAGGTAGGCTAGTTCCTCCATATGACAGTTATCTGAAAGGGTTTATTCACTGTCCAGTGCAATGGAAACAAATGGACATTACAAAGTCTTATCCTTTCTTTCCTTTGGAGAGTTAGAAAATGTCCACTTACTGCACATATTTCAGCCACCACTTTCTTGGGAACAGATATACAGTAAGTGTTGGTGTATTATGTAAAAGTGCACAAAAGAGGAATTTTTGTTTTTTTGACATTAACATAAGTTTATCAGTTTTCACTTTCACAAGTCAAAGCAATTCATCATTACTCAAGATTCAACAGTTGAAATGACTATACGGCCTTAATTTAATGCAGCACAAATTATTTTACAGTGTAGGCTACTAAGATCTTTTCTTTTTTCTCAGCCTTTTTCTTGGTTGCTTTTATAAACAGACAACCATTTATTTAACAGTGCCTTTTATAAAAGAGACTATAATATAACTAAAAATTACCATTATGTAGAATATTTTTGTACTTCACTTTTATTTGTTCCCATGTTCTAGTATGGTGACTGACATTACAATGCACAAAGTAATTTTGCAATTATTAAAATACAAAAATATAGGCTAATAAGTGATAGAAACATCTAACATGGCCACTTCTAACGGATATAAATTGTCTGCTACTTTTTGCCAGCCCTCTCTCCTGGCTTTTGCAGACTTTGAGGTGTTCCCTGGCGTTTTAATTAAACATTAAAATTCCGAATAAACTTCGACTATTAGTTCTTGCTCTGCTGAGGAGAAAAACTGTGAGCGCTCTTTGGCCACGCCCACGCTGAGCAGCCAATAGCAGCGTTGCTGATCAATGTTTCTACTATCGATACATATCCCCTTTTAACCAGCGCATGAACGCGCAATTATCTCAGATAACTCAATCCAGCGATACTAATCATATCCGGCAAGTGTGTTCGAAGAACCGAGTTAGCCAGATCATGATTCGCACGATGATATCATCTTGGATGTGTCATTTGATCTCAGATGTATTAAGCGACATATGAAGAACGGACTCCTGAAGACTCTTGATCCTCAGAGCTTTTCTAAACATGAGAATCCATCAGTAAGTGTCAGAACCTGCAGCTCTTCTCAATATAATCAATAAAACTCTCTTCAGTATAGTGTGATTGTTTTATGTATCTTGTGAAAGGTTTTATAATGTTGTTGATGAACTTCAGTCAGTCTTTCTTCATCTTATTGTTTGTTCAGATCAACAGGAAGATTCTGCAGTGAGAGGCGGAGCACAAATGAACCAATCCTGAGCTATGTGGGCGGAGCCACTGATGATTGACAGGGTTCATCAGTGATGAGTCACTAAAATTGATTTATTTCTGTATAGCTAAAAAACATGATGTAACAGTGGAATTAAATGAAAGTTAAAAGCTGGTGAATTGTCGCTGTGTATAAAAATATAACTATAAATGCTAACATTAAGTCAGAGGAGTAAAACACCTAAAGTGATGTTCATTGGTGGATACATGTGCATTTCTCAGCTTTAAATGATAATTGATCATTTTACCCTAAAATACTGAACAAAACCATAATTGTGCCACTTCACAATGAACACTCTATAATTTTATGGTCAATATTATCGGCTTCTGTTATTCTGTCTTTGGTATTCCTGTAACTTTTCCTTTAAGTGTTCAGTTTTATTAGTGATGCGCTCATACAATACTAGCCCAGCGCAGAGCCACACGCCACAGCAGCGCCAGACCAGCAGTCTCAGTCTTACGTGATATCTCTGTGCCCAAGTAGCAGTGCTTCGCCTGTGCTTCCCCCTAATATAGTCAATATCTGCCTAGGAAATCGCCTGGTCTTAATCTGCATCTCTATTTGTACTCGTTGTGAATACGCAGGCCACAAGAAGTAATTAGGTGGGGTTTTTATCACTTTTACTCAGGACATGCTAGCTGGCAACAAAGGATTCCATTCATTAAGCTAAGCTAAGCTAGCGCCGGCTCTGTCAAACTAAAACAATGCATGCACTGAGACAAAAATGCATTTGCCCACCTATCTAAATGTAGGAAAGAAGGTGAATAAGCCCTATTCAAAAAACGGTGGAGTGTTCCTTTAAGGTCAGGTTTAGTGGTGGGGTTGGGTATTCGTCATGCTGGAGTTTATAGTAATTGTGAAGTAAGGGTTAGTGGTTTTGGCAAGCCTGAAACCTTACAGCGATATGATATTATGCTGTAGCCACATTGGACCAGCGGTTTGGAAAATGGATGGATGAATGATTCGGCTGCGGCGCCATCTTCTGGTCAGACCAAGGAATTAATTCGACATGACTCTACAGTGCATTGTGGGTATTCTGTAGCCATTGAGCGTACATCTATACACTTGTTATTGCGGTCCATTGTGAGATTGAACATGTGCACTCGATAAGGTCCACTATGGTTTCAGACACCACTACAAATGGCTGTTCTCTCAAATAATGCCCTATTTAAGGGTAAAGGGGGAGATTTCAGACACAGATGTCAAGGCTGTAATGTGATTGGTTATCAAGGCACACGTGATCCAATTCAGCAGTTACACTTTACAATGGTAGAGCCACAGATCCTGGTATCTCCCAGTAATAAGACCATCTCTGGTATAAAGCAGGCTTTAGGTGATCGTCAGCTCCTAACGTCCGGTCTGAAGCTGCTGGCCTGAAACTGCTATCACATATATAGTTCTGCAGTCAGACACATCTCGTCTCATATGTGCTCGTTCAATCCCTCAAACTGCCACCAGAGGTCACCATCTCCTGCGACTGACATCAACCTTGATGAGCCTCACCTGTAAATCACTATCATTCATCTTCATTCATCCTCACCATTATTCATCTTCAACTTACAGAAAAAGATCATCATTTCTGTTTCAGTAGGTTTAGTTCAGTAATGTTGTTCTCTTGTTGAGGGAGGGACAGTGATATTTCCATCGCTGGTCATTAATAAACAGTGTTAACCACACAAAGCTTCACTGTAAAGCTAAAGTGCATGTGTTAAAACAGTCAGTCATTTGGTTGCTGTTGATCTGATGAGCTTCAACACGGTAAGACAAACACACTCTTGCTTAAATGATTATTGCTCATATAACATATGTGTCTTTACATGAGAAATGTTAAGAATAGGATGATTTACATATACTTGTTTAAGTGATGAATATATTAATGCAAGTATTCATTACTTCAATGAGCTCATTGTTTCTGCCTTAAATTATTACATTGTTTATTTTTTTTATTTTTTTTTTAGCTAACTGTGATTTTTGTATATGTACATTTCTGAAATAGGGCCTACATAACTTATTAATGTGAATTGAATTGAATGCTGTATTATAGATATATGTTATGCTGATGTGGGTCAGAATGGCTCCTCCTCTTCCTCTGATCTTCTTTCTGCTCATGATTCATGGTGAGTCTCTCTTACATTCACATTAGAAACACTCTGATGTTTTATTTAAGGCCTCATGAGCGGCTGATCTGCACTTTCTTCTGTCCTGTTCTCACATATTTCTCTCTGAAACAGGAAGTTTGTGTTGAACATGTCAAACGCTCGTCATTTTTAGAAAATGTCCAATAGTCTTTTGCTACTTGCTAGTCTGTGTCACATGGTTTAGGGGGAGGGACTTTACAATTACATTTATAAACACCAAAACGATATTTATTCTTTTAATTTCATAATATTGACAGAATCTGAGAGCTGAGAATTGAAAAGTAACCAGCTCTGTCTTGTCTGTCAGTGCCAGAGGTGTAAAGTCCAGGTTCAGAAAGTAAAAGTCCTCCTCAGTATTTTGTACGGTGGCCTAGAGAGCTCAACGCGCTGCAACTGAAGAAAACGCATACAAATAGAAAAAGACCTGCAAATTAAGAAAACATCTTCATCAGTTTCTCAACACATGTGTGCTCCAAATACTCACAACACAACCAAATACAGAAACACGCAACAGTTGCAGCTGAAGATGTTTTCTTAATTTGCTGGTGTTTTTCTATTTGCATGTGTTTTCTTCAGTTGAGAGTGTGTGAAACGTGTCGATTAGAATCTCAGGCTGAAAGTGTGACAGTTCACAGCCCTGCTCTAGCACTAGATCGTGAATATATTTTGCTCTTGTTCTCGGAAGTGAATGTGCATATGTTAAATATTTATATTGTCATTCTCACTCATTAAAACACATTTCTCACTGTGATGCACTTATTTTTCAAAACGCTAAACACAGGCAGGCTAAAGTCAAACACAACTACAACACAGTTGTCATCGTTTACACACAACGACTCAAAATTGTTCAAAGTTATTTCTAGTGATGAGACCAAACCAAATGTACAAAATACAAGACAGTTTAAAGTGCCTAAATTTACTCAAAATGTTGCACTGAATGTTGAAAGTTGCAATAATGGATGGAAATAATATAAGAGGGAGAGGAGGAAGAGTATGAGTATAAGAGGAGGAAGAGTGTGTGTATAAGAGGAGGAAGAGTGTGAGTATAAGAGGAGGAAGAGTGTGAGTATAAGAGGAGGAAGAGTATGAGTATAAGAGGAGGAAGAGTGTGTGCATAAGAGGAGGAAGAGTGTGAGTATAAGAGGAGGAAGAGTGTGAGTATAAGAGGAGGAAGAGTATGAGTATAAGAGGAGGAAGAGTATGAGTATAAGAGGAGGAAGAGTGTGTGCATAAGAGGAGGAAGAGTGTGAGTATAATAGGAGGAAGAGTATGAGTTAAAGGAAGAGTGTGAGTGTAAGAGAAGGAAAAGTATGAGTAGAAGAGGAGGAAGAGTATGAGTATAAGAGGAGAAAGAGTGTGTGTATAAGAGGAGGAAGAGTGTGAGTATAAGAGGAGGAAGAGTGTGTGTATAAGAGGAGGAAGAGTATGAGTATAAGAGGAGGAAGAGTGTGTGTATAAGAGGAGGAAGAGTATGAGTATAAGAGGAGAAAGAGTGTGTGTATAAGAGGAGGAAGAGTATGAGTATAAGAGGAGGAAGAGTGTGTGTATAAGAGGAGGAAGAGTATGAGTATAAGAGGAGAAAGAGTGTGTGTATAAAAGGAGGAAGACTGTGAGTATAAGAGGAGGAAGAGTGTGTGTTTAAGAGGAGGAAGAGTATGAGTATAAGAGGAGAAAGAGTGTGTGTGTATAAGAGGAGGAAGAGTGTGAGTTAGAGGAGGAAGAGTATGAGTATGAGGAGGAAGAGTGTGTGTATAAGAGGAGGAAGAGTGTGAGTGTAAGAGGAGGAAGAGTGTGAGTATAAGAGGAGGAAGAGAGTGTGTATAAGAGGAGGAAGAGTATGAGTATAAGAGGAGGAAGAGTATGAGTATAAGAGGAGGAAGAGTGTGAGTATAAGAGGAGGAAGAGTATGAGTATGAGGAGGAAGAGTGTGTGTATAAGAGGAGGAAGAGTGTGAGTGTAAGAGGAGGAAGAGTGTGAGTATAAGAGGAGGAAGAGAGTGTGTATAAGGAGGAAGAGTATGAGTATAAGAGGAGGAAGAGTATGAGTATAAGAGGAGGAAGAGTATGAGTATAAGAGGAGGAAGAGTGTGAGTATAAGAGGAGGAAGAGTGTGAGTATAAGAGGAGGAAGAGTGTGAGTGTAAGAGGAGGAAGAGTGTGAGTGTAAGAGGAGGAAGAGAGTGTGTATAAGAGGAGGAAGAGTGTGAGTATAAGAGGAGGAAGAGTGTGAGTGTAAGAGGAGGAAAAGTGTGAGTGTAAGAGGAGGAAGAGTATGAGTATAAGAGGAAGAAGAGTGTGAGTATAAGAGGAGGAAGAGAGTGTGTATAAGAGGAGGAAGAGTGTGAGTATAAGAGGAGGAAGAGTGTGAGTGTAAGAGGAGGAAAAGTGTGAGTGTAAGAGGAGGAAGAGTATGAGTTAGAGGAGGAAGAGTATGAGTATAAGAGGAGGAAGAGTGTGAGTATAAGAGGAGGAAGAGTGTGTGTATAAGAAGAGGAAGAGTATGTGTATAAGAGGAGGAAGAGTGTGAGTATAAGAGGAGGAAGAGTGTGAGTGTAAGAGGAGGAAGAGTATGAGTATAAGAGGAGGAAGAGTATGAGTATAAGAGGAGGAAGAGTATGTGTATAAGAGGAGGAAGAGTGTGAGTATAAGAGGAGGAAGAGTATGAGTATAAGAGGTGATGAACGAGGAGGAAGAGGATGAGTATAAGAGGAGGAAGAGTATGTGTATAAGAGGAGGAAGAGTATGAGTTAGAGGAGGAAGAGTGTGAGTATAAGAGGAGGAAGAGTATGAGTATAAGAGGAGGAAGAGTGTGAGTATAAGAGGAGGAAGAGTATGAGTATAAGAGGAGGAAGAGTGTGAGTATAAGAGGGGGAAGAGTATGAGTTAGAGGAGGAAGAGTGTGAGTATAAGAGGAGGAAGAGTGTGAGTATAAGAGGAGGAAGAGTGTGAGTATAAGAGGAGGAAGAGTGTGTGTATAAGAGGAGGAATAGTGAGTATAAGAGGAGGAAGAGTGTGTGAAAGAGGTGATGAACGAGGAGGAAGAGGAAGAGGAAGAGGAAGGTGTGGAGAATGTGGTCAAGGCTGGATCTGCTTCAGGGTTTTCCTCTTCTCCTGCAGAGATGATATTCTCCGGCCGGACCGACATGAAGACGTGAAGCTGAAGCAGAATAAATCTCTCTCACTGACCTTGATTCTGCAGTTGCTCAACTCTTCTGACTGTACTTTACAGTAACATGCTTTTCATTTACAGTTTTTTACTGTAACCTTTTGGGCTTCTGCAGTTGGTCACTGTATTTCACAGTATGCAAATGCTGAATATACAGACATTCCATACTATACAATATTCAGTACAATACTATACAGTACTTGCAGTGCATACAGTATTTATTCACTCACCACTGTCAGGTGTCAGTACTACTTTATTACATAATTGCAAAATTTGTTTACTTTCTTACAATATATAAATAAATATTTCTCCTGTAACTGCATGCTTTGGATTCTGTGTTCTCCATTTGTCATGTAGTGTCTAACGAATGATCTGTAGTGTTTCTAATATTGACTGATGTGTGTAAGATCTGAAAGCATTGTTTGATTTTGCCAGAAGAGTCAGAGATTCTCTGAATGAGTTTTGAACATTTGCTTTTGTGTTTAAGGTTTTGAGAAAGTGAGTGATGGTTTCAAGAAATGTGTTTTAGCAATTCAGAAAAACTGTAATTGTGCAGCTTGTTGTTTTTGGCTGATTTCTTGGTTCTCTCTTCACTCCTCTGTCTTAAAGTAATTCACACTGAGATTATTTATTTACATTTATCTTATATTTCCTGTAATGAGTCGCTGTTTTCAAATAGTAATAAAGTATTGTCATGTTTTCATGGCCCAATATAACAGATAAAACAACATTTACAGTTTGATGAATTCTGTGTTTCAGGGGTTTCTAGTGATGATTGGGGTGTGAGTTACAGTCGATCACACATCTGTGCACTAAAGGACTCAACAGTGATAATGAGATGCACTTATAAATACCCTACTGGACATCAGATCATGAAAGCGTTCTGGACAAAAGGCCCAATTCAAAGGTGGTGGACAATTGAAAGGTGGTTAGGTGTTGAGTCTCCAGATCTGTCTGAGGACACTGAATACAGTCAGAGGCTTCAGTATCTGGGAGATAAACAGCAGAACTGCACCATCAGTCTGAGTCATGTGACACTGAAGGATTCACGCATGTACTATTTCAGATTCATCACTGATAAAGACAAATGGATTGGTTCTCCAGGAGTGACTCTTACTGTCACAGGTGACTTTGATGAGGTTTATCTCTTCTTCTGTGCATTATGTTGAATAATAATCAGTGTATGACAGCAGCACTAGATATAATGTGTGTGTTGTGTTCAGATCTTCAGGTGGAGTCTCCTGAGAGAGTGACAGAGGGAGATTCAGTCACTCTGAGATGTAAAAGCAGCTGCGCTCTGACTGACAGAGCAACATTCATCTGGTACAGAAACTCATCGAAGATATTAACTGAGAATAAATTAATTAACGAACTCTCCCTCAATCCAGTCAGAAGAGAGGATTCAGGCAGATATAGCTGTGCTGTAGACGGACACACTCACATCTCTCCTGCTGTTCAGCTCAATGTCATGTGTGAGTACAGATTGACTTTTCAAACATTACAAAGAATAAATATCTGAATTTATGATTTATAAAAATGTTTTAACCACTATTTTTAAGACTACCCCTCCCCGACACCCGTGGGACACTTGCCATTATACATTTATAACAATAATATCTTAGTCTAAACCTAAAGTAATCTTGACCAGCTATATAGCATTTGAAAGCGTTCAGACTGTAGTTAAGATCAATCAATCCATATATGGAAATCGAAGAGTCCTTATATGGTCATCAGAGGAGTCTGGATGTCATCTAGTGGAAAAGCGTGGTACTGCGCTCAAAAAATCGTATTGATTTATTTTTATTTTATTTTTTTATATATCAACCTAAAATTTGTCTCAGAATTTGTTCAGATATTTAGCTTTGATTTTCTTGAAGTTTTTGTAAAATATACAGTACCAGTCAAAAGTTTGGAAACGTTACTATTTTTAATGTTTTTGAAAGAAGTCTCTTATGCTCATCAAGCCTGCAGTTAAAAAAAAAAAAAAAACAGTAAAATTATGAAATATTATTACAATTTAAAATATTGTTGGTTCTCTTTTTTAATATATTTTAAAATGTAATTTATTTTTGTGATGCAAAGCTGAATTTTCATCAGCAAGTACTCCAGTCTTTGGTGTCTTATGATCCTTCAGAAATCATTCTAATATTCTAATCATTCTAAATACTTCGCGCCCGCTGCGTCACGTCCCGCCGAAATGGGCGTGGTCTAGGCCTATAAATACCGCTCGCAGGCAGCTATTATCTGGTTTTTCATCATCGAAGCAACCAGAGCGTGTGCATGCACGGCAAGATACGCAGTACTCGTTCCCTCTTCTAGAGAGAACCGAGGTTACGTTAGTAACCGAGTACGTTCTCTTACGAGAGGTCTCTCGTACTGCGTAAGATATCTTACGCTAGGGGACCCAATGCAAAACGCTGTGCATGCTGAGATCTGACACCAAAGACCCAAGGGCGAAAGCCCGGGGTACATATAGTGCACAATCACTCAGGGAACTCACAGGGAGTCCAGGAAGAGGGAGGGGCGAAGCCGCACTCTTCCACATATGGTAGCGTCGCTGAGACGCGAATTTCATCATACAGACAGGGCGGGGTACGGCCTGAACTGATGGGGGAATGTGGGTCTTACACAGTTTGCCCAGGCACATCTCGTGCTGCTACTTTTTTTACTGTCGAACATTGAGCTGTGCTCAGTAGATGCAGCATTCTGAGCTGATCGCATCAGGTCAGACAATACTGGTAAACTTAGACCGACAGCAGCCTGGCCTGCAGGGCGGGAACCTCTAGGATATAAAACCTTATAAATGTAGACGGGGAGGCCCAGCCTGCCGCCATACAAATATCTTGCAAGGCAATCCCACTTGACCAGGCCCACGAAGAGGCCATGCCTCTCGTGGAGTGCGCTCTGACACCCAACGGGCACTGCATGCCCTTGGAGGCGTATGCCAGCGCTATAGCATCAACTATCCATCTGGATAGGCTCTGTTTCGACGCGGCTAGTCCCTTAGAACGTCCGCTAAACGAAACAAAGAGCTGCTCCGTCTGTCTGAAACCAGACGAGCGAGACACATAAGCTCGTAATGCCCTGACTGGGCAGAGGAGGCTCGCGTCTCTTTCCTCATCAGGGACCGGTAGGGCTGACAGGGAGATAACCTGCGCCCTAAACGGTGTGTTGAGGGATTTCGGAACATAACCGTGCTTAGGTTTGAGTATAACTTTTGAGTCATTAGGCCCAAACTCCATGCACGCCGCGCTCACAGAGAGCGCGTGCAGATCCCCTATGCGCTTCACCGAAGCGAGAGCCAGCAAAAACACCGTCTTGAAAGACAGGTGTTTCAAATCGATTGACTGTAAAGGCTCAAATGGCGCACCTTTCATGGCTTCCAGAACCGTAGAAAGGTCCCATACGGGGACTGAGGGAGGTCTGGGAGGATTCAGTCTCTTAGCCCCTCTAAGGAAGCGGATGACTAAATCGTTCCTTCCTATTGACTGACCAAGCGTTGTTTCTGAGAACGCTGCTATAGCCGCCACATAAACTTTGAGCGTGGAGGGGGCCCTGCCCCCATCCAACAGCTCTTGTAGGAAGGAAAGCACCTCCGCCACACCACAGTCTGTGGGTGACACACCACGGGCTGTGCACCAGCCCGAAAACACTGACCATTTCGAGGAATAGAGTCGTCTCGTAGACGGAGCTCTAGCCTGCGTGATCGTGTTTAATACTCCTTCAGGGAGTCCAACATGTACCCGTTGATGGCCCAGACATGAAGGGACCACAGTTCCGGGTGAGGATGCCAGATCGAACCGTGGGCCTGTGAGAGGAGGTCTCTCCTCACTGGTACTGGCCACGGGGCAGTACTTGCTAACTGCATCACGACTGGGAACCAAGGTTGGTTTTTCCAGAACGGTGCCACCAGCAGTACTGAGCATCCTTCTTCCCTGATCCGTTCTATCACCTGAGGCAGGAGAGAGACGGGGGGAAAAGCATAGAGCGGGCGGCGGGGCCACACATGGGCCAGCGCGCTCCTGCTCTTTGAGAAAAATTCCTGACAGTGAGCGTTTTCTTGAGACGCAAACAGGTCTACTTCCGCTCTGCCGAATTTCTTCCACAGCAGTTGGACTGTCTGTGGGTGTAGAGACCACTCGCCTGCCGGAACATTGTTCCTGGACAGTCTGTCCGGTCCTATGTTCAGGAGCCCTGGCACGTGCGCTGCTCTGAGCGAGCGCAGGTTGCACTGAGCCCATACCAGGAGGCGTTCTGCCAGCCTGTACAGGTTCTTGGACCTGAGGCCGCCCTGGCGATTTATGTAGGACACCACAGACATGTTGTCCGAACGGACCAAGACGTGGCGTCCTTTTATCTGGGGACAAAAACGCGTCAGCGCGTTGTCTACTGCCAGCATTTCGAGGCAGTTTATGTGCAGGAGCTTCTCCCGTTCCGACCACTGGCCGAAGAACGGTCTGCCCTCGAGCAGCGCTCCCCATCCCGAGGTGGACGCGTCCGTGGACACCACTTTCACCCTCGAGGAAGTCCCCAGGCTTACACCTAATTGGTACCAGTCGTTCGCTCTCCAAGGTTTCAGAGCTGTGACGCACTTCTGATTGACCCTGAGGCGAAGCGAACCGGATGCCCACGCTCTGCGTGGGACTCGCGCTTTCAGCCAAAACTGCAGCGGGCGCATGCGGAGTAGGCCCAGCTGGAGCACTGACGATGCTGAGGCCATGAGACCTAGCATCTTCTGAAATTTCTTGAGCGGGACAGACGCGCCGCAGCGAAACGCGTTCGCTGTGCGTTGAATGTCTACCGCGCGCTGTGGTGATAGTCGCGCTATCATGGACAGCGAGTCCAATTCTGTGCCCAGGAAAGATATCTTCTGACTGGGTAACAGAGAGCTCTTCGCCCAATTGACACTGAGACCCAAATCCTCGAGGTGATCAAGTAAAATGGTCATGTGTTCTATGAGCACTGCGCGAGATTGCGCTAGAATCAGCCAATCGTCCAAATAGTTCAGCACTCGTATGCCTCTCATTCTGAGGGGTGCGAGCGCCGCGTCCATGCACTTCGTAAATGTACGGGGTGCCAGGGACAAACCGAATGGCAGGACTGTGTACTGATATGCCTGGCCCTCGAAGGCGAATCTCAAATATCGCCTGTGACGTGACGCTATCTGTATTTGAAAATACGCGTCTTTCAGATCTATTGACACAAACCAATCTCCTTGGCGAATCTGCACAAGGATTTGTCTGGTCGTGAGCATCCTGAACTGTCGCTTCACAAGCACTTTGTTCAGTTGCCTTAGATCTAGTATGGGTCTGAGACCCCCGTCTTTTTTCGGTACCAGGAAGTATCTGCTGTATAGCCCTCCTTCGCTCTGAACTTGAGAGAGAGGCTCTATGGCCCCTTTGCTCAATAGTTTCGTCACTTCGGCTCGAAGTAAATGTGCTACTTCTGTTTTTACCGTGGTCTCGACGCGCGCCACATAGCGGCGAGGGCGTCGGCGAAACTGCAGCGAATAGCCTCTTTTTATAATGTTCAGCACCCACTTCGAAACCCCGTGCAGCTTAGCCCATGCGTCTGCATGGATAGCTAGGGGTTGAATACGAAGCGCGCTCCGCTCGCTCAGCGATGGAGAAGCTTCGGCGTGCTGCAACACAAGCATCGCGCTCGTGACATTTGAGGCATGGGGCACGCTGATAACAGCGGGCAGATTGCCCGCGCTCGACTCCTCTGCGGTGGTCAGCCGCGAGGGGGAGGGCTGGGCGGTTCCCGTGGGAACTGTCATGTCTATGTATGGATGTGGGCGCGGGACAGCGGGCACATCTATCACACCGAAAACATCGTTCGCTTGCGTGAAGCGAGTGCACGTTGGTTTCGTTTTTACAGAAACCGTGAGACATGCACAACGCGGTGTTAGTGGGCACTGGGTAGTGGGCACATTCACCATGTTTGAAGCGCAACCGATCTGAGTCGGTTTTATGTGCGCGAGCCCTGTGTGACAGGCTGTGCTTGTGTGTAGGGATGGGCACTGGGCAGTGGGCATTCTTACTACACATGAAACACCATCGGCCGTGGCCGGGACACCAGAAAATACACTCTTTTGGGGGCTCGGGCTTCACCGTAATCCTAGGATGAGCGGGAGCGCGGTCTCGCGCTTCGGGCCTGGCGGCGCTGTGAAGTGGAGGCAGTGGACGGTGGCTGTGGCTGTGAGCTCTGAGCAGACGGTTTCGCACGGCCTGCTGCAGAGCTGGAGCGCTTCGGGAGGAAGTGCTTCATAGCCTGTGACGCTTTCTGTACCTCTGCGAATCTCTCCGCGAAATCCTTGACGGAGGATCCAAAGAGGCCTGTGGTGGAAAGCGGGGCGTCGAGGAACGCGGTGCGCTCAGACTCGGCCATTTCCGAGAGCGTCAGCCAAAGATGTCTCTCAGTCACGGTGAGAGAGGCCATATTCCGTCCAATGGCTTGCGCTGCAGACTTAGTAGCACGGAGAGCGAGGTCCGTGGCACTCCTTAAGTCCGGCACGCAGATCGCGTCAGGCCCTTCCTCATCCAGCTTACGGAGGAGATCGGCCTGGAAGATCTGAAGCGTTGCCATGGTGTGCAGCGCTGACGCAGCTTGCCCGGCGGCGGAGAAAGCGCGGCGGAGCAGGCTTGACGTCGTGCGGCAAGCTTTAGAGGGTAGGGCCGACTTAGCACGCCGTCCAGCAGAGGGCGGGCATAAGTGGGCCGCTATCGCCTCTTCGACCGGCGGCAGCGAAAGGTATCCTTTGTTCTTGGCATCGTCAACAGCGGAGAATGCCAAAGAAACAGCAGGACGCACTCTAGCCGAATAGGGGGCGTTCCAGGACTTGGCGACTTCTTCGTGTAACTCAGGAAGAAAAGGCGCCGGTCTGGACGCAGGCGAAGCGCGCTCCCCAGGCAGGAAAAATCCATCCAGCCGGTTGTGAGCGGGCTGCTCAGGCGAAGACCACTGCGAGTACTCGCATGAGCTCCGTCTCGATGGACGCTCTCTTGCCTGAAGACATGCGGGCAGGGGGCGCGGGGTCCTCAGAGCCCGCCCAATCCTCACTGCCTGACGCCAGGATAGAGCAGGAATCATCCTCTCCCAGCAGGGCTTCCTCATCCACGATGTCAACGGAAGCGGCGGCAGACGGCGGCCGCTGTCCGTCAGGAAGCGAGGCTGACGAAGCCGGGGAAGCAAGCGGGCGAACCGGCGAGCTTTGGCGGCTGAGGGAGGGTTCCGGGGCCCACTGGGCACGGCGCTTTTTACGGCGCGACGCCGCGGCGGGCGGGGGAGCAGTCTCGGTGAAGAAGGCTAGGCGAGTCCTCAGAGTCGCCATTGCCATCAGCTCGCAGTGAGGGCAGCCGCCGTCAGTGAACGCGAGAACTGCATGTTCCTCACCCAGGCAGGAAACGCAAACCACGTGGCAGTCCCCGTCGCTGAGTGTGGCTCTGCACGAGCCGCAGGAAGGCATCTTTAAAAAGACGCTAGCTCTTTTAGAATGTGTGTCGCGGCGGCGACACACACACACAAAAGTACAGTGTAATAAAGGGAAGGATATAAGCGCCGGAAAGCGCAGCAGGAAGGCAGGAAGGCGGCGCGGCCAGCGACTTCAGTGACTCGTCCCGCTGAAGGTGCTCTCTCTCAGACGGCGCGGCTTCTTCTCCGACTCCAGCGATGCGTGTGCTTCGCTTGAAGGATGAAAAATCAGATAATAGCTGCCTGCGAGCGGTATTTATAGGCCTAGACCACGCCCATTTCGGCGGGACGTGACGCAGCGGGCGCGAAGTGCCCTGATTGGGTCTGGCGTCACGCCAGGCCTCGCTCGATAGGCTGCTGCAGTTGCCGCAGAGCAGCCAATAGGCGCGCGAGCTGTCTCGCCTATGTTTGCATGCTGCCGCAACGCGTTTTGCATTATTACAAAATTAAGGATAATTTTTGGCTTCAATATCTCGCGGAAAAAGGATTTTCCCCTAGCGTAAGATATCTTACGCAGTACGAGAGACCTCTCGTAAGAGAACTGCCCTTATGTTGTTAAAGTTTGGTTATTTAAAAAATTCATACATAACAAAGATAAAGCAAGATGCCCTGTTGATATATGATTGATATATAATTTATATAAACTGCAAAGGTAAAGCATAAATAAAAATGATTGTGACATGTGAAGTGAAGAGAGAATTGAGATGTCCTTCAAGATGCTGAGTTTGATCAGTTTCTGGGTCACAGGCTGGAGGACGGAGGAGCGAGGAAAAGAAGTAGAATCAAAATTGTAGTTATATATAAAAAATCTCTAAACAAATATAACGTATTTTTTTCCTCTCAGTTTTTGCAGTAGCACTATATACATTCATTGTAAATTAGGAAAAGTAAAATAAAAAAAACACGGCAGGCAAAAACATCGATTTTTCATGCAGTGGTAATTTTTGAGATTTTGGGCTAGTTTACTCCTTCAATATGTGTTCTTTCAAGCTGCTATAAAGAAACGTTGAAAATATACATTAAGATGTTTATTTTATTACATTTTGTTTACTTGCGGCCGTAAGTTTCTCCCGAATTTACCAGGAAGTTAGCATTCAAACGCGACACGCCGAGCTCCGTCTGTTTACTGAAGTCTGTCATGACCGGGATCATTGTAAAGCTCTGAGTCTCATGCACAACGCTATGTAACCCAAAAATGGGCATTTCCTTTCTATCAGTAACCAATCGTTAATGTCCAAAGGGGGATTTAAAGCTAACGAGAAATCTCATTTAGAGCTATTTAAATCTTTAACTGCTGTTTTCTCAAAATTAGTTTTTTGTCATTCTCCAGTACAAACATCTCAGCTATGTACACCAAACTTTCCAGTTATGCACTTAGCAGTATTTTGAAGATCTGTTCAGAGGGATTTGTTAATAATCATTCCTGGCCTGATTTATGTGACATTTTAATAAAAAAAATATGGCGAAAATCTATTTTTTAAGGCTATGGACAGTATATTTTGATTTCCTAGGTAATGAAAGCATATATCCTGAAATCCCTCTGATTTTTTTTATTTTCATCTTGTGTGTAAACAAATTGAAAAAAAAAAATTTGCACCTGGCTTTATCATATGTTCAGATCTATCTACCGAAAATATATGCAAAATCATGCAGATTTAATGAGAAAATGCCTAATTTGCATAATTAAACATACACATTTCTAAAACTTGTAATACATTTTTTATATATACTTGTGTAAGTAATCAACTGAGGAAGTTTCATGGTGATATCTATTATATTTTACAAATAAATTTTATATAAATTTTACTCTATTCACCTGTAGTGTCTCGCCTTAATCCAGAACTTGGTAAAACATTTGTCTGTATTTCAAATGTTTCAAGCCTCTCAAATTTGAGTCTTAATAGTTTTTCCTTGTTAACTTTTTTGTTTAAACTATTTCTTTAACTGTTAGCATTAAACAGTGAAAAATGTAACTGAAATGTTTGCTGAAATTGTCCAATAATAACCAACTGCAGCCTTTCCTAGAACATTTTCCACCAGCCGTCTCTGATAAATACACTGTTAAAAATGTTCGTAATTTTAACAGTAAAAAACTGTAAAAAAGCAACGGAAAAAAAATGTTAATTCCTTAACGGTATGTACCCTTACTATATACAGTGAAAAACTGTAATAGCTCTCACGGGACATTTCATGTAATTGTACATTAATATACTGTTAAATGTACAGATTTTGGAAGTACACTGTAAAAAAAAAACTTACCGTTGCATTTACCGTACCTTACCGTAAAAAATACGGTAGCAAATGTTTACTAATTTTACAAAGTTTTACATCATCGAACTAAAAATTACGGTGAAAAACTGCCAGCTGGTTGCCAGTACTTTACCGTAAAAAATACGGTATAAATATTTATGTTTTACGGCATTGAACTAAAGTTTACGGTAAAAAACTGGCAGCTGGTTGAAAGCGATTTACCGTAAAAAATACGGTAGTAATATTTTAGGTTTTACGGCAGTGATCTAAATATTACGGAAAAAAACTGGCAGCTGTGGTTGCCACCAATCACAACTCATTAATGGCTCCCATCATGCATTGCGGTATGAATAAATTATGATCTGAATTGTCTTTGTAATTTACTTTTCCTAATTGAATATTCTGCTCCTCACCATTGTTGAGATGCATAGACTGAATCTTGACATCTGTGTGTGCCTCAAAGAATGATTTTTTTTTTTTAAACAACTTTTAAGAAATCCTTTATATTATATCAAAAAGTCTGGGCATTTATGCAGATTCACTGACCAACAACATAAACCGAAGTCAGAAAGAAGGATTTTAATGAGTTCAGTGACATCTGTGTGTGCCATCATTGATTCACAACTGCCATCACACGATTCATTTTCTCTCTGATTTCCTAGCTATAATCAACATGTTTTATAAACACAGAGTTACAGCAGGCAGAGAAAAACTAAAGTTAGAAAGTCAAGGGTCAAAACCCCAACTAAAGCAGTCACTGATCTCCATCATGGTGACTTCAAATGAAACAATAAATCATCAACATCTAAACCTCTGTTAATTCTCAAACAGAACTGTAGACGTCTGACAGAAATAAAGTCAGTCTGGTCAGTAATAAGTGAAGCTGGTAATGCTGTTTGTGGAGTTGTTTAATCCTCCTCTGCTGAGATCTTCACAGATTTAATGTTTTTTCTCTTCAGTTGATTTCATCTGAGGCTGTGTCTGAAGTCAGTTGTAGTTCTTGTGTTTCTGCTCGTCTCTTTTTTCTGTTCCTGTTGTTTCTCTAAATGGACATTCCCAGAATTCCCTGTGTGACACTTCACATTTGATGCTATTTAATTTAAATAATTATGTTTCTTCTTGGTTTTTGTTATCAGTTTATATTATATTTTTTTGGTTTATATTACATCATATATTGTTTAATGAATGTTTATGGCATTATTTGGAGTCACGTGTGTATGTCACCATGATGGTGTTTTGTGTTTGTGTGTATGACACTGTGCACCTTCTCAATATTACCATGTACCTCAGATTGTGAAAAACTAATGGTATACTTAAATCATTGTGTTTTTTTTTTCTTCTTTTTTGCCATTTGTGTTATTATGATGGTTTTCAGTATATTGCAAAGATATAAAGTAAACTTTAATACTTCAGTGAAATTTAATGATAACATTTATCGGTTTATGTAATATAACGGTTGTCCTGTGAAAACTAAAAGGTTCCTACTGTATTTTTTATGGTAAAGTACTGGGAACCACAGCTGATGGTTTTTTTTTTTTACCACACATTTAAATCCTGCTGAAGGTTTTTTTTTTTTTTTTTTTTAAAGTAAGGTTGCTACCATATTTTTTACGGTAAA
Source organism: Rutilus rutilus (assembly GCF_951802725.1). Classification (NCBI taxonomy): domain Eukaryota; kingdom Metazoa; phylum Chordata; class Actinopteri; order Cypriniformes; family Leuciscidae; genus Rutilus; species Rutilus rutilus. Next base: position 51,793,521 of record NC_140210.1, read on the forward strand.
ATACTGGCAACCAAGCTAACGTTTTTTACCGTAAATTTCACAGGGGTTTTTTTACATTGTGTTTTTTGCCCGTAAATTTAAATCCCGTAAAACATAAAAGGTTGCTACCTTATTTTTTACGGTAAAATACTGGCAACCACAGCTGCCGGTTTTTTACCGTAAATTTCACGTTTTTTTTTAACAGTGTACTTTTACCTGACATCTGTAGATCCTCCAGTGAAACCTGTGATCTCCATCAGTCCATCTGGTGTAATAGTGGAGGGAGATTCAGTGACTCTGAACTGCATCAGTGACTCAAACCCTCCTGCTCTGAACTTCAGCTGGTTTAAGGAGAATGAAACCTCAGCTGTTGGATCTGGACAGAGTTTCAGTGCACTACAGAGTGGACGCTTCTACTGTCAGGCTCACAATCAACATGGATCTCAGAGATCAGACGCTGTAACTGTCACAGGTGAAGCTTTTATTAACACACTCCTGTATCTTCACATCATTCATCAGTTTGGAGAGTTAATCATGATGATCTTCCTCTTTCAGTTCATCATGTTGCTGGTAGGAATGTGATTGTGATCACAGCGGCATCTGGAGGATTAGTCTTCATCATCATCTTCATCATCATCTTCATACTGTTTATAATGTGAGCTCAATAAAAAAAACTGCAGTGATTGTATAAATTCACGTTTGGTCTGATGTAGGAAATGGCTAATTTGTGTTTATAATTATTAGTAATCTTTAAAATAAATTCATATGCTGCTAATGTCTTTCACTATAACAGAAAGAAACGAAGGAGTGTTAAATCTGAAGATCGCACAGTGAAACAGGTAAATCATCTAAACATGACTTCACAAAAGCAGAGAATGAATCGATCAGCCGTTATCTGTGTTTCAGACTGTAAATGTACAAAGTGACAGGATTCAAACCTTCCCAATCCAGCGGTAACCAGTTTGTACTATAATATAAAAAAATGATGAAATAAAGCTGATTTTAGTGGGCAGTTGTGAATGGCCTTGGCCGTGAAGTTTTTTTTAGTGAATTTAACCAATCTGCTTAAGTTTTTAATTATAATTTACTGTTAAATTTATGATGACTCAAGCCATTAAGGGTTTTGTACAAGATACATGACCAATCGGAGATTACTTCATTCACGTGCAATCATTTCTCATTGATTTATATTTTATCTGGTCAAAAAACATGGTCTAATCTCTAAATTTGAATAGTTTTCTTCTAGAAAGACAAAAATGTTCAGGTGGAGAAAAAACTTTTTCTTTACCTTGACATGTTTCGAAGCGAAGCGTCATCTGACAGCTGTGACGTGTCGTTTATCAGCTCTCTGAGACCATCGAGCGGCGGGGGGGAACTGTCAGGTCCGCCGGGCTGGCCACGCCCAGGAAATAACAGCTGATAAACGACACGTGTCAGATGACGCTTCTGAGGAAGACTGCAGGTTGCAGTCGAAACATGTCAAGGTAAAGAAAAAGTTTTGTCTCCACCTGAACATTTTTGTCTTTCTAGAAGAAAACTATTCAAATTTAATCATTAAGAAGACAATATGAACATTTTTGAACTATGGTCTAATCTCTGTGTTGTGTCTCAAATTAAGAGAAAGCAAAGTGAGAAAAACTGCAGAAACTCTAAAATCCACATCAAGACCAAACTTTGAAGAAATTCATGTTATTTTATTTAGGTAATTTTATATAGATTTTACTTACATGGAACATGGAGTAAAATATTTATTCGGTAATCATCTCAGATGAAGGATGTTTTCGGCATTTTTCGTTAGCGCAGCAAACACTCACTCTTCTGTGCACTTCATCGCCTCAGTTGAATGGAAAAGTTTTTCATATTAATATTTTAATATTACTGACTGTACTAGCTCTATGATTCTACAGCATGTGATCCATCAGTGTTGTGATAATCTGAAGAATTTTAAAACATGGCACACAATAAAGGTTTGAACTACTGTATCTTTCAGACACACTCAGAATCTCAACAACGGTGATGATAAAAGTGCAGTGCATGATGGGAGCATTCAATCAAAACTCATCAATATCTCCCAGCATGCATTGCAGCATGAATAAATTATGCTCAGTTGCCTTAGTATTTTCTTTTATTATTATATCTGCTTTTATTTTTGCTGTTGTTTTTGTTGTAACTTTTTAGTAGCTTGTTTTGTGATGTTCAGAGTTTTATCTGATAATTTTGTTGATTGTCACCGTTGTTGAGATTCATACGCTGATTCTTGATGTCTGTGTTAGTCTACATCCAGGCTATTCAAACTGGCGGCCCGCCAATCATCTCCATCCGGCCCGACGGCACCAACCTCCCTTCTCCTCTTTTCCTGGCGGTTGCGGCTAATTTAGTTTGATACTCGCTCCGATTGACCTGAGAAAAGTTTTAAGTGCGAATATTTCAGCAGTTATTATATGTGTCCCGAATTTATGTCGACTGAACCAGCGATAGGCTATTAATCATTCGTGAATGAATCATTCTTTTGGTTCGATTCTTTCTAAACGCGCTTGCATAACTGCGTTCACACCGCTGCCGGCGAGAGCATCAAAGTGGCCGGTCAGTAACGGTCTAAAACTATTTGGATTCATTCGGACCGCTCCGTCGCTGAATCATCTGAAGCGGTTTCTCGGTCAGTACAGTAACAACAAATAGTTGCGTTTACTCCCGGTCCCGGACACTATTATTAAACAGCGATGCGACAACCAGTGGGAAGCGTTACAGTTCGACAGAAACCTCTCTGTTACAATCCACAAATCTCTCGATGATTTAACTAGTATTAAATCGGATGAAACAGCCTCAACATTCCCAACAAGACTGAAGAGGAAAGCAGGAGAAACACTGTGGCATGAACGAAATTAGAAGACTTTAAATCCCCTAATCACCCTTACAAACATTTACCATGAATGTACTGTAGTAATTTACCATGGGTTGTGCATAAATGTGCAATATTTATATTGAATACTATGTAGTAATAAATAAATAAATATAGTGATTTATATTGCATTAGATTTATTAGGTGGGTAGAGGAATATATAATTAATGTTTGTAATGAAATTATGTCAGTTTCTTTGGTTAAAGGTGCGTATCGTTTTTAACTTGTGTTTAGGCATTTCTTATACAGTGGGAGTGAGTAGCCTGTGGTTATCAACTATCTCACTGTCAGAATATTTTCATTTAGCATAACAATTATGAATAAAATAATAATTATTTCTCATCAACAGCTACGAGTTTGCATAATTAATTTATTTGTTCCAAGAAAAATAGTTGTACACAGCTGTAAATTATCAAGTTTTTATTTATTATGGTTTTATCTGCATACTGTTGGGTACCACATTTCCAAGTAAATACCATACTTTTTTAGGGTTACTTTAACTTATTTATTGAAACTGTTATGTTTCAATAAATAAGCTAAACCCCCAAACCAACCCACCGGCCCACCTCAACTTTTCGATTTGATAATCCGGCCCTCGAATGAAGCTAATTGAATAGCCCTGGTCTACATCATACAGTAGTTCAAAACCTTTTTATACACCATGTGTTTTTAAAGTTCTTAAGATTACTTCTTTGTCACTGCTGGCTGGCTCACATGTAGTAGTGACACAGAACTATTACACTCAAAAATGAAAAAAAATATAAGTAATAAACATAATGAAAGATAAGACTCTTTATGAGATCAGTGAATCAGGCCACTATATGATGATTATGTCATTATCAATGAATAGCCAACAACACCTGATCACATGTTCTCTCTGATTTTCATGTCATAACGAATGTGTTTTATAAACACAGTTAAAGCAGTCAGAGAAAATCTGATGTTAGAAAGTCAAGGGTCAAGAGCCCAACTACAGCAAACACTCATCTCCATAATGTTGACTTCAAACTTTATTATTTTCAATAAAACATCAACGTCTAAACCTCTGGTAATTCTCAATAATAACTTTTATGACAAACCGTATTTTTTAGCGTAAAGTACTAGCAACCACAGCTGCCAGTTTTTTACCGTAAATTTTTGTTCAATGATGTAAAATAATTGCTACTGTATTTTTTAAGCATTTACGGTAAGGTACCGTAAATGCAATGGCAAGGTATTTTACTGTAAAATTACATGAAATGTCCCGTGAGAACTATTGCAGTTTTTCACTGAATATAGAAAGGGTATCTCTGTTAAAGGGATAGTTCACTTTGAAATTAAATTTTGGTATGTTTTAGCTTACCTCAAGGGCATCCAAGATGTAGGTGTCTTTGTTTCCAGTAGTTTCAATTTTGATATTTTTAGGTCAAACCATTCTTGTTTGCCAGTCATATAATGCAGGTCTATGGTCACCACCTCAAAGAGCATGCACAGAGAAGTCCAGATTAAACAATTCCCCATCGTAAGTACACCAAGTGATCTGACGTGGTTGTGTACAAGAGGTAAAAACGATATGTAGGATTGAGTGCAAATCAAATGCACATGAATCTTCCAGGTGATTTGTTCAAACATAATTCCACACAGAACTCAACATTCCAGACACCAAATCACCAACCCCAGAGCCATAAAAGAAGGCTCCAGCCAGTCTACCTAACCAACGAAAACCCCCAGCTAAGAACTTTACGGCCATGCAAGCTTCAAAAAGATGAGCCAAACTAAAGGAAGAACTTGTCAATGTGAGATAGCTTGGAAAAGAATGCAGGGTTGCCAACTTTGGGACTTTGGCTGGAGTGAGACTCTGTAAAACATCAGTGCGCGCGCGTAACCCTAACCCTAATTTTAAAAACATCAGTCCTTGTTTACTTAGTATAAACCCTGATTTATATAAAAAAAAAAAAAGTTTTTTCAAAATATACAATTAATTTATTGATTGCACTATACAAAAATAAATAAAGATAGAGGTGATTAAATAACAAACATGTAAAACAACAACATCAAAACAAAAGGGACACATAATAGTTACTCCACCTCCCCAGGAAACCACAACACAAGTTCCCCACATTAGGCCTGTTGTAGCCTGTGCCACAGTGGCAGTGTTGGCCTGCTTCAGTGAAGTATTTTTAGTGTGTGCAAGCGACGTTCCTGGAGGCGGCTGCGCGCATTGACGCAGGCAGGCTCTCCGTGTCCTGCTCGGTCCTGCTCCTCTTTGGCGATGACGGCGTGCGGTTAAAAAATCATAACAAACTAATTTGAAAGTGGGGGGGAGACGAACGGGTTTTCGAAAAGAGGGGGGGACATGTCCCCCCTGTCCACATAGGAAATTACGCCCGTGAGTGAAAGGCACACCATTTTATTATCTGCTTACCTTGTCATACAAACTTTCAAACGCGCATCAGTGGCTCCGACTCCGAACCTATGCTCTGAACTTCTCACACACAACTGACGTATCAGGTGCAAGGTTTTCAGCGAATCAACGATCAGAATATTCTGCAGTGAGAACGTTGAAGGCAGATATTACAGCTGTGGGCCTTAAACTCCTCTCCTGTCATTAATACGCTGTGGTCTAGTCATCAACAGAAAATTAACGGATTGAGAGGGGAGAAAAATGGATTTTGGCGTGACATTTCTTGCGTGAGCGTGAGATTGATGCTGAAAGTGTGAGTGTCACGCCAGATGCGTGAGAGTTGGCAACCCTGAGAATGATTGGCTCAAAGGTGGCACAACTCAGTGCCCGATCAAGATAACAGCAGAAGTTGCTCAAGCCCACAACATTCCAGACCCCCTCCTCATTAAGGACCTCTGAATGACCAAACGGTAACACTTTAGAATACTGTTCCTTCATTAATGAATAACTACACAGGAACAAATGAGTAATGCACTATTAACATTGTAGTAACTACTATTAACTAACAAGAAACTCTGATTAACAAATTAGTAAGTCATAGCGTTCAGTCGAATGTGGTAGTTCACTATTAGCTAATCAGTAACTACTATTTTTCATACCTCACTGAAGACTACTAAGAACTACTATATACAGGTTCATAATTAATATTAATAATGCATAATATATAATAAGGTAATGGTAACTCATTAGTAATTAATCAAGTGTTACTACATCCTTCTAAAGGAACTACTAATTATTTGGATCAGTATTCTAAAGTGAAAAACATGATAAATACCTAATATTGACTAAAGTCATTGTAAGTTTTAAGGCGTTTGTAAGGTTTTTGATAGTAATGACTCTATTCTAAAGTGAAGATCATGGGAACACACTAGTAATGACTAAAGTGTTACCAAATCCATTGGAAGGAATTACTATTCAAAAGCTTACAAAAATCTCAAAAGCTTACAATGACTTCAGTCAATATTAGGTAGTTATCATGTTTTTCACTTTAGAATACTGATCCAAATAATTAGTAGTTCCTTTAGAATGATGTTGTAATACTTGAGTCATTACTAGTGCGTTACCATTACCTTTTATTATAAATTATGCATTATTCATGTTAATTATGAACCTGTAGATAGTAGTTCTCTGGGAGGTATGAAAAAAATAGTAGTTATTGATTAGCTAATAATGAACTACTACAGTACGTTCATCTGAGCGCTTTTACTTACTAATTTGTTAATCAGAGTTTCTTGTTAGTTAATAGTAGTTACTAGAATGTTAATAGTGCGTTACTCGTTTGTTCCTGTGTAATTATTCATTAATGAAGGAACAGTATTCTAAAGTGTTACCGACCAAACTATAGTTATCTTATCTTCAAACCAGAGAAATTAGATTTTACCTATAACAATAGATAAAAATCATCCCAGAACAATTCTCGATGGACTTATAATCAAACATCATGCAACTACATGATTCTATGTTGTGTCTACAATATATGTGTGTGTCTAATATGCTTAGATCCCATATAATTCATGTAATTGTTATAACTATTAGATGCTTGAATGAAAGTGTGTCGTGCTTCCTATCAGTACGATCGTATGTTCTTAATTCAAAAGATGGCTTGAGTGAAATCTGTGTGAAATGTTCCGTATTCTTTTAATAGTAATAATGTCTAAACTGTGGCCTCTTTCCTCTCTGCTAGAGCTTAGAGAGTAAGGAGAGCACAGATAAGCTAGATTTATGATAAGAAGTGAAGAGAACGACACCTCATAAATAAAGATAGTGTCTAATTGGTCAGAACTGATCCAGGAGGCTGGGCAGACATTTGAGTTTAAAATCTTAACACCAGAACAAAGTTTAAATTTAGTGCAGAACAAAAATGCAGCGGGAGATGAAGAGATAGACCAGACAGACTAGTAACCATGTAGACGCGCAGAGACAAAGAACCCAAATTAAGATCAGAAGAACATGGGTTAAACAACTTCATTCAAGTCATCATCATCTCTCGTCTCAATTTTCCTTTCTTTTCGTAGTTTCCTTTCTTTTCCGTTGTGAGTCTCAGTTCTAAGTTAAGTTTTGCGGCAAGATTTCGGTCCATGTTTCTTCTGCAAAGCCAGCTTCAACAAAGACTTTCATTCATCCGCCAGCACACCACGTGACTGGCCGCCCCAGACATCAGGCACGAGGAGACCAGCCAACGAACGAACTCAGGAAACCCCTTTTACGCTGACCAAAAAGGGAACCCCAAAAGGGAACGCATACCGCAAGCACTGCCTCCAGACTCTTACACTGAACTGGTGTATTGATATAAATGTAATAACCTGTCTAAAAAAAATTATAGAAGGGTTAATTAATGATTGATGGTTCGTTCCAGGTCATGTCTTATAAGTGCATATAGAAACTTGGGATTTCATCATCTCACTCTTAAAACTCACTCTTTCCTCACTCTCTTTCTTTCTGCAACTCGTATGAATGTGTGTGTGCGTGTGTTTGTGTTAGATATTAGTTTTATGTGTTAGAATAATCAATAAAGTCTTGTTTGTATTTTAAAGAGAAGTGTTACTTGTGTTATGTGCTTACGGATTTAATGTCTTAAACTGCTGATCTAAGTTACCTTGCTAACTATAGTGTTTCACTGTAGTTTGGATATTTATATATTGCAGAGCTGATAGTTACAGCCAGTCCAAATGAACCGCGAACGAGTCATTTGCTCGGTTGTAATAAGTGATTCTTTCGAATTCCCTATAAATTAATTAATAATTCCTTTGAGCTAAATTGACAGAATCACACAATTATCTTACAATATAAATACTGTTCGTTTTCTCACACAAACTGCTCGTTTCGTGTCTTAGGCCATCAATGTGTACTTATGATGGGGAATTGTTTAATCTGGACTTCTCTGTGCATGCTCTTTGAGGTGGTGACCATAGACCTGCATTATATATGACTGACAGACAAGAACGGTTTGACCTAAAAATATCAAAATTGAAACTATTGCGGAAACAAAGACACCTACATCTTGGATGCCCTTGAGGTAAGCTAAAACATACCAAAATTTAATTTCAAAGTGAACTATCCCTTTAAGCAATTAACATTTTTTTACTGTTAAAATTACGAACATATGAAAAAGCCCTTTACTTTGAACATTGTCAGGGAACTTTTTTGATAGTGTTTTCATAAAATTGTGTATGTTCCAAAGTTTATCATTGATCATGTTTTTAAAAATGTATATTTATTATTGTGATTGTGATATTTTGTGATGTAAGACCTTCTGTCTCTCCTGTAGATCTCTGATCCTAATGAAGACACATATACAGCTCTTGAGCTCAAGTCCACGACCTCTGACCTGTACGACACACTCACAGTAAGTGAGACGTCAAAGTCAGATACTCCATCACTGATGATCACATGACCGATCTCTCGCTCTCTTTCACACAGACCGTTGATCGCAGACCTCCTGAAGACTCTTGATCCTCAGAGCTTTTCTAAACATGAGAATCCATCAGTAAGTGTCAGAACCTGCAGCTCTTCTCAATATAATCAATACAACTCTCTTCAGTATAGTGTGATTTTTTTATGTATCTTGTGAAAGGTTTTATAATGTTGTTGATGAACTTCAGTCAGTCTTTCTTCATCTTATTGTTTGTTCAGATCAACAGGAAGATTCTGCAGTGAGAGGCGGAGCACAAATGAACCAATCCTAAGCTCTGTGGGCGGAGCCACTGATGATTGACAGGGATCATCAGTGATGAGTCACAAGAGATTAATTTCTGTATAGTTTAAGAAACATGATGTAACAGTGGAATTAAATGAAAGTTAAAAGCTGGTGAATTGTTATTGTCTAAATATATGTTAAAATTAAGTCAAAACACCTAAAGTGATGTTCAGGTGTGGCAAACAATCTATGCTTTCTCATTTTACAACATTTTCCAGCTTTTAAATCATAATTGATCATTTTATTCTGATAATGGAATTCATTCAAATGGAAAATGTATCTTCTTTTTTTTTGCTCTCAAAGTGCTCAATATAATCAGCTTCTGTTATTCTGTCTTTTGTGTTCCTGTAACTCTCCCTTAAATTGTTTTTAAGTTTTTAAGTTGTATTTGTGATCATCTCATATATACTTGTACAAACCTTAAGGGCTCATAGATCCTGCAGTATTGATATATATATATCGATTCTCACAAGCTACTTATTTGGTATTAATTCTATTAAAAATATCAATATTAAAATTGTTAATGACAAAACATGGGTTTCTACATCACTTGTATTTGTTTTCAATACTTTTTTTTTTTTTTGCTCCAAAAGGAGTTTGTTGGTGTGATATGCCTTTAAGTCTAATTCATTTTTTTTCTAAAAATAATTTAAAAAATCACATACCAATTTAAGAAATACCTGCTTTTGACATTGGCATTGTTAAACCTGTAAGAAAAAGTATTGGTATCGGATCAAAATAAAAAAGTTTGTAATCGCCTATGCCTAACAATCCCTCAAACTGCCACCAGAGGTCACATCTCCTGCGTCTGACATCAACCTCGATGAGCCTCACCTGTAAATCACTATCATTCATCTTCATTCTTCAACAAAGAAAAAGATCACCATTTTTCTTTAGTTTTAGTCCTATTGTTGTCTTGTTGAAGGAGAGGAATTTACAGTTAAAGACCAGGACCAGATATGAGGAATGAAGACCAGGAGTCAGAAGTGCAGTCAATTGATGAAAGTTTGCAGTTTCATCAGCAGAATCAGCTTCAATACTCAGACAGGAGTTCATAGGCCGTTCTGCTGTACATTCCCAGTTTCACACCAATTATACTCTCACACAATCATGAAGCTACGTCATTATTTCAGGTTGAATGATTCTGATTGGCTAAAAAATAGATTAATTTAGAAAATATCCACACATGGACTGATAAAGCATATCTCCATCGGTTATACAGATGACACCAGGACCCTGAGTTAGAGACTCTCCTGGGTCACAGGACTGCGTTTCGAGGCTCCAGCTAGTCGAGAACAACAAGTTATTTCGTCTCCCAAGGCAGTCCCTCCAGAAAAACGCGATTATGTCATCACATAATTCAATGCATAATCAGCCAATGTCCGCATATTTATGCGGGGGCCGTATTTTTTCAAATACGCAGCACTTTCGCCGCATAAATTGCCGATATCCAATAGCGAAATATGCTTGCATGCTTTCATAACTCATTGCAAAAACGTCACATATATCTTAGCAGAAAGTTGAAAAATGTTGCGTTTACTTCACACAAGAGCAGCCTTTTTTTTGTTTGTTTGTTTGTTTCACATAGTCAAGTCAACTTTATTTATATAGCGCTTTTCACAATACAGATTGTATCAAAGCAGCTTCACAGTATTAAATAAAATAGTACATCAGTGTTAGTTTCTAGTGTAAAACGTCCACGTTTGGTAATGCTGATCAATAGTATTGTTGATTGATTAATTAATTAAATTAAGTATCCCCAGTGCCGGCCTTCAGCAGTTACTGAGGGTTTGCTCACAATGTGGCTCAGACTTTGACATTAAATATAATGCAAAGCAGATAATATTATGATTGTTAGGAGTAGGGAAGACATGAAACTGTCATTTCCTGATTTCTCTCTGGTATTGTCCTTATAAAAGAATGGCTTTTTGATTGTTTGGATTTATTTACAACACAACATAATCCAAAGATATACAACAAAGGACAAAATCACATTATTTAACACACTGATCTAAAGACAGAGACTTGAACAGTCACACACCTTTGTGCCATTCATGAAACATACCTGTCATTTCCATGGTGTTTGATTATTCATTTCACCCTGGTCATGTACAGAGACTCATGTGAATGTTGAAGTCAGCAGGACTCATCAGTGGCATCTGGGTCCTGTAAAAAACCAAACAAATTAAACAACTGTGAACATGCTGATATCAAGAGAAACTATAGGGCGGCACGATTTTGGGAATACATTTTAGATTTTTCTGGTTAAAATTGTGATTTAAAATGTACAGAATACACACACATGCACACACACACATATATTATATTATATTATATTATATATATATATTTTTAGAAACTGAGTGTTTCGAGCATAAGATAAGAAGGAGAGAATGCCCATGTCCGGTTCCGTATCAGATACATTCAATGCCAGAGAGTAAATGTTTAGAGTGGTTAACTGTTAGCTGTTAAAACTGAAGCATCCACTGAAAACACACTCCCTTTACACATCTACATAAATTGCTCCTGTATATTTCATATTGACACTCGCTGCTTTTTGTCATTTCTTACTGTTTATATTTACTCTTTGTATTCATTTTTTTGTTATTCTTTGAGTTTGTGTACAATAGATTTGATCAGATTTGCATTAACAACAAATTGTACAATTTTATATGAACAACATTCTGTATTTGTAAATATTCACTTATGTACAACAATACTTATGCTCAGCATTTTTAAATGTATGTAATTGATTGTGTAAAAAAATGAGTTTTCATACTGTTAACAGCAGCAGCAGCACTTAACAGTTGTTTTGTGATTTGAATAAAAATGTTTCTGAGTGATATTTTCTATGAACTCATTATGCTTATGTATCTGTTCTGCAGTTTCAGTCGCTGACCAGCAAATTCAATTGTCTACTACTTTAATAACTACAAACGATCACCGTAGCCTTTACGCTTGTAATAGCATCCTATGTAAACAAACACTTCAAACGGAAGTAGAAAACCGTTTAGTCAGTTGAACCCGCTATGAATCATGGGAAATAGAACGGGCGCAGAATAAGGTGAATACTAGCCCAGCGCAGAGCCACAGCAGCGCCAGACCAGCAGTCTCAGACCGGCCGTTAGCGTGGAGATTACAGCAGCATTAAGGTCAGGTTTAGTGGTGGGGTTGGGTATTCATTATGCAGGAGCTTATAGTTATTGTGAAGTTAGGGTTAGTGGTTTTGGCAAACCTGCAACCTTAGCTGAAAAAAGGTGTAACGCTAGCTAACGCTGTGCTACGCTGGGAAGGAGACCAGAGGCCATTTTCTTAATTGATATCAATGGAGGAGAGGCTTCATAACACTGAATTAACCACTTTAGTGAGGAACCACTTTCCCGTGATCGCTATGGCAACGTAGAACAAGCCGGTAACGAACTTCCGGTTTACGCTATCCTGAAGATACCGCTAACAGAGAGCCTCAACAAGCCCAAACAATTTGCTTGGATAATGAGGAGTAGAGCTTAGATCGGGCCCAAAAAATCAAGCCCGACCCTACCTGAGCCCGTTGTGTCCGAGCCCGGCCCGACACATGAGCCGAGCCCAATTTAGACCCAATCATTTTTAATACGTGGGCCGTTATAACCAGGGGCGGCGCCAGATAATTTTTTAACGTGTGCTGAGGGGGTGCTATATATATTATATATATAAATACTTTTAATAAATGAGCAAAAATTGGCCACTTAATATTTAATATTCAATTATTTTAATGATCACAATTAAAGTATTAATTTTATTAAATTAAACAAGCACAACATTCGGCATTCAATCAAATATTATTAAAGATTTATTATTAATAATGTTATTTCAACACAATATCTCGTTATTTCGACATCAAATGTGTGCCGAGTGTGCGTGCAATAAGCAAGATGTGCATTTGTAAATCCAGTGACACGCGTGCATTGATTTTTATTAATAAACTAGTGTTTTCTGTCAGTGTCTGCTGCAAAGATGAAGATGATCATGGTGTTCACTTTTCATAATCAACATAGATGGAAAAAATTACATTATAATATTTGAACAAATATGAAACTAAATGCTCTTATTTAATGGCTACAACAAATATAGTAGGCCTACATACTCTCTATTTGTACAAATTGCTGCACATTCAAGTTAATTCTCGAATTAATTTTCACATTATTGAAAACAATAAACATACCACTTAAAAATATATACAGTTGTACTGCAGTTTTTTCTAAGTAGAGTTACAAGAAACACTCTTTCTGCGTAGAGGGTCCGTTTATGTTGGAAACAACTCCCATTCATAAAATCCTTCAGTTTTCGCGTGTTGTTTGTGCACCTGACAACGGTACACGTTGAGCCACAAGGAGCCATTGCTTATCTGTCAGCATTACTACTTGTCAGTAATCAGTTTCACCCGTTTGTACCGCGACGCAAGTATCCCTTGTGTGCAAGCTTCATTGAGCGTTACGCTAAACCGGAACTGAGATACCGGCAACAGGAAGTATCGAGTGTCATGGCGACGCCCATTAAGACTCGCAGGAAAGTTGTGGATAGCAGCAGAATTAATTCACATTTACAGTACAGACACACTCACAGCGGACATTTAACGATCTAGACAACTGTCTAAACTGAATTATACACGCAGACACTCAAGCAGAAGTTTTCCACAGCTGATTTTTTATTCAGTTTTATATAGCTTCAAATATATGTATATATTTTTAAATATGAAACATTTGCCGAGGTCCGGTCCTCGGTGACAGCTAGATACGCCATCTATCGGCATAGCTATAGCGGGTGATAATGTCTGGCTATAACTGCTGTGGAATTGTGTTACTAAGATTTTAGTACACCCAAGGGGTTGACATCACAAAATAGGCTAATACACCTATTCTTAACCATAGGGCCGCGCTTGGGCCGCGAGCGCCACCTGGAGGGACGCACATTTTTTTACGTTTTTCACCTGTGGGCCGCGAGGGCCGCGGGACCAAACAACTTATCAATTGAAGACACCAGAATGACCACTGTTATCCATGAGACAGTTACAGTACACCATCCCACCACTAGTGGCAGCAAGTTAATGTTTCAGTTAGGGGCCGATCACACCTAACGCGTTTTTCAGGTTCGAAAACGCAAGGTGCACAGCACTTACTTACTTAACGGTGCGTGTCCACTGGCACGGTGCGAGCGGAGCGGAGCGAGCGTTTTCAATTCATTCCTATGGAAGTTGAGCTTCACGCTCGCGCAGTGCATTTTGGGATTGCCAGCGGACCGGAGAAAGCGTTGAGAGCGACCGAGAGCGTCAAAAAGGTTGGGCAGTTCTCGACTTTATGCAAATATCAAGCGAAAAACGCGGTTGGCAGCCAATTGCTGTGAGGTTCGGGATGTGACGTCTGTTTTGAGAGTTTAAAAATATGCAAATTGTGCCGGAGTTTATGCTGTATTTAGTGCGTAAATCATTTTTTTTACAAATTAGACGCTTTGCAGTTGTTATATATTGTTAAAGATTTTATTTTGGATGAGTTCATTGTGATTATATTGGCTATAGGTTTATAAAAGTTTATAAAATTGAAAGGATCTTTGCTTGGTGCATTTGGAAACAAAGCTTGTCTGTTTCTAAATGTTATCGCGTGCATCGCTGATGATTATACTGTCCGTGTATTGAAAAAAACATAGATTAAACACACTCGCAACAGACACACCCCAAAGCGGAGACGTTATAGCGTTGCCAACGGCACTGAGCGGAGTTTTGCCTCTGTAGTGGACACGCACCGTAAGCATTCACGATAGCGGAGGAGTTGGTTTTACCTGCCGCTACGGATATATGCGGAGGGGAACATAAATAGGGAGTTGTAGCTTGTTCAAATTGTACTGCTGTGACTGTTATTGTTAATTTATAACAGATATGAAGAGCAACTTCAGGTTCTGCCATGAAAAATTTAAACTGCTGAAACAATTATCAAATTATTTTGCAGATTATAAAGCTTTTTTTGTTTTCATTTGCACTTTATTTCAATTTTCATTTACAACTTATTTATTTAATTTGAAAAATATTATTTTGAATTTATTTATTTTAGAAACACATTTTATTGTTTTTATTTTATTTATATACATTTTCTATTTTTTTGTAAGTAAAATTTGTCAAATCTAACTGATTTTTGTGTTAATATGCCTGACTTGAGCCTTTAAATGTGTTCTTGATGCAGATTGATTTGTTCCATTAATAATTGTATGTGGAGGTTTACATACACATGAATAATAAACTGTTAAACTGCAAGTGGATTTCATTTAGTTATTGAATACAAATCAAACCAAGGGTGAGATCAATAAACCAATACAGTGCTAATATCTGAATGGGCCCTGGGCCACTTTGTACTGTAAAATTTGGGCCCCGACATCAAAAAGGTTAAGAACCCCTGGGCTAATACATGAATGAACCTCATCGATTATGGTCTAGTCTAACATCATAACATGGCCTACTTACGCTGAACAGTTTCTCTGGCAACTGAAGATGCCCGCGACTCAGGCTGAGGATCTGCAGTGGGCCGAGGGTTTGACGCTTGCTGGACAGTCTGGTTTGTGTTGTTCTCCTCTCGTTCCAGTTCTTCGGCAGCTTCCCGCAAAAGCTGACTTACAGATTCCGCCATGACTCGTCTCGATTACAATATGATCACATTTCAATAACTTCGTATCACACATTTAGCCATTCACACTCACTCAATCACCCTCATTCACACGGGGCGTCGACGACATCGCTTTACGGAAGGCGTGTCTGTAGCACCGTTGCTCTTGAATAAGCCCCACCCATTTATTAACATAGAATTTGCATTTAGGTTGTCGTTGAAAATGAAAACTAAAAGTGTGAAATAAAAGAGGAAATAAAATGACAACTAAACTTTACATTTGAATTTGAATTGTGTCACTATTATTGCCTGAGCGTTAATAAAAAGCTTTGTAAAAACTGTATTTGCAGTTTCTTTTTCACGTTTGCCTTTTCATTTTAATATTGAAAATTAAATCATTCAATTCCATTCTCAATTTTGTCACATATTTTGCATACAGTTTTCTGTAATGAAGTGGTTAATCTGGTTTTAGTTTGCATTTTTATAACTTAATTGATTTATTTAATTTTGGCAGAAAATGTCTTCCATATCTGAAACTGCTGTCACGTATATAGTTCTGCAGTCAGACACATCTCGTCTCATATGTGCTCGTTCAATCCCTCAAACTGCCACCAGAGGTCACCATCTCCTGCGACTGACATCAACCTTGATGAGCCTCACCTGTAAATCACTATCATTCATCTTCATTCATCTTCATTCATCTTCACAATTATTCATCTTCAACTTACAGAAAAAGATCATCATTTTTCTTTAAGTAGGTTTAGTTCAGTAATGTTGTTCTCTTGTTGAGGGAGGGACTGTGATGTTTCCGTCGCTGATCATTAATAAACAGTGTTAACCACACAAAGTCCTTCACTGTAAAGCTAAAGTGCATGAGTTAAAACAGTCTGCCATTTGGTTGCTGTTGATCTGATGAGCTTCAACACGGTAAGACAAACACACTCTTGCTTAAATGAAACTGATGATTATTGCTCATATAACATACGTGTCTTTACATGAGAAATGTTAAGAATAGGGTGATTTACATATACTTGTTTAAGTGATGAATATATTAATGCTGTATTATAGATATATGTTATGCTGATGTGGGTCAGAATGGCTCCTCCTCTTCCTCTGATCTTCTTTCTGCTCATGATTCACGGTGAGTCTCTCTTTCATTCACATTAGAAACACTCTGATGTTTTATTTAAGGCCTCATGAGCGGCTGATCTGCACTTTCTTCTGTCCTGTTCTCACATATTTCTCTCTGAAACAGGAAGTTTGTGTTGAACATGTCAAACGCTCGTCCCTTTTAGAAATGTCCAATAGTCTTTTGCTACTTGCTAGTCAGTGTCACATGGTTTAGGGGGAGGGACTTTCTCATTGTTCAGAGCATTTGATTGGACAAAAATCACTTTATCAGCAGATCATGAATATGTTTGGCTCATGTTCTCAGAAGTGAATGTGTACATGTTAAATATGTATCATGTCTAAGGAGTTCACTAGCATAAATGAGCTCTGAGCTGATAGATAAGAACAAAAAGCCACAAAACTAATATTTTGATGTCATTGGGTATTTAATAAATCAGCATTGATTATTTTTGTCTTATTTTTCATATATTTCATTATTTGAGAGTGCGTCATGTTGTTCGTGGCTGATTTCTTGGTTCTCTCTTCACTCCTCTGTCTCTGTACATTTACTTCTGCTTTTCTGCAACACCGTCCATCAAAGCTGAAGAAGTAATTCACACTAAGATTATTTATTCACATTTATCACTCCATAGATTCTGAGAAGATGAGCTTATATTTCCTGTAATGAGTCGATGTTTCCAATAGTAATACAGTATTGTCATATTTTCATGGTCCAGTGTAACTGATAAAACAATATTTTCATAAGAGAGTTCTAAAAAGAGTTGTGTTAAAAATGACACATTCAAATTGTGTTAAAAATGACATGTTGTGTCAGTATTAACACACATAGTGTGTGTGTGCTCAAATTTAACACAATAAATGTTTAAGTCATTTTAACATTGATGACACAATTGTGTCAGGTAATTACATACCCAGATGTAATTTAAAAAAATAAACTGAAACAGGCAGATGTAAAAATATTAACCGTTTAATCAATAGTCGAGGACAGAATGCATGTGCACACAAAGTACAAGACAATGTCTCAAGCTCAATGACTGGACAGACTCACTGTACTGGACATTATTCAGTTATTCACGCTTCAACCCCTAACTGATAATGCTGCTTTTGACAAAAGTTCATGAAGAGATAACAGTTAACGAGTTTGCACTTTAAATTCAATTAAAATGTCACAAAATATTATATATAACTAACTTTTATTTACACAGGCCTGTTTGTTTGAGAACACAGCAAACACTGCATACGATGCACATTGATAATTAATGTCGTCGCGCTCTTATAAAACTATGTGTCGAAAACAACACAACGTTTAAAAAGAAATGCGTTAAAAATAACACGTTGTGTAGAATCTAACACACAACCTGTGTAATTTCAATTTTAAGAAGTGTGTTGAAACCTTTTACACACTAATGTGTAATTTCTTAACACATCTGTGTGTTTATATAAGGACTACATGTGTTATTATACTAATGTGTTATTCCTCTTTACACAGAAGTGTGTTGAAACCTTTTACACAGTAATGTGTAGATACACAACTCAGATCATTCAATAGAGGTTTAGATGATTATGTTTCATTGAATAATTAGTGGCACCTTTACTCTTGAACCCTTTACTTTTCTGTAGACTTTTCTCTGGCTGTTGTAACTGTATTTGTATAAAATATGTTTGTTATGGCAGGAGAAAATATGATCAGATGTATATTGATGATTACATAATCATCAAATATTAATCTGAGCAAGTTTTTGAGTATATGCATGATGTTCAATTTGCAGATAGTTATAACAGTGCTGTGAACTTACATCATGTTATCCAGCCGTGCAGAATGATGTCTTTAAAAAAGTGTTTTCAGAAAGTCTTAGTCAAACAATTACATCAAGAATATGCATATGAATCTCAACGGTGACAATCGACAAAATATTAATGTACACAGATCAACTCTGTACATCACAAGACTTTAGAATACTGTTCCATCATTAATGAATAATTACACAGGAAGAAATAAACACAGGAGGAAGAGTGTGAGTATAAGAGGAGGAAGAGTACGAGTATAAGAGGAGGAAGAGTGTGAGTATAACAGGAGGAAGAGTGTGAGTATAAGAGGAGGAAGAGTACGAGTATAAGAGGAGGAAGAGTGTGAGTATAAGAGGAGGAAGAGTATGAGTATAAGATGAGGAAGAGTGTGTGTATAAGAGGAGGAAGAGTGTGAGTATAAGAGGAGGAAGAGTGTGAGTATAAGAGGAGGAAGAGTGTGAGTTAGAGGAGGAAGAGTGTGTGAAAGAGGTGATGAACGAGGAGGAAGAGGAAGAGGAAGGTGTGGAGAATGTGGTCAAGGCTGGATCTGCTTCAGGGTTTTCCTCTTCTCCTGCAGAGATGATATTCTCCGGCCGGACCGACATGAAGACGTGAAGCTGAAGCAGAATAAATCTCTCTCACTGACCTTGATTCTGCAGTTGCTCAACTCTTCTGACTGTACTTTACAGTAACATGCTTTTCATTTACAGTTTTTTACTGTAACCTTTTGGGCTTCTGCAGTTGGTCACTGTATTTCACAGTATGCAAATGCTGAATATACAGACATTCCATACTATACAATATTCAGTACAATACTATACAGTACTTGCAGTCAGTGCATACAGTATTTATTCACTCACCACTGTCAGGTGTCAGTACTACTTTATTACATAATTGCAAAATTTGTTTTAATAAATACATATTTCTCCTGTAACTGCATGCTTTGGATTCTGTGTTCTCCATTTGTCATGTAGTGTCTAACGAATGATCTGTAGTGTTTCTAATATTGACTGATGTGTGTAAGATCTGAAAGCATTGTTTGATTTTGCCAGAAGAGTCAGAGATTCTCTGAATGAGTTTTGAACATTTGCTTTTGTGTTTAAGGTTTTGAGAAAGTGAGTGATGGTTTCAAGAAATGTGTTTTAGCAATTCAGAAAAACTGTAATTGTGCAGCTTGTTGTTTTTGGCTGATTTCTTGGTTCTCTCTTCACTCCTCTGTCTTAAAGTAATTCACACTGAGATTATTTATTTACATTTATCTTATATTTCCTGTAATGAGTCGCTGTTTTCAAATAGTAATAAAGTATTGTCATGTTTTCATGGCCCAATATAACAGATAAAACAACATTTACAGTTTGATGAATTCTGTGTTTCAGGGGTTTCTAGTGCTGATTGGGGTGTGAGTTACAGTCGATCACACATCTGTGCACTAAAGGACTCAACAGTGATAATGAGATGCACTTATACATACCCTTCTGGATATAAGATCATGAGTGTTCTGGACAAAAGGCCCATTCCAAGAGGGTGTTGATCCTCCAGATCTGTCTAATGACACTGAATACAGTCAGAGGCTTCAGTATCTGGGAGATAAACAGCAGAACTGCACCATCAGACTGAGTCATGTGACACTGAAGGATTCACGCATGTACTATTTCAGATTCATCACTGATAAAGATGATGGAAAATATACTGGTTATTCAGGAGTGACTCTTACTGTCACAGGTGACTTTGATGAGGTTTATCTCTTCTTCTGTGCATTATGTTGAATAATAATCAGTGTATGACAGCAGCACTAGATATAATGTGTGTGTTGTGTTCAGATCTTCAGGTGGAGTCTCCTGAGAGAGTGACAGAGGGAGATTCAGTCACTCTGAGATGTAAAAGCAGCTGCGCTCTGACTGACAGAACAACATTCATCTGGTACAGAAACTCACTGAAGATATTAAATAAGAATAAATACAGTAACAAACTCTCCATCAATCCAGTCAGAAGAGAGGATTCAGGCAGATATAGATGTGCTGTAGACGGACACACTCACATCTCTCCTGCTGTTCAGCTCAATGTCATGTGTGAGTACTGATTGACTTTCTCTCTTTAACCCTCATGCACTTTAGATTTCTGGTTCCAGCCTGTATAGTTTGGTTCAGATTGACCATAATTGTATTCAATTCCCTAAAAATCACATTTTAATCAATGAATTATACAAATGTTTTAACCACTATTTTTAAGACTGCCCCTCCCCGACACCCGTGGGACACTTACCATTATACATTTATAACAATAATATCTTAGTCTAAACCTAAAGTAATCTTGACCAACTATATAGCATTTGAAAGCGTTCAGACTGTAGTTAAGATCACTCAATCCATATATGGAAATCAAAGAGTCCTTATATGGTAATCAGAGGAGTCTGGAGGTCATCTAGTGGAAAAGTTTGGTACTGCGCTCAAAATATCGTACTGATTTTTTTTTTTTTTTAGATATCATCCTAAATTTGTCTCAAAATTTTCTTGAAGTTTTAGTTGAATTTTTTTTTTTGTAAAATATATATTTTACATTTTCATAAACTTAAACTTCTGTGATGCTTTTTGTAAACTTAAAACAAAACAAAAACAAAATAATCTGTGAAGTGTTCCCTTTAAAAAGATTTGTGCTCTGAAGTATTTAAGATTTAAAGAGTGAGTATAAGAGGAGGAAGAGTGTGAGTATAACAGGAGGAAGAGTGTGAGTATAAGAGGAGGAAGAGTACGAGTATAAGAGGAGGAAGAGTGTGTGTATAAGAGGAGGAAGAGTATGTGTATAAGAGGAAGAGTGTGAGTATAAGAGGAGGAAGAGTGTGAGTATAAGAGGAGGAAGAGTGAGTATAAGAGGAGGAAGTGTGTGAGTATAACAGGAGGAAGAGTGTGAGTATAAGAGGAGGAAGAGTATGTGTATAAGAGGAAGAGTGTGAGTATAAGAGGAGGAAGAGTGTGAGTATAAGAGGAGGAAGAGTGTGAGTATAAGAGGAGGAAGAGTGTGAGTATAAGAGGAGGAAGAGTATGAGTATAAGAGGAGGAAGAGTATGATTATTAGTGGAGGAAGAGTATAAGAGGAGGAAGAGTGTGCTTTGGATTCTGTGTTCTCCATTTGTCATGTAGTGTCTAACGAATGATCTGTAGTGTTTCTAATATTGACTGATGTGTGTAAGATCTGAAAGCATTGTTTGATTTTGCCAGAAGAGTCAGAGATTCTCTGAATGAGTTTTGAACATTTGCTTTTGTGTTTAAGGTTTTGAGAAAGTGAGTGATGGTTTCAAGAAATGTGTTTTAGCAATTCAGAAAAACTGTAATTGTGCAGCTTGTTGTTTTTGGCTGATTTCTTGGTTCTCTCTTCACTCCTCTGTCTTAAAGTAATTCACACTGAGATTGTAGTAAAGGTGGACTGGTTGCTAGGTAAAATTGGCCGTCGCCATGGAGTGTCGGTAAGGACACGGAGACAGGAACCCCAATTAAATGGCTTTATTATACAAGTTTGTGTGGTCTAAACAAAGAAAGGAGAAATATACATAAATTAAGTGAGTTTACAATAAACAAGATCACCTTGACACATTTAAACATCAGTACATAACATTGTAATGTAATATACATACATACTGTGCTTCATTAAACTTGACTGAGCTTAATAAACTAAATAAATTTACATAAACATGGGTAGATATCTCAAATCACACTTCCGGATAATGTAATGTTAATTTAAAAGAAATATGTCGCAATCGCATTAACAGCGCTGAGCTAAACTGGCCTGATTTACATCTGTGAGTTGACACGCGTATGTTTAGAAAAACATTCGTCCGTGCAAGGCCGCAGCCTGCTGCGTATCTCTTCACTTACACATAAAACAATATTCTCAATACCATTGAATAATCTATTACGCAGCAATAACAGCAACATACAATATAATTAAACACTTACTTTTCGTCATTGACGCACACAAATTAAGCAGGAATTAGGAGGAAAGTGAACTACGAACCGTCCCTCCATAACAGAGTGGAAAACGAAACTAACAGTTCCTTAGCGCAGCCGCTAGATCAGAGCTGCTTTCCGATTGGCTGTCCGCTTGCATGATCGGTGCATGATCAGTACGAAATCTAATACTCTCTCGCTATACTGCCTTCTGTATGATGTAAATGGATAAATGTGTCCAGCAGGGGTCGCAACTGACCATCCTTTTCTACAGCCGCCCCTACATTTGTTGTGCAAATGTACTTTTCATCTTCCTAGTCTGTTGTAGGGTCATCATCTGGGATGGCAGGCAGTGTAATGAGACGAGCCACTGGTCGATGGTAGAGTTTGTTTTTTACTTCAATCTTTGCTGAACGAACACGACCATCTGATCCAGGGTATGTGGTTATTACTTTGCCAACAGGCCACAGACCTCGAGGGAGTTGATGGTCTATTATCATCACAACAGTTCCAGGTGTGAGATTGTCAGAGTCACTCATCCATTTTTGACGTGGTTGCAGAGCGGGCAAGTAATTCTTAATAAAACTTGTCCAAAACTGATCTGCCATTACTTGTGAGTGCCGCCATCTTTTCCGACTAAGAATGTCAGATTCTGGGTAGACAACCTGAGGCAGTGATGCATCAGGCCGCCCCATCAACAGGTAGTTTGGGGTCACCGGATCTGGATCTGCCACATCAGAGGAGACATACCCCAGTGGTTTTGCATTGAGTATGGCCTCAACCTCTACAAGAAGTGTTCTGAGGACTTCCTCTGTCAGAGTTTGGGATCCTACGGTGGTATGTAGGGCACTTTTAACTGAGCGGATTTCACGCTCCCACATACCTCCGAAATGTGGGGCGTTTGGGGGGTTGTAGTTAAACTGGATCTTCTGATTTGCTAACTGGGTTTGGAGATGTGGGCTCATGGCAGTGAAAGCTGTCTGTAACTCTTTATCACCGCCTCGGAAATTGGTGCCCTGATCTGCCAGGATTTCAGCGGGGGTCCCACGTCGAGCGACCATGCGCCGCAGAGCCATTAAAAATGAGTCTGTGTCCATGTTACTCAGCAAATCCAAGTGAACACAGCGGGTAGTCATGCATTTGAATACTATTCCCCACCTCTTTTCATTACTCCTCCCTCGTTTTATCAGGAATGGGCCGAAGCAATCCACCCCTGTAGAATAGAAGGCTGGTTTCATGAGGCGGAGTCTGGCGGGAGGGAGTTCTGCCATCTTTGGAATGTTCGGTTTAGCCCTCCATCTTTGGCATTCAACACAGGTACGCTGATGGCGGCGTATTGCCTCTCTTCCTCTGAGGATCCAGTAATATCTTCTCATTTCTGCGAAGACCCTTTCTGGACCAGGGTGGCAGAGTTTGGTATCGTATTTCTTTATCAGAAGGTGAGTGATAGGGTGCTTTGGGTCTAAGACGATTGGATGCACTGTATTGTAGCTTAAGTGGGTGGCTCGGCGCAGACGTCCTCCCACGTGGATGAGTGCAGTTGTTTCATCCAGCTCCGGTGATAATGTGAGTAAACGGCTGGATGAAGGGATAGGCTTACCAGTTTTGAGAGCATGATACTCTGTGGGAAAACTGTCTAACTGGACTTGTCTCAATAAGCTTCTCTCAGCCTGTTCGTACTCCAATGCTCTCGGCTCATCAATTTTCCCCGCCGCCCCGTGCATGGACCTGCAAGTAACCTCTAGGAGTTCCTCAAAGGTTGAGAACTGCTTAGGATCTGGCAGTGATAATCCTGGATCAACTGAAGTGAGGCCACAAAATTTTGTAGCACGGAGCTCAGTGGGGTCCTCATTTATACCAATGGCAGGACTTTCTGGCCATGATTCAGGTGGTAGGTAGAGAAATTCTGGCCCCTTACTCCATCTAGTGGGTTGGGATAACTCGAGCAGGGTTTTGCCACGTGTAATGTCATCAGCGACATTGTTTCCTGAATCTACATAGCGCCAGCAGTGACCTTCAGTAAGTTCTTGTATCTCAGATACTCTGGTTCCTACAAAAACTTTAAATCTGCAGGATTCTGATGTCAGCCAGGTGAGTACTGTTGTTGAGTCACTCCACAAGAATGTATTCCTGATCTCTAATGAGAGCTCATTATGGAGTAGCTTGGCTAACTGTGCTCCAGTGAGAGCGGCGCAGAGCTCAAGTCTAGGTACTGATTGTTGCCTTTTCGGAGCTACTCTAGATCTGGCATGGATGAACGCCAACTCAACCTGTCCTTGGTAGTCAGTACGAAGGTATGCTACTGACCCGTAGACTGCCTCAGAGGCATCACAGAATATGTGGAGTTCTCGTTCTGCCTCTGGAACATCTAGTGCAGCTGATACATAACACCGAGGCATGGTGATCAATGGTAGGTGCTCTAGTTCTGTTTCCCATCTTTGCCAGGCCTTAAGCTGTTCAGAAGGGAGAAGGGGGTCGTCCCATTCTCGTTCCTTTACCCATAACTGCCGCACTAGCACTTTAGCCCTGGTGGTGAAGGGGATTATGTAGCCCAGAGGGTCATACTGACTGGCGAGGACTCTGTAGATGTTTCTCATTGTGACTTCATGATAGGAGAGCAAGCGATGGCGGTAATGGAGTGTGTCTGGTATGCAATGCCAGCTTAATCCCAGGGTCATTTCTTGTGGATCTGATTGATTTTGAGAAATCCACAACTCTGTGTTCTCTGATCTGGCCTCTTTTGGGAGATGGTTAACCACTGAGGCTTTGTTGCTCGCCCATTGACGGATTTCAAACCCGCCCGACGCCAGCAGGGACCTTAATCCATCGATCAACTCACGGGCCTCAACTGGAGATGCAGTGCTCTGTAAACAGTTGTCGACATAAAAGCACCGTTCAACTGACTGTCGCATCTTATCACCCTGCTGGCTATGAGTGAAAACGTGTCGCTGAACTGCAAATGTCGCACAACAGGGGCTACAGGTTGTGCCAAATGGAAGGACCCGCCACTCGTACACATCTGGTGGGTTTTCAGACTGTAGGTCCCGCCATAAGAACCGCAGAAGGGGTTTATCTTGGGGAAGCAGTCGGACCTGGTGGAACATTCCTTTGATGTCTCCACTGATGGCGACTTGATGTTCTCTGAAGCGAATTAACACTCCAAGAAGAGAGGGGCCCAATGTAGGTCCAGGTAACAGCTGCTTGTTTAGATTTTCCCCCTTGTAGGTGTACGAGCAATTGAATACCACTCTGTGTTTTCCGTTGTGGGTTACAATATGGTGGGGCAAATACCAGGATTCCGTATACAGAGCGGCTTCTTGAGGAGTAATTTTAGTGACATAACCAGCATTCTCCAATTTTTGAATCTCTTCCTGGTACTTGTTAGCTAAAGGCGGGTCTTTGGCTAGTCGGCGTTCGATGTTACGGAGGTGACACATCACTGCTTCCTTCGGAGCTTGTAGCAGAGGCATGGTCTTAACTCTCAGAAGTGGTGTGGCGTATCGGTCAACTCCTTCTACTTTCAC
Organism: Rutilus rutilus; assembly: GCF_951802725.1. Lineage (NCBI taxonomy): Eukaryota > Metazoa > Chordata > Actinopteri > Cypriniformes > Leuciscidae > Rutilus > Rutilus rutilus. The sequence continues at coordinate 51,819,549 of NC_140210.1, forward strand.
CCGCACTGTCTGTGTCTCCAGCATATTCAGCGCTTCTTGGTCTTGTTGTGACCTTACTATCATCTTTTCACTGCGATAAGGCAGAATATCTAACTGCCATAACCGTTCAACTTGGCGGTACAGCTCTGCAGATGGTGAGCAGTTAGATGTAAACAGACACTGCGAGACTGAGAGTTGATCCTGGAGATGTTTGGAGGGGCCTTGCAAGGTCCAGCCAAGGCGTGTTCTGACTGCGGCGGGACCTCCGGGTGGACCCAGTCGCACTGGTTCAATTGGGGTGATGAGCTCAGTGTGATCTGAACCAATAAGCAGTAGGGGACGAGCTTTGACCAGAGGTGCTATGGGTATACCTCTGAGGTGTCGGTACTTCTCCTGCAGGGTACTCACTGGGTAGGTATACTCTGCCAGTCCGAATTGGTCTGCAGTAAAGGCCCCCTGAATAATGAACCTTTCCCTGGGGTTACTTGGGGTGGATATGCTGAAGGTTACAGAAGTGCCAGGCAATGTCCTGATGTCTTGATGCACTGTCCGTAAATTCAGTTGTTCTGGCTTACCCTTCAAACCAAGGTGCTGTGCAGCTGTGGCAAGCAGAATGGTTCGTTCTGAGCCATCATCGAGTACAGCAAAGGTATCCAAAACTTTCTGCTGGTAATGGATGGTAACCTTAACAACTTTCAGGAATACTTTCCCACCGCAGCGAGGTTGGTCTAGATAGAGAGTCTCTGTGGTGGAGTTGTAAAGACTACTGTTTCCATTGGTGACCTCACCCTTCCTTTGGTTGATGTCGTGAAGCACGGAGAGGTGCTTAGCTTGACAAAGGTAGCAAGGCCTCTTTAGGTCACAGTCTTTGGCCATATGGGATCGTGCACATTTCCAGCAGCGTTTATTGTCTTTAATCCAACAAACCATTTGCTCCTTGGTTAATGCTGTAAATGTGGTACACTGGCTGAGGTAATGTTCTGCGCTGCAATATGGGCAGATAACTTTAGACTTAGTAGATACTTTGGGGTGAACCGACTTGGACTTGGTTGTTGGTTCTATGCCCTGCCTTTGCTCTACGCCATGCAGTATGGTGGTTTGTTTGCTCTGTCCCCGAATTGCTGCTCTTTGATCTCGTTTTGTGGCTCTGGTCTCCTCAATTGGATCAAACTCCATACAGTTGGCTTCCAGCTGCAGCCAATCTGCAAACTCAAGGAGGGAGAACTTAGTCTTATCTGGGTTCCTTTTGAGGTGATGCCTCCTGAATTGGGTTTGTTGTGAACGAGGAAGGCGGTTCAAAAGACGTTTCACATTTGACCCGCTGTGCAATTCTTCAATACCATCCCCCTTAAGGGCTTTGAGCATGCCAACTATGGCTTGGACTCTGAGGGAGAAATCATCGAATGCCCGCTCATCACCAGCACGGATAGGTGGTAGGTTCTCCAAAGCTTCTATTTCCCTCAACACAAACTGATAGGGCCGGCCATATCTTCTGTCGAGGGCTTGCAGAGCATTAGTGTACGGCGTAACTGACTCTGCATGTGCTAAAACCAGTCTGTGTGCATTAGGCACCTTCACATGTTTCAGGAGGATGGAGTACCTATAATGCTCTGGTAACTGGGGGGGAAGCAGACTGTCCAAAGCGATTCTGAGTTCTACATACTGGGCTCTGTCCTCCTTAATGAAGTCTGGGAAAGTGGGACCTTCTACTGTTGGAAGCCAGTATGAAGAGAATTGAGGGGTGTAGGACACAGCATCAACCCTAGGCTGGAATGCTGTAGTTGGGTGTGAAGTTTGTGGCATTGGCTCAGTCTCTGAAGCAAACTGACTGTGTGTCGGAAAACCCTCTGGGGGTGGTACTTGGTAGATAGAAGGCTGGGTGGGCTGGCTCTGTATCTGTTCGGGTGGCGGAGGCAACGGTTTCATCCAGGGCTCTGCTCTATCACGCAGTTGGGTTCTGGCTGGATCTGAGTTGGTGCTACGGCATGGCGAAGCATACTGATATGACGACAGAGTGGTCTGTCTGCTCACAAGAGGTGGTGATTGGAAAAGATTGTCTCTAATTTGTGTTTTTCTCAGAGCCTGGGAAAGCTCCTCAACGAATGGGGATAAAGGTTTGACAGGCTGTGGCCAGCGACTTGGATCTGCACTTACATCACGAGGGCTTACATCAGATTTCGGCTGTCCCCTCTCCACTGATTGCAGGATCTGGGTCCGAGGTGTCTGATGCCGTGATGATGCTCGTGAGGAGTGGGTAGATGCTTGAGGAGTGCTTTGTAGCAGGACTTTCTCCAGGAGCTCTGTTTGGCGTCTAGCGGTCTCGCTTTGCTGCTTTGTAATTTCCATCATCTGCAGCATAAATTCCTCTGATAAACCAGTCGTTCCAAAGGGTTGGTGAGATGAGATGGGAGTTGAAGTCTTCACTGCCTTCCCTTTAGGTCTTACAACCTGCCCGGATGGGTGTCCAGCATAGTCGACCTCGTAGTCATCTAGGTAGGCAGGTCTCTGAACTGCTCTGCGTGGACGTTGGGATGAGGTAGGGGCAGACTTAGGGGTTGCCATGGTAACGACCCTATCCGGCTCGAAGGACCAAATTCTTGTAGTAAAGGTGGACTGGTTGCTAGGTAAAATTGGCCGTCGCCATGGAGTGTCGGTAAGGACACGGAGACAGGAACCCCAATTAAATGGCTTTATTATACAAGTTTGTGTGGTCTAAACAAAGAAAGGAGAAATATACATAAATTAAGTGAGTTTACAATAAACAAGATCACCTTGACACATTTAAACATCAGTACATAACATTGTAATGTAATATACATACATACTGTGCTTCATTAAACTTGACTGAGCTTAATAAACTAAATAAATTTACATAAACATGGGTAGATATCTCAAATCACACTTCCGGATAATGTAATGTTAATTTAAAAGAAATATGTCGCAATCGCATTAACAGCGCTGAGCTAAACTGGCCTGATTTACATCTGTGAGTTGACACGCGTATGTTTAGAAAAACATTCGTCCGTGCAAGGCCGCAGCCTGCTGCGTATCTCTTCACTTACACATAAAACAATATTCTCAATACCATTGAATAATCTATTACGCAGCAATAACAGCAACATACAATATAATTAAACACTTACTTTTCGTCATTGACGCACACAAATTAAGCAGGAATTAGGAGGAAAGTGAACTACGAACCGTCCCTCCATAACAGAGTGGAAAACGAAACTAACAGTTCCTTAGCGCAGCCGCTAGATCAGAGCTGCTTTCCGATTGGCTGTCCGCTTGCATGATCGGTGCATGATCAGTACGAAATCTAATACTCTCTCGCTATACTGCCTTCTGTATGATGTAAATGGATAAATGTGTCCAGCAGGGGTCGCAACTGACCATCCTTTTCTACAGAGATTATTTATTCACATTTATCTTATATTTCCTGTAATGAGTCGCTGTTTTCAAATAGTAATAAAGTATTGTCATGTTTTCATGGTCCAATATAACAGATAAAACAACATTTACAGTTTGATTAATTCTGTGTTTCAGGGGTTTCTAGTGCTGATTGGAGAGTGAGATACAGTCCTTCACACATCTGTGCACTAAAGGACTCAACAGTGATAATGAGATGCACTTATACATACCCTACTAGATATTATACATATACTGGATATGACACATATACATATACATACACATATACATATACAGATATACAGATCAAGAAAGCGTTCTGGACTAAAATACGTGCAGATCCTCCAGATCTGTCTAATGACACTGAATACAGTCAGAGGCTTCAGTATCTGGGAGATAAACAGCAGAACTGCACCGTCAGACTGAGTCATGTGACACTGAAGGATTCACACATGTACTATTTCAGATTCATCACTGATAAAGATGGAAAATGGACTGGTAAACCAGGAGTGAATCTTACTATCACAGGTGACTTTGATGAGGTTTATCTCTTCTTCTGTGCATTATGTTGAATAATAATCAGTGTATGACAGCAGCACTAGATATAATGTGTGTGTTGTGTTCAGATCTTCAGGTGGAGTCTCCTGAGAGAGTGACAGAGGGAGATTCAGTCACTCTGAGATGTAAAAGCAGCTGCGCTCTGACTGACAGAGCAACATTCATCTGGTACAGAAACTCACAGCCATTAACTGAGAGAAGAGACAGAAACAATGAACTCCTGCTGCAGTCAGTCAGAAGAGAGGATTCAGGCAGATATAGCTGTGCTGTAGACGGACACACTCACATCTCTCCTGCTGTTCAGCTCAATGTCATGTGTGAGTACAGATTTACTTTTCAAACATTACAAAGAATAAATATCTGAATTTATGATTTATAAAAATGTTTTAAGCACTATTTTTAAGACTACCCGACACCTGTGGGACACTTGCCATTATACATTTATAACAATAATATCTTAGTCTAACTAAAGTAATCTTGACCAACTATATAGCATTTGAAAGCGTTCAGACTGTAGTTAAGATCACTCAATCCATATATGGAAATCGAAGAGTCCTTATATGGTCATCAGAGGAGTCTGGATGTCATCTAGTGGAAAAGCGTGGTACTGCGCTCAAAAAATCGTATTGATTTTTTTTTTAATTTTTTTTATATATATCAACCTAAAATTTGTCTCAGAATTTGTTCAGATATTTAGCTTTGATTTTCTTGAAGTTTTTGTAAAATATACAGTACCAGTCAAAAGTTTGGAAACGTTACTATTTTTAATGTTTTTGAAAGAAGTCTCTTATGCTCATCAAGCCTGCAGTTAAAAAAAACAAAAAAAAAAACAGTAAAATTATGAAATATTATTACAATTTAAAATAATGGTTCTCTTTTTTAATATATTTTAAAATGTAATTTATTTTTGTGATGCAAAGCTGAATTTTCATCAGCAAGTACTCCAGTCTTTGGTGTCTTATGATCCTTCAGAAATCATTCTAATATGATGATTTGATACTCAGTTATTATCAATGATGGAAACAGTTGTGCTGTTAAATATATTTTTTTGGAATACTTTTTTCAGGATTCATTGATGAGTAAAAACTAAGTTAAAAGCATTTATTCATAAAAACAGCATTTATTCAAAATAAAAACATTTCTAACAATATAAATCGTTACCATCACCTTTTATCAATTTAACGCATCCTTGTTGAATTAAAGTACTAATTTCTTAAAAAAAAATTGTTTATTGTTCCCAAACTTTTGAACCGTAGTGTATATTGTTACAAAAGATTTCTATTCTACATAAATACAGTTCTTTTTAACTTTTTATTCATCAAATAATCCTGAAAAAAGTATCTCAGGTTATAAAAAAAATATTAAGCAGCACAACTGTTTCCAACATTGATAATAAATCAGCATATTAGAATGATTTCTGAAGGATCATAAGACACCAAAGACTGGAGTACTTGCTGATGAAAATTCAGCTTTGCATCACAAAAATAAATTACATTTTAAAATATATTAAAAAAGAGAACCATTATTTTAAATTGTAATAATATTTCATAATATTACTGTTTTTTGAGAACTGCAGGCTTGATGAGCATAAGAGACTTCTTTCAAAAACATTAAAAATAGTAACGTTTCCAAACTTTTGACTGGTACTGTATATTTTATATAAAATATAAAAATATATATTTTACATTTTCATAAACTTAAACTTCTATGATGCTTTTTGTAAACTTAAAAAAAAAATCTACAATAATCTGTGAAGTGTTCCCTTTAAAAAGATTTTAAGACTTAAGTCTGTGCTCTGAAGTATTTAAGATTTTTAAAGGGCACCTATTATGCAAAATTCACTTTACATGGTGTTTGACCATAAATGTGTCGGCAGTGTGTGTACACAACCACCCTATAATGATAAAAATCTTCCCATTCTTCTTTTTTAATCCCCATAAATCATAAACAGTGTCTCAGAACAAGCCGTATGCTTTCTCACGCACCCCTGCCAAACTGTGGAGCCAGGTAGTGTTGCTCTGCACACTCAGACCCCACTCCGGGACGGGTAGCTGGATATAGTATGGTAGCCGGGATGGCTTGAGCTTCCCAGCCCGTTACACTGGCTCATTCGGACAATCAGACTCGGCTATGCGATTCAGTTCTCCCAGTGCCAGATTTAGTGGCATCCGTTTAACCTCAGTGGTTATAGCTATATAGTATATGGTAGACATGTACTTTCATGTCTCAATTCTCCCTCGACACAGACCGTTCCTACACTTTGAGTTTGAGGGACAGGCATACCAGTACAAAGTCCTCCCCTTCGGAGTTTCCCTGTCACCCAGCGTCTTTACGAAGGTCGCGGAGGCCGCCCTTTCCCTGTTACAGGAGGTGGGTGTTCGCATCCTCAACTATCTCAAAGACTGGCTCATCTTGGCCCACTCGCGAGATCAGTTGTGTGAACACAGGGACCTGGTGCTCAGACACCTCAGCCATCTGGGGCTTCAGGCCAATTGGGAAAGAGCAAACTCGACTCCAGTGGCAGATCAATTGACCGTTCGCAAAGACCCGCCCCCCTTAGTTACTGTCGCTATGTCCGACAAGCTACACCGTTCTCACGCCACACCATGTTCTCACGCAGTGAAAAATACATCGCGGAGCAGAGAGGAGACTGACAACACGCTGACAGACCGGACAGACCAGGTTACTTTTCGGTTACGTTTGATATTAAACATATTAAACAAAGTCTCACCTTTCAAATTTGGTCATTTTTAAAAGAAATTTAAACAATAAATACCGTTTTGTGGCTCTTTAATGTGCCGTGACAGATCGCTGTAGAGCATCAGTTAAAGCTGCTCGTGAACCGATCATCTCTTCCTTCTAGTTAATTTATAGCCTCAAATAAACATGAACAAACATACGAAGGAATGTTGTTTTAACCGCGGAAAGACAGTACACTTCGATTTTCAAGTTCAAATCCTCCCATGTTAATCTACTAACTCTCCTGACTGCTTTGTCGGACAAAATGGCGGATGGCCAAGTATGATTGTCAGATCACCTGTCAATCAAGCTCCATGCGAAGGGTCAATTGCCTCAAGTTGCTCACAGTATTCCTTGCTCTCCGCTGGTTTCTGCTGTTGCTGCAAGACAAGCATATACTGATCCGAACGGACAACACATCGATATGCGTACATAAACCATCAAGGTGATACACAATCCCATCTCATGTCACAACTCGCCCACCATCTCCTCCTCTGGAGTCAGAAGCGACTCTGGTCAGTGGTCAGCCCCTGTGCTAGACTGGTGCCCATATGTGGTGATCCTACATGTGTATTCTTCCACGGGTAAATAGACTCAACAAATAATTCACTGTTCTTGGAGAAATGTAGGATCTTCCAAGTTTCTACCATTCAGTTTTGAACTCAAAGTTAAAGGGTCATGTATTTACTTATTTAATTTATTTATTTATACCATCATAGTGAAAATGGCAGAACAGTGACAAGTAGGCGTTAACAAGTAGGAGCAGCAGTGATTGACTTCTCTGTGTAAAGCCCTCTCCTTCTCCAAGGGTGCGGGGGATCAGGAGGTTTACACGAGGCGCTGGAAGACAGTGTTTGTGGCGTTTCTTAGGGATCCCAATTCATCAGTCACTGACGTAACTCATAGTGATGACTGAATGGGAACGTCTAGGTTACTAATGTAACTCCTGTTCCCTGAAGGAGGGAAGGGAGAAGTGATGTCCCTTTGCCACAATCCCTGTGTTCACCGCTGAGTAACCGAGCACCACTACAGGGGGTGGAACTGAGACACGAGGAAAGGAAACGAGGATACACAAATAAGAAATGAGAAGCGCCCTATTTGTATATTGGAATATTCTTGATCACTGGAGCGTCACTTCAAAGCGTCAACAGCTGCGATCAAGAGATCTGCCCTTATGTTGTTAAAGTTTGATTATTAAAGAAATTCATAAATACTAAAGATAAAGCAAGATGCCCTGTTGATATATGTTTGATATATAATTTATATAAACTGCAAAGGTAAAGCATAAATAAAAATGATTGTGACGTGAAGGGAATAGAGAGAATTGAGATGTCCTTCAAGATGCTGAGTTTGATCAGTTTCTGGGTCACAGGCTGGAGGACGGAGGAGCGAGGAAAAGAAGTAGCATCAAAATTGTAGTTAAATATAAAAAATCTCTAAACAAATATAACGTATTTTTTTCCCTCTCAGTTTTTGCAGTTGCACTATATACATTCATTGTAAATTCGGAAAAGCAAAAAAAAATCTTCCTCAAACTTTTAATTCATGTATTTCAAATGTTTCAAGCCTCTCAAATTTTTGTCTTAATAGTTTTTCTTCTGTTCTTCATTTTTGTTTTTAGATCCTCCCAGGAATGTCTCAGTGTCCATCAGTCCATCTGGTGTAATAGTGGAGGGAGATTCAGTGACTCTGAACTGCATCAGTGACTCAAACCCTCCTGCAGAAATCAGCTGGATTAAAGGAGGAACGATTGTAGGATCTGGAAGAATCTTCAGCATCTCAAAGATCAGCTCTGATGACAGTGGAGAATACAAGTGCAAGTCCATCAATGACCATGGAGAGAAATACTCTGATAATGTGACTTTAAACGTCATGTGTGAGTAAATGATCACCTGCACAATGTTAAAAAACTTTAAAATCATCATTTTCTAATATCTGTTGTGAATTTTCATTTTTGTCTTTAGACCGTCCCAGAAACGTCTCAGTGTTGATGAGTGGATCTGGTGTAATAGTGGAGGGAGATTCAGTGACTCTGAACTGCATCAGTGACTCAAACCCTCCTGCTCTGAACTTCAGCTGGTTTAAGGAGAATGAAACCTCAGCTGTTGGATCTGGACAGAGTTTCAGTGCACTACAGAGTGGACGCTTCTACTGTCAGGCTCACAATCAACATGGATCTCAGAGATCAGACGCTGTAACTGTCACAGGTGAAGCTTTTATTAACACACTCCTGTATCTTCACATCATTCATCAGTTTGGAGAGTTACTCATGATGATCTTCCTCTTTCAGTTCATCATGTTGCTGGTAGGAATGTGATTTTGATCACAGCGGCATCTGGAGGATTAGTCTTCATCATCATCTTCATCATCATCCTGTTTATACTGTGAGTTAAAAAACTGCAGTGATTGTATAAGTTCACTTTTGGTCTAATGTAGAAGAAAATAGCTAATTTGTATTTGATTATTAGTAATCTTTACAAACAGTGTTCATATTATCTATTAATTGAATACATTCGTCCATATGCTGTTAATGTCTGTGATTATAACAGGAAGAAACAAAGGAGTGTTAAAGCTGAAGATCTCACAGTGAAAGAGGTAAATCATCCACACACAACACGACTTTACAGAAGCAGAAAATCAGTCGATCAGCCGTTATCTGTGTCTCAGACTGTAACTGTACGAACTGATAGGAAACTAACATTATCAAAGTCTTTATCAACACAATCCAGCAAAAAAATAATGAATTAATAAAACTGAAGAAAACATTTAACACATTTTTCCATGGTTTAATGATTTTAATATAGGTTTGTTGGTCTAATTGCATAATCATTTACATATAGTGTGATGAATGAACATGTCACTTCATTTACTCATTTTGCCCTATTCTTCTCCACTCCATGTGTGAATCAATGAAATATACATGCATTTGACATCACTACATTAATTTGATCTAACTTGATACTTGATCTGAAAAGTTTGAGGCAAACTGCTCTAGACTGAGAATCTACACTTCAGATCACACTGATTTACTGGTCTTAATAATAATTACAAATGTTCTTGTATTTCAGAATGATCTCTATTCTTGCGTGTCACAGAGCGTTTCAGTCCATGATAAGCCTCTTTCTGAACTGGATTCAGCCAATGATGCTCTGTATGCCAATGTGAAACCCAAAAAAATAAGAGGAAAAACTCCTGAATCCAGAGATACTGAGGACATTCTGTACGCAACTGTCCAACATCACAGAAAGACAGAGACGAAGAGAGCAGAGGAGAATGAATGTCAATATGACAATATAAGAGTTCATCAGCCTGATGCTGCAGTGAGGTGAGAAAAACAACTTTACTAGCACCAACTTAACCAGTACCAACTTAACCAGCACCGACTTAACCAGTACCAACGTTAACCAGCATCATCTTAACCAATAGCAACTTAACCAATACCAACGTAACCAGTACCAGCTTAACTAGCACCAACTTAACCAGCAGCTTAACCAGTACCAACTTAACCAGTACCAGCTTAACCCTTTAAAACTGGATGTGTCGTCGATGACACAGCCAACCAAGCTGTATTCATGTCACTGTAACTCTTCAACCGTTTGCACTATCAAAATAATTCAAATAGTTCCTGAAAGTAGACATCATGCGCTTTTCGCCAATATACGGCTTATTTTGGTAATGTATGCAAATGACAGCAGCACGGGATGGAAGGATTTGAACAGAGAGATACGACACGTGGCAGATCAGAGTGTTTTGGATTGCATAAAATAATAAAAGAAACGAACAAATACATGGCGAAAGAAGTGTTAGACAGCAGAAGAGGGGATTGGGATGTTTTTAATGACATTTGGGAGGCGGATGGCCGTTACTCTTTCACGTATCTAAGCATGTAGTGCGTGCATGTGTATGTGTGCGTGCCTATGAATGTGTGCATTTGTATGTGTGCGTGTATGAAAAAAAGTGTACTAAATGAAGACTGTGCAACCGAATGTCACAAAAAAGACTTGTATATATGTATTATAGTTCATTTTTCAACTTTAAAGTGTTAGTTTCTTTCGTTCATGATTTTTTGTTTTTTTTCTAAATAAAAATCAGTACATTTATTCTCTTATTTTTTTTATTTTTGTCTATTTAAATTCTATTTACAAACTCACCACACACAATAATGGTCAATAACTAATTTGTTGAAAGCTTATCTTTTTCTGAAAAAGTTGACACCTTGCACATGAAGATAGCACATAGTTTTAGAATTTTACAATAAAAAAAAATAATAATTATGTGAAAAACACATTCAGGTTCTAAAGGGTTAACCAGGACCAGCTTAACCAGCATTATCTTAACCAATAGAAACTTAACCAGTACCAACTTAACCAGTACCAGCTTAACTAGAACCAACTTAACCAGTACCAAATTAACCAGCAGCTTAACCAGCATAAACTTAACCAGTACCAACTTAACCAGTGCCAGCTTAACCAGCACTGACTTAACCAGGACCAGCTTAATCAGCATTATCTTAACCAGTACCAACTTAACCAGTACCAGCTTAACCAGTAACAGCTTAACCAGTACCAACTTAACAAGTACCAACTTAACCAGCAGCTTAACCAGCACCAGCTTAGCCAGTACCAGCTTAACCAGTAACAGCTTAACCAGCAACAGCTTAACCAGTACTATCTTAACCAGTGCCAACTTAACTAGTGCCAGCTTAACCAGCACCGACTTAACCAGGACCAGCTTAACTAGCACCAACTTTACCAGTACCAGCTTAACCAGTACCAACTTAACCAGTACCAAATTAACCAGCAGCTTAACCAATACCAACTTAACCAGCACCAACTTAACCAGTAACAGCTTAACCAGTACCAACTTAACCAGTACCAAATTAACCAGCAGCTTAACCAGCACCAACTTAACCAGTAACAGCTTAACCAGTACCAACTTAACCAGTACCAAATTAACCAGCAACTTAACCAGTACCAACTTAACGAGTACCAAATTAACCAGTACCAAATTAACCAGCAACTTAACCAGTACCAACTTAACCAGCACCAACTTAACCAGTAACAGCTTAACCAGTACCAACTTAACCAGTACCAAATTAACCAGCAACTTAACCAGTACCAACTTAACGAGTACCAAATTAACCAGTACCAAATTAACCAGCAACTTAACCAGTACCAACTTAACCAGCACCAACTTAACCCTCTGGGGTCTAAGGTGTTTTTGGGGCCCTTGGGATGTTCTGACATGCCCTGACATTTGTGCTTTTTTCAGTTATTTATAAACATGATAATGGCAAATGTGTAAATTCACTCTATATAGCACAAACAGGGCTACCATAATATGTGAGCAACATGTATGTACATGTTTGTATTTTTAAGAGAATAATGTTTATGCGTGGTTATTGAAAAAAATAAAAATGAAAGTTGCTGAAATAAGACCACAAAAAACATACTAGATATGTGTCCACAAGACTTTTGACTAATGGATGTTGTCGCTTCGAGTTCTGGCTACAAAATTATGTGAAAATAGTCTTGCTTTACCGTTCACATAAAACAATACATTGATTTAAATTGTGTAAGACAGGTTTTGCTTGGAAAGCCAATATGCGAGGGGGGCGTAAAGGGGGAGTAGTTTACACCTGAGTAAACTTTTTGCGGTTTACATAGGCCTACACTAACGTTATTCCATAACGTTATTCCACATTAACACTTGAGAAAAGATAACTTAGCCTACCTCACTCCTCAGCGGGATCTATTGCTCCTCATATCAGCACTGTTCTGAGGAAACTTTTCTCCAGGATTATTAGGTAGGCTATATTATGCCTCACTCACGGCGCGCTGTGTTTACAGCTGATGTGTGGGCGTTTCACAGGTCTGAAATGGTTCTCAGAATTTGCATTTGAATAGCGCGCGCTCTCCGGGGTGTGGTCACATTACATTTGAATGAGCTCTAATGAGCTCAACTGGAATCGCTCTCTTTTAATACAGATTTCACAAGCTGAGAATATTTGTTTTTTATATAAATTACTTCATTTAAAAGAAGAGAATTCAAGCTTCATGCGTGTGTGTCTGTTTGACTGAGTATTCGCTGAGTTACAGTTCATTTTCGGACGCGTTTCAGAATGGACTTAACTGACAGAGAGAAGGCAGAACTCGCATCACGTTTATTTTTCTTTATTTGGCAAAAAGCACAACACTTTGTTTTTATTGTGAGTATACACAAAAATAATACACACTTAACAGAATCGATTGATGTATGAAACTTGTTTGTAATATCAAAGTCAACAGTAGAGATGCGCGGATGGGCTATTATTTCATCCGCAACCGCATCACAAAAATCATCATCCGTCCGCCATCCAACCGCACCAACGTTTTTGACCAATTTTCAAAACCGCACCCGCCCGCCATCCGCTGATTTGTGTATACATATATTTTTCATTTGATTGGTTCAACCGCCTGCCACCCGCCCGAATTTAATTAAAATATTATTTTTTGTCACGTCACCCGCCCAATCCCGCGGCTGTAATCGCCAACCGCGCATCTCTAGTCAACAGAGCAAAATGAATCTCTTTTGAACTGATAAGAAAAAAAGCGAGCTGGTATCGCCGGCGATACCGCCGACCCCAGGGGGTTAACCAGTAACAGCTTAACCAGTACCAACTTAACCAGTACCAAAATAACCAGCAGATTAACCAGTACCAACTTAACCAGCATCTTAACCAGCACCAACTTAGCCAGTACCAGCTTAACCAGCAACAGCTTAACCAGTACCAACTTAACCAGTACTATCTTAACCAGTACCAACTTAACTAGTGCCAGCTTAACCAGTACCAACTTAACCAGGACCAGCTTAACTAGCACCAATTTAACCAGTACCAGTTCAACCAGTTCCAGCTTAACCAGTACCAACTTAACCAGCACCAACTTAACCAGTAACAGCTTAACCAGCACCAGCTTAACCAGTGCCAGCTTAACCAGCACCAACTTAACCAGCACCAGCTTAACCAGTACCAATTTAATCAATACCAGCTTAACTAGCACCAGCTTAACCAGTGCCAGCTTAACCAGTACCAGTTTAACCAGTACCAACTTAACCAGTACCAGTTTAACTTAACCAGCATAAACTTAACCAGTGCCAGCTTAACCAGTACCAGCTTAACCAGTACTATTTTAACAACCACAGATCATATAATCTGGGCTATAATATTGTTGTGCTCCTGTTTGTTTTGATTGTTTAGGCGATCAACTGTTCAGATTGTGGAAGATGCATCAGTGATCTACAGCAGCCTCAAATGAGTGATAGAGACCAGCGAACACAAAGCCTGTGTTCAGTCGTTTAATGAACGATTGTTGGATGATTGTATAGTTGTGGAATAATTTACCCTTCTGTTCAGACCACAACCAATATAAACATGTTCATCACCCACATTAAGACTCATTTGTTCTCTTTGACTCTTTGTGAGATAATGACAGTAATTAGCCGCGTTTCCGCTGTCGGGCCAGTGCGAGCCAGGGCTTTAAACGGGCCGTGCCGGGCTAATAGCCTCGGGCCAATAGCACCGGGCCTGCGTTTCCACTGTCGGGCCAGAAGCTCCACAGCGCTTCACTAAAACACGCCCGTAACACGCCTCTCTGGAACAACGTCACACTAACCCATCTTTTCACCAACAAATGGAAGTTTTATCAAAAAACTAATCAGAAATCACTGGAAACAGCGTTGAAAACAAACACGATAAAAGCGGCCGTTTGCTAGCATTTTATTTTTGTTTACTTGAATATTTAAAACCCACGCATCGATGTTTTACCACAGGTTTACAATAAAAAGTGATACATTGATCATAATGAATTAATTTATGTCAAAATTGCACATTAGTCACTCAGAAATAAATTACCGTTAGGTCTATTTCACAAAAGAAAGAGGACACACTTACTTTTTCAGTCGCGTCTGTTTCTTTATCATATTTACATCACATTTAGAAAAAATGATCATTTCTACAAATATAGGCCTATGCCATACGACCTGAGGAGCTTTAGCACTCTCTCGACTCCCATACAGATATTTTCAGTCAGAGAAACAGAGGAAGCTCCCGAAAAAAAAGTTTCTTTATTTTATGATAGTCCGGTTTAAAGAGACGAGACGCTATGACAGATAAAATAAAAACATGACTGTGATAGCCTTTAATGCTGGGTACACACCAAAAGATTTTTTACATCTTATAAGATTTTCAAAATGTGACAGACCACAAACATGAGGACAAAAAATCCTAGATTTAAGCGTTTTGCTCCTATAGTGTGTGGTATGCCATGATGTGACAAAGACAGCACACCACACACAAACAGATTTTCAACCAGAGTCTCGACTATGAACACAGGAAATCTCGCAAAATATCGTGAGACTTCAGAATAAGCATGACGGACAACATGCAGGAAGAAATTGCGATAGTGTTTGGAATGATTTTCACAGAAAATTCACGTGAAAAAACCATTGTACCTACCATTATAACCTTTTATACAGAAATATATTCATTCTTTATTGTCTTTATTTATTCTTTATTGGATTTATTGTCTCTTTAGAAAAAGTTATTTAATCCCGTCTAGTCTATAGAACCTCACTGAACCCTTAACACTCAGCTTTTTTTTTTTTTTAATCTTTTTTTTTATTGATTTTAAGAATTATACAATTACAGTCAGGGGGGTACAAAGAGTAAAGCTGATAAACAAACATAAAAAGACATATACATAAACAGTGACAAACTTAAAAGTTAAACAAAAATTTGAAAATGTTTACAGATTGAAACGCACTTTGCAGCTTTCTTATTTTTCAAACCCAATATTGTGTTTAGGTATTGTAAAATTTCTGCTCTTAAAATGAAAAACAAAGGCTTGTTTCCTCGAAATTTACACTTATGAATACTAAATCTTAACATTAAGCTTCCTGCAAGTGTGTGTGTGTGTGTGTGTGAGAATGACCGTGTCTTCCATCATCTCGCTTTCTGATTGGATATTGTTTCGTTTCACGTGATAATCTCCAGAGCGTGCGCGCGTTTGTCCTCGGAGTTCCCCCTCACACATCAGGATTTCTGATCGTAAATATTAAACATGTTTAATATTTACGATTCGCGATCGGAGCGGCTCCGACGTTCTTCCGAGCAGGTTCGGACACTCTTAACACACCTCACACCAAGGGAAAATCTGATAGAATAATCTGTTAAACCATCAAGATAATCGGGACATAGCTAGGATTGTCGGAAGGGGAGAAATCGGCCCAAAATCAGCCCGATTATCTTTTGGTGTGTACCCAGCATTAGATTGGTCTGATTTCTTCAAGCGTTCGCTGTTTTTTTTTACTATGCGTATCTTCAAGCGTTTACTATGGTAACGGTTAGCACGCATAGTCTTTTGCATTACAAACAGAAGGCATTCAAACATGAACGCGAGTTAAATCATTTTAAAAGTCTTTAATGCTGACAGAATCATCCGGCGCTGCCGTCTCCCAACGGTAAACTCCTCCTCTGTTGGTAACCACTCCTCTAGCCCGAGCTGGCCCGCTTTTGGCACAAGGTATTCGACGGGCCAGAAATCCTGGCTGTTGGCCCAGAGTAAGCCCCGATCAAGCCCCGGAAGTGACAGTGGAAACGCGACTGGCCCTGGCACGCACTAGCACGGCCCTGGCCCGACAGTGGAAACGCGGCTATTGTGTGCTGGACTGATGTAAAGTCTGTTTCTTACTTGTTTAATTTGTTGTGTGTAATTGTTATATATAAATATATTAGTATAGAGTTTGTTGTTATTCAGTATTTGGGGTGTAAGATTAGAAAGCAGACAAGTGATATCTGCACAACTTATTAATATTCAAATGCAAAAGTATTTCATTTTATGTATTAATGTATTTTAATAGAGTTTCCTCTGCCTGTTTTACTTTGTATGTTTTTACAACTAGGACCAGTGCTTCAATAAACCTGATTAACCTTCAAGATATTTAAGTCTGTAATGTCTTTACTGGATTCACAGCACTGGTAGGACCTCTAGTGGTTGACTTGTGAATTATTGTTCTTTTTTTAATTATTATTCAATGCCACAAGAACAAGAGGTTTTACATATTCACAATATCATATTAGCATTAGTATATGGTATTATATGTATATGGTATTTTCCTAATAAAATAAATAACTGTATAATATGTTGCTCTTTACATTCCAAATTGTCATTCTGAGTATAAAAAGCACAAATTTCCATCATTCACTATTAAAGGGGTCATATAATGTCATTTTTGTACAAGCTAATATGATTCTTTAGGGTCTAAATTAAAAGTTTGTAATATACTTTAATTAAAAATTCTCATTAGTATTGTAAGAAAACACTAATTTTACCTGGTCAAAAACAGCTCTGTTTTCAGCATGCAGTTTCAGTGCATGTGTCTTTAAATGATAATGAGCTTTGCTCACCCCGCCCCTCTGTTCTGTGGTTACACCGTTTAAAATAATAGGCCTAATACAAAAACCATAACGCGTTGTTCATTATAAACGTGGGATTATGAATTATATTGAGAACGTCGTACATAGAAAACATGCCATAATGTACCCTGAGTGTAAAAATAGCCACATTCATCGTGAAGCGTGCAAGCTATTTGCAAAGATTAATATAAAGATTAATATAAAGGTCAATAAAACGTTACACTCACTTGTTCTTCTGGAGGTGCAGCAGGAACACGAATAGTTGGTACCGATCCTTTTTTCAGGAGCAGCTTCTTAGCAAAACCAGCTTTATACTGACCCTCGTTTGTAAAGCAGTCTGGTGAAATGATTCGCGCAAACATGAAAGCATTGACATTGATCGTGGGGAATATTCCCTTCGAAAACAAACTCAGCCCCTGCGTCTTCAGCGGTTCGGATTTAGGCTACGTTTACACGGAAATGATCTGAAGAGAAAACGCAAAAGTGGCGTAGCGTTATCACTTTTTTATTCTGCGTTTGGGGGGGAAATCTGCGTGCATATGGTGACGCAAAAGTGCGAGAAACTCGATGTAGTATGCACTCCAGGCGGCTAGGTGGCAATGGACCGGTGATCGGTGCCTTGTCTAGCATAGGCTACTTTTGCGTTTTTACTGTTTAGACGGGGACGCGACAGTGGAGCGTTTTTAAGATTTCCACTCTGGAGGGTGGTTTCACTTTTTTGTCGCCGTCGCCGTCTAAACGAAAGGCACATCTGATAAAATATTTTTACGTTTTCACCCGCGAGCGTCCTCGTGTAAACGGGGCCTTAGAAACATCATCAATATGACTGCTGTGTTCGTTATTACACCCAAGAACACCACAATCGCTAGACGCCATTCTGCTCAGCACTCCAGCTATCAACAATGAACGCGCCGGTCGTCGCATGCTATGATTGACAGCTCGCTCAGGAGGGCGTGAGGGCGGGTCTGTGTTTGAAACGCTGCTGTCAATCAGCCATTGTGGGAGGGGCGTCGATATTGTGACGTCACAATATCGAACAGCTTGATTTGAGACAAGAGGAAACATATAAGAAGATAAAAAAAAAAACACTGGATGGATTTTTATCATTTTATGATGGTTGTGTACAGGCACTGTCAACACACATTTCAGTACAATCGACTTGTAAAAGTGCATGTACCATTATATGACCCCTTTAATAAAGGTTTCTAAATCTTTCCAAAATAATCTTGAGTAAATATAGGGAAAACACAGGTGCTTAATTGTTTCTTTTTATAGTGCACAAAATTCCCAAGTAAATGAAATATTAAGATTAAATCTTTCCAAAACATGCTTAGCAGGATAAATTCTGTGAAGTATTTTGTAAGACACTTTCTTAATTTTGTTATTGACACAAAACTTATTTGGCAATTTTCATGCTTTAACCCAAGAGATATCACCAAATAAAGAAGACCAAAAGAATCTTGCTCAGGAAGACACAGAACCAAGAGCACTCCTTATAATCTTATTGCTACATTTTTGTTTTAAAGCATCAACATTATCAATTAAAATTTTATCACAAAGATTGTTCATGTTGATTTCCACTGAATCAGCATTTTTTAAGAGTAACATCACACTCTTTGTGTTACGCAGGAGTTTTCTGCGTCACCTCCTCCGCACTCACAGAGGGATCCGTCTCCAGAGTATTGACTGTTGCCATGCAAACTACATTTCCCATAATGCAGCTCTCCTGGACTGATCACACACACCTGCTCTTCACTGACTACGCTCAAACCTGCACTTCATTCCCACATGTATAAAATCACGCTCTCACAATCATTCAGTGCGAAGTCTTGTTTTGCCCTGGCTAACATTCTGAGCAATTATCAACTTATTCTGTTTATACTGGTTTAGATCTTGGACTGTTTACGGATATCTTCGACCCTGGACTGTTTCCTGGCTATCTGATCATTCTCTGGCTCCCACGACCCTGGACTGTTACCTGTGCTCTGAAACCTCTCTGCCTGCCCCGACCATCTGCGCTTGCTTACCTGAGTATTCTTTGCCTTGCCCATACCATTCCTGTCTGCCGATCTATACCCTGCCTGTCTGACTCTGTTTCTAAATAAAAGCTGCAAATGGATCTCTATGACTCCGATTCATTACACTTTGGAATCGCGTCAAGAACAATAGCTCAAAACTCTCTTGGTTTAACTGGTAATAATTTTTATTTTTTTTAAAAAATTGTATTCAGTATATGATAACAAATATCCATTGGTATTAACCAACTGTCTTACTAATATAATTATTAGTATGAAGTATGATAGAATAGTGATTTGTTTTTAAATAGTATGTCTTTGTTATTCCATATGAAATAGTTGTGTGGTGAAAAAGTGTGCTTATATACCAATGTCCATGCTAGCAGCAGTGTTGTTTTTGGCAGCCCTTTTAGTTTTAGTCACTTTAGTCCCTTAGTCTTTTGGACGAAAATGCTTTTTAGTTTTAGTCACTTATAAACTTTATAGTTTTAGTCAAGTTTTAGTCGACGAAAACGCAAAAAGGTTTTAGTCAAGTTTTAGTCAATTAATTTTAGTAAAAAAAAAAAAAAAGTAGTCTTTAACAAATTAATTTAGGTTAAAAAGTATTGGAAATGGGCTCAGGTTTGACAGGTTGTAGCAAGTGTTGCAATTCATAAAACAACAGTTAACCTTAAAACCTTTGCATAATAAACTAGACTTTCTCATTGATGGAGATGCAGTGCTGCCAAGCTGTACTTCATTGTCGCATTGGGCAGAAACCTTTTATCCCCATATTTCAAGTTATAATCATTTTCGTTCCGTCTCGTCTCGTCAACGAAAACTCGAAAACGTCTCGTCATGTTTTAGTCACCTTAGAGACATTTTAGCTAGTTATCGTCGCGTTATCGTCATAAAAAAAAGGTGCGTCAACGAAATCATTTCGTTATCGTCATCGTTGACGAAAACAACATTGGCTAGCAGGGCTTGTTTGTCTGTGAAATCTGGCCAATTTTACAGGAATTTTGTCAGCAGAAAAATTACATTTCAACAAAAAAAAATCTATGCCTCCAAGAGTATTAAAATATGTAATTAGGAAATACGTTCCAAAGACATTCTCTATTCTTCAAAAATTCTATTAACCATTTAATTCTGAAAGTGTCATTAAGTGTGCTATAATCTAAGACCTCGAGTCCCCCTTGCTCTTTGCTGTTACATATTACCTCCTTTTATAAATAATGCGGCGTTTCTCTCCATATGAAGTCATAAAGTATCATATCTAATTCATTAATCACCTTAGGAGGCACATCTAATGATAAAGATGTATATACTGATCTAGAAATACCTTCCGCCTTTGACAATAATACCCTCCCAATTATTGATATATCTCTCATTAACCACCAATTACATTTATTTTTTGTTCTCTCAATAATTGGTTCAAAATTGAACTGACTCCTCTGTTTTTCATTTTTACAAATTACTACTCGATATGTTAACTGGTGTTGAACTGGGATGTTCTCTATTTCTGTAGAGGAGCAATCTTTAAGAGGAAACAATACAGATTTATCACAGTTCATTGTAAGGCCTGATACAGCAGTGAACGCCTCATACATCTAATTATTTTTGGTACCTCAAATTTGTTTTTCAAAAAAATTGCAGTGTCGTCAGCAAACTGGCTAAGTTTAATTTCTAAACCTAAAGCTGTGATACCACTATACTGATTTCTTTTTACATGCATTGCCAAAACCTGGGTGACTAACAGAAATAAAGAAGGAGAGAGGGGGCATCCTTGCCTAATGCCATGATGAATATCACACCTTTGTGAAGGACCATAAGCAAGTTTGACGGAACTATTACATCCATTGTACAATCTTTAACTGCTTTCAAAAATACATCTCCAAACCCTAACAATTTAATAACTTTGAAAATAAAATCATGATTCACCGTATCAAATGCTTTATAAAAATCAATAAATAAAATAAAACTATCATCATCAGTTAATTGATTATAATCTATCATATCTAAAACTAGTCTAATATTATTCCTAATATGACGACCTTGCATAAAACCAGACCTTCCATATCAATTATTTTATCTAAACCTCGTTTCATTCTTCTAGCAAAAATCATTGCAAACAACTTACTGTCATTATTGAGTAAACTAATAGGCCTCCAGTTTTCACTGAGTAACTTGTCCTTGATAGGTTTGGGAATCAGTGTTATAACCCCTTGTTTTAATGAAGCAGGTTATTCACCTTTTTCTAAAGCTTCTAGAAATACTAATAATAAAAAGGGGGAAAGTTCTTTAGAAAATGTCTTGTAAAACTCTCCTGTTAGCCCGTCATTGCCTGGAGATTTGTTATTTTCTAGCAAGTTAATGCACTCTCTCAGCTCCTCAATATCTGTTTCTTTATCACACACATTTTGGAAGTTCTGATCTGTTTGTTTTTTTTGGTATCACTCATACAGCAATTTTTTTTTTTTAAATATCAATGTTAGAAGTAGCCATTGTGGAAGAATACAAATTACTAAAGAACCGAGCCACATATTTTGAAATATCTAATGAATTATCTACTATTTTGTTGTTAATCATAGTTTTGAAACCGAGGCAAAATCACTGTTTCTTTTTTCGATTTTGTATTTTTTCCCCCTTTTTCTAACCATTTAGATTGAATAAATGCTCCTTTTGCTTTATCCTCATAGATATTATCAAGTTCAGAATGTAATCAATTTAATTTTTTTAATTCAAAATTCTTTCCTCTTTTTATTCAAATGTAATATTTCCTCAATAATTGAATTTTCTTTCCTTCTTTATTTTTTGCTTCCAATTTTCCTTGGTTAAAGAATGCCGTTCTGATATCAAACTTCATTAATTCCCAGTACTTTCCATATGTCTTTTCTGTTGCTGCAATTGTCCTATATTTTTCAATAATGAGTTAGATTTTTTCCTTTATGCATTCATTTTCAAGCAATTTATTGTTTAATTTCCAGTAACTATTAGTTTTTTTGACTGATTTATCTTGCACCATATTTATTCTTATGAATATCCCTTTATGATCTGTCATTATGCAAGGTTCTATCAGTATAGAGGCCACATTATTAGTTAAATCATTAGACACTAACCAATAGTCAATGTGAGAATGAAGAGATAGGTTCTTATTACTCCACGTATATTCCTCCCTGTCTGGATTCTCTCCACACATCAGTAAGGCCCAATCTTAAACATACATGAACTAGTTCACTCGAAGGGCCAGGCCTACTTTTAGGAGGCCATCTATCAATGGTTGCATCAAACACAGTATTGAAATCTCCTCCCCAAATAACTTTAGCTAAAGGATATAAGAAAATAAAATGCTGAATTCTAGATTCAATCTGCAAAAAGAGTATTTCGTTGTTAATGTTGTTATCAGGGCCGGCGATTGCTATAGGCGAACTAGGCGGTTGCCTAGGGCGACAAATGTGTTGGGGGCGCGCACGCACTCTAGTGTCGCCCTATCTACTTCCCATATTAATCATAAAATTAGAACGAAACGCGAAATAAAACATGTTTATTAAACATGATCAAAGGGCGCCCCTCAACCACACGTTTAATTACTTATTAGATTGAATTTATGATTTTTGTCGACCATTTCTGGATTGGCGGGGGGCGGGAGGGTTGCGTTACGTTACGTTACGTTAGGGAAGTGCTCAGCTGCTGGCGCGTTGATCGAAAATGAAGCGGTCTAAACCTCTGGTGCACAGGGACGAAAACGGAGAAAGGAAGAAGATAAAAAATAAAGCTCAGTATAGAGTAAGTCTTCTCATCTTAGCTATTAAGGTGTCCAATGAGATAAATTTACTTAGTATTGTAGCCTACATTACCTAATATTGAACGTTTAATTGCTGTCATTAAGCTATAGTTTGCTAGCTAGTTACTTTGAAGGTGAATAGAAATGGCAGAAACAACTGTTAATATTTTATTATTTGAGATAGAACTAAAAGAACTTAAATATTTTAATTTTGTAGTGGTACATACATTATCCATAATAGCACATTTGTTTGTAGAAGGTATAGTTAAACTAGTTTAATGGTCATAATTTGCTTAAATTAATCCAATTTGGTAAATATCCTTGAACATTCTTTGTAGAATTAATTTACAGTTGATCTTCAAGTCATAATTTGCTTGTTGAAGTGTTGGAGTGACTATTAGAGCATTTTTGTTTGTTCATCAGTGAACATTCTTTGTAGCAAAATGAGTGAAAAAACTCAATCTTGCCTAGGGCAACCAAAGGGCTAGAGCCGGCCCTGGTTGTTATAACAAGTAATATCCATCTATTATTATATAAATTATAACAGTTGCAAACATTTAAATAAACCTTAAAGTGCATCCGTTATTTAACCATCCGAAGAACTTCTTGTCTCTAATAGAGAAGATTAACCTTGACTTTCAGGATACTGCAGACTCCTACCAAATGACCACAAGTCTATGAAGTTCCGTTGCCCTCTCAGGATGAATCTCTTTACCATCAACGAAATCCCTCGCTCCGCTGAAGTATGTGCTTTTGCCCTCCTTCCTCGCCCTCTCCACAGCCGGCCAAAGACGATTCCGTGCTTTAATGTCAAAAGCATATAGTCCTCTTTAAACTGCAGCCCCTTGGTGGTCAGATACTCGTTTTTTTTTTTTTTTTTTTTTTTTTGCAGATTAAATCTCTGGCTGTGCGAGAAATGAATCTTGGTTGAACTCTTCTGCCATCATCCGAGGTTTTAGGTCTGCCAAGACGATGTGCCACATCCAGAGCATCCGCTACCATACGCCTGTCCACTGTGTCAGCGGACACTTCTTTGCATATTTCCACAACTCTCGTTTTCACGTTTTCAATGGATTGCTCGGACAGTCCGTATAAACGCAGACACCATCTGCGGCTGTAACGTTCCTGGTCATGAATTTTCGTATTCATTTCCTTGACTTTTTTTTCCTACACTGTAAAAAATAATTCCGTAAAAAAACGGATAATGTACTGGCAGAAAATTACCAGGACATTTTCCGTTAAATTACGGACAGTTCCTTCACCTCTAAAACGGAAAGTTCTGTATATTAACAGTACATTTTCTGTACTATTAACGGATAATCCTTATACAGAAATTTCTACATTTATAGAAATTTTATAGCATATATTTTGGTGGCAAATAATTCAAGAACCATAAATTGAACATGGTTTATTTTTGTACAAATTTTCATGTAAACATTCTTAAATACATTCAATGGGTAAAGATATATATATATATATGACAAAATGAAACCATGTACAAAGCACCATTAAAAAGTGATTGTATTGTGGAATAAGTTTTTAGACATTAAACAAACAAGAGACAGAATTAAAAAAAGAAAACATGAGAAGGTACTTGCACAATATTGGTGTTGCACCAAATAGCTCACAAAATTATTTGAAACTTCATAAACTGTGAAAGTCAAGATTCAAAACATTTTCAAATGCAATACAATACAAATACAATACAGAAAGAAACTAACAAAACAAATGGAATACGAATACAGGTCTGCTGCTTTTATCATTAAAAATAGCTTTAGACAGTCAATAGTAGAGTGAAATGTTAGTGTTGATGCCATTTTTCTGTAAGAGAAGAGAACACCATATTCCTTAAAGGGTTAGTTCACCCAAAAATTTTTATTGTCATTAATTATTCACGCTCATGTTGTTCCACACCCCACAAGACTTCCATTCGTCTTCAGAACAAAAATGAAGATCTTTCTGAGGAAATCTGAGAGATTTCTGTCCCTCCATTGACATCTTACGCAACTACCAATTTCAAGGTTCAGAAAGGTATACAGACATAAATGTAATCCATGTGACTCCAGTGGTTTAACCTCAAATTTAGGAAGTAATTTATAACTTTCTGGAGCTTGAAAGTGGTAGTTGCGTAAGCTGTCAACAGAGGAAGAGAAAGCTCTCAGATTTCATTAAAAAGATCTTCATTTTTGTTCTGAAGATGAACTAAAGTCTTGCAGGTTTGGAACATCAGGTGGGCGAGTAATTAATGACATTATTTTCATTTTGGAGTGAACAACTTGTGTGAAAAACTTTCCTTCTTCTGTATGTTCAGTTAAAGGTCCATTAAGAGATTTGACAAAAGCTTAAACTTTACATGGGTTTTCAGTTGTTCATACAGGAACTTCAGCAGTCTTGGAGGAATGTGTAGACGTTTGGTTTCCTTCATCTCAGCCTTTTCGACCTTCGTTCAGGATTTCTGCACAGGAAAGTTGGACATGAAGAAAAAAAAATATGTTTTTAGCTACACAAGAAATTAAATAAAGGAAATTGAACTACAAAGTATCATGCAGACCAGGTTGAGGTTGAAATTTTACGTTCGTTAAATTATCAACTGCCATCCCTAATTGTTTCAAATTCAAACACTGTATAAAATGCTAAGACTTCTGTTTCCAGTGGACTCCAATTGCATCTCATGTTAGCTTGTCTGCTCAACTATACCTTATAATATGTTTTATTATTTTCAATTATATAAACAGTAACACAACAACATGCTCTATAAAAAGTTCTCATTCAAAATGTGTTGCTTACCTTTATATGAACTCCAGGATAAGTGCCATTTTCTTCTGGTATTTTGTAGCTCACTGCCTCAATGGGGTAGGAGATGTGGTCAATAATAACTTCTTGAATGACACCAATCCTGAATGCCCATCACCTTAAACAAATAACATATTACAAAATGAAAAACATTACACGATCACTTCAGAAAACCGCTCCAAAAATTGTTTTTTAAATCTTCCCTATACAATGTTTTTCTACTGACCATATAAGCATAAAATCTTTGAAGGGGGTGATGTTCAGCAACCAACTTTTTCTATAAAATGTTTTCCTCAGACTTTAAATTTAAATGTGTTTTGCCAATATTGAATACTCATAATGATGAAAAATATATATATACTAATAAAACAAAATACAAACCCATAAGGAGCATGCAGGGTGGTGCTTGGGATGCACAGTACATCAGCAAAATCCTGTCAATAGATAAGAAAACAACAGAAACACTATGAAACAAACTAATGAGGAGGGAGCTGGTAAAGAATGACTAACGTTAACGTTACAGGCAGAAGTATAACACATGTTAAATGTATAGTGTGTGTATAATGTCTGTGTGTTGTCTAAAACAAAGACAAGACAATAAAAGGTCTAACCTAAACATAACATTAACGTAGGCTACCTCATTTGGCAGAAAATGTGGTGTTATCCTTGATCCAGCTGTAACGTTACTGCATCTTCACACACAGTCTCTTCACGTTGTATCTTCATGCCTTTTAAATCAAGCAAGTCTTAAATGGCCTTTCCTTTTCTTGACGATTCATGGTAGCTTTTGTTTGAAGCCATTAAACTGCTCCAAAAACACGAGTAACGTTACTGCACTTTATACTGGTTAACGGGTGCGCTCGGCACGAAATAAACCGCATCACCGACAAAATAAAAGCCAATAAACCAGTTACAACGAGGACGCTATAACACATACAATCAGGGGAACTTCCACGAGTGATGACCAAATCTTTCAATGTGTGACGATATGCATAAAACGATAAACGCGACGGCTCCGACATTGCCTAACAAGCAGGGTGGCAACTAAATAACGTTACGTAAACAGCTTATTTGACATTTAGCTATAAATATAATTTTCGTTTTTTACCACAGAAGTGTCAGAATGGCTTCCACACATCCGAAATCTGCCTTTAAAAAGCAACTTTGGCCGCGTCATCTGTGTGTGTAATGGAGCTTGCGTCTCAAACTTTTCGCGCCGATCAGTTTTTAGTTCCCACAATGCAACGCGTGATTCAAAATACGGGTAAAAGTCCTGTAAAAGACAAATACGGAAAATTCCTTCAAATTAATATGGTACATTGTTTTTACAGTGTAGGAAAGCATTTGCATTTTGTAGGATTTTGTTTTCTGTCTGCAGCTTCATTACATCATCATGAACTGACCAATAAGAGATTTGCCCAGAGCTTCAATGTTGGAAGAATTCTCCTTCACCATCCTTTCAATCTGGTCGGATCTCTCGTTAATCTTCTCAGAGAGAATTCGGATGATATTCTCCTGCACTTCATTTAAAGAGAGTTCACTTTCTTTGGCAGAGGAGGCCACCACATGTTTATGCCTTTTGGAAAGTTGATTTTTGCTTGGTGTGTTTGGACACGAATCACAACTTCCTCCGTATGTTACCTTACAGGCATACAAGTGTGTATCGCTTTAGTTTCTCTTCTCTTTTTCTACTTCTCTCAGATCAGTGATGTTTACAGGAAAGACTCCAGTAGAAGCTTGTAAAAGACACAAATTCCAGGACATGATAAAACAAAATATAAAAAGGACTGTTTCACAAATAAATGACAGTTTTCAGGCCTCCGTCATGTCTGAGCTCCAGCAGCTGGTCTTCTTGTCTTGATGAGAGCTGGTTCTGACGTCATCATCTTCAGAATTAGAAAGGAATTTGCTTTGGTGTTTTAGTGCATGACAAAATTAAATATAAGTATTGATGTTTGAAAATACTGCATTTACTGAAATGACTATTTTGCCAAATTGAAAATTATATATTTTATAAAGAAAAAAAAACATATTATTTATTTTCTATAATTATATATTATATATTATATTATTTAATATATTATATTATATATTTTGGGGAGGAGCATTATCTATGAATATGTAATGTGCATATATTTACCTTGGAATGGATTGCGCATCCATACTTTGCCATTCCTTGGGTCTTTTTCAGATGGGACATAACGTTCAAACTCATCAGACAGTGATGTCAGGTGGCTATGTATCAACTTGCCAAGTCCTTCAGCATCCTCGGAAAAACTGGATAAGTTTCTGAACATATCAAAAACACCCCGGTTGATACGTCAGTGCAGACACCCACACATAAAACTTCATTCCAGTCTGCCTGTAACGTATTTGTTCAATACTTGGAATATTTTGGAGCCGGTGGTTGTGCTTGGAAGTGAAAGACAACAGAGCAACTCTTCCTGCACCTCATCTTGATGCACATAAACTAACATGATCGCCTTATTTTCCACGTCAGTCGATTCGTCCACTTGAATTGCGCACCACAGCGATGCTTTTAATCTGCCCAACAGCTGGCCCTCAATATCCTCAGCCATATCATCAATTCTCCTGGCAACAGTATTGTCAGATAGTGGAACATGTCCCAGCTTGCTAGCTGCTTTTCCCCCAAAAAGTTCCTGACAAATATCTTTTGCAGCAGGCAAAATTAGTTCTTCTCCGATTGTAAAGTTTTTATTAGCTTTAGCTATTTGGTGAGCAACAAGATATGAGCCTTTGTTGCAGCTACGTTTACTGAAGTTGACGATATTAAAACTTGCCGCTGAGCGTCCAACTGATGTTTCTTTCTTTCGAAAAACTCCTCTGTTTTGTCCTTGAGAGTTGGGTGTTTGGTGGTTAAGGGCCTCTGAAGTTTTGACGGCTTCATTGCTTCATTGCAGAGTTTTTCTCCACAAACAACACACAATGGATTTGGCACCACGAAATCGCCTGTTGCTGTAAATCCATACTTAATATAGGATACATAGTATTTACGATTGAAGCTTGACTTGCTTTTCTTTTTTCCGCTATTTTCGAGGTCATCGCCCTTTCTTTCGCTGGAACAGTCCGTGATTAAATGGGCCTTGATGGAAGTTTGCTGGGTCCCGGTCATCTCTCCACATAGGTCTCTGCCACTTCACGTGCACCGCGCTCTGCAGTCCGGTCAGATAACAATTATGTTCAGAACCAATGAGACGCTAAGCAATCGCAAGGCGCTCAAAGAAACACATTTTGATCTATTTATTGTTTATGTTTTGGATTAAATAACATGACATGTCATAGCACTTTGAAAAAAAAAAACATTTTAAAAAACATTATTATTAGTAAAAAATACTAACGGGTTCACGGACCGGTTGGCAGACGTCCCAACCTGCAAAAAGTCATTTCAGGGAGTTGAAATGACTCATCACTGATGACTGGGATCATCAGTGATGAGTCACTAAAATAGTTTTATTTCTGCATAGTTAAAGGTGCTCTAAGCGATGTCACGTGTTTTTTAGGCCAAAGTTTTTTTTGTCACATACAGCAAACATGTCCTCACTATCCGTCTCTGTAGACACCACAGGCTCCACAAACGGCAACAAAAACAAACTGGGCTCACCCGCACCACGAAACACAACAAACAGTGTTCCAGCCAATCACTGGCAAGAAGTATTTGAGGGTGGGGTTTGGGGGGTTAGTGCATGTACACATGAAGGGGGTGTGGAGGAGAGAGAAGCATGAAGAGGGAAGTTTGAATTATGGCCGACACACGACCAAAGAGACGACGTTCCGATGAACAAATTGCAAAGAAGAGGGACAAGGATAAGGAATGTGCAAAGTACCGAATTTACATCAGAAAAGCCTTCGAAAGGTGGCGAGAACTCCTCCGGCAGAAGGGCTTCCAATCCGACATTCAGTTGCTCTGTTTTTGCAGAACTGGTAAATCCATTTGTTTTTCTAAATTGACGTTCATGTTCGCCAAACCAACACAAGGATGTAATTAGCTAGAACTATGCAGTCAGCGTTAACTTTGGTGAATACAACATATGTGTTTCTAGCAGCTAGCGATCAATCTCTATTGTAAATGATCAAGCAAATTCACAGTAGGGCGACAATTTGTGTGAATGATTGTTTTCACCCACTGTTTGTTATGAATTTGAATGTTCATTTATAGGCTATTGACAACTTAGACTAAATTTGTTTATGACGCCGCTGTTGTTTATGCTCACTGGGAAACGCGAAGCTGACGTTATCTTGCTATTATTGCGTCGTTGTATGAGAGCTATAGTTATAACCTCAGGGGGCGAAACGATTTTAAGATAATGTTTCTCTTTTTCTGCATTCTGTTCTGCAATATATAAAAGCATTTATCTTACTTAGCGACATTACACACTGAATGAAGTATCAGTAAAACTCACCTTTGTTTGTAGTGACTACTTTGACTTTCCTTTATGCCGGATGGGAGAGGAGGAGGGAGGAGACGGGATGAGGAGGAGGGAGGGTCTAGCTAGCCTCAGTTTTGTTTGACACAACAAACAAACGAACGTCAACAACAAGTTACATCTCCCGACATCGCTTATAGAAGAACCTTTAAAACGAATGATGTAACAGTGGAATTAAATAAAGGTTAAAAGCTGGTGAATTGTCACTGTGTAAAAAAAGTCAGAGGAGTAAAACACCTAAAGTGATGTTCATTGGTGGATAAAGTGCATTTTTCTCCTTTTAAATAATAATTGATCATTTTACCCTAATATACTGAAAGAGACTGTAGAAGGTTCGCACTCTGAAAAAACTAGACAAAGTCTTTAACAAAAAGAATCAATTATTTTAATAGAGCAAGAGCAGACGTTTCAGCCATCCAGCTATTCTCAATGCTCATAATTGTCACCCTAATATACTGAACAAAATCATAATTGTGCCACTTCACAATGGACACTCTATCATGTTATGGTCAATATTATCAGCTTCTGTTATTCTGTCTTTGTGTTCCTGAAACTTTTCCTTTAAGTGATCAGTTTTATTAGTGATGCGCTCATACAATACTAGCCCAGCGCAGAGCCACACACCACAGCAGCGCCAGACCAGCAGTCTCAGACCGGCCATTAGCGTGGAGATTACAGCAGCATTAAGGTCAGGTTTAGTGGTCGGGTTGGGTATTCGTTATGCAGGAGCTTATAGTTATTGTGAAGTTAGGGTTAGTGGTTTTGGCAAGCCTGCAACCTTAGCCGAAAAAAGCGTAACGCTAGCTAACGCTGTGCTAAACATGTTTGCTCCAGTAGTAATGAAAAGATTCACCTTGAACTCTGTCATGGAAACTAGCATGTATAAACCTTAATTTATTAATTTAATAATCAATAAAAAAGGAATTTATACCTGTTTTATATTATGCTGTAGCGACATTGGACCAGCGGTTTGGAAAATGGATGGATGGATGATTCAGTTGCGGCGCCATCTTCTGTTCAGATGCAGGAATTCATTTGGCAAACGACTCTCACAGTGCATTGTGGGTATTCTCTAGCCGTTGAGTGTATATCTGTCGTGCACTTGTTATTGCGGTGCATTGTGGGATTGAATGAGTGAACTCGAATCGAGTTACTCGATAACGTCCACTATGGTTTCAGACACCACTACAAATGGCTGTTCCCTCAAATAATGCCCTATTTAAGGGTATAGGGGGCGATTTCAGACACAGCCTCAATGACGTCAAGGCTGTGATTGGTTATCAAGGCACAAGTGATCCAAGTTAGCCGTTACACTTTTTCCAATGGTAGAGCCACAGATCCTGGTATCTCCCAGTAATAAGACCATCTCTGGTATAAAGCAGGCTTTAGGTGATCGTCAGCTCCTAACGTCCGGTCTGAAGCTGCTGGCCTGAAACTGCAGTTGTAGCAGGTATTGAGAAGAGAATATTATTGTTATGATTGGTTATTTCATTGGTTCGTGTAGTTTGTTATGGTGCAGTATCGAAAGACTCCAGCAGGGGGTGGGGCGAGCATGGAGAGTTATTATCAGGCACACGGTTCCCTTCCCCCACTCATAATACAGAGATTGATGGAAACACAACAAGTGTCTGTCGTTGTTTCAATATTTCCTTGTTCCCCTTTTCAGTGGGAGACTACACAGTCACATATATAGTTCTGCAGTCTGACACATCTCGTCTCATATGTGCTCGTTCAATCCCTCAAACTGCCACCAGAGGTCACCATCTCCTGCGACTGACATCAACCTTGATGAGCCTCACCTGTAAATCACTATCATTCATCTTCATTCATCCTCACAATTATTCATCTTCATCTTACAGAAAAAGATTATCATTTCTGTTTAAGTAGGTTTAGTTCAGTAATGTTGTTCTCTTATTGAGGGAGGGACTGTGATGTGTCTGTCGCTGGGTGTTAATAAACAGTGTTAACCACACAAAGCTTCCCTGTAAAGCTAAAGTGCTTGTGTTAAAACAGTCTGTCATTTGGTTGCTGTTGATCTGATGAGCTTCAACACGGTAAGACAAACACACTCTTGCTTAAATGAAACTGATGATTATTGCTCATATAACATACGTGTCTTTACATGAGAAATGTTAAGAATAGGGTGATTTACATTATACTTGTTTAAATGATGAATATATTAAGGCAAGTATTCATTAGGGACTGTTCGTTTTTTATTTAAGGGGCTACCGGAGGAGTTTTGAGATCAAAATAGACTTGACCCTCCCTTCGCCAGCAAAACATTTTTCTATCACCCTCCAAAATTATTGTGAAAAAAGGCATGACCCTCCCAGATAATTTATTGATTACTTTTTGCGCTTGGCAAAGATGTCAGATAGCCATTGTTTTTTTTACAACCATGACAAACGACTTACACCCGTGTCACACATACTCCGTTTTCAGTGCATATTCGGTGCGTATTTTTTTCCGTACCCATGTTAACAGGTCTGAGCTTTCACACTGAACACGGTTGCAGTCCGGCAATGCGTTCCAGGTGCGGTGTGTATACAGCAGCGCAGCGATCGTTTCTGCACCGAGTCTATTTCTGCTGTGCTGCACGCGCTGAATTAAACGCGAATTAAAGTGACAGCGCAGGGTTCGTGGCCAAAATGAACACAGATTGACATGAAAATATAATAATCTCACCATAAATGCATGTAATTAAATAAAATGTTGTAATACCACCATAAATGTATTTAATTACATACTAGCCTACTATTTTTCACAGTCATCTTTTTACTTTAAGACCGGGGTAAAGGAAAACTACAATTTACCTCAACAAGGCGACATACAGTAATGAACAACACTCGTCTCATTCGTGGAGGTGGAAAAACAAGTTCTTTGTGAGATACAATATTTATTGTATTAAAATTTAAATACAAAAGAAAAGGCATGAGAGTCGGCTGTTTTTGTCAATTTGAAGTTTTAATTTAAAATGTTTGTGATTTTAATAAAAGTACATGGTTAAATATTTTACCACTTGCTTGAGCAACTTAAAGGTGCATTGCGCAACTTTTCATGTTAAAAATACCCGTTTTCTAACCCATACATGCTTAAACAATTGCCTGATGGGCTGAATGAGCCCTTCTCTGATCACTGCGATTGCCTCTATAATCCTGTACAGTAAAATAAATAAGAGGGATTCGGGTCGGAATCTGAGACTGGGCGTGACGTCATGCGCGTTCACGGCACGCTCATATGTCTGGCAGGTTTGTGTATGCGCCGACGCCGCCATTCTCCGTAGAAAATGGATTCTATAAGAGACCGGCTTGTAGTTCATTTCAAACACCAACGCAAACTCCACGTAAGATAAAAAAAAGAGAACTTTTGTCTAGTGCAACCAAAAGGTCCAAATTGGAGTCAGACAGGCGTCGGGGTAAGACGAGAGTAAACATAGGGAAGGCTTTCAACAAATGGAGAGATCTCCGGTCTGCTCTAGGGCTCAAACGGGATCCTCAGGTGGCTTTTTTCTTGATAAAAAGGTAAGATATATCCCATTCTCTAATGTCTGATACGGCCAATAATGACAATAAATGACGATCCATAAAATGTGTAATGCTTTAGCGTAAGCTAGATAAATGTACAATCGGAATAGGTTTTACTAACTTACCATTGTCAGTGATCAGGTTCAGAATGATTGTGATATAAAATGCTGATATATAAGTTAGATACTTAGACACAAATTTTGAGCAAATTACTGCTTAATTACGATGTATTGCTATTGGAATATGCTACTTAGCTGATCAATAAAACAGGCTAAACCCCCGCAAATCTTCGGCGGATTAACGTTAGCCTGTTTGGCTTTTATGGTAACGTCATAGTGCCACTTGATTGTTTATTACCTTGAGACATTTGGGTGTACTTTGTTGACCGACTGTGTGGTATGGTATCATGATTACAATTTTGAGCTTTTACAAAGTTATAACTTATATTGTTCATGAACGTGTTTCCATAATAATAGTCATAAGTGGATACAGTAAACACATAACACAGTTCAACATGGAGATAGATGGGAATAAAAAACGAAGTTTTCTACTACCCCCATTTTTTCCCTCACACATAAGTGTGTTATTTACTCAATTGCCTTTCCTTTCACATATTTTAAATTACTTGCAGATTTAAAACTGTATTACCTCTGAAGACATTATGATTGTAAACAAAAGATTTGTGCGGCTGATGCTCCTTGGGTTATGACCAGCTCGAGCTCGTGCAAGCGTGCGTGTGCGTGTGGTCCGTGAGCGTGCACACCTCTGGTTGCAGTTTCGCTTGCCGCCAGAGGGGGCGTAGTTCTGCGAAAACTCAGACTCTCGCGCAATGCACCTTTAATATATAAATCTATAAGTAATGCACTGAATAATACGTTGTTTAAATTGTGTTAAAACGTGAATACATCTATTAAAGAGTGTATGTGTAGAGAGAATCGCAATGCTGACAACTTTTTTTTTTATAAAAGTTGCTGATAACTTCTGGATTTGA
Organism: Rutilus rutilus; assembly: GCF_951802725.1. Classification (NCBI taxonomy): domain Eukaryota; kingdom Metazoa; phylum Chordata; class Actinopteri; order Cypriniformes; family Leuciscidae; genus Rutilus; species Rutilus rutilus. The sequence goes on from NC_140210.1 coordinate 51,854,220, forward strand.
AAGTAAAATAGTGAGTATGTGTTTGTGGTACAGCCGCGGATTAGTTACACACTGCAAACGCAGCATATGTGAAAGCACTATAGCGTGCTGCTCCTGCACCACATACGCACTTCACACGGAGTATGTGTGAAACAGGCGTTAACCTCTGCTTTCTCATCTTACACATCACACTCCACTGTTATGGTGGCCATTTCAGTAGATTTACTCACTAACATTGTTGTGGAAACATAATAAGCATGGAAACTAAAATATGGTAGTATCGTGCTACAGCGCACATTCTATCAGCTGCAGTTCTGGCGCCTCAGTCCCAATACTGTACCGGTATGGTAATGCAGCGGTAGAGTTACACTCACAGGACACTGCACTTATTCACAATCACAAAAGTTCATTATTTGCTCGTGCTTTAAAGCTTTGCCGGGTAAGATTGCGCTCGATCGGCCCAAAACCAGCATCCGACCAGCGCGGAAGGTCTTAACGTGTTACTGTCCTTTTCTCGAGGCAAAGTATTTTTTGATTAAATGCAGTACATTTGAATATGTATTCTCTCGTTATTTCATCTGACTCCATAAATGAAAAGGTTTTAATGATATCTCTGCATCAGTAAATGTGAGCGAATGTTTGACTATTCCTTTTAACTCTTTAATGAAAATAATGTCAAAGTCAGTTAGAATAATCAAATGTAACAATTTATTATGTCAGGTAAATGTATCATGCCAATTTCATAATCAATTCAAAGATAATCGATACAAAACATCAAATGCTCTGGAATAGAGAGAAGATGCAAACCCAACATTAAGAAATACATGAGAATGAGAGGTCTCACTCTCAGCCTCACGGGCTAATCTGAGGTACAGAAAGGGCCCCGAATCCTCTGCTGCATTTCATTATATAGTCAGGACCTCTTTCACTTGGAAACATCTTTTAACAATGGAAATTTGCATTCAGAGGTTACACCTTTGGGTGTAGGGAGACCATTTGTGATGCGATCTGGGAAAACCCACCACATGGTGAAATTTTACCTATTACAGGTTTTGATATCATATGGATGCAGGTATCAAGCCCTTTCCAAATCTGTTTTTATTTTTATCATAGCTTATTGGTAGCAGAAGTTATGTTTATCTGAAGTCGGCCGATCTCTATGATTTTCTGGAACGGAATTTTGAGAAAAACAGGTTTAAATAACCGTTGAGACGCGTCCATCTCGCGATTGTTATGAAACTGCGTGACGTTATAGTTTAAACAGGATTGGCGCGAAATGCGCACTATACACATTCACTGTACATGTATGTGGTTTATTTTAAAGGTAAACTATCTTTGTAGTGTTACGAGACGGACAGGTGTATGGGATATAAGGCGATTGTTTTGTTTTTTTCACCTCTGCCGGCCCCGGGCGTTAATGGTCGCATAGAATGCATTAGAGAAAGAGAGTATTTTCAGCTTGACACTATAAATCGCTGTTTTTCTGCACTAAACAAGGGAATTTTGCCAAGATATTTTAAGAGATAAGAGAAAAGATGTTATAGAATAATAATTTAATGGAAAAAAAAATTTGACAAAAAAACTGACATTCAAACTATTTTGGAATTTACTGAAAACGGCCCAGCGCGACATCCGACGGGTTTTCCCAGATCGCATCACATTTGTCTAGAGGCCAACCCCTCCTTGGGTGCCAGTTATCCATAAACTCTTAAAAACCTTATTACCTTTTGTTTTACTTATTTGGAAATGAGACATTTGTACCAGTCGCACTGAGACATTTTAAACGATACCAAACATGAAAAATACTCTGTGATAATCATTCACATTAAACTATTCATTTTCTTGGGTGAATTCAGGTGATGGGAGAGGGGAAGAGGGGGAGAGATGTGTTCTGAGGTGAGACTTTGCCTCTCACATGGTGAGTTCAAATGGTAATTTCCAGAGAGGTCCTTTGTCCTCTCAGGGTCTGGTCGCTCTTCAAACAGACTGTCCGGCATTTCCTAATTTCTCAATTCTTACAGCCGGGTAAACATTTCATTGGCGTTCTATTTTGACATGATGCACTTTTTCTTAGCGTGTACGCCCCGAAGCGCGCACGCAGTCAAACAGCGCCAAACTGAACTTATGTACACTGTAAAAATGAATACGCTAAATCTACTCAATAAAATTGTGACAACAGATTACAAGCAATATTATTAATTAAATGTAACAAATTAGAATTGAGTAATAATTAATCAAATTAATTCCTTAAAAGTTAACCATTTATAATGAGTAAAATTTACAACATTATTTTTTTAACTATTTTTTTTTATTGCCAACACCTGATGTTAACAAGCAGAATCACTGAAGGAGAAAACCATAATTTTAAGTCACCATTATGGTGATCAGTGTTTGCTTTAGTTGGGCTCTTAACCTTAAATCATTGACTTTAGATTTTGTTTGGCTGCTGTACCTTGTTATGGTTTAGAAGGAGAGAACCCAATCGCTGACCATTTGCAGACATCTCAAGGGTTTATTACAGAAAAACAGGGAAAACAAAACCCACAAGGGGGCAAAACAAGACAGGGTAGATATTAGACAGAGAAGACTAGACTAGGACTCAGACAATAAACTAACAGCTAAGACAGGATCAACTCTTCACAAGACTTTCAACAGGTTACTCACGGTAGATATCACATTGATTGAATGACAATGAACCGGCACAGGACAGCAAACACAAGGGGATTAAATAGGGAGAAACTAATGAGGGAAACAGGTGAAGCAATAATGACAAAACGAGGATAACAAGGGGGCGGGGCTGGGTGACGAGACAACACAAGCACATGGCCCAAACAAATGGCCATGAGCTTGCACATAAAACACGGGTCTGTCATGATTCTGCCTCAAGACTAAAGAAAATCAAGGACACGAGTGCAGAATCATGACAGAACCCCTCCCCTAAGGAGCGGCTTCCAGACGCTCCTCAAGGGAACATTAAACACGGGACATGACGGACTGAGATACAGACACGAACCAACAAAACATGACAAATAACAATAAAGGCATACATGAATAAACAATAACAGGGTTGGGGTGAAAAATCAAAAACAATAAACAAGGCAAAGGAGGTGGAGGAAGCACACAGTTCTTAGGGGGCAGACCAGGGTGAACGGGTGGACTAGGGGTCTTGGGTTGACAGGACGATGGCTGATGGCGAGGGGTCCGGGCAGACTTGGATGGGGACACATGAGGAAAAGTCTTAGGGGAAACAGTCCGGGGTTTAGTGGACACAGGGGTGACCGGGGAAACAGTCTGGAATACTGCATTAGTGGCAGCAGCAACAGACTCAGGCACAGAGGAAACAGAGGAAGACAAAACAGGACTCTTGACGGGGGACAAGGCAGGCGAAGGCGCAGGACACAAGACAGGGGGTGAAACAGACGATAATGGAGCTGGAACAGGGACAGAGATCTCGGAAGACGATCCGGAATCGACGCTTCTCACTTCAAATTCAGTTGAGGCGTCGAAGGCAGCAGACTGGGGTACGGCGCTCACAGCAGCTGACTGGGGTACGGCGCTCACAGCAGCTGACTGGGGTACAGCGCTCACAGCAGCTGACTGGGGTACGGCGCTCACGGCAGCTGAACTGCGATCATGACTCTCTGCAGTAGACTTGAGATCTGTGCTCTCCGGAGCATTAGGAAAAGGGACTGGGGACAAGACAGGACTGACTGGGACATCAAGAATTCTGACAAGACGGGATAAATATTCAGACAGGGTTCTGGCAGCGATGATGACTGGCATCTCCTGGCGAGCTGATACAGACTCTATCACGGCCTTTGCAGCGGAATCAGCCGCTGCTTTCTCTTCAGCAGACATGACTGAAGACTCAGAGACGACATTCACAGTACAAGTCTCTGGAATGGATCTCCCCAACGCCGACTGGGAAACAGCGCATGCAGTAGCGGGCTCTGGGACAGCGCTTGCAGTAGCAGGCTCTGGGACAACGCTTGAAGTAGCGGACTCTGGGACAGCGCTTGCAGTAGCGGGCTCTGGGACAGCGCTTGCAGTAGCGGGCTCTGGGACAGCGCTTGCAGTAGCGGGCTCTGGGACAGCGCTTGCAGTAGCGGGCTCTGGGACAGCGCTTGCAGTAGCGGGCTCTGGGACAGCGTCTGCAGTAGCGGGCTCTGGGACAGCGCTTGGGACAGCCAGAGATGAAGGACGAGAGGCTCCCTTCCTCCTCTTCTTTCTCCTTGGCCGCGGAGCAGATGCCATGGACGGACTGGTGACAGGAGAGGGAGGTGAAGCAGGAACCATTACTGGAACTGGGGAGCCCAGCACAGGCGAGGAGGCCTCCGGGCAGGAAGACTCCGATGCTGACTCCCACGACGGGTGCCTTCCACGCTTACCATGAAGATTTATGGACGTGGAAGGTGTCTCAGGAGTCACGGCAGGACTGGGTTGGTCCCCAAGTGTAGCGACGGCTAGCAAACGACCCTCAGGGATCACAGGAAGCTTGGCAGAAGGTGGAGAGGACAACCACCATTGTTCCCGGAGCTCCGACTGCCACTTGAGAAGAGACACACTGTCTGCTGGGTTCAATGTAGTCCGGTTCATTCTGTTATGGTTTAGAAGGAGAGAACCCAATCGCAGACCATTTGCAGACATCTCAAGGGTTTATTACAGAAAAACAGGGAAAACAAAACCCACAAGGGGGCAAAACAAGACAGGGTAGATATTAGACAGAGAAGACTAGACTAGACTAGGACTCAGACAATAAACTAACAGCTAAGACAGGATCAACTCTTCACAAGACTTTCAACAGGTTACTCACGGTAGATATCACATTGATTGAATGACAATAAACCGGCACAGGACAGCAAACACAAGGGGATTAAATAGGGAGAAACTAATGAGGGAAACAGGTGAAGCAATAATGACAAAACGAGGATAACAAGGGGGCGGGGCTGGGTGACGAGACAACACAAGCACATGGCCCAAACAAATGGCCATGAGCTTGCACATAAAACACGGGTCTGTCATGATTCTGCCTCAAGACTAAAGAAAATCAAGGACACGAGTGCAGAATCATGACATACCTGAGTTATAACAGCCAGATGAACGAAGAGAAAAGGTGATCTGATGGTGTTGGTTGTGTTTCAACATAATCATTATTTCACAATCATTTGACCTGATTCACTGAACTCATATAGAGCCCAATTTCTGAATTAGGTTTACTTTATTAATTATAGCAGCATTCTCCTTGTACAGCATCAATAGGTTCTGTTTTGACATGATGCACTTTTTCTTAGCGTGTACGCCCCGAAGCGCGCACGCAGTCAAACAGCGCCAAACTGAACTTATGTAGGGTCAGACCCATCTGCTAGCGATGGAAAAAAATAAGCAAAACAAGCCACTTTGAAATTTTGCTGTTTTCATGAATACAAAAGTTGGCAGACCCTCCCCCTAGACTAAAAAAAATTGGATGACCCTCCCCTCAACAAAGAATAAAAAGACATGACCCTCCCCTATTTTCCTCCGGTGGTCCATTCCATAAATACCGAACGGTCCCTTACTTCAATGAGCTCATTGTTTTTGCCTTAAATTATTACTATGTTTCAATTAATACATTTTTAGCAAACTGTGATTTTTTATATATTTCTGAAATGCATAACTTAAGACAGTTTCCTCTGATAACAGATCACTCTAAATTGTAATGTGGACTCGTGTATTTTCTGTAAAGCCGCTTTGAAATGATGTGTATTGTGAAAAGCGCTATACAAATAAATGTGAATTGAATTGAATGCTGTATTATAGATATATGTTATGCTGATGTGGGTCAGAATGGCTCCTCCTCTTCCTCTGATCTTCTTTCTGCTCATGATTCACGGTGAGTCTCTCTTACATTCACATTAGAAACACTCTGATGTTTTATTTAAGGCCTCATGAGCGGCTGATCTGCACTTTCTTCTGTCCTGTTCTCACATATTTCTCTCTGAAACAGGAAGTTTGATTTGAACTTGTCAAACGCTCGTCCCTTTTAGAAATGTCCAGTAGTCTTTTGCTACTTGCTAGTCAGTGTCACATGGTTTAGGGGGAGGGACTTTCTCAATGTTCAGAGCATTTGATTGGACAAAAATCACTGTAGCAGCAGATCATGAATATGTTTGGCTCATGTTCTCGGAAGTGAATGTGTACATGTTAAATATGTATCATGTCTAAGGAGTTCACTAGCATAAATGAGCTCTGAGCTGATAGATAAGAACTAAAAGCCACAAAACTAATATTTTGATGTCATTGGGTATTTAATAAATCAACTTTGATTATTTTCTTCATCTTATTTTTCATATATTTCATTATTTGAGAGTGCGTCATGTTGTTTGTGGCTGATTTCTTGGTTCTCTCTTCACTCCTCTGTCTCTGTACGTTTACTTCTGCTTTTCTGCAACACCGTCCATCAAAGCTCATCAAAAGATCACTGTAGGACAGGGCTGCCAACTTTTGAGTTCCCTTTCGAGGAAACGTCACATTTACAAGCGCCAAAATGATATTTATTGTTTTAATTTCATAATAAAATTGACAGAATCTGAGAGATTAGAATTGAAAAGTAACCAGCTCTGTCTTGGCTGACATGTGGCCAGAGGTGTAAAGTCCAGGTTCAGAAAGTAAAAGTCAATATTTTGTTCATCTGGATTTGCTAATTCAGCCAGGAGAACTAATTAGTGAAATCAGCTGCTGAGTTCATGGGTGGAATAAACATATGGCAGGACTTCTACTGTCTGACCCCTGGACTATACACCTCTGCCCATAGGGAGGCGTTGACCGGTTTGATGATGCTTGCAGTTTGCAGAGTTCTGCTGTTCTCACGCAATGAATGTTTAGCAGTTTTTCTCTGCGTGAGAAAATGTGTGTGTGGCGTGAGAGTGTGTGAAACTTGTCGATTAGAGTCTCAGGCTGAAAGTGTGACAGTTCGCAGTCCTGCTCTAGCACTAGATCGTGAATATCTTTTACTCTTGTTCTCGGAAGTGAATGTGTAGTTAAATATTTATTTAGTCATATTCCAGGATTTACAGTTTTTCTGAATTGCTAAAACACTAAACCCACTTCTCTGAACCAAATTCTCAATAGCCTAAACCAATTTGTCGAATAAATCACTCTTTCTGTAAAACATTGAACAAGTTCAGGTTAAAACACTGTTTGCAAATCTCATGCACTCTTTTTGCAAAACGCTAAACACATTCTCACTCATTAAAACACATTTCTCACTGTGATGCACTTATGTTTCAAACCGCTAAACACAGGCAGACTAAAGTTAAACACAACTACAACACAGTTGTCATCATTTACACACAACGACTCAAAACTGTTAACACTTATTTATAATGATGAGAGGAAACCAACTGTACAAAATACAAGACAGTTTAAAGTGCCTAGATTTACTCAAAATGTTGCACTGAATGTTGAGAACAACAATGGATGGAAACAATATAAGAGGAAGAGTATGAGTATAAGAGGAGGAAGAGTGTGAGTTAGAGGAGGAAGAGTGTGAGTCTAAGAAGAGGAAGAGTGTGAGTATAAGAGGAGGAAGAGTGTGTGTCTAAGAAGAGGAAGAGTGTGAGTATAAGAGGAGAAAGAGTGTGTGTCTAAGAAGAGGAAGAGTGTGAGTATAAGAGGAGGAAGAGTGTGAGTATAAGAGGAGGAAGAGTGTGTGTATAAGAGGAGGAAGAGTGTGTATAAGAGGAGGAAGAGTGTGATTTATAAGAGGAGGAAGAGTGTGTGTCTAAGAAGAGGAAGAGTGTGAGTCTAAGAGGAGGAAGAGTGTGAGTCTAAGAGGAGGAAGAGTGTGTGTATAAGTGGAGGAAGAGTGTGAGTTAGAGGATGAAGAGTGTGTGTGTGTGTATAAGAGGAGGAAGAGTATGAGTATAAGAGGAGGAAGAGTGTGAGTTAGAGGAGGAAGAGTGTGTGTATAAGAGGAGGAAGAGTGTGATTTATAAGAGGAGGAAGAGTGTGAGTATAAGAAGAGGAATAGTGTGAGTATAAGAGGAGGAAGAGTATGTGAAAGAGGTGATGAACGAAGAGGAAGAGGAAGGTGTGGAGAATGTTGTCAAGGCTTCAGGGTTTTTCTCTTCTCCGGTCAGTACTACTTTTTTATGTAATTGCAAAATTTGTTTACTTTGTTACAATAATTAAATAAATATTTCTCCTGTAACTGCATGCTTTGGATTCTGTGTTCTCCATTTGTCATGTAGTGTCTAACGAATGATCTGTAGTGTTTCTAATATTGACTGATGTGTGTAAGATCTGAAAGCATTGTTTGATTTTGCCAGAAGAGTCAGAGATTCTCTGAATGAGTTTTGAACATTTGCTTTTGTGTTTAAGGTTTTGAGAAAGTGAGTGATGGTTTCAAGAAATGTGTTTTAGCAATTCAGAAAAACTGTAATTGTGCAGCTTGTTGTTTTTGGCTGATTTCTTGGTTCTCTCTTCACTCCTCTGTCTTAAAGTAATTCACACTGAGATTATTTATTTACATTTATCTTATATTTCCTGTAATGAGTCGCTGTTTTCAAATAGTAATAAAGTATTGTCATGTTTTCATGGTCCAATATAACAGATAAAACAACATTTACAGTTTGATGAATTCTGTGTTTCAGGGGTTTCTAGTGATGATTGGAATGTGAGTTACAGTCCTTCACACATCTGTGCACTAAAGGACTCAACAGTGATAATGAGATGCACTTATACATACCCTACTGGATATCAGATCGAGAAAGTGTTCTGGACAAAAGGCCCATTCCAAGAGGGTGTTGAGCCTCCAGATCTGTCTAATGACCCTGAATACAGTCAGAGGCTTCAGTATCTGGGAGACAAACAGCAGAACTGCACCATCAGACTGAGTCATGTGACACTGAAGGATGAACACATGTACTATTTCAGATTCATCTCTGATAAAGATGTTGGAAAATATACTGGTTATCCAGGAGTGACTCTTACTGTCACAGGTGACTTTGATGAGGTTTATCTCTTCTTCTGTGCATTATGTTGAATAATAATCAGTGTATGACAGCAGCACTAGATATAATGTGTGTGTTGTGTTCAGATCTTCAGGTGGAGTCTCCTGAGAGAGTGACAGAGGGAGATTCAGTCAATCTGAGATGTAAAAGCAGCTGCGCTCTGACTGACAGAGCAACATTCATCTGGTACAGAAACTCACAGCCATTAACTGAGAGAAGAGACAGAAACAATGAACTCCTGCTGCAGTCAGTCAGAAGAGAGGATTCAGGCAGATATACACAGTAAAAACCCCAGTGTTAAATCAACACTGCTCAGAGTACATATGGTCCCACTCTACACAGTGTTAAAATTAACACTGAAGCAGTGTTGAAGTTAATGAGATAATTAAGTTAACACTGAAGCAGTGTTGAAGTTAATGAGTTAATTAAGTTAACACTGAAGCAGTGTTGAAGTTAATGAGATAATTAAGAGATTAATTAAGTGATGATTGGCCATTAGTGGTGACACCTGATGATAACAAGCAGACTCACTGAAGGAAAGAGAAACAAGAACAGAAAAAAGAGAAATACAAGAACTACTGACTTCGAGCCATTATTGCACTTATTATTTTACCAGTTTGACTTTATTTCTGTCATACATCTACACACGGTCTTATTCAGATTTAACAGAAGTTTAGATGGTAATGTTTTATGGAATGTTTAGTTTCATGTCACCATTATGGTGGTCAGTGTTTGCTTTAGTTGGGCTCTTGACCCTTTACTTTTAAACATTAATATTTCTCTGGCTGCTCCAACTCTGTGTTTATAAAGCATATGTGTTGTGGCAAGAGAAACTGCGACTTTGGCTGTGTTTTCTGAAAGCATTGCAAGCCTAATTTGATTGTACAGACCATTTGTTGCAGTTGGTCTGTAATTAAGTAAGGCTTAAGATGCTTTTGGAAATGCAGCCTGGTTATGGTTTGATGATGAACTTACTAGTGACCTGATTCAATGATGGCACCCATCATTATAAACTAATTATCCACATGTTTTATTAATTTTTCACTACAGTAGTTATTTCCAGCAATATTTTAATGATCTGAAAGTTTTAAAATCACACACAGACATCAAGAATCTACATATGAATCTCAACAATGGTGACAATCAAACAAATGCTTAATGTTGCAGTGCATGATGGGAGCCACCAATCAGAACGCATCCATGGCTCCCATCATGCATTGCAGCATGAATAAATTATGCAGCTGAATTGTCCTGTAATTTTCATTGTTTTGTTCTGTTTGCTTTTATTTTGCTATTGTTTTGTTCTGACTTTAGTAGCTTGTTTTGTGATGTTCAGAGTTGATCTGTTCGTCACTAGTTTGTTTATTGTCACCATTGTTGAGATTCATATGCTGATTATTGATGTCTGTGTGTTTAAACACAATAATTTCTTTGCACAAAGTATTTTCAAAATTTTTCATATTGCTGTTGGATCTCAAACTGTAGAATCTCAGAGCTACAATCACCAATACTAAAACGAGACATCAAGCACATAGTCAAAGATTTAGACTCTGAATTACATCAGTGAATCAGGACACTACATGATGATAATGTCAATATCATCAAAACATATTGTGAGCAGATCATGTTTTCTCTTGCAGTAACAAATGTGCTTTATAAACACAATGATGAAACACTCAGAGAAAACTAATATTAACGAAATAAAAAGAGTCAAGAGCCCAACTAAAACAAACACTGACCACCATAATGGTAACTTGAAAAGAAAACTTCCATAAAACATTACCGTCTAAACTTCTGTTAAATCTCAAGAACTTTTGTCGATGTATGACAGAAATAAAGTCAAACTGGTAATAATAAGTGCAACAATGTGTAATGACTCGAAGTCAGTAGTTCTTGTGTTTCTCTTTTTTCTGTTATTGTTTTTTCTCTTTCCGTCAGATTCTGCTTATTAACATCAGCTGTCACCACTAATGGCCAATCACTTAATTAATCACTTAATTATCTCATTAACTTCAACACTGCTTCAGTGTTAACTTAATTATCTCATTAACTTCAACACTGCTTCAGTGTTCATTTTAACACTCTGTAGAGTGGGACCATATGTACTCTGAGCAGTGTTGATTTAACACTGGGTTTTTTGCTGTGTAGCTGTGCTGTAGACGGACACACTCACATCTCTCCTGCTGTTCAGCTCAATGTCATGTGTGAGTACAGATTGACTTTTCAAACATTACAAAGAATAAATATCTGAATTTATGATTTATAAAAATGTTTTAACATGGTTCGGGTCAAACTGACCATAATTGTATTTAATTCCCTAAAAATAATACAATCAGGTACAAATAATGAACTTTTAATATATTAATTATACTTTTAATAACAATACTTTTCACACATTACAAAGAATACATTTCTGAATTTATGATTTATAAAAATGTTTTAACCACTATTTTTAAGACTGCCCCTCCCCGACACCCGTGGGACACTTGCCATTATACATTTATAACAATAATATCTTAGTCTAACTTAAGTAATCTTGACAAACTATATAGCATTTGAAAGTGTTCAGACTGTAGTTTTCATATTTGGCGACTGATTTTCAAAAGATGTGGTGCCGAATTATAACACATGCTCTCATTCAAAAATCAAATCAAATCAAATCAAATCACTTTTATTGTCACACAACCATATACACAAGTGCAACAGTGGTGAAATTCTTAGGTGCAGTTCCAAGCAGCATAGCAGTCATGACACAATGGACGAAACAATTTACACTTACAGATTACACCTCTAATGTGCGCACGATAACTCACAGCACCATATATACTATACAATATACAATAAATAATGTACAATATACAATATAGACATCTATACATACAATAAATACACATGCGAAAGAAAATAAATGTAATATACAGTAGGTTAGTTGAGGTGTTTTGAGATGCAGTGTGATTATGGTTATTGATCACTTGGGATCAGGAGTTAAGAAATCGAATTGCTTGCGGGAAGAAGCTGTCATGGAGTCGGCTGGTGCGTGTCCTGATGCTGCGGTACCGCCTACCTGATGGTAGCAGTGAGAACAGCCCATGGCTCGGGTGGCTAGAGTCTCTGATGATCCTCCGAGCTTTCTTCACACACCGCCTGGCATATATTTCCTGGAGGGAGGGAAGCTCACCTCCGATGATACGACTGGCAGTGTGCACCACCCTTTGCAGGGCTTTGCGGTCGCGGGCGATGGTATTGCCGTACCAGGCAGTGATGCAGCCAGTCACGATGCTCTCTACAGTACTGGTGTAGAACCGTGTGAGGATATGGCGGTTCATTCCAAACTTCCTCAGCCGTCTCAGGAAGAAGAGGCGCTGGTGAGCCTTCTTCACAACGGCCTTGGTGTGGACGGACCATGTGAGTTCCTCTGTGATGTGGACACCGAGGAACTTGAAGCTGCTGACTCTCTCCACCGGTGCTCCATTGATGGTGATGGGGTTGTGTTCTTTGCCACTCCTCCTGAAGTCAACCACTAGCTCCTTGGTCTTGCTGACGTTGAGGAAGAGGTTATGCTCCTGACACCAGCGTGACAGAGTGTGTACCTCATCTCTGTAGGCCGTTTCGTTGTTGTCGGTGATCAAACCTACCACCGTCATATCATCAGCAAACTTAATGATGGTATTGGAGCTGTGAGTTGCCATACAGTCATGTGTGTACAAGGAGTACAAGAGTGGGCTGAGAACACAGCCCTGAGGGGCTCCAGTGTTGAGGGTCAGTGATGAGGAGATGTTACTGCCCATTCTAACCACTTGGCGTCTGTTTGACAGGAAGTCCAGGATCCAGCTGCACAGCAAGCTGTTTAAGCCCAGAGCCCGGAGTTTCACATCAAGCATAGAGGGCACTATGGTATTGAATGCTGAGCTGTAGTCTACAAACAGCATTCTCACATATGTGTTCCTTTTTTCCAGGTGGGAGAGAGCAGTGTATATTGTAGATGCAATAGCATCATCAGTGGAACGGTTGTTGCGGTATGCAAACTGCAATGGGTCCAGTGAGGGAGGTAAAACAGAGCAGATGTAATCTCTGACTAGTCTCTCAAAGCATTTGCTAATGATGGGGGTCAGAGCAACAGGACGCCAGTCATTTAAGCAGGTGATGTTGGATTGCTTCGGTACAGGTACAATGATGGACGTTTTGAAGCATGTGGGGACTACAGACAGGGAGAGGGACAAGTTGAAAATGTCCGTAAAAACACTAGCCAGTTGGTTCGCGCATTCTCTGATGACACGGCCCGGAATGCCGTCTGGACCCGCGGCTTTATGGATATTCACCCGTCGGAAGGATCGGGTTACATCCGCTACAGAGACGGAGAGTGTATTAACCTCTGTAGCTTCAGCCGCGAGAGCTCTCTCCGCGAGGGGGTTGTAAGTTCCCTCGAAACGAGCATAAAAAGTGTTTAGCTCATCCGGGAGAGAGGCAGCGGTGTTCACTATGGAGTTTGTGTTCCCTTTGTAGTCCGTGATGATGTTAATTCCCTGCCACATGCTTCTAGAGTCGGTGGTGTTGAACTGTCTTTCAATCTTGTCCCTGAAATGGCGTTTTGCTACTCTGATAGTTTTTCGGAGGGTATAACTAGCTTGTTTATGCTCCTCCACAGTCCCGGAATTAAAAGCGAAGGTCCGCGCATTGAGTGCCGCACAAACTTCACTATTTATCCATGGTTTCTGGTTAGGGTAGATCCGTATTATTTTGGTTGGAACAACGTCCTCTACGCACTTCCTGATGAAACACGTTACGCTATCAGCGTAGACCTCGATGTTGTTATTAGAGGCCGACCGGAACATCTCCCAGTCCGCGTGATCAAAACAATCCTGTAGCATTGAGTCTGATTGGTCCGACCAGCACTGGATCGTTCTGAGGGTGGGTGTTTCCTGTTTTAGTTTCTGCCTGTAAACGGGCAGAAGGAGAACGGAAGAATGGTCTGATTTGCCAAGTGGTGGGCGGGGGAGGGATTTGTAGCCATCCTGGAAAGGAGAGTAGCAATGATCCAAAATCCGGTCCCCTCGTGTGTTGAATTTTACGTGTTGGTGGTATTTTGGTGCTATTTTCTTGAAGTTGGCTTTGTTAAAGTCCCCAGACACAATGAACGCGGCCTCAGGGTGCGAGATTTCCTGCTCACTTATTCTCCCATACAGTTCCTTTAGTGCCCGGTCTGTGTCGGCTTGTGGGGGAATGTACACAGCTGTGATAATGACCGCTGTGAATTCCCTCGGTAGCCAGAATGGTCGACACAGAAGCATGAGAAATTCTAGGTCAGGAGAGCAGAAAGACTTGATAGAATGTACGTTCCTCTGATCACACCAAGATTTGTTGATCATAAAACATACACCACCACCTCTGCTTTTACCTGAGAGGTCTTTTGCTCTGTCCGCTCGATGCACGGAGAACCCCGCAGTTTCGATAGCCGAATCTGGAATCTCAGCAGACATCCACGTTTCTGTAAGGCAGATAATGCAACAGTCCCTCGTCTCACGTTGGAAAGAGATCCGCGCTCTCAGCTCGCAGAGCTTGTTGTCCAAAGACTGAACATTTGCCAGTAGAATACTGGGGAGCGGGGGTCGATTTGCGCGCCGTCTTACTCTGATGAGAACGCCGGCTCTTCTTCCCCTTCTCCGGCTGCGTTTCCGCGGCCGAACTGCCCAGACAAAGGGCTCCGCTGCCGTGTTTGTAAACAGCGGGTCGTCTTTGAAGAATATAAAGTCCGGTTTTCGGTGTGCGATTGCCGAACCAATGTCCAAAAGTGTTTGTCTGTCATACACAATAAAGCAGACAACATCCAAGACGAAAAACATAAGAAATGTAAACAAAACAAACAAAAGACTACTATGTTGTGTCGGAGCTCGCAACGCAGCAGCCATACTCGGCGCCATCTTGAAGTATGAAGTTTTCATATTTGGCGACTGATTTTCAAAAGATGTGGTGCCGAATTATAACACATGCTCTCATTCGTTACGTATGGTTTTATATGTTTTAGAGATTGAATTCAAATCAAATATTAACATTACTTCCCAAACTACTTCTGAATAGGATGTCTACTTCATAAATATTTTTTTAAAGTATGGAAAAATATGGTTAAGATCACTCAATCCATATATGGAAATCAAAGAGTCCTTATATGGTCTGGATGTCATCTAGTGGAAAAGTTTGGAACTGCGCTCAAAAAATCATATCAACCTAAACTTTGTCACAGATTTTCGGCCAGTGCATCCGTTTAACCTCAGTGGACGTATAGGCCCCTTGTTCTGCATGTGGAGATCGCAGTCGTCCTGGCGAAGGACGTGATCGAGCCGGTCCCTCCAGCCGATGTGAGGTCAGGGTTTAACAGCTCCTACTTCACTGTTCCCACAAGAGTGGTGGTTTTGAATCGGCCCTTCACAAGCTTCTGATCAAAATGCTAACACAGAAACACCTTTTCAAATGTATTCGCCCCTAAGATTGGTTTCGTAGCGATCGACCTGAAGGACGTGTACTTTAATGTCTCAATTCTCCCTCGACACAGACCGTTCCTAAGCTTTGAGTACGAGGGATGGGCATACCAGTACAAAGTCCTCCCCTTCGGACTGTCCCTGTCACCATGGGTTTTTACGAAGGTCGCTGAGGCCATATCCTATGATCCTATGGTGCGTTCAAGTCCTCCTGGGAAGTTCGTATTTACGAAGTGGGAAGTCGTGTTTAAGACGTCATGTGCGTTAAAGTCACTTTCGTCAGAGTAAGACGCCGGTGTACTTTCTCTTAACTAATTACACAAGAATACAGCAAGGTTCTTAAACTCTAGTTCTAGAAAATGAAGAACAAAGAAATGTGCATCAGGTCAGTGATGTAGTGGTGCCTGGAGAAGTGGGTATACTCTTAATTTATGCCTCAAATTTTTTTTAAGCGCCCCAGGAAAGGATGAACGCTCTGTGTTATAAACAGTGATGTAAGATAGTCTTGCATATAAGTTCACCCCAAAATGGGCCAGTATAGTATTTACACATTATCACTTAACTTTTGCTGCTTGACTTCACAGAAAAAGGATCATTATAAAATTAATATTAGCCACAGAAGAGGTGCAGTTTTTGTAATTAATACTGGCTTTTAATTATTTATTAATACTAAATAATTATGAATTTTGAGTGACTATTCCTTAGTCCATCCACATATGAAAATTGGACGACTATTCAAGGGATCACTGCAACACTGTCTTTACTGGGCGCAGGGCCATACGCAGGGTTTTATAAAAACCGACGTCCCAAAAATTATTTTGCTAGGGGGATTCGGGGGCATGCCCCCTTGAGAAAATATAGATTTTCCTTATCTCGACATGTGCATTTTAAGGTGTTTTTGGACTAATATGTTCATTTAATCAATGGTTCAATTGATCATTCATAAAGACAGTCACTTGTGCCACCTTCTGGCTTAATGATGCAAGTTGCGCAAACACAGACAAGCGGAGTGATACAAACAGTGAAAAGTCTAAGTGCTGATACTGGGGAAATATTCAAATACATTCGAGGTAACGTTATACAAATACATTTATACATTGTATTTATAATAATAATGGCAATATATTTAATATGGTGCTTGTGTTGTTAAATTGAGCTTATAGTTTCCACTGTCTTTTATCAAACTGATAAAACTGTTTATTTCTGTCGGTCATTTAAAACTTCGATCGAAAAACAGCTGTTCAGTTTAGCTACTTGTATTATCGTTAACTCAAGCGTGAAGCGTCGCGTTGGGATTCGCGCTCGGCTCGCGCTTCTGTGAGTGTAAATCCCTCTTGCTTTGATTGGTCTCAAACATTTTGACATTGACGAGCGGGTGTTTGAGTGCTGAAGCAGCTCAGATGAGAAGGTCGGTTATCGTCGCGATGGGCAAATCATTGCAGCACCAAATTAGAGTTAATATTAGGCAATTATTTCACAACTTTCATTATATAGGCTAAACTAAAAACAATTACTGAGGTCCGGATCTTGGGGACCTCAATGGTGGGTACGACCCTGGCTGGGTGTTTTCACACGCACATCAGAGGGGATTTAGAAGTGGGTATACGCAATGCCGACTGAACAAGAAGTGGGTATACGCCGTATACCTGCGTATACCCTGCACTACACCACTGCATCAGGTGTACTTTTATGTTTTTAATTCATTTATGAAGCCACTGCAAACTTTATTGTTACATATTACATTGTTATATTATAATGCCATCGTATTCTGGGCAAGCAATTAGCTTACTTCACTGTAAATAGAAAAGTCTAGCAAAGACTGCTAAATGCCTGTAAGTATTGTGGTATTCCACTGTGTTTCTCACCGACACGCCCCAACTCATAGAGATCGGGCCTTAAAGGGGTCATATAATGGTACATGCACTTTTACAAGTTGATTGTACTGAAATGTGTGTTGGCAGTGCCTGTACACAACCATCATAAAATGATAAAAAATCTATCCAGTGTTTTTTTTTTAAATCTCCTTATATGTTTTACACTCTCTGAAATCAAGCCGTTCGATTTTGTGACGTCACAAAATTGACGCCCCTCCCACGATTGTTGATTGACAGCAGCGTGTCAACACAGACCCGCCCTCGCTCGTGAGCGAGCTGTCAATCACAGTGCATTGTTGATATGCTGGAGCAGAATGGTGTCTAAGTGATTGTGGTGTTCTGTTCTTGGGTGTAATAACGAACACAGCATCATTTTGATGTTCCTAAATCCGAACCGCTGAAGACGCAGTGCCTGAGTTTGTTTTCGAAGGTAATATTCCCTACGATCAACGTCAATGCTTTCATGTTTGCGCGAATCATTTCACACACCAGACTGCTTTACAAACGAGGGTCAGTATAAAGCTGGATTTGCTAAGAAGCTGCTCCTGAAAAAAGGATCAGTACCAACTATTCGTGTTCCTGCTGCACCTCCAGAAGAAGAAGTGAGTGTAACGTTTTATTAACCTTTATATTAATATTTATATTAATCTTTGCAAATCGCTTGCTGCACGCTTCACGATGAATGCGGCTGTTTACACTCAGGGAACATTACGGCATGTTTTCTATGTATGACGTTCTCAATATAATTCATAATCCCACGTTTATAATGAACAACACGTTATGGTTATTGTGTTATTGTGTTAGAAACAGTGTGCGCACAGAACAGAGGGGCGGGGTGAGCAAAGCTCATTATCATTTAAAGACACATGCACTTACGGCGTGCTGGAAAACAGAGCTGGTTTTGACCAGGTAAAATGAGTGTTTTCTTACAATACTAATGAGAATTTTTAATTAAAATATATTACAAACTTTTAATTTAGACCCTAAAGAATCATATTAGCTTGTACAAAAATGGCATTATATGACCCCTTTAATAAATGAGTTTACCACTGTGAACTGTTGCTTTATTAAAGGACTTGTGTGAGTAAATCATGCTCGGTAATATATAACAGTTTATTAAATGGTTTTATCTTTATTCCTTTTTAAATAACACATTAAATTATAAAAAGGTACACAAGCCATTCAACCTTCTGAGACACCTGATTAGTGTTGTCACGATACCAAAATTATTGTTTCGATACCGATACCAAGTCAAGTATTGCGATTTCGATACTTTTTCGATACTTTTCCTGAAAAGGGAGAAACACTCTCAAATATCATTGCTGTGCTTTATTTTAAAACCGGGACAACATTCTAATCATATAACACACTAATAAATGAACATATGAACAGCGGATATATTAAACATTTGAACAAAATATGAAATATCAAAATATCAAAAATAAATTAGAGCAATGACATTCAAGGTAATTTTTTTTTTATAAATTTAGCAGCATTAATGGACTTGCACTTGTATTCTCCACTGTCATTAGATCTGATCTTTGAGATGTTGTAGATTCTTCCAGATCCTACAATAGTTCTTCCTTTAAGGCGAGACACGGCAGGCAAAAACATCGATTTTTCATGCAGTGTTCAGTTTTGAGATTTTGGCCGAGTTTACTCCTTCAATATGTATTCTTTCAAGCTGCTATAAAGAAAACGCTGAAAATATACATTACGATGTTTATTTTATTACATTTTGTTTACTTGCGGCAGTAAGTTTCTCCCGAATTTACCAGGAAGTTAGTATTCCAACGCGACATGCCGAGCTCCGTCTGTTCACTGAAGTCTGTCATGTCCGGGATCGTTGTAAAGCTCTGAGTCTCCCGCACAACGCTATGTAAACCAAATATGGGCATTTCCTTTCTATCAGTAACCAATCGTGAATGTCCAAAGGGGGATTTAAAGCTAACGACGAAATCTCATTTAGAACTATTAAATCTTTAACTGCCATTTTCGCAAAATTATTTTTTTTGCGTTTTTTGTCATTCTCCAGTAGAAACATATCAGCCTATGTAGCACCTGTGTACACCAAACTTTCCAGTTATACACTTAGCAGTATTCTGAAGATCTGTTCAGAGGGATTTGTTAATAAATCATTCCTGGCCTGATTTATGTGACATTTTAATTTTAAAAAAATGGCGATATTTTAAGGCTATGGACAGTATATTTTGATTTCCTAGTTAATGAAAGCATATATCCTGAAATCCCTCTGAACATCTTTTTCCATCTTGTGTGTAATCAAAATGAAAAAATAATTTTGCTTCTGGCTTTATCATATTTTCAGATATATCTACTGAAAAAATATGCAAAATTGCACATATTTAATGAGATAATACCTAATTTGCAAAATTAAACATACAAATTTCAAAAACTTGTAAAGCATTTTTTTTATGAACTTGTGTAAGTAATGAACTGAGGAAGTTTCATGGTGATATCTATTATTTAAAAATTTTACCCTATTCACCTGTAGTGTCTCGCCTTAAACCAGCTGAAGTTCAGAGCAGGAGGGTTTGAGTCACTGATGCAGTTCAGAGTCACTGAATCTCCCTCCACTATTACACCAGATCCATTTATCAACACTGAGACGTTCTTTGGAGGGTCTAAAAAGTACAAAAATTAAAACCTTAAATCATCTAATTCAAACACGATCTCCTAATCTTAAAAAGAATAAATGAATCTGTACTCACACATGACATTGAGCTGAACAGCAGGAGAGATGTGAGTGTGTCCGTCTACAGCACAGCTATATCTGCCTGAATCCTCTCTTCTGACTGACTGCAGCAGGAGTTCATTGTTTCTGTCTCTTCTCTCAGTTAATGGCTGTGAGTTTCTGTACCAGATGAATGTTGCTCTGTCAGTCAGAGCGCAGCTGCTTTTACATCTCAGAGTGACTGAATCTCCCTCTGTCACTCTCTCAGGAGACTCCACCTGAAGATCTGAACACAACACACACATTATATCTAGTGCTGCTGTCATACACTGATTATTATTCAACATAATGCACAGAAGAAGAGATAAACCTCACCAAAATGATCTGTGACAGTAAGAGTCACTCCTGGTTTACCAGTCCATTTTTCTTTATCAGTGATGAATCTGAAATAGTACATGTGTGAATCCTTCAGTGTCACATGACTCAGTCTGATGGTGCAGTTCTGCTGTTTATCTCCCAGATACTGAAGCCTCTGACTGTATTCAGGGTCCTCAGACAGATCTGGAGGCTCAACACCCTCTTGGAACGGGCCTTTGGTCCAGAACACTTTCTTGATCTGATGTCCAGTAGGGTATGTATACGTGCATCTCATTATCACTGTTGAGTCCTTTAGTGCACAGATGTGTGAAGGACTGTAACTCACACCCCAATCAGCACTAGAAACCCCTGAAACACAGAATTCATCAAACTGTAAATGTTGTTTTATCTGTTATATTGGACCATGAAAACATGACAATACTTTATTACTATTTGGAAACAGCGACTCATTACAGGAAATATAAGATAAATGTGAATAAATAATCTCAGTGTGAATTACTTTAAGACAGAGGAGTGAAGAGAGAAGAAGAAGAACACAGAATCCAAAGCATGCAGTTACAGGAGAAATATTTATTTATTGTAACAAAGTTAACAAATTTTGCAATTATGTAATAAAGTAGTACTGACACCTGACAGTGGTGAGTGAATAAATACTGTATGCACTGCAAGTACTGTATAGTATTGTACTGAATATTGTATAGTATGGAATGTCTGTATATTCAGCATTTGCATACTGTGAAATACAGTGACCAACTGCAGAAGCCCAAAAGGTTACAGTAAAAAACTGTAAATGAAAAGTATGTTACTGTAAAGTACAGTCAGAAGAGTTGAGCAACTGCAGAATCAAGGTCAGTGAGAGAGATTTATTCTGCTTCAGCTTCACGTCTTCATGTCGGTCCGGCCGGAGAACATCATCTCTGCAGGAGAAGAGGAAAACCCTGAAGCAGATCCAGCCTTGACAACATTCTCCACACCTTCCTCTTCCTCTTCCTCCTCGTTCATCACCTCTTTCACACACTCTTCCTCCTCTTATACTCACACTCTTCCTCCTCTTATACTCACACTCTATACTCACACTCTTCCTCCTCTTAAACTCACACTCTTCCTCCTCTAACTCACACTCTTCCTCCTCTTATACTCACACTCTTCCTCCTCTTATACTCACACTCTATACTCACACTCGTCCTCCTCTTATACTCACACTCTTCCTCCTCTTATACTCACACTCGTCCTCCTCTTATACTCACACTCTTCCTCCTCTTACACACATACTCTTCCTCCTCTTACACACATACTCTTCCTCCTCTTACACTCATACTCTTCCTCCTCTTAAACTCACACTCTTCCTCCTCTTATACTCATACTCTTCCTCCTCTAACTCACTGGCTGCGTCTGAAACCGCTATACTTCCCTACTATATAGTATATGAATATGTGTATATTAATATTTTGTCAATTGTCACCGTTGAGATTCATACGCATATTCTTGATGTAATTGTTTGACTAAGACTTTCTGAAAACACTTTTTTAAAGACATCATTCTGCACGGCTGGATAACATGATGTAATTTCACAACACTGTTATAACTAACTGCAAATCGGACATCATGCATATACTCAAAAACTTGCTCAGATTAATATTTGATGATTATGTAATCATCAATAAACATCTGATCATATTTTCTCCTGCCATAACAAACATATTTTATACAAATACAGTTACAACAGCCAGAGAAAAGTCTACAGAAAAGTAAAGGGTTCAAGAGTAAAGGTGCCACTAATTATTCAATGAAACTTCAACATCTAAACCTCTGTTGAACGATCCGAGTTGTGTATCTACACATTAGTGTGTTGTGTGTAAAGAGGAATAACACATTAGTATAATAACACGTGTAGTCAGGGCTGTAGCTAGATGATTCGGTGCCCCCTGAAAAAAATATTGATGTGGGCCCCCACCCTATATCTCATTTCATTTTAGCTTTCTTTGCTGCTGCAAAATATGTTTGACAAACACACTGTCACAGCGGCCAAAAAAGACAAAAGCTATAATAAGAGTTAAGAGCCCAACTAATGGAAACACTAATCAGTGTTATGGTGACTTCAAATGAAACACATTAGAGTTAAACCTCTGTTTAGTCAGTTGTAGTTCTTGTGTTTCTGCTAGTCTCTTTTTCTGTTCTCTGCTTTTCGTCAGTGATTCTGCTTGTTAACAGGCTTATTAAGGCTGAGATTACTCCATATTTAATATACACAGATTTTGTGGCTCAGATAAGGTCCAGTTCTGGTTTATTTATTTGCTCTTGGCTGACATGTGGCATTGCTATGGCCTGCTTGTGGCCCAGATCTGACAAACAGGAGCAGCCCGCCCAAGTGCCATCATTCCACGCTGCATGTGGGCCAGATCCGCATTCCACAAGTGCCAGATGTGGGCCGGATCCGGGCCGAAACAATGTTGCTATCTGGGTTGTAACGGCCTTTAGAAAAGTTACTCTGGTTTTGAGCAATAGTACCACTACCATGCTCTAGGGGGCTCTCCAGACTACTCTTCCTCTGGATAAAAGGCAGGGAGAAGTAGAGTAGGGTATGTTGAATTTTATAGACATGTGAACCAAAAATATAGTAATTTTAAGCAAGTTTTTACAGATGGATCCAAAGACCCAATAACCGGAGTTTACAGGTGCTGCAATTGTAGTTCCCAGCCAGACGATTGAAATGAACAGGAGAACTTCAGATCATTTAAGTGTATATGCTGTTGAGATGTTTGCCATTTTGATGGCATTAGAATGGATAGAAAGCACTAAGTTAAACAAAACTTTAATTTGCAGCGACTCTGTTTCTGTACTGCAGAGTCTTAAGACCGGTATGGTCAAGAATCATCAGGAGTTGTTTTATGATATTATGGCTATCTATTTAAAAATAAAGAATAAAGGTGATGACGTTATATTTATGTGGGTCCCAGCACATATGGGTATTATAGGAAATGAAAAGGTAGATAAAATTGCTAAGGAAGCACTTCAAAAAGAGAATATAGAAGCAGTCATCAGTCTTTCAAGATCAGAAGGAAAGAGTATAGTGTGGGGAGAAATTACGAAAAAATGGCAACAAAGGTGGGACCAAGAAATTAAAGGAAGACATCTATACTCAATTAAAAGAAGAGTTGGCAATGTAGAAAATAAGAGAGGAAACAGGAGAGAAGAAACTATTGTAACCAGATTAAGAATAGGGCATAATACATTAAATAGTACTCTGCATATAATGGGGAAACATCCAACTGGGTTTTGTGATCAATGTCAAATACCTGAGACTGTAGAACATGTGTTAATTAATTGTTCAAAATATGAATTACAGAGGATAGTTATGATTAAAGACATGGAAAAAATAGGACTAATAGGACATGGAGTAAAGAGTATAATGGACTGCAGTAAGAGTGAACAAGGAATTAAATATTTGATTTGTTTTCTGACAAAATCGGGACTAATGACAAGAATATGATGACTAAAAATATGGAAAATAACTAGAACCAGAAGATGGCAGTAATGCAACGTCAAGGATGCAAGCTGCCGTTAAAATCCAAAGAAGAAGAAGAAGAAGTTAGGGGTGCTTCTCAATATCCCTCCTCGTCTCCTCTCTCCTCCGTCCTCCATCCTATGACCCGGAAACCGATCGAGCTCAGCCATCTTGAAGGACATCTCAATTCTCTAATTGCACCGTGAGGAGTCGAGGATGGAGGAGTGAGGAGTGAGGAGTCATGAGCGAGGATGCACAGGTGTATCCTATGCGGGAGAGTTTTATCGACTAAAATGTGACGCACGTATAAATTCTCCTCCCCCTTCACATCGGTCACAATAATTTTGATTTATACTTTACTTTTGCAGTTTATATAAACCACACATCTCACATATTTCAACAGGGTATCTTTCTTTATTATTATTTATTATGAATTTCTTAAATAAACAAATTTCAACAACATGAGGGCAGATCCTCTGAGCGCTGCTGATGACGCGATGAAGTGACGCTCGAGTGATCAAGGATTCCAATGTATAAAAAAAGCTTTCATTCGATCCCTCCGTCCTCGCGTCTTTTCCTTGCAGCCTTCCCTCGCATCCTACAGGGGGCGGAGCTGAGACGCGAGGAAAGGAAGCGAGGAGAGGAAACGAGGATGCACAAATATGAATTGAGAAGCACCCAGGGTATGTTTGGTTGGAGAGAAGCATGGCTTCCTTCTGCTAACCTTATGTGTGGAGTCCGGGTTGAGAAACTGTGGTTTTAAGTTCATCCAAGTAAGTGGTGTTCATTTTGTGTTGTTATCGTTGTTTTTGCTGGGTTACATCATTTCTTGTAATATGTTTGGTGTTAATGTTAGCCTGTATGTTTTTATTTAGAAGGACTTCTCGTATATACCTCATCCACAGAGTTATCTTGAGAATTCTTCCATCCTATGCTGTACTGTTTCTTGTGGGGATTCTACTTAGTCATGCCAATATCATCATTGGATAAATTGAATCTACTGAGATCTGGGATGTTTGAGTGCTGCAAGGACACCGTTATTGCAACTTACCCTAAACTGAAGCCTGGATTGACTGAAGCTAGAATATGAAATGAACTACTGTACTGTTTGCTCTTTTCTTGTTTGACAAACCCCTATCTTCACCTGTACCTTGCGCAAAGACCTTTCAAGGAAAGCCATTTCATGGACAATGACCAGATAAGCTCGGTTTCTTATATCTTTTTTCACTATGACAACTTAGAAAACATACATGCATATCATCAATTGTTGACTCACTATTTTGGTGGTTTTGTCTGACATATTTGATATAAACACTTCTGCAATTACTTTTGTGTTTGTACTTGGTTTGAGTGTTTCAGAGTCTGGTTAAATCCATAATAGTCAATGAAGTCCTCCCTTTGTGATGCGCCCTTCTGAGTTCTCAGTTGGACGGTTACACCATTTATAGGGAGGTAAGAGAAGCAGATATTTGGAAAATAATATAATAAATTGTCCATATAACATATAACAAATAATATAAATATTAGAATTATTCATACAACAGGGGCCTATATAGTATAACTGCTGGATTTTGTGGGGCCCTCTGGGCAGCGGGGGCCCTTATAATTGTCACCACCTTTCACCCCACTAGCGACGGTCCTGTGTGTAGTCCTTATATAAACACACAGATGTGTTAAGAAATTACACAGGTTGTGTGTTAGATTTTACACAACGTGTAATTTTTAACGCATTTCTTTTTACACATTGTGTTGTTTTCGACATAATTTTATAAGAGCGTGCCAACATTAATTATCAATGTGCATCGTATGCAGTGTTTGCTGTGTTCTCAAACAAACAGGCCTGTGTAAATAAAAGTTAGTTATATATAATATTTTGTCACATTTTAATTGAATTTAAAGTGCAAACTCTGTTAACTGTTATCTCTTTATGAACTTTTGTCAAAAGCAGCATTATCAATTAGGGGTTGAAGCGTGAATAACTGAATAATGTCCAGTACAGTGAGTCTGCCCAGTCATTGAGCTTGAGACATTGTGTTGTACTTTGTGTGCACATGCATTCTGTACTCGACTATTGATTAAATGGTTAATATTTTTTCACTTTATTTTTTTTTAAAATTCTGTATGTAATAACCTGACACAATTAGTGTGTTAAAATGACTTACACAACTATTGTGTTACATTTGACAACATGTGTTGTGCCTGAGCACACACACTACATGTGTTAAAACTGACACAACATGTGTCATTTTTAACACAATTTGAATGTGTCATTTTTAACTCTTTTTAGAGTGTACTTATGAAAATATTGTTTTATCAGTTACACTGGACCATGAAAATATGACAATACTTTATTACTATTGGAAACATCGACTCATTACAGGAAATATAAGCTCATGTTCTCAGAATCTATGGAGTGATAAATGTGAATAAATGATCTCAGTGTGAATTACTTCATCAGCTTTGATGGACGGTGTTGCAGAAAAGCAGAAGTAAATGTACAGAGACAGAGGAGTGAAGAGAGAACCAAGAAATCAGCCACGAACAACATGATGCACTCTCAAATAATGAAATATATGAAAAATAAGACAAAAATAATCTTAAAGTTGATTTATCTAATATATACATCAAAATATTAGTTTTGTGGCTTTTAGTTCTTATCTATCAGCTCAGAGCTCATTTATGCTAGTGAACTCCTTTGACATGATAAATATTTAACATGTACACATTCACTTCCGAGAACATGAGCCAAAAATATTCATGATCTGCTGCTACAGTGATTTTTGTCCAATGAAATGCTCTGAACAATGAGAAAGTCCCTCCCCCTAAACCATGTGACACTGACTAGCAAGTAGCAAAAGACTATTGGACATTTCTAAAAGTGACGAGCGTTTGACATGTTCAACACAAACTTCCTGTTTCAGAGAGAAATATGTGAGAACAGGACAGAAGAAAGTGCAGATCAGCCGCTCATGAGGCCTTAAATAAAACATCAGAGTGTTTCTAATGTGAATGTAAGAGAGACTCACCGTGAATCATGAGCAGAAAGAAGATCAGAGGAAGAGGAGGAGCCATTCTGACCCACATCAGCATAACATATATCTATAATACAGCTTTAATATAATCATCACTTAAACAAGTATATGTAAATGACCCTATTCTTAACATTTCTCATGTAAAGACACGTATGCTATATGAACAATAATCATCAGTTTCATTTAAGCAAGAGTGTGTTTGTCTTACCGTGTTGAAGCTTATCAGATCAACAGCAACCAAATGACAGACTGTTTTAACACAAGCACTTTAGCTTTACAGTGAAGCTTTGTGTGGTTAACACTGTTTATTAATGACCAGCGACAGAAACATCACAGTCCCTCCCTCAACAAGAGAACAACATTACTGTACTAAACCTACTGAAAGAAAAATTATGATCTTTTTCTGTAAAATGAAGATGAATAATTGTGAGGATGAATGAAGATGAATGATAGTGATTTACAGGTGAGCTCATCAAGGTTGATGTCAGTCGCAGGAGATGGTGACCTCTGGTGGCAGTTTGAGGGATTGAACGAGCACATATGAGACGAGATGTGTCTGACTGCAGAACTATATACGTGACAGCAGTTTCAGGCCAGCAGCTTCAGACCGGACGTAAGGAGCTGACGATCACCTAAAGCCTGCTTTATACCAGAGATGGTCTTATTACTGGGAAATACCAGGATCTGTGGCTCTACCATTGGAAAATGTGTAACGGCTGACTTTTATCACGTGTGCCTTGATAACCAATCACATTACAGCCTTGACGTCATTGAGGCTATGCAGGGCCGGTTCTAGACATTTGGAGGCCCTAGGCAAAATATATGTTGGGGGCCCCCCCGCTACGCCCTCCTCCCCTCCACCTTTCAGAATTCACGAGTTCACACTTACATCAAATTAAATAGAGTAAAGATTATGCGTATTTGGCATGCTGTCCAGGGGAGGGCTCTGGGCTATGAATTTTGGCCCGAACCCAGAGTATTACCCCTGTTTGTGATAGGAATAATCTGGAACTATTGCATTGTATTTTGGATTGTGTTGTTTACATCCAATAAGAAATTATTATAATCAAAGTGAGGAGATTGGGTGGTGGAGCGTTGATTGGGTTGATTAACTGAATGCTCCAATCGTGTTTAATTAGGTTTAATTATCTGAACGTGCTCTTCCCGAACTTATTATTCTTATTCCATGGCCTACAGGGGCACTCTTCTGCTTTTTTTCATACACTGGATTATTATATAGGGGTCATACACTGGATTATTTTATTATTTTATAATGTTTCCCGGGGTGCCTTTATAATGTTAGTATGATTTTAACATCAAAAAGTGTCATAATTTATAAATAAAAGGCATTTTTCCAAGCCTGATTTTAGCCTCTGATTTGAACGCTCTGATTGAAGGGGCGTGTCTGCTGTGAGACTTCAGTGTAAACACCTGTGATTGGCTGACATGTTTGCATATGAAATAGCTAGTATTACATGTGGAACTCTCTCTAAAACTTTTACTACGTTTTTACTATCGGTCTTTGTCAGACACGTGGGTTTGTTGTGTGTGACGTCACCGCGACGCCATTTTTGAGGTATTGCTACTGACTGAGAATTAAAGAGATTACAGGAGTAGAAGTAAATAAAATAACTAAGATAACTAATAAGATAACTATCTAGATAAGAACTAAATATAACTCGCAAACCTGGAGAAGCAAAAGAAAATTGAGAAAAGGCCGTACCGAGATAAACTCGATAAAGATGCCAGGGACCGTTATTTGGAGAAACTGTCATCCATTCAGAACATAGATCCATATGAGCTGACTGCAGTAAGTTGGAGTGCTGACCCCGCATTGCCTCCATCCTCATATTTAGACATTGTCAATTATCTTGTTTATGGTATAAGCGCATATACCAGTGAACAATTAAAAAATATATAAATCTCTGGAAGCCCACAGACATTTCACCAATGGCTGGGTACAGGATTTACTGAACGTGTCAAATAAATTGTAATACTACCCTCTTTTCATGCATTTTTTTCTTTATTTTATTAATTACACAAACCAATACCTAACACAATAAAACAGAAACATTGTTCCAACAAAATAAGTCATCATCATGAATCATCATGATTCATGAAATCATGATTACTGAACTGCAGCCAAAGTGAGTTGTTGTCTACAGATCTTGCACTCGCAACGGCTGAATGACACACCACTCGAGCCCTGGGCCATCATCAGCTTATCAGGGGCTATAACTTCTGGTCACTGCACATGTATGGCAGGAATTGCCGAAACATGCACACATGTTGCAGCTTTGCTCTTCAAGTTGGAAGCAGTAGTTAGATGCAGAGAGACAACAACAGTTACTGGCCAACCTGCATACTGGATGATACCAAGTAACATCACAAAAGTGAGAGCGGAGGTAGGACACAGAATAGACTTTACTTCTGCAAAAGCAAAAAGAAAGTGTCTTAATAATCTCCTGGATGGTGAGGTAGTAAATACCTGCTTTAAGGACTTCATCGAACACTTGTAGGTTCAATACTGCAACACAGGAGCAGTAGGAATCATATCTTGCACAACTGCAGAAAGCATCTCCAAAAGCTGCAATTCTGTCAACTTTACCTGGTTATTGTGATGCTTTTACAGACCCAGTACAGCCGTTCTCAGCACCAGATTCACTGCGCAGTCTACATGAAAAAAAAAAATGGATGGCAGTGAACTGTCTGTCTTGCGCCAGTACTGCAAAACCATAGCAAGTAAAGTAAATGTTACACCTGTGCAGGCTGAGTTCATTGAAAGACAGACCAGAAAGCAGCACAAATGCTCATCTTGGTTTCACTTGCGCACTGGGAGAATTACTGCATCCAAAATGCATTCAGTCTTTGTGTCTGACTTTGACAACCCTGCGCTGTCTACAGTGAGAGCAGTTTGTTACCCCAACAGTGGTTCTACAAACCAGTGTCCTGCTACTGCATGGGGAAGACAAAATGAGGAAAATGGGAGGACACAGTATAAACTACAATCCATGAAACATCACAGTGACATGCAAATTAGTGAGTGTGGTTTCATCATAAACCCCAAGTTTCCTCAGGTTGGACGAGGACAGATGGATTGGTGCAGTGTACCTGCTGTGGAAAAGGCTGCATCAAGATAAAGTGCCCGTATAAGTACTGTAACAGCACTGTGGAGGAAGCATGCAGCAGCTGTGACAAAGACTTCTGTTTAGAAGTTGAGTGGTGAGCTTAAAGAAATGCTCTTTTTACTTCCTCTTTCTTTCTCCGTTTGGCTAATTCTCGTGCAAATGAAGGATGCTGCTTCATTTGCCCTGTCCATTTTATGATGAAGTTTTTTCTTATGTTACAAAAAGTATTCGTGGGATAGCTTTTTGCTTGATAGCTCTTAACTATATAGGATAAGTTGCCTGCTCAGGGTGCTGACCCACCAAAGGCTGTCCAATTAGAGACAAAACGAAGACGCAATTGTTTTTTGGGACTGGTTTGTGTGGTTTTCTATAAAATAAACAGTGACATGAATGTGAATATTCATAATAATAATGATAAATTAAATTAATTAAACATACTGTCAATAATGAAGCACAATAAAATAAGATTAGGCTGTAACTTCTGCATTATAGGCAGTGCACAGCTGTAACCTGACACCTTGCAAGCGCTCCAAAGTTTGTATGGTGCCACTCTGTCTGGGCTATGAGGCATAATATGAACACTTATTATGCCGCTATAACTTAAGCATGTGTCTCTGTGTCCCGCTGCACTGTGAGGGCGGGGGAGATCACGTGGTCAAGGTTTCTGGAAGCTCATTGGCTCAGACAAGGTGCTGTGTATGTGTGTAAGTACAGAAGTACAGGTGCTGTGTCCTCAAAGTACAGAAGGAGAGATTAAATAGAGAGAGGTTAGAGATAGAGCAAAACAAAAATTTGTGATGTGATCTGGGAAAACCTGTTCACTTTCAGTAAGATCTAAAAATAGATTGAATGCCAGTTTGTTTGTCAAGATTGGGTTTTCATTAAATTATTATCCTATAAAATCTTGTCTGTCATCTCTGAAAATATCTTGGCAAAATTCACTAGTTTAGTGCAGAAAAATAGCAATTTATAGCAAGTTGAAAAGACTGTCTTTTGCAAAAAAAAGTCCCATAGCTCTCCTTCTCTTAACACTACAAAGACAGTTCACCTATCAAAATAAACCACACAGAATAAAGGTATATCAATGTCCATTTCCTGCCAGTCCTGTGTAAACTACAACGGCAACCAATTTTTTTTATCCAATGTTATCGTGAGATGCGGAGCGGAGCACAAGAGAACAACGGAGTCAGAAGTAGCTCTGCTCGCTTAAAAGATCGCTTGGTCGCCTCTCAATCGTTCAATTTCAAAACGGTCTTCACAGGATGAATTTTGAAGTTTGTAAGCTTTCGAATGATACCTAATCTATGATGATTACTAAAATATGTAATATGTGAAAAAAAGCCAATAAAAAAAGAGCTCCAATCCTCCAGCTAGCAGGACGTGACCGTTAATTAAACCCGTTTTTCTCAAAATTCCGTTCCTGAAAATCATAGCGATCAGCCGACTTCAGATAACCATAACTTTTGTTACAGACAAACGCTGAAATAAATAAAAACAGATTTAGAAAAGGGCTTGGAACCAGCTTTAATATAGTACAAAACCTGTAATAGGTCAAATTTCACCATGTGGTGGGTTTTCCCAGATCGCATCACAATTGTTTACAGCTGCCCCTAGATTTCCATAAGGAAAGATGTGCATATACAAAAAGGCTTCTATTCTTCTGTGGGGATTACAATTACTTTTATCAGGAATGGCAGGTAATTGTATAAGGTATGCAACTGGATATGTGTGAGGCCCAACTGCTGAGCTGCACTGTGTCAGGATAGGTCTGTCAGATCCATCGTCCTGGATTGCGTATGCATTCATTTCCCTCTTTCCCCCTGATTTTAAGCTGATTTCCTCTTCCTCCTGGGTGTGATGTCCCTCAGCGTCTCTCATTGGCGTATGAAGGTCACGTGATCACAGTGTGATGAGGCTGTCAGAGATTCACAAGTTTGGTTTTCTCACCCACAAAAGAGGAAACTGTATTTTTGACCATGTTTAGAGACGTGATCATTCAAGAAGAACAAGGCCACTGACTGAATAAAAAGCTTAGTATTTTTCATGATAAACACATTCAGATTAATCAATTCTGCTTTACCGGCGTGTTTTAAGTTCTTTATTTAACTTCCAGATTGCTATTAATAAATCAGTAAATTGGAGGTTTGTCAAATGCACATTTGCCGATGCTGGAGATGAAATGTGTTTTTTGACGTCACTGCCACTGCAATTCCTTCCAGTGTTTTACAATCCCGGATCCAGCAGTTTCCATACCAGGATAGTTGGTCACCGTTCCCTATATGCAGCCTTGTGTTTGCTGTGT
Source organism: Rutilus rutilus (assembly GCF_951802725.1). Classification (NCBI taxonomy): domain Eukaryota; kingdom Metazoa; phylum Chordata; class Actinopteri; order Cypriniformes; family Leuciscidae; genus Rutilus; species Rutilus rutilus. The sequence goes on from NC_140210.1 coordinate 51,886,573, forward strand.
TCATTGTCAGACCATTCTGGTGTTCATGTCTTGACTTCTTGCTTTCATCAGCACTTCTCTAGTCTACTATTCCTGCTTGTGTCTGGATTACTTACTGCCTGTGTCTGTATTGCGTCGAGATCAATGATACTTCCTCTGCTCGATCTGCCCTAGTTGAGGTGTCATGAGCTCATGTTAAAATATAAGGTGTTAATCACGTGTCATTCAGAGTGTGAAAATGCCAACACTGGTTTCAGCTTGATCATTTGTAGTGCTGTCACTGGTCACAGGTGTTGGTGAAACGGGTAAGAGCATGATTTTATAACTGTTCTGTTAAATATCTTAAGTGTGGGGGATTTATGGGAGATTGGTTGGGGCTAGTTGTCACAGGGCTGTCTATATGGTTTAAAATCAAAAGTCCAATTGCACAAATTTGTTTTCTCAAGAAGTGTTTTGTTGGCGAAAAACAAATTGATAAAAAAATCCGTTTTAATATTTTACACAACAGATAACTATATAATGAAGATAGATTATAAAGACTTATACCCAAGACTTATATATTAAAGTGGCTTTTAAAAATAATCCTGCATATTCACCAGAGTGACAACAAGCTCCAGAGTATGTTTTGTAAACATTAGCAATGCACTGATACAAAAGTCAGCTAAGGTGCTTTATAGCAGTTTCTCAGTATGAAATTAAAGGCCATCGTTCTGGCAGGGTCCTACTGTCTATGATGGGCTGTCAGTCAAAACGGGGAAGTGAAAGACGTTGGACAGTTACAAACTCATGCAGTGCAAAAATGACTTTTGCTGTCATGTTCTTTGATAAATAAAGTAGTATGTGTTGTTATGTTTCATGCTGACATTAAAGCTGAAAATAAGCCACTATATTTGTTGCAGATGTTGCCATGGTGACGTCAGTCAGAATGGCTCCTCCTCTTCCTCTGATCTTTCTGCTCATCATTCACGGTGAGTCTCTGCAACCCTTGCTCAGGAATCTTTGCATTCTGCAGTTTTTAAGCACAAACTGCTGCTAATTTGTTCAGGATTAACTTTTTTTAGGGGTTTGTAGTCAGACCGAGGAACAACAAGTTATTTCGTCTCCCCAGGGTGCCAAAACTGTAGTGTAAAAGGAATACTAGCACACACACAAATACACAGGATGGTTTCTTCAAGGTTGAAGTTGGTCGAACTCTGGCTCTAAACAAGATATACTTGTTTTGGGGAAAGTTTTAACAATGTTAATTTGGTGATTTTTCTGTCCATATAGTGCCGGCCTTCAACAGTTACTGAGGGTTTGCTCACAATGTGGCTCAGACTTTGACATTAAATATAATGCAAAGAAGAGTAATATTATGATTGTTAGGAGTAGGGAAGACATGAAACTTTCTCTCTGTCTGGTATTGTCCTTAAAGTATGTGATGAGGATAAATACTTAGGACATTGTATTGTCACAGGTCGGGGCGGGCCAAATCAGGCTGCACCCACCTAGGGCTGGGCGATTTAAATCGCGATATTGTTATGCGCATCTCGTCAGTAAAGCCAGACCATTTTGTAGGTCTCTCTTATCTGACACACTCAGTTCAGTTCATGGAGTCTCTCCTAATTAGCTGATGATCTGGTTCAGGCGTGTTAAATAAGGGAGACTTACAAAATGTGCAGAGCAGTGGGTCACGAGGACTGGAATTGAGAACCACTGGTCTAGAGCCCAACTAAAGCAAACACCCATCACCTTAACGGTAACTTACAATTTGTGATTTTCTTCTTCAGTGATTCTGCTTGTTAACATCAGGTGTCTTCAATAATGCTCAATCATCACTAAATTAAGCACTTAATTATCTCCTCAGCCCTAAATGCCGCTCCATCTGAAAGCAGGTGATGGACATTTACTACTAATCAAGGAACCGGCTTTACTGACGAGATGCGCATAACAATATCGCGATTTAAATCGCCCAGCCCTACACCCACCCCCCTTTAAGACCCGTACCACCCTTGGGGAGTCGGACAGAGGCCAAGCAAAGATGACAGACAACGAGGCTTCCAACAACACAGTATTTTATTAAATAAAATAGGGGCAAGGGGATCTGGAATGGAGAGTCTTCTAGGCAGGGTCGTTCCGTCCTGCGGACCACCAGGAGACCCACAGAATACAAGGGAAGGGGGGAGGTGTTCTGGTGGTTAGCTTCACTGTCTCCCGACGGGCGGAACAAGTCGGGACTCACGGCAACAGGAGGAGGCTGCTGGGAGGCCGGTCAGATGTGTGTTTCAAGTGTCGTACTCCGCTTCTCTTGCAGGTGTCCGGCAAAGAACTTGTGGCTGAAGGGCTTTACTGTAAGCAGACAAGTGAGTATACAGGCACGTAATCTTCTTCTTCCACAGTTGACAGACAGAGAACTTACGGCTGAAGGGCTTTGCTACAAAGCAGGCAGGTGAGTATACAGGTACGTAATCCTCCTCTTCCACAGGTGACAGGCAGAGAACTTACGGCTGAGGGGTCTCGCTGCAAAGCAGACAGGTGGACACAAGTATGAACCCCCCTTGAAGAGCTGGCGGACACAGGGTTTACGACAGGAAGGCGTTGGACTGAAGGGCTTTACTGCAAAGCAGACATGCAAGTATATGGGTACGTAATCCTCTTCTTCAGTAGTGACAGACAGAGAACTTACGACTAGAGGAACTTCACTGCAAAGCAGTCAGGTGAGTATTCAGGTATACACTCCTCTTGATGGGCTGGCAGACACAGAGTTTACAACAGGAAGGCGTTGGACTGAAGGGCTTTACTGCAAAGCAGACATGCAAGTATATGGGTACGTAATCCTCTTCTTCAGTAGTGACAGACAGAGAACTTACGACTAGAGGAACTTCACTGCAAAGCAGTCAGGTGAGCATTCAGGTATGCACTCCTCTTCAAGGGCTGACAGACACAGAGCTTGCGACAGGGAAACGTTACTGCAAAGCAGACAGGCAAGTATACAGACACGTAATCCTCTTCTTCAGTAATGACAGACAGAATTTACGGATGGAGGATTTTACCGCAAAGTAGTCAGTCAAGCATTCACCTACGTGTCTCTCTTCACAATGGGCTATCAGATAGTACACTCAGGTCTCTGTGGAGTACAACAGTATTAGCCTTTTCTCACATCTTTAGAACATGATAGAACGCACAGGTGAGTAATGGACATCCAGCGGAGTTAAGTTCACACTTCAAAACAGTGCACCACAACACTTCATCACTGCAATTCAACACTCAGTGGGAAATACATATGGCCGTCGCCCATTTCCTGACCTGGCATCCTCATCAAGAAATCCCATAGACAGAGAGGGAAAAGATGGAGATCAGGTGAACACCTCACAAGCTTTCACAAACGATCTTGTGGCCAAGGTAAAGGGAGAGTTTGCTTTCTTTCCAACCTACCACCCCGAGGAGCAGACCACACCCACCAATAAAGTTCAGAGTCTTGTCAAGTGAGTTTAAAACAAAGAATTTATTAAAGTCTCAATAGTTAAAAGGTCTTTTGAAACAGGGCAACCGTCTTCTGCTACGGTATGTCTCTGGAAGCAGAACAACTGCCTTTCTCCACAACGTGTCTCTAAGCCCGGCTTTATTCCGAAGTTCCTCCACACTCCCCCACTTAAAGGGTGCTGCCTCCCAGTTGGATTAGTTCCTCCCACAGCAGATAACTGGCAGTACGGTGTCGCCGGCTTGTTCCCTGACCCTCAGCTGGCCACTCTGTCAGCCACGGCCCCGTCGACGAAGCCTGGGGGAAATCCACAGCAAACGTAGAATACTCTTTGAAAGAAAACACTGCAACACACCAAGGTTCAAGTGAGGTCTCACCACAATCTTCACACCAATAATCAGCAGGCAGTCGACTCAGAACAGTGGCAGGCAGGCGGCGTCGGCGACACTGAGATGGGCTATTCCATTATTTACATGCCAGGGAGGAGACAAACTGGATGGTAGGTTTACAGTTGCATGGCTGGAGCGGAGGGCTGGGATCCTTAAGCTGCAATGCAGACTGATGGTAACGAGAGACAGTGTAGAATAGTACAGTAAGGCTGGTGAGTCACAACAGCAATGCACACCCAATATGGAAATCAATAGAATAGTACAATGAGGCTGGTGGGGCGTTAGCTACAGCACTAGCAAGACAGCAGTATGCACATTCAGTATGAGAGTCGATAGACTAGTACAGTGAGGCTGGTGGATCGTTGGCTACAGCACTAGCAAGACAGCAGTATGCACATTCAGTATGGGAGTCGATAGACTAGTACAGTGAGGCTGGTGGATCGTTGGCTACAACACTAGCAAGGCAGCAGTATACACATCCAGTATGGAAGTCGATAGACTAGTACAGTGAGGCTGGTGGATCGTTGGCTACAGCACTAGCAAGACAGCAGTATGCACATTCAGTATGGGAGTCGATAGACTAGTACAGTGAGGCTGGTGGATCGTTGGCTACAACACTAGCAAGGCAGCAGTATGCACATTCAGTATGGGAGTCGATAGACTAGTATAATGAGGCTGGTGGATCGTTGGCTACAACACTAGCAAGGCAGCAGTATGCACATTCAGTATCTTTGTATAGGAATGTTTACTTAGCTTATCATAGCCCAGCCGATCTCTCTCTCTTGCCTCGTCGGATTCGGTAATCCACAGCCCCAGGCAGTCCGACTTCCAAGTCCCTCGTGCTCGTTGTCCTCTCTTTATTACAAACTCCACCCTTGCGTCTCCAGCGTGTCCAGCCAGCACCTGATCGGAAATCCAGAACTCGCCGCGAATCCGTCTCACCCCACGCTCTCCTTCCAAAGACTGTAAGTCACAAGCTTAAAAACACATTGACGAGTCTTGTTAGCCAATCACTAAACCCCACACTTTCCTCCTGCACACCTGCCCATAGTCAGCGATAAGGACATACTGTGTAAAATGCCGGCTTTGTTTTGGTCCGTCTTTTAATGCCTCCTCCTTATAGGGAACAAACCTCGGGAATTTTAGTTCCGCCCCACAACATGTGGTCACCTGGTGACAATCTTACTGTCCAGCGTTTTCCTCCTTCTGATTGAGTCAGTGCGTTCTTTCTCCCAAACACATTGCCGCGCTCGTTTGCCAGCCCCACTTCCTCTTCTCCGCCGCTCGCGCTTCCCCTGTGATACACAGTCTCCAAAAAACACCCCGCTTCAGCCCGTACTCTCTCCTTATATCCCATCCTAATAACAACGTGTCTCATATAGTGCACAGCTGGCAGCAATTTCGGCTAATTATCCCGTTCACGGGGATTTTGCGCTTGCCCGGAACTAAGCCGGTGTTCTCTTGTTTTGGGTCCGGCGGACATTAGTTCCGCTTTTGGGGAAAAATTAAAGTTTTAACCTAGAATTTTCGTCACCCCGTGACAGTATAACTGATGACCTTTCTGATGATTGGGACATTTATAGACAGTGTCGTATGATCTATGCACAAGCTAACATGTTGATTCGCTAATTTAGCATGTGCTCAGGATCTGTTAAGACTACACATTTAGAGCATATTGTAGCCCTATGTACCTTTGTGTGCTTCCCATTTATGACGGCGCTAAGAGCAGCGTGCAGAAACTCAGTGTATCATATAATAATGCACTCTAAAAAATGCTATGTTGCTTTAATTCACTTTTGTATGTCAACAGGTTCCACGTAAATGAAGCTTTAGCATACGTTCTGCCTGGAAGACTCAATTGTTATGTCACTTATTACCTTCTCATCTATCCAATCATATTCCTATACTTGTGATATAAAAGATTGGTACTTACACACGTCTAAGTTCGCAGATGCTGACGCTTCAATTCACCTCCATCCTCCCCACCACCACCAAGATAGGTCTTTCCCTCCATCCTCCCCAACACCACCAAGATGGTCCCTTCCCATACCTCGCAGGGGGTGGGCTGCGTCCCTGCCTTCGTCTTCAGGCAGGATATGCAGATCCAGACCCTTGGATTGCAAGCTATGGACGGGGCCTACGCCAAAGAACTTGATTGCTTGTTGGGCTGTTAATAAATGTTTAATTGGGAGGATGGAGTCTGACATCTGAGTTCAGTGCAATCAAGGATCACCTGTGATCACCTTCTCCCAGTAATAAGACCATCTCTGGTATAAAGCAGGCTTTAGGTGATCGTCAGCTCCTAACGTCCGGTCTGAATATGAAACTGCTGTCACATATATAGTTCTGCAGTCAGACACATCTCGTCTCATATGTGCTCGTTCAATCCCTCAAACTGCCACCAGAGGTCACCATCTCCTGCGACTGACATCAACCTTGATGAGCCTCACCTGTAAATCACTATCATTCATCTTCATTCATCTTTAAATTATTCATCTTCAACTTACAGAAAAAGATTATCATTTCTGTTTAAGTAGGTTTAGTTCAGTAATGTTGTTCTCTTGTTGAGGGAGGGACTGTGATGTTTCTGTCGCTGGGTGTTAATAAACAGTGTTAACCACACAAAGCTTCACTGTAAAGCTAAAGTGCTTGTGTTAAAACAGTCTGTCATTTGGTTGCTGTTGATCTGATGAGCTTCAACACGGTAAGACAAACACACTCTTGCTTAAATGAAACTGATGATTATTGCTCATATAACATACGTGTCTTTACATGAGAAATGTTTAGAATAGGGTGATTTACATATACTTGTTTAAGTAATGATTATATTAACGCAAGTATTCATTACTAAAATAGTTTTTGCCTTAAATTATTACATTGTTTAAATGAATACATTTTTAGCTAACTGTGAATTTGTATATGTACATTTCTGAAATGCATAACTTAGACAGTTTCCTCTGATAACAGATCACTCTAAATTGCAATGTGGACTCGTGTATTTTCTGTAAAGCTGCTTTGAAATGATGTGTATTGTATATGTATATGTATATGTATCTGTATTATAGATATATGTTATGCTGATGTGGGTCAGAATGGCTCCTCCTCTTCCTCTGATCTTCTTTCTGCTCATGATTCACGGTGAGTCTCTCTTACATTCACATTAGAAACACTCTGATGTTTTATTTAAGGCCTCATGAGCGGCTGATCTGCACTTTCTTCTGTCCTGTTCTCACATATTTCTCTCTGAAACAGGAAGTTTGTGTTGAACATGTCAAACGCTCCTTTTAGAAATGTCCAATAGTCTTTTGCTACTTGCTAGTCAGTGTCACATGGTTTAGGGGGAGGGACTTTCTCATTGTTCAGAGCATTTGATTGGACAAAAATCACTTTATCAGCAGATCATGAATATTTTTGGCTCAAGTTCTCAGAAGTGAATGTGTACATGTTAAATATGTATCATGTCAAAGGAGTTCACTAGCATAAATGAGCTCTGAGCTGATAGATAAGAACTAAAAGCCACAAAACTAATATTTTGATGTCATTGGGTATTTAATAAATCAACTTTGATTATTTTCTTCATCTTATTTTTCATATATTTCATTATTTGAGAGTGCGTCATGTTGTTCGTGGCTGATTTCTTGGTTCTCTCTTCACTCCTCTGTCTCTGTACGTTTACTTCTGCTTTTCTGCAACACCGTCCATCAAAGCTCATCAAAAGATCACTGTAGGACAGGGCTGCCAACTTTTGAGTTTAGTTTAAAGGGAGAACTATGGAAGGGGGGGATTGATGGGGTGTAAAAAAATAAAAACTTGCATCACCATAAGTATATTGTGATTGGCAAAACATTTCCGAATTGTATTATTTAGCCTTAACTCAGCCTGGGACGTCGATTTGCCCAAATAAAATTAGAGAAAAGCTTCTTCATATTACAGAAAATAATGATGTGGTGGGGGCAGAGGAACTGATTGAAATACATATAAGAATTTGGGGAGAACATTCATTTTTAATATATTGAAACGTCCAATCTGAGAAATTGGTAGGGATGACCATTTATTAATTGATTCAGTGATTAATTTAGTTGTATAATTATAATTGCTGGTGGCCAAATTATTTATGTCTGCGGTGATATTAATACCAAGATATTTAAAACCTTCATGAGCATTTTTAAAGGGGGTCTGGAAGGAGGTGTGAGACGTTCTGATTCTTTTAGAAATAGGACCATAGATTTTGACTCATTCACTTTATAACCTGAAAAAGACCCAAATGATTTAATTAGGCCCAATAAAGAAGTCACAGATGTACTTAAATTGGACAGAAATAATATAATGCCATCAGCATATAAAGCTATTTTATTTTCGAGACCGCCAATTGTAATCCCTGATATATCTCCATTTCTTCGTACTGCAATAGCGGAAAGCGGAAATGATTTAGAGATTATATTATTAGTCAATATCTCTGCTGTGGGATTTGAATATCCATTTTTATCCATTTTATAAAATACGGACCGATACCAAAACAAGAGAGGGTATCAAAAAGATAGTCCCACTCCACCCTATCAGAAGCCTTCTCGGCATCTAAAGAAAGTAAAGCCGTATCCGAGACTCCTTTTGTAGAGTGTATGACATTTAACCCATACACTAAAGAAATATATGTAAATATATTTTAAAGTGTCAAAATTATATGTGGCATATATTCCAAATACATTGACGTCGTCCACTTATATTTATCATTTTGAAATATATTCTGAAATATAACAAAAATATATGATGTTAAGTGTGAAATATATTTACATTTATAACATGTAATGTAAAATAAATGACAAAATATATGGTCATAAAATGTTTAGCTTGCTAAAGAAGGGTCGAAAATGTATTTTGATCATAGCAATTCCTCTACCTTTTCCCCTATACACAACAGTAGGCTACCATATTTCACTACTGTATTATGACACACAGCTATAATAAATACTGTACTTACATTTAAATGACTGCAATGTAAAATGACAGATAGTTGCTTTCCTAGGACTATTAGGCCATATTAGGTGGCACGTACCAAACACTAAGTGCAATTATTAGATAATAATGAAGTCATTTAAATATTGAAAATATGCACAATATGTATGATGCAAGTATAACAGTGACACTCCAACAGTGCACTTAGATAGAACTCAGTGTCTAACACTGCATACACACACTATTAAATATCTGTATTAAATTCAGAAAAAATAGGGAAAAAATACTCTGCATTCTGTGTGTTGTTTCCTACATAAAATTGTCATTTTAGGCCAAAGAAGTCAATAAAGGGGCAGCTGTGGCCTACTGGTTAGGGCTTCAGGCTTGTAACCGAAGGGTTGCTGGTTCGATCCCCGACCAGTAGGAAAAATGTGGGTGGGTGAAGTAGAGCACTGCTCTCCCATGCCCACATCCACAGCTGAAGTGGTCTATCTAAAAAATAAACTGAAAATGTGTTGTTTGTTTGTGAAAATGTTGACTTTTTAAATTTCTAAATATATTTCAAATGAAACAATTTGCAAAAGTTAAAACATATATGAACATATATTTACATAATATTTAAATAAAATATATTTATTGGGCCAATGTCAAATATTTGCATATATTTTGAAAATATATTTCTTTTGTGTATGGGTAGGTAGACCATCGGGACCTGGTGCTTTCCCACTATACAATTAATGGCTGCATTCAGGTCTGCTTCTTCAATTGGTTGATCCAATACTTTGGAGTCTTCCTCAGACAGTGACAGAATCTGAATCTCATCCATAAGTGTTTTATAATGATGGGTATTCTCCGGAGGTGTCGATTTATAAAGATCTTCATAATATTTTCTAAAAGCATTATTAATTTCAGTTGGGACCGTGGTCATTTGTCCATCTATAGTTTCTATCTTGTTAACCCCCCCTTCATTTTGTTGAGCCTTAATTCGCCGTGCCAATAACCTTCCAGTGTTTTCTCCTTGGTCATAATATGTTTGTTCAAGCCTAGTAATATTAGCCGCAGCTTTATTAGTAGAGATGTCATTCAATTCTGCTATGTCTCAGTTCAGGAGTATCTTGTTTGAAAATTTCTTCTTCTAAATCCTTGATACTCTGTTACAATTCAATCATTTTAAGGGCAGGTCTGTTTGTCTTAGAACTAGTAAAGCTGATCATTTGCCCCCTAATATAGGCCTTAAATGCCTCCCATCGTATTGAAACAGACGTTTGGTTTGTATTAAACTAAAAAAATATGTCAATTTGATTTCCAACAAAATCAAGAAACTCAGGGTTATGTAGCCACTTTATATGTAGACGCCATCTAGATGGGCTTTTAATTACGGTTCTGAGAGTATATTTCAGCAATAATGCAGCATGATCTGATAAAACAATACTACTATATTTACAGTTAGATATATAATCAATCAAGTCCTTTGAAATAAGAAAATAGTATATTCTGGAGTAAGTATGGAAAGATGAGGAATAGCAAGAAAATGATTTCTTTGTTGGGTTTTGAGGCCTCCAGACATCACTTAAATTAAGGTATTTGATGCATTGATTAATTATGTTCCTACTTTGCGAATGTGAAGTGTCAATACCTGTGGAACGGTCCAAATTAGGATCTAAGGTACAATTAAAGTCAACAGTGACTACTGTAATTTTGTTCCACGTCACATTTACAAGCGCCAAAACGATATTTATTCTTTTAATTTCAATTAACGCTAAACACATTCTCACTCACTAAAACACATTTCTCACTGTGATGCACTTATGTTTCAAAACACTAAACACAGGCAGGCTAAAGTTAAACACAACTACAACACAGTTGTCATCGTTTACACACAACGACTCAAAATTGTTCACACTTATTTCTAATGATGAGAGGAAACCAACTGTACAAAATACAAGACAGTTTAAAGTGCCTAGATTTACTCAAAGTTGCACTGAATGTTGATAGCAATAATAGATTGAAACAATATAAGAGGAAGAGGAGGAAGAGTGTGAGTATCAGAGGACGAAGAGTGTGTGTATAAGAGGAGGAAGAGTATGAGTGTAAAAGGAGGAAGAGTGTGTGTATAAGAGGAGGAAGAGTGTGAGTATAAGAGGATGAAGAGTGTGTGTATAAGAGGAGGAAGAGTGTGAGTATAAGAGGAGGAAGAGTGTGATTATAAGAGGAGGAAGAGTGTGAGTATAAGAGGACGAAGAGTGTGTATAAGAGGAGGAAGAGTGTGTGTATAAGAGGAGGAAGAGTGTGAGTATAAGAGGACGAAGAGTGTGTGTATAAGAGGAGGAAGAGTATGAGTGTAAAAGGAGGAAGAGTGTGTGTATAAGAGGAGGAAGAGTGTGAGTATAAGAGGACGAAGAGTGTGTGTATAAGAGGAGGAAGAGTGTGAGTATAAGAGGAGGAAGAGTGTGATTATAAGAGGAGGAAGAGTGTGAGTATAAGAGGACGAAGAGTGTGTATAAGAGGAGGAAGAGTGTGTGTATAAGAGGAGGAAGAGTGTGAGTATAAGAGGACGAAGAGTGTGTGTATAAGAGGAGGAAGAGTATGAGTGTAAAAGGAGGAAGAGTGTGTGTATAAGAGGAGGAAGAGTGTGAGTATAAGAGGACGAAGAGTGTGTGTATAAGAGGAGGAAGAGTGTGAGTATAAGAGGAGGAAGAGTGTGATTATAAGAGGAGGAAGAGTGTGAGTATAAGAGGACGAAGAGTGTGTATAAGAGGAGGAAGAGTGTGTGTATAAGAGGAGGAAGAGTGTGTGTATAAGAGGAGGAAGAGTGTGTGTATAAGAGGAGGAAGAGTGTGTGTATAAGAGGAGGAAGAGTATGAGTGTAAAAGGAGGAAGAGTGTGAGTATAAGAGGAGGAAGAGTGTGTGTATAAGAGGAGGAAGAGTGTGTGTATAAGAGGAGGAAGAGTGTGTATAAGAAGAGGAAGAGTATGAGTGTAAAAGGAGGAAGAGTGTGAGTATAAGAGGAGGAAGAGTGTGAGTATAAGAGGAGGAAGAGTGTGAGTGTAAAAGGAGGAAGAGTGTGAGTATAAGAGGAGGAAGAGTGTGTGAAAGAGGTGATGAACGAGGAGGAAGAGGAAGAGTGTGTGAAAGAGGTGATGAACGAGGAGGAAGAGGAAGGTGTGGAGAATGTGGTCAAGGCTGGATCTGCTTCAGGGTTTTCCTCTTCTCCTGCAGAGATGATATTCTCCGGCCGGACCGACATGAAGACGTGAAGCTGAAGCAGAATAAATCTCTCTCACTGACCTTGATTCTGCAGTTGCTCAACTCTTCTGACTGTACTTTACAGTAACATGCTTTTCATTTACAGTTTTTTACTGTAACCTTTTGGGCTTCTGCAGTTGGTCACTGTATTTCACAGTATGCAAATGCTGAATATACAGACATTCCATACTATACAATATTCAGTACAATACTATACAGTACTTGCAGTGCATACAGTATTTATTCACTCACCACTGTCAGGTGTCAGTACTACTTTATTACATAATTGCAAAATTTGTTTACTTTGTTACAATATATAAATATATATTTCTCCTGTAACTGCATGCTTTGGATTCTGTGTTCTCCATTTGTCATGTAGTGTCTAACGAATGATCTGTAGTGTTTCTAATATTGACTGATGTGTGTAAGTTCTGAAAGCATTGTTTGATTTTGCCAGAAGAGTCAGAGATTCTCTGAATGAGTTTTGAACATTTGCTTTTGTGTTTAAGGTTTTGAGAAAGTGAGTGATGGTTTCAAGAAATGTGTTTTAGCAATTCAGAAAAACTGTAATTGTGCAGCTTGTTGTTTTTGGCTGATTTCTTGGTTCTCTCTTCACTCCTCTGTCTTAAAGTAATTCACACTGAGATTATTTATTTACATTTATCTTATATTTCCTGTAATGAGTCGCTGTTTTCAAATAGTAATAAAGTATTGTCATGTTTTCATGGTCCAATATAACAGATAAAACAACATTTACAGTTTGATGAATTCTGTGTTTCAGGGGTTTCTAGTGCTGATTGGGGTGTGAGTTACAGTCCTTCACACATCTGTGCACTAAAGGACTCAACAGTGATAATGAGCTGCACTTATACATACCCTACTGGACATCAGATCATGAAAGTGTTCTGGACCAAAGGCCCGTTCCAAGAGGGTGTTGAGCCTCCAGATCTGTCTGAGGACCCTGAATACAGTCAGAGGCTTCAGTATCTGGGAGATAAACAGCAGAACTGCACCATCAGACTGAGTCATGTGACACTGAAGGATTCACACATGTACTATTTCAGATTCATCACTGATAAAGATGATGGCAAATGGATTGGTAATCCTGGAGTGACTCTTAATGTCACAGGTGAGTTTGGTGAGGTTTATCTCTTCTTCTGTGCATTATGTTGAATAATAATCAGTGTATGACAGCAGCACTAGATATAATGTGTGTGTTGTGTTCAGATCTTCAGGTGGAGTCTCCTGAGAGAGTGACAGAGGGAGATTCAGTCACTCTGAGATGTAAAAGCAGCTGCGCTCTGACTGACAGAGCAACATTCATCTGGTACAGAAACTCACAGCCATTAACTGAGAGAAGAGACAGAAACAATGAACTCCTGCTGCAGTCAGTCAGAAGAGAGGATTCAGGCAGATATAGCTGTGCTGTAGACGGACACACTCACATCTCTCCTGAGGTTCAGCTCAATGTCATGTGTGAGTACAGATTGACTTTCTCTCTTTTACCCTCATTAGTACTAACTTTAGATTTCTGGTTCCAGTCTGTGTGGTCCAGGTCAGATTGACCCTAATTGTATTCAATTCCCAAAAAATCATACTATAAAAAATTTATAATAATTACAATCAGGTACAAATAATGAACTTTTAATATCAATACTTTTCACACATTGCAAAGACTAAATATCTGCATTTATGATTTATAAAAATGTTTTTAACCACTAAGACTGCCTCTCCCCAACACACTTGCCATTATACATTTATAACAATAATATCTCAGTCTAACTAAAGTAATCTTGACCAACTATATAGCATTTGAAAGCGTTCAGACTGTAGTTTTCATATTTGGCGACTGATTTTCAAAAGATGTGGTGCAACATGCTCTCATTCTTTACGTATGTTTTTATATGTTTTAGAGATTTGATTCAAATCAAATATTAACATTACTTCCCAAACTGCTTCTGAATAGGATGTCTACTTCATAAATATATTTTTTTAAAGTATGGAAATGGTTAAGATCACTCAATCCATATATGGAAATTGAAGAGTCCTTATATGGTCACCAGTGGAGTCTGGATGTCATCTAGTGGAAAAGTTTGGTACTGCGCTCAAAAAAACGTAATAAAAATATTTTTGAGACATCAACCTAAAATTCGTCACAGAACTTGTTCAGATATTTAGCTTTGATTTTCTTGAAGTTTTAAAGTTGAACATGTTTTGTCAAATATAAATTACAGAGAAGTACCAAGATATATATCATAAATCGCCATTTAACCAAAATATACAGAGATATTAATTTTTGGCCATATCGCCCAGCCCTAGGAACAAGTAGGAACAGCAGTGATTGACTTCTCTGTGTAAAGCCCTCTCCTTCTCCAAGGGTGCGGGGGATCAGGCGGTTTACATGAGGAGCTGGAAGACAGTGTTTGTGGCGTTTTTCTTAGGGATCCCAATTCATCAGTCACTGATGTAACTCATAGTGACGACTGAATGGGAACGTCTAGGTTACTAATGTAACTCCTGTTCCCTGAAGGAGGGAAGGGAGAAGTTACGTCCCATTGCCACAAAGGAAACGAGGATGCACAAATTAGAAATGAGAAGCACTATAAGTTTCTTCATGCTAGCATGTGTGGAAGTATTGCCCGCTCACCGCTAGTGGTCTTTTGGCATCTCCATGTGGTCCTGTATGGTATCGCACATTGACTTGTAATTATGTATATAAAAAAAACTCTAAACAAATGTAATGTCCTCTCAGTTTTTGCGGTTGCACTATTTACATTCATCGTTAATTAGGAAAAGTTAAAAAAGTTAAAACATCTTGCAGAAAAAACTGTTTTGTGAGAATCTTCCTTAAACTTAATCAAGAACTTGAAAAAAACATTTGTCTGTATTTAAAAGGTTTCAAGCCTCTCAAATTCTAGTCTTAATAGTTTTTCTTCTGTTAACTTTTTAGCTTAAACTTTTTCTTTAACTTTCACTGTTTTAGCATTAAACAGTGAAAAATTAAACTGGGATGTTTGCTGAAATTGTCCAATAATAACCAACTGCAGCCTTTCCTAGAACATTTTCCACCAGCCGTCTCTGATAAATACTTTTACCTGACATCTGTAGATCCTCCAGTGAAACCTGTGATCTCCATCAGTCCATCTGGTGTAATAGTGGAGGGAGATTCAGTGACTCTGAACTGCATCAGTGACTCAAACCCTCCTGCTCTGAACTTCAGCTGGTTTAAAGGAGGAACGATTGTAGGATCTGGAAGAATCTACAACATCTCAAAGATCAGCTCTGATGACAGTGGAGAATACAAGTGCAAGTCCATCAATGAACATGGAGAGAAATACTCTGATAATGTGACTTTAAACGTCATGTGTGAGTTCATGATGGTTCAGTAACTGTGACATTAAATCCTCGAAACATCTGTGATGTCAAGTTTAAAATTATTGTTAATAATATCAGTATTTATCTGTGTTAGATCCTCCCAGGAGCGTCTCAGTGTCCATCAGTCCATCTGGTGTAATAGTGGAGGGAGATTCAGTGACTCTGAACTGCATCAGTGACTCAAACCCTCCTGCAGAAATCAGCTGGTTTAAAGGAAAAAGGAATATTTTGCAATCTGGTGAAACCTACAGCATCACTAATATTACGTCTGAGGCCAGCGGAGACTATCATTGCTCTGCTAGAAACAATCATGGATCTCAGACTTCTGCTGCTGTGAATGTGAATATCATGTGTAAGTCTGCCTTTATTTTTAGCAGTTCTGGAAGATTATTTGTGCAATGATTTGTCTCACTGCATGTCATTTTACACTTTTTGTCTTTACAGATCCTCCCAGGAGCGTCTCAGTGTCCATCAGTCCATCTGGTGTAATAGTGAAGGGAGATTCAGTGACTCTGAACTGCATCAGTGACTCAAACCCTCCTGCTCTGAACTTCAGCTGGTTTAAAGGAGGAACGATTGTAGGATCTGGAAGAATCTTCAGCATCTCAAAGATCAGCTCTGATGACAGTGGAGAATACAAGTGCAAGTCCATCAATGAACATGGAGAGAAATACTCTGATACTGTGACTTTAAACGTCATGTGTGAGTAAATGATCGTTTACACATTGTTCAAAAACTTTAAAATCATAATTTTCTAGTATTTGTTGTGAATTTAAATTTTTGTTTTTAGATCCTCCCAGGAGCGTCTCAGTGTTGATAAATGGATCTGGTGTAATAGTGGAGGGAGATTCAGTGACTCTGAACTGCATCAGTGACTCAAACCCTCCTGCTCTGAACTTCAGCTGGTTTAAGGAGAATGAACCCTCAGCTGTTGGATCTGGACAGAGTTTCAGTGCACTACAGAGTGGACGCTTCTACTGTCAGGCTCACAATCAACATGGATCTCAGAGATCAGACGCTGTAACTGTCACAGGTGAAGCTTTTATTAACACACTCCTGTATCTTCACATCATTCATCAGTTTGGAGAGTAAATCATGATGATCTTCCTCTTTCAGTTCATCATGTTGCTGGTAGGAATGTGATTGTGATCACAGCGGCATCTGGAGGATTAGTCTTCATCATCATCTTCATCATCATCCTGTTTATACTGTGAGTTAAAAAACTGCAGTGATTATTATATTATATATAATAAAATCTGATGTAGAAGGAAATTATCCATTTGTGTTTGATTATTAGTAATCTTTAAAAATATTATATTGTTCATATTATCTCTTAATTTAATACATTCGTCCATATGCTGTTAATGTCTGTGATTATAACAGGAAGAAACAAAGGAGTGTTAAAGCTGAAGATCTCACAGTGAAAGAGGTAAATCATCCACACACAACACGACTTTACAGAAGCAGAAAATCAGTCGATCAGCCGTTATCTGTGTCTCAGCCTGTAACTGTACGAACTGATGGCAAACTAACATTATCAAAGTCTTTATCAACACAGTCCAGGAAAAAAATAATTAATTAATAAAACTGAAGAAAACATTTAACTACTTTTTCCATGGTTTAATGGAATACTATTATTCCAATAATCCAATATATATGTATTGTTTAAAAAAAAAAAAATTGGTCTAATTGCATAATCATTTACATATAGTGTGATGAATGAACATGTCACTTCATTTACTTATTCTGCCCTATTCTTCTCCACTCCATGTGTGAATCAATGAAATATACATGCATTTTACATCACTACATTGATTTGATCTAACCTGATACTTGATCTGAAAAGTTTGAGGCAAACTGCTCTAGACTGAGAATCTACACTTCAGATCAAACTGATTTACAAAAATTATACTTACTAATAATTTACTAAATAATTTACTTAATAATAATTACACATTTTCTTGTATTTCAGAATGATCTCTATTCTTGCGTGTCACAGAGCGTTTCAGTCCATGATAAGCCTCTTTCTGAACTGGATTTAGCCAATGATGCTCTGTATGCCAGTGTGAAACCCAAAAAAATAAGAGGAAAAACTCCTGAATCCAGAGATACTGAGGACATTATGTACGCAACTGTCCAACATCACAGAAAGACAGAGACGAAGAGAGCAGAGGAGAATGAATGTCAATATGATAATATAAGAGTTCATCAACCTAATGCTGCAGTGAGGTGAGAAAAACAACTTTACTAGCACCAACTTAACCAATACCAACTTAACCAGCACCAACTTAACCAGCACCAACTTAACCAGTACCAACTTAACCAGTACCAACTTAACCAGTACTAACTTAACCAGTGCAACTTAACCAGTACCAACTTAACCAGTACCAACTTAACCAGTACTAACTTAACCAGTGCAACTTAACCAGTACCAACTTAACCAGTACTAACTTAACCAGTGCAACTTAACCAGTACCAACTTAACCAGTGCAACTTAACCATCAGCAACTTAACCATCACCAACTTAAAGCCACAACGTGTAACTTTTCAACCTTCATAATATATTTCCAAGACCCTTGTGATGGTACATCGACTTACAATAGGTTGAATGACACGTCTGCCAGAGCCTGACGGGGTCTGTATCGCTTTTACTGGCACTATGTAACTTCGGGGTTCGGGTAGTAAACAGAGCACAAAAAGAACTACAAAATTCGACTGCTTTACGGCATACGTCACTTCCCCCACCACTTCCTCAAATTCGGACGTGAGCATTTATATACTGTCTATGGACGTATGATGCCAACCAGCGTTTGTTTTCGGCTTTCGTGCGTATGTTTTTGTCATGGGGGCTGTTGTGTTTAGACCTGGCCACTTCATGCGTTTTCTCAGATCAGATAGCTATCCGATCGTGAAAAAACCAGGTGTAAATGCCCTCTGAAACGCATTCAAGACGGATTTGAATCCGATCGCTCAAACCACTTCAGGAGGAGGTCTGAGACGCATTCCAGACGAAACTAGACAAGTGTAAATGCATCTGGTTGTTGAAACCACATATGTAAATTGTACTCCTCCCAAAAATGCTAAAAAATAAATAATAAAAAAAAACGTGTGAGAGCGTGTTGTCGTATATGTTATTGCCAGATATGACGACGCGCTGGAACACGCATCACCGCAGATGAGAAGCTGAGCATCTATTCATCAAGCCAACGTGCAAACTATCGCAAATCAAAATGAAAGTAAGTCGCAGACGCTTAACACACAATCATCATCATTAAAAGTAAAGAAACTAAATGATCTTACCACGACTGTTGCCGCTTCTCTCTTATTGCGGTCTTTGATTTTGAAATTGATGATCAATAAAATACAGTTCATATCTGTTGCTCTCGGTGACGTGCACTCCATTAAATCTGCATATAGCGCGAGAATTGAAGATCGGATTTAAATCCGTTTCGCAAAAACACATTTATGTGACCAGGTGTAAATGGAATCGTTTTGATAAATCTGATAGCTATCCGATCTGAGAAAACGCATGAAGTGGCCAGTAAATAAATCTCTTATTTGTAAACTTGTTTGCATTCTATGTTGTATGTTGTTGCGCTTGCTTGTAGTATGTCATTTTTTTTTTTTACATGCTGTTCATTCATCCATTGCTGATAATTAGACCAGTCCAATAATTTCCACATATGTCTAGCTAGCTTTCGGGGGTGGAGGGGTATTTACGACAGTGCAAGTATTCCACAGCGACTCTAGGGGTCGCTGTTTGACAAAAACACAATTTCTCCACAGTGTCCCTTTAACCAGTACCAACTTAACCAGTGCAACTTAACCAGTACCAGCTTAACCAGTACCAATTTAACCAGTGCCAACCTAACCAGTACCAACTTAACCAGTGCAACTTAACCAGTACCAACTTAACCAGCACGAACCTAACCAGTTCCAACATTACCAGTTCCAACATTACCAGTTCCAACTTAACCAGCACCAACTTAACCAGCACCAACTTAACCAGCACCATTATAACCAGTACCAGTATAACCAGTACTAACTTAACCAGTGCAACTTAACCAGAACCAACTTAACCAGTACCAACTTAACCAGCACCAGCTTAACCAGTGCAACTTAACCAGTACTAACTTAACCAGTGCAACTTAACCATCACCAACTTAACCAGTACCAGCTTAACCAGTACCAACTTAACCAGTGCCAACCTAACCAGCACCAGCTTAACCAGCACAAGCTTAACAGTACCAACTTAACCAGTGCAACTTAACCAGTACCAACTTAACCAGCACCAACCTAACCAGTACCAACATTACCAGTTCCAACTTAACCAGCACCAACTTAACCAGCACCATTATAACCAGTACCAGTATAACCAGTACTAACTTAATCAGTGCAACTTAACCAGAACCAACTTAACCAGCACAAACCAAACCATCTTAACCAGCACAAACTTAACCAGTACCAACTTAACCAGTACCAACTTAACCAGCACCCACTTAACCAGCACCAGCTTAACCAGTACTATTTTAACAACCACAGATCATATAATCTGGGCTATAATATTGTTGTGCTCCTGTTTGTTTTGATTGTTTAGGCGATCAACTGTTCAGATTATGGAAGATTCATCAGTGATCTACAGCAGCGTCAAATGAGTGATAGAGACCAGCGAACACAAAGCCTGTGTTCAGTCGTTTAATGAACGATTGTTGGATGATTGTATAGTTGTGGAATAATTTACACATCTGTTCAGACCACAACCAATATAAACATGTTCATCACCCACATTAAGACTCATTTGTTCTCTTTGACTCTTTGTGAGATAACGACAGTAATTGTGTGCTGGACTGATGTAAAGTCTGTTTCTTACTTGTTTATTTTGTTGTGTGTTATTGTTATATATAAATATATTAGTATAGAGTTTGTTGTTATTCAGTATTTGGGGTGTAAGATTAGAAAGCAGACAAGTGATATCTGCACAACTTATTAATATTCAAATGCAAAAGTATTTCATTTTATGTATTAATGTATTTTGCCTGTTTTACTCTGTTTTTACAACTAGGACCAGTGCTTCAATAAACCTGACTAACCTTCAAGATATTTAAGTCTGTAATGTCTTTACTGGATTCACAGCACTGGTAGGACCTCTAGTGGTTGACTTGTGAATTATTGTTCTTTTTTTTATTATTATTCAATGCCACAAGAACAAGAGGTATTACATATTCACAATATCATATTAACATTAGCTGCCAGAAAAGAAAAGAAAAAAAGCTGTTTTACATAAAATCCAGTGCTTTCAATGCATTACATATTTTATTGCTTTTTTGTTTTTAGTTTATAATGTAAAGTCATTTATAAAATGTGAAAAATTTGGTTTACCTTGAGCCCACTTCTTTTTCTGTATATGGTATTTTCCTAATAAAATAAATTACTGTATAATATGTTGTTCTTTATATTTCAAATTGTCATTCTGAGTAAAAAAAAGCACATCAAAAACATAAATTTCCGTCATACACTTCAGTTTTCTATTAATAAATGTTTCTAAATCTTTCCAAAATAATCTTGAGTAAATATAGTGAAAAAACAGGTGCAAAATTTTTCTTTTTCTAGTGCACAAAATTCACAAGTAAATGAAATTAAATCTTTCAAAAACATGCTTAGCAGGATAAATTCTGTAAAGTATTTTGTAAGACACTTTCTTAATTTTGTTATTGACAAAAAACTTACTTGGCTTATTTCCATGTTTAACCCAAGAGATTTCACCAAATAAAGAAGACCAAAAGAATCTTGCTCAGGAAAAGACACAGAACCAAGAGCATTCCTTATAATCTTATTGCTACATTTTTGTTTTAAAACATCAACATTATCAATGAAAATTTTATCACAAAGATTGTTCATGTTGATTTCCACTGAATCAGCATTTTTTAAGAGTAACATCACACTCTTTGGAATCGCATCAAGAACAATAGCAAACTCTCTTGGTTTAACTGCACTGTAAAACCCAACAAGTTAAGCTAACTCATTTCATTTGAGGACACCGATTGCCTTAATTCACTGTAAAACCCAACAAGTTAAGCTAACTCATTACATTTGAGGAAACCGATTGCCTCAGTTCAATTAAGTTTATAAAAACAATAGTTATGAGTACTCTGAACTTATTTCAGTTGAGTTTACTAAAAGTAGATATACATTGCAGTCAATAAATTAAGTGATTAATTAAGTGATTATTGAGCATTAGTGATTAACACCTGCTGTTAACGAGCAGAATCAATGAAGGAAAGAGGAACACAAGAACTACAACTGACTTCCAGCCACAGCCTTAGATGAAATCAACTCAAGATAAAAGACGTTTAAATCTCTAAAGATCTCAGCAGAGGAGGATTAAACCACTACACAAACAGCATTACCAGCTTCACTTATTACTAAACAGTTTGACTTTTGTCATGCGTCTACAGAAGTTGTTATTGAGAATGAACAGAGGATTAGATGATAATGATTTATTGAGTTTCATTTAAAGACACCATGATAGTGATCAGTGTTTGCTTTAGTTGGGCTCTTGACCCTTGACTTTATAATACCAGTTTTTCCTCTGGCTGCTGTAACTGAATGTTTATAAAACACATTTGTTATGGCACATACGCCTAAAGAAATTATGAGGATGTGGTTGTGTTTAGATAATAAAAAGCATAATTTAGTGACTTGATTCTCTGATCTTTTCCAGAGTCTAATCTCTGATTAGACAGGTGATGTATTACTCGTATTATTCATTATAATAGAACTTATTCTGCTGTAAGACACATTGTTGTGACAATCAGATTTTAAAAACCTCTATGGTATTATGCTGACTTACACAGTAATCAAGAATCAGCATATGAATCTCAACAATGGTGACCATTAAAAAATGATTTATGCCGCAATGCATGCTGGGAGCCATGAATAAGTTTTGTATTATGCTAGTACCCAGCATGCATTGCAGCATGAATAATTTTGTAATGGTCACCATTGTTGAGATTCATATGCTGATTCTTGATGTCTGTGTGAGTCTTAGTTATGCAATATCTTTTCTGTGAACCTTTTTGTGCACAACTATTTGTAAAATCCTTCATATTATCTGATGGCCACAACATGGCTAGCTCTTATGATGTAGAATCACAGTTTTGAGTAAAACTAATACGTTACCCTTTTAATCAGAGATCAGACTCTGAATGAATCCAGTGAATCAAATCACTAAATGATGATTGTCGTCATCATCAATCCTTCACCATCAACACCCGATCAGACGTTTCCTTGCCTTTTGTGCCATAACAAATGTGTTTTATAAACACTCAATTATAGCAGCCAAAGAAAATCTTAAGTGCAAAAGTTAAGGGCCAAGAGCTCAACTAAAGCAAACGCTGATCTCCATCATGGTGATTTAAATGAAACTCAAATCATCAACTTCTAAACCTTTGTTAGTTCTAATAAGAACTTTGACATCAAATGCCCACTGGGTTGGGAAATCCTAACCCCGCCCACCTTCTGTAGACGAATGGCAGTAATAAAGTCAAAGTGGTTAATAATAAGTGAAGCTTGTAATGCTGTTCGTGGAGTTGTTTAATCCTCCTCTGCTGAGATCTTGAGATATTTAATGTCTTCTTTCATCTCCAGTTGATTTTGCTGTGGCTGGAAGTCAGTTGTAGTTCTTGTGTTTCTCTTTCCTTCAGTGATTCTGCTTGTTAACAGCAGGTGCTCATCACTAATGCTCAATCATCACTTAATTAATCACTTAATTATACAATTATCATTCTGGGATCTAGAAATGTTCTATAACTCATTCAGTTTGAGTTCTGTTTCAGTCGTTCAAGTTTCGGTAATATTTGAGTGCTGTGACCTCAATTGTATTTAGTTAACACTAGAAGTCCCAGAGAGCAGCCATTTGGCTTTTCTACCTATAAAACCCGCAGGACAGCCGATGGGCTGGAAGGCTTTAGGCTAATATCCTTAATCAGCTGTGAACGGTTGCTTTTGTTATGTAAACGATGTGGGGCCATGCTGAGCCACTTCAAGGAAACTTGTGTTTCACTTTGCCATCTTAGGGAGAAATCAACACACATGTTTTATTTTTTCCTTTGTTGCTGAGATTTATTGATAAAAACAGTACAAAATAAAATAAAAAAGAAACCAACCATTTGTACACATTTACAAATAATATTAAAAAGTGAGTGAGTACATTCCAGCAATCACTCACAATCCTGGCACTGCCATGGTATCTCCCGTCTGCATTTACCACATGTGTATCTGTAGCAGTGAACACATCGCACAGTGGCATGATTGTTCTTGCATTGGTGTTTGACCTGACACATGGCTCTTTTTCCAGGGCTAGGTGTGGAGGGTTGTGTCCGAAGCAATTGTTCTTTTCTTGCCTTCTTCGCACACATATGAGAGTTAGCCAACTCTCTTGCAAGCTCCACCAGGAAGTCCACCCGTCTTTCCTGCCTTCCGGTGCATGCTTGATACAGCACATGTGCATTCAGTGCTGCCATGTCAATCATGTTATAGAACACGGCAACTGGCCTGCGCCGTGTCCCTGTGCGGACAGTGTACTCCCGCACCATCTGGTCCATCACATCCACGCCGCACTTTGTGGTGTTGTAAAGGGTGACAGTGTTTGGCTTCCTTTTGGTGGTATTATCAGTCTGAACCACGCTGTGCACGCTGCTAAGAATGTAGACGGTCTTCTTCCGTTTGGGCGCATACGCCGTCAGCGTAGCAGCAGTGGTTGAAAACACCTAATAAATAAGATAAATTGTTATTTTCATAGCACTTTTACACACAATGACACACTTGGCGGTGTTGATTCTAAAAATTAGAAACACATAAACATAGAACCACAAAAGACCTGCAACATACCTGAGTGGTGAATTCATTGCGATCTGTGTGTCTAGCGGATTGAGGGATTTCCCGGCGAATCTTGTTGACTGTGCCGAGGATGGTGGTTTTCCGGCTAAGAAGTTTATGCGCAAGTGACAGCGATGTGAAGAAATTGTCCGTGGTAACATTTCTGCCCTTGTCTAGGAATGGTTCCATCAGCCTCATCACTACATTTTCAGACAGTCTCTCTCCACTGGGATGACTAGGGTCCTTGCCAAGATATGGGAGGACATTACAAATGTACTTGGATTTTAGGTCGCAAGCCACCCAAACCTTGATCCCAAACTTGTCAGGTTTAGTTGCAATATACTGCAGGAAACAGCAGCGAGTCTTTGACGGGAAAAGCTGTTCATCAACGGTGATATGTAGACCAGGGTTGTAGGACGTGATGCAATTGGTGACAAATGATCCCCACACACTGGAAATTGCAGCAAACTTATCAGTCTTTGCGATGACAATTGCAATAAATGCCATTAGTTCAGGGAGGGCCATGAACCAATGAACATGCTCCGTTTCCTGTGCATGTTGAATAGTCCATTCTTGAATGCTATGAAGCATGTCAAGAGTGATGAAACACAGGAAGCTCTGAAGGCGACTCGAGATACTTTTCCTGGCCTTAGCCGTTGGCTCTCCATCTGCAGCGTACACTTTTATTGGGGTGAAAGGGAGACGCGTCCCCACCTGTTCTTCACGCCACACTGTGCCATCTTTCGCTGTCTCTGTCAGGTCAGTCCCCAAACGGGCTCTCTTTTTTGGTTGAGGAGCAGTCTCCTCATCTGCAGTGTGAACAAATTCAAATTGTGAGCAATGGAAAAGTCAAATGATATCACAAATGCATGGATAGATACTAATAATAATTCCAGTATCTCCTTCTCTGTATCGGAATAATGTCTGAAATATCTTCCTAAATAAAAAGATACAACTAAAGCAAAGAAACAACTAATAATGTTTTGCACTTCAGATGGCAGTGAATGTCTGCTAAGTAGTACAAACAAAAAAGTGGACAATACAAAAAAGGCAGAGTAAATATTTATGTCACTCCACTCTGCTTTTTTGGTGTTTTCCACTTACTGGTTTGAAATGAAATAGGAAATAATATGAAATGAAACTTAACCTGAAGACAGATCAGACAGCTCTGAGTCCGAATCCGGCTGAAGTTCTAGGTCTTCTCCATCTGAGTCACAAGGGTTTACTTCACTCAGGATAATTTCCAAGGCCTGGCGAGTGGTGAGTCTTGTCTGCATTTTCTTTTCTTGGAGAGGAGGTTCGTACACCACAGAATTCTTGAGGGCACTGAAGTAGTAGGCTATGTGCAGTGAGATTTTACCCATCTCAGCACAAAAGGAATTACCTCTCATTTGAGAGCAAGCTGCATGCAATTAGATGTGCTAATTCATACCTGTTTACACCTGGGCAAGACCCTACATGCCAATGTGAGACATGGTCAATCAAGTTCTCTGCTTTTAGCAGCCCTCCCTCCCCCACACATACAAACAAGCCACCAGCAACCAGTCACACACACACCCCCAACCCCCCTGCAGATTGCTCAGGTAATGACCACATTTACACATGAATTGATGCTAATGATAGCCAAAAGACTAACCAGTTAGCATCCACTTGGCTAAAGGAGGGTTACAAAACTCTGGGACTTCTAGTGTTAATATTACTGTTAGGTTTTACAGTGTGGTAATTAATGTTTTTTTTTTTAGAAATTCAGTATAAATATCCATTGGAATTAACCAATTGTCTTACTAATATAATCCCTTCATTGAACCAAGTATGATAGAATAGTGATTTGCTTTTAAATAGTATGTCTTTGTTATTCCATATGAAATAGTTGTGGTGAAAAAGTGTGCTTATATACCAATTTCCATATAGCAGGGCTTGTTTGTCTGTGAAAACTGGCCAATTGTACACAAATTTTGTCAGCAGAAAAATTACATTTCAACAAAAAATCTATTCCTCCAAGAGTATTAAAATATGTAATTAGGAAATACGTTCCAAAGACTTTCTCTATTGTTCAAAAATTCTGTCAACCATTTGATCTTGAAAGTGTCATTAAGTGTGCTATAATCTAAGACCTCGAGTCCCCCTTGCTCTTTGCTGTTACATATTACCTCCTCTTTTAATAATGCGTCTTTTTTCTCCATATGAAGTTATAAAGTGTCTTATCTAATTCCTTAATCACCTTAGGAGGCACATCTAATGATAAAGATGTATATACTGATCTAGAAATACCTTTCGCCTTTGACAATACCCTCCCAATTATTGATATATCTCTCATTAGCCACCAATTACATTTATTGTATGTTCTCTCAATAATTGGTTCAAAATTGAACTGACTCCTCTGGTTTTCATTTTTACAAATTACTACACCTAGATATGTTAACTGGTGTTTAACTGGGATGTTCTCTATTTCTGTAGAGGAGCAATCTTTAAGGGGAAACAATACAGATTTATCACAGTTCATTGTAAGGCCTGATACAGCAGTGAACGCCTCATACATCTAATTATTTTTGGTTCCTCAAATTTGTTTTTCAAAAAAATTGCAGTGTCGTCAGCAAACTGGCTAAGTTTAATTTCTAAACCTAAAGCTGTGATACCACTATACTGATTTCTTTTTACATGCATTGCCAAAACCTGGGTGACTAACAGAAATAAAGAAGGAGAGAGGGGGCATCCTTGCCTAACGCCACGATGAATATCACACCTTTGTGAAGGACCATAAGCAAGTCTGACGGAACTATTACATCCATTGTACAATCTTTAACTGCTTTCAAAAATACATCTCCAAACCCTAACAATTTAATAACTTTGAAAATAAAATCATGATTCACCGTATCAAATGCTTTATAAAAATCAATAAATAAAATAAAACTATCATCGTCAATTAATTGATTATAATCTATCATATCTAAAACTAGTCTAATATTAATCCTAATATGACGACCTTGCATTAAACCAGACTGCTCCATATCAATTATTTTATTGCAGTACCTCGCAGTTAAATATTAGCAGCAGTGACGAAGTGAGCCAGACAGCAACATGCCACCAGTGATGATGAGGGACAGAAAGATGAACAGGCAGATCCAGGGCAAGTAAGTATGGAACATGAGAGGAGAAAGTGAGTTGGATGATGTTAGAAAGTGATATTCAGGTTGCTACATTTTTAATGATTACAGTAGTTAAAACAGCTAAACTTCAACATTTTAGCTGTAAAATGCCACATGCAGTAGCTAATATTAAGAAATATGTTGTGCTTTTTTACTTTTAAAAATGTTGGTAACGTTACAGTTAATGCTTACAAACTTTGAAGATTTTGAATGCAGAAGTTACATTTGTAATGGTGTATTTTCATTTAGATGTGGTATTATTATTTGTGCAGTAAGATTAATTACTGCATAAATTAATTAAGATTATTAAGTAATAAATTAATTTTAAGACAGCATGGAATAGATTGTATAATATGCTGTTATAACAGCATATATATATATATATATATATATATATATATATATATATATATATATATATATATATACAGCATATATATATATATATATATATATATATATATATATATATATATATAGCATATATATATATATATATATACAGCATATATATATATGAAGAGTTCGGTTGCAAAACGCGATAAACGCCATTTTTTGACATTTGGATTTTATTATTGGAAATCACTGTTCAGATGTACCTTATTCTATGTGTGAATTGCTGCCATTAATAAGATTTAAAAATGTACATTTTAAGCCTACTACAAAATGTATTTTTTCACAAAACGCGATATCCGCCAGCCCAGTTTCTTTACAAAGTGCGATATAACGGTTAGGCTATAGAACGTTCAGGATGCTGCGCGAGCTCGGGATGTCACGCGAAGAGAGAGTCACCGCCGGTGAAGTGCTCCGAGTTTGCTCAGTGATTTAACGATAATATCAAAACAAAAAACATATATTTTTAAAAAGAGGATTCAATAGGCTAACTAAAAAACGTTTACCATTTAATTGTTTATACTGTAGGCGAGCTGTCAGTCACGTAGGCTTCGTCACTGATCAACAGCTGTCTGTCAGTCAGAGAATCAAAGCTTCAGAGTCAAGCTAACGTTATGGATTTCGAAAACAAACAAAACATTGATTCACTAGCTTTTCTTAATGTATTACAGTAGTAGAATATAGCCTATGGTGGATATATAGCGTTTTGCAAAAAAAAAAAAAAAAAATTGTTATGTTGTGTATGTTCTGGCCAAAACTAACTCAGAATCTTATTATTATTAATCAATCTTTGTATATACTATTCCATATATTTATGATGTATTGTTTTTTTAACCAATTTAAGATGTTTGACAATGTTAAGATAAATATGTTGCATTTTGGCATGGTTTTTGACTTATTTATGAACTATTTATGGACATAAAATTAAATAAAAAATATCCTGGATTTGAAGAATATTGTGTCCCTGGCCTTCACTGAGCTCAAGTAATAGTTTAATGTACAAAAAATTGTGAATGAACTTGACTGTTGATGTCTTAAATAATAATGTCAAATAACCAACATTTCTCAAAATGGATATATCTCGTTTTGCAACGAAACTCTTCATATATATATATATATATATATATATATATATATATAATGTCTAGTATTTAGACAGTAGGCCTAGGCTATCACATATTTTACCGGAGGCTGAAATATATTTAGACTAAATCACATTACACTTAAGCAGATATTCACAAATAAACTACATTAAACATAAGGCAGTATTTTAGCATGATAATCAGTGTTATAAGCTAATCAAAACTGAGTGAAATATATTTAATATACAAATATGTTTAGAGAGTAATAGCCTATCACATTGAAAAAGTTTACACTTGAGGGATATTGTAAGGCAATCTTTCCTGTAAGATGTCAAAAGCTAGCCAAAACTAAGCAAAATATAGTCAGAAAATTCATATGAGTTCTATATTATCAGAAAAATAATTATATAACAGTAAAACTTACTCCGAAATTGAGTCCTCAATTCGCTCTTCAAAATGCTGCCGTTCGTCGTCCGAGTTACAATCTTCCTCTGAGGAAAAGGTGAATTCTTCCTCGCTGTCCAGAATCACCTGAAGGGCGTCTTTACCGGAGAAGCGTGCCATACTCAAAACGCGATGAACTATCAGTGAGTCTGATGAAGAAACTGTGTTTGTATGGCATTGATCGGGGGGCGTGTGCGATGAATAGATCACCTAAACTATTTACCATGTGAATAGTGCCGGGGGCGGGGCTGCCTCAGCTCATCAGAGATAATGAAGGGAGAACGAAAAAACGGTACCTCTCCTTGCTTTTAAAGGGACTACATAAGCTGAGAATATTCGATTTTTATATAAATTACTTCATTTAAAAGAAGAGATTTCAAGCTTCATAAAGACATATCTCACGTGTCTGTGTGAGAAGTATTCGCTGAGTTATGTTTAATTTTCGGACGTGTTTCAGAATGGACTACACGGACAGAGAGAAGGCAGAACTCGCTTCGTGTTTATTTTTCTTTATTTGGCAAAAAGCACCACACTTTGTTTTTATTGTGAGTATACACAAAAATAATACACATTTAACAGGATCGATTGATGTATGAAACTCCTATGGAAAATCAAAGTCAACAGAGTATTTATGAGTTTCTTTTACACTGATAAAAAAAAGCGAGCTGGTATCGCCGGCGATACTGCCGACCCCAGGGGGTTGGGTATTCGTTATGCAGGAGCTTATAGTTATTGTGAAGTTTGAGTTAGTGGTTTTGGAAAGCCTGCAACCTTAGCCGAAAAAAGCGTAACAATAGCTAACGCTGTGCTAAACATGTTTGCTCCAGTAGTAATGAAAAGATTCACCTTGAACTCTGTCATGGAAACTAGCATGTATAAACCTTAAAGGGACAATAAGTAGCTTTTTAGGTATTTTATTATCTAAAATCAATATTTTTATTCATAAATATGCCCTCAATGGTGTACAAATACCTATGCCAATGATCAGACTAATCCTCTTACACGAAGAATTTATTATCTTTATATACATGGGACGGGTAGGTCCACGGAGGCTTCCATGTAGTTCCGCCATCTTGAAAAACTATAATAGCAGAGAGGGACAAAAAGTACTAGGCCAACACGTTTCCACAACGCGTTTCGTTCAGAGCCAGGCGTCACGTGACTGAAGCCAGCAGAAGCGGAGGAGCAGAGCAGTGAGAGGCGCTTGTCACTGCCGCGGCAAGTTTAAAAGGATTCACTGCACGGTTATTTATCCACCGTTCATTCATACATATGCTGAGTCACAGGATGAGTCCTCGTCGTCGAAAAAGTGCAAAATAGACCGTAAAAGGAAACGTGACCGGAGATTACAAAAACAAGGGTTAATGTCGGGATAGCTAATGCAGGAGAAAGCTTTCAAAAGAGACCCTGAAGTTGCCTGCTTTCTTCTCCACAGGTAAGTCAATGTTACGGTCGTAATTACAAGCTTTTTTTTTCATTGCTTGGTTGTGAACTTTATTATATACACTGTAAAAAATAAAATCGTAAAAAAACGGTCAATGACTGTCAGCTACGGCTGCCAAACAAAAACCGTAAAAATAAAGTAAAATATCCTAATTTAAATGAAGTGCAAAAAACGTTTACAGAAATTTTCCTTAAATGTTTTATAGAAAAACACTGTTATTTTACAACTATTTCCTGAATTATTACGATCAAACACCTTCATTGTAAAAGAATCCCATAAAAAAACAGTCAAATGACTGTCAGCAATGGCTACCATACAAAAACCGTAAAATTAATGTAAAATATCCTAATTTAAATAAGTGCAAAATACTTTTACAGAAATCTTCATTAATCTTTTTTAACAGAAACACACAGTTAAAACACAGGTAATTCACATTTTTTCTGATTTTTTTACTGAAAAACATTTCAGTTAATTACATGCATGATTTGCTGTGACTATACATCACTGCATCAGCAACTACACAGTTACTGTCTGTTAAATAAAGCAACATGCAGCATTTCATCAGTGTTTCTCTGCTCATCCTGGACTGAAGCTCAGGCTCTACTCTTCAACACAATGGTGACACACGAAACACACCATACAGAAACACTTTAAAACCCAACAGATCATTAAACACTACCAGATCTCTCAGCATCTTCACTTATTACAATCCAGACTTTATTTCTTTCATACTAACATTCTTATTGAGAATTAACAGAGGTTTAGAAGTTGAAGCTTTATTGAAAAGAATAAAGTTTGGTGTCACCATGATGGAGATCGGTGTTTGTTTTAGTTGGGCTCTTGACCTTTTAGTGTTTTACTTTAAAGTTTCTCTGTCTGCTTTAACTGTGTGTCTCTGATGCATCTTTGTTATGGTGGGAATCCAAGAGAAACTCAGATGATGTTGGTCACTTTCTAGTGATAATAGTCAACATGTAATGTTCTGCTTCATTGAGACTCTGAGAAGAGTAATAAGTTTTAACTTTTTTAACTTTCTTAAATTTTAGTGGTTCATTTTGCATGATAAAACTGCTATAGCAGATCCTGCAGTGCTGTGATACTCAGATTTTATGAAGTCATTATACAGAAAATGTTTTGACAGGATCATATCGACTCACTCAGACATCAAGAATCAGCGTATGAATCACAACAATGGTGACAACGAAAAATAAATCTGACCTACTATAAAGTCACAAAAAGGCTTTGTTGGTTGTCACCATTGTTGAGATTCATATGTTGATTCTTGATGTCTCTATATTACAAAAAAAATGTATGTATAACCAGCTCAAAACTTTTTCTGTATATTTTTTTTCAATTACAGATGGTTATAATACTAATGCCACAATATTCAAGGGTTATGTGATAAATTTTAACATTATCTAAAGACTTTGTTTAAAGCTAAAATCTATCTACATATTATGTAATCTAAGCTATTATATTCAGAGATTTGACTGTCATATCAGTGAATCAGATCATCATATGATGATTATAACATCACCAATAAATGATCAAGATCATCAGATATTTTCTCCAGTATTTAATGCTTAAACAAATGTGCATCAAATACACAGTTAAAGCAGCCAGAGAAAACTAAAGTTAAAAACTCAAGGGTCATGAGCCCAACTAAAGCAGACATTGATCTCAATCATGGTGACATCAAATTTATTTTAAAGTTTTTTACACTTTATTTAAATTAGCATATTTTACTTTAATTTTAGGGGTTTTTTTTGGCAGCCGCAGCTGCCAGTCATTTGACCCTTTTTTTACGATTTTCTTACAATGAAGGTATTTGACCATAATAATGCAGGAAATACCTGTGAAATAACAGTGTTTTTTCGGTTTATTTAAATTAGAATATTTGACTTTAATTTTAAGGTTTTTGTTTGGCAGCCGCAGCTGCCAGTCATTTGACCCTTTTTTTACGATTTTTTTTACAATGAAGGTATTTGATCGTGATTATTCAGGAAATGCCTGTAAAATAACAGTGTTTTTCAGTTTATTTAATTTAGGATGTTTTACAATTTTTTGGGGAGCTGACAGTCATTTTACCATTTTATCATTCAACGGTTTTGTTTCTGTTAAATTACAGATTATATTTGTAATTTTACATACATTTTTATGTAATTTAAGAAAACAGAAAAAATACTGTATGAAAAATACAATAAATTTTCTGTATAAAAAGTGTGAATTACTGTAATTTGTCATTAATGTCACAATACCTAAAATAACAGCTGAATTTTTATTTTACAGATATTATTTGTAATTTTACAGTGTTTTGAGTACAATTTAAAATGAAAGAAAATTATCGTCAAAAAATCACAGTTATTTTCTGTAAAATTAGGATTTTTTTTTACAGTGTAGACAGTAGAACATTTATAGTTACAAGTTAAACAGGCTCTTTGATGAATAGCAGCTATTGAGTAAAGTAACGTTAGAGAAGGCACGGATGATGATGATATCTAACAATGCACGTACTTCAAAAATATAACGAATAAAGGCGGCATTACTACTAACTACCATAGTTAATGTTTTTCACAGTCAGTAATTTATACTGTAACATTCTTTTTTTCGTTGATTCAAGTTTCAGTTTGTTTTAAATAACAAACCTGTTCACCCGAAGGAAAACTCGAAGTGCTATTATAAGACATCCTGTCATAGCTTTTTTGTACATAACGTCTACCGTAGATGCAACGCGCATTTGAAAAAGTGAGGCACTGGAGAGCATTATTCGTTTGAATGCAAAATACAGTTTCACCACTAGATGGGAGAAATTCCTACTTAGTGTCCCTTTAATTTATTAATTTAATAATCAATAAAAAAGGAATTTATACCTGTTTTATATTATGCTGTAGCGACATTGGATCAGCGGTTTGGAAAATGGATGGATGGATGATTCATTTGCGGCGCCATCTTCTGTTCAGATGCAGGAATTCATTTGGCAAACGACTCTCACAGTGCATTGTGGGTATTCTCTAGCCGTTGAGTGTATATCTGTCGTGCACTTATTGCGGTGCATTGTGGGATTGAATGAGTGAACTCGAATCGAGTTACTCGATAACGTCCACTATGGTTTCAGACACCACTACAAATGGCTGTTCCCTCAAATAATGCCCTATTTAAGGGTATAGGGGGCGATTTCAGACACAGCCTCAATGACGTCAAGGCTGTGATTGATTATCAAGGCACAAGTGATCCAAGTTAGCCGTTACACTTTTTCCAATGGTAGAGCCACAGATCATGGTATCTCCCAGTCATAAGACCATCTCTGGTATAAAGCAGGCTTTAGGTGATCGTCAGCTCCTAACATCCGGTCTGAAGCTGCTGGCCTGAAGCTGCAGTTGTAGCAGGTATTGAGAAGAGAATATTATTGTTATGATTGGTTATTTCATTGGTTCGTGTAGTTTGTTATGGTGCAGTACCGAAAGACTCCAGCAGGGGGTGGGGCGAGCATGGAGAGTTATTATCAGGCACACGGTTCCCTTCCCCCACTCATAATATAGAGATTGAGGGAAACACAACAAGTGTCTGTCGTTGTTTTAATATTTCTATGTTCCCCTTTTCAGTGGGAGACTACACAGTCACGTATATAGTTCTGCAGTCAGACACATCTCGTCTCATATGTGCTCGTTCAATCCCTCAAACTGCCACCAGAGGTCACCATCTCCTGCGACTGACATCAACCTTGATGAGCCTCACCTGTAAATCACTATCATTCATCTTCACAATTATTCATCTTCAACTTACAGAAAAAGATGATCATTTCTGTTTAAGTAGGTTTAGTTCAGTAATGTTGTTCTCTTGTTGAGGGAGGGACTGTGATGTTTCTGTCGCTGGGTGTTAATAAACAGTGTTAACCACACAAAGTCCTTCACTGTAAAGCTAAAGTGCTTGTGTTAAAACAGTCTGTCATTTGGTTGCTGTTGATCTGATGAGCTTCAACACGGTAAGACAAACACACTCTTGCTTAAATGAAACTGATGATTATTGCTCATATAACATACGTGTCTTTACATGAGAAATGTTAAGAATAGGGTGATTTACATACTTGTTTAAATGATGAATATATGAAGGCAAGTATTCATTAGGGACTGTTCGTTTTTTATTTAAGGGGCTACCGGAGGAGTTTTGAGATCTATAGTCAAAAAAGACTTGACCCTCCCTTCGCCAGCAATACATTTTTCTATGACCCTCCAACCCAGCCAGCACAGCCATGTGGGGCCCAAATGGGTTTGACCTGGGCTATCTAACTGGGACCCAGCCAGTTTTGTCCTCGGTTTCCATGTAGGCCCCACATGGGTTTGCCCAGATGAAATGAACACTGCTTAGTGTGCACAGTACAGGCTGTTAAATGTAACACTGAATCAGTGTTGGAGGTAATGAGATAATTAAGTGATTGAATAATGATTGTGTATTATTGACGAACACCTGCTGTTAACAAGCATAATCACTGAAGGAAAGAGAAACACAAGAACTACTTCCAGCCACAACCTTGGATGAAATCAACTGAAGATAAAATACATTACATCTCTCAAGATCTCATTAAACAACTCCACAAACAGCATTACCAGCTTCACTTATTACTAACCAGACTGACTTTATTTATGTCAGACATCTACAGAAAATAATTAAGAAGAGGTTTAGATGTTGATTACTTATTTGAAAGTAATAGTTTGATTTGATGTTACCACTGTGGCGATCAGTGTGTGCTTTAGTCAGGCTCTTGACTTTTTAACATTAGTTTTTCTCAGGCAGCTGTGTCTGTTTGTTATGATGAGAACAGCAAGAGAAAATATAATCAGATTCTGTAAGCTGATTGATGATAAGAGTATAATCATCATATAGTGGCTTAGCTCATTGATTATGTGTGAGGTTTATACGGGTAGTATGTTATTCATTTTGTTTATTGTTGTGATTCTACAGCAAAAAAATAATAGAATTTAATCAGAACATCAAATGATTTTTAAAACCCCATTTACACATGTTGGACTACTGAAAGTTCTACTTGCACACAGACATCAAGAATCAGCATATGAATCTCAACAATGGTGACATGCTTCATGCTGCATGCTGCAATGCATTCTGAGTGCATCATACGAAACTTATCCATGGCTCCCAGAATGCATTGTTCCAGGTGCGGTGCGTATACAGCAGTGCAGAGATCGTTTCTGCACAGTCTATTTCTGCTGTACTGCACGCGCTGAATTAAAGTGACAGCGCAGGGTTCGTGGTCAAAATGAACACAGATTGACATGAAAATATAATAATCTCACCATAAATGCATGTAATTAAATAAAATGTTGTAATCTCACCATAAATGTATTTAATTAAATACTACTATTTTTCACAGTCATCTTTTTACTTTAAGACCGGGGTAAAGCAAGGAAAACTACAATTTACCTCAACAAGGCGACATAATAAACAACACTCGTCTCATTCGTGGAGGTGGAAAAACAAGTTCTTTGTGAGATACAATATTTATTGTATTAAAATTTAAATACAAAAGAAAAGGCATGAGAGTAGGCTGTTTTTGTCAATTTTAAGTTTTAATTTAAAATGTTTGCGATTTTAATATAAGTACATGGTTAAATATTTTACCACTTGCTTGAGCAACTTAATATATAAATCTATATAGAAGTAATGCATTGAATAATACGTTGTTTAAATTGTGTTTAAACGTGAATACGTCTATTAAAGAGTGTATAGAGAGAATCGCAATGCTGACAAAACATTTTTTTTTTGGTAAAAGTTGCTGATTACTTCTGGATTTGAAAGTAAAATAGTGAGTATGTGTTTGTGGTACAGCCGCAGATCAGTTACGCACTGCAAACGCAGCATATATGAAACAGGCGTTAACCTCTGCTTTCTCATCTTACACATCACACTCCACTGTTATGGTGGCCATTTCAGTAGATTTACTCACTAACATTGTTGTGGAAACATAATAAGCATGGAAACTAAAATATGGTAGTATCGTGCTACAGCGCACATTCTATCAGCTGCAGTTCTGGCGCCTCAGTCCCAATACTGTACCGGTATGTTAATGCAGCGGTAGAGTTACACTCACAGGACACTGCACTTATTCACAATCACAAAAGTTCATTATTTGCTTGTGCTTTAAAGCTTTGCCGTGTAAGATTGCGCTCGATCGGCCCAAAACCGGCATCCGACCAGCGCGGAAGGTCTTAACGTGTTACTGTCCTTTTCTCGAGGCAAAGTATTTTTTGATTAAATGCAATTGATTTGAATATGTATTCTCTCGTTATTTCATCTGACTCCATAAATGAAAATGTTTTAATGATATCTCTGCATCATTAAATGTGAGCGAATGTTTGACTATTCCTTTTAACTCTTTAATGAAAATAATGTCAAAGTCAGTTAGAATAATCAAATGTAACAATTTATTATGTCAGGTAAATGTATCATGCCAATTTCATAATCAATTCAAAGATAATCGATACAAAACATCAAATGCTCTGGAATAGAGAGAAGATGCAAACCCAACATTAAGAAATACATGAGGCTGAGAGGTCTCACTCTCAGCCTCACGGGCTAATCTGAGGTACAGAAAGGGCCCCGAATCCTCTGCTGCATTTCATTATATAGTCAGGACCTCTTTCACTTGGAAACATCTTTTAACAATGGAAATTTGCATTCAGAGGTTACACCTTTGGGTGTAGGGAGACCATTTGTCTAGAGGCCAACCCCTCCTTGTGTGCCAGTTATCCATAAACTCTTAAAAACCTTATTACCTTTTGTTTTACTTATTTGGAAGAGACATTTTAAACGATAGCAAACATGAAAAATACTCTGTGATAATCATTCACATTAAACTTTTCATTTTCTTGGGTGAATTCAGGTGATCTGAGGGGGGGAGTGGGGAAGAGGGGGAGTGGGGAAGAGGGGGAGAGGGAGGGGAAGAGGGGGAGAGATGTGTTCTGAGGTGAGACTTTGCCTCTCACATGGTGAGTTCAAATGGTATTTTCCAGAGAGGTCCTTTGTCCTCTCAGGGTCTGGTCGCTCTTCAAACAGACTGTCCGGCATTTCCTAATTTCTCAATTCTTACAGCCGGGTAAACATTTCATTGGCGTTCTGTTCTGACATGATGCACTTTTTCTTAGCGTGTACGCCCTGAAGCGCGCACTGTCAAACAGCGCCAAACTGAACTTATGTAGGGTCAGACCCATCTGCTAGCGATGGAAAAAAATACACAAAACAAGCCACTTTGAAATTTTGCTGTTTTCATGAATACAAAAATTGGATGATCCTCCCCTCAACAAAGAATAAAAAGACATGACCCTCCCCTATTTTCCTCCGGTGGTCCATTCCATAAATACCGAACGGTCCCTTACTTCAATGAGCTCATTGTTTTTGCCTTAAATTATTACATTGTTTCAATTAATACATTTTTAGCTAACTGTGATTTTGTACATTTCTGAAATGCATAACTTAGACAGTTTCCTCTGATAACAGATCACTCTAAATTGTAATGTGGACTCGTGTATTTTCTGTAAAGCTGCTTTGAAACGATGTGTATTGTATATGTATATGTATATGTATCTGTATTATAGATATATGTTATGCTGATGTGGGTCAGAATGGCTCCTCCTCTTCCTCTGATCTTCTTTCTGCTCATGATTCACGGTGAGTCTCTCTTACATTCACATTAGAAACACTCTGATGTTTTATTTAAGGCCTCATGAGCGGCTGATCTGCACTTTCTTCTGTCCTGTTCTCACATATTTCTCTCTGAAACAGGAAGTTTGTGTTGAACATGTCAAACGCTCCTTTTAGAAATGTCAAGGGGTGCTTCTCAATATCCCTCCTCGTCTCCTCTCTCCTCCGTCCTCCATCCTATGACCCGTAAACCGATCGAGCTCAGCCATCTTGAAGGACATCTCAATTCTCTAACTGCACTGCGAGGAGTCGAGGATGGAGGAGTGAGGAGTGAGGAGTTATGAGCGAGGATGCACAGGTGTATCCTATGCGGAAGAGTTTTATCTACTAAACGTGACGCACGTATAAATTCTCCTCCCCCTTCACACCGGTCACAATCATTTTAATTTATACTTTACCTTTGCAGTTTATATAAACCACACATCTCACATATTTCAACAGGGTATTTTGCTTTATTATTATTTATTATGAATTTCTTAATTAAACAAACTTCAACAACATAAGGGCAGATCCTTTGAGCGCTGCTGATGACGCGATGAAGTGACGCTCGAGTGATCAAGTATTTCCAATGCATAAAAAAAAGTTACATTCGATTCCTCCGTCCTCATTTTCTTTCCTCGCAGCCTTTCCTCGCATCCTACAGGAGGTGGAGCTGAGACGCGAGGAAAGGAAACGAGGATGCACAAATAAGAAATGAGAAGCACCCCAATAGTCTTTTGCTACTTGACAAATTTCAAATTGACATCAAATGCCCACTGGGAAGTTTCTTCTGCTCATCAAGCCTGCATTTATGTGATAAAAAATACAGAAATAAAATGTAATATTGTAAGATATTATTACAATTTAAAATAATTGGTTTTCAATTTATACTTTAAATTATCATTTATTTCTGTGATGCAAAAATGAATTTTCAGGATCATAACTATCCTTTAGAAATCATTCTAATATTCTGGTTTATTATGAGTGTTGGAAACTGTGTTTCAGGGGTTTCTAGTGATGATAAAGGTTGGGGTGTGAGTTACAGTCCTTCACACATCTGTGCACTAAAGAACTCAACAGTGATAATGAGATGCACTTATACATACCCTACTGGATATCAGATCATGGAAGTGTTCTGGACAAATGAGTCAAACAAAAGTGATGCGTCTCCAGATCTGTCTAAGGACCCTGAATACAGTCAGAGGCTTCAGTATCTGGGAGATAAACAGCAGAACTGCACCATCAGACTGAGTCATGTGAGACTGAAGGATTCACACAAGTACTATTTCAGATTCATCACTGATAAACCTGGTGGCAAATGGACTGGTAAACCAGGAGTGACTCTTACTGTCACAGGTGAGTTTGATGAGGTTTATCTCTTCTTCTGTGCATTATGTTGAATAATAATCAGTGTATGACAGCAGCACTAGATATAATGTGTGTGTTGTGTTCAGATCTTCAGGTGGAGTCTCCTGAGAGAGTGACAGAGGGAGATTCAGTCAATCTGAGATGTAAAAGCAGCTGCGCTCTGACTGACAGAGCAACATTCATCTGGTACAGAAACTCACAGCCATTAACTGAGAGAAGAGACAGAAACAATGAACTCCTGCTGCAGTCAGTCAGAAGAGAGGATTCAGGCAGATATAGCTGTGCTGTAGACGGACACACTCACATCTCTCCTGATGTTCAGCTCAATGTCACGTGTGAGTACAGACTGACTTTCAAACATTACAAAGAATAAATATCTGAATTTATGATTTATAAAAATGTTTTAACATGGTTCGGGTCAAACTGACCATAATTGTATTTAATTCCCTAAAAATGACACTATGAAAAAAAAAAATCCAATCAGGTACAAATAATGAACTTTTAATATATTAATTATACATTTAATAACAATACTTTTCACACATTACAAAGAATAAATATCTGAATTTATGATTTATAAAAATACTTTAACCACTATTTTTAAGACTGCCCCTCCCCGACACCCGTGGGACACTTGCCATTATTTTTTATTTATTTATTTATTTATTTGTTTATTTAAAAGGGACAATGCATATTAATGGACATCTTAGCTTTTCAGCATTTATTTTCATGTCTACATGATTATCATGTTTCTCTTTTTTTCTGTTATTGTTTTTTCTCTTTCCTTCAATGATTCTGCTTATTAACATTAGGTGTCACCACTAATGGCCAATCATCACTTAATTAATCACTTAATTATCTCATTAACTTCAACACTGCTTCAGTGTTAACTTAATTATCTCATTAACTTCAACACTGCTTCAGTGTTAACTTAATTATCTCATTAACTTCAACACTGCTTCGGTGTTAATTTTTAACACCCTGTAGTGTGGACACATATAAACACTGAGGAGTGTTAATTTAACACTGGGGATTTTGCTGTGTAGGCACGCTTTCCCAGTGTTATCCAATATCCTCACTGTGTGGGAAGTAGGAACAGCAGTGACTGACTTCTCTGTGTAAAGCCCTCTCCTTCTCCAAGGGTGCGGGGGATCAGGCGGTTTACGCGAGGAGCTGGAAGACAGTGTTTGTGGCCTTATGTTGTTAAAGTTAGGGATCCCAATTCATCAGTCACTGACGTAACTCATAGTGACGACTGAATGGGAACGTCTAGGTTACTAATGTAACTCCTGTTCCCTGAAGGAGGGAAGGGAGCCAAGGTGAAAAAGACAATACAATTAAATGTATTAAAAATGTACTTGTATGTTTTTAGTACAATACAAATATACTTTAATGCATTTTTAATACATTTAACAGTACGTGTTTTTCAACTGGGAGAAGTTACGTCCCGTTGCCACAATCCAGTGGTCACTGAACATTTATCTACATCTATCCTTGCAACCTTCCCTTGAATCCTACAGGGGGTGGAACTGAGACACGAGGAAAGGAAACGAGGAAACACAAATAAGAAATGAGAAGCGCCCTATTTGTATATTGGAATATTCTTGATCACTGAAGCGTCACTTCAAAGCGTCAACAGCTGCGATCAAGAGATCTGCCCTTATGTTGTTAAAGTTTGGTTATTTAAGAAATTAATAAAGATAAAGCGATATGCCCTGTTGATATATGTTTGATATAGAATTTATATAAATTGCAAAGGTAAAGCATAAATAAAAATGATTGTGACTTGTGAAGGGAATGGAGAGAATTGAGATGTCCTTCAAGATGCTGAGTTTGATCAGTTTCTGGGTCACAGGCTGGAGGACGGAGGAGCGAGGAAACGAGGAAGCATCAATTTGAGTATTGAGAAGTACCCATAAACTTTCCCTCGATTCCTCCGTCTTCATTTTCTTTCCTTGCAACCTTCCCTCACATTCTACAGAGGGATGTGTTTTAGCCTTAAACAGTGAAAAATAAAACTGGGATGTTTGCTGAAATTGTCCAATAATAACCAACTGCAGCCTTTCCTAGAACATTTTAATATTGGTCGAGCGTTTGCTCGCTGGCGTGAGCTTATCGTCAGACCGATGCTGACTTGGCCGTCATGCTGTTGAACTAGTAAGTAAATTGCTTGCATACTATCTTTAGTTTTTCTAATCTGTTGTCTGCCTGGCTACGTTACGGAAACTATCTGGTCCTCCATTTATCTTCATGAATCAGCTAACGTTAGTAGATGAGCGAATTATCAATCTGGTAGCTAGTAAACACTAACATGCTAGTTTTAGATGGTTAGGATGCTATCGCTATCATTCTCGTTCAGATTTGAGCATTGCAATCGACATGCAAATCGCAAATGTTTGAGTTAAAATGTTTAGTCTACTAAACATGTATAAATTATGAAAGGAGGAAGATTAATAATATTATCATTGCCCATATGAAAAAAACCTGCATGCTTCATATACAGTAACAGCCTGTTCTCATCCCAAGTCGCTTTCAAAATTTCTTCAATATCTGACGCACAAAGCACCCTTTAGCGTCCATAAGAGACGCATAACCCTACCACAGACCTAAACCTACCCATAACCGAAGCGTCTCATATTGACGCTAAGGGTGCTTCGTGCGTCAGATATTGAAGAATGTTTGAAAGTGACGATTTGGGGATGAGAATGCATTGACAGTAACCGTAAATCATTTTACGACAGCGGTAATGGACAAT
This sequence comes from Rutilus rutilus, assembly GCF_951802725.1. Classification (NCBI taxonomy): domain Eukaryota; kingdom Metazoa; phylum Chordata; class Actinopteri; order Cypriniformes; family Leuciscidae; genus Rutilus; species Rutilus rutilus. Next base: position 51,929,177 of record NC_140210.1, read on the forward strand.
TCCGCTTCCAACCTGTAGGGCGACCGCAGAGGAAAAGTTCCATGTTGTTGCTTTAAACATCATGTGTGAGTTTAATGATTGTTTACACATTGTTCAAAAACTTCAAATTCATAATTTTCTAATATTTATTGTAAGTCTCAGACATCAGACGCTGTAACTGTCACAGGTGAAGCTTTCAAGATCACACTCCTGTATCTTCACATCATTCATCAGTTTGGAGAGTTAATCATGATGATCTTCCTCTTTCAGTTCATCATGTTGCTGGTAGGAATGTGATTGTGATCACAGCGGCATCTGGAGGACTAGTCTTCATCATCATCTTCTTCATCATCCTGTTTATACTGTGAGTTAAAAAACTGCAGTGATTATTGTATAAGTTCACTTTTGGTCTGATGTAGAAGAAAATGGCTAATTTGTGTTTGATTATTAGCTATCTTTAAAAACAGTGTTCATATTCACTCTTAATTTAATACATTCGCCCATATGCTGTTAATGTCTGTGATTATAACAGGAAGAAACAAAGGAGTGTTAAAGCTGAAGATCTCACAGTGAAAGAGGTAAATCATCCACACACAACATGACTTTACAGAAGCAGAAAATCAGTCGATCAGCCGTTATCTGTGTCTCAGACTGTAACTGTACGAACTGATGGCAAACTAACATTATCAAAGTCTTTATCAACACAAAAATAAATTAATAAATAAAACTGAAGTAAACTTTTAACAAATTTTCCATGGTTTAAGCATCGTCGACGTCACTTCAGTGGTCTGGGAAAAGCACATAAAAGTCCTGGCAGAAAGAGATGCATAAGGATGTAGTGTAACAACGAATTATTATTTTTTCCGAAGTGTTAACAACTTATTGTTAACTAATAATAGTTGCAAACTCGTACTACCAACAAAATATTAGTGCATTTCTAGAACTGGGCGTGCATGGTTACACTACATCCTTATACATCGCTTTCTGCCAGGACTTTTACGTGCTTTTCCAAAACCCCTCAAGTGACGTCGACCAGAGTCCTGCACGGGTTCGGGTACCCGCGGGTGACCCGCAAATTTTGCTCAAACGGGTGAAAAATTTCCAACTGTGTCGGATACGGGTGCGGGTCGGGTCGGACACGGGCTAAACACGGGTCTAAACACGGGTTTAAAACAATCACGTGCAAACGTACAAATTTTAGGAACACATTTACAAAAATATGCCTGTATTTCAAGTTGATAAAATAATTTAAAATCCACATCAGTTTATTTGTGCCCACGCCCTCCCAGGAGTCTCTATACCTACTTTCACTTTTAAAAATTCATCATAACCAGTCGTCGAGATGGATGCTGAGGAGTTGAAGAAAAGAATAGCTAGTAGAGATTGTAAAGTTGTCGACAATACCCCATCAAAAATCAAGTCCAGTGTGTGGGAGAAATTTGGAGTTATATGAATGAAAAATTATGAAAGGCTTTGCTGCATTTTCGTGTTGGATAGCCGCAAATGTGGGACTTAATCCCTGAGGAAGAACACAGATAACTGTGGTAACAAAGCAGTTCTATCGAACAGTATTTTTCAAATTTAACACTGTTAAGTATTTGTGGTGTGCAGGGCGTGTTTGAACCCAAAATTGTCAGATGTAGGCTAGACAAAATTGCGTGGCAGATACACAGCAAAAACTCCAGTGTTAAATTAACACTCCTGGGAGTGTATATGAGTCCACACTCAAAAGTGTAAAGTGTTAAAATATGAGTGTTAAATTAACACTCAAGAGTGTTAAAGTTAATGAGCTAATTAAGTGATTAATTTAGTGATGATTGAGCATTATTGAAGACACCTGATGTTAACAAGCAGAATCACTGAAGGAGGAAATCACTAATTGTAAGTTACCATTAAGGTGATCAGTGTTTGCTTTAGTTGGGCTCTTGACACTTATATGTTTACTTTAAATTTTGCTTGTCTGCTGTTATTGATTTATAACAGTCAGATGAACAAAGAGACAATGTGATCTGATGGTGTTGGTTATGTTTTGACATAATAATGTTGTGATCTGTAAAACAAAACTTATTGAGATGGCTTAAATTGTTAGTTACAGCAGCTCTGTGATTCTACAGCACATGATTTTCAGTATTTTTCATATAATCCAAAAATATTTCATAACCATTGTTCTGATCAAAAGACTTTCAAATGAATTTATTTAGAAACACAGACATCAATAATCAGCCTGTGAATCTCAACAATGGTGACAATAATAAAGCATGTTGCAGTCGCTGCCACCAATCACAACTCATTAATGGCTCCCATCATGCATTGCGGTATGAATAAATTATGATCTGAATTGTCTGTGTAATTTACTTTTCCTACTTGAATATTCTGCTCGTCACCATTGTTGAGATGCATAGACTGAATCTTGACGTCTGTGTGTGCCTAAAAGAAAGATTTTTTTTTTTTTTTAACTTTTAAGAAATCCTTTGTATTATATCTAAAATTCTGGATATTTATGCAGATTCACAGTTATGCTGTAATCAACAACATAAATCTAAGTCAGAAATAAGGATCTTAATGAGTTCAGTGATCAAGTTCAAATGATGATTGTCATAATATAACCAACACCAGCAGATCACTTTTTCTCTTTGTTCATCGGGCAGTTATAAGATACAACAGCCTAACAAAATCTAAAGTAAATGTATAAGTGTCAAGAGCCCGACTAAAGCAAACACCCATCACCATAACGGTGGCTTACAATTTGTGATTTTCTCCTTCAGTGATTCTGCTTGTTAACATCAGGTGTCTTCAATAATGATCAATCATTACTAAATTAATCACTTAATTAGCTCATTACCTTTAACACTCTTGAGTGTTAATTTAACACTCATATTTTAACACTTTACACTCTTGAGTGTGGACTCATATACACTCCCAGGAGTGTTAATTTAACACTGGAGTTTTTGCTGTGTATAGTGTTGTAGCCGCGTCTGTTCGATTGGTAAAATACTCAGTTTTGTGGTAACGTTAGCCATGTTCTTCATGTACCGGCCTTTTGACAGCTTCAGCTTAAGTTGTCCTTGTGTTAATTGTCATGTAATAACTTCTGTATGATCTGGCAATAAACATTTCTGTAAGCGTGTCTATAATATGATAGTCTAAACTGATTTTATTTCGGGTTGCGGGTCAGGTGGTGAGTTCTATTTTAAGCGGGTCGGGTCGGGTGCAGATTTTAATTAGTGCTGCTGTCGGAAAACGGGTCAGATGCGGATTTAAGCACTGCGGGTACGGGCGGGTGCATATTTACAAAATCGGACCCCTGCAGGACTCTGACTGTTACGAAGTGGAGGACGCACAGGGTTCGTACGTTTTGAAAAAACCTGGAAAAGTTATGGAATTTGAAAAATGCAAATTCCAGGCCTGGAAAGGTTTTGAAAAAATAAAAAGACCCAGAAAGTTTTGGAAAAGTCATGGAATTTTTTTTTTTAACAGCCTAATATGTGATTAATACAAAAACTGTTTAATAAAAAATATATTTCTCGTTGTCTTAACATCCTTATATTCGGGCGGCATAACGTTCAGTTCACGTATACGAATCCGATTCACTCACTGGTTGCGATGTTGCCTGAGGCGAAGTCGGTGCTGACAGAAATTTTATTGAAATGCCAGGAAAGTGGCACGAGCATGCTAAAGTTTTGCAAGCACCGGTGGGTCGAGAATGTAGCGGAAAGCTCTGGCCGCATGTGAAACGATACGCAGTAGGCTATATCAGCCTAACTTACGTCTTTCTCCTGCACGCGAGAGGAGGGAAGAAAACGAGTAAATGTCAGTTCAGTTGTAAGTTCATTCTATGTGCTTAGGAGTGTGCGATATTGTCTATGAACTATGATGATATTGTAATCATTGTTTTAACTATGTACGAGGCACTGCGAGTGCGAGCTGACATCGCGTTTCTCTCATACTTGCTTTAACTGCGTGATGTGTCAGTGCAGTTATAGATGTGCCCAAATGAGTTTTTGTCTTATATTTATATCATATTATGTTGTTATATTAGAATATCACATGAGCAAGAGTGCCGTTTTCCTTTGCATATAATTGCAAATGTGCTATTTATTTTATACAACAGTTAAATTAACAATAAAAAAAAAAAATCATATTTTGTATTTTAAAGTCACCATGATGGTGGTTAGCGTTTGCTTTAGTTGAGCTCTTGACCCTTGACTCTTTAATATATAATGTCTCTGGTTGCTTTAATTGTGTGTTTATAAAGCACAATTGTTGTAGCTAAAAAAGCCATCAGAAACTGAGATCAGGAGATGTTGGCTGTTTATTGATGATATCATCATGTAACTGCCTGAAGCCCTGATCATGTTCAGTGTCAAATGCTTTGATTATATGGGACTTGTGGTTTAAAAGCGGTTTTATTCATGACAGAAGTAATTTGATTCTACAGCATATCTAGCAGTGTTGTTTATCAAATAATGTACTTGGTTTTTAATAATTATTTAGTGCACAAAACCCTGTCATCTATGGCATTACTTAGACGCACACAGACATCAAGAAACAGCATATGAATCTCAACAATGGTGACAATCAAACAAAATATCCAGATACCGGTAATCAGATCAACTACAGCTGCATAATTTATTAAAGCCGCAATGCATGCTGGGAGATATGGGTGAGTTTTGATTGGTGGTACCCAGCATGCACTGCAGCATGAAGTATTTAATTGATTGTCACCATTGTTGAGAGTCATACACTGATTCTAGTGATGGCCGGTTCGTGAACGAATCGTTCTTTTGAACCGGTTCTTTTTAGTGAACTGGTCGAACCAGTACACTAAATCGGACTGAATCGTTCGAAACAGTTCGCGTCTTGCGTCAGCACTGATCCACAAGTTAAGTTACTCACTTTCGGACATGCCTGAGTCCTGACAGTCCCTTCGACTCAAAATAAACCAATATCCCGGAGTAGGCATATATGTTACTCCAGTAAATCGTACTCGGTTACTAACGTAACCTCGGTTCTCTCTAGAAGAGGGAACGAGTACTGCGTCTTAGCTAAGACGCTGCGGGGAAAAGTCTCTTTTCACGAATATTGAAGCAAAAAATTATCCTTAATTTTAATATTTGTAAAACGCATTTGCCACAGTATGCAGCCATAGGCAAGACGGCTCGTTTGCTCATTGGCTGTTGTACTAGCAAATGCATAAGCCTATCGAGCGCAGGCTGAAGCAACTTCAGACCAATGAGGCCACTTCCCGCCGACGCGGGCGTGGCCTCGCCCTATAAAGGTAGCTCGAAAAGGCTGACTCACTTGATTTATTTCAACGAAGAAGCGAACCAAAGTGAATCGTACGCACGGCAGGGAACGCAGTACTCGTTCCCTCTTCTAGAGAGAACCGAGGTTACGTTAGTAACCGAGTACGTTCTCTTACGAGAGTTCTCTCGTACTGCGTCTTAGCTAAGACGCTGCGGGAACCCAATGTAAGACGCCGTGCGTGCAGGGATTAACAACCATAAACCTGGAGGCTGACCCAGGATTTACAGTGCACAATCACCAGAGGGACTGACATAGAGTCCTAGAACAAGAGGAGGAACTCTCCGTTCTGATATGTGGCTGCGTCTGCAGACGTAATATAAGACATCACTCAGACAAGACACCCTTGACTAAAGTGGGAATATGGGTCTTACGTAGAACTGCCCGTAAGATAGTAGTAACGCACTGTGCTTGCATACTCAGTGTTCAATTACACCGATAACAGCTTAGCCTGCAAAGCGGGAACCTCGAGGTTATAAAACCTGATAAATGTAGACGGCGAGGCCCAGCCTGCCGCCATACAAATATCCTGTAGAGATATTCCACTAGACCAGGCCCACGAAGAGGCAACGCCTCTCGTGGAGTGCGCTTTGACACCCAGCGGGCACTGAAGACCCCTGGAGGTGTATGCCAACGCTATGGCGTCAACTATCCATCTGGATAGGCCTTGTTTCGAAACAGCCGTTCCCTTGGAACGTCCACTGAACGAGACAAATAGTTGCTCAGTCTGTCTAAAGGCAGCAGAGCGAGACACATAGGCTCTTAAAACCCTGACAGGGCAGAGAGAGCCCAAGTCTCCTTCCTCTTCTAACACCGGCAGGGCGGACAGGGATATAACCTGAGCCCGAAACGGTGTATTGAGGGATTTCGGCACATAGCCGTGCCTAGGTTTGAGTATGACTCTCGAGTCACTAGGCCCAAACTCCAGACACGACGGGCTCACTGAGAGCGCGTGCAGGTCCCCTATGCGCTTCACTGAAGCAAGGGCCAGCAAAAACACTGTCTTAAATGACAGGTGTTTGAGACTAATCGACTGGATGGGCTCGAAAGGGGAACCTTTCATGGCCTCCAGGACCGTAGAGAGGTCCCAAACAGGGACCGACGGGGGTCTGGGAGGGTTCAGTCTCCTAGCTCCCTTGAGGAAGCGGATGACCAAATCGTTCCTTCCTATCGACTGACCGAGCGTTGTCTCAGCGAACGCTGCGATAGCCGCCACATATACTTTGAGCGTGGATGGGGCTCTGCCCTTATCCAGCAGCTCTTGAAGGAAGGAGAGAACCTCCGTTACCTCACAGTCGAGGGGTGAGCATCCCCGAGCCACACACCAACTGGAGAATACCGACCACTTTGAGGCATAGAGCCGTCGAGTCGACGGTGCTCTAGCCTGAGTGATAGTATTTAGCACTCCTACTGAGAAATCAGCGGGTAACCGTTGAGAGCCCACACGTGTAAGGCCCACAACTTCGGTTGAGGGTGCCAAATCGAGCCCCTGGCCTGCGAGAGAAGGTCCCTTCTCAATGGCACCGGCCATGGGGCAGTGTCTGCCAACTGCATCAGCTCTGGAAACCAAGGTTGGTTCCTCCAGAGTGGTGCTACAAGCAGCACTGAGCATTTCGTTTCCCTCACACGTTCTATCACCTCTGGAAGGAGGGAGACGGGGGGAAAAGCATAGAGCGGGCGGCGCGGCCACCTCTGGGACAGCGCGCTTTCGCTCTTGGAAAAGAACGCGGGGCAGTGAGCGTTTTCGCTGGACGCGAAGAGGTCCACTTCCGCTCTGCCAAATCTCTCCCACAGCAGCTGGACTGTTTGTGGGTGTAGAGACCATTCGCCCGCGGGAATGTTGTTCCTGGACAGCCTGTCTGGACCCACATTCTGTATCCCAGGCACATGAGCTGCTTTTAGCGAGCGCAAGTTGTGCTGAGCCCATACCAGGAGGCGTTCCGCCAACCTGTACAGATCTCGGGATCTGAGACCGCCCTGGCGATTTATGTAGGACACCACCGACATGTTGTCCGAACGGACTAAGACGTGGTGGCCCCTGATTTGGGGACGAAAACGTGTCAGCGCGTTTTCTACTGCCATCATTTCCAGACAGTTGATGTGTCGGAGCTTTTCCCGTTCTGACCACAGGCCATATAACGGTCTGCCCTCGAGCAGCGCTCCCCATCCCGAGGTGGAGGCGTCCGTGGACACCACTCTCACTCTCGAGGAAGTCCCCAGGCTTGCACCTGTTTGGTACCAGTCGTTCACCGTCCAAGGTTCTAGAGCTGTAACGCAGCTCTGGTTGACCTTGAGACGCAATCGACCAGAAGTCCACGCTCTGCGTGGCACCCGCGCTTTCAGCCAGAACTGCAGGGGGCGCATGCGGAGCAGGCCCAGCTGAAGAACTGGCGATGCTGAGGCCATGAGACCTAGCATCTTCTGAAACGTCTTGAGCGGGAAGGACGCGTCGCAGCGGAGAGATCTCGCTGCGCGCTGAATGCCGAGCGCGCGCTGTGGCGACAGCCGCGCCGTCATAGACTGTGAGTCCAGAACTATGCCCAAAAACGAAATCGTTTGACTGGGGTTCAGTGAACTCTTCGTCCAATTGACTCTGAGACCGAGTTTCTCGAGGTGATCGAGTAACATGGTCCTGTGCTCCACGAGCTCTGATCGTGAATGAGCCAGAATCAGCCAGTCGTCCAAATAGTTCAGCACTCGCATGCCTCTGAGTCTGAGAGGGGCGAGCGCTGCGTCCATGCACTTCGTAAATGTGCGAGGTGCTAGGGACAGACCGAATGGCAGGACTGTATACTGGTATGTCTGACCGTCGAAGGCGAATCTCAAGTATTGCCTGTGACGTGACGCTATCTGTATTTGAAAATACGCGTCCTTCAGATCTATTGACATAAACCAGTCTCCTTCGCGAATATGCGCGAGGATTTTCCTGGTCGTAAGCATTCTGAAACTGCGTTTCACTAATGCTTTGTTCAGCTGTCTCAGATCCAGTATGGGTCTGCAGCCCCCGTCTTTTTTGGGGACCAGAAAGTATCTGCTGTACAGCCCCCGTTCGCTTTGAGCATGAGATACAGGCTCTATAGCCCCTTTGCTCATCAGTTTTGAAATTTCGGCTCGGAGTAGGTGTGCTACTTCCGAATTCACCGTAGTTTCGACACGCGCCGTAAAGCGGGGAGGGCGTCGATAAAACTGTAGCGAGTAGCCTCTCTTTATAATGCTTAGCACCCATTCCGAAACCCCTGGAAGCGCTGCCCATGCATCTGCATGGATGGCTAAGGGTTGGATGCGAAGCGCACTCTGTTGACTGAGCAACGGAAGCGCTTCGGTGTGCTGTAACACAGGCGTTATGTCTGCGGCATTCGAGGCGTGGGGCGCGCTGATGACAGCGGGCAGAGCGCTCGTCCTCGACCCCACTATGGCGCTTAGCTGAGTGAGGGAGGGCTGAACGGGTCCCGTGGGACTCATATCGTCTGTGAGTAAGTGTGGGCTGGAAGCGCGCACCTTTACTACTTCTGGCGCGTTGTCTGCCTGAGCAGAGCGAACGTGCACAGGTTTCGTTTTTACAGAAACCGTCAGACGTGCGTGACATAGTGATCGTGTGCACTGAGGAGTGGACACGTCTACTATGTAGTGCGCGCGATCGACTTGAGTCGATTTTATGGGCGCGAGCCCTGTGTGAAGGGCTGTGCTTGTGTGTACGGATGGGCACTGAGAAGTGGGCATCAGCGTTACATTTATAGCACCATCGGCCGTGGCCGGGACACCAGAAAATACACTCTTTATGGGATATATCTGGGTAGCCGTGAAAACGGCTTTTGTGTGCAGGCAAGCGGGCAACTGTACGGGCTTGCGCGTTGCATAAGACGCTGAGACAGTCGCAATACCTGGAACTGAAACAGCGGCGCGCTTGGGTGTGAGTCCGGCCGCAGCGGGACTTGTACACCGGCGCTTTCCTAGGCGTGCTAGGATGTTTTCGGGGCTTCCGGTTTCACCACAATCCTCTGCCGTGGGCCACGCGGCGCGGGGCGACGGCTGGTAGAGCGAGAGCGGGGTCTCGCGCTGCGTTGCTGTCGTGATGACGCAGCAGGAGGAGGGGGCTGTGGCTGAGAGCTCCGCTGGGTCGGCTTAGCACGACTCGCTGCAGAACTGGAGCGCTTCGGCAGGAAGTGCTTGAAGGCTTGTGACGCTTTCTGGTCCTCTGCGAATCTCTCTATGAACTCATTGACAGAGGATCCGAAGAGACCAGTGGGATTCAGCGGGGCGTCGAGGAACGCGGTGCGCTCAGACTCGGCCATGTCTGAAAACGTCAGCCACAGATGTCTTTCAGCCACAGTGGCGGAAGCCATAACACGTCCCATAGCTTGAGCGGCAGACTTAGTAGCGCGAAGGGTGAGATCCGAAGCGCTTCTCAAATCCGCGAGGCAGATTGCATCAGGTCCCATCTCGTCCAACTTACGGAGGAGATCTCCCTGGAAAATCTGCAGCGTGGCCATGGTGTGTAGTGCAGACGCAGCCTGCCCAGCAGCGGAAAAGATTCGCGCGAGCAGCGATGACGTCGTGCGGCAGGCTTTGGATGGCAACACTGGTTTCGTCCGCCGTCCAGCAGAGGGCGGGCAAAGGTGCGTCGCTATCGCCTGTTCAACCGGCGGAAGTGACTGGTAGCCTCTGTTTTTAGCATCGTCCAGGGCGGAGAATGCTGGAGAAACAGACGAACGAGTTCGTGCTGAGAAGGGAGCGTTCCAGGCCTTTGCCACTTCTTCATGAAGCTCAGGAAGAAAGGGGGCGGGCTTAGACTCAGGAGAAGCATGCTCACCGGGAAGGAAGCTACCATCCAGCCGGGTACGAGAGGGAGGTGCTGGTGCAGACCACTCGAGGCCGAGACTCGTCGCGGCCAGCGAGAGCACCCGCATCAACTCTTTCTCGATGTTGGCTCGTCTGTTAGGCTTACGAACAGCGAGCGCGAGATCCTCAGAGCTCGACCAATCGCCGCTGCCCGAAGCTAACAGAGAGCACGTGTCCTCATCCCCCGACGCGGCTTTGAAATCGACTTCCTCTGATGAAGCGGCGGCAGACTGCGGGCGCTGAGCATCAGGAAGTGATATAGGCGAGGCCGGCGAAGCGAGCGGGCGCTCCGGCGAGCTCGGTCGGGCTGTAGAGGGCTCCGGAATCCGCTGGGAGCGGCGCTTTTTACGGCGCGGCAACGCGGCGGGGAGTGCAGGCTCGGAGAAAAGTGCCAGGCGAGTCCGCAGAGTCGCCAAAGGCATAAGCTCGCAGTGAGGGCAGCCGCCGTCAGCGAGTGCGAGCGCTGCATGATCTTCACCCAGGCAGGAGACACAGATGAATGACGGTCTCCCTCGCTGAGTGGGGCTCGGCACGAGCCGCAGGAAGGCATCTTTAAAAAGACGCGAGCTCTTTTACGAGTGTGTGTCGCAGGGCGAACACACACACACACAGAGAAACAGAAAAGGATATGAGCGCCGGAAAGCGCAGCAGGTACGGCAGTGGAAGGCGGCGAAGGCCAGCGACTTCAGATGGCTCGTCCCGCTGATGTGCTTGCACTCAGACGACGCTTGCTTCCTATCCGAGATCCAGCGATGTGAGAGGTTCGCTGAAGAGGTGAAAAATCAAGTGAGTCAGCCTTTTCGAGCTACCTTTATAGGGCGAGGCCACGCCCGCGTCGGCGGGAAGTGGCCTCATTGGTCTGAAGTTGCTTCAGCCTGCGCTCGATAGGCTTATGCATTTGCTAGTACAACAGCCAATGAGCAAACGAGCCGTCTTGCCTATGGCTGCATACTGTGGCAAATGCGTTTTACAAATATTAAAATTAAGGATAATTTTTTGCTTCAATATTCGTGAAAAGAGACTTTTCCCCGCAGCGTCTTAGCTAAGACGCAGTACGAGAGAACTCTCGTAAGAGAACCAACAGTTCACTGAACTGAGATATGTTGTGCTGAGAGAAGTGATGAGCACGAGCAGATACTGAGCATGCGCGCACTGCCGAACGTACAGGTACAGCGGTTCTCGGATCACCAGTACAGAACTGTGAACTGTTTCTTTCGGACGCGTTCGATACGGAGAACCGATGAGCTGATGAGCTGAGCATGCGTGCAATTTTTTCAGAGGGACGAAATGCATGTTTCTTAAGTTTATTGAACATCAATAAGTGTAACAAAATAAAACATGTTAGAAACATGTTTATCACATAGGCTACTGCCTTTTCACTGTATTATTTTAAAGATTGGAAACAATGAATGGATTATAAAACTAAACATTTATTATTAGGCCTATACTAAAACATTATTTTCAGGAACAGATAATTTAATTTCTAAGTAAGGTGATATACGTTTTTAAAGTAGCCTAAACTCTTTCCAAGGTTTTAAAGGGTGCAAATGTTTATAATGTGTTAATCAAAACATAACGTAGCCTATTAAACATACTGGAGACATGCATCGAGTTTTTAGTTTTGTCGACTGATTTAGCCTTGTAAGGTTTCAGTAGTTTTCAGCTCACACACAGGCATGCTACGGTTCTCGAGTCAAGAACTGGTTGTTGCAGCAGTTCTCGGATCACCAGCACAGAACCGAGAACTGTTTCTTTCGGACACGTTCGATACGGAGAACCGATGAGCTGGAGAGACTGCGCATGCGTGATCGCACCGTCTCTGAACCGAACTTTCTTTTGGCCAACTGATGCTGTGTTTATATACTGTCTATGTGCTGTGCTGTTATGAGCACGTGTGAACCATTGACTTGAATGAGGGGCCGAATTCGGCGAAATGTAAGTTTATTTAATTGCAAATAAAATAAAAATGATGAAGACCAGTTTATTCACTTTAAGACATGTAAAACATCCGCGTTTGCGCATTGCCTAGGCCTACTACAGGGTTCATTTTCAAAACGTAAATGTAAGAAACCTATCCAAAATGATTATGACGATGAGTACATTATTTAACTGAAGTTATGATTACAAATGCCTTTATTTGAATGTATATTTATACGCCGGGATGATAGAATTGACGTCATTACGTGATGACGTAAAAGAACTGGTGAACCGGTTTTTTGAACCGGTTCATTGAAAAGAACTGTCCGAAAGAACCGGTTCGCGGAAAAGAACCGGACTTCCCATCACTAACTGATTCTTGATAGCTAAGTAATAATGTTGAGATTAATGCATTAAATGTTTTTTTAAATCCTTTATTAATTTAAAAAAACATTATTCTCATGCTGTTAAATTACATGGCTTCTATTATAATACAACATTAAAATCACAAGTCCTATATAACCAAACATTAGACACTGAATAAGATCAGCGATTCAGGCAATTATATGATGATATTGTCATCATCTTCAATAAACCACCAACATCTCCTGATCTCATGGCTTTTTTAGCTACAACACATGTGCTTCATAAACACACAGTTATAGCAGCCAGAAAAAATGTAATATTAAAGAGTCAAGGGCAAAGAGCACAACTAAAGCAAACGCTAACCACCATCATGGTGTCATCAAAATATGTTTAATATATTTTAAACTATTTAAATATTATATTTATTTAAACCGGAAATTAAATAAATTAAATCTGGTTAGTTTAAGTGAAGCTGGTAATAAGTGTACGGCCATGCGTTTCACCTTTTTGTTTGGCAAAATGACATCAGCAGAGGTCAAATCTTGACGTCAAATTGACATCAACACTTTGACGTCAATTTGACTTTCATTTTTGACCTATTTCTTGACGTAATTTTGACATCAAGATGCCCGCTGGGTTAGCTTAATATGTACTTGAGTACAAGTAAAATTACAGATTTAAAAATATACTCAAAAAAGTACAAGTACCCAAAAAAACGACTTAATTACAGTAACGTGAGTAGTTGTAATTCGTTACTTCCACCTCTGGTTATGGGCAACAACAACTCAACCTGTAAGAAATCAAAAGGACATAAGTACTCGTTCATTCAACTTTCGACCTAAAACCCATGTTGAACTTGCAAAATCTACAATCAGATCTGAGATTTCTCAACGGCAATCGGGTGAAAGAGACAAATTTAGCTGTCTAGCCCCATAGACTCCCATTCATTTTGCACTCATGGTGATCGCCCCCAGTGGAACTCTGGTGGTACTACAACCAAAATTCGGTACAATATAGCTTAATAGGGAGTGGGCAGGCTCTCCGTAGACGGGCTCTGACGTCACTGATACGCACAAAGCTACAGAGATCGCGCTGTAACATGCAGATAAAGATGTTTTGAAGACAATAAACATGATTGCAATGATATTTGAGTTACCTGTGTTTTTCAAGCCATGCCAGGTATTTTCATAATAATAGATTATATTTATAATGTAATGCTAATCTATATAGACTATCATTGTGCAGAATACTATACCAATAGTATATTTTCTGTCTGATTTTTTTTATCTGAAGCCAAATTAGATCACAGAAGATTATTTAAAATACTCAACGTGCGTTAAAAAGTAAGTTTGGAGCACAAACATGGTTTTAATCTCATAAATTGTCGTGTATTGATGGTGTGCTAAGCTAACATGCTAGCTAGCCCTAGGTGCACCTGCCACTAGCAGTTATACTTTTATGATTTTTTGAATGCTTACTGAAATGTTTCTTTATTCAAGAAATGCATTTGATACAGTTTAAAATGTGAGGTGACCTTTGAGAAAAGAAATTAGGGACTGAAACCCTATGAATAGCCTGTGAATAGCCAGTCGTTAGTAACTATAATGCAGACAAAAGAAATGCATATTTAGAGCCATAACCAGGCTGGAGAGTGTGTGCAGGGGGAGACTGAGACTGAATGGGGATCGTTTGCACCACAAAACAATAGAGACAATATACTGGATAGATGGTTAAAAGATGACAATAAACATCAGTAGCATTTTAGCGTCAAATCAAAATAAAGTCATTTGACATGGTCTTGAGAAACATTTAACTAAATACAGAGTTTTTGACTTATTATCTTCAGATTTTAAACATAAACGGTTTAGACATGTGGCTTTAGCTATAGTGCATTTCTAGATTGCTACAGTGCCAACTTCAATTTTATTTTCATGAGGATGTTTCATAAAAAATAATTTCTAATAACTTTACAAAACTTTGAAGCTATTTATAACAATGTTTGTCATTATGACAATAATTAATTCTACATTTACAATAAACTGCCAGGTGTCAGCTTTCAAATGAGATCATACTTGTGCTTTTAGTACAAAGGGTTCATGAACTGTATCTGTTTCAGTTTGGGTATGTCATTTCTGGGGATTTTTCAAAAGTGGGGTTGCAGCTTAACAGGTTAAATAAACTTCTGATGTACTTACAAACTTTCCAATGCCTTGTTTTATGAGTACAGAACATATTTGTACTACTGTAGAAGTTTGGTGCCATTCTGGGCATTATTAGTGGGGTAATTTACGAGATACATCCTTGGATCCATTAGCGCCTGCACTAAGCCATCCGGCTGATATCTCTAAATAAGCTCTAACTTTAATAATGTTCGACCAAGGGAAAAAAGGCTTCTGGGGGGTGTTGGGCTCGAGGACATGGTGCAAAGGACCTTAGGTTGATTTTACTCCGAACCATCCCTTTAACATTTAGTGTGATGAATGAACATGTCACTTCATTTACTCATTCTGCCCTATTCTTCTCCACTCCGTGTGTGAATCAATGAAATGTACCTGTATTTTACATCACTACACAGTAAAAACCCCAGTGTTAAATCAACACTGCTCAGAGTACATATGGTCCCACTCTACAGAGTGTTAAAATTAACACTGAAGCAGTGTTGAAGATAATGAGATAATTAAGTTAACACTGAAGCAGTGTTGAAGTTAATGAGATAATTAAGTGATTAATGAAGTGATGATTGGCCATTAGTGGTGACACCTGATGATAACAAGCAGACTCACTGAAGGAAAGAGAAACACAAGAACTACTGACTTTGAACCATTATTGCACTTATTATTTTACCAGTTTGACTTTATTTCTGTCATACATCTACACACGGTCTTATTTAGATTTAACAGAAGTTTAGATGGTAATGTTTTATGGAATGTTTCGTTTCATGTCACCATTATGGTGGTCAGTGTTTGCTTTAGTTGGGCTCTTGACCCTTTCATTTTTAACATTAGTATTTTTCTGGCTGCTCCAACTCTGTGTTTATAAAGCATATGTGTTGTGGCAAAAGAAACTATGACCTGGGCTGTGTTTCCGGAAAGCATTGCAAGCCTAATTTGATCGTACAGACCATTTGTTGCAGTTGGTCTGCAATCAAGTAAGGCTTAAGATGCTTTTGGAAATGCAGCCCTGGTTATGATTTGATGATGAATTTACTAGTGACTTGATTCAATGATGGCACCCATCATTATAAACTGATTATCCACGTTTTATAATTTTATCTCTACAGTAGTTACTTCCAACAATGTTTTAATGATCTGAAAATTTTTAAAATCACACACAGACATCAAGAATCTACATATGAATCTCAACAATGGTGACAATCAAACAAATGCTTAATGTTGCAGTGCATGATGGGAGCCACCAATCAGAACGCATCAATGGCTCACATCATGCATTGCAGCATGAATAAATTATGCAGCTGTATTGTCCTGTAATTTTCATTGTTTGCTTTTATTTTGCTATTGTTTTGTTCTGACTTTAGTAGCTTGTTTTGTGATGTTCAGAGTTGATCTGTTTGTCACTAGTTTGTTTATTGTCACCATTGTTGAGATTCATATGCTGATTCTTGATGTCTGTGTGTTTAAACACAATAACTTCTTTGCACAAAGTATTTTCAAAATTTTTCATATTGCTGTTGGATCTCAAACTGTAGACTCTCAGAGCTACAATCACCAATACTAAAATGAGACATCAAGAATATAGTCAAAGATTTAGACTCTGAATGACATCAGTGAATCAGGACACTACATGATGATAATGTCATTATCATCAAAACATATTGTGAGCAGGTCATGTTTTCTCTTGCAATAACAAATGTGCTTTATAAACACAATGTTGGAACAGTCAGAGAAAAACTAATATAAACAAAATGAAAAGAGTCAAGAGCCCAACTAAAGAAAACACTGACCACCATAATGGTAACTTAAGAAAACTTCCATAAAACATTACCATCTAAACTTCTGTTGAATCTCAAGAACTTTTGTCGATGTATGACAGAAATAAAGTCAAACTGGTAATAATAAATGCAACAATGTGTAATGACTCGAAGTCAGTTGTAGTTCTTGTGTTTCTCTTTTTTCTGTTATTGTTTTTTCTCTTTCCGTCAATGATTCTGCTTATTAACATCAGGTGTCACCACTAATGGCCAATCACTTAATTAATCACCTAATTATCTCATTAACTTCAACACTGCTTCAGTGTTAATTTTAACACTCTGTAGAGTGGGACCATATGTACTCTGAGCAGTGTTGATTTAACACTGGGGATTTTACTGTGTACATTGATTTGATCTAACCTGATACTTGATCTTTGGTCTTTGGTACTGAGAATCTTCAGATTAATCTGATTAAACTTATTTCAGAATGATCTCTGTTCTGATGCGTCACAGAGCGTTTCAGTCCATGACAAGCCTCTTTCTGAACCGGATTCAGCCAATAATGCTCTGTATGCCAGTGTGAAACCCCAAAAAATAAGAGGAAAAACTCCTGAATCCAGAGATACTGAGGAGATCCAGTACGCAACTGTCCAACATCACAGAAAGACAGAGACGAAGAGAGCAGAGGAGAATGATTGTCAATATGAAGATATAAGAGTTCATCAGCCTGATGCTGCAGTGAGGTAAGAAAAACCAACTTAACCAGCTTAACCAATACCAATTTAACCAGCACCAACTTAACCAGCACCAGCTTAACCAGCACCAACTTAACCAGTACCAACATTACCAGTTCAAACTTAACCAGTTCCAACATAACCAGTGCCAGCTTAACCAGTACCAACATTACCAGTTCAAACTTAACCAGTACCAGCTTAACCAGTACCAACTTAACCAGTACCAACTTAACCAGTACCAACATTACCAGTTCAAACTTAACCAGTGCCAGCTTAGCCAGTACCAGCTTAACCAGTACCAGCTTAACCAGTACCAACATAACCAGTACCAACTTAACCAGTGCCAGCTTAACCAGTACCAACATTACCAGTTCAAACTTAACCAGTACCAACTTAACCAGTGCCAGCTTAACCAGTACCAGCTTAAACGGTACAAGCTTAACCAGTACCAACTTAACCAGTTCCATCTTAACCAGTACCAGCTTAAACGGTACAAGCTTAACCAGCACCAACTTAACCAGTTCCAGCTAAACCAGTACCAGTTTAACCGGTGCAAGCTTAACCAGCACCAACTACTTAACCAGTGCCAGCTTAACCGGTACAAGCTTAACCAGTACCAACTTAACCAGCACCAACTTAACCAGTTCCAGCTAAACCAGTACCAGCTTAACCGGTACAAGCTTAACCAGCACCAACTACTTAACCAGTGCCAGCTTAACCAGCACCAGCTTAACCAGCACCAACTTAACCAGTACAAGCTTAACCAGCACCAACTTAACCAGTGCCAGCTTAACCAGCACCAACTTAACCGGTACCAACTTAACCAGTGCCAGCTTAACCAGCACCAACTTAACCAGTACCAGCTTAACCAGCACCAACTTAACCAGTATTATTTTAACAACCACAGATCATCTAATCTAGGCTATAATATTGTTGTGCTCCTGTTTGTTTTGATTGTTTAGGCGATCAACTGTTCAGATTGTGGAAGATGCATCAGTGATCTACAGCAGCGTCAAATGAGTGATAGAGACCAGCGAACACAAAGCCTGTGTTCAGTCGTTTAATGAACGATTGGTGGAACTTAACCGGTACCAACTTAACCAGTACTATTTTAACAACCACAGATCATATAATCTTGGCTATAATATTGATGTGCTCCTGTTTGTTTTGATTGTTCAGATTGTGGAATGAATGATTGCTGGAATGTTGGACCATCTTAACCAGTACCAGTTTAACCAGCTTAACCAGTAGCAATTTAACCAGTACCAGTGTGTGTATATATATATATATATATATATATATATATATAATTTTATATCATATCATATATATCGTTTAATCTGTTAGTATAGAGTTTGTTGTTATTCATTATTTTTTGCTCTTCAGATTGGGGGGTAAGATTAGGAATCAGACAAGTGAACTTATTAATATTCAAATGTATTTCATTTTATGTATTAATGTATTTTATAAAGAGTTCCCTCTGCCTGTTTTTCTCTGGTTTTACAACTAGGACCAGTGCTTCAATAAACCTGATTAACCTTATTTTTTAAGATATTTAAGTCTGTAATGTCTTTACTGGATTCACAGCACTGGTAGGACCTCTAGTATATTGTAATGTATTGTATTGGACCTCAAAATATTGTACCAGATAATGGTGCATAAAAGGAAACGCCATGTGTTCATTTCACTGTGCAAACTTTTGGCAGTGGACAATGTTTCAGCATCCCTCTTTTCAACAGCAAAAGTCTGAAGTGCAGACAGTGCTTCCAAAACCTCCGGTTGGTGGTAACGCAACACTTTAACACTGTCTTTTCGAGCTTCCCACCTGGTTGTTGACAACATTTTTAAAGTCATCTGCATGACATGTTGCTTGAGAACAGCCCACCGTTGCACTGAAGAGCTGAACAGATTGTAGAGTCGTTGGAGCAAACCAATAAAGGACATAGACATAACAGATGACTTTGCTGCATCTGAAACAACAAGATTTAGTGTGTGACTGCTGACTACTAGAGTCTCTGTTAGCCCTCTTCCGGTTGTGTCCTTAACATAAAAAAGCCAACAAAATGCTCCGATATAGCTGCTCCAACAGATGTTTCACAGTTTACTATTCTAAGCACCAATGACAGCTGTTCCTTGTGTGACAGGTCTGGTGTGCAGTCCATTATGACAGAGTAGTACTTGGCCAGTTTAACTCTTCGCATTATTTCCTCAATGAGTTTCTCTCCTACCAAATTTATAATCTCATTTTGAATAGTTGGACTTAGTGTACTTTCATCTCTTTGTTTTTAATTCTTTTCAAATGTTCATTGAGCACAGAATCAAACTGACCCATGAGTTCAACCAGTGACACAAAATTCCAGCCCGTTCTCATCCCAAGGCGTCATATACTGTTGCTTTTGACATTTCGTCTACATCCAACGCACATGGCACCCTTTATCTTCAATATGAGATGCAGATAGATATGGGCCAGAAGGCGCCTCCTAGCGGTCTAACCCTAACCCTACCCCAGACCTAAACCTACCCATAACCGAACAAAGCTATCTACGTATCATATTGACGCTAAAGGGTGCCATGTGCGTTGGATGTAGACGAAATGTCAAAAGCGTCAGTATATGATGCCCTAGGATGAGAATGCGTTGAAAATTCCCATTGCGATCATCAAATGATACATTAGATGTACTCCGGAGGGCTTGGTTTTGTTCAGCCAGGTAACGGATAATGGCTATGACTCTGTGTATAACTGCTTTCCGGTGTTCAATTTCAAGTTGCATGAGGTTTTGGTAGGTTTGGTCGATGGCAGTTTGAGTTAAATAAAATAAAATAAAACTATCATAATCAATTAATTGATTATAATCTATCATATCTAAAACTAGTCTAATATTATTCCTAATATGATGACCTTGCATAAAACCAGACTGTTCCATATCAATTATTTTATCTAAACCTCGTTTCGTTTGTAGGATTATCCGTGAACAGGCCATTTCATTAAAGCTGTAAATTCCAGAGACTTTTGTCTCCAAAACCAATAGACTGAAATTAACCCACTTGTGGTTCAATACAAACAACGGTCTCGAAATTGCTTCCAATAAGCTGAATTGATCACCAGTATTTACCTCACATATATCTTAAGTGTCATGTATGTTTTATATAACCTGTGGAGTTCTTTCTGTGTGTTTAACTTTTATTACAGCCTATTCGTAGGGTTGTCTACCTCAGTTATAGGAACTAATCACCAGAAGTTGCCTCATACGTGTGTATCCTCTGTATTATGTATGCTTTATATTACTCAAGTTAATTGTGTGTGTTAAACACTTATCACAGCTAAATCCTTACTTACTTCCACCTCAACTATGGGAAATATATGAATTTTGGTACCTACTTGATGGGTAAATGATTTCTAGAATTTTGATATAAAGTAGATGTGTGTAGGATGCACCATATTTAAACTATTAAGTTGGCTTATTAAAGCATTTAACCAGAGAATGTCTAATAAGGCGAGAAGTTTCACTCTCAGTACACTTCCGGCTTCTGAACTGGTTGCAGTTCCACTCTGATTCCATATGATTTTGGCATTATCTATGAATATGTAATGTGCATATTTTTACCTTGGAATGGATTACGCAATGCGCATCCATACTTTGCCATTCCTTGGGTCTTTTTCAGATGGGAAATAACATTCAAACTCATCAGACAGTGATGTCAGGTGGCTATGTATCAACTTGCCAAGTCCTTCAGCATCCTCGGAAATACTGGATAAGTTGCCGAACATATCAAAAACACCCCGGTTGATGCGCCATGCCCAGGTTTCCAGCTTGGCTTTAAATCCCACGATTTTATCCGCCAACCTGAATGTGTCAGCCATCCTCCCCTGCATTGTCAGGTTCAAGTCGTTCAAGGCCATGAAAATGTCACTCAAGTAGGCCAGTTTTGCGAGCCAGCTCTTGTCACTGAAGTGCGCTGCTAAGGGTGATTTCTTGTCGGAGAGGAATTTCTGTAATTCCTCTCTTAGCTCAAACACTCGTGTTAGGGCCTTCCCTTTGGACATCCACGTAACTTCTGTATGTAGAAGCAGGCGCTTGTGATCAGCATCCATGTCCTCACACAATAATTCAAACAAACGTGTATTCAGGGCATGAGCTTTGATGTGGTTAATGACACGTATAGCATCATTAAGGACCGCGTGGAGCTCTGGAGACATCTTCTTGCTTGCCAGCATCTCTGCACAGCAAAAACTCCAGTGTTAAATTAACACTCCTGGGAGTGTATATGAGTCCACACTCAAAAGTGTAAAGTGTTAAAATATGAGTGTTAAATTAACACTCAAGAGTGTTAAAGTTAATGAGATAAGTAAGTGATTAATTTAGTGATGATTGAGCATTATTGAAGACACCTGATGTTAACAAGCAGAATCACTGAAGGAGAAAATCACAAATTGTAAGTTACCATTATGGTGATGGGTGTTTGCTTTAGTTGGGCTCTTGACCCTTATATGTTTACTTTAAATTTTATTTGTTTGCTGTTATTGATTTATAACAGTCAGATGAACAAAGAGACAATGTGATCTGATGGTGTTGGTTATGTTTTGACATAATCATGTTGTGATCCGTAAAACAAAACTTATGAGATGGCTTACCTTGTTAATTACAGCAGCTCTGTGATTCTACAGCACATGATTTTCAGTATTTTTCATATAATCCAAAAATATTTCATAATCATTTTTCTGATCAAAAGACTTTCAAATGAATTTATTTAGAAACACAGACATCAATAATCAGCCTGTGAATCTCAACAATGGTGACAATAATAAAGCATGTTGCAGTGTCTGCCACCAATCACAACTCATTAATGGCTCCCATCATGCATTGCGGTATGAATAAATTATGATCTGAATTGTCTATGTAATTTACTTTTCCTAATTGAATATTCTGCTCGTCACCATTGTTGAGATGCATAGACTGAATCTTGACGTCTGTGTGTGCCTACAAGAAAGTTTTTTTTTTTCAAATCAACTTTTAAGAAATCCTTTGTATTATATCTAAAATTCTGGATATTTATGCAGATTCACAGTTATGCTGTAATCAACAACATAAATCTAAGTCAGAAATAAGGATCTTAATGAGTTCAGTGATCATTTTCAAATGATGATTGTCATAATATAACCAACACCATCAGATCACTTTTTCTCTTTGTTCATCGGGCAGTTATAAGATACAACAGCCAAACAAAATTTAAAGTAAATGTATAAGTGTCAAGAGCCCGACTAAAGCAAACACTGATCACCATAATGGTAACTTACAATTTGTGATTTTCTCCTTCAGTGATTCTGCTTGTTAACATCAGGTGTCTTCAATAATGATCAATCATCACTAAACTAATCACTTAATTAGCTCATTAACTTTAACACTCTTGAGTGTTAATTTAACACTCATATTTTAACACTTTACACTCTTGAGTGTGGACTCATATACACTCCCAGGAGTGTTAATTTAACACTGCAGTTTTTGCTGTGTGGGTGGATCATGCAGTGAGTTGCCTCACATTCTGGCGCAACTTCTTTCACTCTGGCAGTGAACCCTGACAACCGGCCGGTCATCGCGGCAGCCCCGTCAGTGCAGACACACACACAAAACTTTCATTCCAGTCTGCCTGTAACATATTCATTCAATACTTGGAATAATTTGGAGCCGGTGGTTGTGCTTGGAAGTGAAAGACAACAGAGCAATTCTTCCTGCACCTCATCTTGATGCACATAAACTAACATGATCGCCTTATTTTCCACGTCAGTCGATTCGTCCACTTGAACTGCATACCACGGCGATGCTTTTAATCTGCCCAACAGCTGCCCCTCAATATCCTCAGCCATATCATCAATTCTCCTGGCAACAGTATTGTCAGATAGTGGAACATGTCCCAGCTTGCTAGCTGCTTTTCCCCCCAAAAGTTCCCGACAAATATCTTTTGCAGCAGGCAAAATTAGTTCTTCTCCGATTATTTTTTAGCTTTAGCTATTTGGTGAGCAACAAGATATGATGCCTTTGTTGAAGCTACGTTTACTGAAGTTGACGATATTAAAACTTGCCGCTGAGCGTCCAACTCACGTTTCTTTCTTTCGAAAAACTCCTCTGTTTTGTCCTTGAGAGTTGGGTGTTTGGTGGTTAAGTGCCTCTGAAGTTTTGACGTCTTCATTGCTTCATTTCTCCACAAACAACACACAATGGATTTGGCACCACGGAATCGCCTATTGCTGTAAATCCATACTTAATATAGGATGCATCGTATTTACAATTGAAGCTTGACTTGCTTTTCCTTTTTCCGCTATTTTTGGGGTCATCGCCCTTTCTTTTGCTGGAACAGTCCGCGATTAAATGGGCCATGATGGAAGTTTGCTGGGTCCCGGTCAGATAACAATTATGTTCAGAACCAATGAGACGCTAAGCAATCGCAAGGCGCTCAAAGAAACACATTTTAGTCTATTTATTGTTTATGTTTTGGATTAAATAACATGACATGTCATAGCACTTTGAAAAAAAAAAACAAAAAAACATTATTATTAGTAAAAAATACTAACGGCCCACATACCTAAAAGATATCAAAGCATAATATATAATTTCTATAGGCTACAGGCCTATACAATTACTTGTTAATTATGTTAAAATATGTAGATTACTTTTACTGTTTATATATGCTGCTTATACTATTTATTTAAACTGCTTTTATTTATATTCCATTGCAGCTTTAAACAGGTCTAAGGAGTTTGTTGTTTTCATGTAGCCTTGGCCAACCTGGTCTCACAGGATTCCGTGAAATGTCCACGGGCCCTTAACTCAAAATCCGTGGAGCCATCACGGAATCGCCCCAAATTCCGTGATGCTGCCACGGATATTACTCCAATGCAAGTCAATGACACTGACCTTCCGTGGTCCACACACGGATACCCGTTTCAATGACGGAGTACAGATCTCACTCAACGGACGTGCTTTCTCATTTGGAAACGCAACATTTGAAGTATTTGTTTATTTTCCAACATTAAATGCCATAATGACGTTAACCTGACTGTTAGCTATTGCATTGTCCTGTCATCATAAAATTTCGGTTTGTTTTAGTTAGCCTAATCAAAGTCCCGTGATGGCACCACGGACCTCAACAACCTGACCTCACTCATGGACGTTGTAATGTTGCTGGCTTGTTTAGGAATTTATAAGCTTTATGTCGACTGTGTTGCAATGGCATGTAATTAACTTGACATTTTGTCTCGTCCTGTCATCATAAAATCCAGTTTGATGGCGTTTTACACCTATTGCTCGTTTGGCTATAGTCAGAACTAAAATCTGTGACAGGAGCACGGAGTGAGTCTGTGGTGAGACCACGGATAACTCCAACGCGCAAGTCAATGACACTCATCTTCCGTGGTCCACACACGGAGACCCGTTTCAATGACAGAGAACAGATCTCACTCAACGGACGTGCTTTCTCATTTGGAAACACAACATTTTAAGTATTTATTTCTTTTCCAACACCAAATACCATAAAGACTTTAACCTCTCTGTTATTGTAGCTATTGCATTGTCCTGCCATCATAAAAATTCAATCTGATTCTGTTAGCCAAACAAGTCCCGTGATGGCACCACGGACCTCAACAACCTGACCTCACTCACTGGATGGTGTGATGTTGCTCACTTGTTTAGACACTTGAAAGCTTTATGTCGACTGTGTTGCAATTTTGTCTTGTCCTGTCATCATAAAATCCAGTTTGATGGCGTTTTACACCTATTGCTTGCTTGGCTAGTCAGATCTAAAATCTGTGATAGGAGCACGGATTGAGTCTGTGGTGAGACCACGGATAACTCCAACGTTCGTGATATGGTCACGTAATTTAATCTATTGATTCATGCCACGGACACGTTTATTTCGTTATTTTTCGTCTTTCGTGATCACAGCTCGATTATTTCTGCCTGTCGGCTTCAGCAGAGAAGCTGTTTAATATATTTTAGTTGTATTGAAGTTGTATTTTTTTTTTAATGTTATTATTTCTGTCTTATTGCCAGGGAAGCTGGATTGCTTTGCTGTTTATTGATATTTTTTAAAATTATATTTTATCAGTAGGAAATCGCGCTGAAGAAGTCTCGTTCCGAACACATCGCGATATTTGGCATCAGTTCACGTGTGTCAGCTGTTGGTAAGTAGTAAATAAATACCTAAATACGCTGTCCTAATAATGTGTGATATAATGTCTTTTCTGTTTGTCGATATTTATCTGCCATTTCCACGGAGACTTTGCGTTTCATTGCTTTCTAATTCAAAATAGGGTGATTAAACACTGCCTGTCACGTGACGTGCTATAGGCCTAGATATTCATATCAGATTAAAAATAGTACAATTAGTTCCAAAGTTGTATTTGTAGTAGAAGCACAGTAAAAACAACACTTACCATGCTTTTACCACAGTAACATTAGTTTTACTGTGATAAGTGTAGTAAAAAGACAGTAATCACAAAACTTACCATGCTTTTACCACACTATTGGTAGTTTTAATGTGATACTTATTGTAAATGCACAGTAACCACAACACTTACCATGCTTTTACCACAGTAACCCTAGTTTTACTGTGATAGGGTGTGGTAAAAGGACAGTAACCACAAAACTTACCATGCTTTAAACCTCAGTAACCTTAGTTTTACTGTGATTGGTGTAGTAAAGGACAGTAATCACAAAATTTACCATGCTTTTATCTCTGTATTGATAGTTTTAAAGTGATATTTGTTGTAAATGCATATTAACCACAACACTTGCCATGCTTTTAATGCTTTATAATGTAACATCCAATATTTGTAAGGTAAATCAGTACTTTTTCCTTTAAATAATCCTATATATTATACATAATGATATTTTCTTTTCTCTTTTTACAGCTGAAAAGACCAAAAGGGCCTTTCAGACTCAGTCGGCCCATTATTGTTTGAGGAGAAGTAAACGGAGGAGACGGAAAGCTGCAAAGGCAAATATTCACAATGGTATGTCTTGGTTTTAACCCTAAATCAAACATTTTATCAAGCATTTGTTGTTTCTTAAAACTTCTCTCACAAAACCCATAGCCCAATCAGTACAAACATAGTCTGAAAGTCTTAATAATTCACAAGATTTAACAAGTTGTCAAATTTGTATGATACTCGATTGTACGAGTATACAAATATGTATATTTGTACTCGTACAATCCTGCAGCTTTTACTCCTAGTGCTGTCATTGGCTACTGCCTCAATTCCTGTACATATTTATCGCGATATTTGTAAATCAGTTGTGCCACTTCTTGGAAAGTTGTCGGATGTCCCACACACTGTCAGAAAGTTTATATTAATTGCAAATTGGTCCCCGTCTGTTTATGTTCCAGTGATACATGATGTCTCCCCACACCTCATAACCTACCTGTTTGCAAGAGTGGAAAAGCTTATTTGACTTGTCACATTTCATCAGATACTCGATTATTTTGTCATAATCAGAACAGTTACACTGCTGATAACTGTCCCGTTTGCATGTAAATCATGTTCATATGATTATTGCTTGCTATTAAAGACATACTTTTATTCATAGAAATGCCCACATATCAGTGAACTTATAACATAAAAATGCTTTTAACATTTAATTATGCAACACTCTTTACAGAAAACATATCATACAGTTATAAACTGACTATTTGCAAGTAATGTATTAAAATTACCTTCCTTTCTGTTTTGCAGGATTACTTAGTCCTTTTTTTTAAAGCTCTACCAATATCAAACTCAACAGCTCTTTAAGAGCCAACCATTACCAGAGCTACTACTGAGTCGCAGCGAATCTTGCCGTGATCAGCCCTTCCCAGGTGAAGTTTCTAGAATATTGCAATCAGTTTTTACTCATCAAATGTTCTCTCCTGAATCATATGGTAAATTAACTTATTTAATACTGTCTTAATTTATGTTTCAGGAACAATAGTAATTGCACATAGAGTAAGTCGAGACTTTCTTGTTTTACAGCAGAGAAGGAATACCAGTCCTTATATCAACGCAAGCTAATCGAATAAGTCCTTTGTTTCGGGTGAGGAAGGAACATCTGGTGCCCAAAGAAGACAGAAAGGTGTGTGAGTCCATTGGTATGTCTTGAATTAAAACAATGCTATAAAATGTAGTACATAATTTGATGTTGACAATTTTACATTGTACAGGTTATCACTTGGTTTTTGACCAAGTGAAGCTCTTGAAACAAGTGACAGAAGAGCATGTTGTCTGGAAAGAAATCAAGCATCACTGGCAAAGGCTCAAAAGAGACAATGCCTTTCTTAAAAATCTTTTAAAATAGGTTGCTGTTGATATGGGTAAAACTGTTTTTGTTCAGTACTTAGCTTATATTATGTGCTCCAATATTATATTTTATATATACACATATACATATACATATATATATAATTAACCTCAAAAAGTAGAATGCAAAGGGCCAGAGTTGCCTGTTCCTTACATAAATTTACAAAGCAGCAGTCAGTACATTATATAATATACACATTGAAGTATTATATATATATATATATATATATATATATATATATATAATACTTCAATGTGTATATTATATAATGTACTGACTGCTGCTTTGTAAATTTATGTAAGGAACAGGCAACTCTGGCCCTTTGCATTCTACTTTTTGAGGTTAATTAAGAGTTAACCTCCAACCCTAATCGAGCACATCTGAAAATTGTAACCAAAGTCTTCAGGTTTATTTCTAGACAATAGGCAGGAGGGTTTGAGGTCGGAGCTAAATCTGCAGGACAGTGGACGCTGAGGGCCAGAGTAAACCATCGCTGCTTTAAATAACGCAGAACATAAGCTGACCCGACTATCCATTAAACAACTTCATTTGAATGGTTTCTGTTTTCTGTTTTACTTTCAGACCAGGACTGGAGAACGCCTGACAATGGGATGTTGAGACTTCTTCCTCTGGTTGAGAAAAAGCTACACCACATCAGTGATCACATCTTCTGTTCTTCTGTTCTTCAACTGAACAAACTGTTTAGACGAAGAAGAAGAACATGAACACGATAGAGACATGTACAGGGAAGAACAAGAAACCAGTTTAGCTGTGATAATGAATCATTATTTTCCAACACAATATCAAATCTGTTTTCTGTAGGTGACTAAATATGATTCTCTGGCACTAATTTTATGGCTTCAGCAGCTGTGAATGGACTATTATGATGTTAATGTATTTTTGAAGACACATTTTTATTTATCTTGAATCTCATTTGTCTTTATGCTACTTTATTAACTTTATGCTTTGTTCTCTAATAAAGTGTTGTTTAATAAAGTTTGGTGACTATTGTGTATTGAAAGTGCTGTTTGGTACAGTAAATAGACATTTTTATTTGAGAAATTTTAATTTCTTATTTCTTTAGTTTAATTAATTAAAAAATAACTAGGCCTACATATAATGAATAACTTATAAATTACTACATATAATTAATGACCATGATTCTTTTACTTGGGACATAAAAAAATGTAGATCTGGTTAATGATATCTGGGACAACAATGCAACAAAAGTTGCACATACTTGCATGTATGCCAGTTTGCAGTGAAATAAAAGGAAGCTATGTGAATAACAAGAGGCTACAGTGGGCTATCTTGCTATAAATACTTAACGCTTAATTGAAGATGATCCATGTTGATCATTCTAGCACATCTACAAGTGCTTTTTGAATGAAAGCATATATCACTGATGTCAGGCATATAAGCAGCAATCAGAGGGGGTGAAAAGGAAATGTTGGCACTGTTTTTTTGTTGTTTTACTGAATGGTGCATTATCCTTGTGTAATAGTAATAGTATGTGTAGATCTGTGTAGATTGTATGGCCCAGCAATGGCCCCCAGAAGAGCAAACAAATGCACATTTCAAATGGCTGTTAGTGCATTTAGTGTATCAAAGAGAAAATCAGCAGGACGACTGCTTATGCTATGTATAATAAATAATGTTGGCCACAGTTTTCATCTATATATGGAAAGCTGGCATAAAGGTTATTTTTAAAGTGCTCACAGTAAAATGTCAAATTTTAGCCTGTCCCTCATATATGTCATTAAGGTTTGCACAATGAAGATATCCAGTTGTCCATTAAATATATTATTTATTTAACATTTATTGTTTTATTACTAAACGTTTCATACTACATTACCCACATATCTCTGTCATTCTATCAATGGAACAGGAAACACTGTCCTGTAGTTCATTGAAATGTGCAGACATGCTTAGGGTTAGGGTTAGGATCTCGGTAAAGGAGTAATTTCTCACATTATAGAGACACTTTATAGTTAGCTTAATGTATAACTAATGTAATAATAACACCAAACCATACTTTGTAACATGAAGCGCCAGTTTATATGGGTTAAACGATTGTCCAATCACAGCGAGTTCTGCGATAAAGTCTCAGCCAATAAAAACCCAGCTGAACAAATGCATCACACTTACATGCCCATTTATGGCAAATGATGACAGATCTCTTCTGGTTCTGGCTGCAGGGATAGATAAATATTTAATATTTAGGCTGTTAAACATGTATTATGTCTAATTAAATTATAAAGCTCATATTTAAAAACAAATTCTCCTTTGTGTGGTCACCATCCAAAAACGAGTTCACATGATCAATGACACAAATTTGCTCATTTGATTAGACTGATGCATAAAAACATTTGAAAGAGAAACTTTTTTCTAAGCAATGTCCTACAGCAGGGTAGTTTTGCTGTATTTTAATTAAAGATAATTGCATGTAGGCCTACTAAAGTGTTTCTAACATTTACAGTGTATGTATAGTCAAAGATATATCAATTATATTCAAATAAATGTAACAAAAGCACAATGAATGGACACAATTTTGAAAGCTTATTCCAATATTTAATGTCAAACTGTTTAAAGACAAATGTAGTGCCAAAACTACTGCACAACAGTATAAAAATCAGTTAATTAAAAATATCCAGATACAGGGGCAATCTATTATAGTGACACATACATTAACGTTAAAAAAAATTGCTATGATGAAGTTATATATTTACAAACCAAAGGATGAGATTCAACTTTGTTATGTGAAAATACATTTGTTTCGTCGCTTTAAAGAACAAATAGGCAAAAACATAAGCGCAACATTTTACATTCTCAACTTTCATTCTATATCCTTGTGATTATTGGTCACTTTTATTGTAACTATGCAATAAATATGTCCTTTAGCAAAACACCTGATGAACACTGACACTTTTTTATAAAGGCATTAGGCAGAAATCAAGTACAGTTTATGAAGCTGAAAAGAGAAAACAAAATGCTTTAACAATATGGAAAAAGATAAATCACTATATTCAATATTGGTTCTGCATATATCAAAGAGATCCTGAGGAGGAATGGGACTCCACATGAAGACTTTCAGAAACTGTGACAGAGCAAAGGGTGCACCTCGCTGGACACATCCTACACATGCCCAAACAACAACACCCAAACACAGTGATGAAGTGGACACCACCAGGAGGATGCAGGAGACAGGGAAGACCAAGGAAGACACAGAGACAGATGTTTCACGAAGACCTGAAGAATGTCAGTGTCCCATGGGAAGATGTGGAGAACTTGGCCACGGATCGAATACGTTGGAGGACACTTGTTGAACAATGTGCCCAGCACAGGACTTGATGATGACGTTGTGAGTTTATCCATAAACGTGGGATATGTTTTCTGTAAAGAGTGTTGCATAATTAAATGTTAAAAGCATTTTTATGTTATAAGTTCACTGATATGTGGGCATTTCTATGAATAAAAGTATGTCTTTAATAGCAAGCAATAATAATATGAACATGATTTACATGCAAACGGGACAGTTATCAGCAGTGTAACTGTTCTGATTATGACAAAATAATCGAGTATCTGATGAAATGTGACAAGTCAGATAAGCTTTTCCACTCTTGCAAACAGGTAGGTTATGAGGTGTGGGGAGACATCATGTATCACTGGAACATAAACAGACGGGGACCAATTTGCAATTAATATAAACTTTCTGACAGTGTGTGGGACATCCGACAACTTTCCAAGAAGTGGCGCAACTGATTTACAAATATCGTGATAAATATGTACAGGAATTGAGGCAGTAGCCAATGACAGCACTAGGAGTAAAAGCTGCAGGATTGTACGAGTATACAAATATACATATTTGTATACTCGTACAATCGAGTATCATACGAATTTGACAACTTGTTAAATCTCGTAAATTATTAAAACTTGCAGACTATGTTTGTACTGATTGGGCTATGGGTTTTGTGAGAGAAGTTTTAAAAAACAACAAATGCTTGATAAAATGTTTGATTTAGGGTTAAAACCAAGACATACCATTGTGAATATTTGCCTTTGCAGCTTTCCGTCTCCTCCGTTTACTTCTCCTCAAACAATAATGGGCCGACTGAGTCTGAAAGGCCCTTTTGGTCTTTTCAGCTGTAAAAAGAGAAAAGAAAATATCATTATGTATAATATATAGGATTATTTAAAGGAAAAAGTACTGATTTACCTTACAAATATTGGATGTTACATTATAACGCATTAAAAGCATGGCAAGTGTTGTGGTTAATATGCATTTACATCAAATATCATTTTAAAACTATCAATACAGAGGTAAAAGCATGGTAAGTTTTGTGGTTACTGTCCTTTTACCACACCCTATCACAGTAAAACTAGGGTTACTGTGGTTAAAGCATGGTAAGTGTTGTGGTTACTGTGCATTTACAATAAGTATCACATTAAAACTACCAATAGTGTGGTAAAAGCATGGTAAGTTTTGTGATTACTGTCTTTTTACTACACTTATCACAGTAAAACTAATGTTACTGTGGTAAAAGCATGGTAAGTGTTGTTTTTACTGTGCTTCTACTACAAATACAACTTTGGAACTAATTGTACTATTTTTAATCTGATATGAATATCTAGGCCTATAGCACGTCACGTGACAGGCAGTGTTTAATCACCCTATTTTGAATTAGAAAGCAATGAAACGCAAAGTCTCCGTGGAAATGGCAGATAAATATCGACAAACAGAAAAGACATTATATCACACATTATTAGGACAGCGTATTTAGGTATTTATTTACTACTTACCAACAGCTGACACACGTGAACTGATGCCAAATATCGCGATGTGTTCGGAAGGAGACTTCTTCAGCGCGATTTCCTACTGATAAAATATAATTTTAAAAAATATCAATAAACAGCAAAGCAATCCAGCTTCCCTGGCAATAAGACAGAAATAATAACATAAAAAAAAATACAACTTCAATACAACTAAAATATATTAAACAGCTTCTCTGCTGAAGCCGACAGGCAGAAATAATCGAGCTGTGATCACGAAAGACGAAAAATAACGAAATAAACGTGTCCGTGGCACGAATCAATAGATAAAATTACGTGACCATATCACGGACGTTGGAGTTATCCGTGGTCTCACCACAGACTCAATCCGTGCTCCTATCACAGATTTTAGATCTAACTAGCCAAGCAAGCAATATGTGTAAAACGCCATCAAACTGGATTTTATGATGACAGGACAAGACAAAACTGCAACACAGTCGACATAAAGCTTTCAAGTGTCTAAACAAGTGAGCAACATCACACCATCCAGTGAGTGAGGTCAGGTTGTTGAGGTCCGTGGTGCCATCACGGGACTTCAGTTAGGCTAACAAAATCAGATTGAATTTTTATGATGGCAGGACAATGCAATAGCTACAATAACAGAGAGGTTAAAGTCTTTATGGTATTTGGTGTTGGAAAAGAAATAAATACTTAAAATGTTGTGTTTCCAAATGAGAAAGCACGTCCGTTGAGTGAGATCTGTTCTCTGTCATTGAAACGGGTCTCCGTGTGTGGACCACGGAAGATGAGTGTCATTGACTTGCGCGTTGGAGTTATCCGTGGTCTCACCACAGACTCACTCCGTGCTCCTGTCACAGATTTTAGTTCTGACTATAGCCAAACGAGCAATAGGTGTAAAACGCCATCAAACTGGATTTTATGATGACAGGACGAGACAAAATGTCAAGTTAATTACATGCCATTGCAACACAGTCGACATAAAGCTTATAAGTTCCTAAACAAGCCAGCAACATTACAACGTCCATGAGTGAGGTCAGGTTGTTGAGGTCCGTGGTGTCATCACGGGACTTTGATTAGGCTAACTGAAACAAACCGAAATTTTATGATGACAGGACAATGCAATAGCTAACAGTCAGGTTAACGTCATTATGGCATTTAATGTTGGAAAATAAACAAATACTTCAAATGTTGCGTTTCCAAATGAGAAAGCACGTCCGTTGAGTGAGATCTGTACTCCGTCATTGAAACGGGTATCCGTGTGTGGACCACGGAAGGTCAGTGTCATTGACTTGCATTGGAGTAATATCCGTGGCCACATCACGGAATTTGGGGCGATTCCGTGATGGCTCCACGGATTTTGAGTTAAGGGCCCGTGGACATTTCACGGAATCCTGTGAGACCAGGTTGCCTTGGCAACTAGCCGGCCTGAATAATATACACATAAGTGAAACTTGTTGAACTCACCTCAACATGTATTTTACAATCATTTGTAAAAATGAAGTCACTGTTACAAACTGTACAGCGTGCAAGACTGTCATAACATTTTACTCTTATAAGACGGGTACACTTTCTTGTAGTCTGGCGTAAAATGTGTCTTACTGTGCGTTCACACCACCGCCGGCGAGAGCGTTTTCATTTTCAATGCGAGTCGGCAGCGAGAGCGTTGAGAAGAGTTGAAGTCGGGTCAGTTGAAGATTGAATAGTTGAAGGCGGTTCGGCGGCAGCCAATCGTGTTTCTGCACAAATGAACCAATCCTGAGCTCTGTGGGCGGAGCCACTGATGATTGACAGGGATCATCAGTGATGAGTCACTAAAATAGATTTATTTCTGCATAGTTAAAGGTGCTCTAAGCGATGTCATGCATTTTTTAGGCCAAAACATTTTTTGTCACATAAAGCAAAGAGCATTTTCCTCACTCTCCGCTCGCTGCCTGTCCCCTGAACACACACGGTCTCTGTAGACACCACCGGCTCCATAAACGGCATCAATAACAAACTGGGCTCACCCGCACCACTCATCCACTGTTTGTTATGAATTTGAATGTTCATTTATAGGCTATTGACAACTTTGACTATATTTGTTTTACGACGCCGCCGTTGTTTATGCTCAATGGGAAACGCGAAGCTAACGTTATCTTGCTATTATTGCGTCCTTGTATGGGAGCTATAGTTATTTTGTGCACTCATAATACAGAGATTGATGGAAACGCAACAAGTGTCTGTCGTTGTTTTAATATTTCTATGTTCCCCTTTTCAGTGGGAGACTACACAGTCACGTATATAGTTCTGCAGTCAGACACATCTCGTCTCATATGTGCTCGTTCAATCCCTCAAACTGCCACCAGAGGTCACCATCTCCTGCGACTGACATCAACCTTGATGAGCCTCACCTGTAAATCACTATCATTCATCTTCATTCATCCTCACAATTATACATCTTCAAATTACAGAAAAAGATCATCATTTTTCTTTCAGTAGGTTTAGTTCAGTAATGTTGTTCTCTTGTTGAGGGAGGGACTGTGATGTGTCTGTCGCTGGGTGTTAATAAACAGTGTTAACCACACAAAGTCCTTCACTGTAAAGCTAAAGTGCTTGTGTTAAAACAGTCTGTCATTTGGTTGCTGTTGATCTGATGAGCTTCAACACGGTAAGACAAACACACTCTTGCTTAAATGAAACTGATGATTATTGCTCATATAACATATTACATGAGAAATGTTAAGAATAGGGTGATTTACATATACTTGTTTAAATGATGAATATATTAAGGCAAGTATTCATTAGGGACTGTTCGTTTTTTATTTAAGGGGCTACCGGAGGAGTTTTGAGATCAAATAGACTTGACCCTCCCTTCGCCAGCAATACATTTTTCTATGACCCTCCAAAATGAATGTGAAAAAATCCATGACCCTCCTGATAATTTATTGATTACTTCTGTACTGGTTTGCGCTTGGCAAAGATGTTCAGATAGCCATTGTTTTTTTACAACCATGACAAACGACTTACGCCCGTTTCACACATACTCCGTTTGCAGTGCGTATGCGGTGCGTCTTTTTTCCTGTAGATGTTAACAGGTCAGAGCTTTCACACTGAACACGGCTGCAGTCCGTCAATGCATTCCAGGTTTCGGTGCGTATACAGCAGTGAAGCGATCGTTTCCGCACCGAGTCTATTTCTGCTGCGTTGCACGCGCTGAATTAAAGTGACAGTGGTCAAAATGAACACAAATTGACATGAAAATATAACAATCTCACCATAAATGCATTTAATTAAATATGACTATTTTTCACAGTCATCCATTTACTTTAAGAGAGGGGTAAAGCAAGGGAAACTACAATTTACCTCAACAAGGCGACATACAGTAATGAACAACACTCGTCTCATTCGTGGAGGTGGAAAAACAAGTTTACAATATGAGATACAATATTTATTGTATTCAAATTGAAATAGAAAAGGCATGAGAGTTGGCTGTTTTTGTCAATTTTAACTTTTAATTTAAAATGTTTGCGTTTTAAAATTTTAATATAAGTACATGGTTAAATATTTTACCACTTGCTTGAGCAACTTAATATATAAATCTATATAGAAGTAATGCATTGAATAATACGTTGTTTAAATTGTGTTTAAACGTGAATACATCTATTAAAGAGTGTATGTGTATAGAGAGAATCGCAATGCTGACAACGTTTTTTTTTTATAAAAGTTGCTGATAAAGTAAAATGGTGAGTATGTGTTTGTGGTACAGCCGCGGATCAGTTACACACTGCAAACGCAGCATATGTGAAAGCACTATAGCGTGCTGCTCCTCCACCGCATACGCACTCCACACGGAGTATGTGTGAAACAGGCATTAACCTCTGCTTTCTCATCTTACACATCACACTCCACTGTTATGGTGGCCATTTCAGTAGATTTACTCACTAACATTGTTGTGGAAACATAATAAGCATGGAAACTAAAATTTGTGCTACAGCACACATTCTATCAGCTGCAGTTCTGGCGCCTCAGTCCCAATACTGTACCGGTATGTTAATGCAGCGGTAGAGTTACACTCACAGGACACTGCACTTATTCACAATCACAACAGTTCATTATTTGCTCGTGCTTTAAAGCTTTGCCGTGTAAGATTGCGCTCGATCGGCCCAAAACCGGCATCCGACCAGCGCGGAAGGTCTTAACGTGTTACTGTCCTTTTCTCGAGGCAAAGTATTTTTTGATTAAATGCAATACATTTGAATATGTATTCTCTCGTTATTTCATCTGACTCCATAAATGAAAAGGTTTTAAATGATCTCTGCATCAGGGATGGGCAACTTCAGTCCTGGAGGGCCACTGTCCTGCAGGGTTTAGCTCCAACCCTGATAAAACTTCCCTGCCTGTAGTTTTCTAATAATCCTATGACGCTGATTAGCTTGTTCAGGTGTGTTTGAGTAGGGTTGGAGCTAAACTCTGCAGGACAGTGGCCCTCCAGGACCGAAGTTGCCCATCCCTGCTCTGCATCATTAAATGTGAGCGAATATTTGACTATTCTTTTTAACTCTTTAATGAAAATAATGTCAAAGTCAGTTAGAATAATCAAATGTAACAATTTATTATGTCAGATAAATGTATCATGCCAATTTCATAATCAATTCAAAGATAATCGATACAAAACATCAAATGCTCTGGAATAGAGAGAAGATGCAAACCCAACATTGAGAAATACATGAGGCTGAGAGGTCTCACTCTCAGCCTCACGGGCTAATCTGAGGTACAGAAAGGCCCCGAATCCTCTGCTGCATTTCATTATATAGTCAGGACCTCTTTCACTTGGAAACATCTTTTAACAATGGAAATTTGCATTCAGAGGTTACACCTTTGGGTGTAGGGAGACCATTTGTCTAGAGGCCAACCCCTCCTTGTGTGCCAGTTATCCATAAACTCTTAAAAACCTTATTACCTTTTGTTTTACTTATTTTAGACATTTTAAACGATACCAAACAGGGGGAGAGATGTGTTCTGAGGTGAGACTTTGCCTCTCACATGGTGAGTTCAAATGGTAATTTCCAGAGAGGTCCTTTGTCCTCTCAGGGTCTGGTCGCTCTTCAAACAGACTGTCCGGCATTTCCTAATTTCTCAATTCTTACAGCTGGGTAAATGTCTCCCTCCCCTAGAATAAAAAAGATTGGATGACCCTCCCCTCAACAAAGATTAAAAAGACATGAAGACATTTTGTGTTATTTTCTATTTTCCTCCGGTGGTCCATTCCATAAATACCGAACGGTCCCTTACTTCAATGAGCTCATTATTTTTGCCTTAAATTATTACTATGTTTCAATTAATACATTTTTAGCTAACTGTGATTTTGTACATTTCTGAAATGCATAACTTAGACAGTTTCCTCTGATAACAGATCACTCTAAATTGTAATGTGGACTCGTGTATTTTCTGTAAAGCTGCTTTGAAACGATGTGTATTGTGAAAAGCGCTATACAAATAAATGTGAATTGAATTGAATGCTGTATTATAGATATATGTTATGCTGATGTGGGTCAGAATGGCTCCTCTTCCTCTGATCTTCTTTCTGCTCATGATTCACGGTGAGTCTCTCTTACATTCACATTAGAAACACTCTGATGTTTTATTTAAGGCCTCATGAGCGGCTGATCTGCACTTTCTTCTGTCCTGTTCTCACATATTTCTCTCTGAAACAGGAAGTTTGTGTTGAACTTGTCAAACGCTCCTTTTAGAAATGTCCAATAGTCTTTTGCTACTTTCTAGTCAGTGTCACATGGTTTAGGGGGAGGGACTTTCTCATTGTTCAGAGCATTTGATTGGACAAAAATCACTTTAGCAGCAGATCATGAATATGTTTGGCTCATGTTCTCGGAAGTCAATAGGCTTGTTTGAGATGAGCAAAATCTGCGCAGAACCGATCACCGGTGATCAGCGCGAGATGCATGGCGGTTAGAAATGTGTCCGAGTGCGGTCCGCCTGGCTCTGATGTCATGCTGACGTATGTCAAAAAACTCTCGCGAGTGCAAGCCGGCCGTGCCGAATTCTGCAGTCGAGCCAAAGATTATAGAAGCCC
This sequence comes from Rutilus rutilus, assembly GCF_951802725.1. NCBI lineage: Eukaryota > Metazoa > Chordata > Actinopteri > Cypriniformes > Leuciscidae > Rutilus > Rutilus rutilus. The sequence goes on from NC_140210.1 coordinate 51,967,433, forward strand.
AAGAGGCGAAACTCTGTTGTGTTATGGGTAACAGTCTGTTTATGGCGCTGCGGAGGCGCGTCCGCCATTATGGACTGAAAGCTGCTGAAATCGTTAGCGCAAGTTTGCACGCCACACAACCAAACTGTGAAGATGAGCAAGTAGCCTACTGTTTATAGTTCATGTGTGCACTTGCTACACAGCAAAATCAGCAGTGCTAATTCAACACCTACAGAGTTAAATTCAACACTTTAAAAGTGTCTATATTGGTCCACACTAGATCGAGTTAAAACTACACTTTTCAAAGTGTTAAATATTTAACACTATGACAGAGTTGCAGCAACTCTCAAAATAGTTAACATTTAACACTAGTCAACACTGGTTAGTGTTGAATTTGCCCAACACCAGTGCGTAGTGTCAAAATTTAACACCAAATGTGTGTTTTTCTTTCAACACTACCGAGTTGTTGCCATATTAACACTACATAGGATGTAAAGTTTAACATAAAATGCAACTCTTTTGTAATTTGTAATACTATAGGGAATCAATTTACCCCCCCCCCCCCCCCCCCCCCATGCAACTCATTAAAATAATTTACAATAAAGACAAAAACAGGGAGATTGTAGTTCAAGTGAAACTGTATTAAATAAAGCACACCATTCACAACAAGGCATTGGCTTTACATTAACAATGGACAACCAAACCTCTAGCACAGGTCACACAAAATGGCAATGTGGCACTACATATGTTTTTTCATCCATCTCATTAGAAAACTGTTTGTCATACGGTCTGTAATAAATCAATTCATCAATAGAAATAACAGAAAAGGAATCAGCTCTCTCCTCAATACAATATGCATTAAAGTGGTCATCAAAATAAAGTGTGTCAACTCTGCATGTCAAAATAAAAGCTTGATCTTCATTAATAATTATATTTGTGATCTTTCTGAACACAGGAATTTCCATATCTGTTGTAATACAAACAAACATACCAATTTGATACTCAGTTCCAAAGTTTTTCACCCAATTAGTAGTTGACACATCAGAAAATGCATTCACATGAAACTTAGCACTTAAATTATCACCACCCTCCAAGCTATTGATCATTTCTTTCCTCACTGGACCAAACTCAAATCTCTGAAAATTAAAATTCTCCCAGTGATAAGCTAACTGTCTCTGGTGTTGTTTTACCAATGTTTTTGTGATATTTTTGAAAATTTTAACAGATCGTTTAAAAAAATTATGTTTGGCCTCAAACCTCATGCACCATACATGAAGAAGTGGACCTATTTTACGAATGCACCTCGGATAATGTATCATAAAATGATGCTTTGGAATTAATCTTTTGTCAGGAAACAAGGATCTGAACAGCTTGTGGTGATCATTAATCAAATGCTTCAAATAATACGTCAAACCATTAGTAACAACTGGTGAAAACACTATATTCACTATCTGAATCAAGAGGAGGAGCAAGTTCCAGTGACTGTTATTTCTTTCAATTACATCACCAAAAATCAGGGGAGCATTTCGCACAAGACACCACGACTGAATTGCATTCAATCCAAGATCTTTACTACCCTCATCCATTTTCAACCCACTTGGCCTGTTTTTTCGCTCAATATAACCGTAGTTGAAACTTTGGATCCTCTGTGACAATGTTTCCAAAGACAGATTCTTGTTACTGACCAGGTATTGAAATACTAGTTTCAATTCGTACTGCACTACACCTTCAAGCAAATCGTGCATGATGTCAACTGCATAGTTATCAGAGATGTGGTAAAAACATAGTGTATTGAGCAAGCATGTCTTCTTGACACCAAATGTAGATGCCAACATAGGATTTTCCTGTAGAGCTGCACAATGTTCTGCATGGATTTCTTTTGTACGGAAAATCAAGCAAGGGTTATCTTCAGTGAAGACAGATTGTAACTCTTCCTTTGTAGTTAAACAAAATCTACAGAAATATGTTGCACTGAAGGATTCAATCAAACCAAACAACCCGTGCAAACCTAGATTATCACCTGTTACTTGAATAACAGTCCCTCGCAATGGTGAGTCTGAGAAAGGTACCTCTATTCCTTCCATTTCTAGTGTTTTAACATCATCAATGAGAGGCTTTAGTATTTCATCAAAACCATATTTCTTCAGGTCTTGTGAATGAAAAAGTGCCACAACATGAATATTCATCAGAACAGAATTACATTTTGGTGGCAGGTTCCTCAATATAAAGTAAATGCAACCAAGCTTGTGTATCCCTTTCTTTGAACCCAAGGGATTTGCCGTCTCAAAATCATCGTAATAAAGCTGAATCTGTAGAGCATGTTTTTGCTGCACTGTTAGCCCTTGCTGTAAAAAAAAGGCCAAATTCTGACAATATAATACCATATTCCATTAAAACAGTAATATACCGTAGATAACAAAACTAGCCTACAGGAATATACTGTAAATGAACAGTGCTCAAAATCAACACTCAGAGGCTGTTTTCCCAATCACACCCTATACCCTCATTCACTATTCCCTACATTAGTTCACTAATATAGTCCCCTTGACAGAGTGAATGAAAAGAAGTGAGTGAATTGAGAAACTGATGAACACCTGATAAGCAGAATCACTGAAGGACAGAGAAACAAGAACAGAAAAAAGAGAAACACAAAAACTACAACTGACTTCCAGCAACACTGAGTGTGAAACCAGTTTACAAACCAGTTTACAAACCAGTTTACGGTTATTTCTTTCATACATGTACAAAAGTTCTTGTTGAGAATTAAAAGAGATATAGTTGATAATAAAATTTGTGGTCACCATGATGAAGATCAGTATTTGCTTTAGTTGGTCTCTTGTCCCTGGACTTCTTACCATTCATCTCTCTCTGACTGCTGTAACAGTGAGTTTATAAAACACATTTGTTATGGCACGAAAGAGTCAAGAGAAAGATGTTCAGGTGTTTTTATTCTTTTGTGATGATGTCACAATCATCTTGGACATGTCTGATTTTCAGATTTTTACTGTATATATTCATTGAAATTATGGGTATGTCATATTTAGCATAAATCTGTGTATCTACAAAATTAAATCAATATTTCTGTAATCAGGTTATCTGAAAAATATCATAATCATATAGTGCATTCAATTTTATTTTACTCCTGCTTGACTCAGACACACACAAATATCAACAATTAGCACATGAATCTCAACAATGGTGAAAAGTTTCATGTCGCAATGCATGCTGGGTTCCAGGATAATATAAAACTCCCAGCATGCACTGCTGCATGAATAATAAAAAAAAGAAATATTGCCACCATTGTTGAGATTAATGTGCTAAATTGTGATATCTTTGTGTTTCTAAAAGACAGTGTAGCTCTGTTTTTTTTTTTTTTTTTGGTTTAAGCATGATGTGTTAAAAAAAAATGATTGTAATTTATTGCTGTAGTTTCACACTGGTGCTAATGTAACACTTTTGATCGAGGATAAAACTCTGAATGAATAAGAATTAATTCCTAAATGAATGAACAGGAAATATGATGATTTTGTCATCATAAGCATTACAACCGCAATCATTCATAAACTGTGTGCGCACAAGTGTGACTTGCAAAGACACAGCTCAAGCAGCAACGGAAAAACTAATGTTTTAGCATCAGCATCCCAACTAAAGCAAGCACTGATCTCTATAATGGTAACTTCAAACAAACATTTTCAATAACAACTTCTGTATGACAGAAATAAAGTCAAACTGGTTAATAATAAGTGTAATAATGTGTAATGTCTGGAAGTCAGTCGTAGTTATTGTGTTTCTCTATTTTCTGTTCTTGTGTTTCTCTTTTCTTCAGTGATTCTGCTTATTAACAGCAGGTGTTCATCACTAATGCTCAACAATCACTTACATATTCCCTTAATTATCTCACTGCAACACTGTCTCAATGTTACTTTTACTCTTTGTAGTGTGGATTTCCTGTGGAGTTGAAAGGGTTAACAGTGAAAGATAAAAAGTCACACCCACAAAATGTATTTTAACAGTAATAAACTGTAAGTTATAAAACAGGTTGATACTGGCAACACTGTTGCCAGTAGTTTACTGTAAAATTATTTTTTTTGGGTCACCATTGTGCAGAAGAGTAGAGCCTGTGCTTCAGTCCAGGAGAAGATCTACAAACATTGATGATATGCTGCATGTTGCTTTATTTAACAGGCGGTGACTGTGTAGTTGCTGTTCCAGTGGAAATCTCTTTATGTTCAATAGTTTTTTAGTGGTCTCAAATTAAAGAAGTTCACAGTAATACTTTGCTCACATTATTAATGCATTATACATTTTAGTTAATACATTTAAATGACAGTTGGTCAATTTAAGGCAGTCGGTTTCTGCAAGTGTAATTAGTTAACTTGAATTAGAATTTAGTGCATTTTTACAGAAACAAACTAGATTACAGTAAAGAACTGTACAATTAACAGTATTTTACTGGCAACAGTGTTGCCAGTATTTTACTGTAAAAAAACCCGGTAAGGTCTAACAGTGTGGGAAAACAAATCATTACTTTTGAAGTATGAACCATCACATATATCTTTATAAACACCTTCTTTATGTTGCTTGACCTGCAGGAAACTTTCACACAATTCACTATTCTTAAACATAGATTTCAGGGTTCCCAAGATGGGTACATACACAAATTTATCTGTTACAGGGATCTGATTGTAAACTCCTGTTGTCCGATCTCTTCGCAAATCAAAACGCACCCCAAGAACATACTCTACAGGTTCAACTATTTCCCACTTTTCCTCGAAGAACTTCTGTCGTTTGGCTGCTGTATTTAAGACTGAGAAATGATTTTCCAATTGATCAAAACAATTTTCTACCTTTTCTTCCAAATCGGTTGCTTGAATCTCTGAAGAAGTACAGCTGAGAACAGCTTCTCTTGTTTGCTCATGAATGTCATTTACAAGCTCTTCCATTGACCCTACCATTGCTTGGACAGTGCTCTCAGCAACACCTGATGCTTGCAATTGTGCTACAACAGATCCACACAGGTTTAACAAATGATGCTTGTCAACAGAGGTCCGGCAAGTTACTGGAGTGTCTGTACAGACTGCCTGAGAACTTGAAGGCTCATCACCTTCACTTTGAGCATCCACATTGTCACTAGTATTTGGTGAACAAGTGGCCCTGTGCAAACGAACGAGGTGTTTATTTGGTGAACAAGTGGCCTTGTGCAAACGAACAAGGTGTTTTTTGAACCCTGAATACGTACAAAATGATAAAGAACATTCTGGTTGTCCACATTTCAAACGTAATGACTTTCCTGGATATAATCCATGGTGAAGTCTCAAATGCTGACAAAGCAATGCAGAACTTTTCTGGTGTGCCTTACAAATAAAACAAATCAGCATATTTGCAAACAAGGATGTGTATCACCTCAAATATTAGTGTGCAACAGCCTTGCTCTGAGTTCCTTCATTTCTTCTTTCTTTGGCACTTCCCAAGTCGATGTTAAACACTGTGGTTTGGATGAATGTGTAGAAACTGTTGAGGGATTCATGGTAGTTAACACTGAAGATGAAGTGTGCCTTGAAAAGCTCATCGAAAGCTGCCAGGGATGTTTGCGCCTTGCAAGGGATGGCCTTCTGGTCAACGATGACATAGAACCTCTGAATGTTGTTCTTCTGTTCACCAACACAGAGGAGGAAGGGCTGTCCTGGTTCCAAGCTCCCTAGGAAGGCCTCAATACTGGCTCCAATCTGTGACAAACACAGAGACAGAAAATATTAAATTTATGCAACACAAGCAACAGCAGTATGAGAACAAGTGGATGAAAAACATTAAACACGGAATACCTTGAGATATCTCGCCACATTCTTGACAGCTTGATATGAGCTAATTTTAGCACTCTTCTTGTGGCCTTTTGACGTAGGGGGGAGCAGGTGAACCAGCAGTAGAACGCTTGACAGGTCACTGTCCCAGCCTAGGAGCAAAGTAGAATTAAGTGTAAGATGTTCAGAAACATTTCTATCTTAAAATATTATTTAAAAAATTACAGATTATGCCAAAGACAATACTTAAGGTAAGAAGATAAGAATCTGTTGTGTAAATGTTTTAAAGGCAGAATGAGGCACACTTACCTGACTCATTTGAGTTTTGCTGCGCAGACAAGAGTTCTTCAACATGCTCATTAGAAGTCCGGTTCTTGCAGTCTGCCAGGAGCCTGGGTTTGAAGAACGTTGGCCATTTTGACAAAAATCTGCCGGAAACCTCTTCTCCAAACATCATGGTGAAATCTTGGTCAATCTACAGAAGAAACACCTTAAGTCCTTGATACTGAAAGTATATTGAGTCATAATTGTTCACTTCAAAAATAAGCTGATCAAACAAAGGTATGTCTTTCTTACCAAGCCGGGGATGTCGAGAAACCGCGGGAACACATCCAAGACTGTAGCAGAGTTTTGCTGGTCCTGAACTAGCGTCTGGCGGTATTGAAATGTTGCCATCATCTTATCTTTGACAACTAACACATCAGTTGAATGTTTCAATAAGGATATTGCCTCACGGCATTCCTCGCCGAACAGTTGCTTGTCAGCCAGGAGAAAATCCCTCTTGCTCTTTGGACCATACGTAGTGCTGGTGGAGCATCTCCGGGATTGAACTGCAGTGTTACGCTGGACGGTCTTTATCCTCCAAGCCAAGTAGCCAGACCCACTCTCTGCATCATAGTAGTGTTCCTGTAAAACCCAAAAAGAACAAAAGTATGCAACACAGGGGTCACATCACCACATGGCAACATTAGAAGAAATTAAGAACATACACATTCTCTTCATATATTGCAATATAAGCCATTATTTAAAAAAACTTACATATCCGTTTCCAGAGTATGGATCGCTAAGGTTGGGAAATAGAGTGGTGATGCCAACAGCATATTTTGTTCGCACATGGGTTGGTGGTATTCTCCTTTAAAAGTAGAATATATATTATTGTTCAAGCTTTTTTCCCCCTTCAAGAGGGATACAAATATTGACTTAATGCCTATCAAAAAAAACTTTATACATATACAAAAATAAGACTTGAAATGAGAATAAAATTGTGAGGGAAAACTCATCTAAAAAGTAAAGGTAACACTTTACTTGAAGGGGTGTGCATAAGACTGACATGACACCTTTATAATCATGACATGACACATGTCATGAATATGAAGGAGGTTTTATGCATGTTTATGACAACTGTAATTAAGTGTCATTCGCTCAATTATGACATTTTTAATGCAAATATGACATTGTTTGAGATGTCTTTGTTATGACAACTTGACATAAACCAATACATCATAACCAGTCAGTGTCTTTGTCATGACAACTTGACATTACCAAGACAACATAAATTGTCATAAACATGACATAGTAGATTAATTATCAAACTTAAGAAACCACTTAGCTTTATGGGTTAACATTACATTAAACTGTCATGTGATTGGTTTTGACATTGGCTGTTATGAGGCCATTATAACTGTGTCATGAATGTTTTTCTTGACCTCAACTACAGTGGTACAAATTGAATTTTTCATTAAAGTGACATTTTAATGACAAATTTAATTTGTACCACTGTAGTTGAGGACAAGACAATTTATGTTGTCTTGGTAATGTCAAGTTGTCATGACAAAGACATCTCAAACAATGTCATATTTGCATTAAAAATGTCATAATTGAGTGAATGATACTTAATGACAGTTGTCATAAAGATGCATAAAACCTCCTTCATATTCATGACATGTGTCATGTCATGATTATGAAGGTGTCATGTCAGTCTTATGCACACCACTTCAAGTAAAGTGTTACCAACATGGTATACTTACCCATGCACTTCCATCATGTCTGCAACCAGGAGGTTTACCATTTGTCGCCGTGTAGCATCCGTCAATGTCTTTGTTTTGTCATACTCGTGCAAGATTTTTTCTCCCCCCGGCTTAGACTGGAGAACATTTCTCACCATCTAAAAGATGAAGAAGAATCACAAAGGTAGTCATCATGTTAGATATTCCTCCAATAAAACCACAGCTCTTCTATAGAATCTTTGTGTTTGAGGATTAATAACTAATTTCATTTATTATTGAAATTCCCCAATACCTCATTTGCTGATTCCCGCTCAATGTTGGTTCTTTTCATATTCATTCTATCAAGAATCACTGTTGCGTCTGATGAATCAGACGCCACAGAGGATGACGTGTCGGACACAAGCAACTCTGACGAAGAATGTGAGAGATCTTGATTAAGCACAACTGTAAAAGAAACATAAACGTTTTAAATACTATTGTTTGATCAAGAACCTCTAACAACTTCTTTTAGGCTTGACAACCAAACTGTCTAGCATATTAGGGCACAACAGGCTAGTTCAGCTTTAATTGAACTTTGAAAAACAAACACTCTAACGGAGCAAAGTCTTACCTGTAGACTTTTCTGTGGACACATGAATGGTAAGATTCCCTGCTTTTAAAAGCTCCTCAAACACATCCGCATCCACTTCTGTCCCAGATTCATCTGTGACATGCAGCTCAGTCTGCAATGGAAGACCTAACTTTTCTATGACTGAGAGAATATTAGATTTAGGAAAATAAAGAAAAACCCAGTGCATTTCCCATTATTATTAGTATTAAAAAATGTTAACAACTGGAGCATTCTGAGCAGTGTGCAGTGTTTTTCTTTTTCTGCATTTTAGATTCATTTGGACTGCTTGACAAGATATTATTACTGCCCAACACAATAAACACAACTTGGTGGCTGGGGCAATATAACCAGATTACCATTGTAAATGGAAAAGACATTTAGGTAACTGATGACTTCAATGTAATGAAGTAATGCCAACCTTTCTGAAGAAATGTATTGTAGTCTTCATAGCCCTCTTCAGTTTGGGCAACTTTAACATACTTCTGAGTTTCACCAAATCTCACTTTGACCAACATGATGTGCTGTAAAGAAAAGAAAATACATTCAGAAACGTAATGAATGAGAAAATGCACATTATCATGACAAGCACCAACACAGAGGAAGTAAAGCTAATAGAGGCCAGTGAGGCGAGTTAACATAACGTTTACATTAACATTTCATAACATTTCCCTCGGAAATGTGACTAACCTAAAAATAGACCCGTACACTTATTTACACGATTTCATTAGAAAATAGTTAGGCTACGCAATATCAACAATCATAAAGGTTCACATGAAACATGATAAAGGAGCGGTATCCTTAAAAAATGAAGGTGGATGCTTATCCACACAAAATTCTTCCAAATTGCACAATGCCCTGTACGCAACATCTTGCTATAATCTTGCTTTGAATCCATTCGAGCGTCAAAAAATAAATAAAAAATTACGCGCGTCGGAGGCGAAATCCTTTGGCCATCTTTTTACAAGACATGTATATTAGCGGGAAAATAGTTGTAAAATGGCAGCACGGCAGCTTTCTAGCTGGTTAGTAGGTCAATAACGTGACTCAAAAGTGACATTTGTACATCTTACAACTTACCAGGTTGTACAATCTCCTCACTAATCCTCTTCCAAGAGAGATAATTTTTGTTCCTGTCGACGCGCGAATGAGGCGTATTCGCATCTACCGCGCCGCGCTCATTTAACCGTTACCCACCCAAAGACAGTAAAGTTAACGTTACACACTTCCGAACATGTGCACCTGATTTAGTTGGTTAAGCTAACGTTAGTTTAAGTTAGCTAACGTTAGCTGAAACCCTCACATAAAACGAGTTGCAATATTGAACGTTAAGCTACCTTTGTCCAGCTGTAGAAATGATTAAGGTGCAAATACAAATACACCAAGCACGTTAAGCATGTTAATTTATATTCGATATACAACACGAAGTTACAAACAGCTAATGTCACCATAACATATCCTTACCCTGAAAAGAAAATGCTAACGTTACTTCAGTCTAATTGACTAACGTTAATGGACCACTTTAACGTTACTGTTGTTCTGATTTCCCAATAAGAAAATTCTCACTGTATTTGTTCCATACATTGAGCGTTACGTGAAATTGTACACATAAGTTATCCTTTTGAGCGTGGTAATAACTGTTGCATGGTGAACTGGTTAGCTAGCACTATCAAACTAACTAGGATATTATGTTACCTGTCGAAAAAAAATAGGCCCACCACTACAAATATAATTAAATAAACCTAATTTACTGGTTTAAATTTACTTACATGTGAATGCTCCCACTCACGAGCGTGTCCAGTCGAATGTCCAGTCCGATCCAGTCGAGCGAAAAAAAGCTGTCTGGTTTCCCGCCTCACTGAAGGCAAGTAACGGAAATGATAGACTTCAGGAGGTAACACTAGCTTTTGAGTTGAAATCAACACTGTAGAGTTAAACCATTAATATGACATTTAACTCCCAGTGACAACACCAACTCTTTTTGAGGAATAACTCTCTTGTAGTTAAATTAGATTTAAAAAGAGTTGAAATGACTCTACATTTTTACTCTCAACTCTAACACTGAAAATCTAACACTTTTGATTTTGCTGTGTAGATTGCACATCTTTTTGTACCTTTCCGCCTGTAATAGGACATTCACAGATTATTTTGTTCTTGCCATTGAAACGTTCACTGTGTGCACTTTCACTGAAGATGTTGAAAAAACAAGTTGTTAATATTTTTGTGATATTCTATGTAAAAGATTAACTGTCTTTAGAAATGTTCATTTATAATTTCATTTATTTTTCCAAATCATATATATGGTGATGTTCACTAATTTCAAAATCAACATTTGAATAAATATCTTATTACTGTGTGTCTGCCTATAGCCTAGCCTATATTATTTCATGAATTTCTGTTATTCATATAACAAGGAAAATGCATAATATAACATAAATATTGATAGATTAAAGGTTTGCAGTAATTTTATAATTGTATCTTTGCAAACCGTAAGTGGTAGGCTAATGAAGCCAATTCGGTGGGGGACATACCCTTACGAAAAAGTACTATAGGAATCTTATAGTATTTTGGGACAAAATATTATAGTAATCTTATAGGAATACTATAGTAATTTGGGACATACTATAGAAGTACGATAACACTACTATAGAAATACTATAGCAGCTTTAAAATATTATAGAGGTATTACAGAACATCACAGAAGTATGTTATGTTCTGTAATACCTCTATAATATCCTATAATATCCTAGAGCCGCTATAGTATTTCTATAGTAGTCTTATAGTACTTCTATAGTAATATTTTGTCACAAAATACTATTTTCCTAAGGGTAATTAGGCTATGCATAACCAACACATAGACGTAACATTTTCTGTCATTTAACGTCGGGCATCCTCATTAATGTATTTTAAATTGTTTTCATATTTAGATATGACGGCCAGAAAAAATTAAGTTACGTTAAGTTTTTGTTATGTTAAGTTTTTCAGTGCCATTGACTCCCATTACTTTTCGGCGTTTTCCTTTAGTTTTCAGTCCATAATGGCGGCCGCGCCGTCACGTCATGGGGGCAACTGTTGCTATGGAGCGTTCTATTGAGTTTCACCTCTTGGGCTTCTATACTCTTTGGTCGAGCGCAGTTGCTCTCCACCGACTGCGCTGATCAAAAGCACGATGGGAAACGACTTGCTGACAACACAGCTTAATGCTCATTGGTTTAAACAACCGTGATGTATTGTTCTCTTTTAAAATGTTTGATTTTAAAACTCTGATATCATTAACAAATTATGAGCAAATATTCCCAAACTTTCTGACAGTTTGATCTCTGTATGGGTTATGTGATGTCATTTTATTTAATAATAAAATTTTTTTTAAAAATTAAAATAAATATATATATATATATATATGACCCTGGACCACAAAACCAGTCTTTTTTAATTGAGATTTATACATCATCTGAAAGCTGAATACATAATCTTTCCATTGATGTATGGTTTGTTAGGATAGGACAATATTTGGTAGAGATACAACTATTTGAAATTCTGGAATCTGAGGGTACAGAAAAATCGAAATATTGAGAAAATCGCATTTAAAGTTGTCCATTTCTATTGTCGATTGTGCTGCATCCATTCACACAAATAAATGTTTTATATATTTACAGTAGGAAATTTACAAAATATCTTCATGGAACATGAACTTTACTTAATATCCTAATGATTTTTGGCATAAAAGAAAAATCTATAATTTTGACCCATACAATGTTTTGTTGGCTATTGCCACAAATATACCCGTGCAACATAAGACGATTTCACACATCATTTTGTGATCCAGGGTCACATATATGTATATATATATATATATATATATATATATATATATATATATATATATATATATATATATATATATATATGTATGTGTGTGTGTGTGTGTGTGTGTGTGTCTGTATTAAAGTAAAAATGATTGATAAACATGTATTTTGAATGGAATTAAATAACAAGTACTTTGGGTGTCTTGTTCATTATATTTATTTTCATAAATACCAACAGAACTTAAATTACATCCAGTTTATTAGCAACACTGTGCACGAGCGTGAATCCAGCGATATTCGCCTTTGATCTCAAAGGTGTCTGATCCACTGCGAGAAGAGAGATCTGTCCGTCTTGCCTTCACTTTTTTCACTCCTCCTCTCACTGCAGCCGCCTACTCTCGCATACATTTCAGGCGAGGCAAGGCACATCTCAAACAAACCTAATGTGTACATGTTAAATATGGATCATGTCAAAGGAGTTCACTAGCATAAATGAGCTCTGAGCTGATAGATAAGAACTAAAAGCCACAAAACTAATATTTTGATGTCATTGGGTATTTAATAAATCAACTTTGATTATTTTCTTCATCTTATTTTTCATATATTTCATTATTTGAGAGTGCATCATGTTGTTCGTGCTGATTTCTTGGTTCTCTCTTCACTCCTCTGTCTCTGTACATTTACTTCTGCTTTTCTGCAACACCGTCCATCAAAGTTCATCAAAAAATCACTCACTCTCAGAAAATAAAGTACATAATTGTACCTTTAGGGGTACAATGGCTTGTCACTGGGGCTGTACCCTCAATGGTACAATATTGTACCCTTGGCATAGGGTACATATTTGTACCCTTGTGATTTGTACCTTAAAGGGATAGTTCACCCAAAAATGAAAATTCTGTCAGTAATCACTCACCTTCATGTTGTTCCAACCGCGTAAGACCTTCGTTCATCTTCGGAACACAAAATAAGATATTTTTGATGAAATCTGAGAGCTGATCACTCCTCCATAGGCTGCTAGGTGGCCCAAACTTGCTGGCCCAGAAAAGTTATTAAAGAGATCGTTAATATAGTCCAAGTGACTACAGTGGTTAAATCTTAAGTATATCAAGCGACGAGAATACTTTTTGTGTGCAAAAAGAAACAAAAATAACGACTTTATTCCACTATTCATTTCCTTCTCTCTGGGCCTCGTAGTGTTTTTGCGCTGCGCGTCTGTGTTGCACTTCATCACGCATCACACACATGACCAGCGTCGGCCAATAGTGAGCCTACGTGGTGACGTGTAACACAGACGCGCTGCGCAAAAACACTACGCGAACCAACTAGAGGTCCAGAGAGAAGGAAATGAATAGTGGAATAAAGTCGTTATTTTTGTTTGTTTTTGCACACAAAAAGTATTCTCGTCGCTTGATATACTTAAGATTGAGCCACTGGAGTCACTTGGACTATATTAACGATCTCTTTAATAACTTTTCTGGGCCACCTAGCAGCCTATGGAGGAGTGATCAGCTCTCAGATTTCATCAAAAATATCTTAATTTGTGTTCCGAAGATGAACGAAGGTCTTACGCGGTTGGAACAACATGTGGGTGAGTAATTACTGACAGAATTTTCATTTTTGGGTGAACTATCCCTTTAAGAGACCAGTCTTGTACCTGTGGTGACAATTTTATACCTTTATTTAACAGTACAAAAATGAACCCTTCAAAAATGGTACAAAATTGGCTTTGACAGGGTACAATCGTTGACTATAATGAGATATATATATATATATATATATATATATATATATATTACACACACGCTGAATTAAAATCTGAATTTATTAAATCCTTTTCATTTTCACATTTTCCAACAGTTCATTTTAAACTCAATGTCTAACTGTGACATATAAATTATTATCATCTGAGTAAGTGTCATTTGCCTGAAAGTCCATTTCATGTCCTTTCATCTCGACGTCGGTTACTTCTATGCTTGCTTCTGATATTTTCTGAAGGACCTCCTCAGTTGAAAGCCCTGTAAGAACCATGAGTAACCGTGCTATGACTTCTCCACCGATGGCCAAAAGAAAGAAAGACCACGAACTGGACGTTCTTTTAAATTGAGATTCAAGCAGCCAATCAGGGCTGGCTCTACATAGGACAGGGCTGCCAACTTTTGAGTTCCCTTTCGAGGAAACGTCACATTTACAAGCGCCAAGACGATATTTATTGTTTTAATTTCATAATAAAATTGACTGAATCTGAGAGATTAGAATTTAAAAGTAACCAGCTCTGTCTTGGCTGACATGTGGCCAGAGGTGTAAAGTCCAGGTTCAGAAAGTAAAAGTCAATATTTTGTTCATCTGGATTTGCTAATTCAGCCAGGAGAACTAATTAGTGAAATCAGCTGCTGAGTTCATGGGTGGAATAAACATATGGCAGGACTTCTACTTTCTGACCCCTGGACTATACACCTCTGCCCATAGGGAGGCGTTGACCATTTTGATGATGCTTGCAGTTTGCCGAGTTCTGCTGTTCTCACGCAATGAATGTTTAGCAATTTTTCTCTGCGTGAGAAAATGTGTGTGTGGTGTGAGAGTGTGTGAAACTTGTCGATTAGAGTCTCAGGCTGAAAGTGTGACAGTTCGCAGCCCTGCTCTAGCACTAGATCATGAGTATCTTTTGCTCTTGTTCTCGGAAGTGAATGTGTATATGCTAAATATTTATTTAGTCATATTCCAGGATTTACAGTTTTTCTAAATTGCTAAAACACTAAACCCACTTCTCTGAACCAAATTCTCAATAGCCTAAACCAATTTGTCAAATAAATCACTCTTACTTTCTTTGTACTTTCTGTACAGCAAAATATCCAGCACTCTTAGAAAAAAGGGTTCATTGGGGTTCTATATATAACCATAGGGTTCTTTACTCAACTCCAAAGAACCTTTTATGCTAAAAAGATTCTATAATGACAAGAAAGAACCCTTTTGGCACAAAGGTTCTTTAGGCTATTATATATTACATTATTCTGCAACATTTTGTAGTTGTAATTAAATTATTGTTTATTAAACTGTTGTAGTAACTTAATATCACATTTTAATCATGCTGATTTTTGGAGAAAAACTGAAATGGCACTCTTCGTGTGATATTGATTAATTACATAAAATTATATAAATATATATATTTTCTAACCCCCATATCTTGAATTTTGTGATCATTCACATGCATTCATAAATGCATTTGAATACACTGAATAATGCAGTGAAAGAACGCACTCAAAATGCACACGCGCACTAGTGTAACTAGACTTCAAGTAACTTTACATTAGCCTAGATGCGTGCACTCTGTAGGCACGATTTGTTTAGTTTTTGAAATATACTTGATAATGTTAAAGCGCACATCGTTAAAACAAAAAATACGATATTATCGCAGATGATTTAGCTATATCGCACACCCCTATATTGACCTTATCGTCATCATCATCATCATCATTATCATCATAACAAGAAATTACTCAGTACAAAAACAAACATAAGGGCTCATTCTAAGCCATTTATAGCTGAATAGGCTTTCGTCTTGTCTTACTTAGCCTTGTTTGCTGCTCTTTCATTTCATTCTTTGTCATTTATGTGGAATTATTGTACCGCAACTAAACAATTTTGCATTATGGATTGAAATTTTGTATCTGTTGAACAGCAAACATAAACAAAAAGAAGTAATAAACTCATTATTTTCATTAATTTTACAAAGTAAACAATTTGTTTGCATTTGCGTGAGCATATTCACGAGCATATTCACGCAGCGCTGTCTCGCGAGTGCAGTGCACATTTTTGAATTCCAACGGTCGAGAAGAGACTGATCCCCGTCTGCTGATTTAAATTGATGGTCTGACGGAAATATTGTTGTGGTAAGTCAGATAAATACATCGATTTTTTAAGTAATTTACTTGTTATAAGCTTTAAACCCATTAGTAATGAATTTGTCAATATTTCTACAGCGGATTTACACTAAAACACGAAAGAGCCTGAACCGCGACAGTGTCACAAGTTGCCTTACGTTTCATCGGTAAGTTTTGTTGTGCTTGTTGCAAACTGTTAAATTTTGTGTTTAGACAGTATAAGAGGCTTCAACCCCCATATTTTTCGTCTCAGCCCCCCTAAAACTATAATAAGCTATCTGAACGATCAGGCCAGTGCTGCTTCTTCAGTAAAGTTTATCATTCTCTCTTGTTTACTGATAGTGGTTAAATGTACTCGCACTTCGGCTCAGAATGCTTTTATGATGCTAGATAATTGTAAACAGCCCAGTGTAAACACTATTGTGATTCACTTCAACCTTTTCAAACTTTATGAATTATTATTTTATGTTCAAGTCAAGTGGTGTCTAAGGAACTGGAAGCAGGCCAGGGTATGGCTGTTTCTAAAGCACACACAGCATCAGAAATGGATGTGATGGAGGCAATGGAGTGCCTCTTTGCTACTTATTTCGTATTCAGTGTGGAATACCCCAAGC
The DNA here is from genome assembly GCF_951802725.1 of Rutilus rutilus. Lineage (NCBI taxonomy): Eukaryota > Metazoa > Chordata > Actinopteri > Cypriniformes > Leuciscidae > Rutilus > Rutilus rutilus. The sequence continues at coordinate 51,984,121 of NC_140210.1, forward strand.
ACATCACTCACACGATGAATTTGGTTGAGCACTACCTGTTTAAACTCTCCAGCAGCCAAAAAAAACTGTCTGTCCCAGTGCTCAAAATGTATAATCAATTATCATAATACTTTGATATTTCATGAATAGTGCTAATGTAAATTTGTAAATATGAGGCGATTGATGTTATTCTGAAATGCTGATCTGAATTTGAGTCTGTTAATACAATTTGGGCATTATTTCTCTCTTTCCTAGTCTGTTTTCAACAAAGGGCTATGTAAGAATCTTTTTTATAGATGTATTTGAAACACAATCATGTTTGACATGAAGTTATATGCTCCTTTTTTGTGGCATGTAATAACAGTTTCTATTAGGGGTGTAACGGTTCACAAAATTCATGGTTTGGTTCGATACGATACACTTGTGTCACGGTTCGGTACGTTTCTGATACAGCAAAAAAAGAAATGCCAGAGAAGTTTCCTTGATTTAATTTTTTTTCTTTTTTTTTTAAATTAAAACTAACATCATTTAAAGTATGATATTTTTTTTTACTTTGAGCTATTCTGGAGCTATAATTTAATCTTCTTAGGAGCATATAAAACAAAACAGCTCCTGGAAAAAATGAAATGTAATATTGTAGTAGTTATAAACAGGTTTATTTTAGTTCAGATTAACATTTGAGGGCAGCAATTGTATTCATAATGTCAGAATAAACCCGACGTATTGTTACTTGAAGGCATTATGCCTACTATTCCTGCCAAACTTACATGGTTGCAGTTAGTGTTACTACAGTAAATCCATGGTGAATGTTGCAGATCTGTGGACACTGGATAGTTCATTCATGCCACAATGTTTCTTCCTGGTTTCCACGCGCTGTTTGATCCGTTAATAACGGAGAAATCTCGCAGCGATGTTATTACTTCTGTGGCGAATTCAAATGCTTTCTTTACTGGATCTCTTAGTAGCGCTGTGTAGTAACAGTGTTGCATGATCACGATCGTCTCACGCTGCTTTGGTTCAAACTGATAAACGGTCCTTTAACCACACAATAACGAGCAGTTTTGTTCCGCTTGCATTATGTTTGCCATTTGATGTTGGACAATGTTGTGGTCGCGTCGGCGTCTCTTACATTATGAGCGTGCTTGCATAGACAGTATATAAACTGGACACAGCGACCCCATTGGATTCAACGGAGGCAAGTGAAGTCAATTAGAAGCACTAACTTCCTGATGGTCGAGCGTACTGCGCAGACTCAAACTGAGCTTGACGAGGTAGATGTGACGTGAGCAACCCGTCTGTCTTCTAGTAGCTGTGCCAAGCGAAATCTGAATCATTCCCTTCCGAAACTTGCAGAGACGGAGAGTGTGAGTAGGAGGTGTCCATGAGCTGGAGCAGGAGAAACTTTTGCTAAGTATTCTGATTAATTACTTTGCCATTTTGCCTCCACGTCCCCCCGATTGCCCGCGAGCTTCTCCTCCTGTCCATACGGTAATCTCTCTACTGTGCGACAGAAAGTCGCGTTGGTATGACGCAATCGTTAGCCTATTTTTACAAAAACTGCTTCTACGGGGCCATAACGTAAGATACAAGGTAATGGAGCCTTTTATACATCGTCGTGTTTCTTTAGAAATAAATAATGGACAAATGGAGTCTTTAAACGCCTCAGATGTAAAGTTATTCGCTGTCAAAGTGACGCCAAAATGAATGGGAGTCAATGGGATGCTGACAGCAGGTGATGGTCTGATAGCCAATGGCGGCGCCCGGGGAAGCTTCAACATAATATGAAACGCTGCCCCTCTGCGTGCTTGCCACACGCAACGCGCCTACATTTGAAATAATTTTGGTCGGCAGGAAAAATGGTCCAACGAACCGTTCGGTTTGAAAATGCGTCACGAAAGCCTCATACCAAACGGTTCAATACGAATACGCGTATTGTTACACCCCTAGTTTCTATTATCTATTTATGTAATGTAATGGCTATTCAGATTTTGCAAAAAGTGTTCTCCTCTTTTTCACAGGAGCATTTCTACGATCCGGAAAAGGGAACAGGGTTCATCTCCTGGTGCCTTAACTTGTTCGAGGAAGATCCCAAAACGTGTTTGCTTGGAGTCGCTGTCCCATTTCACTCATCTGTCCTGCTGCTGTTGCATCTCCTGCCACCACCTCCAGGGAGGAAGACGACTAAGATCAGTCCAACAGAGGCTATTGGAAGACTTGTGCATTTCCATAAGGTAAAAATCACATTACTGTTGCAAAGTCATGAATATTTAAATTAAGATTTGGGTTATAAATTGAATTATGATTTTAATTCTATTTGTTGTTCATTTGAATGTGATCCAGTTAAGAGCACCAGGTTTAATGCATTTATCATTTCACCTTGTAATTAGTTTTTTTTTCAGTCCTGCACCAGTAATGAAGGCCATCTCAGTGTGAGGGAGGGCCACCAGCCATTTCTACTTGGATCAGGAAGGATCAAAGGGCAGGATCGACCACTTTTACGTCATTGTTGACAAGCGTCTTATCCCTTGCTCTGAAACCAACTTCTTGAGTGCCTTTGAACTTTTGAAAGTTCACTATGTCTTCAACTTGTCATACGTGGAAGCCCTGGTCAACTTTACCTTCTTGCAGACCACACATTATGGTGCATTATCCAGCCTGTGTTCGCAAAATTGGACCGTAAGTGCACGTTTCGAGCATGAGGTTCGAGGTTAAGCATAGTTTTTAAGAATACACTGACAGATTTGTTGGTGTTTTTGAAATTCTTTAAAGTCATCAGTTGTCAATCTTTGGAAAACAACACCATTGAGTCAAGTTGAGTGTGGACCAATGAAAACATTTTGTTGGAATGATATTGACAATGGTGAAAAGTTGGCAGGAATGCACAGGCAAGCATGCATTTCATGGACTGGGTCAAAATAGATGGGTCAGAATATAGACAAGACCTGATTGTAAGCAATGTGAGGATGAAATTCCTGTTTTCAGTCAGATTCTGAAATTACTTTTCATTGACAGCACTGTGTATTTTATTGTCTAAACTTTTCACAGAAAATTTTTCAGAACGTCATGCATTTAAAGTACAGAGATACTGTGATTTGGGTGAACTTGTGATTTGGGTAAAAGCCAACAGCTTGAAGTTCTACAGGCCTTTTGATCTGCAGTGTATATGGGTCAGATGATGGTGAATATATTGTACTTATGTGTTGGTATAATTGTTACATCTGTGTTGAGAATAAAATTTCAAACTGATACACCCTGTTGACTTATTTAATTGAAGGCACAGCCATTTTTAATGAAATGTAATTACCTTAATCACTTTATTAGTGCGGAAATAAATATTTTGGTGTTAAGATATTGAGATACCTCGTGTAGTTTTAACACTATCTTGGTGTAAATGAGGGAGGGGAACACTAATGGTGTTAACGGTGAACACTTACAGTGTTGTTTTTACACTAAGCAAGTGTAAAAAAGTAACACCATTTAAAGTGTTAGTTTAACTCTATTTAGTGTGGAGTTATATAAAAAGTGTTCATTTTATCACTATGAGTGTTAATTTAACACTTTCAAATTTGCTGTAACATTAAACAAGTTCAGGTTAAAACACTGTTTGCAAATCTCATGCACTCTTTTTGCAAAACTCAAAACACATTCTCACTCATTAAAACACATTTCTCACTGTGATGCACTTATGTTTCAAAATGCTAAACACACACAGGCAAAAGTCAAACACAACTACAACACAGTTGTCATCGTTTACACACAACGACTCAAAATTGTTCACACTTATTTCTAATGATGAGACCAAACCAACTGTACAAAATACAAGACAGTTTAAAGTGCCTAAATTGACTCAAAATGTTGCACTGAATGTTGAGAACAACAATGGATGGACACAATATAAGAGGGAGAGGAGGAAGAGTGTGTGTCTAAGAGGAGGAAGAGTGTGAGTCTAAGAGGAGGAAGAGTGTGAGTCTAAGAGGAGGACGAGTGTGAGTATAAGATGAGGAAGAGAGTGAGCATAAGAGGAGGAAGAGTGTGAGTTAGAGGAGGAAGAGTGTGAGTCTAAGAGGAGGACGAGTGTGAGTATAAGAGGAGGAAGAGTGAGTAAGAGGAGGAAGAGTGAGTATAAGAGGAGGAAGAGTGTGAGTATAAGAGGAGGAAGAGTGTGAGTATAAGAGGAGGACGAGTGTGAGTTAGAGGAGGAAGAGTGTGAGTCTAAGAGGAGGACGAGTGTGTGTATAAGAGGAGGAAGAGTGTGAGTATAAGAGGAGGAAGAGTGTGAGTTAGAGGAGGAAGAGTGTGAGTCTAAGAGGAGGACGAGTGTGAGTATAAGAGGAGGAAGAGTGTGAGTATAAGAGGAGGAAGAGTGTGAGTATAAGAGGAGGATGAGTGTGAGTTAGAGGAAGAGTGTGAGTATAAGAGGAGGAAGAGTGTGAGTATAAGAGGAGGAAGAGTGTGTGTATAAGAGGAGGAAGAGTGTGAGTATAAGAGGAGGAAGAGTGTGAGTATAAGAGGAGGATGAGTGTGTGTATAAGAGGAGGAAGAGTGTGAGTATAAGAGGAGGAAGAGTGTGAGTTAGAGGAGGAAGAGTGTGAGTATAAGAGGAGGACGAGTATAAGAGGAGGAAAAGTGTAAGTTAGAGGAGGAAGATTGTGAGTATAAGAGGAGGAAGAGTGTGACTATAAGAGGAGGAAGAGTGTGAGTTAGAGGAGGAAGAGTGTGAGTATAAGAGGAGGAAGAGTGTGAGTATAAGAGGAGGACGAGTGTGAGTTAGAGGAGGAAGAGTGTGAGTATAAGAGGAGGAAGAGAGTGTGTAAGAGGAGGAAGAGAGTGTGTAAGAGGAGGAAGAGTGTGTGAAAGAGGTGATGAACGAAGAGGAAGGTGTGGCGTATGTTGTCAAGGCTTCAGGGTTTTTCTCTTCCCCAGCCAGTGTCAGTACTACTTTTTTCTCATGTAGTGTCTAACGAATGATCTGTAGTGTTTCTAATATTGACTGATGTGTGTAAGATCTGAAAGCATTGTTTGATTTTGCCAGAAGAGTCAGAGATTCTCTGAATGAGTTTTGAACATTTGCTTTTGTGTTTAAGGTTTTGAGAAAGTGAGTGATGGTTTCAAGAAATGTGTTTTAGCAATTCAGAAAAACTGTAATTGTGCAGCTTGTTGTTTTTGGCTGATTTCTTGGTTCTCTCTTCACTCCTCTGTCTTAAAGTAATTCACACTGAGATTATTTATTCACATTTATCTTATATTTCCTGTAATGAGTCGCTGTTTTCTAATAGTAATAAAGTATTGTCATGTTTTCATGGCCCAATATAACAGATAAAACAACATTTACAGTTTGATGGATTCTGTGTTTCAGGGGTTTCTAGTGATGATTGGGGTGTGAGTTACAGTCCTTCACACATCTGTGCACTAAAGAACTCAACAGTGATAATGAGATGCACTTATACATACCCTACTGGATATAAGATCGAGAAAGTGTTCTGGACAAAAACACAAGTAGATCCTCCAGATCTGTCTAATGACCCTGAATACAGTCAGAGGCTTCAGTATCTGGGAGATAAACAGCAGAACTGCACCGTCAGACTGAGTCATGTGACACTGAAGGATTCACGCAAGTACTATTTCAGATTCATCACTGATCAAGAAAAAGGAAAATGGACTGGTGAATCAGGAGTGACTCTTAATGTCACAGGTGAGTTTGATGAGGTTCATCTCTTCTTCTGTGCATTATGTTGAATAATAATCAGTGTATGACAGCAGCACTAGATATAATGTGTGTGTTGTGTTCAGATCTTCAGGTGGAGTCTCCTGAGAGAGTGACAGAGGGAGATTCAGTCAATCTGACATGTAAAAGCAGCTGCGCTCTGACTGACAGAGCAACATTCATCTGGTACAGAAACTCACAGCCATTAACTGAGAGAAGAGACAGAAACAATGAACTCCTGCTGCAGTCAGTCAGAAGAGAGGATTCAGGCAGATATAGCTGTGCTGTAGACGGACACACTCACATCTCTCCTGCTGTTCAGCTCAATGTCATGTGTGAGTGCAGATTGACTTTTCAAACATTACAAAGAATAAATATCTGAATTTATGATTTATAAAAATGTTTTAACATGGTTCGGGTCAAACTGACCATAATTGTATTTAATTCCCTAAAAATGACACTAAAAAAAAAAAAAAAAATTACAATCAGGTACAAATAATGAACTTTTTATATATTAATTATACTTTTAATTACAATACTTTTCACACATTACAAAGAATACATTTCTGAATTTATGATTTATAAAAATGTTTTAACCACTATTTTTAAGACTGCCCCTCCCCGACACCCGTGGGACACTTGCCATTATACATTTATAACAATAATATCTTAGTCTAACTTAAGTAATCTTGACCAACTATATTGCATTTGAAAGCTTTCAGACTGTAGTTTTCATATTTGGCGACTGATTTTCAAAAGATGTGGTGCTGAATTATAACACATGCTCTCATTCTTTCCATATGTTTTTATGTGTGTTTTAGAGATTGAATTCAAATCAAATATTAACATTACTACCCAATCTACTTCTGAATAGGATGTCTACTTCATAAATATTTTTTTTAAAGTATGGAAATATATGGTTAAGATCACTCAATCCATATATGTAAATCGAAGAGTCCTTATTCATTCGATTCACATGACGTCACTGTAGCTTTGCGCCGCCATCTTTGCGACCGCGGCGGTCTCAGTAATGCCTGCAATATGTTGTGCAGTTGGCTGCAACAACAGCCGAAAGAGGAACCCTGAGCTGGTATTTTATTCTATACCAAAAGAAGAGAGAAGAGAGAATCATTTATTTAAAAGACTTGAAGTCTCATGTTGGTTTGTGGTTAATTATATTTCCATTATACTCTCAGTGGCCAACATTATAGACAGATATCAACAGATAATGTTTTGTCTTCATTTTATTGTTGGATCTGTTTAAATGCAATTTATCATGGTAAGTTAGTAAGATTTGGGGTTGTTTTGAATATAACTGTCTGTTAGTTAATACCTACCTAAATCTAATAAATATTTTTCTGAAGTTCATAAAGATATTGTCTTCGTCACATGCGCTTTAGATGTTATTTTGTGTAAGTAACGTTAGCTCTGCAGACGATGCATAATCTCAGCCTTGAAATGCATATTAAAGGACTAGTTCTTCCAAAAATTTACATTTACTCACCTTCATGTGCAAATCCTTAAGGTTACTTTCCGAGGAAGACAAAGGGACATTTTTGAACATGTATCCTAATGGAGACTCTTCTTGTCGATGTAATGAAAGTGAATGAGTAACATTAGCCTACTGGGGGCTGTCACGCAAAAAATAATAATAATAAAAGACAAAAAAAACATATCACAAAAGTATCATAAAAGTGATCTAATACGACTCGTCCGTTATATTAATATCGTTATTTATTCATATGATAGGTTTATGTGACGAACAAACTGCAATTTAAGTCGTTATATTATAATCACTGAGTTTACCTCTTGATAGCTTTTCATCGCAGCCGAATCATTCAAAGATTCGACTCGAAAGATTCTTTCATTTCGATATTTGTGTGTATTAAACCTTCTCTCTGTAATTGAACATCTGTTCTTTCGGACAGATATGGCAGTCTTTTATGATATTCGGCTGATGTCTCTGGCTGTGCTGATGGACGGATTAGATAGATTCATTCATGCCGGCCGAACAGCTGCAGATTCATAGATTCATACATGACATCGCCTCGACTCTCATGAACGCGCGTCATGAAGCTCTATGACTTAAGTATTTCTATATCATGAAAGGCCAATTGGGGCAAGCCTGGGGCAGATAATAATGGACTAAAGAAAACTGGGGGTAAAAAATAAGGATCGGAGCCTAAAATAGAAATTTTCTCCAGGTATCTCTGTCTCTCTCTCTCTCTCTCTCATTCAAATGGGCAGTTTGGGCGCCCATACCGGGCGAGTCGGTCGCAAATATGGCGGCGTTCTATTTGTAGTGACGTAGGTGGCATCTATGAATATGGTCTGGATGTCATCTAGTGGAAAAGTTTGGAACTGCGCTCAAAAAATCGCATCAACCTAAAATTTGTCACAGATTTTCGGCCAGTGCATCCGTTTAACCTCAGTGGACGTATAGGCCCCTTGTTCTGCATGTGGAGATCGCAGTCGTCCTGGCGAAGGACGTGATCGAACCGGTCCCTTCAGCCGATGTGAGGTCAGGGTTTAACAGCCCCTACTTCACTGTTCCCACAAGAGTGGTGGTTTTGAATCGGCCCTTCACAAGCTTCTGATCAAAATGCTAACACAGAAACACCTTTTCAAATGTGTTCGCCCCTAAGATTGGTTTGTAGCGATCGACCTGAAGGACGTGTACTTTAATGTCTCAATTCTCCCTCGACACAGACCGTTCCTAAGCTTTGAGTACGAGGGACGGGCATACCAGTACAAAGTCCTCCCCTTCGGACTGTCCCTGTCACCATGGGTTTTTACTAAGGTCGCGGAGGCCATATCCTATGATCCTATGGTGCGTTCAAGTATCCAGGTCATCCTCCTGGGAAGTTCGTATTTACGAAGTGGGAAGTCGTGTTTAAGACGTCATGTGCGTTAAAGTCACTTTCGTCAGAGTTAGACGCCGGTGTACTTTCTCTTAACTAATTACACAAGAATACAGCAAGGTTCTTAAACTCTAGTTCTAGAAAATGAAGAACAAAGAAATGTGCATCAGGTGTACTTTTATGTTTTTAATTAATTTATGAAGCCACTGCAAACTTTATCATTACATATTACATTGTTATATTATAATGCCATCGTATTCTGGGCAGGCAATTAGCTTACTTCACTGTAAATAGAAAAGTCTAGCAAAGACTGCTAAATACCTGTAAGTATTGTGGTATTCCACTGTGTTTCTCACCGACACGCCCCAACTCGTAGAGATCGGGCCTTAAACAAAATCCTGAGCTTTCCACATCTTTACGAGATGACTTGAACGCACAACAACGAGTAGGCACACTTTCCCAGTGTTATCCAATATCCTATATTAAATATATATATATATATATATATACAGTATATATACTTCTCTGTGTAAAGCCCTCTCCTTCTCCAAGGGTGCGGGGGATCAGGCGGTTTACACGAGGCGCTGGAAGACAGTGTTTGTGGCGTATTTCTTAGGGATCCCAATTCATCAGTCACTGACGTAACTCATAGTGATGACTGAATGGGAACGTCTAGGTTACTAATGTAACTCCTGTTCCCTGAAGGAGGGAAGGGAGAAGTTACGTCCCTTTGCCACAATCCCTGTGTTCACCGCTGAGCAACCGAGCACCACTACAGGGGGTGGAACTGAGACACGAGGAAAGGAAACGAGGATACACAAATAAGAAATGAGAAGCGCCCTATTTGTATATTGGAATATTCTTGATCACTGGAGCGTCACTTCAAAGCGTCAACAGTTGCGATCAAGGGATCTGCCCTTATGCTGTTAAAGTTTGGTTATTTAAGAAATTCATACATAATAAAGATAAAGCGATATGCCCTGTTGATATATGTTTGATATATAATTTATACTAACTGCAAAGGTAAAGCATAAATAAAAATGATTGTGACGTGTGAAGGGAATTGAGAGAATTGAGATGTCCTTCAAGATGCTGAGTTTGATCAGTTTCTGGGTCACAGGCTGGAGGACGGAGGAACGAGGGAATGAAGAAGCATCAATTTGAGTATTAAAGGGACACTGTGGAGAAATGGTGTTTTTGTCAAACAGCGACCCCTAGAGTCGATGTGGAATACTTGCACTGTCGTAAAAATCTCGTTTATTTACAACCTCTACGTTAGGCTTATTTATGTCCTGATATTTATGTGAGATATTGAAAACTGTTCTCATGATAATCGCAAGAATCAACGTCAACAGCGTCGTCTGATATCCCTCAGGACTACGTGATAAATACACCTCACAACACCTGAGTTCAGCTGGCAAACTAGTTCGTGAGGCAAGCTAGGCAATAAAACATAACGCAAAAAACACGTAAGAGAACGAGTGTTTGTTGTCTGTTAACAGCTCTGACAATCGAAAGCTAGCTAGACATAGGCTATGTGGAAATTATTGGACTGGTCTAATTATCAGCAATGGATTAATGAACGGCATGTAAAAAAATGACATACTACAAGCAAGCGCAACAACATACAACATAGAATGCAAACAAGTTTACAAATAAGAGATTTATTTACTGGCCACTTTGTGCGTTTTCTCAGATCGGATAGCTATCTGATTTATCAAAACGATTCTATTTACACCTGGTCACATAAATGTGTTTTTGCGAAACGGATTTAAATCCGATCTTCAATTCCCGCACTATATGCAGATTTAATGGAGTACACGTCACCGAAAGCAACAGTTGAGCTGCATTTTATTGATCATCAGCTAAAATGTCTAAATCAAAGACCGCAATAAGAGAGAGCAGCAGCAACAGCCCTGGAAGATCATTTCATTTCTTTACTTTTAATGATGATGATGATTGTGTGTTAAGCATCTGCGACTTACTTTCACTTTGATTTGCGATAGTTTGCACGTTGGCTTGATGAATAGATGCTCAGCTTCTCATCTGAGGTGATGCGTGTTCCAGCGCGTCGTCATTTCTGGCAATAACATATAGCCTATAACACGCTCTCACACGTTTTTATTATTATTTATTTTTTAGCATTTTTGGGAGGAGTACAATTTACATATGTGGTTTCAACAACCAGATGCATTTACACTTGTCTAGTTTCGTCTGGAATGCGTCTCAGACCTCCTCCTGAAGTGGTTTGAGCGATCGGATTCAAATCCGTCTTGAATGCGTTTCGGAGGGTATTTACACCTGTTTTTTTCACGATCGGATAGCTATCCCATCTGAGAAAACGCGTGAAGTGGCCAGGTGTAAACAGCCCCCATGATAAAAACATACGCACGAAAGCCGAAAACAAACGCTGGTTGGCATCATACGTCCATAGACAGTATATAATCGCTCACGTCCGAATTTGAGGAAGTGGTGGGGGAAGTGACGTATGCCGTAAAGCAGTCGAATTTTGTAGTTCTTTTTGTGCTCTGGTAACTACCCGAACCCCGAAGTTACATAGTGCCAGTAAAAGCGATACAGACCCTGTCAGGCTATGGCAGACGTGTCATTCAACCTATTGGAAGTCCATGTACCATCACAAGGGTCTTGGAAATATATTATGAAGGTTGAAAAGTTACACGGTGTGGCTTTAAGAAACACGCATAAACTTTCCCTCGATTCCTCCGTCTTCATTTTCTTTACTTGCATCCTTCCCTCAAATCCTACGAGGGGATGTGTTTTAGCCTTAAACAGTGAAAAATTAAACTGGGATGTTTGCTGAAATTGTCCAATAATAACCAACTGCAGCCTTTCCTAGACCATTTTCCACCAGCCGTCTCTGATAAATACTTTTACCTGACATCTGTAGATCCTCCAGTGAAACCTGTGATCTCCATCAGTCCATCTGGTGTAATAATGGAGGGAGATTCAGTGACTCTGAACTGCATCAGTGACTCAAACCCTCCTGCAGAAATCAGCTGGATTAAAGGAGGAACGATTGTAGGATCTGGAAGAATCTACAACATCTCAAAGATCAGATCTGATGACAGTGGAGAATACAAGTGCAAGTCCATCAATGAACATGGAGGGAAATACTCTGATAATGTGACTTTAAACATCATGTGTGAGTTAATGATGGTTCAGTAACTGTGACATTAAATCCTCGAAACATCTGTGATGTCAAGTTTAATATGATTGTTAATGATATCAATATTTCTCTGTGTTAGACTCACCCAGGAACGTCTCAGTGTCCATCAGTCCATCTGGTGTAATAGTGGAGGGAGATTCAGTGACTCTGAACTGCATCAGTGACTCAAACCCTCCTGCAGAAATCAGCTGGATTAAAGGAAAAAGGAATATTTTGCAATCTGGTGAAACCTACAGCATCACTAATATTAAGTCTGAGGCCAGCGGAGACTATCATTGCTCTGCTAGAAATAAACATGGATCTCAGACTTCTGCTGCTGTGAATGTGAATATCATGTGTAAGTCTGCCTTTATTTTTAGCAGTTCTGGAAGATTATTTGTGCAATGATTTGTCTTAGGCCCCATCCACACTACTGCGTTTTTGAGACCTTTTGCTACGTTTGCACTTCCCGAAGTTGTGTTTACACCGGCACGCGCATGCCCAGTGTTGGTGAATGGTCACGTGATCCACGTTTTCAGTCGTTTTAATGTGGACGGAGATCAATTCTAATACGCAGCTAAAACGCTGGTGTGGACGGAGATCGTATTCGTTTTAATTCTCCGTTTCTAAACGAAAACGCAGTAGTGTGGACGGGGCCTCACTGCATGTCATTTTACACTTTCTGTCTTTGAAGATCCTCCAAAGAGCGTCTCAGTGTCCATCAGTCCATCTGGTGTAATAGTGGAGGGAGATTCAGTGACTCTGAACTGCATCAGTGACTCAAACCCTCCTGCTCTGAACTTCAGCTGGATTAAAGGAGGAACGATTGTAGGATCTGGAAGAATCTACAACATCTCAAAGATCAGCTCTGATGACAGTGGAGAATACAAGTGCAAGTCCAGAAATGAACATGGAGAGAAATACTCTGATAATGTGACTTTAAATGTCATGTGTGAGTTAATGATCGTTTACACAATGTTCAAAAACTTTAAAATCACAATTTTCTAATATTTGTTGTGAATTTTCATTTTTGTCTGTTTTAGACACACCCAGGAACGTCTCAGTGTCCATCAGTCCATCTGGTGTAATAGTGGAGGGAGATTCAGTGACTCTGAACTGCATCAGTGACTCAAACCCTCCTGCTCTGAACTTCAGCTGGTTTAAGGAGAATGAATCCTCAGCTGTTGGATCTGGACAGAGTTTCAGTGCACTACAGAGTGGACGCTTCTACTGTCAGGCTCACAATCAACATGGATCTCAGAGATCAGACGCTGTAACTGTCACAGGTGAAGCTTTTATTAACACACTCCTGTATCTTCACATCATTCATCAGTTTGGAGAGTTAATCATGATGATCCTCCTCTTTCAGTTCATCATGTTGCTTGTAGGAATTTGATTGTGATCACAGCGGCATCTGGAGGATTATTCATCATCATCATCATCATCATCATCTTCATCCTGTTCATTATGTGAGTTCAAGAAAAAATGTCAGTGATTGTATAAGTTAACTTTTGGTCTGATGTAGAAGAAAATGGCTAATTTGTGTTTGATTATTAGTAATCTTTCAAAACAGCGTTCATATTTTCTCTTAATTTAATACATTCGTCCATATGCTGTTAATGTCTGTGATTATAACAGGAAGAAACAAAGGAGTGTTAAAGCTGAAGATCTCACAGTGAAAGAGGTAAATCATCTAAACACAACACGACTTTACAGAAGCAGAAAATCAGTCGATCAGCCGTTATCTGTGTCTCAGACTGTAACTGTACGAACTGATAGGAAACTAACATTATCAAAGTCTTTATCAACACAGTCCAGGAAAAAAAAAAATTTAATAAATAAAACTGAAGAAAACTTTTAATTAATTTTTCCATGGTTTAATTGAATACTTATATACAGTAGAGTTCTCAACGGGTCGGGTCGGCCCGACAAACCCGACGGGACCCGCGGGTTCGGGCCGGGTTCGGGTCGAAAATATAAGCAAATGACTCGGGTCGGGTCGGACCTCGGGCTTAATCTTTTCCGCTCAGTGAAAAAACAAAACATTTATTAATCATCGCTGCTGTTCACCGTAAAGAAAGTCTGGCTGCTGCGTGCAACGTGCATCATGGAGAGGGGCGGGGGCAGACCTGACGCCGCTGCGTGCACGCCTTTAGTCTGGAGAAGAAGATGGAGTTGGTGAAAAGTAAACTTGCCGCAGGTGAATTCACCGTCGCTACTACAGCAGTGGGAAAATCAGAGGTCTCGAAAGTGTTAGTCAAAAATTGTGTGGTGTGAAAAGTAGCCCGCCCGCTGGCTGGGTACATGTTGAGTTCTTTTTATTTATTAGCCTATTGTATGAAGATTTTTATTTAAGGCATATTTATATAGCCTATTTATTTATTTAAAGTTTATTGTTTCAGTTGTTTGTATTGTTAAAAGGCGTGAACGTTAAAGGTTGATTTGAATTCCCGTCTGCTGGTCATGATAATACGTGTATGAGAAAAAAACAGAAAAAAAAAACAGCGTCGGGCCGCGGGCCGGGTTCGGGCAGATAGTTCATGTTGATGTGTCGGGTTACACCGGGTCGGGTCGGGTTGTAATTTTCAGGCCCGTTGAGAACTCTAATATACAGTGGGTACGGAAAGTATTCAGACCCCCTTAAATTTTTCACTCTTTGTTATATTGCAGCCATTTTCTAAAATCATTTAAGTTCATTTTTTTCCTCATTATTGTACACACAGCACCGCATATTGACAGAAAAACACAGAATTGTTGACATTTGTGCAAATTTATTAAAAAAGAAAAACTGAAATATCACATGGTCTTAAAGGATCACTCCACCTCTGGAAAGATAGGGTAGTTAAAATAGGTAGTTAAAATAGGTCATTTATGTAGAAGAAATGTGAAATTATTTTTGAATTTGGAGCGTTCTAGACTGAGAAAAGCCAGAAAATTTATTTTTGGCTTATGTGGATGAAAGACAACAACTCCCAGAATGCACTTGCTTCGCTGCCCTACGAGGCCACTCCCAAGCCACGCCTACCGGTAAGAGAGCGCAGTTGAAAACAACAAGGCTAGGCTACGAGTGAGTCTCCGTGACGAGTTTGCCCAGGATTTCGAGATCGCCAAAAAATGTCCGGGATTCGGCTTTTGCGTTCTACAGTCGCCATTCATTCAAAAGGTGAGCATGTAAACAATGAATGGTGACTGCAGAAAGCAAACGCCGAATCCCGGACATTTTGGACGATCTCGACGGCCGGACATGACCGGGAAAAAGTGTATGGTAACCCCTACTACTCAGCTTTTCTTCGTCCATGTTTTCTGCAGGTTTTTGCCGGTGAAATCAAACGCACTGGCACTGATCTGTGATAGGTCTGTTAGCGCATTAGGTCCAACCCCCTATGGGCGGATTTGAAAGGGTGGGAACTAGTGCTTGTAGTCTTAACAGAAATCCCCCCCTCTTACTAAAAATGACGATTTTCCACACATACCGCTTAGAATTAAGGCCAAAAAGTTATATCTTGGTCTCATCAGACCAGAGAATCTTATTTATCACCATCTTGGAGTCCTTCAGGTGTGCTTTCATGTGTCTTGCACTGAGGAGAGGCTTCCGTCGGGCCACTCTGCCATAAAGCTC
Source organism: Rutilus rutilus (assembly GCF_951802725.1). NCBI lineage: Eukaryota > Metazoa > Chordata > Actinopteri > Cypriniformes > Leuciscidae > Rutilus > Rutilus rutilus. Next base: position 51,999,450 of record NC_140210.1, read on the forward strand.
CGACTGGTGGATGGCTGCAGTGATGGTTGACTTACTACAACTTTCTCCCATCTCCCGACTGCATCTCTGGAGCTCAGCCACAGTAATCTTTGGGTTCTTCTTTACCTCTCTCACCAAGGCTCTTCTCCCCCGATAGCTCAGTTTGGCCGAACGGCCAGCTCTAGGAAGGGTTCTGGTTGTCCCAAACGTCTTCCATTTAAGGATTATGGAGGCCACTGTGCTCTTAGGAACCTTAAGTGCAGCAGAATTTTTTTTGTAACTTTGGCCAGATCTGTGCCTTGCCACAATTCTGTCTCTGAGCTCTTCAGGCAGTTCATTTGAGCTCATGATTCTCATTTGCTCTGACATGCACTGTGAGCTGTAAGGTCTTATATAGACAGGTGTGTGGCTTTCCTAATCAAGTCCAATCAGTATAATCAAACACAGCTGGACTCAAATGAAGGTGTAGAACCATCTCAAGGATGATCAGAAGAAATGGACAGCACCTAAGTTAAATATATGAGTGTCACAGCAAAGGGTCTGAATACTTAGGACCATGTGATATTTCAGTTTTTCTTTTTTAATAAATGTGCAAAAAATGTCAACAATTCTGTGTTTTTCTGTCAATATGGGGTGCTGTGTGTACAATAATGAGGGGAAAAAAAGAACTTAAATGATTTTAGCAAATGGCTGCAATATAACAAAAAGTGAAAAATTTAAGGGGGTCTGAATACTTAGGGGGTCTATACCCACTGTTTATATATACTGTTTTAATATAGGTTTGTTGGTCCAATTGCATAATCATTATAATCATAATCATAATCTTTTACTGTTTTAATATAGGTTTATTGGTCTAATTGCATAATCACTAAGGGGATGGTTCGGAGTAAAATCAACCCAGGGTCCTTTGCACCATGACCTCGAGCCAAACACCCCCAGAACACCTTTTTTCCCTTGGTCGAACATTATTAAAGTTAGAGCTTATTTAGAGATATCAGCTGAATGGCTTAGTGCAGGCGCTAATGGATCCTATGATGTATCTCGTAAATGACCCCACTAATAATGCCCAGAATGGCACCAAACTTCTACAGTAGTACAAATAGGTTCTGTACTCATGCTACCGCTAACCCGCACGTCGAGGTCACTTCAGTGGTTTGGGAAAAGCACGTAAAAGTCTTGGCAGAAAGCGATGCATAAGGATGTAGTGTAACGACCACATGTCACATTCCATGTGTGAATCAATGAAATGTACCTGTATTTTACATCACTACATTAATTTGATCTAACCTGGTACTTGATATTTGGTACTGAGAATCTTCAGATCAAACTGATTTACATTAATAATAATTGATAAATGTTCTTGTATTTCAGAATGATCTCTGTTCTGATGCGTCACAGAGCGTTTCAGTCCATGATAAGCCTCTTTCTGAACCAGATTCAGCCAATGACGCTCTGTATGCCAATGTGAAACCCAAAAAGTTAAGAGGAAAAACTCCTGAATCCAGAGATACTGAGGAGATCCAGTACGCAACTGTCCAACATTACAGAAAGACAGAGACGAAGAGAGCAGAGGAGAATGAATGTCAATATGACAATATAAGAGTTCATCAGCCTGATGCTGCAGTGAGGTGAGAAAAACAACTTAACCCTAGCACCAACTTAACCAGTACCAACTTAACTAGTACCAACTTAACCAGTACCACCTTATCCAGCACCAACTTATCCAGCACCAACTTAACCAGTACCAACTTAACCAGTACCAACTTAACCAGTACCACCTTATCCAGCACCAACTTAACCAGTACCAACTTAACCAGTACCACCTTATCCAGCACCAGCTTAACCAGCACCAGCTTCTCCAGTACCACCTTAACCAGTACCACCTTAACCAGTACAAAATTAAACAGCACCAGCTTAACCAGTGCAACTTAAAGGTAGGGTAGGTGTTCCTGTTCAGAAACACTTTTTTTTATACTGGGTGAAATGGTCCTTCCATCCTGATAGTAGTCAATACATTATGTGTTTAGAAAAAGGAATGAAAAAAATCAGACCTCTGTAGCAGCTGCAGGACAGTAAAAACTCTGACCAATCACTGCCATTCGGTGCGAATGTAAAGAACCAATCAGATGCCTTCATGTCTCGTGCCCGCCCCGAGCCCCACTGCGCGCGCTGCCCTGCGTGCACTCATCACATGTCACCGTTCCCGGAAATATTCAGCTCAAAGCACCTGCATTTGCAGTCAGCGAAGGCAAACAAGGCAAAAACTACTTCCTCGGACCCTGCCCGCACTCTTGAACGACCTGCTCTGCTTCGCCCTCAACCCCCGGACCTGTCCTCGAACCGACGATGCGGTACTTGTCTCCGGACTCGGAGTGTACGTTAGTCTTCATTAGAGTCAACAATGTTTTCATCATGGAAACTCTTACATGCAAAACACCGTATATGTTATGAATCTTACACGAAATTCACCTTCATCACAGTGTAACTGATGGTAATGGAAAAACGTGTATCAATGCAACCTGGTTTTAGTTTTGCCTTATAAATATAGCTCGTTACCGAATGAAACTTTACCACAGGGTTCCCACGGGTCCTTGAAATCCTTGAAAGTTTGTGAATCTGAAAATATGTTTTCAAGGCCCTAGAAAGTTTTTGAAAATAAACATACATAGAGACAGGTGCTTGAAAGTGCTTGAATTTATTTTGTGCAAGAAGTTTTCTGGAAATAATTCCATATTCACTCCAGTCCCCTAATGTGTTATTTCGCCAACACTTCATGGCCTTTGCATACTAGCTTGCTTGATTTACACTAGTTAAGCGCATTTACGCGTTACGTTACCAGGGTTTTTCCTGTTAAGAGAATTATGAGGCGGCCGCCTCAGTCAAATTTTGTGCCGCCTCCGTCTCTCGACAATAAAAAATAACTAGGGAATCACCGAAACCGTGAGGATGATTCTGTTTTACTTCATTTAAAGCAAGTGGTGATTGATAGCCTATAGTTGATAATAATATAGGCCTACCTAATGTACTGACGGTAACAATGTTGCGCTGTTGAGGCTCGCGCAGTTATTTATAACATATTATAGTTAAGAAACAATATATAGCCTAGGCTACACGCGACCAGAGAGCTGTTTGCCTGAATGCCATCAAGATTGAAACAGAGACTGATTTCATAACAGTTCAATAAACAAATAGTTAAAATTAAGTCACTTACATTTTAGACGCAATGACTGTTTTTGTTCTGTTTCAGCAGCGAAAATAGTTCCAAACAAAGATCACAGCAGAACCATAGCGCATGCAACACTTGTTGCATTACTGAATGATTCAGCGTTTTGAACGAATCGGTTTAGTCAAAGATTCAATTACCCATTCATAAACTGCCTCATTCTGAATAAATCAGCCATTTGAACGAATCGTTTGAATGAATGACTCAATGACTCGCTCATTAAGACGGTCGCCTGCCGCCTCCTACTGGCGGTTTTATATTTAAAATAATCTAATTTAATACAGTTATAATTTTTCAATGTAAATTATTTAATTTGATTGGCAACAGCCTAGTGTCTTATTATTTTAATTGAATATATTGATCAAATTTAAGAATTTGAAATGAAAGATGGAGCATACATTTAATAAAATTAGGGGAAAAAATGCCCTTTATAAAAGGTACAAAAAATTAGTGTATTCAAACAGTAATGTAATGAAAGATTGAAACAACAATGAAATAAACAATTTAAGTCTGAAGGGAGTAAAGCCTCTGTTTAGGCTATTAAGGAATTATGTAATTTTGCCAAAAGAAGAACTTTTATTTTAAATAAATGTTCATTTTAAATCAGCCTACTTCAGTGTGATATGTTACCATACTATCATGCTTAACACTGAAAATTTGAATAATTGTAATGTGATGATCAGATGCAGATATCTAAATCAAAGAATATGGGTGGTTTGCGGGTGGATTATCTATTTTTAACAGTGGATTCGGGTGACTCAAAGTGCACCAGATTAATGAATTTATCTTAAAAATGTACAAAATTTTCTTGTGTTTCATGAGGTACTTTGTGTTGTAAGTTGCCATGAAGTTCACATGCGCATGAAACTACGATGGTACCTCATCGTTTGTTGTTGGACACAACAAATGTGTCCCCTCATTAAGTCCTTGAATTTGAGGGTATTGGACCTGGAAAGTCCTTGAAAGGTCCTTGAATTTGAAGTCAACCAAGGTGTGGGAACCCTGTTACCATTATCGATATGCTAGCTTGATAGTGAGTACTAAAAGAAATCTTATTTGTTTATATTCATAGTGATAAAGTTAGGTATTTTATTACATGTGATTCTGACATGATGTCACTGTATGTACTGCGCTCCTTCCTCTCCACTCGTCTCAGGTAATAAATGCGTCTTGTTCCAGCCTGAGCGTTTGGCGTCGCGCGTTCATGTGTTTTGGGGGCGTGGCTTTGGAAGGAGCTCAGAAGGGAGGGGGTGGGAGTGAATGGAAATAATGAGCTGTGTTTATTGCAGATTAAAAGGTCTACAGTCACTCGATTTTTATATTTTCTTTTTCAGAGTACTTACATTTTAATTATGTATTGGTATATAAAGACAGTTTAAACAAATTTGGAATGTTTTTTTTTTGAAAAATGATTACCTACCCTACCTTTAACCAGTACCAACTTAACCAGTACCAGTTTAACCAGCACCAACTTAACCAGTGCCAGCGTAACCAGCACCAACTTAACCAGTACAAGCTTAACCAGCACCAGCTTAGCCAGTCCCAGTTTAGCTAGTCCCAGCTTAACCAGTACTATTTTAACAACCACAGATCATATAATCTGGGTTATAATATTGTTGTGCTCCTGTTTGTTTTGATTGTTTAGGCGATCAACTGTTCAGATTGTGGAAGATTCATCAGTGATCTACAGCAGCGTCAAATGAGTGATAGAGACCAGCGAACACAAAGCCTGGAATGTTGGACCAACTTAACCAGTGCCAATTTAACTATCTTAACCAGTACCAATTTAACCAATACCAGTATATATATATATATCAGAGTTTCCGCTAGAAAAAAATGGTGCCGGTCAAAGTGACCGGCAGAGGTTTCGTTTTCCGGACATTTTGATGATATGCCGGTCAAATATCGCCTCTTAATTAAGGGGGCGGGATTATTACACGATTTATTATTTATAATAATAATATTACCATCTTACATGACAGTTCTCCATTACGGACGCGTCGCGACCGTTCAAAGCGGCACTAAAAGACTGCTTTAAAACTTTCACAGAGACCTCAAACAGAAAGCACAAAGCCTTTCTTTAAAACAAATTTCGTTTTGTATTAATTGTATCTTAATTTTAATCAGTGTTTCATTATCCAATTTTCGCGATTTAATAAATAAAAAGGAAATATAGCAGACAATAAATAATCACGACATGGAGGCGCCAGCGCCTGAACTGGAGCTAACGTTAAGCTATCATCCATGAACCGAAATTTAACGTATAAGGTAGCCTACTCGCCTCACACACCTAAAAAAAATAGAAATATATCTATTATCTACAGAAATCTTTATTTTTAAACAGAACCATTCAAAACTAAATAAAACGATGTAATCCGTATGAAATGTGTATTTCTCTCCGGCGCGTTCACTACTGCGAAGATCACGAGTCAGACTTCATCTTTGCAGCCGACACAGAAAACACTTGTTTATTAATAGACAATTAAAATGTCTCACTGCAATATTTTACATATTCATAATCATTACTTTTGCTGGTTCTTTGTGACAGCTTTTAGGTGCCGTTTACATGAACGCGTCACTGCATCAGCACCGAAAACAGAGAGAGAGAGAGAGAGAGAGAGAGAGAGAGAGAGAGAGAGAGAGAGCGTTATGAAAAATTGAGTGTGAGGGATTTGTTCACTTCACACAAAAAGATCTTGGAATGAGATGGCTAACTGTAGTAGCGTTTAGTCCACTGCCTATAATAGCCTAATTTAGAGATCACTTTTTTTTTTTTTTTTTTACCGACCGCCGACAACTTTGATCGGTTAACGTTGATACGGTCAACCATCGATCAAACATCGGTCATCGGTTAACATCCATACTAGAGAGTAAACTTGACGGCACTCGCAAGAAAATGGATAAGTAGCTACATAATAAAATTCACAAATATTACACCATTTAAAAAATACATAGGCTACTGAGTTACTAAAACATTCTTTGTCAAATAATAGGCTACACCTGTTTGTTCACAGTTTTAACGTTCATGTTTCCATTTGTTTAATTTCAAGATCTGAGGTGAATTATATCCATTGTTGCTTTTACAGCTACAAAGCTGGAGCACTAAATGATATTCAAAGTCTGATTTCACGCTTTTAACATTAAATAAAGCACATAAACAGTACCAGAGATTATCATTGCCAGTTTGCCACACTTTGTGTTTGATGTTCCAGCGCGACGTCGCAGAAAAATAGAAACCATTTCTAAATTAGAAATGTCGCGTGGCGCCATCGCGTCTGGTCAGGACAAACTCTGATTAACATGGAAAAGATACATTTTATCGCGTGTCGCGTCGCGTGTAGTTAGATAGGACACGGTGTTAGGCAATTTTAATCGGACAATTTGACCGGAGAGATTTAATTTTGTCGGACATTTCATTTTTTTTCCGGCCAATGTCCGGCAATTACCGGACAACGGAAACCCTGATATATATATATATATATTATTTGACTTTTTGAAGTTTGTTTGAGTTTAATCTGTTGTTATAGAGTTTGTTGTTATTCAGTATTTTTTGCTCTTCAGATTGGGGTGTAAGATTAGAAATCAGACAAGTGATATCAGCACAACTTATTAATATTCAAATGCAAAAGTATTTCATTTTAGGAATTAATGTATTCTATAAAGATTTTCCTCTGCCTGTTTTCCTCTGTTTTAACAACTAGGACCAGTGCTTCAATAAACCTGATTAACCTTCAAGATATTTTAGTCTATAATGTCTTTACTGGATTCACAGCACTGGTAGGAGCTCTAGTGGTTGACTTGTGAATTATTGTTCTTTGACATAAACAACATCTCAGATTACATTGGCATCCAACTACTCCTTTCTTCTCTCTAGTCAGGATCGACAGAGTCTCTTTCAGTCTGTTTCAGATCTCAAGCAGACAGCGAAAAAAAAGGAAAATGTTTCTATTTGGGATTTGTGGGTAATGGTAATAAAATGTAAATAAGGTTTCAGAGACCAAATACCCCAGATGGAGGGAAATATTTATTTGAAATTAACATAAAAACCCCTGCTTGAACTGCCACCTTACTGTGGTGGAGGGGTTTGAGTACCCGAATGAACCTAGGAGCTATGTTGTCTGGGGCTATATGCCCCTGGTAGGGTCTCCCAAGGCAAACAGGTCCTAGGCGACGGGTCAGACTAAGAGCGGTTCAAAAACCCTTATGATGACAAAAAAAATGAGGACCGTGACGTCGCCCGGTATGGCACAGCCGGGGCCCCACCCTGGAGCTAGGCCCGGGGTTGGGGCTCGTATGCGAGCGCCTGGTGGTCGGGCCTCCCCCCATGGGGTCCGGCCGGGCTCAGCCCGAAGGAGCGACGTGGGGCCACCCTCCCGTGGACCCACCACCTACAGGAGGAACCGTAAGGGGCCGGTGCTAAGTGGATCGGGCGGCAGTCGAAGGCGGGGGCCTAGACAACCCGATCCCTGGACGTGGAATCTAGCTCTAGGGACATGGAATGTCACCTCTCTGGCGGGGAAGGAGCCTGAGGTTGTGCGTGAGGTTCAGAGATTCCGACTAGAGATAGTTGGGATCACCTCTACGCACGGCTTGGGCTCTGGAACCACACTCCTCGAGAGAGGATGGACTCTTCACCACTCTGGAGTTGCCCATGGTGAGAGGCAGCGGGCTGGTGTGGGTTTGCTTATAGCCCCCCAGCTCAGCCGCCATGTGTTGGAGTTCACCCCGGTGAACGAGAGGGTCGCTTCCCTACGCCTTCGGGTCGGGGATAGGTCTCTCATCTCGTCGTTTGTGCTTACGGGCCGAACGGCAGTGCAGAGTACCCGGCCTTCTTGGAGTCTCTGGGAAGGGTGCTGGAAAGTGCTCCGACTGGGGACTCCGTCGTTCTACTGGGGGACTTCAACGCCCACGTGGGCAGCGACAGTGACACCTGGAGGGGCGTGATTGGGAGGAACGGCCCCCCTGATCTGAACCCGAGTGGTGTTCTGTTATTGGACTTCTGTGCTAGTTACAGCTTGTCCATAACGAACACCATGTTCAAGCATAAGGGTGTCCATCAGTGCACATGGCACCTGGACCGTCAAGCTGAAGAAGGAGTCCTATCGGGCCTGGCTGGCTTGTGGGACTCCTGAGGCAGCTGATGGGTACCGACGGGCCAAGCGGACTGCAGCCCGGGTGGTTGTGGAGGCAAAAACTCGGGCCTGGGAGGAGTTCGGTGAGGCCATGGAGAAGGACTATCGGTCGGCTTCGAAGAGATTCTGGCAAACCGTCTGGCGCCTCAGGAGGGGGAAGCAGTGCCCTACCAATGCTGTTTACAGTGGAGGTGGGCAGCTGTTGACCTCGACTGGGGATATCACCGGACGGTGGAAGGAATACTTCGAGGATCTCCTCAATCCCGCCGTCACGTCTTCCATTGAGGAAGCAGAGGCTGAGGGCTCGGAGGCGGACTCGTCCATCACTCAAGCTGAAGTCACCGAAGTAGTCAAGAAACTCCTCGGTGGCAAGGCACCGGGGGTGGATGAGATCCGCCCTGAGTACCTCAAGTCTCTGGATGTTGTGGGGCTGTCTTGGCTGACACGCCTCTGCAACATCGCGTGGCGGTCGGGGACAGTACCTTTGGACTGGCAGACCGGGGTGGTGGTCCCTCTTTTCAAGAAGGGGGATCGGAGGGTGTGCTCCAACTATAGGGGGATCACACTTCTCAGCCTCCCTGGGAAAGTCTATGCCAGGGTACTGGAGAGGAGAATCCGGCCAATAGTAGAACCTCGGATTCAGGAGGAACAGTGTGGTTTTCGTCCCGGTCGTGGAACACTGGACCAGCTCTATACCCTCTACAGGGTGCTGGAGGGCTCATGGGAGTTTGCCCAACCAATCCACATGTGCTTTGTGGATTTGGAGAAGGCATTCGACTGTGTCCCTCGCGGCGGCCTGTGGAGGGTGCTCCGGGAGTATGGGGTCCGGGGCCCTTTGCTAAGGGCTATCCGGTCCCTGTACAACCGGAGCAGGAGCTTGGTTCGTATTGCCAGCAGTAAGTCAGACTTGTTCCCGGTGCGTGTTGGACTCCGGCAGGGCTGCCCTTTGTCGCCGGTTCTGTTCATAATTTTTATGGACAGAATTTCTAGGCGCAGCCAGGGGCCGGAGGGGGTCAGGTTTGGGGACCACACGATTTCATCTCTGCTCTTTGCGGATGATGTTGTCGTGTTGGCCTCATCAAGCCAGGACCTCCAGCATGCACTGGGACGGTTTGCAGCCGAGTGTGAAGCGGCTGGGATGAAAATCAGCACCTCCAAATCCGAGGCCATGGTTCTCAGTCGGAAAAGGGTGGTTTGCCCGCTTCAGGTTGGTGGAGAGCTCCTGCCTCAAGTGGAGGAGTTTAAGTATCTTGGGGTCTTGTTCACGAGTGAGGGAAGGATGGAACGGGAGATTGACAGGCGGATCGGTGCAGCTTCTGCAGTAATGCGGTCCCTGTACCGGTCTGTCGTGGTGAAGAAGGAGCTGAGCCGCAAGGCGAAGCTCTCGATTTACCAGTCAATCTACGTTCCTACTCTCACCTATGGTCATGAGCTGTGGGTCATGACCGAAAGGACAAGATCCCGGATACAAGCGGCCGAAATGAGCTTTCTCCGCAGGGTGGCTGGGCGATCCCTTAGAGATAGGGTGAGAAGCTCGGTCACTCGGGAGGAGCTCAGAGTAGAGCCGCTGCTCCTCCACATCGAGAGGGGTCAGTTGAGGTGGCTCGGGCATCTTTTCCGGATGCCTCCTGGACGCCTTCCCGGGAAGGTGTTCCGGGCATGTCCAACCGGGAGGAGACCCCGGGGAAGACCTAGGACACGCTGGAGAGACTATGTCTCCCGGCTGGCCTGGGAACGCCTCGGTGTCCCCCCGGAAGAGCTGGAGGAAGTGTCTAGGGAGAGGGAAGTCTGGGCATCCCTGCTTAGACTGCTGCCCCCGCGACCCGGCCCCGGATAAGCGGTAGAAGATGGATGGATGGATGGATTAACATAAAAACAACAGAGCCCCTTAAGATAAAAAAAAAAAATATATATATTTTAATTATTATATTACTGTTGTAGAAACTAGAAAGGTATAGTGTTTGAAAAAGGCGGTTGCCATGACATAATCATATCGAAAATCATACCTTTTTAAAAAAAGATTATGATACAGTTTTTTTTATTCGCTTTGGTACTATTTTCACAAGTTAGATGTATATTTTCAAAACTCTTAGTGCTAATATCACAACAGATCATCAAAAGTGCAGTTTTTTCAAACATTTCATCATGTTTTCAATTGTGTTAGTACAATACACAAAATCACAAAGTTGTGGAAATTGCAGTAATTTGCAAGAGACAATTTCTCACGTTTTACACACAAATGCGTGAATTGTTTATTCTCATAACAAAAACAAAAGAGACAACAAAAGCGTTGCCAAGCGCCCCATGTCATCACTCATTCAGAACATTTAAAGGGACGTGATCCCTGAACAGTTATGAAGAAACACGCTAAGAACAAAGTGCTGTATTTATAATCAACAGTGTATAGAACTACGCTTAACAACAAAGGTGAATTATGTATGTCCCAATCACTACACATGTCCCCCCAGAATTCACCATATCAGAAGTAGAACCAGCCAGTCAACGGGGAGGTGGGCGTATCAACCGGCCACAACGGCTGCGCTGTACCGGAGGTCGAGGAGACCTCACCGCAGCCGGTGTCCCGTCATGACCCGGGCATGGGGCATGGAGTGTGGGAGGCTCGGGAGGGAGGGGAGCCGTCCGCGTCATGGGGGCTAGGCCAGATCAATGGGCCGGTCAATGGAGAGTCGCTCCGGTTTACCGCCCCTGTCCACCACAAAATGTTTGTCCCCCATCTCCAGAACCCGGAATGGGCCCTCGTAGGGTGGGCGTAGCGGTCCCCTGTGGGTGTCGTGGTGAATGAAAACATAGTCAGCCGTCTGATGTCCAGTGGGGATGTGTGACTGAGGGAGGTCGTGACGGGAAGTAGGGACAGGTGAGAAAAGCCTCGCATTGTCCAGTAGAGTAGACCGCTGGAGAGTAGCAGACCAGGGAACCGTGGTGCTAGGGACAAAATCCCCTGGCACCCGCAGAGGCTGTCCATAAACAAGCTCTGCGGATGAAGACTGAAGGTCCTCCTTTGGCGCAGTCCTGATGCCCAGCATCACCCACGGGAGCTGTCTTTGAGGCTGGCACGCAGGGAAGCCTTCATTGACCTATGAAACCATTCACAGAGTCCGTTAGCCTGCGGGTGATATGCGGTTGTGCGGTGGAGTTTCACTCCGAGGCTCTGTGCGACAGCGTCCCACAGCTCAGACGTGAACTGCGCGCCTCGGTCAGAGGATATGTCCGAAGGGGTGCCGAAACGGGATACCCAGGTGCCAATAAATGCCTGTGTCATCTCGACAGACGCCACTGACGTCAGTGGCACAGCCTCAGGCCAGCGGGTGGTCCTGTCAACCATGGTTAACAGATATGTGAAACCGTGAGAAGAGGGCAAAGGATCGACCAGGTCCACGTTTACATGGTCAAAACGTCTCTCTGGAACTGGGAACAACTCTAACGGGGCTTTAGTGTGCCGGTGTACTTTGGCCCGTTGGCACTCAACACGGGTGTTAGCCCAGTCCCTAACGTCCTTCTTGAGGCCATGCCAAACAAACTTTGCTGCAATCAGTCTCTGTGACGCTTTCGAACCTGGGTGGGAGAGACCATGAATGGCATCAAAAACTTGTCGTCTCCATCCCGAGGGAACGACTGGCCGAGGACTACCTGTGGAGATGTCACACAGGAGCGTGGTGCCGGCATCGCCAAAAACCACGTCCTCGATCTGAAGCCCTGTAGTCGAGGTCTTCAGTAGTTGCACGTCCGGGTCTGTGGTCTGAGTCGCAGCCATGCGGTTGTAATCCAAACCAAGAAGGACTGCCCCTGCCACAGCCCGTGATAGGCAGTCCGCCACGAGGTTGTTCTTACCGGCAAAATGCTGCAAGTCCATGGTGAATTCTGAAATGTAGGACAGATGTCGTTGCTGGCGGGCGAACCACGGCTCAGCCACCTTGGCCATGGCAAATGTCAGCGGCTTGTGGTCCACAAAAGCAGTGAAGTGTCGGCCTTCCAGCAGAGAACGAAAGTGTCTGATGGCGAGGTAGAGACCCAGCAGCTCCCGGTCGAAAATGCTGTACTTCCGCTCACATGGGCGCAGCTGACGGCTAAAGAAAGACAGCGGCTGCCAGGCCCCGCCTACCCACTGCTCGTAGACAGCACCGACAGCGTAGTCCGAGGCGTCCGAGGTGATGGTGATGGGGACTGTAGGAGAAGGATGCGCCAGCATGGTGGCGTTCGCTAGGGCTGCCTTAGTGGTAGCAAAAGCCTTGTCTCTGCTCTCAGTCCAGTCCACAGCGTGCTTGGGTTTACCTTTCAAGGCCTCGTGCAAGGGCTGCATGAGCTGAGCAGCTTGAGGGATGAAGCGGTGGTAAAAATTCACCATGCCGAGGAACTCCTGCAGGGCTTTGACAGTGAGAGGGCGTGGGAACTGTGTGACTGCCTCCACCTTTGATGGAAGAGGGACTGCCCCGTCCTTAGTGACTCTGTGTCCTAGGAAGTCAATGGTGGAGAGACCGAACTGGCACTTGGCGGGGTTGACAATTAATCCATGCTGGTTAAGCCGCTCAAAAAGGGTTCGTAGGTGCGCCAGGTGCTGAGACTTGGACGTGCTCGCTACCAGGATGTCATCCAAGTACACAAAAAGGAAAGGCAGGTCCCGCAAAACAGAGTCCATGAGGCGCTGAAATGATTGGGCGGCATTTTTAAGGCCGAAAGGCATGCGCAGGAACTCAAACAGACCAAACGGCGTGATCACTGCCGTTTTGGGAATGTCCAGTGGGTGTACCGGCACCTGATGATATCCCCGGATGAGGTCCACCTTGGAAAAAATCACCTTGCCAGCCAGGTGTGCTGAAAAATCCTGTATGTTCGGGACTGGGTAACGGTCAGGTGCCGTTGCCTCATTAAGTCGCCGGTAGTCGCCACACGGACGCCAACCGCCGCCAGGTTTGGGGACGATGTGGAGGGGTGATGCCCACGGGCTGTCAGATCGGCGGACTATGCCCAGGCATTCCATGTTTGCAAACTCAGCCTTTGCAACGGCAAGCTTAGTCGGGTCGAGGCGCCGAGCGCGGGCGTAGACAGGTGGACCAGTAGTGGTGAGATGGTGCTCCACACCATGCTTCACGGCAGATGCAGAGAAAGTGGGCTGAGTGAGGGCTGGGAAACTGGCAAGTAGACGGTGGAAATCATCGGAAGCTGAGAGCATGCTAGACAGTCGTATGGAGTCGGCCCCGCTAAGCGTGCACGTATAAGAACAAAACGTGACGGCGTCAATCAGACGGCGGTTCTTTACATCCACCAACAGACATGTTGCACACAAAAAATCAGCGCCGAGGACGGGGACGGCAACCTTTGCTGTATCAAAGTCCCAGCCGAACTGCTGACTTCCGAAACACAATTCGATGTACCTCGTTCCATATGTGCGGATGGGGCTACCATTGGCAGCTTCCATAGGGGGGCCGTGGCTGTCGGTCAACATGTCCAAGCGGGATGCAGGCAGGACGCTCTTCTGTGCTCCCGTGTCGCACAGAAAACGGCGTCCGGAGATGCTGTCGCGGATGAAAAGCAGCCTGCCTACGCGGCCGACACTCATGGCCACTACTGAGTGCTGGGACAGATGGCATCAAATACAGCATTTTACATTACAGTATGTATGCCATGTGATGCTGTAAACATGGTATAGACATTACTGTAACTCAACCTTCATCTGTAAAGGTCCACTACAGTATAGATTCAGTCAAATAGTCTAAATCATTTACTGTATTCATTGCCAGCAAACTCTGTTCTAGCACAGAACCTCATGGCTGTGCTTCATCACAGCTTTTGATAACACACTGGATAGATACTATTACAAACATTATGGATTCAATTACATAAGTTAGGTTATGCATGTGCATTTTCTAATGTGGCATCTGTAGCCTGTATTACTGTAATTATTTCAGCAACAGCTGTGATTTGAAACATGTATCTTGCATTGTTTGCCGTTGAATGAACTGATTTTTAAAAGTAAATGGAAAGAAGATCATACTGTTGTGTTTCTGTGATTAAACCAAATGTTCTCATTACATATTACAATAATCTTGTGTTTGAAACAATGATCATGTGGACTGAAAAGTGTATAACTGTAATGAAAGCATGAGATCAGGTTTTGAAAGAATGACTAGCTGTGTTACAAGTGTGATCAGTTTAGATTGTTGTACTAAGAGTTTTGAAAATGTACACCTTACTTGTGAAAATAGTACCAAAGCGAATAAAAAAAAACTGTAAATAAAATATTTGGCATCAAATATTTCTTGTGTCTTAAATTCAATCTTATTTCAGATTATGCATTGTTTCTTTGTGTGGTGTGTGGAAAAACAGATACATTTATAATGAACATTTCCCATTTTGTTTAAATAGGTTTTATCCCCCAGTAACGTCAGTAAATTAACTCAGTTTTCAAAATGAATCCTGTATCACAAGATCATAAACGGACGGCAAAAGCGCTTCCTCGAAGTGACCATCACATGTACACTTGGCTAATTCATGGAAAGACCCTTCTAGAAAAGATAAGATTGTGTTTAGTGTAACCAAGCGGCAACCTCCCTGTCTCTCTCTTGAAACCAACACGGAAGTGAATTCAACGGCAATTCATCGACTGGCCGCAGAAGTAAGTCAAATCTGTATCTCCCCCATGTTAACTTTACAGCAGAAAAAAACATGTTTACAGCCTGGTACTCACAGTGGTTTTGGTCTGTACAGCTAATTTTGCCCTTCATGACAACCGTGAGGGGGGTGAATTTTTTTATAACTCATCCGGCTTAGGATTACGTCGTTGTCGTCGAGTATCGTTCGAGAGAACAACCAGCGCTGTATTTCAGTTGTTTTCCTCTGTGAACATGCACTAATGGATGTCTGACAATTTCGTTGCTTTTTGGAGTTTTCAGATTTAAAAACATCAATAAAGGCTCGTTCGTTCTGCTCTCACAGAACAGATTATAATATGCTTATGTACCATCAGATGAAATCCTGCAGGTGTCGGTGCTTTCTCCGTCCATGCAATAAATGCACATCCTTGAATGAGCGCAGATTTTCTAGGGCATTTACTTGAACTTCATAGGCAATATATCTATGGTTTAACCCATTTGAGAGGCGGCCAAAATCAGAATTTAAAATGGACTGAATAAGCTCTCTACGAACTTGACGAGCGATGCCGCGCTGACGGACCATAGACTACAAAAAAACAGTGACTGACATGTATGCACAAATCACTGTCACACACACTCTCTCAGAGTAATATTAAGTTACTGCATAATACATTTTCAACTAGCAGAATAGTACAGAATCACGATACACAGTCTCACTTGTAGCCATGTCTTTTAACTATTATAAAATTTCAAAGGGCAAAAACAGGACCTTTTAATTGGCTTTACATCATCAACTTTAGCGCAAGGCCCTGTGCAGTCGCAGACTTGGTAACTGAGACAGACTGAGCTAACTCGATCACGTCGAGCTAGGTGGGCGTGGTTTCAAATAGCCAGGCTCCTCAGCTCCACCCATGCCCCGCCTCTTTGCCCATTTTCTGTTATCCGGGAGTGACGCGAGGCCAAGATGGGGATGGCCGGCTCCGCCCACTTTAGGCTTCAAAAATGCTCTTCAGAAACCTACGGGTGACGTCACGGATACTACGTCCATATTTTTTTACAGTCTATGAGTGTAACGCGTCACCGTTTCGCAGAATGATTTTTTCGCAGAATGAACCAATCAGATTTTACTGTGGGTGGGACTAGTCAATATTACGCTATGACGCATTACAAATAATCTGTCTTGACAGGCTAAAGAACGAGCTTCTGTGTTTATAATGAGGAAATAAATTAATTAAATAAACTAAACAATACAGTAAAGCTGTTTTATTGATGATATTATTAATTCACTTGTTTCTTTTCCCACAAGATGCAGTGCTTTGACTCTGTGTGAAGAGAGGTAAGTTGCACTATACTTTATCTACATGTTATGTCCATCAGAAGACTCTAAAATAATGTGTGGATGCACAACACACTTTCAGAAATATACATTTTAATTGTCTGATTTTTAAAGGTTTACACTGAACATTTACATCAAATAATGCACTTCATAACCACACATTATACATTATGTACAGAGCTGAAGCAAGACTTGATGACAATCAAATGTTATACTACAAGCTCTCTTAATTATTATATGAAAATTTGTAATAAACAATTACAAACTATATAAAATTCAAATATCCAAGAAAACATTGAGTGATAAATTAATGAGAAAGTTAACATTATATTGAAATATAATAACACTATTTTGCTAGTCATCTAAAACTTTTTTTAATATCAGCTGCAATGCTCCGCACTATTTTTCTTGGTGTCTTGAACTTCTTCTTGGTTCCTCCAGACATGGTTTTGTTCAGTTTGTCACTTGCATCTTTCATCAGGAGCTTCATTCATCAGCTCAGGAACATCCGCTACTTTTTTTATGAAATCCATGTCTCCATGCGTTTATATGTGATTTAAATCGTCCTTATGCGTGCGATTCCTGTGTGCAAATTATGTGGAATGATGAATGAAACTGTGCACGTTGAAAATATCAAAGCACACACATACTGTGCCTCATGTCAGCATTTAAATTCATATTTATGTCATGAATTTGTCTTTTTTTTTGTAAAATCTTTATGTAAAATACATGTCTAAAATAGAGAGAGAGAGAGAGAGAGAGAGAGAGAGAGAGAGTGTGAGAACAGGAAGATTCTGCAGTGAGAGGCGGAGCACAAATGAACCAATCCTGAGCTCTGTGGGTGGAGCCACTGATGATTGACAGGGATCATCAGTAATAAGTTACAAGAGACTTATTTCTGTATAGTTTAAGAAACATGATGTAACAGTGGAATTAAATGAAAGTTAAAAGCTGGTGAATTGTTATGGTCTAAATGTATAATGTTAAAATGTTTTTAATGTTTTTAATGTTTATTTGTTTGCTCTCAAAGTGCTCAATATAATCAGCTTCTGTTATTCTGTCTTTTGTGTTCCTGTAACTCTCCCTTTAAATGTTCAGTTTTATTTGTGATCGTCTCATATTTGCTTGTACAAACCTTAAGGGCTCATAGATCCTGCAGTATTGATATATATCGATTATCACAAGCTACTTGTTTGGTATTGATTCCATTAAAAATATCAATACTAAAATTGTTAATGACAAAACATGGGTTTCTGCATCACTTTTATTTGTTTTCGTATGTAGACAGAGAAATAAAACCTGTCTACTTTTTCTCTGATTGCATCCAAAACATCTCTGTAAACTCTTTGGGTGAGCATGTCTTCCTCAGCTGAAACTACAAAATCACACCAATCCATTCCAGTAATTAGCATCTGCCCCTGTACTTGCCAGTAATAAGCATGTTTTTTGTTTTTTTTGGCTCCAATTTGCCTGACTCTATTTTCAAATATGGGCAGTCAACGTAGCTTTTAACAATCGGGCATTTCATCTCAATCAGCCCAAACGGACATGGCTCTGAAGGGTCAAAGATGATCCCATCTGGAGACGCCCCCAGCCAAGGAGCGTCAGGGTGAATGTCCAAACCACAGGAGTAGTGGCTGACCCTTTTTATTTGACAATATTCCCAGATAGCATCTGCCTCTAATTCGAGCCCCCTCTTCATAGCCGCCGTCTGACGGGTCCCTTGCAGTATCCGGTTAGCCAGACCTTCTTCAGTCTTCTACCTGGCAGATCTCTCTGAATCGTGAGGCAGTCAGTCTATGCCTCCTCAGCTGATGCCATTC
Organism: Rutilus rutilus; assembly: GCF_951802725.1. Lineage (NCBI taxonomy): Eukaryota > Metazoa > Chordata > Actinopteri > Cypriniformes > Leuciscidae > Rutilus > Rutilus rutilus. Next base: position 52,017,551 of record NC_140210.1, read on the forward strand.
AGTACATGAACTTTGTTCTCTGGTAGCACATTCATATTGGTGTGCCATGTCCCAGGTGACCTCCAGACTCCTATGGTGAAGCTGTTGTGGTTCAGTGCAGACAAACATACAACTGGATGGCTGTAGGCGGTAATTCTGAAGAGGCACAGACGGTTGTGGTGGGGCATTATGGAAGGACAGGTTTTGCTTTGCTATTGCATGTTGTTGGTAGGACAAGGGACTACCGGCTTGAACCTTGCCCAAGGCAGAGTCGACCAGGGGAATTTCACAGCTGATGCACAAGCTGCAGATCATCGGTACCTCAGCTTTAGAGAGATCTTTATAAACCTCTGTCACCTGGGAAGTAACAATATATTGATTAGCAATACACTAAATATAATAATATAATATAACAACCACAATTATCATACCAGTAACTTTCCCTGTTATATCTATCCACAGTATGTTATGCATGGCATACAAGTTCATAATAAAGGACCCTTATGAGAACATTATCCTATTGATTTAAATTAAATTTCTTTTTTTCTTTTTTCTTTGAAGCAGAATATTTGTTTGTATATTCGATGGGCCATCATTCATTTAATTAAAAGGGGAGGAAAAAGAAAATCATGAAATATTGGTATACAGATTTTGGTTGATATATCATACTGTACAGTGAAATTTGCTATTGTTATATCCCTACTCACCTGAAGGACGGATAGATCAGGCAAATCTCCAGTCAGGCCTTTGTAGAGTGTGCTCCTGTGTAGAAGAACATACAACTTTCATGAGTGGGAAGTGGCATATCCACAGGTATTTTAATTCAAACATGCAACATATTGTCATAAATCTACAATATTCAGCCTTAACCTTACACCCTCGGTTGTTGCTCTACACTTTGGTTTAGCAGACAGCACAGCCATCTTTTCCACAGGGCCAGGCTTTATACCCTATCAAGTAATTCAGGATACAGTTAGAAGTAGGCTAGATGGCCAACAGGTGTATAATTATAGTGCAAACTTACCAAAGTCCTGGGCTTGTGCCACTGCTGTTCCCCTTCAGTACAGCTTAGTGTAACCGATGTTAGGGCCGAGGGACAATTACCACACTCCGGAGGAGCAGACACCAGAGGCAGACAACAGGATGACTTTTAAAGGTAGGTCTTTTATTAATTTAAAAGAATAAAAACAGTGCTGAGAATATTCGTGGCTGGAACCCGGTTGGGGAAGAGGAACTGGGGGGGAAATATTCCTCTTCTCTACTGGCTCGTGGGTGGGACAATGGCTTCTTCTCGTCTTTTCGACTCGTCAGAAAGGTGCTTATGGGACGGACAGAAATTTCTTCTCGTTTCCTTGACTCGTCGAAATGTACCTGTAGGACGGACCGAGGCTTCTCGCCTTCAGCTTTCCCCACGGACAGAGCAGGTAAGTATTCGGCTCGTGAAGATGTTCTTAGGACAGCCGATCGAATAACAGCAGCTTCCTCACCTCTTCGGAGGGACAGACAGTGACGGTGCTCAGCCTCGGCTTGGGGACGTGTTCATGGAACAGCCGATCGAATGACAGCAGCTTCCTCACCTCTTCTCTTCGGAGGGACAGACAGTGACGGTGCTCAGACTCGGCTTGGGGACGTGTTCATGGAACAGCCGATCGAATGACAGCAGCTTCCTCACCTCTTCGGAGGGACAGACAGTGACGGTGCTCAGCCTCGGCTTGGGGACGTGTTCATGGAACAGCCGATCGAATGACAGCAGCTTCCTCACCTCTTCTCTTCGGAGGGACAGACAGTGACGGTGCTCAGACTCGGCTTGGGGACGTGTTCATGGAACAGCCGATCGAATGACAGCAGCTTCCTCACCTCTTCTCTTCGGAGGGACAGACAGTGACGGTGCTCAGACTCGGCTTGGGGACATGTTCATGGAACAGCCGATCGAATGACAGCAGCTTCCTCACCTCTTCGGAGGGACAGACAGTGACGGTGCTCAGACTCGGCTTGGGGACGTGTTCATGGAACAGCCGATCGAATGACAGCAGCTTCCTCACCTCTTCGGAGGGACAGACAATGACGGTGCTCAGACTCGGCTTGGGGACGTGTTCATGGAACAGCCGATCGAATGACAGCAGCTTCCTCACCTCTTCGGAGGGACAGACAATGACGGTGCTCAGACTCGGCTTGGGGACGTGTTCATGGAACAGCCGATCGAATGACAGCAGCTTCCTCACCTCTTCGGAGGGACAGACAGTGACGGTGAATCAGGCAATAACAAGTGAGACAGGACTGTGGTAATTTACCCGCCTTTACTCTCGTTCCGTGCGTAGCAGAGCGGCGTCGTTGGGAGAGTTCGTGAGACTGGACTTTCGTGGACGTGAGAGACAGTGCTCGGGGAGTGTGGTACTCGGGGTGCGTTGAGCTCTTTCCTCCCACCATACACTCAAGTGGGAACCTGGACACAGCTTTAGACAGATCAATTTGAAAGAATCTTCACAGTCATAAGTCAATATTCATCCATCAAAGTTTCAGAGGAAACGCAGTCGTTTGATCTCACCACACTTGTGCATAAATCACTCTTATAAATCTTCACACGTGTGCGCTTCACTCTTTCAGACACTGCAAACTCACTTCATCTCCACAGTGATTAATCGACTCGTTTCTCTTCTCTCTGTAGGGTGGATGACTCGAGGAATAATGTTTTCAGAAGATCAGCATGAACACATCAACGATCCTCCCAGCTGTTTCAGTTACTACGCTTCGTTCTGTCAACAAGATCACACACACTGCCCGCAAACAAAGGTTAGTTGCACACTGGTGATGGTCAATCTTCAAATGTGGTTTTCTCAACGGGTAATAAATGGAAGGGTGCACTTAACTTTTCCTTGGTGAGTCACTCAACATCCTGCAGTGGTTTTCTCTCTCACTTACTTCATTGCGTTGCTGTCTGTGGTTTCTTCAGAAAACTCACTAAATGAGCATGCCTCGGGGAATCTCACAGTAGAACTCCGATCCGGCATTAAACCTTCAGCCTTCTTATTTCACCACCGTTGTCAGAACACACACTGCTGCCTGCCCGTGCCCCACACTGCTCAAACACTCCGTTTTTATGCTCCTTTTCCTGAGCACATGCTTCAATGAAGCGCAGCTGATTTGATTCAGCTGGCGCTCGTTATGGCCAACACTCAACAGAGCCAGAATTAGAACCAATGAGGAATCTTTTTGGATTTACCAGGTTTTCACCCGGTGACATTAGCACAGGAGGCACAACTGGCACATTCAGTTCAGAGTAATGTGCTGACTGGAACAGCAAAGCAACGCAGTGGTTGCATAAGCTCCACAGGAATCGAATCTTTCAATACCACCTTCATAAGTAAAATGTAATATTAAATACTTAATTATCATACTGTAGCTTGTTCACTGTTTAATCATTTGTTCAGGACATAATCTTGTATGTAGTCTTGTAATTCTATATAAACAGACCAATTTAGATTGGATTAGATTATGTTGTATAATATGCCAACTGCATTAGATCAAAATCTCTAACCTTTTTTTTTTTTGAAAAATTATAGCCTAATACCTATAACACAAGATTGCATCTTAAACGAATGACTGAGTTGAAAACTTGAATAAGAGGTAAACTCATCTGCCAATTTTAGCCACTCTTTTCATTACCTACTCATTTAAGAGTTATACCCACCCAACATGTTTATCTCACAGTGATCTCTCCATATGACCACAATGTGAGTTCACAGTGAGCTAAAAGTGTAACCGCACTGTGCACTCACTGTGTGCTCATATTATGGACACTAGGGCTGGGCGATTTAAATCGCGATATTGTTATGGCATCTCGTCAGTAAAGCCGGTTCCTTGATTAGTAGTAAATCACCATCACCTGCTTTCAGATGAAGCGGCATTTAGGGCTGAGGAGATAATTAAGTGATTAATTTAGTGATGATTGAGCATTATTGAAGACACCTGATGTTAACAAGCAGAATCACTGAAGAAGAAAATCACAAATTGTAAGTTACCATTAAGGTGATGGGTGATTGCTTTAGTTGGGCTCTAGACCATTATATGTTTACTTTAATATACTGTTGTTTGTCTGCTGTTATTGATTTATAACAGTTACATGAACTAAATAAAATGTTATGTTATAGTGTTGGTTATGTTTTGACATAATCATGCTGTGATCTGAAAAAGGAAACTTATTGAGATAGTTTGGTTTAACTTAGCAGCAGTTTAGTGATTCTTCAGCCTATGATATCAATACTTTACTTATAATTCAAAATATTTAATAAACATTGTACTGATCAAAACACTTTCAGAAAAATTCATTTAAAACACAGACATCAATAATCAGCCTGTGAATCTCAACAATGGTGACAATAATAAAGCATGTTGCAGTGGCTGCCACCAATCACAACTCATTAATGGCTCCCATCATGCATTGCGGTATGAATAAATTATGATCTGAATTGTCTATGTAATTTACTTTTCCCAATTGAATATTCTGCTCCTCACCATTGTTGAGATGCATAGACTGAATCTTGACATCTGTGTGTGCCCAAAAGAATGATTTTTTATTTTAAACAACTCTTAAGAAATCCTTTATATTATATGAAAAATTCTGGGCATTTATGCAGATTCACTAACCAACAACATAAATCGAAGTCAGAAAGAAGGATTTTAACGAGTTCAGTGATCAAGTTCAAATGATGATTGTCATAACATGACCAACACCATCAGATCACTTTTTTCTTTGTTCAACTGGTGATTATAATTCAGAAACAACAGACAAACAAAATCTAAAGTTAATAATATATGGGTCAAGAGCCCAACTAAAGCAACCATTGATCGTCATAACGGTAACTTACAATTTGTGATTTTCTCCTTCAGTGATTCTGCTTGTTAACATCAGGTGTCTTCAATAATGTTCAATCATCACTAAATTAATCACTTAATTATCTCATTAACTTCAACACTCTTGAGTGTGGACTCATACACTCCCAGGAGTGTTAATTTAACACTGGAGTTTTTGCTGTGTACAAAGAGCCGTAGTTAACTGACAAGCTGAGCCATATTGCATTAATTATCCATGGCGATACGTCGTATTAATGCGATATGGCTCAGCTTGTCAGTTAACTACGGCTCTTTGTAGTTAATGCCGCTCCATCTGAAAGCAGGTGATGGCGATTTACTACTAATCAAGGAACCGGCTTTACTGACGAGATGCGCATAACAATATCGCGATTTAAAGCGGCCAGCCCTAGTCAAGACCAAAGAGCCCAACTACAGCAAACACTGACCTCTACAATGGTGACCAAACTCTTCAAACAAACTTCAACATGTAAACCTCTTAAACATAATTTCTAAACATCGAAACTTCCCGCTATAACTGTCTAAGAATGTTAGGGGGGATAATGTTCTATCAATGTCATCACTAAACATGTTTGAAATGTTTATAGAGAGTGTTATCCTACCTTTTAGGAGAACATTCTGGTTACAAAAATAAAATTAACTACAGAAAATATTACAAGAACATAACATAATGCTCTCAAAACATTCATAGAACAATAACATTTCTAGCTGGGATCCTACCTTTTAGGAGAACATTCTGGTTACAAAAATAAAATTAACTACAGAAAATATTACAAGAACATAACATAATGCTCTCAAAACATTCATAGAACAATAACATTTCTAGCTGGGATGAGCTCATATTGTGGTCATAGTTTGAGCACACAGTGAGAGCGCTGTGCGGTTACACTTTTAGATCACTGTGAACTCAGATTGCAGACGTTGTGACCACATGGTGACATCACTGTGAGATCATAGTGTTGACTGGGTAATAAACATTAATTACCTTTGCTAAATCCCCAGGAACATCAGGAACACTGGGCTATTAAAGTAACAAGCCTATAACTGCTGTCTTATCAATTCTAGCTTCACCATACACTCAAACTGTGAGGTTTCTCTGCTTTCCTCATGGACCTGTAGCACAATGCCCTGACAGTGACTTCACCTCTGACCTGATCTTTATTAGAAACTGAGAGGAGAGCAAGTTAATACAATTGACATTACAATTATCACAAAAAATAACAAACAGTCTGCGTTTAAAACTAAGAAAAACAAGCTTCTATACTAACGTTACATTAAAAATAAACACGTTGCTAACTAGCTTAGCCGCTATCTGCTGGCACACCACATTAGATTAAAATATTTACCCTCCTAGTTGTGCAGATAACTCGATATGTAGAGTTTAAAGCCCTTGTCCCTCTTGCTTGTCGTAGCAGGGGACCAGGCATCAACAATGCGATGAACATCGCTGACGCTTATTTTAAGAAGATCCTTTCGATCTTGGCATTTTCTGCCAAAATTAAATAAATCAATTAAACGATAAAAATGAAAACTAAAACCAGATTAACCATTTCATTACAGAAAACTGTATGCAAAATATGTGACAAAATTGAGAATGAAATTAAATTATTTAATTTTCACGGTGACAGTGCATCATCCCTGTCAAATTGAAAAATAAAATGCAATTGGTGACAGTATAGCAGCAGAATTCATTTACATTTACATTTACAGTACAGACACACTCACAGCGGACATTTAACGATCTAGACAACTGTCTAAACTGAATTATACACGCAGACACTCAAGCAGAAGTTTTCCACAGCTGATTTTTTATTCAGTTTTATATAGCTTCAAATATATGTATATATACACTGTATATACACTGTTAGACCTTACCGGGTTTTTTACAGTAAAATACTGGCAACACTGTTGCCAGTAATTTACTGTTAATTGTGCAGTTCTTTACTGTAAAAATGCACTAAAACTCGAGTTAACTAATTTCACTTGCAGAAACCGACTGCCTTAAATTGACCAACTGTCATTTAAATGTATTAACTAAAATGTATAATGCATTAATAACGTGAGCAAAGTATTACTGTGAATTTATTTCATTTGAAACCACAACAAAACTTTTGTAAATAAAGAGATTTCCACTGGAACAGCAACTACACAGTCACCGCCTGTTAAATAAAGCAATATGCAGCATATCATCAATGTTTGTAGATCTTCTCCTGGACTGAAGCACAGGCTCTACTCTTCAGCACAACGGTGACCCAACAAACAAGATTTTACAGTTAACTACTGGCAACAGTGTTGCCAGTATATACCTGTTTTTTAACTTACAGTTTATTACTGTTAAAATACATTTTGTGGGTGTGTCTTTTTATCTTACACTGTTAACCCTTTCAACCCCACAGGAAAATACACACTACAAAGAGTAAAAGTAACACTGACGCAGTGTTGCAGTGAGATAATTAAGGGAATATGTAATGCTGCGTTCACACCAAACGCGAATATGCGTCTGGTGCGAGTGATTTCAATGTTAAGTCAATGGTAAGACGCATATACGCGCGTCTGGAGGTCTTGCGGCCCGAATGAGGCGTTTAGCGCGGCGCGGTAGACACGAATTCGCCTCATTCGCGCGAATTGAGCGTTTGGCGCGCTAAGCGCATTATGCGTGAATGATTTTATTAGTGCTATTTGTGCATTCACGCGTTTGACGCGAATTCGCGTCTGCCGCCCGAGTTAAAAAATCTGAACTTCTGCGTCAATTCGCGCCGCGTTAACCAATCAGGAGCCTGCTTGCTGCTGTCACGTGGTGAACTGACAGTTTATAATGTTATTTTATGTTTGGCCTCAATAAATTATTTTGTAATATGACTAAAATGCACAACAAAGCAAATAATCTTTCACATAAAAACTCGATTTCAATGAGAGATACTCATTTTGTAATGAATGCTATTTATTTCATATCTATTCTAGATTATATGAAACTTTATTAATCTAATGTAAAGACAACAAACACAATATAAAAACTTTTCAAAAAATCACAGGACAGGTTTCACTTTTGGAGGCTGCCTCCATTTATTATCAAAACAAAAATAAATGACAGATTAGGTGCGGGAGAGGGTGAACCTCGCGCCGGGCTGTACAGCGCGGGCTCGTCATGCAGAGACCATTCGAGGCCGAGGCTTTATACGGCCTACGCTGTCCTCGTCAGCGTCCTCACCGTTAGGTCCACCAAACCTACCTCCTGGAGCAAATTGTGAAACTCCTGAAACCCTCCGGAGGGTCTGGTGGACCCTAGTACAGCGACGATGTCCCCTACGCAGCTGTTTCTGCTCTCCAGAGCATATACGAGCGGTGACTCTCTCGATTAATGCTATTGCTAATGCTCGATAAACATCTAAAAAAGATGGCCGCCAACAGGTTTCGAAACTCTCGCCCCCGGAATTCGTCTTTGACGCGCGTGATGCGCGTAAATTTTGCTTCAAACTTTTGATTTTACGCGTGTCAATTTCGCTCTTGACGCGCGAATGCACACAAAGTGGTCACACGTATAACTAGACGCGGCAGGCGCGAATTTTGACGCATATTCGCGTTTGGTATGAACGCAGCATAAGTGATTGTTGAGCATTAGTGATGAACACCTGCTGTTAGAACAGAAAATAGAGAAACACAAGACCTACAACTGACTTCCAGCCATTACACATTATTACACTTATTATTAACCAGTATGACATTATTTCATACATCTACAGAAGTTGTTATTAAGATGTTTAATTGAAAATGTTTGGTTTGAAGTTACCATTATAGAGATCAGTGCTTTCTTTAGTTGGGATGCTGATGCTAAAACATTAGTGTTTCTTTTGCTGTTTGAGCTGTGTTGTTGGAAGTCACACTTGTGCACACACACAGTTTATGAATGATTGTGGTTATAATGATTATGATTACAAAATCATCATATTGCCTGTTCATTCACTAAGGAATTCATCCTCAATTAAAAGTGTTACATTACCACCACTGTGAAACCACAACAATAAATTGCAATGATTCATTTTTTTTAACACATCATGCATAACCAGAGAAACAGAGCTACACTGTCTTTCAGAAACACAGATATATCACAATTTAGCACATGAATCTCAACAATGGTGGCAATATATATTTTTTTTATTCATGCAGCAGTGCATGCTGGGAGTTTTATACTATCCTGGAACCCAGCATGCATTGCGACATGAAACTTTTGATTGTCACCATTGTTGAGATTCATGTGCTGATTGTTGGTGTCTGTGTGTGTCTGAGTCAAGCAGGAGTTTTTTAATGCACTATATGATTACAATGTTCTTCAGAAGACCTTATTACAGAAGTATTGATTTTATGTTGTAGATTTACAGATATATGCGAAATATGAAATACCCATAAATTCAAAGAATAAATACAGAAAAGATCAGAGAATCAGACATGTCCAGGATGATTGTGACATTATCACAAAAGCCAAAAACACCTGAACATCTTCCTCTTGACACTTTCTTGCCATAACAAATGTGTTTTATAAACTCACTGTTACAGCAGCCAGAGAGAGATGAATGGTAAGTAGTCAAGTGACCAACTAAAGCAAATACTGATCTCCATCATGGTGACAACAAACTTTATTATTAACTATATCTCTGTTATATCTCAACAAGAACTTTTGTACATGTATGAAAGAAATAATCGTAAACTGGTTTCACACTCAGTGTTCCCTGGAAGTCAATTGTAGTTCTTGTGTTTCTCTTTTTTCTGTTCTTGTTTCTCTGTCCTTCAGTGATTCTGATTATCAGGTGTTCATCAGTGTCTCAATTCACTCACTTCTTTTCATTCACTCTGTCAAGGGGACTATATTAGTGAACTAATGTAGGGAATAGTGAATGAGGGTATAGGGTGTGATTGGGAAAACAGCCTCTGAGTGTCGATTTTGAGCACTGGTAATTCACAGTATATTCCTGTAGGCTAGTTTTGTTTTCTACGGTATATTACTGTTTTAATGGAAAATGGTATGATATTGTCAGAATTTGGCCTTTTTTTACAGCAAGGGTTAACAGTGTATTTAAATATGAAACATTTGCCGAGGTCCGGTCCTTGGTGACAGCATGACACGCCATCTATCGGCATAGCCATAGCGGGTAATAGCCTAATCTAATGTTTGGCTATAATTGTTGTAGAATTGTGTTACTAAGATTTTAGTACACCCAAGGGGTTGACATCTCAAAATAGGCTAATACATGAATGAACCTCATCGATTATGGTCTAGTCTAACATCATAACATGGCCTACTTACGCTGAACAGTTTCTCTGGCAACTGAAGATGCCCGCGCCGTCAGGCTGAGGAACTGCAGTGGGCCGAGGGTTTGACGCTTGCTGGACAGTCTGGTTTGTGTTGTTCTCCTCTCGTTCCAGTGCTTCGGCAGCTTCCCGCAAAAGCTGACTTACAGATTCCGCCATGACTCGTCTCGATTACAATATGATCACATTTCAATAACTTCGTATCACACATTTAGCCATTCACACTCACTCAATCACCCTCATTCACACGGGGCGTCGACGACGTCGCTTTACGGAAGGCGTGTCTGTAGCACCGTTGCTCTTGAATAAGCCCCACCCATTTATTAACATAGAATTTGCATTCAGGTTGTCGTTGAAAATGAAAATTAAAACTAAAGGTGTGAAATAAAAGAGGAAATAAAATGACAACTAAACTTTACATTTGAATTTGAATTGTGTCACTATTATTGCGTGAGCATTAATAAAAAGCTTTGTAAAAACTGTATTTGCAGTTTCTTTTTCACATTTGCCTTTTCATTTTAATATTGAAAATGTCACCGTGAAAATTAAAATGAAAATTAAATCATTTAATTTCATTCTCAATTTTGTCACATATTTTGCATACAGTTTTCTGTGATGAAGTGGTTAATCTGGTTTTAGTTTTCATTTTTATAATTTAATTGATTTATTTAGTTTTGGCAGAAAATGTTTTCCATATCTGAAACTGCTGTCACGAATATACACTCACCTAAAGGATTATTAGGAACACCATACTAATACTGTGTTTGACCCCCTTTTGCCTTCAGAACTGCCTTAATTCTACGTGGCATTGATTCAACAAGGTGCTGAAAGCATTCTTTAGAAATGTTGGCCCAAATTGATAGGATAGCATCTTGCAGTTGAAGATTTGTGGGATGCACAGCCAGGGCACGAAGCTCCCGTTCCACCACATCCCAAAGATGCTCTATTGGGTTGAGATCTGGTGACTGTGGGGGCCATTTTAGTACAGTGCACTCATTGTCATGTTCAAGAAACCAATTTGAAATGATTCAAGCTTTGTGACATGGTGCATTATCCTGCTGGAAATAGCCATCAGAGGATGGGTACATGGTGGTCATAAAGGGATGGACATGGTCAGAAACAATGCTCAGGTAGGCCATGGCATTTAAACGATGCCCAATTGGCACTAAGGGGCCTAAAGTGTGCCAAGTAAACATCCCCCACACCATTACACCACCACCACCACCAGCCTGCACAGTGGTAACAAGGCATGATGGATCCATGTTCTCATTCTGTTTACGCCAAATTCTGACTCTACCATCTGAATGTCTCAACAGAAATCGAGACTCATCAGACCAGGCAACATTTTTCCAGTCTCGTGCAAATTGTAGCCTCTTTTTCCTATTTGTAGTGGAGATGAGTGGTACCCGGTGCGGTCTTCTGCTGTTGTAGCCCATCCGATCATGCCACGCTCAAAATTGCTTAAATCACCTTTCTTTCCCATTCTGACATTCAGTTTGGAGTTCAGGAGATTGTCTTGACCAGGACCACACCCCTAAATGCATTGAAGCAACTGCCATGTGATTGGTTGGTTAGATAATTGCATTAATGAGAAATTGAACAGGTGTTCCTAATAATCCTTTAGGTGAGTATATATATATATATATACACACACACACACACACACACACACATACACTATATGAGTATGTAGTCAATGTTTATTTAGATAGTTTTCTAACCATTATAGGTTTTATCTATAGCAAACATAAGGCTTTACGTTACCTGGTGTAAAATCTAATGTCCTCGTCGGAGCCAGCAAACGAAATCGCGCTGAATCTGTACCTCCTGTAGATGCTTCTTCAGCTCCTCAACTTCATGGGAGAGATCTTCTATTTTAGCACAAGCCAAGTCTAATGATGATGGCTCAGGAACGTCACAGTAATCAAGATCCATCGTTATATCGATAGGCACGGGCTCAGCATCAACAAGATCAACAGGTCTCTTTCTCCTCTCCCACACACTAGGCCGCGGTCGTTGAATAGTGTATTCATTACAGGCAAAAAGTACTGGCACCGTATCAGGTACTAACCTTCTCTTACCATTTGTTGTCTGAGGTTCAATAAGCTGATCACTGGTAAAATGTCTGCTACATACCTTCGTGCGACTGGAAGCAGAAAAACAGTCTCGGCATATGTTCACGAGCCACCGTTTTCTAAGGTTGACATCGACAGGTAAGCTGTGAAAACTTAAAGTTGAACTTTGAACAAGCAGTACATCGTGGAACACAACAAAATTCAGTGGTTTTCTTCTGCTGTTTCTGAAATCTAAAAACGGTTTGTTTTGCGCACATTTTACACGGCTCGTCTGGATCAAGAAACAGTGGCACCGGTGATATAAATAAGTGATATGTATTACTATAAAGCGGAAGTGCGTCACAAGGCTCAGTGCAACTAGCCCATTCACAGAATTACTAAAAAATATTTTGCCACCTAAAAGTTTTGTGTCACGTCCGTAACGCATGTGTATTTCCCTCATATTAAATATAAAATGCATGTGTAGACTTATATTTTATATGTCTGGACTCCTTTATTAAGGGAGTATGGATATATAAACAGAAGTTTCAAAGCATTTTCTGAGAATTTATATTTCAAGTTTTTACTGCAAATGTCACGTCCATAATGCTGGAATTGGCCAATTTTAAATAATTTATCCTCAACTACTTTTGTGGAGTAGGTCTACGTATTTTATAATGTTAACTTCAAATAATACTAATAGTAATTTGAAGATGTGGTAGCATTAGATCTGGAAAGGAAGGATAACTCTGGGAATTGGAAGGGGTGTGTCGCGATTCTGCCTTCTCACACTGCAACACAGGTTCGTGGCTCTGAGTATCACGATTTCGGTTTTATATCGTGTATCGTTACAGCCCTAGCAATAACATGTACAGATGTATGTGTAGGTTTTCACTCTGCAAACAGGATCATTTCAACACTGACGAACCCGGCACTAAGTTTCGTGTTATTGGGCATAGATTCAAGCGACACATTTTAGAGCAACTGAACAGCATTTATTTCTGCGTAATTTTTCCAAACTCACCCTCATTCACATGACCCCGAGCCCCTAGTAGTTCCGGTACTTCCTGTTAGGACGCTTCATAATAAAACCCCCACACTAAGTTCAGTCAGGTTCTTCTCCAGTATGTGGAACCATTGGCGTTTTACATATGTGATATGTGGACTCTGTTTGTTTTTCTGTATTTGTGTTTTTGGACCATGTGTGTCCTTAAAGCTACACTGTGTAATTTTTTTAGTTGATTCTTAGCAAAAAACACTTAGTTCTTTCAAAAAATATATGTGCTCATGAATGTATATTTACTTCTTTCAAGTAATAAAGTATTCTCGTAAGCTTATAATCTGCCATTGAAAGTACATACGGGTGAGGGGTTAGAATGCCGGTCGCCATGTTGCCCCTCTTGAAACTACATTAGCCAAAGAAGGACATACCAGTAAATTCAAGCTTCGCCTTTTGCGATTTTCACTCAGTGACACCGTGACGAATGCGTGGGGGAGAGAATACTCGCGAGCTCGCGAGTGCCAGCAGATTTGAAAGATAGTGTGTGTGTGTGTGTGTGTGTGTGTGTGTTCACTCACATTTGAAAGAGAGAATTAAAACGTCAACGCGACAGGCAAATCAGCAAGACCAAAGTCAATATTGGAGTAACTTTTCCCAGATGGAAAGAGCTCATGAGGAGCAAAGATTTTAAAACGGACGCTGAAGTTGCCTGCTTTCTTCTCGACAGGTAATTCAGCCTATTTGTGTAAATTCTAAGTTTTATAGTTGCTTGTCTAACCATAACATGGTTGTGCATAACGCCAGAACGACCTCTAGTATAACTTCATCCTCGCACAGAGGTGGGTAATCCAGGGCCAAAGAGTAAAAGTCCTGCCACATGTGTATTCCACCAATAAACTCAGTGGAATCGGCTATCCCAGCATAATCAGATTAGGCTAACGTTACAATGTGTACAAAGTAAAAGCAATTTAAAATAACTCAAATTTACAGTGTCCTTTTTTTATATAGCTTAAAAAATTGCTCCTTTAAAACTATTCATCACCTGTGATCCGTCGCAGCACAGATTTATGTTACAAGGTAAACAATACTTTTTCACCATTGATGCGAGGACAGAGGTGGGTAATCCAGGGGCCAAAGAGTAAAAGTCCTGCCACATGTGTATTCCACCAATAAACTCAGTCAGCTGATTTCACTAATTAGTTCTCTCTCCTGCTGAATTAGCAAATCCAGGTGATTGGAACAAAATACTGAGGAGGACTTTTACTTTCTGAACCTGGACTTTACACCTCTGCATAGCAATGCCACATGTCAGCCAAGAGCAAAGAAATAAACCAGAACTTGACCTTATCGTAGCCAAAATAATCTGTGTATATTAATTATGGAGTAATTTCAGCCACAGCCACAGATGAAACCAACTGAAGAGAAAAGAAGACATTAAATCTGTGAAGATCTCAGCAGAGGAGGATTAAACAACTCCACAAACAGCATTACCAGCTTCACTTATTACTAACCAGACTGACTTTATTTCTGTCAGACGTCTACAGAAGTTTTTATTGAGAATTAACAGAGGTTTAACTCTAATGTGTTTCATTTGAAGTCACCATAACAGTGAATAGTGTTTCCATTAGTTGGGCTCTTAACTCGAATTATATCTTTTGCCTTTTTCTTTCACTTTTGCTGTGACAGTGTGTTTGTCAAACACATTTGCAGCAGCAAAGAAAGCTAAAGTGAAACGAGATCAGGTGATGATGGTTACCTGTTGATGGTTTTATAATCATCATGAAATAGACTGATTCATTGATGTCTTTTGAATATAATAATTATGTTACCACATTAATATTTTTTTCACAACACAACCCTGTGTTACTGCAGCGTGAGATCCAGCAATATTATAACATTACGTTAAAAGACTTTAACAGACATGAGCACAAAAAAATCAGTTTAATATGACACACACAGACATCAACAATCAGCGTATGAATCTCAACAATGGTGACAATCAAAAGTACTTTGCTGCAGTGCATGCTGGGTACCAGCATAGTACAAATCTCCCAGCATGCATTGCAACATGAATAAATTATGCAGCTGAATTGTCCTATAATTTTGTTTGATTCTAAATATTTGCTTTTATTTTTGCTGTTGTTTTTGTTGTGAATTAGTAGCTTTTCAGTGATGTTCTGAATTAATCTGTTTATCTAAATATTTGTGATCGTCACCATTGTTGAGATTCATACGCTGATTGGTGATATCTGTGTGTCAGCAAAGGCCAATTTTTAAGTTTCATGTTTGTTAATAGATTTAAACCGATTGTTATATTGCTGGATCTCATGCTGCAGTAACACAGGGTTTGTGATGTGAATATATTAATGGAACAACATAATTGTTAGATTATAAAAACCTCACTGCATCAGTCTGTTTCATGATGATTATAAAACCATCAACAGGTAACCATCATCACCTGATCTCATTTCACTTTTGCATTCTTTGCTGCTGCAAATGTGTTTGACAAACACACTGTCACAGCAGCCAAAAAAGATAAAAGATATAATAAGAGCTAAGAGCCCAACTAATGGAAACACTAATCACTGTTATGGTGACTTCAAATGAAACACATTAGAGTTAAACCTCTGTTAATTCTCAATAAAAACTTTTGTAGACGTCTGACAGAAATAAAGTCAGTCTGGTTAGTAATAAGTGAAGCTGGTAATGCTGTTTGTGGAGTTGTTTAATCCTCCTCTGCTGAGATCTTCACAGATTTAATGTCTTCTTTTCTTTTCAGTTGATTTCATCTGTGGCTGTGGCTGAAATTACTCCATATTTAATATACACAGATTTTGTGGCTCAGATAAGGTCCAGTTCTGGTTTATTTCTTTACTCTTGGCTGACATGTGGTCAGAAGTGGAAAGTCCAGGTTCAGAAAGTAAAAGTCCTCCTCAGTATTTTGTTCCAATCACCTGGATTTGCTAATTCAGCAGGAGAGAGAACTAATTAGTGAAATCAGCTGACTGAGTTTATTGGTGGAATACACATGTGGCAGGACTTTTACTCTTTGGCCCCTGGATTACCCACCTCTGTCCTCGCATCAATGGTGAAAAAGTATTGTTTACCTTGTAACATAAATCTGTGCTGCGACGGATCACAGGTGATGAATAGTTTTAAAGGAGCAATTTTTTAAGCTATATAAAAAAAGGACACTGTAAATTTGAGTTATTTTAAATTGCTTTTACTTTGTACACATTGTAACGTTAGCCTAATCTGATTATGCTGGGATAGCCGATTCCAAGGATGACGTTTACCTCCTGGCATCTGTCCTGTAGTTTTATTCATTTTAGACATATTATTGTCATGGACAAGGTCGATAACTGGAAGCCATGTTAATCTTGGAATAATACGGCCACCGTAGGAGTTAAAACGCCCTCGGAATTGAAAGGAACAGAAACTAATATTCACTGGGTAGTCATATACAATTTCACCGCTAGATGGGGGAAAAAATCACACACTGTAGCTTTAATAAAGCTTTGATGATGATACTGATGTTCTTTCTCTCAGTGAGAGGTTCAGACAATATTCATCATTATTCTCTAGTGATTGAAGATGAAAAGTAAAGTAAATGCTTTAACTAAGAAGTGATCTCGCAGGCGACTGATTGAAGTGACCCCAGTGACCTCGGATGTCTTCAGCTAGAAGATTAAATTTATGTTTTAACACATGTTGGGTGTCTCTCTGTCTTTAAAACATGGAGAGCGCATTCCAGTAAACAGACGTAATTATATAACTAAGCAGGTGAGGCCAAGCTTAGAAACTGACAGAGGATCACATTAAACACACACTGTAAAAAATTGCGCTGTAAAATAATGGTTATCTACCAGGCTTGTGCACAATTCAGAATTGAATTGAGAATGACTCCTTAATTCCAATTCAATTCTTGAATTTGAATTGTCAAAAACAGGATCTAGAATTAGAATTAGAATTTGAATTAAAGGAAGCAGAATTGCAATTCAATAAAAATTCAAAGAAATTCATATACATATTTTAAGTGAAGTGTTTAACAATGAAGCTTTACAGTATATGTCAGATATGATTGCATTATAAATGATATTAGTTTGAACAACAGATTACATTAAAAGGATATGTTTTCCCCCAGCAATGAATGTTAAAAGCTCTAGTCACAGAACAAATAATTAAGTTTGATTTATTGTAATTGTAATTTTGTGGAACATGATGAAACATGACTCCATTTCCCAGAATGCTTTACTTTAACCAAGTATTTAAAATGGTTGCTAAACAATTTGAGGTGGACATTTGTTTGAAAGCACAATTTGATGGGCAACACTTTTTAAGTTTCAGAAGTCCCTTACAACTTCACTCTGCACCTGTTGAGAGAATCTGTTGCAGGAAAGATATTCAGACCAGAACGGTGCAGACTCAATGAAAAAACATTTGAGGAGCTATTGAGAATTAGATGCAACAGTGTTGCTCAGTATTTTTTTGCATTGGAATAAATGATAACTGCATTTACAACAACTTTGTGTTTGTGTGGTTACTTTGAAATGAAAATTACATTGGAACAAAACTAATTAAACAACATTGAGGGAGTAATTTATTTCAAGAATTTGATCAATATCTATTTTAGAACAAAATGTATGCAGGGTTGAGGAGTAAATAGTTACGTGAAATGAAATATCTGTTATTAAATTACAAAATTAATGTAATTGTATTTAGTTGTATTACTGAGGTAAAATGTTTAATTCAATTAGTTACTAATCAGCTTAAAACGAAATTCTTTTGCATTGATAAAGTTATCCAAATAAAGTAATCCAAACCACATTTATAATGGGTAACTAATAACAGTAAGCAACAACATTTCCAAAGTAACCTTCCTAACACTGAATGCAGGTGAGACTCAACACATTCTTTCTGTTGTGTGACTGTGTGGAATTTCTTTGAATTGCCATGAATTTAATTCCACTTCCTGTCATTCCAATTCAAATTCAATTCAACGTCCTGTGGGGTGGAGTAAATTCAATTCAAATTCCAATTCATGAATTGAATGGAGGCCAATTCTGAAATTCAGAATTTTGCACAAGCCTGTTATCTACTGGCAGCTGTGGTTGCCAACAATGTACTGTTCATTTACAGCCCTTTACCGTTAATTTACAGCGCTCTTTTTTTACAGTATGTTATGGATTTTTTAGCATCTGTGTCTGCGTCTCAAGGACGTGAAAAGAAAAGAAAAGTCCGGTTCAGAATAGGTGCATTTCTTTTATAATTTACATTTACATTATTTATTTCAAGTTTGCTGAATAAAACTTTCATTGCATTGCTTTTGTGTCATTATTTTGGTGGTCATAATTCTAACACTTACTATCTATTATATAAAAAAGTCATTGCTACGTGTGCTGCGTTTAGCTGAGACTGGTTACGAAATTTGCTTATTGTTGCCCTATTGTTGATTTGACTGCTTCTATTGCTCTCTTCATTTGTAAATCTATAGTTTTGCAAAAGAATAAAGTATTGAGCAAAAAAAAAAAAAAGAAAAGTTTTGCTCACTAAAATAAAGAAAAGGGGGGGGGGGGAGTATTGAGAAAAAAAAATAAGTTTTGCAAACAAAAATAAAGAATTGCAAAATAAAATAAAGTACTGCAAAAAGAAAGATATAATTCATTGCATAAATCAATGACAGCTATAATCCTATTTTTATATTTTTTCCATTCTTTTAAATTTTGTCATTCCATGCTGTATGTGGGCCAGATCATCTTTCCATGTGGGTCAGATCTGGGCTGAAACAATGTTGCTATCTGGGGATGCATTGTTTTTTTTTTGTTTTTTTTTTCTTTGGCTTCATGGTTTTCGTTGAGAAACAGCTTTTCAATACTGACGTGAAGGGAGTGAGAACAGGTTGGCTTTTTTTGAATGGATGTCAACAGAGGAGAGGCTAGTATACGTTGACTTCTGTAAAGAAACAGCGGACACTTTCTGAATTAACAGCCTGTTTACTAATCTTCAATATGTCTATTAAACATTCCTTTTGGAGTGAGCTATATTTTGATTTTATAACAAAATAAATGCTGTTAAAACTATAAGAGAAGCTACAGATAATTTTGTTTTTATTTTGTTTTCTATTTTATTTTAATATAACCTGCAGTGATTGAGTAACTCTGAAAGTGATTCAATGATTCATAATCAGATTTAAATGTAAGTTGTGACTTTGATAATCTTGTTTATTTCTGATATTTTTGTTTTGGCTGGTAGAAGTTCTGAATGACTGGTAACTTAAATAAGAAAACAGTAGCCAAATTGGCTGGTGAGTAAAAAGGTTCATTTCAAACCTTGTTTGTGCACATACATATGTGTGACAAACTCCTGTGCACTCCACTGAACACTGAACAAGCAAAAGACACAAGATAGTAGTGTTTTACATTTTCTACATCTGTGTGTAGTTGGAGTAGCCGATATGGCTAACCATTTGATGTGTGTAGTGACTTTATTTAAAAGTGTTGTTAAATATTGCAGGCCTACACATCGATCTTATCAAAATTATGTGTATGGGCACAACTATGACTGTTGAAGCTCCGCCCCTCACTTCTGTTCTGAAACTGCAGTCTACTCCTAAAACACATCCGTTTTAGCTTAGTGAGGAGAAGAAGTACAGAGGTAGGACAAGCATGGAAGACATATTTAATAAAGAATGTGCAAATGAGCAATCAGGTCAGTTAAACGTTATTCATATTCCTAATCCTTTAATCTTGTATGCAAAAACTAAACTTGATTATGATTTGCGGTGACGACGCAAAGTGGACTGAGTTTACATTTCCTGTGCTTATTCAGCTTATTATTTCAATAATTCAACAGCCACGTACGAGTCAATTGTTCCCTTAAATACATTTTAATGTCGACGTGACAATGTTTAGGCTACTAACTGAAAATGGGTCTATGCAGATTTATTATTTTGAGATGAATCCGCTTTTCCGAGAAGTGTCTCGCCGTAGACACACACACACACACACACACACACACACACACACACACAGAGAGAGAGAGAGATGCACAGACACGCAAGCTTGCAAACGCGCTCGCGATGTCGAAACCGGAAATAATCTGTTGACATGACTGAACCACACACAACTTACTAACGGAAATTAACCATGTTTTTTCAGCTCGTTTAAAACAACCCGCAAATACATTGCAAATACAGCCAGACCAGCACAGCATCCTGCAGGTTATATCAGGGCAATCGTGTTCGTGTAGTGACTATTTTTTACCAGCAGAGGACGACGCGCGCAACTTCATGAAGAACATTACAATCAGAAGAGGAGTGCAGACAGAGCGACATTATCAAAAGATACATAGTTATCGCTTCCAAGGTAGTCACATACAACATACTATTCATGTTAAATTCAATTATTACTGTTTGTAGGCTATGTGCTTTGTAACAGGGCCTCAACAAGGTGCGGGACTGTTTTGCACAATTTCAGACACACCAAAAAGAAGAAGAAACAATTGCATTAGCAGAACCCACATAATTTGTGCTTAAAATGAGCCTAAAATGCAAAATAATAAGCCTAATTAAGGATAGTTACTTATTTCCAACCACAAAAAAAAAAAAAAAAAAACGTTTGGAAAGTTAAAAACGTTAAAACATATTTGTCAGATGCATTTTTATTTATCATGTTTTATTTTAATAATTAGTTTTTGTAAAGACATTGTTTTTTTTAACAAGTTTTTTTTAATTGTATAAAAACCAGACCAAAAATCCTATATGTATATGTGAACATACATTCTCATTTAAATGGGAACATGTATGCATAATATATGTAAAGGATAAATCTTTATGAATATTACATTTATTTATCTATATGCCATAAGTGGTCAATACAAATAATGCAGTATATTGAAAAATATAAGCACTATAGTTTCCCATATGGAAATGTATTATGTAATATATCGCACGCTACCACTTTTCCGCTTTGGGGTGTGTTTAATCGAATTGAAGAAATGAATCATCATAAATGCACACGATTGCAGTTGGAAAATGCATTTTCTTTGCTTTGTTTCTGAGTGCCCAAAGTAAATAATCTTTGTGTTAGCTAACTTAAACAATTTAAGTTGTTTACTTGAATGTTTTGAGGTAATTGATGTCCACAAAAATTGAGTATTCTGATCGTATTGAGTTTTACAGTGTAAAGATACAGCGTCAACTTAGTAAACTTTTGTAAACCCTGCCAGTATGATCACCACTGCAATATTTAACATCCATAGCCATATAGTCCAATGTGTAAACAAAATTATTTAAGCACTAAATAATGAAGCAGAAACGCTCATTACAGACATCACTAGCTGAAAGCTATTTGCTGTCGCCCCCTCTGTTACAATATATTCAGTTCCTGAAATAGCTTTTGGTTCCACTGGGTGGCACTTACATAATCATAATATTGGAATATTCATAATATTTCCCGCTATTATGGGCGTATCACTCAAATTGGTACTTGTTTAATTAATAATTTTGAAAAGGTAATAGAGTTTCAATAGTATGCATAAACTGTTTACATTTTCAAAACAACAAATCGTCTGAGCTTTTGCCTGAATGCTTTTTGCTTAAATAATGTAAGGATATATCTGTATACAGCAGAGCAAACACAAATGTAGGCTATAACCTTTGCTAGCCTAAAACAAATGATTTTTACCCTTTTATGTGTATAGCTTTTATTTTTAAGGCTTTAAAATGTGAATAGTTTGATTAGCTTTAAACATTTGTGTCTCCAATATTCTTATATGTGTCATTTGAGGCATTAAACACCAGAACAGTTTACAAAGCTCTGTGTAGCAGCCCTTGGATCCAAAAAAGAGAGTCTCGACTGATGCATAAGGTGTCCTTTATTTAGTTCGCCAAGCCAGCATGACGTTCAACTTTTTAATCCATCATCACCTTAGCACCGTGAAAACTGTATTGAAAACATACATACAACAAACATTTCACACACTTGTTTTCACGGCTACAAACGCCATTACGCAAACAAACATTTAGGGTGACAAACATTAAAGCTAGGGTAGGTAATCCTGTTCAGAAACACTTTTTTTTATACTGGGTGAAATGGTCCTTCCATCCTGAGAGTAGTCAATACATTATGTGTTCAGAAAAAGGAATGAAAACAATCAGACCTCTGTAGCAGCTGCAGGACAGTAAAAACTCTGACCAATCACTGCCACTCGGTCCGAGTGTAAAGAACCAATCAGATGCCTTCAGAGCCAGGAGGAGTGTCTTAGCAGTGTCAATCAAGTTCGCGTACGCGCTGCCCCTCTCTTGCACAGCGCATACCGTCATTCAAAATCAAGATTGCCGGTGTGCCGAGCAGCTGTGCTAATGGCGGACAAACAACCAAAACTGCCAATTTCTCGAGTGGAACCTGCTCATACAACAAAGACAGGTAAACGGAAAAAGACCGATGACGATAAACAAGCCCTTCGGAGCCCATTGACTCAGTGTTAAAACTCTAGCCGCATAACATACAGATAGAATGTCACGCACTGTGCAAAGCAACAATTGAAACCTGCTAATTCACTGGCTTGCCATGTTGCTACAATAATGTACTAGCAAACCTTATTTAGCATTACATATCGCTAGAATAATTATTTACATAGCCTACTGCAACGTTAGTTACCGTTATATTATCTTACTAGCTATTTATAACTCATAGAAAGAGTGCAACGTTATAAAGTTACATTACATGTATTGCATAATACGTAATGATTTGAGGACCAAGTTTGTAGTCAAAGTATGGGCAGGCCAGTCAATGTAAAGCATTTCGTCCCTACCAGTGAATGTGCCATAACTGTTAATCCGTCGTCATCGGTGACCCTGCATGTTTACTAGCCTGCGCGTTCACGGCAGGCTCCGCTGTGGGGGGAACTTTACATAACAAAATACATGTTTAACAGCTAGTAGGCCTAACGTTATATGTTATGAATCTTACACGAAATTCATCTTCATCACAGTGCAACTAATGGAAATGGAAAAACGTGTATCAATGCAACCTGTTTTTAGCTTTGCCTTATAGTTATAACTAGCTCGTTAGCGAATCAAAAAATATATATTTTAAACTTTACCAATATCGATATGATAGCTTGATAGTGGGTAGGCTACTAAAATACATCTTATTTGTTTATATTCATAATGATAAAGTTAGATTTTTTTATTACATGTGATCAGGGCTTGACATTAACTTTTTTCCTCACTAGCCAATGTGGCTAGTGGTTTTCCAAAGTTACTAGCCACACAGCATTTTTACTAGCCACATTTTTGTTGTTGTGAAATTACCTGATAAAAGTGGACTATGGCGTGCTAAAATTTACTTGAACTAGATTTACAACCCTTTTAAATGTAAAACCATTGTTACATCCACCCAAATCAAGACTACATAAATATATAACAATACAGGTCATTATCATTAGCTCTGATAAGGTTGTGTGTAAAGCTCCTTTTTTTTAAATAAAACCATGTATTATGTATTATATGTTGCCACATTGCTCCACCGGCATACGACATAACTCCAGCAGGGCAGCTAGCTGTCTCTTCGATTCTTTGTTGTCGGTCACTAGCGACAATACTCATTAGGGCTGTCAAAATTGCTAAAAAATGACCTTCGAATATTCCCTCTATAAAAAACACATAGCTTATATTCGAACTATTCGAACATCTGGTTGCACATTTTGTCAATGACGCGCATTACGTCAATAACAGGACAAATTAATACAAAGAGACATAACTACTTGTATAGGTAGTTTATTTAAGTTTAAACATATTTGACAACGTATTACCTACACGAAAACAAGTAAATCAACTAATGGCCAAGACCGCAGACCTCACTTACTCTCGCTCGCTCACTCGCAGGCACTCTTTCTCTCTCTCGCCCTCCCTCAAGCTGCGTTCACACCAAACGCGAATAGAGCGTCTGGCGTGAGTGTAAAGACGAGTTTACGCGTGTCTGGAGGTCTTGCGGCATGAATGAGGCGTCACGCGCTCTGTGCAGTTTAAATGAACAACAACAATAAGCAAATGTTGAGTGCTGATCAAGAGTTTTGTGCAAGCAATTTAAGGTCGCGACTCTTATATAGCAGGCTTCATTCAGTGATTGAAACAAATATTACTAACATTAATTGAAGTTGTACAGTATATAGAACCGACATTGAACGCTCCGAGCGAGCTGTGCTGTGGTAAACATGGAACTTTTCCTTGACATGAAACGGTAAATAATCAAACCAGTGGAAGCCTGCAGTGCATGAAACTGCTGTATCTAAACCTACCTTATTCATGCAATATCTATTATTCAGTCAGTACAGTAGCCTACACTTCAGAAATGTTTCTGTTTAACGTTAAATAAAATGACCCCTCAGGCAGCGCGCCCACTCGCAAAGCAGACAGCCGCGCCTCTGCTACCGCGGGCGTTTTTCCACATTCGAATATTAATTTTCACCTTCGAAATTCTGTTTTTTAAAACTATTCGAATATATATTCGAATTTAGAATATTCGTTGACAGCCCTATGGGATTTGTAGTGTCGTGTCACACTTATTTCAGATGCCTTTTGAAAAGACTACAATTATTCAACCCGCCAAAGTGGCTAGTTGGAGTGACTGCGTTACCCGCCACGAGCAAAATCCACCCGCATTTGGCGGGTTGGCGGGTGTTAATGTCAAGCCCTGCATGTGATTCTGACATGATGCTACATGCACTGCGCTCCGTCCTCTCCGCTCGTCTCAGGTAAATAATGCGTCTTCCAGCTCAGCTGTCGGAGTCGCGCGTTCATGTGTTTTGGGGGCGTGGCTTTGGAAGGACCCCAGAAGGGAGAGGGTGGACTGAATGGAAATAATGAGCTGTCTTTAAAACAGTCGTTAGAGGTCTACATACAGTCGATTTTTATACTTTCTTTTTCAGAATACTAACATTTTAATTATGTATTGATATATACATAAAGTTTAAACAAATTTGAAAAATAAGTTTTTTAGACCATTCTTACCTACCCCAGCTTTAATTACACAGCAAAATAAACCATACATATGTGCAAACAATTTTCAGAATTATCTATGAATGAAAACATATTGTACCTCGCTGCGCTCACCAAGGAATGCAAAACAATATACGATAGTCCTGTCTTCCGTCATGAAACGGGCGTCGAGTTCTTTAAGTTCATGAATAAACACAAAATCTCAGATAAAATCCATGTAGGCTCAAACACAGCTGCGTACCATTCACACCCCCCAGCTACCTTTTAAAAGTTAATCTTCCCTTGTGTAAACTACGGTGCCACCAAAGGGACAAATTTCAACATTACAGGTGCACAGAATTTCCGGTCAATCACATACAAGTCAAGCCAAGTCAAGTTTATATAGCGCTTTTCACAATACAGATTGTATCAAAGCAGCTTCACAGTATTAAATTAAAATAATACATCAATGTTTGTTTCTAGTGGAAAACGTCCACGTTTGGTAATGCTGATCAATAGTATTGTTGATTGGTTAATTAAATTAAATATCCCCAACAATACATCCACAATACCATCCATATACAATACCATCCATATACAAATAACATTAAAGCGCATACAAAATCTAGAATTATTTAAATAAGTTACAAACATTTACACAAATATTTTACCAATAACCCAACCCATACTTCATTTAATCAACAGCATACATTAAAACTCCAAAGTGGTCCTTTACACTCTGGATTAAGGACCAATTTGCTTGTGATAGAGCACTACATTGACAGAGTGTGTTAGACACAAATACAAAAGCAACATCTCAACAATCAAATGAACAGGTTACGAGTTAATTTAAAATTGTTAGATTGTTTAGACAGATTGGTAGACATTTATAAATCATCAAGAGCTCTAAACTGTTTGACAGGTGATGGACATGATCTGAGGATTGTGTTATTGGGAGTCTCTGGAGCTGGAAAGAGTTCAATAGGAAATGCAATACTGGGTCGAGAGGCATTTAAAGAGAGCAGAACCAGAGAGAGTGAGATACAGAGAGGAAGAGTATATGACAGAAACATCTCCATCATCGACACTCCAGGATTCTTCAACACTCAACTGACTGATGAAGAGATGAAGAAGCAGATGATGAAGAGTCTAGATCTCTCTGATCCTGGTCCTCACGTCTTCCTGCTCGTCATCAACCTGGAGAACTTTGAAGAGGACAAGAGGAACATTGCGGAGCAAATTCAGGAGAACTTTGGAGCTCAAGTGTTTAAGTTCACCCTAGTCCTGTTTACTGGAAGAGAAAAAATGTCAAACAGAGCATGGATGTCCTTTATATATAGTAGTAAATTTCAAGACATAGTCAGTCACTGCAGAGGTAAATATCATTCCATCAACAGTAAAAGTGAGATGATTCCAACTCACATCACAAAGCTTGTGGAGAAGATTGATGAAATCGTCAAACAGAATGATTTCCAACATTACGATAATGTTTCCCGAACAAAGAGCAGAAAAGAAAAAAGAAAACAAGAGGAAGACAAGGACAAAAGAAAAGAGCAAAAGAATGAGATGAGGCGAGAGCAGTTAAAAACAGTGCAGGAAATATTTGAAATGAACAGTGTAAAGACAGAGAGAACCAAGATGGAAAGTTATATTTCTCATGTTAGAGAATTAGAATTGAGAATGTCTGAAGAGAACTTTGTTGAGGGGAATTTGGTTCGTACATCGTCAGTAAGATCACTGGCAGTCTTTTTTGAAACAATGGAGACAAAAAATACAGTCCAGACAGCAAAAGCTGGAAGAACAAGAGTATGGGACCGGAAGAAACAACAGACAACAACGGAACAACATTTGACAGGTGAGAATGTTTACTAAAACTATTTCATTAAACTTCCCAAATGTTATGACATTTTCTTTTCTTGAAACAGTAACACATTCCATAAAAAAGAACCTCTAAACACAAAATAAAGAGCGTCTCACACATTCAGTGATGAATTTAATAAACTATTTTTCTACAGGGCTTTCAAAACAACCTCTATTCAGTTTACAACAATTATATTTAAATCTGCAACATCATATATATATAGCAAGCATATTGTTTTATAAATGAATAAATTACTTCTACAAGATGAAATAATAGTGAAAAATACACATTTTCTCAGATGCATGAAACTTGGTGACTGTACCCTGTGTGCAAATATGCATTCTAGTATATATATATATATATATATATAAAAAAAACAGTATGCCAAATTGTAGGTGCAATATACACATTTAACCTATTGCAACTGCTCAGCTTCTGACCATGCAGCTAATTTGTCTGGGTTCAATTCAGTTCCTGAATTATTTCCTTTAGTGACATTTACTTTTAAATTTAAAATAACGTGAAATTAGCCACTAGAGAACTGTAGAGCATTATTTCCACATACACTACCGGTCAAAAGTTTTAGATCGGTAAGATTTTTAATGTTTTTAAAAGAAGTAACTTCTGCTCACCAATGCTGCATTTATTTGATTAAAAATACAAACAAAAACAGTAATATTGTGAAATATTATTACAATTTAAAACAGCTGTTTTCTATGTGAATATATAGCATATGGCTTTACACGATGACGATCGCTCTGGGGTGCGTTTCCCGAAAGCATCGTTAGCCAACTATGGTCGCAAGATCCGTCGTTATCAGCATAGTTCAACGAGTCAGTGTTTCCCGAAACCATCGTTCCAACGAACATCGCAAAGTTGTGTAGTTGGATCGACAGCTCTCGAGCTGTGGTTAGAAGCATAGTTTCTAGATTGCATGACATGTGGACTTAATAAATCCTTATCTTGAGCAAAATAAGCAAGCTGACATTCACTACAATCTGTGTCTTTTGTTTAGACTACATAAAAAATGTCATTTACGTCTTTTAGTTTGTCAATAGATTTAAAGCATCGTTTTTGAAGAGTGCGCATGTGCGAAAGTGCTATACTATGTAAGAACGAGGCCATGACTGAATCTGGAAATAAAGCAAAATAAATGTTAGCTTAGCGTTAAGTTCTGCCAGGAAGACTCAATCAGCGCGTTATGAATTAACTCACTTCTAACCAATCATGTGTTAACACTCTCAGTATAAAAGAATGGTACTTACATCCGTCTGAGTTCGCAGATACTGACGGCGCCAATTACCTCCATCCTCCCCAACCACCTCCAAGATGGTCCTTTCCCTCCATCCTCCCCACCACCACCAGGATGGTCCCTTCCTTTACCTCCAGGGGGTCGGCTGCGCCCCTGCCTTCATCTTCAGGCGGGATTTGCAGATTCCGTTACCCTCGCATTGCTTGCTAAGGACGGGGCCTACGCCAAAGACTATGCTTGCTGAGCTATTAATAAATTTACTCTTGTTATATCATTTTATCTCCCGAGTCTTTCTGGTAGAACTGAGAAAAATGAGAAATAGTCCTCAGATGCCATGTCTGTAATTTATAGCAAAACATCTAGCGTTAATTCTATCTCAAACAGACTCATTAAAGGAAGTTATTACTCCAACACGTGCGCAACGTCATAAACCAGCGTGGTTGAACGACCACTTTGCGACAATACAGTTTGGGGAAACAGTCGTGACTAGCTAGTTGATTTCTTCAACGATGCATCGTACTATGGAAGTTAACCCGCTGGGGTCTGAGGGGTTTTCTGGGCCCTGGAGGTGTTCTGACATGCTCTGCTTTTTTCAATTATTTATAAACATGTTAATGGCAAAGGTGTAAATTCACTCTATATAGCACAAACAGGGCTACCATAATATGGGATCAACATGCATGTATATGTTTGAATTTTTAAGAGAATAATGTTTATGCGTGGTTTTTGAAAAAAATAAAAATGAAAGTTGCTTAAATAAGACCACAAAACACATACTAAATATGTGTCAACGAGACTTTTGACTAATGAATGTTGTCGCTTCGAGTTCTGGCTTAAAAATTATGTGAAAATCATCCTGCCTAATCGTTCACATAAAACAATACATTGATTTCAATTGTATAAGACAGGTTTTGCTTGGAAAGCCAATATGCGAGGGGGGCGTGAACGAGGAGTGGTTTACACCTGAGAATACAATGTCCCACCCATTATGCGTAATGACTCTGCATAATGAGCCATTCATTCAGGTGTGACACTGACTGAGCCACAAGAATGAATGCAAGGACAAAAGATATATTTAGAAGAAGACTTATATTGACCATTTAAGATTTTGCTTATATCTATCTTGTAAATATGTTTTGCTATTTTATTAAAAAGGTTACAATTGACCCTTCGCAAAAGACCCGCCCCCCTTACTTACTGTCGCTATGCCCGACAAGCTACGCTGCTCTCACGCACACACCATGTTCTCACGATATGGTTCTCACGCAGTGAAAAATACATCGCGGAGCAGAGAGGACACTGACAACACGCTGACAGACAGGACAGACCAGGTTACTTTTCGGTTACTTTTGATATTAAACATATTAAACAAAGTCTCACCTTTCAAATTGGGTCATTTTTTAAAAGAAATTTAAACGATACATACCATTTTATGGCTCTTAAATGTGTCTGACAGATCGCTGTAGAGCATCAGTTAAAGCTGCTCGTGAACCAATCATCTCTTCATTCTAGTTCATTTATAGCATCAAATAAACATGAATGAACATAAGAAGGATTGTTGTTTTAACCGCAGAAAGACGTCAGTACACTCTGTTTTTCAAGTTCAAATCCTCCCATGTTAATCTGCTATCTCTCCTGACTGCTTTGTCGGACAAAATGGCGGATGGATTATGATTGGTTAGATCGCCTGTCAATCAAGCTCCCTGCGAAGGGTCAATTACAACAATAATTACAATTTCAACAATATTTCAAGTGTACACTTTCTTTGTAAAAAAATGATTATAGGCCTACATTTTATCATATGTATTCATTAGTTTGAATATAGCCAACATTGGAACAGTTAACATCTTAGTTGATGACTTTATTTTTGACAAAAATAGTATTTTATATATAATATATATATATATATATATATATATATATATACATATGAGCAGAAATTGCTAAACAAAAGCTTATTTGATGTGGCAGTATATTCTACAGTAAAAACTGTACCCAAATCTAGTCAACAAAATGTTGTCTTTCATATTTCGCCTGACTGTAACGTTGTTTTTATGAAATATTAGGGCATATAAATGTTAATTTGCAGTTTAATACGTTGCTTATACAAATAGCCTACATTTTATTTCAACATATTTCAGTCGATTTTTACTCATCTCAGTATAGCAATACAGTTTGCTAAAACATCATCATTCATTCACACACAGAAACGCGATTCAAATTTAAACTCTCTTTTTGCAAGCTGTGGTAAACAGCGCGCATCTCTGCCGTTCATTCATTCACACACAGAAACGCGATTCACTTGAGAATGAAAAAAACATACTACAGTATTCCTCAGCTCAGTCGGATCCTTGCTCCTCGAAATACCCGCACTTCTGATGTACATTTTCCATTATTATTATTCCTCACAGCGCTGCGAGACTGTGTAAACCAGTAATGATCTGATTAAACTTGTGTTTTCTCGAGCTGATATGGGGGCGTTCACGGTGTTTGCATCGATTGCCTCAGTCATTTGCGTTTGAATAGCGCGCTCTCCGTGGGCAGAGTCACATTAAAAATAATTAGATGAGATGAGAACAACTGACATCTCGCTCTTTTCTTACAGATGACATGAACTGAGAATATTTGTTTTTTATATAAATTACTTAATTTAAAAGAAGATAATTCAAGCCTTATGCCTGTGTGTCTGTATGCCTGTTTGACTGAGTATTCGCTGAGTTATTGTTCATTTTCGGACGCGTTTCAGAATGGACTACACTGACAGAGAGAAAGCAGAACTCACATCATGTTTATTTTTCTTTATTTGGCAAAAAGCACAACACTTTGTTTTTATTGTGAGTATACACAAAAATAATACACATTTAACAGAATCGATTGATGTATGAAACTTGTTTGTAATATCAAAGTCAACAGAGCAAAATGAATCTCTTTTGAACTGATAAAAAAAAAAGTGAGCCTATCGCGCCGGTGCGATTGCCGACCTCAGGGGGTTAAGCAGCCAGTTACGTCTTTGTTCGGGAAATGCAGCCCTGATTGGTTTTAGGTCTATCCAGTTGCGCCCAGAGGCATTTGAGCAACGTCCGTTGCCCAACGTGACGGCAAATTCAGCTTTCATCTGAGGAATAAATTACATTTTAAAATATATTAAAATAGAAAACAGTCATTTTAAATTGTCATAATATTTCACAATATTACTGTTTTTTTTTATTTATTTTTTTTTTTAATCAAATAAATGCAGCCTTGGTGAGCAGAAGAGACTTCTTTTAAAAACATAGAAAATCTTACCGATCTTAAACTTTTGACCAGTAGTGTAGGTAAAAATCTTTTCAAAAGTTTTTTTTTTATTATCATTTTTTTATTTAGATTTATGTTGACATTATAAAATCATTATTATAACAATAAAAATGACTGATAAAGTTTAGCATTTTTGTGCTTATTACAGTCAAGCCTTTACATGGTTTTATACTGTATGTGTGTGTTTGCATTTGTTGTCCATCTTGGATGTGTTGTGTTGTCACATTTTTTTTGTGATAAATAATATAAGACAGAGCAACTTGTGTCATCTGACTTCTATGAGTGATTCTGCATTGTAATTTACATTTTTGACAAATTATGAAGCAGAAAGCATTTTTATAGTCTTCCACTGATTTCTTTGGGTGATTTTGTGTGTGTGTCCAACGCATTCTCATCCTAGGGCGTCATATACTGACGCTTTTGACATTTCGTCTACATCGAACGCACATGGCACCCTTTAGTGTCAATATGACACGCACAGAGCTTTGTTCGGTTATGGGTAGGTTTAGGTCTGGGGTAGGGTTAGGGTTGGACCGCTAGGAGGCGCCTTCTGGCCCATATCTATCTGCATTTCATATTGACGCTAAAGGGTGCCATGTGCGTTCGATGTAGACGAAATGTCAAAAGCGTCAGTATATGATGCCTTGGGATGAGAACGGGCTGGTGTGTCTGTGTGTGTTTGTGTTGTAGATGTGTGGAAGTGTTGAAGAACACACTTGAGGAAAATATATATTTGAGCAAACATCATTTGGGGTCTCAAATGACCCAGAACAGTGCATAAGGGTTAACACTGCTCTCTGTTTATAAAGCACCAGCACTGTGTTAAAGTAGCACTGAAGTAATGTTCAAGTTGATGAAACAATTACATGATTAATTAAGTGATGATTGATATATTAGTGATGAACACCTGCTGTTAACAAGCAGACTCACTGAAGAAAAGAGAAACAACAGAAAAAAGAGAAGCACAAAAAACTTGTTGTTTCTCTTTCCTTTAGTGATGTGGTGTTAACAGTGTGTGTGATTGGTCTTCGAGCTGATTTCTGTAGGACGGCAGCTGTCCAGGAGCAGGGATGGAAAGCCTGCTATAGCTGGAGACTATAATGTATACAACTTTATTTAGCATGTTTGCATTACTTTCCCTCTCTTCTTGTTTTATCTTCAATCATGTCAGATCTCAGGATTGTGATGGTTGGCAAAACTGGAGCTGGAAAAAGTGCAACAGGAAACACCATCCTGGGACGGAAGGCGTTTGAAGAAGAACAGTGCGATCATTCTGTGACTAAAATATGCCAAGAACATCAGCAGATGGTGGAAGGTCGAATCATCTCAGTAACCGACACTCCAGGACTTTTTGATACATCAATTAGTGAAGAACAGCTGAAGGTGGAACTAGTGCAGTGCGTAGAGATGTCTGCTCCTGGTCCACATGCGTTTCTGCTGGTCATCAGACTGGACGTGAGATTCACAGATGAGGAGAAAAACACAGTGAAATGGATTCAGGAGAACTTTGGAGAAGAAGCTGCACGTTACACCATCATTCTGTTCACTAGAGGAGATCAGTTAAAAACATCTATAGAAGAGCATCTGACAAAAAACCACCAGACTAATGAGCTAGTCAAACAGTGTAACGGCGGTTATCATGTTTTCAATAATACAGATAAAGGCAGTCGATCACAGGTCACTGAACTGCTGGAGAAGATAGAGAGAATGGTGAAGGAGAACGGAGGAAAGCATTACACAAATGAGATGTACAAGGAAGCTCAGAAAAAGATCAGGATGAAGAAGGCTAAAGACGCAGCTTTAGTAGGAGCGGGTGTAGCGGGTGTAGGAGCAGCAGTAGCTGGAGGTGCATTACTGGTCGCTGCCACTGGTGGAGTGGCACTGCCTGTAGCTTTAATAGCAGGAGGAGCAGCTCTGACAGGAGGAACAACTGCAAAGGTTATTGTAGATAAAGTTAAAAAGTTATAGTTTGACCTCATTTAGAAAACACACGAAAACTGATTGCCTCAGTTAGTTCATCATTTTTTGATTAAATTGTTAAAGCTTATTGCAACTTTAGGTAACTTGTGGATTTCTATAGGGTTACCAGACAATTTGAGTATTGGTAACTCTATTTGACAAGTTCTGTCAACAAAACAGTTTACTTACAAATCTGCTGATTCATATTTCTAGAAAAACATGTTAGTCAGCTGCAAATATGGCTTGACCCCAAAAGAATTCTCAGAAAAGGTCTCTCAGTGGTTTAGCAGTATCAGATGTACTTAAAAACATACTAAAAGTGTACCAAAGTTTGACTCCATTTTCAAAATGGCGGCCGTCAGGTGCTTAAAATGACCATTATTCCTTTGTATTCTTCCTAGACCAGGAATACTGGTGCCTGATACATGTTTGGGCCATGTAATATTCTAATTAGCATATTTGCATGATGGATAAGTGATTACAAGTACAACTAGAAAAATGCATTTCCGGAGGAACTGCAAAGTGTGCTTGCTCGGGTGCAGTGCACTAACGTTAGCAGGTAGTGGATAGATGCGAGATGCGAGAAAAAATGCGAGAATGCGAGAAAAAAGATGTAAAACTGTCTTTTATTTTTGAATTTATTTCCTCAATCAGCGCATTTTCTGTCTTCCGCTGAGCCCTGGCCGTAGACAGATCATATGTTTTACCCTGTCAGTGCAGTGGTCTGCGTTGCGCTGATCTTATTCACACTATCGAGTGTAGGTGCAGCATTCTAACATTGAGTCATAATGAGCTGTTTGTGAAGAAATTATCCGCTTCCAAATTATGTCATTTTAATCACAAAATTGAAACATTAAAAAACAATTTGCTCTTTATGGTGTGCGAGTGATAGAGCGCGGCAGCAACAAACCATCAGCTTGCAGCGTAACAACATTGAATGCTCGGCCGAACAGCTGATCATAGCTGTACAGGGCGCCTTGTTATTTTCCATCTCCATAAATATATCTAGTAGTAAAGCTAATGCAAGGGCTAGAAATTAGGGGTGTAACGATTCGTTTTAACAACGATTCGATTCGATTCGCGATTCATGGTTGTCGATACGATTCAAGGACGATATTGGTTCATTTAGAACGATCCGATCCGAAACGATTCAGTGACTTGAAATCGATTCAGTAACTTTTTAGCCAAAAATTCTTGAAAGGGAATCAGGTGTCAATTAATTATAGATATAAACAAACAAGTAAACAACAATTAATGTAAAATGCATTCATTTTAATAAGTAGGACTGAACGATTATGACAAAAATTATAATTGTTGATTATTCCCTTGAAATTGTAATTGTGATTATTAATTACGATTATCACAACATAGAATGATGTTTTGAATAGTTTGGCCATGGGACCCACATTTCCGCATGGTCATCAAGCCGCGACCCACCTTTTTAGGAATTACATAAGCCTATTATAATACATTTGTTTACACAAAAATTGTTGACACACAAGTTCTGTCCCCCTTTACTTAACAATTTTTTTTTAAGAATATGACAAATACTGATAGACAGTAGGCACTGC
Organism: Rutilus rutilus; assembly: GCF_951802725.1. Lineage (NCBI taxonomy): Eukaryota > Metazoa > Chordata > Actinopteri > Cypriniformes > Leuciscidae > Rutilus > Rutilus rutilus. Next base: position 52,052,674 of record NC_140210.1, read on the forward strand.
GAGGTTAAGCTATTAAATAGCAGTCCCAAACTAGTTTTTGTTAATACAATCTTGGTATGAGCCACCACAGTCATATAAAAATATACAAAACCAGTAAGTGGCATTTTGTTATGGAAACAAACAACAATTAGGCTACCATGGTGATACACAATACTTAGAAGAACTGGTAAAGAAACATGGAAACTGCTCCTGATAAATAGCAACACACATGACGTACCAATAACGTAATTTATTGGTATTTTACTTTTATTTCTTAACTTACTAATTTACGACGTTGCATGCTCGTATTTCTTTTGCGCTTTAGTGAAGTGATACAGCGCGCTCCGGCGCATTTGCGCGTGCAATTGAAGAGTGCGCACTACTGCAGTATAGCGGCTGAGAGGACAGGACAGTCCGTTTTTCTGAGGTGAGAGACTTTGCGCTGCTTGTTGTCTTTGCGCTGCTGCTGGCGCGTCACGCATGGCGACGACGACACAGATAGGCAGACTGAATCGAGTAACGTTTAACGCCTTTATCATTAAAAGTGCAAAGAAAAAACATCCATATAAAGTCTAACGTGCTTAAATCCAATGCGCTATTTCCTAGTATCGATACAATCGATTCATTACCTTTTAAAACGATATTAGATCGATATATGTCGTCCGGAAGGCCAACTTGCCGAGCACAGATCGATCCAGTTGGATCGTAGGAATATAAATCGATACATCGATGTAGTTGATGAATCGTTACACCCCTACTAGAAATCTATTAATATTTTGCTGATACTTCCTTAGCTGTGTCTGAAACCGCTCACTCGTTCACTAATCCCTACATAGTGAATGGCGGTTGAGTGCACTACATCAGCAAAGAATTCGGACGCTGACATAATTATCACGCGCCAGAGAGCTCAGACAATTTGTCATAAACATTACCTACCCATCTTTAATATTTCCTTTTTTTGGCTGTATGAATTGTATGTAACAATTGTATGTATGTATTTTTCACGTTTATTGCGTTATTTGAATAAAAAAAAAAAGATAATAAAAACACTTGCTTGTCATATTTATTTACTTTTTACATTTATATGTGAAAATAAAAGAGAACAAAACACTACACAACACATTTGATTTTTCAAATATAGATATAACGGTATATATAAATAAATAACCAGGCGTCTGGTCTTATAAATGATTGTTTTCTAACTCACGTGCACCGTTGCCATGGTGACATTTTTGTTTATTTTTCATTCACGCTCTATCACCTTATCGTATTGGATTGTGGGAAATAGTGTCTCCGCAAGTGTACATCGTATGTACACTCGAATTCAGAGAGGATTGTGGATAAAAGTAGTGAAGAATGTAGGGAATGATGTCGTTCACTCAGAATTCGGACACCACTACAAAATGGCCGACACCCTAAATAGTGCACTATATAGTGGATAGGGAGCGATTTCAGTCACAGCTCTTGTCATCATGGAGAGCGCAGTTCATGGTTGCCTAGCAACGACAGACGCCACAGGAGAACAAGCGCTTGTGGAAAGGAGACAGCGGCGCGCTCGCGCTTTCCACTTGTTTTTACACATCTAATGTGCGTTCCATTCGACAGGGTCCATATGCAGTGTTCACTGCTCCCCTACTCCCTGAGCACAGTATATCAGTTGAAGTGGACTTCACTGACAATAACCGCTCATTTGAAACGCCCAGCAAATGTCATCAAAGAAAGTCAACGACGGAGTCGCGCAGATTATGATATAACAAATATATAGGACTACATTCATATTTAAATTTTTATTATTATATTATATTTTTAAAATTATATTGCACTATTTTACAACTACCTAAAATAAAATCACTTTACTTCACAAACTAGCTAAGCTGGCTGCATTCACTGAGGTAAATTATAATCATCAAAAATAGTATATGTAATATTCACAACAATAACCGTTAAAAATACTGTCATTTGTATAACAATGGCGAAATGTATTACTTGCACACATACGTAAACTCCTCCATCGTTATGACCGTTCTGACTGGTGATGACGTGGTGCGCGAAATGACAGTTGGGTGTGTGATCATCGCTCTCCACTTCCTGTGAAGTGATGTATCGATGTTCCCAGTGGCGGTTCTACATTGAATTACACCCTGGGCGAGACCCCCTTCGAGCACCCCCCCCCCCCCCCCCCCTAATTTTAATTGGGGGGGGGGGGGGGGGGGGGGTTCTTACCCCATTGGCAGATCATCATGTTTTGCTTGTTTTAAGCAAAAACTCAATTTTAAGTGTTTCACTCAATTTTAAGATATTAAGTCTTGTTTTCTGAAAAAAAAAAAAAAAAAAAATTATTTCCCCAGAAACCAAGACTTAATATCTTATGTCATTTTACCACTTTGTTAACGTTATGCATCTTTATTTAAGAAATGTTTGATATTTGGACTGGAAACAAGACAAAAATACTAATTAAGAAAAGCATTTTTTGCAGTGTAATAACTGAACTTGTCACAGTTTTGTTGCAAAGCACATTATGGTGAAATTATATCTCGTGTTTGAGTTAAAACCGAATTATTGTTAAGCATAGCAAGAATCATAGCAAAAAGGATAACAAATAAGAGTTATACCCACCAATTAATATTGCCCCTTCATTCATGACATGGATACCGTAATCATACAGAGAAAACATAGTTGCATACCTTTATCTTTCGCTCGTTTCTAAATTGGACACCTGATGGCTTTGACCTTTCTTGTCCATCTCCTATTTGGCACTCGACATCGACAATCAACCAACTGTCACTCACGAGTCACGACCAGAAGTCAAGACTAAACCAATTCACCTTGGTGGTGGTGACCAAGTAATCGTTTTGTATTACCTATTTTTATTCAGACCATTCAGAAAGACAAAAATGTGCAGGAAATATAGAGGCCTGTATTTATAATATTATGAATGAAAATGTGCGTTATTTGGAAGAAAGTCGAGGTGTGACTGACTTTGATAACTATATGGATCCCCCCTCCCCCCCCCTCCTTGTCCGTTCCATTTGGGAGAGACCCAGAGGTGAACTGTCATCCGCGCCCGCGCCTCCGCGCCCCCTCCCCTTTCCCCTTCTCAAACAAACAGCTTCTGTGCGCGGCATCTTCTCAGCAAGCAGGGGCGTCTGCAGCTGCAGGGGGCGCAAATTTGCCAATTCCCCACACAGTGAAATGATAGATAATAGAAAATCACTTCGCGGCGCCGCCCCCCCAAAAATGCCGCCCCGGGCGATTGCCCGGTTCGCCCGTGCCTAAAACCGCTACTGGATGTTCCCTTATTCCCTATGCCGTGCGCAGTGCCCTTCGAACTGAACATGTTCGCTCCCTTCGGATTAGACTCTAACTTAAGATGGCGGAAAACCCTGTGAAGTCCACTTCGCAGTCCACAACGCACCTCTAGAGCGACGTTGTTGATTGTTTGAGCATGTGACTGTGCGTTTCTCCTTGTTTTCTATTGTTATGCGCAGCATATTTCCCGTACGCACAAACACAGCCACAGACAATGAATTGTTTGTTCGGTTATCGAAGAAGAGCATGATGTATTTTGTATAAAGTTTTTTTATTTTTTTTATTAACTGCTTTGAGGATTGGAAATGCACAATTCATGCATACAAATCTGTATATATTAATAAATGAAGATGATTAAAATAGACCAATGCAAAAAACGAAATTCATGCCTGCATTTATTAAGACAAACCTGGTAAAAACTAATGCAGTCTATACACTGACTTGGCTGCTCTGTGAAATGTAATACAACAGTGCCACCTACTGTCTAAATGCATTAACATTAAAAGGTGAAACTCTTGCATAGAAATAGGTAAATGGGTTTGTCTATTAGCCTGAAATAAAAAAAAAATAAAAAAAATTCAGATCTTGTGCTTCCTCACATTGGAGTCCCGAGTTCATGTATAAAGTTTGGTTTCGATACGTGACAGAGTTCCTGAGATATGGACGACTTCCTGTTTGGCGACTACGCCGCTGATTTCGTTTGGCTGTGACGGGCAAACGCTTCCGAAAATCAAAAATCCTTCTAGTAACTTTTGTGAGGCTTGGTCCAAGGATCATGTACGTCCAGTTTCGTGAAGTTCGGACCAAATTTGTGACCTGTGAAACTTTAGTTTAGCTTTCTGTTCAATCCAATATTGCGGACAAACGGCATGGACTCGTGATGTCATCTTCGCGAGCAACTTACACCGGTACTGACCGGACGTTTTAAAGTTGGAACGGTGTCTCTGTCTCAAAGGGCCTAGGCGCAGGAGCTGACCAAATAGCTGGGGGGGGGGTTGCCAAATTATGTAAAATTTTGGATTATTATTATTTTTTTTTTATCTTGTACATCCTCACATTGGAGTCTCGAGTTAATGTACAAAGTTTGGTTTCGATACGTGATAGAGTTCCTGAAATATGAACTACTTCCTGTTTTGGCGACTACGCCGCCGATTTCGTTTGGCTGTGACGGGCAAACGCTTCCGAAAATCAAAAATCCTTTTAGTAACTTTTGTGAGGCTTGGTCCAAGGATCATGCACGTCCAGTTTTGTGAAGTTCGGACTAAATTTGTGACCTGTGAAAATTTAGTTTCGCTTTCTGTTCAATCCAGTGTGGCGGACAAACGACATGGACTCGTGATGTCATCTTCGCGAGCAACTTAAACCGGTACTGACCGTACGTTTTAAAGTTGGAACGGTGTCTCTGTCTCAAAGGGCTTAGGCGCAGGAGCTGGCCAAAATTTTTCTCCCGGGAATAATAATAATAATAATAATAATAATAAGAAAACTTAAGAAGAACTATAAGTGTGCTGCTTTCAGCAAGCACACTTAATACAGTTTTTTTCAGTCGCTAACAAGCGTTTGTCCAATCAGTGTTCACATTTTCAAAACTCTAAACACAATTAGCACAACATCGGGCTTTTGTGGCCATACCATTCACACATTTCTTGTCGTTTTCACACAATATGCAGTCAGTGAACACATTTCCATAATGCTTACATTTTCTTAACAGACAAGCTATACCTCCCAACAAAATGATGGATTGTTTTTGTAGTATTTACAAATGTTAACACACAACATCCCACAATAGCAAAAACAATATTCCAAACCTTGGCTACAGTATGGACTGCATTTATTTATTTACCATTTACATTAACTTTTACCATTTTTGTAAATTTCATGATTTTAGCAAAATGTGATTTTGATTGCTAGCAAAATGTGTTGCTTTTGAACAATGTCATGAAGAAACAAGCTTTTCGAGTCCATATGCATCTTCCTGGAGTAATGATGCTGAAAATTCAGCTTTTCATCACAGGAATAAATTACATTTTACACAATTTATTACATGACATACATATTTTTAAACAGAAATCAGTTATTTCAAATTGTACTAATATTTCACAATATGAAAGTTTATAAAAACCTCTGCTTCTGCAATGATATCAGTTCAAAAACAATATATCAGTGAGAGAGTCAAGGAGCTACAACGACAATATGTCCAGGTATAGTGTACTGTATATTCAATTCAATGTCCAGTTCTATAAGCTTTGCACTTTGCAAGTAGGTAACCTACACAGTACAGTATAGTATACAGTAATGACATGATTTACATAAACTTTGTTTTGAGAGTTATGGAATTGGAGGCCAACCAGGCCCCTCATGAATTCATATACATAGATGAGGCAGGATTCAAATGTAACGACCTGGACGAAATGTAATGTAGAGGTGGAAGGTTTATGACCATCAGCCACATGACCAGATGTCCCTCCTTGAAGCCATGGATGCTGGCTCCAAGGGTGGATCCGACATACCAAGCAGTTTTATCCCAGGTGCATCGCCTTGGATGAAATCAGATGTGATCTTGATGAAAACATGTGGCCTAACCCTGAAGATCGCAGAGATTAGATACAGTAATTTTATGTTTTTTTGCAACCCCCCCCCCCCCCCCCCCGCATTTTTTGTTCACAATGCTCTTGTGTGTTTAATGGATATTTTGTTCACTGTAAGCAATACTGTAAAACTTTTTCTGTTCTATCAAACTGTTTCTACTGTACCTCCTGTAGTAAACAGTAAAGGAATAAAAACTGATTTGCTTTTTACTGAAATGCTTATGAATGTGAACAGTACTGCACATGTGGACATACAGTTCCCAACCAAGAAATTTAGTGTAAAACGGTGAATTGCACGTTTTGCATGCAAATACCTGTAAAACTGAAACATAAAAGTCTATGCAGTTTTAGTAATGTCAACAATAGCCAGTATTTTGAAACCTGGTGTACTTTGATTGAGTGCATGAATCTTGTGAAGTGAAAACAAGTGTTATTCTTTGACAGAATAATTTCATTTTGAGTCAGATTTCCAGTGTTTTGGTAAAGTTAGTGTGTGCGCAGAGAAACGTGTTCTGTTTTGAAATGAAGAGTTAGTATATATTTAACAAAATGTGTTTTTGAGAAGACAATTAACCATTTGGCCAATTGTGTTTTGTAGGTGGGAGTCTGTGTTAAGAGTTTAGAAAAAGTATCTGAAGTATGGGTAAGCGCTTGTTAGCGATTGAAAAAAACTGTAATAATAAGAAGAAAACTTAAGAAGAACTATAAGTGTGCTGCTTTCAGCAAGCACACTTAATAATAAGAAAACTTAAGAAGAACAGTAAGTGTGCTGCTTTCAGCAAGCACACTTAATAATAATAATAAGAAAACTTAAGAAGAACAGTAAGTGTGCTGCTTTCAGCAAGCACACTTAATAATAATAATAAGAAAACTTAAGAAGAACAGTAAGTGTGCTGCTTTCAGCAAGCACACTTAATTATATATTAAAGCAATTGGTTACATTGGTTACATTCGCATATATTTATGCAAAAAATATGTACAATTTCCCTTAAAGGTGGTATCAGCGATTTCAGGCCCAAACATAAATGATCACATTCATCTAATATTTCCTAACGATCCGCTAGCTGCCCGCCCCATAAGCATGCTGTCAAAAAAACGCGTCTCTGTAGGTAGCCTAGGCTCTGAGATCTGCACACAAAAACAGTTGGTATCAACATCACTCAAAACCAAAATAAATAGTGTTCCAACCAATCATCGACAGGGGCGGGTGTTGTGAGGTTTTGCGCTCGTGCACGGCTGCCTATATGACGGCTGCACGCGAAAACCTCACAACACCCGCCCCTGTCGGTGATTGGTTGGGTTTTGAGTGTTTGGCTAAAACGGGTGAAAACAACTGTTTTTGTGTGCAGATCTCAGAGCCTAGGCTGCCTACAGAGACGCGTTTTTTTGACGGCATGCTTATGGGGCGGGCAGCTAGCGGATCGTTAGGTAAGATTAGATGAATGTGATCATTTATGTTTGGGCCTGAAATCGCTGATACCACCTTTAAGTAATTACATATTTCTCCTTTCTCATATCGTTTTGCCTTGTGTTTGGTGGTTTCTGTGGTTCATAACCATTCTTTTGATTCCAATAAAGAATAAATTCATTAGAACATGTGTGGTACTGTAAAATTAGTCAAAATTATAATTAGTCAGGGCTGCCACATGAAGGCATGTACTGATTGTCTGAACCCGTATAGAATCACGCCAAATTCATCGGCTGATGGCGCGGGCGCCTCCTCAGTGGGGCTACATCACTCACTCTTATACAGTGAACGTGCCATCTGCTCCTCAGATTTTCCATCGATGAAGAAGCAGCTCCTTCGGCAGCAAGAGGAGTTTGGAAGCGAACGCAGCGTCTTGTTCCTTATTCAGAAAACATTAAACTGAGACATTCTCTTTCATAGGTTCACTTGACGCTACGTAGCGATGATGCAATGGGAATGATATACCACACATACCACACAATGATATACCTCAAGCTAAGCATTGCTGGATTTGGCCCAACAAGGAACTTTCCTATAATTATTATTATTTTATTTTATTTTATTTTTCAGACCAGACTCAACTAGGACCTAGGCGACCAGTTCATACAGAAAGAACCCGGGAACCAGGGGCAGCATCTAAATCCAAGTTGTAAAAACTCATAAAAGTGTGCGGAGACGACCAACCTGCCGCCACACAAATATCCTCTAAAGGAACTCCCTTGAAAAGAGCCTGGGAGGACGCGATACTCCTAGTAGAGCGAGCTTTAACGCCCAGAGGTCAAGGAAGCTTCTACACCTCATAAGCCAGGGAAATTGCGTGTCTCACCCAGTGAGAGATCCTGTGCTTAGAGGCGGCGAGTCCTCTGCGGCCAGCCCCAAAGCATACGAACAACTGAGACAACATGCACCACAGCGATAGCTGCGACATAATCTCTCAAGGTAGTTGCAGCTGCTCCAGCCAAAAATTTATCCTGCAGGAATTCCAGCACTGAACCGACCGGGCAGTTGACTGGGTCCACTGCATGAGCCGAACACCAAGACTCAAATACCTTTATACAGCTGTCTAGTAGAAAGCGCACAAGCGTTATCAAAGGTCTCCCGAACATCAGCGGGAAGACCAGATGCCACTGTCGCTACTGATTGCCTCTTATCGGCCACACATCTATAGAGGATGCATTACATATGTATTACCTTATTCATTTAATCAAACCCCAAACAAAGATAAAACCTTACAGTAATCTCACAAAATCATGCATTCCATAAGTATGTAATCATGTCAGTGCATTTTAGACAAGTCCAATGGATTCATAGACCCAGAAAACATGGAGTTAGGCACCAAGATTACTTGGCTAGGTCAAATAATGAAGGAGTTAGGACATTTTAAGGGCTTTCTGCCCATATTGGACACCTTCTTGAAAATTACACCTTTCTAGTGGTCAAACTTTGGTAAACTTTTAGTATGTTATTAAGGACACCTAATACTACAAAAAACAGCTGAGAAACCTTTTGTTAGAATTTTTTTAGGGTTAGGTGTTTTTTTTTTTTTTTTTCATATATGCAGCCGCCTATGTGGAAACTGATTGTTTTACATTTCTCAAGTTGTACTCAAAACTATAAGTTGTTAATACAAAGACAGGCAACAGATTGTTAGCAAAACTCTAGGACATTTATTATTATTACTTAAATATAAAATAAAAAGATTGATGTCCCTTTTCTGACATAATTCTCGATTTCTTCAAGGGGAGGGTCTATGAACGAGTGTAGGGGCTTTTTCAGATCTTTTGATCTAATAGGTGAAATGAGCGCATGCAATTTACACATGAAAATGATCAGAGAAGACTGGAAAGCACACAGAGATGATCAGATTTTGCCTAGAAGCCGACAAATAATACTTTAAATACCCCTTAGTTTCTGTTGCAGACCTGATCTGCTGCTTGGGTTTGTAGAGGCCAAAAACACACGGCCGCTTCACTCAATTGAGCCACAAATAAAATAAAAACAATACAGGTACCTTTGTTGTAGATTTGGATCTATTCAGATCCAGGCCGTATCCAGATCTGATGAAGGACCTGTGCCTGGAAGCAACAACAACGCAGTCCTGAACTGTCAACTAGTCTTTCCCCTGTGAACAACATATTACTATTTTTAACAATATATTGTTAAAAGCGCTATATAAATGAAGGTGACTTGACTTGACTTAGCCGCTACACAGCTAACGCTGTGCTACGCTGGGAAGGGGCCATATTTTGAATGGATGTCAATGGAGGGGAGAGGCTTCATAACAGTGAATAAACCACTTTTGTGAGGAAATAGTTTATCATTTAATGAATCGACAGCCCATCGGCTAATTTACAACATGTTTGCTCCAGTAGTAATGAAACGATTCACCTTGAACTCTGTCATAGAAACTAGCATGTATAAACTTTAATTTAACAATTTAATAATCAATTAAAAATGAATGTATACCTGTATGATATTACGCTGTCGCCACATTGGACCAGCGGTTTGGAAAATGGATGGATGGATGGATGATTCAGTTGTGGCGCCATCTTCTGGCGAGACACTGAAATTATTTTGACATGACTCTCACGGTGCATTATGGGTATTCTCTAGCCGTTGTACATCTGTTGTGCACTTGTTACTGCTGTGTATTGTGTGATTGAACGAGTGCACTTGATAACGTCCTCTATGGTTTCAGACACCACTACAAAAGGCTATTTTCTCAAATAATTCCCTAGGGTATAGGGGGCGATTTCAGACACAGCCTCAGGGCCGGCGCAACCTATAGGCGGAGTAGGCAGTTGTCCTGGGGCCTCGGGCTTGGAGGCGGGGCCTCCAAAACATCCCTATATCCCTATATGTTTGTCCACCAATCAAGAGCAGCAATAGACTAGGCTGTTTGTCCATTGGATATAACAACTGTCATTTACCTGTAGTAAAACCAATTAATATCACCATTTAAATGTGAGTCACTCCCACCCTCTGAATGTATGAATGAAGAGATTGCATATGATGATGAATAAAACGGTTTCTTCAAATTGATCTGATGGCGTGAGCACCGTTGATGGACAATTCGCTTCTGACACTTTGAATCCGAGCGTACAATGCAGAATTTTGTTAGAAAATACAAATACGTTCTAAACGAACCGTCCGAAAGATTCTGTTCGCGGAAATGTTTCGGACTTCCAGGCTAGGAAAAATGCCTTTTATTTATCATTTATGACAATTATTGATGTTAAAATCATACTAACATTATAAGGGCACCCCAGGAAACATTATAAAATAATAAAATAATCCAGTCTATGACCCCTTTAAAAAAAAGCAGAAGAGTGCCCCTGTAGGCCATGGAATAAGAATAATAAGTGCTGGTCCCGATGACATTTTTTTGGTGTGTGTTTACCTTAATTAAAGTTAAATTAATATGCACATTTAGGCCTAAGTAAAAATATAAAAATACTGATGACAGGTTTTGTATAAATAAAATGGTTAGGAATCATATTTGTTTCAAGTGCTTTTTATTTAAACAGGTCTAAGGAGTTTGTTGTTTTCATGTAGCCTGGCAAATAGCCGGCCTGAATAATATACACATGAAGTGAAACTTGTTGAACTCACCTCAACATGTATTTTACAATCATTTGTAAAAATGAAGTCACTGTTACAAACTGTACAGCGTGCAAGACTGTCATAACATTTTACTCTTATAAGACAGGGGTACAATTTCTTGTAGTCTGGTGTAAAATGTGTCTTACTGTGCGTTCACACCACCGCCGGCGAGAGCGTTTTCATTTTCAATGCGAGTCAGCGGCGAGAGCGGTGAGAAGAATTGAAGTCAGGTCAATTGAAGATTGAATAGTTGAAGGCGGTTCGGCGGCAGCCAATCGGAATGTAGAAGTCCTCCGCTTGAGAGGATTCCAGAGAACGCAGTCAAGTAATTCGATCTACGTCAGAGCGTCAGAGCATCTTTCTACGGCATCGTTGGCAGGGTGGCGAGAGCGAATTTTGCTGCTCTCGCCGGCAGTGGAGTGAACGCACAGTTATACTTTCGCTTTTTGTGGCATTCTCCCTCTGCCATGGTGCTCCTGTTTCTAGTTACACTGAACTGATTAAAGGGACACTCCACCCATTTGCATTAAGCTTTGCATTGTTAGAAACCCAGTCATACTATTGAATGGTCGTGCAACACTCTCTCATTTTCCCCTGAGACGGGAGAAATCCGTTATTTACCTCTTACACTTCCTCCTACATTCAGATCGGCATTTTGCGTCATTGTCGGAGGAAGTGTAAGAGGGGGGGATTTCTGTTGAGACTACAAGCACTAGTTCCTCATCTTTCCCAGGGGGCGGGACCCGCTCACGCTACAGACCTATTACAGATCAGTGGGTGGGACTTTACTCTCTGAAACTGAAAGCAATATCCTCCATCTTGTTTGAAGCTAAGCTAACAGGCGCTGTGGAGACAGATGTACAGTTATGACAATAGCGGAGGAGAGTGCTCAATATGATATGATTTCGGAAGTCTGATGCTTGAATCAGGTGTTTGTGGCTACCTTTACAAGCCGCATTATAGCGAAGAGCAGCCGAGGCAGAAGACCTGCCTGCCGCGGACGAGGAGCCCGGACTGGCTTGAGTTAGGGCGGACTGGTGGCGCCGGTGATCTCACTATGCAACTCATAGACTGTAAGATGCAACTACGAACACGGAGATAGAGTCCGTCTGCGGCAAAGGATTTCAACGATGACGATTTCTCCTGGACGAAATCTCTGAATCAGACGAGGACACAGACGTTTGTGTTGTGAACTATCCTAGTTTCGCACCGCATATGTTCTGACTGAACATCCAGGTACCATGCAATAATTCACCTTTTTGAAAGAAATACAAACGAGGAGTAATGCACTAATGAGTTCGCCAACTAACTAGACATTTTGTGTGAATGTGAAATGAATTTCAAGCTCTGGTGGTAGCTAGACTTGTAGACGGAAGAGTGATTTCTCTTATAGGCAGATATGCGCTTTCTGGATTAGTGGGAGTGGCTTGCGGAGCTGTGCAATGTGGTGCATTGTGGGAGTTGTTGTCTTTCATACAAATGCGTCCTGAAGTTATTTTTTGTCTTTCCTCGGTCACGAAGGCACCAAATTCAAAATTTATTTTACATTTCGACTACATAGATGACCCACTTTCAATAAAAAAACAATGTTCCTATGGGTGGAATGCCCCTTTAATTCGGTTCTGGAGAAGAGATAAAAGCCCGCCCACACTGACAATTGATTGGTTGATTTACCAAAACAGGCCAGTCAGGATGCTCTCTATCTTACATGCACTTCATGAGGCACACACGCAAGATCTTCCGGGAGACTTGGGATGTCTGGGAATCACTGTAAGCAATGTACGAAGAACGGACTCCTGAAGACTTTTGATCCTCAGAGCTTTTCTAAACATGTGAATCCATCAGTAAGTGTCAGAACCTGCAGCTCTTCTCAATATAATCAATAAAACTCTCTTCAGTATAGTGTGATTGTTTTATGTATCTTGTGAAGGTTTTATAATGTTGTTGATGAACTTCAGTCAGTCTTTCTTCATCTTATTGTTTGTTCAGATCAACAGGAAGTTTCTGCAGTGAGAGGCGGAGCACAAATGAACCAATCCTGAGCTCTGTGGGCGGAGCCACTGATGATTGACAGGGATCATCAGTGATGAGTCACTAAAATAGATTTATTTCCGTATAGTTAAAGGTGCTCTAAGCGATGTCATGCGTTTTTTAGGCCAAAACATTTTTTGTCACATAAAGCAAAGAGCATTTTCCTCACTCTCCGCTAGCTGCCTGTCCCCTGAACACACGCGGTCTCTGTAGACACCACCGGCTCCATAAACGGCAACAAAAACAAACTGGGCTCACCCGCACCACGAAACACAACAAACAGTGTTCCAGCCAATCACTGGCAAGAAGTATTTGAGGGTGGGTTAGTGCGCGTACACATGAAGGGGGTGTGGAGGAGAGAGAAGCATGAAGAGGGAAGTTTGAATTATGGCCGACACACGACCAAAGAGACGACGTTCCAATAAACAAATTGCAAAGAAGAGGGACAAGGATAAGGAATGTGCAAAGTACCGAATTTACATCAGAAAAGCCTTCCAAAGGTGGCGAGAACTCCGCCGGCAGAAGGGCTTCCAATCCGACATTCAGTTGCTCTGTTTTTGCTGGACAGGTAAATCCCTTGAAGTTCATGTTCACCAAACTAACACAAGGATGTAATTAGCTAGAACTATGCAGTCAGCGTTAACTTTGGTGAATACAACATACAGTATATGTTTCTATTGTAAATGATCAAGCAAATTCAATATCCCGTTCAATACCGGAATATTAGCAATAACCCGGTCGCGCACGGCCATGTAAACACCGGTAAAAACCTGAATATGCTCATATCCCAGTTTTTAAAAACCCGGATATGATCCCTGGGGTACCCCTTTTCTAACCCGAATATTTGGTCATGTAAACGCGTATCGGCATATCCCCATCAAAAGGAACATTGATTTGTGTTCTGCGCATGTTCTTTTCGCAAGGAATCTTGGTCTTTTGATTAGAGACGGCGCATACAAAAACCTGCGTGCAGTATACCGGAAGTAAACAAGAAGTAGAGGTTAACATGGCGAGACGCAGCACAGCACCACACTTTTGGAGCGAGGAGGAAAGCACAAACAAAGGCGATCACTATCTGCCCCGAACTATTCATTATCCGCGTGCTGCTGCTGTTGTTGTCTTTGGATACAGGAAGAAGAATTGGAAATGACGCATATTGTGTCTTAAGGTTGTCCATACGTCCAGATGCTAACCGTGCGTCGCCGTTTACATCGGGATATTGCCGATTGATTACAAATACCATGTATACAGGAGTTACTCTCTCTACTCACGCATGTAAACCGGTTATTCCGAATGTTTCAGAAACCCAAATAGTGACCTTAACCCGACCATAACCCGAATATTGACAGTAGGGCTGGGCGATTTAAATCTGAAAGCAGGTGATGGCGATTTACTACTAATCAAGGAACCGGCTTTACTGACGAGATGCGCATAACAATATCGCGATTTAAATCGCCCAGCCCTAATTGACAGCTTGTAAACGTAGTCACAGTAGGGCGACAATTTGTGTGAATTAATGTTTTCATCCACTGTTTGTTATGAATTTGAATGTTCATTTATAGGCTATTGACAACTTTGACTATATTTGTTTACGACGCCGCCGTTGTTTATGCTCAATGGGAAACGCAAAGCTAACGTTATCTTGCTATTATTGCATCCTTGTATGGGAGCCATAGTTATTTTGTGCTATAGTTATAGTTATAAATTATAGTTATGGAAACGCAACAAGTGTCTGTCGTTGTTTTAATATTTCTATGTTCCCCTTTTCAGTGGGAGACTACACAGTCACGTATAGTTCTGCAGTCAGACACATCTCGTCTCATATGTGCTCGTTCAATCCCTCAAACCGCCACCAGAGGTCACCATCTCCTGCGACTGACATCAACCTTGATGAGCCTCACCTGTAAATCACTATCATTCATCTTCATTCATCCTCACAATTATACATCTTCAAATTACAGAAAAAGATCATCATTTCTGTTTAAGTAGGTTTAGTTCAGTAATGTTGTTCTCTTGTTGAGGGAGGGACTGTGATATTTCCATCGCTGGTCATTAATAAACAGTGTTAACCACACAAAGTCCTTCACTGTAAAGCTAAAGTGCTTGTGTTAAAACAGTCTGTCATTTGGTTGCTGTTGATCTGATGAGCTTCAACACGGTAAGACAAACACACTCTTGCTTAAATGAAACTGATGATTATTGCTCATATAACATATGTGTCTTTACATGAGAAATGTTAAGAATAGGGTGATTTACATATACTTGTTTAAATGATGAATATATTAAGGCAAGTACTCATTAGGGACTGTTCGTTTTTTATTTAAGGGGCTACCGGAGGAGTTTTGAGATCTAGAGTCAAAATAGACTTCCCTTCGCCAGCAATAAATTTTTCTATGACCCTCCAAAATGAATGTGAAAAAAGGCATGATCCTCCTGATAATTTATTGATTACTTCTGTAGGCTACTGGTTTGCGCTTGGCAAAGATGTTCAGATAGCCATTGTTTTTTTACAACCATGACAAACGACTTACACCCGTGTCACACATACTCCGTTTGCAGTGCGTATGCGGTGCGTCTTTTTTCCTGTACCCATGTTAACAGGTCAGAGCTTTCACACTGAACACGGCTGCAGTCCGTCAATGCATTCCAGGTTCGGTGCGTATACAGCAGAGAAGCGATCGTTTCCGCACCGAGTCTATTTTTGCTGTGTTGCACGCGCTTAAAGTGACAGTGGTCAAAATGAACATAAATTGACATGAAAATATAATAATCTCACCATAAATGCATTTAATTAAATATTACAATTTTTCACAGTCATCCTTTTACTTTAAGAAAGGGGTAAAGCAAGGGAATCTACAATTTACCTCAACAAGGCGACATACAGTAATGAACAACACTCGTCTCATTCGTGGAGGTGGAAAAACAAGTTCTTTGTGAGATACAATATTTATTGTATTAAAATTTAAATGCAAAAGAAAAGGCATGATAGTCGCTGTTTTTGTCAATTTTAAGTTTTAATTTAAAATGTTTGCGTTTTAAAATTTTAATATAAGTACATGGTTAAATATTTTACCACTTGCTTGAGCAACTTAATATATAAATCTATATAGAAGTAATGCATTGAATAATATGTTGTTTAAATTGTGTTTTTAAAACGTGAATACGTCTATTAAAGAGTGTATGTGTATAGAGAGAATCGCAATGCAAAACAGTAATTCTGCTTGTTAACATCAGGTGTCTTCAATAATGCTCCATCATCACTCAATCAATCACTAAATTATCTCATTAACTTTAACACGCTTGAGTCTGGAGCCAAATAAACTCACAGGAGAGTTCATTTAACACTGGAGTTTTTGCTGTGTGAGTTCATGGGTGGAATAAATATATGGCAGGACTTTTACTTTCTGACCCCTGGACTCTCCACCTCTGCTGCGCCAAGTCAAAGTGCTTACAAGCATTTGCTATGGTATTCCGCCATACAATATAGTTATCCATTTTACACGCTTAGAAAAGCCCTAGGTCGAGTTACACTACGCGAGTAACTTTAAATAGGGAAAACGTGGAGGTGTTTGGTAGCTTCTCTGCTTGGCCCATATTGAATGAACTGGGCTAAGCTAAGTGCTAACAAAGTTTCGCCGCAAGACAGAGCGATTAAGTGCACGCACTGAAACGAGAGAGGTATGTATCAACTCGTCTTAGTTAAGGGAATAACATAGTTTAATATGAAAAAACGGTAGAGTATCCCTTTAAAACGCCCTCGGAATTGAAAGGAACAGAAACGTCTCGGGTTACGTATGTAACCCTCGTTCCCTGAGTAGGGAACGAGACGCTGCATCGATACTCGATACTTTGGGGAATGCCTTCGGCATGAAGCGTCTGAAGTCTACTATACAACTATTCCAATCTTGATTGGTGCAACGTCATTACGTCACGCGTGACGTCGCATGTGACGGTGATCCGGAAGCTATAAAACGGTCACAGGAACCAGGAAGTGTTAGCTTCTAATTGGTCAAAGCAAGTCGTTCTCAGGGCGCGAAAAGTATGGCCGAGTGATGCAGCGTCTCGTTCCCTACTCAGGGAACGAGGGTTACATACGTAACCCGAGACGTTCCCTTTCGTAAAGGGAACTCCCGCTGCATCGATACTCGATACTTTGGGGAACGAATACCCACGCCGCCATACTGAGAGAAAAACGCCCTGGTACAAAGCATCTGGTACATCTCACGGACGATAGAATAAGTGGAGAACAGATCCAAACTAGCTTGTCATAAGATTTGGTTGTAAAAAAGAGAAGGTCAGGAACTAGAGGCTCGACTGACCTCCTGAATGAGAGCCCCATACAATAGAAAGCATTGGATAAGAGGTGAAGGCAAAAGCGCACCTCATACTTCAGATAAGCCTATTGGTTTATAGAAAGCCAGCTGCTCACTTGGTAATGAAGGGAATAGCTCCTAACCCTGATCTAGCTAGATGGACTGACTCCTTTCAGCCTGAGGTCTATATAGAACCCTCCAAGGCTATGACCTTGACCATCCGACACATGCGATGGAGGATAGAATACCTTGAAGAATCTTAATTATTACCCACCGGCACCTCAGTACCGGAGTAAAAAACAATTCAGAGTGGCTCCTCCAGTAGTAAGTGAAAGGGGGCAGCATCACCATTCTTCCAGGGAGTAAGATAAACAGGAAACCGACTCATTAGATTCTTCTATATATATTATATATACTCACACATATAATATATGTCATCCACAGGACATGATGGGTGCCAGGGATACCCCATCAGCCTGATGCCAATAAGCTGGACGAAAGGATTTATCCTCCAATCTACTGGAACATGGAGTTTGATTGGGAATGTCCCTACATATACACCCTTAGAGGCTTGCGGAGGGCACTAAGGCCGCCACAGAGGCCCTAAGCATGAACGGGAGGTCCCGTTAGAGAGTAGGATGGAACACCAGAACTGAAGCCAGTGGGCAGTAATAACACTGGGTTCGATGCCCTCCCTAACTTAATTGTTTAGTTCCTAGTAGAATGAGGTTCTAGAATGGCTGTCCTAACCACCTCAGTGGAAAGGCAACCTGATTATGGATGGGACCCCCTCAGGGGCCAGACCCATAGTCTCCATAACTCTGGTCTGGGATGAAATATTGTACCCTCAGCCTGGGACAGAAGATCTCTCCGAACAGGAATTTTCCATGGAGGACTCTCCAGGAGACTATTAAGGTCCGAAAACCAAATTCGGGCCGGCCAGTACGGGGCTACAAGGAGTAGTCTCACTCCGTACCTCCTGACCCTTTCTAGAACCCCAGGGAGCAGAGCGATCGGGGGAAAAGCATACAGAAGTGACCTCGGCCACCTCTGTACCATGGCATCCAAACCCAAAGGAGCTGGATGTGAGAGAGAGTACCAGAGCGGGCAATGAGAGTTCTCATAAGAAGCGAACAGGTCAACCTCCGCCCGGCCAAACTCTCTCCATATAAGCTCAACCACTTCAGGGTGGAGCCGCCATTCCCCGGGCCTCAGCCCCTGCCTCGACAGGATGTCTGCTCCCATATTTTCAACCCCAGGAATATAAATGGATCTCACAGAGAGAAATTTGCCCTGGGACCAAAGAAGGATTTGATGCGCAAGTCTACAAAGAGGGCGAGATCTCAAACCTCCTTGGCGGTTGATATACGAGACCACCGACATATTGTCTGTCCTAACAAGAACATGATGGCCTCTGAGGTATACAAGGAAGTGCCTCAAGGCAAAGAATACAGCCAACATCTCCAAACAATTAATATGTAATGAAAGATGATGGTCCTTCCAAGCACCTCGGGTGTAACGGCCCTCCATAACCGCCCCCCAGCCCGTGAGGGAAGCATCCGTAGTAAGAGTTCTTCTCTCACATGGTGCTCCCAAAACCGGACCTTGAGACAGGAACCATGGTTTCTTCCACATGACCAGAGAACGAAGACATCTGTGCGTAACTCTGATCGTGCGAAAAGGGTTTCCCAGAGGATAGAAACCCTTGTTCCTGAGCCACCACTGCAGGGCTCTCATATGAAGCAGACCAAAGGGAATTACCGTGGAAGCTGCAGCCATAAGCCCTAAAATTCTCTGAAAATGTTTTACAGTGATAGCCTGGCCTAACCTGATACTCTTCATTGTGTTTAAAATGGTTTCAATACGAGCGGGAGACAACTGTGCCCGCATCGTGACTGAGTCCCACTCTACTCCCAGGAACGTAGTCCTCTGAAGAGGAGTCAATGAACTCTTCTTTACATTGAGTCTCAGCCCCAAGCACCTCAAATGGTTCAAAACAACATCTCGATGTTGAATTGCCAGTTCTTTCGACTGAGCTAGAATCAGCCAGTCATCTATATAATTCAGGATACGAATCCCCTGAAGTCTCAAAGGAGCAAGGGAAGCATCCATACATTTAGTGAAGGTGCGAGGTGATAAGGCTAGGCCGAAAGGAAGAACTCTGTATTGATAAGCTTTTCCCCCAAAAGCAAATCTAAGAAACTTCCTATGATGTGGGATGATGGAAATATGAAAATATGCATCCTTAAGATCTATCGTTACAAACCAGTCCTCGGATCTGATTTGTTGAACGATCATAGGTATAGTCAACATTTTGAACTTAAATCTCCTCAAAGATTTATTCAATACCCTAAGATCTATAATGGGACGCAGCCCACCATCCTTCTTTGGAACTATGAAGTACCGGCTGTAGAACCCGGAATCCCTCTGCTCTAAGGGCACATATTCTATGGCCTCTTTAGCTAGAAGAGTCTGAACTTCATCTTCCATCACCTGAGCCTGATCAGGAGCTACCAGTGTATGAATAACGCCACTAAACTTAGGTGGTCTAAACTGGAACTGGATTCTATATCCCTTCTCAACTGTATTCAGGACCCACTGAGATATATTTTGAAGACCTTTCCAGGTGTCTAAATAATCTACTAAGGGAATCAGTCTCTCAGGACTGACCTCAGGTGCTATATTCACATCTTTATTCTTTTCCTTATTTTTGTATTTATTTTTATTATCGGTGACCTGAAGCAGTTTCCTGGCAGGAGCTAACCGAATAATTTTTTCTACAGGCCTCGTGAGAGGTAGCGAACGCTTTAACCCACTAGATGTTATAGAAATATTTTGTGTGATACGTTCGCTGGAACTCGATGCGCCCCGAGGCGCACTCGGCGGCGGGCAGCAACATCGATTTCCTGAGGGCTCCGCGGAGCGAAGTTTTAAAAATCTCACGCGGAGGGGGATGCCCTCAGAGGCCTGGGTGTCCCGTCATGGCCTCTTAGCCGAAGCCTTCTTCGCCTGAATAACAGTCCTCAGATCTGTTTTCGGCTTAGAAGACTTCGACTGAGGGTGTTGCTTCTGCCTCCAGGCCCCTTGGGGGGGAGCACGAGAAGCAACACTCTCCCTCTGCCTCAGCAGGTGTGAGGAGCTGGCGGCGGCCTCCTGGGACTGCCCCCTGGCAGCAGACCCACGAGACCTGGAACGACGGCGGGGGATAAGTTCTTTAAATGCGGCTGACTGTCGCTTCGCCTCCTGAAACCTATCGACGACTTGGTTGACTCCGTCGCCGAAAAGGCCAGAAGGCGAAAGCGGGGCATCGAGGAGACAAGCCCTGTCCTTGTCCCCGATGCCCGACAGATTCAGCCACAGGTGTCTCTCCGTAGCTACCAATGCTGCCATGGAGCGGCCGATGGCGCGGGCCGTCTCCTTGGTAGCACGGAGAGACAAGTCAACCACACGACGCATCTCCCTGATGTCATCGTAGGCGACCTCCCCGCTGTCGTCCACCTCTTTGAGGAGGTCGGCCTGGTATGCCTGCAATAGCCCCATTGTATGCAGACAACTACCAGCCCGACCTGCCGCCATATATGCCTTCCCTACCAAGGCCGATGTTGTACGGCAGGGCTTGGAGGGAAGCGTCGGAGCCCGCAGGGATGATGCAGCGTCAGGGGAGAGGTGCGACGCAAACGACTCTTCAACCCTGGGCATCATCCCATAGCCCTCCTCCTTAGCACCCAATATGTTGGAATATAAATGAATATTGGGGCCAGATATACGCGAGGAGAAGGGCTTATTCCACGATCTCGACACCTCAGCATGGAGATCGGGAAAGAATGGCAGGCTCCGACGTAGAGGTTGTGACCGAGGCTGCAGGAAGCGCTCATCGAGCTTACTTTTTACTGTCGCTTCCTGCACCTCAGGTGGCCAGTCAATCTTTAATTTATCTACTGCTCTGGTCACAACCTCTAGCAGCTCCTCAAATGCAGGGGAATGGATGGATGCTTGTGTTTCACATTCCCCCGCGTCGATGCTCATACTCTCCAATTCCTCAGAACCAGAGAGTTCGAGCATCGGTCCCGCTACCGGGGCGGAAGAAGCCGCAACGCGGGCTTCCGCACCCTGAGCGGAACCACGGGAACTAGTCTCAGAATGCTGAGAAAGGGCCGAAGCCGTCTCAGCATTATCCACTAGATCCCGCTGCGATCCCCATGAATGCAGACGCCGCGCTGCCTCGACAGACGCGGGACCTGATCCACGAGGATCGCGGGGCTGGCCGGTTTCAGTGAACATAGCTCGCCGGGAGCGGAGCGTTCTCAGGGGCATGATTTCACAGTTAGCACAGACAGCGCCCTCGAGCGCTGCCTGTGCATGCTCCACTCCCAAACAAACTACACACAGCGAGTGTGTGTCACCCTCAGCGAGAAATCGCGGGCAAGGGGACGCACACTGCCTGAACTGTTTCTCAGCCATCACAATAAATATATATATATATATATAACTTTCTCACAGACAAACAACACCAAATAAGACAGACAAGTTGTACATAGAGCGCTTGCTGAAGACCAGAAGCTAACACTTCCTGGTTCCTGTGACCGTTTTATAGCTTCCGGATCACCGTCACATGCGACGTCACGCGTGACGTAATGACGTTGCACCAATCAAGATTGGAATAGTTGTATAGTAGACTTCAGACGCTTCATGCCGAAGGCATTCCCCAAAGTATCGAGTATCGATGCAGCGGGAGTTCCCTTTACGAAAGGGAACTAATATTCACTGGGTAGTCATATACAATTTCACCGCTAGATGGGGGAAAAAATCACACACTGTAGCTTTAACATCAGGTTTCTCCAATAATTCTCAATCAACACTCAATGAATCACTTAGGCTACGTTTATACGGAAACGATCTGAAGAGAAATGCAAAAGTGATCACTTTTTATTCTGCGTTTAGACGAGCGTTATGGGGGGGAAATCTGCATGCATATGGTGATGCAAAAGTGTGTGAAATTCAATGTAGTATGCACTCCAGGCGGCTAGGTGGCAATGTGAAGCACTGATCGGTGCCTTCACTGTCTAGCAGACTTTTGCGTTTTTTACCGTTTAGATGGAAACACGACGGTGGAGCGTTTTTAAGATTTCCACTCTGGAGGGTGGTTTCACTTTTTTGCGTTTTTAAGCCCCAAAAACGCCGTCGCCGTCTAAACGAAAGGCACATCTGATAAAATATTTTTACGTTTTCACCCGGGAGCGTTCTCGTGTAAACAGGGCCTTAATTAGCTCATTAACTTTAACACTCTTTAACTCTCATATTTTAACATTTTAACACTCTTGAGTCTGGAGTCATATAAACTCCCAGGAGAGTTCATTTAACACTGGAGTTTTTGCTGTTGGACCTCAAGGTACATTATGTACCTTTTTGAGGGTCAAAAAGCATTAAAAGGTACATATATGCACCGTTTCTTTTAAAGGTTAAGGTACAATATTGTACCCTTGAGGGTACAGCCCCAGTGACAAGTCATTGTACCCCTAAAGGTACAATTATGTACTTTATTTTCTGAGAGTGTAGTATCGTGCTACAGCGCACATTCTATCAGCTGCAGTTCTGGCGCCTCAGTCCCAATACTGTACCGGTATGTTAATGCAGCGGTAGAGTTACACTCACAGGACACTGCACTTATTCACAATCCAGGGTTCTCAAGTTTTATCAAAAGCTTGGAGTGAGATCACATGCGGTTAGGGGAGGAGCCCTAATGGAGCCCCGCCCCCGCCCGTCCGTCCCCGCCCCCCAATTTTACCCATTGTTCATAATTAACCAGCACAAATTGAATTTATAACAATTGGTAAATCTGATAAATGACAGAGCAATTAATCACATCAAATATACTCTTAAATGTTATATTTCAAAATTACAAATATACAAAAATATAACAAATTGCTCCAAACAGTTTGGAAAAACAAATCTTTTTGCATTTTGAATGTGTCTAGTCGTAATGGTATAATGATTTATTGTGTGGTGGGACATTGTGAACAAATGACATAGTATTAAGGTGTGTGTGTAAGTATGGCCTGGTAAACCTTACATTATGGGGACAAAATGTCCCCACAAGGATGGCAATATCCGAAATCCTTGTTCGTGTGGGGAAATTTTTTGGTCCCCATGAGGAAAACGGCTTATAAATCAAAAAAGTTATGTTTTTTTGAAAATGTGAAATTGCAGTAAGTTTTCTGTGATGGGTAGGTTTAGGGGTAGGGTTAGTGTAAGGGAATAGAATATACAGTTTGTACAGTATAAAAATCATTATGTCTATGGAAAGTCCCCATAAAAAATTAAAACACTACGTGTGTGTGTGTGTACACAAGAGTACACACTGCAGCTTATGAAATGTGTTTTGTGTTGTAAGTGTTTGTTGCACATTTTGACGCCTTGATAACATTGATATATTTAATGTTCTGGCCTAAAAATGTTAGACGAGCTTTCTTAATTCCAATTTACCTTCTCCATCAAGACGTGTGTTCGCGTGATGTTGTTGGTTACTTAGTAACGAACGTACGGCGGCCGAGAATTTTCCGTCAACTTCCGTGTGTTCGCGCCTATGGTTCGCGCATCTATGTAACGAACGCAATCTGGCCGAGATACGTGCTGGCGGCAGGAAACTTCACTTTGTGTGCCTGCGCTCGTATACAACGTTATATATAAAGCTTGCAGGACAACTTGGTTGGCATTGCCTTTTCAGCGTGAGAAATACACGGTGTGGCGTGTGAGCGTGTGAACTGGTTGAATTGCGTGTGTCTCACGGCCAATGCGTGAGACTTGAGAACCCTGCAATCACAAAAGTTCATGTAACAATTTATTATGTCAGGTAAATGTATCATGCCAATTTCATAATCAATTCAAAGATAATCGATACAAAACATCAAATGCTCTGGAATAGAGAGAAGATGCAAACCCAACATTAAGAAATACATGAGGCTGAGAGGTCTCACCATATGTCTAGAGGCCAACCCCTCCTTGTGTGCCAGTCATCCATAAACTCTTAAAAACCTTATTACCTTTTGTTTTACTTATTTGGAAATGAGACATTTGTATTAGTCGCACTGAGACATGTTAAACGATACCAAACATTAAAAAAATACTCTGTGATAATCATTCACATTAAACTATTCATTTTCTTGGGTGAATTCAGGTTATCTGAGGGGGAAGAGGGGGAGAGGGGAAGAGGGGAGAGGGGGAGAGATGTGTTCTGAGGTGAGACTTTGCCTCTCACATGGTGAGTTCAAATGGTAATTTCCAGAGAGGTCCTTTGTAGAGGTCGACCGATATGTTTTTTTTTCAGGCCGATGCCGATGCCGATCTTTTGAAATCCGGGTCGGCCGATGGCCGATAAATGCTGCCGATTTATTTTGGCCGATATTTGGCCGATTATGTGCTTGTTTTTAACCTCTATTTGAAAGATAAAATGTAACACAAATAAATACTTAAGATAGACAAGATTTCTCAACAAAAACATTTATTGAACACTCTACCAATCTGCACTTGTACAAAAGACAAAAAGAACTTGAGATATGTTTGGTAATTGTACCTGAATGAATTGAAAATTAATTTGCTACATTTCAGATTAATATATTTGTTTTCCTTAACATTTGAATTAACAGTAACTTAAACACTTTGCAGTTTGAATGATGTCCTGATAAACAAAATGACGGAGTATGTTTTTATGTTTCCACTGTTCGATCGCGCCCGCGCCTCACACACACACACGCGCGCGCGTTTGCACACAAATATAAGTAAACACTTTGCGACTTTAAACACACGCGACTTTTCGATCTCGATCGCGCCCGCGCCTCTCTCTCTCTCTCTCACACACACACACAACGCATTGCAATCTTTACACATAGACAGATCGCAGCCGGAGCTAAAGCGGAGCTACAGATTAGGTGTCCCTAAAGATCCCGCGTATCTAACAGTAGTTCCGCATTACTTTGCACGCGAGTTTTATTTATTTTTATAGCGTGTATTCTCCGTGGAAATTTATACACCGAACCGTGACGCCTGTACCGTTTCGGTTCAATACGGATACATGTACCGTTCCACCCCTAGTCTACAGTGAAATACAGTCACACATTACACTACTGTTTGGTCAGCATTTTAACCGTGTTTAATCCAGCTACTAGCTAACGGAATGTTAAAGTTAACTGCTGACTAGTGTCAAGTGCAGCGAAGCGATGTTTCTGTTATTCTAACGTCCGTTTTCAGAGCATCCAAGAGAAGCACAGACATAACAGTAGCACTGATATGAAGCACTGATATGAAGCACAGAAATGCGCGTTGATATTCGGTCCGGTAAATAACGGTCGTTAAGGCACCAGTGCCGTATTAGCACTGGGTCTGTCTGTAGCTACCCAACCCTAGCAAAGCAAAGCCAGTCCTTCACTAGCATATAGTTGGTCTCTTTTTTTTATTACTTACTTCTCTGCATTGAGTGACAACCCTCTCAAATATAAGACACACAAACAGAACAAATAAAAGTCTCAGATTCACTGTCTGTAAATTCTTGCTTACTTATTTTGTGACATGATCGCAACCCCTCTGCTGTGCTAATGCAACCTCAACTACGCTATCAATTTCAAAGTAGCCGAACGTCATGTCGCCTATTCATGTTTTTTCTCTAAGTTGGCAGTAACATATCAAAAGTTTTTAATTAAATATAAAGGAGTTTTCTCCAAGGAACTTAGCTCCTTCCTTAAGCACTGGATGAGGTCTGCTCACTCTGCTGGAGAATGACTCTAGGCGCAGCATGTGTTCCACAACAACAACACTAGGCGCGTGTTCCACAACAACAACACTAGGCTGCCCACAGATGCGCCTGCCTAATAATCGGCTTGATACACTTGGATATTGGCCGATGCCGATTATGTTAAAAATGCAAAAAATCGGCCGATCAATCGGCCGACCGATCAATCGGTCGACCTCTAGTCCTTTGTCCTCTCAGGGTCTGGTCGCTCTTCAAACAGACTGTCCGGCATTTCCTAATTTCTCAAATCTTACAGCCGGGTAAACATTTCATTGGCGTTCTGTTCTGACATGATGCACTTTTTCTGAGCGTGTACGTCCCGAAACGCTCACACAGTCAAACAGCGCCAAACTGAACTTATGTAGGGTCAGACCCATCTGCTAGTGATGGAAAAATATGCACCAAATAAGCCACTTTGAAATGTTGCTGTTTTCATGAATACAAAAGTTGGATGATCCTCCCCTCAACATAGAATAAAAAGACATGAACCTCCCCTATTTTCCTCCGGTGGTCCATTCCATGAATACCGAACGGTCCCTTACTTCAATGAGCTCATTGTTTGTACATTTCTGAAATGCATAACTTAGACAGTTTCCTCTGATAACAGATCACTCTAAATTGTAATGTGGACTCGTGTATTTTCTGTAAAGCTGCTTTGAAATGATGTGTATTGTGAAAAGCGCTATACAAATAAATGTGAATTGAATTGAATTCTGTATTATAGATATATGTTATGCTGATGTGGGTCAGAATGGCTCCTCCTCTTCCTCTGATCTTCTTTCTGCTCATGATTCACGGTGAGTCTCTCTTACATTCACATTAGAAACACTCTGATGTTTTATTTAAGGCCTCATGAGCGGCTGATCTGCACTTTCTTCTGTCCTGTTCTCACATATTTCTCTCTGAAACAGGAAGTTTGTGTTGAACTTGTCAAACGCTCCTTTTAGAAATGTCCAATAGTCTTTTGCTACTTGCTAGTCAGTGTCACATGGTTTAGGGGGAGGGACTTTCTCAAAGTTCAGAGCATTTGATTGGACAAAAATCACTTTAGCAGCAGATCATGAATATTTTTGGCTCGTGTTCTCGGAAGTGAATGTGTACATGTTAAATATTTATCATGTCTAATGAGTTCACTATACACAAAATAAATATATTTGAAATATATTTTAGAATATATTTTGAAATATATTTTTGGAATATATGCAAATATTCGAAATTGGCCCAATAATATATATTTTAGTTAAATATATGTAAATATATATTTCATTTTTTTGAAAATATATTTTAGTTAAATATGTCAATATATTTGTCAATATATTTACTAACAACATATATGTTCATATATGTTTTAACTTTTGCAAATTGTTTCATTTGAAATATATTTAGAAATTTAAAAAGTTAACATTTTCACAAACAAACAACAGATTTTCAATTTATTTTTTTTACATTTTTATTCATTTCATTTTAAATCTGAGTTCAGCTATTTTTGAGTTGACAGCTGTCCTCAGTTGTCCCTTGGTGGCCTGTGGATATTTCGCAAGCTAAACATTTTATGACCATATATTTTGTCATATATTTTACATTACATGTTATAAATGTAAATATATTTCACACTTAACATCATATACTTTTGTTATATTTCAGAATATATTTCAAAATGATAAATATAAGTGAACAACAATGCAAATATATTTCAATGTATTTGGAATAAATGCCACATATATTTTTCTGTATGGGTGTTCACACTTATTTCTAATGATGAGAGGAAAGAGTGTGAGGAAGAGTGTGAGTATAAGAGGAGGAAGAGTGTGAGTATAAGAGGAGGAAGAGTGTTTGTATAAGAGGAGGAAGAGTGTGTTAGAGGAGGAAGAGTGTGAGTATAAGAGGAGGAAGAGTATGAGTATAAGAGCAGGAAGAGTGTGTTAGAGGAGGAAGAGTGTGAGTATAAGAGGAGGAAGAGTGTGAGTATGAGAGGAGGAAGGGTATGAGTATAAGAGGAGGAAGAGTGTGAGTATAAGAGGAGGAAGAGTATGAGTATAAGAGGAGGAAGAGTGTGTTAGAGGAGGAAGAGTGTGAGTATAAGAGGAGGAAGAGTGTGAGTATAAGAGGAAGAAGAGTGTGAGTATAAGAGGAGGAAGAGTGTGCGAAAGAGGTGATGAACGAGGAGGAAGAGGAAGGTATGGAGAATGTTGTTCTTCTTCTGCAGTTGGTCACTGTATTTCACAGTGTGCAAATGCTGAATATACAGACATTCAATACTATACAATATTCAGTACAATACTATACAGTACTTGCAGTGCATACAGTATTTATTCACTCACCACTGTCAGCAAGGCCGCATTAATGCACGGGCTTACCTGGGCTGAAGCCTAGGGGCCTCCCAAGTTCAGGTTCATGATGAGCTGAAAAGGTCATATTGTTTTGTAACTTGTCAGATTTTGTCGTTGTATGTCGCTAGTCTCTATACTGTGAAGTCGCTTGTGGGCGTTGGTAGTGCTGTCGCTCTAATGTTATTGGTAGACTGCTCGTCTGGCCACATCTATACAAAACACCATCACAAGTGATACAACT
This sequence comes from Rutilus rutilus, assembly GCF_951802725.1. Taxonomy (NCBI): domain Eukaryota; kingdom Metazoa; phylum Chordata; class Actinopteri; order Cypriniformes; family Leuciscidae; genus Rutilus; species Rutilus rutilus. The sequence continues at coordinate 52,081,318 of NC_140210.1, forward strand.
ATATTATTTTAATTTGACTAGAATTAGGCTCAAAAGAAACAGTATGCTGTTGGGAGAGTGTTTTATATTACCACACAGCAGTGTTCAGTGGATTAAATCATTTACTAGATTAACGATCGATCAATCTACATTAAACTCACTCATACTGTCATAAATTACTAAAACGTCATCCGAATTTAACAGATAATCAATTTTCTTGTCCCTAATAGTCAACATAATGCAGGGGAAACTGTCAAATGAACTGCAGCAGTGCTAAACTTCCATCATAAAACTACAACACTCGAACTGAATGTAAATGTATAAATGTATGAATTAAACTCACTGAGACTGTCGACAGTTTCTTTTCCATGCATCATTTTATTTTATCCATGTTTGTGGTTAGTTGCAGTCAAATCATATAAAACAGTGTTCACCCTCGGACTCTTCTGTCTTGCCTGCACTCGAGACGGTGACGGGAGCTGAGCTCCACTGAAAGGCTTCTCTCCTATTGGTTGTCGCTCGCGAAAATCGTTTCTCATTTGCATAAAGTTGAAATTTAGTTGCTGTGTGTGGTTGTTAAATAAAGTGTCTTGTGTTTATGCTAAGGTGGGCTCAGTGATATGTTAATAACAATATTATGGTGTTTTCTGGCTCAAAGAGGGAAAACTCACTGTTGTAGGTCTGTCAGGTGTCAGTACTACTTTATTATGTAATTGCAAAATTTGTTTACTTTGTTAGAATATATAAATAAATATTTCTCCTGTAACCGCATGCTTTGGATTCTGTGTTCTCCATTTGTCATGTAGTGTCTAACGAATGATCTGTAGTGTTTCTAATATTGACTGATGTGTGTAAGATCTGAAAGCATTGTTTGATTTTGCCAGAAGAGTCAGAGATTCTCTGAATGAGTTTTGAACATTTGCTTTTGTGTTTAAGGTTTTGAGAAAGTGAGTGATGGTTTCAAGAAATGTGTTTTAGCAATTCAGAAAAACTGTAATTGTGCAGCTTGTTGTTTTTGGCTGATTTCTTGGTTCTCTCTTCACTCCTCTGTCTTAAAGTAATTCACACTGAGATTATTTATTTACATTTATCTTATATTTCCTGTAATGAGTCGCTGTTTTCAAATAGTAATAAAGTATTGTCATGTTTTCATGGCCCAATATAACAGATAAAACAACATTTACAGTTTGATGAATTCTGTGTTTCAGGGGTTTTCACACATCTGTGCACTAAAGGACTCAACAGTGATAATGAGATGCACTTATACATACCCTACTGGACATCAGATCGAGAATGCGTTCTGGCTCAAAAACCCTGAAAAGGGTGTTGAGCCTCCAGATCTGTCTAATGACCCTGAATACAGTCAGAGGCTTCAGTATCTGGGAGATAAACAGCAGAACTGCACCATCAGACTGAGTCATGTGACACTGAAGGATTCACACATGTACTATTTCAGATTCATCACTGATAAAGAAAAATGGCTTGGTGATCCAGGAGTGACTCTTACTGTCACAGGTGACTTTGGTGAGGTTCATCTCTTCTTCTGTGCATTATGTTGAATAATAATCAGAGTATGACAGCAGTACTAGATATAATGTGTGTGTTGTGTTCAGATCTTCAGGTGGAGTCTCCTGAGAGAGTGACAGAGGGAGATTCAGTCACTCTGAGATGTAAAAGCAGCTGCGCTCTGACTGACAGAGCAACATTCATCTGGTACAGAAACTCATCGAAGATATTAACTGAGAATAAATTAATTAACGAACTCTCCATCAATCCAGTCAGAAGAGAGGATTCAGGCAGATATAGCTGTGCTGTAGACGGACACACTCACATCTCTCCTGCTGTTCAGCTCAATGTCATGTGTGAGTACAGACTGACTTTTTCTCTTTAACCCTCTTGTACATTAAATTTCTGGTTCCAGTCTGTGTGGTCCAGGTCAAACTGACCCTAATTGTATTAAATTCCCCAAAAAATCACACTATGAAAAAAAAAACTTACAATCAGGTACAAATAATGAACTTTTAATATCAATACTATTCACACATTACAAAGACTAAATATCTGCATTTGATTTATAAAAATGTTTTTAACCACTAAGACTTTAATTTAATTTTATCAATCAATAAATTCCACTAGAAACAAACATTGTTGTATTATTTTAATTTAATACTGTGAAGCTGCTTTGATGCAATCTGTATTGTGAAAAGCGCTATACAAATATACTTGACTTGACTTGACTTGACTGCCCCTCCCCGACACCTGTGGGACACTTGCCATTATACATTTATAACAATAATATCTTGGTCTAACTTAAGTAATCTTGACAAGCTATAAAGCATTTGAAAGTGTTCAGATTGTAGTTTCATATTTGGCGACTGATTTTCAAAAGATGTAGTGTCGATTTATAACACATGCTCTCATTCTTTATGTATCTTTTTATATGTTTTAGAGATTGAATTCAAATCAAATATTAACATTACTTCCCAAACAAGATCACTCAATCCATATATGGAAATCGGAGAGTCCTTATATGGTCAGCAGATGAGTGTGGATTCATCTAGTGGAAAAGTTTGTTTTTCAAATATAAAACTTGTTGAAATGTTTTCAGTGTGTGCATCAGTTATTTTTGAACACTTTCATCTCGTTTTAACAAAACCGTGATAATATTGATAATCACGATAATTTTGGTCACTATTATTGTGATATGAACTCGTAAAGGACCTTAAAGAAAATCCCGAGCTTTCCAATCGTTCGGGATACGAAAATACGATTTTTACGAGATGACTTGAACGCACAACAACGTGTAGGCACGCTTTCCCAGTGTTATCCAATATCCTCACTGTGTGGGAACAAGTAGGAACAGCAGTGATTGACATCCCTGTGTAAAACCCTCTCCTTCTCCGAGGGTTAGGGGGCATCAGGCGGTTTACACGAGGCGCTGGAAGACAGTGTTTGTGACGTTTTTCTTAGGATCCCAATTCATCAATCACTGGCGTAACTGTTACGACCAGCTCGTTTTAAGCCACAACACAAAAGAGGGATCAAGCAGAAACGAAAAAAATAAATAAAAATAATAATAATAATAATAAGCAGAAGTCTAGGGATAAGGGAAGACAAAATCTTGAGGCTACATGTGTAAGAAAACATAAGAAAGAGTCACTCCTGAGGAGAGCTTCCCTAGAGAGTGCCTGCCCCAAATAAGGCACATCAATTAGAAATTAGCATGAGGAAAGCCAATCAGGAACTCCCACGACCTGCACCAATAGAATCAGGAGACTCAGGGTCTTCACACCTCCCACTCAAAAAGACAAGAGAGAGAGAGAGAGAGAAAAAAATGGTACAAATGCAAAACAATCATTTAAATGTGACTGTACAATAACTTTAATACTCATCTCCATAAATCCCGCTCCATTTTGCTCCCGGAATCCTGGGCCCTAGGACATCAGATAGAGAAAAAGGAGAAAGAAGAGAGAGAGAGTACAAGAAAATGGCTTCAACCAGACTTACCAGGTTCTGATGAATGGTACAACACTATAAACCATATATATAGGAGAGACTCACTATGACCTTAAGATTAGAAAAGGAGAAATTTATAGGTTTATGGTCTAAGTGGATTGCATATATAAGTGCAATAAGACTGGATCTTGTCTGAGGTCTGAGCAGCGAGGGCAGACACAGGGTTAGGAAGGGGGTGGTCAACAGGAGAGAGAGGATTGAAATAAACTGTAGTTCTGTTAGGTAGTCTGTTTGTAGTTTTGTGTAAATGAAACAAAACCTTATCCACTTGCACCCTTTGTATATATTTTTCTTTTCTTTTTTTTTCTGTTTATTTACGTTTTGGTTTACATGTAATCACAAAAAGGTCAATATATATATATATGTGAGGCAATTATAATCTTTTGTTTTCGAACCAAATGTCTCATTTGGAAAAGTGCATAATTAATAATATAAGTATAATTCCCCTTTTTTTATTTTTTATTTTTTTTGCAGAGAATGTCATATTTTTTTTATTTTTTTATTTTATTTTTTTATTTATTTTTATATATATTTTATATATATATATATATATATATATATATATATATATATATATATATATATATATATATATATATATATATATATATTATTTTTATTAATTTTTTTTGCCTCCAATGTAAACTGTGAAATGTGAAAGATCCTTATAATAAAAAGAAAGTAAAAAAAAAAAAAAGAAGAGAGAGAGAGAAGAAAAGATACCAGTCACTACTGGGACAGCTTACATCCTTGAGAGAACATCAGCAATTATGTAATCCTTGCCACGTATGTGTTTTAATCTGTAAGTGGAAAGGTTGTAGAATAATGCTCCATCTCATAATTCTCTGATTTTTACCGCACATTCGATCTAAGAAAGTCAACAGATTATGCTCAGTGTATACCGTAATAGGACCACAGACCGAGCTCAGATAGACCTCGAAATGTTGAACGGCTAAAATAACGGCTAATGCCTCTTTTTCCACCGTAGAATACACTTGCTGGTGACGATTCAATTTTTTTGAAAAATAACCGACTGGATGTTCAATTCCATTAGAACCCTCTTGTAAAAGAACAGCGCCAACACCATAAGCGCTAGCATCAACTGCAAGTAGAAAATGCTTCTCAAAATTAGGAGTAGCCAACACAGGAGCATTGGCCAATAAAGATTTGGCATTCTCAAAGGAACACTGACATTGCTCTGACCATTGAAAGGGTCTCTTAGGGCTTAATAAATCAGTCAGAGGGGCAACTACATTTGCAAAATTATGACAAAAACCTCTGTAGTAACCCACCATCCCGAGAAAGCTGGAAGACAGTGTTTGTGGCGTTTTTCTTAGGGATCCCAATTCATCAGTCACTGACGTAACTCATAGTGATGACTGAATGGGAACGTCTAGGTTACTAATGTAACTCCTGTTCCCTGAAGGAGGGAAGGGAGAAGTGACGTCCCTTTGCCACAATCCCTGTGTTCACTGCTGAGTAACCGAGCACCACTACAGGGTGTGGAACTGAGACACGAGGAAAGGAAACGAGGATACACAAATAAGAAATGAGAAGCGCTCTATTTGTATATTGGAATATTCTTGATCACTGGAGCGTCACTTTAAAGCGTCAACAGCTGCGATCAAGGGATCTGCCCTTATGTTGTTAAAGTTTGATTATTTAAGAAATTCATACATAATAAAGATAAAGCAAGATGTCCTGTTGATAAATGTTTGATTTATAATTAATTTAAACTGCAAAGGTAAAGCATAAATAAAAATGATTGTGGCATGTGAAGGGAATTGAGAGAATTGAGTTGTCCTTCAAAGATGCTGAGTTTGATCAGTTTCTGGGTCACAGGCTGGAGGACGGAGGAGCGAGGAAATGAGGAAGCATCAATTTGAGTATTAAGAAGCACCCATAAACTTTCCCTCGATTCCTCCGTCTTCATTCTCTTTCCTTGCAACCTTCCCTCACATCCTACAGGAAGATGTGTTTTAGCCTTAAACAGTGAAAAATTAAACTGGGATGTTTGCTGAAATTGTCCAATAATAACCAACTGCAGCCTTTCCTAGAACATTTTCCACCAGCCGTCTCTGATAAATACTTTTACCTGACATCTGTAGATCCTCCAGTGAAACCTGTGATCTCCATCAGTCCACCTGGTGTAATAGTGGAGGGAGATTCAGTGACTCTGTGATTTATAAGTCTCAACTAAGCGTGTGATGTCAAATTTTATTTGTTAATGTTTTGTTTATTTGTTTCAGACTCTCCCAGGAATGTCTCAGTGTTGATAAATGGATCTGGTGTAATAGTGGAGGGAGATTCAGTGACTCTGAACTGCATCAGTGACCAGGGCTGGACTGGGACAAAAAATCGGCCCGGGCATTTTGGCCCAGACCGGCCCACTATATGATCATAAACACCACCCATCTTTGCACGCCCTTAATTATATGCATACCAACTCCTATTCATTAAAACCACTAATGCCATGTAATGAGTGAGTATAGGAACGAGTGAGAGTTTACAGATGAAATAAGTACAAATTTGACATTTATTAATACAGTCGAACTATACTCCACAGTGGTGAATCCTAAAACAAGCTATAAGCGGCTCTGGCATAGCAATACAAGTGTTTCTTACAGGATTTTTTGTTAAAACTGTGGTGGGTGGACCTTGGTTCTTCTAGGGGGGTTCGGGGGCATGCCCCCCCGTGAGAAAATTTTGTGCATTTTAATGTTAAATTCATCAATCTGGTGCACTTTGAGAGTTCAAAATTAAAAGCTCCAACCCATATTCAGTGTGCAAATTAAACAAAGAAAAATTCAAACCTCTTTTAGTTACAGTGTCTATTTACATTACACCTACTATATAATAGTTATAATATTAATCCAATGACAGTAATAGCCATATTTTGTAAAACAAATGCACTAAAAAATAAAGGACACTTTCATAATTAGTTTTGTAACAATTTCTATACTTGAAAGAGATAAGCACATGATCTTTTATTTTGACGCAAACTGCATCAAGCTTTTATTTTGGCGGAAAACATGGTTTACAAACGCCTGTCATTAAATTTCTAGTGAATTGCGGTAATCGTCAACTATGCAGATGTAGAAATAATCTGTAACTGGGTTATGGGTTCCTACACTCCATCATGACATAGCCTAAGTGTTTTGAAAGTAGTTCTGCTTACCGCAGGCTCTACACTCTCTCATCTCTCTCCTGATCCTCACTATCATCATCTGCCACAGGAGCTGACGAAGGTCAGAAAACATATATTTTGACACATAAAGCGTCTGCTTTAAGGGCCTGGTTCTATTTTTTCACGCTATTTATCTGCACATTCCTTGCGTTTCTTCTCCATCTCGCAGACTATTCTGGCAGATATTACACACTGTCACTGCTGCACGCTCGCTCACTCGTTTAAAGTTGTGATTGGGCCAGCCCAGTGTCAATCAAGGAAAGAACCAATGGGCCGCTGATCTACGTGTTTCATGGGCTGGTCTGTCAGAAAAAAAACTAACACTGACTTTTTTTGACCAATGCATTACACCGGCACAAACCCAAAACGCAAGCAAAACAAAACAAAACGAATGGCCCGCCGATGTACACATTTTATGGGCCGTTAAAAATAATAATAATAATAATAAAAAAAGTATTTATGAGATGTATCGGCCCAAAAAGCACGTCGGCCCACCGGGCATTTGCCCGGTATGCCCAATGGCCAGTCCAGCCGTGTCAGTGACTCAAACCCTCCTGCAGAAATCATCTGGATTAAAGGAGGAACGATTGTAGGATCTGGAAGAATCATCAACATCTCAAAGATCAGCTCTGATGACAGTGGAGAATACAAGTGCAAGTCCATCAATGAACATGGAGAGAAATACTCTGATACTGTGACTTTAAACGTCATGTGTGAGTAAATGATCGTTTACACATTGTTCAAAAACTTCAAATTCATAATTTTCTAATATTTATTGTGAGTCTCAGAGATCAGACGCTGTAACTGTCACAGGTGAAGCTTTTATTAACACACTCCTGTATCTTCACATCATTCATCAGTTTTTGAGAGTTAATCATGATGATCTTCCTCTTTCAGTTCATCATGTTGCTGGTAGGAATGTGATTGTGATCACAGCGGCATCTGGAGGATTATTCATCATCATCATCTTCATCATCATCCTGTTTATACTGTGAGTTAAAAAACTGCAGTGATTGTATAAGTTAACTTTTGGTCTAATGTAAAAGAAAATGGCTAATTTGTGTTTGATTATTAGTAATCTTAAAAACAATGTTTTATTTACATATTTTCTCTTAATTTAATACATTCGTCTATATGCTGTTAATGTCTGTGATTATAACAGGAAGAAACAAAGGAGTGTTAAAGCTGAAGATCTCACAGTGAAAGAGGTAAATCATCCACACACAACACGACTTTACAGAAGCAGAAAATCAGTCGATCAGCCGTTATCTGTGTCTCAGACTGTAACTGTACAAACTGATGAGAAACCAACATTATCAAAGACTTTATCAACACAATCCAGAAAAAAAGAATAAAAAATAAATAAAACTGAAGAAAACATTTAACTAATTTTTACATGGTTTAATGGAATACTTATATATTTATTGTTTTAATATAGGTTTGTTGGTCTCATTGCATAATCATTAACACATAGTGTGATAAATGAACATGTCACTTAATTTACTCATTCTGCCCTATTCTTCTCCACTCCGTGTGTGATTCAATGAAATATACCTGTATTTTACATCATTACATTGATTTGATACTTGATCTGAAAAGTTTGAGGAAAACTCCTCTAGACTGAGAATCTTCAGATCAAACTGATTTACTGGTCTTAATAATAATTACATTACTTGCATTTCAGAATGATTTCTATTCTGATGCCTCACAGAGCGTTTCAGTCCATGACAAGCCTCTTTCTGAACAAAATTCAGCCAATGATTCTCTGTATGCCAGTGTGAAACCCAAAAAATTCAGAGGAAAAACTCCTGAATCCAGAGATACTGAGGAGATCCTATACGCAACTGTCCAACATCACAGAAAGACAGAGACGAAGGGAGCAGAGGAGAATGAATGTCAATATGACGATATAAGAGTTCATCAGCCTGATGCTGCAGTGAGGTGAGAAAAACCAACTTAACCAGCTTAACCAATACCAATTTAACCAGTACCAACTTAACCAGTACCAACTTAACCAGCACCAACTGAACCAGCACCAAATGAACCAGCACCAAATGAACCAGCACCAACTTAACCAGCACCAACTTAACCAGTACTAACTTAACCAGTACCAACTTAACCAGTACCAACTTAACCAGCATCAACTTAACCAGTACCAATTTAATTTGATTGTTTAGTTGTGGAATAAGTTACCTATCTGTTCAGACCAATATAAACATGTTCATCACCCACATTAAAGAGGGTCGGACGAGAAGCGCAGCACCACGTCTTTAAAATTTGAACACATTATTCTCTATGAGTGTACACACACCGGCGGCGCCATTCGGCATCTGTCCACGGCTCCCAGCTACGGCTCAGGACCTTGTTCATAATCCTGCCACGCCACAGAGCGCTATTTACATAGTTTTATATTAAATGTACATTTATTTGTCTCAAATCGTTGTATGTATATACTGACTTCACCCTGTGCTGCAATATACATTTAGTTTTACATTAATTTACAGAAATCACCTGCATGGATGAAAACTGCTGATGTTATCAGATTTTTAGGTGATATTCTCAATTCATTCGAGTAGGGTCTGCCTGCAGAGCCGGAGGCTGCATTTTCAGGACCCCACTTTTGGGACCGCATTTCTAGGACCCTAGGTTTTTAGTGACGGCGCCACCTACCGAATTAGAGGACCAGTGAAGCAGCGAAGATGGACGACAACCAGAGTGTGAGTATCAATACTATTTTTACAATTGCGATGCATTTAATTGGAAAGTTAACGTAGCAAACGTGATGGTGATTTGCTAAATAAATAGTCTTGAATGCATATATAGTATTTAGCCTCTAATGCTTGAAAATGAATTGTTAGCACGTTCATTTAACAGAACTGTTCCGTGATAAGCCTGTGTTGACTTATTGACAGCACAATAAAACTGTAGCATGTTCATTCTGAAAGCTTGTTAATTACTCATTGTTCTTCCATTTTAATTCAGTTAAAATAATCGTAATCAGGTCGAAAAAAAGTCGTGTCAATGTTAGTTCTATTCAGATTTCTCAGTTGAGATGGGCTTTATTGACATGAGTGTTTCTAGAACCTTTGTTCCCACAACATCAAAACTTTTTTTTTTTTTTTTTTATCTTTGAACAGTATGCAATAATAGTATTATGAACATTAATTGATATGTGTGCACTGTTTGGTAACTAATAAAAAAATAAAAAAATTAGAGAGTAGAACATGTTCAACTAAATGTTCCTTATTTAATTCACTTCTCTTTCTCTCTCTCTCTCTTAGGAGTCAGTGATGATGTTGTCCATGAAGTTCTGTTTGTGGTCCACATCATGAACAAATTTGTTTTTGTGTGTGTTCAAGTTCAGTTATTATATATTATTTTGTAAAATATTTTGTGTGTGCAAGTTCAGTTATTATATATTATTTTGTAAAATATTTTGTGTGTTCAAGTTAGGTTGTTATATATTATTTTGTAAAATATTTAGTGTGTTCAAGTTGAGGTGTGATATATTATTTTGTAAAATATACACAATCTACCCCCAGAGTCATCCTTGTCTTCCCTCTATACTTGAAAATGTGGTCGATCTAGTGACTGAAAAGACTATAACATGATTCCTTGTTTATTTTACTTGAGTTATTATATTATGCTACTTAGACCCAATAATTGCTCAACATTCCTAGGAACCAGGTTTAATTGCAATAAATAAAGTAGTATTTGGGTGTAATAAAACTGTAAAACTCGAATGTAGTTAAAATTGGGTGGGTGGAAATACTTCCTGGCACAACTAGGGTCCTGGAAATGCGTTCCTGAGACTGCGGTTCTCCGAGTCGGTAGGTGGCGCTGTCACAAAAAACTAGGGTCCTAGAAATGCGGTCCTAGAAGTGGGGTCCTGAAAATGCAGCCTCCGGCTCTGCAGACAGATAATATTGATTCATTCAGTTAACGGACGCTCTGAGGTAAAGTGTTCAGACTGCAGACTTAACAACGATTGTGTTCCCTTTCGAGAACGGTCACTTCATATTGCGTAGCTAATATGCAGTGGGGGAAACTCCTTTCCTCGAGAAATATTGAAGCCTATATTTAAAACGCAGTGCAGCTGCACAGCAAACACAGCAGAGCATCTAGCTCGCTCTTCATGCACCTCGTGCGGATCCCTTCTGCACGAGGTGGAAGGACACACGGAGTGCGCCACATGCCTGGGAGCCACGCCACATGCCCATGCTGAAGCTCTGCCAGGAACTGCTGTCATTGCGAGAGTCTGCCTATTTCAATGCTGCGGGTTAGCTCTATTCAAAGATGGTGACACCGCTTTCCTGCTCTTCCTTTTCCCGCACTACTTAAGCCTCGGAAGAAGAAGCGCCTCAGCCAACGACAGCCTGAACATATGGAAGTAAGCGAGCCCACACCGGCCATGTCCCCATGTGCCTCGCTTTCCCCATCACAGTCTCCTTCGCCGGTCCTGTTCACTCAGGCGGACCAGGGCCCCTCTCTTCGAGCGGCGGGTCTTGTCTCCTTCGGTGGATCGGACGAAGAGCACAACAACAGCCATTGCAGCCACTCCATTGCTGCGTCTGAGGAAGAGTGGTCAGGCTTAGTTGACCCCACCCTCCTCTCACAGTCAGGTGCCAGCCAGTGATACTGCTACCAGGACTAATTCAGATCCTGAGATGCTGCGCATTCTCACCGCGGCCATTTCGGACCTGTCTGCCAGGAGCCGACTGGATGGATGGTTTCTGCCGGGCGCCAGCAGGCCTCCCGTCACAGGCCAGCGCCCTTCTTCCCTGAAGTTCACAACGAACTCACGAAGTCATGGCGCGCCCCCTATTGGCACGCATGAGCGCTTCTACTGCCGCTATGCCTCTCCTCTTTTGACGGCGCCGCGGAAAAAGGATATGAGAAGCTGCCACTGCTCGAGGAAGCAGTCGCCACTCACCTCTGCCCTCCTCCTTCTGCTGGATGGAGATCTAGAGCGGTACACCCCTCGAAGCCCTGCCGAAACAATTCAACCCTCGCTGGACGTGCTTTTTCAGCTTCCGGCCAGGCGGTATCGGCTCTGCACACCATGGCGGTGTTACAGGTTTTCCAGGCCAAGCTTCTCCAATCGTTGGTCTGGCCCGGAAGTGGTCATTTCGTGACCCGCGCTGTGCCACAGACCTAGCACTGCGCGCTACGAATGCTACTACTCAAGCGATCGGCAGAGGCATGGCTAAGCTCGTCGTGCTCAAATTCGCTCACAGACCCCCGCGATTTCAGGTGGTCGTCTAGACTTCAGTGAGAAGCGACGTGGCTCACGTGCCGAAATACAAAATCTACTAGCAAAAGGGGCAATAGAATTAGTCCCCCCCGCACTGAGTCAGTCAGTGTTTTACAGTCGCTACTTCCTTGTACCAAAAAAGGACGGCGGCACCAGGTCCATTTTAGATCTGAGACATCTGATCAAAGCCCTCATGAGACGGCCATTCAGAATGCTAACTACCAAACAAATCCTCGTGCAGGTTCGCCCGGGGATTGTTTTTTTTACGGTGGATCTGAAAGACGCTTACTTTCATATTCAGATAACACTCAATCACAGGCCATTCTTGAGATTCGCCTTCGAGGGGCAGGCTTATTAATACACGGTCCTACCGTTTGGTCTGTCACTGTCACCCCGTACATTTACGAAGTGCATGTGGCGACATGGAGTGCGTGTGCTGAACTATCTCGACGATTGTTTCAGTATGGCTCATGGCTCAGTCGAAGACCGAATTATTGACACATAAATCCTTGCTCCTCAGCCTTTTGGAATGTCTGGGGCTCAGGATAAATTTTCCCAAGAGCAAACTGTTACCCAGCCAGAATGTAACCGTTCTGGGCACACTTATCGACTCTACACTAATGAGGGTGCAGCTCACATCAGAGCGCGTTCTCTCTATCCAACAGCTGATAGTCTCCTTCAGGGTAGGTGCGCACATGCCCCTCAGGAAGTTTCAGAGGCTTCTTGGTCTCATGGCCGCAGCATCGTCAGTACTCCACCTAGGATTACTGCATATGTGCCCACTTCAGCACTGGCTCAAGCGCCGTGTGCCAGCCCATGTGTGGCGGTCAGGCCGCCTGCGCGTTACGGTGAACCATGGCTGCTTCAGAGCTCTGGTTCCCTGGAAAGCCCAAAACTGGTACCAGTCGGGCGTGACCATGGGTGTGGCCTCCAGGAGGAAGGTGATTTTCACAGACGCCTCCAACCAAGGTTGGGGGGCGCTGCAGGAGGGCAAGCCTGTCTCCGGCTTCTGGTCGAGCCCAGAGAAGAGCTTACATATCAACTGCCTGGAAATGAGAGCAGTTTGTTTAGCCCTGAAAGTGTTTCTGCCAGACCTCAGAGGACACCACGTCTTGGTCCGCATGAACAATATGTCAGTGGTGTCCTATATAAATCGCCAGGGCGGCCTCAGATCAGGCAACCTGTATGTCATGGCCAGAAACCTCCTCCTTTGGGCACAAGCCAACCTGCACTCTCTGAGAGCTGCTCACGTCCCGGGCATCCAAAATTTGGGTACGGACATGCTCGAGACAACACTCCTCCAGGTGAGTGGTCTCTCAACCCAGACGGTTTATCTGATATTGAGTGTATTCGGAAAGGCAGAGGTTGACCTCTTTGCCTTGGAAAGCAACACTCACTGTGCAATGTTCTTTTCAAAGTAAAGGGACGCACTGGCCCATCCCTGGCCCAGTCGGCCTCAATATGCGTTCCCTCCTGTCTCTATGATCCCTCAGGTCATCAAACGGATCAGAGAAAGCGGATGCTCAGTCCTCCTAGTAGCCCCCCTCTGGAAAACCCAGATATGGTTTCCAGAGCTGGCTCAGTTGATGGACAAAGTCCCTTGGCCTGTGCCAGTGAGGAAGGATCTCCTCACGCAGGCAAACAGGACAATTTGGCACCCTCGACCCTCAACGGGTCTCCTGGGGCCTCCAAGAAAAAGTCTTGAAAACTATAACTGAAGCTAGAGCACCGTCTATCAGGCGCCTCTATGCCCTGAAGTGGTCAGTGTTCACCAGCTGGTGCACAGCTAGGGACTTCGAACCCCAGTCATGCAAGGTATCAGTGGTACTCTCCTTCCTACAAGAGCTGTTGGATGCGGGTCGCTCCCCATCCACACTCCAAGTGTATGTGGCAGCCATAGCAGCCTACCATGCTCCTGTGACTGGCCAATCACTGGGGAAAAATGACCTCGTTGTTCGTTTCCTCAAAGGAGCCAGAAGGATAAACCCCCCCAGACCCCCTTCTATACCAGCTTGGGACCTCTCCACGGTCCTTGGGGCCCTGAAGGGTCCCCGGTTTGAGCCGCTGCAGTCGGCTGATCTTAAGCCACTTTCGCTGAAAACTGCTCTACTGCTGCCTCTGGCATCAGTTAAGCAAGTGGGAGATCTGCAGGCGCTCTCTGTGAGCGCTTCCTGCTTGGAGTTTGGGGTAGGTGACTCCAGAGTCACACTCAAGCCAAGGCATGGATATGTACCTAAAGTGCTCTCAACTCCGTTCAGAGCGCAGGTTATTACATATAGACATATAGACATAAGCCCCGACCATTCTGGCGGGCTCTGACATGCTCTGGCGTGGGGTCGCCTGATTGGTTTGCGCGTCAGAGGCGTTTCGCCATAGGGTGTGCAGTTGCCGCAGCACAGCCAATGGGTGAGCTAGACACACTGCTGTGTTCGCTGTGCAGCTGCACTGTTTAAATTTACGCTTCAATATTTCTTGAGAAAAGGAGTTTCCCCCACTGCGTATTAGCTACGCAATACTCGTTCCCTACTCTCAGTTTCTTAATTGTTTCATTTTTTTGTGTGTAATTGTTTGTTTGTTTATATATATATATATATATATATATATATATATATGTGTGTGTGTGTGTGTGTGTGTTATTTATATATAATTTGACTTTCTGAAGTTTGTTTGAGTTTAATCTGTTAGTATAGAGTTTGTTGTTATTCAGTATTTTTTGCTCTTCAGATTGGGCGTAAGATTAGAAATCAGACAAGTGAACTTATTCAAATGCAAAAGTATTTAATTTTATGTATTAAGGTATTTTGTAAGAGTTTCCTCTGCCAGTTTTACTTTACTGAAGGACCAGTGCTTTAATAACCTGATTAACCTTCAAGATATTTAAATCTGTAATGTCTTTACTGGATTCACAGCACTAGGACCTCTAGTGGTTGACTTGTGAATTATTGTTATTTGACATAAACAATGTCTCAGATTACATTGGCATTGATCCAACTATTTTACCCTCCTCCTTTCTTCTCTCTAGTTAGGATAGACAGAGTCTCTTTCAGTCTGTTTCAGATCTCAAGCAGACAGCGAAGAAAAAAGTAAAATGTTTATATTTGTGCTTTGTGGATAATGGTAATAAAATGTAAATAAGGTTTCAGAGACCAAATACCCCAGATGGAGGGAAATATTTATTTCAAATTAACATAAAAACAACAGAGACCCTTGCGATTAACAAAAAAACGGGGTTGCCATGACATAATCATATCGGAATTCATACTTTTTTTAAAAGATTATGATAAATAAAATATTTGGCATCAAATAACTTCTTGTGTCATAAATTCAATCTTATCAATTTCAGTTTATGCACTGTTTCTTTGTGTGGTGTGTGGAAAAACAGATACATTTGTAAGGAACATTTCACATTTAGTTTTTATGGTTTTATCCCAGTAACGTCAGTAAATTACCTCAGTTTTCAAAATGAATCCTGTATCACGGGATCATAAACGGAAGGCAAAAGCGCTTCCTCGAAGTGACTGTCACAGGTCGGGATGGGCCAAGCCGGACTGCGCCCACCCCTGAACCAGGTCCACCCTGAGGAGCGTGTCAGAGACGAGACGGAAACAGAATTCAAGGGAATAACAGTTCTTTTTATTAAAGTTAAAAGTAATTTGAATAACCTAAGCTAAAATCTTCCTTTCCTCTTCTTCCCCGGAATCGAGGCAATGCAGCAGTCTCCGGGGCCCACTCCCACGTCGATACAAGGTTCGCAATGGCCTGAGATGGATCGATGGATTTCCACAGGTGTGTATGCGGTCGGGGCTGTTCCTCTTCCCACGCTGATGCAGGGTCCGCAGGGACCTACGACGGACAGGTGAGTTTCCACAGGTGAGTAGACAGTCAGGCTGCTCCTCTTCCCACACTGATGCAGGGTTCACAGGGACCGACGACAGACAGGTGAGTTTCCACAGGTGAGTAGACAGTCGGGGCCCTTCCTCTTCCCACACTGATGCAGGGTTCACAAGGACCGACGACAGACAGGTGAGTTTCCACAGGTGAGTAGACAGTTGGAACTCTAGGGCTACAGCAGACTCGAGTCAACAGGCTGAACGGAGCTTCTCTAGGACAGACAGTTAGAACAGACAGAGTCAGCTTCAACAGCAGTATATAGGCCTCACGTGTGTTGCCGGGGACAGGTGACTCCACACCATGCAGATGGGCCGGGGGCTATAGCAGACTCAAAGGTGCAGGCCGAGCGGAGCTTCTCCTGGACAGACAGAATCAACTTCAACAGCAATATACAACTCTCACGTGTGTTGCGGGGGACAGCTAACTTCGCACCATGCAGATGGACTTGGGATTGTAACAGACTCAAAGTCGCAGCTGAGCAGAGCTGCTCTAAGACAGACAAAATCAACTTCACCACAGTATACAGTTCTTACGTGTGTTGCAGGGGACAGATAACTTCACACCATGCAGATGGACCTGGGGCTATAGCAGATTCAAGTCGCAGGCTGAGTGGAGCTTCTCTAGAACAGACAGAATCAACTTCAACAGCAGTATACAATTCTCACGTGTGTTGCAGGGGACAGATGACTTCACACCATGCAGAATGGACTTGGGGTTGTAGCAGACTCAAGTCGCAGGCTGAGGTGAGCTTCTCTAGGACAGACAGAATCAACTTCAACAGCAGTATACAGTTCTCACGTGTGTTGCAGGGGACAGATAACTTCACACCATGCAGATGGACTTGGGGTTGTAGCAGGCTCAAGTCACGGGCTGAGCGGAACTCCTCTAAGACAAACAGAATCAACTTCAACAGCAATATACAGTTCTCACACGTGTTGCAGGGGACAGATAACTTCACACCATGCAGATGGGCTTGGGGTTGTAGCAGACTCAAAGTCGCAGGCTGAGCAGAACTTCTCTAAGACAGACAGAATCAACTTCAACAGCAATATACAATTCTCACGTGTGTTGCAGGGGACAGATAACTTCACGCCATGCAGATGGGCTTGGGGTTGTAGCAACTCAAAGTCACAGGCTGAGCGGAACTTCTCTAAGACAGACAGAATCAACTTCAACAACAGTATACAGTTCTCACGTGTTGCAGGGGACAGATAACTTCACACCGTGCAGGTGGGCTTAGGGCTGCAGCAGACTCAAAGTCAAACAGGCTGAGCGGAGCTCCTGCTAAGACAAACAGAATCAAGATTGCAGATAGAGTGTGCAGTCTCACGTGTGTTGCAAGGGGGGGCAAACCTTCTCACCATACAGGTGGGTTGACAGGCAAGTAGCGAACTTAAGTCAACAGGCTGGACAGAGCTTCTTCTAAGACAGTCAGAATCACTATTTCAAAACAGAGAGGTTAGATTGACTCACAGATGCTATTCCTTCTAGTCCTCAACAGATGGGGCCGATCGACATTATTAAGCTCCAGTTACTGACAGTAGACCAGCATGGCACGTGGGGAGTGCACGGCAAAAGAGAATAAATCTTCCACACACACACGGCAATTTCACTCCAAACATGCAACGTGAGGGGGGAAACGTCAATTTAAGCACTGCAATCCACTTCAATAAGTGCAGATAAGGCCAGCACTCACCCAGGGGTCTCCGTGCCACAAGCAACGAGCTCCAATGTTGGGAAAAAGATGTTTCAGGGTTTTCCTCCACAGACATAGACGGATTCACATCACCGTTCCAACACGGGGGAAGAGGGCAAGAGATCGAACATGAATCAGTATAATTCACTCAGTGACGTTTAGATAGCACAATCAAAGCACTCCAATCCACCTCAAATTCAGTGTTGAAACATGCAGGTACGAGATACGATGGTCGATTACTTATCTCTCTCCCTTCCAGGCAAACGGTGTGTTTTCACAATTCTTCCACACTCCTCGAGTCCTCTCCAGCAGCACTTCCCTTTGCACCCCACAATTCTTCTCTGCAACACTCAAATAGAACGACTTCTCACGGGAGAGAACCACCCAACAGTCTCTCTTCACTGGCTTTTTATATCCTTCTCAATGCCCACATGGCTTCGTCATGGCTCTAGATTAATTTCCCACACCTGGTGTCAATTTCCTCATCCCGGTTGGCAGGGCAACAGATATACACTTACACGGGGGGTAGTGTTTCCTTGTTATTATACCGGAGGGGACACAATTGCGGCGAACTTTAGTTCCGCCCTCATTTGTCACACCGTGACATACTCCCCCGCCAAACCGTTCTAGTCCCGAGAACGGGAGCCGGACACCCAGTCTCCATATCTAGCTGGGGGCCGACATCGGTTCTCCCGCTGGGGCCGCCTGGGTGGAGAAATAGGCTCTTCAGGCCGTGGCTCTATGCCTAGTCCCCTCGGGACCACCGCCCATCCTACCAACTGGGGCATCCATGCTGTTTCACCGGGGGGCTTTTCGGCAGCAGGAGTCGGATAGTTCGGACAGGGGCGAATCAGGTTGCGATGCAACACCCGCTCTGGACCGGCTCTCCCTTCGGGACGGATGGCATAAACCGGCTGGTCTGGGTGTGGTTGCCGCTGGACTACATAGGGCTGTGACTCCCACCGGTCGCTTAATTTACCCTTCCCCTGGCGACGGTTGTCCCTTACCAATACTCTCTCCCCTGGTAGTAGCGGTGCTTCCCGAGCCGTCCGGTCGTATAGCCTTTTGTTCTTCGCTGCAGCCCGATTGATCTGATCCGAGACCTGCTCATAAGCCGACTGAAGGCGCTGGTGGTGCCTGGTCACCCAATCGGTCAGACTGCTCCCTTCTTCCGCCGCCATGGTCCCCAAGAGCAAATCAGTTGGAAGCCTCACATGCCTTCCAAACATAAGGTAAGTTGGGGCATAGCCCCTAGTACTGTGTACGCTATTGTTGTATGCCTGAACTAATGCCGGGAGTCTGTCGGCCCAATGGCCCTGTTGGTCCTCCTCCAGGGTCCCCAGCAGGCTCAGCAGCGTCTGGTTAAACCTCTCACACCCCCCGTTCCCTTGGGGGTGATAAGGGGTCGTATGGGTCTTCTTCCCTCCATACAGCTGGCACAGCTCGTGTATCACCCTGGGTTCAAAGTTAGGCCCCTGATCAGAATGGAGTACTTCGGGACACCCAAACGGCTGAATTACGTACTTCCACAGGGCGTTGGCGGTGGTAATAGCAGTCTGATCTAGGGTCGGAACGGCCCAAGCGTACTTCGTGAACAGGTCCGTAACCACAAGGATATACTGGATCCGGTCCACCGGCCGACCCAGGGTCAGATAGTCCATAGCGACAATGTGCAAGGGTGCCTTGGCCTGAATTGGAACCAGCGGAGCCCGTACCTCTTTCCTGGTCTTAAACAGTATACAGCGTGGACACTTCTGTAGATAGGCCCTCGTCGTGCCCTCCATCCCGGGCCAGTAGAAGTGTCGCCGTAATAAGGCCGTCGTCCTCTCCTGCCCTTGATGCCCCATCCTGGTGTGATAGGCTTCCAACAACGCTGGCCAGCGTCCCTCGGGGACCACCACCTGACAGACCCTGTCGCCCCACTTGGAATCTTGGAGGGCCCTGCAAATCACCCCTTCCTTCAAGTAGAGTCTCTCTCTCTGGCCCAACAGTCCTCGCACTGTTCGGGTCTGAGCTCGGCATTCCGCACCGGCGGGCCATGCCTTCCGCCTCAGCCAAGTTCGGACCACCAGCAGATCCTCGTCCTCGCCCTGCCATACCCTCCAGCGCTGCGGGTCCCATCCCCAACTACCCGGGGGTTCTTCCAAGGGCTGGCCGGGTGCCTCCACAATCCCCACCATTAGTCCTTCGTCATGTCCTGCTTCCTGAGCCAATACCGGGCCCGATGATCCTTCCTCTGGCAGCCTAGATAGGACATCGGCGTTGGTATGTTCCCTCCCTGGCCGGTATTGGAGCTGGTAATCGAAGTTCGCCAGTTGTGCCACCCATCGCTGTTCTACCGCCCCCAGCTTGGCGGTCTGCAGATGTACGAGCGGATTATTGTCCGTAACCACTTGCACCCTGGCTCCCCACAGGTAATCTTTAAATTTTTCACTCACCGCCCACTTCATTGCCAGCAGCTCGAGTTTAAAGGAACTGTAATTGGCGTCGTTTCTCTCGGTGGGGTGCAGGCTTCGGCTCGCATAAGCGATTACCCTCTCCTTTCCTTGTTGCTTCTGAGCCAGGACAGCTCCTAAGCCCAGGTTACTGGCATCTGTGTACAGGATGAAAGGCTGTGTGAAGTCGGCATAAGCCAAAATCGGGGCCTGTAATAACTCCTGTTTGAGCCTCTGAAAGGCCTCCTCACACGCCGGATCCCACTGGATCGATGGCGACCCTCGACCCCGAACTCGTCCCGTACCTCCCAGCAGCTGATTGATCGGCTTGGCGATTCTGGAGAAATCTTTAATGAATCGCCTATAATATCCGACGAAGCCCAGGAAGGATCTAACCTGCCGTACCGTCTTAGGGGTGGCCCACCCCTGCACAGCCGCCACCTTCTCCGGATCGACAGAAATCCCTCCAGCACTCACAATGTGGCCCAAGAATTTTACCTCCTTTCGGAAAAGCTGACATTTATCCGGCTGGAGTTTCAGCCCATACCTCTCCAGGGAGAGAAAGACCTGTTCCAGGTGTTGGAGATGGGACCCGAAATCCGGAGAATAGACGATCACGTCGTCGAGGTAGACAAGCGTGGTCTCCATTAGTTGGCCGCCCAGGCAACGCTGCATGAGCCGTTGGAAAGTGGCTGGGGCGTTGCAGAGGCCAAAGGGCATCCGGTCCCACTCATATAACCCAAAGGGGGTAGTGAACGCAGTCTTCTCCCTGTCCCGCTCATCCACCTGGACTTGCCAGTATCCGCTGGCCAGATCGAGTGTCGAATACCAAGCTGCTTGTGTAAGGCTGGTGAGAGAATCTTCTACTCGGGGCAGTGGGAAAGCATCCCTTTTGGTCACCTGGTTGAGCCGCCGGTAGTCCACACAGAACCTCCAAGAACCATTTTTCTTCCGTACCAGTACTATCGGCGCGGCCCAAGGACTGCTGCTCTCCCGGATAATTCCCTTATCCAACATCCCCCTCAGGAGGGTGCGAACCTCTGAGTACAGGGTCGGAGGCACGGGTCGATAACGCTCCCTGCTGGGTGTGGCCTCTCCGGTCGGGATCTGGTGCTTAACTGCATCCGTACGGCCGTAGTCCTCGTCGTGGGTAGAGAACAAATGTTGCCATTTCGTCAAGAAACATTGGAGTTGTTGGACTTGGTCCTCTTTCAATCCCTCTCCACGTAACGACTCTCCTTCCAGGTGTGTCGGCAGTCTTCCTCCAACCTCTTCCACGTGTCGACCCGTTTGTGCCAGGGCCACCTCTACCACTGTTGGACTTACTCGACAGAATTCCACTTCTCCCTGTTCTCGAATTTGATGGGGCTTCACCGAGGTAACTCGGGCTAGGCGTTGGTGGCGGTATAGGTGGATCGGGAAAGAATTTGTATTTCGGACTCTAACTGAGACTCGGCCTCTCCTTGCAGACGCCAGCCCCCGAGCAACTTCCACCTTGGGGCCATCCGGGTAGGGCTCCACCAAAACCCACTCCTGGGGGCTATAAAGCCGAGAGGGCACCCTGGCCCAGACCACGGCTTCACTTCGAGCGGGAACGGACAAGGCATAACGGCAGGCCACTCTCCCAGTACTCTCCCGTTCGCCCTGCTGCTCAGCCAGGCAAACCCGGCGACAGTCGGCTCTCACCCGATCCCACTCCTGGCCATCTGATGACGAGGCAGCTCGCACTGGTCTGCCCCGGAACAGTTCCTCCCAACACTCAGAGATCACGTTCATGCCCAGTAGGGCCCGATGAGACCCCAGACACAACCCCATTCCATTTGCCCCACGCAGGGTCAACCAGGGGGCTTCGGCCGTCGACCGACCCTGGGCACCAAATAACTCATGAGTCAGGCTCTCCGCAAACAAGGTTACTTGCGACCCGGTGTCCAGGAGGCATTGTACTTCCCGGCCGTTGACCTGAATCGCCACAACCGGGCAACGGCCCACCAGGTGTTCGTTGGGGAGTGTGGGAAGCTGAGGGTCTAACAAGGGGGTCCCGACCACTTGACCCACAGTGGCCGGACGCTCTAAAAACCCCCCCTGCGATGCCCGTCTGGAGGAGCACTGACGGGAGTAATGACCCGGTTCTCCACAGTTATTGCAGAGAGGACGACCCTGTTCATCCCACTGGAATCGAGGCCCCAAAGGCCGAAGTGGACGGCGTTCTGGGAGATGGCCCCCATCGGAGTACGCCCGCTCCCGTGGCGGAGGCAATGAACGGGGATGTTCCCGGCGAAGTTCTGCCACGAGGGACTTAGACAGTTCGGACAGTTGCTCACGTACGTCCTTCTTCAGCTCCTCCCGAAGGGCCTGTTTCCAGTCCGATATAGCAGGGGGCGGTGGAACACTAGTGGCGTTGGTGGCCAGACAACTGGGAGGGTCTACGCTCGCAGCATGGTCACGTTCAAGGGCTAAAGCTTCTCCACGCAGCTCTTCAAAAGTGAGGTCGGGTTCTCGTCGTAGTTGGACCCGCAGACTCTGACGCACAGGGCCTTCTCGTAATCCTAATAGAAACTGATCTCTCAACAGGACTTCCTCATCACCCAGACCGTGATCTTGTCTTCCTTTCAAACGGGAGAACTGTTCCCTCAACTGTAGTGTGAATGCACGGACATTTTGTCGAGGCCCTTGTCTACAATTGAAAAACTGCGTTCGCAGGACAGCTACCGGGGTGGTGTCTCCATATTGCCCCGTGAGAAATTCAAAGATTGCTTGGGCCGTCGTTCGATTTGCTTCCGGCGCTGCCTGTACCTCTCTTCTTGCTTCTCCTTCCAGGGAATTTAAAACAAACTGTACTTTCTGAGGGGCACTCAGACCTTGAAGTCCGGCTAAGTACTCGACCTGAGCTTTCCAACATGACAAACTCACTTCTGATCCGGGGCCTCCGTACTTCTGGGCCCACGGGGCTCCCATAAAAATCGGCATTGCCGGTTGCCGCACTACTGGCTCTTCTTCTTCAGCCATCTCACTCTGATCGCTCAACTCAAGGTGGTACCCTGCCGACTACGCCAAATCTGTCACAGGTCGGGATGGGCCAAGCCGGACTGCGCCCACCCCTGAACCAGGTCCACCCTGAGGAGCGTGTCAGAGACGAGACGGAAACAGAATTCAAGGGAATAACAGTTCTTTTTATTAAAGTTAAAAGTAATTTGAATAACCTAAGCTAAAATCTTCCTTTCCTCTTCTTCCCCGGAATCGAGGCAATGCAGCAGTCTCCGGGGCCCACTCCCACGTCGATACAAGGTTCGCAATGGCCTGAGATGGATCGATGGATTTCCACAGGTGTGTATGCGGTCGGGGCTGTTCCTCTTCCCACGCTGATGCAGGGTCCGCAGGGACCTACGACGGACAGGTGAGTTTCCACAGGTGAGTAGACAGTCGGGCTGCTCCTCTTCCCACACTGATGCAGGGTTCACAGGGACCGACGACAGACAGGTGAGTTTCCACAGGTGAGTAGACAGTCGGGGCCCTTCCTCTTCCCACACTGATGCAGGGTTCACAAGGACCGACGACAGACAGGTGAGTTTCCACAGGTGAGTAGACAGTTGGAACTCTAGGGCTACAGCAGACTCGAGTCAACAGGCTGAACGGAGCTTCTCTAGGACAGACAGTTAGAACAGACAGAGTCAGCTTCAACAGCAGTATATAGGCCTCACGTGTGTTGCCGGGGACAGGTGACTCCACACCATGCAGATGGGCCGGGGGCTATAGCAGACTCAAAGGTGCAGGCCGAGCGGAGCTTCTCCTGGACAGACAGAATCAACTTCAACAGCAATATACAACTCTCACGTGTGTTGCGGGGGACAGCTAACTTCGCACCATGCAGATGGACTTGGGATTGTAACAGACTCAAAGTCGCAGCTGAGCAGAGCTGCTCTAAGACAGACAAAATCAACTTCACCACAGTATACAGTTCTTACGTGTGTTGCAGGGGACAGATAACTTCACACCATGCAGATGGACCTGGGGCTATAGCAGATTCAAGTCGCAGGCTGAGTGGAGCTTCTCTAGAACAGACAGAATCAACTTCAACAGCAGTATACAATTCTCACGTGTGTTGCAGGGGACATGCAGAATGGACCATCACACCATGCAGAATGGACTTGGGGTTGTAGCAGACTCAAGTCGCAGGCTGAGGTGAGCTTCTCTAGGACAGACAGAATCAACTTCAACAGCAGTATACAGTTCTCACGTGTGTTGCAGGGGACAGATAACTTCACACCATGCAGATGGACTTGGGGTTGTAGCAGGCTCAAGTCGCGGGCTGAGCGGAACTCCTCTAAGACAAACAGAATCAACTTCAACAGCAATATACAGTTCTCACACGTGTTGCAGGGGACAGATAACTTCACACCATGCAGATGGGCTTGGGGTTGTAGCAACTCAAAGTCACAGGCTGAGCGGAACTTCTCTAAGACAGACAGAATCAACTTCAACAACAGTATACAGTTCTCACGTGTTGCAGGGGACAGATAACTTCACACCGTGCAGGTGGGCTTAGGGCTGCAGCAGACTCAAAGTCAAACAGGCTGAGCGGAGCTCCTGCTAAGACAAACAGAATCAAGATTGCAGATAGAGTGTGCAGTCTCACGTGTGTTGCAAGGGGGGGCAAACCTTCTCACCATACAGGTGGGTTGACAGGCAAGTAGCGAACTTAAGTCAACAGGCTGGACAGAGCTTCTTCTAAGACAGTCAGAATCACTATTTCAAAACAGAGAGGTTAGATTGACTCACAGATGCTATTCCTTCTAGTCCTCAACAGATGGGGCCGATCGACATTATTAAGCTCCAGTTACTGACAGTAGACCAGCATGGCACGTGGGGAGTGCACGGCAAAAGAGAATAAATCTTCCACACACACACGGCAATTTCACTCCAAACATGCAACGTGAGGGGGGAAACGTCAATTTAAGCACTGCAATCCACTTCAATAAGTGCAGATAAGGCCAGCACTCACCCAGGGGTCTCCGTGCCACAAGCAACGAGCTCCAATGTTGGGAAAAAGATGTTTCAGGGTTTTCCTCCACAGACATAGACGGATTCACATCACCGTTCCAACACGGGGGAAGAGGGCAAGAGATCGAACATGAATCAGTATAATTCACTCAGTGACGTTTAGATAGCACAATCAAAGCACTCCAATCCACCTCAAATTCAGTGTTGAAACATGCAGGTACGAGATACGATGGTCGATTACTTATCTCTCTCCCTTCCAGGCAAACGGTGTGTTTTCACAACTCTTCCACACTCCTCGAGTCCCCTCCAGCAGCACTTCCCTTTGCACCCCACAATTCTTCTCTGCAACACTCAAATAGAACGACTTCTCACGGGAGAGAACCACCCAACAGTCTCTCTTCACTGGCTTTTTATATCCTTCTCAATGCCCACATGGCTTCGTCATGGCTCTAGATTAATTTCCCACATCTGGTGTCAATTTCCTCATCCCGGTTGGCAGGGCAACAGATATACACTTACACGGGGGGTAGTGTTTCCTTGTTATTATACCGGAGGGGACACAATTGCGGCGAACTTTAGTTCCGCCCTCATTTGTCACACCGTGACATGACCATCACATGTATACTTTGCTAATTCATGGAAAGACCCTTCTGGAAAAGATCAGATTGTGTTCACTTGTTTTCGACGGGCTGTCGACGTTGGGTAGCATAACGCGTCACCGTTTCGCAGAATGAGTGAAAGACAATCAGATTTTACGGTGGATGGGACTAGTCAATATTACTTTATGACGCATTACAAATAATCTGTCTTGACAGGCTAAAGAACGAGCTTCTGTGTTTATAATGAGGAAATAAATTAATTATATAAAATAAACGATACAGTAAAGCTGTTTTATTGAGGATATTATTAATTCACTTGTTTCTTTTCCCACAAGATGCAGTGCTTTGACTCTGTGTGAAGAGAGGTAAGTTGCACTACACTTTATCTACATGTTATGTCCATCAGAAGACTCTAAAATAATGTGTGGATGCACAACACACTTTCAGAAATATACATTTTAATTGTCTGATTTTTAAAGGTTTACACTGAACATTTACATCAAATAATGCACTTCATAGCCAGACATTATAGGCTACACTAAGTACAGAGCTGAAGCAAGACTTGATGACAATCAAATGTGTTATACTAGCTCTCTTAATTATATATGAAAATATGTAATAAACAATTACAGACTATATAAAATTCAAATATTCAAGGAAACATAGAGTGATAAATTAGTAAATACCTTATGAGAAAGTTAACATTATATTCAAAATATAATAACACTATTTTGCTAGTCATCTAAAACTTTTTTTAATATCAGCTGCAATGCTCCGCACAATTTTTCTTGGTGTCTTGAACATCATCTTGGTTCCTCCAGACATGGTTTTGTTCAGTTTGTCACTTGCATCTTTCATCAGCAGCTTTATTCATCAGCTCAGGAACATCCGCCACTTTTTTTTATGAAATCCATGTCTCCCTGCGTTTATATGTGATTTGAATCGTCCTTATGCGCACGATTCCTGTGTGCAAATTATGTGGAATGATGAATGACACTGTGCATGTTTAAAATATCAAAGCACACACATACTGTGCCTCATGTGAGCAATTAAATTCATATGTCATGAATTTTTCTTAATACCCCCCACCCCTTTATTATAGGATGTATAGAGGGTATCTTAATCAACTTAATAATCAACTTTGTCTCCTAAATTATTTTAGAAAAATAAAAATAGTCATAAATGATTCAAGAGTATGGAGCTTTAAAAATGAATAGCAGCTCAGATCATTTGCTCTTTGATGAGAAATGTTTTATTGTGTTCGCACACTTTAGTATTTTGCTAAATCGATTCTAAAACTCTAGAAGAGATACGCGTGAGATTACTGACATTTATTTTGTAAAAAGAAATAGTAATCACTCTTACTCTCTCTTTATTGTCTTGTAGGAACACTTGAAGTTTTAAAGGTATATTTATAAAATATTATCAAAAAAGTTTTGACCTCAAAGATAGTCAGATTAATAAGTGGATTTGATGTTGTTCTGACCTGAAGATGCTGATGTTGGAGTTTGTCAGATGAGATGTATGTAATGCCTGTATGTAAATATGTAATTTGTGTGAATTATTTCTTCAGATGTATATTTTGCAGCCAAAACAATAAAACACACCTATTTTTTTAGTAAAACTTTTATGTAAAATACATTTGTAAAACAGAGAGAGAGAGAGAGAGAGAGAGAGAGAGAGAGAGAGAGTGAGTGTGGGAGAGAGAGAGTGTGTGAGAGTGTGTGTGTGCGTGCGTGCGTGTGTGTGTGTGTGAATCTAAAAATGGCTTTGAATGTTTTGCTGATATCTTTGTGATCTGTTGATATCTTTAAGTTAAATCAGGATCAGGTCAAAAGGAGTCTGTTCCAGGGAAACACACACCTGTAATCTTGTCTGATTTCCACAGAACATCGTGTGTGTCTGCAGGGAGGGGAGATGGAAAAAAAGAAATGCAATAATAGTCCACGGCTTCATATGGGAAATCTAAGCTGATATAATGTACTTTTAAGGCGAGACACTACAGGTGAATAGGGTAAAAATTTTAACTAGCAGATATCACCATGAAACTTTCCCAGTTGATTACCTACATTAAGACGAGAAAAAAATGTATTACAAGTTTTCTGTAATTTAATGTTTAAATATGCAAATCAGGCAATATCTAATCAAATATGCACTAATTTGCTTATATTTAAAAAAAAACGATATCTGAGTATTGGATAAAGCCAGGTTAAAAATTATTTTTTCATTGTGTTCACATATTAGATGGGAAAAAAATTACAGAGGGATTTATGGATATCTACTTTTGTTATCCTGTAAATCAGAAAATACTGTCAATAGCCTTAAAAAAATGATTTTCGCCATGTTTTTTGGAATAAAATGTTATATAAATCAGGCTAGGAATAATATATTTACAAATCCCTCTGTAAATGTCTTCATAATATAACTAGGTACAAGTCTGGAAAGTTTGGTGTATATAGGTGCTACTGAAGTGGAGATTTCGTCCTTGGAGTATGAGAGAAAAGTCATTTTGAGAAAACGGGCTTTAAAGATTTTTCATCAGCCAATGAGATTGCGCATTCAGCCCTTTGACTTTGACGATTGGTTGCTGATAAAAAGGAAATGACCATATTTGGATCCGACAGGATTGTACACAAGAGAGAGAGCTTCCTAAAGGTGCTTCTGATGACAGGCTGACGGCAGAGATCGCGGAGTAGCACGTTGATTTAGAACGCGAACTTTTGTTGAATTTATGAGAAATCTACAGACGCAAACAGACAAAGTGTAGTAAAATAAAGACCTAAATGTGTATTTCGGACTTTTTTTCAACACAAGTCTGAAAGAAGACATGTTATTGAAGACAAATATCCCTAAATCTCAAAATTGACCAGTAAAAAAAAAACGATGTTTTTGCCTGCCGTGTCTCGCCTTAAATAGCAATTAAGCTATCAGTAATGTTAACTGAATCCATAATCAATGCTGAAATTCTTCTCTCACTCAAGGTTTTTTTTAGCTCAGGATTTAACACAATTTGTAATTGAGACGAAAGAAGAGTTACAGGTTTAGTTACTGCATGAGAAATTCCTTCTACAGTCACGTGGAAGATAAACTGGCATCTTGTTGTGGTTATTTTCAATTATTGTCCAACAGTTAAATCTGGAGTAATGATGCTGAAAATGTACTCATGGATTTGTGGCCTGTCCCGTAACAAACACATTTACAGCAGCCAGAGAAAACCCAATGTTGAAATATTAAGGGCCTACTGCCCAACTAAAGTAAACACTGATCACCATAATGGTGACAATTATAACTTTCAATAACACAACAACATCTAAATCTCTGTCAAACATGGCAGGGCCCTGTGTATATAGTCCAGGTTCAACATGTGTGTGTTAGTTGGGCCCATATGTGTAATTGCCATCTAGTGGCAAAAATTAGTTAATGCCTATTGAAAGGGCCCATATTCGGCACAGTGGCTCATTAGGAAACACTGTCGACTCACGGCAAGAAGTTCTCCGGTTCGAGCCAGGAATCCTTTCAGTGTGGAGTTTGCATGTTCTTCCAGTGTTAACGTGGGTTTCCTCCGGGTGATCCGGTTTCCCACAGTCCAAAGACATGCAGGTTTTGTGGATTGATGAGTGCTGGGTTGCATCAGGAAGAGCATCCAGTGTAAAATTTGTGGCAAACCCAATGTGTTTGTGGGGAAGTGGACACTGCAAATGAGCAGGACTAACGCTAGGAAAATATATATTGAAAGGGCCCCTATTATGCTTTTCTTCAATATGTTCCTTCATGTTCACTTATAATGTTGGTAAAGTTTTTTTCACAAAAAACAGTCATATATTCATCTTTTTTTTTTTTTTTTTTAACATCATTTGACACTTTCTCTTTCAGAAACACTTTGTGGCTCATATAACATCAATGCATAGGAACAAGTATCAACACATTAAGTTGCTGGACATTCAGTAATGTCAACTAAAACGTGTTAGTGAGGACATTTCTTTTTTAAGTGCACACAATACAATCTTTCAAAGCATTTTATACCCATTTAACTCTCCAGCAAACCAATGTATCATCACCAGTACATATTTGAACAAACAACGTGCATTTTACAAACCATTATACTTTAATAAAAGTATCCAATGTGTATTTGATCAAACCAATGTGTTTGTCATTCAAGCATATTCCACCTGTAAACCAGTACATACAGTATGTTTTATTTCCTGAACAGCCTTTCATAATTTCTTCTTCAGGTGAGCTCAGATTACAGCTGGTGTGTGTTCAGCCAGTTCAGAGGATTAAACACTTTTTCTTTCTTTTCTTCACTGGGGGCCGATGTAGAACCGCGCAAATTACTTCATTAAACACCGTCTTAAGGCCTCGCTGTGTTAATGCTGAGCACTCCAGGTACTTCACAGCTCTTGTTTCTGTAGCCATAGCCAGACCTTCAGTGAAAGTGATGGCGGTCATTTTCATCTTTTCCAGCCTTTCAATGGTGTCCTTGTCGTCTCTCAGATCAAGTTTAGTCCCAACGAGAATTATCGGAGTGTTGGGGCAAAAATGTCGGACCTCTGGAAACCATTTTTCACGTGCCTTCTCAAACGAGGCTGGATCCACAAGAGAGAAGCAGATCAAAACCACATCAGTCTGAGGGTAGGAAAGTGGTCGAAGCCTGTCGTATTCCTCCACTCCTGATGTATCCCACAGTGCCAGTTTCACTGGATTCCCATCGACAGTCTCATTGACAGAATAATTCTCAAACACAGTGGGGGTGTGCTCCTTTGGAAAAACACCGTTGATGTAGGTGATCAGAAGGCATGTTTTTCCCACATCCCCGTCCCCGACAATCACACACTTTATGGACTGCATCTGTGTTCATGTATCATGCTATCCTGTTAGCTGTATCTGTCAATTAATCAATAAAAGCTGATTTCCCAATTCAACACACAGCGATTCCACAGAGAAAAGAAGTAGAAAGTCGAAGGAAAATGTGAAGTTTCGATTTGAAGTTAACCCACCTGATCGACTGCATTCCAACATATTTGTTGCTGTTCCAGTTAAAAGTGCAGTAAGCGCTTTCTGAGAAACACTGTTGAAAGTTGATCGAGCACCAAAAGTCACTTGCAGCCAATCAGCAGTAAGGGGCGTGTCCACTCATGAGGGGGGAGGGGCCTGTGCTGCTTACTGTGTTTGTGAATTTGGTGGGCGGAGCTATCAAGATAGGGATGTGGTTCTTTTAGGTAGGTGTTTGTTTTGGTGATTTCAATATAAACAGTGTTTCTCAGAAATTACTCACTGCACCTTTAAGTAAACAGCCACTCCCCCAAACTCTCAGATGCTAAATGAGGTCAGAAGAAGGTCAGGTTGGCAAACTCTCTTAATTATGTATTAATAATTCTGACATGGTGTGAACGCAGCATAAGCTCGTTGTTTTAGTTCAGGAGGAACTATAAAAGACGGCTGCCGTTTGTTTGTGGTGCTCGCTGACTGACGTCTGTCTACACGTGCTGATGATGCGTGATGCGCGGAGGTATGAGACTATTGATGATTACATCTTTATCATCAATATGTATCCAACAACATCTTATATCATATTTTAGAGAAAAACTAACATTAAAATATCAAACAGAACAACTAAAGGAAACACTGATCACCATAATGGTGACACCAAACGTAACTATTATTTTAAATAAAACAACTTCATCTAAACCCCCCAAAAATATTTAAAGATGCAAAAGATGTCACAGTACAAGACAATTTAATGTTTATAAATATGTAAGTTGTGTGAATAAGTTCTTCAAAGTGATATTTTGCAGCCAAAACAATATGAAACACTTAAAGCTGCAGTCCGTAACTTTTGGCCCTCTAGAGGTTAATAAACCGAACTGCTGCGTCTTGCTGAAGAACATTGTAGCCGGAGCTCCTTCTCTCTGTTTGTGTCCATAGAGAGTCACGCAGGCACTGGATTAATCCTCGGTGGTGTGACCCGACCAGTCTAAAGTAGTCCCAATATAAGCACTTATGGATGGACTTTTACTAAGACTGAATTCAAGAATTCTAACCTGCAATAAAACAATAAAACTCACTAATCTGAAGAAGAGATCTATGGGACAGAGAGCACAACACAACTTCTTCAATCTCGTCTCTTCCCCCCATGCTGAGTTCCTGACCCCTCACACTATCTTCTCCCCTCCAGGTCACAGTCATGCAAAACACACACACACCTACTGTCTCCAGTTGTTTTATGAGAGGTCAAAATAAATACTTCTGGTGCGAATGGTAAAGAAGTTTCATTCCTGCAGCAGCAGAGCAGTCAGAACAAAGAAAACAATGCCTGTTCTTCTGATGTGGGAAGATGCCCCAAAAAAAGATAATAGATAACCATTTGTGTTTATCCCCCAAACTCAGGCGTGACCACTTTGGGCACGAGAAAGGGTCCAGCAAAAGCTGAATAAATAGTCGGGTGCTAGATGTTTATTGTTCTTTTGTTCCACTTGGGTATTTAAAGGGAATTGGCAAACCACTCAAGGAAGCATCTGTAAACAGAACTTCCCACACTGTTGCTGTGTGTCTCTATTGCCAGGTATGCTGACTCTTAGAAACTATTTTTGATATTGCATTTTGAATGATGTCTATATGCTGATCAGTTGTGTATTATGTATTCTTTTTAATTATTTTTATTTGATGCTTAATTCTGCCTGGCAAAAATAAATGTTAACCTTGATTTATTCTGCATTCTTCTGAAATCATTCTTTCCAGTAGATTGACAGAGTAGTCTGGTGTTTCCGCAAATCTTTGTCCAGGATAGATCAAACTGAAGGCACTTTGAATGGACCATGGGGCACATCTTAGGAAGACCTTCTGATTTCTGACTATTCCCTGACTTAACATGTTGTACTCTGCAACTATTATAAAAAATTACACCTATGGGTCTGTAGTGAGCGGCTGCGTAGGGTAAAATAATTGCACTGCATCCTCTGAATATTTCAGGACTGGCTAGTTTGTGGTCGTGAGCGCACATTCGCGATGTGACGTCTCAAAGTGACACTAGGTCCGTAATGAACGAATATTTGAAATTATGAGATGCCCAGAATAATCTTTGGTCTAAATTAAATCACAACTAATCCGAGGATCAGCTGTTAAAATAGAAAATTTGAAAAAAACAAAGAGTCACTTAAATTTGGAGTCAGATTAAATTATTCATGGAGTCCAATTAAAATTGGAAATCAACTGTTTAATAAATTAAAGTGATTTTTCCAGAAGCGCCCGAAAAGACATACACGCTGAATTCCCTTTGAACCAAGACACTGGACACCGTCTTTGGGCCGGTGATTGGAGCTTACAGTATTATACCGTAGTGAATCAGGAGAATACAAAAACACGCTTTGGAAAATGGACTCGTGATGTACTCGTTCATTTTATAATTTTTGTCCCTGAGTTTCAATATGTGCAACCCCCTTTTTCCTGAGTATGTTATTGGCCAAGACTTTCCGTCCCTGGAACGAGTTTCTCTTCTATTACAATCCTCTATAATAAACAGTAGATGGCATCATAAAGCCTGTTATGTTAAAATATATTATTTGGGGTTTAAACCATTTTGCCCAAATTGAAGAAAAAAAAAATCAGGTACAGTATCTTTCATGTTTATCAAAGCTTTTAAGTAAAACACGTGTGTGTGTGTGTGTGTGTGTGTGTGTGTGTGTGTGTGTGTGTGTGTGTGTGTGTGTGTGTGTGTGTTTGTGTAAATCTAAAAATGGCTTTGAATGTTTTGCTGATATCTTTGTGATCTGTTGATATCTTTAAGTTAAATCAGGATCAGGTAAAAAGGAGTCTGTTCCAGGTAAACACACACCTGTAATCTTGTCTGATTTCCACAGAACATCGTGTGTGTCTGCACGGAGGGGAGATGGAAAAAAATAAATGCAATAATAGTCCACGACTTCATATGGGAAATCTAAGCTGATATAATGTAGGCTACGTGTTTATTCATTGTTTATATGTCTGAACAACTATGGCCACAGCTCCAAAATGTGCTGTTTGTACAGTTTTCAATGATGTAACAATCACTGAAATTATTTTAATACTTTTTAGTAACAATTATTTTAGTAAGTTAACTTTAATATGTGTGGACCAACCCACAGTGTGTGACTGGATGAGAGAAAAATCACCACAATTCATTTGTAATTTAAATTAAAATCTTTATTTAAATACAACTTAAATTCTGCACTAGGCAAGTAGCAAGTTTCGCTTGATCAATAACACTGACATGCAATATAATCCAATATAAGAAAGTTATATAAAAATTATATAAATTTATATGTTTGCATGGACAATTCACAAAGCAAATCCTTCCCTATAAAGAGACCATGATGAATATATGAAAGCATATTGACAAATATGCATACAGAATCTGTTTTCTGAAGAAAAACAGATTAATTTGATGTGAAGTTTTTCAAGTATACAAACACTGAAAACAGGAGGACCAGAGACATTTTTTTTTTACAAGTTTAGTTAGCATAGTTGTGAAATGATGTGTTGATTTATAATGTTACAATATTAAGACATTTGTAGAGACATCATCAAACCATCTTTAACTGGGATTCCATGGAATATTTAATTTTTCTTAATTCACATTTTTGTCCAAATCCCAGATCATTTTGTAATATACACAAGGCTGTATTTATTCTCGTTGGCAGCAGGCGGCGCTGTTTAAGCAGTATCAATATGAGCCTTTCCAACTTCCATACGTCCTAATCGTCAAACACTCTCTTAACACCATTAACAACACCATGCACAACTTTTTCTGGCGCCTTGACAATCTCTTTGGTTCCTCCGACCACCGCGCCGGTCACTGGAGACGCCAGCAGAAGCGCAGTATTTCCAACAGCTCCAGCGAACGAGCCGGAGCTGATGAGTTTCCCGCCGGCCTCTGCGGTGCTGTAAACGGCTCCCTTCACGATCCCGACAGGAACATCCACCACGGCTCTGACCACGCCCACCGCGCACTCGCCCACGCCCAACACTGCAGATCCCACCATATTGAAGAAGTCCATGCCGTCTCGCGTTTACTATAGCCTTCTGATTCCTGCAAGCAGAATATGGAGACAGCGTGTGTGTTTATTCAAGAGTCATTCCTGGGATGTGAATATTTTAATATTAATTTTTCAGTCCCCCAGACATTTTAAAGTGGTGTTTTAACCACAATGAAATGTTTAAAGTACTGCTAAAGTACAATTCCTGAGTGAAATTCCTACATTAATTGTTTTGTAGCTCTAGCTTTATATAATAAAAATGTATTAGGGCAAAATTGTTGCTTGTGATATAAATTATGCTGTAGTGTTTATTAAAAGTGTTTTTTGAATGAGTAAAACAATAAATCCATATATAAAAAACATAAAAAAAAGTATAAGAAACAAAATATGAAGAAATGAAGGTAAAAAATCTTTGGATTGATATTATCCCACCGGTCACAATTGTGACCGATCATAAAAAAACACTTTTTCACACACTTTTCCATGAAAATTTTAAAAAATTATGATTGATTGTTTCAAAGGGATACTAATGACACATGATTTGGATATTTTTGTGTCTGGGAAAAAATTGGGATTAAATGGGTTAATCACGATTAATTGCATCCAAAATAAAAGTTTGTGATTACATAATATATGTGTGTGTACTGTGTATAATTATTTTGTATAAATAAATACACATATAGGCCTATGCATGTATATATTTAATAAATATTTGCATGTATATACTGTACATTTATACATAATTTATATTATATATAAATATAAATATTTTATATATAAATAAAAAAAAAGCTTAAATATATAGTCAAACCAAAAAATATTCAGACACCTTGCTATCCTCACTTATATAAATTAACTACAGTGTCCTGCACCCACTAGTAAAAAAAAAAAATAAAAAAAAAATAAAAAAAAAAATATATATATATATATCAAAAACTAAATCTGGTGTCTGAATAATTGTTTGTTTGACTATACATGCATGTATTCACACAATAGTAAATATACACAGTACACATGCACATATGTAAACACAAACTTTTATTTTGAATATAATTAATCGCGATAAATCACTGCACAGCACTAGTTAAAAGTGTTTCACAATAATTAGGTATTTCCATTATTATAATGAATAAAAATAATTATTGCATTTATATAATTTTTAACGTACAATAATGTCTTATTTCTATCTTCTTATCCCTGTGGCACTTCACTAAATTTGTACTTTTAACAATATGTGCACTGTGTCTGTAATAAAAAAAGACTACACTGTAAAAGAAAAGTTGCTGTCAACCTGGATGTTTAAGTCATTTCAACTTAAATTACATTGAACTGACTTTAAAAATGTGTTGAATCTTTTATAACTTATAATTTTTTTATTTTATTAATTAAAGCAATGTAAAAATATGTCGTCATAACTTAATGATCAATAAGTTATGACAACATTTTTCATTGATTTTACTCATCGAAATAAGTTAAACAATTGTCAACTGTTTTTTATAAGTTATACAAGATTCAAAACATTTTTAAGTCAGTTAAATGTAATTTAAGTTGAAACAACTTAAATGTCCAAGTTTAATGTACTTGTACTTAAAAATTTAAGGCAGTATTTTTTTTTACAGTGTATAAAATGATGTCCCTCAGTCTGAACTCAACCCCATCACACCAACCATTCGGGTCTCTTTAACAGTGCTGCCGAATATGGTAAGTAGTTTTCATACTTTTTAATCATATTTTTGAGGCATATTCAACTCAACCCCATTACATAAAGTTAAGATGGAAATGTATTATTTTTCAACATTTTATTTTAAATCCATACATATACAATGTACTTATTTCATTGCTGCCATATATGGTCTACTCTACACTACAGGAGGAGCAGTGGCCATTTTGAGGAAAAAACCCTAAACGCCGTCACACTCAACCCTGTCACATATCTGTATATTTCTCATTGTTTAGTGGTTGAAAACTTGTGATAGGGTTGAGTTTTTTACTTCATTTATGAATCATTTTATTTAAAAAATATAATTGTTTCAGTAAATATATAAATGAACCAAAATAATGACAGCTCATAATTTTGACAAAAATAAAATATTTATTACTTAAACTTCGACAATCATCCTACGTCAGGAATGGCAGCCACATCAGCAGCAGAAACATGCAAAAATATGCTGAGCCAGAAAGAAGGGCACAATATGACAGAGAGACTAATTTAAAAAATATAAAATGAAAGGCAATTTTTTTCTGTAATGTCTGTCAGAATGACCCTTTGTGTTAATGCCCCTGAAATGAAGTTACTGTACATGCTAAACGTGTTATACACAGTAAATATGGTAAAGTTAGCTATAATATCACCAAACAGAATATGAATACTGACCTGCTGTCACTGATGGTGTTGATGTTGGTCAGCTGAACTTCTTTAAATCAATGTTGAGTTACTCTTTATAGACTAACTAGAGGAACTGAAACCAAACGGTGGGAGTTACTGATCCAAATCCAAACCCCCAGTGAACAGGAAGTAAAGATGTTATTAAAGATATTTATTTCTGGTTGAGAAGACTTATACTTCAACATTTTTACTTTAATGTTCAAGTATAATGAAGAACATGCTCCTCATCATCCATGAGCCTGTGAGTTTGGACAAATCACTTGTTGTAATGCGAGGAGAAAACCTCTGGCCTTTATTTATTTTCACTTTCACATTCACAGACTTTCCTGTAAACTGGGGTGATGATTCATAAAGTTGCTCTTTCTCCCAGATTTAAGGCTTTGAAACCTTGACATATCTTCCACAGTCTTTCCTGTAAACTAGGGCTTTTCTTGAAGCTGCTCTTTCATACGGTAAATGCACATGTGGAGATTGGGGCATCTGTAGCATATTACAACATGTGAATTAAAATTGATTATGACCATCTGAGCCATTGTACAATACATATTTGAATGGGATCTTTAAGGCCAAATGGCACAGTTTTACAGTATGGATGGCCATTGGCTGATAGTTTGTCCTCCATTAATATCAAAATCAAAGATCAGATCTGATAACAGACAAACACCACCGTCTCACATCTGTTCTTGGTGTTCTGACCAGATAAGTATGATTTCTGCAGGACATCATATTCGAGCGAATGCAATGATTGGACAAACATTTTATGGTTCTGAGATTTCCACAGATAATACATGTACATGTTTTATTATTTAGACCACTTCTATTATTGACTGCTATGAGGACGTGAAGGCAGTTTCAACCAGTATAACTAAAAACATTGTCTATTCCCAATAGCTTTAAACACTATTCTAAGTATTCAAACGCTGAAAAAACAGAGGGACCAAAGACAATTTACACAAAAGACAAAATGTGTGACATAGTGAAGTTTAATTAGCATGATTGTGAAACGATCAGTGTTGATTTTTGATGTTACGATATTATAAAGTAATTTGTAGAGGCATCATCAAACCATCATTAACAGTGAGTTAATTATTTTTCTCCAGTTTCCAGGAGTTATTAAAAGGTGTACACAATATGAGTGTTGATAAAAGTCTTTAATCGTCTAAAACCTCATCAATACCATCTGAAACACCCTGCACAACTTTTCCTGGTGCCTTGAGAATCTGTTTAGTTCCTCCGGACACCGCGCCGGTCAGCGGAGACAGTATAAAACCGATCCCAGCGTTCACTCCATCTCCGGGTGTGCTGGCGCTGTCCATCTTATCACAGGCCTCCTTCACGCCCTCAGCGGCTCCTATCACCATCCCCACCGGGACGTCCACCACGGCTTTGACCACACCCACCGCCCCCGACGCCAGACCCGACACCACGCCCTTGAAGATGTCCATGACCTCACGGGATTCCTGCCAGTGGAATATGACACAGCATAAGTATGTTTACAGAATCATTCTGTTCACTCTTTTGTACTCACAATCAATGAAAACTTGGGAATATCAGGTAACATTAAAAGTTTGATTTCTGAAAAGGCCTAAATTTAAGGATTCTGTACATTTACAAGTAATAAATACATATATTTCTACATTACTGTAAATAATTCTGTTTAAATGTTTCAATAAGCCTATATATAAACATTTCTGGGTAGTAACTGATGAACTACATGTAATCTGGATTATGTAATCAGATTCCAAACAAATAAGTACTTGTAATTAGAATATATTACATTTAAAAAAAACTTGAATTCAGACTACAGTTACTTTTTATTGATTAAATGGTAAAATATTAACCCTGGTGCATCCTTATGGAATCATTTTGCCTGTGTTAATGTCAACAGCATACATTTTGGCACAGGTGTGTATTTTTATTGGAATTTTACTATTTCACCCTCATTTCCTTTAATAAATCTATTTTGCTCTAGTAACACAAAATAGTTCCTCTCAGGACCTTAAGGACAAAAATGGCCCCAATTGAAACACAGTAAAACTGCAATTTTTAATCCAAGGGCAATTTAACTATAAAATAATGCACTCTTTGTTATTAATAGGCTTTCATTCTGTTGGTAAGGCTTAAAAATTGCACTATTTTTTATCAGATGGTGCCATTTTTTTTCAGGTTTGGCCCATAAAGCAAATACTTGCTTTATTCCTGTTTTCTGATTATGCATATTATATTATAGAGCCAATTGGATAAATTATGCAGTGATAATTGTGTGGGTAAACGTTTGGTTCTGCGTCCTAACAAACTCTTACTGAAAGCTGATTTTTTTAGATATGATCGATCCTCACATTTGGAACACAACTTTTTAACACAAGATTTATGGCTTTGAATTTCTAGTAGTTTTAGAGTTCAACATGTTTCATAAAATATACATTTTATATAAAATCATTTTCATAAACTTAAACCTACAGTTTTTTTTGACACAGACATTTTTGTCCACTATGGACCATTGTATAACTTTTTTTAAGTGATGCACAAGGGTTAATATTCATGGTAATACATTATTCATAATTTATTGATTCTCTCTGATTGTCTTTCAATGTGATAAACAAGTTAGGTCAAAAGTAATCTAAAAGTAGTCCGATTATATTACCTAAAATGTGTAATGTAATGAATTACATTACTAACTACATTTTTTGTCATGTAATTTGCATGATTGGATTAAGAATGTCATCAATATATATACAATTATTTAAGCATTCGGAATCATAATTGTTCATATTAAGACATAAATCCATGACACAATACAGACATGAGCAAATAGCTTTGGTTTCATTATTATAACATATAATAGATTTCTTACTATCAACTTCTGAGGAGCTGGAAGAGTTGGTGAAGTTTTTAAAGTTGAGAACACCTGTAATGTAAATGCAAATGAGGTTACTATACATTCTCAATGTGCTGAATAATATCATATCATCAAATATAGCTTATGAATACTGACCCGAGGCCACAGATGGTGTTGATGTCAGATGAGGTTCTTCAGATCAGTGTGGACTGACTATATCATCTCAAGGTGGTTATATACGCACTGGGGGCACGGAAATCAAATGGTGGGCGTGATTATATTACAATGCTTTTTTTGTAGTTCAGTTTTGGATAATGCCATGAACTATTAACCCTGTCTGAACCTGTATCGTCTCTGTTCAGCTCTGACTGGATCAATTCACTCTCAGGAGACGAGTACATGCCAGTCAAAACCCCTCAGGAAATAAGACCAATGGTGAAACATCAAAACACTCAATAATGA
Organism: Rutilus rutilus; assembly: GCF_951802725.1. Taxonomy (NCBI): domain Eukaryota; kingdom Metazoa; phylum Chordata; class Actinopteri; order Cypriniformes; family Leuciscidae; genus Rutilus; species Rutilus rutilus. The sequence continues at coordinate 52,121,571 of NC_140210.1, forward strand.
GGAAAAAACTGTTCTTTTTTTCTTTGTTGAAAGGGACACCTACATTAACTTTAGTTTATCTACTCAACTTTTTAAAGCACATCAGCTTCTCTGTGAAGAACAGGCTCAGTTTAAATGAAAAGGAAAATAACTGACCTTGTATTCACTTTCATTTTCTGTTTCAGTGCTGCTCTTTCACCCAATTAAGGCTGATATGAAGATGTAAAATGTGCTTAAGTTTTATCCCAGATAACAAGTTACATTGAAACAATTCCAAGTCAACATTGATGTGTCACCAGTAGATTAATACTGTGATGTAATGTTGTTTCAACATCATGTTTGCACCCTCAGTTATGCACCCTAATGTTAAAATAAAAAAATAAAAATAAAAACAATAGCAATGTCATTGTAAGTCGATTCTGCATCACTTTCATTACAAACACATTAAAAATACAACCTGACAGAATGAAATCAATGCTTTATTTAAAAACTTTTTTGAGTAATATGTTTAATTGCAATCAGTATCGAGTCAGGTCATTGAAGACCATCTCATTTTGAAGGATTAGGAAGGCAGCCTTCATTACATGATCTTCGGCGTATTTAGAAGGATGCATCTAGAGTCTCCTTCATGTCCTCCAATCTCTAGACTAGACTGAGCCTTTCTACGATGCAGCCTTTCTTTTGAGAAGCATCCATTCATCTTGCTATTTAGGGAAGCTCTTAATGTACAGGGATGTCAAGCACTCTGTTCCTCTGGAAATGGATTTCCAAGTCCTTGAGTTTCGCTCTCGATTTGTTATTTCCTTTCGACCGTTTGCCATTGTCCATTTAAGTGAGAGACTCTCCCAATTCCTGTGTTTATTCGTCATGCTCCTAAACAGAATATCAAATATTTCAAAATGTTCCTGATGTTCTCTGCATGATCCAGTTTCAATGTCTTCTGCTGCTTGTGGCACTGAAATGCAAATCACAATTTCACAGAAATATGGCAAAATCACAGAAAGCTGTTTTAGGAAGATTTTCAAGACTTCCCACAGTTGGTAGGGGTCACTGAAACCATTTGATTTAACTTTAGATAGTTTAATTTATCTTCATCATATCTTACACAAGATCTCCAAGCTACATTCTAAAAAATGCTGGGGGTTTTTAACCCAACTTTGGGTCAAATATGGACACACCCAAACGTTAGATTAAAAATGTCATTAAAAAATGTAACCCAACGGCTGGGTTTGTCTATATTTGACCCAAAGTTGGGTTGAAACAACCCAGCATTTTTTAGAGTGTAATATCAACATAATTATATTGATATTAGAAAATATTTGTAAAAATTTTCCTCAATATTTGTGTTTTTTATGTATTCTATGTCAAAGAAAGTTTTCTTAGGAAATGCTCAGCCAGAAAATGTCATCCGTCTTTAGTTCTGGATATGACTATATCCCAGTGTAAAGACCACCCATTGGCCCAAAGACAGAATCCAATGGCCTGGGTGAAGGGATAATGCTTGTATGTCTTTCCAGCGCTCCAGTGAAGTTCACTTAATTTATTAGAATTTAGTTTCAATATTACTTTAGGTCTACACTTAATCTGACTCCAATTTCAAATGATAATCAAATTTAGATTGTGTTTCTTATTAGAAAATAATCATAAATATTGATTATGACTTAATTTAGATCTTTGATTATTTTCTGAGTATCCCATACTTTCAATTATTTGAAAGTAAAGCCCTGGGTTTACGTGGATCTCACGGACACAGCCTCGCCAGTCTGATCTTGGTCAGAGGGTGCAGGGTTTGCTAATACCTCTTAAGTCGGTTGCCTGCTGCTGACTCGTACAAAACAAGTGTAGTTTATTTAGCCATTTCCGTACAACTTGCCAAGTCAGTGATAGACAGAAATCAAACGGTCTTCAGATGACGTGCCTACTGCTCCGTTCATCTGCGCCTTTAGTTTGATCTATCCTGGACACAGAGCTGCGGTAGCACCAGCCTCCTCTTAGTCTACTAAAAATGATTTCAGGAGAGTCCAGACTAAATCAAATATAACATTTTATTTGTCAGGTAAAAATTGTATCATGCCAATTACACAAGTGAATGATTAAAAGCCAATTCAGAAATTATAAATACATGACATCAATTACTCAAAGATGACTCTAAAAGTAAGCAATGCATTCCTGACAGAGACACGGAGTGGTGTGTGAGTGTTTTCCAATGGGAAAACACTGACACAGCACTGCATGGGGGTTTTCATGGTTACAGATTCCCCCAGACTGTTAGCTACCCTTAAATACCCAAACCAGAATAAAGGGTTATACCAAATTTTTTTTTAGTTGTTTTGGGTCATTTCATGTACACAAGGGGGTAACACCTGGTTTCGGGGGAGAGGGGAGATATCTTGAAGAGACATCACCCAAAGAGGAGAACAGGATTCTCCTAAGTTCTCAATCTTTCTCATTAAACCAATGATTGCAATGAAATTAAGACCATTTTACCAATCACACTGAGACATTTAAAATGATACCAAACATGAAAAGGAAAAAAAAATAGATTCACAAGATACATCATATGTGATATATAGACATTCTTAGTGAACTTTTGGTGACTTGAATCAGGGAGAGAGGAAGGAGAGGGGGATGTAGAGATAAGGAAGGAGAAAAGTTTGGACAAGACAATGTCCTGTGCGATCTTCTTTGCGATCTTCTGTCCAGGGTGCGTTTTATTGCTTTATTTCAGGGTTGAGTTTTATCTCAGCTTTTGTCTTAGCAGGAAAATCAGTTCTACCAGAAAGACTCGGGAGAATGAATACTGTGACAATTATACATTTATTAACAGCCCAGCAAGCAATAAAGTTATTTGGTGTAGGCCCCGTTCGTAGCTCGCAATCTGAGGGTCCGGACTCTGCATATCCTGCCTGAAGACGAAGGCAGGGGCGCAGCCGACCCCCTGCGAGGAATGGTAAGGGACCATCCTGGTGGTGGTGGTGGTGGGGAGGATGGAGGATGGAGGGATCCATTTTTGAGGTGGTGGTGGGGGGGGGGGGGGGGGGTGGAGGTGAATGGAAGCGTCAGCATCTGCGAACTCAAACTTGTGTAAGTATCAATCTTTTACACCACGAGTATTAAAATGTAATTGGATAGATGAGAAGGTAAAGTGACGTAACAATTGAGTCTTCCCGGCGGAGCTTTCATTTCTTACACCAGTAAAATCATAACACATATCTTATAATCTAAATAAGCAGCCCTACTGTTCATGTCCCCTATTATTTAAGAATCTTAATGCTGTTTATCGGCTAAAGTGAAGCAAGTCTCCCTGCAGTGAAAAGTGAAAGTGAATGTACACAGTGCTCTGTCTAACAGAAGCAGCCCTGATTTACAAGAAGAGGTCTTTAAAAAAAGAAGGGGGGGGGGGGGGGGGGGGGGGTCTTGTTATTTCCTCTCAGGCAGTATTGAATATGTGAATATGTGCCTCTAATGCTGTTGCGCCCATAACATCCGGTAAAGTGAAACAATACTTTCTGCAGTGTAAAGTGAAACAGGAAGTGCACAAGTGCTCTGTGGAACAAAAGACATCAACATCAGAGGTGTGTTTGCTCTTTTACTATAAAATCTTGCCATTGCTTGATGAAATTTCACAGCTGAAATCCAGTAATCCCTATAGGAACCCATGTGATCGTGAGTTCCCCATGAGAGCGAAAAAGTTCCCCATGCAGATTTCACTCAGATCCATAAATGATGACTATATAAGAGTGATCAACATCATCAGATTAGTTTCTATTGCATTATTTGCCATAACAAACATGTATCTGAAACACACAGTTAAAGCAACCATTGAACTAATGTTAAATAGTAAAGAGCCCAACTAAAACAAACACTGATCATCATAATGGTGACATATGATGTTTTTTTTTTTTTACTTGTTTTTTCATTATGACATCAACATCGAAACCTCTGTTAATTCTCAATAAGAGCTTCTGTAGACATATGACAGAAATAAAGTCAGTCTGGTTAGTAATTAGTGAAGCTGGTAATGATGTGTTTGTTGTTTAATCCTCCTCTGCTGAGATCTTGAGAGATGTGTTAGTGTTTAATGTTCTGTTGGGATTTAAAGTGTTTCTGTTGAGTTTTGTGGGTCACCATTGTGTTGAAGAGCCTGCGCAGTCCAGGAGAAGACCAAGAAACATTGAGAATATGCTGGATGTTGCTTTATTTAACAGGCGGTGATTGTGTAGTTAATGATCCAGTGATAGTATAGTTAAATTCATGCATGTCGTTAACTGCAAGAGATTCACTTTTTACATTGTAGAAAACCATGGCAACACAGTGAGTCTAATGAAAACCACGCAGAAGTAGTAGTTGTAGTGTCTAGCACGCCACTCTGAGGATCAATATTTCCTAGATGGAGAGAGCTTCGCGACAAACTTCAACTAGACAGAGACGCTGATCTTGCATGTGTTTTATTAGACAGGCGAGTAACTGTTTGGATACCTTTATCGACATGAATTAATGTTATGTAGCTCATCATGTTTACCACCAATTAATTCAATAAATAAAGTGAATGAATGAGTAGTAATTTATCATAAAATATTATGTGTGGCTAATTCATTAGAATGAAATGAAATCATTAGATAAAACGAAACGTTATAAAACTTTATTTCATTAGCTCATCCGTAAACACGGGATTTGTGAGTCCCGTCAGATTGATTTCCATCAGCAGTGGAGATGAAGATGAAAACTCCATCATTTCATGCTCATTCACGGAGTCATCAACCTACGCCCTTTTTTATTGTTTTGAATATGCGACCTCTAGGGGCAGAACTTACATACTGTGCCTTTAATAACAACTGGATGACTCGTTTTGCTAAATGGTAAACATGGTACTCGAGTTAAATTAAGAAAACAATTAGACTAACGGTGATGAGCTATATAACAATGATTCGTTTTCTGTTGATAAATGTATCCAAACAGTTGCTCACCTGTCTAATAAAACACCGAATATATTAAAGCATCTTGAAGGTAACCCGGATATGACGTCACTGACAGGCGAAGCACAGACACGGGCCGTGTCCTGGTTAAAATTGTTGATAATATTTGGAATAATGCAAGTACACAAGTCAACAAAATATACAACATTGTTTAAGTGTTTTTTGGATATTTTAATCTAAAAATCTTACATATTGTGCCTTTAAAGCTTGAAGCTGTTGACTGCCATCATATGCTGTTATGTAATATGCAATTATTCTATTATAATTATGCCTTTTGGTATATGAAGTACTTATGTGTCATAGTAAACCACAATTGTAACTATTAAGAAAGTGGTTTTATAAAGAAAGACACCAGAAGTTGTTGTTAAACAATTTATTAAGAAAGTGTAAGACACTTGTAATAATCAATGTAACCATATATTGAGAAAATGGTTTATGAAGAAAAACACTGCAACTGTTGTTGTAAAATCATTTATTGAGAAAATGGTTTATAAAGAAAAAGCATACCACACTGAATGTTGTAAGCATTTTTTAATATATCATATAGCAGAGTAGAGAAATTTTTAAAATGTATTAGAAAGCTTTACCAAAGAAAGAAGAAAAATGCAATCATTACCGTCTATGTGTTGCGGATGAGATACAGAAGATACAGCGATGAAGAAAAGGTCCAGAAGAAGGAGGACGAAGAGGCAAAGGCTTTAATGACCAAGTCCTAGGGCGTTTCCAGGAGGGGATTACCAATGGACAAGTTTTAGGGAGTTTCTAGGAGGGGATTTGGAAGAGCTGGAATAACATGTCCAGTCAGACGCTGGCTCACCAAGGACGGCCTCTCCGGTGTTAGATGCCTTGCCATTGTGCCTCATGAAGATGAAAGCTTGTAATTTATTTGGTTTTGATTTACTTTCATTTTTATTTTATATATTAATACCTTTTATGTAAAATAGTTAATCTGTATTTAATAAAAAAAATTATATAATTGAAATTAAGAAGCTCGCCTGCCATAAGTCTCTGTTTGACAAAAGATTGAGCTTAACTGACCACGGAGAAGTCTTTGTGATCTAAATATTGTAAGTATGGAAATTCAAATGCTTATTGTTTAGGACAGATTTGACTTACTTTACCTAACTTGAGAATAATTAAAATAAGGTTAAAGGTGTTTAAAATTACGCACCATAAAACAATGGTCCTAGGTTGAGTAAATTAATACATTTTCATCTTTGGATGAACTATTCTAAGTCTCTGACTATTCTTTTAAGACCAAAGATCACGTTTAATTTTAGGTAGGTCATGTGTGATAGTTGCCCTCCATTCATATTGAAACCAAAACTAAGATCACATCTGATTACAGACAAACTGACCTGATCCATAAATCCATAATCACAGTTATAACCAGATATAATCTAAATACATGCGCAACCTTTGTATGTTTGTTGTACTGAGTTTATTGTGTAAGTTACAAATTATATTATCAGCAATAAAAAAAAAGTGAAATGTTGATTTAAAACATGATTTTTTTTAATTATTTTTTTACATAATTACCCACTTTTTTTACTTAACTTTATGGCTTTCTTTTTATGTTTACATTTATGCATATTAATATATACAAAGTGGCATGAGAAACTCTCCAATAGCTGCTCTTTACACAGATCTGGATAACAAACATCTGTTATGAATAATCATTTGCATTATTCATGTCTTGTGAAGAAACTATGTGTTTCTGAGGTGACAGACCTTTAGACACAGGACAGAGTTAATTAGTTCAGAATGATGACTTTAATAACCAGATAAAACAATAAGCACAGACATACAAAAAATGACATGTAGCAAAACGCTTTGTACACAACGGCGCCATCTAATGGAAGAAGACAGACATATAGAGGACTAAACCAGGATCAACCCAGGCTGGAAGTTCAAGCCGGAATTATTTTTAAGAAAAACAATCTCTAAAAATGCAAACACAACTGCAAAGTGATGATGATATCAGCAGACATGAGTCCAGACGTGTTATCTGTCATCTTCAGTGGAAAAACTGAGGATTCAACAGACTTATATTGTACAATGAATGTAAACAGAGTAGGTCTACTTTTATCTAGTTTATAGTTAGCCAATTTTTGATATGGTGTGAGGCAGGATTTTTTTTTCATATTTATTTAAAAAAAAATTGTGAGGCAGGTCTTACAGTTTTTATCAGTCGCTTTGGTACATTTCTAGAATCGCCCTAAATATTTGCAAACCTGCAAAAGCCTGTAACTTACTCAAAAGTGTATATCAATGACCAAACCAGTGCCATCAGAATGACAAGTCCTTGTGTCATTGTTCACAAACAAGACTGCACTTTTTCTCCTTTATCAATTTTAACAGTACAAATTGACACATTACTGTATATTGGTCAGACTTGAGACTGGACATGATTCACAGGAACACTTTTAATGTTGGTCTGTATATATCACATATATGATGTATCTTGTGAATATATTGTTTTTCCTTTTCATGCTTGGCATCATTTTAAGTGTCTCAGTGCGATTGGTAAAATGGTCTTAATTTCATTGCAGTCATTGGTTTAATGAGAAAGACTGAGAACTCAGGAGAATCCTGTTATATCTCCCGAAACCAGGTGTTACCCCCTGGTGGACATGGATTGACCCAGACAACTCTAAACAATATTGGTATAACCCTTTTGTTCTGGTCTCTGGGTATTTAAGGCTAGGTGACAGCAGTCTTTGGGACCCTTTACTAGGATCACCCCCATACAGTGCGGTTTCGGTGTTTTCCTGTTGGAAAACACTCACACACCACTGTGTGTCTCGGTCAGGAATGCATTACTTACTTTTAGAGTCATCTTTGAGTAAATGATGTCATGTATTTCTCTGAATTGGCTTTTAATCATTTACTTGTGTAATTGGCAGGATACATTTTTACCTGACAAATAAATGTTACATCTTGATTTATTCTGAAGTATTCTGAAATCATTATTTTAGTAGGTTATGAGGAGGCTGGTGCTACTGCAGATCTGTGTCCAGGATAGGTCAAACTAAAGACGGAACAGAGCAGTAGGCACGTCATTTGAAGACCTTTTGATTTCTGTCTATCACTGACTTGGCAAGTTGTACGGAAGTGGCTAAATAAACTGCACTTTTTTGTATGAGTGAGCAGTAGGCAACCGACTTAAGAGGTATTAGCAAACCCTGCACCCTCTGACCAAGATCAGACTGGCGAGGCTGTGTCCGTGAGATCCACGTAAACCCGGGGCATGTGACTCTGTGCGGCATCGGGTCCCTTAATTAATTAATAACTGAAAGTATGGGATACTCAGAATAATCAATGATCTAAATTAATACATAATCAATATTTGTGACTATTTTCTAATCAGAAACACGATCTAAATTTGATTATCATATGAAATTGGAGTCAGATTAAGCGTAGAGCTAAAGTAATATTGAAACTAAATTCCAATAAATGAAGTGAACTTCACTGGAGCGCTGGAAAGACATACAAGCATTATCCCTTCGCCCACCGTTGGATTCCGTCGTTGAGCCAATGGGTGGTCCTTACACACCCGACCCCCTGTGAGGTAATGGCACCCTGGGGAGACGAAATAACTTGTTCTCTACAAGCTGGCGCCTCGAAACACAGTCCTGTGACCCAGGAGAGTCTCTTCGTACGTAACTCAGGGTCCTGGTGTCAGCTGTATAACCGATGGAGATATGCTTTATCAGTCCATGTGTGGATATTTTCTAAATGTATCTATTTCTTAGCCAATCAGAATCATTCAACCTGAAATAATGACGTAGCTTCATGATTGTGTGAGAGTATTATTGGTGTGAAACTGGGAATGTACGACAGAACGGCCTATGAACTCCTGTCTGAGTATTGAAGCTGATTCTGCTGATGAAACTGCAAACTTTCATCAATTGACTGCACTTCTGACTCCTGGTCTTCATTCATCATATCTGCTCCTGGTCTTTAACTGTAAATTCCTCTCCTTCAGCAAGACAACAATAGGACTAAAACTAAATAAAAATGATGATCTTTTTCTTTGTTGAAGAATGAAGATGAATGATAGTGATTTACAGGTGAGGCTCATCGAGGTTGATGTCAGACGCAGGAGATGTGACCTCTGGTGGCAGTTTGAGGGATTGTTAGGGATGGGCGATTACAAACTTTTTTATTTTGATCCGATACCAATACTTTTTCTTACAGGTTTAACAATGCCAGTGTCAAAACCAGTTATTTCTTAAATTAGTATGTGATTTTTCAAAGTTATTTTTAGAAGAAAAAATTAAATTACACTTAAAGGCATATCACACCAACAAACTCCAGCTAAATGTCAGGGGTGTTTTGGAGCAAACATGAAAAAAGTATTGAAAACAAATAAAAGTGATGCAGAAACCCATGTTTTGTCATTAACAATTTTAATATTGATATTTTTTAATGGAATCAATACCAAATAAGTAGCTTATGAGAATCAATATATATCAATACTGCAGTATCTATGAGCCCTTCAGGTTTGTACAAGCAAATATGAGATGATCACAAATTACACAACTAAAAAATTTAAAAACACATTTAAAGGGAGAGTTACAGGAACACAAAAGACTGAATAACAGAAGCTGATTATATTGAGCACTTTGAGAGCAACAACAACAAAAAAAAAGATACATTTTCCATTGTGAATGAATTCCATTATCAGATTAAAATGATCAAATATGATTTAAAAGCAGGAAAATGTTGTAAATTGAGAAAGCATAGATTGTTTGCCACACCTGAACATCACTTCAGGTGTTCTAACTTAATTTTAACATAAATTTAGACAATAACAATTCACCAGCTTTTAACTTTCATTTAATGTTTCACACTGTTACATCATGTTTCTTAAACTATACAGAAATTAAACTTTTGTAACTCTTCACTGATGATCTCTGTCAATCATCAGTGGCTCCGCCCACAGAGCTCAGGATTGGTTCATTTGTGCTCCGCCTCTCACTGCAGAATCTTCCTGTTGATCTGAACAAATAATAAGATGAAGAAAGACTGACTGAAGTTCATCAACAACATTATAAAACCTTTCACAAGATACATAAAACAATCACACTATACTGAAGAGAGTTTTATTGATTATATTGAGAAGAGCTGCAGGTTCTGACACTTACTGATGGATTCTCATGTTTAGAAAAGCTCTGAGGATCAAGAGTCTACAGGAGGTCTGCGATCAACGGTCTGTGTGAAAGAGAGCGAGAGATCGGTCGTGTGATCATCTGTGAGTATCTGACTTTGAATTCTCACTTACTGTGATTGTGTCGTACAGGTCTGAGGACATGGACTTGAGCTCAAGAGCTGTATATGTCTCTTCATTGGGATCAGAGATCTACAGGAGAGATAGAAGGACACACACATTGTGAGTTCATGTTTTAACCCTCTGATGGTCTTCGTTTGGAGTGACACTCGTGGTCTCCAGACAATAACATATTTTTGTTACAGAATAATCTTTTTTTTTTTTTTTTTACAAATGTCATTTTACTCTGTTTATTAATGTTTTTACTCCACATTTGTGGAGGATTTATGATATATTTTAAATTTATATAAATAAATGTAATTTTACAAAAGCAGCTTTTTATGTAAAATTCACTTTATAAAAGACGTAAATTTCTAAATTTCATTTATGGAGATTTTTTGTATAAAAACCTATTTTTTTTTTTATTTATTTTTTTTTACATTTATTTATATAAATTTAAAATATATCATAAATCCTCCAAAAACTGCACAGATGTGGAGTAAAAACATTAATAAACAGAGTAAAATTACATTTGTAAAAAAAAAAAAAAAAATTCTGTTACAAAATGACATGTTATTGCCCGGGGTCTCTGGAGACCCCAAAGACCACGAGTGTGACTAGTTTTTTCATTTAACATAAAAACAGATATCATTACAATTTTATTTATTTATTTATTTTTTTTTTTTTTTTGATCTAGAAAGCGTTTGAGAGCCGTAAAAAGTTTCATGCCATTTGGACAAAAAACAACATTTTTTTTTAAATGTAATGTTTAGAGGATCTTGATGGAAATCAGTTTGACTGGATCTAGAACTGAAGAATCGGGTGTTTGGACACGAGACTCGTGTGTCTTATACTCTTAATATCTGTGTACGGCTCATAGCGGCTGTAGGAAACATCTCTGCAGGAAAACACTGTGAATAATTGAGATCATCTCACCTCCTTCATAGCAGATCTTCTGTTCATCCTTTTAGTAAGACTGTCAGAAGAAAGATGAATAAACAACACATTTAAAGGAGAACTCCGGTCAATTTTAACATTGAGCTCATTTTTTTGTACATTTGGAGTGCTGTCAATACAGAGTACAACGACCAAAATTGGTGTTGCCTACACCGTGTTATCCTCTTTTTAAAATTTGCACCCTGTTGACTTCAATGGGGCAAGTTTTAAACCTGCTTTTAGGCTCTTGACATCCTTGATGTGTCATTACAAGTGCACAGGTCATGTGAGTGATTCCTTCTGAGTGAACGCGGGTGAATCTGACTGCAGTAGATGTGAAAGATATGAATAAAAATGATAATAATTCAGCCAGCGCTCATACCTGTATTTACATCCTGTTTTCGGTCGAAGTCCACAGTAATCGATTGTCGAGTTCACGCGCATAGGTTTAGTACTTATGATCACGCGCGTGAACTCGACAATCGATTACTATGGACTTCGACCGAAAACAGGATGTAAATACAGGTATGAGCGCTGGCTGAATAAACATAATTTGTATTAATATCTTTCACATCTACTGCAGTCAGATTCACACGCGTTCACTCCGAAGGAATCACTCACATTGGCTGGGCACTTGTAATGACACATCAATTTTAAAAAGAGGATAACACGGTGAAGGCAACACCGATTTTTGTCGTTGTTCTCTGTATTGACAGCACTCCAAATGTACAAAAAAATGAGCTCAATGTTAAAATTGACCGGAGTTCTCCTTTAACGCCGCAAATAACTGCAATTTCAGGTTTCAAACAGAGATGGCGACAAAGAGGCAAAGCTTACGCACTACCGCTTTAAATGTAACACTTAACCTAAATGTAATACAGTAATTCTTCATATATACAGAAGTAGATTTTTCAAATGAACTTCTTACCAAATGTACATCAGAAAAGCCCCTGATGCTCCACCGAGTAAAACACCAACAGCAACACCGACAGTTACAGATGAGAAACATCTGACTGATGAAATACAGACAAACACACACCAATGTTTAACAGGACTAGATCAGACAAAATATACTGACAGATAAGAAAGTAAGCAGGAGTATGTGGTTAAAATACAGAATATGATTCATAAAACTCACACATGACACACAAAGTCACAGCATCAGAGTATTTCCCTCCATGTTTATTGATGGACCTGCACTTGTATTCTCCACTGTCATCAGAGCTGATCTTTGAGATGTTGTAGATTCTTCCAGATCCTACAATCGTTCCTCCTTTAAACCAGCTGATTTCTGCAGGAGGGTTTGAGTCACTGATGCAGTTCAGAGTCACTGAATCTCCCTCCACTATTACACCAGATGGACTGATGGACACTGAGACGTTCCTGGGAGGATCTAATAAAGAGAAATATTCTTATCATTAAAGGTGCCATGTGTAAAAATGTAGGTAAAAATATCCAAAAAATGAGCTACACGCATCAAAAGAATGAGAAGAAATAAGGGCGATTATGTCATTAAAAAAAAAGTCAAGTTATAGTGCTGCAGAGATATCAACCTGAATTAGCATGCTAAATTACTAGCCACGGCCTGACAGGTGTCGTAATACCAGTTTCGGCCATGGGAGGCGGTATGCGGGCAACATAACCACCAGCCAAACATGCAACACACGAATAACTCGCACGGCTTGTGGGCGTACTTGAACCTGATGCTTTTTTTTTTTTTTTTTTTCACATACACACATACATATATTCATATGCACTTGAGATAAAACAAAGAACAAAGAAATGATCATGCATGTGAACTGGTCCCCAAAGAAGCTATCTAAAGCTTATACTAGGGGGCCATGACAAACAAGGAAGAAAGAAAGATGAAAGATGTGTGGCCTACATATAATACATTTCATACATCTCATTCACCCCTCCTTGAACTGCCACCTTACCGTGGTGGAGGGGTTTGAGTACCCGAATGACCCTAGGAGCTATGTTGTCTGGGGCTATATGCCCCTGGTAGGGTCTCCCAAGGCAAACAGGTCCTAGGCGACGGGTCAGACTAAGAGCGGTTCAAAACCCCCTTATGATGAAGAAAAAACAGAGGACCGTGACGTCGCCCGGTATGGCGCAGCCGGGGCCCCACCCTGGAGCCAGGCCCGGGGTTGGGGCTCGTATGCGAGCGCCTGGTGGTCGGGCCTCCCCCCATGGGGTCCGGCCGGGCTCAGCCCGAAGGAGTGACGTGGGGCCACCCTCCCGTGGACCCACCACCTGCAGGAGGGACCGTAAGGGGCCGGTGCAAAGTGGATCGGGCGGCAGTCGAAGGCGGGGGCCTAGACAACCCGATCCCTGGATGCGGAATCTAGCTCTAGGGACATGGAACGTCACCTCTCTGGCGGGGAAGGAGCCTGAGATTGTGCGTGAGGTTGAGAGATTCCAACTAGAGATAGTTGGGATCACCTCTACGCACGGCTTGGGCTCTGGAACCACACTCCTCGAGAGAGGATGGACTCTTCACCACTCTGGAGTTGCCCATGGTGTGAGGCGGCGGGCTGGGGTGGGTTTGCTTATAGCCCCCCAGCTCAGCCGCCATGTGTTGGAGTTCACCCCGGTGAACGAGAGGGTCGCTTCCCTGCGCCTTCGGGTCGGGGATAGGTCTCTCACTGTCGTTTGTGCCTACGGGCCGAACGGCAGTGCAGAGTACCCGGCCTTCTTGGAGTCTCTGGGAGGGGTGCTGGAAAGTGCTCCGACTGGGGACTGGGAACCCGAGTGGTGTTCTGTTATTGGACTTCTGTGCTAGTTACAGTTTGTCCATAACCAACACCATGTTCAAGCATAAGGGTGTCCATCAGTGCACATGGCACCAGGACACCCTAGGCCGGAGGTCGATGATCGACTTTGTGGTCGTCTCATCTGACCTCCGGCCGTATGTCTTGGACACTCGGGTGAAGAGAGGGGCGGAGCTGTCAACTGATCACCACCTGGTGGTGAGTTGGATCCGATGGCGGGGGAGGAAGCTGGACAGACTCGGCAGACCCAAACGTACTGTGAGGGTCTGTTGGGAACGTTTGGCCGAATCTCCTGTCAGAGAGATCTTCAACTCCCACCTCCGGCAGAGCTTCGACCAGATCCCGAGGGAGTCTGGAGATATTGAGTCCGAGTGGACCATGTTCTCCACCTCCATTGTCAACGCGGCCACTCGGAGCTGTGGCCGTAAGGTCTCCGGTGCCTGTCGAGGCGGCAATCCCCGAACCCGGTGGTGGACACCGGAAGTAAGGGATGCCGTCAAGCTGAAGAAGGAGTCCTATCGGGCCTGGCTGGCTTGTGGGACTCCTGAGGCAGCTGATGGGTACCGACGGGCCAAGCGGACTGCAGCCCGGGTGGTTGTGGAGGCAAAAACTCGGGCCTGGGAGGAGTTCGGTGAGGCCATGGAGAAGGACTATCGGCTGGCCTCGAAGAGATTCTGGCAAACCGTCCGGCGCCTCAGGAAAGGGAAGCAGTGCCCTACCAACGCTGTTTAAAGTGGAGGAGGGCGGCTGTTGACCTCGACTGGGGATATCACCGGACGGTGGAAGGAATACTTTGAGGATCTCCTCAATCCCGCCGTCACGTCTTCCATTGAGGAAGCAGAGGCTGAGGGCTTGGAGGCGGACCCGTCCATCACCCAAGCTGAAGTCACCGAGGTAGTCAAGAAACTCCTCGGTGGCAAGGCACCGGGGGTGGATGAGATCCGCCCTGAGTACCTCAAGTCTCTGGATGTTGTGGGGCTGTCTTGGCTGACACGCCTCTGCAGCATCGCGTGGCGGTCGGGGACAGTGCCCTTGGATTGGCAGACCGGGGTGGTGGTCCCTCTTTTCAAGAAGGGGGACCGGAGGGTGTGCTCCAACTATAGGGGGATCACACTTCTCAGCCTCCCTGGGAAAGTCTATGCCAGGGTACTGGAGAGGAGAATCCGGCCGATAGTAGAACCTCGGATTCAGGAGGAACAGTGTGGTTTTCGTCCCGGTCGTGGAACACTGGACCAGCTCTATACCCTCTACAGGGTGCTGGAGGGCTCATGGGAGTTTGCCCAACCAATCCACATGTGTTTTGTGGATTTGGAGAAGGCATTCGACTGTGTCCCTCGTGGCATCTTGTGGAGGGTGCTCTGGGAGTATGGGGTCCGGGGCCCTTTGCTAAGGGCTATCCGGTCCCTGTACGACCGGAGTAGGAGCTTGGTTCGTATTGCCAGCAGTAAGTCAGACTTGTTCCCGGTGCGTGTTGGACTCCGGCAGGGCTGCCCTTTGTCGCCGGTTCTGTTCATAATTTTTATGGACAGAATTTCTAGGCGCAGCCAGGGGCCGGAGGGGGTCAGGTTTGGGGACCACACGATTTCATCTCTGCTCTTTGCGGATGATGTGGTCGTGTTGGCCTCATCAAACCAGGACCTCCAGCATGCACTGGGACGGTTTGCAGCCGAGTGTGAAGCGGCTGGGATGAGAATCAGCACCTCCAAATCCGAGGCCATGGTCCTCAGTCGGAAAAGGGTGGCTTGCCCGCTTCAGGTTGGTGGAGAGTTCCTGCCTCAAGTGGAGGAGTTCAAGTATCTCGGGGTCTTGTTCACGAGTGAGGGAAGGATGGAACGGGAGATTGACAGACGGATCGGTGCAGCTTCTGCAGTAATGCGGTCGCTGTACCGGTCTGTCGTGGTGAAGAAGGAGCTGAGCCGCAAGGCGAAGCTCTCGATTTACCGGTCAATCTACGTTCCTACTCTCACCTATGGTCATGAGCTTTGGGTCATGACCGAAAGGACAAGATCCCGGATACAAGCGGCCGAAATGAGCTTTCTCCGCAGGGTGGCTGGGCGCTCCCTTAGAGATAGGGTGAGAAGCTCGGTCACTCGGGAGGAGCTCAGAGTAGAGCCGCTGCTCCTCCACATTGAGAGGGGTCAGTTGAGGTGGCTCGGGCATCTTTTCCGGATGCCTTCTGGACGCCTTCCTGGGAAGGTGTTCCGGGCATGTCCCACCGGGAGGAGACCCCGGGGAAGACCTAGGACACGCTGGAGAGACTATGTCTCCCGGCTGGCCTGGGAACGCCTCGGTGTCCCCCCGGAAGAGCTGGAGGAAGTGTCGAGGGAGAGGGAAGTCTGGGCATCCCTGCTTAGACTGCTGCCCCCGCGACCCGGCCCCGGATAAGCGGTAGAAGATGGATGGATGGATGGACATCTCATTCATACAACAAATAGTAGGAGATCCCATTTAACAGATACAAATTTTGTTTAACAGTTTACATTGAGGTTGAAAGATACGGAAGAGGATTAGGGCCAAGCAATAATAAAAAAATAAAACCATCTCGAGATTAAAGTCATTATAATTCGAGATTAAACTCGTTAAATTTCGAGAAAAAAAGTCGAAATACAATCTTGAGAATAAAGTCATTAAATATCGAGATTAAAGTCATTATAATTCGAGATTAAACTCGTTAAATTTCGAGAAAAAAAGTCAAAATACAATATTGAGAATAAACTCATTAAATATCGAGAATAAAGTCGTTGTGTTTCGAGAAAAAACTCGTTAAATTTCGAGAAAAAAACTCGAAATACAATCTTGAGAATAAACTCATTAAATTTCGAGAATAAAGTCGTTGTGTTTCGAGAAAAAAACTCGTTAAATTTCGAGAAAAAAACTCGAAATACAATCTTGAGAATAAACTCATTAAATTTCGAGAATAAAGTCGTTGTGTTTCGAGAAAAAAAGTCTAAATTAAATGTAGAGAATAACGCATTCGATCAGTGTTCATTGCATAGCCTACCTCATCGAGGTTTCGTGGTTTCCCAGGATACCATAAGACGCATTATTAATCGTTGTTGGTTGTGTACGCCTCCATCCACAGAATGTAACGACTGTAACCATCTATACAGCCATTAATGGCAATGCCGTACGGTTTTAATTTATCATAGCTGTCCATATGCCAGAGTGCATTTGGGCCAGCGCAAGTGTAGCCTACTCTCCTTCGTCGAAATTCCACACATTGAGGATCAACAATTTTAATAATGCGTCTTATGGTATCCTTGGAAACCACGAAACCTCGTTGAATTTCATGTTGGACAAAAGCGAGTACATCGCGCAAATTGGACTGATTTTTTCTTCTAAAAAGACCTAGCCGACCTAAGAATGTTCTATTCTTTGTTACTGAAAGAAAGTCTAAAATATAGCTTGACTAAGTGATCCAACTCTGCCATGTCCTCTATCAGTAGGCTATAATGAATACTGATCCAATGCGTTATTCTCTACATTTCATTTTGACTTTTTTTCTCGAAACACAACGACTTTATTCTCGAAATTTAATGAGTTTATTCTCAAGATTGTATTTCGAGTTTTTTCTCGAAATTTAACGAGTTTTTTTCTCGAAACACAACGACTTTATTCTCGATATTTAATGAGTTTATTCTCAATATTGTATTTCGACTTTTTTCTCGAAATTTAACGAGTTTTTTCTCGAAACACAACGACTTTATTCTCAATATTTAATGAGTTTATTCTCAAGATTGTATTTCGACTTTTTTTCTCGAAAGTTAACGAGTTTAATCTCGCATTATAATGACTTTAATCTCGAGATGGTTTTATTTTTTTTATTATTGCCTGGCCCTAATCCTCTTCCGTAGAAAGATTAATACTGACATACATGCAGAGTGAGAAATAATATGTACATCAGGAAGATGTATACAAGCTTAGTAATTGTTTCTTGAGGGTTTGTTTAAAAGAAAAAATAGAGCTTTAGTTTTTCAAATTTTCATCCAGCTCGTTCCAGATCCGCGGTCCCCGGCACACTACACTCATACCAGTGCTTTTTAATCTCTGTTTTTTACCAGTAATGATGTGCATGTTTCTAGTGAGGTAAGTGTGCCGGGGATAGCGGATGGGAATTGGGAACAAGCTCACATAGACTGTTATTCAAGCCAAAGACCACCTGATACATAGTACATGCATTGTGAAATATATTATATTCAGTAAGTCTTAAAATACCGTACCTAGAGAAAATAAAATGAGTTGGAGCATTGAAATCAGACCATGATATGGCGCGAATGATTTTTTTTTTTGTAGAATTTCTAATTTTTTTAGGTGAGTGGGATAAGTATTGCACCATATAATATTGCAGTAATTTAAATGGGGTTCAAAGAGGGTTTTGTAAAGAGTAAGTAGTGTTGCGTGGGGAAGCAGGTGTCTAAGCTTAAGAACAGACCAACATATTTTGATAGCTTTACAAGGTATTCAATATGGTGTTTAAAGTTTAGGTGATCATCTATAAAGACACCCAAGAATTTAGTCGTCTTCACTCTCTTTAGTTCCTCTCCCTTTATTTTGATCTGGAAATTTGGATCCTCGAAATTAGGTTGTTTTTTATTTGGACAGAATATTATGTAGTTGGTTTTACTGGTGTTTATAGATAGTTTATTTACTTTGAACCAGTTATCCACATTCTGAAGCTCTTTGTTGAGTAGTTGTTGAAGTTCAAATTCATTTTTGTGTGATAGGAACAAGTTAGTGTCATCTGCAAAGATTACTTTATGGAGGGTCTTTGAGGAATTTTCCAGATCATTAATGTAAATAATAAAGAGGAGAGGACCTAATATGGATCCCTGTGGAACACCATATTTAATGTGTTTGTTTTCTGATGTCTGTTCGTGAATAGTTACATATTGTTGCCTCAGGTGTAAGTAGCTCTTGAACCAATTCAGTGGTTGGCCTCTAATTCCATAATGGTGCAATTTGTACAGTAGTATGGTGAAGTCGATGGTATCAAAGGCCTTTGAAAGGTCTAAGAATACACCGATACCATATTCCCCCTTTTCAATGGCATCATTGATCTTTTCAGTAAGATCAAGGATCGCCATACAGGTGGTGTGTTTTTTCCTGAAGCCATACTGGGATGGGTTGAGTATGTTCAGTGTATTAAGATAATTAATAAGTCCACTCTTTCCAATATTTTGGAAAGAGTTGGTAAGATGGATATGGGACGATAATTTATGTCATGTCATTTTTATCACCAGATTTGAAAATCGGAATTATTTTTGCAATTTCTGTCATTTTGGGAACAGTTCCTGTGAGCAGTGAGAGATTAATACAGTGTGTAAGTGGTTCAATTATTTCTTTGGCAATACTTTTTATTATTTTACTGCTAATTTCATCTTCTCCAGCAGAATTTGAGCTCTTCATAGCCATTATGATATTATTCAGTTCAGTGGCGTCTGTAGGCTTTAGGAAGGAGGAGTTTGGATAGTTGCCTGACATATATTGTTTGTAAGAGACACTTTGTGGTTGAGTGATGTTTTTTTGAGAGATTAGCCCCTATTGATACAAAGTAATTATTAAATTCATTTGCAAGATCAGTATTATTTATTGTGTCTGTGAGCACGGTGTCTTTATGGCCCCTATTCAAAACTTTATTCAGCACTTTCCATGATTTCTTGGAGTCTCCCTGTGAGGTTTTTATAAGTTCAGAATAGTGACTATATTTGCTTTTCCTGATTATGTGTACCAGTTTATTCTTGTAAACATTGTATTTAGTTTTATTCTCTATATTTGGTTTTTTAACATATATTTGGTAAAGTTTATTTTTTTGTTTGATGGAGTTAAAGATTGCCCTTGTTAGCCAGGGTTTGTGTTCTGCCCTACTGCGTTTGACAGTTTTTATAGGAATGGAGCAGCGAATGGAATTCATTTACCAGGGAATCATATGCAGTGTCAGGATCGCAGCAGCAATAAACAGTGTTCCATGCTTTAGCTTGCAGACTTGCCTTAAGTTGATGCATTGTTCTGTCGTTTACTACTTTAATTTTTACCGGGTGACATAAAGGTAAACATTTGTGTAATCAAGATTAAAGTACAGTATTGTTGGGTAATGATCAGATATATCAGAAAGTAAAGCTCCTGATTCAAGCTTAACATTTCGTATATTTGTGACAATATTGTCTATAACAGTTGTAGAAGTATTTGTGACTCTAGTAAATATATTTATAGTTGGAAAGAAAGAGGAGGAGTGTAGTGTGTTAATGAAGTCGTTTTTGACTGCATCGTCCTTGGAGACATCAATATTGAAGTCTCCAAGGAGGACGCAGTCTTTGTTTAATTTATTTATGTGTAATACAATTTCTTCAAGTTTGTTATTAAAAATGTTTAAATCAGAATCTGGGGGGCGGTAAATTACGCCCACAATAATGCTTTTACCTTTGTCATTTTTTATCTCAATAAAAAGAGAGTCTGTGTGATTGTCATTAACAGCAAGATCGCAAACATCGGCATGAATGTTCGAACGTACATAGAGGCATACCCCACCACCAGATCTGCCAAATCTGTCCTTATGATATAATTTATAGTCTTCGAGGTTTAAGGCATCTATGTACGATTTGTCATTTAGCCACGGCTGGATCCATAAATAGGAGATGTAGGTCTAATCCAAGAAGTGTACAAGTCAGCCCCATCGGCAAAAAAAAAAAAAAACTAGTCCTTGAGTATGGTCAAATATTCACGTGCATCAGCTGGGCTTCTAAATGAGCGGCGATCTTCTCCGTGTAACAGGCACAGAATTGCGGGAAATTTCATGTTGAATCTGATGTTCTTTTTGATCAGCGCCGCGCACACCTCGTTGAAACCCCGTCGTTGTTCACGGACAGCTGGGGATAGATCTTGATAGATGGACAGCTTCTAATTCTCTAACATCAGTGACCCCTTGGCTTTCACAGCACGCATAATCCTGTCTTTGTCGCTGGGATTGTGGAATTTTATGATCATCGCTCGCGGTCTGTCATCCCGATGTGAGCCCGATCAATCTTCACCCCGCCCTTGCCAGTCTGGAGGCCCAATAGTTTCGGGAGCATAGATTCAAGGAATATTTTCGGGTCAGTCCCTTCAATTCCTTCTTTCAGATTCAGGATTTTGAGATTGTCCCGACGACTTCGACTTTCCAGATCGATCACTTTGTCGTTTGCTGTTTTCAGCTGTGTTTCCATTACAGCCACTTTAGTTTGAAGTATCTTAACGGAATCTTCCACAGTTGATATCCGCTCTTCTGCCGATTGAAGTCTCTGTTCATTTTGTGCCACTACAATTGTGAGTTTATCAGTGATTTTTTTTTAGCTTATCGTCCATTAGTGTAGAAATAACTTCAGTTAATTCAGCAATCAAGGCAGCGTTGTCAGCCCTCAGCATCCCCATGCCTACTTGTTCCTGAAGCGACGCGGAAACTTTTCCTTTCGACTTTTTCTTTTCTCCTCTAGTGATATTAGGAGCGTCCATACGCTGTACTGTTACTTTAGGCTATATTTCAACTTGCCCATGTAAATGCCAACTAAACACCATTTAAAGCGCAGTTTTGTTTGCAGACGAGCAGGTGCTTCAGGAGTGTTCACCTAATCCGCCATCTTGTTCATCCTGTTAAAAAAACCTGATGTCAATCGTGTGGAAAGTACAGCCCACTACTACATTTCAGTTCAGGGAAGAGAGCGGAAGAATGGCTGAAGCCCTTGGCAAGAGACCCCTACCACCACCACCACAACCACCCACTGCAGGGAAAAAAACGCGCTCGGAATCACAAATAAAATCAGATAAGAAAAGGAGCCGAACCCGAGTAAATATTGGCACTGCTTTCCATCGCTGGAGACAACTGATGGACATGAAAGAAATGAGGTTCGACTCCGAACTTGCAACATTTCTTTTGGATTGGTAAGTAAGATGCTGTTAGTATTTCGCTAGAAGTTTGTTTTATATGTTTGTGTAGTTTTTTCGGGAAGTTATAACATAGAAATGTATTGAAGGCTGTTCGATAAACGTGCTAATGTTAGCGATGGCTAACTGTTTGCGTTTGATAGTTAGCTCTACCCACAGATCCGATCCGGTTTTCACCTGTTATCTACCAAAGCTGATGCTAAAATGTAACATTACCTAAGAAGCTTGAAATGTCTTCGATGATAATGAACCCCAAATGGACGCACGCAGAGTCCGAAACTAACACCCGCCAAGCCAAGCGCCAAATGCGGGTAGATTTTCTGTTTGGTGAGTAAATCTCAAAAGGCTATCCGCCACACTGGTGGGTGAATGTTCATACCAAAATATGAAATTTTAAGCGCTCTTCTGCCTCTAAGAACGAGCAGAGAGAGAGAGAGAGAGAGAGCCCCGGCCGCGCGCGCGCACTCACTCACTCACTATTCAGAGCGGTCAAGTTTCCCCATACTTTTTGACAAGCGTCCTTGACAGGGCGGCCAGAGCTTCTTTGCAGCTCAAGTCGGCGGCGGTGACAACTTTATTTAATGATATAAGTAAAAATATAATAAATATGTAGTATTGTAATATAGTACACATATATAGCACAATACTCTCTATAGCTCTTTTTTTCTTGCCAACTACGTAACCTATATTATGTTTATTACATGGCTTTCCTGAGGTAAATGTGACATAATTGTTCTCCAGCTGTGTTATTGACCTCGTCACGCTGATAAAAAACACTGATTGATCGATATTATGTATGAGGAATACATTTTGGTAAGTTGTAGCCGACTGTATCTTTCAACAGTGTTCGTGTATTTTTACTAATAGCTAGTAGAGATGATCGGTTCACGTGCGCTATGGGATCTGTCTTGTAACATTTCCAAGCGCCAAAACGGTATTTATTGTTTGAATTGCGTAATAAAATTGACAGATTCGCGATTTTTCTGTGCGTGAGAAAATGGATGTGTGGCGTGAGAGCGTGTGAAAAGTGTCAATTGCGTGTGTCTCACGGTGAATGCGTGAGAGTTGGCAGCTCTGGTTACGTTGGCGCTAGCTTGGTCAACATCAGCGAATGCTGTCTGTCAAATTAATTTAATTCAAACTAACAATAAAAATGAACATATTCACTGGTAAAGCTGAAGGGGAGTCACTTGACATCAACCAACCTTCCTCTGGAGTCAAAACGTCCTCTATTAGGAGTTGGCTCGGCTTCGGCTATGGCTCTAGGGTCGTTGTGAAGGTAGGGGCGGAGCATAGAGACTATGCCGTTTCTCGTTTGTTACTCTAGTCTAGAGTAGACCAATTCACTTTCTGGAGGTATTCTGCCCCCATCTGGTATGGAATGTGGAGTATGACTTGATTTTTTGCCAGACATAACACATGGCACCTTTAACAATCATATTAAACTTGACATCAACGAGGATTTAATCACGTTTAGAGGATTTAATGTCACAAAATATACTCTATTCTCATGTTTTGCATTTGTTAATCCACTAGTTTGTTGATCACAGTTACTGAACCATCATTTACTCACACATGACGTTTAAAGTCACAGCTTCAGAGTATTTCTCTCCATGTTTATTGATGGACTTGCACTTGTATTCTCCACTGTCATCAGAGCTGATCTTTGAGATTCTGTAGATTCTTCCAGATCTTACAAACGTTCCTCCTTTAATCCAGCTGATTTCTGCAGGAGGGTTTGAGTCACTGATGCAGTTCAGAGTCACTGAATCTCCCTCCATTATTACACCAGATGGACTGATGGACACTGAGACGCTCCTGGGAGGATCTAATAAAAAAATAAAAATAAAACACTTTAACAATCAAATTAAATTTGACATCAGACTTATGAATCACCCTCCATTATTTCACCTGATGGACTGATGCAATCACAAGATTTATTGGATAGGAGGATCTGTGTCAAGCAGAAGGTATGAAAAATGAAAATATGATTCAACTCACACATGACGTTTAAAGTCACAGTATCAGAGTATTTCTCTCCATGTTCATTGATGGACTTGCACTTGTATGTTTTACTGTCATCAGAGCTGATCTTTGAGATGCTGTAGATTCTTCCAGATCCTACAAATGTTCCTCCTTTAAACCAGCTGATTTCTGCAGGAGGGTTTGAGTCACTGATGCAGTTCAGAGTCACTGAATCTCCCTCCACTATTACACCAGATGGACTGATGGACACTGAGACGCTCCTGGGAGGATCTGTAAAGACAACAAGTGTAAAAATACATGCAGTGAAACAAATCATTGCACAAATAATCTTCCAGAACTGGTTAAAAATAAAGGCAGACTTACACATGATATTCACATTTACAGCAGCAGAAGTCTGAGATCCATGATTGTTTCTAGCAGAGCAACGATAGTCTCCGCTGGCCTCAGACTTAATATTAGTGATGCTGTAGGTTTCACCAGATTGCAAAATATTCCTTCCTCCTTTAAACCAGCTGATTTCTGCAGGAGGGTTTGAGTCACTGATGCAGTTCAGAGTCACTGAATCTCCCTCCACTATTACACCAGATCGACTGATGGACAATGAGACGCTCCTGGGAGGATCTAAAACAGAGAAATATTGATATCATTAACAATCATATTAAACTTGACATCACAGAGGATTTAATAACGTTTAGAGGATTTAATGTCAGAAAATAAACTCTATACTCATGTTTTGTATTTGTTAATCCACTAATTTGTTGATCACAGTTACTGAACCATCATTAACTCACACATGATGTTTAAAGTCACAGCATCAGAGTATTTCTCTCCATGTTTATTGATGGACTTGCACTTGTATTCTCCACTGTCATCAGAGCTGATCTTTGAGATGCTGAAGATTCTTCCAGATCCTACAGTCGTTCCTCCTTTAATCCAGCTGATTTCTGCAGGAGGGTTTGAGTCACTGATGCAGTTCAGAGTCACTGAATGTCCCTCCACTATTACACCAGATGGACTGATGGACACTGAGACGCTCCTGGGAGGATCTAATGCAAAAAAAAAAAAAAAAAAAAAAAAAACACTTTAAAAATCAAATTAAATTTGACATCAGACTTGTTAATCACCCTCCATTATTTCACCTGATGGAATTGATGCAATCACAGGATTTATTGGATAGGAGGATCTGTGTCAAGTAGAAGGTATGAAAAATGAAAATATGATTCATAAAACTCACACATGACGTTTAAAGTCACAGCATCTGAGTATTTCTCTCCATGTTCATTGATGGACTTGCACTTGTATTCTCCACTGTCATCAGATCTGATCTTTGAGATGCTGAAGATTCTTCCAGATCCTACAGTCGTTCCTCCTTTAATCCAGCTGATTTCTGCAGGAGGGTTTGAGTCACTGATGCAGTTCAGAGTCACTGAATCTCCCTCCACTATTACACCAGATCCACTTATCAACACTGAGACATTTCTGGGAGGATCTGTAAAGACAACAAGTGTAAAAGGACATGCAGTGAGACAAATCATTGCACAAATAATCTTCCAGAACTGGTTAAAAATAAAGGCAGACTTACACATGATATTCACATTTACAGCAGCAGAAGTCTGAGATCCATGATTGTTTCTAGCAGAGCAATGATAGTCTCCGCTGGCCTCAGACTTAATATTAGTGATGCTGTAGGTTTCACCAGATTGCAAAATATTCCTTCCTCCTTTAAACCAGCTGATTTCTGCAGGAGGGTTTGAGTCACTGATGCAGTTCAGAGTCACTGAATCTCCCTCCATTATTACACCATATGGACTGATGGACACTGAGACGCTCCTGGGAGGATCTAATACAGAGAAATATTGATATCATTAACAATCATATTAAACTTGACATCACAGAGGATTTACTCATGTTTAGAGGATTTAATGTCACAAAATAAACTCTATACTCATGTTTTGCATTTGTTAATCCACTAATTTGTTGATCACAGTTACTGAACCATCATTTACTCACACATGACGTTTAAAGTCACAGCTTCAGAGTATTTCTCTCCATGTTTATTGATGGACTTGCACTTGTATTCTCCACTGTCATCAGAGCTGATCTTTGAGATGCTGAAGATTCTTCCAGATCTTACAAACGTTCCTCCTTTAATCCAGCTGATTTCTGCAGGAGGGTTTGAGTCACTGATGCAGTTCAGAGTCACTGAATCTCCCTCCACTATTACACCAGATTGACTGATGGACAATGAGACGCTCCTGGGAGGATCTAATACAGAGAAATGTTGATATCATTAACAATCATATTAAACTTGACATCACAGAGGATTTACTCATGTTTAGAGGATTTAATGTCACAAAATAAACTCTATACTCATGTTTTGCATTTGTTAATCCACTAATTTGTTGATCACGGTTACTGAACCATCATTTACTCACACATGACGTTTAAAGTCACAGCTTCAGAGTATTTCTCTCCATGTTTATTGATGGACTTGCACTTGTATTCTCCACTGTCATCAGAGCTGATCTTTGAGATGCTGAAGATTCTTCCAGATCCTACAATCGTTCCTCCTTTAAACCAGCTGAAGTTCAGAGCAGGAGGGTTTGAGTCACTGATGCAGTTCAGAGTCACTGAATCTCCCTCCACTATTACACCAGATGGACTGATGGAGATCACAGGTTTCACTGGAGGATCTACAGATGTCAGGTAAAAGTATTTATCAGAGACGGCTGGTGGAAAATGTTCTAGGAAAGGCTGCAGTTGGTTATTATTGGACAATTTCAGCAAACATTTTTCACTGTTTAATGCTCAAAGTTAAAGAAAAAGTTTAAGCAAAAAAGTAAACAGAAGGAAAAACTATTAAGACTAGAATTTGAGAGGCTTGAAACATTTGAAATACAGACAAATGTTTTACCAAGTTCTAGATTAAGATATTATTTAAAAAAACTATTTAAAAATAACATTTCTTTTTACTTTTCCTAATTTACAATGAATGTATATAGTGCAACTGCAAAAACTGAGAGGAAAAAAATACGTTCCATTTGTTTAGAGATTTTTTATATATAGGCCTAACTACAATTTTGATGCTACTACTTTTCCTCCGTCCTCCAGCCTGTGACCCAGAAACTGATCAAACTCAGCATCTTGAAGGACATCTCAATTATTTCTATTCTCTTCACATGTCACAATCATTTTTATTTATGCTTTACCTTTGCAGTTTAAATTAATTATATATCAAACATATATCAACAGGGCATCTTGTTTTATCTTTATTATGTATGAATTTCTTAAATAACCAAACTTTAACAACATAAGGGCAGATCTCTTGATCGCAGCTGTTGACGCTTTGAAGTGACGCTCCAGTGATCAAGAATATTCCAATATACAAATAGGGCGCTTCTCATTTCTTATTTGTGTATCCTCGTTTCCTTTCCTCATGTCTCAGTTCCACCCCCTGTTGGATTCAAGGGAAGGTTGCAAGGATGAAAATTATTTGTTATTTAACAAATCACTGGCAATGGGACGTAACTTCTCCCATGTAGCGTCTGCAGTGTTGGGAAAGTTCACTTTCTACATGAACTAGTTCAAAGTTCAGTTCACAAATTTTAAAATGAACTAGTTCAGTTCATAGTTCATACTCAAATTTTTTTTAACTAAGTTCACAGTTCCAAAAATGAACTAGTTCATAGTTCTTTTTTTCCATGTTGCTGCAAGCTGTTATTTTTTCAAAATGATTGCCACAGCCCATATAGATAATTATTTTAACACTGAAGCCATGCGTCAGATTTTTCCCATCCTCAACGACCTGTGTCATAAAACTGGTTTAAATGATCATGACGCCAACATGCTGCTTTTTGTTTTGACTTGCAACGTTAGTGATGAGTCGTAAATGAACAATCCATTCGTTGCGTCTGTCACGTGACAAATGAACGAAAGACTCGGAAGGTAAAGTAATTATTTATGATCCCTGTAAACGATTTTTGACTGCATTATAATGATTTCTTAATTCAGAATATGATCAAGATTGCGTAGGTGGATGTGTTCGGGGAATTTGCCAGTTAATGGTATAACATTTAAAGCCCCTTAAATGAACGAAATGACTCGAAAAAAGATTCGTTAATTTTGATGAACGAGATTGAACAAGAGAGTCAGTAGACACTGGTGGCTGGTGTTGCCAGATTGGGTGTTTTCCCGCTACATATTAGGGCCTGTTTACGGTGTGTTTTAGCCGGGTTTTCGCCTGGAAGGCTCTATAGAAATCTGGCACTCTACTGAACGAAGTTAAACTGAGAGAGTGTGCCGTTCACAGACACCAGAATGAACGAGTTCACAGTATCGTTCATCAGGCAGTAATACAGTACGTTCAGTTCACGTTCGGCCAAAATATGAACGAGTTCATGAACTATCGTTCAATGAACGATCAGAAATTCGTTCAGCGTTCAGGCACAACACTGAGCGTCTGAACCAATCGGACACACACAAGTTATTAATTTATTTAATGAATAATCCAGCAAACTCACTGTGAAACTCTCCCCAAAAACTAACATCCCAAATGAAGCTAACACACTGGCAGGACGCTGTGTCTTGTTACAGGACACACAAGGAGTTTTCCCAGAAAAGGAGAGCATCAGGGAGCATCCCAGAAACTGTGTGAATGATTGTGATGTTTTGTGTCCTATTTTGTATACACCATAGTATGTATTTTATTATACAACCAACGGTCAATGTAACCTTACCTGTATCATGTCTTCTATCTAATTAATCCTCATTTCATGATTCACGCTTTGATGTACATCACCTTCTCTTAGAATGCAGTGTGGATTTGTTATATCTATCTGAGTATTAATGAACAGAAAAGAGGTAAGGCAGATTTGAGATAGCGTCATTAATCTTCCCCACAAGAGGAAACTCCCGCCAGACAATCCACCCTTCTCATTGGTCCAGCAAACCCAGAGAGGGGACATTAGAGACAGACCACAGTGACCGCCTCTCTCTCTTAGCTCGTCTCATCCGGCTACAACACTGCTTCTGCTGATACTGGGGGGAACCCTTTCCCCCACTGGTGCCCAGGGCCCAGCAGGCCGGAGCACCGCCTGCCATGTTTTCGTACTACCAAAGGGAGACAGAAGGCTGTGTCTCCAATCCAGCAAACTGCACCTTTACCATCACTGAATGGACAACGATCAATTCCGGGCCTTTTTGGCACTTCAGGATGCCGTGCCGTCCAGCGTGCCCTCAGCAGGCCAGGGCCGCAGGCTTCGACTCACAACAGCCATGTGCTCGTCGAAACCACAATGCAAGCTCATCATCATCTTCTCCATCAGGCAGAGAAGAAAACGATGGCAACTTGCACCATGACTTTTGGCACTCACGGAGTCATCAACGAACTCAATTTTCAACCACTTCAAGAACTGTCCGTGCACACAAACTATGCAAGTATCAATTTAATGAGGTGCTCTGAAAATGATCAGCTGATGGTTCTTTTCATACTGAAATAGATATTTTCCATAGTTCAATTACCTGTTTCCGGTTCCACATCACTCACCCCTTTACCTATGCATTTATGGATGGATGAATGTATGAATGTTTGTTTGTTTGTTTGTTTGTTTGTTTGTTTAGTTTAGTTATGTTTGTGATTTAGTTCATAAAACTTGTGCACAATTATGTATTTGGTTTCTGATTCTCTGCTTGCATACAAAGTCCCTTTTATGATTTTGATCTTGTTACATGCTCTAAGTGCTGTACATGCTAAGGAATAATTATTTTTCAGTGACCATGAAAGATACACTTTTCTTAGAATAAATGAATAATCAAAGAGTTCGTTGGAACTGATTAATTGATTGTAATATTAATTTGGCTTACCTCAAAGTTAATCTAATTAACTGACCCAAATATGAATAATTAATCATAATTGGTAATTATGGATTATTATAAAAATTTCCCCTTTGAGCTAATATTGTTACAGTTTAGTGGAGAATGCGGGCATCGTATTAAACATTGTATGCAAGCAGACAGTAATCAATCATGTTGTCCCATACGTTTTATTAACATTGTCTACATGCACGTACAAGTTTCTGATAAAATCAGCAAAACTATAGCTTGAATATGCCTTCCTACGATTTCAGTTCTAAATCGAGCGTAAGCCTTCTCTGACGAAGAAATCTCAGATTAGCCGCATGTATAGATGGTACCAGAACAAATTAATCTGATCATTGGGCGAAGAAATCCCCATTTTCAGCATTTTTGAAGGTGATTGAGCGATGCTCCTCAATCACCGATTAAGGCCTTATTATTATTCGTTACGTCATTGTATTCATATTAAACCGCTGAACCGCTCATATGAAACAATCACGTCGAATTAGTGGTATAAATGCTAGCCTAGCTAACTAGTAATTTGCCATTGTCTGTAAAGGGACTGTGCTGTTTTTATTTGTGAACGAGTTGCATCACTTGCATGCAACTTCATGTGTTTAAACTGGAGTTCCTTCAGCCTGAAGCAGACAACGACCTGCCGAGGCAGAGAAGGGAACCGTTAGACGACAACGAAAGCGGACGTTGGACACCCAGCCTGAGCCACCAAGAGCTGACCAGCATCATCTTCTCCTTGGCCACGCTCCCGCAGGCCTCAAACAGGAGGTAAATGAACTAACGCTGCCAGCCACAGAATTCCAAGAGAGACGCTAAAGCCATCAGTGTCCAGCCAGAGTTGAAGTCCAAACACTGACTCAGCAATGCTGTAACATCATAGACAAACACAAGGGGGGTCCTGAACAGAACTGAAACAGTCCAACCACCTGCAAATGGACCCCACAAGAAGATGTATCCTGCTAAACTTGCATTCAGCAGGGAAACCTCCCCCAGCCAAGCACAGAGTTACCAAGGGGGGAAACAAACCCCTCTGCTTAACACGTCAACGGACGGTTTCCTGGAAGCTTCTGAAGCCGCAGAAGGAAAAGGATTGATTCATTGATTCAGACGAATCCTGAAACAACACGTGTAGTGACAACTCAAAGACCAAAACGTCCACGCCTACCTACGAGACATTGACGTTCACCTGCAGTCTTTCATGAGTGTGCACCATCAAGATAGACTATCTGATCTGGGTCACAACCAGCCCAGAGTGGCACTGCGTTTTGGCTGTCCAGCAGCTGGAACAAGCCATCATAACAGGATTCTCAGAATTTTTATTTTTTTGCCCAACCACCACCCCCCGTTTTCGGAGGTCAACTTTATTTGTATTCATATAACAAAATAAGACAGAGCATATGTTTGCAAATAATAAAGAGTGACAAGCTGTAACAGAGACAGGGAGGTACGCAGACAGACGGCCAGACAGACAGACAGACAGACAGGCAGGCAGGCAGGCAGACAGCGAGAAGTTAAGCACGTGGCTTACATTAGCTGTTGAATTTGTAGAAAGCTTATGAGGGGATTCCAGGTTTCTTTAAAGGCAGATATATTGTTCTTTTTATGAGCTATGGTTTCTTCTGTCAAAATGAATTCTATGATTAGGTTAGTCCAATGGGTAAAATGGCAAGATGATTTTTATTTCCAGGTTTGAAAGATACATTTTTTAGCGATTGCTAGAGAAACCAGAACTGGTGTTTTGTATTTGGAAGGGATGGAGGTTTCTGAAGTATCTCCTAGGAGACAGAGTGCAGAGGACAGTGGGACTCTGCAGTCCAGGATCGAAGATAGTGTGTTAGTTAATGTGATCCAGAGAGAGTGAACAGGCTGGCAAAGCCAAGTGGCATGGAGATAGGTGTCTGTGCTCCCAGAGGTGCACTGTGAGCAGGTGTCTGTGTCAGATAATCCCATTTTAAATGGTTTGCTCTGAGTGATGTGGGTTCTGTGGATGGTTTTATATTGTATGAGTTGTAAATTGATGTTGGTGCTCATAGTAAAGGTATTCTTGCAGATCTGTGTCCAAAAATTCAGGTCGGGAGATAGCATGAGGTCACTTTCCCACTTCCCCTTAGGCAGGGTTATTGTGGGGTTAGATGAAGCGATGAAGCTGTAGAGTTTGGATATAAGTTTTCTTGGGGGGCTGGCTACTTCCAATAACTGTTCACTGATTTTAGAAGGCTGTAGAGTGTTAGTTGAAGTTGTTTTGCTTTGAACAACCTTCACCAGTGCGCGGACGCACTGAAGCGTTTTTTTTTTTTTAGTTCAAAGTTACTATCAGATTTAATGTTATACCCTGACAAACTATACATCATTAAAAAGATATAAGACTCAAGTTTCAATATTTGACCACTATTGTATTCTGAGAAACTTATAATGACAGTTATTTCTTAATTTGCGTCAGGAGTTATGAAATGAAAAAAATGAGTGGATACCTTTAATATGAATTATGAGCGTCAGCCGCTTTCATTCATAAAAAAAACTCTGTGCTGTCGTCATGACAGCGCTTCACAAAACAACGTCCCTCAGGGCTTTGAGCTCAAAAATGTGCAGATTTGGAGAAA
Source organism: Rutilus rutilus (assembly GCF_951802725.1). Lineage (NCBI taxonomy): Eukaryota > Metazoa > Chordata > Actinopteri > Cypriniformes > Leuciscidae > Rutilus > Rutilus rutilus. The sequence goes on from NC_140210.1 coordinate 52,153,876, forward strand.
TATTGATAGATTCTCATAGGTTTACATCAGATTTCTATAGACAGGAATAATATTTATTGAATTTATACCCAAATGCGTCGATGTAGTCATTATGAGCGCTGGATACTGTGATGTATTGTGTTTTCAATCCATACCAACAGCCTGAGGGCGCTTGTGTGCACAGTGTAGTCCATATATGGAACACATGAAGAAGTGCCATAATCATGTGACATTCCAGGATGTCACTGATACACACACATCTAACAGAGATCACTGTAATATGCACATAAAGTTTTGAAGACAATAAACATGATTGCAATGATATTTGAGTTACCTGTGTTCTTCGAGCCATGTCAGGTATTTTCATAATAATAGATTATATTTATAATGTAATGCTAATCGGTATAGACTGTATCATCGTGCAGAATACTGTAAGTTTGGAGCACAAACATGGTTTTAATCTCATAAATGGTCGTGTATTGATGGTGTGCTAAGCTAACATGTTAGCTAGCCCTGGTGCACCTGCCACCTAGCACTAGCATTTATTCTTTTATGATTTTTTTTCTAAATAGGAATGCTTACTGAGATGTGTCTTTATTCAAGAAGGGCATTGATTGGATACAGTTTCAAATGTGATAAAAACTTTGATAAAAGAAATTAGGGACTGAAACTCTTTGAATAGCCTGTGAATAGCCAGTCGTTAGTAACTATAATGCAGACAAAAGCCTTTCTTATTTCTTATAACTTTACAAAACTTTGAAGCTATTTATAACAATTTTTATCATCATAACAATAATTAATTCTACATTTACAATAAACTGCCAGGTGTCAGCTTTCAAATGAGATCATACTTGTGTTTTTAGTACCAAGGGTTCATGAACTGTATCTGTTTCAGTTTGGGTATGTCATTTCTGGGGATTTTTCAAAAGTGGGGTTGCAGGTTAACAGGTTAAAGGTTTAAGTTGTTGGTAGTGGAGAAATTGGTCTCTCCCGATCCCGAATTTCTGGACAATTGAGGTGAATGACATAAATTTATGATTTTCAAATACGTGGTGAAGGTGGGTGATGCCATTTGTTGCCATTTGGGGAAGTGGATCGGTTTGTTGTGAAGACGGAGGTCAGGGTTGTGCCAGATGGGGGTATACCTACCTAGCTAGGGGTGATTTGGTGATTTTGTTGGTTTTCCACCAGGCTGGCAGAGTTGTTGCTATTGTAACGTTGTGATAGAAGTCCAGTTTTTTGATTGACTGTGGTAGAAAGGGAAGGTCTGCAATTGAGTTGGGGGAGCACAAGTATTGCTCAAGATCAAGCCATGGGTTAGAATGTGTCTGTTGTTGAGTCCATTTATATAAGTACTGTAATTGGTTTGCCAGGTAGTAGTGCATAAAATTTGGTGCTTCAAGTCCGCCTAAGTGTTTTGTGTTTTGGAGTGTTGTAAGTGCTATCCTTGTTTTTTTTTTATTTTTCCAATAGAAGTGAGTGGTGAGGAATCTAGTTTTTTGAACCAATAGTCTGTCGGGGTAATCGGAATCATTGAAAATAGGTAATTGATCTGGGGTAGTATCTTGTAGTATTTTGATTGTTGCGATATGGCCTATGAGTGTGAGTGGGAGCTTGTTCCATCGTTTATAATCATCTTCTATTTTCTTGAGGAGTGAGGCATAGTTGAGGTTGTATAGCTCTGACAGCCTGGGGGAAATTGATATACCTAAGTACTTGATGTTACCTGTGTTGAGGGGAAGGGAGGGGTCATGAGCTGCAGAGTCCACATCGTCTCCTAATAGCGGGAGAATAGTTGAGTTCCAGATGATTGTGTAGTGAGAGACTTTGGAGAATTTGTTGATGACATTGAATGCTTCATTGAGTGATTGGGATGGAGTTTGTAAGTATAATAGTAAATCATCTGCATATAGACTAATTTTGTGTTGAGAGTTGTTGACTTGGATTCCTTTAATTTAGTTGTTTTGGCGTATTGCTGCTGCAAGTGGTTCGATGAATATGGCAAAGAGGGATGGAGAGAGTGGGCATTCCTGTCTAGTTCCTTGGTGCAGAGTAAAGCTTGGTGAAGTGATCCCATTTGTGACGACTGCGGCCCTTGGAGAAGTGTATAGTGTTGTTATCCACTGGATGAACGACTCTCCAAAACCAAATTTACGGAGGGTGGTGAATAAGAATATCCAGTTGACCTTGTCGAATGCTTTTTCTGCGTCTAGTGATACAACTATAGTTTTTTGTGGCTGTCCTTGTGCAATGCTGATGAGATTGAAAAGTCTGCGGATATTGTCTTTTGCGTTCCTGTTTTTGATGAAGCCTGTCTGGTCTGGGTGAATTAGTGAATGCATAACTGTTTCAATCCTGGTTGCTAGAGTCTTTGTGATAATTTTCAGATTAGTGTTGATTAATGCGGTAACTAGAGGGATGTGTTGGGTCCTTGTTGGGTTTCAGAAAAACAGTAATGAGCGCTGTGTTCATATGTGTGGGAATGGTACATGTGGTTTGGATTTCTGTGAGTAATTTGTTGAAAGTTGGTGATAAGATGTCCCAAAAGTGTTTGTAGAATTCTGCTGGTAGTCCGTCGGGTCCAGGTGATTTATTGTTTTGCATACTTTGTAAGGCTTTGATAAGTTCTTCAGAGGTGATGGGTTGTTCTAAAAAGTTTGCTTGTTCTGTGGTTAATGAGGGAAGGTCCAGATTGTTAAGAAAAGAGTCAATTTCAGATTGTAGAGGTTGGGTGCCGGCAGTGTACAAAGAGCTGTAGAAATGGCGAAAAAAGTTATTGATTTCTTGAGGGTCCATAATTGATGGGATGAGTGATTTGTCTTTTTTGTATTGTAACATGTTTGCCAGATATTTACCTGCTTTATTGCTGAGGTGAAACTGATCATATTTAAGTTGCTGTATACAGAACTGTGTTTTTTTTTTTTTTTTATGATACTATCCAATTGAGTCCTAAGTTGCTTGAGTTCAGTTTGTACTTCTTCAGATGGGGCGGTAGACTGTGGATTGCTAAGCAGTTTTATTTTCTGCTCGAGGGTGTTTTCCAATTGTTGTTGCTGTTTTTTCTTGTGTGATGAATATGATATAATTATGCCTCTCATGACTGCTTTGCCCGATTCCCAAAGTGTTGATGGTGAGATTTCTGGAGAGTCGTTCATCTCCAGAAAGGATGCCCACTCTCTTTTTATAAGAGTGGTAAAATTGTGGTCCTCTAGGAGAGAAGTGTTGAAGCGCCATCTTGTAGAGGTTTTCTTCTGTGCTGGGTTGTTTAATGTTAAAGATACAGCAGCATGGTCACTGATAATAATTGAATGGATAGTATTTTCTGATATCTGTTGAATTAAGGAGTTGCTAATCAAAAAAAAATCTATTCTAGAGGAAGAACGGTGGGCTGAAGAGGCATAGGAATATTCTCTTAGCAGTGGGTTCCTTGCTCTCCAGCTATCGCCAAGGCCATCATCCGTCATATATTGTTTAATTACTTCTGATGAGTGACAAGTTCGTGTGTTACTGTGGTTGTGTGTACGGTCAAATGATGGGTTGAGAACAATATTGAAATCTCCGGCTACTATGAGGTTTGTGGAATTGTACAACAGAGAGAAGAGATTATGAAAGAAAAGTGGGTCATCATTGTTTGGAGCGTAAATGTTTGCTAGTGTAAAAGTTAAGTGATTGATTGATATATTGATGATAATAAATCTTCCTTCTGGATCTGTGTATGGTTTTTTGCATAATTTGATTTTCTTTGGTGAGTTTTGTGACTTGGGTGGAGAGGTGTGATACGGTTCTTTTTAGTTCAATGTAATCTTGCATTAGAGTTTCGATTTGGGATTGGGAAAATTCGAGACTAGCTTTCAGATCACGGATGTCTATATGGAGAAGTTCGAGCAGGGCCGGCTCTAGCCCTTTGGTTGCCCTTGGCGAGATTGAGTTTATGCTTTTATAATCACTGCAACACTTCAACAAGCAAATTATGACTTGAAGGATCAACAGTAATAAACTGTACATACACAAATGCTACAAAGAATGTTCAAGGATATTTACTAAATTAAGTAATAAACTTAAGGAAGAAGGAAGATATACTATAGACCAGCATATAGAGTATAATCAGAGACAATTTATATAAGAGACATGCCACTTCCTTAATCCTCAATACAACTATATAAGGAAAACCCATAACGGCAAAGATGGCGGTTGTATGCACATGTACCGCCCCTCCCGCTGAAAAGCCAATCATCTGCTTTTAAAAGTCAAGCCGGGAAACATTTAAGCCTATCGTCTGGTTCCACTGACGCATGCGCACAGTTGAGGTTTTGCGACAGCGGAGAGAGAGAGAGCCCCGGTCGCGTGCGTGCACTCTCTCTCTCTCTCTCTCTCTCCGGAGCCAGGCGAAAGTGTAAACAAGACTTCACCGTCTCCAAATTAAGCACTGTCTAGCTTTCTCTCCCCCGCATGCATATTAATCTAAATAAAACGACATTATGGTAAAAGGTCGGAAGACCAAAGTTTCATGTGGAGCATTCGGAGATTTTTTTTTCCTGAATTACCGCTGGGTGTGAATTATGCTAAAATACGTTGCCTTATCTTCTCTGAAATGCGTTCCGCACATTCAGCTGACATATAATTACTCTCTAAATAAACGAAAAAACCTATCCAGTGATGTAATGTTTTCTGTGTTGACACTAACCTTGTGGGATCTCCATGTCCTAACTGCTGGGATAATCACACAACCGTATGACACGTCCAATTCGCGAACTATGACTCTTTTGAACCGATTCATGTTAATGAATAGTTAAAACAACTGATCTATACAATACATTGTTATTACTGATAAAGTGCAAACCTGCTTATATTTAAATAATGGAGAACAATATTGACATTGATTATTGCACAACACCAGCATTCTGGATAGAGACGTAAATGAAGTTGGTGTCGTGAACCCTTGCGCATGCGTAGTAAAGTATAACCTGTGGGGAAAAAGGCGTTTTAAACCTTATTTTGGGGCAAAGTCATCAAACTTTTTCAGCGATTTTAATCATATTTTACTGCTGTTTCTATACATGCAGTTTTTATGTCCCGGTGACCAGTGAAAGTGCAGTTCTGACTCTCTGCCCATTCATTTAGATAGGAGCCTGGTCTTGTTAGTCCGAAATAGCTGCCTGGAGGCGTTGCCAAGATGGCGGCCGAGTGGCACGACTTGCCTAAAAGGACTTTGGTATAATAGACCAGTAGTGTTTGAGATTAATTAATGAGGAATGTCAATGTTTACTTGGAAAGAAGTCACTGAAGTTTTAAATTGTGGTTGAATAAACGGTATTCAAGGGTCTTACTTGCTTCAGGCTGAGTATCCCTGGTCTCAGTGGTCTGTGTTTCACTGGTGCCTGGAATGCTAGATGTGGCCCCTTCACCTGCAACAGCCAGATCAGTGGTGTTAAATTAAATTAGTGAAAATTACTAAAACTGTAGTTGAAATTAGATTCATAGGGATGGGATGTTATTGTGATTTCCATGTGTTTTCATTATCTTCTAGTACATATTGTCAGATGGTTGTAAGCTTAAATTAGTTATTCAAATGACTAACTTCCTTCAGGCTGCGTGTCCCTGGTCTCAGTCATCTGTCTTTCACTGGTGCCCTGAGTGCTTGATGTGGTCCTGGGTGTCCATTCACCTGTATACAAGCATATTGTATAGCCAGACAAGCAGTGAGTGAAATGATGAATGTGGTTGAACTTCTTTAAGAAAACAAGCTAACATGCTAACCTTTTTCTATTGTACTTTAAAGTATGGATGTGGCTTGAATAAATACTATTAAATAGACTCACTTGATGCAGGCTGTGTGTTCCTGGCCTGGTCACTGGTCCCTGGAGTACCACTACTGGATGTCCCTACTCCTGCAGCTGTATGTATTTAAACACAGAGTTCATCCTAGCTGTTCGTTAAACAATTGCATTTGGTCATTTCTACCACATAGTTGCATTGTACAAATACATTTTATCTCTGACCATGTAACTTGTAGTAGATAAATTACAATTACTACCACCACTACCATCCATCCATCCATCCATCCATCTATTTCTTCCGCTTATCCGGGGCCGGGTCGCGGGGGCAGCAGTCTAAGCAGAGATGCCCAGACTTCCCTCTCCCTGGACACTTCCTCCAGCTCTTCCGGGGGGACACCGAGGCGTTCCCAGGCCAGCCGGGAGACATAGTCTCTCCAGCGTGTCCTAGGTCTTCCCCGGGGTCTCCTCCCAGTGGGACGCGCCCGGAACACCTTCCCGGGAAAGCGTCCAGGAGGCATCCGGAAAAGATGCCCGAGCCACCTCAGCTGACCCCTCTCGATGTGGAGGAGCAGCGTCTCTACTCTGAGCTCCTCCCGAGTGACCGAGCTTCTCACCCTATCTCTAAGGGATCGCCCAGCCACCCTGCGGAGAAAGCTCATTTCGGCCGCTTGTATCCGGGATCTTGTCCTTTCGGTCATGACCCAAAGCTCATGACCATAGGTGAGAGTAGGAACGTAGATTGACCGGTAAATCGAGAGCTTGCGGCTCTGCTCTTTCTTCACCACGACAGACCGGTATATCGACCGCATTACTGCAGAAGCTGCACCGATCCGTCTGTCAATCTCCCGTTCCATCCTTCCCTCACTTGTGAACAAGACCCCAAGATACTTAAACTCCTCCACTTGAGGCAGGAACCACCACTACCATTATTACTAATCTATTAGGCTGCTACAAGGCTAAATAATGCTACTGATAACAATTAGTAGTATTAATGTGATGTGATTATAAAAGTACTAATTGCTAATAATAATAACAATAACAAAAACAGCAACAATAGTACTAGTTGTACTTTCAAAGTTCAGAGAGAGGATAACATGAAGGATCAGGTGTCCTTTCTCCAGCAGGTGCCGGCCTCTGCAAATATTGCCCGAGTGCATCTGGCCATGGCCAAAAAAAATAAAAATAATAATAATAATATTTTAGTATATTCCTAGAGGGGAACTGTACAGAAAGGTGAACACCACGTCAACACCACTATCAGCATAATGGTTACTGTGTGTGTATGAGCCTGCTAGTTATAATGAATGTAGAGTAGAGAGCAACTGTACTTTTCATAACTAGCATACATACGTTATCCGAAATAAACCGGAGGGTTTATTAGGCCGCTTCATTTTCTTCATCAGCGCGCCAGCAGCTGTGCACTTAACGTAACGTAACGTAACGGCAACCCTAGAAGGCGCCCGCGCGCCCGCGCCCCCAACATATTTGTCACCCTAGAAAACCGCCTAGTTCGCCTATAGCAATCGTCGGCCCTGAGTTCGAGTATGGCAAGTTTGGAGTTTATGGATGCGAGTACACTGACCTCGACTGTGGTTTCCTCGTCTATTTCGGTGGATGAATCCCGTTTGCGTATTTTCCTGTTTGGTTCTGACATAATGTCCAGATTGTAGAAATAGCTGTCGATGAAGTTGAACAGGTTATCCGGGTCTTGACAAGATTGGTTATCCAGTATAGTGAAAGTTGTTTTGATAAAATGAGTGAAGTTGATAGTAATCCGCTGTTTGCGTTTGCGTTCAGAGCGCTGCCATGTTGGTTCTCACCCACAGTCTCACGATAGTCTCAGTCTCGACACATCCTCCCTGATGGAAGTCTGATTCTCAGACTTAAGAGTCTGAATGCAGACTGGGCACTGTCCAGACACCAAACAGACCTAAAGGTGCCTGTGCTACTACCACAGACTCCGAACGAGCTTACCCTGGAGCGTGCAACAAACCTGTGACAGAGGAAAACACCAGCTCCAAGAACCTTTTCCTCCAAAACCAGTTAGTCACCATTTCTGGCCGCTCCACGCAATGCCCACTCAACAATGCGTGACTTGACGCAGAATGCCTTTAACACACGAGGCCTCCTCAGAAAGGGTTCCTAAACCCCATAGACTCTGAACTGCAAAGATCAGAAGGCACACAGCACGACCATAATGCAAGCCGCTGCTACAAAGTTCATAGTCAGCATAGGACATAGAACTTTTAAAGTAGATGAAAATGTGTGCTCAAAAGAAGCAGGAAGCTGCATTAGTAAAATTAGAATTTTACTGATTTAAAGAAAATCTTGAATGCATATGTTAGCCTCACGTGCCAACAGACTATGCACTGCTTTCGAACCATACAGACATTTGCCACCTTCTGGTTTAAATTGGCACTGCTGCATATTCGTTTCCATGACAATGACTTGTCACATGACATACTAACTTTAAATAGGGCATGCGTCACCCGACACCAGATAGTAAGCAAACCACCTGAGCTGCGTAAACTAACAAAACCTAGCGGCCCTTGGTTTAACTAATGTTATCCTAAAGTGTGCATTTGATCATCCCGATCCGAATAGGACGCAACATGCGATACGCATTTTGATCACTGGTTACTGGCTTGTTTAAATGCAGATAAAACGATAGCTGGAATTGACATCTCTACTAAAAGTGAAAAAGTCTTAGATTTTTAACTAGTATCTGTAATTTCAGCATTAAAGCATAAGTCTGTTTGACAAAAGAAGCTCAACTCAGCGGCATGCTGTACCGGCATTTATTATTCTGCTTGATTGGAGAAATCCAAAGTGCAGCATCTGTTTCTGACGAAGAAACAGTACAGTGTTATATACACGTAGACTTGGGTGATGCTCCCCTTTCTGCAATGTAAAGGCCTTACAAATTATTGTTAGGTTGACGTAATTCATCTAAATTTTGGCTGCATCTACAAGCAGAGCTACCTAGAGATCAAAATTGTTCCACTCGCTGAAAAGTCAATATTTATGCATGAGATGGACGTAACCTTGTATGCTTAGACAAGCTTCGACTTACAGCAAATCTATTTCCTTACCTTTTAAACAAGTAGAAGAAGTTGTTTAAAGTAAAGGAAAGAGTTACTCGAGTAAAATTGGCAAATGCCAAACCACATTTGCATTTTACTGAACGTAACATCTAGTTTTTGGAAGACTCAAAGTATAGGCGCCACATTTGAACTCGTTTAAACATGTATAACTCATTTAAAATGTGCAGACATTCTTCATGGACTGTTGAATTGCTCTGACATGGTTCCCATGACAACGACTTGTCACAGGAAGTGCAAACTCGTAACGTCATATTGTAAACAAATCAGCCTAGATGGCTAAGCTAACCTAACCTAGCGTCCGTTCAGCTTAGGCTAAGCTAAATAATAACTGCTACAGTTAGCGGTTAGCATCATTTACTTGAAGCCTTTATCTACAGCTTGTGCTGTGCACAGTGCAAAGTGATCTATCATACTTTTCCTTTAACCCCAGTCAGGGTTCTGATTTTTCACTTTCTCTTTCCTTACTTTCAATTCTTCCCAGCTGAATTTTACCGCCACTATTTTAGGAGTAGTCCTTGCTGAGTGCTGTCAGCTAAATTTGCAGTTACCTTGTAAATTAAATCAAAATTTAATTACATGTAAACTGTGTAGCTAGAGAAGAATTTTTATAGTCATGAGGATTTTCATCAGCATGTTGACTAAACTTTTGTAAGGACACGCACACAAGTGTCTTGAACACACAGCAGCTGTGACCCACTATGGAGTCTAGTCCAAGCAAATTCAAAGTTTGGCCACTCGTGCTATTGATTATTCCCAATTTCAGGTCATTCCTTTTGTCTTGATCACTTAAGCTTTTTTTTTATATATATATATATATATATATATATATATATATTTTTACTTTGATAATAATAGCCGTCAGCTATTCACATGTCCATTCTTTCATTTATTTGATTTATTTACATTCGTTTTATTTAATTCTTGTTCTAATGTGGTTCCAGTCCCCATAGGGCCCAGTAAGGAACCAGAGACACCTTTATTTGTGGTTTTGTTTATTTTCAACAAGTGCACTCATTTTTATGACCCTGCAAAACAAGTAATCTCAACGATTACTAGGGCATAACTATAGTCCTGAGGATTGATAATAAGCATAATCTGAATAGGAAAACTGTGTTTATTTTTTTGATTTCCTGAACAATCATTGTTATGATGTAAATGATCTTTGAAAAGTATATATAAAGTATTATATATATATATATATATATATATATATAATATAAAGTTACTTTTCTTCAGCTGACCAGCCAATTATGATAGTGTGTGTTGATTGGTGTTTATATTTGTTCAAGCTTGACAACCTTATTGCCTTTTTGATTACTTTGTAATATATATTTATAATTACAAATAAGTACAAAGATTACATTGTTAAAAAGGGATGCTTATGAGAGAGCATACATTTGAAACTGCTGAGTCTGTGAAGGGTTTTGATTACGTAATTTGCCTGCCTTATCGCATAACTTGACATCAACAATCAGCAAATGAATCTCAACAATAGTGACAATAAAATATTCAGATAAACAGATCAACTCTAAACATCCCAAAACAGGCTACTTAAAATCACAACAAAAGCGCAATTAAAGAAAATAGTAAGATCATTCAGCTGCATAATTTATTCATGCCTCAATGCATGCTGGGAGTCATCGATGTGTTTTGTTCCCTTTCGTGGTCACTCCGAGTTACGTCGGATGACGACGATTGGGGTTTCGCTTAGAAGCCTATCACCTTCGAGTATATAAAACGAGCCAATGGCAATGAAATGCCATGGGTCTGCGGAATTTGCATAGCGTAACTCCGCCCGCCGCAGGGGGTATATAAGGAAGTACGCTGCACAATGCAGACATGCTTTCGCTTCGGAGCCGAGAACTTCTCCACTCCTGCAAGCCAAAGATTCTGAGTTAGTCTTCTCTTACCTTCGAGACGAGCGAGCTCTCCGGTGTTGGTGTGACGGCGATTTCAGCGAGTGCACACTTCCCTGCTGATCTTGTCAGTGATCTGACAGTTAGTGTGATTTCTCCCTGTTCGCTTCAACATCCGCGGAGTTTTCCTCTCACAAAAAGAGCATTGCATGTGGCACGTCTTTTTAAAGATGTCTCGCCCGTGCACTTCTGGTTGTGGTCGCGATGTATTTTCTCCTGATGGGCACAATCTCTGCTTAGCGTGTTTGGGCGTTGATCACGCTGAAGCAGCGTTTGTGGATGATTCATGTTCTCATTGCGGGAACATGACCATCTCCATGCTGCGGTCGAGACTCAATGAGCTCATCAGAGCGAGAGTCCCCTCATCCACACCCCGATCTACGGTCTCCCCGAGAGGCTGTACTTCGGCTGGTGGCCAGGGTGACCTGAGGGTATCTGTGTGGGACAAACCGCCGATACGTCCACGGTCCACACACCCCTCTTCAGCATTGGTACCCGCGAGCGTGCAAATCGAAACCGCCGGTCCCTCTACGGAGGCCCCGCGCGTTTCGTTTGGCGTTCCACAGGAGGATGCAATGTCGATCACTGCATCACAAGGTGGGCATGAGTCCTCGGGAAGTGAGGATTCGGCTGTGTTGCCGCCCTCGGGCGTGCCAGCATTGCCCGAGTCTGATCCCGAGCTGACTGCCATGCTTTCCCGGGCAGCCGCGGCCATTGGGCTCGAGTGGTCCCCGCCGCCCGATCCAGTGCGCTCGCGGCTGGATGATTGGTTTTTGGGAGCGGCCGCTGACATTCGTTGCCGCCCAACCCCAATACCATTCTTCCCGGAAGTGCATGAGGAAGTCACGCGGTCCTGGAAGGCTCCCATGTCTTCCCGCGATCGTTCGTCGGCTTTCTCCGCCTTTCCTCCCCTCGATAGAGCTGATGCTTGTGGGTACACTGGGATTCCCACGGTTGAACGTTCTGTCGCGATGCAGCTGTGTCCGGCAGGCGCTTCATCACGTGGTGATCCTAAGCACCCGTCCAAAGCCTGTGGATTCTCGTCCACTCTCGTGGCGAAGTCTTACAGTGCGGCGGGACAGGCAGCTGCCTCTTTGCATGCCATGGCCATTCTGCAGGTCTACCAGGCCCAGATGCTTCGTGACATGCACGAGGGCAGGACAGACCCAGGGCTCGTTGATGAGCTGCGCGCCGCCACCGACCTCGCTCTCCGAGCGACGAAGGTGACCGCGCGCTCCCTGGGTTTGGTGATGTCCACAGCTGTGGTCCAGGAGAGACATCTCTGGCTGAACCTGGCTGATATGTGTGAGCCCGAGCGGACTCGTCTGCTGGATGCTCCCATATCCCAGGCCGGCCTTTTCGGCGGTGCGGTCGAGGATTTTGCCCAACAGTTCTCGACCGCCCAGAAGCAGACTGAGGCTATCAAGCACATTCTGCCCCGACGCTCTGCTGCTCAGCCGTCGGCACAGAATCCTCAGCCTGCTCGCCGCCGAGGGCGCCCTCCCGCGGCCGCCCCTCCCGCACGGCCCCAGCAGCAACCTTCACCCGGGCCGCGTTGTGGAGGGAGCCGCAGGCAGGCGCCACAGCCCTCTCCAGCCCCGCCGCCCGCTAAACGCCAGGCCGAGCGGCGCTCCTGAGACGGGCTGCTCAGGGTTGGCTTCAATTCTGTCCCAGGAGCTGGTAGCAGGGCCACTCCTTCCCCCGGTGGAGGGCCGGGGGAGAATCTTTTGTTCTCCACTCCCCGCTGCTCGTCCAACGACGAGCAGTACTTTGATGTGGTTGAAGACAGAATTGAATTCCCCAATCCTGAGCCGACAGAGTCCGAGGGCCGCAGTGCGCGCCACCCTCGGGTCCCGCCACTGCCGCCCTCCTCTGTCCCAGAGGTGTGGGATGACAGCACGCGCCGCCCACGGGCCGCGCTCCTCTCATCCCCCTCTGTCGCCAGACCCCTGCCAGAGCACGCCCCCGTGGGACGCGCGCCCTCCCCTGGCCTCCTCTGGCAGGACGCGGTTAATGACCGTGCCCCCGCACAGGGCCGCTATGCCACCCTCGCCGGTGCCGGTCATTCCGCCTCGCTGCCCCACCGACGGTACGTCTGTGGTTCGTATGACCCCGCTGGTGCACTTTCTGGAGGCCTGGCTAGAGCTTCCCAGACTGTCCCGCTGGGTCGCGAGAACCATCAGGCTCGGCTACGCGATTCAGTTCGCGAGATCTCCTCCCCGCTTCAGGGGAGTCCGCTTCACTATGGTCGGTGGCAATGCCCCTGTCATGAGAGCGGAGGTCGCCACCCTGCTGGCGAAGGGTGCGATCGAGATTGTCCCTCCAGCCGAAATGAAGTCCGGCTTCTACAGCCCTTACTTCATTGTACCCAAGAAGTCCGGTGGGTTACGGCCAATCCTCGACCTGCGCGTCTTGAACCGCTCCCTTCACAGGCTGCCATTCAAGATGCTCACGGCCAAACACATCCTCCAGTGTGTGCGGCCGCAGGATTGGTTTGCAGCGATCGACCTGAAGGACGCCTACTTCCATGTCTCCATTTTACCTCGACACAGACCGTTTCTACGGTTTGCTTTCGAGGGGCAGGCATACCAGTACGCGGTTCTCCCTTTCGGGCTAGCCCTGTCCCCTCGCGTCTTTACGAAGGTCGTCGAGGCAGCCCTTGTTCCCCTCCGGGAACACGGGGTTCGCATCCTGAACTATCTCGACGACTGGCTGATCCTAGCTCACTCTCGAGACCAGGTTTGCGAACACAGGGACCTAGTGCTCCGGCACCTAGTCCGTCTGGGCCTTCGGGTCAACTGGGAGAAGAGCAAACTCTGCCCCGTGCAGAGGATCTCTTTTCTCGGTATGGAGATCGACTCGGTCGCCATGTGCGCGCAGCTTACGAGCGAGCGCGCGCAGTCACTGCTGACTTGTCTTCGTCAGTTCGAGGGCAAGAGTGCGGTTCCACTGAAACTTTTTCAGAGGCTCCTGGGGCATATGGCATCCGCAGCCGCAGTAACGCCGCTGGGATTGCTTCATATGAGACCGCTTCAGCTTTGGCTTCGCGATCGAGTCCCGAGGTGGGCATGGCAACACGGCACGCTCCAAGTCCCAGTGACTCCAGCCTGCCGTCAGACCTTCACCCCGTGGGCGAACCTCAGTTTTCTACGGGCCGGAGTGCCCTTAGAACGAGTTTCCCGGCATGTTGTTGTATCAACAGATGCCTCCAACACGGGCTGGGGCGCCATGTGCAATGGTCATGCTGCCGCGGGCTCCTGGACAGGACCCCAGCGCCTTTGGCATGTCAATTGCCTCGAGTTGCTGGCTGTACGTCTCGCCCTGCACCGCTTCCATGCGCTGCTCAGGGGTCAGCACGTACTAGTCCGATCAGACAATACCGCAACAGTAGCGTACATCAACCATCAAGGTGGTCTACGCTCCCGCCGTATGTCGCAACTCGCTCGCCACCTCCTCATATGGAGTCAGAAGCATCTGAGGTCGCTTCGAGCCATTTATATCCCGGGACACCTGAACCAGGCGGCCGACGAGCTGTCTCGAGTTCGGCCTCTCGCTGGAGAATGGCGACTCCATCCCCGGACGGTTCAGCTGATTTGGGATCAGTTCGGCGACGCACAGGTAGACCTGTTTGCCTCCCACGACTCGTCCCATTGCGACCTGTTTTATTCCCTGACCGAGGGCACGCTCGGCACGGATGCACTGGCGCACAGCTGGCCGCGGGGCCTACGCAAGTATGCGTTTCCCCCAGTGAGCCTTCTTGCGCAGACCTTGCGCAAGATCAGGGAGGACGAGGAGCAGGTCATTTTGGTTGCCCCGTATTGGCCCAACCGGACCTGGTTCTCCGAACTAGTACTCCTCGCGACAGCACCTCCCTGGCCAATTCCTCTGAGGAAGGACCTCCTTTCTCAGGGACGGGGCACCTTATGGCACCCTCGTCCCGATCTTTGGAACCTCCACGTGTGGCTCCTGGACGGGACGAGGCAGGTTTGAGTACCCTACCACCTGCGGTGGTGGCTACCATCACTTCCGCTAGAGCATCGTCCACGAGACATGCCTATGCGTTGAAGTGGAACCTCTTCGTCAACTGGTGTTCTTCTAAACATCAAGAACCCACGAAATGCCCGATCAGTGTCGTGCTTTCCTTCCTGCAAGAAGGGTTGGAGCGAAGGCTGTCTCCCTCCACCCTGAAAGTGTATGTTGCCGCCATTGCCGCACATCACGAAGCAGTTGAAGGTAAGTCTCTGGGAAAGCACGACCTGATCGTCAGGTTCCTGAGGGGAGCGAGGAGACTAAATCCTCCTCGTCCTCCCCTCGTTCCCTCTTGGGACCTCTCAGTGGTTCTAACTGCCCTGCAGAGTGCTCCCTTTGAGCCTTTGCAATCAGTGGAGCTTAAGTTCCTGTCAATGAAGACAGCGCTCCTGGTTGCATTGGCCTCCATCAAGAGGGTAGGGGACCTGCAGGCATTTTCGGTTGACGAAGCGTGCCTGGAATTCGGGCCGGCTGACTCTCACGTGATCCTGAGACCCCGGCTTGGATATGTGCCCAAGGTTCCTACCACACCCTTTCGAGACCAGGTAGTGAACCTGCAAGCGCTGCCCTTGGAGGAGGCAGACCCAGCCTTGGCACTGCTCTGTCCAGTACGCGCCCTCCGTGCTTACGTAGACAGAACGCGGTGTTTCAGGACCTCAGACCAGCTCTTTGTCTGTCATGGTGGGAAGCTGAAGGGAAAGGCTCTCTCAAAGCAAAGGTTATCTCACTGGATAGTGGATACCATTGCTTTGGCATACCAGCAGCAAGGTCGTCCGTGCCCCCTTGGTGTGAAAGCCCACTCCACACGTAGTGTCGCTTCCTCTTGGGCTCTAGCGCATGGCGCCTCGCTAACAGACATTTGTAGAGCTGCAGGCTGGGCGACTCCCAACACATTCGCGAGATTCTATAATCTCCGCGTAGAGCCAGTTTCTTCTCATGTACTCGCTTCAACCAGCCGGTGCTAGATTCTGCTCAGGTGTCTTCGCTTGCTCGCCATTCCTCTCCACGGACGGGATACGTGCGATTTTCTTCTCAGGTGAGTCTGATAAGCTCTGAGTTTCCTCCAGCACTGGTGACGTCAACGCCTGAGTTATGCCAATCTGCCATAACGCAGCTTTTGCGCTTGACTAGGTGCCTCCATGTGCATGGTCCCCCCTCTGGGCGACCCCCACATGTGTATTCCACTGTAAGTCTCCTTGTGAGCGTGTGTCTTTCCCTTGGCAAGCCACCTTGCCAACCCTGGGGTTTAAAATTCCACCTGCGGCTGGACACCCCAGTGATTCTCCATATGCATCCCTCTGGGTCATATGTGTATTCTAAGTCCCCCCCATCAATGGCTGGGCATGATTGCATATTTCTCTCTGGAGATATGCTTCCCAGTGTACCTTGGTATCCCTGTGTTAAGTAGGACTCCTTCGTTCGTGCTAGTCTCACAACAGGGAGCTCAGACTTACGCAGGGCACTGGAAGACAGCCGAGGTGGCGTGATTAGACTGGAACCCCAATCGTCGTCATCCGACGTAACTCGGAGTGACCACGAAAGGGAACGTCTCGGTTACGGATGTAACCCTCGTTCCCTGAGTGGGAACGGAGACGTTACGTCTTCCTGCCACTTCCGCTGTACCGCTGAAAAACGCCTGGGGCCAGTCTCGGCTCCTCAGCGAAGGCATGTCTGCATTGTGCAGCGTACTTCCTTATATACCCCCTGCGGCGGGCGGAGTTACGCTATGCAAATTCCGCAGACCCATGGCATTTCATTGCCATTGGCTCGTTTTATATACTCGAAGGTGATAGGCTTCTAAGCGAAACCCCAATCGTCGTCATCCGACGTAACGTCTCCGTTCCCACTCAGGGAACGAGGGTTACATCCGTAACCGAGACGTTCTCTGCTGGCTCCCAGCATGCATTGCGGCAAAAATCTATTTGTTGATTGTCACCATTGTTGAGATTTATGTGCTGATTCTTGATGTCTGTGTGTCTGAATAGTACATATGCTATTTTTTTTTTAAATCTTTAAATTTCTTTATAATAACCATTTACAATAACACTGTTAGATCTCTTGCTGTTGTAACTGTGTGTTAATAAAACACATTTGTTATGGGAAAAATGCCAAAAGAAAATAGATCAGGTGATTTTTGGAAACTGTTGATCTATTGGCCTGAATCTCTGATCTCATCCAGTGTCTAAATTTTGAATATATGGTGATGTGTTGATCATTTGTATTTTTGATTATAGTTGCCCTGTGATTCAACAGCATGAGATCCAGTAGTGTTATGGTAACTATTTATTATACAGACATTTATAGTATATACATTTATATTCTACATCTGGCATGTAAGCCTGATGAAAAATCAATGTTAAGTTTTTCTTGATTCAATGTTGATCTGCTATCAGGGATATAGTTCTTTATAATTATAAACACAACAAGTACTGTTTTTGACTATGAAGTGTGGCATATTCAGAACTACTGTACAGTGTGAATGACAGCCAGACACACCTGAGAACAATCTACAGGTTTCATACATTTCTACCAAAACATTTCCATGACTTTTGAGGCAAATATTCATATTAAAATCCATGTTCAAATTTACCATAGCATATCTGTAGCCTACATAGATTAGAAAACATTCATAAAATAAGCCAATAGAGACACAGTGTGTAACATTACCAGGTGAGATGGTCACTGGTGTGACAGTTGTAGAGCTGGTGTTAATGCTGCCAGTGTCTGTAAGTTTGGATGAATAGTGATTAATGAACAGTGACACAAATATCATGAGTGTGTAGAAATAGCTCATGTGAATATAATTACCTGCACAGTATGCTGAACAGTAGTAACCAGCCGGACTAACCAGCTCATAGACACAATAATTGCCTGGACAGGCTTTGACTTTAATGGGAAAAGACCCGTAAGCGCAGCAGTAACTCCCATCATCACCGCAGACATCTCGAGTGACGATTCCATCTGTTACTGTTGGGTGTCCACCACGCATCCACAGTGCGGTATCAGTGCCACAGCTGGACTCAGCAACACACGTGTCTGGGATATGAGCGCTAGTGTTGTTAATGAAGAGACGATACCAGCCGCTCCAGGAGACATAGTAGTCACAGTTTCTGACTGAAGCATGTGTATTACTGATGGATCTCCATGTATCGTTCAGCTCAGTGTAGTTGTAGCAGGGGTCTGCAGAGAGATTAGCTGTGATGGAAATATATTAAGACATTAATGAGTTTCTGAAAAACATGTTATTATAAAATGTAACCAGAAATGGAGCTTTTGGTACAGCTTCCAACCAGTTTGATTTTATTTCTGTCAGACGACAACAAGAGTTCTTACTGAGAATTAACAGAGGTTTAGATGTTAATGTTTTATAGTTTTATTTGAAGTGACAATTATAAAACATTGTCCAATGCATATGCAAAAAAACAGAATTAGTCATTATAACATGTACAGCATTAAGGCCTGTTCACACCGGGACGAATTTCGCGCGCGATATTCGCCGACGTTTAACGCCGCGTGACTAAACAAAGGGCGCCAATGTGAGTGTGCACACCGACGCGAAAAACGCCACGCGTACAGGGTTCCTGCAGGTTTCAGTTTTTAAGACATTTTAAGACCATAAAGATTGAAATTTAAGACCTACACGACGCATTGCCAAAAAAATATTCAAATCAAAGAATTCATTTTATTTCAATGAATTCAGTAATTGAAAAAGCATTAACTTAATTTACAGATAAAGCAATCACATTAGTAACCTTCCAGACCCAACAACGCGTGTCAGAGAAAAGAACAGAATCAGATATCATTTTTTTATAGAAAATTTTACTTTGCATATTATAGGCCTAATGTAAAAAACACATAATTAGTTGATTTTAGTTGATCATAACTAGAGATGAAATGGCATGAACATTTCATTTAATTATTATAGTGCCAAAAATTACCACTGTTATCACAGAATCCTGTTCAAAAAGTACTAATACTACACAATGAAATCAATTCACCAAGTTTTATGTCGAAAAACAGCAAATAACAAATAAAATTAGCATCAATACACACTAACATAAACATTAAAATAATACGATTAAAAATGATAGCCAGATTTTAAAAGTGTCTTGCAACATGTTATATACAAACATGTACAAGTTCAAATAAAGTTGAAAAAAAAGGTTTTTATAAAAAGACAAACCTCACATATTTCAGACTTTAATTTATCTTTTTTGACTCATTCTTTTTATAAAAAATGATTTACTGACATTTACAATACAGTTTAGCTTATCTTTTATTATTAAGTGTGCTTGCTGAAAGCAGCACACTTACTGTTCTTCTTAAGTTTTCTTATTATTATGAAGTGTGCTTGCTGAAAGCAGCACACTTATAGTTCTTCTTAAGTTTTCTTCTTATTATTATTATTAAGTGTGCTTGCTGAAAGCAGCACACTTATAGTTCTTCTTAAGTTTTCTTCTTCTTCTTCTTATTATTATTAGGGGCCAAGCACCGAAGGTGCGGAGGCACCTATTGTTTTCGTTCCCGTTCTTATTATTATTAGGGGCCAAGCACCGAAGGTGCTTAGGCACCTATTGTATCTGTTCCCGTTCCTATTATTATTATTAGGGGCCAAGCACCGAAGGTGCGGAGGCACCTATTGTTTTCGTTCGCGTTCTTATTATTAGGGGCCAAGCACCGAAGGTGCGGAGGCACCTATTGTTTTCGTTCCCGTTCTTATTATTATTATTAGGGGCCAAGCACCGAAGGTGCGGAGGCACCTATTGTTTTCGTTCGCGTTCTTATTATTAGGGGCCAAGCACCGAAGATGCGGAGGCACCTATTGTTTTCGTTCCCGTTCTTATTATTATTAGGGGCCAAGCACCGAAGGTGCTTAGGCACCTATTGTATCTGTTCCCGTTCCTATTATTATTATTAGGGGCCAAGCACCGAAGGTGCGGAGGCACCTATTGTTTTCGTTCGCGTTCTTATTATTAGGGGCAAAGCACCGAAGGTGCGGAGGCACCTATTGTTTTCGTTCCCGTTCTTATTATTATTATTAGGGGCCAAGCACCGAAGGTGCGGAGGCACCTATTGTTTTCGTTCGCGTTCTTATTATTAGGGGCCAAGCACCGAAGGTGCGGAGGCACCTATTGTTTTCGTTCCCGTTCTTATTATTATTAGGGGCCAAGCACCGAAGGTGCGTAGGCACCTATTGTATCTGTTCCCGTTCTTATTAGGGGCCAAGCACCGAAGGTGCGTAGGCACCTATTGTTTTCGTTCCCGTTCTTCTTCTTCTTCTTATTATTATTATTCCTTCTTCCGACTGGGAGTCTATGGCAGCCCATAGAACCGATCGCGGGAAAGTTGTAATGGTTTGACATTCTGATAGAGGACAGTCCCAACATTAAATACACCAATTTTGGTGTGTCTAAGTCATTCCCTCTAGCGCCACCACCTGTCCAAAGTTGTAGTCATGTTTATGCTAATAACTTTTGAACCACAAGGGCTAGAAACAAAATTCTTTTTTCCTCTGATTCCTGAGCTCATGACGATTCGATTGCTATTTTTTTTTTAAAATCTTTCAATTTCTTTATAATAACCATTTACAATAACACTGTTAGATCTCTTGCTGTTGTAACTGTGTGTTAATAAAACACATTTGTTATGGGAAAAATGCCAAAAGAAAGTAGATCAGGTGATTTTTGGAAACTGTTGATCTATTGGCCTGAATCTCTGTGTCACGGTTGTTGAATGCATTGTTTTCTTCTTGTCTCGTGTCATTGTTGTTTATGTGTGAGTGGGCGTTGTCCCGCTCACGTGTCCGTCAGCGCTCCAGCTGATCATCATCATCATCAATCACTGTTCACAGCTGCGATTCATTTCCGTTCCTATATATACTCACACCATTCTCTGTTCCAGTGTCGGATTGTTTGTTGATGTCCTGTGACCTGCCGTGTCTGTTTCCCCGTGGAGTTGCCGTGTCTGTGTTCGCCTTGCCTTGTCTTCCTGCCGTTGTGTTCGTCATCCTTGGGTTCACCGCACTCCAGCACCGGGATTGGGATTCACCACTATCACCGCACCAGCGCACCACAGACCATCAAGTCCCTGCCTGAGTCTGAATCACCGCCTTCCTGTTCTTTCTGTTGTGTGTACTTTGGAGAATAAATATCACCTTGAGTATCTGCGATTGCTTCCTGTTTATTTCATCATGACAGAACAATCCGACCATTCCATGGAAGCAGCAGGTGGCTCCGCAGCAACGATAGACGACTTTGTTCGTGCAAGTATTCAAAGGATGGACGCTCAGGACCGCCAGCAAGGAGAAGCGGCGCGCGCGATTCAGGCCGAGCCACGCCTCCCGACTCCTGAGCCATACTCTGGTGAGCCTAACTTTTGCCGGCCGTTTTTGACTCGATGCAGCATGCATTTTGCTCTCCAGCCCAGAACCTTTGAGAGAGAGGAATCTAAAGTGGCGTTTGTCCTCACGTTACTGACTGGGAGAGCGGCACTATGGGGGACGGCGGTGTGGGAGAACCAAGAACCATGCTGTTCCTCGTTCCAGGAGCTCTCTCTGGAGATGAGAAGAGTTTTTGACCGCGCGGTTGCGGGGAGAGAGGCTGCCAGGGTCTTGTCTGAACTACGTCAGCGAGAACGATCTGTTTCGGATTATGCCATCGAGTTCAAGACCCTGGCGGCCGAGTGTCGCTGGAACGAGGAAGCGCAGTGGGATAGGTTCCTGCATGGGCTGGCCGACCGCGTCCAGAGGGAGATCTACGCCCTGGACCTGCCCCCCTCACTGAACGGACTCATCGACCTGGCTCTGAGGGTGGACGCCCGATTAGCCCGGGTCGGACCACGCGCTCCACCCAGCCTGCCTCGTGGGGGGGTGGAACATCAATGGTCCAGCGGCATGGACGCGGCCGGTCCCTCCGATCCCGAGCCCATGCAGGTGGGTCGAGCTCGGCTTTCCCGGGAGGAGAGGGAGAGGCGGAGATCCCTTGGCCTTTGCCTGTACTGCGGGGGCGCGGGACATTTCGCTAACAACTGCCCGGTAAAAGGCCAAGCCCGATAGTAAACATGAGGCTACTATCGGGTGGGATCTCCGCCGAAAAGTCCTCATCTACGTCCACCATCCTCCCGGGAAGACTTAGATGGTCTGGTCACGATCATCACTGCACCGCACTGGTGGACTCCGGGGCTGAAGGTAATTTCATGGATCGCACCTTTGCACTGCAGTTTCAAGTCCCACTCAGAACACTTCCCCAGAGAATCACCGTACATGCACTCAATGGACAGTCACTACCTACCATCTCCCAGGCCACCGAGAACATCACGCTCATCACCTCAGGGAATCATGCAGAGACGATATCATTTTTCATCACGGACTCACATCACACACCCATTGTCCTGGGTCACCCCAGGCTCAACCAACACAACCCCCGCATTGACTGGAAACAAAGATCCATATCAGCCTGGAGCGCTGAGTGTCATAAGTCTTGTCTTGTGTCTGCCTGTTCTGTTGTCTCTCTTCCTGTGTTGCAGGAGGAAGCAGTGGATTTATCAAACGTGCCCGTGGAGTACCGTGACCTGAGGGAAGTGTTCAGTAAGTCAAGGGCTGCTTCTCTTCCTCCGCACCGTCCCTACGACTGTGCTATAGATTTACTGTCAGGTAAGTCTCCGCCTAAAGGCAAGATTTATTCACTCTCGGTTCCGGAGAGGGAGGCTATGGAGAAATATATTTCTGATTCTCTAGCATCCGGGTTCATCCAACCTTCCTCATCTCCAGCGGGGGCGGGGTTCTTTTTTGTGGGGAAGAAGGATGGATCGCTGCGACCTTGTATTGATTACCGGGGGCTGAACAACATCACGGTAAAGAATACTTATCCTTTGCCGTTGATGTCTTCAGCCTTCGAGAGGTTGCAGGGAGCATCCATCTTCACAAAACTGGACTTACGTAATGCTTATCATTTGGTCCGTATCAGGAAGGGGGATGAATGGAAGACTGCCTTCAACACCCCTAGGGGGCACTTTGAATACTTGGTCATGCCTTTCGGTTTGTCCAACAGTCCCGCAGTCTTCCAAGCGCTCGTCAATGACGTGCTGCGAGACATGATCGATCAGTTTATTTATGTTTACCTGGGTGACATTCTGATCTTTTCCTCGTCTCTCCAGGAACACGTGCAGCACGTCCGACGGGTACTCCAAAGGTTGCTAGAGAATGGGCTTTTTGTCAAGGCGGAGAAATGCGCTTTTCATGCACAGTCGGTCCCTTTCTTAGGACACATCGTGTCGGCTGAGGGTATGCGTATGGATCCTGACAAAGTTAAGGCTGTGGTAGAGTGGCCAAACCCAGATTCCCGTAAGGCCCTACAGAGGTTTCTGGGGTTCGCCAATTTCTACCGGCGTTTTATTCGCAACTTTAGCCAACTAGCCGCACCTCTGACTGCCTTGACCTCCCCCAGAACTGCGTTCAGGTGGTTGGAAGCAGCCGAGACTGCTTTTTCCAACCTCAAGAGCCGCTTTGTTTCGGCTCCCATCTTAATCGCCCCTGATTCCTCACGTCAGTTTGTGGTGGAGGTCGACGCGTCAGAGGTGGGGGTAGGCGCAGTTCTTTCTCAACGCTCACCTTCAGACAACAAGATGCATCCATGCGCGTTTTTATCTCATCGTTTATCACCTGCTGAACAAAATTACGACATTGGCAACAGGGAGTTGTTGGCGGTCAAGCTAGCCTTGGAAGAATGGCGTCATTGGTTAGAGGGGTCCGGGGTACCCTTTATCGTCTGGACGGATCATAAGAATCTGGAGTACATTAGATCCGCCAAGAGGTTGAACTCCAGGCAGGCTCGGTGGGCACTTTTTTTCGGCCGTTTTGATTTTACCCTCTCGTATCGTCCGGGTTCCAAAAACGTCAAACCCGATTCTTTATCGCGTATTTTTGATAGATCCGAACACGCACCTACTCCCGAGCGTATTTTTCCTGAGACCCTAATTATCTCTACGCTCACTTGGGAGGTCGAAGCGAGAGTCAAGAAGGCTCTAGAAGGGGTAACGCCTCCGATCCGGTGCCCATCGAACCGCTTATTTGTGCCGGAGGAACTACGTCCAGACGTTATTCGGTGGGGTCATTGTTCTAGTCTAGCCTGTCATCCAGGAGTTAGTCGCACCCTTTATTTGGTCAAACAACGATTCTGGTGGCCGCTTATGGCTCGCGATGTTCACGATTTTGTTTTGGCTTGCTCAGTTTGTGCTATTGGCAAGTCGTCCAATCGACCCCCAGATGGGTTACTCCAACCGCTGTCGGTGCCTTCGAGACCTTGGTCCCATATCGCACTAGATTTTGTTACCGCCCTCCCACCCTCCCAGGGTAACACGGTAGTTTTAACCGTGGTGGACCGATTCTCGAAGGCAGCCCACTTTGTTCCCTTGCCCAAATTACCTTCAGCCAAGGAGACAGCGGTTGTAGTCATTAATTACGTCTTTCGGTTACATGGCCTCCCGACAGACGTGGTTTCCGACAGGGGTCCCCAATTTGTGTCCAAATTTTGGCGAGAGTTTTGTAGGTTGCTGGGGGCGACGGTCAGTCTGTCTTCTGGGTTTCACCCCCAGAGCAATGGCCAAACTGAGAGAGCCAACCAAGACCTGGAGAGAACTTTGCGATGTACGGCTGCCAGGAATCCTTCCTCCTGGAGTCAACAACTGCCTATGGTGGAGTACGCCCACAATTCGTTGCCAGTGTCTGCTACGGGCCTATCTCCTTTTGAGTGTAGTATAGGATACCAGCCACCAGTTTTTCCCAGTCTGGAATCCGAAGTCGCGGTCCCCTCTGCTCACGCCTTCGTCCAGAGGTGTCACCACACATGGACAAGAGCCCGTGAGACTCTCCTCCGTGTGCGGGCGCGCACCAAGGCCAAAGCCGATCGCCACCGGTCTAGGCCTCCCGTATACGTCGTCGGTTCCAAAGTGTGGCTTTCTACTAAGAACATTCCGCTCCGCTCCGTATCCAATAAATTGGCTCCTAAATTCATTGGCCCGTTTTCTGTCACCAAAATTGTTAGTCCGGTGGCAGTCCGCCTCAAACTCCCTCCAGTGTACAGGAGAATTCATCCGGTATTCCATGTGTCCAAAATCAAACCCGTTTTTTTTTCCCGTATTAATCCGCCGGCCCCGGTTCCCCCACCGCCGCGTCTCGTAGATGGGGAACCAACCTATTCGGTACGTCGCATCCTGGACTCTAGGCGGAGGGGACGCGGATTCCAGTACCTGGTGGACTGGGAAGGTTACGGTCCGGAGGAGAGAAGTTGGGTTCCGGCTCGTGACATCCTGGATCACTCTCTTATCGATGATTACAATCGACAGGTAAGGGAGTCTGGGAACGCCGTGAGGCGTTCCTAGAGGAGGGGGTACTGTCACGGTTGTTGAATGCATTGTTTTCTTCTTGTCTCGTGTCATTGTTGTTTATGTGTGAGTGGGCGTTGTCCCGCTCACGTGTCCGTCAGCGCTCCAGCTGATCATCATCATCATCAATCACTGTTCACAGCTGCGATTCATTTCCGTTCCTATATATACTCACACCATTCTCTGTTCCAGTGTCGGATTGTTTGTTGATGTCCTGTGACCTGCCGTGTCTGTTTCCCCGTGGAGTTGCCGTGTCTGTGTTCGCCTTGCCTTGTCTTCCTGCCGTTGTGTTCGTCATCCTTGGGTTCACCGCACTCCAGCACCGGGATTGGGATTCACCACTATCACCGCACCAGCGCACCACAGACCATCAAGTCCCTGCCTGAGTCTGAATCGCCGCCTTCCTGTTCTTTCTGTTGTGTGTACTTTGGAGAATAAATATCACCTTGAGTATCTGCGATTGCTTCCTGTTTATTTCATCATGACACTCTGATCTCATCCAGTGTCTAAATTTTGAATATATGGTGATGTGTTGATCATTTGTATTTTTGATTATAGTTGCCCTGTGATTCAACAGCATGAGATCCAGTAGTGTTATGGTAACTATTTATTATACAGACATTTATAGTATATACATTTATATTCTACATCTGGCATGTAAGCCTGATGAAAAATCAATGTTAAGTTTCAGTCTTGATTCAATGTTGATCTGCTATCAGGGATATAGTTCTTTATAATTATAAATACAACAAGTACTGTTTTTGACTAAGAAGTGTGGCATATTCAGAACTACTGTACAGTGTGAATGACAGCCAGACACACCTGAGAATAATCTACAGGTTTCATACAGTTTACCACTACATTTTTTTGTTTGTGCAGGTACCATACTACAACACATACTACATCCAAGATGGCAGCATGTCTCCACACGTCTACATTTCTGTCCTTGTGGTTTAATGTTTCTGTTAGTGTTACTGTCTTTTAATGGTGCTGTCTCAGAGATACTGGACCTGCTTTGATTACTCATAACTAAATGAGTCTATGAAGGATTTAGTTCGTCACACGTCCATCTGGGATTTAACTGAAGTGAAACTTACTTTCTCACCGCATTGGATGATCTGGGACGTACTGTCAGTGCGGAGCCTGCTCAACGGATCCAAATCGCCAAAAAGCTGTTTGAGTCTTATGAGTCTGAACTTCTTATGAGAAAGGGAAGTGCTTTTTCTTGCCTTCGTGACGTGTGCTTGAAATCTTATCCATACCCTGTATGATCCGGCTGGTCCTGATTTTAATCCACTTCTTTCACAGCATTGCTTCATTGGGACTGATTTCCAAATCGCCGAAAAACTGTTTGAGTCTTATGAGTCTGAACTTCTTATGAGAAAGGGAAGTGCTTTTTCTTGCCTTCGTGACGTGTGCTTGAAATTTTATCCATACTCTGTATGATCCGGCTGGTCTTGATTTTAATCCACTTCTTTCACAGCATTGCTTCATTGGGACTGATTTCCTGTTTACATGTGACGTGACGCAACGTCATCTGTCACAGGAGGAGGTCGAAAAGCTGGACTGGATTACTAGAAATCGGCTAGGAATGGAATGTCTAATGGCGCTGCACTTTTTTGTGCTGTGCTTACTTTCCTTGAGCGGAACGTGTGGAAGCCTGCACAGGATTAACTACTCCAGTGCAGGTCTTTTAAATACTGTCACATTACGCTGGGATACGAGCGCATCTGTTTGTGCGTCGGACTCGGACATTAAATGCCACTGTATAGTCTTATCTTCTGAGACTGTTAACTTGGCCCGTTTAATCAGTATTATGACCTTACAAGATAATTTCACTGTTTCTGAAAGCTGCCTTCGTAGCTTTGTACTAAATATAAGATCTAAGAATGAATCCACAAATCAATCACGCAAACTGAGGTGTTTAATTGTTCTGTTGCTATTGATATCAGGAAATGTGCAACCCAACCCAGGCCCTGACTCTGTTATAAGTTTTAATACCCCTGCTGATTTTAAATCTAGAGCTGGTCTTGGTTTTATTCATTTGAATGTTCGTAGTCTGATTGCAAAGATGGATATGATTCGCATTTGGGCATGTTCAACTGATGCTGATGTAATTGTTTTATCAGAAACCTGGCTAAGCAAGTCTGTCCTGAATGAAGATATCTGTATTGATGGATATAATGTATATAGGACCGACCGTCCCAGAAGGGGTGGGGGTGTTGCAGTATATATCAAACGTAAGTTTCGTGTAAATGTGCTTCTCTCTAAATCAGTGAGTAAGCAATTTGAATTTTTAGCTCTTGATCTTGAGGTCTCTAGGACTCTCCATATTACGGTAGTTAGTTGCTATAGGACTCCCTCAGCTGTAAAGGATGCTCTGCCTTCTTTAATGCAGCTTTTATCAGGACTGAATCCGAAAGAAATAGTAGTTATTGGAGATCTAAACTGGAATTGGTTACATCCAGTATCTGATGATTTTAAAGCTTACTGTAACTCACTAAATCTCTTTCAGCTCGTTGATAGTACAACTAGACCTAATCTGAAATGTCCGGATAAATCATCTTTAATTGATCTTATCCTAACCAATGTTCCTTACAAATATTCAGTAGCTTCTGTTTTCGCAAATGACGTTAGTGACCACTGCGTTGTTGCCACAGTCAGAAATACAAAAATTCCCAAAACCAAGCCAAGCATCATTGTTAAGCGTGACATGAAACATTTTACAGAGCAAGGGTTCTTTCATGACTTGTTTTATTTTGATTGGGATAAAATGTATCTTATTTCTGATGTCGAAAATGCCTGGAAATTTTTTTACGATGGTTTCAAGGAAATTGTTGATAAGCATGCTCCCCTCAGAAAGTATAGAGTAAAAGGCCGTAACAATGCATGGTTTACTGTAGATTTAGCCAACTCACTTCACGAACGTAATAAGGCCTGGGCAAAAGCCAGGAAAACAAACCTGGATTCTGATTGGCTACTCTTTAGGAGACTACGCAATTTGTGCACAGTGGCTATAAGAAAGGCCAAAGCAGACTATTTTTTAATGGAAACTTCAAATAATTTAAATAACCCGTTAAAATTTTGGAAAACAATTAAATTCTTGGCTGGAAACAAAATTTCCATTGAGTTGCCACCATGTGTTCTTAAGGACGCCCGTAAATTATCTGATAAGGCTGAAATGCTTGGTTGTTTTAATGAGCACTTTATTGCCTCGGGTTCCTTATTTGATTCAGTCAACTCTACATATCAGAATCGTCCTACAAGCCATACATATGGTCAAAGTAGACTCATTAATTCTTTTCATTTTAATCCTTTTTTAGTTTCAGAAGTGCATAAAGCCCTCACACTTTTAGACATTAGAAAATCAGCTGGTCCTGATAAATTGGAGCCTTTTTTTCTACGGTTAGCATCCGATTTTATTGCTACACCTTTGACCTATCTTTTTAATCTATCTTTAGACACAAATGAAATTCCACTTATATGGAAATCTGCATTTGTTCTTCCTTTGCTAAAAGGGGGTGACCCGTCAGATTTAAATAATTATAGACCCATCTCGAAACTGTCCGTCCTGGCCAAGGTTATGGAAACTATGGTAAATGAACAACTGAAAGAGTTTTTATCTACTAACAATATTTTGTCAAAATATCAATCAGGTTTTCGTAAAAAACACAGCACAACTACAGCAGCTTTAAAAGTAGTAAATGATTTTATTGATGCTTTAGACACAAAACAACACTGTGCAGCTCTTTTTATTGATCTATCAAAGGCTTTTGACACTGTGGATCACAAAATTTTAAAACACAGACTTCTTAGTGTAGGGCTGTCAGATCACTCAGTTGGCTGGTTTGAAAACTATCTATCAGGTAGAACTCAGTGCGTACAGGCAGATGGTCTCACTTCCAGCCCTCTTAGTGTATCTAAGGGTGTGCCCCAGGGGTCAGTGCTGGGACCACTCTTATTTATACTATACATCAATATTCTCGATCAAAATGTTTCCAATGCAAATCTCCATTTTTATGCCGATGATACTGTGATTTACTGCTCTGCATCAACTCCAAACCAAGCTCTTTGCCAATTACAACTCACTTTTGATATTGTTCAACGTACCCTATCCGATTTAAAACTTGTTTTGAATGATAAGAAAACAAAACTAATGTTGTTTTCCAATGCAAAATCAAAGTCAAAGAACCTTGTACCTATTACTACTTCACGGGGTTCCAAGATTGAGTTTGTATCGCAGTACAAATATCTCGGTATATTAATTGATGACTCACTTTCTTTTAAACCTCACATTCAGCAGTTGGTGAAAAAACTGAAGCTGAGACTGGGATTTTATTTCAGAAATAGGTCATGTTTTTCCTTTGAGGCAAGAAAGAGGCTTGTTGCTGCTACTTTCATGTCAGTGCTTGACTATGGTGATGTTATATACATGCATGCATCTCTTACAAGCTTAAAATTGCTGGACACGGTTTATCATGGAGTGCTTAGGTTTGTCACAAATTTTAGAACACTAACACAACACTGTTCTTTGTATGACCGGGTTGGTTGGTCTTCTCTGTCCACTCGTAGACTTAACCATTGGTACGTTTTTATCTATAAAGCAATTCTTGGTTTGCTTCCACCATACCTTCAATCTTACATTATAAAGAAAAACATAGGAAGATATTCTCTTCGTTCCGAGGACTTAATGCTTTTATCTGTCCCTCGTGTACGGACCGAACTAGGAAAAGGGGCGTTTAAGTATGCAGCCCCCTGTGCTTGGAATGAGCTACAAAATGTAGTAAAACTTCAGGAGCTGGTCTCACTTTTTAAGTTTAAAGCAATTTTAAATGAGTTGGAGGCTACCCAAACTACCTGTAAATGTTATGATTGATCATCCGGACGATCCCAGCGAGCATTGCTGTTGTTTTATTGCTTCAGTTAAATATTTGCAACTTTTCTACCTTCATGACCTTGTAATTCACTATTTTTTTACCAGGATTATTTGTAATATGTTATTTGTTAAATGTTGATGTACTTGTTTTATGTCTGCAACTTTGTTAATTGTGCTGCTGCCTGTCTTGGCCAGGACACTCTTGGAAAAGAGATTTTTAATCTCAATGAGTTTTCTTTCTGGTTAAATAAAGGTAATATATATATATATATATATATATATATATACACATTTCTACCAAAACATTTCCATGACTTTTGAGGCAAATATTCATATTAAAATCCATGTTAAAATTTACCATAGCATATCTGTAGCCTACATAGATTAGAAAACATTCATAAAAGAAGCCAATAGAGACACAGTGTGTAACATTACCAGGTGAGATGGTCACTGGTGTGACAGTTGTAGGGCTGGTGTTAATGCTGTCAGTGTCTGTAAGTTTGGATGAATAGTGATTAATGAACAGAGACACAAATATCATGAGTGTGTAGAAAGAGCTCATGTGAATATAATTACCTGCACAGTATGCAAGATTGCAGGAAGGTGGACTAACCAGCTCATAGACATAATAATCGCCTGGACAGGCTTTGACTTTAATGGGAGAAGACCCGAAATAGCAGCAGGAACTGTAAGCGTTACCGCAGACATCTCGAGTGACGACTCCATCTGTTACTGTTGGGTGTCCACCACGCATCCACAGTGGTGCATAAGTGCCACAGCTGTACTGAGCAACACACGTGTCTGGGATATGAGCGCTCAAGCCGTTAATGAAGAGACGATACCAGCCGCTCCAGGAGACAGACGTGTCACACTTTCTGACTGAAGCATGTGTATTACTGATGGATCTCCATGTATCGTCCAGCACAGTGTAGGTGTAGCAGGGGTCTGCAGAGAGATTAGCTGTGATGGAAATATATTAAGACATTAATGAGTTTCTGAAAAACATGTTATTATAAAATGTAACCAGAAATGGAGCTTTTGGTACAGCTTCCAACCAGTTTGATTTTATTTCTGTCAGACGACAACAAGAGTTCTTACTGATAATTAACAGAGGTTTAGATGTTAATGTTTTATAGTTTTATTTGAAGTGACAATTATAAAACATTGTCCAATGCATATGCAAAAAAACAGAATTAGTCATTATAACATGTACAGTATTAAGGCCTGTTCACACCGGGACGAATTTCGCGCACAATATTCGCCGAAGTTTAACGCCTCGTGACTAAACAAAGGGCGCAAATGTGAGTGTGCACACCGACGTGAAAAACGGCACGCGTAAAAGCGTAATTTTTTTAAAAATGCCTCGGGTTCGTTTTTTTGGTTTGACGCACTGCGTCAAAAACTATCCGACCAATGAGATTGGCGCTTTTGCTCACATGTCTGGAGCTTCTGAAGTTAAGCCGCTAGTCCACTAGTGTCCGATAAATTTTTGTTCCGACGCGACGCCTGTGACATTTTCGCTGCTTGGGGAATATGAAATCATAGCAACGCCCATACAAAAATTCTCGCCGCCGAGTTTCCATTGGCTGCTCCCCCGCGTTTTGACGCTCTCATTTGCATAAAGTATCCACCGAGATACTTTTTTGCAGCGCCGCTGTTGACCAAATCGACGCGACGCGACCCATCATGCTTTGCGGGGGCGTTTTTGCTGCTTGACGTAGTTCCATAGGAAATGAATGGGCTTTGGCGTCGCGTCAGAAATCGAGACGCTGATGGACAAGCGTCTTTACAGTAAAACACAACTTTGGGGCGCTCAAACACAAAACGGTCTTGCCGAGCACACATACGTAACGGCAAAGAAGATATACGCCAAGTAGGGGAGCGCGGGGCACAACCTAACGCGGGGCTAGTTGTAACACGCTTGTTTTAAATACTTCCACACAGGCTTGGATGACAAAACTTTGTGTATTTACTAGTTGCCATATCAACACTATAGAGAAAAAATTTTTTTTTTTTTGGAAGATATCCATAGGCATTTATTAAACCATAGCAAAAGTAAATTTCTTACTTAAGTTAATTTTCCATCTCTATTTTTTGTGTTTATTTAAAATAAGACAAATCTGATATTATTTTAATCTCCAAGATGTTATTTAACAGTTGAGATAGTTCTTTAATACTTCGCTAACTAACAGAAGACACTAGCAGGGTTTAAATCCCAGTTGTGCAGGCGGGGGCATGTTGTGTAACTGCGTTACAATGTGCCCCTATTAGAAATATGCTATTATATTCTATACTTTTATTAATTATATTGAGAAAACGTGAGAAAAAGGTGAATAAAGACTGAGAGTCAATGTTCAGAAATTACTAATTATTTATTTGTTTTTAACTCTGTTGTATAGCTGTGTTTTCATGTGTTCATAGTCAAAACTCAAAAATGTGTTTATATTTAATTATTAAAAATTGCCGTTATTTTATATGAAAAAGTTTTTTAATTGTATTTTATTTAAAAAATATATTTATTTTTTTTTATAAAATTTTTTTTATAATTAGATCAGATAACATTTTAAGCTGTCATATGGTCATGTTACAATATGCCCCACACATGTTAGAATGTACCCCCACCTATGGGGCATGTTGTCACATTTCACTTCCATTCTTTCAGGGTATATCAAGAAAAAAGTATATACTGTATTAATAAAACAAAACCACATAATTGTACTAGACATGTGGGAAATTAATGTGGGAAAAAATAAATACTCTGAACCATAAGTAGATTTACACAAACTGAGAAAGTCAAAAAGCGTTACTTTGTGCCCCACTCTCCCCTACGGTCAAGTACTACAGTCTATGGCCAAGTAGCGTCTACACTGCTGGGAAGAAATAAGACGAGGAAGATGCAAGGCAAGATGAATGTAGAGCTGCTGGTCTCGTTGGTGTCGGAACATAAAGAACTATATGACAAACGCGACAGCGACTACAAAAATCTTGATAAAAGAGAACTGTTATGGAGTGTAATTGCAGAGCAAATGGGCCTTGATTGTGAGTTTCATTTCACTTATTTGTCTTTCATGTACATTGTAACTTTTTACCACAAACGTTTGACAATCACCGGGGTATTTCTGTTTTACATTAAGCGCCATCTAATGTCAGGGAATGAATTTGCATGTTCACTCGGCTCATCGTCAGCGAAAATCACTTGGGTGCGAACACAAAAAACGCATTGAAAAACGCTGGTGAATAACGCGCGCCGATATTCGTCCCGGTGTGTACGGCCATTTACATTAACATTATTTTTACAAAATGAAGCAGTGTATTTATTTTTTGATTTCCTGAACAATCATTGTTATGATGTAAATGATCTTTGAAAAGTAAAAAAAAAAAAAAAATGAACATAAAGTTACTTTTCTTGAGCTGACCAGCCAATTATGAGGTTATTATGTGAGTATAGGAGACCATAAGTCTGAGTGGACATCCATGACATGCGGAGTCCCTCAAGGCTCAAGTCTTGCACCACTCCTGTTCAACCTGTATATGCTCCCAATGAGCCAAATAATGAGAAAGAACCAAATCGCTTACCACAGCTATGCAGACGACACACAGATCTACTTAGCCCTATCGCCTAACGACTACAGCCCCATTGACTCCCTGTGCCAATGCATTGATGAAGTCAACAGTTGGATGTGCCAAAACTTTCTTCAGTTAAACAAAGACAAAACTGAAGTCATTGCGTTTGGAAACAAAGATGAAGTTCTCAAGGTGAACGCATACCTTCACTCTAGAGGTCAAACAACTAAATATCAAGTCAGGAATCTTGGTGTGACACTAGAGTCAGCCCTTAGTTTCAGTAGTCATGTCAAAGCAATAACTAAATCAGCATACCATCATCTGAAAAATATTGCAAGAATTAGATGCTTTGTTTCCAGACAAGACTTAGAGAAACTTGTTCATGCTTTCATCACCAGCAGGGTGGATTATTGTAATGGACTCCTCACTGGCCTTCCCAAAAAGACCATAAGACAGTTGCAGCTCATACAGAACGCTGCCGCTAGGATTCTGAGCAGAACCAGAAAATATGAACATATCACACCAGTCCTCAGGTCTT
Organism: Rutilus rutilus; assembly: GCF_951802725.1. Classification (NCBI taxonomy): domain Eukaryota; kingdom Metazoa; phylum Chordata; class Actinopteri; order Cypriniformes; family Leuciscidae; genus Rutilus; species Rutilus rutilus. The sequence goes on from NC_140210.1 coordinate 52,188,039, forward strand.
TACACTGGCTCCCAGTTAAATTTAGGATTGATTTTAAAGTATTATTACTGGTATATAAATCATTCAATGGCCTAGGACCTCAATACATTGCAGATATGCTCACTGAATATAAACCCAACAGATCACTCAGATCATTAGGATCATATCAGCTAGAAATACAAAGGGTTCACTCTAAACATGGCGAGTCCGCTTTTAGCTATTATGCCAGCCGCAGCTGGAACCAGCTTCCAGAGGAGATCAGATGTGCTCCTACAGTAATCAATTTCAAATCCAGACTCAAAACACATCTGTTTAGCTATGCATTTACTGAATGAGCACTGTGCCGCTGTTCGTCCTCCTCTAACTCATACTCTTCCTCCTCTAACTCACACTCTTCCTTCTCTTATACTCACTCTTCCTCCTCTTCTAACTCACACTCTTCTTCCTCTAACTCATACTCTTCCTCCTTTTACACACACAATCTTCCTCCTCTTACACACACTCTTCCTCCTCTTATACTCATACTCTTCCTCCTTTTACACACACAATCTTCCTCCTCTTACACACACTCTTCCTCCTCTTATACTCATACTCTTCCTCCTTTTACACACATAATCTTCCTCCTCTTACACACACACTCTTCCTCTTCTAACTCACACTCTTCCTGCTCTAACTCATACTCTTCCTCCTCTTATACTCATACTCTTCCTCCTCTTATACTCATATTCTTCCTCCTCTAATATTCATACTCTTCCTCCTCTTACACACACACTCTTCCTCCTCTTATACTCACACTCTTCCTTCTCTAACTCACACTCTTCCTCCTCTTATACTCATACTCTTCCTCCTCTAACTGACACTCTTCCTCCTCTTATACTCATACTCTTCCTCCACTTACACACACTCTTCCTCCTCTTATACTTATACTCTTCCTTATCTTACACACACACACACACACACACACACACACACACACACACACACACACACACACACACACACACACACACACACACACACACTTCCTCCTCTTATACTCATACTCTTCCTCCTCTTATACTCACACTCTTCCTCCTCTTATACTCATACTCTTCATCCTCTAACTCACACTCTTCCTCCTCTTATACTCACACTCTTCCTCCTCTAACTCACACTCTTCCTCCTCTTTTACTTATACTCTTCCTCCTCTAACTCACACTCTTCCTCCTCTTACACACACAGTCTTCCTCTTCTAACTCACACTCTTCCTCCTCTTATACTCATTCTCTTCCTCCTCTTACACACATACTCTTCCTCCTCTTATTCTCATACTCTTCCTCATCTAACTCACACTCTTCCCCCTCTAACTCACACTCTTCCTCCTCTAATTCACACTCTTCCTCTTCTTATACTTATACTGTTCCTCCTCTAACTCACACTCTTCCTCTTATACTCACACACTTCCTCCTCTTATACACACACTCTTCCTCCTCTTATACACACACTCTTCCTCCTCTCCCTCTCATGTTGTTCTCAACATTCAATGCAACATTTTGAGTAAATCTAGGCACTTTAAACTGTCTTGTATTTTGTACAGTTGGTTTCCTCTCATCATTAGAAATAAGTGTGAACAATTTTGAGTCGTTGTGTGTAAACGATGACAACTGTGTTGTAGTTGTGTTTAACTTTAGCCTGCCTGTGTTTAGTGTTTTGAAACATAAGTGCATCACAGTGAGAAATGTGTTTTAATGAGTGAGAAAGTGTTTTGAGTTTTGCAAAAAAGAGTGCATGAGATTTGCAAACAGCGTTTTAAATACCTGAACTTGTATAATGTTTTACAGAAAGAGTGATTTATTCGTCAAATTGGTTTAGGCTATTGAGAATTTGGTTCAAAGAAGTGGGTTTAGTGTTTTAGCAATTCAGAAACACTGTATATCCTGGAATATGACTAAATCAATATTTATTATACATTCACTTACGAGAACAAGAGCAAAAGATATTCACGATCTAGTGCTAGGGCAGGGCTGTGAACTGTCACACATTCAGCCCGAGACTCTAATCGACACGTTTCACACACTCTCACGCCACATACACATTTTCTCACGCATAGAAAAATCGCACCAACACTGACCAGAGGTGTCCAGGGGTCAGAAAGTAGAAGTCCTGTCATATGTTTATTCCACCCATGAACTCAGCAAGAGCAAGCTGATTCTCCTGGCTGAATTAGCAAATCCAGGTGATTGGAACAAAATACTGAGGGGGACTTTTACTTTCTGAACCTGGGCTTTACACCTCTGACACCAAGAGACAAGACTGAGCTGGTTACTTTTGAAATGAAACAAATTCTCAGCCCTCAGATTCTGTACATTTTATTTCAAAATTAAAACAATAAATATCGTTTTGGTGTTGTAAATGTGAAGTGGCAGATCACTGTAGAGCCTCAGTTCAAGCGGCACATGAACCGATCATCAACGAATGAACAATAGGTTGGCTATGTTGAAAGATACAATAAAACTTACTGAAATGTATATGCCTCTGTAGTCGCATAGACTCAAATACTTGTATATTGTTATTCCTATGTTTTATTATTATGTATTGTTGGTTACCATTTATTAAGTAGGCCCATAGATGTTTATGTTAACATCACTTAAACCTGCGTATACTGGCAGGTGACGCTAGGGGGCAGTGGTGAGCCGCAGGGCGTTTCACTTTTTGACATGGAGTCACAAAGCCAGCTATTTCAACATTGTGAAACAAAAAATAATTAATTGTTGTCTTTGTTGAATTTTCAGATTGTACAGCATTTGAAAGAAATAAAAATGATATGTGCCACTAGAAAACACAGCCTCTTCTGTGTGTGCAACACCTCACACATAATATCGATCAACCAGTAACGCTGGAGAAGCATAACATTACATTTACCCCAAGAAAGCCATTTCATGACCATAGCACGTTAATTGGCTAGAAAAATTAGCTATAGAGACCATTTGCTAAATATGTGCACTATATTAGCCTACATATTTATTATATTTTTACCTATATCACTAAATATTATTATGTTGTTATTATAATAAAAACACATTATTTTTAATTAGAGTTGTTATTTTTAACCTTTATTAATAGCTGACAGGGCTCTGTATGTTTACAGCATTGTATGAGCTTTTTTTTTTTCTTGAGAAAAATGAACATGTATCTACTGTACCTAATATTTATCCAAATTAATGGATATTGAATCAAGATCAGAATCAAATCACAAAAATTTAATTCGTAAAAGAGATTGAAAATGAAGGTTTTTTTACACCCCATCAATCCCCCTTCCATAATCATCTCTCCAAACTAAACTCAAAAGTTGGCAGCCCTGTGCTACAGTGATTTTTTTGATGAGCTTTGATGGAGGGTGTTGCAGCAAAGCTGAAGTAAATGTAGACACAGAGTGAAGAGAGTTCCCTTTCAGTCACTCACGTTTGACGTGAAGCGGCGGCTGCGAGCATTGCAGCTCACAACTGCTGTTTCACAGACTGCAGTTCTGTGTGTGTGTGTGTTTTGGTTTCGGTGGGCATTTCCTCCTGAGTGTGTGTAAATACACACCGCGGCTACCCCTGGCTGCCTCAGCACTGAGAGATTTTTTTCTGTTTTTTGTTTTACACTAAAAGAGCAACACAAGCGTGACCCTGCATCCTTTTCAGGATGTCATTCCGCTTGTGCGTTTCTGGGTGCGGTCGTTCCCTGGCACCAGCAGACGGTCACAATAGTTGCCTCTCGTGTTTGGGCATTCAGCACGCTGAGGCAGGTTTTGTGAATAGTTAATGTTCTCATTGCGGGAATATGTCTATTTCAGTGCTTAGATCGAGACTCGCTTACCTCAAGGGAGATGCAGTCCCCTCGCCTATGCCTGCCACTGTATAGTGCCAGAAGCTGTCCTAGTGGCTCCTCCCCCCTCAGCACCCTAGACGGCGGGGCAGCTAAGGGGTATGTGGATATCCCCCCAGTGGAGCGTGCCGTTCGATGCAGCTGTGTCCAGCATCTGCTTTCTCTGGGTGGGGTAATCCACGCCTCCCGTCCAAGGCCTGTAAGTTTTCGTCCGGTCTAACGGCGAAGGCTTACAAAGCCTGTGGACAGGCTGCTTCCGCCCTCCATGCCATGGCGCTCTTGCAAGTCCACCAGGCCCAGGCGCTCATGGATATGAACGAGGGTGGTTCTGACCCAGAGCTCCTCCGGGAGCTCAGTGTGGCAACCGACCTCGCACTCCTGGCGACGAAGGAAACTGCACGTTCCGTTGGTCAGGCGATGTCCACCTTGGTGGTCCAGGAGCGCCACCTTGGGCTCAACCTGGCCGATATGAGGGACACTGGTTCCAGGATGCCCCTCTGTCCCAGGTTGGGTTGTTCGGCGATGCGGTTGAGAGCTTTGCCCAGCAGTTCTCGGCCGCACAGAAGCAGATGGAGGCCATCCGACACATCCTGCCCCGGTGGACCGCTGCTGCTCCCACCCGTCTGCCAGCCGCAGACCCTCCGTCCACTTGTCACCGAGGTCGGCCTCCCGCAGAGTCCTCCGCTTCCGCTAAGCCTCAGCAGCAGCCACAATCCAGGCCTCAGCGTGGAGCAAGCCACAGGAAGCCGACCCCGCCCGTCCAGGCCGCTGCCAAAGCAGGAGGCAAGCGAAGGTGCAAACGACCCTGACACGAGCGACCCAGAGGTGGATCAAGTTGCTCTTTAGAAGATGGTAAACGCACCACTCCTTCCCCCGGTGGAGTAGAGTTCTCAACGGGTCGGGTCGGCCCGCCGGGTTCGGGTCGAAAATATAAGCAAATGGCTCGGGTCGGGTCGGACCTCGGGCTTAATCTTTTCCGCTCAGTGAAAAAAAAAAAAAATCATCGCTGCTGTTCACCGTAAAGAAAGTCGTGAGGGCAGACCTGACGCCGCTGCGTGCACGCGCCTTTAGCCTGGAGAAGAAGATGGAGTTGGTTAAAAGTAAACTTGCCGCGGGTGAATCACCGTCGCTACTAACGTTACAGGAGTGGGAAAATCAGAGGTCTGGAAAGTGTTTGGAGTGGTGCTGGATTCTGATGGAAATTCTACAGGTTATGTGCAATGCTCAAAATGCAAGGTGCTGATGAAATATGACAGCAAAAATAAAAAATATTAAAAAATTATATTTATATAGCCTATTTATATATTTAAAGTTTATTGTTTCAGTTGTTTGTATTGTTAAAAGGCGTGAACATTAAAGGTTGATTTGAATTCCGTCTGCTAGTCATGATAATACGTGTATGAGAAAGAAAAAAAACCGAAAAACAACGGCCCGTCGGGCCGCGGGCTGGGTTCGGGCAGATAATTCATGTTGATGTGTCGGGTTACATCGGGTCCGGGCTTTAAAAGCCACGGGCCGGGTCGGGTCGGGTTGTAATTTTCAGGCCCGTTGAGAACTCTACGGTGGAGGGCCGGGCAGAGAATCTTTTGTTTCCTTTTCTTTTTGTTCCGCCACTGATCCACGGCCCACAATTTCAGCAAAAGAGCAATTTCTGAAACCTCTGGGTCTGAAGAGGGCGCGCTTGGCGGTCGACGACGCTATGTCTTGTCACCCTCAAGCCCCTCTTTCATCGCCAGCGGGCAGCAGTGGCTGTGTCCCGGATGCACTGACGCCTCCGCACACTCACTCTGCCCTTCGACGGAAGCAGGTATGTGTTGCACCACACACTCAAACTCCACTCCGGGCTGCTAAGCAGTCCGAGTCGGGTCGCTGCATTCCGCTGCAGTTTAGAATGTCCTTTTACCTTCTTCCAGTACACGGTGACATTGTGTGTTCCTGTGATGTTATCACATTCCTGGAACAGGTGTTGGTGTTTGACTGGCTTGTTGTTTGCAGTTTTGAAACCGTTTTGTTTCCAGATCGGGAGATGGCATACAAAACTGAGTCTGGCATAGTTAGAGTCTGTGCAGATGAGAAGTTCTCTGATGTTATGGGCTGATGCGATTTGCAGAGTTATGAGAATGGCTGCTATCTCTGCATATTGTGATGAGTGGGGGCCCAGCTTGAAGTGTTGTGGTGGGCATGGGTAGTTGTCGACCCATAGTACACCTGCACCTGCCTTTAGGATGCCCTCGTGGTTGTAGGAGCATCCGTCTACGTAAGCTGTGGGCATGCCTTCGCACGCATTCTTTTCAAAGTACCTGTGACAGGTCAGTTGTGGCTGTTGGGGCTCAGGTGTGTTTAGCGTTGCAGCAGGTGAGTTGTCAGAGCAGTTTTGACATGCAGCCAGGCCATTGCCCAGAGCAGACTTGTGATTCTGTGCATATCGGGCCTCAACATTTCGTCCTTGGAGAGCCATTAACCACGTGGCTATGCGTGCATTGGTTACCACGCCATCTCGGATTCGTTGGCTGTTGAGGAACATTACGGGCTGGTGGCATGTCTCTATGATAACTTTCTGTGCTCCAATGTAGTTGGAGAAACGCTGGATGGCCCATACTGAACAAAGCAACGCTTTTTCACAGTCTGAAAATTTACATTCTGGAGGTAGAAGTGTCTTGCTGGCATATGCGACCACCTTCTTGTCTTGGTCGTACCGTTGGTATAGGTTAGCACTGAGACATTGGTTAGAAAATCCAGCTTCCAGGTAGAATTCCTTTTGAGGATCGGGGTAAGCAAGGCATGGAGCTGTGCATAGATGTCTTTTTAGTTCCGCCATGGCGTGTTCCTGAGCGTCTGACCAGACGAAAGGGCAGTCCTTTTTCAGCAGAGCCGTCAGCGGCCTGGCGATGTCTGAATAGTTTTCGATGAACTGTCGGGAGTAATTGCATAACCCTAGAAAACTTCGCAGTTCAGAGATGTTAGTGGGAGGCTTGATGGTTTGAATGGCATGAATATGGTTTGATTGTGGTTTGATGCCATGGGGTCCGATGAGTAGACCCACGTAGTTGACCTTGGTACGACACCACTATCCCTTGTGGAGGGCTATTTTGGCGCCAGCAGTGGCTAACTGATTCAAAACATAGTCTATTTCTTTCAGGTGGTCGGCCACCGTCGTGTTCTCCATGAGAACATCGTCTACGTTAATCAGGTTACCTCTCATCCTGGCGTCTGGGCAGGCTTTGTTCAGGAAGATGTTGAACTCAGCTGGTGAGTTGGCGTACCCGAACGGGCACCTGTTGAAGGTGAACTGTCGGTTGCCGAATGTGAATGCCAGCTTGTGTTGGTCTTCTGGGTGCACTGGGATAGTCCAGAATCCAGAGGCCACATCGAGTGTCGAGAAGATGGTGGCTCCTCTGATTCTGGGTATTTCCTGTTCTAGCTGGGTCATGGGCCACCGTGACAACGGCACCTGTTGATTCAGCTTTCGATAGTCAATGGTTGGTCTCCATTTCCCATTAGGTTTGAGAACTGGCCATATAGGCGCAGAGTAGGTGCTATTGCATGTACGGATGACACCTTTCTCAAGCATGGATTCGATGATTTCCTGCACTGGTTCATGCGAGGCAATGGGAATTTTGTACTGCTTGACGAAAGTGGGAGGAGCCTCGGGGTGCGTGGGGATGCGCACCGTGTGGAGGTGGGTAAGACCACAGTCTAAAGAGTCTTTGGCAAAGGATTCTTTGAACTTATAAAGGACTTGTCTTAGTCTTTGGCGGTCTGCATCGTCTTGAAGTGCATCAGCATCCTGAAGGATTTGCTGCACTTGAGATTCAAAACCTTGATACGGCTCTTCTGTCGGTGTGTCATCAGTCGGGTTGGTTTTTAAAGGCGTAGCAGGTGCATCAGTCTCACTGACAGGCTGGTGGGAGACGGTGTACACTGCGAGGTGTTGGTCCTCTGTCAGCTCCGTTCTGCACACATGGTCTTTGGCCACTGACATGACAGATGTGATGGCAATGAATTGTAAGGGTGCCTTGTTGTCTGTATTCCCTTCAGGTATCAGTGCAGGTGGGATGGGCCCGATGACGGGTAATACAAGGTCAAAGTCATGAAAGTCATGGCTCACTAGCCATCCTAGTCGGTAGGCTCTGGGGATGCTGATGTCAGTTGCTGTGCAGTTGTTGAACAGAATATAGACTATCCGAGATGACACTTCCGTAAGGGGTGTGGCTTCGAGGGTGAGTCCGAGTTCCCCACATTCGAGTGAAGGTTGGAAGAAACCTAGTGTGTGGTTTAAGGTTTGGCCACGTCGCATGTTTAGCCGCACAGCGACCCCTTTAGTGTAGGCTGGTACCACCGTTCCTTGTTCGTTGATTAGAGTGCAGACTTCTGGGATGGTCTGCCCTGATAGTAGATTGTCATGACTGATGGGAACAGGTGGCTGTGAAGTCAACGTGGCCCATACAACGTCATTAAACATGTCCACATGAGCCTTGAGGCGGATTAAGACGTTTTCTCCAATGTAGACATCGTGGGCTGGGTCCGGAAGGATCAGGAAGTAATGGGTCAGGCTCCGGTGATTCCATTTCAAGTGCAAAGCACAGATCCCTTTGGCAGATATCATGGAGGATGGATGTGAGTTCAGAGGGAAACGTGTGCATTTGCTGGTATAGGGCAGGTCCGGTGTATTTTCAATGATTGCATTGAATAGTGAGAGACTGATGGCTGAGTTGTCTGCCCATAGTGCCAGAATACTGTCTGTTGTGGTTATATCCTGAAACTGCAGGTCAGTTCTGACCTGGGGGCAGTAGTTATCAGAGCCTTGGGTCGTTTTGAAAGTGCAGAGTAGCGAACTTGAACCTTGAGCAGTTGTTGGGACTGTGTCCTCATGTCTGGCTGGAGGAATTCCCGTGAACCCTGTGACCTGACAGTCTGGCTCAGCAGATTTGTGTGGCTGGAGGGAGAGGGGTTCACGCACTTGAGTCCAAACTTTCAGGTGTTTGAAGTCCAATAACGGCTCGAAGCGATCCAGCAGGTCTTTGCCTATGAGAAATGGATAAATGTTCATTGGCGAAACGTAGACGGGATGTACTAAACTCATAGGACCGATTGCCAGGTGGATGGGAGCTACGTTTCTTAGCTGGATGTCATTTTGGCTGTATGACTGCACATTCAGCTCACAAGTGTGGAAATTAAGAGTTCGATTCTGTCTTTGAGCTTCAAACTTGAGTTTTTCAAACAGTTGAGCAGAAATTAGTGTGAGGTCTGAGCCGGTGTCCACAAGGGCTTCGAGTCTCAGCTCCTTTTCCAAGGTGATGGTTAGGTATAGTTTTCGTGCCACTCCTTTTTCAATCAGATTTCCCAGGAGCTTTGGTGTAGGGTCTTGTGTGTTGATCGATAAACAGTGCGGGTATGCCTCGTGTGGCTCATTGTGGGTGCAGATCACCAAGACAGCGCTGTCTGGTATCTTTGTGTGAGCGCTGCTGCAGTCTTGTTCAGGAAGTGCAGTTGTCAGCCGAAGTGAGTGAGAGGTGTTGTCAGTTGGTGATGTGACAATGAGTTCACTAGTCTGTGGCTGTACAACAGTGTTCTGGGGTGCGGTCAGCTGGAGGGAGTGAGTGGCGCTGTCATTTAGTGATGCAACAGCGAGTTCGATTGTCTGTGGTTTAACAACAGTGTCTGAGGGGCTGTCAGCAGGAGAAACGTTGGGAGTGGCGTTGGCTTCAGGCATAAGGTTTAGTCATGCGGTGTCTGGTTTGTCCCTGTCTTCCTTTTGAGGTTTCTTTTGAAGAAACTCTCTTAGCACGCTCAGAAGTTCTGCAGCTTCAGACGTGGCTGCAACTCCCAGGTGCCCCCTCCTTTTTGGTTGTGGGAGGGGCGAGGCCGGTCCCAGAATCCCCCGGAGCGGTCGTTTTGTTGCCTTGGACGGGCACCCCCCCAACCGCGCTGCCCTCTGCTGGCTTGGAATGATCTTGACTCTCTGTTGACAGGTTTGTAATTGGGGTGCTGTGTGCCCTCTAGGGTCAGCTCTGAATGGTGCTCAGAGACAGGGCAAATTGTGGGGTGTTTTACAGTCTTTTCAGAAACCAGTTTTTGTTTGGTGTATGCTTTGTGAGCCAAGTCGCGCAGCTGTTGGGTTGACATAGTCCGTGCATCGGCCAAAACCCCGATATGATGAGATAAAGTTGGGTGGAGATTCCGCAGGAACAGAGTTTTGAAATTCACGTCCTCTTCCATACCTGATTCGTTCCGCGAGCCGAAATAGGCTTGTCTAAGACGGCCGTAGTAAGTTTGTGGGGTTTCCAGCCGGGCTTGTTTTAGATCCATTGCTGCGATTATACCTTGGTCTGATTCTGGATCGCAGAATTCGCAAATCAAAGATTGCCGCAATTGCGGGTAGTCCATTTTGACAGTCTCTGGTTGACGGTCTAGGAAGCTTCGTACGTCCCTGCTAGACGTGATCCGAAGAAGGTACAACTTATCCCACGTAGTGACGTTGGCCACAGTTTGTAAGTGAAAATCAATGTCCTGTAAATAAGCGTGTACATCGTGACCCCCTGCTGGGTTTGGAGTGAATGTGGGAATGTTTCTCGCCAGCTTGTCGAGTTCTTTAGAAGCTGTGTGTTGACTGGTGGCCCGACCCCTCGGGATGGGGCCCGGCCCCTCTTCTGCTGGTGGGAGCTCATCTCTGTCTTTTAATTCAATCTCTGCTCTTTCTAGAAGAGCTTCACCACGGAGCAGTTTGTCATTGAGTTCCTCCGAGGTTCGTTTCTCCGACTGCACTCTCTGGTCTGTGTCCGTGCACAGATCCTCCAAGGCCTTTTTCAGTCTTTCCACTTCCTTTTCCTGATTGGCGTTATCCTCCTCCAGTTGAGTCTTTAGTCCTGCGATTTCCTTTTCCTGATTGGCGTTATCCTCCTCCAGTTGGGTCTTTAGTCCTGCGATTTCCTTTTCCTGATTGGCGTTATCCTCCTCCAGTAAGCGTGCCTGTGCCACCAAGTGGTGAGCTAGGGTTCCGACGATCCGGCTCCACTCCTTTGAACTGTAGGCCTGCGTGGGATCGTGGGCCATGAGCTGGTCTACGTTGGCGTCCAGTTCCTGTCGGGTCAGGTGTTTTGGGTCGCCAGTGTCCTTCGGCAGACAGCCAGCTGTCATGGCTCTCAGCCACGCATCGAGATCGTCCCAGTGACAAGCATGGGACATCAATTGACATGCGGAGTCCCTCAAGGCTCAACTCTTGCGCCACTCCTGTTCAACCTGTATATGCTCCCAATGAGCCAAATAATGAGAAAGAACCAAATTGCTTACCACAGCTATGCAGACGACACACAGATCTACTTAGCCCTATCGCCTAACGATTACAGCCCCATTGACTCCCTGTGCCAATGCATTGATGAAGTCAACAGTTGGATGTGTCAAAACTTTCTTCAATTAAACAAAGACAAAACTGAAGTCATTGCGTTTGGAAACAAAGATGAAGTTCTCAAGGTGAACGCATACCTTCACTCTAGGGGTCAAACAACTAAACATCAAGTCAGGAATCTTGGTGTGACACTAGAGTCAGACCTTAGTTTCAGTAGTCATGTCAAAGCAATAACTAAATCAGCATACTATCATCTGAAAAATATTGCAAGAAATAGATGCTTTGTTTCCAGACAAGACTTAGAGAAACTTGTTCATGCTTTCATCACCAGCAGGGTGGATTATTGTAATGGACTCCTCACTGGCCTTCCCAAAAAGACCATAAGACAGTTGTAGCTCATACAGAACGCTGAGCAGAACCAGAAAATATGAACATATCACACCAGTCCTCAAGTCTTTACACTGGCTCCCAGTTAGATTTAGGATTGATTTTAAAGTATTATTACTGGTATATATATCATTCAATGGCCTAGGACCTCAATATATTGCAGATATGCTCACTGAATATCAGGGTTGGGGAGTAACGGAATACATGTAACGGCGTTACGTAATCAGGATACAAAAATCCAGTAACTGTAATCCGTTACAGTTACGTCAAAAAACGTAGTAATCAGATTATAGTTACATTTAAAAAAAAGGGGGAATACTTTCAGGATTACAATGGTTTAATTTAAAACTAAATAAATAAGTATTTTGGCATAATAACACTATATTAAGCGCTGCTTGATTATACAGTAGTTCCTGGTTCTGTTGCCAGTAATGACTCACGTGTGCCACGCGCTGGTGCATGCGCAAATAACAGCTGTCTACAATCTCCTCAGACGCAGATTGAATCACTGCTGCTAGTAGAAACGACGCTGCCTGCGGGTAAAATCGCTTGTAATTCATGGAAATTCCGCTGCTACTTTGTAGAAATTAGGAGAGTATCTTTTTTAGTACCCAAAATGTCCTTTCTTAATCTTTTCTCACGTAACGGGATGTTCGCTGTCTAGGTAACGTAGGGGAACTCCCACTGCCAACGCCACAAGTTCAGTCAGGCAAATTAAGAAAGATCACGGCTTTAGTCAACATGTAGGCCTATTTTAAAATAAACTAATATGTAGATTGTGTAAAAATGTTAAATGTTGTGTTTTTATTTTTTAGCTAAAAATGAGTTACAAATAAAACAAAATAATCTGTAATACCATACATTAGCCACTAGATGTCTGTATAGCCCTTTACATAAATATATATTCAGGCCTGTGTGTATATTTTGAAAATATTGTAATGTACACTGAGCCAAATTCTTAATAAATAAAAGTTTTTAAATATTTTTTTTAATAATATTTCTTCTTGCTTGACTTTATTTATATACGTGACCTTGAAGTAATCCAAAAGTAATCAGTTACATTACTTTCATATTATAGTACTTGGATTACGTTACTGAATACTTTTTTTATGAAGTAATTTGTAACTGTAACGGAATACATTTTTAAAGTAATCCTCCCAAGCCTGCTGAATATAAACCCAACAGATCACTCAGATCATTAGGATCATATCAGCTAGAAATACCAAGGGTTCACTCTAAGCATGGCGAATCTGCTTTTAGCTACTATGCCAGCCGCAGCTGGAACCAGCTTCCAGAGGAGATCAGATGTGCTCCTACAGTAGTCACATTCAAATCCAGACTCAAAACACTTCTGTTTAACTATGCATTTACTGAATGAACACTGTGCCGCTGTTCGTCCGACTGTTTGTACTGTATTTTATTTTATTTTTCTAAACTGTTTTAATTATTCTTATATCTTTTTATTATTTTAATTTCTTCTATGTAAAGCACTTTGAATTGCCATTGTGTATGAAATGTGCTATATAAATAAACTTGCCTTGCCTTGCCTCCTCTTACACACCCACTCTTCCTCCTCTTATACTCATACTCCTCCTCTTCTAACTCACACTCTTCCTCCTCTTATACTCATACTCTTTCTCCTCTAACTCACACTCTTCCTCCTCTTACTCATACTCTTCATCATCTAACTCACAATCTTCCTCCTCTTATACTCAGACTCTTCATCCTCTAACTCACACTCTTTCTCCTCTTATACTCACACTCTTCCCCCTCTAACTCACACTCTTCCCCCTCTAACTCACACTCTTCCTCCTCTTACACACATACTCTTCCTCCTATATCATACTCTTCCTCCTCTAACTCATACTCTTCATCCTCTAATTCACACTCTTCCTCCTCTTATACTCATACTCTTCCTCCTCTTACACAGACAATCTTCCTCCACTTATACTCATACTCTTCCCCTTCTAACTCACACTCTTCCTCCTCTAACTCATACTCTTCCTCCTCTTATACTCACACTCTTCCTCCTCTTATACTCACACTCTTCCTCCTCTTATACTCACACTCTTCCTCCTCTTATACTCATACTCTTCCTACTCTAACTCATACTCTTCATCCTCAAACTCACACTCTTCCTCTTATACTCATACTCTTCCTCTTCTTACACACATACTCTTCCTCTTCTTATACTCATACTCTTCCTCCTCTTATACTCATACTCTTCCTCCTCTTATAATCATACTCTTCCTCCTCTTACACACACACAATCTTCCTCCTCTTATACTAATACACTTCCTCTTCTAACTCAGACTCTTCCTCCTCTAACTCACACTCTTCCTCCTCTTATAATCATACTCTTCCTCCTCTAACTCACACTCTTCCTCCTCTTATACTCATACTCTTCCTCCGCTAACTCACACTCTTCCTCCTCTTATACTCACACTCTTCCTCCACTTACACACACTCTTCCTCCTCTAATACTCATACTCTTCATCCTCTAACTCACACTCTTCCTCCTCTTATAATCATACTCTTCCTCCTCTTATACTCATACTCTTCCTCCTCTTACACACATACTCTTCCTCCTCTTACACACACTCTCTTCCTCCTCTCATACTTATACTCTTCTTCTTCTAACTCACACTCTTCCTCTTCTAACTCATACTCTTCCTCCTCTAACTCACACTCTTCCTCCTCTAACTCATACTCTTCCTCCTCTAACTCACACTCTTCCTCCTCTAACTCATACTCTTCCTCCTCTTATACTCATACTCTTCCTCCTCTTACACACATACTCTTCCTCCTCTTACACACACACTTTTCCTCCTCTCATACTTATACTCTTCCTCTTCTAACTCACACTCTTCCTCCTCTAACTCATACTCTTCCTCCTCAAACTCACACTCTTCCCCCTTTAACTCACACTCTTCCTCCTCTAACTCATACTCTTCATCCTCTAACTCACACTCTTACTCCTCTTATACTCTTCCTCCTCTTCTAACTCACACTCTTCTTCCTCTAACTCATACTCTTCCTCCTCTAACTCATACTCTTCCTCCTTTTACACACACAATCTTCCTCCTCTTACACACACACTCTTCCTCCTCTTATACTCATACTCTTCCTCCTTTTACACACATAATCTTCCTCCTCTTACACACACACACACACACACACACGTCCTCCTCTTATACTCATACTCTTCCTCCTTTTACACACATAATCTTCCTCCTCTTACACACACATTCTTTCTCCTCTATACTCTTCCTCTTCTAACTCACAATCTTCCTCCTCTAACTCATACTATTCCTGCTCTAACTCACACTCTACCTCTTATACTCACACTCCTCCTCCTCTAACTCACACTCGTCCTCCTCTTATACTCATACTCTTCCTCCTCTTACACACACACACACACACACACACACACACACACACACACACACACACACACACTCTTCCTCATCTTACACTCATACTCTTCCTCCTCTAACTCATACTCTTCCTCTTGTACTCACACTCTTCCTCCACTTATACTCATACTCTTCCCCTTCTAACTCACACTCTTCCTCCTCTAACTCACACTATTCATCCTCTTATACTCATACTCTTCCTCTTCTACTCATACTCTTCCTCCTCTAATACTCACACTCTTCCCCCTCTAACTCACACTCTTCCTCCTCTTATACTCTTCCTCCTCTTATACTCATACTCTTCCTCCTCTAATACTCATACTCTTCCCCCTCTAACTCACACTCTTCCTCCTCTTATACTCATACTCTTCCTCCTCTTACACACATTCTTCCTCCTCTTATACTCATACACTTCCTCTTCTAACTCACACTCTTCCTCCTCTAACTCATACTCTTCCTCCTCTAACTCACACTCTTCCTCCTCTTATACTCATACTCTTCCTCCTCTTATACTCATACTCTTCCTCCACTTACACACACACACTCTTCCTCCTCTTATACGTATACTCTTCCTTCTCTCACACACACACACACACACACACACACACACACACACACACACACACACACACACACACACACACTCTTCCTCCTCTTACACTCATACTCTTCCTCCTCTTACACACACACACACACACACACACACATACACTCTTCCTCCTCTTATACTTATACACTTCCTCTTCTAACTCACACTCTTCCTCCTCTAACTCATACTCTTCCTCCTCTAATACTCACACTCTTCCCCCTCTAACTCACACTCTTCCTCCTCTTATACTCATACTCTTCCTCCTCTTACACGCATACTCTTCCTCCTCTTACACGCATACTCTTCCTCCTCTTACACACACACACTCTTCCTCCTCTTATACTCATACACTTCCTCTTCTAACTCACACTCTTCCTCCTCTTATAATCATACTCTTCCTCCTCTAACTCACACTCTTCCTCCTCTTATACTCATACTCTTCCTCCACTTACACACACACACTCTTCCTCCTCTTATACTTATACTCTTCCTTCTCTTACACACACACACACACACACACACACACACACACACACACACACACACACACACACACACTCTTCCTCCTCTTACACTCATACTCTTCCTCCTCTAACTCATACTCTTCCTCCTCTTATACTCATACACTTCCTCTTCTAACTCACACTCTTCCTCCTCTAACTCATACTCTTCCTCCTCTAACTCACACTCTTCCTCCTCTTATACTCATACTCTTCCTCCTCTAACTCACACTCTTCCTCCTCTTATACTCATACTCTTCCTCCTCTTATACTCACACTCTTCCTCCTCTTACACACACACTCTTCCTCTTCTAACTCACACTCTTCCTGCTCTAACTCATACTCTTCCTCCTCTTATACTCATACTCTTCCTCCTCTCATACTCATACTCTTCCTCCTCTAACTCACACTATTCCTCCTCTTATACTCATACACTTCCTCTTCTAACTCACACTCTTCCTCCTCTAACTCACACTCTTCCTCCTCTTATACTCATACTCTTACTCCTCTAACTCACACTCTTCCTCCTCTTATACTCATACTCTTCCTCCACTTACACACACACACACACACACACACACACACACACTCTTCCTCCTCTTATACTCATACTCTTCCTCATCATATACTCATACTCTTCTTCCTCTTATACTCACACTCTTCCTCCTCTTACACACACACTCTTCCTGCTCTAACTCATACTCTTCCTCCTCTTTTACTTATACTCTTCCTCCTCTTACACACATACTCTTCATCCTCTAACTCACACTCTTCCTCCTCTAACTCATACTCTTCCTCCTCTAACTCACACTCTTCCTCCTCTTATACTCATACTCTTCCTCCTCTTATACTTATACTCTTCCTTCTCTTACACACACACACACACACACACACACACACACACACACACACACACACACACACACACACTCTTCCCTCCTCTTACACTCATACTCTTCCTCCTCTAACTCATACTCTTCCTCTTATACTCATACTCTTCCTCCTCTTATACTCATACTCTTCCCCACTAACTCATAATCTTCCTCCTCTTATACTCATACTCTTCCTCATCTTATACTCATACTCTTCCTCCTCTTATACTCACTCTTCCTCCTCTTACACACACACATTCTTCCTCTTCTAACTCACACTCTTCCTCCTCTTATACTCATACTCTTCCTCCTCTAATACTCATACTCTTCCTCCCCTTACACACACACTCTTCCTCCTCTTATACTCATACACTTCCTCTTCTAACTCACACTCTTCCTCCTCTAACTCATACTCTTCCTCCTCTAACTCACACTCTTCCTCCTCTTATACTCATACTCTTCCTCCTCTAACTCACACTCTTCCTCCTCTTATACTCATACTCTTCCTCCTCTTATACTCACACTCTTCCTCCTCTTACACACACTCTTCCTCTTCTAACTCACACTCTTCCTGCTCTAACTCATACTCTTCCTCCTCTTATACTCATACTCTTCCTCCTCTCATACTCATACTCTTCCTCCTCTAACTCACACTCTTCCTCTTATACTCATACACTTCCTCTTCTAACTCAAACTCTTCCTCCTCTAACTCACACTCTTCCTCCTCTTATACTCATACTCTTACTCCTCTAACTCACACTCTTCCTCCTGTTATACTCATACTCTTCCTCCACTTACACACACACACACACACACACACACACACACACACACTCTTCCTCCTCTTATACCTCCTCTTATACTCACACTCTTCCTCCTCTTACACACACACTCTTCCTCTTCTAACTCACACTCTTCCTGCTCTAACTCATACTCTTCCTCCTCTTATACTCATACTCTTCCTCCTCTCATACTCATACTCTTCCTCCTCTAACTCACACTCTTCCTCCTCTTTTACTTATACTCTTCCTCCTCTTACACACATACTCTTCATCCTCTAACTCACACTCTTCCTCCTCTAACTCACACTCTTCCTTCTCTTATACTCATACTCTTCCTCCTTTAACTCACACTCTCCCTCCTCTTATACTCATACTCTTCCTCCACTTACACTAACACACTCTTCCTCCTCTTATACTCATACTCTTCCTCATCTTATACTCATACTCTTCCTCCTCTTATAGTCAAACTCTTCCTCCTCTTACACACACACTCTTCCTCTTCTAACTCACACTCTTCCTGCTCTAACTCATACTCTTCCTCCTCTCATACTCATACTCTTCCTCTTCTAACTCACACTCTTCCTCCTCTAACTCACACTCTTCCTCCTCTTATACTCATACTCTTTCTCCTCTAACTCACACTCTTCCTCCTCTTATACTCATACTCTTCCTCCACTTACACACACACACACTCTTCCTCCTCTTATACTCATACTCTTCCTCATCATATACTCATACTCTTCCTCCTCTTATATTCACACTCTTCCTCCTCTTACACACACACTCTTCCTCTTCTAACTCACACTCTTCCTGCTCTAACTCATACTCTTCCTCCTCTTATACTCATACTCTTCCTCCTCTCATACTCATACTCTTCCTCCTCTAACTCACACTCTTCCTCCTCTTTTACTTATACTCTTCCTCCTCTTACACACATACTCTTCATCCTCTAACTCACACTCTTCCTCCTCTTACACACACAATCTTCCTCCTCTTAAGCACACAATCTTCCTCCTCTTATACTCATACTCTTCCTCCTCTTATACTCATACTCTTCCTCCTCTAACTCATACTCTTCCTCCTAACTCATACTCTTCCTCCTAACTCACACTCTTCCTCCTCTTATACGCATACTCTTCCTCCACTTACACACACACACTCTTCCTCCTCTTATACTTATACTCTTCCTTCTCTTACACACACACACACACACACACACACACACACACACACACACACACACACACACACACACACTTCCTCCTCTTACACTCATACTCTTCCTCCTCTAACTCATACTCTTCCTCTTATACTCATACTCTTCCTCCCTTTATACTCATACTCTTCCCCCTCTGACTCGCAATCTTCCTCCTCTTATACTCACACTTTTCCTCATCTTATACTCATACTCTTCCTCCTCTTATACTCACACTCTTCCTCCTCTTACACACACACTCTTCCTCCTCTAAGTCACACTCTTCCTGCTCTAACTCATACTCTTCCTCCTCTTATACTCATACTCTTCCTCCTCTAATACTCATACTCTTCCTCCTCTTACACACATACTCTTCCTCCTCTTATACTCATACACTTCCTCTTCTAACTCACACTCTTCCTCCTCTTACTCATACTCTTCCTCCTCTAGCTCACACTCTTCCTCCTCTAGCTCACACTCTTCCTCCTCTTATACTCATACTCTTCCTTCTCTAACTCACACTCTTCCTCCTCTTACACACACACACACTCTTCCTCCTCTTATACTTATACTCTTCCTTCTCTTACACACACACAAACACTCTCTTCCTCCTCTTACACTCATACTCTTCCTCCTCTAACTCATACTCTTCCTCTTATACTCATACTCTTCCTCCTCTAACTCACTCTTCCTCCTTTAACTCACACTCTTCCTTCTCTTATACTCATACTCTTCCTCCTCTTATACTCATACCCTTCCTCCTCTTACACACATACTCGTCCTCCTCTTATACTCATACTCTTCCTCCTCTAACTCACATTCTTCCTCCTCTTATACTCATACTCTTCCTCCTCTAACTCACACTCTTCCTCCTTTTAACTCACACTCTTCCTTCTCTTATACTCATACTCTTCCCCCTCTTATACTCATACTCTTCCTCCTCTAACTTACACTCTTCCTCCTTTTATACTCACACTCTTCCCCCTCTAACACTGTATATCCTGGAATATGACTAAATCAATATTCAACATATATACATTCACTTACGAGAACAAGAGCAAAAAATATTCACGATCTAGTGCTAGGGCAGGGCTGTGAACTGTCACACATTCAGCCTGAGACTCTAATCGACACGTTTCACACACTCTCACGCCACACACACATTTTCTCATGCATAGAAAAATCGCACCAACACTGACCAGAGGTGTCCAGGGGTCAGAAAGTAGAAGTCCTGCCATATGTTTATTCCACCCATGAACTCAGCAAGAGCAAGCTGATTTAACTAATTAGTTCTATCTCGTGGCTGAATTAGCAAATCCAGGTGATTGGAACAAAATACTGAGGGCGACTTTTACTTTCTGAACCTGGACTTTACACCTTTGACACCAACAGACAAGACTGAGCTGGTTACTTTTGAAATGAAACAAATTCTCAGCCCTCAGATTCTGTACATTTTATTTCAAAATTAAAACAATAAATATCGTTTTGGCGTTGTAAATGTGAAGTGGCAGATCGCTGTAGAGCCTCAGTTCAAGCGGCACATGAACTGATTATCAACGAATGAACAATAGGTTGGCTATGTTGAAAGATAAAGTAAAACTTACTGAAATGTATATGCCTCTGTAGTTGCATAGACTCAAATACTTGTATATTGTTATTCATATGTTTTATTATTATGTATTGTTGGTTACCATTTATTAAGTAGGCCCACAGATGTTTATGTTAACATCAAGTAAACCTGCGTATACTGGCAGGTGACGCTAGGGGGCAGTGGTGAGCCACAGGACGTTTCACTTTTTGACATGAAGGAGTCACACTGCCAGCTATTTCAACTATGTATTAATAAAAACACATTATATTTAATTAGAGTTGTTATTTTTAACCTTTATTAATAGCTGACAGGGCTCTGTATGTTTACAGCATTGTATGAGCTTTTTTTTTTCTTGAGAAAAATGAACATGTATCTACTGTACCTAATATTTATCCAAATTAATGGATATTGAATCAAGATCAGAATCAAATCACAAAAATTTAATTCGTAAAAGAGATTGAAAATGAAGGTTTTTTTACACCCCATCAATCCCCGTTCCATAATCATCTCTCCAAACTAAACTCAAAAGTTGGCAGCCCTGTGCTACAGTGATTTTTTTTTATGAGCTTTGATGGACGGTGTTGCAGAAAAGCTGAAGTAAATGTAGACACAGAGTGAAGAGAGTTCCCTTTCAGTCACTCACGTTTGACGTGAAGCGGCGGCTGCGAGCATTGCAGCTCACAACTGCTGTTTCACAGACTGCAGTTCTGTGTGTGTGTGTTTTGGTTTCAGTGGGCATTTTCCTCCTGAGTGTGTGTAAATACACACCGCGGCTACCTCTGGCTGCCTCAGCACTGAGAGAGTTTTTTCTGTTTTTTGTTTTACACTAAAAGAGCAACACAAGCGTGACCCTGCATCCTTTTCAGGATGTCATTCCGCTTGTGCGTTTCTGGGTGTGGTCGTTCCCTGGCACCAGCAGACGGTCACAATAGTTGCCTCTCGTGTTTGGGCATTCAGCACGCTGAGGCAGGTTTTGTGAATAGTTAATGTTCTCATTGCGGGAATATGTCTATTTCAGTGCTTAGATCGAGACTCGCTTACCTCAAGGAAGATGCAGTCCCCTTGCCTATGCCTATGCCTGCCATTGTATAGTGCCAGAAGCCGTCCTAGTGGCTCCTCCCCCCTCAGCACCCTAGACAGCGGGGCAGCTAAGGGGTATGTGGATATCCCCCCAGTGGAGCGTGCCATTGCGATGCAGCTGTGTCCAGCATCTGCTTTCTCTGGGTGGGGTAATCCACGCCTCCCGTCCAAGGCCTGTAAGTTTTCGTCCGGTCTAACGGCGAAGGCTTACAAGGCCTGTGGACAGGCTGCTTCCGCCCTCCATGCCATGGCGCTCTTGCAAGTCCACCAGGCCCAGGCGCTCATGGATATGAACAAGGGTGGTTCTGACCCAGAGCTCCTCCGAGAGCTCCGTGTGACAACCGACCTCGCACTCCTGGCGACGAAGGAAACTGCACGTTCCGTTGGTCAGGCGATGTCCACCTTGGTGGTCCAGGAGCGCCACCTTGGGCTCAACCTGGCCGATATGAGGGACACTGGTTCCAGGATGCCCCTCTGTCCCAGGTTGGGTTGTTCGGCGATGCGGTTGAGAGCTTTGCCCAGCAGTTCTCGGCCGCACAGAAGCAGATGGAGGCCATCCGACACATCCTGCCCCGGTGGACCGCTGCTGCTCCCACCCGTCTGCCAGCCGCAGACCCTCCGTCCACTTGTCACCGAGGTCGGCCTCCCGCAGAGTCCTCCGCTTCCGCTAAGCCTCAGCAGCAGCCACAATCCAGGCCTCAGCGTGGAGCAAGCCACAGGAAGCCGACCCCGCCCGTCCAGGCCGCTGCCAAAGCAGGAGGCAAGCGAAGGTGCAAACGACCCTGACACGAGCGACCCAGAGGTGGATCAAGTTGCTCTTTAGAAGATGGTGAACGCACCACTCCTTCCCCCGGTGGAGGGCCGGGCAGAGAATCTTTTGTTTCCTTTTCTTTTTGTTCCGCCACTGATCCACGGCCCAAAATTTCAGCAAAAGAGCAATTTCTGAAACCTCTGGGTCTGAAGAGGGCGCGCTTGGCGGTCGACGACGCTATGTCTTGTCACCCTCAAGCCCCTCTTTCATCGCCAGCGGGCAGCAGTGGCTGTGTCCCGGATGCACTGACGCCTCCGCACACTCACTCTGCCCTTCGACGGAAGCAGGTATGTGTTGCACCACACACTCAAACTCCACTCCGGGCTGCTAAGCAGTCCGAGTCGGGTCGCTGCATTCCGCTGCACTGCCCCACCCTGGGTACGTCTGTAGTGCCGTTGGTTCCGCTTGCACGGTGTCTGGGAGCCTGGCTGGCACTTCCCAGCCCGTAGACTCGGCTATGTGATTCAGTTCGCCCGGCGCCCCCCTGTCTTCAAGGGCATTCTGTTCTGGCGGACAATTCCCCTGTGCGAGCGTGGTGTTCGCATTCTCAACTACCTCGATGACAGGCTCATTCTGGCACAGTCGAGAGAGCAGTTGTGCGAACACAGGGACATGGTGCTCAGTTACCTCAGCCACCTAGGGCTTCGGGTCTACTGGGAAAAGAGCAAACTCACCCCCGGGCAGAGGATCTCTTTTCTTGGTACGAATAACAGTTAAATGCTGCAAATATTTTTTTCTTACACTTGAAAGGCGATTTACACCTTTACAAATCTTCTCGTGCATGCAAATTTAATTTACGCTTGCAATCTTATGTACACTTTAACAAATCTTACCCTGCGCATGTGATTCTTTATGGCATAATATTACCTTCAAAGAGGTGTTTCTAATGTGAATGTAAGAGAGACTCACCGTGAATCATGAGCAGAAAGAAGATCAGAGGAAGAGGATTAGCCATTCTGACCCACATCAGCATAACATATATCTATAATACAGCATTCAATTCAATTCACATTTGTTTGTATAGCGCTTTTCACAATACACATCATTTCAAAGCAGCTTTACAGAAAATACACGAGTCCACATTACAATTTAGAGTGATCTGTTATCAGAGGAATCTGTCGAAGTTATGTATTTCAGAAATGTACATATACAAAATCACAATTAGCTAAAAATGTATTAAACAATGTAATAATTTAAGGCTGAAACAATGAGCTCTTTGAAGTAATAAATACTTGCATTAATATATTCATCACTTAAACAAGTATATGTAAATCACCCTATTCTTAACATTTCTCATGTAAAGACACGTATGTTATATGGGCAATAATCATCAGTTTAATTTAAGTAAGAGTGTGTTTGTCTTACCGTGTTGAAGCTGATCACATCAAAAGCAACCAAATGACTGACTGTTTTAACACAAGCACTTTAGCTTTACAGTGAAGGACTTTGTGTGGATAACACTGTTTATTAATGACCAGTGACGGAAATATCACAGTCCCTCCCTCAACAAGAGAACAACATTACTGTACTAAAACTAACTAAAGAGAAATAATGATATTTTACTTTAAGTTGAAGATGAATAATTGTGAAGATGAATGAAGATGAATGATAGTGATTTACAGGTGAGGCTCATCAAGGTTGATGTCAGTCGCAGGAGATGGTGACCTCTGGTGGCAGTTTGAGGGACTGAACGAGCACATATGAGACGAGATGTGTCTGACTGCAGAACTTTATACGTGACTGTGTAGTCTCCCACTGAAAAGGGGAACATAGAAATATTAAAACAACGACAGACACTTGTTGTGTTTCCCTCAATCTCTGTATTATGAGTGGGGGAAGGGAACCGTGTGCCTGATAATAACTCTCCATGCTCGCCCCACCCCTTGCTGGAGTCGGTACTGCACCATAACAAACTACACGAACCAATGAAATAACCAATCATAACAATAATATTCTCTTCTCAATACCTGCTACAACTGCAGTTTCAGGCCAGCAGCTTCAGACCGGACGTTAGGAGCTGACGATCACCTAAAGCCTGCTTTATACCAGAGATGGTCTTATTACTGGGAGATACCAGGATCTGTGGATCTACCATTGGAAAAAGTATAATGGCTAACTTGGATCACATGTGCCTTGATAATCAACCACAGCCTTGACGTCATTGAGGCTGTGTCTGAAATCGCCCCCTATACCCTTAAATAGGGCATTATTTGAGGGAACAGCCATTTGCAGTGGTGTCTGAAACCATAGTGGACGTTATCGAGTTCACTCATTCAATCCCACAATGCACCGCAATAACAAGTGCACAACAGATATACACTAAACGGCTAGAGAATACCCACAATGCACTGTGAGAGTCGTTTGCCAAATGAATTCCTGCATCTGAACAGAAGATGGCGCCGCAACTGAATCATCCATCCATCCATTTTCCAAACCGTTGGTCCAATGTCGCTACAGCATAATATAAAACAGGTATAAATTCCTTTTTTATTGATTATTAAATTAATAAATTAAAGGAGTCATAACCTAGTATTACCTTGGATACCCACGCTCTATTATAGTCTTTCTGGCCCTTCTAAAAAAGAAAAGTGGAAAAAAAGTGGGAAAAAAACACACACTCTGACCCTTATTTCTGAAGGCATTATTGTCTCTCGAGATCTGATGCGGTATTTTGGCTGTCGTGGACGGTCATTGTAATAATGCAAATGAGGGACGCGTTGATTGGTGGCAGGAAGGAGGGGGGTTGACACCGCAGGTAACGCTTCAGCATATCATTCCAAAATGACATCATGGCGCAAGTTGTGAATGAACCCGACCTGGCCGCGACCTACGGAATTCAACCTTATATGCAGTTAGCTGCTGTTTGTTACACACTTTAGAGCAATAAAAACACAGCCTTACCGTTTCAATTGCAGGCAAGTCTCTGATTGTTGGAATGGCCCCTTTTTCCAAACGGAGCTTCGATGCCAACTTCGCCTGATATTGCCCCAAATTTGTGAAGGATTCCGGCGTAAAATGTTTAGCACAGACACCTAAGCCAGTGGGAAGGGTTGTAGGAATCGCGTCATTAAAAATTAATTTAATCCACTGGTCCCTGATAGCTCTTGGGAGAGAAAAAACATTTCCATGTTGATTCTGGCAGTCAACAACAGAGCAACTCACGTGTGCACCATGTTTCTGCATCTTTCATGGTCGAGTGCGTACTTTGAATCGGAATTCAGTAATGGCGGCGCTCGACTGAATATGAGGGGGAGAGGGGCAGGGCGGGCTTCCTGCAGCATAGGTCTGCGGTGTCCATATATGGTATATCCTGCGCAGAAATTAACATCACGTATTTGAGTGCGCGTGCACGTGGGCTGGTTGACGAACCCAGGGGTAAACAAACGCTTCACTTTTAAATATCGGCTTCCCGGCCAGTGTATAATCGTTAGGCAATCATAACATACATTTTTTCTCGTGGAAAAGTGAAAATTACAGGTCATGACTCCTTTAAGGTTTATACATGCTAGTTTCCATGACAGAGTTCAAGGTGAATCTTTTCATTACTACTGGAGCAAACATGTTTAGCACAGCGTTAGCTAGTGTTACGCTTTTTTCGGCTAAGGTTGGCGGCTTGCCAAAACCACTAACCCTAACTTCACAATAACTATAAGCTCCTGCATAACGAATACCCAACCCGACCACTAAACCTGACCTTAATGCTGCTGTAATCTCCACGCTAACGGCCGGTCTGAGACTGCTGGTCTGGCGCTGCTGTGGCGTGTGGCTCTGCGCTGGGCTAGTACTGTATGAGCGCATCACTAATAAAACTGATTACTTAAAGGGAAAGTTACAGGAACACCAAAAACAGAATAACAGAAGCCGATAATATTGACCATAAAATGATAGAGTGTCCATTGTGAAGAGGCACAATTATGATTTTGTTCAGTATATTATGGTAAAATGATCAATTATTATTTAAAAGCAGAAAAATGCACTTTATCCACCAATGAACATCATGTTAGCATTTATATATATATATATATATATATTTTTTTTTTTTTTTTACACAGTGTGTGACAATTCACCAGCTTTTAAACTTTAATTCCACTGTAACATAATTTGTTTTAAGTTAACTATACAGAAATAAATCTATTTTAGTGACTCATCACTGATGATCCCTGTCAATCATCAGTGGCTCCGCCCACAGAGCTCAGGATTGGTTCATTTGTGCTCCGCCTCTCACTGCAGAATCTTCCTGTTGACCTGAACAAACAATAAGATGAAGAAAGACTGACTGAAGTTCATCAACAACATTATAAAACCTTTCACAAGATACATAAAACAATCACACTATACTGAAGAGAGTTTTATTGATTATATTAAGAAGAGCTGCAGGTTCTGACACTTACTGATGGATTCTCATGTTTAGAAAAGCTCTGAGGATCAAGAGTCTTCAGGAGATCTGGGATCACGGTCTGTGTGAAAGAGAAGTCAAAACAGGGACAGTAATAGGTGAACGCCAGCCGATTTCCATTTGCGTATACAACAACAACAACAAAAAAAAAGTATATTTTTTACACGTAGCATGTCAATTCTGCGTGGTATAAGACTCTCTCGCTCTCTCTCTGTGTGTGAGAAACAGAAAAGCAATGACTAGTGTTTCTCTGTGCATTCATTGAGATGAACTGAAATAGTACGCTTTGCGGATTGCTTGACGGAGAGCGAAACTCTCAAGCGCTCAGTCAGTGTTCAGTGAGTGAAAATATATCTGTGTGCCTGTTCCAGACTGTAAAGGTAGTTCCTCTTTTAGCCATAAACTCCTCCTCAGCTTCACTGGTTAAGTTCAGTTCCGCCATAGTTGTTTTCGCTCTGTGCGTGAGCTGCGTATGGGTAGCAAACAGAAAAACATCAACTAGACTTTATTGTTGTTAGCGAGAAAGACTGATTCTTATCATTAGGGGAATGTTTACCGGTATATCGCAAAGATAATAAATCACCCATCCCTATTGAGAAAAGGATTAAATGTTGATATTTTATTGAAAATAATAAAGTCAGTAGTCACCATTTTGGTGATCAGTGTTTGCTTTAGTTGGGCTCAACTCTTGATTTTATAATGTGGCGATATGATGGGCAAGACATTTAGAATCACACTTTTATTTATACCCGACTACGCCACCCTGGTGGAGGGCCAGGGAAATACTCCAAAGAAAGACACCGGTAAGTATTACCCACTGAGGGCAAAGATATAAACCAATGAGACAGGGGTAACAATACAAAACATACTTTATTTTATTAAAACGTCATAAACATCACTAAAAACACACCATAGAAAATACTTCTCCAGGGCCAGGCTTCACAGGAACAAGGCAGGCCGGGCGCACTCGAGAGGTCGTCCAACCCACTTAAATTCACCCCAAATCAGACTGCAAGGCACTGCAAGGCAATTGTCTCAACACACGTCACACACTGTGAAGCACACGCCTCTAGACAAAGGTAGCCGACCTACCCCGTTCCACATCGAATCCCTACCGGCTCCTGGAGACACAGAAAAAGGATTAGCTACTAATTATGAGAAAATTATACTACACAAAAACCACCAACCCAAATAAAATATACAAACACAAAAATGGCATGTTGAGTGTGTCCCAGCCTCCTGACCAAGTATGGCCAAGCAGAGGGCAGTGCCTGAATGGTCACCAACAGAGTACAACTCAAAAAAAGCGGTTACAATATTAACATAATAAATTGCACAAAAGAAAACCATAAATTAATATGTAGTAATATTGAAAAAAAAGAAAACTAATAACAAATAACCAACGAGCAGTAGTTGCAAAAGAAATTCAACACGACAAAAAAAAAAAAAAGCAGAAATCCCAAAGTCAAAGAAAACCCCAAAGAATACACACTTAGACAATCGAGTCAACCATAATACGCCATATAGCAGTAGCATGAAGCACGTATTGGTTGACCCCAAAAGCAACCAATCTGCTAAGCTTTACGCTCAGCTGTATGAACCCACAGGAATTGACAATAAGTAAACCCAATAAGCAAAACAACAGCGGCATCTCCTGTAACGTCTTCACACTGGATAGGATTTACAGATGGGGAAGTTCCTTCTCTTTAACAATAAAACACTGAACGTTAAACTAAATCTATAAAATCCCAATTGAAAAAGGGAACGAGATACTCAGTTTTAGATGAACACCCTCCAACCGCCCGATGTATGGTTACTCACAATGCGCCGTAGCCCAGACCGCCAGCCACCACACACCCGCTATTTTAACTATTAGAGAGAGCAATACATTGTAACTACCACAACAACCACTCGTGAAACTTGCCAAGAATGCCACAGATATTGAGATCGCATACCGCCACCATTCCTCATAATGCCTATGCCACCAGCAATGCTATAAATCAAACTATAAATAGGACATATTACAACAGAACAGTCCACTTCATTGCAAAATGCTGCTAGCCTTAACATACCTGAGAACCACAGGAACGGGAAAGGAAATGCCAGGAGGAGGAAAAGCCCGGAATCAGCAAGACACATAAACAGACGTCAAAATAAAGGTCATTAAATACTAAAGGTGCTACCACCTCATTGGTCTTCTACCCACCCTCTAATAAACCAATAAACTAACTCCTTTATCCTGCCACAATAACATTAGTTTTTCTCTGGCTGCTGTAATGTCCAGAACGTACATTTAGTGGAGAAGACTAGTAATAATTTTAACATCAATCAGATATTATATCGTAGCTGTCGGGCAGAATCCTCGTATCTCCAAAACCATTATTTTTCAGGAAATAAAAAAAACTGCATATTTTTTGAGTTATTAAACATTGTATCGTTAAAGTTGGTTTTATACCTTATATTGCTATCATATACTGTTGTGTACCAACATTAACACAACATTTCCCCAAAATCATGTTTAATCGGAGATACGAGATTTATGACTTGGGAGCAGGGAGATACGAGATTACGCTGTCATTGATTAGAATGGTACGGACACAGACGTCGCTGCTGCCAGCAGTGCTCATCAAAGTCTGCGGTCGCGTTGAGCCTTTTGACAAGAGATAAGGCTTTAAGAGCTATTCAAATCTAATGATCGTGGTGATACATCTTCCTAAACTCCATTTAAAATGTTTAAGAGATATGAGTGGTGCAATACCAAAATACTAGGCTGTCTAAAATAGGTGGAAACCCAGCAAACACATTTACGTTGTGGCAACGTCTGTGGCACGTTACATTTCTTCTATGGCAACGTCACTGTCTACGTGCTCGCAACATTGTAACAATGTAGAATTGTAAGACGCCACAGGGCTGTAGGCAACGTTGTTGCGCGACATTCAGCAACTGAGAGATGACGTTCTGCCAATATTTTGTTTTAATGCTAGATAGGCCTATAGATATCCTCCATTTAGCATCAATGTTTTGAGGTTAATTTTTAATTAGTCGGATGTTAGATAATTATATTGTTTTTTTTTTGTTTTTTTTATATTGTTTATCCTTATTATTATTTAATGGGGCTATCAGTAAATTAGCCTAATTATAATCAACACCTGCAAGTGTACACTTTGAAGAGTAAAAATTACAGAAGGTTACATTAATTCAACTTTATTAAAACTAACTGCATACGGTAATCAAATTGCTCTTCCAGAAGTCATACATTTGTGAAAAAAGACAAAAAACTAAATAAATGAATATACAAATTTATTTTAAGTATAATAAATAAAACATAAAAAGCAAAGATCAGAACATTTAATGAACAAAACCGGTTCTGTAACATGGCAGACAGTATTCGAAAGCCGGACGATAAAGTTCGGTAGACGGAATCAGTCCAGGAAACATCCACAAATCCAGAGGAGCAAAGAAACTAATGAGATTAAATAGCAGACAAATGAAATGAAAAACAAAACAGCGCAAGCGAGGCTACATTAGTCACATTAGAAAATGAAGTTGTAGGTTGTGTTTGAATAATTACGGATCTTATTTAGCTGAGGTAAATAAAACGCAATCCTCACGTATCCTTGAAGAACGAGACAACACAATGAGCCCAACGGGCGGTTGAAATTTATAAGGCTGATTTACGCGCTTCAGGGCAGTGGCGAATACATAATGATGTAGTCCAGTGGTTGTCAAGACACCGTTGGCACAACCTTAAGCAATGGCCCTGAACGGTGGTTTAATGTCAACATTGTGACAACGCTGTAACAACCTTCACCACACAACATATTTATAGCAACCTTTTGGCCATGTTGATAAAACGTTGTTAGAAGGTTGGCTACGTTGTGCCAACGTTCTGTGTTTGCTGGGAATTAATATCTGCACGCAAACAAAGTCGGCGGTCGCGTTGAGCCTTTTGACAAGAGAAAAGGCTTCAATAGTTAACCAAAGCTAACGACTGTGGTTACATGCATCTTCCTAAACTCCATTTTAAAGGTTTAAGAGCTATAAGTGAAGCAGAACAAAAAACGATGAGGTGACTAGGCTGTCTAATAGGTGGTAATTAGCCTAATCTGCACGCAAACTTACTTTCGTGGCTCACGGGCTTCCTTCTGCACCGAAGCATTACAGCTATCGATTTTTGACAAAACAAGCCTAATGTATCTTACCTAACTATTTTCACTCGTTATTGTCTAAAAAACAGACAGAGTTATCCAAAGATAGGCTTAACGTTGCTTGGCGCCAGTAGACAGACCTTTTTTCTCCCATAAATAAAACCTGCTGGCTACTTGGGGTATTTAACATGCACAGTGCCAAATTCGAGTCAGTAAAATAATAATAAAAACAATAATGTAATGCTGATATCCAAAACATTTAATTCAATTCAAGTAGCCTATTATATTAGATAGCCTACATTATAATACTTCAATGCACACGTATAATAAGCCTAGTAATAAGTGGACATTTAAAATACATCAATAACTTAATCTGTTGAAAACACACAAAACCACTTCGGTATCAGAGCACATCGAGAAGTCTGTCATAATAAAAGAGAAACACTTACCTCTTGTAGCCGGCACTGATTATGGCCCCCCTGGAAACATTTCCGTTGTGTCTTTGCAGTTTGCAGTTCGTTTCCCTATTTGCCCGTGCTGTGAATATTTGCAGCGTACGTGATGTGAAATCGACAAAGTTGTTTTCTGAATATGTAGTTGTTGTGGCGTTTGTTTGTGTTGTGACCCTTCTCGGCCACCGTAGTATTGGCATCCTACAATAAGGATTACTCGGGTTAAGAACATGTAACTTCTCCCATTAACCCAAATATAGGCAGGCATAATTGGGTGAAAAACAACAGCCCATTGGAACGCCAATCTTCTGTTTGTACAGTTTGTCAATAAACACAAAAATATTGTCGTGAATAATAAACTCAGTGAGTTGTACAATGAAATGAGAAGGAGGTCTAATGTTATCTCTATCAGAAATAAAGTGTTTCAAGGCATGTAACCCTTCCTCGTGGTCAATGTTGGTATATAAAGACTCTACATCCATGCTAATTAAGTATTGGGACCCAACATTGCCTAAATTAGACAAGCTGTTTAAGACATCCACAGTATCCTCAATGAAAGACGGAAGAGTCCTCACAAAAGGCTTAATAAAGAAATCAACAAACTTGGACGCAGGTTCAGTAAGTGTACCATTGCCCGAGATAATGGGTCGCCCAGGAGGGTTGTCAAAAGGGGGTTTATGTACTTTAGGGAGACTCTTCGAGATAAGTTGGTGCATAGTTATCTCCCCCCTGAGAAGAATGAAAGTTGGCTTAAGAGACCTATTGGGTTATATCGTTGTATGAACTGTCCTCACTGTAGTAATATCATCCCCTCAAAATCTTTTGTGGATTTTAAATCTAACAGAACATTCAAAATAAAAGATTTTATAAATTGTAACACTACATTTGTTATTTATCGGTTATCGTGCCCGTGTAAGAATGTGTTTTATGTAGGTCGCACTAAAAGACGTCTACGTGATCGGTTGGCGGAACATAAATATGCCATTCGTATTAGTAGCCCTGACTATCAGATGGCCCAACACTTCCTACATATGCACAACAAGAATGATTCTTTACTAAAAATAGAGGTCCTGGAACATGTGAGACCTTTTGATAGAGGTGGTGATAGGATTCGTAGACTCAACCAGCGCAAGTCATTTTGGATCCATCAACTGGATGCGCTTCGATATCCAGGTTTGAACGATGACATAGAATTTAAATGTTTTTTGTGACATGTTACTATGTCTGTACATTGGTTTTGTCTCGTATTTATTTTTTACTTATGTTCATACTTGATATTTACTTTTATGTATTTCTTTTTCCTCCAAATAACCTACGTTGAGGGATGTTATTGGGAGATTTTTTTTATTTATTATTTCTTTGTTGGTCACCTGTTGGTTTGCTTTTGTTGATTTTCCCTATCCTGTAGACCTGATTGCTTCATTGGATTAATTGACTAATTTGGACCTTATTAGGTTAATTGATGTTTTGGTTTATGGGTGTGACTTTACTTGCTTATATTTGCTGCCATTCTCTTCTTCTGTGTGACTGCCCTGATGAAGACCATTTTGTTGGTCGAAACATGTTGGTGCATATATATATTTTTAAAATGACTTAAGCCACATTCATTAAAGGCTTTTTAACCTGATCCTTCTCCTGTTATTTTGAGTGAGTGCCTGGGACCTGCTTTTGTTTTCCTTTGGATTTTTTCCCTATCCCAAGAGCACCTATCTTAAACTCCTCTGACTCTACCTGAGCGCCTGGTTGAACCTCTCACAGTTCATAATTACCCACTTGTTTGACTTAACTGTATGGCTTTCTTTTTATGTTTACATTAATGCATATGAATTTATACAAAGTGACATGAGAAACTCTCCAATAGCTGTTCTTTACACAGATCTGGATAACAAACATCTGTTATGAATAATCATTTGCGTTATTCATGTCCTGTATATCTCTCTGAGGTGACAGACCTTTAGACACAGGACAGAGTTAATTAGTTCAGAATTATGACTTTATCAGATAAAACAATAAACACAGACATACGAAATATTACATGTGGCAAAACACTTTGTACACAACGGCGCCATCTAATGGAAGAAGACAGATATATTAGACAGATGACAGATGAATATATTAGACATTGTGTAGAGGACTAAACCAGGATCAACCCAGGCTGGAAGTTCAAGCCGGAATTATTTTTAGGAAAAACAATCTCTAAAAATGCAAACACAACTGCAAAGTGATGATGATATCAGCAGACATGAGTCCAGGCGTGTTATCTGGCATCTTCAGTGGAAAAACTGAGGATTCAACAGGCTTATATTGTACAATGAATGTAAACAGAGTAGATCTACTTTTATCTAGTTTTGATGTGGCTACGAGGCAGGATTTATTTATTTATTTATTTATTTTGAGGCAGGTCAAGGTCTTACAGTTTTTATCAGTCGCTTTGGTACATTTTTAATCGTCCTAAACATTTGCAAACCTTCATTTCTCAAAACAATTCGAACAAATAACATTTATTTCCATGCTACTGTAAGTGTAAAAATGCTCCTGTAATATGAAGCAATAGTGGCCCGTAGTTCATCAGAAACATGTTTACACTCCTCCTCTTTTCTCTGTACTCTTCCACCTCACATCTTTACTCCTCTTCTTCTTCCGACTCTTCCCCTTTAGTTTCCTTGTTGTTCTGCCATTATAAGAAACTGTAACTCTGTGTTGTGCTCTGTCTATACAGTCAAACCAAAAAGTATTCAGACAGATATATGCTTCTCTAGTGTGTGCAGGACACTATAGTTCATTTTGAGGAGAGCTAAATAAAGTAAACTGTGACATATTATACCCAAATATTCTTCATACAGCGACTACCGTAAAATCTATAAAAATCTGGGACCAAAAATGATTCAGACACTTTGACCTGATCATGTTTTGCTGAAGTG